>NC_091282.1:985078287-987478287 GCF_032444005.1 Ranitomeya imitator
ACGTGATCGCAGCATTCCGGAAGCCGACAGAAGGCTAACAGTCCCTCTGCCTTTGGATCTGAGACCATGGTAACCCAATTGGCTCTTCCCACTTGCCCTGTAGTGGTGGCAAGTGGGTATTCATTCAGATAACATCAAGCCCACGGCTTAGTAATGAAGTAGCATCTATAAGACACCTATCCATTAGTACGCCTTTAGTTACATGCTAAATAAAGACACAGCCAGAATAAAGTCTTTTATTAGAAATAAAACAAAACACACTTTTCCACTTTTATTTAAAAATAACAAACACAGTTACTCGCCTACCGCCTAATTCCACCGAAGCCCTAGTTCTCCTGTAATAAAACAAAAAAAGGAAACAACTATATCCCTCACCTGTCCGTCTTTGTATCCCACGTCGTAATCCATGTCTAGGGAATAAATAGTTTTCAACCTGGACGGTGCCAAGATGTGACCGTCCACACTGAGATTCCACATTGTTTTTTCATTAATTTATTTATAACACTGGCGGCGGCTGTGAATACACCCGTCAGCCGCTCCTGCTGTCACTGTTATAAGTGGCAACAGGGGAAGGCTGATGGGATAAATAGTCCCATCAGCCATCATCTGCTGTCTCTTTTATCACTTAAATATAACTCATCATTGTAAGAGCCGTGTTCAGCACCCAGTGCCGGGGAACAGCGCTTTCTGTAACGCTTCTTCCCATCACCGATGCGTGTCACACCGATGACATCCATGTGTGTTATGTGTATGCACATGTGCGGGATGTTTTGCAGCCAGTGCTAACATTAAAAAACAGACATGTCAGTGTGTTTTGCCCACAGACACACTGTCCTTGGAAACACACTAACGTGCACAGACCCTTTCGCTTGAATGTGTTTACGTGGATACGTTTCTCTAGTACTTGTGAAAACTGTCATCACACGTACTGGAGACATGGACGTGTGAAAGAGGACTAAATCTGGTATCTCTGTAATCGCACCGACCTGAAGAATAAAGTCACCTAATCACTAATACCGCATGAAGAACGGCGTAAAAAATAATAATAATAAAAAATTCTGCCTCCCAAAGATCGCAGTAAGGCTCGGCGCACATTTATCTTGTGCTGAGCGATACACTGAGGTTTCCATGTAAATCTCTGAAATACGTGATTCAGACAGAACCCCCGGCGGAAGATGCCTTATAGTGAGGCAGATGGAGGCACTGTGGATGCTATATGACCTGTTATCCGGCAGTGTCCGTATTTTTAGAATTGTGCACTTCTGAAAAGGACACCGCATGTGGGGGATCAGCGTTCTCAGGACAAATTGCACGACAACATTTAGTGTCTAATTTATCCTGTTACCCTTGGGAAAATAAGAAAAAAAAATGGTTGTGAAGTAATTTTTTGTGAAAAAAAAAAAAAGTTAAATGTTCATTTTTTTTTTTCCACATTCCAAAAATTTGTGAAGTACGTGAAGGGTTAATACATTTCTTGAATGTGGTTTTGAGCACCTTGAGGTGCAGTTTTTAGAATGGTGTCAACTCTTGGGTATCTTCTATCATACAGACCCCTCAAAGTGACTTCAAATGTGATATGGTCCCTAAAAAAAATGGTGTTGGAAAATTGAGAAATCGCTGGTCAACTTTTAACCCTTATAACTTGTTGGTTCCAAAATTGTTCTGATGTAAAGTAGACATGTGGGGTCTTTCAACCTATTTCTACTCTCTACCACCCTCCTCAAGTCCTGCAGAGAAGGAGATGGAGTTTTTGTTCTTCTCGTTTGAGTTGCTGTGAAAAGTTTTTACCGTATTTTAAAAGTTTTGGCATTTTTTTTCAATTTGGAACCCTCTTTAATACGATGACCCCTCATTATTGACTTATGAGCCTCCCACAGCATTGAATGAGAAGAAACCGAGCCCTCATTTAGGTGGAAAACATCAGACAGATGGTCAGGTAGAGTTTTCTAATGTTGAGGTCCTTGACAAGAAACTCATTCAGACGCCAGTGGCAGGCCCGAGTTAATGGCTGAGAAGACTTCAGGTCCAACAGAATTGGGGCATGATCGGACCAAGTGATTTTTCCCATCTCCACCCTCTCCAAGTGTAGTTTTTAGCTTTCATAAAAACACTAATAAATGATCTAGTGAAAAACCCATCTGCATTGATATCTGCTATTTCTTGTGAGGCCTGTGCCATAAGTTGTTTTCTTTCTAGTGCTTAGTTGAAAGCTAAAAAGGAAGTCATGTGATAATAATCATAGACTCGATAATCTCTGGAATTATGCAACCCCTTTGAAAATATAGCCATAGGACAACCACGTCTGTATGCAATATTCAGGGTGTACTCAGTTTTGCATGTGTAATTTAGTAGGATTAGGGATCTTAGAGTTTACATATGATTTCCCTGCAGTGTGTGTCTGGGAAGAAACTACAATTGCACGCACATCCGAGATTTGCTGTGGGTTTGTTGTGGTATGTCATCCAGCCCGATGCATCTTATTAAGTTTTGTGTGGTCAGGTTTCAGCGCCGGAGTAATGTGGGAGGAGAGGCTTCTGATTATGAAAAGAGCAGAAGGAAACAGGAAAATACATGCTCTTATTCCCTGTCTGCTTTTTATTATCGCGCAATGTAAAAAAATATTTCCATCTAAATGATGACCCCAGAAGTGGTTTGTGCACGCACATTTTACTCCAGTGACTTCAGGCTTTGTTTGGAGAGCTTTGATCACTCATTCCCCGATTTGGACAAGGGAAACTGGATTTTAGAAACATAAATAGATGAGAATTTCTTTCCTGCAAGTTTAATAATAACACAATAGGAAGAAATCTTTCTTGATGATTTACAGTTTCTATACAATTGTGCATATACATTCTTGTGCATGGAAGTAAATTGGTTATGAAGAAGTTGTCCCATTTCCTAGAATGATGGCATCTCTCTGACGTCTAGTCACTTTCTGATCGGTGAGGCTCAGACTCCTGGGCCATACACTGTCCCTGAAAATGAATGGGCCGCATTACCTTCACTAATAAATTTTCTGTACAGCAACTCTCCTGGCTATCTGCTTGGTAGGGCAATGAACTGCAACATCTTTCGAGGGTATGGAGCCAGCATTTTAGTGCATGGAGACATCCTTCAGTTCCTGACATAGCCTGGGTCTGGAGTACCAATGCGCAACAGAAGATTTGAGTTCTGAAAATGCAGAAGCTAGATGGTTGGGTTAGTATTGTGACTTCTTCAGTCTTTCCGTACACAGCAGTTTTCTAAGATGCACGTTATTCGAGGAACTGCAGCGCAAGTGGTTGAGAGTGCAACTATGGATCGGAACCTGTTGAAGGGAACTCTTCACTTAAAGGGACACTGTCACTTGAATTTGGAGGGAACAATCTTCAGCCATGGAGGCGGGGTTTTTGGGTGTTTGATTCACCCTTTCCTTACCCGCTGGCTGCATGCTGGCTGCAATATTGGATTGAAGTTCATTCTCTGTCCTCCATAGTACACACCTGCGCAAGGCAAGATTGCCTTGTGCAGGCATGTACTACGGAGGACAGAGAATGAACTTCAATCCAATATTGTGGCCAGCATGCAGCCAGCGGGTAAGGAAAGGGTGAATCAAACACCCAAAAACCCCGCCTCCATGGCTGAAGATTGTTACCTCCAAATTCAGGTGACCGTGTCCCTTTAACCAGCTCATTTTTCTGAGGACTGGTGGTAGTCCCAGAAGTTGGTCACCTATGTACAAGAAAGTGATGGTACGAAATCTACTTTAAAGTATACCTGTCATTTCCAAAATAAGCTGTAGTGTGTGCATGAGGAATAACGCAATATATAACTTGTATGCTGCATTTTTGGTGTACATAAACATCTGCTTAAACTTTACTTTTATTATATTAATTAAAAAGAAAATATCCCAACAAAACAAATGTCAATGGGCACTAAAATAGTATTCCCCACATATGGGGTATCTGCATACTCAGGAGAAATTGCACAACAAATGATATGGTGCAATTTCCCCTGTTACCCTTGTAAAAATGCAAAATTTGGGGCCAAAAAAATATTTTTTTTGCGGGGAAAATGTTTGTTTTTTTTATTTTATTTACATGGCTCAACGTTATAAACTTCTGTGATGCACCTGGGGATTGAAGGTTACCACACATTTAGATAAGTTCCCTGAGGGGTCTAGTTTCCAAAATTGTCACTTGTGGGCGATTTGGGCACATCAGGGGCTCTCTAAACTCAACATGGCGTCCGCTAATTATTCCAGCAAATTTTACATTCAGTAAATCAAATGGCGCTCCTTCCTTTCCCAGCTGTGCTTTGTGCCCAAACAGTGGTTTTTACTACATACGGGGCATCGGTATGCCCAGGAGAAATGGCACAACAAATCTTGGGTTCCTTTTTTTCCTGTTACCCTTTCAAAACTAAAAGAATTTGGGTCTAAAGTAAAAGTTTTGACCAAATTTAAATGTTTATATTTTCCTTCCTCGTTCCCAAAATTCCCATGAAGCACCTGAAGATTTAATAAACTTCTTGAATGTGGTTTTGAGCACCTTGAGGGGTGCAATTTTTTCAATAACTTCCTAACAAAAATAAAATTGTTTAAAATATTGTGCTGATGTGAAGTAGACATGTGGGAAATGTTATTTATTAACTATTTTGTGTGATATAACTCTCTGATTTGAGGGCATAAAAATAAGTTTGAAAATAGCTAAATTTTGTAAATTTTTGACAAATTTCCATGTTTTTCCATAAATAAACTCCAGTTATAGCAAAGAAATTTTACCACTTTCATGAAGTACAATATGTCACGAAAAAACAGTCTCAGAATCAGTGGAACACGTTGAAGCGTTCCAGAGCTATCACCTCATAAAGTGACAGTGGTCAGAATTGTAAAAATTGGCCCGGTCATTAATGTTCAAACAGCCTTAAGGGGTTAAAAAGCATATTTTATTATAAGGCTGTGTTCACATCAGTGTGAGAGCCTCCGTTCAGAGCTTCCGTTATAGGTTTAGTCACATCTGAGGAAAAAATATCGTTTGTTTTGTTTTTCCCCCAGCAAATTAGCTGGCATTTTGAAGGAACTCCACTAACCAGCTCAGCTAGGTCCTTGGGTGGTATCTGATGTTTGTTGTGTTCCAGATCCATCACCACTTTAATTCTGTTTTCTGCTTCTATGACAGAACGGAAAATAGAAATCACAGCGCAGATGTAACCTTAACCTAATATGATTAAACTATTTTTTTTTTTACTTTTGCTAATTATTTGCACCCATCTGGTGAATACGATGGCCTGTGTAGCGTTAGAACTTGTCTGCCATTGCCATTGGGCTTCTTCAAATAATTAGCTTTAAAAATCTGATCTGCGGTCACAATAGGGAAGATATTTTCAGCATTTCCTTTGCCTGAAGCCTGTTGCGCTCTCTTTCTTCTCCAGCTGGCCTCCTGGAATGTTTTTATTGATATTGTACCGTATCCTGTTCATTATGAATGTGCCACATTACAGGAAGTCTGTATTGCAAATATTTGTGATTCTGTAGCAGAGCCCGGGGAGTGAAGGCAGGTGTTCATGCCCTTTTATAGCTCTCGAGCCTTTCTGCATAGGCACCAGATGCCGCATGGTGCCGTTTAATGTCAGGTTAAGCATATCGGGACTCATTAACAGGATTTAGGAAGTGATGTCCTGAAACCATTCACATCACTTTTTAGTTGCATTTGTCTCTTCAAGACCATAACTGGGCACTGAGGTTTCGGAGCTTATCCTACGTCTTCATGAACGCAAACATTAACAGACGCATATCACTTTTTTTCCCTAAGTAGTTTCTGTGCTAACTTAAAGAACCTATCAGCCCGATTTTTGCAATGTAAAGTCAAGACATAGCTGTAATATTGATTACATTGCTACATTTGGTGAAGAAATCTGCGTTTTTGTCTTCTGTAATCACCATTGGAAGTTTCCTCCTAATTAGATTTCGGCGCATCGGGGCCGGACTGTGCGCTGGGTAGTCTCCTCCCTGTCTGTGATTTCCTGCCCCTCTCTGCCTGCCTATACAATTGCTTAATTTGTTGGATCTTTCACTTTGATGCAGGCTCCTAAACTGAGCATGAATCCTTCCCGGCTGATGGCTGAGTTATTCAGCCATAACCTGCGTCCAACAGCCACGGGTGAAATGGAGCTCTGCCCTCCGTTGTTATCATGATAAATGCTGCTGTCAGTCACTGCATTTAACACTCGCCAATGTCCGTGAAGACCTCTGTGCTTGTCCTGTGATTCTCCTGGGAAAGCCAGCTTTTAGCTGGCATTCATAGGAAATTGGGATTTTTACTATACATAGCAGTGCTGATGCACTGCTATATGTAGTACAAGCGATTGCATGATTGCAGCTACAAGTCCCCTAAGTGGACTAACAAATACAGTGCAAAATAAAAAAAAAATTTAAATCTTAAAAAAATGCAAAATAGAGCCCAAATCAATCCCCTTTTCCCCCTAATAAAAATAAAAAATTAAAAAAATAGTATCGGTATCGCTCCGTTCATAAAAGTCCAGTCAATATATAAAATAAATTAATCCAATCTGTTAAAAGTGTAACAAGAAAATAAATCAAACCCCAGAAGCATGTTTATTTTTTTGGTCCACTGCAACATTTCCATATAATAGGCGATCAAAATATTGTCTCTACCCCAAAATGGTATCAATGAAAATATCAGCTCAGGGCACAAAAAACAAGCCCTCACGCACCCCCATATCCCGCAAATTGTAAATGTTACTGGTCTTTGAAATGGCAACAAAAGCAAATTTTATTAATTATTTTTTTTTATTTTTTACTTTTACTAATTTTCTGAATTATTTTCATCACTTACGGTAAATAAAAAAAAAACTATTTGGTGACTGCGTAATCGTACCAACCTAAAGAATCCTACTGCCAGGCCAGTTTTGCCACATAGTGAATATGGTGAATAAAAATACCCCAAAAGCAATTGTGGATTTTCACTTTTCTTTGCAATTTCAGCGCACTAGGATTTTTTTCCCGGCTTTCTATTGAATCACATGATAAAATGAATACTGTCATTCTACAGTACAACTCGTTCCGCTAAAAAATCATTCTTACGGCTATGTGAACAGAAAATTAAAAAATGTTATGACTCTTGGAGAAGATGAGGAAAATGGAAAATAGGGCTGTCATGGCGGGCGTTAATCTAATAAATATTACATTTAATTAGATTGAATGATAGCAGAGTGTATACAGTCCATCACCAGTCAAAATCCCTCCAAGCCAAATTGTTGATGTTGCTGTGGGGACAGTAAAACATTGTCCTTCTCACATGGTTACCACCTAATGTACCTGGTGGTTTGGATTGGTGCCAACGATAATGGAGATGGATAGTGAATGAAAACAGAGCTAAAATTTAAATAAACGCTGCCACCAAAACCATTGCTCCCTAAATTTTCTAAACATGTAGATGCATGAAAATACAGTATGTATTAATGCCTGTGTTTCTTGGTTTACCTTGGTTTACTGTGTGTATCTGTTCTCCTTTTGGTTAATGTGAGTAGTTCTTATTTTTTTTTCTATGACACAGGGATTGCTGTGTGGGACAGTGCATCTTCCACCAATGTAAGCCTATGATGCCTCAGAACAATGCTCCATAGACCTATAGGGTGAAAACGACTTTTATTTCACAGATAAACCCTTGTCATCTGGCTAATCTTATTTGAAATTGCGTAATTCCACTTTGCATCCATTCCTGTTCAACCCTTACTCTCTTCCCTCTCTCTTTTGTCCACTTTCGCTTCCCTTCCTTTGTCGCAGCATTGCCTGGGAAAAAGTGGTGCAGTTCACGCTGTTCCCAGGCGCCGGGTGCTGAAGTCAGCTCTCATCATTGTCGCCTGGTCTCCCTGTGATCAGCACGACCAGGCAACAATGATGAGAGCTGTACTCAGCACCAGCTGTGTACATCGTGTGTAAAATAAATAATTTGAAAAAACAAAATGGCTTGAGCTAGTGTGTAAGTTTCGTAACCAGCAGAGGGAAACCCTACCACTGGGGGCTGATGTAAATAATCTGAGAAAGGGGCCAATATTCCAAAAGGTTCCCATGCTATTAATATCAGCTAACTAGATTGTGGCCCGATTCTAACGCATCGGGTATTCTAGAATATGCATGTCCCCGTAGTATATGGACAATGATGATTCCAGAATTCGCGACAGACTGTGCCCGTCGCTGATTGGTCGAGGCAACCTTTATGACATCGTCGCCATGGCAACCATTATGACATCTACGTCGATACTGTGCCCATCGCTGAATCAGAAACGTGAGATGTCTACGTCCTTTATGACATCATCGTCGCTGTGCCCGTTGCTGATTGGTCGAGGCCTGGCGGCCTCGACCAATCAGAGACGCGGGATTTCTACGTCGATGCTGTGCCGGTCTCTGATTGGTCGAGGCCTGGCAGCCTCGACCAATCAGAGACGCGGGATTTCCAGGACAGACAGAAAGACAGACAGACAGAAAGACAGACAGACGGAAAAACCCTTAGACAATTATATATATATAGACAGTTTGCTTTGCATTTACTAATTAGTTTACGGTTTGCACCCAAAAAAATTACTTGGGAGGAGTCATCTTATACTTTCTAACTTGAAAGGCTCAACAGACAGTTATGGGCTGATATTAATAGCCTGGGAAGGGGCCAGGGATATTGTACTCTCGGGCTAAGAACACCAGCCCTCAGCCGCCCCAGAAATGGCGCATCGATAAGATGCGCCAAATCTGACTCTTAGCCTTGGTATTTCCACTTGCCCTGGTGCGGTGGCAAGTGGGGTGATGGGGTTCGGGTTGATGTCAGCTGTTTTGTGACATCAACCCCAGGGGTTAGTAAAGGAGAAGCATCTATAAGACTCCTCTATTTCTAACCCCATAGTCATATTGTAAAAAAATACACAGCCGGAATAAAGTCCTTTTTAATTGAAAGATACAGACTCCTTTATTTGAAATAAACACATACTACCCCCTTTTCCCATTTATTACTGTAAAGATTAAAGTAATATAACACCATATTACTCACCTGTCCGATGACAATCCATTTGTCCCACGAAGAAGTCTAGCTGTAGTACATCTTGATTGCATGGCTGAGCAGTGGCATGATACGACCACTCAGCCATGAATCCAGGTGATGCTGAGCTTGATACAGCTTCAGTAACAAGTGGTAACATCACAGAGGTTAACACAGGTCACAGCCAACTGTTCCCACACTCCGTTCCGTGTGAGCCAGAAGATGAACTGCAGTAACCTTCATGATGTTGTGGTGCTAGCGCATTCAGGAATGTCTGATCTATCAAAATATAAAAACAATTAGCCCAATCAGTAAAGATTGTAAACAGAAAAAAATCAAGAATGCCAAAATTGCGTTTCTTTGGTCACCGCAATTCCATGAAAAAAAATGTTGTAACAAGCGATGAAAAACCCACACCTATCCCAATATGGTACTAATAAAAATGTTGTCTCGCCCTGCAAAAAATAAGCCAACACACCGCTCCATCGGACCAAAAATACAAATGTTACAGGGCTCTGAAAATAGTGACACAACCACCCCTATTTTTTTTTTTACAAACTTCTGATATTTTTTTCCCCACTAAAATAATAAAACAAACTGGACATCTTTGCTGTCGCTGTAATCGTATTGATTAGGAGAATCGTATTGCATGGTCAATTTTAAGAGTTATGGCTCTGAGAAGACGGGGTGGAAAAAAACAGAAAAGCAAAAATTAGCTGCAGCGTGAAGGGGTTAAATGCGGGAGCTATATGTAATTAACTTTTCTCTTACCCCATGACGGCACTAACGAGAGAGAGGGATCCGCCCTCAGGGACAGGAAACCCACAGGTTAAAAAGGCGGGACCTCTCCTCCACCTCAGTTCGGTTTCCTGTCCCCGACGGGGATCCCACAACTCACCATCCAGGAGTCCAGGGACCATCAGGCCGAGTTCAGGCAGCGGGGGGCCCTGCCACGGTCTCAGGTGGATTCCTCCCTGAGGGCGCGATCCGGGGTCGGCGGGCCTCGTAGATGCGCGCAGAGGGGAGGCAGTGAAGAGGATGCCGAGAAAGCCTGCCTCTTCCTTTTCAAAGGGATGATCGGCAATAGGTAGCGGTGGCTACCTGGAGGTTTTCTCCACCGATCCATAAGGCACACAAGAGGTGGTGACGCCGGTCACTGACAGGAGAACGCTGGGAGCAGCGGCGGCTGCGGAAGCTCCGTCCCTCCTGTGAGCCGGCAAACAGTGAGCGCGCGCGCGGGGTTCGGCGACTTACTGCGCAGGCGTGGGGGTCACTTCCGGGGCGGCGCAGGGCACCTCTGGGTAAACCGGAAGTTGCCTGGCGCCGCTCCATTAGTATATATCCAGAAGGAAGGGGTATACCGCTGCTCAGAGATTACCACCATGAGTGGAATAGAGCAGTCGGTGGAAGAAATTTCACAGGCCCCTGTGACAAAGAACCCGAAGGAGCGCCATTCCTCAAGAAAACCCACGCAGCGCAGCAGCTCAGGATCCCAGCGTAGCAGAGGCTCTGGTGGATCCAGGAGGGAGACGGTGGTTCAAGTGGAGGAGGCATCCTCAAAGCCACAGCCGGTATCTTCCTCACATTAGGAGGGTAAGTGACCTCCGTGAAAGTGTAAATTCTAATAGGGGTTTATTGTTTCCTAGGGAAAGAAATGCCAGGGGAAAAGTAAACATAGAGTATGCCCGCTTTGTTCAGCAGATTTGCCGGATTCATGGGTTAAAAAACTCTGTGCGCCATGTATTAAGAACACCATTGATGAGGAGACACCAAGTTTCACATCTGAATTAAAAGATTTAATTAAAACCCAAGTAGCAGACGCATTAAAAAGCGTAAAAAACCGTAAAAGAAAACATAAAGAAAAATCTCCAGATTACAGCTCCAGCGAGGGAGATAGTACGAGTGGGGATTCTGATAGCTCTACAGCTTCATCATCCTCCTCCGCATCTTCAGAAAGCGGTCGCAACTGTTTCCCAATAGATGAAACGGATGCGTTGGTGAAAATGGTTAGGGCGACAATGGGTCTGGCAGACACTCGTTCCAAAAAATCTGTACAAGATCTTATGTTTAGTGGCCTGGAACAAAAGAAGTACAGAGTGTTCCCATTAAATGAAAAAATTCAAGCCCTTATAAAAAAGGAGTGGAAAAGACCAGACAAAAAAGTACTGTTAACACCCAAAAGGAAATACCCATTTGATGACCCAGCCTGCGCCTCATGGGGAAAAGCGCCAAAATTAGACGTCGCCATCGCGAAAGCCTCTAAAAAGTTCGCTCTGCCTTTTGAAGATATGGGGACCCTCAAGAATCCTATGGATAAAAAGGCCGATGTCTTCCTAAAAGGGTCCTGGGAGGCCGCCAGCGGGGGGCTAAAACCCGGTATAGCTGCTACGTGTACAGCTAGAGCACTAATGGTCTGGCTGGATCATTTAGAGACTCAATTAAAAAATAAAACCCCGAGAGAGTCTATACTAGACTCCGTATCAGCGATGAGGGGGGCCGCTGCATATTTAGCAGATGCCTCAATAGACTCAGTTAGACTGACGGCAAGATCGGCTTCCTTCTCAAATGCGGCTAGGAGAGCATTATGGCTAAAGTGCTGGCCGGGGGACCTGCAAACTAAAGCTAAGTTGTGTTCCATTCCGTGTGAAGGTGAATATTTGTTCGGTCCCACCCTAGACGATGTCCTCGAAAAAGCGGTTGATAAAAAGAAAGCCTTTCCGGGATTCCTAAATCAATCTTATAGGCGGCCCTTTCGAGGAAGGAGGTTCACACAAAGACGCCCCCCAAAAAATCAAAAGGAGGGGTGGGAAGACAGAAAATTCAAAAGAGGAGGTTTCATGTTCAACAAGCCGGATAATAAAAAACAGCCACAATGAGGGTGTGCCCCAGGTAGGAGGGAGACTGACCCACTTTCTTCCAACCTGGGAAAAAATTTCTGGAAGTGCCTGGACTCTAAACATCATAAAGACGGGCCTAAAACTAAGCTTTCACACAATGCCACACAATCAGTTTGTGGTCACACCACGAAGAAAGTCAGAGATCGAGCAGCTAAGCATCCAGAGAGAAGTTCTCACTCTTCTGGAGAAGAAAGTCTTACAGGAAGTTCCACAACAGGAAGAGACGAGGGGGTTTTATTCTCCGCTCTTTCTTCGAACAAAACCGGAAGGAACTTTCAGAGTAATTATAAATTTGAAACAACTAAACAGATACCTGGTAATAGAAAAATTCAAAATGGAGACAATAAAATCATGTGTCAGATCCCTTATCCCGTCTTGTTTCATGACTGTTATAGACTTAAAGGACGCATACTATCATGTGCCAATCCATCCGGATTTCCGGAAATATCTCAGGGTTGCAGTAATGATACAAGGGGAACTGAAACATTACCAATACAAGGCTCTTCCGTTTGGTCTAGCCATTGCCCCGAGAGTATTCACAAAATTAATGGCGGAAGTAATGGCCCATATAAGGGAACAAAACATATTGATTGTGCCTTATCTGGACGACCTCCTAGTGATGGGCAGTTCCTCTCTACATTGCAGCCAGCAACTAAACAGAGTGATGGTAGCCCTATCGAATCTAGGATGGTTTCTGAACCTGGAAAAATCCAGGCTTATCCCATCTCAAGTACAGTTGTACTTGGGGATATTAATAGACTCAACAAAGCAAGAGTGTCGTCTGCCAGAAGAAAAAGTATCCAACATGATACATCTAGTGAATCAGTTGAGTATCTCTCCTCTGATCTCTCTAAGGAGAGCCATGTCCATACTGGGATCAATGACATCCTGTATCCCAGCGGTACAGTGGGCTCAGAGCCACTCGAGAGATCTCCAGTGGGAAATACTAGAGGCGGTATCCCACGCAGGAGGAAATTTAGAAAAGCAATTAAAAATATCCTCTCGGACAAAAACTTCCTTAGCTTGGTGGACAGACCCGTCCAATCTCAGGAGGGGGGTTCCATGGGTATGGCCGGTCTCGATAATCCTGACCACAGACGCAAGCCCTTGGGGGTGGGGGGCCCACCTAAACAGGCAAATTGCCCAAGGTCCTTGGTCAGTAGAAGAAAAAGACCTTACTTCAAACATGAAGGAGCTTTTAGCAGTTCAGTACGCCATCAATCATTTTTTAACTTCCCTCCGTTCCCACCACGTGAGAGTACTGACGGACAACAGGGTGGTAGTAGCATATTTAAACCATCAGGGAGGGACGAGGTCTCAATCCCTAATGAAAGTGACAAATTTCATCATGTCACAAGCAGAAGCCAACTTGTCCTCCCTGACAGCCCTTCACATAAAAGGGTCAGAAAATCAAACTGCAGATTTTCTAAGCAGAACCCAATTAAAACAGGGGGAATGGGAGTTAAATACAAGTATATTCAAACGCATAGTGGATCTTTGGGGGGCCCCGGATATAGATCTATTTGCAAACAATCAAAATCGGAAAACGGAGGCCTTCTGCTCGATAGATCCTCGGGGGAGTCCAGTGGCCATAGACGCGTTGTTAATTCCATGGAAATTCCATCTAGCTTATGTGTTTCCTCCGATAGCTCTAATTCCCTTAGTCTTGAAGAAAATCAGGGAAGACAGAGCCAAAGTG
Organism: Ranitomeya imitator; assembly: GCF_032444005.1. Lineage (NCBI taxonomy): Eukaryota > Metazoa > Chordata > Amphibia > Anura > Dendrobatidae > Ranitomeya > Ranitomeya imitator. The sequence goes on from NC_091282.1 coordinate 985,091,913, forward strand.
ATACTGATAGCTCCGTTCTGGCCGAAAAGAGTATGGTTCCCATGGCTACGCCTAATGTCCATAGCGGATCCATGGGTACTCCCAGATATCCCAGACCTTCTGCATCAAGGGCCAGTGAATCACCCTCAAATAAAAAGTTTGCACATGACGGCCTGGCTTTTGAAAGGGAACTGTTAACAAAAAGGGGGTTTTCTTCAAATTTAATTTCTACCCTGCTGGCCAGTAGAAAACCTATAACTACCAGAGCCTACGGCAAAGTCTGGAAAAAGTTCCTCTCCACGTCAGGAGTTATCCTATCAAATCAGATGCCAATTCAGGAAATCTTAGAATTTCTTCAAAAAGGTTTAGAGAAAGGCCTAGCAACAAACACGCTGAAGGTTCAGATTGCAGCATTGGGTGCCCTTTACAACCAGGATTTGGCGGGGAATCACTGGGTAAAAAGATTTATTAGAGCATCTACTAGGTCCAGACCAGTTATACATCTCACCGCTCCTCCCTGGGACCTGAACTTAGTCCTTTCAGCACTAACTAAAGCGCCGTTCGAACCTTTATCTCAGGCTTCACTAAAAATAATATCTTGGAAAACCTGTTTATTGGTGGCCCTAACCTCAGCTCGCAGGATTAGTGATCTGCAGGCCTTATCAGCCTACCCACCTCTAACACAAATATTAGATGACAGAGTAATCCTCAAAACTGACCCTTCTTACCTTCCCAAAGTGGCGTCAAAATTCCACAGATCTCAAGAGATAGCGTTACCATCTTTTTGCCCCAATCCAAAAAACAAAAAAGAGGAGGCTCTACACACTCTAGATGTAAAGAGATGTCTAACACACTATCTATCAGCCACAAGGGAGTGTAGGAAAGGGAGGGCTCTGTTTGTCTGCTTTCAGGGACCAAATAAGGGTCACAAGGCATCGAAAGCCACGTTGGCGAGGTGGGTAAGAGATGCCATCAAGATGTCATATACCTCTTCCGGAGAACAAGCTCCGGACACAATTAAGGCTCATTCAACCAGGTCGGTGGCAACCTCTTGGGCTGAACGTGGTGGAGCATCAATAGATCAAATATGTAGAGCAGCCACTTGGTCTTCCCCCTCTACATTCTTCAAGCACTATCAGCTTAATCTATCCTCTCCCTCAGACTTAACTTTTGGTAGGAGAGTTCTTGAGGCAGTAGTCCCACCCTAAAATTTTCATTCTTTGAAATTCTCTCGTTAGTGCCGTCATGGGGTAAGAGAATATCGTAGTTACTTACCGATAACGGTATTTCTCTGAACCCATGACGGCACCTGTATATTCCCTCCCTTCACGTATGGGTGTCCACACTACTTATAAATTAAGTCACGAGGTGTGCATAAAAAAAAAAAAAAAAAAAAAAGTGTATATATATATATATATATAGAGGAGCTTATATAAGTTATACAGTTATATTTTGTTGTGTAAAAATAACCAATTAAGTTACAGCAGAATTCCCTGCAAGGCTCTGTAAACCAACTGAGGTGGAGGAGAGGTCCCGCCTTTTTAACCTGTGGGTTTCCTGTCCCTGAGGGCGGATCCCTCTCTCTCGTTAGTGCCGTCATGGGTTCAGAGAAATACCGTTATCGGTAAGTAACTACGATATTTCCGCTCTAAAAAATGAGAATGCAGCAAGTTTTTCATTATCACAGTATGCGTATTTTCCTGCAGAACTGATAGTGATATTCTATACAGTGCTCTCACCCCCTAAGAATCTATCAACAAATGAAATTTAAATTGTATTTTTATTTGTATGATGAATTTAACCCCTTAATGACTGCCGATACGCCTTTTAATGGCGGCAGTTAGTGGTACTTTATTCCTCAGCGCCCCTTTTTAACAGTGCTGAGAAATAAGGGTATAGCTCCCTCCCCCAGCATCGGAAAATCTTCGGGGTCTCGGTTGTAGTTGGGGTTAGCGTTGGGATTAGGGCTGTGTTAGGGTTGGAGTTAGAATTGGGGGGTTTCTACTGTGTAGGTACATCAGGGAGTCTCCAAATGCGACATGGGGCCCGCCATTGATTCCAGCCAATTTTGCCTCCCTTCTGAGCCATACCATGCACCCAAAAAGTAGCTTTCCCACTGAGCTAAAGTTAGGGTTGGGCTAGGGTTAGGGTTGTGGTTGGAATTATGGTTAGGGGTGTCTTTGGGTTAGGCTTGGGGTTAGGGGTGTGTTGGGGTTAGGTTTGGAGTTAGAATTGGGGATTTCCACTGTTTAGGTACGTCAGGGGGTCTCCAAATGTGACATGTCAAACGGTGCTCCCTCCCTTCTGAGTTCTGCCATGCTCCCAAAAAGTGGCTTTCCCCACATATAGGGTATCGGCGTACTCAGGAGAAATTGCACAACAAATTTTGTGGTCCATTTTCTCCTGATACCCTTGTGAAAATAAAAAAAAAAATTGGTTCTAAAGTAAATTTTTGGTGAAAAAAGTAAAATGTTCATATTTTCCTTCCGCATTGCTTTAGTTCTCGTGAAGCACTTGAAGGGTTAATAAACTTCTTAAATGTGCTTTTGCGCTCCTTGAGGGGTGCAGTTTTTAGAATGGTGTCACTTTTGGGTATTTTCTGGTATATTGATCCCCCAAACTCACTTCAAATGTGAGATGGTCCCTAAAAAAATGGTTTTGTAAATTTTGTTGTAAAAATGAGAAATCCGCTGGTCAACTTTTAACCCTTATATCTTCCTAATTAAAAAAAATTGTCTCCAAAATTGTGCTGATGTGAAGTAGACGTGTGGGAAATGTTACTTATTAACTATTTTGTGCGATATGACTCTCTGATTTAAGGGCACAAAAATTAAAAGTTTGAAAATGGCAAAATTTTCAACATTTTTGCCAAATTTCCTTTAAAAAAAAACAAAAAAAAAACACAAGTCATATTGAAGAAATTTTACCACTAACATGAAGTACAATATGTCACGAAAAAACAGTCTCAGAATCGGTGGGATCCGTTGAAGCATTCCAGAGCTATAACCACATAAAGTGACAGTGGTCAGAATTGTAAAAATTGGCTCGGTCATTAAGTTCAACATTTGGTCGGTCACTAAGGGGTTAAATAATAATTTCTGTCGTTTGTTTGCATGATTTTTTTTTTTTTAAATAATATAATCCTTGACTGGTTTCCTTTACAGGCCTGAATGCTCTGCGGAGAAAACTAGAAGAAACGAACAACCCATCAGACAGTACAGTAGCTGGCTCTGTGGTGATAACTCTGACTGATTTCCTGCAGGCGATGAATGACGTCAGGCCCAGTGCCATGCGGGAGGTGGCGGTGGATGTGCCCAATGTAGGTAAACCTGTCGTCAGTGCATTGATTGTGAATGTTACTTTTCAGTCACAATACAGATACCTGTAGATGCATAGTTTCATGTGCTGATAGAATTATCAGACTGGTATTGGCGCTTATGTGCTTGAAGATCATGCTACAATACAGTCTTGGCCATAATGTTTGAGACTAAGGCTGGGTTCACATTACATTACTGGTGTCTGTTAGTCGGACTACGTTACACTGCGGCATAACGCGGTGTAACATAGTCCGTTAACGTCACCATTGAGTCCAATGTTGGACGCATCGCTAGCGCATGCCCACAATGAACGTGTGCTAGCGATGTGCCGTCATTGTGTGACGGACCCTGGGACGCGGTCTGCAGCGTTTCCGGGTCCGTCACTGCTAGCGCAGATAGAGCATCTGCTAGCTCTATCTGCGCTAGCGCTGTGACACATCGGCACTTGTGTTAACAGCAGCCCGTTAACGGATGTGTTGAACGGGCTGCTGTTTAACGCAGTGTGAACCTGGCCTAACAGACGTTTCGGTAGCACAGTTTGCTACTTCAGTGATTTACATCTAGATGGTCAGTTGTTTCTATTATTACTGAAGTACAATAAGCATTTCATGAGTTTTTAAACTTTTATTGTTTTAAGACCCAATATTTACAGTCTTGAGCCTTATTTTTCAAGAAGTTTACTCGTCGCCCTGACTGCTGGGTATCAGATTCTGGATCAAACCCTGCCTGAATGCACTCATTCTTGTCTAATCAGTGCTTGCAGTTTATCTCGATTTCTGTATTTTGTTTGTCCAACCGTTTTTGTGGGTTGACCATAAGTTTTCAGTGTTATTGAGATTTTCAGAGTTTCCCACCATGGAAAGTTTCAGTGTTATGTTCACTGAGTCACTTGGTTGTCACTTTGCCTTGTGACATGGTGCTCCATCATGCTGGAAAACGCATTGTTCATCACCAAATTCATCTTGATTATTGGAAGAAGTTGATCTTTTGCTTTTGGAGAACTTTTAGATGTCTGGCTGATTTAGTCGGAATGATACTGAGATCTGCACTATTATGTCTGTCTTCTATTGAATGCGTCTGACTTTGCAGTATAAATAATATATGATCATTTGACCATTTGTGTTTTGTTTCCAGTGTTACATACGCACCTCATTTGGGCTAAATGTACATACTTAACATACACTAATGGGCACTTGCTTGTGTACTAGGCTTCCTGAGTCGCATGGTTCTTCGGCACACATTTCCAGGAAAACCACGTAAACTAAAATGCTAACATTGCATAAATGCTTAGGCTATATTCACACTTTGCGGTTTTTACCGCGGAACCGCCGCGATTTTGATGCTGCGGGTCCGCAGCAGTTTCCATAGCGTTTACAGTAACATGTAAACCCTATGGAAACCGCAAACCACTGTGCACATGCTGCGGGAAAAACCGCGCGGGAACGCAGCGGTTTATAACCCGCAGCATGTCACTTCTTTGTGCAGAATCGCTGCGATTCTGCACCCATAGGAATACATTGAACCGCTTACTTCCCGCATGGGGCTGTGCCCACGTTGCGGGAAGTAAGCGGATAATGTGCGGTTCCTACCCGGGGTGGAGGAGAGGAGACTCTCCTCCAGGCCCTGGGAACCATATTTAGGGTTAAAAAATAAAAAATCATGTTATACTCACCCTCTGAAGTCTTCAGCGCTGCACGCGGCCGTCCGGTCAGAGTTGCTGTGCGACCAGGACCTGCGGTGACGTCGCGGTCACATGACCGTGACGTCACGAAGGGTCCTTCTCGCACAGCATCTTTGGAACCGGACCGCCGGGTGCAGCGTCGAGGAGATCGGGACGTCAGAGGGTGAGTATAACCAATTTTTATTATTTTTAACATTACTATTGATACTGCATATTGCTGCATATGCAGCATCAATAGTATAGGCGGAAACCCGCAGCGGAAAACGCGGAACAAACCGCGATAAATCTGCAGGGAGAACCGCAGTTGTTTTGCCCTGCAGATTTATCAAATCCGCTGCGGGAGATCCCGCAGAAGGACAACGCAAAGTGTGAACATAGCCTTAATGTGTTCACTCTGTAATCCAGAAAATCTGGCACCTGCCTGGTCTCCTTATTGCTGGATTACAGGAGATGTAATATATTTGCCATTGAATGTGTAGCAATATCCTGAGCAAGGAGAACAAAATAGTACCTGGCCCCCCACCATCCCAGTATCGAGCTGAAAATATTAGGAAAGGGAAAAATGATTTCCTCCTCTGGCTCAAGTTCTGTTTTCCTGTATAGTTTCAGATTCCAGTAACAGGACTCTGCAAATCTAAACCTTTTGGCTTTCCATCTCGAACATCTGGAGATGCTGTTTCGTGTCTAGTCATTCCCGAGCAATTAATCCAGGCAGACTTTTCTCCCGTAAACTCCTGTTGAGGAAAGGCTCTTGAAGCTAGTTAAATAAGCAGGTGATCCCAATGTGTAGCATTTTGGTTAAAGTAGGATTAAGTTTCCTTTGTGGAAGTGTGCATGATATTCTATTTGTCACATGAAACCCCAGGCTAAAAATATCACACAAGATCACATATGGTCTCAAGATTTGACGTTACCAGAGCCCTTCACTTATTGGCCTCATATTAGTTGGATTCCAGATACATAGCAAAAGTGTACATATTTTTATAATCTCTATATGGTACATATTGAGAGAAAGTAACTGGGCAGGGATCAGACATGTAGGCAGAATTGCCCATGAAAGATTGCTGCTTTCTGATCTTTTTCTTTTATGAGATGTTTGATGCAGATTTATTGGGCTTTTCCCCAAGTATTCATTGGATTTCTAATACCTTCTCTTATATTCTGTCCCATTAACTAGTTAGTCTCTTCCAGCCAGGTTGGACTGGCCCACAGGAGATTCCTCCGGTGGAGCCCTGTGCCGGAGTGGGCCACCACCTCTTATATGAGCAGTACTTGGCACAATATACTTGATCACTATGTACAGACACAGGCAGCATCTCATTCATCTAACAATCTACCCAGCTCATTGTTATATGTATTTGTGATTGAGGACCATGTCATATTTGCATGTAGTTGAAATATGGGGCCCTGGAGTTAGTTACTGGTGGGCCCTTGGTACTCCAGTTTGACACTGCTTCCAACTTTAAATTTGAGATGCATAAAAGATCAGTGAACGTGCAAACAAAGGATGAAATAGTACACAAATCTATAAAATGTCCTTTTACTTAAATGAAATATCATTAAAAATGACATGCTGTTTAGTTTAAAATAAAATAAAAAATAAAAATTTAGTCACTTATTTTCATACTACAATTTGTAGGTAAAAACAAAATGACATATCTTGCGCATTAACCGCTTAGGTTACTCCAGGCTTCTACTTCCTGTTCTGTAAGGAAATGTACATCTATCTTCTGTATAGAAGCATCCAATAAGCCAGTACAAAGGTAATTGCGAAAGGACGGAGAACAGGGTCAGCTGTAGCATCACCTGTTGTGATTGGTGGATCCTGTGTTATCAGCTTTGTACAGAGGTGTTAACGTCATTGGAATTCTGCCTGTGATGATTATGAGACCTCTGAAAAGTCTTGTGTAAAGAACCAGAGGTTGACGTTTAAGATGAACCCAGTAGACCATGTGAAAATTGGAAATCATTTTACAAAAATGTTTTTCGTTTTCACAAACTTCTAATTTAATTAACGTGTTCCTGACCTGCGCTGTACAAATACTACTTTGCAGGAGCTGCGTTCCCGTAAACAGCAGTATAGGTGTGGCGCAGTAATCACGCTGGGAGCCGCTGTCATTGTGTGCGGGGGGTCAGCTCTGTGTGAGAGCTGACACCCTGCAGCAGCACCCACGATCGGTGGTAGCACCGATCTTGGGCGTTTAACCCCTCTGATGCCGCTATAAATCGTGACAGCGACATTGAGTAGATCGCACACTGGGAGGTGACTCCATGAATGCTTCCATCAGGACAACACAATGCAATCGCGTTGTTCTGATGGTCTCCTTGGAGACCCCTCGCCCCAAATGGCCACAGGGTCCTTCAGGGTCCTGCAGGGAAAGGTGGCTTGTGAACGCCTGCTGAGAGCAGGACCTGAGACGCCTTCTTCTCTGTCTGTCAGACGCTGCTCTGATGCTCTATGGTGCAAAAGCATTGCAGAGTATCACATCACCGATCTGATACTGTATAATGATGTCCCAGCCTGGTACAATATAAAAAAAAAATATTAAAAAGTATAAAAAATAATAATAAAAAATAATAATCTGTAAATAAGGAAGAGAACAAACAAAAAAAAACAATTCTTTACCTGTTGATTTGTTTATTCTATGTACCAAAGATCGCAGTAAGGCTCGGAGCACATTTATCCTGCGCTCTGCGCTGAGTGCTTACATCGGGGTTTCCATGTAAATCTCTGAAATGCGTGATTTAGACAGAACCTCTGGAGGAAGATTCCCTATAATGAGGCAGATGGAGGCATTGTGGATGCCCTCTGACCTGTGATCCGGTGGTGTCCGTCTTTTTAGGATTGCATAAAAGTGCCGTCTGCAACAGTTTTGTGCACTTCTGAAAAGAAGGAAAATGCTGAGCAGAGGCCAGACAGAGTCCAGAGTAACTCTGCTGCCTCATTATAGTGAATGGATCCCTCAGGGGTTTTATCTGAATCACGTCACTCAGATTTAGATGGAAACCCCAAAGTAAGTGCTCAGCGTAGAGCGTCGGATAAATGTGATCCCTCATGTTATGTAAAATGTTCCCAATAAAAGCTTCAACTCAATCCACAAAAAAAGCAAGTCCCCACTCAGGTTTGTCATCTGTTAACGGAGATATAGGGGGCTTCAATGCAGGGGCTGGCTGGCACTTTTCAGCCTGGGGGGCAATCACAAGGCAGTGGCCCACCAGTTGCGGTGGGCCACCCCTGCCCTGCTTATCTTTGGTCACTGCATTTAAGCAGCAGAAATAACATGCTTTAAAAGACGGGATGGTATATAAATATGGGAACAGAACGGAGCTTGCTGCATAGATATGGGAACACAAGCAAGCTTACCACCTACATAGATACTGCAACAGAAGCAAGCTGACTGCATAGACACGAGAATGGAACTACATATACTACATATATACGTGAGCTTACAAAAAAGATATGTGAGCAGAGCCAAGCTTTACTACAAAGCAATGGGAAAAGAACGGAGCTTACTACAGAGATAAGGGAGCAGAGCCAAGCTTTCGCTTACTAAGTCTACTACATAGATAAAGGAACAAAATCAAGACTCCTACAGAACCAAGCTTACCGCATACATCTGGTACCAGAATCTAGATTACTACATCGATACAGTACCAGAACCAAGCTTACTGCTTACATATGGTACCATAGCTGAGCTTATTTACAAACATACATACAACTCCAGAAACACGGACATGTAAAACACAGTATGGAAGGGGTGTTGCTAGGGTCATAAAAGATCAGGGGCCCAATCCCAAAAGTGCATGTCTCCCCATACGACCACTCTAAAGCCATTTAAAATAGCATCTATACATTTATAATTACAGTATACCACTGTTACTAACCAAAAACACAATGCAATGACCAATATTATAAAATTACGGCTATAAAATGCCAAATAATACGGCTACACAATTTCAACTACCATAACCACTACACAGTGGTAAAAATAGTGCCGAAATGCGTTGTACTGTATTTTAAAAATATATTTTATTTACCGTATTTTCTGGTATATAAGACGACTGGGCGTACAAGACGACCCCCAACTTTTCCATATAAAATATGGAATTTGGGATATACCCGCCGTATAAGACGGGCGTCAGCTTATACGCCCAGTTATCTTATATACCAGAAAATACGGTAAATAAATTATATTTTTTAAAATATAAAAAGCCCTTTGATATGATCTTTTCTCTTTCAGGTATCCTGGTCTGACATTGGCGGGTTGGAAAATGTTAAGCTTAAGCTAAAGCAAGCAGTTGAATGGCCACTGAAGCACCCCGAGTCCTTTATTCGCATGGGAATTCAGCCACCAAAGGGAGTATTGCTCTACGGCCCTCCCGGCTGCTCCAAAACCATGATTGCAAAGGCTGTAGCAAGTGAAAGCGGCTTGAATTTTCTGACAGTAAAGGTATGTCACTGTATGTCATCGGAACAGACTTGTATAAGATGAATCGGTCACCAAGGTTTCACCGCCTAATCTGAGAGCAACATAATGTTGGGGCATAAACACTGATTCCAGTAATGTGTCACTTACTGTTCTTCTTCCTGTAGTTCTCGTAAAATTTCTATTCAGTCATCAGAAGATTATTAGTAGAGGACTTGAAAACCTGCTGTCACAATACCACCAGGACGCGCTCCTGTGACATCTGCTTCTGTCGCCACGCGTGACCATATTCATTCTGCGGGCGGCGTTGGTGATAGAAAAGACGTTGCAATCAGGAGCTCGGGACGGCACATGCTTTATTCAACCACTTAGATTTGTGTGGCTGAGACCTGTAGTGCCTTCATGTCTGGTAGTATGGGTGTGTGCTGTCCAGCTGGACTTATCAGCTCCCTGTTCCAGCCAATTGGAGAGCACCACATCCTACTTTAGCTTCCAGCTTACTGCTGGAAGCTGACGAATATAGACTTGTGCTTCTCTGGTGCAGTCCTGCCTGTTCCATGTTGTTGCATTACTCCTTGTTTTGACATTGGCTTATGTTTTCTAACTATTCTTATGGATCCTGATTTTGCCCTCTACGCGACTTCTCAGCTTTGACCTTGCTTGGCGACCATTTTTGCGCACCTTCAGACTTCAGCCCTGTCATAGGTAGCAATCCAGTTGTAGGTCCAGATCCCTGTTTAGGGGTTAAAGAGAGTTGGGGTTTCTCTGGAATCTGCCAGTCCCTGTGGCTTGTTCCAAATTTGCTAGAGGTAGCCTTTTTGAGCCTGTGACTTCCGACAGATGTTACACCTGCTAGTACCCCATATTCATGAGCTCTGTGCAATCCTGTCCACATCACTGATTAGCTGTTTTCTGCCTATGCAGTGTGCACAAAAAGCTGCCAATCAGTGTTGAGGGCAGGTAATACAGAGCTCGGCATTTAGAGAACTGGTAGATCTGCAGCAGATAAAACAGTGAAAAATTGCAGGAAACAGCCCAGCAAGTGATACATTACTGGAATCCGGGTCTTTGTCCCTACATCATGCTGCTCTCAGATGGAGGAGCAAAAACCTGGTAACAGATTCCATTCACATATCATAAATATTCATTAACATTAAAGTGGCCATCGGCTATATTTTTAAACTTCATAGGTCGAAGCCTTCTGAACACACAATAGAAGACAAACTTATCACTAAAGTCATTTTCCTATTCAGCCACTCTGGCAGTCACTGCCGCGCTAGAAGCACGGCCACCGGTAACCTAGCCACTGAGGCCTATAATTGGCTAAAAGGTCAGGTGAATGGTGGCCGGCACATAAGTAATTCCAATCCGGCTGAGACGTTCAGAATAGTAGCACTGGATCTGGGAAAGGATTCTGGTGCCAAGTACGGTAGGCTTTTATCTTTCTCCATGCTGGTTTACTCCTGTAAAGTATAAAAATTATCCAAGGTGTTGTTTTCCGATGAAAGTAAATTTTGCATTTCATTTGGAGATTAAGGTCCCAGAATCTGGAGGAAGAGTGGAGAGGCACACAATCCAAGCTGCTTGAGGTCTAGTGTGAAGATTCCATAATCATTGATGGTTTGGGGAGCCATCTACCAGGAAATTTTAGAGCACTTCATGCTTCCCTCTGCCTACAAGCTTTTTGGAGATGGAAATTTCATTCTCTAGCAGGACTTGGCACCTGTCCACACTGTCAAAAGTACCAACACCTGGTTTAAAAAGAACAGTATCACTGTGCTTGATTGGCCAGCAAACTTGCCTGACCTTAACCCCATAGAGAATCTATGGGGTATTGTCAAGAGGAAGATGAGTCACCAGACCCAACAATGCAGACGATCTGAAGGCTGCTATCAAAGCACCCTGGGCTTCCATAACCCCTCAGCAGTACCACAGGCTGATCGCCTCGATGCTATGCCACATCGATGCAGTAATTGATGCAAAAGGGACCCCGACGAAGTATTAAGTGCATTTACTGGACATACATTTCAGTAGGCCAACATTTCGGATTTTAAAATCATTTTTCTGGCTGGAGTTATAAAGTATTCTAATTTACTGAGATAATGACTTTTGCGTTTTCATTGTCTGTAAGCCATAATCATCAGCATTAAGAGAAATAAACACTTGAAATAGAAATGTATTTAGAATTGAGAGTCCTCAGTGGTTAATACCTTTTAATGGCTATCAACTCTCAATTCTAAATATCTTTCTATCCACTGGCTAACATGGTACCAAGATATACATCTTTCCTGCACTTGAAATAGATCACTTTGTTTGTAATGACTCTATATAATAAATGAGTTTCACTTTTTGTATTGAAGAACTGAAATAAATTAACTTTTTGATGATATTTTAATTTAGTCAAAAGCATTTGTAGAGTCAAAATTGTCACTACACCGGAAAATAAATTCCCAAAGGGGCATAATTTCCAAAATGGAGTTACTTGAAGGCGGATTCTGCTCTTCTAGCACTTAGGGGCTCTGCATATGCAGTCTTTAAACTATTGTAGGAAAATCTGCATACCAGGAGGTAAATAGCGCTCCTTCTCTCCAGAGTCTCGCCGTGTGGCAGTACTGTATAGCCACATATGGGGTATTTGCACATTCAGCAGAAATTTTGGGACAAAGTTTGGTGCCATTTTTACCCATTTTTCAGTGTGAAATGTAAAACCTGAGGCTAAATCAAAATTTTGGTGTTGAAAATGTAATTTTTTTTTGTCTTCACAGCCCAGTGGTATAAAATTCTGTGATCAATATTATCACTGCATCCATAGCTGAATTAATTGAGAGTTGTAGTTTGTAAAATGGGGTCTCCTATGGGGGAGTTTTGCTGTTCTGGCACTTAAGGAGCTCTGCCAATGTGACATGGCACCCGCAAAAGAAATACATATGTTTTAATTGTGCTGAGGTTAATATAAAACAAATTACAACAAAGTGAATAAAAAATTGAAAATTATCATGCTCAAAGGGACACGATCCTAGTGATTTGAACTTTTTTATATATATTTTTTATTTTTAAAAACACTTCTTTTTTTACTTTTGGCATGCCTTAATAGTCTCTATGGGAGACTAAAGCTGCCCATAACCTGATCGGCTCTGCTACATACAGGTAATGACCAGATCACCTGTATGTAGCAGAATTGCAATCCGGCAGTGACAACCATAGAGGTCTGCAGGAGACCTCTGATTGTCATGCCGACCCATCGGTAACCCATGATCATGTGACTGGGTCACCGATGGGTGGGATTTTTGGCGCGTTTGCTGGAATCGCGCTTTAAATGCCGCTGTCAGAGTTTGACAGCGGCATTTAACGGGTTTCCACCCGCAGCTGTTCTTGGCACATGTCAGCTGTTCAAAACAGCTGACATGTGACGAAAAAGATGTGGGCTTAGCGCTGGAGCCCACATCAAAGGGGGAGACACGACATGCCCAATACTAGTACCGCACATGTTGAGAAGGGGTTAAATACCAATTCTAATTGAGCCCTGAAATTTATTGGGTGATTCATGGATGAAATGCTTGTTGTGAATTTTGCAATTAAGCTCCTTATTAGAGAACAGCAAGTTGTGCAAAAAATACTGAAACACTGAACAGTTGGACATAAATATTCTTAAGTTAAGAGAAGGTCACATCAAAGGAATATTCGCATCTCCAAGAACCTATCACAAGATGTTGTTAGCAAATACCTCCAATTAGAAATGTAGTATAGTTTTTCTCATTCGCTATGTCTTTTTCCTCATGTGCAGGCATTGCAGGACCTTAAGTATCCATAATTACGACCACTTAACAGCTAACTGTCATTATACCAGTGGTCGTTAACAGGGTTGAGCGACTTTTAGTTTTTTAGGGTCGAGTCGGGTTTCGCGAAACCCGACTATCTCAAAAGTCGAGTCGAGTGAAATCGGCCGATTATCGCGAAAAGTCGGGGATCGACTGAAACACGAAACCCAATGCAAGTCAATGGGGAAGCATAGTCGGCAGTGAGTGGAGGCCAGGAAAACACGTACAGTGCCCATTTTAATGACAAAAACATCCATTCTTGTTACTGAAGCTTGTTAATCTTAATTTACCTTATAATAATAGTAAGGCATTGGAAATTGGGGGGTCATTTGGCTAAAGTTGTGGGGGGTAGGGCTGGTTCAAGTATTAAGTGGGCCCAGGAAATCTGGACCACGTCACGGCAGTGGAGCAGGGAGAGGTAAGTATTTAAACTTTGCAAGTGCTGTGATCCTGAGCAAGCAGGGGGGCCCACTCGTCGGCATTGGCACTGGCACAGGGCCCCTCAAAGTACGGCGGTGTGTTTGCACGGCGGGGGCGCCTCCCCACCGGCAGCGACACTTTTGCATACTATGAGGGGCCCTGTGCCAGTGACGTCGCCAACGAGTTACCCCCCCCCCCCCCACCACCACCTGATGAAGGAACCTGCACTTTCATCTGCACCTTCCTCTTTGTCCCCGTGTAAAGTGGTATGATATGCGGGAAGGGGAACCTGCCTTTCAGCAGGGTCACATTCTTGCTGTGTAGCGTGCATGGGGAATGTAGCGTTATGGGTCAATGTACCAGCAGACTCATCTATAACTGGCTGGGCAATGGGCAGGATGAGGAGGAAACACAGATATAGGCCCAAAGAATAAAGTGGGCTAAATGCAGTTCAAAGTTGGTAACAGGACTAACCAGGGGGCATTGCTTTGTTCAGTGGAGTACAACTGTAATGAGAGGCTGACAAAGTGAGTAGGCCCAAATCAGTAAGTAGGCTAAATGCAGTTCAAAATTGGTAACAGAAGTAAACAGGCGGCACTGGTTTGTTCAGTGTAGGAGAACATCAAGGAGCGGCAGACACCGTTAGTAGGGCCAACAAAACAAGTAGGCCAAATGCAGTGTTATATTAAAAACAATTTCACGAGAGCCTGAAGATAGAAGCTAGGGAAAGGCAACCTGAAGAACACCTTGGAGCGGCAGACACCGTCTCTACAACCAAGACCCAACTTGTAGGCCTAATGCAGTGTTGTTTCAACAACTACTTAACGAGAGCCTGAAAATGGAAGTTCAGGACATTAAACCAGGAGAACAGCACGGAGCGGCATACACCGTTAGTAGGCCCCAACCACACTAGTAGGCCAAATTCTGTGTAATAACTAATAACTAATTAATGAGAGCCTGAAAATGGAAGTTCAGGACAGGAAAACAGGAGAACAGCACGGAGCGGCATACACCGTTAGTAGGCCCCAACCACACTAGTAGGCCAAATTCTGTGTAATAACTAATAACTAATTAATGAGAGCCTGAAAATGGAAGTTCAGGACAGGAAACCAGGAGAACAGCACGGAGCGGCAGACACCGTTAGTAGGCCCCAACCCAACTAGTAGGCCAAATGCAGTTGTTCCATTTAACAACTATTTAACATGAGCCTGAAGATAGAAGCTCAGGAAAGGCAACCAGGAGAACACCTTGGAGCGGCAGACACTGTTAGTAGGCCCCAACCAAACTAGTAGCCCCACTGCAGTTGTAAAATTCCGATAGGCTGAAAACCTGATAATTGCAGGTCATTTTTTTTAAAAAGGACAGCTGTATTGAGTGGCGCAGCCAGACACTGCTAGTAGGCCTTACACCACAAAGTTGGCTCGACGCAGGTTTAAAAAAGGTTACATGGGTACACGGTCTGCATTGGTGTGCTCAGTGGAGGACAATTGGAAGGAGGGACCGCAGAAAGACTTAGTAGGCCTAAAATAAAAAAAGTAGGCTCTATGCACTTTTAAATAGGTTACAGGGGTACACAGGCAGCATTGGTGTGGTCAGTCGAGGACCATTGGAAGGAGGGACCGCAGACACACTTAGTAGGCCTAAAATAACAAAATAGGCTCTATGCAGCTTCGATTATGTGGCAACCTGGAGAACAGCAAGGAGCGGCAGACACCGTTTGTAGAACCCAGACCCAACTTGAAGGCCTAATGCAGTGTTATTTCAACAACTACTTAACAAGAGCTTCAAGATAGAAGCTAGGGAGAGGCAACCAGGAGAACACCTTGGAGCGGCAGACACTGTTAGTAGGCCCCAACCAAACTAGTTGCCCCACTGCAGTTGTTAAATTCCGATAGGCTGAAAACCTGATAATTGCAGGTTTTTTTTTTTTTTTTTAAAGAGGACAGCTGTATTGAGTGGCGCACCCAGACACTACTAGTAGGCCTTACACCACAAAGTTGGCTCGATGCAGGTTTAAAAAAGGTTACATGGGTACACGGTCTGCATTGGTGTGCTCAGTGGAGGACAATTGGAAGGAGGGACCGCAGACACACTTAGTAGGCCTAAAATTTTAAAAAATAGTCTCAAAGCAGTTTGAATTATCTTGCAGGGGTACACAGGCAGCATTGGTGTGGTCAGCGGAGGACGATTGGAAGGAGTGTCTGACACAGTTAGTACTCCCAAAAAAAATAGATGTTAATGTCTCGCAAAACAACAAAACCAAACAAAAAAAGGGTGGCATACTTAGGTACAGGGGTGGGCTCCTCTGCTGAGTTTCAGACATAGTAATTTGGCGCTAAGTATTTACTGGTGTCAATATAGGACACTGACCCTGACTATTTTAACTAGCATCATACATGTCAACAAATTGGTATTGTCAGTGCCAGGCATTGAAGGACTAGACTAAACATTGGTGGAGCTGTGAGAGATAATTTTGCAAGTGGTAGAGCACTGTTTGAGCTGGGGGGGGGGAAACTCTCTTGCGGCCGGCAGTACAGGCCCAGGGCTCCTCATGTTACAGCAGTGTGTCTGACGTTGGGTGCGCGCCACCACCGCCAGAGACACTTTATTGTACTATGAGGGACCCAGTGGCAGTGCCATCGTCAAAGGTGGGCACACCCACCTCTTCAGACAAACGGCACTCTCACGGGTGCTTGCGCCAAGTGGCGAGACCACGGCCCTGTGGGGGGAGTTAGCATGTCGTATGCTAGACAAACAGCTGCTGCAAATTAAGAGATTGGAACAGTCAGTAAGACCAGTCCACAAGCAAGACCTTTTTATAGGAAAGCTAGGTGTCAGCCGGGAAAGGTGGGGCAAAATAATTCAAAATCCATGAGTGGTTCATTTTAATGAAGGTTAGATAATCAACATTTTGGGTAGCCAGACGAGTCCTTTTTTCGGTCAATATTGAACCAGCAGCACTGAATACTCTTTCTGATAGCACACTAGCTGCTGGGCAAGCAAGCTCCTGCAATACATATTCTGCCAATTCAGGCCAGGTGTCTATTTTGGATGCCCAGTAATCAAATGGGAATGACGGTTGAGGGAGAACATCGATAAGGGATGAAAAATAGTTAGTAACCATTACTGGACAAATGTTGTCTCCTGTCACTTTGAATTGATGCTGCAGTACCTGTCCTGTCTGCGGTCATTGCGAAATCACTCCACAACCTGGTCAGAAAACCCCTCTGTCCAACGCCACTTCTGATTTGTGCACCTCTAACACCTCTGCCCTGTTGCCCCCTGCAGCTCGTGTGAGAACCATCACCAGCGCTGTGTACTGGGAATGCCTGAATCAAACGGTCTACAAGAGTTGCTTGTTTGGTTGCTAATATTTGTTCGAGGTTCTCATGTGGCATGATATTTTGCAATTTGCCTTTATAGCGAGGATCAAGGAGGCAGGCCAACCAGTAATCGTCATCGGTCATCATTTTAATAATGCGTGGGTCCCTTTTAAGGATACGTAAGGCATAATCCGCCATGTGGGCGAAAGTTCCAGTTGTAAAATCTGCACTTGTGCTGGGTTGAGGGGTAGTTTCAGGCAAATCTATGTCACTTGTCTCCTTCAAAAAACCTGAACCCAGCCTTGCAACGCCACCAGTTTCTATTGGCCCCGGAGAAGCTTCCTCATTCAAAAAATACTCATCCCCATCATCCTCCTCGTCCTCCTCCTCTTCGCCCGCTACCTCGTCCTGTAGACTGCCCTGACCAGACAATGGCTGACTGTCATCAAGGCTTCCCTCTTCCTCGACTGCAGACGCCTGCTCCTTTATGTGCGTCAAACTTTGCATCAGCAGACGCATTAAGGCGATGCTCATGCTTATTATGGCGTTGTCTGCACTGACCAGCCGTGTGCATTCCTCAAAACACTGAAGGACTTGACACAGGTCTTGTACCTTCGACCACTGCACACCTGACTACTCCATGTCTGCCATCCAACTGCCTGCCCGTGTATGTGTATCCTCCCACAAATACATAACAGCACACCTCTGTTCGCACAGTCTCTGAAGCATGTGCAGTGTGGAGTTCCACCTTGTTGCAACGTCGATGATTAGGCGATGCTGGGGAAGGTTCAAAAACCGCTGATGGTTCTGCATACGGCTGGAGTGAACGGGCGAACGGCGGATATGCGAGCAAAGTCTGTGCACTTTGAGGATCAGGTCAGGTAACCCCGGATAACTTTTCAGGAAGCACTGCACCACCAGGTTTAAGGTGTGAGCCAGGCAAGGAATGTGTTTCAGTTGTGAAAGGGCTATGGCAGCCATAAAATTCCTTCCGTTATCACTCACTACCTTGCCTGCCTCAAGATGTTCAGTGCCCAGCCATGACTGAGTTTCTTGCTGCAAGAACTCGGACAGAACTTCTGCGGTGTGTCTGTTGTCGCCCAAACACTTCATTGCCAATACAGCCTGCTGACGCTTGCCACTAGCTGTCCCATAATGGGACACGTCGTGTGCAACAGTGGCAGCTGCGGATGGAGTGCTCGTGCGACTGCGGTCTGTGGACGAGCTCTTGCTTCTGCAGGAGGAGGAGGAGGAGGGGGGTCGAACGCCTACAGCCAACTGTTTCCTAGACCGTGGGCTAGGCAGAATTGTCCCAATATTGCTGTCCCCTGTTGACCCTGCATGCACCACATTAACCCAATGTGCCGTGATGGACACGTAACGTCCCTGGCCATGCCTACTGGTCCATGCATCTGTTGTCAGGTGCACCTTTGTACTCACAGATTGCCTGAGTGCATGGACGATGCGGTCTTTTACATGCTGGTGGAGGGCTGGGATGGCTTTTCTCGAAAAGAAGTGTCGGCTGTGTAGCTCGTAGCGTGGTACAGCGTAGTGCATCAGGGCTTTGAAAGCTTCGCTTTCAACTAACCGGTAGGGCATCATCTCTAACGAGATTAGTCTAGCAACGTGGGCGTTCAAACCCTGTGTACGCGGATGCGAGGATGAGTACTTCCTTTTCCAAATGAGTCTCATGTAGGGTGACCTGGACTGGAGAGCTGCAGATTGTGGAACTAGCGGGGGTGCCGGTGGACATGGCAGACTGAGAGAGGGTTGGAGATGGTATTCTTGCTGGTGCCCTACGTGCAGTGTTTCCTACCACGAACCTGGTGATTCCCTGACTGCTTTGGCCTGGCGACGAAACCTGCACATTTACTGCAGGTGGTGCGGGAAATGGTGGGCTTACAGTGAGGGAAGGGATGTAGCGTTGCTGACTAGCTTCATTGCCCGAGGGTGCTACAACCTTAAGAGACGTTTGGTAGTTATTCCATGCTTGCAAATGCATGGTGGTTAAATGTCTACGCATGCAACTTGAATTTAGACTTTTAAGATTATGACCTCTGCTTAAGGTAGTTGATCATTTTTGACAGATGACTTTGCCCTGATCATTTGGATGTTGTTTAAAAAAATGCCAGACTGCACTCTTTCTGCTATCGGATACCTTTTCAGGCATTGCAGACTGAGCTTCTTTAACCGGATGGCCACGCTGTCCTACAACTGGTTTTGGTTTTGCAATGCGTTTTGGGCCATCTACGGGCCTGGCAGATGGAACCTGTTGCAATGTTGATGCCTGCTGCGGCTCCTCCTCCGCTTCAGAGCTACTGCCGCCTGCACCCTCTTCCCCCAATGTCTGCCAATTGGGGTCAACAACTGGATCATCTATGACCTCCTCTTCTATTTCGTGTGCAACTTCGTCTGTGTCACCGTGTAAGCCGGTGGTACAGCGTTCGTGACGGGGCACCATAGTCTCATCAGGGTCTGATTCTGGATCAGTACACTGCGAGGGCAATGTTCTGGTCTGAGTCAAAGGAACAGCATAGTAATCTGGCTGTGGCTGTGCACCTGTGCACTCCATGTCCGATTCAACTTGTAATGGGCATGTTAACTATTTCACTTTCTAACCCAGGAACGGTATGTGTAAAGAGTTCCATGGAGTAACCTGTTGTGTCGCCTGACGCATCCTTCTCTGTTGTTCTTGGTGAAGAAGACAAGGAAGCGACTTGTCCCTGACTGTGAACATCCACTAACGACGCGCTGCTTTTACATTTAGCAGTTTCAGAAGAGGAAGCGAAAGAGCTAGAGGCTGAGTCAGCAAGGAAAGCCAAAACTTGTTCTTGCTGCTCCGGCTTTAAAAGCGGTTTTCCTACTCCCAGAAAAGGGAGCGTTCGAGGCCTTGTGTAGCCAGATGATGACGCTGGCTCAACAACTCGAGACTTAGGTGCTATATTGCTTTTCCCACGACTACCTGATGCTCCACCACCACTACCATCATTACCAGCTGGCAATGACCGCCCACGGCCACGACCTCTTCCACCAGACTTCCTCATTGTTTGAAAAACGTAACCAAACTAACGGTATTTGTTACTGTAAAACCAGTTACAAGGTGAACTCAAACTTCTGTTGGATTTATATATCCCTTTATAGGTGGGTGAGACTGCAGGTAAAATCAGGCCCAATGTATAACAGTACACAGCTTCAGTGGCAGACAGATATGCCACTAACAGGACTGACGCAGATGCAGACACTACCAATAAAAATCTCCCCCTTTTTATTTTTTCTGGGAGAATATTGAAGAAATGTGGCCCACTCTTATACAGTATATGTTCTGTGGCATAAAATGAAAGACAGATGCCACACACAGGACTGGCACTGAGGCAGAAATGCCAATCTTAATCTCCGACAATTTTTTTTTATTTATGGGAGAATTGGCAAGAAATCATGTCCAGTGTTACACACTAGGTTTAATGTGGCACAAAATGAAAGACAGATTCCACACACACGACTGGCACTGAGGCAGAATTGCCAATCTTAATCTCCCACTATTTTTTTTTTATTTATGGGAGAATTGGCAAGAAATCAGGCCCACTGTTAGACTGTATGTTTTCTGTGCCAGAAAATGAGACACAGATGCCACACACAGGACTGCCACTGATGCAGATTTGCCAATTTTAATCTGCACCCTTTTCTTTTTTTATTCAGGGAGACTAGTGAGTAAATCTGGGCCACTGTATTAGAGTATATTTTCTGTGGCAGAAAGTGGCTTGAAGAGATATAACGAAGAAAAAAAAAAGGGTCTGTCCTACAATTACTAGCTCCCTGCATTAATCTCAGCAAAGTATGGCAGGCAGCAATAACAAGGAGTGGACTGCTGCACAAAGAAGTCAAAAGTGTGGACAAACAAACAAGATAGCTGTGCAGAAAGGAAGGAGCAACAGGATTTGTGCTTTGAAAAAAGCAGTTGGTTTGCACAGCGGCGTACAAACAGCAATGCAGCTATCAGGGAGCCTTCTAGGGCAGCCCAATGAGTTACAGCGCTGAGGAAATAAAATGTAGCCTCCACTGTCCCTGCAAACAAAAGGTGGTGTTGGACAGTGGAAATCGCTACAGCACAAGCGGTTTGAGGGTTAATGTACCCTGCCTAACGCTATCCCTGCTTCTGACGAAGCGGCAGCAACCTCTTCCTATGCTCAGATCAGCAGCAGTAAGATGGCGATCGGCGGGAACGCCCCTTTATAGCCCCTGTGACGCCGCAGAAAGCAAGCCAATCACTGTAATGCCCTTCTCTAAGATGGTGGGGACTGAGACCTATGTCATCACGCTGCCCACACTCTGCGTCCACCTTCATTGGCTGAGAAATGGCGCTTTTCGCGTCATTGAAACGCGACTTTGGTGCGAAAGTCGCGTACCGCGTGGCAGACCCCACACAGGGATCAGGTCGGGTTTCATGAAACCCGACTTTGCCAAAAGTCGGCGACTTATGAAAATGACCGATCCGTTTCGCTCAACCCTAATCGTAACCATGGATGCCTAAGGTCCTGCAATGCCTGCACATGAGGAAAGAGACATTGCGAATCAGAAATACTATACTACATTTCTAATTGGAGGTATTTGCTAATATTATTATTACACCTACTACATATTGGTATATGATCTCTGAGATGGGAATACCCCTTGAAATTAATTTTAAAAGGTCTGATTGCATTTTAAGATCATCCTGAAATTTTACCCAAACATCAATTATCCCGAAATTTGTGAGGTTTGTGTGAGTATATTTTATGTGTGAAATATATCTATAATATAACGCTGGGAGCGTCACTCTGTCCGAAGCCTTTATAGACTGCGCAAGCGCCGGCGCAGTGTGGACCCCACAGAGTGACGCTCCCAAGAGATCGCGGTATGCGTAAGCACTGAACGCACACCGCGATCTCCAACGGAGAAGCAGGGACGTGCCAGGAGGGTGAGTATAAGCTATATTCACCTGTCCCGTTCCAGCGCTGCCCGCTGCTCTGTCCTCCGGGTCCTCTGCCTGTGACGTTCACAGTTCAGAGGGCGCGCCGCCCTCTGATTGAACAGTTTACAGCCAGAGGACCCGGAAGAAGTGGCACGCAGCGCTGGATCAGGGCCAGGTGACTATAGCAAGTGTCGGGGGCTTGAGCTAGTGGCGACTTCGGCACCTGACCCCCACAGCGCGCCGGTGTCCCCGCCTGCTCAGGCCCCCCAGCACTCGGCGCCCAGCGACGATAGGTGAGTATGTTTTTTTTTTTATATATCGCAGCAGCATACGGGGCATATAATACTATGGAGCATCTTATGGGACCATCAACATTTATGGAGCAGTATACGGGGGAATACAATACAATAGAGCATCTTATGGGGGCCATCAACATTTATGGAGCAGTATACGGGGCATACAATACAATGGAGCATCTTATGGGGGCCATCAACATTTATGGAGCAGTATACGGGGCATACAGTACAATGGAGCATCTTATGGGGGCCATCAACATTTATGGAGCTGTATACGGGGCATACAATACAATGGAGCATCTTTATGGAGGCCATCAACATTTATGGAGCAGTATATGGGGCATACAATACAATGGAGCATTTTATGGGGGCCATCAACATTTATGGAGCAGTATACGGGGTTTACAATACAATGGAGCATCTTATGGAGGCCATCAACCTTTATGGAGCAGCATATGAGGCATATACTATGAAGCATCTTATGGGGGCCATCAACCTTTATGGAGCAGCGTATGGGGCATATGGATGGGAGCAGCAAATTACAGAACGGTGGCGCAGGATGGGAGCAGCACGTGACAGGATGGGGGCGCAAGATGGTAGCAGCACATGACAAGATTAGGGCGCAGGATGGAAGCAACACATACCAGGATGGAGACCATATACCAATATAAATGCTCGCCACCCGGGCATAGAACGGGTTCAATAGCTAGTATTTATATACACACACACTTGTTTTATGTGCTGCGAGTACTTGGAGCATGTACTTTTACTTGTATATACTACATAAATGCTGCAGGTGGGGGCTCACAGTATGTCCAAGACTGTTTGGCGTCACAATTGTTCTTGTTTTTCTTATCATTTTACACCAAATAGCATCTTATCTGACACATCCTTGCCATTGTAGCCCTTCCAGCTTTAGCCTTTTTACCTTGATGTTTCACTTGTGAGCTTCCTGTGGTAATTGTTAGGTGTTCTGTGTGAAAGATAAAAGCTGGGATCAAAGGCTTTGTTCTTTATCTGCATCCACATCTGGTCCTGCCTTCATCTCTCGGCAGGTATCCTCTTATACTGACCAGGCCAATAATTACAATAGCTTTTTCATCACCTGTCACCTGGATTTTCCTAAACAGACTCTTTGCTCTTTCATCAAATTTGTACACCCCATACTTGCTAGTTTATGATATCAATTTGGACTTTTCTGTTTTTTAATCTGCAGAGAAGCAGTGGTTAGAGGTGGGTGCAAGCAATGGGAATTCAGGTGTAAAGAGGCTGTCCCTTAAAGAACATTTATCACTTATCCACATGATAGATGATATATCTGCAGAGACCCCAAACAATTTTAATGCCCAGCCATCCACTATAAATAGCTAACCTGCTAGAGCCTCATCTCCCCCAATATTATTTGTCAGGTTCCACATACCATACACAAGACTGTATACCAAACCTGACAATCTCAGTGAATTCGGCGCTAGTCCAATGTGTATGGAGGCTAAGAACGTGTGGCACAATGTCCACCCTGTGACTGGAGCATTAGTAACTTGCTCCTTACTTACAGGTGCTTCTCACAAAATTAGAATATCACCAAAAAGTTACATTATTTCAGTTCTTCAATACAAAAAGTGAATCTCATCTACTATATAATTGTCTAAGGATCACTTCCGTTTGTCTGTCTTTCTGTCATGGATATTCATTGGAAATCCAAGTCGCTGATTGGTCGCAGCAAAACAGCCATGACTAATCAGTGACGGGCACAGTCCGGAAGAAAATGGCTGTTCCATACTCCCTGCAGTCAGTGCCCGGCGCCCACATACTCCCCTCCAGTCACCGCTCACACAGGGTTAATGCCGGCGGTAATGGACCGCGTTATGCTGCGGGTAACGCACTCTGTAACCGCTGCTATTAACCCTGTGTGTCCCCAACTTTTTACTATTGATGCTGCCTATGCGGCATCAATAGTAAAAAGATCTAATGTTAAAAATAATAATAAAAAAACAAAAAACCTGCTATTCTCACCTTCCGTAGTCCGACGATGCGCTCGCATCTGCCGCCAGCTTCCGGTCCCAGAGATGCATTGCGAAATTACACAGAAGACTTAGCCATCTCGCGAGAACCGCTAAGTGATCTGGGTAATTTTGCAATGCATCTTGGGAACGCAAGATGGCGGCAGCCGCGCGCGCATCGCCAGAGGTTTGCTGGATCCCGCCGGCGGGTGAGTATATAACTATTTTTTTATTTTAATTATTTTTTTTAACAGGGATATTTTGCCCACACTGCTAAATACTACGTGGGCTGTGTTAGATACCGCGTGGCTGCTACAGTTAGGTCCATATATATTTGGACAGAGACAACATTTTTCTCATTTTGGTTACAGACATTACCACAATGAATTTTAAACAAAACAATTCAGATGCAGTTGAAGTTCAGACTTTCAGCTTTCATTTGAGGGTATCCACATTAAAATTGGATGAAGGGTTTAGGAGTTTCAGCTCCTTAACATGTGCCACCCTGTTTTTAAAGGGACCAAAAGTAATTGGACAATTGACTCCAGGGCTATTTCATGGACAGGTGTGGGCAATCCCTTCGTTATGTCATTCTCAATTAAGCAGATAAAAGGCCTGGAGTTGATTTGAGGTGTGGTGCTTGCATTTGGAAAGTTTTGCTGTGAAGTAAACATGCGGTTAAAGGAGCTATCCATGCAGGTGAAACAAGCCATCCTTAAGCTGCGAAAACAGAAAAAACCCATCCGAGAAATTGCTACAATATTAGGAGTGACAAAATCTACAGTTTGGTACATCCTAAGAAAGAAAGAAAGCACTGGTGAACTCATCAATGCAAAAAGACCTGGGCGCCCACGGAATACAACAGAGGTGGATGATCGCAGAATAATCTCCATGGTGAAGAGAAACCCCTTCACAACAGCCAACCAAGTGAACAACACTCTAGGAGGTCGGCGTATCAATATCCAAATCTACCATAAAGACAAGACTGCAGAAAAGTAAATACAGAGGGTTCACTGCACGGTGCAAGCCACTCATAAGCATCAAGAATAAAAAGGCTAGACTGGACTTTGCTAAAAAACATCTAAAAAAGCCAGCACAGTTCTGGAAGAACATTCTTTGGACAGATGAAACCAAGAACAACCTCTACCAGAATGACGGAAAGAGAAAAGTATGGCGAAGGCGTGGTAAAGCTCATGATCCAAAGCATACCACATCATCTGTAAAACATGGCAGAGGCAGTGTGATGGCTTGGGCATGCATGGCTGCCAGTGGCACTGGGTCACTAGTGTTTATTGATGATGTGACACAGGACAGAAGCAGCCAAATGAATTCTGAGGTATTCAGAGCCATACTGTGTGCTCAGATCCAGCCAAATGCAGCAAAACTGATTGGTCGCCATTTCATACTTCAGATGGACAATGACCCAAAACATAAAACCAAAGCAACCCAGGAGTTTATTAAAGCAAAGAAGTGGAATATTCTTGAATGGCCAAGTCAGTCATCTGATCTCAACCCAATTGAGCAGCATTTCACTTGTTAAAGACTAAACTTTAGACAGAAAGGCCCACAAACAAACAGCAACTGAAAACCACCGCAGTGGAGGCCTGGCAGAGCATCAAAAAGGAGGAAACACTGTGTCTGGTGATGTCCATGAGTTCAAGACTTCAGGTAGTCATTGCCAACAAAGGGTTTTCAACCAAGTACTAGAAATGAACATTTTATTTAAAATTATCTAATCTGTCCAATTACTTTTGGTCCCTTTAAAAACAGGGTGGCACATGTTAAGGAGCTGAAACTCCTAAACCCTTCATCCAATTTTAATGTGGATACCCTCAAACGAAAGCTGAAAGTCTGAACTTCAACTGCATCTGAATTGTTTTGCTTAAAATTCATTGTGGTAATGTCTATAACAAAAATTAGAAAAATGTTGTCTCTGTCCAAATATATATGGACCTAACTGTATATACTACCTGGCCATTGTTAGATACTATGTGGGCTGTGTTCTATACTGCGTGGGCTGCGTCGTTATATACCACATGGCTGCTATGTACTATGTGAGCAGTTTTATATACTACGTGGCTGTGTTATATACTGCGTGCTATATACTACGTGGCCACTGTTAGATACTTTGTGGGCTGTGCTATATATTACGTGGCCAGTGTTGCATACTACGTGGGCTGTGTTATATACTGCGTGGCTGCTATATACTGTGTGGGCTGTGTTGTTTACTGCGTGGCCTGTATTAACGTATCGGATATTCTACAATATGTATGTATGTATATAGCAGCCACATGGTATATACCACAGGCCACGTAGTCCTCCTATATACTACGTGGCCTGTGCTATATACTATGTGGCTGCTGTATACATACATACAAATTCTAAAATACATGATGCGTTAGAATCGGGCCACCATCTAGTATATTATATAGTCATTACAAACCGAGTGATCTATTTCAAGTGTTTATTTCTGTTAATGTTGATGATTATGGCTTACGGCAATGAAACCCCAAAATTCATTATCTCTGTAAATTAGAATACTTTATAACACCAGCTTGAAAAATAATTTTAAAATCTGAAATTTTGACCTATTGAATTGTATGTTAAAAAATAATGCACTCAATACTTGGTCGGGGCTCCTTTTGTATCAATTACGGCATCAATGCCGCGTGGCATGGAGGTAATCATTCTGTGGCACTGCTGAGGTGCTATGGAAGCCCAGGTTGCTTTGATAGCAGCCTTCAGCTCATCTGCATTTGGATCTGGTGTCTCTCATCTTCCTCTTGACAATACTCCATAGATTTTCTATAGGGTCCAGGTCAGGCGAGTTTGCTGGCCAACCAAGCACAGTGATACTGTTGTTTTTAAACCAGATATTGGTACTTTTGGCAGTGTGGACAGGTGCCAAGTCCTGCTGGAGAATTAAATTTCCATCTCCAGAAAGCTTGTCTGCACTGGGAAGCATGAAGTGCTGTAAAATTTCCTGGTAGACGGTAGTACGGACTTTGGTATTCAAAAAACATAGTGGACCTACACCAGCAGATGTCATGGCTCCCTAAACCATCACTGATTGTGGAAACTTCACAATAGATCTCAAGCAGCTTGGATTGTGTGCCTCTCCACTCCTCCTCCAGACTTTGGGACCTTGATTTCCAAATGAAATGCAAAATTTACTTTCATCTGAGAACAGCACCTTGGACCACTGAGCAACAGTTCAATTCTTTTACTCCTTGGCCTGGTAAGACAATTCTGGCATTGTCTATAGGTCATGAGTGACTTGACACAAGGAATGCGACACTTGTAGCTCATTTTATTTATTTTTTTTTTTTCTTTTTATATAGCGCTAACATATTCCGCAGCGCTTTACAGGTTGCACACATTATCATCGCTGTCCCCATTGGGGCTCACAATCTAAATTCCCTATCAGTATGTCTTTGGAATGTGGGAGGAAACCGGAGTACCCGGAGGAAACCCACGCAAACACGGAGAAAACATACAAACTCTTTGCAGATGTTGTCCTTAGTGTGGTTTGAACCCAGGACTCCAGTGCTGCAAGGCTGCTGTGCTATCCACTGCGCCACCGTGCTGCCAATCCCCATGTCTTGGATATGTCTGTGCATGTTGGCTCTTGAAGCAATGACTCCAGCAGCAGTCCACTCCTTGTGAATCTCCTCCAAAATTTTGAATGGCCTTCTCTTAACAATCCTTTCAAGGCTGCGGTTATCCCAGTTGCTAGTGCGCCTTTTTCTACCACACTTTTTCCTTCCAATCAATGTTCCATTAAGATGCTTGGATATAGCACTCTGAACAGCCAGCTTCTTTAGCAATTATGTTTTGTGGCTTACCCTCCTTGTGGAGTGTCAACGACTGCCTTCTGGACATCTGTCAAGTCAGTAGTCTTCCCCATGATTGTGGAGTCTACTGAAACAGACTAAGAGACCTTTTGAAACTCTTAGGAAGCCTTTGCAGGTGTTTTTTGTTAATTATTCTAATTGAGATAATGACTTTTGAATTTTCATTGGCTGTAAGCCATAATCATCAACATTAACAGAAATAACCAATTGAAATAGATCACTCTGTTTGTAATGACTCTATAGTATATGATTTCACTTTTTTGTATTGAAAAGCTGAAATAAATTAACTTTTTGATGATATTCTAATTTTGTGAGAAGCACCTGTATGTATTTTTTTTATTCTTCGACTCTTATCACCGGTGGGGTTGAGAATATGATTAAAAACACAAGTCAACTAATAGAATGACAAGTCACTCATGGGAATAGATGACAGGGTGCTACAAATTAGATGTCTGTACTAAAACATGGTTTAACATATTAAATGAAATTAAATACATGTAATATGTATGCTATCATATGCAATGACTGTACCAGATGGCTATAACCAACTTGCCACATAACACCAAAATCTTGAAATATGTAGGAAAACTGTAAGTCCTGGAGAACAGCAATGTATCTCAATCCCTGTTGTACTTCTGGACATACATATACAGATCTTGGCTATAAAACCACCTGGGTACAACCAAGCTTTCACACTCAGGAAGCCTATAAGGAAGCCATTGCTCTGGAGGACTCTGTATTACACGGGCACCCTTTATACTACACTTTTGAACCCACAATAAAGAATATTTCCAGTAAATGGTATTTGACCAGCCCCGTAGATCCTATCGTATCGCTTGTCCTGTGTGACTGTGGGAGAGTTTGTCCAAAGACGTTTCACATTTTCTTTGAAGTTTTAGAAAATCTTTTTAACGCAATGAATTTTGTAAGGTCCATAATATATGTACCCCGGATTTCACATTCTGAACTTGGAGTTGATAAAGATAATAAGCAAAACACAGCACAGCGGAAACGATAAGAAGCAGACTTCTGTCTCATGCCAGATCTACAGAACAGCTGCACAAATATTTTCTGACTATGAAACTTTGTTTTGACATTTTTGTAAACTCTGAATGTGTGAGACATTGATAAAAAAGACAAAACTATGCAAGAACTAAAGGAGCACAAAAAGAATTATGTGCTGTCCACATTAGAACTGTGCATCATGACATCTACCTTAAATACAAGCTCCCTGCAGTATGGACGTCATAGAGGAGGGACCGAAAAATATCGATTTAGAGGGCATTTTTTACCAGACCTCTCAAAAGATGCAGATTCTCTGACAATGACATGGTGAAATTTTCTTTTGAAAGCTATCAAAGATTGGACAGACACTAATAATAATAAGAGACACGGGCGCTAATAGTGTGCAGAAGAGAACAACCAATGGGAGAAAATGCAAAGCTGCAAAAAGTCATGTGCAAGCTGAAAAAAACTACACTCAGAAACCATAGATCGCTGTATACCTTTGTACTAATATTCACTTCCAGGATCACATAGGAACCGCAACAAATGTGCTTAAGGGTATGTGCACACATTGCGGATTCTCTGCGGATCCGCAGCGTTTTTTGCATTGCAGAAACGCTGCAGATCCGCAATTGATTTACAGTACAATGTAAATCAATGAGAAAAAAAAATGCTGTGCACGCTTTGCGGAAAATCCGCTGCAGAAACGCTGCGGTTTAAAAGAAGTAGCATGTCACTTCTTCTTTGTGAATCTGCAGCGTTTTTTGTACCCATTCCATTATAGAAAACCGCAGGGGTAAAAAACGCAGCAAATCCGCAAGAAAACCTCAGCAAAAACGCTGCGGAAACGCACAAAATTCCTAAGCCTAATCTGCAACGTGTGCACATATCTAAACATACTGATCAACCAGGCAATTATTAAACTGCACGTTAAATCAAAAGTGTTGTTGTTTTTTTGATAAAAAGTTATAACTTTATTAATACAAGACAATACACACATTGAATTAAAATAATGCCTCAAAACCGTAGAAACAAATATATGATGGCAGGAAAGCGTAATGAAGATTAAAGTAATAGCAGGTACATATTAAATTACATTGTGAACACCTCTTAATTTGTTAGGCTTGATGATAAAGCATGCTGAGAAAATATCTCAATTAAATCTGCAGTCTGTTTGACAAGATATCCACTTGAAATTTATTAAAGGGACATATAAGCAAAATCAAGATGCCCTATGTAGAGATATTTCAACGTTAATAAATTAACAATCTATACATGCCCAGCTTGCTGATATCACCTACCAATACATAACACGTGCAAAGAAAAACGTTTTAAAGCCGAAATCAATTAATATTCTGACCCATGAATAGTCTTATATATCCAATCTCATTGTAAACACCAATAATAGAAAATATAGCAAATTAAGCTGACTCAATTGTCCCATAAGAATAAGCAACAGATTGTTATGCAAATCCCATGAATGTATGTATTAAATAAATTTCCCTGTTGGAGTAAATAATGAGACCACAACTAAATCCAATGCACAGACTTATCCCGACTCACTCCTATAGCCAAGGTGCATAGCAAGACATCAGCTATATTAGCTATTACATACCATCCTGGAGTAGTTATATCGAAAATGTACGGTCAGAGTAAATACTCACACCGCAACTACATTGCATGCAGCAAAAGACCGTGCAAACATTCATGAATCTCGTGGGCTAGATATAATGACTAAACAAGACCTCTATGCCGCAAAAGCTGCTGCCTGCATGAATATTACCGTGTCAAATGCAAACGGCTATGATAACTGAATGTGTACGTATTGCCTAAATACGAGGTGTTCCCTGCTTGCAGCCACACATGGCACGCCGATCTCTGCCAAACCCTGACGCGCGTTTCGAGACAGCTTCCTCTTGGGGTGAGTATTTACTCTGACCGTACATTTTCGATATAACGACACAAACATAACATGACTTTGATTACTGAATGTGATTGGCCGCTCTGAACAAATGTGTTTTGAGCGAGCGCCTAAAACTATGCAAATTGTGGATGGTCCTAATATCTTGGGGTAGAGCATTCCAGAGGATTGGCGCAGCACGGGAGAAGTCTTGTAGTCAGGAGTGGGAGGTACGAATTAGTGCAGAGGTTAGTCGAAAGTCATTTCCAGAGCGCAGCGGTCGGCTAGGCCGATAGACCGAAATGAGGGAGGAGATGTATGGGGGTGCTGCACTGTGGAGAGCTTTGTGGGTGAGAACAAGTACATTGAATTGTATCCTGTAATGAATGGGCAGCCAGTGTAACGACTGACGAAGAGCGGATGCATCTGAGTAATGACTAGCCAGATGGATGACCCTGGCTGCTGCATTAAGGATAGACTGGAGAGGGGAAAGTCGAGTAAGGGGAAGGCCAATTAGTAGAGCATTACAGTAGTCCAGGCGGGAGTGAATCAGGGCGACAGTAAGGGTTTTTGTTGTTTCCATGGTGAGAAAAGCACGGATTCTAGAGATGTTCTTTAGGTGTAAGCGGCACGAGCGGGCAAGAGATTGTATATGGGAGGTGAACGAGAGATCGGACTCAAACATAACAAACAGACAACGTGCCTGCTGCCGGGGTGTTATTGTGCCACCCATGGAGAGGGAAATGTCAGATTTAGGGAGGTTAGTAGATGGCGGGAGCAGAAGAAGTTCAGTTTTGGAGAGGTTGAGTTTCAGATAGAGAGCGGACATGATGTTGGAGACTGCAGACAGTCAGTCAGTGGCGTTCTGTAGTACAGCGGGGGTAAGGTCAGGGGAGGATGTGTATAGTTGTGCAATCGGCATAAAGATGGTACTGAAAGCCAAATCTGCTGATGGTCTGTCCAATTGGGGCCGTGTAGAGAGAGAAGAGAAGGGGCCAAGAACTGAGCCCTGAGGTACCCCAACAGTGAGAGGAAGAGGAGATGAAGTGGAGCCAGCAAACTGATTACTGAAGGAGCGGTCAGAAAGATAGGAGGAGAACCAGGAGAGAGCAGTGTCCTTAATGCCAAGTGACTGGAGCCTACAGAGTAGGAGAGGGTGGTCAACAGTGTCAAAAGCTGCAGAAAGGTCGAGAAGAATGAGCAGAGAGTGGTCACCATTACGTTTTGCTGTCAGAAGGTCATTGGCCACTTTGAAGAGTGCCGTTTCTGTCGAATGTAGGGGGCGGAAACCGGACTGTGAAGGATCTAGGAGGGAGTGAGTGGAGAGGTAACGGGTAAGGCGGGAGTATATCAGTCGCTCCAAGAGTTTTGAGATGAAGGGGAGATTGGAGACTGGTCTGTAGTTGTTTGTGCAGGATGGGTCGAGGGTGGGTTTCTTTAGTAATGGAGTAATGATAGTGTTTGAAGGAGGAGGGGAACATGCCAGAGGAGAGGGAGAGATTAAAGATTGTAGTTAGGTGAGTTGTGACGACTGGAGAGAGAGACTGGAGGAGATGTGAGGGAATGGGGTCGGTGGTGCATGTAGTTGGACGAGAAGAGGAGAGGAGCCTGGAGACTTCTTCTTCTGTGATGGGATCGAATGTGGAGAGTGAGCCAGGGGAAATGCAGGGAGGGATGGGAGTCGCTGAACTTGGTGATTGGGAGCGGATTTCCTGACGGATATTGTCTATTTTCTCTATAAAGTGGGAGGCAAGGTCACCAGCACAAATGTCTGTGATGGGGGCTTGTGCTTTTGGCCTGAGGAGTGAGTGAAAGTTGTCAAAACGTTTCTTGGGGTTATTGGATAGTGAGGAGATCAGGGTGGTGAAGTAGGTCTGTTTGGCGAGGTGAAGGGCAGAATTATAGTTCCTTAACATAAATTTGAAGTGTATGAAGTCTTCTGGTGTGTGTGTTTTCCTCCATAAGCGTTCAGCACACCTAGAGCATCGCTGGAGAAATCGGGTTTGCGATGTGAGCCATGGCTGTTTCACTCTGTGGTTGGAGGTTT
This sequence comes from Ranitomeya imitator, assembly GCF_032444005.1. Taxonomy (NCBI): domain Eukaryota; kingdom Metazoa; phylum Chordata; class Amphibia; order Anura; family Dendrobatidae; genus Ranitomeya; species Ranitomeya imitator. The sequence goes on from NC_091282.1 coordinate 985,124,928, forward strand.
TGAGGGTGAGGGGAGCTACTTAGTCAAGGGTGCTTCTAAGAGTGTCATTGAAGTGATGTACAGCCAGATCAGGACAGGAAAAAGAAGAGATTGGGGACAATGATGAGTGTAGGGAGTCTGAAAGTGTATGAGGGTTAATGGCATGTAGATTTCTGACTGAATGGTAGGTAGGAGGGTGCTGGGGTGAGCGAGGATTTGTGAGTGTGAAAGAGAATGTTGTGGTCAGAGAGGGGAAGCGGTGAGTTATCAAGTTAGGAGATTGAGCAGAGCCGGGCGAAAACCAGGTCCAGGGTGTTACCGTCTTTGTGTGTTTCAGAGGTTGAGAGCTGTGAAAGGCCTAGAGAAGTGGTTAGTGATAGAAGCTGGGATGCAGATGTGGAAGTGGGGTCCATATAGTGCTGCACAACCGTTATGACCCCATAAGATGCCCCATATAATGCTGCACAAACGTTAATTATGGCCCCATAAGATTCTCCATACAGACACTTGCCCCATATAGTGCTGCACAAACGTTAATTATGACCCCATAAGATGCTCCATACAGACACTTGCCCCATATAGTGCTGCACAAATGTTAATTATGGCCCCATAAGATTCTCCATACAGACATTTGCCCCATTTGCTGTTGCTGCAATAAAAAAAATCACATACTCACCTCTCGTCGCTCAGGCCACGGCACTTTAAATATTCACCTTTCCTCTTTCCGGCTGCCGCTCCATCTTTAGCGTCTTCTGCACTGACGTTCAGGCAGAAGGGGCGCACTAAGCACGTCACCGCGCCCTCTGACCTGAGCGTCACTGCAGAAGACGCTGCAGACTGAGCAGTGGCTGGAACGAGGAGAGGTGAATATCGCGCAGCGCACCCCCTCCCCATTATATTGACCTGCTCCAGGCGCGGTGCAGTCCCTGGTTCCCCGATGCCGCAGCTTCTTCCTGTATTGAACGGTCACATGGTATCGCTCATTACAGTAATGAATATGCTGCTCCACCCCTATGGGAGGTGGAGCTGCATATTCATTACTGTAATGAGCGGTACCATGTGAGCGCTCAGTACAGGAAGAAGCTGAGGCGCCGGGAGAACCAGGGACCTGCAGGGACCACGCCAGGAGCAGGTGAGTATTATTTGACAGCCCCTGCTGACCCCTGGGTATGACTCGAGTAGAGTATAAGCCGAGAGGGGGACTTTCAGCCCCCAAAATTGGGCTGAAAATCTCTGCTTATACTCGAGTATATACGGTACATTCTTTTATTTTCTATTTAAATTAAAGATGCTCAAATTTTTCTATTTATCATTTTTATTTCTTATACAAAATACTTTACAGTATTATCTAAACCTAACGCAAGCCCAAAATCCCTTCATCTACCTGAGACCTAGAGAGTTAGAGAAAGCAAAAAGACACATTATATGAATATAGTCCAAAGATCTATTATGTTTCAGGTGATAGGATTAAATTTATAAAAGAGATTAACCCTTGTAAGTACTTAGATAAGAAAACAGTAATTAACCAGAGCCAGCATGGGTTTGTAGCAAACAAATCATGCCAGACTAATCTAATTTCCTTCTATGGTGGAATCACTGACTGGGTGGATCAGGGAAATGCAGTAAATTAGTATATCTTGACTTCAGCAATGCATTTGATAAAGTATGTCATACTATCCTTATTGAAAAACGACCAAGTATGGAATTGACAAGGTTACTATTAGGTGGATTCATAGCTTGCTCAGTGACCGTACTTAGAGTGGTGATAAATGGTTGCACATCCAATTGGAAGATTATTTCAAGTGGGATACCACAATGCTCTATCATGGCCCCAGTGTTGATCAACATTTTTATAAATGGTCTAAATAAAGGGAACTGAAGGTAAACTGATTAAATTTGCAGACCATGCAAAGCTAGGATGGATAGTGAACACTAGAGAAAACAGAGAAAGGATTCAGAAGGATCTAGATAAGCTTGAACAATGGGCAGTGACTAATAGAATAGTATTTAACATGGAAAAATGCAAGATCCTACATCTAAGCAAGAAAAACGAAAATTACATCTAAAGAATGGGAGGAATAGAACTAAGCAACAGCATGTGTGAAAGAGACTTGGGTATGCTAATAGGTCAAAGACAGCACATGAGTCAACCATGTGTTCTAGCAGCCAAAAAGGCAAACACAGTTCTAGGATGTATTTAACAGATGCATAGTCTAGATCATGTGAAGTAATTATACTCCTCTACTCCTCCTTAGTCAGGCCTCATCTGGAATACTGTGTCCAGTTCTGGGCACCACACTTTAAAAAAAGACACTGAAAAACTTTAGGAAATTCATAGAAGAGCTGCAAAATATGTACTACGTGGAACAGTTTAAGGATTTGGAAATGTTTTGCTTGCAAAAAAGAAGGCCAAGAGGAGACTTAATAGCTGTCTACGGGTACCTGAAGGGCTGTCACAGTGTAGAAGGATCATCCTTATTCTCATTTGCACATAGAAAAACGAGAAGCAATGGAATGAAACTGAAACAGAGAAGATGCAGATTAGATATTAGAAAAAAAACTTTTGACAGTGAAGGTGATTGAGTGGAATAGGCTGGTGGTGAGTTCTTCAATGGAAGTCTTCAAGCAGAAGATGGACAAACATGTCTGAAATGGTTTAGTGAATCCTTGGCTGCATTGAGCAGAGGGTTGGACACTAGGACTCTTGAGGTCCCTTCCAACTCGTAAAATTCTATGATTCTATTATTATCATAGAAATAGATTTGCTTAAGAATTTGCAACCAAAAATCAAGCAAGTGTTGATACATTTTTTTTAACAATTTCTAGTCTGGTAAAGACTAGTAATTAACTATTTTAATTGACTGTAATTGAATATTAGTCTCTTTTTGTCTGGTGATATTAGGTTTGTCCCCAACCAGCCCACATCTATTACAACACAAACTGTTGGTTCAAATAGTTCCTCAACCTCAATTTTAAAGGGAACATTTCATGTATCCAAATGCTATTAACCTGCAGGTATGGGATTAATGACATTCTAAAGCTGTGCAGCCACTGTACTGAAAGCCTGGCCACTGGTAGGAAATTAACTTTATTCCTCCCAGCAGCCTCCTGCATTCAATCATAGTAGCAGGTCTGGGAAAGCTTCAGTCCCTGCTAACTACATAGTGAGGCGGCTGTAACCATGCCTCGGCACTGACTGATAGCCGGCTCTGTACTGATGCGTTGCTGAGATGCCTGTCAAGTCAATGCCGGGACATAGTTACAGTCACCGCTCAGTGTATACTGAATGTTATCTGAAGCTGTGCCAACCATGCTTCTCTGACTGAAAGCCGGAGGCATAAAGTTCATGTCATGTGGCAGCTCACTCATCTTTCCTCTAACCAATATTGTTTTTAATTTGAGCAACATACTGCTAAATCGTACTCCCCAGTTCATTTGAGGGCTAGGCACAGAGAGCTGAATTTTTAATGTAGGGTCCTGTGTAAAGGTACCTTCACACATAACGATATTGTTAACGATATCGTTGCATTTTGTGACGTAGCAACGATATCGTTAATGAAATCGTTATGTGTGACAGCGACCAACGATCAGGCCCCTGCTGGGAGATCGTTGGTCGCTGAAGAAAGTCCAGAACTTTATTTCGTCGCTGGATCTCCCGCGGACATCGCTGGATCGGCGTGTGTGACACCGATCCAGCGATGTCTTCACTGGTAACCAGGGTAAACATCGGGTAACTAAGCGCAGCGCCGCGCTTAGTAACCCGATGTTTACCCTGGTTACCAGCCTAAAAGTAAAAAAACAAACAGTACATACTTACCTACCGCTGTCTGTCCCCGGCGCTGTGCTCTGCACTCCTCCTGCACTGGCTGTGAGCGTCGGTCAGCCGGAAAGCAGAGCGGTGACGTCACCGCTCTGCTTTCCGGCCGCTGTGCTCACACAGACAGTACAGGAGGAGTGCAGAGAAGCAGAGCGCCGGGGACAGACAGCGGTAGGTAAGTATGTACTGTTTGTTTTTTTACTTTTAGGATGGTAACCAGGGTAAACATCGGGTTACTAAGCGCGGCCCTGCGCTTAGTTACCCGATGTTTACCCTGGTTACCGGCATCGTTGGTCGCTGGAGAGCGGTCTGTGTGACAGCTCTCCAGCGACCAAACAGCGACGCTGCAGCGATCCGGATCGTTGTCGGTATCGCTGCAGCGTCGCTAAATGTGAAGGGGCCTTAAGATAGGTTGCCTTGTTGTTTTTCGCAGGGCTCACACACTTTGATCAATCTGTGTATCTCATGTTTTTATGTGTGTAGCAATGATGTACTTAACCCCTTAATGACAGCCAACTGACCTGACATATAACTGACCTGACATATAAGAGCATAGCCTCCCCATACAGGTGACAATCCAGCATATGTTGGCTGTCCACTATAGGTGACAACTTGCTCCATCAGCTACGATCAGTGTTTGCACTGTCCATATCTGTTTAACCCCTTAGATGCTGCTGTCAATAGTGACTACATCATTATAAATGGTTAACAGAGTGTGAGGGCTTCCTCTTTATCCAAATTGGTGCCCTCAGATCATGATTGTGTGGTCCTGATGTTTGCCATGGCAGTTCATGACCAAATAGCGGCCTTAGAGTCTGACGGCTGTAGTAATCTGTTCAGAAGTTAGAGACTTTTAGGTGGTAAAAATACACATATTCATTTCTGTCATAACACTTTGCATTAATTCCTGTAAAGCACCTGATGGGTTAATAAACTACCTGACAGCAGTTTTCAATATGTCAAGGGGTGCTGTTTTTAAAATGGTATTACTTTTGGGGGTTTCCCAATATGAGACCCCTAAAGTCACTTCAAACATAGAGAAGTCCCTAAAGAAATACATTTTGTAAATTTCCTTGAAAAAATGAAAAAATGCTGCTACATTTTTAAACCTCCTTAAATGCTAACAAAATAAAATAATATTTTAAAAATGGTGCTGATGTAAAGCAGACATGAGGGAAATATTATTTATTAATGGTTTGCTGTGGTATGAACATCTGGATTAAAGTAAAGGGATAATCATTCAAATTTAGAAAATTGCTAATTTTTTAAAATTTTTCTCAAATTTTTGATATATTTTTTTTATAAATAAACACAAAACATATTGACCTAAGTTTACCATTGTCTTAAAGCAGTGGTTCTCAACCTTTCTAATGCCGTGACCCCGCAATACAGTTCCTCATGTTGCGGTGACCCCCAACCCAAAAAATAATTTTGGTGGCTACTTTAAAACTGTAATTTTATTAGTTATGATTCGGAATGTAAATATCTGATATGCATTATGTATAGAGGTAATACAGAGATCACTAGTGACATTATACACAGGACCTCTATATAGTATACAGTGTATAGTGTCAGTGTATAGGTAACACTGACTCACCAGTGACGTCTCTAGGTGAAGTCCTTTATCTTTCATCCAGCACAGACCGCCATCATTCCTTCCAGCCAGGACTCGTTTCTGCAGGAAATAACAGTTATCTAGAGCTCCGCTTGCAGAACACATTACTTAATTTTTCACAACTTCTACATTACACCACATGAAGATAAAAAGGCGATATAGTGTCACTCTGCACAGTAACAGGACCGCCCCCCCATTTAAAACAGTATACTCAAAAAATAAAATAAATACATCACTGCAGTAATAATATCCCTTAATTATCCCCTATTATGCCTATGGTAACACTATTCCCCACCCTGGCCCCGTTTATCTCATTCCTGGCTCCAGCCATATGTTCTCGCATCCTGCCCTCATGAGTATCCATTCTACTCCATATGATCTCCCCATCCTGCCCCACCAGCCTCCATCGTATCCGTCCTGCCCCATGATCCAATCCTGCCCCGTGTCTCCAATCATGCCCCGTATCTACATTCTGCCCATGCCTCAAGTCCTGCCCCCAGTGTGTCCAGCATATTACCCCCATGTTGTCCAGCAATCTGCCCCAGTGTGTCCAGCATATTACCCCCAGTGTCCAGCATTGTCCCAGTGTGTCCAGCATATTACCCCCAGTGTGTCCAGCAATCTGCCCCAGTGTGTCCAGAAGTCTGCCCCAGGGTGTCCAGAAATCTGCCAAAGGGTCTCCAGTATTGCCCCAGTGTGTCTAGCAATCTGCCCCATAGTCTCCTGTATTGCCCCAGTGTGTCCAGCAATCTGCCCCATGGTCTTTAGTATTGCCCCAGTGTGTCCAGCATTCTGCCCCATGGTCTCCAGTATTGCCCCAGTGTGTCCAGCATTCTGCCCCATGGTCTCCAGTATTGCCCCAGTGTGTCCAGCAATCTGCCCCATAGTAGTCTCCTGTATTGCCCCAGTGTGTCCAGCAATCTGCCCCATGGTCTCCTGTATTGCCCCAGTGTGTCCAGCATTCTGCCCCATGGTCTCCAGTATTGCCCCAGTGTGTCCAGCAATCTGCCCCATAGTAGTCTCCTGTATTGCCCCAGTGTGTCCAGCAATCTGCCCCATGGTCTCCTGTATTGCCCCAGTGTGTCCAGCATTCTGCCCCATGGTCTCCAGTATTGCCCCAGTGTGTCCAGCAATCTGCCCCATAGTCTCCTGTATTGCCCCAGTGTGTCCAGCATTCTGCCCCATGGTCTCCAGTATTGCCCCAGTGTGTCCAGCAATCTGCCCCATAGTCTCCTGTATTGCCCCAGTGTGTCCAGCAATCTGCCCCATGGTCTCCAGTATTGCCCCAGTGTGTCCAGCATTGCCCCCAGACAGTCAGACATAAAGAAAAAAAAAAAAAGTAAAATCCTCACCTCTCCCGTTCCTAGCGCAGGTCCGGTGCAGCCAGCCAGCGTCTCTCCGGCTCTGCGACGCTCAGGACAGAGAGGCAGAGCGGCGCGCACAGTAGTGACGTCATCGCGCCCTCTGCTCTGAGACGTCGCAGAGTCAGAGGACGCTGCAGCTGCCGGCGCCGCAGGAACCAATAGAGGTGAGTATTAGAGCGGGGGCGGGGCCCGGGGGTGGGGGGAGCTGGCCCTGGTCGTGGCGGCGGACGGCGCCGCCCGAAGATTTAAAGGGGCGTCTTTTTTTTTTTTTTTTCTTCTTCTCCCCCCTTCCTACGCCACTGGTGGCGACCCCTGTGTTTTGGTCGTTCGACCCCCCTCGGGGTCGCGACCCCCAGGTTGAGAACCGCTGTCTTAAAGTGTAATGTGTCAGAAAAAAACAGTCTCAAAATCACTGGGATTTGTTGAAGCATTGTGGAGTTATTACCACTTAAAGTGACACTGGTCAGATTTCAAAAATTTGGCTCTGTCACTAAGGGGTTAATAATGTTAGTAGAACGCTGTTGCATCTGGTTTGTATCACTTTACTGTAGTCTTTTTCTTAAGGGACTCCCTCAGCAGAGGATGGCTGTTCAAACGAAGTCCTGCCACTTGGTTCTTCACAGTGGGCCAATTATTTAAATACACCTTCCGACCTTCTTGTTTTCTCTGAATCATTTGCTTTCACTTCTTTGATTGACAGCTCTGGCTTCATAGAGCCAGAGAATGGTGGCGATAGATGGAGAACAAGCAGATGGGAAGGTGTAGTTAGGTGATTGGCCCCGCCGTGAAGTACTGGGCATCTGTACTTGGTTTGAACAGTCATTCTGTGCTGACAGTCGCTTTAACAGCAGATGCGCACAAGGATCATACTGAGATCTGTGTTGTAAAAAATAACTTTAGTAGATTAGTTAATTATCTTTGCCTATCTATACACAATGCTTATTGCTATGATTCAGTCAAACATCACCATTTTATGTTGAAACGGGTTATTCTTTCTTTGTAGCATAGGCCACTAATACTCATTAGAGGGGCACCGAGTTCTAGCACTTTTGCTTATGAACTTTTGAAGGGTCTATAATGTATGCTGTGTACTGATGTGTGCGCCTATCAGTGTTTGTACAGGAAAACTGCAATAGTAGCTAATAATCAAAATCTGCAGATAAGAATCTCTTTTCTTTTGTGTGTGTTCACACAATAGTAATTAAGTTTAGTGTGTTGATCCATCCTGTGCTTACTAATTTAAGGATTTTTTGGTCAGGAGCATGAGGGAGGTTTCCAAAAAGTTCAGAGCCTTGTGTGGCAGTGGCCAGAGTTGATATTTTACATGTAATCTGTAGAGCTAGTGACTCGTTTGGTCTGTGTAATCCTCATGTGTTTTTAATGTCTGTGAGGTCATTGTTCTGTCATTGAATACATTTAGGGGACAAGACTCTCCGGACAGTATTTACGATCAGTTTGTTATAACCACAGAAAATGAAGTGGCTCTTTTGTTTGGCTGTGGACAACTTCTTATGACTCATGTACTTGTAATTCTCGTGCCACACTTGGGTCAAATAAATTGCATGTGTCTGACATAAGCCACAATGAAAAGTCATTGGGGCTGATTCATTAATATTGGAATTGTGCTGGGCAATGTTAATGAAGGGCTCTCCTGAGTACGAGGCACCAAATCCATTACTAGGCAAACACCACTTGAATGAATTTGGTGCATCATCTGTGTGATGTGCGGCTCAGCGGAAGTGTGACAATTCCAACGTAAGAGACATGCTGAATTTGACGGGAGGATATAGCCACTCTCCGCCCAGGCTCCCACTAGCTCTGCACTTTTTTGTGCATTTGCTTTAAACTGAAGTGAGAACGACAAGAGTTGCAACATTTTTGCACAACTGTGTTGTCCAAAAATGTTGCAACTTTTCAAAGTGCTTTATGTTAAAAGCACTTTTATTAATCTGCCCCATGGTGTCTGCTTCTTCATATCTAATTTAGTTTCCTGCCAAGATAGTCCACCAAATTAATCCCATGAAATGTGTGGGTCATATCATGCCATGAATGACTGTAACTGGAAAAGACGCTGGCAAAAACCAGCTTGTTACAATGAACAAGCTATGGAATGTATAGATTGATTTATCATTTTTGATGAAAAGCATTTTTAGAGCTTGTTACTTATTGATTGAAATACCTCCTTACGTCAGGCTTTTTATTCCGGTCAGAGAGAAATTTCTTTCACAGAGCAGGATTTTCCATTGAACTCATCTACAGATTATATTACCATAAAAATACACAGTAATCTGCTCAGATTCTCATACTCAATCGTGGATACTCTGTCTTTTCTTAAGTCCAATTAAAGTTTTGTTTTTTTTTGCTTTACTTTAATTTCTTTTTTTTCTTTTTTTTCTTTTTTTTTTTAGGGTCCAGAACTGATGAATAAATATGTTGGTGAGTCAGAAAGGTCGGTTCGTGAGGTAGGTTCAACATTGAAATTTAGTTTCAGTTGAAAATATATTATGACATGGTTTCTTCAAATACAGATTTTATGATGATATCCGTGTGTCATCAGTGTGACCATACTTGCACCTGGGAAGCAGCAGTACTGTTAGCGCTGTTCCCTGGCGCCGGGTGCTGAAGACTGCTCTCCTCATTCTCCCCTGCTTATGCTGTGATCAGCTCTATCAGGGGAGAATGTTGAGTTATAGTCAACTGATAACAGCAAGAGCAGGCTGCGGCTGATGGGACTTCTACTCCCATCAGCCTACACCTGTTGTCACTAATAACAGTGAGAGCAAGCTGCGGATGATGGGAGTATTCATCAGCCTTCGCCTGCGCTATAAATAATTAAATAAGTAAAAAAAAAATTTGCCTGGGTTCCCCTGTGTTTTTGATAACTAGCCAGGCAAAACTGACCGCTGAGGGTTGCAACCCTCAGCTGTCATCTTTAGAAAGGCTGGTAATGAAGAATAGAAGGGTTCCCATGCCGTTTTTTTTAATTATTTAAATAAATATAAAAAAAAGGCGTGGGGCCCCTACGGGGCCATTGATATTGGCCCCCTAAGCCTAAACATAGCAGCCCGCAGCAACTCAGAAAAGGTACATCTATTAGATGCTCAAATTCTGACACTTTTAACGGCTTCTACTGTGCCTTTTCTAGGCTGCTGCTGGCTGCTATTTTTCATCTGGGGGGCAATATCATTGGCCCCTTACCAGCCTGAGAATAACAGCCCCCAGCTGTCTGCTTTAGAAAGGCTGGGTTTTAAAAATGAAGGGGACCCCATGCCAGTACAGTATTTTTAAATTATTTAAATAAAAAAATACGGTGTGGTGACCCCTCTTGATAACCAGCCTTGCTGAAACGGACAGCTGAGGGTTGCATCCCGCAGCTGTCAGTTTTGTCTGGCTTGTTATCAAAAATACAGGGGAACCCAAGCTGTTCTTTTTTTTATTTTATTTTTTTTTATAGCGCAGGCGGTGGCTGATGAATGCTTCCATCAGCCACCGCCTGCTCTCACTGTTATTTTTGGCAGGTGTAGGCTGATTGTAGTAGTAGTCCCATCAGCTGCTGTCTGCTCTCGCTGTTACCAGCTGAATAGCTCCCCTGCAAGCCCTGATGGCAGCGGGAGTAAGAGACAATGATGAGAGTTCTTCATCACCCGGCATCGGGGAACAGCGCTAACAGTACCGCTGCTTCCCAGGCGCCGGTATGTGTGGCTCTGATGTGGCACACAGTTGCCACACATGTGCCACAAGTATTACACACGTACACACAGACACTGATATTTCCGGTACTGTTTTTTCTGTAATCAAAATAGCAGAACGTGTGAAAGAGCCCTAAAACGCACCCCGTTGTAAAGTTCATAAAACTTAGCGCTACATAAAATGGTCCATATCTCTGAAACTGTATTTGGGGATAGGTGGAATAAGAGCAAAAATATATTACTTTTAATAGTTTCTATAGCAAGGGAACCTGAAAGCTGATACATGGTGCCAAATCTACGGGCAGCATGTATCAGGCTTGTGGTGTTTCAGAAACAAAACATAATTTAATAGATACCGGAACTTAGCCACATCAGAGACTAGATTGACAGGCAAGGATTCCTGCGACTTTTTCCCACCTGCTCCCATTGATTGAGAAGTTTCTTCCTTTACATGCACGCAGGGAGAAACCTGTCATTCCAAGAATGCGGGTGCAGAGAAGCTGACGGGCACCCGCCTTTCCAAATAAAATCCTGTGCTACTTGGTCCCCAGAGGCTATTAACCTGTTGTTCTCTGAAATGCCGCAGCGTTGTAGAGAAAACATATATGGCAGAAATTGTGCAGCTGGCGTCTGATACATGCTGCTCGTGGATCAGGCAGCCTAAATCAGCTGTCAGGTTAATCTTTATTTTTTTTTATATAGCGCTAACATATTCCGCAGCGCTTTACAGTTTTTGCACACATTATCATCACTGTCCCCGATTGGGCTCACAATCTAGAATTCCTATCAGTATGTCTTTGGAATGTGGGAGGAAACCGGAGTGCCCGGAGGAAACCCACGCAAACACGGAGAGAACATACAAACTCTTTGCAGATGTTGTCCTGGGTGGGATTAGAACCCAGGACCCCAGCGCTGCAAGGCTGTAGTGCTACCCACTGCGCCACCGTGCTGCCCGTAGGTTCCCTTTTAGGCTGGCCGTACACATTAACCAGTAACGATTAAACATGCCAAGTTGGGTGACAACCCAATGTTCAGCAGCATCTGACTTTGGGAGGAAAGTGCAAACATTGTAGATGAAGAAAACTCTGCTTATATCCATCTAATGTGTATGGACACACTTAGGCTCGCTTGTATAAAAAATATACTTCATTCAGAGACTAAAAACCCATCCTCATATAATCCTGCCCACAAAATGGATGCTTTGTATAATGTGTCAATTTAGGAAAGCCCATAAATCCTAACCACATCATTATCACTGATGTCTCTCCGGTCCTGGACTCCTGGCTGATTGCGCTAACTACACTGATACATTGTAACAAAGTCACATTTGTAAGTGAAACTTAATAATGGTTGTCACTGACCGCAAACTAGGAACCTGTAAATATAGAGGAATTGAAATAATGAGTTGTATAACTTTTTGTTGTTCAAGAGACCTTTTTATACATGAGCCTGGAAACCCTCTTTAACCCCTTAGTGCATTGTGGTTTACATGTATGGCACTGGTGTAGATGGTACAAAACCCAATACATGTAAAACATGGAGGTGGTACAGGCACGGGCTATTCCAGCAGTATACTATAGCTGGCACTCTGCTGCTTCCAGTCCCATCCATTTAATCCTTCCCTTGCTGGGGTCTATAGCTACCTCAGCATGTAAGTGGTTAGATAGAGGGGGTTCCCTGCAACATGATTGAAGCTTATGATTTTCCATGGCAGACAGGGGCCTAACAAAGGCCAGAGATCTGTCATCTGTATATGCCCTCAAATTTTTTCTCATTTACAAAATGTTTTATTATATATAAAAAATATATAGTGTAAAGAATTTAAAAAAAAAATGCACATAATTGGCATTGTCACAGTCATGACAAATCGTTCTGTAAGATGTACTTAATTGTAAAAAAACATGACTTAATTTGATCATGCCACATTCTGAAATAGCACCAATGACTCTTATACATTATTAAAAGATCAGAAACAATGGAGTTTGTCATATTTGTAACGATAAAGGAGATCTGGAAGGGGGACATCACTTTTCTCAGCTCAGTTTATGTTCCCACATATTTGTCTTCATATGTTTTGTCTAGAAAAATGAGAAAAACAGTCTGTCCACATATTTTATTGCATTATATTGTTTATGTCCCTTAGATATTCAGAAAAGCAAGAGCGGTTTCTCCAGCCATTCTCTTCTTTGATGAAATAGATGCTTTGGCTGTTGAAAGAGGAAGGTAGGACATTCTCCATTCATGCTTTGGGTCTTCATGATTTTTTTTACTTTACTATTTAATTTTGACATAAATTTACAGTAAAATACAGAATGTTTCTTATGCAGTCGTATATGCTTTAGATGGTACATTTTAAGAAAGTGACTGCTTTAAAGGGGATATTTGAGACTTGAAAAAAAATGTGCCCAACTACTAATAGGCGTGTTGCTGCTAACAGAGACAACTACCTGACTGTTGTATCCGGTGGCGGTCATTGACCGATGCTGCCAGAGATTCAGCTACTCCCTGTCAACAGAGCAGTTTCTCTTCCTGTTGATAGAGTGGGACTATTGTCATGCTGATTGACTGGCAACTTCCCTCAAATATTCAGTGGAGAGCCAGCTGTCAATCAGCATGACGCCAGTCGTCCTGCCCTGTCAACAGGAAAAAGACAGCTGCTCTGTTAACGCGACGTCAGCAGAATTCTGTGACCGGTGGAGAACGGCACTGGAAGCTACAGGCAGGTAGGTAACAACTACCTGCCTGTTAGTGCTGCTGCATATTTTTTTTTCTTTTAAAGTCCTGAATATCCCTTTAATGATTTTTAGCCTTTTTTAGGATCATAGTAAGTGTAGAATTCTAATTAAATTTGCCTCGAGCTAACTAAATCAATAAATCAATCCTATACAAATAATAATAATAATTATAATTATTATTATTAATAATAGTAGTAAGCGTAAGTTCAGCATAGAGATTTCAGTACTATTACAGAACCACTTATGACTGGCACAGTACTAATTGACTTGTGCAAAGCCAATTCCCCAAGTGCACTGGTGAGTGGGGTCATAAACAGAACTCCATTACCCTCATGATAACATTCGCAAGGAGACTATTTGTGGGCATCTTTTATTTATTTTTCTCACTTTACTTAGCGATATATAACCTATGAGAAGAAACACCACACTGAAATGGAGAATTCAAATAATTTATTTAATTCTTAAAAACTCATGTAATTTATTTAATATAATATACATATAAAAATTCAGGGAAATAGCACAAGTAATCAGGTAAAGGGAAAGTCGGTGCATAAATAATGGTAAACCTGACATTATTATTGATGTTGATAAAGGTTAATGGATAGCAAAACACATTTAAAAAAATATAATAAGAATATTATATCATGAAAACCTGCAGATGGACATTAAATACTTATAAATATCAAGAACAATTCATATAATAAAATTGCAAGTGCTTAAAGATATCACTTTTCTCATACTGAATAGTGCACACTAAAATAAAAATGTAATCCACAGTGTATCAGATAAATTTATCAGGTTAGACTTGGGTTAGAATACCATTATAGTTGATGAATAGTGTTCCAAATTAGTCATGAAATACCCGCCCCCCTATTCTTGTTTAACACTTTTGCTTCCTCAGGGAATTCATATTTTTTAATTAATTATTAAAGTGTTTCTTATATTTTTGTTTTTGTAAATCGATACTCACTTATGTAGCACCATTAATTCCAATATGCTTAAAAGGAAACCGGAGCACCCAGAGAATACCCACACAAACACCAGAAGAACATACATAGTCCTTTGCAGATGTTGTCCTTGGTGGGATTTGAACCCAGGACCCCAGCACTGCAAGACTGCAGTGCTAACCACTGGGCCATCGTGCTGCCAATATACGGTACTATATATAGTAATTTAAAGGGAACCTGTCACCACTAAAATGCTATCAACCTGCAGATATATGTTTAATCTGCAGGTTAAGAGCGTTACTAACCTGGCCGGCGCCTGCACCTAGCCAAATGCTGCGAGGATAAAATGAACTTTATTCCCCCTGTCATCATTTAGTTACAGTCACGGGGGCAGCGCTGGCACTGGTTCAGTCACTGCTCTGAGTATACTGAGCAGCGGCTGTAACTACACCCCTGGCCATGACTGACACGCGCTCCATTGCTGTTGGTTAGGGCCTGAGGTGCCGTTATAGCCGATTAACCTTATCCGCAAATTCTCCTTGAGTTGGTGGTTTGTCCTTGATCCATTGTTGAGCAATAAGCTTCCTATCCATAAATTACGCCCTGCACACTACTGTTTTTGAATATATTTTTTTTATACTTTAGAAATATCATTCTCCTTTCTCTACTGAAAGTTTTGTTTGGCATGGGTAAATATCTATTTGGAAATGCAGCCATGTTGTTTTCTATGCTTGTTGTTATGAGGTATTTATGGGCAGATATTTAGCATTGTTTTTTTCTTAAAAAGGAGGATATGAACACAAAGTTTTAGACATTTTGATTACAAAGTACTCCTTCCAGTCACGGTCTACTGCGCCTCCTCCTTCAATCATTACAAGACTGCAGACTTCTATAACATCTGGACTTGGGCAGCTGAATATTCAATGAACTCATGGATTTTCCTTTTTCTACTACATATTATTTTCTAATTGATACTGTGCCATTTAGCATTTTTGAAAGCAGGCTGCAAAATTGTTCATCCAAGTTGTAGTCCATGTTTCTCAATTGACAATTGGTTAATTATTGGTATGTATAACATTTGATGGTGTGATATGCTATGTGGGTATCATTTTTGTGTATATTTCTATTTTACTTATTTTCATGGTGTTCTCTTGTAGAATGAGTTATTTGCTAATTGATGAATGGCTGTTGCTGCCATCTGCTATCAGCCCCCACAGTTCTGTATTGTTTGCTAAGATGCTAATGACATGTCGACCTAGCTTTTTGAAACAATGAGCCCCTGAGATCTTCCCCCTCCTGACCTGTGAATGAGGAGGGAGACTTAAAATATCAGTGAGGTGAGACACGGATCAGTTCTATGTGTGGAATGATGATGTATTCACAGCACCTCAGAGAGCAAGAAGAGTATATGGACTATGCTATCCTCTGTCTGCTGGATTGTTGGACTTTTATCCTGTTACTGAACTGCATTTGTGTTCTGGATATTTTATCCTTTGTGTGGTGGATCGTATATGAACCTTTTGTATTTTTGCCTAAATAAAGGTCTTGGGATTGTTCACTCTTCGCTGGCTCTGTTGATTGTGTAGTACCGGAGAAGGACCCCGTGACAACTGGTGGCAGCGGTGGGATCAACAGAGCGTAATCTAATGGGGAACCACCCACAGAGTGAGTACAGAAATTGGACTGTATAAAGTTTACAGGAGAAAGCCAGACACCTGGGCCTGAACTACCAGAGACTAAAGAGACCTTAATTGACCTACTGGTGGCTGCCAGCCCGGGCCACCTACTCCCATATGTCTGAAGGATGAGCACTGGAGACAAGGATCCAACCCCAAAAAGCCAGTGGGTGGTGTGGTACGAAGAAGAGATGGCGGTTCTGGGCCCAAGCGTCTCTCAGGAGTACAAGGAGGAGGTTGCTCGCAGGGCACAGCGGAGACAAGAAGCAATGGAGCTTGCAAAAGGGAGTAATGCAATGTGGAATGTAAACCCAACGATCCAGGAGCTTGTACGGATCACCCGTCCAGAGTTTAAGCCATTTGATGAGGCTTCCGGAGATGTGGAGGGGTTCTTCAAGGACTTTGAGCAGCAGTGTGCTGTGATGGAGGTGCCCCACTCTGGCTGGATGCCTTTGTTAGTGGAACTCCTGAACAGTAGCCTGGCGGAGGCTTACCGAACCATTGACTCACAGTGGAATCGGGATTATAACATTGTAAAGCAGGCTATCCTGGATTACCATGCTATCACCCCAGACTCGTATAGGGCCAAGTTCCGAGACCTCCCATGCACTACGGGGGGATCGTTTAGGATGTATGCACATAAAATGTCCCAGGCATGTCGGAGATGGCTGGAAGCAGAAAACGCCTTTACTGTGGAAGGATGTTATACAGGCGTTCCTTATATAACAATTTCTTTCCAATTGCCCCGCAGAGGTATGAAAATGGGTCCAGGAGCACATGCCGTGCACAGTGGATAGAGCTGCAGCCCTGGCCGATGATGCCCTTACTATCCGACCGCAATGGAGGAGGCTTCTGGACAATGAACCATGGCCTTCTCCCGCACCCTGTCCCCCTCCGATTATATCTGCCCTTCCACCTAGTCGCAAGCCGATGACAATCACGCCTCACAATCCTGGGCCCCAACAGTTCTGACCATGACCTGGGGGTATCACAGAGAGGAGATGTTATGGGTGTGGGCAATCTGGACATTTGCAGTCTGGCTGTCCCTCAAGAATTTGGAGGGAGCCCCACGCAGCCCCACTTCATCCAGTACATCTTGTGCACTCCATCCCTCCTGAGGAAAAGCTACCACCACCCCAGCAGAGCGGACCACCGACCACGGCACCATAGATACCCCTCCTGGAGTGTATGGACTCCGGCCTTTGTTCATCAGAAATACAGAGCAATGGCATTGCCACCTGCAGGATGTCTTAATTGATGGATACAAAGTGTCAGGATTTAGAGACACGGGGGCATTCCTGACTATCGCTGACCCCCGTGTGGTTCTACCCAAGACAATTCACCAGGGCCCTGGAATTCACATTGTCCTGGCGGTGGTTGT
The DNA here is from genome assembly GCF_032444005.1 of Ranitomeya imitator. Taxonomy (NCBI): domain Eukaryota; kingdom Metazoa; phylum Chordata; class Amphibia; order Anura; family Dendrobatidae; genus Ranitomeya; species Ranitomeya imitator. Next base: position 985,142,131 of record NC_091282.1, read on the forward strand.
CCACAAATATATACAGCGAGCTTTGGTAAATTTGGATTCTGGTTTTGGAGAAAAACTGTGTTGGATTGGAGTTATGGGAGGACTTCCTGCAGAAATCCTCCTTGGAAATGACATTGGGGAGTTACAAAGTCATTTTGTGGGAGCAGAAGGTCCGTGGGCCTCTCACTCTTCTGAAGGAACAATTGGAGGGAGATATCGCAGATACCGGAATGCCCATCATTCCCTACGTTCTAGAGTTCAGAGACTGTCTTGCCCAGCTAGCTACCTTGGCTTATGAACATCAGCGAGCAGCCCAGTCCAGTCAAAAAGCCTGGTATGACCATAAAGCCAGGACCCGGGAATTTATGAACAAGTGCTCATGATTATTGCAACCCCTGCCACTGTACAAGGAACTATAAACAGTGGAGCAAAGTGGACTAAAGTAAGCAGGCCAGAGGTCTGTGTAGACCTCATAGCGTGCTCACTTATGAGGGGGGAGAGGTTGTGATAGTGTGATATGCTATGTGGGTATCATTTTTGTGTATATTTCTATTTTACTTATTTTCATGGTGTTCTCTTGTAGAAGGAGTTATTTGCTAATTGATGAATGGCTGTTGCTGCCATCTGATATCAGCCCCCACAGTTCTGTATTGTTTGCTAATATGCTAATGACATGTTGACCTAGCTTGTTGAAACAATGAGCCCCTGAGTCCTTCCCCCTCCTAACCTGTGAATGAGGAGGGAGACTTAAAATATCATTGAGGTGAGACACAGATCAATCCTGTGTGTGGAATTATGATGTGTTCACAGCACCTCAGAGAGCAAGAAGAGTATATGGACTATGCTATCCTCTGTCTGCTGGATTGTTGGACTTTTATCCTGTTACTGAACTGCATTTGTGTTCTGGACTATTTTATCCTTTGTGTGGTGGATCATATATGGACCTTTTGTATTTTTGCCTAAATAAAGGTCTTGGGATTGTTCACTCTTCGCTAGCTCTGTTGATTGTGTGGTATCGGAGAAGGACACCGTGACATAACATAATAGCACAGAATATCTATTATCCCCTTAAAGGGGTTTTCCCACAAGCAAAAGTATATTTTAATCAACAGCTCTTGGAATAGTAATAATTTTCACAATTGTATGTTTTAAATGAAATGTTCCTCTGCTGGGATAATCTTATAAATGTGCCCCTGCTGTGTACTGTTTAACGGCTGTGTCTGACCGTGCTGAAACATGGTCTGATCATACCACAGCTCCTGGGCAGGGGAGGAAGCGAAAGAGCATACAAACATTACAGTCTAAAAACATATTCAGTTGGTCTACCTTTTTAAACGATGAAAAGTAGTCACTGTGCTACTTTGCATTGTGGTGTGTACCACACTGAACATGGGTCAAAGAATGGAGATCAGAAAGAAAGTTATAGACAAACATGTTAAAGATAAAGGCTAGAAGACCATCTCTAAACAGATTGTTCCTATTACTACCGTTGCACAGAAGTTTAAGGTCTGTGGAACTGTAGCCAACCTCCATAGAAGTGGCTACATTGGAAAATTGATGACAGAGTTAGGTAATATGAGTAGTAACCGAAGAGCCCAGAACAACTTCAAAAAATATTAGAGGTGAACTTCGTGGTCAAGGTACATCACTACCAGATCATCGCTGCCTTGGTTAAATTGGATTTCATGGTAGAAGGTTGAGGTGGAAATAACTGATGAAAGCAAATCATAAAGTGATACTGGAATTTGACAAAATGCATATTGACACGCCACAAACCTTCTGTGAGAATATCCTTTGGACAGATGAGACAAAACTGGAACTTTTTGTCGATTATCAGCTCTATGTTCACAAACGCAAAAATTAAACATACAAAGAAAGAATATTGTACCTACTGTAAAACCTTGAGGCTCGGTTGTGTTTTGGGGCTGCTTTGCTTTATTTGCCATAGAATGTCTCTGCAGGATACAATGAAATTGCTAAACTATCAAGTTATTCTGGAGCGAAATGTGCTGCCCAGGTCTGAAAGTGTGGTCTGAGTCACAGATCATGGGTCTTCCAATAGGATAATGATCCAAAACACACCGCTAAATACACCCAAGAGTGGCTAAGAGTAAAGCAATGGCTAGTTTTCATTAGTTGGTATTCCGAAAACTTAAATTGAAAATTACTTTTGTCAATTTCAAGTTATTTTAATGACTATTGTGGGTTTTTCTTCAACAGAAGGGTACCAGCAATTTTGTCTGTGTGTATATATGTGGGTGTATATATACTGTATATACTCGTGTAAGTCAAGTTTTTCAGCGCTTTTTTTGTGCTGAAAACGCCACCCTCGGCTTATACACGAGTTATTGTCCAGAAAGCCGGAGGGGGAGCGGCGGAGCAGCAGCAGGAGGCTGTGGCTGTAACTGTGCAGCTGCTGAAGAGAACTGAATATTCATTTCTCTTAGGCTATGTGCACACGTTGCGGATTAGGCTTAGGAATTTCTGGTGCGGATTCTGCCTCTCCTTGCAGAAAACGCACCTGCGGATTTGTCGCGGTTTTTTGTGCAGTTCCGGTTTTCTATAATGGAATGGTTACAAAAACGCTGCAGATTCACAAAAAAAAGTGACATGCTACTACTTTTAAACCGCAGCGTTTCCGCAGCGGATTTTCCACAAAGTGTGCACAGCATTTTTTTTTTTCTCATTGATTTACATTGTACTGTGTATTGTATATTGTACTGCGTTTCTGCACTGCAAAAAATGCGGATCCGCAGAGAATCTGCAATGTGTGCGCATACCCTTATAGGGTACAATGACAGCTTCAGGTGAAACCGCCGGATTCCAGAAGACATCATAATCACCCTCCTTCGCGCCATCGCAGCATCTCGATAGTCCTGGCGGCTGCAGCTCTTCCTGTGCTAAGCGATCACATGCCACCGCTCAATAAGGTAATGAATATGCACACATATCCACTCCCATAGGCGTGGAGCGCATATTCATTACCTTAATGAGCGGTGCCACGTGATCGTTCAGCACAGGAAGAGCTGCCGGAGCCGAGACCAACGAGATGCTGCAACGTCGCGGAGGAGGATGAGTAGGATGGTTTTTTTTTTTTTTTTTGGAATAGGAAGCATGCATATCGGGACGGGGGGGGGGGGGGGGATGGAAGCCATGCATACAACAATGAAACAGGGGGGAGGGAGGGCATGCATACCAGGACAGGACGGGGATGAGCCATGCATACCAGGACAGGATGGGGAAGCCACGCACAGCAGGGCAGCTATGAGGGAAGCCGTGCATAGCAGGACAGGGATGAGGGGACAATGCATACCCGGCTTATACTCGAGTCAATAAGCTTACCCAGTTTTCCGTGGCAAAATTAGGTGCCTCGGCTTATACTCTGTTCGGCTTATACTAGAGTATATACAGTGTATAATATATATGGAAAATGAACTTGAGGGGTGAGAGAAAAGGGGATCCAGGCTCTGAGGGGATTGTGCAAAAATGTCTTAATGGATATGATTGATTTTTTTGTATGAAATAAGTGGCCATATCTTCAGTGCTGAGGTTGGTGATGGGGACCTCTACTTTAGGGCTTAAGTGGAAGTGAAAGGTTTCAAAGAGTCATTTTGGATTGAGCATATACAGATGCTTCTCACAAAATTAGAATATCATCAAAAAGTGAATTTATTTCAGTTCTTCAATACAAAAAGTGAAACTCGTATATTATATAGAGAGTCATTATAATCAGAGTGATCTATTTCAAGAGTTTATTTCTGTTAATGTTGATGATTATGGCTTAGAGCCAATGAAAACCCCAAAGCCATTATGTCAGTAAGTTAGAATACTTAACAAAAAACACCTTCAAAGGCTTCCTAAGCATTTCAAAAGGTCCCTTAGTCTGTTTCAGTAAGCTCCACAATCATGGGGAAGACTGCTGACTGGACAGATGTCCAGAAGGCAGTCATTGACAAACTTCACAAGGAGGGTAAGCCACAAAAGGTAATTGCTAAAGAAGCTGGCTGTTCACAGAGGGCCATAGCCAAGCATATTAATGGAAAGTGTGAAAGGAAATAATGTGGTAGAAAAAGGTGCACAAGCAACCGGGATAACCGCAGCCTAGAAAGGATTAAGAAAAGGCCAGTGAAAAATTTGGGGGAGATTCACAAGGAATAGACTGTTGCTGGAGTCATTGCTTCAAGAGCCACCAAGCAGACGTATGCAGGACATGGGCTACAAGTGTTGCATTCTTTGCGTCAAGCTACTCATGTCCAATAGACTACGCCAGAAGCGTCTTACCTGGGCCAAGGAGAAATGGACTGGACTGTTGCTCATTTGGAAATCATGTTCCCAGAGTCTGGTGGAAAAGTGGAGAGGCACACAATCCAAGCTGCTTGAGGTCTAGTGTGAAGTTTTCACAATCCGTTATGGTTTGGGGAGCCATGTCATCTGCTGGTGTAGGTCCACTGTGTTTTATTAAGACCAAAGTCAGCAGTCATCTACAAGGAAATTTTAGAGCACTTCATGCTTCCCTCTGCCGATAAGCTTTTTGGAGATGGAAATTTCATTCTCCTGCCGGACTTGGCACCTGTCCACGCTGCCAATAGTACCAATACCTGGTTTAAAAAGAACAGTATCACTGTGCTTGATTGGCCAGCAAACTCGCCTGACCTTAACCCCATAAAGAATCTATGGGGTATTGTTAAGAGGAAGCTGAAGGACACCAGATCCAACAATGCAGACGAGCTGAAGGCGTCTGTCAAAGCAGCCTGGGCTTCCATAACACTTCAGCAGTGCCACAGGTTGATCGCCTCCATGCCACGCATTGATGTAGTAATTGATGCAAATCAGCCCCGACCAAGTATTGAGTGTATTTCTGGAGCATACATTTCAGTAGGCCAACATTTTAAAATAATTTTTCAAGCTGGGGTTATAAAGTATTCCAATACTGAGATAATGACTTTTGGGTTTTCATTGGCTGTAAGCCATAATCATCAACATTAGCAGAAATAAACACTTGAAATAGATCACTCTGTCTGCAATGACTCTATATAATGAGTTTCACCTTTTGTATTGAAGAACTGAAATAAATTAACTTTTTGATGATATTCTAATTTTGTGAGAAGCATTTATATATTATGAACGTGTGTGTGTGTGTATATGTATGTACAGTGTGTGTGTATGTATGTATGTATGTACACATACAGATGTATTCCGAAACGGCCGTTGTCTGAACCTGCACACTCTTATCTTCACCCCCCCCGAGCCATTAAGGTTTTAAACTATGAATGAACAAAGGACAAACCATTTTAAGGATCGGTGAGTGCTGCCTATCTTTTCTTCGTTATATGGATTGCATTTCAATGTTTTTCGGAGGAGCACCTGAGATCCGGAGGCTAAGCTTCAACGAGTATTTTTCGTGTCAGGCACTCTGATTCAGTGAAGTTGGCAGTGCTGTCTACTATTTACCTCTTGAAAGACGTACATACATATGTATGTGTGTGTATATGTGTATGCATGTGTGAGTGTGTGTTCAAATCCCCTACTACCTTTTTCTCCTATTAAAATAAATCAATTTAAAAAATGAACACATTTGGTATCGCCGCAGTAAAAAAATGTGTTATCTATCAAAATATGAAATAAATTTACCTGAAAGGTAAATGTCATAACGAAAAAAACGGCCAGAAATGCATTTTAAGGTCACTTGTAGTGATGAGATAACATGTTATCTGAACATGCTCGGATCTTCTTAGAGTATCTTGGGCGTGCTCGGATATTATGTTTGAGTCTCTGCGGATACATGTTTTACAGCGGTACACAACCACAACACATGCAGGAATTGACTGTTTTGCAATTCCCCCATATGTTGAGGCTGTCTACTGCTGCAAAATATGTATCCTCAGGGACTCAAACTTAATATCTGAGCATGTTCACTACAACTTCGCTATAATCAAATTCAACTAACGCAAAGCAAACTGAAGTATGGCGTCAATAAAGCCAACATTTTCTTTCTATACATGTTTGATATCGCCTTAATTGTACTGAGCTGGAGAATCATGATTGAAAATAGTTTTTTTCAACAGAATGTATGTCGTAAAATAATCCCCCGAAAGTGTCAATATTGCATTGTTTTTCTAATTTCACCACACTTATTATTATTTTCCACTACAATGAATGATAAAAGAAATGGTGTCATTCAAAACTACATCTTGTCCTGTAAAAACACAAGCCATCAAGGAGAGTAATAAGAAAGCGGAAGCGGAAAAAAACGAAAATTTGTTGCGGAGGGAATGGGTTAAGGAAAGTGGTGAATGTTATCTAAGAACAGCAGGGCTTCAGAACAAAAAAGCTTTGGGCGAAAGTTCAAGTTTACTTTTATTTATTCTTGTATCCATAGTATTTTTTACAGTTTCCTTCCACCCTGCCTTGCAGCCTGTAGTATTGTTTTCTGTCCCCTTTGCCGACTTCATTCTTGGACTTAACATTACTTTCCCCTCCTGCTGAATTATGACACACTATTATTTTGTCAATCTGACCTTTGCTTCTTGTTCTCCACCTTTATCCTTACCCCTGCCTTCTTCTGCAAAGCTTGGCTAAATTAACCAAATGCAGTGAAAGTTGACATTATGTAACTTTCCTTCCCACCCACGCTAAAGAAAAGTCCGAAGTACTTAAGGAATTTCCTGATAGAAACGAGAATGGAATTTTAAAGCTGAACTCGCTTTTCTCATTTATCTCCATAAAACCTGCTCTCGTTTTCATATTTGGAGCAGTACAGGAAATGGTAAACTGCTGGTTTCTTTGGTGGGTTGATTAATAAAAAGTTAATTATTTTTTAGGAAAGAAAACCTTGCTGTCGTCATATTTTAAGAGGACACATCTGTTCTTTCAGCTCCAAAAATTTGGGAAGTACAAATACGTTCATTGTCAAATAAGAACCAGATGGGAGGTAAAATATGTAGCATAGTTCTCATTAAGATCATCAGAAATCAAATGGGGCAGGAACCTAGACATGGCACTTGTTAGGACAGACCTGGTTTTACAAGCTGATTTTGCACAGTAGGAATTTGAAAATGCATTAGAGATGCTAACAATTTGCTACCTCTGGAGATCAATTTCCTGCACTATTAGTGCTAGCCATGCTGAAGTTTTTAGGGAAACACCTGCCTACTTTGTCTCTGCTTTTCACATTCTCTCATGCCTCCTGGTTCCCTTTGCTGTAAATTAGTTTTTCAGGCCTTAAACAAGTCTGCTGCAATTTGTAGGGAATTATCTGAAACTGTAGAAGTCGATTCAGCAGAAATTCTATCAGCTGAAAAGGATTTTCAGTTGAACACCATAAGACTTTCTTTCTCATTCTTGGGTTAGATCTTCTTCTTATGGATGCCTCTTTGTATATGTAAACCTTCTGTGAAAACTAAACCTCTTCACTCACATGCAAGATGGATAATATTTTGGTAATCATTCGCATAATTCTGTTATAATGTGAAAGCAGTTCAACATCTAGTTATGTGTTAACACAAAATATTGAGTATTCCAAGTTGTATTCTTCCAACTTGTGGCATTTTCTTTTTCTTTTGTGAAGATTTTGGCAAATTAAAACACTAAAAAAAGGTACCTTAATAATTTGTTTTCCCATGTTAGTTCAAATAAGATAATCATAAATGATTGACTTTTATTTTAACTGTTTTTCTGTGAAAACAGAGGTTCATCAGCCCGCAGCTGCCACCAGACAGAGCTTAGCTGTTTCCTGCATATTGTTTTAAGTTAATCAATAATTAGACTGCACACCGTACTCTCCCATTTACATATTCATACTATAACCATCATTTAAAAAAAAGCCCAAACAACCTGCTCTGTTCCTTTATTTCACCGTAATTTTATAATTTTAGCTTACATGGATTATTGAAATGATTCAGTTTGTAAAACTATTCACCTCCGTAAAGTAAGGACTTTGTAGAATCTTCTTTTGCGGCAATTACAGCTGTAAGTCACTTTGGATAAGCCTCTATGATCTTTTCACATCTGGACGCTGGAATTTATGTCCATTCCTCAAGGCAAAACTGCTCCAGCTCCTTTGTTAGATGGTTTCCTATGGTGAACAGCAATTTTCAAGGCTGTCCACAGATTCTCAGTTGAATTAATTTCTGGGCTTTGACTAGGCCACTTAAAAACATTTACAAGTTTCCACTTTAACCACTCAAGTGATGTTTGTTTGTATGTTTTGTTGGAAGGTGAACCTCCATCCCAGTCTCAAATCATTGACCGACTGAAATAGATTATGCTTAAGAATATTGCCATGTTTAGCACCGTCCATCTTCTCCTCAACTTGGACCATTTTCCCTGTCCCTGCTGCACAAAAACATTCCCACTGCATGATACTGCCACCACCACATTTAACTGTCGGGATGTTGTTTTTGGGGTGCAGAGCTTTGTTGGTTTGGCATCAGACATAGTGTTTACCTTGGTGGCTAAAAAGTTTTGATTTTGGTCTCATCTGATGACAGCACCTTCCTTCAAACATTTCAGGTGTCCCCCACATGTATTTTGGCAAACTCAAAGCGAGCCTTACAATTTTTGTGTGTAAGTAAAGTCTTTTTTCTAACCACCTCTATGGAGTGTACAGCTTATTGTGATCGTATGGACCAATCATCCAGTCTCTACTTGGGAACTCTGCAGCTCCTTCAGGGTTAGCTTTGGTCTTTGTGCTGCCTCTCTGATTAATGTCCTCCTTACCCGGGCTGAGTGTTTTGGTGGGTAGCTCTCTCTTGGCCAGTTTGTTGTGGTACCATGTTCTTTCCACTTGATGATAATGGACTTTGATGTTGATCACACCCAATCCTGACTTGTTCTTCTCAAAAACTTTTGTCCCCAACATGTTTGGAGATCTCCTTGGTCTTCATGGTGTTGTTTGGTTAGTGGTGCCTCCTGCTTAATGATATTGCAGCCTCTGTGGCCTTTCAGAAAAGGTGTGTATATACTGGCCGATCATGTGACACTTAGATTTCGCTCAACATGTTATTTATGAAGGTAATTGCTTGCACCAGAAGTTTCTAGGGGCTTCATAGCAAAAGGGGTAAATACATATGCGCATGCCAATTTTTCGTTATTTGATCCCGTAAATTTAACTTATGCCTATATTTTTCTCACTTCACTTCACCAACTTAATTTATTTGGTGCTGATCGCATGGTCACACACAGATTGGGATTACAAAAATATTTAAATACAGGGTGCAATGTAACAAAATGGATAAAAAGCCAAGGGGAAGGGGGTGAATACTTTTGCAAGAAACTGTGTGTTTGTGTGTGTGTGTATATATATATATATATATATATATATATATATATATGTATGTATATATATATATATATATATTGTGTATATATAATGTGTATATATATATATATATTATGATGTGTGCAAAACTGTAAAGCGCTGCGGAATATGTTAGCGCTATATAAAAATAAAGATTATTATTATTTACTCTGCATAACAAAACATCCAAATTAGCTTAGAATTATATATATTGTAATATAATTTAGATGTTTTCTTATGCAGTGTAATTATCATTTATCACCCACAGTACTTGCTGTTCATTTATTCATATAAAAACAGTTAAAGGGAACCTGTCACCAGGTTTGGCTGCTATGAGTTACGGCCATCATCTTTGAGGGCTTATCTACAGCATTCTATAATGCTGTAGATAAGCCCCCAATCTGACCTGAGAGAGAAGAAAAATAACTTTTATTATACTCACCTGCGGGGCAGTCTGCTCCGATGGGTGTCTCAGGTCCTGGTCCGGCGTCTCCCATGTAATTGCAGTGCAGCCCTCCTGCTTGCTTTACAGGCTCCCCAACATCGCGCTCTTGCGCAGAAGTACTGTTACAGTGTGCAGGTGCTGGGCCTCTTTGACCTCTCTCGGCGCCTGCGCACTGCAGTACTTTGCTGTACCCTCAACAGGGCAGAGAAGTACGCCTGCGCAGGAGCGCGATGCCGAGGAGCCTGTTTACATGATGCACGGACGCGTCATCCACATGAAGCAAGCAGGAGGACAGGGATCGTAAGAAGATGGGAGGCACCGAATCAGTACCTGCGACACCCATTGGACCGTATTGCCCCCCTGGTGAGTGAAATAAAAGTTATTTTTCTTCTCTTGCAGGTCGAATCGGGGGATTATATACAGCATTTTAGAATGCTGTAGATAAGCCCTGAAAGGTGATGGCCGTAACTCGTATCAGCCACACCTGGTAACAGGTTCCCTTTAAACTATGCATTGGAATAACACCTATATGCAAGCTGTAGTATGACATGATCTGCAGATATTTTAATTATTCTTCTCCTTCTCATTTACCCTGTTGTTGGTAGATAATATTTCTATACATGCATTGGATTTCCATCATCCACCAGGGCTTGCATTTATGCAAAAAGATAACACAAAGAACAAGCAATAATTAAAATTCAAGAGTATCTGTCTCACAAAACCTGTAAAAAATAATCGTCATTGCGATCATCCCTTTGTTGCACATACCAGTCTAATGACCTGATTCTCATGCTTTGTAACTTGCTATCCTCTGATTTTTTTTTTAGTGAATGGTTACTTTTTTAGCATTTTGCCACTGCTATACATTTTGGAACTTCCTATCCCTTACTTCCAAGCATAGATTGCCCCCACCTGGAAAGGAAAACTCATTTCTGTTGTGCTTTATGCAATTTGATTGAAAAGACAATAATCCACCATACTTCCTGTAATCCTTCTCAGCGGTTCTGCTCTTAAAAACTGATTACACTTGACAACAGGCAGTAGACTGCAAGTTATACAGACATTAGGCATCTAGTAGTTAATACTTTTTTGGTGATTTTTAAATGAATTGATTTGCAGAATATCACATTGTTTGAATGAGGTCTACTTGTGTGAAAAGAATGACCATTTTACATTTTATGGTACTTCATTCAGCTTTACATTTTCCGTCCAAATTCTTCTAACAATTCAGTAGTTTCTTTGACATTGGTAGATACAAGATTTGTTACATCTTCGCTACAATGGACAGCCATTTATCCTCCCTACTTTAACTACAACTGCATTCAGAGATCATGATCGTCTGCCCAACATTTATGGCTAACTTTTGTCTCCATTACAGATTACTGGTGGATTTCTGTGCCTTTTGCCCAACCATTGATAGTTCTCTCTTTGGAGCCTAAACAGGATAACCTGAGTTGAAGCATTTAGATAAATATGCTGATTACATCCACAGTATATGTCCTTTTGTCCACAATGTCTCATTCATCTGAAACCCAAACAAGCCATCTTATCTATTGGATACGCCTGAAGCTTTGTCAGTATATAATGGTTTCCCCATCACATCATTTTGTTTTAAATGATAATTTAGCAATGTTATCCTTTAATTATAGATTCTTTACCCAGCTTTCATAGGCTGCTCCCAAAGCTGTTGTAATTATGCGGAACTCTTGCTATAAATAACGTGAAAGTGTTTAGTCTCGGCACTTCATGATTAAGCTCATCTCGTGCATGACAAATGTAGGAGTTGTTTTCCTAATGACTCTTTCCATCGTACATTAGTGCATGTCTACTAAGATGTTTTATCACTTTAGTAATAGTTTTTAGCTTTAGCCAACTTCTATACCATAATTTGTACGTGAAGTAATGTGTTTATTAAAGAGATGTGAAACATAGAAGTAATTAAAAAACAAAAAAAAACTAAACAAATTGAGATCAAAAGAAAAAAAAATCTCAGTATGCAAGGATTTCTGCAAGTATTAGCTAGTAAGGGTTTATCCAGAATAATATGCTGTACATGAGCAACAATACATGTAAAAGAAAGATGAATCCATTACAAATGGAGCAAGAAAGAATGGATAAACACTTTGGTGTCCATTTTCCATCCATTTTTGTTCTGTTCGGTATGGATTTTTATTTTTTTTCTAGAGGCGCCTCTGAACACCTTGCTTCGTGAGCATACGCGATGTTTAAATAACCAATCAGTTACCGGATGATATAACAGATAACCACTTGTATTGATCCATAAACTGCAATTTTTACAAATCTACGAGTCCACATTTTTTTCCAGGCCAAAAAGATTTAATGTAAAAAAAAATAATTATATATATATATATATATATATATATATATATATATATATATATATATATATATATATATACCGTATATACTCGAGTATAAGCCGACCTGAGTATAAGCCGACCCCCCTAATTTTGCCACAAAAAACTGGGAAAACCTATTGACTCGAGTATAAGCCTAGGGTGGAAATGCAGCAGCTACCGGTGAATTTCAAAAATAAAAATAGATCATTATTTCCCCATAGCTGTGCCATATAGTGCTCTGCGCCGTTCATATCTCCCCATAGCTGTGCCCCATATAGTGCTCTGCACTGTTCATATTCCCCCTTGGCTGTGCCATATAGTGCTCTGCAGCGTTCATATCTCCCCATAGCTGTGCCCCATACAGTGCTCTGCAGCGTTCATATCTCCCCATAGCTGTGCCCCATATATGCTCTGCAGCGTTCATATCTCCCCATAGCTGTGCCCCATATATGCTCTGCAGCGTTCATATCTCCCCATAGCTGTGCCCCATATATGCTCTGCAGCGTTCATATCTCCCCATAGCTGTGCCCCATACAGTGCTCTGCAGCGTTCATATCTCCCCATAGCTGTGCCCCATATATGCTCTGCAGCGTTCATATCTCCCCATAGCTGTGCCCCATATATGCTCTGCAGCGTTCATATATCCCCATAGATGCTCCACATAAATCTGTGCCATGGCCGCTGCTGCTGCAATAAAAAAAAAAAAAAAAAAAAGCCATACTCACCTCTCTTGATTGCAGCTCCCAGCGTCTGGTCCCGGCGTCTCTGCACTGACTGATCAGGCAGAGGGCGCCGCGCACACTATATGCGTCATCGCGCCCTCTGACCTGAACAGTCAGAGCGCAGATAGACGCCGGGAAGATGGAGGCGCCAGGAAGATGGAGCTGCGCCCGGCGGCTGGAACGCGGACAGGTGAATATTACATACTTGCCTAGTCCCAGCGATCCTGACGCTCCCTCTGCCTGTCACAGCTGTCTTCGGTGCCGCAGCTTCTTTCTCTATCAGCGGTCACCGTTACCGCTGATTAGAGAAATTAATAGGCGGCTCCACCCCTATGGGAGGTGGAGCCGCCTATTCATTTCTCTAATGAGCGGTCCCACGTGACCGCTGAACAGGGGAAGAAGCTGCAGCACAGAAGACCGTGGGACGGCAGGGACAGCGCCAGGATCGCTGGGACTAGGTAAGTATGCCTCAGCGCCCTCACCCGCCGACCCCACCGCTACCGTGACTCGAGTATAAGCCGAGAGGGGCACTTTCAGCCCAAAAATTTGGGCTGAAAATCTCGGCTTATACTCGAGTATATATGTGTGTGTATATATATATATATATATATATATATATATATGTGTATGTATATATATATATATATATATATATATATACACATGTATATATACACATGTATATATGTATGTATGTACCTAAAAAAAAAGATTGCAGCTTGATTGCAGTCATACAGGAGACCCATAAGGACAGTTCTATCCCCATTCAAATGAATGGATCCTGTACATTTTATTATTTTTGTTTTTGTAATCCCTAAAATGGATCCAAAAATGGAAACAACCACTGGGCATAGGAGCAAACCCTTAAATAGTTTGCTGAATCTACCCTAATTACTGAGCTTGCTGGTATTAAATCTAAAGTGTATGTCCAGCTTATCTGTCAGCCTGCCAGAGTAAAACCCCATTCTAATTGTTTTTCATGCACTCTAGCACTAGAGGAGGGAAAAGGAAGGTGATACAAACTACCTCTTGGGTCCCCTGTACAAGACTTCTCTTCTTCATTGGTTGACTTGCCATATGAGACAGTTTGCTGGTATTTTTGTTTTTAAGTATAGTATCCTATTAAAAGCCACAAAAGACAATGTTTATTCTTGGTTACTTTAGTGCAATGATGGTTTTTGTGACTGTTAAAGGGGTTATCCAGTACTCTGACAACCCATTCTGAATCCCTATGTTCCACCCTTTAGTAGCGTAACACCTATACTCTCTTCTGGTGCCGGCGCCATTCCAGCTGTGTCGGCACTGGCTTTCCCACGTGACATAATAATCATCTCTGCGGCCAATCAACAGTGACTTCACTCTACTCTCCTATGGACGTAATTGATATCCGTAGGATGTGAGAGCATAAGAAGCTTTCACTTCCTTTGAATGTGTTGATTTGCCTGAAGAATAAGGGAGTGAAGCCAGCGCTGATTGACAGCAGGGATCGTGTGACACAATAATGACACACTAGCCCAGAGAGCCAGTCCAGCACTGCTTTTATTTTTTACCTGGAGAAGGGGGATACATAGGGACCCAGAAGGGGTTGTCAGAGTAGTGGACAATTCTTTAAGTTAGTATATTCCCAGATTCTCTACCTGTATTTAGTGGCGTGAGCTGTATATATCCATATTTGGAGAGTTGGTCTGAATGAGACACTGTAGCAATGTATAAAGGGAGTCTATCTGTACAAAATGACTGTTCAAACCAAGCACAATGCTAGGTTCATCCTTGACATGGCCACACCCATGTACCCATGTTCCTACACCCATGTACTTGTTTTCCATCTATTTCCACCCTTCCATAACTCTTGGCAAGATAGAAATGACAGTCAAAGAATCATTGAAGAGGGGGCTTAGACAACAAACTATTAGATGAGAAGGCTCACTGAGCGGTTTGACCATGCCATCGGTGCAAGGAGCCACTCTGATTGGTTTGAACAGTTATTCTGTGCTGGGTGACATTTTTTATATTACTAATCATATTTAACTTGTTCGGCAGATCATCATTTACAGGCATCAGTCATGATGAAAATGTGTGATATCTGTTTTTAAGCACTTCAGAAAACGTTGTGGCAGTTGAGACAGATACGCCAGATTTGTTGACTATTTATGTACCCCAGTATGGACAGAATACTAGTGGGACTAAGACACTATGGAGCAGTAGAACATGGGAGATTTTAGAAAGTTTATAAATAGCGGAAAATAATTTAATGTGTTTTACATTTAATAGTCCAGTATAGTATATATCATTGATACATATGCGTCCATGGGCATCTGTATTGTTGCAGATGATTTAAAGAGCTTGCAGTGTTTCAGGAGGGAGATGGGTTAAATGTACCATCTGTTATTCTTTTAAACATTATTGATATGAAAGAAAAAAAAAATCTTGGCTGCCCTTTAAGAAGAATGTGCAAAGGAAATAATGTCCAGTGTTCCATGCCAGATTCCTTTCAGTTTGAAATATGGAAATCTTAGGCCCTGGCAGGAATGGCCTCGTACACCCGGGGCCTCGAAATGATTACATCAGGAAGCGAGGGGAAAAATGTGTTTTTCAGCACGTTTGGCACCAATTTACCAAGCCACTTTGTCCAAGAAATGTTTAAATTAAACGAATGCCTGAAAGCTACAGAATGTACTCCAAATGAAAGTAAGTCTGGAAAAGAACTATTGCTGTAAAGAAGCCAGGACTATTTATTAGAGAGTGCGTTCCTTGTATTTGCATTCAGTGCTTGATTCATAAATCCTCAGTTAGAATGACTATTAGGACTTGTAGCCATGCAAATGTTCCGGTCCGAGACTTCTGCAGATAAAGGTCCATTTATGTTATCAAGAATGAATCCCTCGACTGTTGTGATGAGGTTATAGATCAGTTGCATATGTTCAGATACAGGTAGTCTACCCAAAGAAAATAGATTAGTTTGGAGCTCTATTTATATGGACTAGCAATCTATCTGGTAAAGACTGTTTCACTTCTCTGTGCCACATTGAAATAATTACAAAAGACAATTTTTTTTTTACATATATATAAATAAAAGTAAAAAGAAAAAGTACATCCTAGATAGTATAATTAAAAATGTGAAATACGTATTTTTTAATACCCTTTTATACTGTGTTGTGATTGCCTAAAGGGGTTGTCCGGCCTAAAGCTAAACGTCTGCAGTCACACTGTGGCTGCAGACTTGTGAATCCTCAAATCACGTACACTGTGAGGATTCTCCGGCACTGGGAGCGGCTGTCATGTGACTCAAAGTATGCAATTAGCATACTCCTGGCCACATTACAACTAGACTGTTTCTGGCTTCACTCAATATACTTGCAATGAGCGAGGTTGCGTCCATCTAGTTGGAATGTGGACGGGAGTTTGAATAACGTATTCTTGTGGTGTCATGACCGCCGCACCCAGTGCCAGCGCCAGAGAATCTTCACAGCGTGCATTGCGTGCAATGGGAGGTTTCACAAGTCTTCAGTCACATAGAGTGAATTCAGACTTGTAGTTTTTAGTTACATGCCCAACTCCTGAGGCTGTCACTCCTAAGAGATTCTGATATTTCTGATTTTAGTTCCGACTTAACTATTAATTCCGCTACATATAACCCAAAACTGAGAATCTCTATTCTGTCCCTTCAGCTTTAAACCTATAAACGTCATCGTATGCCAGTATCGGAGTAAAATACATTTGCTGAAAGTAGTTCTAGGCTACCATGCACCAATGATCAAGGCCACTTTCAGGCTATGTGCACATGTTTAAGTATTTGCTTGCAGAAATTTCTGCAAGGTTTCTTTATCTCTTGGCAGCCAAATGCTGCAGCAAAAACGTGCGCTTTGCTGCAATTTTTGGTGCATTTTTGTATGCATTTTTGTATGTGTTTTTGCTTGCATTTTTGTACAGCAATGAAGGCTTTTTTTTTTTTTAGCCAAATAGAGGTATTAATAAAAAAACAAACAAGTTTTGTGATGTAATTTCTTGGTTCAAGACCACCTTTTTCATTCTGATACAGTAGCATCAGAGTAATAGGATTAGGGCTTCTTGTCAGCAGTTATCATTAACACCAAGCCCTAGGTTTAGGAATGAAAAGGTCAGCCCAACACCCTCATTACTAAGCCAGTAAGTTGACACAAACACAATCACAAACACACACACCTTGTCACCAGCCCATGTAGGAGAGTTAACATAATGAACCTACATAGGCTGTAACTAAACAGTGACTAAATTTAACCCCTTAGTGACAGAGCCAAATTTAAAAAATCTGACCAGTGTCACTTTGTGGTAATAACTCTGGAAAGCTTCAACAAATTCCAGTGCTTTTGAGATTTTGTTTTTTCGTGGCCCATTATACTTTATAATAATGGTAAATTTAGGTTGATATGGTTTGTGTTTATAAAAAAAAAATCAGAAATTTGACAAAAATGTAAAAAATAGCAGTTTTCAAACTTTGAATGATATTCCTTTATGAATATGACTAGATGGTGGCCCGATTCTAACGCATCGGGTATTCTAGAATATGTATGTAGTATATAGCACAGACCACGTAGTATACAGTGCCTACAAGTAGTATTCAACCCCCTGCAGATTTAGCAGGTTTAATAAGATGCAAATAAGTTAGAGCCTTCAAACTTCAAACAAGAGCAGGATTTATTAACAGATGCATAAATCTTACAAACCAAAAAGTTTTGTTGCTCAGTTAAATTTTTATAACTTTTAAACATAAAAGTGTGGGTCAATTATTATTCAACCCCTAGGTTTAATATTTTGTGGAATAACCTTTGTTTGCAATTACAGCTAATAATCGTCTTTTATAAGACCTGATCAGGCCGGCACAGGTCTCTGGAGTTATCTTGGCCCACTCCTCCATGCAGATCTTCTCCAAGTTATCTAGGTTCTTTGGGTGTCTCATGTGGACTTTAATCTTGAGCTCCTTCCACAAGTTTTCAATTGGGTTAAGGTCAGGAGACTGACTAGGCCACTGCAACACCTTGATTTTTTGCCTCTTAACCCAGGCCTTGGTTTTCTTGGCTGTGTGCTTTGGGTCGTTGTCTTGTTGGAAGATGAAATGACAACCCATCTTAAGATCCTTGATCGAGGAGCGGAGGTTCTTGGCCCAAATCTCCAGGTAGGCCGTGCTATCCATCTTCCCATGGATGCGGACCAGATGGCCAGGCCCCTTGGCTGAGAAACAGCCCCACAGTATGATGCTGCAACCACCATGCTTGACTGTACGGATGGTATTCTTGGGGTCGTATGCAGTGCCATCCAGTCTCCAAACGTCACGTGTGTGGTTGGCACCAAAGATCTCGATCTTGGTCTCATCAGACCAGAGAACCTTGAACCAGTCAGTCTCAGAGTCCTCCAAGTGATCATGAGCAAACTGTAGACGAGCCTTGACATGACGCTTTGAAAGTTAAGGTACCTTACGGGCTCGTCTGGAACAGAGACCATTGCGGTGGAGTACGTTACTAATGCTATTGACTGAAACCAATGTCCCTACTGCCATGAGATCTTCCCGGAGCTCCTTCCTTGTTGTCCTTGGGTTAGCCTTGACTCTTCGGACAAGCCTGGCCTCGGCACGGGAGGAAACTTTGAAAGGCTGTCCAGGCCGTGGAAGGCTAACAGTAGTTCCATAAGCCTTACACTTCCCGATGATGCTCCCAACAGTGGAGACAGGTAGGCCCAACTCCTTGGAAAGGGTTTTGTACCCCTTGCCAGCCTTGTGACCCTCCACGATCTTGTCTCTGATGGCCTTGGAATGCTCCTTTGTCTTTCCCATGTTGACCATGTATGAGTGCTGTTCACAAGTTTGGGGAGGGTCTTAAATAGTCAGAAAAGGCTGGAAAAATAGATAATTAATCCAAACATGTGAAGCTCATTGTTCTTTGTGCCTGAACTACTGCTTAATACTTTAGGGGAACCAAACAGAATTCAGGTGGGTTGAGGGGTTGAATAATAAATGACCCTCTGAAAAGACTTTTCACAATTTAAAAAAAAAAATAAACAAAGAAATAACATTCTTTTTTGCTGCAGTGCATTTCACACTTCCAGACTGATCTACAGTCCAAATGTCACAATGCCAAGTTAATTCCAAATGTGTAAACCTGCTAAATCTGCAGGGGGTTGAATACTACTTGTAGGCACTGTATAACACAGCCCATGCAGTATATGACACAGGCCACGTAGTATATAACACAGTCCACGTAGTATATTGCACAGCCACGTAGTATATAACACACCCCAAGTAGTATATAGCACAGCGACGTAGTATATAACACAGCCCACATATTATATTGCACAGCCACTTAGTATATAACAGACCCAACGTAGTATATAACACAGCCCACGCAGTATATAACACAGCCCACATAGTATATTGCACAGCCCACGCAGTATATAGCACAGCCCACGCAGTATATATCACAGCCTATGCAGTATATAACACAGCCCACGCAGTATATAACACAGCCCACGCAGTACAGTGGGGCAAAAAAGTATTTAGTCAGCAATAGTGCAAGTTCCACCACTTAAAAAGATGAGAGGCGTCTGTAATTTACATCATAGGTAGACCTCAACTATGGGAGACAAACTGAGAAACAAAATCCAGAAAATCACATTGTCTGTTTTTTTAACATTTTATTTGCATATTATGGTGGAAAATAAGTATTTGGTCAGAAACAAAATTTCATCTCAATACTTTGTAATATATCCTTTGTTGGCAATGACAGAGGTCAAACGTTTTCTGTAAGTCTTCACAAGGTTGCCACACACTGTTGTTGGTATGTTGGCCCATTCCTCCATGCAGATCTCCTCTAGTGCAGTGATGTTTTTGGCTTTTCGCTTGGCAACACGGACTTTCAACTCCCTCCAAAGGTTTTCTATAGGGTTGAGATCTGGAGACTGGCTAGGCCACTCCAGGACCTTGAAATGCTTCTTACGAAGCCACTCCTTCGTTGCCCTGGTGATGTGCTTTGGATCATTGTCATGTTGAAAGACCCAGCCACGTTTCATCTTCAATGCCCTTGCTGATGGAAGGAGGTTTGCACTCAAAATCTCACGATACATGGCCCCATTCATTCTTTCATGTACCCGGATCAGTCGTCCTGGCCCCTTTGCAGAGAAACAGCCCCAAAGCATGATGTTTCCACCACCATGCTTTACAGTAGGTATGGTGTTTGATGGATGCAACTCAGTATTCTTTTTCCTCCAAACACGACAAGTTGTGTTTCTACCAAACAGTTCCAGTTTGGTTTCATCAGACCATAGGACATTCTCCCAAAACTCCTCTGGATCATCCAAATGCTCTCTAGCAAACTTCAGACGGGCCCGGACATGTACTGGCTTAAGCAGTGGGACACGTCTGGCACTGCAGGATCTGAGTCCATGGTGGCGTAGTGTGTTACTTATGGTAGGCCTTGTTACATTGGTCCCAGCTCTCTGCAGTTCATTCACTAGGTCCCCCCGCGTGGTTCTGGGATTTTTGCTCACCGTTCTTGTGATCATTCTGACCCCACGGGGTGGAATTTTGCGTGGAGCCCCAGATCGAGGGAGATTATCAGTGGTCTTGTATGTCTTCCATTTTCTAATTATTGCTCCCACTGTTGATTTCTTCACTCCAAGCTGGTTGGCTATTGCAGATTCAGTCTTCCCAGCCTGGTGCAGGGCTACAATTTTGTTTCTGGTGTCCTTTGACAGCTCTTTGGTCTTCACCATAGTGGAGTTTGGAGTCAGACTGTTTGACGGTGTGCACAGGTGTCTTTTTATACTGATAACAAGTTTAAACAGGTGCCATTACTACAGGTAATGAGTGGAGGAAAGAGGAGACTCTTAAAGAAGTTACAGGTCTGTGAGAGCCAGAAATCTTGATTGTTTGTTTCTGACCAAATACTTATTTTCCTCTATAATATGCAAATAAAATGAAAAAAAAAAACAGACAATGTGATTTTCTGGATTTTTTTTTCTCAGTTTGTCTCCCATAGTTGAGGTCTACCTATGATGTAAATTACAGACGCCTCTCATCTTTTTAAGTGGTGGAACTTGCACTATTGCTGACTGACTAAATACTTTTTTGCCCCACTGTATATAGCACACCCCACGTAGCATATAGCACACCCCATGTAGTACATAGCACACCCCACGTAGTATATAGTACAGCGACGTAGTATATAACACAGCCCTTGTAGTATATAACAGCCCACGTAGTATATAGCAGTGTGGACACCATATCCCTGTTAACAAAACAATTAAAATAGAATATAGTTATATACTCACCTGGCGGCCCCCAGATCCAGGCCAGGCCTTTAGCGATACTCCTCGCGACGCTCCGTTCCCAGTGCCTTTCAGCAATAACCCGTGATCATGTAGCGGTCTTGCGAGAGCGCTACGTCGTCATCTCGCAAGACCGCTACGTGATCTCGAGTCATTGCCGCAATGCATTCTTGGGACCGGAGCGTCGCTGAACCGTCGCGAGGAGCGGGAAAGGGTGCCGCGGACGCCGGAAGGTGAGAATGTAATGTTTGTTTTTTTATTATTATTTTTAACATGATATGTTTTTACTATTGATTCTGCATAGGCAGCATCAATAGTAAAAAGTGAAGCGGTGTTTAACTCCCTCCCCAATATTGCTGATTGGTCGCGGGCCAGCCGCGACCAATCAGCGATCCGGGATTTCCATTATGGAAGTTACAGACTAACAGAAGGAAGTACCCCTTAGACAATTATATATATATATATAGTCATACCATAGCAAAACATTAACCCCTTTCCGACCTGTGACGCCACATAGGCATCATGAAAGTCGGTGCCAATCCGACCTGTGATGCTTATGTGGCGTCATGGCAGGATCGCGTTCCTGCAGATCGGGTGAAAGGGTTAACTGAAATTTCACCCGACATGCAGGGACGGGGGAGAGGTACTTGAGCCCCCCCCCCCCACCCCCCCGTGGCTACGATCACTCTGATTGGCTGTTGAAAGTGAAAAAACGGTGTGGAGAAATCCGCACACAAATCCGCAATGTGGGCACATAGCCTTAGGGTTGGAATTAGAGTTAGGGTTGGAATTAGGGTTAGGGTTAGAATTGGGGTTAGGGTTGTGTTGGGGTTAGGGTTAGGCTTGTGGTTAGGGTTATGGTTGGGATTAGGGTTAGGGGTGTGTTGGGGTTAGGTTGTGGTTAGGGTTGGGATTAGGGTTAGGGGTGTGTTGGGGTTAGTGTTGGAGTTAGAATTGAGGGGTTTCCACTGTTTAGGCACATCAGGGGTCTCCAAACGCGACATGGCGCCACTATTGATATCTGCCAATCTTGCATTCAAAAAGTCAACTGGTGCTCCCTCCCTTCCGAACCCCGACGTGTGCCCAAACAGTGGTTTACTCCCACATGGGGTACCAGCATACTCAGGACAAACTGGACAACAACTTTTGGGGTCCAATTTCTCCTGTCACACTTGTGAAAATAAAAAATTGCGGGCTAAAAATAATTTTTGAGGAAAGAAAAAAGATTTTTTATTTTCACGGCTCTGCGTTCTAAACTTCTGTGAAGCACTTGGGGGTTCAAAGTGCTCACTATGCATCTAGATAAGTTCCTTGGGGGTCTAGTTTCCAAAATGGGGTCACTTGTGGGGGAGCTCCAATGTTTAGGCACACAAATGCGATTGGTCATCTCTAATTGTAGGTCCATTAATGTTAGGGTTGGTTCTAATAGCTTCTGCCAGGGGCTCCATGGCTAAGGCAAATAGGGCTGGGGATAGCGGGCATCCCTGCCTAGTACCACGTTGTATGTTAATAGGGGTAGGCTGGTTTGAGGGTAGTTTCAGATATGCCTGGGGGTGATCATATAGAAGTTTGAGACAGGAGGTGATACCACTCGGGAAACCAAACTTAGCGAGGACTTCGAACAGGTATGACCATGATACCGAGTCAAAGGCTTTCTCTATGTCGAGTGCTAGTAGGAGTAAGGACTGCTTGGAGTGATTTGCCGAGTGTATTAGATTAAGGTTTCTCCTGATATTGTCGGGGCCCTGTCTCTTGGGGATGAACCCTACCTGGTCCCGGTGGATTAGAGTGGGCAATATTTTATTTAGTCTGGATGTGAAAATTTTTAAATCCATGTTTAGCAATGAGATAGGTCTATAATTTTTAATTTTCATGCCCCTGTTTTGAGGAAGCCACAAGGCGAAACGGCGCTGTCGGGGTCACTGGTGGGCACGCAGGACTAAGTATATCAGTATGTAAGTTACCATCCTTTTCCATTGAATCGTTATTTGTGGTCTGGTCTGCAATGAATATTGTATTGCAGACCGGGCACTGGTGTACTACCTTTTTTGTTAGGCGTATTTTTCTCAGCCATCTTACTATTGGTGGGAATATTGTTTTTGAGGGTTGATAGCCTTTTGCTTTAGGCTTTGAATTTATATATGCTCTTGGGAGCGGTGTGTATTGTTTGATCCATCCCCTCTATATGTAATAGCCACTACTGTATGATTAGATATATGGTGCTTCTATAGACTGTTTGGTCATTATGCACCTTTTTTCATACAATGGTAGTATACAGTGTTCATTATACAGTCTTACTTGAATATATATTTATTTATTAGTTCTGCTGGCCATCAGTTTGTTTCTTTCATTGATTGTCCTTGTCTTGATTTTATACGTATGTTTCAATAAAATACATTTGTTTTATATATATGCCTATGCCTCATTTTCACCTGCATATTGGTATGGTGTTTGTTGTACAATAGTGTTTTTGGAGGTGGCTAGTCCACTGGTGGATTTTTGGTTATCTATAATTTTTAGGGTAGAGATGATCCTCCTTCGGTTTTGGTATTACAGTTACGTGAGCGGTGTAAAATTCAGGAGGCATTTGAGCTCCGTTTAGTAGAGCATTACAAAAGCTCTGTATGTGAGGTATAAGTAGGATGTCGAATTTTTTATAGTACAGTGCCGTGAGCCCATCAGGCCCGGGTGCCTTGTTTTTTTTTAAATTTTTAATCGTTGTTTTTATTTCATCAGAGTTAATTGGAGCTTGGAGATGTGCTATATCTGAATCCGGGACTTTAGGTAGTGTCAGATCTTTGAGGAAGCTTTGGATGTGGGTCTGGGAAGGGGGCTGCGGGAGGGAATATAGGTTTTGATAGTATTGTTGGAACGTTTTATATATTACATCTGGGTGGGCGGTAACATGACCTGTAGGATCTTTAATGGCTGGGATATTATTCAGAAGCTCTCTACTCCTAAGTTTACGGGCCAACATGCTGCTTGGTTTGTTAGCATATTTGTGGAAAGTTGATTTAGTCCATGTCAGGGCCCTTTCTGATCTATTTGTTAAAATGGTATTGAGTTGTAATTTAGTTTCACTAATTTTCTTGATTAGATAAAGAGAACGGAGGTCTTGATTTGCCTGTTCTAATTTTGAGAGTTTTTTTCTAATTGCAATTGTAGTTCTGACCTTTGTTTTTTCTTGAACAAGATACACGGCACTCTATAGATTTGTGAGTAGAGGTGCTCAAGTAGGGTTTCCAGCCCCTTAAATCAACTGTATCAAAAAACTTGGCACTCAATAATGCTTGTAGAAAATAAAGTCATTTATTTTGCATCAGTACAAACAGATCAGCTGTAGCTCGTATCTTGCTAAACGTTTTCGGTCCTTTGTGGACCTTCCTCAGAGCAAGTTTATCTGGAGCGTAGGATCTGGACATATACCCAGATGCATGAGTATGCTGACACTATATGTAGAGGCAAATTTCAGAGGCACTAATGGAGACCGTAACTGAGCAGATAAAGCTGCTTGGGCATACGATGTGCCCACACTGTGCACGTTCTATTGCCTGGAGCGCTCCAGGCAATAGAACGTGCACAGTGTGGGCACATCGTATGCCCAAGCAGCTTTATCTGCTCAGTTACGGTCTCCATTAGTGCCTCTGAAATTTGCCTCTACATATAGTGTCAGCATACTCATGCATCTGGGTATATGTCCAGATCCTACGCTCCAGATAAACTTGCTCTGAGGAAGGTCCACAAAGGACCGAAAACGTTTAGCAAGATACGAGCTACAGCTGATCTGTTTGTCCTGATGCAAAATAAATGACTTTATTTTCTACAAGCATTATTGAGTGCCAAGTTTTTTGATACACTTTGTTTTTTCTTGTTAGAGGCAATTTTGATCAAGGACCCTGTTATAAATTTTTTGTGAGCCATCCATATAGTTCCCGGGGATACGTCTGGGGTATTGTTAGTTTGGAAATATAGGTTTAGCTCCTCCTTTATAGTAGAAAGGACCGTTGGGTCTGTTAATAGGGACTCGTTCAGTCTCCACCTGAACAGCCTAGAAGTGGTAATGTTAAAGTTAAAAACGGAGAGGACGGCATCATGGTCTGACCAAGATGATACTATATGTCGGGAATATAAGACCGAGGGGAGTGTTTTGGAAGAGGTGAGATGCAAGTCAATTGTGGAATAGGACTTTTGTGCGGGGGAGAAATATGTATATCCCCTCTGAGGGCCATTTAGCTCTCGCCAGATATCTACCAAACAATTTACTTTCAGCATTTGTAGGATTTTTTTCCTGTCTGTTTTTGATATGTCTGCTCGATTCAGTGAGCTGCTGTCAAGTGACGGGCTTAAAGTGAGATTGAAGTCGCCACACCATATAAGGTGGTGGTATGAGAGTGAAGCTAATTTAGATAGAATTAAACGTATGACCCGGGTCTGAGTGGCCGTTGGCAGGTAACTGTTAACAATGCATATATTTAGACCCTGCAAGGTCCCCATCAAGATAATGAATCTGCCCTCAGGATCTGAGCATGTGTTGGTGGGTTGGAATGGAAGACTGTTTTTAATTAGTATAGCCACGCCCCTCGTTTTGCGGTCCCAAGTTGAAAGGAAGAATTTCGAATAGTGTGTATCTAGGAATTTGGTGTGGGAGGAATTGGAGAAATGGGTCTCCTGAAGGCAGATTACGTCTGGGTTGTGTTTGCTATAATCGAGGAAGGCCTTTTTGCGTTTTAAAGGCGAGTTGAAGCCCCGCACATTATGGGAAAGCACTCTACACATATTTAATTAAGTGGACACTGCTAATAAAAGGCACATCATCTCCCTCCACCCGACCTCGACCCACTAATTCACCATCACAGCAATAGTCTCTACGTGGAACGGAAGGGAAGGTACAGACAGGGGGAAGACGTTGACACAAGACATAACATAAATTTTCCAAAGGGCATTGAGCCTACAAGATGTGGCGATCTGGGGTCCCATATTAAGAAGGACACCAAGATTCACCAAGTTTGGGCAGTATGTTGCGTCCCCGAGGACCCCAACCCTTAAATCCTGTAGGGTTGACTATATAGTAGAGGGGTGAGAAGGAGGGGAGAGGAAAAGAGGGGGGGGATAGGCGGGAAGGGATAGGGATTAGGATACTTGAAAATGTAATAGTAAACAGTACAACTGTAAATAGACCGAGCGTTAACTGCTAGGTAGGTGACCCAGCTTCAGAGCTGGTCAGAACCAGCAACTAGACCCACAACTGAGCCCAGGGACACAGAAAATAATTTGTGGATGCCAAGTCCTGGGTTATGCGAGTCAAGTGACCTGATTGTTTTGACTTCTTGTTTTAGGGATATTCCTCCATTCCCTAACAGGCCTGGGCTTTCTCTGTGGGAGTGAGGAAGTCTCAGAGGATAGTGTGATACCAGCCTTGATTAGGGCCTGAGTTCCCTCTTCTAGTGACCGACAGGTATAGAGCTGGGATTTGAATGTGAAAATAAGGGCAAATGGGAAGCCCCACCTGTATTTAACCTGGGCTTCTTGTAGAAAGGCCGTAATTGACCTGAGGGCCCTTCTCCTGGCCAGTGTGGAGGGTACAATGTCTGCATAAATGTGCACTGAGTCTGGTAGGCCGGGTAAGATAGGATGGTTTCTGGCTGCCAATAAGATCTGATCACGTGTCTCCTCGTAATGCATTTTTAGTATTACATCTCTTGGCATATCATTAGACCGTGGCCTGCCCAGTGCCCTGTGTATTCTTGTAATATGAAGAAGGGTCGGGTCTAGGTCTGGTACAAGGGCTGTGAAGAGGGCTGTTGCTGTGTCTTTAAGGGCAACAACATGTTCAGGAAGATCTCTAATCCGTATGTTGCTCCTTCTAGATCTATTCTCATAGTCCTCACATCTTAATTCCAGCTCAGTAATGCGATCAGTATGTAGCTTGAGAGTCTCCTGATCTTCCTCTAGCGCATCTGAGACAGCCTCCATTTTTTCCTCCAGGTTGTTTGTACGCTGTGCTAAATCTTGTAACTGGGATGAGATACCCTGCATAGCGGTTTTGAGTTCCTCTCTAAAGGTTTCCTGAAGGGACCTCGTGAGGGCAGCTGTTGAGATCATCGCTTCTGATTGTGGGGTAATATCATCCTGCTCTGCGCTCCCGTCGCCATGGGTTGCAGAGGTTGGTGGAGGATTAGCTGCTGCAGCCATTTTGGAAGGGGTGCCGCTCATAAGAAGATCTGAAATGGTGCAGCCTGCTGGCTGTGTCGTTCTTCCCTTTTTTGGCATTGCAGATTGTCCTACTCTCAGAGACGTGCTGTCCCCGGGGAGGGTGAATTTATAGTGTGCTCCGGTCGCTGGAAAGGGTTAAATGGGGTCCGACGGGTAGCAGAGCTCAGCACATCATATCTGTCATTGCTGGACCCCGCGCATGCGCCCCGTCAATACAGTCTTATGTCCTGATTCACCTCACTTGGTTGCGGGATAAGTGAGGGGTGGTGGTGCAGTCTGAAAACTAATGTTGCAGAGCTTAGTGCTAACAGTCCCGGTTATAACGTTGCAGCCTGCTGCTTTCTGCAGCTAATTGGAACCGCGTTTTAGGGGTGTCAGCAGAGCTCTGCAGGCCCCAGGTCTTGTGTGGCTTGTGACCCGACTGCTGGTGTCTCCGGGAAGGGGGGGGGGGGAGAGTTATCACCTCCACTGCCTATGGCCTATGGAACCCTCCCTCCTAAACCCGCTCACCCCCGCAGAATAGGGTGCCTGGTTATCCCCTGCAGAGAAGCGGGGAACGGAGCGTGGGAGTGCCGGGGTTAATGGACACCGGCGTATCAGACCCGTAGCTGCTGGGCAATTTCTGAGTGCTGGGCCCGGGAACCCTTACCTCCAGCGTCCTCAGGCTGATTTATGGGGCTGAAGCGACGCCCTGGCAGACCTGTGTGCCTTCTGGGACCTTTGCCTCTCACCACAGGTGTCCCCTCTGATCCGCCGCTCTGCCGTGCCTGGTCCCAGTGCAGGCAGGGAGGCTCTTTGTTCTCGCGCCGGGACGCTGTGGAGGAGGGGGAGGGGACGCTTACTGCTGCGTCTGTCCTCTCTGTATCCCGGCAGCTCTGGCGAGATGAAGGTCCGGCGGGGCTTCCTGCTCTGAACGAGGCTCTCTCCGTTGCTCCGATGCGGGTCTCTCTTGGCGGGTCCTCTGGCTTGGTTCCGGCGCAGGGAGAGTTGGCTGCGCAGGCGAGGAATGTCCAGGGGGCTGCTCAGCAAGATGGCGCCGACCAGGTAATGGCACGAAAACCTCCCGGGCACTCTCTGCTCACCACCGGCCGTCTGATACTTCTCTTTGCCTTTCGGCTGTCTCGGTGCGACCCTAACAGTGCAGGGGCTCCGAAAAATTATTTTATCCCGTCTATGGGGGCAGAGAATGAGGTCTTTTGCGGGCTTTTTGTGGGAGCTACATTAAGCTGCGTACTCTCCGCTCGAGATCCAGGCCACGCCCCCTCTCGTTTGACTTTTTAATCTCAAAATTGGCTGGAATTGAGCGCGGATGTCATGTCGGGTTTGGACATGTGCCCTTTTCAACGCAGAATTGGCTGGAATTGAGATTGGACGCCGGCCCTGATGTGCCTAAACAGTGGAACCCCCCCACAACTGACCCCATTTTGGAAACTACACCCCTGAAAGATTTTATCCAGGGGTATATTGAGCAATTTGAACCCATAAGCATGACACAGAATTTGATAACATTAGGTCGTCATATTGAAAAAGTTGATTTTTTTTCACAAAAATCTTGATTTAGACCTGAAGTTCTCACTTTTGTCAGAGATTACACCAAAAAGTGTAACCCACAATTTGTTACCCACTTTCTTATGAGTGCGGCGATATCCCATATGTAGTCAAAAAGTTCTGTTTGGACAGACTTCAGGGTTTGGACAGGAAGGGACACATTGTGAGAAATTTGGCTTTATTTGAAATAGATTGTCATATTTGCAGAGCCTGTGTGGTTCAAGAGCAAAAGAAATCCCCCATGAAGGTCTTTTTTGTAAATTGTACCCTCTAATCTATTTATCTAGGGAGGTAGTGAGTAGTTTGATACCATCATTTTTTATGAACTCTATGCAACAAAGTTTGGAAATTTACAATTTGCATTTTTTTCACTGTCTCTTTTATGATTCTTTTTTGTACGTTCTGAGGAACAAACTTCACATTTTATTGCACTAGTTTTTATGTGTTCAGAAATATATCCAATAAGGCACCAATGTGAGTACTGGACACACGGCTTTGCCTATAATAATAGATGGCACACCATTTGGTCTTTAGGGTAAAATTGAAGTTCCAGGACCCATTCAAAGCTTCTTGAGACATTGAGTAAACAAGAACATCCTTCCAGGAATTATTACTCAAGGTACCTTTACACATAACGATATTGTTAACGATATTGTTGCTTTTTGTGACGTAGCAACGATATCGTTAAGGAAATCGTTATGTGTGACAGCGACCAACGATCAGGCCCCTGCTGGGAGATCGTTGGTCGCTGAGGAAAGTCCAGAACTTTATTTCGTCGCTGGACTCCCTGCAGACATCGCTGAATCGGCGTGTGTGACACCGATCCAGCGATGTCTTCACTGGTAACCAGGGTAAACATCGGGGTACTAAGTGCAGGGCCGCGCTTAGTAACCCGATGTTTACCCTGGTTACCAGCGTAAAAGTAAAAAAAACAAACACTACATACTTACCTACCGCTGTCTGTCCCCGGCGCTCTGCTTCTCTGCACTCCTCCTGCACTGGCTGTGAGCGTCGGTCAGCCGGAAAGCATAGCGGTGACGTCACCGCTCTGCTTTCCGGCCGCTGTGCTCACAGTCAGTGCAGGAGGAGTGCAGAGAAGCAGAGCGCCGGGGACAGACAGCGGTAGGTAAGTATGTAGTGTTTGTTTTTTTTACTTTTACGCTGGTAACCAGGGTAAACATCGGGTTACTAAGTGCGGCCCTGCGCTTAGTAACCCGATGTTTACCCTGGTTACCCGGGGACATCGACATCGTTGGTCGCTGGAGAGCTGTCTGTGTGACAGCTCTCCAGCGACCAAACAGCGACGCTGCAGCGATCGACATCGTTGTCGGTATCGCTGCAGCGTCGCTGAGTGTGAAGGTACCTTCACAGTGGTAGATATGCTCCTAAAAACACATTGGATGGTTATAAAACTTGGTCTTGCTAACAAAACAGTTGCCCCACATTTGCGTATATTATAGCAAAATAAACTGTACCGGAATGAAGGGGAAAATGTGGAGGAAAATACAGCCAACTACTTGGCAAAGCTGAATTTGTTCCAGAGAGGAACACCAGCAGGGCTAGAATAACACACTATAAGAAACTGGTCGCAAAACGTCCGTTTAGCTCCATCAATCCCAATATGAGAGACAAATGTGCCAATAGACATCTGGTACGTTATAGCAAACTCCTGCCCGCCAAGGTAGGAACCGCTATATGCATAAAACAAACAATTCTCTACAGAATCCGTAAAGTATTGTCTGGTACCAGAGGTTCGGCAAGAACCATACAGTAAAGCCGATAGTGTATAAGTACGGAACTTCCTCATTATTAGAGGTCCTCCAATATAATAATCATGCCATATCGCCAACATAAATATGAGTAATATAAATGGAAACAAAAGTTTTGTGTAGCAAGACATAGTCGTAAAAAGAGTCAAAGTTAGATAACTGGTCAAAAATATTTGTGAGTAATCAAGTCCTAGAATTAATTTTCAGTTGACTTGACTTTTTAAGAACATTTTTGGGGTTCAAACTCTTGAGTGTACAGACGTGGGTACGTGGATGAGAATTTTGGGGAATAGCAGTTTGGTATGTGATTGATCAAGTCCTGGAATTAATTGTGAAATGGGGTAAAATGGGATTTACTGATGAAAATATTCTCTTCACTACTTGATACATAAAAATGACTCTACTGGGGCCCACTATGCAGAAAATATTGAAATGTAAAAAAAAAACTAATTTTAAGATGTGTTGTAGGTCTCAAAACATGGGGAGATCAAAGGCCTAGTTGGAATAGGCCATTAGGACGGGGAATCACTTCGTCTACCATGCTTCCTGCAAACCCAGCATTTTTTGGGGGGATACTTTTGGGTGGGAATGACAGGGACAGGGCAAGGAAAATGGCGCTTTGCAAATCTCTTGACATCCTCTTTCCCCTTTGTCATTGACTCAAATATGAGATCCTTAATTTTTTCCTGGAACTGGAGGAATGAGAGCAGTCCTTGGAATTTTTTGTACAGTACGAAACTTATAGGTGGCAGTCTGGATGAGGCAGGGTTCACATTGCGTTTTGTAGAATCCGTTTAACGGATCCGTTAAAGGGATGTGTTAAAAGCAGCCAAATTTTGTCTAAATTGGCCCTCGCGTTAATGCTTGTGTTAACGCATGTGACTGCGTTTGTCATTTTGATGTCCATTCCTGAAGCCTCCGTTTGTCTGCCTTCAGCCACTGTCAATAAAGTTGTTCTGTTATTTTTTTCTTTTTTTTGGCCATTTGTCTGCATCGTTTGGGAGTGGACACACATTCTCCATTTTGGAAGCATTGAGTGAACTTCTGCTGCAAGCAAGGTTTTTGTGTCTCAGCTTGTTAGATTTCGCTTGATACAGTTGCGACGTCGTCTGAGAAGGCGTATTTCCCAAAGGAGATATTGGATTCATTAAGTGAATTTTCTCCGGAATACATATGGTGCCTTTCACACCTTGTATGTTCAGCTTCGGGATCATCCCTTTAAATGTCAGCGTTATCTTCGGATGTCCATAGAAACTTTTGATATTCTGCTCTTGCATGTGAAGTATGAGATAGATCATCAATGCTGCACTTTCTGGGACAGTATTTCTGCGGAAGAACGTTTAGTGTTGACCCTGAGGTAATTTTCCCTTTATTGATATTGTGCCAGAGTCAAAGACAGGATGTAATTTATCGTTGTGCATGTCTTGTGATGTAATACATGTAGCCAACTGTCCTAGTCCATTTTCAGTTGCCTTTCTGTCTGTTGTCCGACAAAATCTGTACCAATATGTTCATAGTCATATTTTTTTTTTCCGATAGATACCTGGCTATGGGAGAAACTTTAGCGTCACTGCACTTTCAATTTCGGATAGGGAAATCGACCATTTGCCAACTAGTTGGGGAAACCTGTAATTGCATTTGGAATAACATACAACCATTTGTACTACCGATCCCGACAACAGAAATGTGGCTATCGATTTCCCCAAATTTTGAGGTTGTGGCTAATTTTCCCAATTGCATTGTTGCCGTGGACGGGAAGCACATTTTGGATTCAGAAGCCTGTGCATAGTGGATCCCTATACTATAACTTTAAAAAATACTTTTCAATTTTATTATTGGCTATTGCGGATGCTAGATACCGGTTTATTGCAGTGAATATCGGTGCCTATGGACAGACGAATGATTCTAGAGTCTTCAAAGAGTCTAACATGGGGAAATGTTTGTACAGCAACTGCTTCAACAAAAATATTCAAATTTAAATTCTTTAAATGTAAACAAAAATTGTCAAGGTTATATTGCCGAACTATGTAACTTTTTTTTAAAAATTTTTATAAATTGTTTTGCCAGGGCGTATTGTCGGGCCAACTGTATGCTGGAATGCGACATTGCCTGTGCATTTCCATACCCGTTTTACCCTGGCCTCTGAATTGTGTTGTTGCTTGGTATGATGGCATGTCCATAGTACAATGGCCTGCACTTGTTTTTGTTCTAGAGGAAGTGGGTTCCTGAGGGGCCAAAAATTCATCGAAAAGATCATGAAATCTTTGCCTTAACAGTGATTTTCTGTGTGGCGGTATCTTTTGGGCTACAGGGACATACGATGAAACAGGAGCTTTCACTCATTGGCTGCATACACTGATTCTCGTGATTGCAAGTCCTTAATTTCCCGCATTATATCTCTGTGCTGTGCTCGCTGCGACACAGCTCCTCTAACCGTTGGAGTCCATTGACAATTATGGCATCAACTTCATCTTTGGCAGATGATCGCTTGCGTCCGTGCTTTCAAACGGGCACTGACAACAGGAGCAACAGTACTACTGTCCATTGATCGTGGCTCCCTTAGGACAGACACATCTTCAGCGCCCGTCTGTTGGCTTGTTTCCTGTCGAGATGGCTCCGGTTCCTCTGCCTCTCGAGGCGCAGGTGTACTGCAGATCATTCTACCAAAATAAAAAAATGTGTAGATTTTCAGAAAAACTTGTTGCTCTCACACATTTTACCCACACAAACAAGAACATTATGTTTACTTACGATCGCTGGGTCAACGTTTTCTGTAGCAATATTAATTGATTGTAATGAACATACGGGGTGACTTGCCTGAAGATCCACTGGGGGTGTTTTGGCTGTTCCGGTAGTCCCGGAAAAATCTATCTCTAATGGATCTCCACAGAGTATGGACTGTATCGGCTACAATAAAAAAATACAAACCCACAAAAAATGTATTTCTCTTTATCATTCTTTTTAATGAACATTTTAACAATTTAAGTTGACCGTTAATTACCAATTTATTTTTTTTTGAGAGGAGGCGGACTTCACCAGATACCGAGGGTCCAACTCGCAAAGTATCTTCTCCCACAACCTCCGGTTTTTACTAAGATCATTTTTCGAACTGTCACTTTAATCCCATATTATTATTATTATTATTTATTTACAGTATATAGCACCATTAATTCCATGGTGCTGTACATGAGAAAAGGGGTTACGTACAGGGTTATAGATAACATTTCCAGTAAACAAATTTACAATGACAGTCTGGTGCAGAGGGGAGAGGACCCTGTCCTTGCCGACTTATATTCTACGGATTTGCTTCCACCAATGTTATCAGTGTCTCATTTTCGATGTTCAAGGGCTCTTCATCAACCTCAATGTGCCTTTTTTTTGGATGGCTTCTTTGACTATGAAAATACAAAGTTTTTTTTATAATATTGTTTATTCGTTTATAGTAATATGTTTAGGGGGTGTCCATGTACTGTTTGTTTTGGCTAATGTTATGAAATGAATGTAGTTTGTTTAAAAAAAAAAAGGGTTTTATACGTTGTTATATTGTGGCGTTTCATGTGTTTTGTGTCTATAAAGATTTGATGAAACAAAAAAAATATACATTTTGGTTGGTTAAAAATGTATACTTTGTGTGATAATTACCACTTCAAGGTGAGGTGATGAAACACGGGGAGGCATTTTTTTTTCTTTGGGAATCGCCTACAATTTAGAAAAAAAAGTAGTTTTAAGATTCATGTTTGATTTTATGTTAAACAAAGAACATATTTTCTGGCATGTACCTTTTTGGCCACTTTAGACCGTTTTTTTTTATTTGGGGGGGGGGGGGGGGTGGCCTGGTCGATGACGGATCTGAAGATTCCTATTATTTGCAAGAAAACATGAATACACATGATACCCCTAAATACATTAGAGTGTAACAACATTTTTTAGGGCTTTTTATAAATGGCAAGACTTTACCAATTCCGATGAGAAGACGCTGCTGCGGCTTGATCCCTCACTATCTGACATTTGTGTACATATAAAACCATACATTTAGTACACATACATCAGACGGCCACTACACACTAACCGGATGTATATATATATCTACAGTTGTGGCCAAAAGTATCGACACCCCTGCAATTCTGTCAGATAATACTCCGTTTCTTCCTGAAAATGATTGCAATCACAAATTCTTTGGTATTGTCTTCATTTAATTTGTCTTAAATGAAAAAAACACAAAAGAGAATGGAGCAAAAAGCAAAACATTGATCATTTCACACAAAACTCCAAAAATGGGCCAGACAAAAGTATTGGCACCCTCAGTCTAATACTTGGTTGTACAACCTTTAGCAAAAATAACTGCGACCAACTGCTTCCGGTAACCATCAATGAGTTTCTCACTATGCTCTGCTGGAATTTTAGAACATTCTTCTTTGGCAAACTGCTCCAGGTCCCTGATATTTAAAGGGTGCCTTCTCCAAACTGCCATTTTTAGATCTCTCCACAGGTGTTCTATGGGATTCAGGTCTGGACTCATTGTTGGCCACCTTAGAAGCCTCCAGTGCTTTCTCTCAAACCATTTTCTAGTGCTTTTTGAAGTGTGTTTTGGGTCATTGTCCTGCTGGAAGACCCATGACCTCTGAGGGAGACCCAGCTTTCTCACACTGGGCCCTATATTATGCTGCAAAATTTGTTAGTAGTCTTCAGACTTCATAATGCCATGCAGACGGTCAAGCAGTCCAGTGCCAGAGGCAGCAAAACAACCCCAGAACATCAGGGAACCTCTGCCATGTTTGACTGTAGGGACTGTGTTCTTTTCTTTGAATGCCTCTTTTTTTCTCCTGTAAACTCTGTTGTTGATGACTTTGTCCAAAAAGCTCTAATTTTGTCTCATCTGACCAGAGAACATTCTTCCAAAACGTTTTAGGCTTTTTCAGGTAAGTTTTGGCAAACTCCAGCCTGGCTTTTTTGTGTCTCGGGGTAAGAAGTGGGGTCTTCCTGGGTCTCCTACCATACAGTCCCTTTTCATTCAGACGCCGACATATAGTATGTGTTGACACTGTTGTACCCTCGGACTGCAGGGCAGCTTGAACTTGTTTGGATGTTAGTCGAGGTTCTTTATCCAACATCCGCACAATCTTGCGTTGAAATCTCATGTCAATTTTTCTTTTCTGTCCACATCTAGGGAGGTTAGCCACTGTGCCATGGGCTTTAACCCCTTTCTGACCTCGGACGGGATAGTACGTCCGAGGTCAGATCCCCTGCTTTGGTGCAGGGCTCTGCGGTGAGCCCGCATCAAAGCCAGGACATGTCAGCTGTTTTGAACAGCTGACATGTGCCCGTAATAGGCGCGGGCAGAATCGCGATCTGCCCGCACCTATTAACTAGTTAAATGCCGCTGTCAAACGCAGACAGCGGCATTTAACTACCGCTTCCGGCCGGGCGGCTGGAAATGACGTCATCGCCGACCCGCGTCACATGATCGGGGGTCGGCAATGCGTCAGGATGGTAACCATAGAGGTCCTAGAGACCTCTATGGTTACTGATCACCGGTGGCTGTGAGCGCCACCCTGTGGTCGGCGCTCACAGCACACCTCCATTTCTGCTACATAGCAGCGATCAGCAGATCGCTGCCATGTAGCAGAGGCGATCGAGTTGTGCCTGCTTCTAGCCTCCCATGGAGGCTATTGAAGCATGGCAAAAGTAAAAAAAAAAAAAGTAAAAAAAAATGTGAAAAAAATAAAAAAAAATAAAAGTTTAAATCACCCCCATTCGCCCCAATCAAAATAAATCAATAAAAAAAAATCAAATCTACACATATTTGGTATCGCCGCGCTCAGAATCGCCCGATCTATCAATTAAAAAAAAGCATTAACCTGATCGCTAAACGGCGTAGCGAGAAAAAAAATCGAAACGCCAGAATTACGTTTTTTAGGTCGCCGCGACATTGCATTAAAATGCAATAACGGGCGATCAAAAGAACGTACCTGCACCAAAATGCTATCATTAAAAACGTCATCTCGGCATGCAAAAAATAAGCCCTCAACCGACCCCAGATCACGAAAAATGGAGACGCTACAAGTATCGGAATATGGCGCAATTTTTTTTTTTGCAAAGTTCGGAATTTTTTTTCACCACTTAGATAAAAAATAACCTAGTCATGTTAGGTGTCTATGAACTCGTACCGACCTGGAGAATCATAATGGCAGGTCAGTTTTAGCATTTAGTGAACCTAGCAAAAAAGCCAAACAAAAAACAAGCGTGGGATTGCACTTTTTTCGCAATTTCACCGCACTTGGAATTTTTTCCCCGTTTTCTAGTACACGACATGCTAAAACCAATGATGTCGTTCAAAAGTACAACTCGTCCCGCAAAAAATAAGCCCTCACATGGCCAAATTGACGGAAAAATAAAAAAGTTATGACTCTGGGAAGGAGGGGAGTGAAAAACGAACACGGAAAAACGAAAAATCCCATGGTCATGAAGGGGTTAAACTTCTTGATGACACTGCGCACGGTAGACATAGGAACATTCAGGTCTTTGGAGATGGACTTGTAGCCTTGAGATTGCTCATGCTTCCTCACAATTTGGTTTCTCAAGTCCTCAGACAGTTCTTTGGTCTTCTTTCTTTTCTCCATGCTCAATGTGGTACACACAAGGACACAGGACAGAGGTTGAGTCAACTTTAATCCATGTCAACTTGCGGCAAGTGTGATTTAGGTTCACACTTGCGTTGTGCAGTCCGTTCAACAAATCCATTAAACGGACTGCACTAACGCAAGTACCGATTTTGGCACTGCGCTAGCGCAGATGGAGCATCTGCTAGCTCCATCTGCGCTAACAGTGCACTAGCAGTGACGTACCCAGAAATGCTGCAGCCCGCATCTCGGGTCCGTCACTCAATGACGGCACATTGCTAGCGCATGCCCATTGTGGGCGTGCGCTAGCGATGCGTTAGCAATTGCAAAGTAATGGCGGCGTTATTGGACTATGTCACACCTCGTTATACCGCGGTGTAACGTAGTCTGTTAAACGGGTTCACACAACGCAGTGTGAACCTAGCCTTAGGTGCCACAGGTAAGTTACAGGTGCTGTTAATTACACAAATTAGAGAAGCATCACATGATTTTTTGAACAGTGTCAATACTTTTGTCCACCCACTTTTTTATGTTTGGTGTGGGATAATATCCAATTTGGCTTTAGGACAATTCTTTTTGTGTTTTTTCATTTAAGACAAATTAAATGAAGATAATAATAACAAAGAATTTGCATTTGCAATCATTTTCAGGAAGAAACTGAGTATTATCTGACAGAATTGCAGGGGTGTCAATACTTTTGGCCACAACTGTATAGTTGTACTTGCATTGCCTCAGGTCGCTAATACACTAGACACCCTGTGCAGCTGGCGTTCTGAACTGTCTGTAGGGAAAAAGAACCGTAAGCACTACCCTGTGAAGGTGCCCGGGTAGGATCCCACACCATATATCAATATAAAATAAACCCGGCACTCAACTTATGGTGAATCTCTTGGGATTTATTAACAAGAGAGAAGATAAATGTTTCAGCCAATATTGGCCTTCCTCAGTAACGTACTGCCAATAGGAGCGGTGAAAGGTGAGGCAGTGAAATTCTGCCAGTGCTGTGAGTTCAGGAAGTAGATAGAAGCAGGCTCACAGGGTCCGACCAAAACAGGGTCTGGAATAGCGTGGGTGGCCTGAGAGGAGCTGTGGAACAGATTAGTCCATGCGACGCGGTGTCCACCGCTTGTCTCTGAGAGCCTGCTTCTATCTACTTCTTGAACTCACAGCACTGGCAGAATTTCACTGCCTCACCTTTCACCGCTCCTATTTGCAGTACGTTACTGAGGAAGGCCAATATTGGCACAGGGTCCGACCAAAACAGGGTCTGAAATAGCGTGGGTGGCCTGAGAGGAGCTGTGGAACAGATTAGTCCATGCGACGCTTGTCTCTGAGACAAGCGGTGGACACCGCGTCGCATGGACTAATCTGTTCCACAGCTCCTCTCAGGCCACCCACGCTATTCCAGACCCTGTTTTGGTCGGACCCTGTGAGCCTGCTTCTATCTACTTCCTGAACTCACAGCACTGGCAGAATTTCACTGCCTCACCTTTCACCGCTCCTATTTGCAGTACGTTACTGAGGAAGGCCAATATTGGCCGAAACGTTTATCTTCTCTCTTGTTAATAAATCCCAAGAGATTCACCATAAGTTGAGTGCCGGGTTTATTTTATATTTTCCTATCGCCACGACAGCACCCCTACGAGAGGGGGATCCGCCCACCTTCCGGACAGGAACCTACAGGATTTAAAGGGGCGGTACCCCTCATCACTCCAGTTTGGGTTCCTGTCCGGACGGCGGGAGCCTGCAGCAGCAGTCTTACCCGCGCCTCCATGCCTCCGCGCGGTATCTTCTAGGAACGGCGGAATCGGGGGCTCGGAAGCAGCGTTGGGGGTGTCCTGCGTGCAGACCCCCCCTCGTCTGGCCATGAGGAGCGCGTCCCAGGAGTCGGGCAGTGCCGTCCTGGTCCGCGGTTGAGCGCGGTGTGCAGCGTCCACACCGGCGCTGGTGAACCCGGAAGTAGTTGGTACGCTTCCGGGGTAAGCCGGGGGAGGAGCGCTGCAGCGCTGTAAAAGAGCGGCGCTTATGGTAGCAGGCGCGCAGCCATGTCCTCAGTAGGGTACGCCGAGCACCCTCATGGAGAGGGAACGGAACAGCGCAGTAAGAGCGGTAGCAGCCGCTCAAGGAGAAGCAGCAGCAGCGTGGTACGGGGGCAGCAGCGTGCGAGCGCCCCAGCATCACATTTGGATCCTACTCCTCCAGAACCGGTATTCACAGAATCAGCCTTATGGTGAGTGTTAAATCAGACACCTGGTGCTGATATGGTCTGTTATTTGTGCTTTGTTTTAGGGAAAAAAGACCACTAAATCTAAGCACAAGCAATGTGCTCTATGCATGACTCCAATGCCTGACAGTTATACCAAAAGGCTGTGTCAGGGTTGCATATCACAGACCTTAGAAGAGGAAGCTCCCCTTCGGTCATCAGACCTTAGAGCGGTCATCAGGGAGGAAATTAGCTATTCCCTTAGAGGCAGCCGCCAGGAAAGGTCGGGCAGGGACATATCGCCAGGATCTAGTCTGTCCCTGCAAGAAGGGGAATTGTTGTGATAGGCAATTCAGTATCACAATGGACATAGCGGTCAGAGCACATACAGTGATCTGACAATAACCCAAAATAATAGAACGAGCTCTGAGACGTGGGAACTCTGCAGACCGCAATCCCTAATCCTCTCCAAACAACACTAGAGGCAGCCGTGGATTGCGCCTAACTCTGCCTATGCAACTCGGCACAGCCTGAGAAACTAACTAGCCTGAAGATAGAAAATAAGCCTACCTTGCCTCAGAGAAATACCCCAAAGGAAAAGGCAGCCCCCCACATATAATGACTGTGAGTTAAGATGAAAAGACAAACGTAGGGATGAAATAGATTCAGCAAAGTGAGGCCCGACTTTCTTAACAGAGCGAGGATAGGAAAGATAACTTTGCGGTCTACACAAAACCCTAAAGAAAACCACACAAAGGGGGCAAAAAGACCCTCCGTACCGAACTAACGGCACGGAGGTACACCCTTTGCGTCCCAGAGCTTCCAGCAAAACAATTAGACAAGCTGGACAGAAAAAATAGCAAACAAATAGCAAAGAAGAACTTAGCTATGCAGAGCAGCAGTCCACAGGAATGATCCAGGGAAAAACAAGTCCAACACCGGAACATTGACAGGAAGCATGGATCAAAGCATTAGGTGGAGTTAAGTAGAGAAGCACCTTAGGCTACGTTCACATTGGCGTTCCGCCAATGTGCGTCGCTGTTGCGCTGGCGACGCAGCGGCGACGCAGCAGCGACGCGCCCCTATGTTTAACATAGGGGACGCGTGCGTCGTTTTGGTGGCGTTTTTCGCCACGTGCGTCGTTTCCGACGCTAGCGTCGGACGCAAGGAAACGCTACATGTAGCATTTTCTGTGCGTCCGATTTTCGTCGGAAAACGACGCACGCGTCGCAAAACGCGCGCGTTTTTGCGCGCATTTGCGTGCGTTTTAGCGTGCGTCGCGCGTTGCGTCACCGACGCACGGCGGCGCAACGCTAATGTGAACGTAGCCTAACGACCTCACCAGATCACCTGAGGGAGGAAACTCAGAAGCCGCAGTACCACTTTCCTCCACAAACGGAAGCTCCCAGAGAGAATCAGCCGAAGTACCACTTGTGACCACAGGAGGGAGCTCTGCCACAGAATTCACAACAGGGAATGTTCCCGATCTTCATCTCCATCCTCCTCAGATGAAGAGGGAAGGCCTTGTTTCTCGGTGGACAACATGGACTTGTTAGTTAAAGGAGTCCGAGCTACCATGGGTGTTGCAGAGAGCAAGGAACCAAGGTCCGCACAGGACATAATGTTTGCGGGCTTGTGCCAGAGGAGTCGTAAGGCGTTCCCGGTGGTGGATACGGTTAAGACTCTTATAAAGAGAGAATGGGATAAACAGGATAAAGGTTTCCTTCCGTCATCAGCTAAAAGAAGGTATCCCTTTGAAGATAATGAGCTGGCAGAGTGGATGAAAGTCCCGAAAGTGGATGCAGCGGTGGCTTCTACGTCTAAAGCCGGTACTTTGCCGCTGGAGGACGTGGGCCTTCTGAAAGATCCATCAGATAGGAAGGCGGACATGTTTTTGAGAAAAGTATGGGAATCAACTGCGGGGGCGTTCAAACCTGCTATCTCTAGCACGTGTACGGCTAGATCCGTCATGGTGTGGATATCCCAACT
Organism: Ranitomeya imitator; assembly: GCF_032444005.1. NCBI lineage: Eukaryota > Metazoa > Chordata > Amphibia > Anura > Dendrobatidae > Ranitomeya > Ranitomeya imitator. The sequence goes on from NC_091282.1 coordinate 985,183,572, forward strand.
GGAAGAACAGCTAATGTCCAAGGTGCCCAGAGACAAAATGTTGAACTCACTTTCGCAAATACGTGAAGGGGTGGCATATTTAGCGGACGCGTCAGTGGATTCTTTAAAATTGGCGGCAAGATCAGCAGGTCTCTCAAACGCTGCTCGCCGAGCCCTATGGCTTAAGACCTGGAAAGGGGATGCCCAGGCGAAAGCTAAACTTTGTACAATACCGTGTAGGGGTGAGTACCTGTTTGGCCCGGTATTGGATTATATCCTAGCTAAGGCTGAGGATAGTTACATAGTTATTAAGGTTGAAGGAAGACTATATGTCCATCTAGTTCAACCCATAGCCTAACCTAACATGCCCTAACATGTTGATCCAGAGGAAGGCAAAAAAAACCCATGTGGCAAAGAGTAAGCTCCACATTGGGGAAAAAAATTCCTTCCCGACTCCACATACGGCAATCAGACTAGTTCCCTGGATCAACGCCCTATCAAGGAATCTAGTGTATATACCCTGTAACATTATACTTTTCCAGAAAGGTATCCAGTCCCCTCTTAAATTTAAGTAATGAATCACTCATTACAACATCATGCGGCAGAGAGTTCCATAGTCTCACTGCTCTTACAGTAAAGAATCTGCGTCTGTTATTATGCTTAAACCTTTTTTCCTCCAACCGCAGAGGATGCCCCCTTGTCCCTGTTTCAGGTCTATGATTAAAAAGATCATCAGAAAGGTCTTTGTACTGTCCCCTCATATATTTATACATTAAAATAAGATCACCCCTTAGTCTTCGTTTTTCCAAACTAAATAGCCCCAAGTGTAATAACCTATCTTGGTATTGCAGACCCCCCAGTCCTCTAATAACCTTGGTCGCTCTTCTCTGCACCCGCTCCAGTTCAGCTATGTCTTTCTTAAACACCGGAGACCAGAACTGTGCACAGTATTCTAAGTGTGGTCGAACTAGTGACTTGTATAGAGGTAAAATTATATTCTCCTCATGAGCATCTATGCCTCTTTTAATGCATCCCATTATTTTATTTGCCTTTGTAGCCGCTGCCTGACACTGGCCCCTGAATATGAGTTTGTCATCCACCCAGGTCTTTTTCATTGACGGTTTTGCCCAGAGTTTTAGAATTAAGCACATAATTATACATCTTATTACTTCTACCCAAGTGCATGACCTTACATTTATCCCCATTAAAGCTCATTTGCCATTTATCAGCCCAAGCTTCTAGTTTACATAAATCATCCTGTAATATAAAATTGTCCTCCTCTGTATTGATTACCCTGCAGAGTTTAGTGTCATCTGCAAATATTGAAATTCTACTCTGAATGCCCCCTACAAGGTCATTAATAAATATGTTAAAAAGTACAGGGCCCAATACTGACCCCTGTGGTACCCCACTGCTAACCGCTACCCAGTCCGAGTGTGCTCCATTAATAACCACCCTTTGTTTCCTATCCCTGAGCCAGCTCTCAACCCACTTGCACATATTTTCCCCTATCCCCATTATTCTCATTTTATGTATCAACCTTTTGTGTGGCACCGTATCAAAAGCTTTTGAAAAGTCCATATACACTACATCCACTGGGTTCCCTTGGTCCAATCCGGAACTTACCTCTTCATAGAAACTGATCAAATTAGTCTGACATGAACGGTCCCTAGTAAACCCGTGCTGATACTGGGTCATGAGGTTATTCCTCTTCAGATACTCCAGTATGGCGTCCCTTAGAATGCCCTCCAGGATTTTACCCACAGTAGAGGTTAAGCTTACTGGCCTATAATTTCCGAGTTCAGTTTTTGTTCCCTTTTTGAATATTGGCACCACATTTGCTATACGCCAGTCCTGCGGCACTGTTGTGAATTCTGTGGCTGAGTTCACTTCTGTGGTCACAAGTGGTATTGCAGTCTCTGGGCTTCCTCCCTCAGGTGTTTTGGTGAGCTCGTTGGCTGCCTTGCTATTTAGCTCCACCTGAGTCTGTCTTCCTTGCTCCTTGTCAATGTTCCAGTGTTTGATCTGAGCTACTGCATCTTTCCTTGGGCCTGCTGCTCTGCTAGATAAGTGCTTCTAGTTTGTTTTCTGTTTTTTCTGTCCAGCTTGCTATTGTCTTTTGCTGGAAGCTCTGAGAAGCAGAGGGGTGCACCGCCGTGCTGTTAGTTCGGCACGGTGGGTCTTTTTGTCCCTTTGCGTGGTTTTCGTTTTAGGGTTTTTTGTAGACTGCATAGTTCTCTTTGCTATCCTCGCTCTGTCTAGAATATCGGGCCTCACTTTGCTGAATCTATTTCATTCCTACGTTTGTCTTTTCATCTTGCTAACAGTCATTATATGTGGGGGGCTGCCTATTCCTTTGGGGTATTTCTCTGAGGTAAGTCAGGCTTGTATTTCTATCTTCAGGCTAGTCAGCTCCTCAGGCAGTGCCGAGTTGCATAGGTAGTTGTTAGGCGCAATCCACTGCTGCTTATAGTTGTGTGAGGATAGATTAGGTACTGCAGTCTACAGAGATTCCACGTCTCAGAGCTCGTCTTATTGTTTTTGGTTATTGCCAGATCTCTGTATGTGCGCTGATTACTGCACGCTGTGTTGCCTGATTGCCAGCCATAACAGTACAAGGAGCCAACCAATGATTCCCAATAGAGGGAAAAAAGAAATCCTGACATCATTTTTTTTTCTTAGCTCTGTCTTCAGTCTTTTTTTTCCCCTAGACATTAGAGTGCTTCAGGACACAGCTGTGGACATGGATATTCAGGCTCTGTGCTCCTCAATGGATAATCTCGTTGTAAATGTACAAAAGATTCAAGATACTATTGATCAGAAATCGATGCTAGAACCAAGAATTCCGATTCCTGATTTGTTTTTTGGTGACAGAACTAAGTTCCTGAGCTTCAGAAATAATTGTAAGCTATTTTTGGCCTTGAAACCTCATTCTTCTGGTAATCCTATTCAACAGGTTTTGATTATTATTTCTTTTTTGCGCGGCGACCCACAGGACTGGGCGTTTTCTCTTGCACCAGGAGATTCTGCATTGAGTAATGTTGATGCATTTTTCCTGGCGCTCGGATTGCTTTACGATGAGCCTAATTCAGTGGATCAGGCTGAGAAAAATCTGCTGGCTTTATGCCAGGGTCAGGATGATGTAGAAGTATATTGTCAGAAATTTAGGAAATGGTCAGTACTCACTCTGTGGAATGAATCTGCACTAGCGGCTTTGTTCAGAAAGGGTCTCTCTGAAGCTCTTAAGGATGTAATGGTGGGATTTCCTATGCCTGCTGGTTTGAATGAGTCTATGTCCTTGGCCATTCAGATCGGTCGTCGCTTGCGCGAGCGTAAATCTGTGCACCATCTGGCGGTACTGCCTGAGAGTAAACCTGAGCCTATGCAGTGCGACAGGACTATGACTAAAGTAGAACGGCAAGAACACAGACGTCTGAACAGACTGTGTTTCTATTGTGGTGATTCTACTCATGCTATTTCTAATTGTCCTAAACGCACTAGGCGGTTCGATAGCTCTGCCGTTATTGGTACTGTACAGTCCAAATTCCTTTTGTCCATTACCTTAATGTGCTCTTTGTCATCGTATTCTGTCATGGCGTTTGTGGATTCAGGCGCTGCCCTGAATCTGATGGATTTGGATTATGCTAAACGTTGTGGATTTTTCTTGGAGCCTTTGCGGTGTCCTATTCCGTTGAGAGGAATTGATGCTACACCTTTGGCCAAGAATAAGCCTCAGTACTGGGCCCAGCTGACCATGTGCATGGCTCCTGCACATCAGGAAGTTATTCGCTTTCTGGTACTGCATAATTTGCATGATGTGGTCGTGTTGGGGTTGCCATGGCTACAAACCCATAATCCAGTATTGGATTGGAACTCTATGTCGGTAACCAGCTGGGGTTGTCAGGGAGTACATGGTGATGTTCCATTTTTGTCTATTTCGTCATCCATTCCTTCTGACATCCCAGAGTTCTTGTCGGACTTTCAGGATGTATTTGAAGAGTCCAAGTCTGATGCCCTACCTCCGCATAGGAATTGTGATTGTGCTATCGATTTGATTCCTGGTAGTAAGTTCCCTAAGGGTCGTTTATTTAATTTGTCCGTACCTGAGCACACCGCTATGCGCAGTTATGTGAAGGAGTCCCTGGAGAAGGGACATATTCGCCCATCGTCGTCACCATTGGGAGCAGGGTTCTTTTTTGTAGCCAAGAAGGATGGTTCGCTAAGACCGTGTATTGATTACCGCCTTCTTAATAAGATCACTGTTAAGTTTCAGTATCCCTTGCCATTGATTTCTGACTTGTTTGCTCGGATTAAGGGGGCTAGTTGGTTTACTAAGATTGATCTTCGTGGTGCGTATAATCTGGTGAGAATCAGGCAGGGAGATGAATGGAAAACGGCATTTAATACGCCCGAGGGTCATTTTGAGTATCTGGTGATGCCGTTCGGACTTGCCAATGCTCCATCTGTTTTTCAGTCTTTTATGCATGACATTTTCCGTGAGTATCTGGATAAATTCTTGATTGTTTACTTGGATGACATTTTGATCTTCTCAGATGATTGGGAGTCTCATGTGAAGCAAGTCAGAATGGTTTTCCAGGTACTGCGTGCTAATTCCTTGTTCGTGAAGGGATCAAAGTGTCTCTTCGGTGTGCAGAAAGTTTCATTTTTGGGGTTCATCTTTTCCCCTTCTACTATCGAGATGGATCCGGTTAAGGTTCAGGCCATCCAGGATTGGACTCAGCCGACATCTCTAAAAAGTCTGCAGAAATTCCTGGGCTTTGCTAATTTTTATCGTCGCTTCATCTGTAATTTTTCTAGCATTGCCAGACCATTGACCGATTTGACCAAGAAGGGTGCTGATTTGGTTAATTGGTCTTCTGCTGCCGTGGAAGCTTTTCAGGAGTTGAAGCGTCGTTTTTGCTGTGCCCCTGTGTTGTGTCAACCTGATGTTTCTCTTCCGTTCCAGGTCGAGGTTGATGCTTCTGAGATTGGTGCAGGGGCGGTTTTGTCACAGAGAGGTTCTGGTTGCTCAGTGTTCAAACCATGTGCTTTCTTTTCCAGGAAATTTTCTGCTGCTGAGCGTAATTATGATGTGGGCAACCGAGAGTTGCTGGCCATGAAGTGGGCATTCGAGGAGTGGCGTCATTGGCTTGAGGGTGCTAAGCATCGCGTGGTGGTATTGACTGATCATAAGAACTTGACTTATCTCGAGTCTGCCAAGCGCTTGAATCCTAGACAGGCCCGTTGGTCGTTATTTTTTGCTCGTTTTGATTTTGTGATTTCATACCTTCCGGGCTCTAAAAATGTGAAGGCGGATGCTCTGTCTAGGAGTTTTGTGCCCGACTCTCCGGGGTTATCTGAGCCGGCGAGTATCCTCAAGGAAGGAGTCATTGTGTCTGCCATCTCCCCTGATTTGCGGAGAGTGTTGCAGAAATTTCAGGCTAATAAACCTGATCGTTGTCCGGCCGAGAAACTGTTCGTCCCTGATAGGTGGACTAGTAAAGTTATCTCTGAACTTCATTGTTCGGTGCTGGCCGGTCATCCAGGAATCTTTGGTACCAGGGAGTTGGTTGCTAGATCCTTCTGGTGGCCATCTCTGTCACGGGATGTGCGTGCTTTTGTGCAGTCCTGTGGAATTTGTGCTAGGGCTAAGCCCTGCTGTTCACGTGCCAGTGGGTTGCTTTTGCCCTTGCCGGTCCCGAAGAGGCCTTGGACACATATTTCGATGGATTTCATTTCTGACCTTCCCGTTTCTCAAAAAATGTCGGTCATTTGGGTGGTCTGTGATCGCTTTTCTAAAATGGTCCATCTGGTGCCCTTGGTTAAATTGCCTTCCTCCTCTGATTTGGTGCCTTTGTTCTTCCAGCATGTGGTTCGTTTACATGGCATTCCTGAGAATATTGTTTCTGACAGAGGTTCCCAGTTTGTCTCGAGGTTCTGGCGAGCCTTTTGTGGTAGGATGGGCATTGACCTATCTTTCTCCTCGGCCTTCCATCCTCAGACTAATGGCCAGACCGAACGAACCAATCAGACCTTGGAAACATATCTGAGATGTTTTGTTTCCGCTGACCAGGATGATTGGGTGTCCTTTTTGCCGTTGGCTGAGTTCGCCCTTAATAATCGGGCCAGCTCGGCTACCTTGGTCTCTCCATTTTTCTGCAATTCTGGGTTCCATCCTCGTTTCTCTTCAGGACAGGTTGAGTCTTCGGACTGTCCTGGTGTGGATTCTGTGGTGGACAGGTTGCAGCAGATCTGGACTCAGGTAGTGGACAATTTGACCTTGTCCCAGGAGAAGGCTCAGCTTTTCGCTAATCGCAGACGCCGTGTGGGACCCCGACTTCGTGTTGGGGATTTGGTTTGGTTATCTTCTCGTCATATTCCTATGAAGGTTTCCTCTCCTAAATTTAAACCTCGTTTTATTGGTCCGTATAGGATTTCTGAGATTCTCAATCCGGTGTCTTTTCGTCTGACCCTCCCAGACTCCTTTTCCATACATAATGTATTCCATAGGTCGTTGTTGAGGAGATACGTGGCACCTATGGTTCCATCTGTGGAGCCTCCTGCCCCTGTTTTGGTGGAGGGGGAATTGGAGTATATTGTGGAGAAGATTTTGGATTCTCGTGTCTCTAGACGGAAACTCCAGTATCTGGTCAAATGGAAGGGTTATGCTCAGGAAGATAATTCCTGGGTTTTTGCCTCTGATGTCCATGCCCCAGATCTTGTTCGTGCCTTTCATGTGGCTCATCCTGGTCGGCCTGGGGGTTCTGGTGAGGGTTCGGTGACCCCTCCTCAAGGGGGGGGTACTGTTGTGAATTCTGTGGCTGAGTTCACTTCTGTGGTCACAAGTGGTATTGCAGTCTCTGGGCTTCCTCCCTCAGGTGTTTTGGTGAGCTCGTTGGCTGCCTTGCTATTTAGCTCCACCTGAGTCTGTCTTCCTTGCTCCTTGTCAATGTTCCAGTGTTTGATCTGAGCTACTGCATCTTTCCTTGGGCCTGCTGCTCTGCTAGATAAGTGCTTCTAGTTTGTTTTCTGTTTTTTCTGTCCAGCTTGCTATTGTCTTTTGCTGGAAGCTCTGAGAAGCAGAGGGGTGCACCGCCGTGCTGTTAGTTCGGCACGGTGGGTCTTTTTGCCCCTTTGCGTGGTTTTCGTTTTAGGGTTTTTTGTAGACTGCATAGTTCTCTTTGCTATCCTCGCTCTGTCTAGAATATCGGGCCTCACTTTGCTGAATCTATTTCATTCCTACGTTTGTCTTTTCATCTTGCTAACAGTCATTATATGTGGGGGGCTGCCTATTCCTTTGGGGTATTTCTCTGAGGTAAGTCAGGCTTGTATTTCTATCTTCAGGCTAGTCAGCTCCTCAGGCAGTGCCGAGTTGCATAGGTAGTTGTTAGGCGCAATCCACTGCTGCTTATAGTTGTGTGAGGATAGATTAGGTACTGCAGTCTACAGAGATTCCACGTCTCAGAGCTCGTCTTATTGTTTTTGGTTATTGCCAGATCTCTGTATGTGCGCTGATTACTGCACGCTGTGTTGCCTGATTGCCAGCCATAACAGGCACAGACCCTGTTATTATGGAGTCTTTAAAGATTAAAAATAATGGTCTATCAATGACTGTACTTAATTCCTGCAGTACTCGAGGGTGTATCCCATCCGGGCCCGGAGATTTGTCAATTTTAGTGATTTTTAGACGCCGCCGCACTTCCTGCTGGGTTAAGCAGGTGACATTTAATTGGGAATTTTTATCACTAGACATTTTGTCTGCCATGGGATTTTCTTGTGTAAATACTGATGAAAAAAAGTCATTTAGCATATTGGCTTTTTCCTCATCCTCATCCACCATCTCACCCAGACTATTTTTAAGGGGGCCAACACTATCATTTTTTAGTTTCTTACTATTTATGTAGTTAAAGAATATTTTAGGATTATTTTTACTCTCTCTGGCAATGAGTCTCTCTGTCTCAATCTTTGCTGCCTTGATTTGCTTTTTACAGAATTTATTTAATTTTCTGTATTTATTTAATGCCTCCTCACTACCTACTTCCTTTAATTCTCTAAATGCTTTCTTTTTGTCACTTATTGCGCCCCTTACAACTCTATTTAGCCATATTGGTTTCCTCCTATTTCTAGTATGTTTATTCCCATACGGTATATACTGTGCACAGGTCCTATCCAGGATGCTAATAAACGTCTCCCGTTTTCTTTGTGTATTTTTGTGTCTCAGGATATCGTCCCAGTTAATTGCACCAAGATCCTCTCTCATCCGTTGGAAATTTGCCCTCCTGAAGTTTAGTGTCCTTGTAACCCCTCTACTACACATCTTTTTAAAGGATACATGAAAACTTATTATTTTGTGATCGCTATTTCCCAAGTGACCCCCAACCCTTATATTTGATATGCGGTCTGGCCTGTTGGTTAATATTAGGTCTAGCAGTGCCCCCCTTCTTGTTGGGTCCTGAACCAGTTGTGAAAGGTAATTGTCTCTCATAATTGTCAAAAACCGATTACCTTTGCTGGAACTGCAGGTTTCTGTTCCCCAATCTATTTCAGGGTAGTTGAAGTCCCCCATAATAATGACTTCTCCTTGAGTCGCAGCTTCATCTATTTGCTTTACGAGGATATTCTCCATTGCTTCCATTATTTTTGGAGACTTATAACAAACCCCTATCAGTAATTTATTATTTTTTCCCCCTCCCCTTATCTCCACCCACAGGGATTCTACATTTTCATTAAATTCAGCTATATTATCGCGCAGGATGGGTTTTAAGGATGATTTTACATATAGACACACCCCTCCCCCTCGCTTATCTGTACGGTCATTTCTGAACAGGCTATAGCCCTGCAAGTTAACAGCCCAGTCATGGCTCTCATCCAGCCACGTTTCAGATATCCCAACCATGTCATAATTATGCTCCAACAACATTAGTTCTAATTCGTCCATTTTGTTGGCGAGGCTTCTGGCATTAGTATACATGCACTTTATGTTCCTCTCTGTACTTCTATTTCCTAAACTATTAACTGTTCTGACCCCACCCCCCATGCCACCGCCACCCCCAACTTCCTTATTTGTGCCCTGGTCTCTGTCTGCACTATCTTCCCCTCCTATAAAATGAATACCCTCCCCCCCAATTCCTAGTTTAAACACTCCTCCAACCTTCTAGCCATTCTCTCCCCCAGCACAGCTGCACCCTCCCCATTGAGGTGCAGCCCGTCCCTAGCGTAGAGCCTGTAGCCAACTGAGAAGTCGGCCCAGTTCTGCAGGAACCCAAACCCCTCTTTCCTACACCAATTCTTCAGCCACTTATTAACCTCCCTAATCTCCCGTTGCCTCTCTGGCGTGGCACGTGGAACCGGCAGTATTTCGGAAAATACCACGTTGGAGGTCCTTGCTTTCAGCTTGCAGCCTAATTCCCTGAAATCATCTTTAAGGACCTTCCACCTACCTCTAACTTTGTCATTAGTGCCAATGTGCACCATGACCGTGGGATTTTGCGTGGAGCCCCAGATCGAGGGAGATTATCAGTGGTCTTGTATGTCTTCCATTTTCTAATTATTGCTCCCACTGTTGATTTCTTCACTAGAAGCTGGTTGGCTATTGCAGATTCAGTCTTCCCAGCCTGGTGCAGGGCTACAATTTTGTTTCTGGTGTCCTTTGACAGCTCTTTGGTCTTCACCATAGTGGAGTTTAGAGTCAGACTGTTTGAGGGTGTGCACAGGTGTCTTTTTATACTGATAACAAGTTTAAACAGGTGCCATTACTACAGGTAATGAGTGGAGGAAAGAGGAGACTCTTAAAGAAGAAGCTACAGGTCTGTGAGAGCCAGAAATCTTGATTGTTTGTTTCTGACCAAATACTTATTTTCCACCATAAAATGCAAAAAAAATGATAAAAAAACAGACAATGTGATTTTCTGGATTTTTTTTTTCTCAGTTTGTCTCCCATAGTTGAGGTCTACCTATGATGTAAATTACAGACGCCTCTCATCTTTTTAAGTGGTGGAACGTGCACTATTGCTGACTGACTAAATACTTTTTTGCCCCACTGTATCTTGCTTATACTGCTAAAGGCCAGCCACCACCAGATGGCATCAGGGCCCCCTCCACTCGAGCCATGGCCTCATCCTGGGCGGAAAGAGCGGACGTCTCCATAGACGTAATATGTAAGGCGGCAACGTGGTCATCTCCTTCCACCTTTTATAGACATTATCGTCTTGATTTATCTTCAGAGGCCAATTTAGTTTTTGGCCGTACAGTACTTAGTGCTGTAGTCCCTCCCAGGTGATTGATCTTTGAAAATCTCTTGTAGGGGTGCTGTCGTGGCGATAGGAAAACCGGTTTTTACGTACCGGTAATAGGATTTTACGGAGCCACGACAGCACCCGCACATTCTCCCCCGTAGTTATTCACTGGTTTCTGCACCCTTTTGGGGAAAGTGTGCTTATTAAAAAATCACTCTTTAGAAGGTGATGGTATTTAGTAATGTTTAAGTATATATGTGTATGTACTAACTCAATGGCGGTGTCCCTTATACTCTGAAACACAAACTGGAGTGATGAGGGGGACCGCCCCTTTAAATCCTGTAGGTTCCTGTCCGGAAGGTGGGCGGATCCCCTCTCTCGTAGGGGTGCTGTCGTGGCTCCGTAAAATCCTATTACCGGTACGTAAAAAACGGTTTTTATACTGAACTGTCTGTAGACTGTGTGCTCCAAAATGGCTGAAATCATATTTACTGTCACATGACAACATGGAAAACCCTTATTAACGCAATCCAACGCATGGTTTCATTTTGACATTTTGCTTGATTTGCGTCTGGCTGCTTTTGCAATAGACTTCAATGGCAGAAATAACGCTTCCATTACCTGTGCGTTCGCTGTACCGGACCCGAAACGCTGCAGGCCGTATTGGAAGGTGCGTCACAAAAAAACGGAATGTTGCTAACGCATTCCAATTTTGACCTGCGTCACGATGCGGTACACTAATGAAAGTCTATGGCTTCATTACAATGTCCGTTACATTGCATTTTGGCTACTTAAAAACGTGTCCGTTAGACGGACTGCCCTAGCACAATGTGAACCCTGCCTGAGGTAGATTACTATCTTTTTGTTCCAGGCCCTGGTCTTCCGCTTCACCAGATATGGTTTGTTGCAGAACCTGGTCTGACAGGTCAAAGCCACCCATAAATATGTTGTAATCTGTGACACAGGTTGGTTTCTGTTTGTCCCTGGTGGCACCCCTGCCTCTGACCGTCACAGTGGTGTCCAGATGCAGTGCGGTTAGCGTGTAGATGTCCTTCCTGTCATTCCACTTCACTGCAAGAAGCTGGTCACTTGCGATTGAGAATGACGCCCTCTTTTTCAAACGTCTGGACACCAACTGTGATTGAAATCCTACTCAGTTTTTCCTGACTGTCCCACATGCCCCTGGATTTGAAGCGTGGAGAGATTTGTATAGGGGGATGCTTGTGTAGTAGTTATCTGTGTAATCATGGTACCCTTGATGTAGAAAGGGTGTCATTAGCTCCCAGACAATTTTGCCTGGGATGCCAATTGTCTGGGGGCAGTTTGAGGGGTTGATTTGGCTGTCCCTGCCTTCATAGATTAGGAAGGTGAAAGAGTACTCTGATGTGCTCTCACATGTTTTATACAGTTTGACGCCGTATTCGGCTCGCTTGTACGGGATAAATTGGTGGAATGACAGACGGCCCTTGTAACTCGTCAAGAACTCGTCGACTGCCACATTTTGCTCTGGGGTATAGGAATTTAGAAATTCATGTTGTAGGAGGGACATTAGAGGTCTCTGTTTGTTTAGTCAATCATAGTTGGGGTCATTTCTTGGGGGGCATGGGAATTATCAGTGAATGGGAGGAATCTTATTAGGGCTTCATAACGGACTTGGGACATGACGGCTGCAAATACAGGGGTGCTGTGGACAGCTTTTGTTGTACAGAAGGAGTGGAGTGTGTTTTTTTTTGCCAATCCCATACTCAGGGTAAGGTCCAAATTTTGTTTTTATTTCGGGGACATTTGTGGAGATCCAGGAACGGGAATGAAAGGCAGTGGGTTTTTGGGAGATAATTTGTCGGGCATAAAAGTTTGTTTGGTTGGGCGATCAATTGTAGGACTTCTGGGCTAATGAAAATTTTGAAAAAATAAATGGGGGTAAAATTGGTGACATTTAATTTTATTCCAGGGGCTGCAGAAAAAGGGGGGAATTTGAGTAGAAAATGAACTGCCATGATACTACAGTGGTGGGAGGACTGCGGTACTTGGTCCTGCCTCTGAAGCTTCTGCAGTGACGACAGACTCTGCTACCATCGGGCTGTGGGATGCCGTGGAGGAAGAGTCATCATCACTGCTGGAAAACTGCTCTACTTCAGAGGCAGATTCCTTTTCACTGCTAGAGCAAAGCACGCTGTACGCTTGCTCCACGCTAAATGTTCTGCGGGCCATTTATTTGCCTGCCTAACAAAAATCTGGATGTTTTGAGTTGTCATTATGATTTAAAAAGAGAAAACAGTAGTTTGTTGGCAATAAATGTCTTCACCCAACCACTAACCATCAGGAGAGAAAATGTTTTGGTATTATCATTCATATTCTCTGAAAAAAGGCCAAGAAAGCAAAAATTCTGCCGGGGTATGTAAACTTTTGAGCTCAACTGTATGGCACTGTATGGCAATATAACAGAATACCTCCGAGAGTACCCCTGATCTATACCTCTAACATACACCAGCAGAAAGACTTTGTGGTACAAAAGATTCTATTTTCAATTTTATCGCTGACAATACTAGTTTGTATCATACAGTATGTATAATAAGAATCAACAGTTTAGACTATAGGTTGAATTCTGTGGACTTTATTTTTTTTATTTTACTTTTATAGATCCATTAATTCCACAGTGCTTTATAGGTGTTTAAAGGTACCGTCACACATAACGATATCGTTAACGATATCGTTGCTTTTTGTGACGTAGCAATGATATCGTTAACGAAATCGTTGTGTGACAGCGACCAACGATCAGGCCCCTGCTGGGAGATCGTTGGTCGATGGGGAAAGTCCAGGACTTTATTTCGTCGCTGGATCTCCCGCTGACATCGCTGAATCGGCGTGTGTGATGCCGATTTAGCGATGTCTTCACTGGTAACCAGGGTAAACATCGGGTTACTAAGCGCAGGGCCGCGCTTAGTAACCCGATGTTTACCCTGGTTACCAATGCAAGCTCGCTTACACAGAGCAGGGAAGCTGAAGCCGGGGGACGCGACAGGAATGTAAGTATGTAGTGTTTTTTTTTTTTACTTTTACAATGGTAACCAGGGTAAACATCGGGCTACTAAGCGCGGCCCTGCGCTTAGTAACCTGATGTTTACCCTGGTTACCCGGGGGCTTCGGGATCGTTGGTCGCTGGAGAGCTGTCTGTGTGACAGCTCTCCAGCGACCAAACAGCGATGCTGCAGCGATCGGGATCGTTGTCTAGATCGCTGCAGCGTCTCTTAATGTGACGGTACCTTTAGATTTGAACTCAGGACCCCAGAGCTGCAAAGCTGCGGTACTAACCACTGAGCCAACGTGCTGCCATCTGCCTACTTTCAACATGAAACTGTGAAACTAGCCTGCTATTTAATACTGAACCAGGCTGCATATTGTCTGGACTTTTAATGATCTCAAAACTTAAAACTTTGCTTGGATTTTTATTTTCTGCACATTTGAAATATGTAGCACTTGCATAATCTTTTACTAAACAGACGGATGTGCTAACTTAACTGTGGGTCAAGCATTTCATGCTTAGAGCAAAAACTATGGTTAAAATGGAGGTTATATATTAGCCCTGACTGCAATCTTTGTTTACTCATTTAATTTGCAATTACGGTATTAACTTTATTTCTGATTTTCTTATGGAACACACCTATACCATATATATGCAATTTAATCTTAGTTGAAAATTAATAAAATTTAAGAAATCGTTAAAAACATTTTAAAATAAAAAGATAACCAAAGGTGCATACCGTATATACTCAAGTATAAACTGAGACCCCTAATTTTGTCACAAAAAACTGGGAAAACTTAATGGGAAAGCCTAGGGTGGGAAATGCAGCAGTTACTGGTAATTAATTGAAACATCAGTAGGTTGTGTTTTTGAATATCCATATTGAATCAGGAGCCCCATATAATGCTCCATACAGTTTATGATGGGCCCCATAAGATGCTCCATACAAAATACGCCCCATATAATGCTCCATACAGTTTATGATGTGCCCCATAAGATGCTCCATATTAAAATATGCCCCAGATAATGCTGCAAAAAGGTTAATAATGGCCCCATAAGATGCTCTATAGTAATATTTGCCCCATACAATGCTGCACAAAGGTTGATGGCCCCATAAGATGCTCCATAGAAACATTTGCCCTATACAATGCTGCATAAAGGTTAATAATTGCCCCATAAGATGCTCCATAGAAGCATTTGCTCTATACAATTGTGCATAAAGGTTAATAATGGCCCTATAAGATGCTCCATAACAATAATAATAATATTAATAATTTTATTTAGATAGCACCAACATATTCCGCAATGCTTTACAATTTATAGAGGGGATTTGTACAGACAATAGACATTACAGCATAGCAAAAATCACAGTTCAAAATAGATACCAATAGGAGTGAGGGCCCTGCTCGCAAGCTTACAATCTATAGATTATGCCCCATAAGATGCTCCATAGATTATGCCCCATAAGATGCTCCATAGATTATGCCACATATGCTGTTGCTGCGATTAAAAAAAAATGAAAAAAGGATATACTCGCCTCTTGTCGCTCAGGCCCGGGGCACTTGCGATATTCACCTCTCCCCGTTCCACCGACGGGTGCCGCTATGTCTTCCGCATCCTCCGCAGTGACTGTTCATGCAGAGGGCGCACACTAAACACTTCATCGCGCCCTCTGACCTGAACAGTCACAGCCAGAGGACGCGGAAGACGGAGCGGCGCCTGGCGGTGGAACGGGAAGAGGTGAATTTCACGCAAAGCTCACCCCCGTTATAATCGCCTGCTCCCTGCGCGGTCCCTGCTTGTCAGTGACAAATGTTATCTGGGCTCCGGCAGCTTGTTCCAGTGTTTATCGGTCACATCGTACCGCTCATTAAAGTACTGAATATGCGTCCATATTCATTATTTTAACCCCTTTACCCCCAAGGGTGGTTTGCACGTTAATGACTGGGCCAATTTTTACAATTCTGACGACTGTCCCTTTGAGGTTGTAACTCTGGAACGCTTCAACGGATCCCAGTGATATTGTCATTGTTTTCTCCTGACATATTGTAGTTCATGTTAGTAAAATTCTTTTGATATTACCTGCGTTTATTTGTGAAAAAAATGGAAATTTGGCGAAAATCTTTAAAATTTCGCAATTTTCCAACTTTCAATTTTTATGCCCTTAAATCAGAGTTATGTCACACAAAATACTTAATAAGTAACATTTCCCACATGTCTACTTTACATCAGCATAATTTTGAAACCAAAATTTGTTTTGTTTGTTAGGGAGTTATAAGGGTTAAAAGTTGACCAGCAATTTCTCATTTTTACAACACCATTTTTTTTTAGGGACTACATAACATTTGAAGTCACTTTGAGGGGTCTATATGATAGAAAATACCCAAGTGTGACACCATTCTAAAAACTGCACCCCTCAAGGTGCTCAAAACCACATTCAAGAAGTTTATTAACCCTTCAGGTGTTTCACAGGAATTTTTGGAATGTTTAAATAAAAATGAACATATAACATTTTTTCACAAAAAATTTAGTTCAGCTCCAATTTGTTTTATTTTACCAAGAGTAACAGCAGAAATTGGACCCCAAAGGTATAATTTGTTCTGAGTACGCTGATATCCCATATGTGGGGGTAAACCGCTGTTTGGGTGCATGGCAGAGCTCAGAAGGGAACGAGCGCCGTTTGACTTTTCAATGCAAAATTGACTGGAATTGAATTAGGACGCCATGTCGCGTTTGGAGAGCCCCTGACGTGCCTAAATATTGAAACCCCCCACAAGTGACACCATTTTGGAAAGTAGACCACCTAAGGAACTTATCTAGATGTGTGTGAGCACTTTAAGCCACCAAGTGCTTCACAGAAGTTGATAATGTAGAGCTGTAATAATAATCATATTTTTTTACAAAAATGATCTTTTCGCCCCAAATTTTTTATTTTCCCAAGGGTAACAGAAGAAATTGCACCTCAAAATTTGTTGTGCTGTTTGGGCGCATGGCAACGCTCGGAAGAGAAGGTGCACCATTTGACTTTCCAATTCAAAATTGACTGGAATTGAGATGTGACGCCATGTCGCGTTTGGACTAGAGCCCCTGATGTGCCTAAACATTGAAACCCCCCACAAGTGACACCATTTTGGAAAGTAGACCCCCTAAGGAACTTATCTAGAAGTGCTTCACAGAAGTTTATAATGTAGAGCCTTAAAAATAAAAAAATCAAATTTTTTCACAAAAAAATATATTTTTGCCCCCAATTTTTTTCCCCAATGGTAGCAGAAGAAATTCGGCCACAAAAGTTGTTGCGCAATTTGTCCTGAGTACGCTGATACCCCATATGTGTGGCTAAACCACTGTTTGGGTGCATGACAGAGCTTGGAAGGGAAGCTCTGTCATGTGACAGAGTAACACCATTTTGGAAAGTAGGCCCCCTAAGGAACTTATCTAGATGTGTTGTGAGAACTTTTAACCCCCAAGTGTTTCATTACAGTTTATAACCGAGCCTTGAAAATAAAAAATCTTTTTTTTTCCACAACAATTATTTTTTAGCTCCCAGTTTTGTATTTTCCCAAGGGTAACGGGAGAAATTGGACCCAAAAGTTGTTGTCCAATTTGTCCCGAGTACACTGATACCCCATAAGTGGGGGGGATCCACCGTTTGGGCACATGGCAGAGCTCGGAAGGGAAGGAGCGTCGTTTGGACGCAGACTTAGATGGATTGGTCTGCAGGCGTCATGTTGCATTTGCAGAGCTCCTGATGTACCTAAACAGTAGAAACCCCCCGCAAGTGACCCCATATTGGAAACTAGACCCCCCAAGGAACTTATCTAGATGTGTTGTGAGAACTTTGCACTCCCAAGTGTTTAACTACAGTTTATAACAAAGAGCCGTGAAAATAAAAAATCTTTTTTTTTCCACGCAAATTATTTTGTAGCCCCCAGTTTTGTATTTTCCCAAGGGTAACAGGAGAAAATGGACCCGAAAAGTTGTTATCCAATTTGTGCTCAGTACGCTGATACCCCATATGATGGGGTAAACATCTGTTTGTGCGCACGGGAGAGCTCGGAAAAGGAGCACTGTTTTACTTTTACAGCGCAGAATTGGTTGCAATTGAGATCGGACGCCATGTCGCGTTTGGAGAGCCCTTGATGTGCCTAAACAGTGGAAACCCCCAATTTCAACTGAAACCCTAACCCAAACACTCCCCTAACCCTAATCCCAACCCTAACCCTAACCACACCCCTAACCCTAATCCCAACCCTAATCCCAATCGTAAATGTAATCCAAACCCTAACTTTAGCCCCAACCCTAACTTTAGCCCCAGCCCTAACCCTAACTTTAGCCCCAACCCTAACTGTAGCCCTAACTTTAGCCTCAACCCTAACCCTAACTTTAGCCCCAACCCTAACCCTAATGGGAAAATGGAAATATTTTTTTTTTAATTTTATTATTTTATCCTAACTAAGGTGATGATGGAGGGTTTGATTTACTTTTATAGCGAGTTTTTTTTAGCAGATTTTTATGATTGGCTGCCGTCACACACTAAAAGACGCTTTTTATTGCAAAAAATTGTTTTTGCGTCTCCATATTTTCAGAGCTATAATTTTTCCATATTTTGGTCCACAGAGTCATGTGAGGTCTTGTTGTTTGCGGGACGAGTTGTCATTTTTATTGGTACCATATTCAGGCATGTGACATTTTTTGATCGCTTTTTATTCCAATTTTTGTGAGGTAGAATGAACAAAAACCAGCTATTCATGAATTTCGGTGGGGGGGGGGGGGGGTGGTGGTGCGCATACCGTTTCGCATTTGGTAAAATTAATAAAGCAGTTTTATTCTTCGGGTCAGAGCGATTATAGCGATACCTCATTTATATCATTTTTTATGTTTTGGCTCTTTTATAAAAAAAAAATCTACTTTATATAAAAAATAATTATTTTTGCATCGCTTTATTCCATCGCGTTGCTCCGAGGGTCTCAGGGAAGCATGCAGGGAGCCTTCTCCTTGCGCAATGCTTCCCTATGCTGCCGGAACGCTGCAATCATCTTTGTTCGCAGTGTGTGCGGGGGTTAATGTGCCAGGATCGGTCCGTGACGGCTCCTGGCACATAGTGCCGGATGTCAGCTGCGACAGTCAGCTGACACCCGGCCACAGGAGCGCGGCTGATCGCGCTGGACGTACTATTCCGTACATGGGAAGTAGGGCCCACCCCACATGCATCCTAATAGGAATATACTCACCCTCGGACGCGCCCTGCTTCTTTCCGGCAGCCTTCCTTCCTAAGAATCAGCCCTTCCAGGACCTTCGGTGACGTCGCGGGTGACGTCGCGGCTTGTGATTGGCCGCGCGAGCGGTCACATGGGCGGCCGCGCGGCCAATCACAAGCCGCGACGTCACCGCGACGTCACCGCAGGGTCCTGGAAGGCTAATTCTAAGGAAGGAAGGTTCCCGGTTAGTACCAGGGCGCGTCAGAGGGTAAGTATTGCGATATTTTTTATTTTAATTCTTTATTTTACACTTAAATCTGAATTCCGATACCAATTCCCGATATCTTAAATATATCGGGAATCGGTATCGGAATTCCGATTCTAGATTCAAAAGATCGCCGACTTCATGGCCGACCCCACACTGGGGTCGGGTCGGGTTTCATGAAACCCGACCTTGCCAAAAGTCGGCGACTTTTGAAAAATTTCGACCCGTTTCGCTCAACCCTAGTCAGCAGTCTTCCCTATGATTGTGGAGTTTACTGAAACAGACTAAGGGACCTTTTTAAACTCTTAGGAAGCCTTTGCAGGTGTTTTTAGTTAATTATTCTGATTTACTGAGATAATTATTTTTGGGTTTGCATTAGGTGTAAGCCATAATCATCAACAATAGAAATAAACACTTGAAATACATCACTATGTTTGTAATGACTCTATATAATGAGTTTCACTTTTTGTATTAAAGAACTGAAATAAATTAACTTTCTGCTGATATTTTAATTTAGTGAGAAGCACGTGTATATATGTAAGTATGTGTGATATACAGTATATTCCATGCGTTGAAATCTGAGGTGTATATACCGTACGCTCACTGTGAGTTCCCTGATGACCGGCCTAGTAGCAAAAACGGCTGTGGCCTCGTTCATCACTCAGCAGTGAATTGCGTAAGTGTCCTGATTGGAAGCAGCGGAGTTGCGACCCCTGACAAATTGGTGGAAGCAGTGGGATCTGCATGTTCTCTCTTGTGCTCTCCTTAACAAATTGGTTGGGATGGTGGGATCTACATGATCTCTCCTGCGTTCTCCCTGACTGTGTATTTGGAAGGTTGTTTGTGAAATTTTAAACACCCTCCCCATATAGGAAGTTGTGCAAAAGGTGTGTCAGGCAGCCGAACACCCAGCAGTTGGCTGTTACCATATTTAATCGATTGTCCTTTTTAAATCAGGAGTGTTTACTTTTTTATATCAAAGAAAGATATTGTCTGTGGATGCTATTTTGATGGCATTATACTAACACAATTGGTTGCAAACCTACATAGTCATTGAAGAACTTTTTTTGTTTATTAGTTTTCTCTGTATCCAATTATAAGCGGGGCCTCTGGTTGTCCTGCCTTTACTTTGACGTAGAGTCGTATTTGAATGTGTTAATGCTGGTTTTTATTTTATAAATTTACAATAAAGTTTGATGCTGGATGTATAAGTGCGTTGTAGTCACTTGGGAAATGTGCCCATTACTATGCTCTTGACCTTGTGGATATATCGATTTTTATTCTGGGTAGATTTACTCTTGGTCAGACTTGTACAACTACTTCCACAGTTGGATGTTAGTGTGTGAGGTTGTCACGCTTTTTGTTGTCTGTAACTGTGTGGTCTACATTTTTCAAATATAAACTGCGTAGGGCAACACATCGTATTTAATATTACATGCTAATTGCATTCTTAAAATTAGCTGCCCAATATGTTTTGCAGTTTTAAACCAGATTTTAGTGTAAAATAGTGCAAATAGTTGTTGTTAGATTTGAGAATATTTATTGATTGCCAAATTTGGAAAGGGGCTCTTAAAACGGTTGCAATTTGCAATAGTGCTTCAATTATTCTTATAAAACGGTAATACAGTTAAAATATTACCATTTTATTACATCAGTAAGGAAAAATACAACCCATTTTGACAAGTTTGTTTATCTTGCCTTCTTTTTGGATGGTTACGGCTGTCAGAGTTCTTTAATTACAGTAAAAAGCAATTCTAGGTGCTTGAGATTCTGTAATCATCTAGCCATTTTTAGCTTCAGTTAGTTACTTTTTTCATTTGGGTGTTATGGAAGTAATGTAACTTTTTTTTCTTTAAATTTATATATAAATGATTAAAAATATTTCACATATTGTCAATTTTCTGTAACATTACTGTGACGACAAAGCATTACATCTTAATTAAACAGACATCTATTTTCAGTAAGCCAGGGGGAATAGACTGTTATCTATATGTTGACTTTTGAATTAATGCATTTGTTGTTCAGTTGGTCAAGAATCATAAACTGTTGTCATATGAGTCATGAACGTTGTTTTTTGTTATTTTTTAATGGCTAATGTTTGCCTTTTATATCAGATCCTACAACTTAATGTCTGCTGTCTTTTCAATACAGTGATTCAGGGTCATTGAACAATGGATGTTTGCTTAGTATGTTGAATGACCATTGTATGGGTCCTGTTACTTCTTGACATGCAAGACAAATGAGTAAAAACTATGCAAATTTATTAAATAGTCAAACAATGCTAGTTAACCTCATCACATCTTCGTCTTGACCTCTGGATGTTGACTTGAAAGACTACAGTTGTGAACTATAAAAAGGGGATATATGCCTCTGTAACAAGATAAATGTCCAAATATCCAAAACATCCAGAAATCCAAAGACTCTAGACAAAACCAGTCAGGAGCACCCTACAGGAAAGCTTCCAGATCATCAACACGAGAGACACAGATTTGACATTAATCCTGATGCCAGCTTAGGGAACCACGGCCTCGACTGTAAGAATACAGATCTGCTCCATTGACCATCACTGAAACCATTGATATGTTTGGGGAGGGCAGGATGTGGACCCACCGGTCACCTAAACCCCATGGATAAGTTTGGCAAAGCCAGAATTGGGACCCATCGGTCACCTGGCTACATGGAGATATTCAGAGATGCCAGGTTGTGATTTTCCTGTTACCTGGCCTTGTACCTCAATGGACTGTCACCTTCCTAAGTTTTTTGTTACCTCCTCTCTGTGCGTGCCACTTGTGGGGTAGTCGGCCCTTGAATCTCTGAAGCCGCAGCTGCTCTTATCCCAGCGAGTCAGCGGAAGGGGGAGATTGTGATTTTGCACCATCTTGGGTATTTTGCTGGAACTGTTTTAAGTGTTATTTGCCCTTTTTTTGGTATAATAACGTATTGCCAAACTGTTTTACACTCACCCTGTGTTGTCTGAGTAGTATTACACCCACGGTAACAGGAGAGTGGGTGTTTGTTGGGATGATCCCTGGTCCGTGCGGTTTCGGCTAGCAGACTAGAACACCCACTCACCCCTCTGTGTTCACAATTACATTTTTTGAATGTCATAAGATATTCATCATGATAGTTATTAGTGACATACAGGGGTTGGACAAAATAATGGAAACACCTGGAAACATCAACAAAAGTTAGTTTAATATGGTGTAGGTCCACCTTTTGTGGCGTTTACAGCCTCAATTCTCCGAGGTATGGATTCATACAAGGTGTGAATTGTTTCCAAAGGAATTTTCGCCCATTCTGCAGTTAAAACACCCTCCTGTTCTTTGAGCGACGATGGCGGCGGAAATCGACATCTAACTTGAATCTCTAAAATCGACCATAAATGCTCAATAATGTTGAGGTCTGGGGATTGTAGGGGCTAGATGACATGCTCAACTTCATTAGAATGTTCCTCGTGCCATGCTTTAACGATTCTAGCTGTATGAATTGGTGCATTATCATCCGGAAAGATGGCGTTCCCCTTCGGGAACAGTGCTTGAACCATTGGATGCACTTTGTCGCCCAAAATGCCTAAATAATCTCGGCTGTTAATTCTTCCATGAAGGGATATCATTGGCCCGGCAGATCTCCATAAAATAGCACCCCCAGATCACCACAGAACCTCCGTCATGTTTTACGGTTGGGAGAAGGCAGTCTGGATGGAATGCTTCTTTCGGCTGTCTCCAAACGTAGACTCGGCCGGAGGTCAGAAATGGGGTAAACGATGATTCGTCTGAGAATATCACATGTTTCCACTGCTCGAGGGACCAATTCTGGAGGTTTCTATACCACTCTAAATGCTTGGAAACATTTGTCATTGAGAGCATCGGTTTTCTAATTGCAGCTCTTCCGTGGAATCCAGATTTGTGCAGCTCCCGACGAACAGTTTTCGTGGAAACTGGGTTCTGTAGGTGTTCATTGAGCTCAGCAGTGATTTTCAAAGCCGTGGTCTTGCGATCCTCTCACAATTCACTTTAGAGTCCGATGGTCTCTCTGTCAACTTTGACTTTCGGCCGGACCTGTGCTTTGCTGCGGACGTTTTTCCTTTTCTTTCAAACGCAGTCATTACTTTGGAGACAGTACCTCTTGACACGCCAAGCATTCGGACACTTTCTGTTACACTAGCGCCTGCCATACGAGCACCAACAATTTGGCCTCTTTGAAAATCCGAGAGGTCTGCCATTGGTATCAGGTTCTCATCAATGTTCTTACAATTATGCAAAACAAACAGTTAATTTACATACACATATCTCATAACACAAATAATCAACTACAAAACATTACCATATGTCACGGTTTGCATGTTTATCACCTGTTCGAAGACTATGATGCCAAAACGTTGGGTGTTTCCATTATTTTGTCCAACCCCTGTACATCATCTAGTAGAAGGCAAAACATTTCTGCTCAGCCTGAATAGTTCCTGTGAACTCTGTTCCTGTCATGTCAATAAGCAAACAATTATAGCTTATTTCTCTGAAATTACCATGTTTACTATGTTTTAAATTGGTGTCATGTCTTCTGTTCATACAAAAAGCTCTTAGCCCGTGCCTGATTCATTGCACATTAGAACCAGTGTCTAGCCCCATTGACTTATAATGGGGTTTATTGTGATTTCAACATGGTTTACAGCATTTTCACTACAAGTTTAAAGTGTTGGAAACCCTGATAGAGGCTCCAAGGAGCAGTGTAAAAAGAGCCTAACCTAATCAAAGCTGGATGGCTTTTGTTTAAAAGTTTTCTCCAGAAAGAGAATTTTCAATACATTTCCTAAAAACATTCAATTAGTAAAGCACATTCGTTTTGTCTAGAGAGGTACTCACTACAGAATTGAAATGACTGTCACCTTGCTACACTGACAGAAACTTGCCCTGGAACTTTAGACCAGAGGCTTGTGAGCATGTGCAATAGGACGCTGCACCCTCCTTCATATCTGAGAAGATGTTCTGTACTAATATTACTGGAGATAGCAGAGATGCTTCGGCAGGAAGAGGCTGCTCATATTTCTGTGTGCCTTGTCTTTCTGCCCAACCATACAAGTATCTCCAGGTTACAGCAGCGGGGCGTCCTACTGCACATGCTCACAGGCTCCTGTCCTACCGTTCTAGGACAGATCTGTCAGTGTAGCAAGGTGGTAGCCATTGTAATCCTATAGTGATCACTTCTCTAGACAAGACGATTGTAATGTGTTAATTAAATGCATTTAGGAATCTATTTACGCTGAAATTTGTATATATATATATATATATATATATATATATATATTATTATTTATTTTTTTTGTTTATGGAGAATCCTTTTAATGAAGTAACTTTAGGAGTTCAACTCTTCAGAGCTTCTTTTAATCTTTTCTTTTATATTGACATCGCCAAGGATGTGGCTTGTGATGACATTCCCTGCACTTTGGGATGTCACTCAAGCTATAAATGGCAAGAATAAGGAGAGCTGGAATCCAAAGCATCTCTACCTCCTAATTCGTGTGCGTCCCAAAAGTACATATCGACTGGGGGCAACTTTGCAGATTGCAGGATTAGAATGATCCAACAATAGTGTCCTTTGAGAGCAGACAACTTCCGCCTTGTGCCCATTAAGTATTCCATGATTGGGGAAAGAAACTATATAATGCCTTGCGGGAGTAAAATGGCAGTATACGGATTACAGATGACTATCCTAATGAGTTATTCTTTACTGTTGGATGTAAGCAAAGCTGTGAAGATTTGGAGCAGAATGGAAAAGGAAGCTTGTAAATCATCTGGCAGGACACATTGTTACGTTAAATGTACACTGAGCTGACACCGTTGTCTATGAGAAGTGGTTCTAGGAACTTTTTTGTTATTTAAATATCTGCAGGCATTTTTGTCTAGCGTCACAGTAAGCCCAAAAGCTCTGTTTTCCATAAACTCCCATCCAGCATTGCTTGCCTCAAGTTTCTGGCACAGCAAAGACCTTTCTAAACAACGGATATCAGACGCTTCATGCGTCATAAATTCCAAGCATTTTGCTTGCTTGCGTTCGTGTCATTTTTTTCTCTTTGGGAAATGTATGGGATTAGGAGGGTGACATAATTTGTATATCCTCTGAGCAGCTGCATGATCATTTTTCATGGCAGCAGACACTTTGCAAGGCAGGCCATTGACCCTACAGTTCATGTTGTTTTATTTAAACTCCACTTAGTTTATCTGCTGGCTGACAGATTTCATTTACAGAAGAGTATTGGTATATGTGTTTGGAGGCATTTTTTACACTCTTTTTCCATTATTGAGGTTTAAGTGATATCTGCAGGAGTAGGCACACACAACCCATTAGTCATTACTTTATATACAGGGCATTTTCTAGTTTGGAGATTAGGCTCCATTAGCTTTTCTACACGTCCCTTTAAGGCCATGTTCACACTTTGCGGTTTTTACCGCGGACCCGCGGCGATTTTGCCGCTACGGGTCCGCTGCAGTTTCCATTGCGTTTACAGTAACATGTAAACCCTATGGAAACCGTAAACCGCTGTGCACATGCGGGAAAAAACGCGCGGGAACGCAGCGGTTTACAACCCGCAGCATGTCACTTCTTTGTGCAGAATCACGGTGGTTCTGCACCCATAGGAATGCATTGATCCGCTTACTTCCCTCATGTGGCTGTGCCCACCATGCGGGAAGTAAGCGGATAATGTGCTGGTGGTACCCGGGGTGGAGGAGAGGAGACTCTCCTCCAGGCCCCGGGAACCATATTTGTGTAAAAAAAAAAAGAATTAAAATAAAAATGCTATACTTACCTCTCAGCGCTGCACGCGGCCGTCCAGTCTCAGATTGCTATGCGAGCAGGACCTGCGGTGATGTCGCGGTCACATGACCGTGACGTCATGAAGGTCCTCGCATAGCATCTCTGGAACCGGACCGCCGCCTGCAGCGCCGAGGAGATCGGGACGTCAGAGGCTGAGTATATCACTATTTTTATTATTTTTAACATTACTATTGATGCAGCATCAATAGTAAACCCGCAGCGGAACCCGCAACACAAACCGCGATAAATCTGCAGGGATAACCGCAGCGGGTTTGCCCTGCAGATTTATCAAATCCGCTGCGGGAAAACCCGCGGGAGAACCCGCATCCCCCTTCCTACGTGTGAACATAGCCTAAAGCTTACCGTACCTTATATTGATTTATTAGGTATGTTGCTTCTTTTAGTTTTCATTGGTTTTACACTTCACTTTGTGTTGGACCTATCCATCATGTACATAAGCATATATGACCAGTAGTAGTCCACGTTTTACGTTAGCCTGTCTCTCGTATGGTTCAGTGAAAGTTCTCATCATGCCATGTTATGGGCATTTTATATCTGTTGCTGCAGCTTCCTTTTTTTAGTTAAAATGTTGCTGCATCTGGTGCATAATAGATCTCGTCCCGCTTATGGATAGGCAACACCTCCTCTGAGTGAGGCACAGGCTGTCTATTAAACAAAAATAAATTGGGTTTAAAAATTTGATAAGACGACTTTCATTGCTCGATGTCCCATGCAGTACTGTTTTACAATAACTGTTAAAGTGAATCTGTTACTTGTTTTTTTGCTACCTGATCTGCACGCAATAGAATGTTCAAACAGCCTCTGATTCCAGTAATGTGTCACTTACAGGATTACTTGCTCTAGTTTTGTTACAATCATTGTTTTATCAGCAGAAGATTATCTTCAGTGTCATCTGTTTTAAACAGATCCCCATAGATTTGAAAGAGTAACAGTCTTAATTTTTCTTTCATACATCAATAGTAGACATAAGAAAAGTAACCATGAAATATATCTTCTGAGAAAATTTAGTATTTTTTCCTCAGGTACAATTGATCAGCCATAATCAAAATTTTCAATTCTTGCGTAAAATCTGTATTACAAGTGCCACCTGCTATCTCAGTAATGGAAAGTCTGTCTTCAGTAAATATAGATTTAACTTCAGAATTGAGAATTCACACCATATATGGTGGAAAACTACTTTTGAGGAACAGTGGAATTCTCAGAAGGGAAGGAGCGCTATATTGGAGTTTAGATTTTGCTGGAATGGTTTGAGGGTGCAATTTTACATTTTCTGAGCCCTTGATGTACCAGAACAGCAGAACCTCTCCATAAATGGCCCCATTTTACAAACTACATTCTCAATAAATTCATCTACTGGTGCAGTTGATCATATTGACACTTTATGTGATTCACAGAATTTTATACCATTGGACAATGAAGAAAAAATTATTAGATTTTTAATGCAAAAATTTAGATTTAGTCCCAGATTTTACATTTTTACGTGGTGAAATGTGTAAAACTAGCAACAAAATTTTGTCACACAATTTTTGCTGAACGTGGTAACAACCCATTTGTGCTGTACAATACCGCTTAGCCACACGGCGAGACTCTGGAAGGACAGAGCGCTATTTGACTCTTGGAGAACAAATGATCACAGAATGGTTTTATGACTTTATATACAGAGCCCCCCTAAGTGCCAGGAGAGCAGAATCCCTCCTCCCTCAAGTGACCCCATTGAGGGATTTTACTGAGTGAAAGTCACAAATTACAAATCTGCGCTTACATTTTGCCCAGCTTGTGCTCTTGGAGCCTTGGATAAGGATGCAGTCATTACCCATACCGCTGAAGAACCGCTACCAGACTCTCACACATGACAACTATGAATATGTACATCAAAATAGTGCTTTGCTTATAAAGAACACACCTATAAGACATCAGAAGGCTCTTGAAGGGAGAAAAAGAAGTAATGTGGTGATGAAAATGAGTAGTGGTCGTGGAGGATTCCCTACTGAGAGGAACAGAAGCACTCTCTGCCGACCGGACTTTACCTCACGAGAAGTGTGCGGTCTTCTAGGTGTCCAAATCACTGATGTGTCTGGCAGGGTATCAAGATTCTTCAGTGCTACAGACAACTACACGTCTACTAATATACACCGGAACAAATGACACAGCAAAAAAGGACTTGATGACTATATGCAGAGACTTTGAAGCCCTAGGCCATAAAGTGGAGGAACTGGGAGCGCAGGTCGTCTTCTCATTCATCCTCCCAGAATGGACATGGACCAAGGAGATTGAATGGGATTCTACAAGTAAAAAACTGGCTACATCAATGATGCCATGAGCAACGTTTTGGTTTTTTTGACCATGGAGTGAATTACCTGTATGATAGACTCCTTGCTAGAGATGGGTTGCATCTTTATAAAACAGGAACACACATATTTGGTAGACTCCTTGCTACACTCATCAGGAGAGCTTAAAACTAGAGCAATATGGGATGGGAAATATATGGCCAGAAAAAAATATGCAGCTAATAAATTCTTTTGAGAACACTGCTATTGGAAGTGGAAATAAAGAACAAAAATAGCAAATTCTGAATTAACCCCTTCCCGACCTTTGATGCAGCATATGCGTCATGAAAACCTGTGCCATTCCGACCTGTGATGCAGCATATGCGCCATGGCCGCATGTGCCCAAAACCACCGATCACCTCCCCTCCGTCCTCTGTCCTGTCATTTCCTGTCCTTCGCTCCTCTCCGTCCTCCTGTCCGCTCTCCCCGCTGTCCGGTCCCCCCCCCCCCCCCCGCTGTCCGATCGCCCCCCATCATACTTACCGACCTCCCGTGTGCCTCCCGGTGTCCATCCGGCTGCTGCATGGGCGCCGCCATCTTGGAAAATGGCGGGCGCATGCGCAGTGCGCCTGAGGAATCTGCCGGCCGGCAGATTCGTTACAAATACATTTTGATCGCTGTAATAGGTTCTATCACAGCGATCAAAATAAAAAAAAATAATAAATAACCCCACCCTTTATCACCCCCATAGGTAGGGACAAAAATAAAATAAAGAAATTTTTTTTTTCTTTTCCCCACTAGGGTTAGGGTTAGTTCACACTGCGTCTAAGCAGTCCGTTAGACGGACTACGTTACACCACGGCATAAACGCGGTGTAACGTAGTCCGTTATGGCCGCCATTGACAGCAATGTCGGATGCATCACTAGCGCACGCCCACAATGGGTGTACGCTAGGGATGTGCCGTCATTGAGTGACGGACCCGGAGACACGGGCTGCAGCGTTTCCGGGTCCATCACTGCTAGCGCAGATAGAGCTAGCAGGTGCTCTGTCTGCGCTAGCGCGATGCAAACGTCGGCACTTGCGCTAGCAGCAACCTGTTAGCGTATGTGCTGAACGGGCTGCTGCTAGCGCAATGTGAACCTGGCCTTAGGATTAGGGTTTGGGTTACGGCTAGAATAAAGGTACAGTCACACTAAGCGACGCTGCAGCGATACCGACAACGATCCGGATCGCTGCAGCGTCGCTGTTTGGCCAACGATCCCGAGGTGCCCGGTAACCAGGGTAAACATCGGGTTACTAAGCGCAGGGCCGCGCTTAGTAACCCGATGTTTACCCTGGTTACAAGCGTAAAAGTAAAAAAAAACAAACGCTTCATACTTACCTTCAGCTGTCTGTCCTCCGGCGCTGTGCTTTCCTGCACTGACTGTGAGCACAGCGGCCGGAAAGCACAGCGGTGACATCACCGCTCTGCTTTCCGGCCGCTGGGCTTACACAGGGCAGAGAAGCAGAGCGCCGAGGGATAGACAGCGGAAGGTAAGTATGTAGTGTTTTTTTTTTTTTTACTTTTACGCTGGTAACCAGGGTAAACATCGGGTTACTAAGCGCGGCCCTGCGCTTAGTAACCCGATGTTTACCCTGGTTACCAGCGAAGACATCGCTGAATCGGTGTCACACACGCCGATTCAGCGATGTCAGCAGGAAGTCCAGCGACGAAATAAAGTTCTGGACTTTCTGCAGCGACCAACGACATCACAGCAGGATTCTGATCGCTGCTGTGTGTCAAACTGAACGATATCGCTAGCCAGGACGCTGCAACGTCACGGATCGCTAGCGATATCGTTTAGTGTGACGGTACCTTTAGGGTTAGAACTAGGGTTAGGGTTAGAATTAGGCTTTGTGCACACGGTGCGGATTTGGCTGCGGATCTGCAGCAGATTTGGCTGCGGATCCGCAGCGGATTGGCCGCTGCGAATTCGTAGCAGTTTTCCATCAGGTTTACAGTACCATGTAAACCTATGGAAAACCAAATCCGCTGTGCCCATGGTGCAGAAAATACCACGCGGAAATGCTGTGTTGTATTTTCCGCAGCATGTCAATTCTTTGTGCGGATTCCGCAGCGTTTTACACCTGTTCCTCAATAGGAATCCACAGGTGAAATCCGCACAAAAAACACTGGAAATCCCCGGTAAATCCGCAGGTAAAATGCAGCGCTTTTTACCTGCGTATTTTTAAAAAATGGTGCGGAAAAATCTCACACAAATCCGCAACGTGGGCACATAGCCTTAGGGTTAGGGTTGGAATTAGGGCTAGGGTTGGAAATAGGGTTAAGATTAGGCTGTGGTTAGGGTTAGGGGTGTGTTGGGGTTAGGGTTGGGATTAGGGTTAGAGGTGTGTTGGGGTTAGGGTTGTGGTTAGGGGTGTGTTGGGGTTAGGGTTGTGATTAGGGTTATGGCTAGAGTTGGGATTAGGGTTAGGGGTGTGTTGGGGTTAGTGTTGGAGGTAGAATTGAGGGGTTTCCACTGTTTAGGCACATCAGGGGTCTCCAAACGCAACATGGCGCCACCATTGATTCCAGTCAATCTTGCATTCAAAAAGTCAAATGGTGCTCCCTTCCTCCGAGCACCGACGTGCACCCAAACAGTGGTTTACCCCCAGCATACTCAGGACAAACTGGGCAACAATTATTGGGGTCCAATTTCTCCTGTTACCCTTGTGAAAATAAAAAATTGCTTGCTAAAACATCATTTTTGAGGAAAGAAAAACGATTTTTTATTTTCACGGCTCTGCGTTGTAAACTTCTGTGAAGCACTTAAGGGTTCAAAGTGCTCACCACATAACTAGATAAGTTCCCTGTGGGGTCTAGTTTCCAAAATGTGGTCACTTGTGGGGGGTTTCTGCTGTTTAGGCACATCAGGGGTTCTGCAAATGCAACATGACGCCCGCAGACCATTACATCAAGTCTGCATTTCAAAAGTCACTACTTCCCTTCCGAGCCCCGACGTGTGCCCAAACAGTGGTTTACCCCCACATATTGAGTATCAGTGTACTCAGGACAAACTCAGCAACAACTATTGGGGTCCAATTTCTCCTGTTACACTTGTGAAAATAAAAAATTGCTTGCTAAAACATCATTTTTGAGAAAAGAAACATGATTTTTTTATTTTCACGGCTGTGCGTTGTAAACTTCTGTGAAGCACTTGGGGGTTCAAAGTGCTCACCACATATCTAGATAAGTTCCTTGGGGGGTCTAGTTTCCAAAGAGGGGTCACTTGTGGGGGGTTTCTACTGTTTAGGCACATCAGGGGCTCTGCAAACGCAACGTGACGCCCGCAGACCATTCCATCAAAGTCTGCATTTCAAAAGTCACTACTTCCCTTCCAAGCCCCGACGTGTGCCCAAACAGTGGTTCCCCCTCCCCCCCCACATATGGGGTATCAGCGTACTCAGGACAAACTGAACAACAACTTTTCGGGTCCAATTTCTCCTGTTACTCTTGTGAAAATAAAAAATTGTGGGCTAAAAAATAATTTTTGAGGAAAGAAAAATTATTTTTTATTTTCACGGCTCTGCGTTATAAACTTTTATGAAGCACTTGAGGGTTTAAAGTGGTCACCACACATCTAGATTACTTCCTTGGGAGGTCTATTTTCCAAAATGGGGTCACATGTGGGGAAGCTTCAATGTTTAGGCACACAGAGCCTCTCCAAACGCGACATGGTGTCAGCAAACGATTGGAGCTAATTTTTCATTCAAAAAGTCAAATGGCGCTCCTTCCCTTCTGAGCCCTACCGTGTGCCCAAACAGTGGTTTACCCCCACATGTGAGGTATCCGTGTACTGAGGAGAAATTGCCCAACACATTTTAGGATCCATTTTATCCTGTTACCCATGTGAAAATGAAAAAATTGAGGCTAAAAGAAATTTTTTGTGAAAAAAAAGTACTTTTTCATTTTTACGGATCAATTTCTGAAGCATCTGGGGGTTCAACGTGCTCACTATGCATCTAGATAAGTTCCTTGGGGGGTCTAGTTTCCAAAATGGGGTCACTTGTGGGGGAGCTCCAATGTTTAGGCACACATGGGCTCTCCAAACGCCACATGGTGTCCGCTAAAGATTGGAGCCAATTTTTAATTGAAAAAGTCAAATGGCGCTCCTTCCCTTCCGAGCCCTGTCGTGCGCCCAAACAGTGCTTCCCCCGCACATATGGGGTATCGGTGTACTCAGGACAAATTTTACAATAACTTTTGTTGTCCAGTTTCTCTTTTTACCCTTGGGAAAATAAAAAAAATTGTTGCTAAAACATCATTTTTGTGACTAAAAAGTTAAATGTTCATTTTTTCCTTCCATATTGCTTCTGCTGCTGTGAAGCACCTGAAGGGTTAATAAACTTATTGAATGTGGTTTTGAGCACCTTGAGGGGTGCATTTTTTAGAATGGTGTCACTTTTGGGTATTTTCAGCCATATAGACCGCTCAAACTGACTTCAAATGTGAGGTGGTCCCTAAAAAAAATGGTTTTGTAAATTTTGCTGTAAAAATGAGAAATCGCTGGTCAAATTTTAACTCTTATAACTTCCTAGCAAAAAAGAATTTTGGTTCCAAAATTGTGCTGATGTAAAGTAGACATGTGGGTAATGTTATTTATTAACTATTTTGTGTCACATAACTCTCTCGTTTAACAGAATAAAAATAAAAAATTTGAAAATTGCAAAATTTTCAAAATTTTAGCCAAATTTCCATTTTTTTCACAAATAAACGCAAAAATTATCGACCTAAATTTACCACTAGCATGAAGCCCAATATGTCACGAAAAAACAGTCTCAGAACCGCTAGGATTCGTTGAAGCGTTCCTGAGTTATTACCTCCTAAAGGGACACTGGTCAGAATTGCAAAAAACGGCCAGGTCATTAAAGGGAACCTGTCACCCCGAAATTCGCGGGTGAGGTAAGCCCACCGGCATCAGGGGCTTATCTACAGCATTCTGTAATGCTGTAGATAAGCCCCCGATGTTACCTGAAAGAGGAGAAAAAGACGTTAGATTATACTCACCCAGGGGCGGTCCCGCTGCTGGTCAGGTCAAACGGGCGTCTCCGGTCCGCTGCAGCGCCTCCCATCTTCATTACAAGACGTCCTCTTCTGATCTTCAGCCACGGCTCCGGCGCAGGCGTACTTTGCTCTGCCCTGTTGAGGGCAGACAAAGTACTGCAGTGCGCAGGCGCCGGGCCTCTGACCTTTCCGGCACCTGCACACTGCAGTACTATCCTCTGCCCTCAACAGGGCAGAGCAAAGTACGCCTGCGCCGGAGCCGTGGCTGAAGATCAGAAGAGGACGTCTTGTAATGAAGATGAAAGGCGCCGCAGCGGACCGGAGACGCCCGTTTGACCTGACCAGCAGCGGGACCTCCCCTGGGTGAGTTTAATATAACGTCTTTTTCTCCTCTTTCAGGTAACATCGGGGGCTTATCTACAGCATTACAGAATGCTGTAGATAAGCCCCTGATGCCGGTGGGCTTACCTCACCCGCGATTTTCAGGGTGACAGGTTCCCTTTAAGATCAAAATAGGCTGGGTCATGAAGGGGTTAAAATAGAGGAGCAAGAGAAACCAACTACAAACTAAAATGTACAAGGCATGGGAAAGAAACAAGAACAATTGGAGCTGCTAACACAGGAAGAGAGATATGATGTCACTAGATGATGGCCTGATTCTAACGCATCAGGTATTCTAGATTATGCATGTCCACGCGGTATATTGCCCAGCCACGTAGTATATTGCCCAGCCACGTAGTATATTGCACAGCGACGAAGTATACAGCACAGAGCCATGTAGTATACAGACTTTAAATAAGAAATAAACATATACTCACCCTTTGTTCAAGTCCTGGCCCTGTGTGCGGTGCATGCGACAGCTTCCGGTCCCAGGGTTGGTATGGGTGCAGGACCTGTGATGACAGCGCGGTCACATGACCGTGATGTCATGGCTGGTCTTTCTCGCAGGACCTTTGATGACGTCGCGGTTACTTGACCGTGACGTCATGGCAGGTCCTTGTCGCATACCATCCTTGCCACCGGAACCTGCCGCTTGCATGGAGGGCGCCGGAATGTGAGTATATGATGATTTTTTTTTTTTTTTAATTATTTTTTACATTAGATCTTTTTACTATTGAGGCTGCATAGGCAGCCTCAATAGTAAAAAAGTTGGTCACACAGGGTTAATAGCAGCGTTAATAGAGTGCGTTACACCGTTGCATAACGCGGTCCATTATCGCTGCCATTAACCCTGTGTGAGGGCTGACTGGAGGGGAGTACAGAGCAGGCACTGACTGCGGGGAGGAAGGAGCGGCCATGTTGCCGCCGGACTGTGCCCGTCGCTGATTGGTCGTGGCAATGGTCATGGGTGTTTTGCCATGACCAATCAGCGTCTTGGATTCCATGACAGACAGAGGCCGCGACCAATGAATATCCGTGACAGAAAGAAAGACAGATAGAAGGACAGAAAGACGGAAGTGACCCTTAGACAATTATATAGTAGATAGGCATCACTGAAACTTTGTGGGATGATACACATGATTGGATTACAAACCATGAAGGCTAAAACTTCTTTATTAGAAACATGATTAACAAGAGATGAGGAGGTGTTGCATTGTATGTTATAAAATCGTATATCTTCACAGAGATTCGAGCTTCAGAGAATAGTAGCTCTGCAGAAACTGTTTGGGTAAGAAAGCAAGGAGAGAAGAACAGAACTACACTATTGTAGGTTTTTACTATAGGCTACCTGGACAGACTGAATATAAAAAAGTGATCATGAGAGCTGTAACTATCCAGATATGTTCAGAATCTCTCTCATCCAAAAGTAAAGGGAACAGAAAATTCTTCTCTTGCTGACAACTTTATCTTTCAAAAGGTAGAAGAGAGAACAAAAAGATCTGCAATATTGGACCTAATTCTTACCAACAGGGAGGGTTGAGGAAGTAAAGGTTGCCAGGAATTTAGAAGGCAGCAATATTGATATCCTTGAATTTCGGATTACAAGAGGAGAAAAACCAGTGAGCACTCAAACTTTTCTGGTTGGACATCAGAAAGCCACTCCGAAAAAGGACTCAGAGAAAGGTTAAGAAAGGTACAATGGCTGGATGTTCTAAAGGACAGAAATGTCCAAGAGGGAAGGAAGATTTTGCTAAATAAAATTCTCACTGCATAACCAGTAACAATCCCACAAAGATGGAAGAATTGTAAGCATTTACAGAGACCAGGATGGATGAACGCAGAACTTAAACACTTTTTAAAAATGAAATGTACCGTATATATACAAGTATCAGCCGAGATTTTCAGCCCATTTTTTTTAGGCTGAAAGTGTCCCTCTCTTCTTATACTCGGTTATTGTCCCAGTGGGTCAGCAGGGGAGGGGGAGCGGCAGGAGTGGAGGCTGTCACGTCATACTCACCCCCCTCCCCGGGCGGTCTCTGCTTCTCAGGTGATCTCGGCACCGGCAACTCTTCTTTTTTTCAGCGGTCACGTGGTACCGCTCATTAAAGTAATGAAAATGGACCCGACTCTATTCCCATAGGCATGGAGTGCATACTCATTACTTTAATGAGCGGTACCATGTGACCGCTGAACACAGGAACAAGCTGCCTGCGCCAGAGACCATCTGAGAAGCAGAGACTGCACCAGAAGGGTGAGTATGATGAGGAGGGTGAGCCATGCGATATTCACCTGTCCCCGTTCCACCGTCTTGCTGTCTTCTGCATCCTCTGGCTGTGACGTTCAGGTCAGAGGGCACGGTGAAGTGTTTAGTGTGCACCCTCTGCCTGGACAGTCACTGCAGAGACCCGGAAGACACAGTGGCGCACGGCGGTGGAAAAGGGGACAGGTGAATATCACAAGTGCCAGTGTCCTGAGCCAGAGGCGACTCCCACACCTGGCCCCCATAGCGCGCTGGTGTCCCCGCCTGCTCAGGACACTGGCACCCAACGACGAGAGGCGAGTATGTCTTTTTTGGTTTTTTTTGTAATCACAGCAGCATATGGGGCATATTATTCTATGGAGCATCTTATGGGGCCATCAACCTTTATGACCTTTTATATGAGGCATATTATTCTATGGAGCATTTTATGGGGTAATGAACCTTTATGGAGCATCTTATAGGGCCATCAACCTCTATGGAATATTAGAAGGGACATATTATTCTATGGAGCATCTTATGGGGCTATCAGCCTTTATGGAGCATCATATGGGGCCATCAACCTTTATGGAACATAAGATGGGGCATATTATTCTGTAGAGCCTCTTATGGGGCCATCAACCTCTATGGAGCATTATATGGGACCATCAACCTTTATGGAACATTAGATGGGGCATATTATTCTATGGAGCTTCTTATGGGGCCATCAAGCTTTATGGAGCTTTATATGAGGCATATTATTCTATGGAGCATCTTATGGGGCTATCAGCCTTTATGGAGCATCATATGGGGCCATCAACCTTTATGGAACATAAGATGGGGCATATTATTCTGTGGAGCCTCTTATGGGGCCATCAACCTCTATGGAGCATTATATGGGGCCATTAACCTTTATGGAACATTATATGGAACATATTATTCTATGGAGCTTATTATGGGGCCATCATTATCTTTTGTGCAGCATTATATGGGGCATATTTTTTGTATGGAGTATCTTATGGGGCCATCATTATTCTTTATGGAGCATTATATGGGGCATATTTTGTATGGAACATCTTATGGGGCCTGTCATGAACTGTATGGAACATTATATGGGGCTCCTGATTCAATATGCATGTTCACAAACATTTAACCTACTGATGTCTCAGTTAATTTTACTTTTATTCATACTTGAGTAATACGGTATATTAAATTGAGAGAGGGGGGCATAATTAAAGAAGAATATAATGCTGTCTACAGGAATGCAGGGTAAGCGTTAGAAGAGCTAAAGCCAGTAATGAATTGAGGCTTTCAAAGGAGACCAAAAGCAATAAGAAAGGATTTTGGGAGTATGTCAAAAGCAAAAGAAAAGTCAGAGATGCTATAGGAGTTTTACAGAATGAAAAGGGTGAAGTGGTCAAAAATTATGTTGAGAATGCCAAACTTTTAAATTCCTATTTTGCATTTGTGTTTTCTAAGAAAGCAATTGTAACATCAGTTGATCTTCATGGTGCTATCGAAGGAGTAAAATAATCCACACTATCTCTATAAATTGAGAGATGTTGAGGGAAAACTTGGCTAGCTTTGCTTTGCTGAAGTCGGATATACTATATCTACAGCATTTCTCTGATTCACTCAGTCAGTGATTCCATCATAGAAGGAAATTAGATTAGTCTGGCATGAGTTGATTACTGCAAACCCAAGCCGTCTCTGGTTAATTACTGTATTCTTATCCAAGTACGTATGTACATGCTGTTTAATAATTTGGTCAAACATCTTTCCTGGTATAGAAGTAAGGCTCACTGGCCGGTAATTTCCTGGCTCCATTTTCTTTCCTTTTCTGAAGCTAGGGACAACATTTGCCATTCTCCAATCTTCTGGAGCTACTCCTGTTCTCCAGGATTTTTCAAAGATTCTGGCTAGTGGTTCTGCAATTTCCTCTGCTAACTCTTTCAGTACCCTAAGATGTAATTCATCAGTACAAGCAGATTTAAAGCCAAATTAGGAGGGATAGCTAACAGGAGAGAAGAAAGAGGATTCAGAAGGATCTAGATAAACTTGAACAATGGGAGAAATGCAAGATTCTACATCTGGGAACGAAAAATGAAAATGAAATCTAAAGTATAGGGGGAATAGAAGAACTACGGCACTTGTGAAAAATATTTGGATATACTAATACATCACAGACTGCACGAGTCAACAGTGTGATGCAGCAGCAAAAAAGGCAAACACAGTTCTAGGATGTGTGACGAGAAGCATAGACTAGATCACGTGAAGTAATTATCCCCCTCTACTCCTCCGTAGTCATGCCTCATGTGGAATACTGTGTCCAGTTCTGTGCACCACATTTTAAAAAAAGGCATTGAAAAATTGGAGCAAGTTCAGAGAAGAGCGACCAGAATGGTTAGCTGACTGCAAAGGATGTCCTACACGGAACGGTTAAAGGATCTTTTAGCTTGCAAAAAAGAAGGCTAAGAGGAGACTTAATAGCTGTCTACAAATATCTGTCTACAAATATTATCTGAAGGGATGTCACAGTGTAGAAGGATCAGAGAAACAATGAAATGAAACTGAGGAAGATAAAGATTAGATATTAGAAGAAACTTTTTCACAGTGAGGGTGATCAATGAGTGGAGCAAGCTGCGACGAGAGGTGATGAGTTCTCCTTCAATGGAAGTCTTCAGAGGCTGGACAGACATCTGTCTGGGATGATTTAGTGAATCCTGCATTGAGCAGGGGGTTGGACCAGATGACCCCAGAGGTCCCTTCCCATTCTAATATTCTTTGAATTGTTTTTTTTTATTTTTGTATTTTATTCCTTTCTTCTTGCGGTATAAGTGATTAAACGACTTTATTCAGCGATACCAGATTTATATCTGTTTTTGTTTGTTTGTGTGCTGTCATAGACTAAAAGGCGCTTTTTATTGCAAAAAGGTGTTTTTGCATCACCATATTTTGAGAGCTACAATTTTTCTATATTTTTGCTGACAGTCATGTGAGGGCTTGTATTTTGCTGGACGAGTTGAAGTTTTTATTGGGGTCTTTTTTTGGAACGTAATACTGCTTTCTAGTTTGATTTTTGGGAGGCAGAATGAACAAAATCAATCAATTCACTATTTTTTTTTATGCTGTCTACCATGTTGCAAAAGTGATAAGGCAGCTTTATTCTTCAGGTCAGTGCGATTACAGCTATGAAACATTTATATAGATTTTTTTTTTTTTGGGGGGGGGGGGGGGGGTGTGGCTCTTTTACCCAATAAGCTATTTTATACAAAAAAAAATTGTTTTGACATTTCTATATTCAGATTGTTGTAACATTTTTAATTCTCTGTTGACTAAGCTGTATGGCGGCTTATTTTTTTCGTGACAAGAGACATTTACCATTTATTTTTCCATTCAAATTTTTAATCGTGTTATCTTCTACTTTTTGTGTCACAAAAAAGTTTTTTATACCTTTTTTATTTAATTTTTTTTACAGTGTTCACTGTTTAACTAGTGACTGTTTTAGGTTGTGTGCACACGTAGCAGATTTTTCACGTTTTTTCCGCGGTTTTTCGCTATAAAAACACTATAAAACCACGAAAATAACACTATTTAATAGAATGCAATCCGCATTTTTTGTGCACATGCTGCGTTGTTTTCCTGAGCGGAATCACGTTCAAGAAAAAAACGCAGCATGGTCATTAAATTTTCGGAATCGCGGGGATTCCGCACACATAGGAATGCATTGATCTGCTTACTTCCCGCATGGGGCTATGCCCACCATGCGAGAAGTAAGCAGATCATGTGCGGTTGGTACCCAGGGTGGAGGAGAGGAGACTTTCCTCCACGGACTGGGCACCATATAATTGTTAAAAAAAAAAAAAGAATTAAAATAAAAAATAGTGATCTACTCACCTTCTGATGGCCCCCTGAGTCTTCCCGCCTCTCAGCGGTGCACACGGCTGCTTCCATTCCCATGGATGCTTTGTGTAAAGGACCTACGATGACGTCACGGTCACGTGACCGTGACGTCATCGCAGGTCCTGCACACAAAGCATCTATAGGAACGGAAGCCGCTGCATACACCGCTGAGGAGATCGGCTGCCTTCGGAAGGTGAGAATAACCATTTTTTTTTTTTTTTTTTTAAATTATTTTTAACATATCTTTTTACTATTGATGCTGAATAGGCAGCATCAATAGTAAAAAGTTGGTCACACGTGTCAAACACTATGTTTGACAAGTGTGACCAACCTGTCAATCAGTTTTCCAAGCGATGCTACAGATTGCTTGGAAAACGCTAATTATTAGCAGGAATATGCATGCCAATTCCGCGTGCGATATACCCGCGGCAGGAGTTGCAGAATTGCCGCGGAAATTTCCACGGCAATTCTGCAACGTGTGCACTTAGCCTTATAGGTTGGGTTGTTCCAGATGTGGCAATACCAAATGTGTACATTTTTTATTTTTCATAAATATGTATTTATTGGTATATATTTTTTCATTTTATTTGTGTGTTTTTTTGTACTATTTGCACCATCTTTTTTTCTTTTTAACCTAGTACCTCTATGGAACTTTAACTTTTTTCATCTATATCGCAAGTATAATGCATTGCAATGCATTTATACCTGTCATTGCTGCACTGACACAAAACTCTTAGACCATGCTCTGAGCATTGTCTAACAGGCTTTCCATAGTTCGGTGACCCGGATGGCAATGATCGGGCCCTTGCAATGATGTCTCCTAAATTCTGCGATTGATATTAATCACAGCATTTAGGGGGTTAAAATGCCCAGGGCACTGCTCCTGGTAGTGACAGCCTGGTCTCTGCTTTAACTTAAAGTGAGCTCTCTGCTGCTATCACATGGGCACCCTGCATGATCACTATGATGCACCCATACATCAAATATCGGGTACCACTTCCCATCTATGACGTATGGTTACTTCAAAGGTCATTAAGGGGTTAATGACCATGTCTGATCCTCAAAATAAATGAGAATGACATGCTCTTTGTCTCACAGACCAGAAACACGGATCTGTTTATAAAATTTGTGTTTATGTATCAGTGAAACTCTATGGATCTGTTTAATCAAAGTGTTTGCACCAGTAAAAACATTAAACATGAAGCTGCACAAAGCTAAATTCATTTTCACATAGTCTGATAGCTACTCCAAAATGGGCACAGTTTTTCAGGTGCCAAGACTAAAGGTACCGTCACACTAAACGATATAGCTAGCGATCCGTGACGTTGCAGCGTCCTGGCTAGCGATATCGTTCAGTTTGACACGCAGCAGCGATCAGGATCCTGCTGTGATGTCGTTGGTCGCTGCAGAAAGTCCAGAACTTTATTTCGTCGCTGGACTTCCTGCTGACATCGCTGAATCGGCGTGTGTGACACCGATTCAGCGATGTCTTCGCTGGTAACCAGGGTAAACATCGGGTTACTAAGCGCAGGGCCGCGCTTAGTAACCCGATGTTTACCCTGGTTACCAGCGTAAAAGTAAAAAAAAACCAAACACTTCATACTTACATTCCGCTGTCTGTCCCCGGCGCTCTGCTTCTCTGCCCTGTGTAAGCACAGCGGCCGGAAAGCAGAGCGGTGACGTCACCGCTCTGCTTTCCGGCCGCTGTGCTCACAGTCAGTGCAGGAGAGCACAGCGCCGGAGGACAGACAGCGGAATTTAAGTATGAAGCGTTTGTTTTTTTTACTTTTAGGATGGTAACCAGGGTAAACATCGGGTTACTAAGCGCGGCCCTGCGCTTAGTAACCCGATGTTTACCCTGGTTACCGGGGACCTCGGGATCGTTGGTCGCTGGAGAGCGGTCTGTGTGACAGCTCTCCAGCGACCAAACAGCGACGCTGCAGCGATCCGGATCGTTGTCGGTATCGCTGCAGCGTCGCTTAGTGTGACGATACCTTTACCCTTCAAATTTTTGACAAGTTTCTTACACTAGAAA
The DNA here is from genome assembly GCF_032444005.1 of Ranitomeya imitator. Classification (NCBI taxonomy): domain Eukaryota; kingdom Metazoa; phylum Chordata; class Amphibia; order Anura; family Dendrobatidae; genus Ranitomeya; species Ranitomeya imitator. Next base: position 985,224,969 of record NC_091282.1, read on the forward strand.
TGTTACTCCAGTACCTGACTGGAGTAAAATTTCTGGCAATGCACATGGAAGAAATTGATAAGATGTGCCAAATTCATTAAATGGAGTGGCATACGAAACACCATTCTTAATGAATCCGAGCCTATGGATTAGTGTGCTTTTCCAGAAAAAAACAGATATCATTTAGATATGTCACTCATATTTGTGAATATAGCCTTAAAGGGAACCTGTCACCCCCAAAATCGAAGATGAGCTAAGCCCACCAGCATCAGGGGCTTATCTACAGCATTCTGGAATGCTGTAGATAAGCCCCCGATGTATCCTGAAAGATTTTGGGGATGACAGGTTCCCTTTAATCAGAAAGTTGCCTATGGATTTAGTATCCTGTGACTAAGGTTTTCATGAAGCTAGACAACCCTGTAGCTAAGAAGGAAATAGCTTTTACATGGACCCTTGGACAGGAAATATGCAGAGGCACAGAGTTTATTTTCAAAGTCAAAGTCCAGGCTGTCTTACTTCACATATTCCTCATCAAAAAGTTAATGAGCAATCTGATTTGTGCTTGTTTAGTGAAAGATGTCCTCTGCTCTGACTTCTAATATATCGTGGATGCTTTCCTGAAACGGAAAGTACTTGCAAGCAGCATAATACAAAGAATAGCTGGTTTACCCAGAATCCCTTGCAGTAGGCGGAGCTATGCAAATCATCTCTTTCTAATATATCGTCATTCAGAGGCTGCTTAGCATTCCATGCTTCAGTGAAAAGAGACAGGATTACAAGCCCCAGCTTCCTGCCCTTCTATCTACACTGGATCACCATGTCAAAAACATCCTGCTTACACTGTGATTCTCTTGCTTTATGGCCGATGAAAACCACTTGGATATCAACGAGCAAACTTTCCAGACCTCCTGTCAAAAATGTAAATTACAAAAGGGAACACAGGAGCAAACTCTGTTCTCAGATTTACAGTTCTGTATGTTCCTGTCAGGCTAACTTTAAACAATAGCCGATCAAACAATACTGTGTGTGTGTATATATGTACAGTATATATAGTGTGTATAAATAGTGGTTGTAGGGTCTACCTACCATGTTGATGCAAGTGCTCTATTGGCATCTTCTAGCATACTGTCTGGTGGTGTTTCTTTGCTGATCCTTGGCAGTCGATCTCTGGTATTGATGGTATTTAGTTTATCTGAGATCTTCTGTTTCAGATCAGCTGCAGTGCTCTCTCATTGCAGGATTGGATCAGGATTTTCAGGGGGTTGCAGATGTTGTTCTTCCATCTCACCTTGTGATAATAACTTTCTCTTTATGACATTGAAACTTTGGGTGACTAGTTGTTTCTCAGTCAGTGGACATGCAGGTCTTGTATCCACCCAGAATTTCCTCATACGCTTCATATATCCTCTCTCATTTGATCTGCTGGTATAGTAGCATTTAATGAGATCCAGGTTCTCTTGCCTTATCCATGTATGGTTTGTTCCAGTAGCCCATTTATCATCAGATTAGGGCAGCACGGTGGCTCAGTGGTTAGCATTGCAGCCTTGCAGCGCTGGAGTCCTTGGTTCTAATCCCACCCAGGACAACATCTGCAAAGAGTTTGTATGTTCTCTCCGTGTTTGCGTGGGTTTCCTCCGGGTACTCCGGTTTCCTCCCACATTCCAAAGACATACTGATAGGGAATTTAGATTGTGAGCCCCATTGGGGACAGTGATGATAATGTGTGCAAACTGTAAAGCGCTGCGAAATATGTTAGCGCTATATAAAAATAAAGATTATTATTATTATCAGATTGTCATGGTTTATTGACATCTGACGCAGACCTTGTTAATCCGGGTGACGTCCGAGCCGGCATGACTCTTTTTCGCGACACTCATGTTTATTGTGTTGGTAGCCTTGCCCAAGGACCACTACTGGTATACAGTGGGGCAAAAAAGTATTTAGTCAGTCAGCAATAGTGCAAGTTCCACCACTTAAAAAGATGAGAGGCGTCTGTAATTTACATCATAGGTAGACCTCAACTATGGGAGACAAACTGAGAAAAAAAAATCCAGAAAATCACATTGTCTGTTTTTTTATCATTTTTTTTGCATATTATGGTGGAAAATAAGTATTTGGTCAGAAACAAACAATCAAGATTTCTGGCTCTCACAGACCTGTAACTTCTTCTTTAAGAGTCTCCTCTTTCCTCCACTCATTACCTGTAGTAATGGCACCTGTTTAAACTTGTTATCAGTATAAAAAGACACCTGTGCACACCCTCAAACAGTCTGACTCCAAACTCCACTATGGTGAAGACCAAAGAGCTGTCAAAGGACACCAGAAACAAAATTGTAGCCCTGCACCAGGCTGGGAAGACTGAATCTGCAATAGCCAACCAGCTTGGAGTAAAGAAATCAACAGTGGGAGCAATAATTAGAAAATGGAAGACATACAAGACCACTGATAATCTCCCTCGATCTGGGGCTCCACGCAAAATCCCACCCCGTGGGGTCAGAATGATCACAAGAACGGTGAGCAAAAATCCCAGAACCACGCGGGGGGACCTAGTGAATGAACTGCAGAGAGCTGGGACCAATGTAACAAGGCCTACCATAAGTAACACACTACGCCACTATGGACTCAGATCCTGCAGTGCCAGACGTGTCCCACTGCTTAAGCCAGTACATGTCCGGGCCCGTCTGAAGTTTGCTAGAGAGCATTTGGATGATCCAGAGGAGTTTTGGGAGAATGTCCTATGGTCTGATGAAACCAAACTGGAACTGTTTGGTAGAAACACAACTTGTCGTGTTTGGAGGAAAAAGAATACTGAGTTGCATCCATCAAACACCATACCTACTGTAATGCATGGTGGTGGAAACATCATGCTTTGGGGCTGTTTCTCTGCAAAGGGGCCAGGACGACTGATCCGGGTACATGAAAGAATGAATGGGGCCATGTATCGTGAGATTTTGAGTGCAAACCTCCTTCCATCAGCAGGGGCATTGAAGATGAAACGTGGCTGGGTCTTTCAACATGACAATGATCCATAGCACACCGCCAGGGCAATGAAGGAGTGGCTTCGTAAGAAGCATTTCAAGGTCCTGGAGTGGCCTAGCCAGTCTCCAGATCTCAACCCTATAGAAAACCTTTGGAGGGAGTTGAAAGTCCGTGTTGCCAAGCGAAAAGCCAAAAACATCACTGCTCTAGAGGAGATCTGCATGGAGGAATGGGCCAACATACCAACAACAGTGTGTGGCAACCTTGTGAAGACTTACAGAAAACGTTTGACCTCTGTCATTGCCAACAAAGGATATATTACAAAGTATTGAGATGAAATTTTGTTTCTGACCAAATACTTATTTTCCACCATAATATGCAAAAAAATTATAAAAAAACAGACAATGTGATTTTCTGGATTTTTTTTTCTCAGTTTGTCTCCCATAGTTGAGGTCTACCTATGATGTAAATTACAGACGCCTCTCATCTTTTTAAGTGGTGGAACTTGCACTATTGCTGACTGACTAAATACTTTTTTGCCCCACTGTATTACTTCCAACAGGGCAGAGTCGGGATTCAAACCCCAGTCTCCCACATTGGTGGTTGTGCACTTTAACCACTATGCTATAGCAGCCACCTAAGGTATGCATTATAGTGTTAAGAACCTTGTTGCTTAATTTAGTTTCTTGTTCTGCAGGGCAGAGTCGGGAATCATGTGAACCAGTACATGAATCCAGTTCAGAAGTCATTGGGACCAGCACCAGAGGCTCTAAGCACCAGCTCCTAGTAGATAGAGCAGCCACTCAAGATCCGGACAGACCAATCTCGGCACAGCCTAGATTGACTACAGGAAAGCCCATGATTCAATGCCACACACATGGATCTGTGCATGCTTGGCTCTCTAAAATGTCAACAGGACCTTCCTCAGAAACTCAATGGGGCTATGGAGAACAACATTGGAAGTCAACTCAAGACAACTAGATCAAATAATGTAGGCACTACTAAAGAGTGGTGCTCAAGTAGGTGCCAAACCGTAATAAATTTAAGATAAACTTGGCACACACAAATTGTTAATGCGGTGAAAAAAATTTTATGAGGTAGAGTACATACTGTATGTACTCTACCTCATTAAATTTTTTTCACCGCATTAACAATTTGTGTGTGCCAAGTTTATCTTAAACTCAAGACAACTGGCCCAAGTGACCATCAAATGCGACATATACCAAGGTGATGCAATGTCCTCATTGCTGTTCTGCATAGGATTGAACCCCCTCAGTCAGATAATTGCAGAGTATGGCTATGGCAACCGTGAAGGCACCATCGACACATCAATTCACTGATCCACCTGACAAGGGTTTACAGCGAAGTCACCGGGAAGTCCTTTGGACTGGAGAAGTGCGGCCGGTTGGTAATAAAGAGAGACAAGGTAGTTGAGACTGATGGAGTAGAATTACCAGCAGGGCACATAGCAGATGTACAGACTTGCTACAAGTACCTCGGCATCCCACAGGGATACGGTAACCATGATGAGGAGGCAAGGAAAGCAGCAACATCCAAATATCATCAGAGGGTAAGACAGGTCCTGAAGAGCCAGCTCAATGGGAAGAATAAAATCCGTGCCATCAATGCATATGCCCCGCCAGTTATCAGATACCCTGCTGGCATAGTGTGCTGGCCATAAGAAGAGGTGAAAGACACGAAAGCTCCTCACAATACATGGAGGTCTACACCCTAAGTCTATAAGTTACAAGTGACTGGCACACTCCAGAAGTGTTGTGATGCAAAATGGGGGTTTATTTTACATACAGTAATCACAAACGTTTCGGTTGATACTGGACCTTCATCAGTGTGCTAATTAGCCAGTATGCTTGAAGGAGCCCCAAAAGATAAATATAGATTGCATCAATAGAACGGCCTGAAGATATATGGGCCACAGGTAGTGGAAAATGTCCGCCCACTGTAACAGGAAACACGCGGTGTCCACTGCAAGTGTAGACTACAAGGTAGTGCGCACTGTCCGCCCACTGTAACAGGAGACACGCGGTATCCACCGCAAGTGTAGTCTACACTGTATGTAAAATAAACCCCCATTTTGCATCACAACACTTCTGGAGTGTGCCAGTAACTTGTTACTTATACACTAAGGTTTGGGACCCTATGACCGTGCACCTCCTCCTTCAGGCTGTGCTGAACATTTTCTATACTACACCCTAAGTCTAACACCCAAAGATAGTATACGAACAGAAATGAGGGTGGTCAGGGCTTGATAAGCTTCCAAGCCACCATCACAGATGAAGCAGAGTATCCAGGAATACATCAGAAAAATAGCACCAAAAGACGAGATGCTGAGAGAAAGCCTAAGGCAGCAACAACAGCAGGTCTGGAAGGTAGAACAGGAACATGGCAAGACAAGCCGCTGCATGGGATATGCCATTGATAGATTATGGCTGACATGGAGAAATCCTACCAATGGCTGGAGAAAGCTGGACTCCGAGACAGCACAGAGGCACTAATCATAGCGGCACAAGAGCAAGCACTAAGTACTAGATCCATAGAAGCAGGAATTTACCACACAAGACAAGACCCAAGGTGCAGAATATGCAAAGAAACCGCAGAAACCATCCAACACACAGTGGCAGGATGCAAAATGCAAGCAAGAACCGCATATACCGAACGCCACAACCGAGTAGAGGGAATTGTATACAGGAACATCGGCACAGCATATGGGCTAAGTCACCCTATGTCCAGGTGGGAGACCACAGAAAAAGTGATGGAGAATGAATGGACTAAAATTCTGTGGGACTTCAAGATCCAGATGGATGAGCAAGTGTTGGCTAACCTACCAGACATTATGATAGTAGACTATGATCAGAAGACAGCAATGATAAGAGATGTGGCAGTGCCAAGTGACAGCAACATCAGAAAGAAGGAATATGAGAAGCTGGAGAAATACCAGGGCCTCAAAGGAGAACTGGAGAAGATGTGGGAGGTGAAGGCAACAGTGATTTTAGTGGTGATTGGAGAAGTGACCCCTAAGAAGGGGAGCAACATCTGAACTCTGTCCAGAAAAGCGCAATGCTGTGAACAACTAAAATCTTACGCAGAACCTTAAAACTCCCTGGCCTCTGGAAGAGGACCCAAGAATGAGAAAGGACAACAAAGACCACCCCCATGGGGGGAGAAGGAAGTTTCTTATTGCTTTTATGCAGAACCTTATATTTTAGTTGGAACAGAATGTAGTCCTTGTGCTGGAAGTTATTGCCTATTTCTTAAAATGGGTACATCATCTTTAAGTAATGATGTGCTTCAGCATTTCATGGTCATATTCAGCTGCCACATCATTGGCTTTGTCTGCAGGGATAATGGTGTATATCACTGAGCCTATCCTCTAAAATATCAAAATTAATAACAGTTCAGACTGATACTTGTGGCTTTATTCATTTACCCCTCGCTCTATGTACTTGTTATTTTTTATTTTCCCATCTTTGTCCCACCCCCCATGCTTATGTTGTATTCTATTATCTTGCAGTACACTTAGCCCGTTCACTAAACATATAGCAGCAATGACTCCAGATCGCTCACTGGACTGTCTCCAGTTGAGTAAAGTCAAGTCCATTCTGGGTCTCCTCTATAGTTGATTGGAAATACCGTAATACCGTCCATCTACAACTAGTCATTGAGGCAGAGGTACTAAGATTCACCAATGCTCTAGAATTCTAATACAGTATCACCCTCTCCCCCACATCCCCGAGACTTGATGTTCATGACTTACAACAGATTTATGATCTTTTTCAAACTTTTCCCACCTCTCTAAAAAGAAAAAAAATAAGTGTCTTGACTTGGAGGAAAGGTGGTGTGACTTATTGGGAATGGGTGTAGCTTACTGGGAACCTGTCACGACTGATACAGCTATTAACCTGCAAAAAAATTATTCCAACGTCAATTGACCAAGACATAGTATAAGTGTAGTCAAATGTATCATCCAAAGTAAGCCACTAGCAGAAATTTGTCGCATCTAATCTTATTTTAAGCTGTCTAAATTTAACGCGGTATAAATAAATGTGCCCTACTGTCTTTCATCAATCACAATGATATCATTTACGGTAACTTCTAATGGTGGATCTCTCTAAAAATCATTTTCTGCATTCTTTGTTAGTACACCCATTCTACAGTCAGGTCCAGAAGTATTTGGACAATGAAATAGTATTTATTAACATGTGTACACTAGGACAATGAATTAAAAAACGAAACCTTCAACAAGTGACTAAAACGTAGGCTTTCAGCTTTAATTTAAAGAATTTAAGATAATACACTTAATTACCGTATATACTCGTGTATAAGCTGAGATTTTCAGCCCATTTTTTTGGGCTGAATGTCCCCCTCTCGGCTTATACTCGAGTCATACCCGGGGGTCGGCAGGGGAGGGGGAGCGGGGGCTGTCTAGTTATACTTGCCTACTCCCGGCGCGGTCCCTGCAGTCCCTGCTCCTTCCAGCGCTGCATCTTCTTCCTGTATTGAGCGGTCACATGGTACCCCATAGGGGTGGAGCCGCATATTCATGACTGAAAATGAGCGGTAACTGTGACCGCTCAATACAGGAAGAAGATGCAGCGCTGGAAGAAGCAGGGACTGCAGGGACCGCGCCAGGTGCAGGTAAGTATACGGGGAGGGGAGCGATGTGCGATATTAACCTGTTCCTCGCTCCGGTGCGGCTCCGTCTCCAGCGTCCTCTGGCAGTGACGCTCAGGTTAGAGGGCGCGGTGACGTAGTCAGTGCGCACCCTCTGCTGAGCGTCAGTGCTGGAGACAGAGTCGCTCGAGGAGCAGGTAAATATTGAAAGCTCCGGCGTCCTGAGCAAGAGAGGCGAGTATGTGATTTTTTTTTTTTTTATTGCAGCAGCAGCATTCTATGCCATAATGAATGGTGCAGAGCATTCTATATGGCACAGTTTTATATTGAGCATCTATGGGGCCATAATGAACGGTGCAGAGCATTTTATATGGCACAGCTTCATTATGTCCCCATAGATGCTCCATATAAACGGTGCAGAACATTCTATATGGCACAGTTTTATATGGAGCATCTATGGGGCCATAATGAATGGTGCAGAGCATTATATGTGGCACAGCTTTATATGGAGCATCTATGGGGCCATAATGAACGGTGCAGAGCGTTCTATATGGCACAGCTTTCTATGGAACGTCTATAATACCTATACTCCCCTCTGGTGCCTGCGCTGTTCCAGCGGTGTTGGCAATGGCATTCCCAGGGATTGTGTGACATTATGTCATGCAATCACTGTTGCTAATCCAATGAAACCATGTACTGTTTATTTCTAGTTAATGATGCATTTGAAAAATGAAATTTCTCCTTCTTTTCCATTGTGCAGAAATTGGACTGCACTCAGATGTCATCCGATTGCTGTCAAATGTTTTCCACACACCTATAAACTTGAATGGGTGAGTGGCATTCGATTTCAGTGTGAAATCACCGCATGCTGCAATTCTTCACTGACAAATTCTGTAAATGAAAAAAAATCGGTCATCAGCAGTTCCCCATTGAATAACATTGGTCCAATAAAAAATGTGATGGCACTCTTCCTATTTATATGCTCGTGTGACCCTGGACTAAGTGTTATTATTTTATTGGGGTGAAACATAGGGGTTCAGAAGGGGTTGTCTGACTAGAGGACAATGCCTTTAAAGTTAGGTCATCGGTATGTTTGCTTTGGAAAGCCCGTTTGAGCGTTAGTGCATTATTACAGCCAATTTTTTACATAGTTCCTCAAGTTCAAAAGGAAGTAAACAAATTGATATAACTATGCATATTAGCAATATTTTTAATAATTTGATATATGGACATCACTAACTACTCTTTTTTTTTCTTCTCCCTTAAGATACTGTGCCGCGATCATTTAATGCATATGTCTTTCTCCTCTGATTTCTCTTTGGCTAGTGAAAAACCTGTCCAATGAAAATCCATAATCAGAAAATGATGTATTGTTGTTATTTCGGTCTTTAGTTTTGGCAAACCACCCAAACATTGGCCATAATGGTCACACCCAGTCCCTGCCTTTTCAAGGGAAGGGGAGAAGGGTTAGCGGTGATTTCACCTAAAGGGGTTCAATGTAATCCTACCTGTGCTAATAAGGAGCCTTGCTGAGAACTCTTGTCTGAAAAGACATTCAATATGAAGCTAAGCTAAAAAAAGCATCGGTGGCCACTGTGAAAATTTACACAGTTAATTTAGTTTTTTAAAATTTTTCAATTTATTTTTATTAATGTAACAAAATAATCTGATTTAAACAGGTCATTTTCTGATGATCGCTTCACTTTAAGATCGGGTGACTAGCTTCGCCATTGATGAATATGTCAATACTTTGTTAAGCAGTGATTCCTTAAGGAACAGCATGAGACTGCTGAGGTTGGGGATTGGATGCAGCAGTCATGTGAATGTGCGGCACGTGATCGTTACAGCAAACAAAATAAAGACCTGTTGGGACCAATGGCAATCATAAGAACTAACCCTGGCACAAAGTAGCTTAATTTATCAAATGGTTAATTTAAAAACCGTTATGATTAATCTGGTTTAATTTAATACTGCCTATTCTATGTTGTCCCTGTCTTAAACTTGGATAAAGCCGATAAATATGTCCCAATATTAATAGTAAGTTCAAAGTATAACAGGGCTGTGGAGTCGGAGTTGTACAATCGGTATAAAATGGACCGACTCCTGAAATATATGATAAATTGGGTCCAGTAGTTAAGTGCTGTGTTTTTCATAAGGTGAGATGAATCTGTGCTGCACTTTATGTACATGCTCCGTAGTGTGAGGCCGTGCTGTGGGGTCGGAGTCAGGGAAATAGAACAGTATTCACTAATGGCCTGTTCACACATTCAAGAGTCACATATGAGTCCTATCCAAATTAGAACAGGCAGCCCTCGGACTGAACACTGAGCTATTGAAGTCATTTTTAAATGTGCAATTTTTCACATGGACTATGTTGGCCCAGTATTCACACAAGTCTCTACAGAGTCAGTAAGTTGAAGGAAACCTGTCACCAGGTTTTTGTTAGCTGATCTGAGAGCAGCATGATGTAGGCAAAGAGACTCTGAATCCAGTGATGTTTCATTTAGTTCACTGGGCACAGCGATTCTGGCACATTTGAAGATTTAGCAATGCAGCAGAGCTGAGAAAGCTAACCCCACCCACACCAGGCTCTGTATTTACATAGTCTACAGACAGTGAGCTGCTTATCACAGGAGAAGGCGGAGTTGGACTAGTACGGCTATATTCTGGACAATGATAATCATGATAATGATAAAACCTTCAGTGTAAGTAACGGCACACAGCCTGACATGTGACACATCATTGAAATCTGTTTTATCACCTACCTCATGCTGTCCTCAGATTACATAGCCAAAACCTTTTACATGGAGACAAAACTGACTCCGATGGAAAATCGTCTATTTTTTACTGATGAGAATCAGACTCGTTTTCCATTGTTCATCTAAATATTGTACACTCTGGTGGCTGTTGGTTGCCAGAAGGTAGAAAGATAGAAATAACACAATTTAATCTAAAAAATGTTTGGGTACGCCACCGAAAACATGTAATGTTGAGATTTAATATTTGTTGCAATTAAAAAATGACCTCCGTCTCCTTAGGGTCCGTCTACATGTACCGACAGGCAGAACCGAATGATTGCCAATCGGGTAACTTGCTGATCGGAGGTGGTTAATAGCCGCTTTAGGCTGCCATAGCTCTTAGCAGGATGATGTACACGCGAGTGATGAGTTTTTGCACTGTATAAATAATTATTTCACTTGCCGAATGAGCGTTTTGCATTTTTTAGTGCAAAATTTGCAATAAAGGCAAAAATGATGTAGACTCAATAGTGTGTTTTTCTGCTAGATTTTTGTGTGCAGAAAACCTGCGAGGTATAACTGTGACTTCATGAAAACTCATGACAAGCAGAGCATCTGAAGAGGCTGGGAAACTTAGTGTTTTCTATTTTTGACTTTTGGTTAAGTGAAATATGCATTTATACCACCTGTGGGGATTGTTGTGTTTTTAATTATTATTGTAATAAAATATGCAAATGAAGTTCTCTTAAGTAGTTTCAAGTGGGTGGTATGCTTTTATTTAAAGAGATCTAAAGGGCAAGTTTCTCCTTGTGGAGAGTGACATGCCAGGTCTGGCACACCAGTATGAGGAGACTTAAATGCCTTGTATGCTCCTCTGGAACATTAAATATGCAGAGAGGACGAGGACTTGAACTCTGGTGCCACGTATTGGAAGTAGAGATCCTACATGTCATTATCAACCCTTTAAACGAGCCTTGAAATATCACTTAGATTAAATGCCAAATCAAAATCTCCATTTGTAAACACGGTGTTTCCAAGTGCTGCCCCTCATCAGTACAAAGTGTGAGATCTGGTGTGGCTAGGTGAGAGGCTAATGCTGGAATCTAAGGGAAAGAAATATATATCTTGGTACCGTGTTAGCCAGTAGATAGACAAATATTTAGAATTGAGAGTCCTCAGTGGTTGATACCTTTTAATGGCTAACTGAAAAGATGGGTAAGGCTACTTTCACACTAGCGTTAACTGCAATACGTTAAAATGCGTCGTTTTGCAGAAAAAACGTATGCAGCAAAATATTTTGCTGCATACGTTTTTTCCCCATAGACTTGTATTGGCGACGTATTGCGACGGATTTGCATTCGTCGGTATACGTCTTTCGACGGATGCGTCGAAAAGAGGCGACACGTCGTCTGGAAAAAAGAAGATTGTAACGTTTTTTGTCTCCGCCAATAAAACGTGTCTCGGCGCATTCGTCGGCATGCGTCTTTTGCTAGAATGAAAGTCTATGAGCGACGGATGCGTCGAGACACGTCGTACGACGCAATGCAGCGCTGCAATACGTTTTTTTCTACTGAGCATGCTCAGAAACAGGTGTTTTTATCTAAATGGCCAGACATCCCCAAATCTATATAAACCTGGTCTGGGCCTTCAACCCCCACATATGCCAGCAAGACTCAGAGAGAAGAAGAAGCCTCCAGCCAGCCGGACACCAAGAGCCCAGCCTGGACACCAAGAGCCCAGCCGGACCCCAAGAGCCCAGCCTGGACCCCAAGAGCCCTGCCGGACACCAAGAGCCCTGCCGGACACCAAGAGCACAGCCTGGACACCAAGAGCCCAGCCGGACCCCAAGAGCCCAGCCTGGACCCCAAGAGCCCTGCCGGACACCAAGAGCCCAGCCGGACCCCAAGAGCCCAGCCTGGACCCCAAGAGCCCTGCCGGACACCAAGAGCCCAGCCGGACACCAAGAGCCCAGCCTGGCAGCAAGGACCAGACACACTACAACAGTGTGAGTATATTGCCATTTGTGTGTGTGTGTGTGTGTGCGCATTTGTGTATGACGTACTGACTATAGCAAGAGCTTATAAAACCTGAATCCAACCTGAGGCCTGCCGTCATCCTGCAACAGCCATTGCCATGCTACAGTCCAGATCCACCGTGAGGCCTGCCACTGTGAAGATATCAAGCTCCAGCCGGAGGACTGATGGCCGTGTGTGTGTGTGTGTGTGGGTGTGTGTGTTTATTTTTGTACTGCTGTGTGCTTTTGTATGTATGTGTTCACGTGCCTGCACCTTATTATGCCTTCGTCAATATTGCGACTGTTCATGTGTTATGCTTGCGTTATGACTCGGCTTGCAGGTATGTTTGTGTGCGTCTTGTTGGTTGCATGTGCATTTGTCAATGCCATATTGGTTAATATTGATTTTTGATGTATTTACTAATTAAGGTACCGTCACACTGAGTGACGCTGCAGCAATACCGACAATAATCCGGATCACTGCAGCGTCGCTGTTTGGTCGCTGGAGAGCTGTTACACAGACAGCTCTCCAGCAACCAACGATGCCAGTAACCAGGGTAAACATGGGGTTACTAAGTGCATAGCCGCGCTTAGTAACCCGATGTTTACCATGGTTACCAGTGTAAAAGTAAAAAAAAAAAAAGGTAAAAAAAAAAATATCCGCTGTCTGTCCCCGTGCTGTGCTTCTCTGCATTGTGAGCGCCAGCCAGCCGTAAAGCAGAGCAGAGCGGTGACGTCACCACTCTGCTTTCCGGCCGCTGTGCTTATACAGGGCAGAGAAGCAGAACGCCGAGGGACAGACAGCGGAACATAAGTATGAAGTGTTTGTGTTTTTTCTTACTTTTACACTGTTAACCAGGGTAAACATCGGGTTAATAAGTGCAGAGCCGCGCTTAGTAACCTGATGTTTACCCTAGTTACCAGTGAACAAATCGCTTAATTGGCGTCACACACGGCGATTCAGCGATGTCTACATAAAGTCCAGCAACGAAATAAAGTTCTGGACTTTCTGCAGCGACCAATGACATCACAGCAGGATTCTGATCGCCGCTGTGTGTCAAACTGAACGATATCGCTAACCAGGACGCTGCAACGTCACGGTTTGCTAGCGATATCGTTCATTGTGACGGTACCTTTAAGGTACCGTCACACTTAGCGACGCTGCAGCGATACCGACAACGATCCGGATCGCTGCAGCGTCGCTGTTTGGTCGCTGGAGAGCTGTCACAAAGACCGCTCTCCAGCGACCAACGATCCAGAGGTCCCCGGTAAACCAGGGTAAACATCGGGTAACTAAGCGCAGGGCCGCGCTTAGTAACCCGATGTTTACCCTGGTTACCAGCGTAAAAAAACAAACAGTACATACTTACATTCAGCTGTCTGTCCCCTGCCGTCTGGTTACTGCACTGAATGCTGGCCGTAAAGTGAAAGCAGAGCACAGCCACAGCGGTGAGTCATCGCTGTGTGACTCACCGCTGTGCTGTGCTTTCACTTTCACTTTCCGGCCAGCAGTCAGTGCAGGAACCAGACGGCAGGGGACAGACAGCTGAATGTAAGTATGTACTGTTTGTTTTTTTACGCTGGTAACCAGGGTAAACATCGGGTTACTAAGCGCCGCCCTGCGCTTAGTTACCCGATGTTTACCCTGGTTACCAGCAAAGACATCGCTGAATCGGTGTCACACACGCCGATTCAGCGATGTCTGCGGGGAGTCCAGCGACCAAATAAAGTTCTGGACTTTATTCCCCGACCAGCGACATCACAGCAGGGGCCTGATCGCTGCTGCGTGTCACACTGGACGATATCGCTAGTGAGGACGCTGCAACGTCACAGATCGCTAGCGATATCGTCTAGTGTGACAGTACCTTTAGTATAGTGTTTTGTGCACCTTTTTTTTTTTTTTGTTTATTAAAATGGATGTATTATTGCAAAGTCTAATGGTCTGCAGCTTGAGGTTATATTTTTTTTTTTTTAAATTTACTTAACCATTCCCATTCGATGTACTTGTATTTTAAAATAAAGAGCATTTCTGCTCCATTGTGATTTAAAAAAAAAAAAAAAGAAAAAAATTATATATTAATAAAATGTTTCTTAAAAAATTGTCCGTAGTATAATTTCTTAAAGGTAAATTTAAATCAGGTGTATGTACCAATGGTTACACATGCAATACAGAGTTGTTTGAGTGGTCATTTTTTAATAAAGGTTATCCTTTGAAATTTTATTTCGGGGAGGTAATTGTTTTTTTTTTAAAACATAAAAATATTTTTAAAGGTGTCTCACAGTTTACCTTTTTTTGTTTTTGGGACATGGAAAAGAATGGTATAACGTGCACCAGTTTTTGGGTTTGGGTGTTCACATATTTTTCTCATTTTAACATGGTGTTTAGTGGTAAACATTACCTATTTCTGCTTTGGTCTAACTTTCAATCCATTATACTTATTATATTGCAGATAGAGTAGGGACCACACTGACCGGCATAAGCCACCTGGACCACAGCCACCTGGCCCACATCCAGAAAATCTGAAAAGTAAGTTTTGAAGACCCCAAATCTGCTACTTCAATGTGTAGAGCAGATTGCAAGTGTCTTTTAACTTACAGACCTACCAGGACCACAGCCACCTGGACCACAGCCACCTGGACCACAGCCACCTTGACCACAGCCACCTTGACCACAGCCACCTTGACCACAGCCACCTGGACCACAGCCACCTGGACCACAGCCACCTTGACCACAGCCACCTGGACCACAGCCACCTGGACCACAGCCACCTTGACCACAGCCACCTTGACCACAGCCACCTGGCCCACATCCAGAAAATCTGAAAAGTAAGTTTTGAAGACCCCAAATCTGCTACTTCAATGTGTAGAGCAGATTGCAAGTGTCTTTTAACTTACAGACCTACCAGGACCACAGCCACCTGGACCACAGCCACCTGGACCACAGCCACCTGGACCACAGCCACCTTGACCACAGCCACCTGGACCACAGCCACCTGGACCACAGCCACCTTGACCACAGCCACCTTGACCACAGCCACCTGGACCACAGCCACCTGGACCACAGCCACCTTGACCACAGCCACCTGGCCCACATCCAGAAAATCTGAAAAGTAAGTTTTGAAGACCCCAAATCTGCTACTTCAATGTGTAGAGCAGATTGCAAGTGTCTTTTAACTTACAGACCTACCAGGACCACAGCCACCTGGACCACAGCCACCTGGACCACAGCCACCTGGACCACAGCCACCTGGACCACAGCCACCTGGCCCACATCCAGAAAACCTGAAAAGTAAGTTTTGAAGACTCCAAATCTGCTACTTCAATGTGTAGAGCAGATTGCAAGTGTCTTTTAACTTACAGACCTACCAGGACCACAGCCACCTGGACCACAGCCACACAATGTCCTCTTCCGGCAGCCCTCCTCCACAGCAACAGCAGGTATCGGTAAGTAAAAAAAATTTTTTTGTTTTTTTTTTAAAAATTTACATCATTTTGAGTCACTACATGCATTTATTATGTTTAAACAGGAATCAGAATCCGATGAGGAGCTGTCGGAAGGGACCGAGACGGGTGGAGACATCGAAGTGGAGGAGGAGCCAAGTGTAAGTAGTGGTGAAACACTTGCTTCACACATCACACTGCACCGTACACAAAACAGAATTTCATATATAACGTAACACAGAAAACATATACATACATTAAAGCTAATTTTTTTATCCTTTATTTCAGTCTCCTGCTGCTGCTGCTGCTGCTGCTGGTGCTGCTGAACGTCCAGCACAGCATGAAGGTTCTCCCAGGCGCTCCCAGAGTCGGCGGACTCGACGCCGCGGTCGGCCATCAGTGAGTCGGTTTTTTGTGGGGCTTCAATTGTTAATTTTTTGCTTTCAGTCTACTAATTTTTAATTCTTTCTTTTTTTTTTGTTCTAACAGGCTTCACAGTGTGCTCCCGAATACGATTCAGATATCGATATTGAAGCCCTCATCGAGGAGGTTCGTGAACGGGAGCCACTGTGGAACATGGCTGACCGCAGGCATGCTGATACCAGTGTCACCCGTCGGCTCTGGTTGGAAGTATGCCGGAACATCTTTGCGAGGTGGGAGGACCTTCTTCCACAGCAGCAGAGCAAACTATGTAAGTATTCACTTTTCAGTGATGTTTTGAGCTGAATGTAATGTCTTGCATTTACGAATATTTTTTTTTTTTTCTTCATTCCTGTCTTCACAGGTACCAAGGTTAGGAAGCGGTGGCGGTCATTGAGGGATCGCTTTAAGAGGGAGTTTAACGAGGAGATGCAGGCCCCGAGTGGCTCAGCAGCAAGGAAGAAGAGGAGGTACAGATATGGCCCGAACCTCTCCTTCCTGAGGGAAACCATGCTGAGTAGAATGTAAGTATTCAACATCACAGTAAGAACCTGTCTAATCACAAAACTTTTGTTTCAGTCCGGCCTTTTTCATATCAATATATTAACTTATTTTTTTTTCTTTCACAGCACCTACTCCAGCCACCGTGCGCCTGCATCTACCTCTGCACCCTCTGAAGCGATCCCTCCTGAGTCCGCCACCGGGGACCACGTCGGTAGGCCCCACACCTCTCACCCCTCTGTCCCCTCCACTTCATCCGCCTCTACCAGTGGAGTGCAGCCTTCCTTACTCGCATCTGATGGTCAACAGATAGCGTTCCCTTTACCCCACCCCTCTGACCCTGCCACCTCTACACCACCGGTAGGTTCATGGCGGCAGCGTCAGAGGGGTCAGGAAAGGAGCTATGCTCCTGAGTTCTTGCATCTAAATGCAGGCTTCCAAAATTCATTTAAAATTTTGGGAGAACAAGTGACTGCTGGTTTCAGCATGATGCAATCACGCATGAGTGAAAACCACCATGAAATCAGCAGTCGCTTGGATAGACTGCATTTAGATGTAAGTCAAGCTCCAGCCAATCTTTTTTTTCAGTCCATGCTCAGGAGCATGGAAAAGCTTTCTTTTGATCAGCAGATGCGGGTAATGAATAGCTGCCATAACGCTCTGCTGAAGGTAATTAACGAACCCCAATCTACCCCCACACCTCCCCACACATCCCAGTCCCAATTTCAACACCATGCCCCACAATATCACCGCCAGTCCCAATATCCACATCACTCTCAATATCAACATCACTACCAATACCCAACCCGGCCCACAACCCAAATGTATTCACCCGTGTTTTCTTCATCTTTGCCCAGCTTTCCTTCCCCAGTAAGTTTTCCACCTACCCCAACACAACACCCCTCTGGTCAGCCTCCTGTTTCCCCCCCCCCTTCCACTACAGACGCAACAGGTAGGGTTTCCCCAATCCCACCTACCGACGTGGTCCAACCTTCCAGCCCCTCCTCCCATAGTTACTCCACCCAACAATACCAGGACCTGTGAACCTGGAATGTACTTGTACATAGTTTTTTTTTGCCAAAAAAAGAAAGGTTCTTTAAATTACCAAAAAAAAAATTGTGTGGGAAAATTACCCACAAAAAATATATTTTTTGAAATAAACATAATTCTGGTTTACAATCTACTGTGTGTGTGTGTTCATTAATTAAGGTAAATATGAAAGGTTAAGTGAAAAGAAACACCAGACGTTTTCAAGGTTTAACAAAATGGTTTTATATTATATTAGCAAGCAAACCACACACACTGTTTTTTTTTTTTTTTTTTTGTGGCAGTTGCTACCAAAAAATTTTGGAAAAAAAATTAAAAAAAAGTCACACAATTATGTCTTGCCATGGAATCCGCCCAACAGGTGACAAAAAATATTCAGCAAACTGTTCCCTCATCCTAGTAACAGAACCGGTGGAGCGAACAGAGGCACTTCGGTAATCCCACAAGGATGTCTCCAATTGTTCGTCATCCAAGGTAACGGGCTCCTTTGAAATAACAAAATTATGGAGCACCACACATGCCTTGACAACATCGTCTACAGTTTTTGTATCCAGTTTTATTGCCGTCAGCAGAACTCTCCACTTTGCTGTCAAAATACCGAAAGAGCACTCTACCACTCTTCTTGCTCTGGTAAGACGGTAATTAAATACCCGCTTGGTGCGGTGTAATTCACGGCTGCTGTATGGTTTCAGTAGGTGCGGCGACAGTTGAAAGGCTTCATCACCTACACACACATAGGGCAAGGCTGGTTCACTGGTTCCTGGGAGCGGTCTTGCTGGCGGGAAATTGTATGTATCTCCATACAGGCAGCGACCCATCGGAGAGTTTTTAAACACTTGGGAGTCGTTGGACCGGCCATACGCTCCTATATCCACAGCAAGGAATCGGCAGTTGGCGTCAGCAATAGCCATGAGTACAATTGAGAAGTATTTTTTATAGTTATAGTACTCTGATCCTGTTCCTGCCGGTTTTGCAATCCTAATGTGTTTGCCGTCCACAGCACCAACACAATTTGGAAAATTACACATTCGCTCAAATTGTTCGGAACTTCTCATCCAGATTTCCATTGTTGGTTGTGGGATATACTCCAGCTGTAAAGTGTCCCAAATCGCACGACATGTGTCCTTCACAATTCCGCCAATAGTGGAAATCCCCAGCCGGAATTGGAAATGGAGTGAAGTCAAAGACTCACCCGTAGCTAGGAAGCTGCAGGGAAAAATAAAAAAAAATGTAAAAAAAAATTGCACAGACCATCAACCAAGAAAAACAATTGGAATGGCCTCAAATAAACCAACAAATTACATGCTACAGTAAATGCGGCGCAATGTGTCAGCGCAGTATTCTCTGCAGCATGTAATAACATTCAATATGACCAATGACACAAGAAAAAAAAACAAGTGGAATGGCCTCACATAAACCAACAAATGACATGCTACAGTAAATGCGGCGCAATGTGTCAGCGCAGTATTCTCTGCAGCATGTACTCACATTCAATATGAGCAATGACATAAAGAAAAAATGCTTACCGCAGTGTCACCATGAGCCGCTCCGCCGGTGTGATGGCAAGCCTCATCCTTGTGTCCTGCCTTTGGATGACATCCTCTATTTTTCCAACCAAATAATCGAAATGTTCCATCCTCATCCGTACATAACTAAAGAATTTTTGGGGGTTGCACCGCAACTCCAGATAGAGAGTGGACTGGACACCCCTGGTCATCCGCAGCTCATTGATTGGATGTATCCAGAATCGTCGCCTTCTCCGTTGCATCATCCGTCTTTCTGCTGCCGCCTCCTTCTCCCGCACTATGATATCCAGGCGATTCGTCTCAAATATAACTTCAGTAACCAAACTCGAAATCCTCCCAATTACACCATCCATCATTGCCACTAAACTAAAACCCTCAAAGATGTGCTGTAAATACAGTCAGTATATAGATTTCCCTAGTTTCCAGTAGCCAATCAAATTTTGGTGCCTCCCATTTTAAAAACGGATCCGTCGTAAAAACGTATGCAACGGATGGAAAAAACGTATGCAACGTATGCAACGCATCCAGCATTTCAACGGAACCGTTTATCGGATTTGCGACGGTTTTGCGACGGATCCGTCGAAATGCTGTATTCGTTGCATACGTTTTGCAGTTTTTTGACGCATCCGTTTTTTCGGGAAAAAGACGTTTTTGGGACGGATTGCAGTTAACGCTAGTGTGAAAGTAGCCTAAGGTTTCTCCATGTGGAGAGTGGCATACCAGCTCTGGCACACCAGTATGAGGACACTTAATTTAAAGGGACTGTGTCAGCACAAAATGACTGCTCAAACCAAGTACAGGCAATTGGTGCATCGTTATTTTGGCCAAACATTTTAGTGTACCTTCCCACCTGCTTGTTTTCCATCTATCTCATCTCTGGCTCTATAAAGACATAGCTGTTATTCAAAGAACAAGAAGAAGAAGAGAGGTGGATATGGAGAGAAAACAAGTAGAAGAGAAGATGCAATCAAGTGATTGGCCCCGCCATGAAGCACCGAACTCCAGTACTTGGTTTGAACAGTCATTCTGTGCTGACAGCCCCTTTAAAGCTACAGACATGCTGTCAAGAGATACGGGGGCATGATTATACCCGTACTCCCAGTATACTGAGCGGTGATGACCTGGTGCCTCAGAGGCTGCCTTTACACAAAGGTTACACTGTGATTGAAACCTAATGTACTCTAGTTAGCCGAACTTCAAATCAGCCGGCTATATGGGTTTTTAGTCCTATTTGTCTGCTTGATAACCTGATATCTGCAGGTAAATAGCGTTTCTGGTGATGTCAGATTCCCTTTAGTGGCCAGATGAGGTGTCATTGTGCACGAAACAGCTGTTGTATATTTGGGAAATAAATAATATTGGATATTCCAGCGGTGGGTGCCGATTTCTGCTTTCATCTGGTTAAAGAAAAGCAAAAATATTTATTTATATGATATTCCCTGCAGTACCACAACCATCGGCCCAGACGAGCCCCATGTCTGTATATATCCATTGAAGGGCTGTGCTTTTCCTGTTTGTAAAAGCAGGGTGCAATTCTATACGGTATAGGACCATTTTAATGGGAGATCCATTGTTGCTCACAGTCCTTGAGGCATATATTGGGAATAGCAGCCTGTCTCTGTCATGTCAGTCACATTCTTGCATGTCATTTAAAGAAATATTGAATGAATGTTTTTGTTTTTGTACTTGAAATGTAAATGTATTGACATATATTTCTTCCATAGCTCTGGAGCTGGGAATGTAGCTGACCGAGTTTTAGCTCAGCTTTTGACCGAAATGGATGGAATCGAACAACTGAAAGATGTGGTGATACTGGCAGCTACAAATCGACCTGATCTGATAGATAAGGTAAGCCTGAACTTTACTATTTGCTTCTGCTTTTCAGCACATGGGAGGTACAGCTATATTGCTATATTGCACTGTGCTCTCCTAACTCTTGGTACCATGTCGACTCACTGACTCCTACTATGACATGGCATCAGTACTTGAAAGCAGGATACATCACTGCTACACGGCAGCGGGCTCCACGTTCAATGGCAGACCCCTGGCTCTATACACATCACTGTAGAATACTTAGCATTAGCATACTTGTAGTTATCCCCCCCAGTAATGTGTATGCCTGGGTGCTATGTTATTATTAATATTTGTTGTAAATTGACATGTAATATATATGCGTTTTGGTGATATTAAATATAGATTTTTTATTTCTAATCCCTAATGTGAGTGATTAGATCTTTTGATTTGTTTGTAACCAAACACAGTTGTTCTCTTTTTGCCTCCTATTTAATATGAAAGTGTATGAATTAATTGTTACTGTTGTATGTGTGATCCTTTTTTTTTTTTTTATAAGGAATCAATATTATTAATCTTATTATAATGGTTTACAGATTGTTTTAGCACCGAACCTTACTAATAAAGTTAGTCTTAGTTAGAAAAACCTATAGATTTTAAGATGAGACTGCAATATAGATACTGTATCTCACAAAAGTGAGTACACCCGTCACATTTTTGTAAATATTTCATTATATATTTTCATGAGACAACACTAAAGGTATGATGCTTTGATACAATGTAAAGTAGTCAGTGTATAACTTTTATATAAGTGTGTAAATTTGGTGTGCCCACTGGTAAAGGATACACCCATTTACATTCAGGACACAATTGATCTATTGAATAAATTAGCAGCAATAGGTCCTCTACCAGAAGGAACCATCCTGGCCACCATGGGTGTTGAATCTTTTTGCTCTAATATCCCACACCAGGATGGATTAAATGCCTGGAAAGTCTTCATGGAATACACAGGGACTGATGCTGATTCTGTGTTGAAACTTACAAAATTCATCCTCACCCACAATTACTTTGAATTTGATAATATACAGGGTGGGCCATTTATATGGATACACATAAATACAACGGGAATGGTTGGTGATATCAACTTCCTGTTTGTTGCACATTAGTATATGGGAGGGGGAAAACTCTTCAAGGTGGGTGGTGACCATGGCAGCCATTTTGAAGTCGCCCATTTTGGATCCAACTTTATTTTTTCCAATCGGAAGAGGGTCATGTGACACATCAATCTTATTGAGAATTTCACAAGAAAAACATTGGTGTGCTTGTTTTTAAGATAACTTTATTATTTCATGAGTTTATTCTTGAAAAGTTTTCCCCCTCCCATATACTAATGTGCCACAAACAGGAAGTTGATATCACCTACCATTCCCATTTTATTTAGGTGCATCCATATAAATTGCCCACCCGGTATATCTACAGGAGACTGGTACAGCAATGAGAAGTAAAATGGCTCCAAAGTATGCAAATCTTTTCATAGCCCCGCTTGAAAGCGAATTTTTGTCCTCATGTCCCATCAGGCCTCTGGCCTACTACCGTTACATTGATGATATTTTAATCATCTGGATGGAGTCTGAGCCAAGACATTCCATGAACAGTTTAATCAATTTAACGCTCAACTACTCCTGTACAGAAATTAACTTTTTGGACACCAGCATTAAGCTGCAGAATAATGAAAGAGACATCCTTGTATCAGAAGCCAATCGATCGTGCAACATGCCTCAAAAGGGACATTTTCCATCCAAAACACATAAAAAAACTATTGTCTACAGCCAAGCCATCAGATACCATCTTATATGTTCCAACCCAATAGATAGAGACAAACAGCTTGGTCGCCCCAGAAAGACCTTTTTGAATCAGGGCTACCATCCAAGAATAATTCAAAACCAAATTACAAAAGCAATTAGAATATCAAGGATTCACCTCCTACATTACAAAGCTAAAGAAAAAAATAATCTGGTGCCTCTAGTAGTCACCTGCAATCCAAATCTGGAAGTGCTAAGGAGAGCTGCATGGAAATTACAACCTTTACTACAAAAAGATGCCCGATTACAATCCATATTTCCAGACCCCACTACTGTATTTTATGCAGCCCCCAAATCTAAGAAGCATCATTGTCAGAAGCTATCTGTCATCTCCAACAGCTACTGGAACCTTTCCTTGCAACCAGAAGAAATGTAAAACCTGTCCATTTATAATGATCACGGACAAGATAAAGATCCCCAACTCACATCATGACTACAAGATCCCAGGTACTTTCAGCTGTATCACATCTAATGTGGTGTACTTAATTATTTGTACTAAATGTCCAACTGGGGGTCTGTATGTAGTGGAGACAGGGCAAAAGCTTAGAACAGGGTATGATTCTCATTGCCACACAATAAGAGAAAAAAGAATAGATCTACCTGTGGCCAAACATTTTTGTCTCCCTGATCACAGCACCATGGACATGAAATTACTGGTATTCAAAGGTAACTTCAAATCTCAGAGAGACAAAAGGGTCTGGGAGTATAAACTCATGACAACCTTTGACACACTCAGTGCACGAATGAATGTGTTGCATGGATTTATGTCTTTTTACATCAGTTAAGGAATTTGTTCCTCAAACCTTGTGGGAGCATAACAAAACACAGAACCAGACCCCAACCAGAGGACAATAAAACTGTCACACTCCTTATCTATGAACTGTTCAAATATTTATGGCCATAACTGTTTATCCCTCTCCCATAATGATAGTTCTGCTTCACGTTACTTGTCTTTTCTGTTGCATTATTTCTGTGCTGTGTTGTGTATAAATGTGTTTCTTCGGATTTTGTATTAGTCTATGCCTGATGAAAATACTTTAGTAGTCTCGAAAGCTTGAAGTTTGTTACCATCTTTTCAGTTAACCATTAAAAGGTATCAACCACTGAGGACTCTCAATTCTAAATATTTTTGTGTGCCCTCTAAATAACTCAACGCACAGCTATTAATGTCTAAACTGCTGGCAACAAAAGTGAGTACACTCCCAAGCGAAAATGACTAAATGGTGCCCAAAGTGTCAATATTTTGTGTGGTTACCATGATTTCCAAGCACTTCTTTAACACTCTTGTGCATGGAGTTCACTAGAGCTTCACAGGTTGCCACTGGAATCCCCTCCCACTCCTCCTTGACGACATCACCGAGCTGGTGGATGGTAGAAACCTTGCGCTCCTCCACCTTCTGTTTGAGGATGCCCAACAGATGTTCAATAGGTTTTAGATCAGAAGACATGCTTGAACAGTCCAGCAGCGTTACCCTCAGTTTCTTTAGCAATGATGCTTTCATTTTGGATCACAGGGCAGTATTCCAACATAACAACCCCAAACACACCTACAGTTTCCAAAGGGAGGGGATCATGCTCTGTTTCAGTATGTACAGTATATGTTGGCATTCATGGTTCTCTCAATGAACTGTAGCTGCACACATCTGACTGCACTCATGCAGCCCAAACCATGACACTCCCACCACCATGCCTCCGTGTAGTCAAGACACACTTGTTTTTGAACAACCTCACCCGGTTGCTGCCACACACGCTTGACACCATCTGAACCAAATAAGTTTATCTTTGTCTCATCAGACCACTGGACATGGTTCCAGCAATTCATGTTCTTATTCTGCTTGTTTTCAGCAAACTTTTTTCAGGGTTTCTTCTGCTTCAACTTTAAGAGACTTCCTTCTAGGATGACAGCCATACAGACCAATTTGATGCAGTGTGCGGTATATGGTTTGAGCCCTGACAAGCTGATCCCCCCACCCCTGTAACCTCTGCAGCAATACTGGCAGCACTAATACATCTATTTTGAACAGACAACCTGTGTATTTGACGCTGAACACGTGCACTCAACTTATTTGGTTGACCAAGGCAAGGCCATTTCCAAGTGGAACCTGTCCTGTTATACTGCAGTATGGCCTTGGCCATTGTGCAGCAGCTCAGTTTCAGGATGTTGGCAATTTCTTATAGCCTAGGCCATCTTTATGTAGATCAATGATTTTTTTTTCCCTGATCCTCAGAGCGTTCTTTGCCATGAGGAGCCCTGTTGAACTTTGTGACCAGTATGAAAGAGTGTAAGAACGATAACACCAAATTTAGCACACCTGCTCCACATTCACACCTGAGGCCTTGTAACGCTAATGAGTCACATGACACTGGGGAGGGAAAATTACTAATTTGGCCTTTTTCACTTTGGGGTGTACTCACTTTTTTGCCAGTGGTTTAGACATTAATAGCTGTAAGTTGACTTTAGAGGGCGCACCAAATTTACACTGTTATATTAGTTGTACACTGACTACTTTACATTGTATCAAAGGGTCATTGCTTCAGTGTTGTCCCATGGAAAGATATAATAAAATATTTACAAAAATGTGAGGTGTGTGCTCACTTTTGTGATATACTGTAAGTGCAGGATCAAGAATTGCTACACTATAGCAAAATTGTGCCCACTTTATAGTACCAGCTCAGGAAGGTCCATGCCTCTGCTTGGAAATAGCAAATGCTTTGTAACGTACACACTATTAGGATTCGGGTGTGCTAACTGCTCATCACATGACCGGTCATATGCGATTTGCACACTTATGGTCTCTTGCCACCTAGCTTCTCTTCCTGATTCTCTCAGTGGAACCTTAGAACGTGACGACCACTCGAATAAGCAAGCCATTTGACATCCAAGCACAATGTTGGCATTTAGCATGTTTATGTCACTGTCGGAGTCAAAGCATGGGCTGGAAAACCCATTTGATAATAACTTTTCCTCAGATGTTAAGACCAGTGTTGTGGGTTGAAGGTTTTATCTTTATTTTAAATAACAAGATTGGGGACGTAATTTTGACTGCACAACATAGGAGTTTATGGAGGAGTAGGTGACCGGACCTGTCCATAAATCTTCTCCAGTACTGCAACTTAAAAAGTTGTTTTTCAATTTGAGTATGGACTGGTCAAAAATAAAGATAAAGTGAACAAGCACCTTTAACTCTTTCCTTGCCAAGAAGTATCTCATATATCCTTGCAGGGTGGCAACTCTGTAGCCAAGTACGTATGAGATACAGCCTCGCTACGAATTGCCATATCTCAGCCCAGAGTGCAGATTCTCATCTTCAAAATTAGATAAAAATCTTACCATTGTGGAATTTACAACCCAGCTCAATGAGCAGTGCAGGTGGCTAAAGCTGTTATTCCCGACTCTCATTTCAATCCCAGATATCTTGGTCTGGGTCATTACTACAGGGGCAGTTCTAGTCTGGGTCACATTTGTAGTTGCGATCCCGGCTGAGCATGTTAAATTCCCCACCTCCAACTCGATAACCATTGTACAGGAGGACAGTGGGGCTTTGGAGAAGATGCCATGCTGCACTGTAGACAGGAAAGAGGTGTGTGATCTCCTGTCCCTGTGTGATGCTAGGTGTGTATCACACCAGCAAAGTACATTAAAAAAGTGTTTAGAAAAATAAAATGAAAGTAATGGATTTGCCTCTTTTATTGTTGTTTTTTAAGGGGTTTTTATTCATCAGACAACATCTGTCCCTAGGTGCAATTTGTTTTAAAAAGCCGTGGTTTACTCAACCTTTCCTGGTCCAACACTGAGTCTCCACCAATCCTTCCGGTTAATGTCTGCAAAGTTGACATCAGGTCATCTGTAATGCAGCTAGTCTGAGCTCAGTGACTCTGAGTGTCTTGTTGTACCTTCTACACAGGCATAGCCATCCAGCACATTGAGCTTACCGATGTGGCATCAGGCCTACAGACAGTGACAGACACCAGGAGTAGCACTATTATTATTTACTAGATTGTGGCCCGATTCTAACGCATCGGGTATTCTAGAATATGCATGTCCCCGTAGTATATGGACAATGATGATTCCAGAATTCGCGGCAGACTGTGCCCGTCGCTGGTTGGTCGAGGCAACCTTCATGACATCATCGTCGCCATGGCAACCATTATGACATCTACGTCGATACTGTGCCCGTCGCTGATTGGTCGAGGCGAATTCCCGGCAGACTGTGCCCGTCGCTGATTGGTTGAGGCAGCCTTTATGACATCATCGTCGCCATTCTGTGCCCGTCGCTGATTGGTCGAGGCCTGGCGGCCTCGACCAATCAGAGACGCGGGATTTCCAGGACAGACAGACAGAAAGACAGACAGACAGACAGACGGAAAAACCCTTAGACAATTATATATATAGATTTATATAGCACCATTAATTCCATGGTGCTGTACATGTGAAAAGGGGTTACATACAGGGTTATATATATCATTAACAGTACACATTTACAGTGACAGACTGGTACAGAGGGGAGAGGACCCTGTCCTTTCGGACTTACATTCTTCAGGATAATGGGGAAGAGACAGGAGGTTGGTGTGCTGCAGCACTGGTGGTGGTGAGGCGGCAGCTCAGGTGGTTGTGGCGGAAGCTCGGGTGGTCGGTGACGTGGCGGCAGTTTGGGTGGTCGGTGACGTGGGGGCAGCTCGGGCGGTTGGTGAGGCGGCAACATGGTTATTGCAGGCTGTAGGCTTTCCTGAAGAGATGGGTTTTCAGGTTCCGTCTGAAGGATCCGAGGGTGGTGGATAATCGGACGTGTTGAGGCGTGGAATTACAGAGGATGGGGGATATTCGGGAGAAATCTTGGAGGCGGTTGTGTGAGGAACGAATAAGTGTGGAGGAGAGTAGGAGGTCTTGGGAAGATCGAAGATTACGTGAGGGAAGATAGTGGGAGATTAGTTCAGAGATATAGGGAGGGGACAGGTTGTGGATGGCTTTGTAGATCAGTGTTAAGGCCCCTTCACATTAAGCGATGCTGCAGCGATACCGACAACGATCCGGATCGCTGCAGCGTCGCTGTTTGGTCGCTGGAGAGCTGTCACACAGACCGCTCTCCAGCGACCAACGATGCCGGTAACCAGGGTAAACATCGGGTAACTAAGCGCAGGGCCGCGCTTAGTAACCCGATGTTTACCCTGGTTACCATCCTAAAAGTAAAAAAAAACAAACAGTACATACTTACCTAACGCTGTCTGTCCCCGGCGCTCTGCTTCTCTGCACTCCTCCTGTACTGGCTGTGAGCACAGCGGCCGGAAAGCAGAGCGGTGACGTCACCGCTCTGCTTTCCGGCTGACCGACGCTCACAGCCAGAGCAGGAGGAGTGCAGAGCACAGCGCCGGGGACAGACAGCGGTAGGTAAGTATGTAGTGTTTGTTTTTTTTACTTTTAGGATGGTAACCAGGGTAAACATCGGGTTACTAAGCGCGGCCCTGCGCTTAGTTACCCGATGTTTACCCTGGTTACCAGTGAAGACATCGCTGGATCAGTGTCACACACGCCGATCCAGCGATGTCCACGGGAGATCCAGCGACAAAATAAAGTTCTGGACTTTGTTCAGCGACCAACGATGGCACAGCAGGGGCCTGATCGTTGGTCGCTGTCACACATAGCAATTTCCTTAACGATATCGTTGCAACGTCACCAAAAGCAACGATATCGTTAACGATATCGTTATGTGTGAAGGTACCTTTAGTAGTTTGAACTGGATTCGTTGGGGAAATGGGAGCCAGTGGAGGGATATGCAGAGGGGTGAAGCAGGGGAGTAGCGAGGAGAGAGGTGGATTAGCCGAGCAGCAGAGTTGAGGACAGACTGGAGTGGTGCAAGGGAGTTAGCGGGGAGGCCACAGAGGAGGGTGTTGCAGTAGTCGAGGTGGGAGATGATGAGGGCATGCACAAAAGTTTTAGTAGATTGTGGGCTGAGAAGAGATGGATTCTGGCAATATTTTTGAGTTGGAGGCGACAGGAGGTGGCAAGAGTTTGGACGTGCAGTTTGAAGGACAGGGCAGAATCGAGAGTTACCCCGAGGCAGCGGATTTCAGGTGCGGGAGAGAGCGTGATGCAGTTTACTATAATAGAACAGGTTGGGGGGGATACGCGAGATGGGGGAAAGATGATGAGTTCGGTTTTGTCTATATTGAGTTTTAGGAAGCGAGAGTTGATGAAGGAGGGTATGTCTGACAGACACTCCGGGATTCTGGACAGAAGAGAGGCGACATCTGAGCCAGAGAGGTAGATCTGAGTGTTTTTTGCATATAGGTGGTACTGGAAGCCATGGGACTTTGCGTTGTCCTAGGCCAAGGGTATAGATGGAAAAAAGTAGAGGCCCTAGGAGAGAGCCTTGAGGGACTCCAACAGAGAGGGGGCGGGATGAGGAGGTAGTGTGGGAGTGGGAAATGCTAAATGTGCTGTCGGAAAGGTATGAGGCAATCCAGGACAGGGCAAGGCCTTTGATGCCAAGGGAAGAAAGAATCTGTAGCAGTAGGAGGTGGTCGACTGTGTCGAAAGCAGAGGATAGTTCGAGAAGGAGGAGGATGGAGAACTGTCTGTTAGCTTTGGCTGTGAGTAAGTCATTAGTAATTTTTGTCAGAGCAGTTTCGGTGGAGTGGTGGGGGCGGAAGCCAGATTGGAGGTTGTCAAGGAGAGTGTTAGATGAGAGGTGGGAGGAAAGTTGACCATGGACATTCTGCTCAAGGAGTTTTAAAGCAAATGGGAGCAGTGATATGGGGCGATAGCTGGGCATAGCAGTTGGGTCAAGGTTAGCTTTTTGAGGATGGGTGTGATGGTGGCATGTTTGAAGGCAGAGGGGAAAGTACCAGAAGATAGCGATAGGTTGAAGAGATGGGTTAGGGCTGGAATGAGCATGTTAGTGAGGTTGGGGAGCAGGTGTGAAGGGATGGGGTCAAGTGCACAAGTGGTGAGGTGTGATTTGGAAAGGAGGTGAGTAAGTTCTCCTTCAGTGATGTTGGAGAGGGAAGTTATTGGGGAAGGGCAGAGGTCTGGTATATGGAGTGCTTGGGGTGGTGGAACAGTAAAGGTTTGCCTTGTTTGGTCGATTGTGTTTTTGAAGTAGGTGGCAACGTCCTCAGAAGAGATGAGGAGAGTTGGAGGTGGCAGTGGTGGGCGGAGGAGAGAGTTAAATGTGCTGAACAGTTGTTTTGGGTTGTAGGATAGTGAGGATACAAAGTTAGTGAAATAGGTCTGTGTAGCAGAAATGAGGGCTAGTTTGAAGGCAATTGTAGCTTGTTTGAAAGCAGTGAAGTTGTCTGGCAGGCGTGGTTTTTTCCAACGCCGCTCAGCGACCCTGGATGCACTAACCTATGGACCTGGGAAGGCGAGTAAAGCCTGAGGGATATTGGAAATTCTGAATAAGCAAATCCCCTTTAACTCCTTTATTGCAAAACATGCACACATTTGAGATCGCTGTGTCGGTAGTTACCCGAACGATGAAGCTCACTTGTCACTTAGTTATATGATCACCATAAAAATAAGTCAGAATTCCTGTTTTTTGCTCCCTTTTGTATTATTTTGTTTTGTGATGGGTATTGAGTATAAACTACATATTTGGTAGAGTTGAGCATCTTTTACTTTTTTCGGATCGAGTCGGGTTTCGCGAAACCCGACTTTGTCAAAAGTCGGGTCGAGTGAAATCGGCCGATTATTGCGAAAAGTCGGGGGCCGACTGAAACACGAAACCCAATGCAAGTCAAATGGGAATCAAAGTCGGCAGTGAGTGGAGGACAGGAAAACACCTACAGTGCCCATTTTAATGCCAAAAACATCAATTATTACTTAAGCTTGTCAATCTTAATTTACTTTATAATAATAGTTAGGCATTGAAAACTGGGGGTCATTTGGCTAAAGTTGTGGGGGGGTAGGGCTGGCTCAAGATTTTCGTGGGCCCAGGAAACGCGGAATACGTCACAGCGGTGGAGCAGGGAGAGGTAAGTACACTTCATTGTACTATGAGGGACCCTGTGCCAGTGCCGTCGCCCAAGAGTGGGCCCACGCACCTGTCCAGGCAAACTTCACTCGCACGGGTTCTTGCGCCAGGTGGTGACCACGGCCCTGTGGGGGGAGTCAACCCATTTAGGGAGGTATTAAAAATGGCCTATGGTGGACATTCAGCAGCTGCAAATTGAGGAATTGGAGAAGTCAGTAAGAGGAGGCCAAAAGCAAGACATTTTTCAGGCAAGCTACGTGTCAGCAGGGGAAGTTGGGGCAAAATAATTTGACCTCCAGCCTTAGGTGCTATTGTGCTTTTGCCACTACCATCAGATGCACCACCACCATCAGTACCAGCTGGCAACCACCGCCCATGGGGTCTTCCACCAGACTTCCTCATTTTTTGAAAAATCTAAAAAAAATAACAACCGTTATATGCTACTGTCAAACAAGGTAGAAGGTGTATATAAACGTGTTGAGAATTTAAATCTCCCTCTCTTTTTTTTTTGGGGAGACTGAACCAAAATTAAGGCCCTGTGCATAAACAACACAATGTAAGTGGCAGAAAGTGGCTGGCTGATATACGACAAACTAACAAAACTGAAGTATATCCACTTTGTGAGAATTTGAATCTCACCTTTTTTTTTTTTGGGTGGGGGGGGAGACTAAACCAAAACTCAGGCCCTGTGCATAAAACAACACAATGTAAGTGGCAGAAAGTGGCTGGCTGATATACGACAAACTAACAGGACTGAAGTATATCCACTTTGTGAGAATTTGAATCTCCCTTTTTTTGGGGGGGGCGACTGAACCAAAACTCAGGCCCAGTGTATATAACAACGCAATCTAAGTGGCAGAAAGTGGCTGGGAGATATATGACAAAATACAAGGACTGTAGTACAATTTCAATCTCCCTACAATGATCTCAGGACAAGTATGGCAGCAATAAAAAAGGACTGCTGCACACAAAAGTGTGGACAAATAAACAAGATAACTGTGCAGAAAGGAGCAACAGAATTTTTGCTTTTAAAAAAGCAGTTGATTTGCACAGCAGCATGCAAGCAGCAATTCAGCTATCAGGGATCCTTATAAGGCAGCCTAATAAGCTACAGAGCTGATCCACAAAAATATAGCCTCCACTGTCCCTGCAAAAAAATTGGTGGTGTTTGACAGTGGAAATCGCTACAGCACAAGCAGTATGGGGGTTAATCTGCCCTCCCTAACTATATCCCTTCTTCTGATGAAGCTGCAGCAACCTCTCCCTATGCTAAGATCGGCAAAAGTAAGATGGCGGTCAGCGTGCACGCCCCTGTGACGCCACAGAATGCAAGCCAATCACTGTCATGCCCTTCTCTAAGATGGTGGGGACCGAGACCTATGTCATCATGCTGGCCACACTTTGCTTCCTCCTTTATTGGCTGAAAAATGGCGCTAAAAGCGTCATATGAAACGCGACTTTTGCACGCAGATCGCCGACCTCATGGCCAATCCCACACTAGGATCGGCTCGGATTTCATGAAACCCGACTTTGCCGAAAGTCGTCGATTTTTGAATTTGTCCGATCTGTTTCGCTCAACCCTAATATTTGGTATTACAGTGCCTATAATAACCCAGATTAGAAATTGAGCATGAACACACTAAGCCCAGAATTGCAGTTATATAATCATTCCACTTAAAAAAGCTGAATAAAAAGCACTCAGTGTAACGAGACCCACAATAGTACCAATAAACACTATGATTCAGCATGCAAACATGAACCTTTCCACAGCTCCCGACTCCTTAACTTTGACTCCCTAGCACTAATCACTACTGAGCATGTAAATAAATTGCAGCACAGATAAATCTCAACTAAAAGCTGAGATTCTGAGATTAGGAACAGAACAGACCTTTATAGGACATTTCATCACTTTCCCAGAATTTTCTGAAAGATTTACAGCACATCCTGCATTGTACTACTGTACCCAATTAATTATGTACTAGATGGAGGCCCGATTCTATCGCATTCGGAGCGCGGTAATGTCACGATGGCGACAGGCATGTGGCGCTGTTTTTGCCTAATGGCATCCTGTGATCTAATGACTTTTGCATCAGTGGACTCATGTGCTTGACGCCTACGCTTTTATGCATTGTTTTTGTCCCAGCGATGCTGTTGCTCTTCAAGAGTCTCATTTGCCCTTTGTTGTCTTCGACGTTGTGGCTTTGCTGCTTTCCTTTCATTGTCATTGGCCTACTTTTTATGAAGGGCCATGTTGGTGTTGATATTTGGTTGTTAAAGGGGTTTTCCCATGAACAAAACTTCATTTTAAAAATTGTCTCTCTCTGACCATGTACCGAACATACCATAGCTCTTGGGCAGGGGAGGAAGCAAAAGACAATACTGACATTACAGCAGGAGATCGCAGAGGATACATTTTGTGAGGTAAAATATTTTTTAAAAACAGTCTGAAATATTCTACCTCACAAAATGAATCCACTGTGATCCACTGCTGTAATGTCAGTATTATCTTTTGCTTCCTCCCCTGCCCAGGAGATGTGGTATTCTCCCTACACGGTCAGACAGTCAATTTTTAAAATGAACTTTCGTTTGTGGGAAAACCCCCATAATGTGACCGGCTTCCTCTGCTTATAGACACATCACGCATCTGCTGCCAGGATCAGCCGAATGATTCACTGCACCTGCTTATATTTCACACAGGCGCAGTAAATCAGACCGCCGCCATCTTTGTGCAGACAGATCGCGCCGGTCACATTAAAACTGCGTATGCGCTCCTCCTGTACAAAGATGGCGTCAGTCAGTGAATCATTCAGCTGATCGCGGCGGTGGAGTGATCGCGACGGTGTTCCGCTGGTGGTACCGTGCAAGAAGCTGCATGATGTGTGTGAGTGTGAAAGTGTGAGTCTGTGTGGTGCGTACGCCATATAGAGTGTGTGTGTGGGGCGACGGTGTTCCGCTGGTGGTACCGCGCAATTGGTTGTTACCAGCAGCAGTTTCCTTATTGAGACACCCATCACTTGGGTGTCCCAATATGGCGGTCGGTGAACTTCCTCCGCTTGGAATTCTGGGATACAGTGACATCTGGACAGAACAGGAAATGAAAACATTACAAGGCAATGATATAAATAGATCGTTCAGACATCATTACTGGCATGAGAATGAGGCTCTTCACTGACTGAGCAGAGCCAAGTATCTTAAGTCCATCCTCTGTGATTGTCATATGTCTAATCCATCATATATAATGCAGTCAGCTGACTCGTACATCTAAACTTGTGATGCAGTCTGCTGAGCCACGTATCTAAGTCCGTAATTCGTGATGCAGTCTGTTGAGCCCTGTTTCTAAGCCCATCATGTGTGATACAGTCCATCGAGCTGTGTATCTAAGCTTGTCATGTGTGATACAGTCCTCTCCGCTGTGTATCTAAGCTGGTCATGTGCGATGCAGTGTGCTAAGCCATGTATCTAAATCCATCAGGGGTGACGCTTGTTGTGTATCTAATCCTATCATGTTTGAGCAGCGCAGCGCCAACTAACAGAATTGGCGCTGCCCACAGTCTTTGGTGACACTATCCATATTTCGGTATCACTTTGCAGTCACCAATAAAATGGCTCCCACTGTGATACTAAGCTTCATCTTGTAAACGCCCACAAGGGATGGAGAGGGGGAGACATTAGACACCGGAGCGCAGATTCCGCCCTCATTTACTGCAGTTGTAATGGGAGCCAGCAGTGCACTAGGTTTTGATGCTAAATTTCTGCTCCCCCTAAATATGAAAACGTTTTAAATTATTTTTCATATTTTATATCGAGTCTTTTTTTAATTAAAACATTAACACTTTAAATGTTTTTGAACTGTTGAAAGCATAAAGAAAGCAATATGTGTGGTTTCCCGTTACTAATACAAACCATTACATTTAATATATCACTTATGTCACACTGTCAACTTCGAAAAATAATAAACCTCACTAGGGGAGGGAGGAATAACAATATTCACTTTTTGCCGTCTGCTACACATTAATTTTATTGAAAACAACTTTTGGGGTTAAAATTGTAGCTGCAACCCTTTATAAATGCTTAATGATGGGTAGTATAGTTTCCAAAATACGGTCACTTCTGCTGAGCTTTTCCATGTATTACCACCCCAAGGGTTCCACAAATGCAGGTGGTGACAGAAAACCATTCCAGCAAAATTTGTGCAAATAACACTTCTTCTCTTGAGCCTCAAGACCTTTTTTCCAGAGATGTATCACTTGGCTGCTTGCTGACATTTTGATAAAATCACAGTTTTTTTCTGCTGCAGATCGATCATTTGTGTGAATGCTGAGCTCTTTAGAATTTGTTTTAGTCTTTGCCTGATGAAGGGACCTGTGTAGTCTCGAAAGCTTGCAATTTGTTACCATCTTTTCAGTTATCCATTAAAAGGTATCAACCACTGAGGACTCTCAATTCTCAATATTTTTCTATCTACTGGCTAACACGGTACCAAGATATATTTCTTTCCTGCTGAGCTCTGTGTATTCCCACCTGCACCAATGATTGCCAGCCTTCTACTCTTTTAAGAAGTGTCCACAGAAGCTGCCAATTAGTGATGGGGTTGGGGTTATACTGAGCCCATGAATATGGAGAGCTACCTGACAGCGGGATTGCTAGTCCTCTAGTGATAATCTCCTGCTGATAAACCAATGATTTTATCAAAACTACACAAAGCAGCCCAGAACCTGATACATTGCTGCAATCGGGGTATCTCTCTCTACATTATACTGCTCTCGGATTATGTGGCAAAAACATAACAGATTCCCTTTAAGGGTTATTCCCTCCAAAGAATTCTGCTATCTCTTATCCATTGGATAGGGGAAGATTGCTGAGGCCTGTCTACCAGGAAACCTCAGTGATACTGAGTTCGGGGCTCAGGCACCCTGAGAATTGACAATTGAGCGTAGGTGCTCGTCCTCTGCTCCATTCATTGTTATGGAGTTGCAAGAGGAAACCAAGCGCAGTTCTCAAATTTCTCCTGTGTTTCCGTATATTCTGTTCAAGAGGGAGATACAGAGACACAACCTCGGCATTCCAGACCCCCCGATTTCTAGGATCTCCAGTGGTCAGATCCTCCGCAACCAGCAAGTCATTCTTTATCCTAAGGGTAATAATAATTTTGGGGCATAGCTCTTTAAGATTGTTAACATATAAAAAAAAATATTCAGCCAACTTTAGAGCAGATTCGGCATCTTCTTGTGTGATTTTGCAAATGTTTGGCCATTTGAAGTCTGTGAATTTGTCTCACAATTAATGAAGAGACAATTTGCATATTTCCCAGAGGAGCACTGTGGCTTTAAGTCTCCTCACCTCGACATGCTTAACATGTCACTCTCCACAAGGAGAAACGATGCTTCTTGGATCTCACAATTAATGAAAGTTTGTATACTGCAAAAGAAAAATGAATAAAGCCAATTACTGCACTGGTGCAAAATAAAATACCATGCCTTTCCACTATGGTTGTAAATAGGCTTTTAACTTCTCGCTGTAATCTTGATTCTTGGTGAACTACATAACACTGCAGCCTGTTTGTAGGAATGTTCAAATTTAAAGAGTTAATTTCCAGTACAATGAAGGCAAGCCATGTCATAAGACACTGACCGTCCCCCATGTGGGTGTTAAGGGGAGCTGAGAAATGGGATTACTTTGTCTCCTATTGAGCTGGATGTTAATCTCAGACACATTAGTTGGGATGCAAAGAACAAGGCACAGCATAAAGGCCGGGTCTGCTGTCCATGATGGCACCCTGGGGCCCTTGACAGCCTTTCTCCACCTTATCACAGAGTGTAGAAAAGATGCATCCTCAAGTGTCCAATTTACATAAGAATGACAGGATGTGATTGGACAAATGAAGATGAATGAAAGGCAGTGATGTCAGGCATGGCTATTGTCTAAAGATGGATGGGGGGCCTGAGTCCCATCAAGCATCAGGGGCTTCCTCACAGCATAGAATAGCAGCAGAAAGGACACCAAAGCACAAAAGAGCTCATTGAAAGCCAGACAGATGGGAGTTTATATTTTCCTAGTAGCTGTCATTTGCTGTGATCTCCTAAGGCTGGAGTGTCTTCATTAAAATAAACATTTGCGTGACAGGATCATGAAAGATTTTTTGGTTGCTTGAATAAAAGGGAGACCGAAAACTCTTTTTCTTCTACTGTTGCAGTCCTGTTAGGTAATGTTGTCTTCACCTTTCTATTTGTATGAAAGAGTCTGACAAAATGAGAATTTTCACTATTAGGTTGAATACACATGCAGTTTAATTTAGTTTTTGGTAAAGATTTTGGAAAAACCTGAAAATATAAACTGAAATCTTTTGAAGTGGAAAAATAAAGTACAAAAATAATGTGGTTGCATAAATATGCATGCAATAAGCTAATACTTTGTTAAAGGACCCTTTGAATTTATGACAGCATTCGGTCTTTTTGGGTAGAAGTGCTCCAAATCTGTCAGATTACAAGGACATCTACTTTGTACAGCCCTCTTCAGGTCAACCCATGGATTTTCAAGTGGATTCATTCTTGGGCTCTCTCTCTGGGCCATTCCCAAACTTGAACTTTCGGGCGAAGCCATTCTTTTGTTGATTTTGGAGGTATACTTACGGTCATTGTCATGCTCAAGATTGAACATTTTGACGTAAAACTGACTGAACTTTTCGGCCATAATTCGAAAAGGTATGTTTGTCGCAAAGGCAACACTGCGTATCAGCAAATGAACACCAAAGTGAAACATGGTGGAGGCACCATTAAACTTGGGGGCTGCTATTTGGCAATGGAAATGAGGCTTTAGTCATGATTCACTTGATGTTGACTAAAGCCTCATTTCCCGCTTCCAAATAGCAGCCCCCAAGTGCAATGGTGCCTCCACCATGCTTCACTTTAGTGTTCATTTGCTGATACGCAGTGTTGGCTTTGCTCCAATCATACCTTTTGGAATTATGGCCAAAAAGTTCAACCTTGGTCATATCAAACCATAACCTATCTTCCATCTTCAGACTTAATGTAGGTTTTTGCTAAACATAGCCAATCTTGGATGTTTTTCTTATTATAAGAAAAAGGGTTCTGTTGTGCAACTCTATTCCACTTGCAAGGTATATGATGAATATGGTAGATTGTTGTCACATGTAGTACACAACCAAAATTTCACAGTAGTTCCTTCAGCACTGTAGCCCCATTGGCAGCCTCTCAAACCAATGTTATCATTGTCTTTTTTATCAATTTTTGAGGGATGTCCAGTTCTAGATCATGTCATTCTTGTGCCAAATTTAAATCACTTGTAGATAGTCTTTACAGTGTTCCATGTGTAGTGCAGCGGTATCCACGCTGTGCAGTGACCCAGCAAAGTTCAAATTAAAACGTGTTTAATGTCCAAACTCACACAGTGCGCAGTACACAGTATCCTCCTGTTCGCAGTCGGGAAACACGACAGTCCATGAGTGCATCCTGTTGCCGAGGGCAACTGCACCACCGTATTACACTGCGGGGTGCCAGAAGTTTACTCTGCTTGGCTCTGTGTTTCCTCACACAGTTGAGCTTCTGCTGAGCCATCTGCTCTTCTCTCTGCTGCAGGGTTTTTTACAAAAGAACCTGTGGTCGTCGGCCACATATAAAACCAGGGCCGGGGAGAAAACGGACTGCCCCACTGCATCCTGTAGTCAGTTTCAAAAATAAAAGCCCAGAACAGGTTATCTCTGCCCTGGACACATAGCATGCCCAAGACCAATACTCACTTTTATTTTGCATTGCAATTACAGCTATGCATGTGACTGCAGTGTACTCCCACGGCCTCCATATGCGTCTCTGCACATCCTGGGGGACACATAGCGACCCTCGCATATAACATGGTCACTGCCTCACACTTGGTACATTTAATGCTATGGGATTTTTTTTGTACCCTTCCCCTAACTGATAACTTTCAACAATCAGATAACTGTAATTTATTTTTTAAATAAACTCATTGATATTATTGTATCTCAAGTTCTTTGGACCACTGAAATTAATCTCAAACAATTGTGATAATTAGTTTGCCAGGTTAGCACAATTAAAGGAAAACTATTTAAGAAGGACGTCCCAAGGTTTCCATCACAGTGAAAAAGAGAAAGGATCTCTTTGCTACCGAAAAAAGTCAGTGCAATGTCTTGGACAAGGTATAAAAACATTAGATATTTCACAAATACTTAAAGGGGTTGTCCGGGCCTTCTGTATAATTTGTGTGTACCTAGGCTGCAGAATGCTGACAGTTTTTAATATACTCCATGGCAGCATTCTGCATTGTGTCCTAGATATCACACTTGTCTAATAATTCTGGTGAAGCTTCTTACTTCCTGACTAGAGTCGTCTCCAGTCTCTGCCAGACCCTCCCCATCCTGCTTCCTGCTCAAGCCTACCGCAGCACACAGTGCTAGACAGCAGAGTTATGACTCAGCTAATTGGACTAACCAGTAAGGTAAATGCTTCTACATAGCTGAGTATAATGTGCTGTGTGCATCCATCCCTCCCTCTAGCATCCATCCCTCCCTCCCACATCCATCCCTCCCTTTCTCCCTCCCTTCCTCACTCATCCAGCAATCTCTCCCTCCCTCATCCATCTCCTCCTCCCTCCATCATCCATCCCTCTCGCCCTCATCCATAAACCATCCCTTCATCATCCATCCCTCCCTCCTTCCCTCATCCATCCCTCCCTTCCTCATCCATCCCTCCATCATCCTTCCCTCATTCATTCCTCATCCATCCCTCCCTCATTCATTCCTCCTTCATCCATTCCTCCTTTATCCATTCCTCCTTCATCCATTCCTCCTCATCCATTCCTCCTCATCCATCCCTCCTCATCGATCCCTCCCTCATCCATCCCTCCTTCCCACCCTCATCCATCCCTCCTTCCCTTTCCTCATCCATCCCTCCTTCCATCCCTCCTTCCCTCCCTCATCCATCCCTTCTTTCCTCACTAATCCATCCCTTCTTCCCTCCTTCATCCATCCATCCCTCCTTCCCTCCCTCATCCCTCACTTCTCTCTCATCCATCCCTCCTGCCCTCTTCAAGCCATTCACACATCACCATAGACTGAGGTTCTGCAGCAGCTGAGGTGTATAATGTGGTATATATGTGGAGTGGAGTGATTTTGCTGCTTTCCACAGATGACCACACTGCTCTGTTATTTCCAATACATTGGATTTCGTGATCTAACTACTTTAACCACCGAGGCTGTTTACGCCTTAATGACCAGGCCAAATTTTACAATTCTGACGAGTGTCACTTTATGTGGTAATAACTCTGGAAGTCTTTAATGTATCCCACTGATTGAGACTATTTTTTGTGACATATTGTACTTTATGATAGTGGTAACATTTCTTTGATATGAATTACGATTATTTGTGAGAAAAACAAAATTTTACAGAAAATTTTGCAATGATCAAAATTGTAATTTTTATACCCTTAAAGGGCCACTGTCACCCCCCTCCAGCCGTTATAACCTAAAAGAGCCATCTTGTGCAGCAGTAATGCTGCATTCTAACAAGGTGGCTCTTTTAGTTTTAGGTTCAAGTATACCCCAAATAAAGCGTTTTTATACTTAGCCACAATTCCTGTCTCTAGCCAGGGAGGCGGGTCCTCACTCCCCAGCTCTAACCGCTCCTCTGCCGTCACTCCAATCTTCCTGCACTTTCGGCGCCGCCCCCTCAGCGCTGTGTATGTTTCAAAACCGGCGCCTGCGCAGTGTACTGCTGTGCTGTGCAGACGCAGTAAGCTCTCGCTGTCTGACGTCCCAGCCAGGCTTGCAGACTGCGCCTGCGCGGGCATTGCGGCCAGCCACCTTTGGAATCCCAGCCCCGCACTGTGCATTCTCATTTTTCTGGACTGGTCCACCATAAGATACCCAATTTTACTACATCTCTCAATGAATTCATCTAGGGGTGCAGTGATCATATTGACGCCACAGGTGGGTCACAGAATTTCATACCATTAGGCAATGAAGAAAAAACTAATTATATTTTTACCACCAGATTTGACACTGGGACCCATATTCATGTAAAAAAAAGAATAAAAAATAGGGACATACTTACCTTCTGATGGCCCCCCGGAGTTCTCCCGGCTGTCAGCCGTGCATGCGGCGGCTTCCGTTCCCTGGGATGCAGTGCCCGAAGAACCTGAGATGTCATCGCGTTCACGCGACCGTGACGTCACAAAAGTCCTCCGCGTAATGCTGAGAGCCGGGGGAACTCCGGGGGCCATCAGAAGGTAAGTATATCCCTATTTTTTATTTTTATTCTTTTTTTTTTTGCATGAATATGGATCCCAGGGCCTGAAGGAGAGCCTCCTCTCCTCCAGACCCTGGGAACCATCTGGGACAGCTCCCTGCACCATATGCGGTGACCTCAGAGCTCCGCACACGCCGTATAAGATGACACCCGGCGTATAAGATGACTCCCCGACATATGGCAAGTATATCCCAAACTCTACATTTTAAATGTAAAAGTTGGGGGTCATCTTATACGCCAAAAAATACGGTGCATTCGTCTTTTTGATTGCATTTTATTCCACTTTTTGTTCAGCAGTATGATAAAGTATAGGTTTTAGCTCATCTTTTATTTTTTTATGGTGTTTGTTAAAGGGTAACTAGTAGGACAGTTTTATGAAATTCATCAAGAGAGCAGTTGGTAAAATACCATTGCAAAGCAGCAAACAGGTATTTGAAGCTGCTGGTGCCTCTGGATTCCCGCAAACCTCAAGGTGTAGGATTCTCCAGGGGCTTGCAGTTGTGCATAAACAGACTATTCGGCCACCCCTAATTAGAGCTCACAAGCACTTTCTTCCATAGTACAAAAAGAATAACCGTGCCATCCGTAGCAAAATCATCTTGATGCATGACAATGCACTATCTGATGTCGCAAAGAACACCTCCGAGTCATTGGCTGCTATGGGCTTAAGAGGAGAGAAATTCATCCCGATTAGAACTTCTGCCATGGAGTGCCATTTTTTCTATGTATGTCGCTGCTGTAAAGCATTCAGTTACATGAACTCTCATGCAGAGAACGCCTGACAGTTGTACTAAATATTCTTAAAGTCACTGCCGGGCTGCTGACAGTAGGTGGCATTGCTTGGCAGCTTGCCAGATCTTCTTGCTTGACTTTACTCAGTGAGCAATTCACATTACTGTGAAAGCCTGTATGTCATCGACATTCTGTGTCAGTCGGCTAAGAGGTTTCTCCTGCAGATTCTACAAAATGGTCCTCTCCGGGTCCAATTATCTAGGATAGGGTCTTCAAGATCCAATTTGTAATCTTGCCAAACCAAACAATATTAGTTACCTCAGGAGATTAATGGTCGCCATAAACATACGCATGGCATGCCTTTATAAGTTATAATGATCTTTATTTTTGTAATGGAGATCCCATGTCGTTCTATTACTGATGACTACAGATGCTTGTTCTCACTGCTAAATCTACTGCTAACACGATAACACGTCTTTCCCCGCGTGTGATGGCTGATTTTATGAGACAACACATTTCTCCATGTATGACGGATGATTTAACAAGCCATCGTGTGCCTCTAAGGGTATGTGCCCACGAACAGCAATTGCTGTGGGTTTGCCTCTGCATATTCATGCAGCGTCAAGCCCGCAGCAGCCACATGTGGTAGCATAATGGATGGGATTTCTAGAAATCCCATGTCCATTATGCGTACATAGTAGTAAGCTGATCACCCGTGGAGATGGGCATGCGGCACGTCTTTCAAGACCACAGCGTGTCAATTTCTGAAATCAGCTGAAGTGCTGGAAAAGTTACGAACTCAGACCCCACAGCAAACAGGGGGACGCAACCTTGGATGTACGTATAGGTCCAAGATCATGAAGGGATTAAACACAGTAAAAATTAAATAAAAAAATGTAAAATATGAAAAAAAACACAAGTTGAAATCACCTGCCTTTTGCCCCATTCAAAATAGAACTGTAAAAGAACCACTTATTTGACCAAACTGCATTCGTAAAAGATCAATCTAGCAAAATGTAAAATAAATTAATCTGACCGGTAAATGGCGTAATGAAAAAAAGTCAGAATGTTGTTTTTGCCTTATGCAACATTGCAATAAAATACAATAGTAGGTGATCAAAGCATCATATCTACCTCAGGGCGCAAAAAATAAGCCATCACACAGCCCCATAATCTGAAAAATAAAAACATTACGGGTCTCAGATTATTTTTCACCACTTAAATAAAATAAATAACTATAAATCTTTATCTGCTTATTCTGGGAATCATATTGCCAGGTCAGTTTTACCATATAGTGAATATGGTAAATGAAAAACTCAAAAACCTATTGTGAAATTGCAGTTTTTTTTGCAATTTCAACGCACTTGGAATTTCTTTCCCATTTTCCAGTACACGATGTAGTAGAATGGATGCATCATTCAAAAGTACAACTTGTCCTGCAAAAATCAAGCCCTATAATGGCCATATGATAATATCTGGAAAGCGCTGCGGAATATGTTGGCGCTATATAAATAGATTATTATTATATGGCTGGAAAAATACAAAGTTATGGCTCTTGGAAGAAGGTGAGGAAAAAATGGTAAATGGCGATGTCATGAAGGGGTTAAAGAGGATCAATCACCAAGTGAAAAGTGGCATGTTTTTGCGCTTTTTTTAATTCCCGCTGCTCTCTTGAGTATACCATTTTTTTTAAGGGTATTTTTAAAAAATCCGCCATTTTGGTTGCATGGACTTTTTTATTTAGTGCAAATTTTTATGCATCTTTACAAAAGGGGCGATGCTCACAGGGTAATTATACAAAGCAGCCTAAAGAAACTCTCCCTAATAATCCTCCGAACCAAACCCCTTTGGTAAATACCATAAAAATTAGCGGTAAAGAAAAAATCCAATATCTCTAGAACCATGTGGCGGATAAAAAAAAGTAGCATTTTAAGGGGGAATAGCAGAAATAAAATAAGAGCAAAAAGGGGCGACTTTTGACCTGATGGTAGATCCTCTTTAATATAGCTAAAGTGAGTTGAAGAT
Source organism: Ranitomeya imitator (assembly GCF_032444005.1). Taxonomy (NCBI): domain Eukaryota; kingdom Metazoa; phylum Chordata; class Amphibia; order Anura; family Dendrobatidae; genus Ranitomeya; species Ranitomeya imitator. The sequence goes on from NC_091282.1 coordinate 985,268,903, forward strand.
ATTGAGACAAAATAATATATATTTTTTAAAACATTTACATTTTTTATAGTTTGTTCCCATCCTTTATTATATTAGTCAGGGAAGCTAAAACCCAAGTGTCCACTTTTTATGTTTCATTCCTCAGATAACTACTAAATATGGATCAGTTTTATGGAAGTCCATATTTCATATTCTTTGACCCCTTAGAGGACAGCTTGAGGAGAGTTGAATATTCGGGTCAAACATACGATACATTGTAAATTCCTCAGTCAACCAGCCTAAAACGTTTTGGTAGAAATGACCAAGTTTTGTGCATCATTTTTTTAAAAGCACATTATTTCCTAGATCATTCAGAATTTATCTCCTTCTGCGTAGAGGAATATTTCTAGATTTATATAAGCAATAGATATTGTTCTGAGAATGTAAACATATTTTTACAGGGCTAAAATGTACCCCAAACATTTGTGACTTTCAAAATTAAGAGCCAAAAGTGTGGAAGTGATATAATTGATTTCAACTTCTTGGAGATACAAAATTACAGTACAGACGAATGCTATATGATAGAATGCCTTCATTTATTTTCTGTTGCCTACATACAAAATCTTGCAGAAACGAAAGCCCAATATGCGTCCGACATAGTGATACAGTGGAGAACTCGTGCGTCTAGGACCCGTGTTCCAGCCCCATACAAATCGGAGCTGCCATACAGCAGTGTTTATGACTATTAAGCTATTACATAATAGGGACGTGAACGGTTCTATCTACATTTAAGGTGTTTTGTAGCTTACAGTTAGCTCTTCTAGAAGAGAATCCCGTTTCCTGGATGAAAGTCATTTTGCAGGAATGATATCAGTCGTATGTCAGTCTATCCCAATAGTCCTATTATTGTCACTGGCATCTAGCATAGCTTATGTTTGTTCGTGTGTGATAGAACATATCGAGTTTTGTCTCTGTTTCCATTTCCCTGTCATCGGGTATCGGGGCATTACTTATGTAGAGCTTATTACAGTGCTCAAGAGGGTTTTTCCTGAAGTACAGCTAATAAATATTTCCCAGGTGTTCAACAGCGATTTTTTTTTTAACTGCTCGATTGTCAGAGCTTTAAAGAAGCGCAGTAAATCAGTGACCCAAGCCTTCAGGCCCAGGTATAATAAAACCAGGTGGTGACAACCGAAGTACACTGCCACTTTTTGGCAGAAGATTTATTGCAAGGAGAGTAAGTGTGCCTTTTTACCGTCCCTCATCTAGTAAATGATTCTGCTTCTTAGAGGGAAATTGAAGGCAAACGTTTAAGCTGCTTTTATATAAAAGAACATTTTGAGTTTCCAATTTGTTGTGGAGGTGTACCAGAAAAGGAAAGCATCAGATGCTGGGAGCGGCTAGGACAGGGCAGACAAATAACCCAATGTTATGTAGCTCTACATATACAGCATATTGTTATTTAGGGCTGCCAGTTCTTGGAGTAGAATGTTAAGTGTGCTTGTGATTAATTTTTTGGGGAGAAACAGTTGTTGGCTAAATGAGCACTTTGCAAAGGGTTTTCTTAGGTGTATGGGCACAAAAAAGGGCAGGAGAAAAGGGGACCATTTGCTAAATGAACCAGTTAGGTTACAGTATTCATTCTCCAATAGTCTAAAAAATTAGTAATGGGCATTTTTTCCTTTTAAGAGAATGTGTTAATTTTTAGCAGGAATCTGTCAGAATGTTTTTGCTATTTAATCTCAGAGCAGAGTAATATGGGTCAAGAGTCTCTGATTCCAGGGATGTCACTTATTAGGCTGTGTTGTAGTTTAATTACAAGCCATGTTTTATTGCCAGGAGAATATCACTGCCTGACTGTCTCATGTGCACAACAGTCCAGCTAATCTGTATATCCCCGCCCCCACCACTGATTAACAGCTTTCTGACAATTTACACTGTACACAGGGAGCCACCAATCAACGATGTGTCTCGTGTCAAAGGCTACGTTCACATTAGCGTTGCGCGCCGGTGCGTCGGCGACGCAACGCGCGACGCACCAAAAACGCGCGCAAAAACGCTGCGTTTTGCGACGCGTGCGTCGTTTTTTGACGAAAATCGGACGCACGAAAAATGCAACTTGTTGCATTTTCGTGCGTCCGACGCTAGCGTAGAAAACGACGCACGTCGAAAAACCCTAACAAAAAAACGCACGCGTCCCCTATGTTAAACATAGGGGCGCGTCGCCGCTGCGTCGCCGACGCAACAGCGACGCACATTAGCGTAACGCTAATGTGAACGTAGCCAAACACAGCTCAGCATTCTTGAGCACTGCTACATCTATAACAGAGAAAAAAAGGATTCTATCAAAACTATACCAAGTCGTCCAGTGCAAAAACCTGAGTGTTAAGGTACCTTCACACATAACGATATCGTTAACGATATCGTTGCTTTTTGTGACGTAGCAACGATATCGTTAAGGAAATCGTTATGTGTGACAGCGACCAACGATCAGGCCCCTGCTGGGAGATCGTTGGTCGCTGAACAAAGTCCAGAACTTTATTTCGTCGCTGGATCTCCCGTGGACATCGCTGGATCAGCGTGTGACACCGATCCAGCGATATCTTCACTGGTAACCAGGGTAAACATCGGGTAACTAAGCGCAGGGCCGCGCTTAGTAACCCGATGTTTACCCTGGTTACCAGCGTGAAAGTAAAAAAAACAAACACTACATACTTACCTACCGCTGTCTGTCCCCGGCGCTCAGCTTTTCTGCACTCCTCCTGTACTGGCTGTGAGCGTCGGTCAGCCGGAAAGCAGAGCGGTGACGTCACCGCTCTGCTTTCCGGCCGCTGTGCTCACAGCCAGTGCAAGAGGAGTGCAGAGAAGCTGAGCGCCGGGGACAGACAGCGGTAGGTAAGTATGTAGTGTTTGTTTTTTTTTACTTTCACGCTGGTAACCAGGGTAAACATCGGGTTACTAAGCGCGGCCCTGCGCTTAGTTACCCGATGTTTACCCTGGTTACCCGGGGACTTCAGGATCATTGGTCGCCGGAGAGCTGTCTGTGTGACAGCTCTCCAGCGACCAAACAGCGACGCTGCAGCGATCCGGATCGTTGTCGGTATCGCTGCAGCGTCGCTTAATGTGAAGGGGCCTTTAGGTTGCATGTGAGATGTATGGTAGATTGCTATCTATGGACTGGCTGTGCTGTTTTTTTTTTCTTTTCTTTTTTTAACCCCTTAGCGACCGCCGATACGCCTTTTAACGGCGGCCGCTAAGGGTACTTAAACCACAGCGCCGTTAATTAACGGCGCTGTGGAAAAAGTCCATAGCGCCCCCCAGAGGCCGATTTTCTCCGGGGTCTCGGCTGCCGAGGGTAGCCGAGACCCCAGAGAACATGATTCGGGGGGTTTTTAACCCACCCCGCATTTGCTATCGCCGGTAATTAACCGTTTACCGGCGATCGCAAAAAAAAAAAGAAAAAGCGATCTCTTTTTAATTTCTCTGTCCTCCGATGTGATCGCACATCGGAGGACAGAGAAAAGGGGTCCCAGGTGGCCCCCAATACTCACCTAGCTCCCCCGATGCTCCTCGTGTCTCCCGGTGGGCGCCGCCATCTTCAAAATGGCGGGCGCATGCGCAGTGCGCCCGCCGGCCGGCATCGGGAGAATCTTTGGGGTCTCGGCTGCCGGGGGTAGCCGAGACCCCAAAGAGCACGATCGGGGTCGGTATTACCGACCCCTGTTTTGCGATCGCCGGTAATTAACTGTTTACCGGCGACCGCAAAAAAAAAAAAAAAAAAAGTAAAGTGTAATTCTCTGTCCTCTGATGTGATCGCACATCAGAGGACAGAGAAATAGGGGGATTCGGGGACCCTAGCATACTCACCTAGGTCCCTGGATCCTCTTGCTGCTCCTCCTGGCCGCCGGCAGAAGAACATGGCGGACGCATGCCCAGTGCGCCCGCCATCTGTCTCCATCTGCCGGCCGGCAGGAGAACAGCAGTTGGGGCTAAAATTAGGGTTAGGGGTAGGGTTAGGGTTAGGGGTAGGGTTAGGTTAGGGGTAAGGTTAGGGGTTGGGTTAGGGGTAGGGTTAGGTGTAGGGTTAGGATTAGGTTAGGGTTAGGGGTAGGGTTAGGTTAGGGGTAGGGTTAGGGCTAGGGTTGGGGCTAAATTTAGGGTTAGGGTTGGGGCTAAACTTAGGGTTAGGCTTCTTTCACACTTACGTCGGTACGGGGCCGTCGCAATGCGTCGGCCCGACATACCGACGCACGTTGTGAAAATTGTGCACAACGTGGGCAGCAGCTGTAGTTTTTCAACACATCCGCTGCCCAATCTATGTCCTGGGGAGGAGGGGGCGGAGTTACGGCCACGCATGCGCGGTCAGAAATGGCGGATGCGACGTACAAAAAAACGTTTCATTGAACGTTTTTTTGTGCCGACGCTCCGCCAAAACACAACTGATCCAGTGCACGACGGACGCGACGTGTGGCCATCCGTCACGATCCATCGGCAATACAAGTCTATGGGCAAAAAACGCATCCTGCGGGCACATTTGCAGGATCCGTTTCTTGTCCAAAACGACGGATTGCGACGGAATGCCAAACGACGCAAGTGTGAAAGTAGCCCTAGGGCTAGGGTTAGGGTTGGGGCTAAAGTTAGGGCTAGGGTTGGGGCTAAAGTTAGGGTTAGAGCTGGGATTAGGGTTAGGGTTTGGATTAGGGTTCGTATTAGGGTTAGGGTTGGCATTAGGGTTACGCTTGGGATTAGGGTTAGGTTTGGGATTAGGGTTAAGGTTAGGGTTGTGATTAGGGGTGTATTGGGATTAGGGTTAGGTTTGAGGTTAGGGTTGAGATTAGGATTAGAGGTGTGTTGGATTTGGGGTTTTGATTAGGGTTATGGTTAGGGTTGACATTAGGGTTGTTTTGGGGTAAGGGTTGTGATTATGGTTAGGGTTAGTGATTAGGATTATGGATGAGGTTGGGATTAGGGTTAGGGGTGTGTTGGGGTTAGGGTTGGAGCTAGAATTGGGGGGTTTCCACTGTTTAGGTACATCAGGGGGTCTCCAAACACGACAGCCAATTTTGAGCTCAAAAAGTCAAATGGTGCTCCCTCCCTTCTGAGCTCTGCCGTGCGCCCAAACAGTGGGTTACCCCCACATATGGGGCATCAGCGTACTCGGGATAAATTGGACAACAACTTCTGGGGTCCAATTTCTCTTGTTACCCTTGTGAAAATAAAAACTTGGGGGCTACAAAATCTTTTTTGTGAAAAAAAAAATTTTTTTTATTTTCACGACTCTGCATTCTAAACTTCTGTGAAGCACTTGGACATTCATAGTTCTCACCACACATCTAGATAAGTTCCTTGGGGGGTCTAGTTTCCAAAATGGGGTCACTTGTGGGGGGTTACTACAGTTTAGGTACATCAGGGGCTCTGCAATCGCAACATAATGCCCACAGACCATTCTATCAAAGTCTGCATTCCAAAAAGGCGCTCCTTCCCTTCCGAGCTCTGCCGTGCGCCCAAACAGTGGTTTACCCCCACATATGGGGTACCAGCATACTCAGGACAAATTGGACAACAACTTTTGGGGTCCAATTTCTCTTGTTACCCTTGTGAAAATAAAAATTTGGCGGCTAAAAAATCTTTTTTGTGGAAAAAAAAATATTTTTTATTTTCACGGCTCTGCAGTATAAACTTCTGTGAAGCACTTCGGCATTCAAGGTTCTCAACACACATCTAGATAAGTTCCATGGGGGGTCTAGTTTCCAAAATGGGGTCACTTGTGGGGGATTTCTACTGTTTAGGCACATCAGGGGCTCTCGAAACGCGACATGGCGTCCGATCTCAATTCCAGCCAATTCTACATTGAAAAAGTAAAACGGCACTCTTTCTCTTCCAAGCTCTGCGGTGCGCCCAAACAGTGGTTTACCCCCACATATTGGGTATCTACGTACTCAGGAGAAATTGCACAACAACTTTAGTGGTCTAATTTCTCCTGTTACCCTTGTGAAAATAAAAATTTGTGGGCAAAAAGATCATTTTTGTAGAAAAAATGCAATTTTTTTTTTCACGGCTCTACGTTATAAACTTCTGTGAAGCACATGGGGGTTCAAAGTGCTCACCACACATCTAGATAAGTTCCTTAAGGGGTCTAGTTTCCAAAATAGTGTCACTTGTGGGGAGTTTCCACTGTTTAGGTACATCAGGGGCTCTCTAAATGTGACATGGTGTCCGATCTCAATTCCAGCCAATTCTGCATTGAAAAAGTCAAACGGCACTCCTTCACTTCTAAGTTCTGCGGTGCGCCCTAACAGTGGTTTACCCCCACATATGGGGTATTGGCGTATTCAGGAGAAATTGCATAACAAAATTTATGGTTACATTTCTGTTTTTACACTTGTGAAAATAAAAAAAATGGTTCTGAATTAAGATGTTTGCAAAAAAAAGTTAAATGTTCATTTTTTCCTTCCACATTGTTTCAGTTCCTGTGAAGCACGTAAAGGGTTAATAAACTTCTTGAATGTGGTTTTGAGAACCTTGAGGGGTGTAGTTTTTAGAATGGTGTCACACTTCATTATTTTCTATCATATAGACCCCTCAAAATGACTTCAAATGTGATGTGGTCCCTAAAAAAAAATGGTGTTGTAAAAATGAGAAATTGCTGGTCAACTTTTAACCCTTATAACTCCCTAACAAAAAAAAATTTTGTTTCCAAAATTGTGCTGATGTAAAGTAGACATGTGGGAAATGTTATTTATTAACTATTTTTCATGACATATCTCTCTGATTTAAGGGCATAAAAATACAAAGTTTGAAAATTGCAAAATTTTAAAAATTTTCGCCATATTTCCGTTTTTTTCATAAATAATCGCAAGTAATATCGAAGAAATGTTACCACTAATATGAAGTACAATATGTCACGAAAAAACAATCTCAGAATCAGCGGGATCCGTTGAAGCGTTCCAGAGTTATAACCTCATAAAGTGACAGTGGTCAGAATTGCAAAAATTGGCCTGGTCATTAAGTACCAAATTGGCTCTGTCACTAAGGGGTTAAACATCCAAATGATAGCTTTGGTAGCATGACAACAATCCTCATAAATGTTTGTGGTTATACGGCCCTTTTCTGTGAAGCCGTAGAGTAAGATGTATGAATGAAGCAGATTGAACTCTGTAAGGTATTTTCACACTGGGTGCATATGCAAGGATTTTCTGTATATTTTCCATGTGGAAAATACCCTGACATGAATATTCACAATGTAACTTTAATAACATTGCTGATTTTAAAGGGAACCTGTCACGTCCTTTTATTGCTTTTAAATTGCCCTCAATGTTAGTGATGCTCATTGTATCACCAACATGTTTGTCTCAAGCAAAACGTTTAAGTGTTTAGCGCCAAAATCACTTTTTATACTTTGATTGCTCCACATACCTTCTGTTTCAGTCATAGAGGTGGGCAGCTCTAGATTTCTGTGACGGTCAATCACATGCTTTCCTGGCATGCGCAATGAATCTGGGTCTATGTCCCAGCTTCATATCCTATGTGCTCATGCTATGGAGCGTCAGTGGCCACGTGCCCGTTTGTGAGAATGCACGTTATGTGCGCCTGTCTTCCTGACACACGGAGGCTCTGGAGCATGCGCACATAGGGTAAGAATCTGGGATGTACACCCAGATTCAGTGCGCATGCCCGGAAAGCTGAGCTTTATTGCGCGTGTGCGGGATCTGCTGGGAGATTGCTGTGACGTAATGAGCAGTGACTGGGAGGAATGCAAATATGATTGGCGTGGAGAATTTCAAAATGCATTTCATTCACCGTAACTGAAGGGCTAGAGCGGCCTCTCCCCATCACTGAAACAGAATGTATGTGGGGCAATCATCAAAGTAGAAAAAGTGATTTTTGCACTAAATATTGGGACGTTTTGCTTGAGACAGACATGTTAGTGATGCAATGTGCATCACTAGCATGACATTGGAGGCAGTTTAGTAGCAATAAAGGACGTGACCGGTTCTCTTAAACTGATTTTAAGCTGCTTTGTAATTTTCCTCTGTGAGAGTTCTGCAGCAAAAATGTCCTGTTAACGCAGTGTAGCAATGTCAGGTAGGCTAGTGTTAAATCCTAGCTCGGCAGGCTTTGTATAGTACACCTGACTAGCTCTGCATTTAAACAGGCTAGCTGTTCATCTGAGTCAGTCTGCTGAGGAGGCTGAGCAGACTGGATGTGTCTTGAAGTTGAAGAGCAAAACAAAACAGAATCTCTTCGAGAAGAGTCTACACAGACCATGTGCACCAAACTGTAGGTATCAATTGTTGCTATGGAAGATAGCAGTTTTGTTAGGCCGAACTGGGGCTAGTCCAGTAGTTTGGGTCTATACTGCTTAGTTAGCATCTGCACAAGGTTAGGGATTTATGTTCATAATTTTGTTGTTTTGCTGCTGTGTAGCCTGTTATGACCTGGTGGTTAGGACAATAATGGACCTGGTGGTTAAGAGCACACGGAATGACCTGATAGTTACTAATAATACAGGACAAGCTCTGAGACGTGGGAACTCTGCTGACCGCAATCCCTAATCCTATCACACACACTAGAAATAGCCGTGGATTGCTCCTAACGTTCCCTATGCAACTCGTCACAGCCTAAGAAACTAGCTAGCCCTAAAGATAGAAAAATAAAGCCTACCTTGCCTCAGAGAAATTCCCCAAAGGAAAAGGCAGCCCCCCACATATAATGACTGTGAGTTAAGATGAAAATCACAAACACAGAGATGAAATAGATATAGCAAAGAGAGGCCCGACTTACTGAACAGACAGAGGATAGGAAAGGCAACTTTGCGGTCAGCACAAAAACTACAAAAAGACCACGCAGAGGGCGCAAAAAGACCCTCCGCACCGACTCACGGTGCGGAGGCGCTCCCTCTGCGTCCCAGAGCTTCCAGCAAGCAAGACAAAAATCAAAATAGCAAGCTGGACAGAAAAACAGCAAACAAGAGAAAAACAAGCAGGATCTTAGCTTCTGCTGGGAAGACAGGTCACAAGAACGATCCAGGAGCGAACTAGACCAATACTGGAACATTGACAGGTGGCATGGAGCAAAGATCTAAGTGGAGTTAAATAGAGCAGCCAGCTAACGAATTAACCTCGTCACCTGTGGAAGGAAACTCAGAAGCCGCAGCCCCACTCACAACCACCAGAGGAAGCCCATGGACAGAACCAGCCGAAGTACCATTCATGACCACAGGAGGGAGCTTGACAACAGAATTCACAACAGTAGCCTATGGAAAGCAATAATAATTGCACGTGTTTGGACCAAAGCTGTATTGGACGAGTGAAGGCTGTCAGCCAAAAAAACGTAAAGTACTTGCAGACATAGTGGTAATCTGCTGGCAAATACTAGTTTAATAGTGGTCAGCAGACTACAGGGAGAAGATAAAGTTATAGCCTCCCTGCAGCTGCTCGCTTCCAGGCATTGAGGTGTTAGATGTAGTCACTGCTCAGTAACCAGAGAGCAGGCTGTAATTGTAGCACTTGCTCCTTTACTTCCATCCTGATTTGCAGTGTATGTGCAGAACAGGCTGTCCGTTAAGGAGTGGATATCATAAGAGCGTCCTCACTGTGGTGAACTGAGAATGTTACAGCTCCTGCACCGCCCTGTTGACTGGAAGCCAGCGGCTGCAAGAAGAATTTCTTAATTTTCTTCCCAAGAGCAGCTCTTCCATTTAGACTGTTAGACATAATTAAAGAAGTGTTTGCAAGTTTTTTTAAAGTTATCCCCTATTCATGGGATAAAGTTTAATTTTCCGATCACAGAGGGTCTGACCACCATGGCTTCCACCAATCCCAAGTAATGGGGCTCTGAAGCTGAATGGAGCTTAGGTTAATGTTTATTCGGTTGATTAATTCTTAATGGAAGCGCTGGAGATTGCCAATCGCAGCACTTGGATGATCCTCAGCGATCTTTGGTGCTCCCATTTGAATGAATAGACCTTCAGAGCTTCATTTTTAGGGTTCGTGAAGGCCACGGCAGTTGAACCCCCCCCCCCCCAGCAATTGGAAAGTTATTCCCTGTCCTTGGATAGAGGATAACTTTCAACCTTGAGAACATGCCTTTAATAAAATGGTGTTTACCTGGAGAAGATAACTATGTCTTCAGATGAAAGCCAGTTTTTGTTGAGTGTTCCTTTGCATACTTTTAGTAGTTGGATGAGGTGAGAAACTAACTGCAAGGAAACTTTTATACTAAATGACTTGGCTATAGGGCCCAGAGTTTGCAACCTCAACTAAGCTTTGGTGTCGGATGTCCCTAAAAACCAGCAGTACTGTAAGTTGGCGGAAACATGAATATTTATCATTATAAATGCACAATTATGTAATGGAGTATTTGTGATTTTGCTAAGAATTGGGTGCAATGATAATAGGGATATATGTTATTAGCCGTCTTCGCTGTGTTAGACCGTACTGACATTGGCTGGAGGTTTGTTTACTTCACACAATGTTCTTATTTCCTGTATAATAAAAATATGTTTTTATGGAAAATGATGAAAACATGTAATACATTTTTGTCCAGATCACTTTATTCCCATTGCACTTTTAATTTCCTTGCATTGTGAGTTATTCTCTTGTTAAATGAAATCCAGGAACCATGAAAATACTTTCATCGCCATTTGACTCTGAAATATTCTGGAAACGATAGTAAAAGTGTAGAGGGAATAATATCAATCCCAAAAAAAAGTTTTACAGTTGAAACAAGAAATACATTTGCTTAAAGTGATCTATTTCTGGAGTCTCTTGAATAATAAAATGTTAATATTGGAATCACTTTTTTTTTTCCAAGGGTAAAATAGCCTGAGAATAAGCCTGCATAACTCTTATTATCCTTTCTATGGTTAGGTGATACTCCTCTTTGTACCAACTGCTAATCATATGTTTTCTAAGGTGATACACTGCTGCTAGAGGTTGTGGCAACAGCTTATTGCCTTCACCGCATTAAAATAAATATGCGTGCTCTGCAGACCTGATCAAGTAGCTTTATGGTGAAATCAGGAAAAATAGTTGTCTGCCGCAGTCTCAGGTGTACTGGCAGCTATGGGATTAACCTGTTATGCAGATATTGGTAATAACTCTCCCTTTTGTAATCAAGTTATTGACCAACCATTGACATGTGCGATGACCAGTTGTACCAAAGTAACATATTCATTCTTGTAGGTCTAATAAAGGGGTAATGTTTATTTTTATGAAGAGTGCCAAGCTAGTGTAAGGAGACTTATAGACCATCCAATTGGAAATGAAATAGAAATTTACCTCTTCAGAGAGGAAGAGTACTCAAACTTCAGTGCCATCGCTGGTCCATATTGACTTTTAGTATTATTAGGTCCAATAGATATCGATAGTGGTCAAGTCCTCTTCCTCTCTGAAGAGGCTATTTGCAAAGTCAGAAGAAAAATCATGTTTAAGCACCATTTTGTGTGTATGTTGTGAGGCAGTGACCGGTGTTATATGCGAGGGTCGCTATATGTCCCCCAGGATGTGCAAAGAAGCATATAAAGGACGTGAGAGTGCATTATAGTCACAGGCATAGTTGTGATTGCAATGCAGAATAAAAGTGAGTATTGGTCTTGGGCATGCTATGTGTCCAGGGCAGAGATAAGAAAACGTGTTTTAGGCCTTTTTTTTTAAACGGACTGCAGGATGTCATGGTGCGGTCAGTTTCCTCCCTGGCCCCGAGTTTTCCATGTGGCCAACGGCCACAGGTTCTTTTGTAAAAAAACCCTGCAGCAAGGGGGTCTGTGTGTCAGTGTGCAGTTTGCAGCAAGCAGAGCACACTGCTCTGCAAAAGTTCAGCCTGTGTGAGGGAACACAGAACCAAGCTAAGCAAACTCCTGGCACCCCACAGTGTGATACGGTGGTGCAGTCGCCCTCGGCAACTGGACGCACTCATGGACTGTTGTAGTTCCCGGCTGTGATCCGGAGGATACCTTGTGCTGTGCTGTGCACTGTGTGAGTTTGGACATTAAACACGTTTTAGTTTTGAACTTTGCTGGGTGTGATGCTCTACAGTGTGTGTGTGTACAGTATGTGTATGTATGTGTATGTATATGTATATATATATATATATATATATATATATATATATATATATATATATATATATATATATATATATATACAATGCCTACAAGTAGTATTCAACCCCCTGCAGATTTAGCAGGTTTAATAAGATGCAAATAAGTTAGAGCCTTCAAACTTCAATCAAGAGCAGGATTTATTAACAGATGCATAAATCTTACAAACTAAAAAGTTTTGTTGCTCAGTTAAATTTTTATAAATTTTAAACATAAAAGTGTGGGTCAATTATTATTCAACCCCTAGGTTTAATATTTTGTGGAATAACCTTTGTTTGCAATTACAGCTAATAATCGTCTTTTATAAGACCTGATCAGGCCGGCACAGGTCTCTGGAGTTATCTTGGCCCACTCCTCCATGCAGATCTTCTCCAAGTTATCTAGGTTCTTTGGGTGTCTCATGTGGACTTTAATCTTGAGCTCCTTCCACAAGTTTTCAATTGGGTTAAGGTCAGGAGACTGACTAGGCCACTGCAACACCTTGATTTTTTGCCTCTTGAACCAGGCCTTGGTTTTCTTGGCTGTGTGCTTTGGGTCGTTGTCTTGTTGGAAGATGAAATGACAACCCATCTTAAGATCCTTGATGGAGGAGCGGAGGTTCTTGGCCAAAATCTCCAGGTAGGCCGTGCTATCCATCTTCCCATGGATGCGGACCAGATGGCCAGGCCCCTTGGCTGAGAAACAGCCCCACAGCATGATGCTGCCACCACCATGCTTGACTGTAGGGATGGTATTCTTGGGGTCGTATGCAGTGCCATCCAGTCTCCAAGCGTCACGTGTGTGGTTGGCACCAAAGATCTCGATCTTGGTCTCATCAGACCAGAGAACCTTGAACCAGTCAGTCTCAGAGTCCTCCAAGTGATCATGAGCAAACTGTAGACGAGCCTTGACATGATGCTTTGAAAGTAAAGGTACCTTACGGGCTCATCTGGAACGGAGACCATTGCGGTGGAGTACGTTACTTATGGTATTGACTGAAACCAATGTCCCCACTGCCATGAGATCTTCCCGGAGCTCCTTCCTTGTTGTCCTTGGGTTAGCCTTGACTCTTCGGACAAGCCTGGCCTCGGCATGGGAGGAAACTTTCAAAGGCTGTCCAGGCCGTGGAAGGCTAACAGTAGTTCCATAAGCCTTCCACTTCCGGATGATGCTCCCAACAGTGGAGACAGGTAGGCCCAACTCCTTGGAAAGGGTTTTGTACCCCTTGCCAGCCTTGTGACCCTCCACGATCTTGTCTCTGATGGCATTGGAATGCTCCTTTGTCTTTCCCATGTTGACCATGTATGAGTGCTGTTCACAAGTTTGGGGAGGGTCTTAAATAGTCAGAAAAGGCTGGAAAAAGAGATAATTAATCCAAACATGTGAAGCTCATTGTTCTTTGTGCCTGAACTACTTCTTAATACTTTAGGGGAACCAAACAGAATTCTGGTGGGTTGAGGGGTTGAATAATAAATGACCTTCTGAAAAGACTTTTCATAATTAAAAAAAAAAAATAAACAAAGAAATAACATTCTTTTTTGCTGCAGTGCATTTCACACTTCCAGGCTGATCTACAGTCCAAATGTCACAATGCCAAGTTAATTCCAAATGTGTAAACCTGCTAAATCTGCAGGGGTTGAATACTACTTGTAGGCACTGTATATATATATATATATATATATATATATATATATATATATATATATATATATATAATTGTGATGCAGTGACCCATGCTGCAGCTGGAGGGCGCTGTGTGGGCTCCTCAGTATACCCGTGAAGGCATAACTGGGTTTGTGAAACAGTGTCCGGCATGATTGTAAATGGCCGGTTTGTGTCACAGAGGGAGTTTGCGCTGTAAGCCAGTATTGTTGTTCTGGAACTCAATAAGAGTTGTGTTCGTGTAACTTTATAAGGGAGGCTTACAGGGTTAGTCAGAGAGCTGGCCGGGTCTGACTAACCACACACACCTCCCACCTATGGGAGTGGTTACAAGTATATAATGTGACCATGGTATGGTCCCTTGGGGAAGAGTGTATGGACCTGAATGATCCGTTTGTACGGTCCTGGATGATCTATGTGTTAGAAGGTCCCACGTGGGGATGGACTTCCTGAAGAGCACATGGTGAGGCCTTGGACTTGGAGGCCTGTGTGTTGGGAGATCCTGGAAGTAGGATCGAATCCCTGAAGAGCACATGGTGAGGCCATGGATCTGAAGGCCTTTGTTGAAAGCTCCTGGGAGTAGGACTTTCTGAATAGCACATGACATGGCGAGGCCGTATGTGTAGAGTCTGTGTTGGCACTGCGTTGGGGAATCTACCATTTCCTCGGCGGATCTGGACTGTCATGAGTGCCCTGGTCACAAGGACTGTGATCCTAGTAAGACAGCTTCCCTGAGAGAGAGAGTACTGACAGGAGTCTGCGTGTGGAGCAGGAGCTCCTGGAAGGTAATCCAGAGTATGGGGAACGGGGGGGGCTGGGGTCAGTTAATGAACTGTGCGGTCACCTATGGTAACTGGAAGGAGTAAGGTCCAGCATGTTTAGAGACTGCAACATAATGTCGTGTGTTGGTGCCTGTTGTGTTCCATAGACATGAATGAACTGTTCGGTAACTAGATAAAGAGGTCCGGCGTGTTTAGTGATTGCGTTTCAAAGCCATATACTATGAAGTGCTAAGGACTATGTGAGGTCTGTGATGAGTAACATAAAATAAACTAGGCACTCAACTTAAAGATGAAGCAGCGGATGCTGCGTCTTTCTCCAGGCACGTGCACACATTCAGGTTCCCTGGCTTGTTTACCATTGGGGTTTTTCCTCTTTAAATGCCCCATACTCTTGTGAAAGTCACCATACCGAGACGTGCCTCACTAAAATCCACAGTATTCCCATGAATCCCTGACACTCCTGTATAGTTTGTATAGATTGTTCCTTTGCTAAATTTTGTATGTCCTTTTCTTAGTTCTATAATTTTTTTTTTGGATAGGTCTTTCTTGGGCTGATGGAAAGATTTCACCCAATTAGATGTTTATTTGATAGACATCCCTGTATCATGTTATACTCTGCAGACAATGTCCTGGAGACTTGGAGCCAACAGACTGTGCAAATAACAAACACTTGGCTAGGTCAAAAACAGTGACATTTCTAGTTCAGCGTGAATCTCGGCCTTTTTTATTTCAGGTCCATATGTTGACAGAATCCATCAGTGCAGGTTACTGATACCTGTCCTTGTGTGAAGTGTCATCTTTTTGTCTGCCCTTCATCTAAGGTTCATGTCACCTGGTGGAATCTTCTTACATTTCTGGTTACTTAACATGTTTGTCTCACCTAAGTTATAGCATTTCTGTTCCAGTGAAAGCTAGTATTTCAGGAGTTACTTTGGTTAATGCCTTCATATTCATCCCATAGGTCTCATCCTATTTATCAAACATCATGATGCAAATGTACAGGCTTGTATTTGGGGGGTGTCTCGAAATGTCAATGTTTAGGCAAAATCAACAAAAAGCTAAATGTCTTTCCATCTCTTCTGAGCCCTGTGATGCCGCAAAAGACCGTATTGTATGACAACACATCTCATATTGTCATAATTGGGAGAAACTGTGGTTTATTGTTCTTTTATTGCCCATAGTGAAAATTAAAAATTAGGGTTAATATTACATTTTATTGGGAAAATGTTTTTTTTTTTCTTTTTGCAGCTCAATTGTTCTAAATTCTATAAAACACTGATGATAATTACACAGTTAATTTCAGTTTCACCTTTATGGTTTTCATTGTAGAGGTACCTCATTGGCTCTCTGAATTCAGCATGGCTCCAGAAAAAAAATATTCCAAAAATGCAAAAATATCTGCCTTCCTAAAGTCAAATAGTACTTCTTTCTATCTGACACCTGTTGTGCGCTAAACTGCAGCAGCTTACAGCCTCATATGGGGTATTGCTGTACTTGGGACAAGAGAAAGTGTGCTGAATTCAAAGATGTTTTTTCTCCTATTACCCCTTGTGAAATTGGCTTTGCTTCTGGGTCATCGGCTCCCCCCAGAAAGGCAGAGCAAAGTTCCTAAGTCTGTGATTCAGCTGCATAGGTTTGAGATTTGCCGTGCTGGGTTGACGATGTAGGAGACATCCGAACCCATCTAGACAGGAGAGCTGATAATTGTGAGTAGAGAGGAGACCCTGAGCACAGATCTGCGACACCCATCGGAACAGGCTGTGCCCAAAATCATGAGGCACGGGAAAAGTTTAAAATATATTTTCATGTACTGTATCTACGGGGAAGTATTAGGCTTATATATAGATTGCTGATTTGATTTATAAGAAGTCTTAAAGGTGGTGCTTTTAGCTTGTATGGGGAAAACTTGGTGGCTCTTTTTAAGGCCCATTTGTTAAAAAACAGCTATGGGGTCAAGAACCCCAGGTGTTCCTTGGGGAGTGTAGTTTTGTTCCTTGTTATTTTGACATTGTTTCTTAAGTTTTGACACCTTTGGTGCCTGGAAAACATCCCAATAAATATTCACTATATCCATAATGTGCTCCTTCAATTCTGAAGCCTGTGTGAGTTAAAGGGAACTTTTTGGTAAAAATGCGCGATTAACCGGCAGATATGGGATTAATTTGCATGATAATGGTGTTCTGAAGCCGTCTGTGAACTTTATTCCTCCTGGTAGCCTCGAACTTTCAGTCATAGGAGTGGGCCGGCGCGGCATCAATCAGTGCTCAGTGAGCTATGGCTGTAACATGCCCCGGAAATGACTGACAGCCAGCTGTAATGCTGAGCTGGCCGCCAGTCAGTGCCACGGCGGTGCGATTTCAGCTGCTGCCCATTATGTACTGAGCGGTGACCGAAGCCGTAGCGGCCACACTTCTAAGACTGCAAGCCCAATGCTACCGGGAGGAATAAAGTTATTTTTTTTCCTGGCAGCGTGGATCTCATACGGGAATCGGGCAGCTTCAGGACGCTATTAACTGGCAGACTAATCATATATCTGCCTGTTTTTTAGATGAGAGGTTCCCTTTAACTTTTATATTACAGCCATACATGTCTAAAAAAAATAAATAAATTGCAGACTCTGGTAACAATTAGCTGATTTTCTCTGTTATTTCCTGCTTTTTTTTTTTTTAACAGAAAAGAAAGGATTAAAATTAACGTCTGTAAAAAAAAAAATAAAAAAAAAAATGGGAATTTTATTTCCACTTTTTCTTAATCCTGTAAAGCACCTATAGGTATGTGGACATGTCTTTTTCAAGCAGACTCCGCTGAGAAATCCAACTGAAAATGCGCTACCAATACGCGCAGAAGAATGAGCATGTGCGTTTCTAAGCAAAAACGACTTGCTGTGCATATAATCTGTCTTATAAGCATATTGTAAGCTTCATAATTCCAAGGATGCCAAGCAATTAAAGGGAGCTGACCATTCCTTGTTTTTTTCCGCTTTAAATACTCTATATACGTTATAATAGAAGCACTAGCACTTTCTTTATTACTGAATGGAGTTAGAAAAAAAAATCCTGAAATCGGCAGCGGGAAAGAAGCCCATGAAGGTTTCCATATGCTCAAGTATACCGTCAGCAGTCAAAAACTACAAAAAAATTCTGAGGAAATTGAAAAAAGTGCTTAGGCTATGTGCACACGTAGGAAAAAGAGGTGCAAAATTTTCTGCACAAAATCCGCATCTCCTGGCAGAATCCGCAGCCACGGTTTTTATGCGGATTTTGACACTGCGGATTTTTAACATGGAGGGGTGCAGAAACGTTGCAGATCTGCACAAAAGGAGTGACATGCACTTCTTTGAAATCCGCAGCAATTCCGCACTGATTCCACACATCTTTTTTTCCCCCATTAACTAACATTGTACAGTACATCACAGTGCGGATCTGCAGCAAATCCGCATCGTGTGCACATAGCCTAGAGTTGACTCGGGGGGGGGGGGGGGGGAAACACCAGAATTTCCTGAAGTGTCTTCCTCTTGAACAACCTAGCTGGTTTGCATGCCTGAAAAGACATCATGTGCACATACGCTTATTCGGCTTTGTTTTCATTTCTTTTTCTTCGATTTTTCACCATCAGCATATTTTTTTTCTTCTTACCATCTTCCCAGTATTTCATGGTGTCTTTCTGTTGGCTTTTTCTGGTTGTTGTTTTATCTCCCTTTAATAATGAGGAAACTGCCAATGATTTTTCAATCGAAAAAAGTTATTAAAATGCTCAAAAAATGCCATATTGACTTCCATGCATCTTTTTGAGCCTTTCGATTGATTAAAGTATAGACCGTCTTCAAAATGCAAGATGCCTGAAGAATGGTCTCACTTTTGTTACCACTTGGCAGCCTTGGAAATCTGAAGATGTTAAAAGGAATCTGTCAGAAGGTTTTTGCTACCTCATTGAGCACAGCGTACTATAGGTAAAGAGAAGCTGAATCCAACGATGTATCACTTAGTCTACTTAGTGCAGATTTAGCAATGCAGCAGAGCTGAGAATCTTAACCTCGCCCACATTAGGCTCTGTATGTACATAGTCTATAGACAGTGAACTACTTATTACAGGTGGAGGGGGCGAGTCAGACTAGCATGCACAAGGATAATCACAAGGTAATAAAACCTTCATTACAAAATACATAGCAAATACCTGCTGCCAGATTCTCCTTTAAAAGATGCCCAAATAACTGAACATAGGAACAGCAAGTTGTTGTTCACTTAAAATTGCAAATGTTCAGAAAAAAAAAATGGAATTGTAAAATCTGCTCAATTTTCTAAATGTTCTGTAAATTTCATTAAAACCCCCACTAAACTTGTCAGCTTGAAAAATGTAAAGCAGAATACATCATGAGAACACATTCTTAAGTCCACTTGGATTAGCAGAAGTTAGTGTAAGCGTATCAATGATCATACCACATAAAATGATGTCTGTGAAATTCCAAAAGTAAAGGAATTAGGCTAGGGTCACATTGCGTTAGTGCAACCCGTTTAGCGCTAGCGGGTTGCGCTAACGCAATGTTTTTAATGTGGCCGCGTCCCGGGGTCGCGGTAACGTCCCCGCTCTCGCAGATCCCCGATCTGCGAGAGCGGGGAACGGACCGCGGGCGCGCCTCGGACGCTGCGAGCAGCGTCCGCGGCGCGCCAGGAAACACCGGCGCGTCGCTAGCGCGTGCCGAACATGGCACGCGCTAGTGCTGCGCGTTCCCATTGCCATGAATGGGCGCGCTAACGGACGCGTTGCACGGCGTTAATTTCGCCGTGCAACGCTGTCCGTTAGCGCTTTCCCATTAACGCAATGGGAACCAAGCCTTAACGGTAAGTAGGGAATCTAAGCACAAAATAGAATATTTTGACCCCCTTCCTTTTAATCCCTTCCCGCCATGGACATTTTTTTTCGTTTTTTTTCTCCCCTTCTTCCAAGAGCCATAACCTTGTTATATTCTTGCCAGTCAGCAGAATGAGGGCTTTTTCTCTGATTTTCTTAAATGGTTGATGTATTTCTAAAAAATTTCTTTTCAGATTTTAAAACCTGTCACTTTTTACTGTATTTAACATTACTGTATTTTACTGTATTTAACAGACCCCTTAGGAGGCTTGAATCTGCGATTGTCCGATCCCAGGGCTTCAGCTCTGCTATGTATAGCAGAAACGATGATCCGACATTCACAGGGGTATCATAATAACAGGCACAGGGGGCTTCTTGTCAGCCAGCTGCTAATCAGTGATGGGGCGGGGTTACACATATAAGATGGACTGGTTTGCATGCGAGACCTAGTCCAGCAGTGATAATCTCCTGCTGACAAAATACCCATTGTATTGAAACTACAGCACCCAGGCTAATAAATGACACATTCTCCGAATTAGGGTCTCGGTCCTAACATTTTGCTGCTCTCAGATTAAATAGCAAAATCCTGTTGACAGATTCCTTTAACCCTTTCACGACCATGGGATTTTCCGGTTTTGCGTTTTTTTGCTCCCCTTCTTCCCAGAGGCATACCTTTTTTATTTTTACGTCAACATGGCCATGTGAGGGCTTGTTTTTTGCGGGACGAATTGTATTTTTGAGTTACTCCATTGATTTTACCATATAGTGTACTGAAAAATGGGAAAACAATTCCAAGTGCAATGAAATTGCAAAAAAAGTGCAATTACACAATTGCTGCTTTTTTATTTATTTTTATTTTTTTACCATGTTCATTAAATGTTAAAACTGACCTGTCATGATGATTCTCCGGAACTTTTCGAGTTTGCAGATACCAAATATGATTCATCATCATCCCAAGGGTCAGCGTTCATAGGAGATCTGCAATGACTAGCACGGTGGTCTTCTGCAGATCCCTGGTTGTCATGCCGAGCCATCGGCACCCTGTGATCATGTGACGGGGCGACAATGGGCGTTGTGACGTGCTTCCAGTACGATTATGTTAAATGCTACGGTCAGAGATTGACAACGGCTTTTAACATGTTAACAGCCGCAGATGGATCGAGATTCCACCCGCGACTGTTTAGGGACACAGGGCAGCTGATAAAATCTGCTAGAAAAGATGCTGCTCAGCTCCGGAGCTCACATCAAAAGGAGAGACTCGACCTATGAGGTACCTATACATCATAGCTTGTTAAAGTCTGATGTCTTCACTATTTTGCATTAATAAAGAATTCTTTTCTTTGAAGAGCCATTAAAAAGTGACTATTGTTTTTATTTTTTGGTTTCATAACTGAATAGTACTTTTGAAAATAAGGAACTTTGTAATATGTCTTATTAGAGAATGTTGCTTGTTTTGCCTCCGGGACTTCTCACAATTCTTCCTCTGTTTTTTTTTTTTCCCATTTCTGAGATAGGAGATAAGAGTTGGTGCCTATAAAATTCATGGGAGAACTCTGACTAACACGTGTAGTAGAATGTCCGTGTCTTCCTCAAGCTTCTACCCCCCCATCTCCATAGTACTTTAAAAGCACCAATTGTCATTTCCTATATCACCTATATCAGTAATGGAACAACCCGTCTTCAATGAAAACAGATTTTACCCATGAATTTGGAGTGAAAAAAAAAACAATTTCTCCAAAAACAACAATAACTAAATAAAACAACTGTTACTCTTTAAATGTTGAAGATTTGGACAGACAAGAGCACATATGTTTATTATTTGAAAGTGAAGGATCATTTTAAGATTAACATGGATTATTATCTCTTACAGTTCGCTAACATTTCCTGTATGAATTATTTCAAAATTGTCAGTAACCCACGCAATCCTAGAACTAAATATGGATTGATGTGGAGGACTAGAACTGAATGTACTGGTAAATGACTATGTTCATTTCTTTTTATAGTACAATGTTCCTTTATTCCAAGACCACATGAAAAATTGCTGTATGTACTACAAACCATAGTTACTGGGAAACTGTCCTGGATGTAAATGTTTTAGTGAAATATTTTGTAGTAAGAATAGTAGTCTGGAGTTTACAATAGCCTGCCACTTGGGGATCATTTTCAGAAAATCGCACATCAAGCAGCCAGTTACCAGGCATCATCTATGTATCCATAGATATGAAGTGCATTAAGATGCAAACACTGTCATACCGTGTGCAAGAGGTGAATTTCATTGGAACCTAAAGTCAAAATTTTGCACACCCCATGTGCCACCCACTGTCAAATGTTCGTTGTGTGCAAGGATTGGTGGTTCGGACGAGACTGCTTGTGCAGAATGTAAGAGGCAAGATAACGTTATCATCTTCTGCTGTGCTCTGCGTAGGTAGTGATATGAAACGTGTGTGTCATAGGAAACAGCTCGTCAAATAGGTAAACAGAAGATTGATCCTCACCTATTATGGTCGTAGTGTGAAAGCGTACAGCCAGCCCCTACATGCCTTTCACGCAGGGTTCTTCTGGAAGAAACGCGCGTAGGGGATGGCAGTCTGCTTCTACACTACAACCATAATGGGTGAGGATCAATCTTCTGTTTACCTATTTGACTAGCTGTCTCCTATGACATACACATATTTCACTATATATGGCTTACTAGCCTTAAGAACTTGATTCCTCTGGTCGGAATTTATTCTATTAGTGTGGACTCTTGGACTTTTTACCTGTGTCCTTCATTGTTCTTGCTACCCATGAAATGATCATATGTATTTAAATGTACTGTTGTAATTTTTACTATATGTGATAGTAATTTAATAAATACTATTTTTTTTTATTTATACACAGTAGCCTTGATGCCAATTGTCCAAAATTTGTATATAATTCATAACCTATAACTTTTTATTTTTCTTCAAATTGCAATACATGTGCTTGGAGGATAAGAGTATGTTTCCACGTTCAATATTTGCTACGGATTGGACACTACGTACAGCCTCAGCGTCCAATCCGCCATCGGCCAGATGTTACAGCGTAGTGGATGGGATTTTATGAAATCGTAACTCCACTATGTGTCCAAAGACACAGGTGGCAGACCTGCGTATACGCACATGCAACGCGTCTGTATAGACCACAGCATGTCTATTTATCTTGCAGAGATGCTCAGTCTCCGCAAGATAAATTACACAGTCTATGTATAGGATGTGGTGATTCCGCCTGTATTCAATGAACACAAGCGGAATCACCGCGCGTACAAATGTCGGCAGCGCTTTGGACTGAGTGGGTATCTGCTACAATAAAAGCTCTGCCTTTACGGAACGTGAAAACATACCCTTAGACAGGAACGGACTGGGGCTGAAATTCAGTCCTGGCATTTGAAATCACACAGGCACATGTTGACCCCGTCCCCATGAACCAGATGGGATATATTACTAATATTACCCTGGATGGAGGAAAGGAAGATTTACTGCAAGACCAATATTTCTAATGATACCCATGGCCTGCTGGGGTAAGTGACAGAGTCAGCAACTTTGTGCTCCATCACAACTCTTAACAGTATGGGTGTCTTGAGAACACCGATTCTGTTAACAACGTAGCAGACAAGGCAGCCCATGACCAGACAGGCCCTTCTGGCATTTGCCAGAATTGCCAGATGGCCAGCCTGGCCCTGCCCTTAGAGATGCAATATTACACTAGTTGAAATGACTCTGGGAGTCTAACAGTTCACTGGTTAGGCCGGGGGTGCAAAATTTTTGCCTGCCCCAGGCACTGGCATCCCAAACTATGCCACTGGGTGCAAGAGTATGGGGAATCGTACTGGATAAAGGAATCCGGTTGTGGGGAATAATATCTAAAGGGGAATTGAGGAAGAGTTAGAATAGTGAATATTCTATGCCAGCCTAAAGAGATGTGTTTTAGATAACTCTTTAAGGGGTAATTTAGTACTAGATAATGCCTTGTTAAAGGGAATCTGTCTGATCTCGACCTTGTTTATTTTGGGTTCACTAACCCTGCAGGTCATCCTTTCACCTAAGTACTTGCCTTCAGGCCCTTGGTACCGTTTATTCCGTACCCTTGCCCCGGTGACTATATCTCGCTGAAACACCACTGACCGCACCTGCAACTCCGAGCATATGTCCGTATGACGTTGCATCCGAACCTGAGCCTCCCAACACTGCTGTCTAGTGAGCGCCCTATCTAATTTACCCTGTCCCCCATCTCCATCTGTGGCCGGTGCCGGTTCCGTGTGCATACATCCCCAGTCGCCTCCGCGACCATACACTCCCGGCTTTTCTCATACCTGTGTTTTTTTATACCTGCGTCTCTGTGTGGGACCCTGGATCTGAGCTGTCCCTAACATACCAGGGAACACCTCCAGCTCGGGGTTCCCTCTACTGCCACAGCCTCTAGGGGGGATCCTATCTGGGTTACACTCTATCCCTAAATTGGCGACCCCTGTGGCAGACATCTTAGCATCTTTTGGTTTTGTGCCCGAAACAACATTTTCAATTTATCCTGCCGTTACTTCTAGGGGGAGCCTATCGGGATTACACTCTGTCTCTAAGGTTGGCGACCCCTATGGCAGGTATCTCACCATCTTCGGGTTCTACACACGGCATAACATTTTCCGTGAGAGAGTTGAGCCTGGTCTCCCACAGGGACCAAAACAGGAGCAAGTCTCTCCCCAACACAGTCCCATATGGAAAGGTCTTTGCCCCGTATGGTGTAGAAAAATCGACCTCCGTGGTCAGGTATTCACGGATTTTCCCGTGGATACCCATTACCTCGACTTTCTGTCCTTTGGTGTTGTCCGTGGCAACAAGGGACCTATGGACCAGAGTCACTTTACTCTCTTTGTCCAGGAGAGCCTCTGTTTGGCACCCATTCACGAATACCTGGCACAATCGTGGTTTGTTGCCAACAGTGCCCGTAGTGATGGTACAAGCTGACTGGGCACACATAAACTCATGGTGAGGATTTCCGCAGACCATAGGCTCAGATGTCACCGAACAATTACTAGTCCCTTGCCCGGGCTCTGGTGCAACGTCCTGAGTGGATTTATACCGCTCAATCAATTCTATCAGCATTTCCAGGGTGCCTAGGTCCCTTAGACCGACTTAACGCTGCATGGTGGCCAGCAGAGCCCTCACCATCCGGTCAGCCACGATTCTATCCATCATCTCGAATGGGGAATAAACTCAGGTTGGAGCCATTCCTCCACTAACTGCAATAAGTCATTTGCTTGATACCTGGCGGATCGAGACTCTACATATTACCACTGGTACACCCAATGATTGCCCCTTACCTTTGGGGTCTCTTCTTGACTCTGATGATCGCCCCTCACCTTAGGGGTCCCCTCTTTACACCGCTGAAGCTCTGCTGGCTTCCCCTGCAACGCCTCTTGCTGCAGCTGCATCTCCTGCTTCAGAACCCCTTGCTGCGACCGCTGAAACTGCAGCGCCTCTTGCTGAACCCTTTGCTGATTGAGCACAACCTGCTCCAAAAGTTCCTCCATTAATTCAGCAGACTTGCACAACGATTTGCAGCACTCTCTGGGTTATGCCTTAATTCACACAGTCTACATTCTTTCCACCATATGTGATGCAGTGGTAGCACCGTACGCAGTGAAACGGCAGTGACTACAAGCAAGTTCAAACAAAACGTTCCTTTAAAATGTTACTTCACACAGTCCATTAGAATACATAACACTGCTTTTGTTTGCAGTCCCTAGACAAGCCGGACTTCCCTTTGTCCAGTTTCCCTGGGCAACCACACGCCGGGACCAAGTCTCTTAACTCACACAGTGCAGAGCACGCTATATCCTCAAGATCGCAGCCGGGTAAACAAAAGACAGCCTGAGACACAGGGTGTCAGTTCCTTTTGGTTCCTCTTGCCCCTGTGTCACCTCACACAGGGAGTGCTTTTCCGACAACTGCTTTGTCTGCTTCCCAGACCAACACTGACACACCTCCCCCTATACTACAGGGCTTTTAATTAGTCACTGCTTCACCATTCTAATCACAGCTACACCTTTGACCGCAATACACCTTCTTGGCCTCACTACGCCTCCATGCGCATTCTGGAGAGCAACAACAGTGCCCCCTAGCTGTAACAGGGGTCACTGCCTCACAACATGCATAATTATTCACATTCACTGATAGAAAGCTGAGATCCCGAAAATGGAAATTAATTGATCCAATGACTAATCTATAGGTACAAATAGAAAGTTTTTTCTTTTTTATCTAAAACAACTTTGTATGTTTGCTTTTTATGTCAGTAAAATGAATGTACAGTTTTTGATGCACAAAGTTTGTAGAACGTGTCTAAAATAAAGGTCCACTGTTTTATCCATAACATGAAACTCTACTGTGCATCATTATGTGGTGCTGCAAATGCAGCTTCCATTATTGCCATCACTTGTGTACGCATGATAAATCCTCTCCATCTTGAAATATGGTGTTTAGGCATCACGTCTTTTCTTGAATGGCATATGGTGGCACTACGTGCCCTTACAAGTCAGGAGTCTTTTTTTTTTTCTGGAAGTTGCGTGCACAGCGTAGCCCACTATGTTATTTCAAACAACGTGTACAATCATAATAATCACCAATTTCCGAAAAGCTTTGTAGAATGTTACAAATGTACATAGTTCAGAAGAGAAATTTTGAGAGGGGGTGAGTGTGGATAAGGAGGAAGCAGGAACATGTAATGCAAAGCTTTATCAGATTAAATGCCCCCATCTCCTTCATTCACTTTCATAGAACAGGCTTAAAATATTAGTTTATTTTATTGTGGTAGAAATGGTTGTATCTTGTTGAAAACTGTAAACATTTTCTGTCCCACACATTCCTATAGATACTGTGCCTCACGTTAACAATGTGTTAGGATGTGTGTGGTTTAAGCATTACTTTAGATGTACAAAAATCTTACAGCATATATTTATTTTTGATAGTGTATCGGTAATCATTTTAAAGGGAACCTGTCACTCCGTTTTTTCAGTAGGAGATAAAAATACCATTAGGGCCTCTGAGCTGTGCTTTACAATAGGGTATTTTTTGTCCCCTGATTCCCTACCTATGCTGCCGAAATACCTTACAAAAGTGTCCTTTTTCACCTGTCAATCAGGCTGGCCAGGTCAGATGGGCGTGGTCACAGCGCTGTTTCTCCCCCACATCTTGCTTATGTTCCCGTTGGTGGCGTAGTGCTTCTCGCATGCGCAAGTGCCAAATGCACTGCGCAGCTGTAGAAAAAGAGCGCGCTCGCCGCTATTCAGCGGTTTCTCGGTGGGCGCGGCCATCTTCCTGAGGCCGCGCGTGCGCAGATGGAGTCTCCTGCTTCCCGGGGCTTCAGGAAAATGGCCGCGGGATGCTGCGCGTGCGCAGATGGACATCGCGGTGGCCATTTTCCTGAAGCCGAGTTCGAACTCTCAGCACTTGCGCATGCGAGAAGCACTACGCCACCAACGGGAACATAAGCAAGATGTGGGGGAGAAACAGCGCTGTGACCACGCCCATCTGACCTGACCAGCCTGATTGACAGGCGAAAAAGGACACTTTTGTAAGGTATTTCGGCAGCATAGGTAGGGAATCAGGGGACAAAAAATACCGTATTGTAAAGCACAGCTCAGGCCCTATTTAACGGTATTTTTATCTCCTACTGAAAAAACGGGGTGACAGGTTCCCTTTAATACTAATTAAAAAACTTCAACCATTTGCCAAGTGGAGGGATATCTAATTTATCATGATGTTGCTACATCTCACGAAATATAACCATAGAAGTAGCAATAAACATTAGTAATGCTCTTATCACGGGTTTACCGCAACAGAGTGGAACCAGAAGACCGCAGTGT
Organism: Ranitomeya imitator; assembly: GCF_032444005.1. Taxonomy (NCBI): domain Eukaryota; kingdom Metazoa; phylum Chordata; class Amphibia; order Anura; family Dendrobatidae; genus Ranitomeya; species Ranitomeya imitator. Next base: position 985,296,111 of record NC_091282.1, read on the forward strand.
CTTCTTTCTTCTACTCCTGCACTGTTTAGAAGTACTTCATCTTCATATTGAACAATGAAGGTTTATTTTAGCAGTACAGGGGTTAATCTGCTCAGTTGAGAGCTACTGAAAGCTTTTCTTCATTAAGGCTCTCAGCTGTTGACTATTAGCCACTCCCATCTCCTATATAATTTGGGCCCTGTTAAGCACTCATTGCTATTGTAGCTTCATGCTGCATGGTTAGGAGATGGTGGTTTGTTGTTGTTGTTGTTGTTTGAGAAGGCATTTGGAGGATTTATCCAAGACTGTTGCTAGGTTTTGGGTGTGTAATAATCCCCTTCCTTCTCCTACTGGTTTTACACCATCTCCCACTCACCGATGTTTACTTCTGTTCGTTGTGTGAGCATATTTGTATCATTGGTATTATACTTTATCCCTGCTCATATTACCTTGTTAGTCTGGTTGGTGTATTACGGTACACTACTACTCCTCTCCTTCCTGGATGGGGAAGGGTACAGACTGACAGCTGATTCGAGAGCTAAGGCAATGTACGTTTTTGGCCGTGGCGTCTTCACCATCATAAGTAATCTGGGGAGCAGGGCGAACTAGGCACCCCTAGCGTTCCGGACAGGGAAGGAGCCCCTGGTCCCGGGATACCCGACAACAGAATTGTGATGGCTCTTTGTTGTGACTGTGATACTTACTTATGCAGGGTTATCCAGGGTTATGGCATGGGGTTGGGATTCCGCTGGCTTTAACCCTTAAAATATTGCAGTATTGAAATATACTTTCTTAAATGGAGGAAAAAAGGCTTTTACGACCCTGGTCCATTGGCCAGACTGCAAATGTTCTTCTGCCTGCATACCCAGCAGCACCTCCTCTTCTAATTAGTTGGCCCAGTGTGAAGTCATGTGTGCGTCATGGTGCGACCCACCTACTAGTCGGAAGATTCACCAGGGATGTCAGCAGATGGGAAGAGGCTGGACCAGAGTTTTGCAAATCTTTTTGGTCAACTCTAAGTTCAAAGTGTATAACATACATACAGTCATGGCCAAAAGTGTGGACACCCTTGAAATTGTTCCAGAAAACTAAGTATTTCTCATGGAAAATAATTGCAATTACACCCCAAAAATGGGATGGACAAAATTGTTAGCACGTTTCCAAAATTGAGGGTAAACAACTTTGTTTCAAGCATTCTATGCTCTTTCATACTCACCAAGTAACAGGCAAGTAACAGGCTTGAGCAATATGGAAATCACACCTGAAACCAAATAAAAAGTTAAGAAGTTGACTCGATCTTTGCATTGTGTGTCTATGTGCCATGCTAAGCATGGAGAGCAAAAACAGGGATAACTGTCTGAGGACTTTAGAACCGAAATTGTTGAAAAATATCAATAATCTCAAGGTTACACGTTCATCTCCAGAGATGGCGATGTTCCTTTGTCCACGGTGTGCAACATAATCAAGACGTTTACAGACGAGGACAGATGAGACCAAGATAAAGCTTTTTGTTAAAGCACCTCATTCTACTGTTTACCGAAAATGGATTGAGGCCTATGGTGGAGGTTCAAAGATATTTTTGGGTTGTTTTACTACCTTTGGCACTGAGTGCCTTGACTGTGTACAAGGCATCATGAAATCTGAAGATTACCAAAGAATATTTGGTCGCAATGTAGTGCCCTGTATCAGAAAACTGGGATAGTGACCTACTGTAGATTATGGGTCTTCCAGCAGGACAATGACCCCCAAACATACTTTAAGAAGCACCCAGAAATGTGTGGAAACAAAGCGTTGGAGAACTCTGAAGTTGCCAGCGATGAGTCTGGATTTAAATCTCATTGAACACTTGTGGAAAGATTTTAACATTGTTGTTGGGAGAAGGTATCCTACAAATATGAGAGACCTGGAGCAGTTTTCAAAAGAAGAGTGGTCCAAAATTCCAGTTGAGAGGTGTAAGAAGCTTGTTGATGGTTATAGGAAGAGATTGATAGCAATTATTTATTCCAAAGGGTGTGCATCCAAATATTTTGTTGAGGGTGTCTGCAATTGGGTGGCCCATTTTGGGGGTTTTCTTTGAAATTATAGCCAATTTTTTTTTTCTTTTTTTTTTTTGAGTTGTTTCAATACACACAGGAAATAAACATGTGACTAACAAAACTGTAAGTGCAATAGTTTTCTGGGAGAAATACTTCATTTCCTGGAACAGTTTCAAGGGTGCCAATGTTTTTTGGCCTTAAGGTACCGTCACATTAACCCCTTAGCGACCGCCGATACGCCTTTTAACGGCGGCCGCTAAGGGTACTTAAACCACAGCGCCGTTAATTAACAGCGCTGTGGAAAAAGTCCATAGCGCCCCCCAGAGGCCGATTTTCTCCGGGGTCTCGGCTGCCGTGGGTAGCCGAGACCCCAGAGAACATGATTCGGGGGGTTTTTAACCCACCCCGCATTTGCGATCGCCGGTAATTAACCGTTTACCGGCGATCGCAAAAAAAAAAAAAGCGATCTCTTTTTAATTTCTCTGTCCTCCGATGTGATCACACATCGGAGGACAGAGAAAAGGGGTCCCAGGTGGCCCCCCAATACTCACCTAGCTCCCCCGATGCTCCTCGTGTCTCCCGGTGGGCGCCGCCATCTTCAAAATGGCGGGCGCATGCGCAGTGCGCCCGCCGGCCGGCACCGGGAGAATCTTTGGGGTCTCGGCTGCCGGTGGTAGCCGAGACCCCAAAGAGCATGATCGGGGTCGGTATTACCGACCCCTGTTTTGCGATCGCCGGTAATTAACTGTTTACCGGCGACCGCAAAAAAAAAAAAAAAAAAAGTAAAGTGTAATTCTCTGTCATCTGATGTGATCGCACATCAGAGGACAGAGAAATAGGGGGATTCGGGGACCCTAGCATACTCACCTAGGTCCCTGGATCCTCTTGCTGCTCCTCCTGGCCGCCGGCAGCAGAACATGGCGAACGCATGCCCAGTGCGCCTGCCATCTGTCTCCATCTGCCGGCCGGCAGGAGAACAGCAGTTGGGGCTAAAATTAGGGGTAGGGTTAGGGTTAGGGGTAGGGTTAGGGGTAGGGGTAGGGTTAAGGTTAGGGGTAGGGTTAGGTTAGGGGTAGGGTTAGGGGTAGGGTTAGGGGTAGGGGTAGGGTTAGGGGTAGGGTTAGGGGTAGGGTTAGGGGTAGGTTAGGGTTAGGTTAGGGGTAGGGTTAGGTTAGGGTTAGGGGTAGGGTTAGGTTAGGGCTAGGGTTGGGGCTAAATTTAGGGTTGGGGCTAAATTTAGGGTTAGGGTTGGGGCTAAATTTAGGGTTAGGGTTGGGGCTAAACTTAGGGTTAGGCTTCTTTCACACTTACGTCGGTACGGGGCCGTCGCAATGCGTCGGCCCGACATACCGACGCACGTTGTGAAAATTGTGCACAACGTGGGCAGCAGCTGTAGTTTTTCAACACATCCGCTGCCCAATCTATGTCCTGGGGAGGAGGGGGCGGAGTTACGGCCACGCATGCGCGGTCAGAAATGGCGGATGCGACGTACAAAAAAAACGTTTCATTGAACTTTTTTTGTGCCGACGCTCCGCCAAAACACAACTGATCCAGTGCACGACGGACGCGACGTGTGGCCATCCGTCACGATCCGTCGGCAATACAAGTCTATGGGCAAAAAACGCATCCTGCGGGCACATTTGCAGGATCCGTTTCTTGTCCAAAACGACGGATTGCGACGGAATGCCAAACGACGCAAGTGTGAAAGTAGCCCTAGGGCTAGGGTTAGGGTTGGGGCTAAAGTTAGGGCTAGGGTTGGGGCTAAAGTTAGGGTTAGAGCTGGGATTAGGGTTAGGGTTTGGATTAGGGTTCGTATTAGGGTTAGGGTTTGGATTAGGGTTGGCATTAGGGTTACCCTTGGGATTAGGGTTAGGTTTGGGATTAGGGTTAAGGTTAGGGTTGTGATTAGGGGTGTATTGGGATTAGGGTTAGGTTTGAGGTTAGGGTTGAGATTAGGATTAGGGGTGTGTTGGATTTAGGGTTTTGATTAGGGTTATGGTTAGGGTTGACATTAGGGTTGTTTTGGGGTAAGGGTTGTGATTATGGTTAGGGTTAGTGATTAGGATTATGGATGAGGTTGGGATTAGGGTTAGGGGTGTGTTGGGGTTAGGGTTGGAGCTAGAATTGGGGGGTTTCCACTGTTTAGGTACATCAGGGGGTCTCCAAATACGACAGCCAATTTTGCGCTCAAAAAGTCAAATGGTGCTCCCTCACTTCTGAGCTCTGCCGTGCGCCCAAACAGTGGTTTACCCCCACATATGGGGTACCAGCATACTCAGGACAAATTGGACAACAACTTTTGGGGTCCAATTTCTCTTGTTACCCTTGTGAAAATAAAAATTTGGTGGCTAAAAAATCTTTTTTGTGGAAAAAAAAAATATTTTTTATTTTCACGGCTCTGCATTATAAACTTCTGTGAAGCACTTGGGCATTCAAGGTTCTCACCACACATCTAGATAAGTTCCATGGGGGGTCTAGTTTCCAAAATGGGGTCACTTGTGGGGGATTTCTACTGTTTAGGCACATCAGGGGCTCTCCAAACGCGACATGGCGTCCGATCTCAATTCCAGCCAATTCTACATTGAAAAAGTAAAACGGCACTCTTTCTCTTCCAAGCTCTGCGGTGCGCCCAAACAGTGATTTACCCCCACATATTGGGTATCGACGTACTCAGGAGAAATTGCACAACAACGTTAGTGGTCTAATTTCTCCTGTTACCCTTGTGAAAATAAAAATTTGTGGGCAAAAAGATCATTTTTGTAGAAAAAATGCAATTTTTTTTTTCACGGCTCTACGTTATAAACTTCTGTGAAGCACTTGGGGGTTCAAACTACTCACCACACATCTAGATAAGTTCCTTAAGGGGTCTAGTTTCCAAAATGGTGTCACTTGTGGGGAGTTTCCACTGTTTAGGTACATCAGGGGCTCTCTAAATGTGACATGGTGTCCGATCTCAATTCCAGCCAATTCTGCATTGAAAAAGTCAAACGGCGCTCCTTCACTTCTAAGTTCTGCGGTGCGCCCTAACAGTGGTTTACCCCCACATATGGGGTATTGGCGTATTCAGGAGAAATTGCATAACAAAATGTATGGTTACATTTCTGTTTTTACACTTGTGAAAATAAAAAAAATGGTTCTGAATTAAGATGTTTGCAAAAAAAAGTTAAATGTTCATTTTTTCCTTCCACATTGTTTCAGTTCCTGTGAAGCACGTAAAGGGTTAATAAACTTTTTGAATGTGGTTTTGAGAACCTTGAGGGGTGTAGTTTTTAGAATGGTGTCACACTTCATTATTTTCTATCATATAGACCCCTCAAAATGACTTCAAATGTGATGTGGTCCCTAAAAAAAAATGGTGTTGTAAAAATGAGAAATTGCTGGTCAACTTTTAACCCTTATAACTCCCTAACAAAAAAAAATTTTGTTTCCAAAATTGTGCTGATGTAAAGTAGACATGTGGGAAATGTTATTTATTAACTATTTTTCATGACATATCTCTCTGATTTAAAAATACAAAGTTTGAAAATTGCAAAATTTTAAAAATTTTCGCCATATTTCCGTTTTTTTCATAAATAATCACAAGTAATATCGAAGAAATGTTACCACTAACATGAAGTACAATATGTCACGAAAAAACAATCTCAGAATCAGCAGGATCCATTGAAGCGTTCCAGAGTTATAACCTCATAAAGTGACAGTGGTCAGAATTGCAAAAATTGGCTCGGTCATCAAGTACCAAATTGGCTCTGTCACTAAGGGGTTAAGCGACACTGCAGCGATATTGACAACGAGCCGATTGCTGCAGCGTCGCTTTTTAGGTCGCTAGGAGACGTCAAGCATCGGCAACAGCTGAACGATGCAGGAGGGATCCAGTGACGTACTTATCGTTCTCGCTGGTTGTTCGCTCCATGAGAAACCATTGCAGGCATCGTTGCTTTTGCTGTCAAACATGACGAATCACGCCGACCTAACGACCAAATAAAGTTCTGGACTCCTAGCTACGACCAGCGATGTCACAGCAGGATCCTGATCGCTGCTGCTTGTCAAACACAACGAGATCGCTATCCAGGACGCTGCAACGTCACAGATCGCTGTCGTTCTCGTTGGAAAGTTGATCAGTGTGAAGGTACCTTTACTCTACATACAGATGTAACAATCCGTAACTTGTCAGATAGCAAATTACATCATTATTGTAGGTGCATAGCACGCTGTCTGGTCTGACGAGTCAGAGCTGATCTGTCACCAGATTTCATGATACAGATTACACACATTAGGCATGACTTGCTTTAAAAAACTTTGTCAGAATGGCTTTATATTCCTTGCTGAAAGTTAGCCTGATTTTCAGTGTCTCCTTCTGTGCTGCTGAAATCTAAAGGTACCTTCACACATAACGATATCGTTAACGATATCGTTGCTTTTTGTGACGTAGCAACGATATCGTTAAGGAAATCGTTCTGTGTGACAGCGACCAACGATCAGGCCCCTGCTGGGAGATCGTTGGTCGCTGAGGAAAGTCCAGAACTTTATTTCGTCGCTGGACTCCCTGCAGACATCGCTGGATCGGCGTGTGTGACACCGATCCAGCGATGTCTTCACTGGTAACCAGGGTAAACATCGGGTTACTAAGCGCAGGGCCGCGCTTAGTAACCCGATGTTTACCCTGTTTACCAGCGTAAAAGTAAAAAAAAACAAACACTACATACTTACCTTCAGCTGTCTGTCCCTGGCGCTCAGCTTCTCTGCACTCCTCCTGCACTGGCTGTGAGCGTCGGTCAGCCGGAAAGCAGAGCGGTGATGTCACCGCTGTGCTTTCCGGCCGCTGTGCTCAGTCAGTGCAGGAGGAGTGCAGAGAAGCACAGCGCCGGGGACAGACAGCGGTAGGTAAGTATGTAGTGTTTTTTTTTTTTTTACTTTTACGCTGGTAACCAGGGTAAACATCGGGTTACTAAGCGCGGCCCTGCGCTTAGTAACCCGATGTTTACCCTAGTTACCCGGGGACCTCGGGATCGTTGGTCGCTGGAGAGCTGTCTATGTGACAGCTCTCCAGCAACCAAACAGCGACGCTGCAGCGATCGACATCGTTGTCGGTATCGCTGCAGCGTCGCTGAGTGTGAAGGTACCTTTACACTGCTCCGTGCATACTGCAGCTGTCAGTAAGGCTGAGTGGGAGGAAACAGAATTGCGTTCATGCTGGGTGGGCAGAGACTGGGTATACTTGGAATAATGAGCTCTCTCATTCTATAGCTGGCCTCTGAGATGCCACTGAACAAGAATATGCCCTATTTTGTTCCTCTTGCACATGGCTCAAACAATGTGCCCACTGAGTAAAAAGGTTATACACATGGGAAGAGGGAATCAATATCACCATTACACACTGAACGGGAAACCACTGGGTAAATCTGACAGGGAGAAGGACTTGGGGATCCTAGTTAATGATAAACTTACCTGGAGCAGCCAGTGCCAGGCAGCAGCTGCCAAGGCAAACAGGATCATGGGGTGCATTAAAAGAGGTCTGGATACACATGATGAGAGCATTATACTGCCTCTGTACAAATCCCTAGTTAGACCGCACATGGAGTACTGTGTCCAGTTTTGGGCACCGGTGCTCAGGAAGGATATAATGGAACTAGAGAGAGTACAAAGGAGGGCAACAAAATTAATAAAGGGGATGGGAGAACTACAATACCCAGATAGATTAGCGAAATTAGGATTATTTAGTCTAGAAAAAAGACGACTGAGGGGCGATCTAATAACCATGTATAAGTATATAAGGGGACAATACAAATATCTCGCTGAGGATCTGTTTATACCAAGGAAGGTGACGGGCACAAGAGGGCATTCTTTGCGTCTGGAGGAGAGAAGGTTTTTCCACCAACATAGAAGAGGATTCTTTACTGTTAGGGCAGTGAGAATCTGGAATTGCTTGCCTGAGGAGGTGGTGATGGCGAACTCAGTCGAGGGGTTCAAGAGAGGCCTGGATGTCTTCCTGGAGCAGAACAATATTGTATCATACAATTATTAGGTTCTGTAGAAGGACGTAGATCTGGGTATTTATTATAATGGAATATAGGCTGAACTGGATGGACAAATGTCTTTTTTCGGCCTTACTAACTATGTTACTATGTTACTATGTTTTAAGCTTAAAATAATCTACTATATAATTGTCTAAGGGTCACTTCCGTCTTTCTGTCCTTCTGTCTTTCTGTCTGTCACAGATATTCATTGTTCGCGGCCTCTGTCTGTCATGGAATCCAAGTCGTTGCTTGGTCTCGCCAGCAACTTGTCATGGCTGCCGCGACCAATCAGCGTCTGCCACAGTCCGATTAGTCCCTCCCTACTCCCCTGCAGTTGGCGCCCGCTCCATACTCCCCGCAGTCACCTCTCACACAGTTAATGCCAGCGGTAACAGACGGCGTTATGCCGCGGGTAACTCACTCCGTTACCGCCACTATTAACCCTGTGTGACCAAATTTTTACTATTGATGCTGCCTTTCGCGACGCTCCGGTGACCTCCGGCAGGTTCCGGTGCCAAGATTGGTATGGGAGAAGGACCTGCCATGACGTCATGTGACCGCGATGTCCTTATAGGGCCTGCGTGCCTGCACAAGAACGACCTGCAATGACGTCACGGTCATGTGACCGCGACGTCATCACAGGTCCTGCGCGAGAATGACCTGCCATGACGTCACGGTCATGTGACCGAACTACAAGGGGCCCTTGGAAGGTGAGTATATGTTTATTTTTTATTTTTTAACCTGTGACATACGTGGCTGGCCAATATACTACGTGGCTGGGCAATATACTACGTGGCTCTGTGCTGTATACTACGTGGCTGGGCAATATACTATGTGGCTGGGCAATATACTACGTGGCTGGGCAATATACTACGTGGCTGGGCAATATACTACGTGGCTGGGCAATATACTATGTGGCTGGGCAATATACTACGTGGCTGGGCAATATACTACGTGGACATGCATATTCTAGAATACCCGATGCGTTAGAATCGGGCCACCATCTAGTAAAAATATAAATACAAGCGCTTGTCACTAAATTAGAATTTCATCAAAAAGTTAATTTATTTCAGTTTTTTAACACAAAAAGTGAAACTCCTATATTATATAAAGTCATTACAAACAGAGTGATCTATTTCAATTGTGTTTCTGTTAATGTTGAGGATTATGGCTTATAGCCAATGAAATCCCAAAAGTCATTATCTCAGTAAATTAGAATACATTATAACTCCAGCTTGAAAAATGATTTTAAAATACGAAATGTTTGCCTACTGAAATGTGTGTTCAGTATATGCACTCAATACTTGGTAGGGGATCCCTTGGCATCAATTACTGCATCAATGCGGCGTGGCACGGAGGCGATCAGCCTTTGGCACTGCTGACGTGTTATGGAAGCCCAGGTTGCTTTGATAGCAGCCTTAAGCTCATCTGCATTGTTGGGTCTGGTGTCTCTCCTCTTCCTCTTGACAATACCCCATAGATTCTGATGCTCTTGTTTTTAAACCATGTACTGGTACTTTTGGCAGTGTGGACAGGTGCCAAGTCATGTTAGAGAATGAAATTTCCATCTCCAAAAAACTTATCGGCAGTGGGAAGCATGAAGTGCTCTAAAATTTCCTGGTAAATGGCTGCGCTGATTTGAGTCTTGATAAAACACCATGAACCTACACCAGCAGATGGCATGGCTCCCCAAACCATCACTGATTGTGGAAACTTCACACTAGACCTCAAGCAGCTTGGACTGTGTGCCTCTCCACTCTTCCTCCAGACTCTGGAACCTTGATTTCCATATGAAATGCAAAATTTAAATTCATCTGAAAACAACACCTTGGACCACTGAGCAACAGTCCAGTTCTTTTTCTCCTTGACCCAGGTAAGACGCTTCTGGCCTTGTCTATTGGTCATGAGTGGCTTGACGCAAAGAATGCAACATTTGTAGCCCATGTCCTGGATACGTCTGTGTGTGGTGACTCTTGAAGCAGTGACCCGAGCAGCAGTCCACTCCTTGTGATTCTCCCCCAAATTTTTGAATGGCATTTTCTTAACAATCCTTTCAAATCTGCGGTTATCCCGCTTGCTTGTGCACTTTTTTCTACCACACTTTTTACATCCACTCAACTTTCCATTAATATGCTTGGATACAGTCAGCTTCTTTAACATTTATGTTTTGTGGCTTACCCTCCTTGTGGAGTGTGTCGGTGACTTCCTTCTGGACATCTGTCAAGTCAGTAATCTTCCCCATGATTGTGGAACCTACCGAAACACACAAAGGGACCTTTTTAAATGCCTAGGAAACCTTTGCAAGTGTTTTTTGTTAAGTATTCTAATTTACGGAGATAATCACTTTTTCATTGGCTGTAAGTCATAATCATTAACATTAACAAAAATAAACACTTGAAATAGGTCATTCTGTAATGACTTTAAATAATGTGAGATTCACTTTTTGTATTGAAGAACTGAAATAAGTTAACTTTTTGATGACATTTAATTTAGTGAGAAGCCCTTGGAAATGATCTTTAAAGTGGACTTGTATTTTTTTGGTTCCTAGACTTAATGCTTACTAAATAAGGCATTGCTTTACCTCTGCTCCAATGCCTCCTGGTTTTGAGGTATGGTCTCCATTTTGCTTGTTGTAAATCTAGTCTTTTTATCCAACTGGTCATGATCCTCAATAATTCAGCCTCCCAGAAGAGTTAAGGGTCTCTGCCCATTTGGTTTACAAGACTAGATTTACATCCAGAGAAGAAGGTGCCTTACGTTAGAAACAGAGTAGTGCAGGAAAAAAAGAGGAAAAGAGAAACCAAATAGATTTAGATGATCAGCGTCATTTACTTCACCTAAAACAAAAATTACATGTCTATTATGTTACCCATCCTCCATAAATAGTAAGTTATAGATTTTTTTTTTATATAGATATCTTAGCCCCGCTGCCATCATCTGCTAGCAGTATTTGAAAGTAGTCTAATTCCTTATTATAATACCTAATTTTTTGCCTTTCTCAATCTATACATCAGAAATAGAGGTTATTTTAGCTATTGACATTATCAGTCAGTCAACCCGTTAACCACTTCAGACCAAGCTCTGAGCATAGGAAATGTTGTTCTGTGTGACACCCAGGACGGACCTGCAGCAGTAAAGGTAGAGAGACAATGGAAGGTTTATGGCAGCTCTTATGTAACTTACAATTTCTTTATCATTTAAGAGAAAACCCTTTTAATATCTGGTGCCTTTGTTGTCTCCTACTTGAAATATGGCCCCTCTTTTGTTGAATGATCCTCACACTATTTGTGGCAGCAGTTACAGCCATAAAATGCACCATGACCGCATCGTGTGAATGGAACTTAGCTGCAACAGTCACCTGCCATAAATTCTGAATCCTCGTCTGTGTGCAAAATGAAGGTAGCTAGGTTCAAGTTTCTTTGTCTTTCACTCTCAAGGTCATTAATCTTCTGTATAATTAACGCTGTAACATTGCCTGGGTATTTTCTTTTTGTTAGCCTGTTTCCTCCCCAACACTTCTAAGACTGAATAGGTAATCCAGTAATTCGTCATATGTATACAGATCCTTTTTTATGTTTGTATATTGCCAAATATGTACAGAGTACTTTGGAAGAGATACATAAGAACACCGGGAGTCATGATACAATACAAGGATAAGTACATCCAAGCATGAAGACAAACACAGAGGAGAAGGAAGCTTACTGCCTGAGTGGTATATTGGAAGGCGCACAGAGATGCTTGGAGAGCGTAGAAGTGCAGAGGGTTGTAGGGTTTAGTGTTTGATCAGGCTGGTGAAAATATGATGAAGAGGTTTGTTGAGTCTTAATATAAAGTAATTGAAATGCTTTGTTAACAAGTTGCGTTCTCAGTAGGCGAGGCCATCACATTGCTTATTCTGTGATACAGAAGCTCACCTGGCACCTGGCTAGTTCAGTCAATGGAATTTAATATTGGTGAAAATAGGAAGCAATTATATTAAGAAAACATAAGATGGGTATATACAACACTCTTTATAAGCAACAGGGTGTATTACATTATAAATCCAGTAAGAGATGCCAAAGTAAATATTAGCAAAAGCAGCCTGCATTTAATTCCGTGCTACTGTCAACCTGTCAGGTAAGGAGACGAGCAACATATTTACTATTTAAGGGTGGTTTCACATTTGCGTTTTTTTTTGCGTTTTTGCGGTATAAAAAACGCAAAAAAAGCATGCGTTCCCCCCCCCCTATATTTAACATTAAAAACGCATGCGTTTTTTGCATGCGTTTTGACGCGTTTTTGCAACGCATGCATTTTTTCTCTGCATGCGTTGTGTTGCAGAAATGCAACATGTAGTAATTTTTGCTGCGTTTTTTTTGCCGCAAAAAACCGCATGCGTTTTTTCACCACAAAAAAAACTATTGATGTCTATGTAAACGCATACGTTTTTAAGCACATGCGTTTGCGTTAAAAACGCATGCATTTTTATTAAAAAAAACCAGAAAACACACTGATATGCCACCCCCCACCATAAAGGTGATAAAGGGATCCTAACCCTAACCCTAAAGGGATCCTAACCCTAACCCTAAAGGGATCCTAACCCTATCCCTACCCCTAACCCTAAAGGGATCCTAACCCTAACCCTAAAGGGATCCTAACCCTACCCCTAACCCTAAAGGGATCCTAACCCTAACCCTAAAGGGATTAGGGTTAGGATCCCGTTAGGGGTAGGGTTAGGGGTAGGATCATAACCCTACCCCTAACCCTAAAGGGATCCTAACCCTACCCCTAACCCTAAAGGGATCCTAACCCTAACCCTAAAGGGATTAGGGTTAGGATCCCGTTAGGGGTAGGGTTATGATCCCTAACCCTACCCCTAACCCTAATCCCTTTAGGGTTAGGGTTGGGATCCCTTTAGGGTTAGGGGTAGGGTTAGGGTTAGGATCCCTTTAGGGTTAGGGTTATGATCCCTTCCCCTAACCCTATTTCTGTTTATAGTGGGTTTTTTTACTTTATTTTGATGATTGGCAGCTGTCACACACGCATGAAAAAACGCATGTAAACGCATCAAAACGCTGTGTTTTTTTCACCACATGCAAAAACGCATGCGTCAAAAAAACGCAGCGTTTGCACGCGTTTACATGCGTTTTTTCACCATGCGTTTTTTTAAAACGCATGCGTGAAACCAGCCTCAGACTGCCATATGTGCAGAATGACAGTAAGGTATTTGCTATACTTGTTCCCTGGCAGGTCAGGACATACATTGCTGAACTTGTAGAGGCGACCTGTCAGGAGAAAACCGGCTGGTCATCTCCTTTTCCATGTAGCAGCTGTAATTTCAGTTTCTGCCCTGATTACCATGAGTAATGACTGTGCTCTACAGCTATGAATGCAATGGTTGCCAACATGGTCATGGAATGCCAATGGTTTGCCATGGTAGCCCTTTTGCCATGTGAGCATGCATAAAGGGTTGCCTCTCACTGAGGCTGCCGTCACACTAGCAGTATTGGGTCAGTATTTTACATCAGTATTTGTAGCCAAAACCAGGAGTGGGTAATAAATGCAGAAGTGGTGCATATGTTTCTATTATACTTCTCCGCTAATTGTTCCACTCCTGATTTTGGCTTACAAATACTGATGTAATTTACTGACCAAATACTGCTAGTGTGACGGCAGCCTAAAGCATCGATAGGTAATGATACATGAATACTCTGACATGATAAAAAGCAAAAATTTTTGTAAAGATTACAAAAAATCCTAGTAAAAGAAAAATAGTAAATGACTATGCACATAACAAGCCATACAATAAAATAATAATAATGTTTAATCCCACACAATGAACACTGGGGAAGAAAGGTAAAAAAAAAAGTGCCAGAATGAATCAAAAAGACTTAAACGGGAAGAAGTCAGCTCACCCGTGTGAAGTTATAGCCAAGAGGCACGGAAATCTTGTAGTATTGCAAGTCTCAGAGGGAATATAATGAATGGAACAAATGCTTTGCCATTTTAATAGTGCTGGATACTGTGGCTTTTAATGACTTCCAATAAAATATCATTTCTAGAAAAAGACCTGACTCCTGGATTTGTTCTATCCATTATGATTGCACAAACAAGCCCTCATACAAGAGAAAAAAGGCTGCGGGTCTATAGATGTGGAAGCACAAAACAAATTACGGTATTTGGTAGAAAAATATCTTATTTTTTTGGTCAAAACTAGAAAAACATAAAAATATTCAGTTAGGTAGACATTTGGGGTTGCAGTTATAATAACAATCTACAGAATAAAGTTATGTCATTTATACTTCAAGCTCAATATCATATAAACAAAAGCCAAAGTCTGTAGTTCTGTTATTAATGCTGCCAGTAAGAGCCCTCATATGGCTTCAATGACAAAAATTCAAATCCAATGAAATAACTACACTGCTACTACTACTGTCATGGCTCAGTTTAGAGATTTGATCCGGTGACCGGTTGCTTCGTGGTTGGTACTTCTGTCTGTTGATTTATTGTTCTTTTCCTTCCCTGTCCATATGCTGATTGTTGCTATTGTCTTTATTCTCACTTCTAGATTTGCTCTTTTCCAGGTGTTTTCCATCTTCCAATTTTGGTTTGCCCTATCATGTTCTGAGTAGGGCTTTATATATATTGTCTCTTTATTGTACATTCTTGCTGGATATACTTCAAGGTGGAGTTGTGCTAAGGAGTTCCAGTCCTTTGGCTAAGGGATTTTCCCTGCTAGACTTGTACCGCTTATATTCTTGCTGTGTATCTGTTTATGTACCTTCCCAGCTCCTTTTCCTTTAAACTCTTATAGGTTTCTGGGAAGTTATGCTAGTTTCATTTATTTTTTGCTTCTCCTTACAATTCCCTCTCTCCCCTTTTTATGAACATGCTTTTAGTTTTTCTCTCTAGGTCTTGGTGTCCACCTGCACACATTCCCATCCCTTTCTTGGCAATGTGTTGCTGCCTCCCCTCTGGTTCCGTAGAAGGCATGAGAAACCCCACAACAGCCTTTTAGGGAGTCAGGACTCAAGTGTTTTTAGTTGTGCGGCTAGAGATTGACTAGTTTGTACAGTGACTAATTGGGTGTAGTTGCAGCTTCTCTCTATAGTTAGTCTTCCTTACTCCATTTACCCATGTGTGAGTGTGGTACATGCATAACATATACACTTTAGTTAGCTTCCGGCTGAACGATCAGTCAAACCATCATTGTCTGAATCAATCTCACTCAACTCTCCTATACATAAAAGTGCTCACTCTGCTAATCACTCTTGTAATGTCCAACAGAGCAACTTCTAGAAACTTCTGGTGACAGCTTGAGATTAGCAGTCAATCAGTCGGTGGCCTAAGTACATATTATACTGTTGGCCGAGCTTGACAGTACCGGCATGTTTAGCTGACATTGGTCTAATATGTTTCGGGAGCCTTTAGAATTTACATCACATTCTTATGTTATTTGTCACTATTCCACAACTCAAAGCATCTTAAGGACGCAATGAGTAACAGCTCAGCCTCCCTATAGGATCAGGGGCTTGCTGAGCTGTCAGAATTTTTATTGAGGGCTCAGTCGCCCAATTTAAGGCGGGGGTGTACTGAGCAGTCAGTATTGTGAATACCAGCTCAGCTGTCCAATCTCCCATTCTGGGTTATTACCTGGCTATTTAGCTGGCTGGCAATGATTAGAACATTGCCAGTTGTAGCTTTACTCAAGTGATGTGTGTTTTTTTCTGTGCTCTGAGTTCGGATATTCTGATCTTTGTTGCCTGACCTTGGATTTGCCTGTGACCATTCATTTGCCTAACCCTTTTGCCTTGATCTGCTACCTTTTTGGAATCCTGACCTTGGACCTGACTACGCCTTTGTGTCACCACTTTGTTTGACATACCCTACTGCCTTTTGATCTCGTACTCGGATTTCTTCAACTTATGGCTTGTCTGTGAGAAGTGTCTCAGTGTCACAGTATTTAGGTGTTTAACTACATTTTCTAACATCGATAAAAATGGTCAACTAGACTTCTGTATTCTGAATTTACTAAACAAAGAAATATAATTCCAGACTTCTATAAAACTTTGTACCAATACAAATTTAAGTAATAATTAGAGAATGGAAATGAAAAATAAAATTAAAAAAACAGTACTGTGCAATGACTATCTTGTGCATGTGAATCGCGATCCCTTGGGGTAGTGCAGTTGAACAGACTGTGTGAGCTTGGCAGCTTTTCCTTCTTCCTTCCTTCTCAGAGTCTATCAGTAATAGGTCCCTTGTTCACAAAAAAACAAAAACCAGAACTTAGCAGTCATTGAAATGAATTTATTAAAACCAGGAACAAGGTAATTGTACACAGACAAGCGTTCTAGTACACCTTAGGGCACAGGGGCACATGTTTTTTATTTTACGGAACAACCGTATTTTAGTTAGGGAGAAATAACTATATCCTCAACAAGACTTGCTAAGTACAATTATTTCTTCTTTTTCATGTATTTAAGAGGTCAAATTGTCATTTTAATGTTGCAATCCAATAGTTCTAAGTATGTATGTTCTAAAGGTACCTTCACACTGAACGATATCGCTAGCGATCCGTGACGTTGCAGCGTCCTGGATAGCGATATCGTTGAGTTTGACAGGCAACAGCAATCTGGATCCTGCTGTGCCATCGTTGGTTGGCGCAGAAAGTCCAGAACTTTATTTCGTCGCTGGACTCCCGCAGACATCGCAGAATCGGCGTGTGTGACGCCGATTCAGCGATGTCTTCACTGGTAACCAGGGTAAACATCAGGTTACTAAGCGCAGGGCCGCGCTTAGTAACCCGATGTTTAACCTGGTTACCAGCGTAAACGTAAAAAAAACCAAACACTACATACTTACATTTCGGTGCCTGTCCCCCGGCGCTGTGCTTCTCTGCACTGTGTAAGCGCCGGCCGGAAAGCAGAGCACAGCGGTGACGTCACCGCTGTGCTTTACGGCTGGCGCTCACAGTCAGTGCAGAGAAGCACAGCGCCGGGGGACAGACACCGGAATGTAAGTATGTAGTGTTTGGTTTTTTTTACGTTTACGCTGGTAACCAGGGTAAACATCGGGTTACTAAGCGCGGCCCTGCGCTTAGTAACCCGATGTTTACCCTGGTTACCAAGGGACTTGGCATAGTTGTTCGCTGGAGAGCTGTCTGTGTGACAGCTCTCCAGCGACCACACAGCGACGCTGCAGCGATCGGGATCGTTGTCTAGATCGCTGCAGCATCGCTAAAAATGTGACGGTACCTTTAGTATCCTAATTGCTCACAGATTTTTATAAGATACCAGTAAGAAACTTGCATGCTATGGTTCTCCTATCTGGTTAATGACTGGTTAATCATTCATTTACTATTAGATCAGATGGGCTGTCCAGTACCTTCAGTGCGCCACAGAGTACTGACATATATAGGCTAAATAAAGTTTGGAATAATTTCAGTTGCTAATTTTGATAGTGGAATCCTTTTTTCTCTCAAAGTATCCTTTTTTCCCATCATAGGTGTAGACTTTTTTTTAATGTTGGAGTTGGAAGGGACCTCAAGGGTCATCGTATCCAACTCCCTGCTTGATGTGGCACAGGATTAACTAAATCATCTCAGACAGATGTCTGTTCAGCCCCTGTTTGAAGACTTCCATTGTAGGAGAACTCACCACCTCTTGTGGCAGCCTGTTCCACTCATTGATCACCCTCACTGTCAAAAAGTTTTTTCTAATGTCTAAACTGTATCTTTTCCCTTTCAATTTCACTACATTGCTTCTTGTGTTTCCATGTGCAAATGAGAATAGGGATGATCCCTCTAGACTTTGACAGCCCTTCAGGTATTTGTGGACAGCTATTAAGTCTCCTCTTAACCATCTTTTTTGCAAGCTAAACATTCCCAGATCCTTTAACCTTTCCTCGCAGGACATACTTTGTAGTCCATACATCATCCTGGTATCTCTTCTCTGAACTTGCCCCAGTTTTTTAACGTATTTTTTAAAATGTGGTGCGTGCCCAGTGCTGGACACAGTATTCCAGAGGAAGCCTGACCAAGTAGGAGTATAGGGGGATAAATACTTCACATGATCTAGACCAGGGCTCCCCAACCTGTAGCTCGGGAGCCACATGTGGCTCGCGGCCCCATGAATTGTGGCTCGCAACTGTCTGCCAGCTTGATGCATTAGGTCCAGGTCTAGCAAACAGGTATGAAGACTTCATCTCAAAATGGTGAATTTTGTGAGTAGCCCTGCACATAATTGCAGATATGGATGCACATTTACTGGTCTTAAAGGTTTAGAGATGTTTTAGGTATGAAACGCTGGAGGTTTGTACTACCTGTTAGAGGAGGTGCTCAAAGCTGGATGTAACAGTGTGTTCGGAGAATACTGAATGGGGGTATTGTGGGAACCCCTGGATCTCAGTGTACTGCTCTGGAGTGATTTCTGTGGAAAAGCTTTGGTTATCATTATACCTGTAATGGGGCTTTGGTTGACACTACTTTTGAAGGGGGTGGGAGCTGGATGTGGCTCGCGACCCTCTCTCAGTGCTAAATGTGGCTCGCCACCCTCTCTCCAAGCTGAATGTGGCTCTCAAGGTCATAAAGGTTGGGGACCACTGATCTAGACTCTATGCTTTTTCTCTTAACACATCCTAGAACTGTGTTTGCCTTTTTTGCTGCTGCATCACACTGTTGATTCATGTGCAGTCTGTGATCTGTCAGTATACACGTCTTTTTCACACATGCTATTTCTTAATTTTTTTTCTCCCATTCTGTACATATAATTGTTGTTTTTCTTGCCCAGATGTAGAATCTTGCATTGCTAACCACTGAACCACCTTGCTGCCCTGTCCTAAGTGTAGTAATCATCATCTAAGTCCCATCTGTAAGAAAGGTTGTAAGGTGACCTAGTCGAGAGAGATAATTTATTTAAAAGGTTATTGTTGGGACTGATTGTTAGACTGATTCCGGTTAAACGCCAATTGCAAATGTTATATTCATATTGTTTCCAATTCAGAAATTTCTTGGCTCAGTTTTGACATTTCCACTAGTGTCTTGTTCATTGGTGGTTGGGTTTCACTTGTGGGAACTCCAGGGAGTTGTTCAGGAATATGACAGCACTGGAGGATAATGGTTTCCTGTTCGCTTCATATTTTATTCTCAAAACTCTGGCAGTTCATGTGCATCTTTTTTTTCCTCAACATCTTTTTTGCAACCAAGTTTACTATTTGCAACAAAATGTTTGATAGTTTATGATCCTAGAACTATCATATTTTAACAATTTCAAGAGTGCTGCTTCCCTCTGTGAGATTTTTAGCAATTTGTGCCTTTTCAGAGTCAGTAAAATCATTTTTGGCCCATTTTGCCTGAGGAAAACAAGCTACCTAATAATTCGGCACACCTTGAGAATGAGTGTTGATATCCTTAAGGTACCTTCACACATAACGATATCGTTAACGATATCGTTGCTTTTTGTGACGTAGCAACGATATCGTTAAGGAAATCGTTATGTGTGACAGCGACCAACGATCAGGTCCCTGCTGGGAGATCGTTGGTCGCTGAACAAAGTCCAGAACTTTATTTTGTCGCTGGATCGGCGTGTGTGACACCGATCCAGCGATGTCTTCACTGGTAACCAGGGTAAGCATCGGGTAACTAAGCGCAGGGCCGCGCTTAGTAACCCGATGTTTACCCTGGTTACCAGTGTAAAAGTAAAAAAAAAAAAACACTACATACTTACCTACCGCTGTCTGTCCCCGGCGCTGTGCTCTGCACTCCTCCTGCTCTGGCTGTGAGCGTCGGTCAGCCGGAAAGCAGAGCGGTGACGTCACCGCTCTGCTTTCCGGCCGCTGTGCTCACAGCCAGTACAGGAGGAGTGCAGAGAAGCAGAGCGCCGGGGACAGACAGCGGTAGGTAAGTATGTAGTGTTTGTTTTTTTTTACTTTTACGCTGGTAACCAGGGTAAACATCGGGTTACTAAGCGCGGCCCTGCGCTTAGTTACCCGATGTTTACCCTGGTTACCCGGGGACTATGGCATCGTTAGTCGCTGGAGAGCTGTCTGTGTGACAGCTCTCCAGCGACCAAACAGCGACGCTGCAGCGATCCGGATCGTTGTCGGTATCGCTGCAGCGTCGCTTAATGTGAAGGGGCCTTTAGGCTACACATTTCCTTATTCCACAATTACACATCACATGGTATGCTTCATCCAGTAAGCATTCAAGTTTATACAGCTTGGAGATGGAATACATGCATAAAAATGATGATCTGTGTTATGTAGGCAATCCAGTGACACAGTGTGCCAGCAATCAGAGCACATACAGTGATCTGACAATAACCCAAAAACAATAGAACGAGCTCTGAGACGTGGAATCTCTGTAGACCGCAATACCTGAACCTATCCTAAACACAACTAAAGGCAGCTGTGGATTGCGCCTGACACTACCTATGCAACTCAGCACAGCCTGAGGAGCTGACTAGCCTGAAGATAGAAAAACAAGCCTGACTTGCCTCAGAGAAATACCCCAAAGGAAAAGGCAGCCCCCCACATATAATGACTGTTAGCAAGATGAAAAGACAAACGTAGGGATGAAATAGATTCAGCAAAGTGAGGCCCGATATTCTAGATCGAGCGAGGATAGCAAAGAGAACTTTGCAGTCTACAAAAAACCCTAAAGCAAAAAACCACGCAAAGGGGGCAAAAAGACCCACCGTGCCGAACTAACGGCACGGCGGTACACCCTTTGCGTCTCAGAGCTTCCAGCAAAACGAATTGACAAGCTGGACAGAAAAAGTAGCAACAAAAGCAAAGAAGCACTTATCTAAGCAGAGCAGCAGGCCACAGGAAAGATCCAGAAGCTCAGATCCAACACTGGAACATTGACAAGGAGCAAGGAAGACAGAATCAGGCGGAGTTAAATAACAAAGCAGCCAACGAGCTCACCAGAACACCTGAGGGAGGAAGCTCAGAAGCTGCAGTACCACTTGTGACCACAGGAGTGAATTCAGCCACAGAATTCACAACAGATCTGGTCAAAATGTATGTAATAGTTGTGCACAGGCCCGAAGCATGAGAATCTTATTAACTAAAACTGAACATAAAGATTAAGCAACAACCACAAGACAAATTTAATAGACCAAGGTATCATTATAATCAGTTTAACAGCGCCAACCTGACACTGTCTGTAGGTTACTGTGCACAATCCTGCTGACAGGTTCCCTTTAAATCACTTGTTTTCAAGAAGCTGGACATGGCTCAGTTTTTCAGATCAGTCTGATATGACAACACCTCTAAAGCTGCATTTGGATGGACTTAGTATCCATCGGCTATCGGTCAGGCGGTTGGATAATTTTTTGCAACACATCGCCCCATTTAAGTATCGCATTTTCTGCCGATAACATGATGCTGTTTGGGACAGAAAAATCATATTAACAATCACTACTCACTCGTCAGCCTTTATAAACATGCCAGTAAACAAGCGCCGATCAAGAGTTATATAATTGATCGGCGCTGGTTAACAAGGCTAGTCTATATGAAACCTTTGCCTAAAAAATTCTTATTCTGCAAATTCCAACGATGTGCATTAGAAAATAGGTGTGATTATTCCATGAGAAAAGATTATTTATTTTGCAGTTTCTCAGTAAACTTTTTTGGACTTCAACAGCCTTTTATTTACATGCTTATGTGAGGTTATTTGTTATAACTACTTACACTTTTCTTCATCACCTGTGTCTATTTTAGGTGTCATCAAAGTAAAAAAAAATATTTTATTTCTAAAACGCCAACATACTTTACAGCACTTTACATATCAGAGGGGAAAGGTACAAACAATATAATGTATTACAGAGTAGCATATAATTCAATAATTGCAAGAGGAGTGATGGACCTTCCTGGCAAGCTTACTTTCTAAGAGGAAATAGGGAGATACAAAAAGTGAAAAAGTGCTAGGCGTGTATGGTCCAGCTATGATTATAATAAATAAATTCTTGAGCAAAGCTGCATGAACCAGTCATTATCCAGTGTCTGTAAATATCCGGATATAAAGTACATAAAGGGTATGGGAACAGATAATAGAAGGAAAGAACCTGTATCATTGGAAAACATGGACTAGAGTAGTGAAGTGATAGGCCTCTAAGGAAATTTGTTTTTAGGCTATGCTTAAGGCTTCGTTTACACATACCGGGTTTTTTGCGGCCTGTTATTGCGGGCCTTTATTGCAGGCCGTATCGCCGCAATTTTCATGGTCTGCCGCAATAAGGGACTGCAAAAAACTTGCGGATCACCGTTTTTCGGGTTTCCAATTCTATGGAAATAGTATTGGAAAAAAAACCCGGCGTTCCGCAAGATCGGAAGTCACGATGCACCACAATAACAAGCTTCTGTTGTTTTTGCGGCCCCATTGAATTACAATGGAGGCTGTGTCCGTAAGCCATGAAAATGATCGAGCAGGCTCAATCTTTTTTCACGGCTGTAAATACGGCCATATGGCGCACCGTGAAATTATTGCTGCCCGTTTTTGCAACCCTAATAGATTTCTAAAAAAAAACAGGCCGCAAAACAACGGTATGTGTAAAAGAAGCCTAAAACTGTGGATACTGAGCACTGAGTCACGTTCACACATTCAGCATTTGGTCTGCATTTTACATCAGCATTTGTAAGCCAAAATCAGGAGTGAGTGAAAAGTACAGAAGTGTTGATGTCACTATTATACTGTTCCTCTGATTCTTCCATTCCTAGTTTTGGTTTATAGATACTGACAGTAGCGTAGCTACCGGGGGGGCCCTATCGGCGCGCGCAGTGCGCAGAATCGATCTCCCTGCTTTGCCGCTATGGGGCCCCTGAGCTGGCGGGGGCCCGGTGCCAGCAGTGGGCCCCCCCGCCTGTCATCGCAGGGTCAGCTGTATCGGCATTTAGCCGATACAGCTGACCGCAATGATGAGGGAAGGAGCGCTGCGCTCCTTCCCCCATCATCCCCCCTGTCAGCTTCTGATGTCGGCGACGCTGACTACGGGCACGATGAGTCACTGCCCGGTGCCAAGACGAGCGGGAGCTCAGAGCAGTGCAGGAAGAGGAGAGGTGAGCATTTTTTTTTAAGGGGTGCTGCCTTATACTACAGAATGTGCCTAATACCACAGGGTCTGCCTATGGGGAGGGGTCTGTCTAATACTGCAGGGTCTGCCTATGGGGGTCTGCCTAATACTAAAGGGTCTGCCTATGGGGGGTCTGCCTAATACTACAGGTTCTGCCTATGGGGAGGGGTCTGTCTAATACTACAGGGTCTGCCTATGGGGGGTCTGCCTAATACTACAGGTTCTGCCTATGGGGGTCTGCCTAATACTAAAAGGTCTGCCTATGGGGGGGTCTGCCTAATACTACAGGGTCTGCCTATGGGAGTCTGCCTAATGCTACTGGGTCTGCCTATGGGGGGTCTGCCTAATGCTACAGGGTCTGCCTATGGGGGGTCTGCCTTATACTACATGGTCTGCCTATGGAGGTGTTGCCTTATGCTACAGGGTCTGCCTATAGGGGTGCTGCCTTATACTACAGGGTCTGCCTATAGGGGGGCACACAGGACAATATTACTTTCTAGGGGGCAAAATATGGGTACTGTTTTCTAGGGCACTTGCACCTGGCATTGTTATATTATAGAGGGGTGCCTTGGAATTTAGAGGGCACACAGAACCACACAGCAGGGGCAGTAATAGAGACACATACAGCAGCAGCTGCTCAGTATTGGGGTATCAGCGGGATGAGGAGTTTGTGCAGGTTGGAGATAGATGGTGATTGGGCTGGAATATGAGAAGTGAAATGTGTCTTTTTTGTATTCTCTGCAGCCGAGTCATTGCTGGAAGAAGATTTCATGTCGGTCTGGGCCACATGGAAAAGACGGGAAAAGTGACGACTTCATCATAAAGGACGTCAGCGGTAAGACATTATCTGTAACTGTGCTGTGAGCTCTTATATGTTCTGTAGGGCTGGTATCTACCACTGACCATATGGCAGTAATATCCATGTTGGTCGTTTATATAGAGATTTTCTTCAGTAACAGCATGGTCATCTGCTGAGGTTCTCCACTATTAGGGCTCATAACCGAGTTGTAATCAAGGGTACCTGGTTAGGGGCCCACTCAGCAGCTTCGCCCCCCTGAACCAAAACCCTAGCTATGCCTCTGGATAATACTGAATGTGTGAACATGTCCTTATCTGGATTGCCCTTTGGTAGTACAAACCAGAGAACTGGTTCAGAGCTGGAGAATAATGCAATTGTCACAAGCAAATTTGGTAATCTAGAGAATGTCAACCAATGAGTGTCAGTAACCGTTCTGCAATCTATAAAAGTTACAGCTAGATTATCCATATTAATATTGTTAGCCCAGGTGTGACCCATTAACTGTGCCAGTCATATAATGCCCCGATAAACTGTGCTAGCTAGAGAATGTACTTTTTTGAGTTTCCCCAAAGAAAAGTGCCAATATTTTTTTAGTTATGACAGCATTTTACTTTTCTTACTCTTGTACTACGAAAAAGTATCTACTTACATGCCTCTTCCACTAGTGTAGCTGTTTTGGGTGTAAAGATAGTAGTTGCACATAGACCTTGATGCTTAAGAAGGCCTATAAGGTTATTTTTTTTAATATAAATCACTAATTTGGGCATTGCAAGGGTCAGAAAAGATTAGGAGCCCAAGCTCAAAATACCATTTATATGTTTTGACCTCCTGATACCAGTTTTCCCATCTGCTGTGGTCCTCCAGAACACACCTCCAATTTTCAGCAATTGAAGTATCTGGCATTTATACATAGTTACTATGCCTGTGGCTCTATAAATTGGGGTCATTGTTGTGAATTCTGCTCTTGGGTTCCCTCCAGTGGTTGTAGGTGGGAATGTGTTGTGAATTCTGTGGTCAAGCTCCCTCCTGTGGTCATGAGTGGTACTTCGGCTGGTTCTGTCTATGAGTTTCCTTCCTCAGGTGACGAGGTTAAGTCGTTAGGTGCTGCTCTATTTAACTCCACCTAGTTCTTTGTTCCTGGCCTCCAGTCAATGTTCCAGTATTGGTCTTGCTTTCTCCTGGATCGTTCTTGTGGCCTGTCTGCCCTGCATAAGCTAAGTTTTGCTTGTGTTATTTTTGGTTGCTATATTTTCTGTCCAGCTTGCTATATTGGTTTTTCTTGCTTGCTGGAAGCTCTGAGACGCAGAGGGAGCACCTTCGTACCGTTAGTCGTGCGGAGGGTCTTTTTGCCCCTCTGCGTGGTTGTTTGTAGGTTTTTGTGTTGACCGCAAAGCTATCTTTCCTCTCCTCGGTCTGTTCAGTAAGTCGGGCCTCACTTTGCTAAATCTATTTCATCTCTGTGTTTGTATTTTCATCTTAACTCACAGTCATTATATGTGGGGGGCTGCCTTTTCCTTTGGGAAATTTCTCTGAGGCAAGGTAGGCTTTTTTTCTATCTTCAGGGCTAGCTAGTTTCTCAGGCTGTGCCGAGTTGCATAGGGAGCGTTAGGCGCAATCCACGGCTACCTCTAGTGTGGTATGATACGATTAGGGATTGCGATCAGCAGAGTTCCCACGTCTCAGAGCTCGTCCTATGTTAGTAACTACCAGGTCACTTGTGTGCTCTTAACCACTAGGTCCATTGTGGTTCTGAATCACCTGTTCATAACAGGGCAGCACGGTGGCGCAGTGGTTAGCACTGCAGCCTTGCAGCGCTGGGGTCCTGGGTTCTAATCCCACCCAGGACAACATCTGCAAAGAGTTTGTATGTTCTCTCCGTGTTTGCGTGGGTTTCCTCCGGGCACTCCGGTTTCCTCCCACATTCCAAAGACATACTGATAGGGATTCTAGATTGTGAGCCCCATTGGGGACAGTGATGGTATTGTGTGCAAAACTGTAAAGCGCTGCGGAATATGTTAGCGCTATATAAAAATAAAGATTATTATTATTATTATAACAGTACTGGAGGCCCAAAGTACTAATGCTTCTCAATAGAGGGAAAAGAGAATTTCTGAGACCATTTTTTTTTTCTCTGTACTGTGTTTTGTTTTTCTTTTCCCCTAGACATTTGGGTGGTTCAGGACACAGGTGTAGTGATGGACATTAAAGATCTGTCTTCTTGTGTGGATCATCTCACTGCAAGAGTACAAAATATTCAAGACTTTGTGGTTCAGAATTCTATGTTAGAGCCAAGAATTCCTATTCCTGATTTGTTTTCTGGAGATAGAGCTAAGTTTCTGAGTTTTAAGAATAATTGTAAACTGTTTCTGGCTTTGAAACCCCGCTCCTCTGGTGACCCAGTTCAACAAGTTAAGATCATTATTTTTTTATTACGTGGCGACCCTCAAGACTGGGCATTTTCCCTTGCGCCAGGAGATCCTGCATTATGTAATATTGATGCGTTTTTTCTGGCGCTCGGATTGCTGTATGATGAACCTAATTCAGTGGATCAGGCAGAGAAAAATTTGCTGGCTCTGTCTCAGGGTCAGGATGAGGTAGAGATATATTGTCAGAAGTTTAGGAAGTGGTCTGTGCTCACTCAATGGAATGAATGTGCGCTGGCAGCAATTTTCAGAAAAGGTCTCTCTGAAGCCCTTAAGGATGTCATGGTGGGATTTCCTATGCCTGCTGGTCTGAATGAGTCTATGTCTTTGGCCATTCAGATCGGTCGACGCTTGCGTGAGCGTAAAGCTGTGCACCATTTGGCGGTATTATCTGAGCATGCTGAGCATGGACCTGAGCCTATGCAGTGCGATAGGACTTTGACCAGAGCTGAACGGCAAGAACACAGACGTCAGAATGGGCTGTGTTTTTACTGTGGTGATTCCACTCATGCTATCTCCGATTGTCCTAAGCGCACTAAGTGGTTCGCTAGGTCTGCCACCATTGGTACAGTACAGTCGAAATTTCTTTTGTCCGTTACTTTGATCTGCTCTTTGTCATCCTATTCTGTCATGGCATTTGTGGATTCAGGCGCTGCCCTGAATTTGATGGACTTGGAGTATGCTAGGCGCTGTGGGTTTTTCTTGGAGCCCTTGCAGTATCCTATTCCATTGAGAAGAATTGATGCTACACCTTTGGCCAAGAATAAGCCTCAGTACTGGACCCAGCTGACCATGTGCATGGCTCCTGCGCATCAGGAGGATATTCGCTTTTTGGTGTTGCATAATCTGCATGATGTGGTCGTGTTGGGGTTGCCATGGCTACAAGTCCATAACCCAGTATTGGATTGGAAATCAATGTCTGTGTCCAGCTGGGGTTGTCAGGGGGTACATGGTGATGTTCCTTTTCTGTCTATTTCATCATCCACCCCTTCTGAGGTCCCAGAGTTCTTGTCGGATTACCGGGATGTATTTGATGAGCCCAAGTCCAGTGCCCTACCTCCGCATAGGGATTGTGATTGTGCTATCGATTTGATTCCTGGTAGTAAGTTTCCTAAAGGTCGACTGTTTAATTTGTCTGTGCCTGAACACGCCGCTATGCGGAGTTACGTAAAGGAATCCTTGGAGAAGGGTCATATTCGCCCGTCGTCGTCACCATTGGGAGCAGGGTTCTTTTTTGTGGCCAAGAAGGATGGTTCGCTGAGACCTTGTATTGATTACCGCCTTCTAAATAAAATCACGGTCAAATGTCAGTACCCCTTGCCGCTGCTGTCTGATTTGTTTGCTCGGATTAAGGGGGCTAGTTGGTTCACCAAGATAGATCTTCGTGGTGCGTATAATCTTGTACGTATTAAACGGGGCGATGAATGGAAAACAGCATTTAATACGCCCGAGGGCCATTTTGAGTACCTGGTTATGCCATTCGGGCTTTCTAATGCTCCATCAGTGTTTCAGTCCTGTATGCATGACATCTTCCGAGAGTACCTGGATAAATTCCTGATTATATACTTGGATGATATTTTGGTCTTCTCGGATGATTGGGAGTCTCACGTGAAGCAGGTCAGAATGGTGTTCCAGGTTCTGCGTGCAAATTCTTTGTTTGTGAAGGGGTCAAAGTGTCTCTTTGGTGTTCAGAAGGTTTCATTTTTGGAGTTCATTTTTTCCCCTTCTACTATCGAGATGGACCCTGTTAAAGTTCAGGCCATTTATGATTGGACTCAGCCGACATCTCTGAAGAGTCTGCAAAAGTTCCTGGGCTTTGCTAATTTTTATCGTCGCTTCATCAATAATTTTTCTAGTATTGCTAAACCGTTGACTGAGTTAACCAAGAAGGGTGCTGATGTGGTCAATTGGTGGTCTGCTGCTGTGGAAGCTTTTCAAGAGTTGAAGCGTCGTTTTTCTTCTGCCCCTGTGTTGTGCCAACCAGATGTTTCGCTCCCGTTCCAGGTTGAGGTTGATGCTTCTGAGATTGGAGCAGGGGCTGTTTTGTCGCAAAGAAGTTCTGATGGCTCGGTGATGAAACCATGCGCCTTCTTTTCCAGGAAGTTTTCGCCTGCTGAGCGTAATTATGATGTTGGCAATCGAGAGTTGTTGGCCATGAAGTGGGCATTCGAGGAGTGGCGTCATTGGCTTGAAGGAGCTAAGCATCGCGTGGTGGTCTTGACTGATCACAAGAACTTGACTTATCTCGAGTCTGCCAAACGGTTGAATCCTAGACAGGCTCGTTGGTCGCTGTTTTTCTCCCGTTTTGACTTTGTGGTTTCGTACCTTCCGGGCTCTAAAAATGTGAAGGCAGATGCCCTGTCTAGGAGTTTTGTGCCCGACTCTCCGGGTTTGTCTGAGCCGGCTGGTATTCTCAAAGAGGGGGTAATTTTGTCTGCCATCTCCCCTGATTTGCGGCGGGTGCTGCAAAAATTTCAGGCTAATAGACCTGACCGTTGCCCAGCGGAGAAACTGTTTGTCCCTGATAAATGGATGAGTAGAGTTATCTCTGAGGTTCATTGTTCGGTGTTGGCTGGTCATCCTGGAATCTTTGGTACCAGAGAGTTGGTGGCTAGATCCTTTTGATGGCCGTCTCTGTCGCGGGATGTGCGTTCGTTTGTGCAGTCCTGTGGGATTTGTGCTCGGGCTAAGCCCTGCTGTTCTCGTGCCAGTGGGTTGCTTTTGCCCTTGCCAGTCCCGAAGAGGCCCTGGACACATATCTCTATGGATTTTATTTCGGATCTCCCCGTCTCTCAAAAAATGTCGGTCATTCGGGTTGTTTGTGATCGCTTCTCTAAGATGGTCCATTTTGTACCCTTGTCTAAATTGCCTTCCTCCTCTGATTTGGTGCCATTGTTCTTCCAGCATGTGGTTCGTTTACATGGCATTCCGGAGAACATCGTTTCTGACAGAGGTTCCCAGTTTGTTTTGAGGTTTTGGCGAGCCTTTTGTGCTAGGATGGGCATTGATTTGTCTTTTTCCTCGGCTTTCCATCCTCAGACAAATGGCCAGACTGAACGAACCAATCAGAACTTGGAAACATATCTGAGATGTTTTGTTTCTGCCGATCAGGATGATTGGGTGTCCTTTTTGCCTTTGGCTGAGTTCGCCCTTAATAATTGGGCCAGCTCGGCTACTTTGGTTTCGCCGTTTTTCTGCAATTCTGGTTTCCATCCTCGTTTCTCTTCAGGGCAGGTTGAGTCTTCTGACTGTCCTGGTGTGGATACTGTGGTGGATAGGTTGCAGCAGATTTGGACTCATGTGGTGGACAATTTGACATTGTCTCAGGAGAAGGCTCAACGTTTCGCTAACCGCAGGCGCTGTGTGGGTCCCCGACTTCGTGTTGGGGATTTGGTTTGGTTGTCATCTCGGTATATTCCTATGAAAGTTTCCTCTCCTAAGTTTAAGCCTCGTTTCATTGGTCCGTATAGGATTTCTGAGGTTCTTAATCCTGTGTCTTTTCGTTTGACCCTTCCAGCTTCTTTTTCCATCCATAACGTATTCCATAGGTCATTGTTGCGGAGATACGTGGCACCTGTGGTTTCATCCGTTGATCCTCCTGCCCCGGTTTTGGTTGAGGGGGAGTTGGAGTATATAGTGGAGAAGATTTTGGATTCTCGTATTTCGAGACGGAAACTCCAGTACCTGGTTAAGTGAAAGGGTTATGGTCAGGAAGATAATTCCTGGGTCTTTGCCTCTAATGTTCATGCTGCCGATCTGGTTTGTGCCTTTCATTTGGCTCATCCTGGTCGGCCTGGGGGCTCTGGTGAGGGTTCGGTGACCCCTCCTCAAGGGGGGGGGGGTACTGTTGTGAATTCTGTGGTCAAGCTCCCTCCTGTGGTCATGAGTGGTACTTAGGCTGGTTCTGTCTATGAGTTTCCTTTCTCAGGTGACGAGGTTAAGTCGTTAGGTGCTGCTCTATTTAACTCCACCTAGTTCTTTGTTCCTGGCCTCCAGTCAATGTTCCAGTATTGGTCTTGCTTTCTCCTGGATCGTTCTTGTGGCCTGTCTGCCCTGCATAAGCTAAGTTTTGCTTGTGTTATTTTTGGTTGCTATATTTTCTGTCCAGCTTGCTATATTGGTTTTTCTTGCTTGCTGGAAGCTCTGAAACGCAGAGGGAGCACCTCCGTACCGTTAGTCGGTGCGGAGGGTCTTTTTGCCCCTCTGCGTGGTTGTTTGTAGGTTTTTGTGTTGACCGCAAAGCTATCTTTCCTCTCCTCGGTCTGTTCAGTAAGTCGGGCCTCACTATGCTAAATCTATTTCATCTCTGTGTTTGTATTTTCATCTTAACTCACAGTCATTATATGTGGGGGGCTGCCTTTTCCTTTGGGGAATTTCTCTGAGGCAAGGTAGGCTTTTTTTCTATCTTCAGGGCTAGCTAGTTTCTCAGGCTGTGCCGAGTTGCATAGGGAGCGTTAGGCGCAATCCACGGCTACCTCTAGTGTGGTATGATAGGATTAGGGATTGCGGTCAGCAGAGTTCCCACGTCTCAGAGCTCGTCCTATGTTAGTAACTACCAGGTCACTTGTGTGCTCTTAACCACTTGGTCCATTGTGGTTCTGAATCACCTGTTCATAACAGGAATGCAGTTGCCTCTGAGTCACAGACCTGGCCAGGTGTATCGGATGATTACAATTCTGACTGGGATATTTAAGTGGGCAGGATCCTTTAGCCCTTGCCAGTAGTCAATGTTCCTTGTGAAGTGTTGGATCACTTTCTGGCTTCTCCTGCTCGCTGCCAATTTCAGCAAAGATAAGTGTTTGGTTTTTGTTTCTGTGGCACACTGCCGGTGTGCTTTTTTCAGTTTTATTCCTGCTCTGATTGTAGGATTCACTGGAGTTGCAGATTTACGCTCCTACATCTTTTAGTAAGATGTAGGAAGTTTTTGTATATTCTGCTGTGGATGTTTTGAAGGGTTTTTATACTGACCGCACAGAACTCTGTCCTATCCTGTCCTATCTAGCTAGAGTGGCCTCCTGTGCTAAATCCTGTTTTTCTGCCTGTGTATGTTTTTCCCTCTCCGACTCACTGCCAATATTTGTGGGGGGCTGTCTATCCTTTGGGGATTTTCTCTGAGGCAAGATAGTATTCCTATTTCCATCTTTAGGGGTATTTAGTTCTCCGACTGTGACGAGGTGTCTAGGTGTGTTAGGTACACTCCACGGCTACTTCTAGTTGCGGTGTTAAGTTCAGGATTGCGGTCAGTACAGTGGCCACTTTCTGCAGTGAAAGTTCTCATGCAGCTCCTAGGTCACGATCATAACAGGTCACTGTGCTGAGACCACTGTATATGAGAACATTTTTCATGGATCGCTGAATATTGAGGCACTCTCTAGCTGGGACACAGAAGATGGGTGAGTCTCTGGCATGGGTATAATTCACTGTGTATAGGAATGCTGGAAAAAAGTGAGCTCTGTACTCTGCTTATTCCAGCATTGTGGCTGGCAGTCCACAAGCAATCATTAAGCTATTTAATGTTTAGAGAATAACTTAATATGTTGAAAAAAATCCTTTAACCCCTTCCCGACCCATGACGCCACGTAGGCGTCATGAAAGTCGGTGCCAATCCGACCCATGACGCCTATGTGGCGTCATGGAAAGATCGCGTCCCTGCAGATCGGGTGAAAGGGTTAACTCCCATTTCACCCGATCTGCAGGGACAGGGGGAGTGGTAGTTTAGCCCAGGGGGGGTGGCTTCACCCCCTCGTGGCTACGATCGCTCTGATTGGCTGTTGAAAGTGAAACTGCCAATCAGAGCGATTTGTAATATTTCACCTATTATAACGGGTGAAATATTACAATCCAGCCATGGCCGATGCTGAAATATCATCGGCCATGGCTGGAAATACTAATGTGCCCCCACCCCACCCCACCGATCGCCCCCCGATCTGGCCGGTACACTGCTCCGGCTCCCCTCCGTCCAGTGCTCCGCTCCCCCTCGTGCTCTTGTCCGCTCCCCCCGTGCTCCAATCACCCCCCCGTGCTCCAATCACCCCCCCTGCACTCCGATCCACCCCCCCGGTGCTCCGTTCCACCCCCCCCGTGCTCCATTCCAGCCCCCCCGTGCTCCGTTCCACGCCCCCCGTGCTCCGTTCCACCCCTCCCGCGCTCCGATTCCCCCCCCGTGCTCCGATCCCCCCCCCCCGTGGTCCCCCCCACCCCATCATACTTACCGATCCAGCCGGGGTCCCGTCCGTCTTCTCCCTGGGCGCCGCCATCTTCCAAAATGGCGGGCGCATGCGCAGTGCGCCCGCCGAATCTGCCGGCCGGCAGATTCGTTCCAAAGTGCATTTTGATCACTGA
This sequence comes from Ranitomeya imitator, assembly GCF_032444005.1. NCBI lineage: Eukaryota > Metazoa > Chordata > Amphibia > Anura > Dendrobatidae > Ranitomeya > Ranitomeya imitator. Next base: position 985,328,757 of record NC_091282.1, read on the forward strand.
GATAGATTATATCTCAGTGATCAAAATAAAAAAAATAATAAATGACCCCCCCCCCTTTGTCACCCCCATAGGTAGGGACAATAAAAAAATAAAGAAATTTTTTTTTTCCACTAATGTTAGAATAGGGTTAGGGGTAGGGTTAGGGGTAGGGGTAGGGTTAGGGGTAGGGTTAGGGGTAGGGTTAGGGTTAGGGTTTCGGTATGTGCACACGTATTCTGGTCCTCTGCGGATTTTTCCGCTGCGGATTTGATAAATCCGCAGTGCTAAACCGCTGCGGATTTATGGCGGATTTACCGCGGTTTTTCTGCGCATTTCACTGCGGTTTTACAACTGCGATTTTCTATTGGAGCAATTGTAAAACCGCTGCAGAATCCGCACAAAGAAGTGACATGCTGCGGAATGTAAACCGCTGCGTTTCCGTGCAGTTTTTCCGCAGCATGGGCACAGCGATTTTTGTTTCCCGTAGGTTTACATTGAACTGTAAACTCATGGGAAACTGCTGCGGATCCGCAGCGTTTTCTGCAGCGTGTGCACATACCTTTAGAATTAGGCTATGTGCACACTGTGCGGATTTGGCTGCGGATTGGCCGCTGCGGATTCGCAGCAGTGTTCCATCAGGTTTACAGTACCATGTAAACATATGAAAAACCAAATCCGCTGTGCCCATGGTGCGGAAAATACCGCGCGGAAACGCTGCATTGTATTTTCCGCAGCATGTCAATTCTTTGTGCGGATTTCGCAGCGTTTTACACCTGTTCCTCAATAGGAATCCACAGGTGAAATCCGCACAAAAAACACTGGAAATCCGCGAAAAATCCGCAGGTAAAACGCAGTGCCTTTTACCCGCCGATTTTTCAAAAATGGTGCAGAAATATCTCACACGAATCCGCAACGTGGGCACATAGCCTTAGGGTTAGGGTTGGAATTAGGGTTGTGGTTAGGGTTGTGATTAGGGTTATGGCTACAGTTGGGATTAGAGTTAGGGGTGTGTTGGGGTTAGTGTTGGAGTTAGAATTGAGGGGTTTCCACTGTTTAGGCACATCAGGGGTCTCCAAACGCAACATGGCGCCACCATTGATTCCAGCCAATCTCGTATTCAAAAAGTCAAATGGTGCTCCCTCACTTCCGAGCCCTGACGTGTGCCCAAACAGTGGTTTACTCCCACATATGGGGTACCAGCATACTCAGGACAAACTGCGCAACAATTACTGGGGTCCAATTTCTCCTGTTACCCTTGTGAATCTAAAAAAATGCTTGCTAAAACATAATTTTTGAGGAAAGAAAAATGATTTTTTATTTTCACGGCTCTGCGTTGTAAACGTCTGTGAAGCACTTGGGGGTTCAAAGTGCTCACCACATATCTAGATAAGTTCCTTGGGGGGTCTAGTTTCTAAAATGGGGTCACTTGTGGGGGGTTTCTACTGTTTAGGCACACCAGGGGCTCTGCAAACGCAACGTGACACCCGCAGACCATTCCATCAAAGTCTGCATTTCAAAAGTCACTACTTCCCTTCTGAGCCCCGACGTGTGCCCAAACAGTAGTTTACCCCCACATATGGGGTATCAGCGTACTCAGGAGAAACTGGACAACAACTTTTGGGGTCCAATTTCTCCTGTAACCCTTGGGAAAATAAAAAATTCTGGGCTAAATAATTATTTTTGAGGAAAGAAAACGTATTTATTATTTTCACGGCTCTGCATTATAAACTTCTATGAAGCACTTGCGGGTTCAAAGTGCTCACCACACATCTAGATAAGTTCCTTTCGGGGTCTAGTTTCCAAAATGGGGTCACTTGTTTGGGGTTTCTACTGTTTAGGCACATCAGGGGCTCTGCAAATGGAACGTGACGCCCGCAGAGCATTCCATCAAAGTCTGCATTTCAAAACGTCACTACTTCAATTCCAAGCCCCGGCATGTGCCCAAACAGTAGTTTACCCCCACATATGGGGTATCACCGTACTCAGGAGAAACTGGACAACAAATATTGGGGTCAAATTTCTCCTGTTACCCTTGGGAAAATTAAAAAATTCTGGGCTAAATAATTATTTTTGAGGAAAGAAAACGTATTTATTATTTTCACGGCTCTGCATTATAAACTTCTATGAAGCGCTTGGGGGTTCAAAGTGCTCACCACACATCTAGATAAGTTCCTTTCGGGGTCTACTTTCCAAAATGGGGTCACTTGTGGGGGGTTTCTACTGTTAAGCCACATCAGGGGCTCTGCAAACGCAACGTGAAGCCCACAGAGCATTCCATCAAAGTCTGCATTTCAAAACGTCACTACTTCAATTCCGAGCCCCGGCATGTGCCCAAACAGTGATTTACCCCCACATATGGGGTATCAGCGTACTCAGTAGAAACTGGACAACAACTTTTGGGGTCAAATTTCTCCTGTTACCCTTGGGAAAATAAAAAATTGCAGGCTAAAAGATCATTTTTGAGAAAATAATTTTTTATTTTTATTTTCATGGCTCTGCGTTATAAACTTCTGTGAAGCACTTGGGGGTTCAAAGTCCTCACCACACATCTAGATTAGTTCCTTTGGGGGTCTAGTTTCCAAAATGGTGTCATTTCTGGGGGATCTCCAATGTTTAGGCACACAGGGGCTCTCCAAACGTGACATGGTGTCCGCTAATGATTGGAGCTAATTTTCCATTTAAAAAGCCAAATGGCGTGCCATCCCTTCCGAGCCCTGCCGTGCGCCCAAACAGTGGTTTACCCTCACATATGGGGTATCAGCGTACTCAGGACAAACTGGACAACAATATTTGGGGTCCAATTTCTCCTATTATCCTTGGCAAAATAGGAAATTCCAGGCTAAAAAATCATTTTTGAGGAAAGAAAAATTATTTTTTATTTTCATGGCTCTGCGTTATAAACTTCTGTGAAGCACCTGGGGGTTTAAAGTGCTCAATATGCATCTAGATAAGTTCCTTGGGGGGTCTAGTTTCCAAAATGGGGTCACTTGTGGGGGAGCTCCAATGTTTAGGCACACAGGGGCTCTCCAAACGCGACATGGTGTCCGCTAACAATTGGAGCTAATTTTCCATTCAAAAAGTCAAATGGCGCGCCTTCCCTTCCGAGCCCTGCCGAGTGCCCAAACAGTGGTTTACCCCCACATATGAGGTATCGACGTACTCGGGAGAAATTGCCCAACAAATTTTATGATCCATTTTATCCTACTGCCCATGTGAAAATGAAAAAATTGAGGCGAAAATAATTTTTTTGTGAAAAAAAAGTACTTTTTTATTTTTACAGATCAATTTGTGAAGCACCTGAGGGATTAAAGTGCTCACTAGGCATCTAAATAAGTTCCTTGGGGGGTCTAGTTTCCAAAATGGGGTCACTTGTGGGGGAGCGCCAATGTTTAGGCACACAGGAGCTATCCAAACGCGACATGGTGTCCGCTAACGATGGAAATAATTTTTCATTCAAAAAGTCAAATGGCGCTCCTTCCCTTCCGAGCCTTACCATGTGCCCAAACAGTGGTTTACCCCCACATGTGAGGTATTGGTGTACTCAGGAGAAATTGCCCAACACATTTTAGGATCCATTTTATCCTGTTGCCCATGTGAAAATGAAAAAATTGAGGCTAAAAGAATTTTTTTGTGAAAAAAAAGTACTTTTTCATTTTTACGGATCAATTTGTGAAGCACCTGGGGGTTCAAAGTGCTCACTATGCATCTAGATAAGTTCCTTGGGGCGTCTAGTTTCCAAAATGGGGTCACTTGTGCGTGAGCTCCAATTTTTAGGCACACGGGGGCTCTCCAAACGTGACATGGTGTCCGCTAAAGAGTGGAGCCAATTTTTGATTCAAAAAGTCAAATGGCGCTCCTTCCCTTCCAAGCCCTGCCGTGCGCCCAAACAGTGGTTTACCCCCACATATGAGGTATCAGCATACTCAGGACAAATTGGACAACAACTTTCGTGGTTCAGTTTCTCCTTTTACCATTGGGAAAATAAAAAAATTGTTGCTAAAAGATAATTTTTGTGACTAAAAAGTTAAATGTTCATTTTTTCCTTTCATGTTGCTTCTGCTGCTGTGAAGCACCTGAAGGGTTAATAAACTTCTTGAATGTGGTTTTGAGTACCTTGAGGGGTGCAGTTTTTAGAATGGTGTCACTTTTGGGTATTTTCAGCCATATAGACCCCTCAAACTGACTTCAAATGTGAGGTGGTCCCTAAAAAAAATGGTTTTGTAAATTTCGTTGTAAAAATGACAAATCGCTGGTCAAATTTTAACCCTTATAACTTCCTAACAAAAAAAAATTTTGTTTCCAAAATTGTGCTGATGTAAAGTAAACATGTGGGAAATGTTATTTATTAACTATTTTGTGTCACATATCTCTCTGGTTTAACAGAATAAAAATTCTAAACGTGAAAATTGCAAAATTTTCAAAATTTTCGCCAAATTTCCGTTTTTCCCACAAATAAACGCAGAATTTATTGACCTAAATTTACCACTAACATGAAGCCCAATATGTCACGAAAAAACAATCTCAGAACCGCTAGGATCCGTTGAAGCGTTCCTGAGTTATTACCTCATAAAGGGACACTGGTCAGAATTGCAAAAAACGGCAAGGTCTTTAAGGTCAAAATAGGCTGGGTCATGAAGGGGTTAAAGGGGTTGACTGGTCAACCTATTATTTTTGTTTATCTTATTGTTGTCCTGTCTGGGTATGACATTTGTCACCTGCACCGATCAGCTGTTAAAGGCTCCAATGGTGGCCAGATGTAAACCGTATCTAATGTGTAGCTGCTGCACATTTAATTAACCTCTGCAGTGCAGCTCTGTGCCATGAGTTTACAACCAGCTGCCGTGAGAGCTTGTAACAGCAGAGCTGTGGGAGATTCTACTAGCTGGGAAAAAACAGCTACGTAGGCAAGGTATACCATGTGTGCTTGTTCTGAGAGACCAGTGGCGCTCTATCGTGTAAAAATATCAAAGTAAAATTACTTTAGTTTCGACAATTTTATTTCAGAAATCATCAAAATAGCATGAGTGACATAGAGTATAAAGTACAAGGATCCCTTGCAGGAGGAAATTTACAGTGTCCGTAAAGTCATGGTGCACTTTTGACCAGTCACTGGAAAGCAAAAAAAATAACGATAGAAATGTGAAATCTGCTCCAAATAAAAGAAAACCTCTCCCAGTTTCATACAGTCATGGCCAAAAGTATTGACACCCCTGCAATTCTGTCAGATAATACTCATTTTCTTCCTGAAAATGATTGCAAACACAAATATATTTGGTATTATCTTCATTTAATTTGTCTTAAATGAAAAAACACAAAAAGAATTGTCCTAAAGCCAAATTGAATATAATTCCACACCAATCATAAAAAAGGGGGTGGACAAAAGTATTGGCACTGTTTGAAAAATCATGTGATGCTTCTCTAATTTGTGTAATTAACAGCACCTGTAACTTACCTGTGGCACCTAACAGGTGTTGGCAATAACTAAATCCCACTTGCAGCCAGTTGACATGGATTAAAGTTGTCTCAACCTCTGTCCTGTGTCCTTGTGTGTACCACATTGAGCATGGAGAAAAGAGAGAAGACCAAAGAACTGTCTGAGGACTTGAGAAACCAAATTGTGAGGAAGCATGAGCAATCTCAAGGCTACAAGTCCATCTCCAAAGACCTGAATGTTCCTGTGTCTACCGTGTGCAGTGTCATCAAGAAGTTTAAAGACCATGGCACTGTGGCTAACCTCCCTAGATGTGGATGGAAAAGAAAAATTGACAAGAAATTTCAACGCAAGATTGTGCGGATGTTGAATAAAGAACCTCGACTAACATCCAAACAAGTTCAAGCTGCCCTGCAGTCTGAGGGTACAACAGTGTCACATAGTAACATAGTAACATAGTTAGTAAGGCCGAAAAAAGACATTTGTCCATCCAGTTCAGCCTATATTCCATCATAATAAATCCCCAGATCTACGTCCTTCTACAGAACCTAATTGTATGATACAATATTGTTCTGCTCCAGGAAGACATCCAGGCCTCTCTTGAACCCCTCGACTGAGTTCGCCATCACCACCTCCTCAGGCAAGCAATTCCAGATTCTCACTGCCCTAACAGTAAAGAATCCTCTTCTATGTTGGTGGAAAAACCTTCTCTCCTCCAGACGCAAAGAATGCCCCCTTGTGCCCGTCACCTTCCTTGGTATAAACAGATCCTCAGCGAGATATTTGTATTGTCCCCTTATATACTTATACATGGTTATTAGATCGCCCCTCAGTCGTCTTTTTTCTAGACTAAATAATCCTAATTTCGCTAATCTATCTGGGTATTGTAGTTCTCCCATCCCCTTTATTAATTTTGTTGCCCTCCTTTGTACTCTCTCTAGTTCCATTATATCCTTCCTGAGCACCGGTGCCCAAAACTGGACACAGTACTCCATGTGCGGTCTAACTAGGGATTTGTACAGAGGCAGTATAATGCTCTCATCATGTGTATCCAGACCTCTTTTAATGCACCCCATGATCCTGTTTGCCTTGGCAGCTGCTGCCTGTCACTGGCTGCTCCAGGTAAGTTTATCATTAACTAGGATCCCCAAGTCCTTCTCCCTGTCAGATTTACCCAGTGGTTTCCCATTCAGTGTGTAATGGTGACATTGATTCCTTCTTCCCATGTGTATAACCTTACATTTATCATTGTTAAACCTCATCTGCCACCTTTCAGCCCAAGTTTCCAACTTATCCAGATCCATCTGTAGCAGAATACTATCTTCTCTTGTATTAACTGCTTTACATAGTTTTGTATCATCTGCAAATATCGATATTTTACTGTGTAAACCTTCTACCAGATCATTAATGAATATGTTGAAGAGAACAGGTCCCAATACCGACCCCTGCGGTACCCCACTGGTCACAGCGACCCAGTTAGAGACTATACCATTTATAACCACCCTCTGCTTTCTATCACTAAGCCAGTTACTAACCCATTTACACACAATTTCCCCCAGACCAAGCATTCTCATTTTGTGTACCAACCTCTTGTGCGACACAGTATCAAACGCTTTGGAAAAATCGAGATATACCACATCCAATGACTCACCGTGGTCCAGCCTATAGCTTACTTCTTCATAAAAACTGATTAGATTGGTTTGACAGGAGCGATTTCTCATAAACCCATGCTGATATGGAGTTAAACAGTTATTCTCATTGAGATAATCCAGAATAACATCCCTCAGAAACCCTTCAAATATTTTACCAACAATAGAGGTAAGACTTACTGGCCTATAATTTCCAGGTTCACTTTTAGAGCCCTTTTTGAATATTGGCACCACATTTGCTATGCGCCAATCCTGCGGAACAGACCCTGTCGCTATAGAGTCCCTAAAAATAAGAAATAATGGTTTATCTATTACATTACTTAGTTCTCTTAGTACTCGTGGGTGTATGCCATCCGGACCCGGAGATTTATCTATTTTAATCCTATTTAGCCGGTTTCGCACCTCTTCTTGGGTTAGATTGGTGACCCTTAATATAGGGTTTTCATTGTTTCTTGGGATTTCACATAGCATTTCATTTTCCACCGTGAATACCGTGGAGAAGAAGGTGTTTAATATGTTAGCTTTTTCCTCGTCATCTACAACCATTCTTTCCTCACTATTTTTTAAGGGGCCTACATTTTCAGTTTTTATTCTTTTACTATTGATATAGTTGAAGAACAGTTTGGGATTAGTTTTACTCTCCTTAGCAATGTGCTTCTCTGTTTCCTTTTTGGCAGCTTTAATTAGTTTTTTAGATAAAGTATTTTTCTCCCTATAGTTTTTTAGAGCTTCAATGGTGCCATCCTGCTTTAGTAGTGCAAATGCTTTCTTTTTTGTCAACCCGTACTATCCATCGGCGTCTGAATGAAAAGGGACTGTATGGTAGGAGACCCAGGAAGACCCCACTTCTTACCCCGAGACATAAAAAAGCCAGGCTGGAGTTTGCTAAAACTTACCTGAAAAAGCCTAAAACGTTTTGAAAGAATGTTCTCTGGTCAGATGAGACAAAAGTAGAGCTTTTTGGGCAAAGGCATCAACACAGAGTTTACAGGAGAAAAAAAAGAGGCATTCAAAGAAAAGAACACGGTCCCTACAGTCAAACATGGCGAAGGTTCCCTGATGTTTTGGGGTTGCTTTGCTGCCTCTGGCACTGGACTGCTTGACCGTGTGCATGGCATTATGAAGTCTGAAGACTGCCAACAAATTTTTCAGCATAATGTAGGGCCCAGTGTGAGAAAGCGGAGTCTCCCTCAGAGGGCATGGGTCTTCCAGCAGGACAATGACCCAAAACACACTTCAAAAAGCACTAGAAAATTGTTTGAGAGAAAGCACTGGAGACTTCTAAGGTGGCCAGCAATGAGTCCAGACCTGAATCACATAGAACACCTGTGGAGAGATCTAAAAATGGCAGTTTGGAGAAGGCACCCTTCAAATATCAGGGACCTGGAGCAGTTTGCCAAGGAAGAATTGTCTTAAATTCCAGCAGAGCCATGTAAGAAACTCATTGATGGTTACCGGAAGCGGTTGGTCGCAGTTATTTTGGCTAAAGGTTGTGCAACCAAGTATTAGGCTGAGGGTGCCAATACTTTTGTCTGGCCCATTTTTGGAGTTTTGTGTGAAATGATCAAGGTTTTGCTTTTTGCTTCATTCTCTTTTGTGTTTTTTCATTTAAGAAAAGTTAAATGAAGATGATAATACCAAAGAATTTGTGTTTGCAATCATTTTCAGGAAGAAACTGAATATTATCTGACAGAATTGCAGGGGTGTCAATACTTTTGGCCATGAGTGTACCTATTCAGTGCAGTTTCATGTGGGCTCCGTTTGTTGCCCTACACACATCCAAATGATAGCATAAGCTTGTGGTTGCATGATGTCACAGACCTGGCAGTGTATTAATCGGAGTTCAGTTTATCAGGGGTTAATCTGACTGGGGGCTCAGCAACAGCTTAAATGAGTTTGTGTTGTTTGATTGGTTCTTGTTATCTCTCCTCATGAACAGGTCTGATATGATTGGGCCAGAGAAAGGGAGCCAAAATGTAAACTATAAAAGTGCATCATGACTTTACGGACACACTGTATAGTAGACTAAATATGAGAAATACAATATCCTTGACTTGTTGATTTTAGTTGTACAAAACAAATATACAGCAATATTAACTCAATTGTGTTGTAATAGTTAAAAAAAAAGGGGGGGGGAGAGGAGAGGGGGTATAGAACCTTGGATGATAGTGATGGGAGAAGAGTTGACGTAATCTAAAGGATCGGATCGTGTAGTTCAGAAGTCATGGCCATCAGTCAATAATGTATTTGTTATATTTTATACGGATAGCAACATTATCCTGGAAAAGTCGCCGTCCATCTGTGCCTGGATCCATGGATCCCAGATACCTCGAAAGATTTCAAAAGAGTCGGATCTAAGGAAAATAACTTTATTTAAGATGTTGACCTACTGATTCTGGGCAATACACTTATAATTCGTGGTGGAAGATCTGAATCAAAGTGCTTAGCTGTGCGTCTGGGCACCACTATTGTACAGGTCAGGGGGGTTGTTACTGATATTGCACTGGGGGCACAGAAGCCCTAAAATTGAAAGTGGAATTTACTGGCTACACCTAATCACTCTTTGTGGTAGTCTTGCAAGACCTTTCAAGATTGTTTCTAGAGGTCTTCCCTGTAAGGGTTTGAAATTTAAGAATAGAAAACACAAAGTAAAAACAACCTTTACTTTTATATAATATTGGAAATCTTGATCAGTAGATTTTCCTTTGCATTATATACAAATTTAACTCCTGGAAATGTAACAAAAATGATTCTGTAGGGCTTGGGGTGCATTTATTTAGGAATCTGTCTTCCTGTGTGCTACTTGAAGACGTGACCTTTGATTAAAATTCCAGTTATTGAGGCCTCCTTTTTGCAGCTTGTGTGGATATAGATTTGATTTCCTGTGGAAAGCCACTGTGAATGCTAATCAGCAGACTGTTCCTGTTGGATTCTTTTTGACTTTGTAACTACCCATGATTGGAGTTATGGGATGTCGAGCCTCAGGCAACTAAATGAAACAAAAAACAAGGTTCATTTAGGTCTGCTTCCAGACTACTGGAAACGAGTGCAATTAGCGCCCGTCAAGTGCTCCTATTTGATTTGTCCTAGGAAATAATTGTTTATACTCCATCTATCATAATGCATACAAAGGTTTCTAAGTGACCGAAATAGCTTTAAGTATGTGGAATTTACAGTGACGAATTTTAAGTTCAAAGATGCTGCAAAATACCATAAAATTAATGAAGTTGGTAACAGATTATTTTTTTTAAATAACATTAAAGTAAATTGCCCACATTTTTTTTATTAGCATGTAAATACTAAGAAAATATAGGTACTTTCAAAGATGAGAGGGTGCGTAGTCACCTGAAACGCGTCAATGACGCATATCATGGAACTGTCTACGCTCATGTTGTTTTACCCTCTGCTGAGCACCTTTGGTGACTAAAGAAAGAACTTTTAATAATATAGAGCACGGCACTCTTGGCTTCTAGGAGGTGCGCAAGTTGGGTTTCCAACCCATCAAATCAATGCAATAAATACTTGACACTCAGGAGATCTTTTTGTATGATAGAAAGTGAACAATTCGTTTATTGGGTGCATCCACAATTTAAACGTTTTCGGTCTACTTAACAGACCTTCATCAGAAACAGATACTGGAATACTGCAATACATATGTAAGAATACAAAGACATATTGTTAAGAAAGGTAATATGATGCACAATCTCAATACAGACATAATACATAATATTTGAGAAGAATAAATACATCATAAGAGAAGAGACACACAACGACTACTGTGGCGGACAGGATGGATCCGGCCTGGTGTCCCGTGAGTCGTGAGCCTCGTTACAGGAGATACTACGGACTGTGAACGTGTAAAGGAAAGGAATATGATAAAATGATGACCTCAAGTCCCAGTAAAGAAACTAGATGGGCTATGTGATAACCTCCCCCACTAGAACAATGAAGGATACTGCGAATGAGGTGACTACCCAAAATGCGGGATCAGAGGGTTAAGGTGCGAGCTGAAGTGCCTATGACATGGAAACAAAAGATATGAGCACATAATCAGAACATGTAGAACCACATAAACATGCCATATAGTAGGTATCGTATAGGATAGCTAGATGTGAGGCCCGGGTGGGCGTGCTATATGCTGAGACTAGTCCAGGTCTGAGACCACCAGGAATCTATATGAGCGGGAATCAAACCTACAGGCCAGAAATACTGCCCGTAGATCTGAGGATAAAGAAAAGGAGAAAAAAAAAAAAAAGAAAAAAAAGAAAACGGAGAAGAAGGACAAATACGGAGAAGAAGGACAAATATAGAGGAGATTGAGATGAATAAGGACAAATAGAAGACTAGAAGCCCCCCTGGAGGTACCTGGAAGCCACGAAGAGTGAATGTGGGCCCACAGGGGTGCCAACAATAGGCACAGTCCGGGAGAGCAGGGCGCCTGAATGACAAAGGTTATAAAAAGTAAGACCCAGGACAAGTGGCCTAAGGTAGGGGGGTACATTTAGGAACTGCGGCGGTTACCTTGGAGAAACTGGAGCTGCAGGAGCAGGGCGCTAGTAGAAGGGCGAGTGACTCGCAATGGCAGAAGCGCTAAAGACACAAAAGGCAGAAAAAAGGTAACTGGGCCGTCCAGGATATAAACTGGCAAGAGGGGTAAGGATAAGGAGAGGAGAGGGCAGAAGGGATGAGAGAGCATCGCAAAAGGAAGAGCGTTGCTATACCTGAGGACTCCACAGGGACAGGCACCGGACAGCTGAAGAAGCGTCACTCCCAGGGACTGCTGACAGGCGGCGGCACTTCCGGGTTTAAGTGCCCGCCGCCATTAGGTCAGCTGATGTGCCGCGTCATCGGGTCACATGACCGCCGGGACCGCGCATGCGTGGTGCGGGCCAAAAGCCGGGGAGGAGAGCCGAGGGGAGGCGGCGCCTGCGCAGAGGAATGAAGCGTCGGCCAATGGGGACTAGGCCGTGTACTGCCAGCTTGGACCGCGCATGCGTGGAAAATAGAAAATACCGGGGAGGAAAGCCAAGGGGAGGCGGCATCTGCGCAGAGCACTGGGGTGCCGGCTCACAGGATAGGGGATACCGGGCAGGATGCCCAATAGTAGCCGAGTGTAAGGGAGGCACACTAGGACAGCAGCGTCATGATATAGAGTCAGAGAAAGAGATAAAGGTTCATTAGATGGTGGTCACACTGGAACGCTGTGTAGAGATGAAACTAACACTCTACATAGAGATGGCTTTGTGAATACTATACCATGTGAGGAAAGGCCAGTGCTCAAAACGTGGGGTGTGACTAACGATTCTGAAAAAGAAGAGACACGAAACAGTTAAAAACAGGACAAGAGAACAGGTCAATATACAATAAAAACACAATGAAAACGTACACAGTATTTTACAAAAAAGCTGATACATCATAGTCCCTGTTCAATCCCCTAGGTTCAAGGGTTTGTAGCGTATATATCCAATATGCTTCCCTTTTCTGAAGCATTTTGGTGCGGTTTTGACCCCTTCTGGGGATGTCAACCTGTTCAAGAACCTGGAATCGGAGTTGAGCTATATTGTGATTTTTTGCAGAAAAATGAAACGGGAGGGGGAGGTGCGTCTTATTACACCGGATCGTGGACTTATGTTGGGCCACCCTATCCCTCACTGTTTGTGTGGTTTCCCCTACATAGGCCAAACCGCAAGGGCATTTGATAAGATAGACCACAAAAGTCGACTCGCAGGTATAGAAGCCCTTAATGGGAATGGCCTTACCAGTTTGTGGATGAAAAACCGAGGGACCCTTTTGTACATTGCTGCACTGTAAGCAGTTAAGGCAGGGGAATGTGCCCCGTCTTTGAGTGTGAAGAAAGACCTGCTTGGGAATCAGGGTGCTAGGGCCAATGTCGGCCTTGACTAGCCTATCCTTGAGGTTCCTAGCTCGCTTAAACCATGACAAAAATGGCAATCTGAACTCTGCAATATTAGGGTAGCTTTTGGTTAGGATATTCCAGTGCCTCCGTATGGTCGACTGTACTAAGCCAGAGAAAGGGTGGAAAGTGGAGACAAATGGGATTCTTTTAGGATTATCCCTAGTTCTACTATTGGGCATATTGCGTTTAGCCTCCGTCAGTACCCCCTTAGGGTACCCCCTATCAGCAAACTTGTGTTCCATCTCGATAAGTCTGGTTTGTTTTAAATTTTCATCGGAGACAATCCTGTCAACCCTATGAAACTGCGATTTAGGGATAGAGTTCTTAATGGAGGGTGGGTGGCAGCTGGTGAAGAATAAAAGGCCATTGCGATCTGTCGGTTTTGTGTATAAATCGATAGCCAAGTGGCCCCCCCTCTCCTTGTAAATCAGAGTGTCCAAAAAGCTAATCCTGTGTGTGTCATGTTGTATCGAGAATTTTAATTCAGGCCAGATACCATTGATGTGTTGATCAAAGGACAGGAGCGATTCAATTGGGCCATCCCAGATGCAGAATATATCGTCTATATATCTCCGCCACACCATACAGTGACTAATAAATAGAGGATGATTATATACAAAATCCTGTTCGAAATTAGCCATATACGCTACAGCGTAAGGAGGCGCTACATTAGCGCCCATTGCGGTGCCTTGTTGCTGGGCATAGAAGGTGTCCTGGAACAAGAAATAATTTTCTTTGAGTTCCAGGCCCAATAGGTCGGCACAAAGATGACGGATTTTACTATCTATTTTGTTGTCATGTAAGAGTCTATCGGTAGCTGCTAAGCCTTTCTCGTGGACTATTGATGTATAAAGGCTGTTAACGTCCCAGGTTATCAGGAGGGAAGAAGGGGATATGGGGCCCAGAGATTTAATGACCTGAATGAAATCATTAGTATCCAATAGGAAAGAACGAGTGGTTTTAACTAGCGGTGTGAGAATTTTTTCCAATACCATAGACAAAGGTGACAAGACAGAGTCGGTAAGGGACACAATAGGCCGGCCTGGTGGTTTAATCAATCTCTTGTGTATTTTAGGCAGGACATAAAATATGGGGGTAATAGGATCCCTTTTAATGAGGAAATCTCTCAATTTACTATCAATGGTGCCTGCTTGATAGTGGAAGTCTATAATGGGTGCAATTTTTTTGATCAACTGGTTCAAAGGGTTATGTTGTATTATTTTGTACACTGTAGTGTCCCCCAGCTGTCTGAACACCTCCTCAAGATAGTCTGACCTGTCCATAACCACCGTCGCCCCGCCCTTATCTGCCGGTTTAATAATTAAGGATTTATCCGATGAAAGTTGTTCCAACGAAAGTCTCTCTGACTGTGTGAGATTGGTATGGAAGTGGAACTTCCCACGGTCCATCTCCCGAGTCAGTGTGTGAATGTCCCTCTCAACAAGGGAAACGAAGGTCTCCACTGGTGGGTTGGACCGTGGTGGCATGTAGGAGCTCGGAGTCCGTAACCCCAAGTCACGGAGTTCAAGAAGAGTCTTATCACGTCCGGAACAGATGGGTATGGCAGGTTGTTCTGAGAAGTGTACACGCAATCTAATGTTGCGATAGAACCTCTGTAAGTCCATATTGAGTTCAAATGAATTGAACTTGTACGTAGGGCAAAAGGATAGACCCTTCTGGAGTACAGTTGATGTGTGTCCAGGTTTTTGGAAGAGATGTTAACTACCAGCGGGAGGTCCTTACCTGTGAGCGTGTTGCCATCTGATTTCTGGGTTCCCCGGCGGCATTGGCCCCCCCTCCTCGTCTTCCCTTTGGACGGCTGCGGTTGTTCCCTAAAAAAGAATGGGAGGAAGAAGAATTTGAGGTGCCGGGCCTGCTGTCGATGGAACCAGAAGAGCTTAGTGAGCTGTGGCGCCTGGTGGAGTGCTGAGTATCTCGCCACTGGTAGACACGGTTCTGCAGGTAGTCCTCGGTGTCCCTCAAGAATTTGGATCTTTTTCTCTTCTCCAATTCCAATCTGTGTGACCGTAATAGCTCCAGATTCTTTGTCTTGAGTTCCTGGAATTCTTCCTGAGGCAGGGTACTGGTCAGTTGACTCTCGATCGCGTTGATTTGGGCATTCACTGTTTCCAGGTTCTTTTGAAGGTAGGAAAGGGTTAAAGTCATAAGGTCCGCGGAACATTTGTTCAGAATATGTTCAAACTTCGTGCAATAGTCTTTATCTTCCCTGAAGAAGGTCGGTTGTAAGGGGACCCGCAATCCCCGTGGGATCCTCTGGACACGGAGGTATTCAGCTATTGTAATAATGTGCAGTTCTAGGTTAACTGCTCTTCTAGACTCGCGTTCCAAGTCGCGATTCTTGAGTTCTTTGGCAGGAATCTGAAGAAAGTCGCTGGGCGCGGTAACTTTGGACAGAATTTCCGCCGCCTCTGTTGCGTTGAAGGAGAAGGTCTCACTCGACATCATCCAAGGTGCTCGTGGAAGGATAGAGCATGTAATAATATAGAGCACGACACTCTTGGCTTCTAGGAGGTGCGCAAGTTGGGTTTCCAACCCATCAAATCAATGCAATAAATACTTGGCACTCAGGAGATCTTTTTGTATGATAGAAAGTGAACAATTCGTTTATTGGGTGCATCCACAATTTAAACGTTTTCGGTCTACTTAACAGACCTTCATCAGAAACAGATACTGGAATACTGCAATACATATGTAAGAATACAAAGACATATTGTTAAGAAAGGTAACATGATGCACAATCTCAATACAGACATAATACATAATATTTGAGAAGAATAAATACATCATAAGAGAAGAGACACACAACGACTACTGTGGCGGACAGGATGGATCCGGCCTGGTGTCCCGTGAGTCGTGAGCCTCGTTACAGGAGATACTACGGACTGTGAACGTGTAAAGGAAAGGAATATGATAAAATGATGACCTCAAGTCCCAGTAAAGAAACTAGATGGGCTATGTGATAACCTCCCCCACTAGAACAATGAAGGATACTGCGAATGAGGTGACTACCCAAAATGCGGGATCAGAGGGTTAAGGTGCGAGCTGAAGTGCCTATGACATGGAAACAAAAGATATGAGCACATAATCAGAACATGTAGAACCACATAAACATGCCATATAGTAGGTATCGTATAGGATAGCTAGATGTGAGGCCCGGGTGGGCGTGCTATATGCTGAGACTAGTCCAGGTCTGAGACCACCAGGAATCTATATGAGCGGGAATCAAACCTACAGGCCAGAAATACTGCCCGTAGATCTGAGGATAAAGAAAAGGAGAAAAAAAAAAAAAAAAGAAAAAAAGAAAACGGAGAAGAAGGACAAATACGGAGAAGAAGGACAAATATAGAGGAGATTGAGATGAATAAGGACAAATAGAAGACTAGAAGCCCCCCTGGAGGTACCTGGAAGCCACGAAGAGTGAATGTGGGCCCACAGGGGTGCCAACAATAGGCACAGTCCGGGAGAGCAGGGCGCCTGAATGACAAAGGTTATAAAAAGTAAGACCCAGGACAAGTGGCCTAAGGTAGGGGGGTACATTTAGGAACTGCGGCGGTTACCTTGGAGAAACTGGAGCTGCAGGAGCAGGGCGCTAGTAGAAGGGCGATAGGGATAGGGTGGCCCAACATAAGTCCACGATCCGGTGTAATAAGACGCACCTCCCCCTCCCGTTTCATTTTTCTGCAAAAAATCACAATATAGCTCAACTCCGATTCCAGGTTCTTGAACAGGTTGACATCCCCAGAAGGGGTCAAAACCGCACCAAAATGCTTCAGAAAAGGGAAGCATATTGGATATATACGCTACAAACCCTGGAACCTAGGGGATTGAACAGGGACTATGATGTATCAGCTTTTTTGTAAAATACTGTGTACGTTTTCATTGTGTTTTTATTGTATATTGACCTGTTCTCTTGTCCTGTTTTTAACTGTTTCGTGTCTCTTCTTTTTCAGAATCGTTAGTCACACCCCACGTTTTGAGCACTGGCCTTTCCTCACATGGTATAGTATTCACAAAGCCATCTCTATGTAGAGTGTTAGTTTCATCTCTACACAGCGTTCCAGTGTGACCACCATCTAATGAACCTTTATCTCTTTCTCTGACTCTATATCATGACGCTGCTGTCCTAGTGTGCCTCCCTTACACTCGGCTACTATTGGGCATCCTGCCCGGTATCCCCTATCCTGTGAGCCGGCACCCCAGTGCTCTGCGCAGATGCCGCCTCCCCTTGGCTTTCCTCCCCGGTATTTTCTATTTTCCACGCATGCGCGGTCCAAGCTGGCAGTACACGGCCTAGTCCCCATTGGCCGACGCTTCATTCCACTGCGCAGGCGCCGCCTCCCCTCGGCTCTCCTCCCCGGCTTTTGGCCCGCACCACGCATGCGCGGTCCCGGCGGTCATGTGACCCGATGACGCGGCACATCAGCTGACCTAATGGCGGCGGGCACTTAAACCCGGAAGTGCCGCCGCCTGTCAGCAGTCCCTGGGAGTGACGCTTCTTCAGCTGTCCGGTGCCTGTCCCTGTGGAGTCCTCAGGTATAGCAACGCTCTTCCTTTTGCGATGCTCTCTCATCCCTTCTGCCCTCTCCTCTCCTTATCCTTACCCCTCTTGCCAGTTTATATCCTGGACGGCCCAGTTACCTTTTTTCTGCCTTTTGTGTCTTTAGCGCTTCTGCCATTGCGAGTCACTCGCCCTTCTACTAGCGCCCTGCTCCTGCAGCTCCAGTTTCTCCAAGGTAACCGCCGCAGTTCCTAAATGTACCCCCCTACCTTAGGCCACTTGTCCTGGGTCTTACTTTTTATAACCTTTGTCATTCAGGCGCCCTGCTCTCCCGGACTGTGCCTATTGTTGGCACCCCTGTGGGCCCACATTCACTCTTCGTGGCTTCCAGGTACCTCCAGGGGGGCTTCTAGTCTTCTATTTGTCCTTATTCATCTCAATCTCCTCTATATTTGTCCTTCTTCTCCGTATTTGTCCTTCTTCTCCGTTTTCTTTTTTTTCTTTTTTTTTTTTTTTCTCCTTTTCTTTATCCTCAGATCTACGGGCAGTATTTCTGGCCTGTAGGTTTGATTCCCGCTCATATAGATTCCTGGTGGTCTCAGACCTGGACTAGTCTCAGCATATAGCACGCCCACCCGGGCCTCACATCTAGCTATCCTATACGATACCTACTATATGGCATGTTTATGTGGTTCTACATGTTCTGATTATGTGCTCATATCTTTTGTTTCCATGTCATAGGCACTTCAGCTCGCACCTTAACCCTCTGATCCCGCATTTTGGGTAGTCACCTCATTCGCAGTATCCTTCATTGTTCTAGTGGGGGAGGTTATCACATAGCCCATCTAGTTTCTTTACTGGGACTTGAGGTCATCATTTTATCATATTCCTTTCCTTTACACGTTCACAGTCCGTAGTATCTCCTGTAACGAGGCTCACGATTCACGGGACACCAGGCCGGATCCATCCTGTCCGCCACAGTAGTCGTTGTGTGTCTCTTCTCTTATGATGTATTTATTCTTGTCAAATATTATGTATTATGTCTGTATTGAGATTGTGCATCATGTTACCTTTCTTAACAATATGTCTTTGTATTCTTACATATGTATTGCAGTATTCCAGTATCTGTTTCTGATGAAGGTCTGTTAAGTAGACCGAAAACGTTTAAATTGTGGATGCACCCAATAAACGAATTGTTCACTTTCTATCATACAAAAAGATCTCCTGAGTGCCAAGTATTTATTGCATTAAAGAAAGAACTTTGTTCACAAGTTCATTGAGCTGGATTTCTCTAGTTTTTGATTGCTCCACGCCTAAACACAGCATTTCCTGTGCTACGAACCCCTAAGGGTACCGTCACACTGCGATACGACCTGGCCGTGATCGTTGGAAAGTCCTTGTGTGGTCGCTGGAGAGCTGTCACACAGACAGCTCTCCAGCGACTAACGATGCCGAAGTCCCCGGGTAACCAGGGTAAACATCGGGTTACTAAGCGCAGGGCCGCGCTTAGTAACCCGATGTTTACCCTGGTTACCAGCGTAAACGTAAAAAAAAACAAACAGTACATACTTACATTCCGGTGTCTGTCACGTCCCTCGCTGTCAGCTTCCCGCATTGACTGTGAGCGCCGGCCGGCCGTAAAGCAGAGTACAGCGGTGACGTCACCGCTGTGCTTTACGGCTGGCGCTCACAGTCAGTGCGGGAAGCTGACGGCGAGGGACGTGACAGACACCGGAATGTAAGTATGTACTGTTTGTTTTTTTTACGTTTACTCTGGTAAGAGTTCTTTCACACTTCAGTTGTGTGGCGTCAGTTAGGTCCGACATCGTGGCGGATCGACGGATCCGTCAAATTTGGTGGAAAAACGGTTCTAACGGATCCGTTTTTTTGACGGATCAGCTGCCCCGATCCGTTTAAAAAACGGATCCGTTAGAACCGTTGCGACCGTTTTTACATCCGTTGTAACCGTTTTTTGACGGATCCGTTTTTTAAAAGGGGAGGATTTCAATGTGATTGGCTACTGGATACTACTGCAAAACTATATATAGCGTGTATTTACACCACATCTTTGAAAGGTTGTAGAGAAAGTGGCAGAAATGGAAGGAGTCCTGGCGAACATTGCAAAGATCTATGCGGATTTTACTTTTGAGGCAAATCAGTTGGCAGTCAGCGTTCGAGAGAGGGAGGAACAAAGACTGCGCATCCTACGGCAGCGGCGGAAGAGAAGGCTGTGGATCCATCCCATCACAGCACAACGTATGACCCGTGGTGTTTATTCCACGCTTTACATGGAACTAAGGGAAAACCCTCAAAAGTTCTTCAATTATGTGAGGATGAGAGCTGAAAATTTCGAGTTTTTATTGGGCTATGTGGAAGACTGTATACGTAGACGAGACACCCAGATGCGATTCTCAGTATCACCAGCAGAGCGTCTCATGGTGACTATTCGGTAAGTAATTTTTTTTTTTTAAATGATTCTCATTCATCAGACTTATAACTGTAATGTTGTTTTTTGAATTTTTTTATTAATTATTGTCTTTTCGTTTTGTTAACAGATTCCTTGCAACTGGAGAGTCGTTCTCATCCCTCCATTTTCAGTATCGACTTGGGATATCCACCATCTCGGGGATCATCAGAGATACCTGCCGGGCATTGTGGGAGTGCCTACAAGTGGAATACATCCCAGAGCCATCACAGGAGAGGTGGCTGGAGATCGCCCAAAATTTTCATCAAATTTGCCAGTTTCCAAATTGTGTTGGAGCAGTTGATGGAAAGCACATACGGATCGTCAAACCTTCAGGCTCTGGATCACAGTTTTATAACTATAAGAAGTACTTCTCTATTGTGTTGATGGCCATAGCCGATGCACAATGCAAGTTCATCGCTGTTGATATCGGTGCGTATGGACGCGCAAATGATTCACAAATCTTTAAAAATTCACCAATGGGGCGCCGTTTATATGGAGAGACATTTGATTTTCCGCCCCCTAGACCTCTCCCTGGAACCACTAGTCCACCATTACCATTTGTTTGTGTTGGAGATGATGCCTTCCAGCTTTCCCCACACTTGCTGAAACCCTTTGGAAGTAGTGGACTGACCCAGAGGAAAAAAATTTACAATTACCGCTTAACCAGAGCACGAAGAGTAGTGGAATGTGCTTTTGGCATCTTAACTGCCAAATGGAGAGTCCTGCTAACTGCAATTAAACTGCAGACTGAAACTGTCGATGATGTGGTCAAAGCGTGCGTTGTCCTGCACAATTTTGTTTTATCAAAAGAACAAGTTTCCCTGGAGGATAATGTTTCTGAAAGCACCTTACGGGATTACCAAAACCCCACTTTTCGCAGTCCAGTAGCAGTCTCCAGAATGCGGGACAGTTTTGCAGACTACTTCATGTCTCCTGCAGGATCAGTTGACTGGCAGTATGAAATGGTGTAAAAATTTTTTTCTTTTTACACTTGTAAAAATACCATTTTTTGTTTGCTTACAAAATCTTTGTACTTTAATGCAGCATTGTATGTTTTGCAACGGTACCCTTTAAACACTGTTATTGTTACTATTGCCATAACCTTGGTGATTTAAAAACTTTACAAAAAAAAAAAGAGAAAGACAATAAAATTGTTTTTAAACCAAAAAACTGTTTATTTATTTACAGATTCTCATAGTTTGGGGTGGAGATAGTAGCGGAGGGGCTGACAGGGCGGACCACGTCGAGAGTGGGGGACAGGACATCACGGGGAGGAACAGAAGTAGAATGGGTGGTGAAAACATGAGGTTGTGTAGAGAGTTGAGGTGCAGATGTGGTGTGTGGGAGGTATGAAGGTGTTGGTGGGATTGGGAACGGAGAAGTTAAAGGGGAAGAATGGAAGGGGGACGGTAAAAACTGGGAAAGACTAAGGGGGGAAGGAACAAATGACGAAGGAGTAGAATGGACGGGAGGATAGACGGTGGATTGAGAGGGGAAAGGTGTTGACACATGAAGGGTAGGTGGAGGGGCATGGGACATCGCCTGCGCTAGAGCAGTGTGGCAGCCTTGCATCACATGCATCTGCAGGTCAGGAGTTAGATTTTCCATGTGCCTGAGGACCGACTGAAAAAAACAGTGCCTTGGTGACTGATTTGCATCTGATTGCATCCTATCAAGACGACTGCTGAGTTCAAGTATGCTTTTGTTAAGCATATTGTACCCAGCAGACGTTTGCTCACTCAAATGCTTGATTGCACTGTGAAAGGATGCATTCAGCTGCAAAAAGTCAGGCGCATAGCTCCTTTCCTGACCTCTCTGGCGCTGCCGTCCTGACCACAAAGTTGGTCTAGATGTTGCGGCAGTGGCAGAGGGGTGGGGTAAAGGGAACTCTAACTCATCACCTGCAGCTTCAAGTGACGAAGTCCGCCCTGCTGCTCCAGCGCTGGTGGATGAGGCTGAGGGATCAAACGAAAGGGAAGGTGCAGAAACAGAGGGGTCGACGTGGTCCCCGGTGGCGGACTCTTGAGGGATCGCTCCAGAGGGGTGCAACTCTGATGCAGGCTCCCGAGTGCTGCAGAAAGTGCTGTTAAAGAAGAAAAAAAAAATTAGTATCTGGATATTACAATTGCCCTTGCTGCAAAAAAAATTGAAGGTTACACATTTTTACAGTTTGACTGAAAATATGTGGTGTTGAATATTTACCTTCTGCTCAGCAGCGTCGACCGGAGGAACGACAGGGCTCTGGCATGTTTGTATCTGCTCCTGCGTCCTCTAGATCCACTCGGGGCCTGCATCTCCTTATTAAACTCCCTCTTGAAGCGATCCCTGAGTGACCGCCACCGCACGATAATCCTGTTACCTGGAAAGAGAAAGCAAAAATTGGTTACTATACACCACATTAAATCATGCCTAACATAAGGTTATGAAGTGTGAATACTTACGCGCTAGATCCTGGGCCCCAGCATCGAGTTCCTCCCAGTTATCCATAACAGCACTGCACACTTCCTCCCATAGCCGTCGGGTGATTAACTGGTCAGCATGGCGGCGGTCCGACATGTTCCACAGCGGCTCCCGACTTTGTACTGCTTCGATGAGGGTGTTCACATCGATGCCCTCCTCTTCATCATCTTGTTCGGGAGCACGCTGTGAAGCCTAACAAAAAGATAAGAATAAAAAGGGAAAGATTACAACACATGAATTTTACATTTTACTAAACACCAAACCAAAAAGGAACTTACTCTTCGGCGACCGCCGCAATTATCATTCCGACGACTATGGGAGGTGCTTTGAGGAACTCTACGTCGAGCCCCGGATTGTGAAGACTAATTTAAAAAAAAAAATAAAATTAATAATGTTCTTTGATCGAGGCATATGTATTGTGTGCTGTGCTGAATGTTTGTGTTGGGTGTAGTGCATTGTATGTGAGGATCGGTCTGTTCAAAACTTACACTATGCGCTCCCGCTCCTTGTATTTCTCCACCCTGTCCGTCTCCTTCTGTTAGCCCCTCTGCTTCATATTCCTGTGAATACAGAATAAACACATAAAGGCTTAAAATACAATTGCCATTGTTGCAACAAAATAAAAAATGTATGAAGAAAAAAAATTAACACCTCAGTTTGCTGATGATGTGCTGGGGGGCTCTCAGAAGAAGACATTATGATCTTGCGTCTATCTTGGGTTGGTCGGTCCCTTGCTTGGGTCCTCTTGGTCCCTAGAATCTGTAAGCATAAAGGGAGTTCTAAGCTACTATACAAAAGGATAGATAGATAGATGCAGCTTTCAGGACTTTACACTTACATCTGTTTCCAAAACTTGGGGCTTGCGTATAGCTTGGGTCGGTCGGTCCCTTGCTTGGGTCCTCTTGGTCCCTAGAATCTGCAAGCATAAAGAGAGTTCTAAGCTACTATACAAAAGGATAGATGCAGCTGTAGGGACTTTACACTTACAACTTTTAAAAAAAAATGGGGAGCCTGCTTGTGTACGTCTTGGGTCAGTACCTACTACAGTACCTACAGTGCCAACTTATTTTTGATTTCCCCCACCACAAAAGAAAAAAAAAATTCTACCGTCAAACTTGATGCACAAGCTGCCAAACCCTCTACCTCCTGTTTCCCCACAAAAAAACCCCCCAAAAAATCCCTTTAAAACAACACCAAAACTACTTAGAACTTGATATGCGCAATGCGCATGCTGGTAAAACCCACCTAAACAAAGTTTAACCTTATAAAAAATGTTCCTCATTCGAAATTAAAATACCAATCCCCAAAATTGTTAATTATGATTACCCTACAGTTTGTATTTTCTAAAACCAGATAACATATTCTATAGCAAAGATTTGCATTACACATTTGTATATATAACCGTTACTGCATGTTTACCCAATATTACATTTATCTTGAAATGAGACTACTGACAGTTTTGTGAAATTTTTATTACTATATTTTTTTAAATTTTCTTTTTTTTAGGGTACAGTAGGAGCTACACTGCTCTTTATTTGAAATACAAGTACATTATGGGAAACAACAAAGATGCAGAACACATCACACATCATTTATACACACACACAAAACAAATTTTACACCACAGCTATTCAAAATACCAGCATAGTATGAAAAACATATAAACAGGGCAGGCAGGCAGGCACACGCACGCACGCACACACACACAGCCACCTTCTGTCTGTCCCTCGGCACTCTGCTTCTCTGCCCTGTGTAAGCACAGCGGCCGGAAAGCAGAGTGGTGACGTCACCGCTGTGCTCTGCTTTACGGCTGGCTGGCGCTCACAATGCAGAGAAGCACAGCACGGGGACAGACAGCGGAATTTACCTTTTTTTTTTTACTTTTACACTGGTAACCAGGGTAAACATCGGGTTACTAAGCGCGGCTCTGCAGTTAGTAACCCGATGTTTACTCTGGTTACCGGCATCATTGGTCGCTGGAGAGCTGTCTGTGTGACAGCTCTCCAGCAACCAAACAGCGACGCTGCAGCGATCCGGATCGTTGTCGGTATCGCTGCAGCGTGTGACGGTACCTTTAGTAAATACATCAAAAATCAACATTAACCAATATGGCATTGACAAATGCACATGCAACCAACAAGATGCACACAAACATACCTGCAAGCAGAGTCATAACGCAAGCATAACACATGAACAGGCGTAATATTGACGAAGGCATAATAAGGTGCAGGCACATGAACACATACATACAAAAGCACACAGCAGTACAAAAATACACACACACACGGCCATCAGTCCTCCAGCTGGAGCTTGATATATTCACAGTGGCAGGCCTCGGGGTGGATCTGGACTGTAGCAGGGCACTGGCTGTTGCAGGACGACGGCAGGCCTCAGGTTGGATTCAGGTTTTAAAAGCTCTTGCTGTACTCAGTACGTCATACACAAATGCGCACACACACACACACACACACACACACACATGCACGCTGGATGTCAGTACTCACATGGCTGTCTCAGGCAGGGTCTGGCTGGCAGGGCCTCTCTGGCTGGCTGGCAGGGCCTGGCTGGCAAGGTCTTGCTTGCAGGGTCTGGCAGTGTGTCTCTGGCTGGCAGGGCCTCTCTGGCTGGCAGGGCCTCTCTGGCTAGCTGGCAGGACCTCTCTGGCTGGCTGGCAAGGTCTTGCTGGCAGGGTCTGGCTGGGTCTCTCTTGCATTGAAGGGTCTGTCTTGCTGGCTGGTACATTTGGGAATGACCTGTCCTCTTTATATAGTTTTTGGGTTGTCTGGGCAAAGTATCCACTTTTTGGAGCATGCTCAATCAAAAAAAGCGGATTGAGGCGACGGATCCGCCAAAAAGCGGATCGCGACGGATCCGTCGTCCATAGGCGCCCATTCTAAAAAAAGGCGGACACGACGGATCCGCCGCGGTCCGCCTTTTCGGCGGCGCCAAAAAACGTTACAAAGTCCGTCAATGTCTAGACAACGTCCGCCAAATATCGACGGATCCGTCGCATGGCGGATGGAACGGACGGCCATCCGCCACAATCCGTCTCTAATGCAAGTCAATGGGAAAATAGCGGATCCGCCAAAAAAAAATGGCGGATCCGCCATTTCACGAAAATGACGGTTTTTGACTGACGCCGAAAGACTGAAGTGTGAAAGAGGCCTAACTGGTCTGTAGGAGCCAGAACTCTTAATGGTTGGTAGGAGATCAAATACTTATTTCTCATTGCAAAATGCAAATAAATGTATATAATTTATACAATGTGATTTTCTGGATTTTATTTTTGATATTTTATCTCTTAGGGTATGTGCACACGTCAGGATTTCTTGCAGAAATTTTCCTGACAAAAACCGGACATTTCTGCCAGAAATCCGCATGCGTTTTTACCGCGATTTTACCGCGTTTTTGACGTGGTTTTTGTGCATTTTTTCCCAAATGCATAGAATTGCGGGAAAAACGCAGAAGATCCACAAAAATAATAAACATGCAAATTTTTTTTACCGCGATGCGTTTTTTTCGCGGAAAAAAACGCATCCATGTGCACAAAACATGCAGAATGCATTCTAAATGATAGAATGCATAATGTATGCGTTAATGAGTTTTTTTGCGTTTTTAGCGCGAAAAAAACGCGAAAAAACCTGAACGTGTGCACATAGCCTTAATGTTAAAATGAATCTATCCATAAAATGATAGACTGTTCATGTCTTTGTCAGTGGGGAAACCTACAAAATCAGCAAGGGATCAAATGCTTATTTCTCCTACTGTAGCTAAACTCTGTAAAAAAAAAAAAAAAAATGGTGAGATTGTGGAAGACAGTTTCATGTAACCGGTCATACACCATGACAACAATGAGCTCAGCAACAAGACACAAGGATCAGTTCAAGCATTTTTTTTTAAGCGCACCAAGAAATGAGCAATGTGAGGACTGTAAACTAAGTGGACAGCCAAGAAAACTTAGTTCAGCAAATATAAGACTTATGCTTATTTTCCATAAAAATCAGATGTCAAGCAGTGCCATCAGCTCAGAAGGGCCAGTATCCAGTGAGACCCAGCTACACCCATCTGCTGTTCAAAAAATACTATCCAGAAGTTGTTTTCATAGAGGAATTGTGTCAAAAAAGCCATAACGTTTGTCATGGAAACAAGGCCAAGCAATTTAACTATGTACGAAACATAGGAACTGGGGTACAAAAACCTGCCAGGAGGTGCTATGGACTCATGAGTCAAATTTTTAAATATTTGCCTGTAACTGAAGGCAATATATTCACCGATGGTTGGAGAGCAGTACAATAAGAAATGTCTGCAGGCAACAGTGAAGCTTGGTGGGGGTTTCCCTGCAAGTTTGGGTCTGCATTTCAACAAATGCAGTTGGGGAGCTGGTGAGGATTAATGGTGTCCTCAATGCTGAGAAATAGATACAGCCAGTGTCATTAAGAACTTCATTAAGCAGATTAAGCTGTCCTAAAATGTTCAGTCCATATCATTACATCATTGAGCCTGTCTGACATTATATAAAGAGACAGGAGCATTTGCACAAGCCTGCATCCACAGAAGATTAGTGGCTAGTCCTCCAAGATGTTTACAACAACCTCAATGACGAGTTTATTCTAAAACTGTGTACGAGTGTTCCTACAAGAGTTGATGCTGTCTTGAAGGCAAAGGCCACACCAAATATGGATTTTATTTAGATTTATCTTTGGTTCATTCACTTTGCACTTTATTTGCATAAAATAAATTAACACTTCTATTTTTGAAACATTCCTACTTTTCAGCATTTTTTTTCTATATTTACCTAAAAATTTTGCTCAGCAGCACTATTTTATATCTACATTTTGTCTTTGGTAGTAAAAAAAATAATACATTTTAGTTTTGAGGACCTTGATGATAGTCACCGTTTATGGGTAATCCAAATAAGTTCTCTTCATTGCTGTGCAGGTCTCTAGGAAATCCCTTAATTCTGCAGGTCTGGTTTTGTTTAATTGACATAACGTACCATCATGCCAGGTATACTGAGAGGGCAAAATGAGAAATAAACCCAGCAGTTTACTGTAACAATCTGCTCTGTGTCAGGTATAATTATAATTAGCAGCATATATATTGTATGGTTTGCAAACATTCCTAGGGCATTACAGCTACCTTACTCATGTATGTGTATACATGCAGCTTTAATATGAATGTTACCTTTTATG
Organism: Ranitomeya imitator; assembly: GCF_032444005.1. Classification (NCBI taxonomy): domain Eukaryota; kingdom Metazoa; phylum Chordata; class Amphibia; order Anura; family Dendrobatidae; genus Ranitomeya; species Ranitomeya imitator. The sequence goes on from NC_091282.1 coordinate 985,356,371, forward strand.
TCTTTAGACCTTAGTAAATAAATGTTTTTATCTTTGTAATTTAGGCAGCACAGCTGGCAGTCCGTAGCCGAGAACACCTGCTCACTTTGGTGCTACGGATGAGGACCACTGCGCACATAGCCCTGCTTGCCAAGGGCTGCAGTAAACTGAGCTGGTTGTGACTCGCTTCTCTGTGTCCTGTGTTTTACGGGAAGTTTTTACTTTACAAGTCACGATAATAAGCTTTGAGGCATTATAAATGTTATCTTGTCCAAGAAGTGAAATACTGACTGCTTACTTAAAGACATGGTATGCTCTGTTTTCTCAAGCAAGCTCCAGTGACAGCAAGGTCAAGATGGTAGATGTCATGTTAGAAATACAATTGAAACAGGAATATAGAATGAAATAGTCCATTAACCCCTTTACGACTGTTGATATGTATTAGAACTTCGGCCGCTAAGGGGCCTTATTTCCTATCGAGAATAAGGGAATAGTGCCCCAGAGTCCAAAAATCTCCAGGTTCTCTGGACAAACACGATCAGGGCCATTTTTTCCTGTCCCCAATCATGTGATCGCCGTTATTCAATGAATAACACCGAACTTGTGTAGAAAACAAATGTTTGCCCGCTATTAAATTAATTTATCTCTCTTCTGACATATTATACAAGTCAGAGGCTAAAGTAGAAAAAAAAGTGCAAGTGCTTGCTGCTCGAGTTTGCATCGTGTGCTCGGGTATGCACCAAGCATCGCGGGTGCTTGTGGCATTCTCGAGTCTTCAGTCTGCATATTTTACGGCTGTTAGTCAAAGAAAACATGCAGCGATTGCTGGCCATAAATGGGCAATCCCCCAGCATGTTTTTTAGGGGTGTCTAACAGCCGCAAAACATGCGGGCCTGCTACTCAAGCATGTCACTTGAGCAACCTCGATACGTGGTGCCTACCCGAGCACCCGATGCAAACTCTAGTAGTGAGAACTTGTACTCAACACTAGAGTTGAGCAAATTTGCTCGGGTCCCTGCTTATTCGGCAAGCTGTAGCGCTTACCAAGTAAGCTGCAGAGGGAACCTGGCTTCCTGAGTCGTGCTGGCGGATGAGCTGTTTGGCTCCGCAGCTGCATGTGTCGCGGCTGTATGACTGTCATAACACATGCATGGAGATCCTGTTTGTTGGGCTCTCCAAGCTCTCCGACTGAAAAACTCTGCTTATACTCGAGTATATATGTTAAGTCATATTGAAGTACCCCTAAAGGCTACCCCTGATATGAATACATTCCTTGTGATATACGTTTCATAGTAATATGAAACCAGTCAGACAGTGCTTGTTAATCAGCTTTCTTTTAATCCAGGCGTGTCAAACTGCATTCCTCGAGGGCCGCAAACCATGCGTGTTTTCAAGATTTCCTTAGCATTGCACAAGGTGCTGCAATCATTATGTGTGTAGGTGATTAAATTATCACCTGTGCAGTACAAGGAAATCCTGAAAACATGACCTGTTTGCAGCCCTCGAGGAATGCAGTTTGACACCCTGTTTTAATCCAAAATGGTAAGTCTGCTTACCGATGCAAGTGAGAGGTGTGCAGATTTCTTAGTTTCAGACATTTCAGACTTCTGTTTGAGTTTTGCCGTTATGGACTCAAATGGCGAAGTGGTTTTTTCATTGATCAGAGTGATAAAACAGTGGCAGGTAGACGGTATGTGGATCAGTGACAGACAAATGGAGTTAGAAACATCAGAAGACACAGGGCAGGATTGTGAATATACCCCAAAACTCCTTTCATGCAGAATTGAATTATATAAAAGCAATGTATGATGGATTCCTGTGTATTATGGAGCAACAGAGAGAGTAGGAAGAGTCTAAAAGCTGCAACAACAAATCTAGTTACTTAAGCAAGTTGAAGATGAAATGATCTCTAAAGGTGTAAAGTTAAAGATAATTCACTTCCTTTGATTTCCTTTGTATTTTGAACCAGTTACAGAAGAAGTAGTAATCAGGCTCCTTGCATCTTCTCGCCTAACCACTTGCACCAGTGATCCCATTCCGTCAAATCTCCTCCAGTCCCTTTCCCTGGCTGTCACCTCTCACCTAACAAAAATATTCAACCTTTCTCTCACTTCCGGTATTTTTCCATCCTCATTTAAGCATGCCATCTTACATCCATTACTTTAAAAAAATCCCTCGATCAAAACTGTGCCGCTAATTATAGACCTGTCTGTAATCTTCCCTTCATCTCTAAACTCCTCGAGTGCCTGGTCCACTCCTGTCTTACCCGCTATCTCTCAGATAACTCTCTTCTAGACCCTCTTAATCTGGTTTCCGTTCTTTACACTCTACTGAAATTGCCCTCACAAAAGTCTCTAATGACCTACTAACAGCTAAATATAATGGTCACTACTCCATGCTAATTCTCTTGGATCTCTCCGCAGCATTCGACACTGTGGATCATCAGCTCCTCCTCACTATGCTCCGCTCCATCCACCTCAAGGACACCGTTCTCTCCTGGTTCTCCTCCTATCTCTCTGACCGCTCCTTCACTGTATCTTTTGCTGGTTCCTCCTGCTCTCAACTTCCCCTTACTGTTAAGGTTCCTCAAGGATCAGTCCTAGGCCCCCTCCTCTTCTCTTTGTATTCTGCTCCTATTGGACAAACAATCAGTAGATTTGGTTTCCAGTACCATCTCTATGCTGACGACACCCAATTATACACTTCTCCTGCTATCACGCCGACCTTTTTAGTAAACACCAGTGATTGTCTTACCGCTGTCTCTAACATCATGTCCTCCCTCTATCTGAAACTGAACCTGTCAAAAACTGAACTCCTCGTGTTTTCTCCCTCTATTAACCCACCTTTACCTGACATTGCCATCTCCCTGTGCGGTTCCACTATTACTCCAAAGCAACATGCCCGCTGCCTTGGGGTCGTACTTGATTCCGAGCTTTCATTCACCCCCCACATCCGATCACTGACTCGCTCTTCTCTGCATCTCAAAAACATTTCTAGAATTCGCCCTTTTCTTACTTTCGACTCTGCAAAAACTCTTACTGTCTCACTTATTCATTCTCGTCTGGACTATTGTAACTCTCTACTAATCGGCCTCCCTCTTACCAAACTCTCCCCGCTCCAATCTGTCCTCAATGCTGCAGTCAGGATCATATTCCTCACCAACCGTTGCACCGATGCCTCTACCTTGTGCTAGTCATTACACTGGTTACCCATTTACTCAAGAATCCAGTACAAAACTATTACCCTCATCCACAAAGCACTCCATGGCTCAGCACCACCCTACATCTCCTCTCTGGTCTCAGTCTGCGATCCTACCCGTGCCCTCCGCTAATGACCTCAGGTTAGCATCCTCAATAATCAGAACCTCCCACTCCCGTCTCCAAGACTTTACACGTGCTGTGCTGATTCTTTGGAATGCACTACCTAGGTTAATATGATTAATCCCCAATCCCCACAGTTTTAAGCGTGCCCTAAAAACTCATTTATTCAGATTGGCCAACCGCCTCAACGCATTAACCTAACTATCCCTGTGTGGCCCATTCAAAAAAAAACCAAAAACATAATTGGGTTCCTCGCATCATGTTCTCATACACTTTATGCAGTTAATAGCCCCCTGTGTCTGTACTGCTACATACTTAGGCAGTTAACTAGCTCATGCAGCTTTACATGAACACCTGAGCCTTACACTATGGCTGGTCTGACTAACTAAAGCAATTGTTACCATCCACCTCTCGTGTCTCCCCTTTTCCCCCTAGTTTGTAAGCGTGCGAGCAGGGCCCTCATTCCTCTTGGTATCTATTTTGAACTGTGATTTCTGTTATGCTGTAATGTCTATTGTCTGTACAAGTCCCCTCTATAATTTGTAAAGCGCTGTGGAATATGTTGGCGCTATATAAATAAAATTATTATTATTATTATTATTATTATTATTATTTTAGGCAAAAAAAAAACATATTTTCATCTTTTACGTTTTAAAAATTACAAAAAAGGAAAATGGGCTGATGCAAAAGTTTGGACATCAGGCACAAATTTTGACATGTGTTTAGGATCATTATTGATTTATAGAAGCCATCCTCCTTTCAACTTTAGCTTTTCTACAGCTGGTGCTTTGTTTTCATCAAGAATTTGTTGAAATTTCATTGAATCCATTCGCCCCTCTACCCATGAAATGTTGCCCCATGTCATTGTGTAATTGGCTGCAACACAACGCCAAAGCATGATTGATTCACCCCTATGCTTAATAATTGGCAAGATGTCCTTTTACTGAAATTCTGTGCCCTTTTTTCTCCACCCATACCTTTGATTATTGTAGCCAAAGAGTTCAATTTTTATCTCTTTGGCCCACAGGACTTGTTTCCAAAAAGCATCATGCTTCTTTAGGTGTTCTTTTACATACTTCTGACACTCAATTTTATGGTGTGGACGCAGGAGTGGTTTTCTTCTGATGACTCTGCCATGTAGGCCATATTTGTGCAGGTGTCTCTAAACACTAGAACAAAGTACCACAACTCCAGAGTAGGCTAAATCTTTCTGAAGTTCTTTTGCAGTCAAGAGGGGGTTCTGATTTGCCTCTTTAGCAATCCTACAAGCAGCGCTTGCTGAAATTTTGCTTGGTCTTCCAAACCTTATCTCATCTTCCAGATCCATTTCTTAATTAAATTTCGAACTGGGGAAAGGGCAACTTGAAAATGCTTTGCCATCTCCTCAAAGCCTTCTATTGCTTTGTGGGCCTCCATCATTTTCAGAGTGCTAGGCAGGTGCTTAAAAAAACAATGACTATTGTTTTTTAGTACAATATTATAGAAGGTTGGGTTTTATAAAGTTGGGAAATTTTCATCTCCTGGCCTTTAATAACGATGATGGTGAACAATCCGTAACCCTAAATTACAATAAAAATACTTTTCTTTATTCTTTTTCTTCTAACCAGTAGGCCATCTTAAAACACAAACTACACTATCTTTCACAGTAGATCATTTGAATACACTAGTTGAATAAATGAAACAAAATGTATTTATAAAGCAAGTGCCTTCTATTAGGCAGCGTTGTACCTTCGTCAGTGGATCGTAAAGCATACATTGATAGCTGCTTATTCTGTGCCAAAAAGAACATGCATATATTTTGATTCACAAAACCGCTATTATCTGATTTGTGAGGATGCTTCATTAAAAGTTGATTTAAAGAATCTAGTTGCTCCTGCTTGAAGGAAAATAGTAGTTTCCTAAACAAAGGCCTGTCGTAATTCTAACACAAGCTTACTTTTGAAGTGGTAAGTGCCGTGCACATTAGCTGCGCTCTGTCTTTGTTCCATCATTACCAAACTGAAAAGTATAAACAGTGTACAGCAATGGGTGCCAGGTTCTTAAGAGGCATCAAGGATAAAGTTACGTTTGGAGGGAAAAGGCATCACATTAAGTGAGAATAAATAACGTGTGAAACTGAAGGAAGTGTATCTCCTGTAAACCACATTGTGATGATAATACACAGTAATTAGCCCCAGTGCTTGCTTCTCCCCTTTCAAGACTTCTCAGAGGTAATGTTTTTTAAACAAATATAATCCTCAACCGGAAATTTTGGAACAAAAGCTGAAACATTTCTCATTTTTATATTAGATGTTCTCCAAGTCTTACATGAGCTTTACATAGGCTTAGTGTGAGATCTAGTTTCATTTGTTCAAGAAAAAAAATTTCATTTTTACACAAAATACATCTTTCACGGGAGCTGCCACATTGTTGTTTTCTGGAAAGGAAGAGGGGGGGAACCAAACTTTATCATTAAGACAGTAAAATTATTATATATAAAAATGCATGTGATTCTTTTTTACGATACGATACACTTTATTGATCCCGGGGTGAAATTACAGTATTACAGCAGCAGCAGTACTACCAGCAGTACATAAAATATTTGGACACAAATCTTGCACCAACATTACATAACAAATAAATGTGGGTAGTTCAGGTATATAAATCACTGCTAATTGACATTTGTACACCTGCAATCAGATATTGTTGTCTACCACCCTTAGGAAATTATTATACATCCCCATAGCAGTAGATTGAAATGATTTCCTGAATTTCTCCTTCTTACATCTTAGTAGGATTAGACGGCTGCTGAATGTGCTCTTCTGCTTCAAGAACAGCTCGTATAGTGGGTGTGTATTATTGTTCATTATAGCCCTACACTTCTAATGCATCCTATCCTCCAATGGAGGCCAATAGCCGCGCTTTCCTTCTTGATAAGTTTGTTGAGCTTATTAGCGTCAGCTACTCACACACTACTGCCCCAGCATATGATAGCAAAAAAGATGGCGCTTGCCACAACGGACTGGTAGAACATTTCCAGCATTTTACTACACACATTGAATGACCTGAGCTTCCGAAGAAAGTACAGTCTGCTCATTCCCTTCTTGTAAACTGTTTCTGTATGACACCTCCAATCGAGTTTACTGTCAAGGAAGCCACCCTTCTATATTCCTCCACCCCTCCCCCCCCCCCCGGCCCCCCACAATGCCCCCTACAATCACTGAGTCATCTGAGAATTTTTGGAGGTGACAAAAATCTGATTTATACTGAAAGTCAGCTGTATACAATGTGAAGAGGAAGGGCGACAGCACTGTACCCTGAGGGGCTCCACCACTGCTCCATACACTGCTAGATACCACTTCCCCCATCATTACAAACTGCGGCCTGTCCGTCAGGTAGTCGTTTATCCAGTTCACCATCCCCTCATCTACCGCCATATCAGTCAACTTATTACGTAGTAAGGGCAGCTGTAAGGTATTGAAAGCACTTGAGAAGTCAAAAAACATGGCGTGCACTGCAGTTCCATCATTGTCCAAGAATGAATGTACTGTATGCAGCAGAGACACTGCAACATCATCCACTCCCAATATCTGCTGGTACGCAAACTGTAGGGGGTCAGTAAAAGCCCTCACCATCTGTCACAAGTAGGCGAGTATTATTCTCTCCAAGGACTGTATAGCATGTGATGTTAAGGCCACTGGACGATAGTCTTGTAGGGAAGTTGGAAAAGTGGTGTTAGGAACCGGCACCAGGCAGGTGGTCTTCCACAGTTCTGGTACACTCTGTGATTACAGATTCCAGTTAAACAGGTGCTGGAAGACAGTACACAATTGGTTTGCACACGCTCTGAGGACACGTGGACTGAGGCCATCAGGCCCAGCTGCTTTGCCAATAACAAGTCTACTAAACTGTCTTCTCACGTCGCTTTGGGAGACGGTGAAAGCAGGCGGCTTATCCCCCAATGTCAATGCTGCCGATGTTTTCCCAGCTCCATCCCCCATTCCTGATGACGTTCATTTCATTAGCCAAGGGCAGATCCACTTCCCCATGCTCCAGCTTTGCCTTAAACCCAATTAGCTGTTTCATGCCTGACCACACCTCCATGGAATTGTTGTGTGACAATTTATTTTCTAATTTAATTTGGAACGCCTCACGGGCGTTCTTAAATTTCCCCCTAAATCCCTTTGTATCAATTTCAGTTTCTTTGTATCCTTCATTTTAAATGCCAGTTTTCTTGTTTAGTAAGTGTTTCAATTCTTTTGTAATCCAAGGCTTATTTGCATAACATCGAATCTTTTTAGCTGGTAAAACAGTGTCAGTACAAAAATTTATATAATCTGTTACTTGCCCGACAATATCATTTACATCATTATGCTCACTGTTGTGAATTCTGTGGCTGAGTTCACTTCTGTGGTCACAAGTGGTATTGCAGTCTCTGGGCTTCCTCCCTCAGGTGTTTTGGTGAGCTCGTTGGCTGCCTTGCTATTTAGCTCCACCTGAGTCTGTCTTCCTTGCTCCTTGTCAATGTTCCAGTGTTGGATCTGAGCTACTGCATCTTTCCTTGGGCCTGCTGCTCTGCTAGATAAGTGCTTCTGGTTTGTTTTCTGTTTTTTCTGTCCAGCTTGTTATTATCTTTTGCTGGAAGCTCTGAGAAGCAAAGGGGTGCACCGCCGTGCTGTTAGTTCGGCACGGTGGGTCTTATTGCCCCTTTGCGTGGTTTTCGTTTTAGGTTTTTTGTAGACTGCATAGTTCTCTTTGCTATCCTCGCTCTGTCTAGAATATCGGGCCTCACTTTGCTGAATCTATTTCATTCCTACGTTTGTCTTTTCATCTTGCTAACAGTCATTATATGTGGGGGCTGCCTATTCCTTTGGGGTATTTCTCTGAGGTAAGTCAGGCTTGTATTTCTATCTTCAGGCTAGTCAGCTCCTCAGGCAGTGCCGAGTTGCATAGGTAGTGGATAGGCGCAATCCACTGCTGCTTCCAGTTGTGTGAGGATAGATCAGGTACTGCAGTCTACAGAGATTCCACGTCTCAGAGCTCGTCCTATTGTTTTGGGTTATTGCCAGATCTCTGTATGTGCGCTGATTACTGCACGCTGTGTTGCCTGATTGCCAGCCATAACAGTACAAGGAGCCCTTCAATGATTTCCAATAGAGGGAAAAAAGAAATCCTGACATCATTTTTTTTTCTTAGCTCTGTCTTCAGTCTTTTTTTTCCCCTAGACATTAGAGTGCTTCAGGACACAGCTGTGGACATGGATATTCAGGCTCTGTGCTCCTCAATGGATAATCTCGTTGTAAATGTACAAAAGATTCAAGATACTATTGATCAGAAATCGATGCTAGAACCAAGAATTCCGATTCCTGATTTGTTTTTTGGTGACAGAACTAAGTTCCTGAGCTTCAGAAATAATTGTAAGCTATTTTTGGCCTTGAAACCTCATTCTTCTGGTAATCCTATTCAACAGGTTTTGATTATTATTTCTTTTTTGCGCGGCGACCCACAGGACTGGGCGTTTTCTCTTGCACCAGGAGATTCTGCATTGAGTAATGTTGATGCATTTTTCCAGGCGCTGGGATTGCTTTACGATGAGCCTAATTCAGTGGATCAAGCTGAGAAAAATCTGCTGGCTTTATGCCAGGGTCAGGATGATGTAGAAGTATATTGTCAGAAATTTAGAAAATGGTCAGTACTCACTCTGTGGAATGAATCTGCACTAGCGGCTTTGTTCAGAAAGGGTCTCTCTGAAGCTCTTAAGGATGTAATGGTGGGATTTCCTATGCCTGCTGGTTTGAATGAGTCTATGTCCTTGGCCATTCAGATCGGTCGTCGCTTGCGCGAGCGTAAATCTGTGCACCATCTGGCGGTATTGTCTGAGAGTAAACCTGAGCCTATGCAGTGCGACAGGACTATGACTAAAGTAGAACGGCACGAACACAGACGTCTGAACAGACTGTGTTTCTATTGTGGTGATTCTACTCATGCTATTTCTAATTGTCCTAAACGCACTAGGCGGTTCGATAGCTCTGCCGTTATTGGTACTGTACAGTCCAAATTCCTTTTGTCCATTACCTTAATGTGCTCTTTGTCATCATATTCTGTCATGGCGTTTGTGGATTCAGGCGCTGCCCTGAATCTGATGGATTTGGATTATGCTAAACGTTGTGGATTTTTCTTGGAGCCTTTGCGGTGTCCTATTCCGTTGAGAGGAATTGATGCTACACCTCTGGCCAAGAATAAGCCTCAGTACTGGGCCCAGCTGACCATGTGCATGGCTCCTGCACATCAGGAAGTTATTCGCTTTTTGGTACTGCATAATTTGCATGATGTGGTCGTGTTGGGGTTGCCATGGCTACAAACCCATAATCCAGTATTGGATTGGAACTCTATGTCGGTAACCAGCTGGGGTTGTCAGGGAGTACATGGTGATGTTCCATTTTTGTCTATTTCGTCATCCATTCCTTCTGACATCCCAGAGTTCTTGTCGGACTTTCAGGATGTATTTGAAGAGTCCAAGTCTGATGCCCTTCCTCCGCATAGGAATTGTGATTGTGCTATCGATTTGATTCCTGGTAGTAAATTCCCTAAGGGTCGTTTATTTAATTTGTCCGTACCTGAACACACCGCTATGCGCAGTTATGTGAAGGAGTCCCTGGAGAAGGGACATATTCGCCCATCGTCGTCACCATTGGGAGCAGGGTTCTTTTTTGTAGCCAAGAAGGATGGTTCGCTAAGACCGTGTATTGATTACCGCCTTCTTAATAAGATCACTGTTAAGTTTCAGTATCCCTTGCCATTGATTTCTGACTTGTTTGCTCGGATTAAGGGGGCTAGTTGGTTTACTAAGATTGATCTTCGTGGTGCGTATAATCTGGTGAGAATCAGGCAGGGAGATGAATGGAAAACGGCATTTAATACGCCCGAGGGTCATTTTGAGTATCTGGTGATGCCGTTCGGACTTGCCAATGCTCCATCTGTTTTTCAGTCTTTTATGCATGACATTTTCCGTGAGTATCTGGATAAATTCTTGATTGTTTACTTGGATGACATTTTGATCTTCTCAGATGATTGGGATTCTCATGTGAAGCAAGTCAGAATGGTTTTCCAGGTACTGCGTGCTAATTCCTTGTTCGTGAAGGGATCAAAGTGTCTCTTCGGTGTGCAGAAAGTTTCATTTTTGGGGTTCATCTTTTCCCCTTCTACTATCGAGATGGATCCGGTTAAGGTTCAGGCCATTCAGGATTGGACTCAGCCGACATCTCTAAAAAGTTTGCAGAAATTCCTGGGCTTTGCTAATTTTTATCGTCGCTTCATCTGTAATTTTTCTAGCATTGCCAGACCATTGACCGATTTGACCAAGAAGGGTGCTGATTTGGTTAATTGGTCTTCAGCTGCCGTGGAAGCTTTTCAGGAGTTGAAGCGTCGTTTTTGCTGTGCCCCTGTGTTGTGTCAACCTGATGTTTCTCTTCCGTTCCAGGTCGAGGTTGATGCTTCTGAGATTGGTGCAGGGGCGGTTTTGTCACAGAGAGGTTCTGGTTGCTCAGTGTTCAAACCATGTGCTTTCTTTTCCAGGAAATTTTCTGCTGCTGAGCGTAATTATGATGTGGGCAACCGAGAGTTGCTGGCCATGAAGTGGGCATTCGAGGAGTGGCGTCATTGGCTTGAGGGTGCTAAGCATCGCGTGGTGGTTTTGACTGATCATAAGAACCTTACTTATCTTGAGTCTGCCAAGCGCTTGAATCCTAGACAGGCCCGTTGGTCGTTGTTTTTTGCTCGTTTTGATTTTGTGATTTCATACCTTCCGGGCTCTAAAAATGTGAAGGCGGATGCTCTGTCTAGGAGTTTTGTGCCCGACTCTCCGGGGTTATCTGAGCCGGCGAGTATCCTCAAGGAAGGAGTCATTGTGTCTGCCATCTCCCCTGATTTGCGGAGAGTGTTGCAGAAATTTCAGGCTAATAAACCTGATCGTTGTCCGGCCGAGAAACTGTTCGTCCCTGATAGGTGGACTAGTAAAGTTATCTCTGAACTTCATTGTTCGGTGCTGGCCGGTCATCCAGGAATCTTTGGTACCAGGGAGTTGGTTGCTAGATCCTTCTGGTGGCCATCTCTGTCACGGGATGTGCGTGCTTTTGTGCAGTCCTGTGGAATTTGTGCTAGGGCTAAGCCCTGCTGTTCACGTGCCAGTGGGTTGCTTTTGCCCTTGCCGGTCCCGAAGAGGCCTTGGACACATATTTCGATGGATTTCATTTCTGACCTTCCCGTTTCTCAAAAGATGTCTGTCATTTGGGTGGTCTGTGATCGCTTTTCTAAAATGGTCCATCTGGTGCCCTTGGTTAAATTGCCTTCCTCCTCTGATTTGGTGCCTTTGTTCTTCCAGCATGTGGTTCGTTTACATGGCATTCCTGAGAATATTGTTTCTGACAGAGGTTCCCAGTTTGTCTCGAGGTTCTGGCGAGCCTTTTGTGGTAGGATGGGCATTGACCTATCTTTTTCCTCGGCCTTCCATCCTCAGACTAATGGCCAGACCGAATGAACCAATCAGACCTTGGAAACATATCTGAGATGTTTTGTTTCCGCTGACCAGGATGATTGGGTGTCATTTTTGCTGTTGGCTGAGTTCGCCCTTAATAATCGGGCCAGCTCGGCTACCTTGGTCTCTCCATTTTTCTGCAATTCTGGGTTCCATCCTCGTTTCTCTTCAGGACAGGTTGAGTCTTCGGACTGTCCTGGTGTGGATAATGTGGTGGACAGGTTGCAGCAGATCTGGACTCAGGTAGTGGACAATTTGACCTTGTCCCAGGAGAAGGCTCAGCTTTTCGCTAATCGTAGACGCCGTGTGGGACCCCGACTTCGTGTTGGGGATCTGGTTTGGTTATCTTCTCGTCATATACCTATGAAGGTTTCCTCTCCTAAATTTAAACCTCGTTTTATTGGTCCGTATAGGATTTCTGAGATTCTCAATCCGGTGTCTTTTCGTCTGACCCTCCCAGACTCCTTTTCCATACATAATGTATTCCATAGGTCGTTGTTGAGGAGATACGTGGCACCTATGGTTCCATCTGTGGAGCCTCCTGCCCCTGTTTTGGTGGAGGGGGAATTGGAGTATATTGTGGAGAAGATTTTGGATTCTCGTGTCTCTAGACGGAAACTCCAGTATCTGGTCAAATGGAAGGGTTATGCTCAGGAAGATAATTCCTGGGTTTTTGCCTCTGATGTCCATGCCCCAGATCTTGTTCGTGCCTTTCATGTGGCTCATCCTGGTCGGCCTGGGGGTTCTGGTGAGGGTTCGGTGACCCCTCCTCAAGGGGGGGGTACTGTTGTGAATTCTGTGGCTGAGTTCACTTCTGTGGTCACAAGTGGTATTTCAGTCTCTGGGCTTCCTCCCTCAGGTGTTTTGGTGAGCTCGTTGGCTGCCTTGCTATTTAGCTCCACCTGAGTCTGTCTTCCTTGCTCCTTGTCAATGTTCCAGTGTTGGATCTGAGCTACTGCATCTTTCCTTGGGCCTGCTGCTCTGCTAGATAAGTGCTTCTGGTTTGTTTTCTGTTTTTTCTGTCCAGCTTGTTATTATCTTTTGCTGGAAGCTCTGAGAAGCAAAGGGGTGCACCGCCGTGCTGTTAGTTCGGCACGGTGGGTCTTTTTGCCCCTTTGCGTGGTTTTCGTTTTAGGTTTTTTTGTAGACTGCATAGTTCTCTTTGCTATCCTCGCTCTGTCTAGAATATCGGGCCTCACTTTGCTGAATCTATTTCATTCCTACGTTTGTCTTTTCATCTTGCTAACAGTCATTATATGTGGGGGCTGCCTATTCCTTTGGGGTATTTCTCTGAGGTAAGTCAGGCTTGTATTTCTATCTTCAGGCTAGTCAGCTCCTCAGGCAGTGCCGAGTTGCATAGGTAGTGGATAGGCGCAATCCACTGCTGCTTCCAGTTGTGTGAGGATAGATCAGGTACTGCAGTCTACAGAGATTCCACGTCTCAGAGCTCGTCCTATTGTTTTGGGTTATTGCCAGATCTCTGTATGTGCGCTGATTACTGCACGCTGTGTTGCCTGATTGCCAGCCATAACAGCTCACCCCTGTCGCATTTCACCTCTCAGTCTGTGAGGTCAAAGCAGTCTTATAGAGTCGCCTCCACCACTGGAGTCCACTTCCTAATTAGTTTTATTGTCACTGGTTGTTTACTGACATCAGGTTGGTATGATGGAGTCAATAGTATGAGGTTGTGGTCTGACTTCCCCAGGAGGGCGGTTCAGACGATGAATAGGCATCTTTAAAGGGAAGGTGCCATAAAAAAAAATTTTTTTTCAGAAATTGTAAAAATGTAAAGAATTAATGATTACATTTCTTAAAAAATATTATCATTTGTTTATAATTTAGTAAAATATGAAAAATAATTTGAAAAGTTTTGGAATTTCCACTTTTAAACACTAGGGGGAGCAGCTGCTGAAATTTCAGAAAAACCTAGTGTACAAATAGCTCACATTACAGCACTGCAGTAATTATGGGCGGAGTCTGCTGACGTGTGTGTGTGTGTGTGTGTGTGTGTGTGTGTGATGTCTCCTCTCCTCTCCTTCTGGGTGTTTGCTAAGGGATTAGAGAGGATGATATTCAGGAACCCAGTGAGCAGCCATTTTCTTGGTGACTGCAGAGTATGGTCAGTATTTTACATCAGTATTTGTAAGCCAAAACCAGGAGTGGAACAATTAGAGGAAAAGTATAATAGAAACATATGCTCCACTTCTGTATATATCACTCACTCCTAGTTTTGGCTTACAAATACTGAGGTAAAATACTGACCAAATACTGATAGTGTGAAGGCAGCCTTATACTGACAAGTAGCCAGTCACCGAGGATGGCAGGCAGCAAGGATTCTGGGAGATATGTGGTGGAGGGAGCAGGGTGACAGCAGCACAGAGTATTTCAGGAGAGCAGTGTGCTGGTCTATGGGGGCCCCCTGTTCGGTGTGCGGAGCAGCCAGGGATTGTACATAGAGCGCTGTCTTTTATACACATTGATGGACCATCTGCTTGTCTGCTCCACAGAAATCCAGGAAACATTTCTGCGGATTGATGGCCTGGTCTGATCCAGACTTTGCATACAGACCCCATTCCCCTCCTCAGATCCTGTCTTCCCCATCCTGTCCTAGCAATGTGTGAAAGCGAGACGACAGGCGCAGTCCGGGGTGACACTGGGGGGGAAATGTAGCCATATAGTAACGATAAAAATGAGACCCCTCTCTTCAGCTACCTCACCAGCCTTCCCCTGACTACACCTAACTGGAGGTCATGCTGCCCCCTCTATTACCCCAGACCCGCGTGCAGGTGCTCAGCCAGAACCACCATAGAATGGGTCCGCTTTCTGAAGATAATACTGCCATAGTGTTCTCACATAATACCGCCATATAGATCACATACAATACTATCAAATAGATAACACAATACTGTCATACAGTTCTCAAATAATACCACCATATAAATCACACATAATACCGCCAGTGTTCTCACATACCGCCATATAGATCACACATAATACCGCCAGTGTTCTCACATACCGCCATATAGATCACACCTAATACCGCCAGTGTTCTCACCACCATATGCTTCTCACATAATACCGCCATATAGATCACCCATAATGCTGCCACATAGATCTCACATGTATTGTAAATACTCGGCCAGAATAAAGTCCTTTATCTTTTTTAAACCATACCGAACGCATAATCCTCCACTCCCTCATCTCCCACAACAAAAATAATAAACCACAATGGGGAAAGACACGCAAGGGGGAGAGGAGTGCATAGGAGAGGATTAGATACTGACTGCTGAGCCGTGTATCTAATCCTGTCCTGTGTGATACTGTGCTGAGCCGTGTATCTAATCCTATCTTGTGTGATACTGTACACAGGACAGGATTAGCTACACAGGACTAGATTAGCTACACAGGACAGAGGTAGCAGTGGTAGATGGTATATAGAGGCAGGTAGCAGTGGTAGATGGTATATAGAGGCAGGCAGCAGTGGTAGATGGTATATAGAGGCAGGCAGCAGTGGTAGATGGTATATAGAGGCAGGCAGCAGTGGTAGATGGTATATAGAGGCAGGCAGCAGTGGTAGATGGTATATAGAGGCAGGTAGTGGTATATAGGGGCAGGTAGCAGTGGTATATAGGGGCAGGTAGCAGTGGCATATAGGGGCAGGTAGCAGTGTTATATAGGGGCAGGTAGCAGTGGTATATAGGGGATATATGAAGTCCAATTCCCTATTAAGGCCTCTAGGGGCCATAGTCTGCAACGTATAGATCCAGAATGATTCTCGTTCCTTGAGGAGTTTTATGTGATCACCGCCCCGTCTCGGTCGTTCCACCACTCTTTCAATTACCTGGTATTGGAGTTGAGACACGGAATGGTTGGCTGAGACAAAATGATGGGGGAGAGGAAGCCAGCTTTTCTTATGTCTAATGGTAGACTTATGGCTAGAGATTCTGTCACGTACATGTTGTACGGTTTCTCCCACGTACATAAGACCACAGGGACATTTGACTAAGTACACAACAAAGTTAGTTTCACAGGTGTAAAATCCCTTGATATTGTACCTCTTACCCGTATGAGGATGTGTAAATTCACTCGACTTAATTACGTTGGCACAACAGGCACAACCTAGACAGGGGAACGTGCCCTTCCTTTGAGTTCCAAGGAATTGTTGTCTTGATTGTTTGACGAAGCTTCCGATGTCAGCCTTAACCAGGCTGTCCCTAAAATTCCTTGGTCTACATTTGCACATAAGTGCTGGGGCTTGGAAAGCAGCTATCTGTGGGTAGGCCTCATTAAGAAGTGGCCAGTGCTTATTGATGGTCTTGTAGATCAGAGGCATAGTGGGGTGGTGAGTATGTATGAACGGAATTCGTGCCTGTTTAGGGGATCGTGGTCTAGAAGGGAGGTATTCAAGGGCCCTTGTTCTTTCTTTTTGGAGGATCCTATCAGGATAATTCCTTTCCCTGAATTTTTGTACCATGTCATCTAGACGTGACTCCGTCAGGTTAGTATTCTACACGATGTTAGTAACTCTACGGAATTGGGAGTATGGGAGGCTTTCCCGTGTAGATCTAGGATGGCAGCTTGAAAACAGAAGCAGGTTGTTAGAATCTGTAGGTTTTGTGTAGATATCAGTGTCCAGGCCACCCTGGCTATTCTTGATGATCAAGGTGTCTAGGAACGGGATCACATTGATATCATAGCTGGGTGTAAATTGTAATTCGGGTCTGACTCCATTAATTTGTGATACAAAGAGAGAAAAGGTGTCTGCTGGCCTGTCCCATAAGCAAAAAACATCATCTATGTATCGGAGCCAACATTTTGAGTGCGACTTAAAGAGGGCATTATTGTATATATACTTATTCTCAAAAGTGTCCATGTAAATGTTGGCATATGCTGGTGCCATATTGGACCCCATGGCAGTACCACAGACTTGTAGAAAAAACTGGTCGCCAAACAGGAAATAATTTTCTCTAAGGACCGTGGAGAGGAGATCCAATATAAAACATTGGGCTTGTGGACCTAAGTCAGAGGTCTGTAGGAGGTCACCTACGGCCTCTAGACCTAAATCATGTCTGATTGCCGTATAAAGGCTCTTGACATCCAGGGTTGCCAAGAGACACTGTGGTGACAAGGTAGAGATGCATTTGGTTATGCTAATAAAGTGACCCGTGTCGAGGACGAATGATTTGGTCTTTTTCACAAAAGGAGTAAGACATTTTTCTAAAAAGATAGACAAAGGAGAAAGGATGGAATTCGTAGATGCCACGATAGGGTGGCCCGGGGGATTGGTCAGAGATTTATTGACTTTTGGAAGTACATAAAAAACCGGTATTGTCGGACATGGATTTGTTAAAAATGTGGCTTTTTTCTGGTCTATGCAATTATTGGAGAGATATTTACTAAGAATATCATTAATTTTAGACCTGATACTGGGGGTGGGGTCATGTGTTAGCTTCTGATAAGTAGATGTATCGGCTAGTTGGTTGTTTATTTCCTTAATGTAATCGTTATGGTTCATGACGACTATGGCCCCACCCTTATCAGCTGGTTTGATGACTATGCCCTTGTTGGTACGTAGAGATTCTATAGCCTGTTTCTCTATGGGGGTGGTATTGTGTCTGGTAGGGAAATCTCCCTTTTGTTGTTTAGAGAGTAGGTCCTGGGTATCCCTCTGAATTAGATCAATAACTGTCTCTGCCGCATGATATGTGCAGGGTGGGCGAAACGAGCTCTTGTTATAGAGACCTAAAGAGGAGATAGATAATTCAGGGGTACGACTGTTGTCAGTGGAGGGAGGTCTATTGTTAATAGGCTTATCTTGTAAACCAAAGTGGGTTTTCAATCTGATGCTGCGATAAAAATATTGAAGGTCCTGTTCAAGTTTAAAACTATCCCATGTGGGGGTAGGGCAAAAGGAAAGACCCTTTTGTAGGACTGCCAGTTCAACAGGATTTAAAGTGTAGGAGGATATGTTTATCATAGATTTTGTGTTCCTACCTGTGATCTCGTCATCATGCGGTCGGGTTGATTTATGTTTGGACCTCCTTGTCGGTCTCCTCCATGTTGTCTCGGGTTGCCTCTCCCGGGTGGTCTGTACCCTAAAAAACGTCCCTGATGAGAAGACCCACTGCTGTCGGAGCTGAAGGAGCCGGGTCGTCTTGAGAAATGATACCCTCAACCTTGACCAAAATTCGTGGATTCGTTCCATTTGTAGACGCGTTCCAACCTGTAGTCTTCTGAGTCTCTGTAGAATTTATTCCTCTTTTTTTCTTGGAGTGTTCTTCGATTATCCTCTATAATTTTGTGTACCTTTGTTCTCAGATTCTGCCAATCCGTATTCGAGATGGTTGAGCAGAGTTGTTCTTCTATTGATTTGACCTTGGTTTCCGTCTCAAGTATAGCCACCTGGAGGGTTTCAACCGTAAGGAGGATAAGGTCCAATGAACACTTATTCAGAATCTGTTTATACCTTTCACAGTAATCGGGCTTGTCAGCGAACAGTGTAGGACGTAGATTACACCGGAGGCCCCTGGGGATACGGCTCCACTTGTAGTACTCTGCCAAGGTAATGGAGTGTAGATCATATGACATTAATCTTCGACATTCTTTTTCATAGTCCTTACTTCTAATATCTTGTGCGGGTGTCCGTAGAAATTTGCTAGAGTTTGTAACCTTGGATAAGATGTTAGATGCTGTAGCTTCATCGAAAGCAAATGTATTCGTAGACATCAGGGAACAGGTGCAACCATCAACCCGAAGTACCGTATCCAGAAGAAGACAAGATGGGCACACTGTAAAGTTTAATGAGGCCGGTGCTGGCTGGACATCCAACGTCAGATATATAAGAAAAACAGCCGCACTCGAGTCTTGATTTTAGTGAAAAAATTTTTTTTATTTTATTCAAGTACACAGGCACCACCAAATAATTTTAAAGAAAATGGCAAGTAGTAGCGGAAAACGAGGTAACGTTTCGACCAGATACGGTCTTTCTCAAACCTCACTGCAAAACAAATACAATATATAAGTGTGCTGTACAAATAAACATGTGTCACAAACAAAGAGAACATACACTTCCTAGGGGAAGAAAAAATAACCAAAACTTCCTATGTGAAACTACAAAACATATACTGCAACACCATAAAGGGATATAAATATCCCCATATATATACACATATATACATATATACACCTATTTCGGAACCCGGCACTCACTGCGCAGGCGCCGGTCTGACACGCAGATCGCCCTGCGGTCCAGACCTCTTCCTCAGTGCACAGGGGTGCACATAGTCTGGCACCGGAAATGACCGCTATTGCGGTGTATTTAAAGCGCCAACAGCGCCTATACCAGCCACTGCACCACCAATGAGACGGACACCTTTCTCCTGCATTCCACTTGGAGCTGGTAAATACTGCTTTTATAGGTTGCCTCATTACCCCCTTTCCCCCCCTCCCCCCCCCCTTAATTATTTTAACCATATCCTCTCTGCTTCCTTTTAGTCCTTGGGGGACTCTCATCCTATATCTTCCCTTCCTTATTACTACTCCTCCTAAGGTCAGTGTTTTGAGGCTTCTTGAGCAGTGTTGTTTGTCTTATGCTATCTTTTTACAGTTTTTGTACATACCTCAGCTCAGCGATGTTCCTTTTTATAGTCCCGATACGTAATCTGATCCCAGGCGATTTCTACTTAGCTTCCTATGTACCTCAATCTACTACCCTGGGCCATAAGTTAGTCCGTAGTTTATCCAATGCTAGTTATATAGATATGTGCATAGGTGTATATATGTGTATATATATGGGGATATTTATATCCTTTATGGTGTTGCAGTATATGTTTTGTAGTTTCACATAGGAAGTTTTGGTTATTTTTTCTTCATCTAGGAAGTGTATGTTCTCTTTGTTTGTGACACATGTTTATTTGTACAGCACACTTATATATTGTCTTTGTTTTGCAGTGAGGTTTGAGAAAGACCGTATCTGGTCGAAACGTTACCTCGTTGTCCGCTACTACTTGCCATTTTCTTTAAAATTATTTGGTGGTGCCTGTGTACTTGAATAAAATCAAAAGAGACAGTGGTAAGACAATCACTGATGTTTTCTAAAAAGGCAGGCGTGATATCAGGAGAAGTGGTGTATAATTGGGTGTCATCTGCATAGAGATGATACTGCAAACCAAATCTACTGATTGTTTGACCAATAGGGGCAGTGTGCAAAGAGAAAAGGAGGGGGCCTAGAACTGATTCTTGTGGAACCCCAACAGTAAGGGGAAGATGAGAGGAGGAGGAACCAGCAAAAGATACAGTGAAGGAGCGGTCAAAGAGATAGGAGGAGAACCTGGAGAGAACGGTGTCCTTGAGGCAGATGGAGCGGAGCATAGTGAGAAGGAGCTGATGATCCACACTGTCGAATGCTGCAGATAGATCCTGGAGAATTAGCATGGATTTGTGACCATCAGGTTTAGCTGTTAATAGATCATTAGAGACTTTTTAAGGGCGTTTCAGTAGAGTGAAAAGAGCGGAAACCGGATTGTAGAGGGTCAAGAAGAGTTATCTGAGAGATAGCGGAAAGGATGGGAGTAGACCAGGCGTTTCATGAGTTTAGAGATGAAGGGAAGATTAGAGACAGGTCTATAGTTAGCGGCACAGTTTTGGTCGAGGGATGGTTTTTTAAGTAATAGATGTAGGAAAGCATGCTTAAATGAGGAGGGAAAGATACGGGAAGAGAGAGAGAGGTTGAATATTTTTGTTAGGTGAGCAGTGACAGCAGGGGAAAGGGACTGGAGGAGATGTGATGGAATGGGGTTATTGGTGCAAGTGGTCGGGCGAGAAGATGCAAGGAGCCTGATTACTTCTTCTGTGACTGGTTCAAAGTCAGAGAGTGAGCAAGATGTAGTAGGGGAGGGAGGACAGTGCATGGTATGTGTGTGGTCCTTCATCCACACCTTGATTGACCTAGCTCTGTGGCATGGTGCATTGTCCTGCTGGAAAAAACAGTCTTCAGAGTTGGGTGGAACATTGCCTGAGCAGAAGGAATCAACTGTTTTTGCAGGATAACCTTGTATGCGGCTTGATTAATACGTCCTTTACAAAGATTAACCTGCCCAATTCCAGTCCCAGATCATCACTGATCCTCCACCAAATTTCACAGTGGGTGCAAGACACTGTGGCTTGTACTCCTCTCCAGGTCTCCGTCTAACTATTAGATGACCAGATGTTGGGCAAAGCTGAAAATTAGAGAAGATTACAGTACTCAAGTCTTCTATGGTCCAATCCTTATGGTCTTTGGCAAACTTCATCCTGGCTCTCCTTTTTTTTTTAGCTTTACTAGCTTTGCTCAGGCAATGTTCCCCAACTCTGAGGACTGTTTTTTTTACAGCAGGGCAATGCGCCATGCCACACAGCTAGGTCAATCAAGGTGTGGATGGACGACCACCACATAAAATCCCTGTCATGGGCAGCCCAATCTCCAGACCTGAAATCCATTGAAAATATCTGGAATGTAATCTGTCTGATTTTTCTCATTATAGGTACCGTATATTTTTGAGTAAATTGTTCTTTTAGTCTATAAACTTCTGACATGTCTCCAAATTTCCAAGCAATAAATGTTTTATTTTTTTCTGACAAAACAAAATGCTCAAAATTAAAAAACAAAACAGTGCTTTCAGACCTCAAGTAATGCAAATAAAACAAGTTCATAATCATATAGAAACAACAATGCTAATGTTTTAACTCAGAAAGAGTTCAGAAATCAATATTTTGTGGAATAACCATGCTTTTTAATCACAGCTTTCATGCGTCTTAACATGCTTTCCACCAGTCTTTCACACTGCTCCTGGCACAAAAATGTAAGCAGTTCTTCTTTGTTTGATGGCTTGTGGCTATCCATCATCCTCTTGATTACCTTCCAGAGGTTTTCAGTGGGGTTCAGGTCTGGAGATTGGGCTGTCCATGACAGGGCTTTGATGTGGTGGTTTCTTAATTTTTTCCAGAGCTGTATATGTATACACACACTGTGGTTTACAGACATGGTTATCACTGTCCCCATTGGGGCTCTCAATCTAGATTCCCTATCTGTATGTCTTTGGAATGTGGGAGGAAACCGGACAATGGAGAGAATATACAAACTCCTTGCAGATAATGTCCTTTGTGGGATTTGAACCCGAAACTTCAGGGATGTAAAGCAACAGTGCTAACCACTGAGCCATCGTGCTGCCCCATAGTAAAGCTGTATACCATAAAATCTCACAATATTGTGCTCTCTCTCTGGTAAAATCAAAGTACACTCTTTGCTCTTGTAATACTGAGGAAAATGTGATTTACTAATGACATATATTTGAAAAACGTCTTAGGCTATGTTCACACTTTGCGGATTTTGCTGCGGATCCGCAGCAGTTTTCCCTAAGTTTACAGTAAAAAACAACCAACTAAAATACTATCAGGATATACTCAGTTAGACAACCAAAGAAAACGCAATATCCTAAAAAAATACTTTATTAGTAATATCTAAAATTCATAAACAATGAATATACTAGAATGTGTGCTACCAACATCAAACATCTGGGTTTGGGTAGGTCAGAAAAAGTTGCAGGGAGGAATAGCACCTGTATTCCTAAAACAGTCCCTATGAGGTGGCCCTATAGTAGCTTACACCTACCTGCCAGCGGAGGTTGGCACCCTTAATTGCGATATGGCGCCCCTGCTCCACGTCGACTGTCCCTTCTTGCCCTATTAGGCCCTGTCAACTACCCACGCCCAGGTACCCCACAGACATACACACAAATTGACCAATAAGGTCACACTAACCAAAAACGTGAAAAAAAGGTGTAAAAAAGGTGAAAAAGTGAAAAAAGAACATACAAAAAATCTAAAAACAACGCAGCAGAAAAATGTTGCGTAAAAAGTCGCTTGTACCCCAAGTCTCTGTCAGCCAAAATATTATATATATTGCTTGAAAAAAAAGATATTAAATTATAGATAATGATACCCAAGCAAAAATTCAAAAATTCAAGATTAGGGGTACAGTAGGGCACAGGTGTATTGTGCTCATAAACACTCAGAGGTCATAAATAATATACCTCTAGTGTACCAATGTGTCACTGTTTTTATTAGCATATGACCTATACGTCATTAGAGGCAGACTTGTACACAGAACCCATGCACAGGGCAAAAGACAAAAACAAAATATCTCAAATATATTGGCTCACTCAAAAGATATTTAGGTAGTATATAATTTTACACCCTGGATGACATATAGATTCAGCATATGATGTAAAAAGAAAATCAATCGAAAAAAGAAGATTCAGCAAAAGTTGTATGCTATATCAGATATCGAGTATAGTTTCTTTCATTTGAATTAAACCGATATACACTAGAGCCCGATATATCTGAGGCCAATCCCTCAAGCTCTTCTCATAGGTAAGTACTGTAGTCAGTCCTATACTCAGTCTTATGTATGCTCATCAATCTGAGTGGGATACAAATTTGCACCCTGGATACATGCATGTTCAATTTCGCATATCAAGCATAAACAAATAAACAAAATGTTAAACAAAACAAGAAAAAATAAAAAGAAAAAAGCAAATGTATGCTATATCACATATGTATCACATATGGTGTCTCCCATTTATATTGGGCCAGTATATAAATAAGCCCAACACATCTGAAAACAGCCCTTCTTTTATGTATAAATGAATACTTTGCTTATACTGTGCGGGCTTATACGGGTGATATACAAGTTTACACCCTACATACCATACAGATATATATATGAGCCTGAAAGGAACTGAGGCCAATCCCTCATTACTTTCCTACGCATAAATGCTATGTGCGGTCTGCCATGACAAAATAAATAAGGTAACTTATCTGAGTATGTGACATAGTTCGTCCCATCTCGCCATCCCTACGCGTTTCGCCCCTTCCCAGTATAGGGGCTCATCAGGGGATAAATTAGGGTGTAGCAACAGTGGCACAGGAAGTGGATATCGGCGTGCGGAGGCAAACACGCAATACTTAATGACTCAAACTACCGTAATGCTTAAAGGCAGCTGTCATCTCTGCATATTGTGTGGCAAAATTCAGGATGTCGGCGCCGCTCTTAGGTATTTGGCATGCGCTCGTTATACAGCGTGGGGCCTGATCCCTCCCCACCATCACATGACCATCCCGAATAGAATGCGCGTCACCCACATGGACATGCGCAGTATTCACATCCCGCGCTCATTGTGTGTATACTACAAGATTCACCTTCACTTGGATTTCGGACGGTCCCAAACGGAGCGCCAAAACTTGTCATCAGTGCGCAAAGCGCTGCATGAACCCGCCTCTTGTGCACGTCAGGGCAAGGTCCCGCCCCCTCATCATGTGCCTGCCTGCGCTCCTTGAGTAATGGAACGCAGATGCGTGTCAGCCAGTGCTGACATGCGCACTAGTACTGGCTGTTAACTTGCCAGTCTATCAGTTATAAACAGATGCTCCTCGTATGCATGTCAGGGCTAGCTCCCACCCCCTCATCACATGCCTTACAGCGCTCCCAAAGTAATGGAGCGCAGAGTAATGGAACAAACGCTCCCAGAGTGACAAGACAAGCTATTTTTGACTTAGTCACCAGCTTGTCTGCCTCTCTGCCAGGTGTTGTACCCAAGTCTCACAATAGTTAACTATTTCTAGGCCATATAATCGGGGCTCATATTATCTGGTTCACTTTTGCGGCACAGTATATGACCAATTAGATCAAATATGTGCAGATATAATATGGTTCTATAGTGCACTGAGCTATTTGTACCAGGCTAAATAATATTCCGTAACATACGTCTCACGTATATTGCCACCATTCCATGTGCATGCCTCCGCACATACCGATATCGTGTTCTTTGTCTAGGGGCATCAATGCCCACACTCAGAGGCCATCTGGCCTCTATTGATGAAGGTACACCTGCAGGGAAAGAAATAGCCTACAGTATCTTTAGACTTTCACAATCAGTCAAATGGACAAAAAAGGGTTAACTACCAAAATTAACATCCTACACACAAGCAGTCCTAGATGAAGCAGGTATATGTCAGTTGTTCATTGAGTCCACCAGGGCTCATACTTTCAAGCCAGAAGATCCATCTACATTCTCGCTGAAGGATCTTGTTGTCCCAGTCGCCCTGTCTGATGGAGGGATAGACTACCTCGATGATTTTAAACGAGATACTATCAACATCCCCATTATGCACAGAGTTGACATGTCTGGCCAACGGGGAATCCCGCCCATGTCTGATGTCTCCTAAGTGCTCACCAAATACCTAAGAGCGGCGCCGACATCCTGAATTTTGCCACACAATATGCAGAGATGACAGCTGCCTTTAAGCATTACGGTAGTTTGAGTCATTAAGTATGGCGTGTTTGCCTCCGCACGCCGATATCCACTTCCTGAGCCACTGTTGCTACACCCTAATTTATCCCCTGATGAGCCCCTATACTGGGAAGGGGCGAAACGCGTAGGGATGGCGAGATGGGACGAACTATGTCACATACTCAGTTGAAAACCCGCAGTGGAATCCGCAGAAGAAACCGCTAGAAAATCCGCAGTGAAAACCGCAGTGATTTTGCACTGCGGATTTTCAAAATCCGCTGCGGAAAAATCCGCAGCAGAATCCGCAACGTGTGCACATACCCTTGCAATTTCCATTACTTTCACTGTAAGGCTGGGTTCACACTTAGCGGTTTTTACCATGCTGCAGGTCCGCAGCAGTTTCCATAGCGTTTCCATTTACATGTAAACCCTATGGAAACCGCAAACCGCTGTGCACATGCTGCGGGAAAAACCGCGCAGAAACGCAGCGGTTTAAAACCCGCAGCATGTCACTTCTTTGTGCAGAATCGCTACGATTGAACCGATTACATTGAACCGATTACTTCCCGCATGGGGCTGTGCCTACGTTGCGGGAAGTAAGCGGCTAATGTGCGATTCCTACCCGGGGTGGAGGAGAGGAGACTCTCCTCCAGGCCCTGGGAACCATATTTGGGGTGAAAAAAAAGAATAAAAATAAAAAATCATGTTATACTCACACTCTGAAGTCTCAGCGCTGCACGCGGCCGTCCGGTCAGAGTTGCTGTGCGACCAGGACCTGCGGTGACGTCGCGGTCACATGACCGTGATGTCACGAAGGGTCCTTCTCGCACAGCATCTTTGGAACCGGACCGCCGGGTGCAGCGTCGAGGAGATCCGGACATCAGAAGGTGAGTATATAACCAATTTTTATTATTTTTAACATTACTATTGATGCTGCATATTGCTGCATATGCAGCATCAATAGTATAGGCGGAAACCCGCAGCGGAAACCGCGGAACAAACCGCGATATATCTGCAGGGAGAACCGCAGTTGTTTTGCCCTGCAGATTTATCAAATCCGCTGCGGGAGAACCCGCAGAGGGACGCCGCAAAGTGTGAACATGGCCTTAATATATTTTCCATTACCAATTGACTCTTAAATAGTGCCTCCTGTAATATTGTGCGGTTTTTATTACTAACTGTCAAATAGCATGGATGTCTTATTTGCTGCTAATTTTAACCTATTACTAGGAATTGAAGGAATCTTACACAGAAAATCGGTCTTGAGAAAGGTAGGCATTAGTGTTGAGTGAGTATACTCGTTACTCGAGATTTCTCGAGCATGCTCGGGGGTCCTCTGAGTATTTTTTAGTGCTCGGACATTTAGTTTTTCTTTCCGCAGCTGAATCATTTACATCTGTTAGCCAGCATAAGTACATGTGGGGATTCCCTAGCAACCAGGCAACCCCCACATGTACTTATGCTGGTTAACAGATGTAAATCATTCTGCTGCGGCAAGAAAAACTAAATCTCCGAGCACTAAAAAATACATACCTGGAGGACCCCCGAGCATGCTCGAGAAATCTCTAGTAACGAGTAGATTCGCTCATCACTAGTAGGCATCTACAAGATTTTGAGATCGCGGGAGCCTTCAATAAGTGCAGTTTCACTAGCCATCCGACAACAGGTATATTCAGTGTAGTGAGGGGTTTGGAGTAATTTTTATCTGTCTGGCTGCTGTTACAACAGTGTGATACTTTTTTAAATGGCTCTAACTTGTTAAGGTACTGTTACACTAAACGACTTACCAACGATCACGACAAGCCATGCGACCTGGCCGTGATCGTTGGTAAGTCGTTGTGTGGTCACTGGGGAGCTGTCACACAGACAGCTCTCTCCAGCGACCAACGATCAGGGGAAAGACTTTGGCATCTTTGAAACTGTCTTCAACGATGCAGAAGTCCCTGGGTAACCAGGGTAAATATCAGGTTACTAAGCGCAGGGCCACGCTTAGTAACCCGATATTTACCCTTGTTACCATTGTAAAAGTTAAAAAAAAAACAAAAAAAAAAACAGTACATACTCACATTCCGATGTCTGTCACGTCCCCCGCTGTCAGCTTCCCGCACTGACTGTGTCAACGCCGGCCGTAAAGCAGAGCACAGCGGTGACATCACCACTGTGCTCTGCTTTACGGCTGGCATTGACACAGTCAGTGCAGGAAGCTGACGGCGGGGGACGTGACAGACATCGGAATGTGAGTATGTAGTGTTTTTTTTTTTTTTTACTTTTACAATGGTAACCAGGGTAAATATTGGGTTACTAAGCGCGGCCCTGCGCTTAGTAACCCGATATTTACCCTGGTTACAAGTGAAGACGTCGCTGGATCGGCGTCACACACGCCGATCCAGCGATGACAACGGGTGAACGGCGACCAAAAAAAGGTCCTGATCATTCCCCAACGATCTCCCAGCAGGGGCCTGATCATTGGTCGCTGTCACACATAACGAGATCGTTAGCGGGATCGTTGCTACGTCACAAAAAGCGTGACGTTGCAACGATATCGTTATGTGTGAGGGTACCTTTAGACAACACATTTATTTACACCTAAAAGGACAGATACTGTACCACTGGAGCGGAGACCAAATTGAATCCAAATTGACATAGTCTCCCCCATTATGCTGTAAGACTCAGTCAGGAGTTCCTCCTGAATGTCATTTTTCAGGAGTTTAGAAAGAAACCTATCAACATTGAGCTCAGTTTAAAAAAAAAAAGGCCTAGCCTGAACTGCTCATGTGCTTTTCTAGATATTACCGAACCACATTACCCAAGTTATTCTGAATGTAAAATATAACTCATTTTTAAAAAATGTAGATAATGTCACGCATGGCAGCGGTTTTACTTGCCAAAATCTCACCGACTTGAAAAGGTATTGCTAAACCATTCTTCTCTGCGGTAAAACCACTTGAATGCACAGCCTTTGCTGAGGCTTTTTAAGACTTAGGTGGCTAGTCTTCACATGCCGATGTCATCCTCTGTGTCTTCCTTTCTGTGAAACTAGATCTATGGGCTAACAAAAGGACAGATTTGGGTTTACCTCCTCAGAGCTGAATGGCTTCTGAAGGCAGGTTTGTCAAGACTCTGTCCAATGTTTAAATAGTCGTTACAGTTATGGATAACACACAAGCAATATAAACAAGCTGGAATAGTGGAAACTGGGAACCTTGCCATCACACAGGAAAGAAACACACCGCTGCAGTATGCAGGAAGTAAGAATTAAAATAATAATTAAAAAAAAGCCAAACAAAGAGGATGATAATTTAACTTAGGCAAACACATGAATCAAATTATGAATGTACAGCGTTTAACGCATTGGTGACTAAAGTTTCCATATCCTTACAATGGTTTGTATGTCTGAACGTTAGTTCATCATTAGTTGTGTAATTTTTGTTACAAAAGAAACAGCACATGGGCTGTGGAGTCAGTAAGCTAAATGACTCCTTTAGTGTTTACGAACGACAGCTCCGACTATGACTCCTTATATAAATAGTTCATTTTTAATAACTAATAGCAATACATTTACTGTTTCTTTGTAAAAGTTTCTTTAGAGTGATGAAACATATTTCATTTATTAATCTCAATATTCTTTTTAAACTTTCCTAGATTCCCTATGAAAGTACATATCCAGCATGCTATGAATTAAAAACATTAAAGAGCGTTTTTTCTTATTTAATTATTGTTTATCGTTTGTAAAGTTATGAATCTTTGTGATATACTTCATTATCTTAATTTTGCTTTCTGCTATCCTTGACATCACACTGAAACTGCTGTTTTATCTTTCTAGTTTATGATGTATAGTATCTAATTTGAAATACAGGTCTTGCAAAGATCGGTACTTAGTGAGTATTTCTATCATCCTGCACCCATAAGACTGAGCAGGAGAGAGCAGTGCAGAGAAGCTCATACAGAAATACCGATTTTGCTAAACCTGAGGTTCAAATGATCTACTACGATAGCATAAACTAGGCAGACAAGACAGCGCTTTCATCATGGTGACAAGGTTAGAAAGAAGCAAAATAAAGTATTGGAGTATATCACAAAGATTCAGAACTGTAGTAAGATTGATTATTATTTTCTTTTTTAAATAAATCAATTACTCTTTAATTATGCAAGGAAAAAGAATGAAATCAGCTCGCCGCTCCAACACTTCAAGTAGAGATCCCAGAAAAATCTTTTTGGACAGATGGTCAGTGGTCTGCTCGTGTGGCGCACAGAGTATGCAGAGGTCAAATAGCTACAAATAGTCTAATTATGATATTCCTCAGCACCATAATTCATTTTGCGTTCATGTTTCGGGGTAAAAAGGTGATTATGGAAATGTTTTTTTACCTCAAATGCATAAGCGAAATGGAAGATTTTTAGCTATATGCACATTGTGTATACCTTTTTTTATCCTATAACATTAAAAGCTAAGTTTTAAGCCCGTGTTTGTTGCTATAGACCAGAGGTCCCCAACGTTTCTGACCTTGAGAACCACATTCAGCTTTGAGAGAGGGTCGCGAGCCACATCCAGCCTTGTGAGAGGGTCGCGAGCCTCATCCAGCCTTGAGAGAGGGTCGCGAGCCACATTCAGCTCCCGCCCCCCCTCACAATAGTGGCAACCAAAGTCCCCCATTATAGGCATAATGGTAACCAAAGCTTTTCCAAAAAAAATCAGTCACTCCAAAGCAGTATACAAAGATCCACGGGTTCCTACAATACCCCAAATTCAGTATTCTCCTATCAAGCACTCCCAAGACACTGTCACATCCAGCTTCAAATACCTCCTCTGACAGGTGGTGTCATCTTGTCTCCAGCAAACCATACTTAAATCATCTCATAACCCCTAAGACCTGTATATGTGCATCCAGATCTTCTTCTGTGCAGGGCTGCTCACAAAATTCACCATTTTCAGATGTGCTCTTCATACCTGTTTGCTAGAACTGGAGCTAATGCACCAAGCTGACAGACAGCCGCGAGCCAAAATTCATAGGACCGCGAGCCACATGTGGCTCCCGAGCTACAGGTTGGGGACCCCTGCTGTAGACTATCCTAATTGACTTTTTTGTAACTGTATAATTATACTATATAATTGTACAGTATTATTAATAGAAAATATTTAACATTTTAACCAATTCCGCAACTCTGAAAAGTAGTCATAGCCAGTGACGTAACTTGAAGCTCATGTGCCCCAATGCAAAAACTCCAATGGGGCCCCCAATTATTGCAAGTCTTTAATAGTATCTGTCTTTTCATATAGGCCAAAGGGACTTTATGGCCCCTTAGTCTCCAGGGCCCAGGTGCTATTAAAACCCTTGCACCTATTGTACTTATGCCCCTGGTCATAGCCTTCAAGTGAATGTCCTATACATTTCTGTACAGCACTTCAATGTGGGCACTCAGTGCAGCTGGAACCGTTGTACAGAGAAGCTAATGAGCACTGCCCTACCCAGCTTTGTGCTGTCAACATCACGTTGTACGTTCCTGTAAGGCACTTTGATGTGGCCGCTGAATGCAATAGTAACCAGTAGGGTTGAGCGAAACGGATCGTTCATTTTCAAAAGTCGCCGACTTTTGGCAAAATCGGGTTTCATGAAACCCGACCCGATCCCTGTGTGGGGTCGGCCATGCGGTACGCGACTTTCGCGCCAAAGTCGCGTTTCGTATGATGCGCTTGGCGCCATTTTTTTCAGCCAATGAAGGGGCGTGGGCAGAGTGATGACATAGGTCTTAGGGGCGTGGACGCCTATCGCCATGTTGTCGCTTGTGCGCTGTAGCGATTTGCACTGTGTAACACCAGCTTTTCAGTTCAGGGACGAGAGAGAGAGAGAGAGAGTCGATCCTCGACTTTTCGCCATAATCGGCCGATTTCACTCGACTCGACTTTTGAGATAGTCGGGTTTCGCTCAACCCGGCTCGACCCTAAAAAAGTCAAGGTCGCTCAACCCTAGTAACCAGTGTGCACAGGTTGGGGAATCAGGAGCAACTGAGCCACACATAGTTTAGTGTAGCAGAAGCCAGTCTCCGCTACACTGCTGAGTGGGGGCACAGTGTAGTCAGTTTGGATGAGATGGTGTCATTCTCTCGGGTCCTGCTTGGTGCTGCCCACATCATGCTGTACATTTTTGTATAGCGATTCGATGAGTACATTACATTTTTTATATCTACTATTTAACCCCCTCACTGTAAATCACTGTTGTTTTTAATCTGTCTGTGGCCACACACACTGAATGGCCACTTTATTAGATTTGTGTCTAATGGCGTTGGACCTCTTTTAGCCTTCATAACTGCAGTAATTCCTTGTGCATAGATCTCATTAATATTGAAATTATTTTGCAGGAATAATACACCATGCAGATAGTATAGTTTATCGCAGTTGCTGCAATTAAGATAGAGGTACTGACATGCTCCTGTTCTCTTGGTCTATCTCATCCCTGATATGCTCTACAAGATTAAGATCTGAGGACTGTGAAGTCTGGGAAAGCAAAGAAAACTGTGTCACGTTCCTTGAACCTATGATCCATGTCGAATTGTAAATTGTACTGCTTGACTCTTCCTTCTGCCATTCCTTCACCTCTACCAGTGTGTACTATTGATATTTAGGGTGAAAGATTCTTCAATTCCTGCTTCTCTTCTAGATTTCTGACCCTCCCATCAGCTTGGTGCTTCAGAAATCTGGACGCATCTTACCTAACAATTTTTTTTCACTGCTCATTAGTAAAAATTTAGTTTGGTTTTGCACACCATCTTTGTTTGCCATAGACAACAATGGCAATTGAATTGATCATCTGTGCGAGTTGTAAGTTCAGGCATGTTAGTTTATAGCATCAGTTTATTATTTGACTACAATTTGTTTGAATGTGCACCACCTATCAGAACAATTCTTGACCTCTTCCTCTGAGCAATTTCTCGACAAGTTGTGTGTCCACATGATACCTTTTTGCTTTGTTTATCTCCAATCACACCATTCTCACTATACTTTCCAGAGAACCCCATGAGATTAGAAGTTTTCAAAATACTGGCCCAACTATTCTAAGTGGGATCGATGTGGATTCACACTGAAACGGAGGCATGAAAGATTTACTGAATTAATTTTATTCTGCAGTCCATAGCCATGTGTCTATCATATATGGAAGCTCTGACTGTGAAAGACCAGGGGTCTCTAGCAAAGTGACTATTCAGTGTAGACATGTATAAGAAAAGAAGTCTCAAGGTTCTAGATAATGCATCCAATTTCAAACAGTGGTCCATTTTAACAATGGAGACTGTTTGTTTCTTGCTCCTTATGGCATGAATCTCCTTACAGGTTCCCTTTAAATTGCGTAGCATGACACATATACACATTGGTAGTAGCTAAGCCGAAACCATAACCTAGAGAGGGGTAGTGAGATCCAAATAGCACCAGTATAAAGCAGAGGCTAATAATGATAAAATGCAGGATAGGAAAAAATAAATCAAAATAAAATAACTTTTATTGATTGCAAAAAAATCAATTAAAAGGCAGAGGACACAATCAATTGATGTGTTTTGGTGGGTGAACCAAAGGGAAGAAAACCCTGGGAAGTAGTAATCCAAGTAGAAAAGATAAAACATAATTTATAATGACATGTGTACAATAGAAATAGCATGTCAGAGTAGAATTGTATTGAAGTTAAAAGTCAATCAATCTATAATTGCATATCCTGGTAGCCAAGATTACAGTCATGGCCAAAAGTATTGACACCCCTGCAATTCTGTCAGATAATACTCATTTTCTTCCTGAAAATGATTGCAAACACAAATTATTTTGTATTATTATCTTCATTTAATTTGTCTTAAATGAAAAAAACACAAAAAGAATTGTCCTAAAGCCAAATTGGATATAATTCCACACCAAACATAAAAAAGGGGGTGGACAAATGTATTGGCACTGTTTGAAAAATCATGTGATGCTTCTCTAATTTGTGTAATTAACAGCACCTGTAACTTACCTGTGGCACCTAACAGGTGTTGGCAATAACTAAATCACACTTGCAGCCAGTTGACATGGATTAAAGTTGACTCAACCTCTGTCCTGTGTCCTTGTGTGTACCACATTGAGCATGGAGAAAAGAAAGAAGACCAAAGAACTGTCTGAGGACTTGAGAAACCAAATTGTGAGAAAGCATGAGCAATCTCAAGGCTACAAGTCCATCTCCAAAGACCTGAATGTTCCTGTGTCTACCGTGCGCAGTGTCATCAAGAAGTTTAAAGCCCATGGCACTGTGGCTAACCTCCCTAGATGTGGATGGAAAAGAAAAATTGACAAGAGATTTCAACGCAAGATTGTGCGGATGTTGGATAAAGAACCTCGACTAACATCCAAACAAGTTCAAGCTGCCCTGCAGTCCGAGGGTACAACAGTGTCAACCCGTACTATCCGTCGGCATCTGAATGAAAAGGGACTGTATGGTAGGAGACCCAGGAAGACCCCACTTCTTACCCGGAGACATAAAAAAGCCAGGCTGGAGTTTGCCAAAACTTACCTGAAAAAGCCTAAAACGTTTTGAAAGAATGTTCTCTGGTCAGATGAGACAAAAGTAGAGCTTTTTGGGCAACGGCATGAACATAGATTTTACAGGAGAAAAAAAGAGGCATTCAAAGAAAAGAACACGGTCCCTACAGTCAAACATGGCGGAGGTTCCCTGATGTTTTGCGGTTGCTTTGCTGCCTCTGGCACTGGACTGCTTGACCGTGTGCATGGCATTATGAAGTCTGAAGACTACCAACAAATTTTGCAGCATAATGTAGGGCCCAGTGTGAGAAAGCTGGGTCTCCCTCAGAGGTCATGGGTCTTCCAGCAGGACAATGACCCAAAACACACTTCAAAAAGCACTAGAAAATGGTTTGAGAGAAAGCACTGGAGACTTCTAAGGTGGCCGGCAATGAGTCCAGACCTGAATCCCATAGAACACCTGTGGAGAGATCTAAAAATGGCAGTTTGGAGAAGGCACCCTTCAAATATCAGGGACCTGGAGCAGTTTGCCAAAGAAGAATGGTCTAAAATTCCAGCAGAGCATTGTAAGAAACTCATTGATGGTTACCGGAAGTGGTTGGTTGCAGGTATTTTGGCTAAAGGTTGTGCAACCAAGTATTAGGCTGAGGGTGCCAATACTTTTGTATGGCCCATTTTTGGAGTTTTGTGTGAAATGATCAATGTTTTGCTTTTTGCTTCATTCTCTTTTGTGCTTTTTCATTTAAGACAAATTAAATGAAGATGATAATACCAAATAATTTGTGTTTGCAATCATTTTCAGGAAGAAAATGAGTATTATCTGACAGAATTGCAGGGGTGTCAATACTTTTGGCCATGACTGTAAATGGGCACCCACCATAGCGTGGGACTGTTTATTGCACAAGTGTGGGTGTGTATATATATCGCTGTCTGGTGTGGAGGCACAAGACTCAGCCACTGGACAGCTCAGCTTCACATCTTATATTTCACATCAAGCTGAGAGCTGCAATGTTGGGGCAAGAACATGGATGAAGACATACAGGGCTAACTTGGAGACATTGTAGCCTTGTGACTCCACACTGGAGAGCAATGACCCAGTGGACAGGCTGGGCAGCCAGACTATGTGGCACTGACTTCACTTCTCTAACACCCATCCCAATGTCTATTCAAAGACCCTATCAGCGGCCATTAATTACAGCTGCATTGCAACGTCTCAGACCCATCAGTGTAAGGGTACCGTCACACAGTGCAATTTTGATCGCTACGACGGCACGATTCGTGACGTTCGAGCGATATAGTTACGATATCGCAGTGTCTGACACGCTCCTGCGATCAGGGACCCCGCTGAGAATCGTACGTCGTAGCAGATCGTTTGAAACTTTCTTTCGTCGTCTAGTGTCCCGCTGTGGCGGCATGATCGCATGGTGTAACATATATCGTATACGATGGGCGCATAGTAACCAACGGCTTCTACATCGCACATACGTCATGAAATTATCGCTCCAGCGTCGTAGATTGCAAAGTGTGACAGCAGTCTACGACGCTGGAGCGATATTGTTACGATGCTGGAGCGTCACGGATCGTACCGTTGTAGCGATGAAAATTGCACTGTGTGACGGTACCCTAAAGCTAGTTAGTGTGCTGCTGATGGAGTGTCCTACCTTTCCCTGGAGTAGGTCCTAGTCACATCTGCTCCAAAAGTAGCCTGAAATGGCGCTGAATAAGCATTTAGAAGATTTAACATATGTATTGTAATGTAAATCTGACATGTTATGCATATGGACAATATGGGAAGCACGGCACTCCTAGTGCTAGGTGCACGGATAGGGTCCCAATCCAGAATATAATACAAACGGCATCCACCACTCTCTTTATGATACAATTTATTATATTCAATGCATAAATTGTGAAAAATAATGAAGTTTCAGTCCCATTGACCTTCATCAGACACAAACTATGAGAAACAATAACAAAGATTAATTGATCAACAAAAAATTATCAAATCGGTAAAATGAAAATTAGATATAACAAACAATCATTGGTACAAAGAATGTTTACATTTCATACCAAAAAGCTTATTCGATACGGTTATTTTAAAGCAAACTCATAGTGGCTTTCTAAGACTCAGACTGTGCATTTAAACAGAAAAAAAGACCAACAAGTGTATATGAAAAAATCCTTTTTATACAATTGTATTGTGTAAGATAATAAAGTACATTTATATTTTTCTTATCGATTGGGTCCTGTACATTTTTGTTTTAGTGTGAAGGTGTTTATATTAATACATTTTCTGCTGTTCCACATTGGAGAATATAAGGTTCTGTACAAAACAAAACCATGATCTGTCTATGTAATGTATGGATGTGTTTGGTCCTCCAAAGCAAGAGGCGGTCGGTAATAGAGGGGATCTTGAACTGGGAACGTTGCTTTAATAATTCAGTATTATTTGATGGAGTAGAAATGTCTAAGTGGAATACTCAATTGCTTAAATTCATAAAGGAATTTTGTTGCTAAAAAAAAATGAAAAATTAAGTGGCATTTACACTGCAAGAAATCGTGAACCAGCTATAAAATCGCTCATTTCATGATTATCTTGCCTTGTAAACAGGCTGCAGACCACCAGATGAACAAACAAAAATTCTCTTGTTCATCGAGTGTAATGATTTTTTGTGCAGTGTAAAAGATCATCATTCGCAAATGTGCATCTTCCAGTGTAAGCAGGACTTACAGTGCCAAGAACTATGGCAGCCTACGTGCTCTGAGCAACCTGGTATATATTGCTCAGTGTTCGTCTTTACTCTGGTCTGCCTGTGTAAACAGGTTATTAAACGACCTCTGATCAGTAAAGGTTTACCGATTGGCGTCGGTATCGTACCGATTGGCAGTGGTATCGTACCGATTGGCAGTGGTATCGTACCGATTGGCAGTGGTATCGTACCGATTGGCAGTGCGTGTAAATGGACCTTTTCGGTTAAATGTTGCAATTACAATGGACTGAAGCGTGATATGAGGACTATGTGAGTGTATTGCTGATACTAGTCACCATAGTACTTGAGTCCTGGGAGGAATAGAATGGAAATTGCTATGTGTTTACCTTAGCAAGACCTGGGTGATTAGCAGTTAGTGATGAGCTGATGTGGAGTGATAATGTGGAGAGTGGCTTGGGTAATTGTCCTCTTGTCTGTGTCTCAGGAAGAGGTGTGTCTGTCTCTTGCCTGCAGTTAAACTGATGACACTGTCTGATAGACAAGTGCTACACAAAGACAGAGGAATTTATGGGCACCTGAAGGCAATCCAAGTCAATGATGAAAGGCGTTCTCAATGTTAGACACTAATTCATAGTGAAATGAAATCCTCACGAGCGCTTTGTGTCTGCTAAGCAGCCTGCATGGATGAAAGCCATCCCAAAACTCTTAAATGCCAGGAGGTCATAACTCAAGTGTGGCTCGGTGCCACTGTAAAGTTTATAGTGAAGGCTCAAGTAGTAATTAGAGAGTGGTTCAGCTCCATTCTGCTCTTTATCACATATGGCAGTATTTGCTCAGAAGGAAAACATACCACTATTAATTATAATGCATTCACCAATAATAAGCCATCTATTTGAAATAAGTAGCCATCTTTATTAATACATGATTGAAAATAGGTAACTGTAAGACATCATAAGCCCAAAAAATACACAGTATTTGTGGTGAAAGCAGATAGTACGAAGGCAAATCCTACAAAAAGCACCCAAATGTGGAAAAAGCAGGACTTGAATAAATAATATCCTACATTAAGTCCACAGTGGGACAATGCACAAGTGATACAATAATGCCATGACACAAAGCCTGACCAACAAGAAAGTAGAGCTAAAGCTAGTCACCAGAAAGACCCACGCTAGGCTAGGCTCCCCAATCAATGTATGAAGTCGTCATTAATTGTAAGGATGGGTAAAATATGATCACAGACAATGTCCAGAAGAGGTTCTGTATGTGGAGATCCAGTGCTCGATGATGCATTTGGCCAAACAGATTAAGTAAAATTAGACTGAACAGTAGACATTTATCCACACAAAACCATAACTTACCTAATCCGTTATTCATATAAATGTATATATTTAATTGGTGTAAAATTTTAAATTAAATATTTGGTGTAAAAAAAAATATAGAAACTTGCTTTTATTTACTATTAAAGAAGTCCAAGTAAAACATTTTTTAACCTAAATAGTCCTAATCATGTATGTGATGTAGTGTGAATGTATTAAAATACTACTCGCGATCTTCCCACGGTTTCCGGTCTGTTTTTCTTCTGGGTTACGAGAGCGCTCCTCTTCTCTGACGCCTAACACAGTGACCGCTATGTGGGGCAGAACTACTTCTTTCAAATGAGTTTACTAACTTTGCTATTTTTATTGGACTTTTTTAAGCCTCCATTTTTTTGTAGGTTCTTTTCACATAACTTATCAAACAGGTGAGCGAGGTAATATTTATGTAGTGCTGAAATGCAGTTATTCTGTTTATAGAACGGCTATAAACAGGAGATGTATTAAAATAATGAAGAAAACTGATAAATCCTCGGACTTCTGGATGGTACATTGGTTTTTGTACACTTGACTGTGACAAGGACAGTTTTCAAACCGCAGTGGGACAGTCAGATTTACCACACGTGTAACCTATTTTATTGATTCTTTGATGTTTCAATCACTGAGCAGCTCAAAGATAAAGTTGTTTTCTTGACAGTATTTTTATCTGGACGTTAATGCGACAATCCACCGTGGCCAAAAGAAATGTCACCCGGTGCTTCTGTTTAACTCCAACGGTATTCTCCGCTGAGACCGGCATTTTGATCCTTCTGCATCCAAGATGGCTGCCACCGTGGCATAGAGAGCTTTATGCTGAGTCTGAATTGTGGTGTCCCTGCCCTTCTATATTGTGGATAAGTGAATCCTAGAAGATGAGAACCAATTTAATCCAATACAAGTTTACTTTGTCAATTTTTTTAAATTTCTTTCATGGTTTAATTCCTTTTTAAAACACTTTCAAGGTTAGTTTGCTCCCAGTGAATATGAACGGCTTTGTTTACATCGAAAGGCAGAAGAACAAAACAGACCTAATCCTTCCAAGGGGCTGTGCACATGTTGCAGATTTGTCACGGTTTTGTTCCAGTTTTTTCAGCACAGAACTACACAAAACCTGAAGGGTTTCCTGATGCCAGCAATGTGAATGGGAATCCTGAAGTCTCATGCACACGTTGCTTACATTTGACTTGGTGCAGATTGAAATCATCATTCTTTCAGCATTTTGCTACAGAATTCACCCATACTGAGTGAGCAAACATCTGCTCCAAAACTATGGTAAAAATGCCCCTATTTTAAGCTGTTTTTTTCCTGCCAAGAGATGCACAAATTTCTGCACCAAATACTTAACGTGTGTACAGTCCCGAACTGCTATTGCTACCTGTACATGTTTAATATTTGTAGCAGATTTTTCTGCAGCAAAAACTAGTGTTTGCAGTTACACATGCAAAATATGGGCATTTTTGGTGCATTTTGGATATCTGTGTGTTTTTCCCATTCATTTGAGTAGGAGAAAAACTGCAGGAGCCACCGGCCGGAAGTACTCTCTTGAGGAGCTGGCCGTCTTTTTTTGTAGTGACCGTCACAGGGTACTACACATCCGCCTCCTTTTCAAATCAGCTGATCAGCAGGGGTGTTGGGTCTCCGACCCCGGCCAACCAGACATTGATGACATATCCTATCGATAGGTCGGCAGTCAAAAAGTAGTGGACACCCTTTTTAATTTAGGATCAGCCATGTTTGTACCGCAAGTTTAGGGTTTAGTGAAAATTTAAATGTGGGTTCCATGCTGAAATTCTGACAATCTGCTGACATACTAACAGCAAGGCAATTGATTGGAGAATTTTTATATACCATTCACATTTTCCGGAATAATCCATATGAAATACTGAATCTATTGTGGATTTTGAAATAAATCTGTTTTCCCTGGAATCCGCAGCAGATTTGCATATGGCAAATCATTGTTGGCCTTTGTGTAGTTTACTTCTACTGATACATTGTAGCAACTATCAAACTACAGAGCGTGTTTGCTCCTGATGCAATTAGTTCACGTAGGAATTTCTGGACATACCGTATATACTCGAGTATAAGCCGAGATTTTCAGCCCCAAAAAATGGGCTGAAAGTGACCCTCTCGGCTTATACTCGAATCATGGAAGGCGGGGGGTCGGCGGGTGAGGGGGAGTGACGCCTGTCAAATACCCTCTCCCAGCGCTCCTGGCGCGGTCCCCACATGTCCCACGGTCTTTGGGCGCGGCAGCTTCTTCCCCTGTTCAGTGGTCACTGGTACCGCTCATTAAAGTTATGAATATGGACTCCACTCCCATAGGGGTGGAGCCGCATATTCATTACTGTAATGTGCGGTGCCACGCGACCGCTCACTACAGGAAGAAGCTGCCGGCTCCCAGAGACCGTGGGACATGGAGGGACCGCGCCGGGAGCAGGTGAGTATGTCATATTCTCCTTTCTGCGTTCCACCGCCGCCCTGTCTTCCCGTCCTCTTGCTGTGACTGTTCAGGTCAGAGGGCGCGATGATGTATTAGTGTGCGCGCCGCCCTCTGCCTGAACAGTCAGTGCAGAGAGACAGGATGCTGAGGAGCAACAAGCAGCAACGAGAGGTGATTATGTCATTTTTTTTTTAGTGCAGCAGCAGCATTACATGTGGCACAATGCTATATGGAGCGTCTCTGGGGCCATAAAGAACTGCATGGAGTATTATATGGGGCATCTATGGGGCCATAACTGCATGGAGCATTATATGGGGCATCTATGGGGCCATAACTGCATGGAGCATTATATGGGGCATCTATGGGGCCATAACGAGCTGCATGGAGCATCTATGGGGCAATAACTGCATGGAGCATTATATGGGGCATCTATGGGGCCATAACTGCATGGAGCATTATATGGAGCATCTATGGGGACATAACTGCATGGAGCATTATATGGAGTATCTATGGGGTCATAAAGAACTGCATGGAGCATTATATGGGG
Organism: Ranitomeya imitator; assembly: GCF_032444005.1. Taxonomy (NCBI): domain Eukaryota; kingdom Metazoa; phylum Chordata; class Amphibia; order Anura; family Dendrobatidae; genus Ranitomeya; species Ranitomeya imitator. The sequence continues at coordinate 985,397,048 of NC_091282.1, forward strand.
CATTACATGGGGTCATAAAGAACTGCATGGAGCATTATATGGGGCATCTATGGGGCCATAATGAACTGCATGGAGCATTATATGGAGCATTACATGGGGCCATAAAGAACTGCATGGAGCATTATGTGGAGCATCTATGGGGCCATAAAGAACTGCATGAAGCATTATATGGGGCCATAATAAACTGCATGTAGCGTTATATGGGGCATCTATTTGGCCATAAAGAACTGCATGGAGCATTATATGGGGCATCTATGGGGCCATAAAGAACTGCATGGAGCATTATACATCTGTGACCTCGTCTCCCGGTATTTTCCTGCACGCAACCTCTGATCCTCACAAGATCTCCTTCTCTACTCCCATCTTATCTCCTCTTCCCACAATCACATACAAGATTTCTCTCGTGCATCCCTCCTACTCTGGAACTCTCTACCACAACATATCAGACTCTCACCTACCATCGAAACCTTCAAAAAGAACCTGAAGACACACCTCTTCCGACAAGCCTACAACCTGCAGTAACCACCGATCGACCAAACCGCTGCATGACCAGCTCTACCCTCACCTACTGTATCCTCACCCATCCCTTGTAGATTGTGAGCCCTCGCGGGCAGGGTCCTCTCTCCTCCTGTACCAGTTGTGACTTGTATTGTTCAAGATTATTGTACTTGTTTTATTATGTATACCCCTCCTCACATGTAAAGCGCCATGGAATAAATGGCGCTATAATAATAAATAATAATAATAATAATTATATGGGGCATCTATGGGGCCATAAAGAACTGCATGGAGCATTATATGGAGCATCTATGGGGCCATAAAGAACTGCATGGAGCATTATATGGGGCATTTATGAGGCCATAAAGAACTGCATGGAGCATTATATGGGGCATCTATGGGGCCATAAAGAACTGAATGGAGCATTACATGGGGCATCTTATGGGGCCATAAAGAACTGCATGGAGCATTATATGGAGCATATTTGTATATGGAGCATCTTATGGGGCCATAATGAACTGCATGGAGCATTATATGGGGCATATTTTGTATGGAGCATCTTATGGGGCCATAGTGAACTGTATGGAGCATTTTATGGAGCCTTTTTTGTATGGAGCATCTTATGGGGCCATAATGAACAGTATGGAGCATTATATGGGGCTCCTGATTCAATATGGATATTCAAAAATACTTAACCTACTGATGTCTCAATTAATTTTACTTTTATTGGTATCTATTTTTATTTTTGACATTTACCGGTAGCTGCTGCATTTTCCACCCTAGGCTTATACTAGAGTCAATAAGTTTTCCCAGTTTTTGTTGCAAAATTAGGGGGGTCGGCTTATACTCGGGTCGGCTTATATTCGAGTATATACGGTCATCCAAAAAGGTATGATAACATAATTACTTTATATGTTGGTTTTTTAGTTTAAAATGCCTACTGATAGATTTCTATTCAGAACAAACAAATATTTTTTTTAACTAGCAATGAAATTAAATTGAATATATGCTAGAACACGGCATAACTTGTTAAGGTACCTTCACACTGAGCGACGCTGCAGCGATACCGACAACGATGTCGATAGCTGCAGCGTCGCTGGAGAGCTGTCACACAGACAGCTCTCCAGCGACCAACGATGCCGGGCCACGCTTAGTAACCCGATGTTTACCCTGGTTACCAGCATGAACGTAAAAAAAACAAACACTACATGCTTACCTTCCGGTGTCTGTCCTCCGGCACTGTGCTTTCCTCTGCACTGTCAGCGCCGGCCAGCCGGAAAGCAGAGCGTTGACGTCACCGCTGTGCTTTCCGGCTGGCCGGCGCTCACAGCCAGTGCAGGGAAGCAGAGCACCGGGGACAGACACGGAAGGTAAGTATGTAGTGTTTGTTTTTTTTACGTTTACGCTGGTAACCAGGGTAAACATCGGGTTACTAAGCGCGGCCCTGCGCTTAGTAACCCGATGTTTACCCTGGTTACCAGTGAAGACATCGCTGGATCGGCGTCACACATGCCGATTCAGCGATGTCTGCGGGAGATCCAGCGACAAAATAAAGTTCTGGACTTTCCCCAGCGACCAACGATCTCCCAGCAGGGGCCTGATCGTTGGTCGCTGTCACACATAACGATTTCCTTAACGATATCGTTGCTACGTCACAAAAAACGATATCGTTAATGATATAGTTATGTGTGACGGTACCTTTATTTCAATGACTATTCTTTAAATATGCCGTAGAGAGAGATAATGTAGCCAATTTTTTTTAATCATAGACCTGAAACAGGGACAAGGGGGCATCCTCTGCGGTTGGAGGAAAAAAGGTTTAAGCATAATAACAGACACGGATTCTTTACTGTAAGAGCAGTGAGACTATGGAACTCTCTGCCGTGTGATGTTGTAATGAGTGATTCATTACTTAAATTTAAGAGGGGACTGGATACCTTTCTGGAAAAGTATAATGTTACAGGGTATATACACTAGATTCCTTGATAGGGCGTTGATCCAGGGAACTAGTCTGATTGCCGTATGTGGAGTCGGGAAGGAATTTTTTTTCCCCAATGTGGAGCTTACTCTTTGCACATGGGGTTTTTTTGCCTTCCTCTGGATCAACATGTTAGGGCATGTTAGGTTAGGCTATGGGTTGAACTAGATGGACATATAGTCTTCCTTCAACCTTAATAACTATGTAACTATGTAATAGGACAAATAATGTGGCAGTAGTTTGCATTTCCTATCTAAATGCTCATTTCTAGCCAGTGGGACTTACATGGTAAGAATGAGAAACTTATGCCATGTTAATAGTTACCAGGCCATGTCTTCCTATGTGTGCAATGCAGCTTTTCAGAACATGTCACTAATTAAAAAGGGGTTAGGGACACAGGAAACAGTGTCTGTAGGTTTTTATTTTCTGGGAAGACTTTGTAGAAGAAGTACATGCTTGGATCAAAGGGATATTTTATCTTTGTAATGTTCTCCTTACAAATGTGTACTTTGTTTTGCATTTTGTCCTGCAGCGAGCGACTGTCTGAAGCTGCTGCCCCTTTGTTTTATGCGCCTGTAAACAGATACTGTTTTGTGCTGATAATTGTTGTGCTCCTGAACAGATGTTATTGCTTGCACTTGATAGATATGACAAGTTCATTATGTACAGAAGGAAACCATAACTATGTTCTTTCTATTCACTACTTTATCTGTTCCATCGTTGCAACAATATATGTGCTTTTATATCTAATGTTAGGTTATCATGCAATGATTTTTCTTAGATCCTGATTACGGCTATATTCACACTACCATCAGAGACTGTCTCCAATTCAGCCACATTTGGCATAAAGAATAGCCGTGCTTAAAACAATTTTTCGTTTTCAAAATTATGGAAACTCTAGTCTAGTATAATAAACCCTTTTTAAGTCAGTGGAATTTTGCAGGTATTGTTATGTCCATCATACCATGAATCTGCCACTGAAGCCAAAACACGTATGAACATAGTTTTAGACCCTGTTTACATTATGTTGAAGCCTTCCTTCGGAAGGAAACATTGAGAAGGAACCCTTACAGTGGGGCAAAAAAGTATGTAGTCAGTCAGCAATAGTGCAAGTTCCACCACTTAAAAAGATGAGAGGCGTCTGTAATTTACATCATAGGTAGACCTCAACTATGGGAGACAAACTGAGAAAAAAAATCCAGTAAATCACATTGTCTGTTTTTTTTTACATTTTATTTGCATATTATGGTGGAAAATAAGTATTTGGTCAGAAACAAACAATCAAGATTTCTGGCTCTCACAGACCTGTAACTTCTTCTTTAAGAGTCTCCTCTTTCCTCCACTCATTACCTGTAGTAATGGCACCTGTTTAAACTTGTTATCAGTATAAAAAGACACCTGTGCACACCCTCAAACAGTCTGACTCCAAACTCCACTATGGTGAAGACCAAAGAGCTGTCAAAGGACACCAGAAACAAAATTGTAGCCCTGCACCAGGCTGGGAAGACTGAATCTGCAATAGCCAACCAGCTTGGAGTGAAGAAATCAACAGTGGGAGCAATAATTAGAAAATGGAAGACATACAAGACCACTTATAATCTCCCTCGATCTGGGGCTCCACGCAAAATCCCACCCCGTGTGGTCAGAATGATCACAAGAACGGTGAGCAAAAATCCCAGAACCACGCGGGGGGACCTAGTGAATGAACTGCAGAGAGCTGGGACCAATGTAACAAGGCCTACCATAAGTAACACACTACGCCACCATGGACTCAGATCCTGCAGTGCCAGACGTGTCCCACTGCTTAAGCCAGTACATGTCTGGGCCCGTCTGAAGTTTGCTAGAGAGCATTTGGATGATCCAGAGGAGTTTTGGGAGAATGTCCTATGGTCTGATGAAACCAAATTGGAACTGTTTGGTAGAAACACAACTTGTCGTGTTTGGAGGAAAAAGAATACTGAGTTGCATCCATCAAACATCATACCTACTGTAAAGCATGGTGGTGGAAACATCATGCTTTGGGGCTGTTTATCTGCAAAGGGGCCAGGACGACTGATCCGGGTACATGAAAGAATGAATGGGGCCATGTATCGTGAGATTTTGAGTGCAAACCTCCTTCCATCAGCAAGGGCATTGAAGATGAAACGTGGCTGGGTCTTTCAACATGACAATGATCCAAAGCACACCGCCAGGGCAACGAAGGAGTGGCTTCGTAAGAAGCATTTCAAGGTCCTGGAGTGGCCTAGCCAGTCTCCAGATCTCAACCCTATAGAAAACCTTTGGAGGGAGTTGAAAGTCCGTGTTGCCAAGCGAAAAGCCAAAAACATCACTGCTCTAGAGGAGATCTGCATGGAGGAATGGGCCAACATACCAACAACAGTGTGTGGCAACCTTGTGAAGACTTACAGAAAACGTTTGACCTCTGTCATTGCCAACAAAGGATATATTACAAAGTATTGAGATGAAATTTTGTTTCTGACCAAATACTTATTTTCCACCATAATATGCAAATAAAATGTTAAAAAAACAGACAATGTGATTTTCTGGATTTTTTATTCTCAGTTTGTCTCCCATAGTTGAGGTCTACCTATGATGTAAATGACAGACGCCTCTCATCTTTTTAAGTGGTGGAACTTGCACTATTGCTGACTGACTAAATACTTTTTTGCCCCACTGTACTTACAGCTCAGGTAAAGCCTTCTGGAAGCTAATATAAAACATTACTCGAAGCATTCCCTTAGAAACTCAAATGACATACCGTAATTTGCTACATATATGCACAGGTATATAGACTTAAAGGGCATTCGTATATAAATCTGAGCTTCAAAAATTGTAGTTGCCACCTGTGGTTCAAACAACCTAAACTAACTACACCAGCAGGCGCATTACTGAGTTCAAGACCATATATTACTATTACTGCAGAAATTCTGTTGTAACCTTGGCCAGATCTGTGCCTTGCCCCAATTCTGTCTCTGACCTCCTTTGCCAGTTCCTTTGACCTCATGATTCTCATTTGGTCTGACGTGCACTGTGAGGTCTTATATAGACAGGTGTGTGCCTTTCCAAATCAAGTCCTATCAGTTTAATTAAACACAGCTGGCCTCCAATGAAGGAGTAGAACCATCTCAAGGGAGGATCACAATGAAATGGACAGCATGTGACTTAAATATGAGTATCTGAGCAAAGGGTCTGAATACTTATGACCGTGTGATATTTCAGTTTTTCTTTTTTATTAAATTTAAACAAATTTCTACAATTATGTTTTTTTTCAGTCAAGATGCGGTGCAGAGTGTACGTTAACGTGAAAAAATGAACTTTTTTGAATTTACCAAATGGCTGCAATGAAACAGAGAGTATAGAATTTAAAGGGGTCTGAATACTTTCCATACCCACTGTATACTTTGCTCAAAACTCACAAAAACCTTACTGACCCTCTTCTTGTAGGCCAATAGTTAGGGAAGTCACTTTATAACATTTCAATCTTTTTGGATCAAACTCTGAGGAAGTTTGCTGCCAAAGCGTTGTCATATATCAGGGCTACCAATCAAACAGATTTCTTATGAGCCGGGCAAGATGAGTGCTCTCTATATAGATAATTTGCACATGATAAAGGGATCTCAGCAGTACAGGATGTTACAGGTGTACGTCTCATAAATTACAATTTATTTTTAATTTTTTTGGCGTGCGCCGTCGAAACGCGTTGTGGTTTTACCCTAACTGGTGTCTGTGTTCTCCTTCTGCGCTCCTGAGACAGACTATTCTGTTCCTGTTGGAAATATTTATTATTTAGACAGGCTCTTAGAAACTAGTGTCTAAACTTCATAGTATGTTAAACCACATGTTATGTTAAACCACATACAGTGGGCAAAAAAGTATTTAGTCAGTCAGCAATAGTGCAAGTTCCACCACTTAAAAAGATGAGAGGCGTCTGTAATTTACATCATAGGTAGACCTCAACTATGGGAGACAAACTGAGAAAAAAAAATCCAGAAAATCACATTGTCTGTTTTTTTTAACATTTTATTTGCATATTATGGTGGAAAATAAGTATTTGGTCAGAAACAAAATTTAATCTCAATACTTTGTAATATATCCTTTGTTGGCAATGACAGAGGTCAAACGTTTTCTGTAAGTCTTCACAAGGTTGCCACACACTGTTGTTGGTATGTTGGCCCATTCCTCCATGCAGATCTCCTCTAGAGCAGTGATGTTTTTGGCTTTTCGCTTGGCAACACGGACTTTCAACTCCCTCCAAAGGTTTTCTATAGGGTTGAGATCTGGAGACTGGCTAGGCCACTCCAGGACCTTGAAATGCTTCTTACGAAGCCACTCCTTCGTTGCCCTGGCGGTGTGCTTTGGATCATTGTCATGTTGAAAGACCCAGCCACGTTTCATCTTCAATGCCCTTGCTGATGGAAGGAGGTTTGCACTCAAAATCTCACAATACATGGCCCCATTCATTCTTTCATGTACCCGGATCAGTCGTCCTGGCCCCTTTGCAGAGAAACAGCCCCAAAGCATGATGTTTCCACCACCATGCTTTACAGTAGGTATGGTGTTTGATGGATGCAACTCCGTATTCTTTTTCCTCCAAACACGGCAAGTTGTGTTTCTACCAAACAGTTCCAGTTTGGTTTCATCAGACCATAGGACATTCTCCCAAAACTCCTCTGGATCATCCAAATGCTCTCTAGCAAACTTCAGACGGGCCCGGACATGTACTGGCTTAAGCAGTGGGACACGTCTGGCACTGCAGGATCTGAGTCCATGGTGGCGTAGTGTGTTACTTATGGTAGGCCTTGTTACATTGGTCCCAGCTCTCTGCAGTTCATTCACTAGGTCCCCCCGCGTGGTTCTGGGATTTTTGCTCACCGTTCTTGTGATCATTCTGACCCCACAGGGTGGGATTTTGCGTGGAGCCCCAGATCGAGGGAGCTTATCAGTGGTCTTGTATGTCTTCCATTTTCTAATTATTGCTCCCACTGTTGATTTCTTCACTCCTAGCTGGTTGGCTATTGCAGATTCAGTCTTCCCAGCCTGGTGCAGGGCTACAATTTTGTTTCTGATGTCCTTTGACAGCTCTTTGGTCTTCACCATAGTGGAGTTTGGAGTCAGACTGTTTGAGGGTGTGCACAGGTGTCTTTTTATACTGATAACAAGTTTAAACAGGTGCCATTACTACAGGTAATGAGTGGAGGAAAGAGGAGACTCTTAAAGAAGAAGTTACAGGTCTGTGAGAGCCAGAAATCTTGATGGTTTGTTTCTGACCAAATACTTATTTTCCACCATAATATGCAAATAAAATGTTAAAAAAAACAGACAATGTGATTTTCTGGATTTTTTTTTCTCAGTTTGTCTCCCATAGTTGAGGTCTACCTATGATGTAAATTACAGACGCCTCTCATCTTTTTAAGTGGTGGAACTTGCACTATTGCTGACTGACTAAATACTTTTTTGCCCCACTGTATATCCACAACTGCAGTTTCTAGATGCTGTAATCTATGTTCGAGACATGCAGTTACAAACAGATGTCTTCTCTAAGCCAACTGACTGTTAGTCAATTCGATTTTTGCAGTAAAATCCCAGGGCAATGGTGAATTTATTAAATATAGGAAAACTGACTGAACAGCAATCTAGTCTGAACTGGTGCATAACCAAAAAAGTCATATAGCAAATAGATCAATGGCTGCACTCAAAATTTTCTGTGCTAAAGCAAGGAAATGTGCGATACATGAAATGGGAATAGCATAATGGCTTGTGAAATTTATGAAAAAACACATGAGATTCTTAGCACAAGATTTGGCCAAAAGTTGTGAGCCCATCCACCAAACGTCAAGGTAATCTCAGAACGGATGGGTACCTGAGCTGACTGCCTAGTGTGAACAGTTACCTATGGCTAATAACATGGTAAAGCCTGCTTTTATAGGAAGCTCAGAACCAACTGTGTTTGGATGTAATTAAAATCACAGCATGGTGAAGGGCGGGGCGTTCAAGTCAGAAAAAAAAGTACGTAGTAAATATAGGAAAATGTTATGATCTGGTGACCTAGGAGCTGCATGAGAACTTTCACTGGAGAAAGTGGCCACTTTACTGACCACAATCTTGAACTTAACACCGCAACTAGAAGTAGCCATGGAGTGTACCTACACACCTAGACACCTCGTCACAGCCGGAGAACTAAATACCCCTAAAGATGGAAATAGGAATACTATCTTGCCTCAGAGAAAATCCCCAAAGGAAAGACAGCCCCCCACAAATATTGGCGGTGAGTCGGAGAAGAAAAAGCATACACAGGCAGAAAAACAGGATTAGCACAGGAGGCCACTCTAGCTAGATAGAACAGGATAGGACAGAGTTCTGTGCGGTCAGTATATAAACCCTTCAAAACATCCACAGCAGAATATACAAAAACTTCCTACATCTTTACTAAAAGATGTAGGAGCGTAAATCTGCAACTCCAATGAATCCTGCAATCAGAGCAGGAATAAAACTGAAACAATCACACTGGCAGTGTGCCACAGAAACCAAAACCAAACACTTATCTTTGCTGAAATAGCCAGCGGGCAGGAGAAGCCAGAAAGTGAACCAACACTTCACAAGGAACATTGACTACTGGCAAGGGCTAAAGGATCCTGCCCACTTAAATATCCCAGTCAGAATTGTAATCATCTGATACACCTGGCCAGGTCTGTGACTCAGAGACAACTGCATTCCCACCTACAACCACTGGAGGGAACCCAAGAGCAGAATTCACAACAGTACCCCCCCTTGAGGAGGGGTCAACGAACCCTCACCAGGGCCCCCAGGATGATCAGGACGAGCCAGATGAAAGGCACAGACCAAATCAGCAGCATGGACATCAGAGGCAAAAACCTAAGAATTATCCTCCTGGCCATAACCCTTCCATTTGACCAGGTACTGGAGCTTCCGCCTCGAAAAACGGGAATCCAAAATCTTCTCAACAACATATTCCAACTCCCCATCAACCAACACAGGGGCCGGAGGATCAACAGAGGGAACAACGGGCTCCACATATTTCCGCAACAAAGATCTATGGAAGACATTACGGATAGCAAAAGAGGCCGGAAGCGCCAGTCGAAACGACACCGGATTAATAATCTCAGAAATCCTATAAGGACCAATAAACCGAGGCTTAAACTTAGGAGAAGAAACCTTCATAGGAACATGACGGGAAGACAACCAGACCAGATCCCCAACCCGAAGCCGGGAACCAACACACCGACGACGGTTAGCAAAACGTTGAGCCTCCTCTTGAGACAACACCAACTTGTCCACCACATGAGCCCAAATCTGCTGCAACCTGTCCACCACAGAATCCACACCAGGACAGTCAGAAGGCTCAACCTGCCCAGAAGAAAAATGAGGATGAAAACCAAAATTACAAAAGAAAGGCGAAACCAAGGTAGCAGAACTAGCCCGATTATTAAGGGCAAACTCGGCCAATGGCAAGAAGGCCACCCAATCATCCTGATGAGCAGACACAAAGCATCTCAAATAAGTCTCCAAGGTCTGATTAGTTTGCTCGGTCTGGCCATTTGTCTGAGGATGAAACGCAGAAGAAAAAGACAAATCAATGCCCAGCCTAGCACAAAAGGCCCGCCAAAACCTAGAAACAAACTGGGAACCTCTGTCTGACACAATATTCTCCGGATTACCATGCAAACGAACCACATGCTAAAAGAACAACGGAACCAAATCTGAAGAGGAAGGCAATTTAGGTAAGGGCACCAAATGAACCATCTTAGAGAATCGGTCACAAACAACCCAGATAACAGACATCTTCCGGGAGACCGGAAGATCAGAAATAAAATCAATCGAAATATGCGTCCAGGGCATCTCAGGGACTGGAAATGGCAAAAGCAACCCACTAGCACGGGAACAACAAGGCTTGGCCCGCGCACAAGTCCCACAGGACTGCACAAAAGAACGCACATCACGTGACAATGAAGGCCACCAAAAGGACCTACCAACCAAATCTCTGGTACCAAAAATGCCAGGATGACCGGCCAACACGGAACAGTGAATCTCAGAAATCACTCTACTAGTCCATCTGTCAGGAACAAACAATTTCCCCACAGGACAGCGGTCAGGTTTGTCAGCTTGAAATTCCTGAAGAACCCGTCGTAAATCAGGGGAAATGGCAGAAAGGACCACCCCCTCTTTCAGAATACCGACCGGCTCTAAGACCTCAGGAGAATCAGGCAAAAAACTCCTAGAGAGGGCATCAGCCTTAACATTCTTAGAACCCAGAAGGTACGAGACCACGAAATCAAAACGGGAACAAAACAAGGACCATCGAGCCTGTCTAGGATTCAGCCGTTTAGCAGACTCGAGGTAAATCAAATTCTTATGATCGGTCAAGACCACAATACAGTGCTTAGCTCCCTCAAGCCAATGTCGCCACTCCTCAAACGCCCACTTCATAGCCAGCAACTCCCGATTGCCGACATCATAATTGCGTTCAGCAGGCGAAAACTTACGGGAAAAGAAGGCACACGGTTTCATTAAGGAACCAACAGGATCCCTCTGAGACAAAACGGCCCCTGCCCCAATCTCAGAAGCGTCAACCTCAACCTGAAACGGAAGAGAAACATCCGGTTGGCGCAACACTGGAGCAGAAGTAAATCGACATTTAAGCTCCTGAAAGGCAGAGACAGATGCAGAGGACCAATTCGCCACATCAGCGCCTTTCTTCGTCAGATCGGTCAAGGGTTTAACCACGCTGGAAAAATTAGCAATGAAACGGCGATAAAAATTTGCAAAACCCAAAAATTTCTGAAGGCTCTTCACAGATATGGGCTGAATCCAATCATGAATGGCCTGAACCTTAACCGGATCCATCTCTATAGACGAAGGAGAAAAAATGAAGCCCAAAAAAGAGACTTTCTGCACCCCAAAGAGACACTAAACCCTTTCACAAACAGGGCATTGTCACGAAGGATCTGAAATACCATCCTGACCTGTTGCACATGAGACTCCCAATCATCGGAAAAAATCAAAATATCGTCCAAATATACAATCAAGAATTTATCAAGATAAGTCCGGAAGAGATCATGCATGAAGGACTGAAAAACAGATGGAGCATCACAAGGTATTCAAAATGGCCTTCGGGAGTATTAAACGCAGTTTTCCATTCATCACCCTGCTTAATACGAACAAGATTATATGTCCCCCGAAGGTCAATCTCTGTAAACCAAATAGCTCCCTTAATCCTAGCAAACAAATCGGAAAGCAAAGGTAAAGGGTATTGAAACTTGACCGTGATTTTATTCAAGAGGTGATAATCTATGCAGGGTCTCAAGGAACCATCTTTTTTAGCAACAAAAAAGAACCCCGCTCCCAACGGTGAAGAAGATGGCCGAATATGCCCTTTCTCCAAAGACTCCTTAATATAGCTTTGCATGGCGGTATGTTCAGGCACAGATAGATTAAAAAGTCGACCCTTAGGAAACTCACAGCCTGGAATCAAGTCAATAGCACAATCGCAGTCCCTGTGCGGTGGAAGCAAACTGGACTTGGGCTCATCGAATACATCCTAAAAATCAGACAAAAACTCTGGAATTTCAGAAGGTGAAGAAGAGGAGATTGACATCAAAGGAACATAATTATGAACCCCCTGACAACCTCAACTAGTCACAGACATGGACTTCCAGTCCAACACAGGATTATGTACCTGCAACCATGGAAAACCCAGCACGATAGCATCATGCAAGTTATGCAACACCAGGAATCGACAATCTTCCTGATGGGGTGGCGCCATGCGCATGGTCACCTGTGTCCAAAACTGGGGCTTATTTTTAGCCAATGGTGTAGCATCAATGCCTCTTAAAGGAATATGGTTCTGCAAAGGCTGCAAGGGAAAACCACAACGCATGGCAAACTCAAAATCCATTAAATTCAAGGAGGCACCTGAATCCACAAACGCCATGACAGAAAATGATGACAATGAGCAGATCAAGGACACAGATAACAGAAATTTAGGTTGTACAGTACTGATGGTAATTGAACTGGCGATCCTCTTTGTCCGCTTAGGGCAGACAGAAATGACATGAGTAGCGTCGCCACAATAATAACACAACCTATTTTGACGTCTGAAACCTTGTTGTTCCGTTCTAGACAGAATTCCATCACATTGCATAGGCTCAGAAATTTGCTCTGAGGATAACGCCACAGCGCGCACAGTTCTGTGCTCCCGCAGGCGTCGGTCAATCTGAATGGCCAGAGACATAGAATCACTCAGACCGGAAGGCGTGGGAAACCCCACCATAACATCTTTAACGGATTCAGAAAGCCCCCTTCTGAAAATTGCCGCCAAAGCATCATTATTCCATTTAGTCAACACAAACCATTTTCTGAATTTCTGACAATACAATTCTGCCGCCTCTTGACCCTGAGACAGGGCCAACAAGGTTTTCTCAGCTTGATCCACAGAATTAGGTTCATCATATAATAGTCCTAAAGCCTGAAAAAAGGAGTCAATATTAAGCAAAGCCGGATTCCCAGATTCCAGGGAAAACGCCCAATCCTGCGGGTCGCCACGCAGCAGGGAGATTACGATTTTTACCTGCTGAATGGAATCGCCAGAGGATCGAGGTCTCAGGTCAAAAAACAGTTTACAGTTGTTTTTAAAACTCAAAAATTTATACCTGCCACCAGAAAACAAATCAGGAATAGGAATCTTCGGTTCTAAAGCAGGAGTTTGAACAATATAATCAGAAATACCTTGCACCCTAGCAGCAAGCTAGTCTACACGAGAAACTAATTCCTGAACATTCATGCTTGCACCAGGCTCCTCAGGCACCCAGAGATAAAGAGGGAGGAGAAGACAAAACAGACTGGAGAAAAAAAAATGGCTCAAGAGCTTCCTTCCCTTCTTCTGAGATGCATTTAACTCATTTTTGGCCAGTAGTACTGTTATGATCCAGTGACCTAGGAGCTGCATGAGAACTTTCACTGGAGAAAGTGGCCACTGTACTGACCGCAATCCTGAACTTAACACCGCAACTAGAAGTAGCCTTGGAGTGTACCTACACACCTAGACACCTCGTCACAGCCGGAGAACTAAATACCCCTAAAGATGGAAATAGGAATACTGTCTTACCTCAGAGACAATCCCCAAAGGAAAGACAGCCCCCCACAAATATTGGCGGTGAGTCGGAGAAGAAAAAACATACACAGGCAGAAAAACAGGATTAGCACAGGAGGCCACTCTAGCTAGATAGAGCAAGAAAAAGAAAAAAACCGAACAAAACAGGTCAAAAGGAAAGGATAAATAAGCATATCATGATATATAAAGTAGTCAAAAAATAACCTTTATTGGTAATAAATAGGGAAAAAGAAAGAAAGAACAATATGGCAATGTGGTACCAACCACACATAGTGTGTATCAGCCCACAAAAAACACACCTCACAAATAGACCACATAAGTATATAAACTACATGCACATGATACAGATAAGATGACATCCAAATAGTACAGCCCATAGGAAAATGTTAAATATATATATATATAAAGTAAAAGGGCATATAAATGTCCATATAGATGTACTAATACCATGAGATACTATGGGTATATAAATAAATAAATAAACAGGCAACCAGTACAACGTGAGAAAAAAGCAGATTAGTATCTGCTAACTCACGTTAGTGAGTACATACCATAGTGTAGTGGTCAGTGAGCGTGGGTAATATATACAAATAATGCCAACTACACCATGTGAGACCCAGCAGCGCTGCGACCTGCAGCTGCAAAAATAGACGGTCACAGCATGTGGATAATGGAAGAGAGGTTACCTGTCAGGTGTGGTGAGTGTGGACTGACGCGCCCCGACGCGCGTTTCGGATCAAGCGTCCTTCGTCAGCGTCCCCTGACGAAGGACGCTTGATCCGAAACGCGCAGTTATTACAAAGTGAGTTGGGCATTTTACAAAAAAGTTGCACTTCACTCCAAAATTCGTAACTTCCAAATACTTCAATTATGGCATATAGGAGTTACTTTGGGAACATGTTGGATGTAGGCTCCAGTAGCAGTGTTGATATACAATGGTATTTGTTAACACAAATGTCTGCTATTTTCTCAAGAGTAAACTGTTGCCTTGATAAGTCTGATCCAGGGCAATCCAGGGAAAAATAGATATACGTAGTAGTATATGTAGTATGCTTTATGTGGGTGAGACCACCCAAAAGGACAAAACACGGATGGGAAAACGTAAGAGTATTATACAAATGAAGATCATGGAACTACCTCTTGGCCAAACATTGTGCAGAGAATGTACAAAGCATATGTCAAAGTGAGATCTAAAATCATAGTTAATTTACCAATTTTTAGAAGAGGGGTTACCAAATTATTTTTCAAACAAAAGGAATTGATATGTATTTTTGAAGTGGGAACCCTTACAGTCATGTCATGTGACATGATTGTTGGATATAATATTGGTATAACGATATTGGTTTTATTTCATTTTCTCTCTTTTTGATAATTTTAAAGCTATTTTTTCCTCTAGTATTTCAGTTTACACCACTTTGAGTGTTTATGTGGCTTTCTGAGATCGAGACCCCTAAAATATCCATAAATATCAACAGTTAAGGATCAACGTAGTATTTTCCATGTTATATAATAGTTTGGTTGGTCTTTATTTTTTTACGTGGTTATGTTTGCATGTAACGTTTTATTCTGTCATCTTATTTTTGTTTGTTATTATAAAGGGTTTGTGGAGTTTATTTTATTAAGCAGATGGATGTTATAGCACAAGTAACATAAATGGGCGCCACATATATTTTTTGAATGTATAATCTTATATACCGTATATACTCGAGTATAAGCCGACCCCCTTAATTTTGCCACAAAAAACTGGGAAAACTTAATGACTCGAGTATAAGCCTAGGGTGGGAAATGCAGCAGCTTGTCAAAATGTCAAAAAAAATGTCAAAAGTAAAAATAGATACCAATAAAAGTAAAATTAATTGAGACATCAGTATGTTAAGTGTTTTTGAATATCCATATGGAATCAGGAGCCCCATATAATGCTCCATAAAGTTTATGATGGGCCTCATAAGATGCTCCATATTAAAATATGTCCCATATAATCCTGCATAAAGGTTAATGATGGCCCCATAAAATGCTCCATAGACACATTTGCCCAATATAATGCTGCACAAATGCTGATTATGGCCCCATAAGATGCTCCATAAAGCTATTTGCCCCATATCGTGCTGCACAAACCTTGGTTATGGCCCTATAAGATGCCCCATACAGACACTTGCCCCATATAATGCTCCACAAACGTTATGGCCCCATACAGACACTTGCCCCATGTAATGCTACACAAACGTTATGTGTTATGTTTGCTAATGACAGGTGTTATGAAGGCAATCCAGAAACACAGTGTGCTTAGCGATCAGAGCGCACACAGTGATCTGACAAATACCCAAAAATACAAGAACGAGCTCTGAGACGTGGAAACTCTGTAGACTGCACACCTGATCCTATCCTAAACACAACTAAAAGCGGCTGTGGATTGCGCCTAACAACTACCTAGGCAACTCGGCACAGCCTAAGAAACTAGCTAGCCTGAAGATAGAAAAATAGGCCTGACTTGCCCCAGAGAAATTCCCCAAAGGAAAAGGCAGCCCCCCACATATAATGACTGTGAGTAAGATGAAAAGACAAAACGTAGGGATGAAATAGATTCAGCAAAGTGGGGCCCGATATTCTAGGACAGAGCGAGGACAGTAAAGCGAACTTTGCAGTCTACAAAAACCCTAAAGCAAAACCACGCAAAGGGGGCAAAAAAAACCACCGTGCCGAACTAACGGCACGGCGGTACACCCTTTGCGTCTCAGAGCTTCCAGCAAAACAAAAGACAAGCTGGACAGAAAAAAAGCAACAAAAAAAACAAAAGGCACTTAGCTATACAGAGCAGCAGGTCACAGGAACAATCAGGAGAAGCTCAGATCCAACACTGAAACATTGACAAGGAGCAAGGATAGCAGCATCAGGCGGAGTTAAGTAATGAAGCAGTTAACGAGCTCACCAGAACACCTGAGGGAGGAAGCTCAGAAGCTGCAGTACCACTTGTGACCACAGGAGTGAATTCAGCCACAGAATTCACAACAGTACCCCCCCCTTGAGGAGGGGTCACCGAACCCTCACCAGAGCCCCCAGGCCGACCAGGATGAGCCGCATGAAAGGCACGAACAAGATCGGAAGCATGAACATCAGAGGCAAAAACCCAGGAATTATCTTCCTGAGCATAACCCTTCCATTTAACCAGATACTGGAGTTTCCGTCTAGAAACACGAGAATCCAAAATCTTCTCCACAATATACTCCAATTCCCCCTCCACCAAAACCAGGGCAGGAGGCTCAACAGATGGAACCATAGGTGCCACGTATCTCCGCAACAACGACCTATGGAATACATTATGTATGGAAAAGGAGTCTGGGAGGGTCAAACGAAAAGACACAGGATTGAGAACCTCAGAAATCCTATACGGACCAATAAAACGAGGTTTAAATTTAGGAGAGGAAACCTTCATAGGAATATGACGAGAAGATAACCAAACCAGATCCCCAACACGAAGTCGGGGACCCACACGGCGTCTGCGATTAGCGAAAAGTTGAGCTTTCTCCTGGGACAAGATCAAATTGTCCACTACCTGAGTCCAGATCTGCTGCAACCTATCCACCACAGAATCCACACCAGGACAGTCCGAAGACTCAACCTGTCCTGAAGAGAAACGAGGATGGAATCCAGAATTGCAAAAAAATGGAGAAACCAAGGTAGCCGAGCTGGCCCGATTATTAAGGGCGAACTCAGCCAACGGCAAAAAGGACACCCAATCATCCTGGTCTGCAGAAACAAAACATCTCAGATATGTTTCCAAGGTCTGATTGGTTCGTTCGGTCTGGCCATTAGTCTGAGGATGGAAAGCCGAGGAAAAGGATAGGTCAATGCCCATCCTACCACAAAAGGCTCGCCAAAACCTTGAAACAAACTGGGAACCTCTGTCAGAAACAATATTCTCAGGAATGCCATGCAACCGAACCACATGCTGAAAGAACAAAGGTACCAAATCAGAGGAGGAAGGCAATTTAGCCAAGGGCACCAGATGGACCATTTTAGAAAAGCGATCACAGACCACCCAAATGACTGACATCTTTTGAGAAACGGGAAGGTCAGAAATGAAATCCATCGAAATATGTGTCCAAGGCCTCTTTGGGACCGGCAAGGGCAAAAGCAACCCACTGGCACGAGAACAGCAGGGCTTAGCCCTAGCACAAATCCCACAGGACTGCACAAAAGTACGTACATCCCGTGACAGAGATGGCCACCAGAAGGATCTAGCCACTAACTCTCTGGTACCAAAGATTCCAGGATGACCAGCCAACACCGAACAATGAAGTTCAGAGATAAGTTTATTAGTCCACCTATCAGGGACGAACAGTTTCTCTGCTGGACAACGATCAGGTTTATTCGCCTGAAATTTTTGCAGCACCCGCCGCAAATCAGGGGAGATGGCAGACACAATGACTCCTTCCTTGAGGATACCCGCTGGCTCAGATAAACCCGGAGAGTCGGGCACAAAACTCCTAGACAGAGCATCCGCCTTCACATTTTTAGAGCCCGGAAGGTACGAAATCACAAAGTCGAAGCGGGCAAAAAATAACCACCAACGGGCCTGTCTAGGATTCAAGCGCTTGGCAGACTCGAGATAAGTCAAGTTCTTATGATCAGTCAATACCACCACGCGATGCTTAGCTCCTTCAAGCCAATGACGCCACTCCTCGAATGCCCACTTCATGGCCAGCAACTCTCGATTGCCCACATCATAATTACGCTCAGCGGGCGAAAACTTCCTGGAAAAGAAAGCACATGGTTTCATCACTGAGCAATCAGAACCTCTCTGTGACAAAACCGCCCCTGCTCCAATCTCAGAAGCATCAACCTCGACCTGGAACGGAAGAGAAACATCTGGCTGACACAACACAGGGGCAGAACAAAAACGACGCTTCAACTCCTGAAAAGCTTCCACAGCAGCAGAAGACCAATTATCCAAATCAGCACCCTTCTTGGTCAAATCGGTCAATGGTTTGGCAATGCTAGAAAAATTACAGATGAAGCGACGATAAAAATTAGCAAAGCCCAGGAACTTTTGCAGACTTTTCAGAGATGTCGGCTGAATCCAATCCTGGATGGCTTGGACCTTTACTGGATCCATCTCGATAGTAGAAGGGGTAAAGATGAACCCTAAAAATGAAACTTTCTGCACACCGAAGAGACACTTTGATCCCTTCACAAACAAAGAGTTAGCACGCAGGACCTGAAAAACCATTCTGACCTGCTTCACATGAGACTCCCAATCATCTGAGAAGATCAAAATGTCATCCAAGTAAACAATCAGGAATTTATCCAGATACTCACGGAAGATGTCATGCATAAAAGACTGAAACACAGATGGAGCATTGGCAAGTCCGAACGGCATCACTGGATACTCAAAATGACCCTCGGGCGTATTGAATGCAGTTTTCCATTCATCTCCTTGCCTGATTCTCACCAGATTATACGCACCACGAAGATCTATCTTAGTGAACCAACTAGCCCCCTTAATCCGAGCAAACAAGTCAGATAACAATGGCAAGGGATACTGAAATTTAACATTGATCTTATTAAGAAGGCGGTAATCAATACACGGTCTCAGCGAACCATCCTTCTTGGCTACAAAGAAGAACCCTGCTCCCAGTGGTGATGACGATGGGCGAATATGTCCCTTCTCCAGGGATTCCTTCACATAACTGCGCATAGCGGCGTGTTCGGGCACGGATAAATTAAATAATCGACCTTTAGGGAATTTACTACCAGGAATCAAATTGATAGCACAATCACAATCCCTATGCGGAGGTAGAGCATCGGACTTGGGCTCTTCAAATACATCCTGATAATCAGACAAGAACTCTGGGACCTCAGAAGGGGTGGATGACGAAATCGACAAAAATGGAACATCACCATGTACCCCCTGACAACCCCAGCTGGATACCGACATGGAATTCCAATCCAATACTGGATTATGGGTTTGTAGCCATGGCAACCCCAACACGACCACATCATGCAGATTATGCAACACCAGAAAGCGAATAACTTCCTGATGTGCAGGAGCCATGCACATGGTCAGCTGGGCCCAGTATTGAGGTTTATTCTTGGCCAAAGGTGTAGCATCAATTCCTCTCAATGGAATAGGACACCGCAAAGGCTCCAAGAAAAACCCACAACGTTTAGCATAATCCAAATCCATCAGATTCAGGGCAGCGCCCCAATCCACAAACGCCATGACAGAAAACGACGACAAAGAGCATATCAAGGTAATGGACAGAAGGAATTTGGACTGTACAGTACCAATGACGGCAGACCTAGCGGACCGCTTAGTGCGCTTAGGACAATCAGAAATAGCATGAGTGGAATCACCACAGTAGAAACACAGACCATTCAGACGTCTGTATTCCTGCCGCTCAACTCTAGTCATAGTCCTATCGCACTGTATAGGCTCAGGTTTAAACTCAGGCAGTACCGCCAAATGGTGCACAGATTTACGCTCGCGCAAGCGTCGACCGATCTGAATGGCCAAAGACAAAGACTCATTCAAACCAGCAGGCATAGGAAATCCCACCATGACATCCTTAAGAGCCTCAGAGAGACCCTTTCTGAACAAAGCTGCCAGCGCAGATTCATTCCACTGAGTGAGTACTGACCATTTCCTAAATTTCTGACAATATACTTCTATATCATCCTGACCCTGGCACAAAGCCAGCAAATTTTTCTCAGCCTGATCCACTGAATTAGGCTCATCGTACAGCAATCCGAGCGCCAGGAAAAACGCATCGACACTACTCAATGCAGGGTCTCCTGGCGCAAGAGAAAATGCCCAGTCTTGAGGGTCGCCGCGCAAAAAAGAAATAATAATCAAAACCTGTTGAATAGGATTACCAGAAGAATGAGGTTTCAAGGCCAGAAATAGCTTACAATTATTTTTGAAACTTAGAAACTTAGTTCTATCTCCAAAAAACAAATCAGGAATAGGAATTCTTGGTTCTAACATAGATTTCTGATCAATAGTATCTTGAATTTTTTGTACATTTATAACGAGATTATCCATTGAAGAGCACAGACCCTGAATATCCATGTCCACACCTGTATCCAGAATCACCCAAATGTCTAGGGGAAAAAAAAAAGTGAACACAGAGCAGAAAAAAAAAAATAAATGTCAGAACTTTTTCTTTCCCTCTATTGAGAATCATTAGTTAGGCTCCTTGTACTGTTATGTTTGCTAATGACAGGTGTTATGAAGGCAATCCAGAAACACAGTGTGCTTAGCGATCAGAGCGCACACAGTGATCTGACAAATACCCAAAAATACAAGAACGAGCTCTGAGACGTGGAAACTCTGTAGACTGCACACCTGATCCTATCCTAAACACAACTAAAAGCGGCTGTGGATTGCGCCTAACAACTACCTAGGCAACTCGGCACAGCCTAAGAAACTAGCTAGCCTGAAGATAGAAAAATAGGCCTGACTTGCCCCAGAGAAATTCCCCAAAGGAAAAGGCAGCCCCCCACATATAATGACTGTGAGTAAGATGAAAAGACAAAACGTAGGAATGAAATAGATTCAGCAAAGTGGGGCCCGATATTCTAGGACAGAGCGAGGACAGTAAAGCGAACTTTGCAGTCTACAAAAACCCTAAAGCAAAACCACGCAAAGGGGGCAAAAAAAACCACCGTGCCGAACTAACGGCACGGCGGTACACCCTTTGCGTCTCAGAGCTTCCAGCAAAACAAAAGACAAGCTGGACAGAAAAAAAGCAACAAAAAAAACAAAAGGCACTTAGCTATACAGAGCAGCAGGTCACAGGAACAATCAGGAGAAGCTCAGATCCAACACTGAAACATTGACAAGGAGCAAGGATAGCAGCATCAGGCGGAGTTAAGTAATGAAGCAGTTAACGAGCTCACCAGAACACCTGAGGGAGGAAGCTCAGAAGCTGCAGTACCACTTGTGACCACAGGAGTGAATTCAGCCACAGAATTCACAACAGTTATGGCCCCATATTGTGCTGCACATACGTTAGGGCCCCATAGATGTTCCATACAAACACTTGCCCCATATAGTGCTGCACAAACGTTATGGCCCCATAGATGCTCCATACAAACACTTGCCCCATATAGTGCTGCACAAACATTATAGCCCCATATAGTGCTGCACAAACGTTATGGCCTCATAGATGTTCCATACAGACACTTGCCCAATTTGCTGTTGCTGTGATAAAAATAAATAAATCACATACTCACCTCTCCGCGCGCAGGGCCCCGGCACTTTCAGTTGTCACCTGCTCCTTGTTTCGGCGCCACTCCATCTTCAGCGTCTCCTGCACTGACGTTAAGCAGAGGGTGCGCACTAACCACGTCATCGCGCCCTCTGCCCTGAGTGTCACTGCTGAAGACAAAGCAGCGCCCGGAACAGGGAGCAGGTGAATATTGCGCAGCGCTCCCCCTCCCCATTATACTCACCTGCTCTTGGAGCTGTGCAGTCCCTGCTTCCCCGACACCGCAGCTTCATCCTGTACTGAGCGGTCACTGTTACCGCTCATTACAGTAATGAATATGCGGCTCCACCTCTATGGGAGGTGGAGCCGCATATTCATTACTGTAATGAGCGGTACCATGTGACCGCTCAGTACAGGAATCAGCTGCCAGCGCCGTGGAAGCCAGGGACCTGCAGGGACCGGGCCAGGAGTAGGTGAGTATAATTAGACAGCCTTCGCTCCGCCTCCCCTGCCGACCCCTGGGTATGACTCGAGTATAAGCCAAAAAAGTGGGCTGAAAATCTCGGCTTATACTCGAGTATATACGGTAACTTCATTCTCTGGTCTTAAAAAGTAACCATCGTTTTAACTTTTTTTGTAATAAAACTGCTATCTCGTATCTGAGTTGTGTAATAATCCGTCCCCACTGATTACAGATTTTACCAGAGAATTGAGAATTTTGAAAGCAAATGATCCATGCTGGCGGAGATGTAAGCACATTTCTCTGATAAGATATATTACAAAGTTGCTCATTTCCATGTATACTATTAGTTTACAAAGTAAAAATGAAAACGATGGTCACTCTTTAATCCTGTAGATGTGAATGTAAGGTGTTCATGGCACCTCAGATGGATTATATGTTTGTCTTTGGAAATAGTGCAACGTATTTGGTGACCAATGACACAATCTCACCTTACATGGTGCTTTGAGAAAGAACAAGCTTTTGTTCGAAACGCGTAACCTGTTACTCATTATCATGTGAATTCATCCTAGTGGACTTCATGTTTTATTCACAATAAATTTGGAATTTTTTTGGAAGCTGGATTTTCCTTTTCTTGCTACATTTGTTCCACGTGATGACTACACGACATCCGTGCTTCCCCTTAACACATGCCTAACAGTTGAGCTGGTTTTTCTATTTCTGTCTCACCTTATATGGTACCAGTTGCCTCCCCCACGTTTTTATTACTATATTATGTTGATACATCCTATGGCCCAAGTCTTGTTGCTGCACTCCTACCCATGTATGGAACAGTTGGACGCCATAGTGATTTGACGTTTGCGATGCCCACCAGAGCGATATTCTTTATTTCATATTTTTCCTTTCCTTCTTTATTTTATTGTATTTTCTTGCTGGTGCTACAAATTATAATTTGCCCTTCCTTAGTTTTATTTATGTACATCTATTTGTTCAATTATATGATTCTCTTTTCACATGAGGAACATATCTTCATCCGCGCATAACTATACTGTTATAGATTGAGGGTTATCTTTACATCTTTAATTGGTTGGCTGAGCTTAGCGCTCTGATCAAGAAAGTTTTTTTTTTTAATTTATATTACTATTATATGTGCATGCGCAATACGCACAATTCATTAATGGAATCCCTACTCTCTGTAAGCCACGGGTCTACGCATTACGCTAATTGTGTAGTTTTCTCAATATACTTGCTTGTACATATGACGTGTACGTATATTCATGATTATTCATGAGTCTTTAACAACATTTTCTACTTTTTAAATGATTTTTTTATTATAGCTACTGTAATTGGCTGAATATACAAAGTGTCTAATTAATGAGGAGTAATATAAATGTGAGTGTATACCCCGTTTTTTCCCCTTGACAAAGATTTGTCTAATAAGATTGAAACATTGCTGTCTTCCTATGTTACGTGACAAACTAACAAAACGGGAGATTAATTATTTTTTCTTTCCTGGGATTTTTTTTGCCATTCTTATTACTACTTCTAGTCATTCACTAGTCTCATTTATGGAAGCATAAATGGACATGCTGCTGAAGTATTTTTACCTTCTTCTTTCATACTAACTATCAAATCTAATTATCTTGACCAAACTGTAAGGCTGTGTGCTTTTTTTGATGCATTTTTGCTGCATTTTTTTCTGAAATGGGCCAAAAAACACTATGGAATCCTTATGCAAGCTAATTCAATGACAATCCTGAAGTGTTGTGCACAGAAACAGAAAATTTCCTTAAGTATTTGCTGTGCATTTTTTTTCTGCAGCATGTCAATTATTTGTGCGTTTCTGCAGTGTTTTTCAATCAAATCCGCAGCAGAAACGCAGGTATAAAAATGTTTGCGGATTTGCTGAGCTTTTGTTTGCGTTTTTACTGTTTCCTGTTTACTTTTTCTGTGTGACATTGTGGGAAACACCGGCGCGGAGGTTCTTATCTGCAGTAACGCTACCGCTGTAAAGACCGTCGGGCAGAGCGCTGCGGAGTAACGCTGTCAGATGTCAGCGTCTCTCTGCAGCTGTGACCATGACCCAGGGTAACCCTATCGCTGGTAAGACTGTCGGTCACAATGCTGCGGGGTCATTTTGTCAGATGTCTGCGTGACCCTGCAGCGGTGACCTGTGGTAAAAAGTTTACTGCAGGTCAGCAGGTGTGGGCTGATGAGACTACTGCTCGTAGACATTGGGCTACGTCTGCTGTCACCATTAACAGTGACAGCAGGTGTCGCTAGTGGGAGCCGTAGTCTCATCACCCAGCGCCTGTACTTACAGCTAAAAATAAGGGTATAATAATTATATACATATTCAAATAAAAATAAATTATACTCACCCAACACCAAATCCCAATGCCCTCGTATCCTAGAAAAAATATAAAATAATACACCACCATATACTCACCTGTCTGCTGTAGTCCATGTAATCCCGAGTGTCCCACGCTGATCTCACATATAGAACAGTCACATCGGGACATGTGACCACTCTACCCGGCCCGGCGATACCCTGACAGGAGGTAATCGCTCCTGCAGTGTATCACTGAGCTGCCGTGAGAGCGTTCACCGGAATTCTTAAGCTAATCAGCTGAGGTATTGATTTTATTCAGTATTACAGTAATTTAACATAGATGATATTAGTTTGGGTACAAGAGTTGCTGACACGTTCTCTTTAAGCCAGACCCTGGGCAAAGTGCGTCTGCACCGTGCCCGTTTGCTGTCTCCGCTGTCTATATCCATGCTGACTGCATTGGTGGAGGAGTGGCCTCGACCCACTTACTCCACCAATCAGTGTGTGAAACAACTGATGCGATGACGTAATTTTATTGCATCAGCTGTGTACTGCAGAGAGTCAGCGCATCGGAGACACCGAGACAAAAGCAGAAACAGTGCCTGGGAACCAGACGGAGGTGAGTATGTTTTTTTTTTTTTTAGTTATTTATGTATGTGTTTGGCTGCACATGGAGAGGCCATGGGGATCTTACTGTGGACATTGGGAGGCTATGTGGGTCTTACTGTGAACATAATGAGACTATGGGTGTCTTACTGTGGTCATGAGGAGGCTATGGGTGTCTTCCTGTGGACATGAGGCTATGGGTGTATCTTATTGTGGACATGGAGAGGCTATGGGGTCTTACTGTGGATATGGGAAAGCTATGGGGGTCTAACTGTGGACATTGGGAAGCTATGGGGGACTTACTGTGGATATGGGGAGGCTGTGTAGGCCTCATGCAGGACATGAGGAGGCTGTGTGGGCCTCTTATGTAGGACATGAGGAGGCTGTGTGGACTTCATGTACTGGACATGGCGAGGCTGTGTGGACCTCATGTACTGGACATGGGGAGGCTGTGTGGGGCTCATGCTGGACAGGGGGAGGCTTTGTGGGCCTCATATGCTGGACATCGTGGGGCTCATGCTGGACATTGGGACGCTATATGAGCCTCATGATGGATATGGAGAGGCTGTGTGGGCCTCATATGCTGAACATGGGGAGGTTGTGTGGGCCTCATATGCTGGACATCGCGGGCTGTGTGGGGCTCATATGCGGGACATCGGGGGGCTGTGTGGGGCTCATACGATGGACATCGGGGGGCTGTGTGGGGCTCAAACGATGGACATCGGGGGGCTGTGTGGGGCTCAAACGACATATAGAAGAGGCTGTATTCGGGATCAAACGGTATATAGGATAATGTGAGCATACTTAATTCTGCTCAATATTGAGTGATTACAAGTAATATTCATTATAATTAATATTTTAATAATTATATGTTTATATTAATATTGAGCTTAATTCATTTCAGCCTATTTGTTCAGCTCTCCACAACAGTCACGATCTCTCATGTGGCGCCTCGAGAAAATTGCCCACTCCTGCTTTAAGCCCTTATTGGGGCATACGTGAGGGAGCTTATTTGTATACTTAAAATGCACATGGACAGGCATTGTCTAAACTAATGCATTCTATAAGATGGCCACCAGATTGTTATATTACTGTTTGTTGGGAAAGGGTCATATGTGAACTAGATACTCTATGGACAGAAGTTTTGGGACACACCTTTTAAACATTAAATTCAGTTTTTCATTTGATCTTATTGCTACAGGTATATAAAAATGAAACTCTGAGCTATTCAGGCTGCCTTAACAAACATTTATGAAAGTATGACTCGTTCTTAAGCGATCAGTGCTACTGCACATCATCTCATAGTCAAGTACCAGTGTGAGATGGAACAATTGTTTCGTTCTGTACCCTGCTTATATCCAGCCCCTTCCAGGGCTGCCCACAATTAATCAGTTGGGGGTGCCTGACACACAATTTGATATTGATGACTTAGCCATAGAGAACACCGATGTAAACTACCATATATGCTCGAGTATAAGCCGACCTGAGTATAAGCCGAAGCACCTACTTTTGCCACAGAAAACTGGGTAAGCTTATTGACTTGACTATAAGCCGGGTATGCATTGTCCCCTCATCCCTATCCTGGTATGAATGCCTCCCCATCCCTGCCCCTGTCTGCATGCCTCCCCGGTTCCTTCCCTGTCTGCATGCCTCCCCCTTCCCTGTCCTGGTATGAATGCCTCCCCAGTTCCGTCCCTGTATGCATGCCTCCTTATTCCGTATCCCTGTGTGCATGTTTCCTATTGAAAAAAAAAAAAAGCAAAAAAAAAATCATACCTACCTGTGCGCTCTCGGTGCTGGCACTGCATCTTGTTCCGGCCACCGGCGCCTGCCTGCAGCTCTTTCTGTGCTCAGCGGTCACGTGGTACCGCTCATTAAGATGATGAATATGCGCTTCACCCCTATGCGAGTGGAGACGCATCCATATTAATCACGTTAATGTGCGGTACCACGGGACCGCTGAGCACCGGAAGAGCTGCAGGCAGGCGCTGGAGGCCGGAACGAGATGCAGTGCCAGCACCGAGAGCGCGCAGGTAGGTGAATATGATGTGTGCGCCGGCTCCTGGCACCCGCTGCTCCACTGACCCTCCTCCCCCGCCGGCTTCCTGTACCGTGACTCGTGTATAAGCCGAGGGGGCATTTTCAGTACACAAAAAATGTGCTGAATAACTCCTTATACACGAGTATATACAGTAGGTTTTTCAGCACTTTGATTTTAATGATTTAAGAGCTTTCTATGGTATAGGTATATTACTAAAATAAACTGCTGTGGTAATTGCCAAATTGATCTAGATACCACATATTAACGGTTTCTGACTGTACCAAAATAGATTGGCCTTACCTTAAAAACACACAAATAATTAAACTATCTGATTATCTAAAATGGTCTCTAAAGTTGTCAGATGAGGAGACTCTGTTCACAGATCTGTTCATTTGTTTTGATTGTCAGGTCCATTTAGAATAGATAAACAAAATAAGGATACCCATAGAATGTAAGTCCGCAAGGACAGGGTCCTCTCCCCTCTGTACCAGTCCGTCACTGTAAATTTGTTTACTGTAAAATATATCTACAACTCCCCTTTTTCAAATACAGCACCATGGAATTAATGGTGCTATATAAATAAATAATAATAATACCGTGCTTACTGGTTTAATTCGGAAGCAGAGGGTCGGTTGATTTATATGGGATCTGTCTGTTTTCCATTTGTTTATCTTCAGAAAAGAAAAAAATTCCTACACATAGAACTTTTTCTTCCGATCTAAAAATAAGCAACAAATGGAAACCAGATGGACCCCGTAAAAATCAATGGGGCTCTTTGCTTCAGTGTAAAAAAAGGAATGCACAGGATGCTATT
Source organism: Ranitomeya imitator (assembly GCF_032444005.1). Lineage (NCBI taxonomy): Eukaryota > Metazoa > Chordata > Amphibia > Anura > Dendrobatidae > Ranitomeya > Ranitomeya imitator. The sequence goes on from NC_091282.1 coordinate 985,425,115, forward strand.
TCCATTTTCTCTAATTGGAACAGAGAGAAAAGATAAGCAGCCATGTGAATAGTGCCTAATAAAGTGTAATGTCGCCAGTGCCATGAATGTTCCGCTCTTACTGAGGCAGAAATGATGAGCAGCCTCATAGACCATAGATTGTTGGTAAATTTTACATGTAGGTATCTTACTATGTAGGGCCAATATTGTTATCCAGAATAGACTCCTACCAGTAGAGGGCAACAGTGGACAGATCCTTATATCCTCAGTGTATAAAGCTCAACGACAAGCCTGCATCTGGAGACTTATACACAAGGTGTTCATGCTATAATTAGTGAAACTGCGCTACAATTGCTAGTTTGTCAACAAGTACCAATGGCATTCTAATAAGTACAAAAGAAATTAGAAAAATACATTCATTTTGTCACAGTTTTTCCTTAAATTTTCTCTAAAACAGAGTGTAGTAAATGAGGCTGATCGGAGCCAAAAGGATATCTGGTCTTGGGGTAATATTCCCAATTTCAGGAACGGTAGGGCTTCCATCCTTGAATTCTTCACCTATTATAATTGCATAAAGTAGGAAAAACACTATAAAAAAGAGGTTATTGGAAATCTTCACATTCACAAGTGTTTCAATAGAAAGCTATGGTCACAATAAAATTCTTTTCTAAGGTGTTCCGTATTTTTTTCAGTGTGGAGAAACGGAGGCAAAACTATAACCATAGGCCAGTGTTCACGAATATGCAACCTAACCACTGATGGACACAATGGTTAGGACTGAATTCTTTTTTTTTTTTTTTATGTCATTATTATTTTCATATGGTAAAAATCATAGAATTACTATGACAGCTCTGACACTTTCTGTAGCTAGAAATTAAATTAGACTGATATTTCGGCAGGTGTTGATTCTCCCGTTTGTACTTCCTTTGTGTATCTTTGCAAATTTCTTACATGATATACAACAGTACTGAGACCCTTTTCCCCTTTCCATTCCTCAAGGTTCTCCTCTCTGCTCACCTCAGCTTTGTGCATGTACTGTACTGCAACATGTTACTTTTATACTTTTACACTTTACTCCCTCCGAAGAAATGTCCCACTGTAGAGAATTCCAACATGATTCTAGAAATTGAGTGCTATAGGATGAGAATGCTGGGTGGCAGGTAGGAAATCCCCGTCCTATAAATATAGAAACAGACAGATCAATGGAATTTAAAAGTTATTATAAAATTTATTCTACTGTAATTATTACATATAATTTTAGGAGGCCATGTGCCCCTTTGCAACAGTGTTTAACCCCTTAGTGACGGAGCCAAATTTTTTAAATCTGATCAAAGTCACTTTATGTGGTAATAACTCTGTAACGATTCAACATATCCCAGTGATTTTGAGACTGTTTTTTCATGACACACTATACTTTATGATAATGGTAAATTTAGGTCAATATGTTTTGTGTTTATTTATAAAAAATATCAGAAATATGAGAAAAATGTTAAAAAATTAGCAATTTTCTAACTTTGAATGACTATCCCTTTAATACAGATAGTCATACCATAGCAAAACATTAATAAATAACATTTCCCACATGTCGGCTTTACATCTGCACTGTTTGTAAAGTGTTCTTTTATTTTGTTAGTATTTTAGGAGGTTTAAAAGTGTAGCAGTAATTTTTCATTTTTTCAAGGAAATGTACAAAATTTATTTTTTTAGGGACCTATTCATGTTTGAAGTGACTTTAGGGGTCCTATATATTGGAAACCCCCAATAGTTATACCATTTTTAAAACCGCACCCGCTGACATATTGAAAACTGCAGTCAGGTGGTTTATTAACCCTTCAGGTGCTTTTCAGGAATTAATGCAAAGTGGCATAACAGAAATGAAAATGTGTATTTTTGCCACCTAAATGCCGCTAACTTCTGAACAGGTTACTACAGCCATCAGACTCTAAGGCCGCTGTTTGGTCATGAATTGCCATGGCAAGCATCAGGACCACACAATCATGATCCGAGAGCACCAATTGGGATAAAGAGGAACCCCCACACTCTGTTAACCATATATAATGTAGTCACTATTGACAGCAGCATCTAAGGGGTTAAACAGATTTGGACGGTGCAAACACTGATTGTAGCTGATCCAGCAAGTTGTCAGCTATAGTGTACACCTGACAGCTGCTGGATTGTCACCTGTATGGGGATGCTATTCTCTTATATCTCAGGTCAGTTAAAAGACGTATTGGCTGTCATTAAGGGGTTAAATGTGCTAATAAAAAAAAAACACACTTGCCTGACAGACGGCATTGCTCCTCTGTTTGCTGCCGGTGTCCCCTGACCTACTCCTGACTTCTTTCGGTGGGAGGCATCACATGACTGCTGCAGAGACAGTATTTCTTCCTGCTCTGGTGGACCGTCAAGGCTTCAGCTACCGCTGATTGGCTATAGCCGTGAAGTGATGCCCATTGGGCGAGGAGGCCAGAATTACTGGCAGCAGAATGAAGGACCACCACCTGTCCGCCAGGGGAGTACGATTTACTTTGTTTAAAGTAATGGGCAACCTCCTTAACAGAACAAAGTAAGTAACTCTGCAAACTATTTTGATATTCTGTCATTTATTGTTTATAGCTCTTATGCAGAACTTTGTGCGCTATGGTAGTGAAAATGCACTTGTGTTTTTACAAAGAAAGCCGCCAGTACTCTGATCATGCAGTCTTCATTACTAACCTGAGTTTTGGTTAACTACGCCTGGTATCTATGGTCAGAGGTTGTCCAGTAGAAGGCCACGTTCATACGTTCAGTTTTTGGTCAGTATTTTACATTAGTATCTGTAAGCCAAAACCAGGAGAGGAACAATCAGAGGAACAGTATAATAGAAACACGTCACCACTTCTGCATTTATCACCCACCCTTTGTTTTGGCTTACAAATATTGATGTAAAATTCAGACCAAATACTGAATGTGTGAACGTGGCCTAACTCGCACACAACAGGTTGTAAATGCCTGAATTGCATTTTATGCACAGAAATCACCGGTTGCTCAGCCTTGAACCTTGAAAGAGGAAAGGATGCCATACTCAGTTGGGACGAGAGAGAAGGGAAGAATGGCAACTCGCGGAACAGCTACTGAACTATGAAAATGAAGCTCCAGAAGTAATGTCTGAAAAGAATGTGTGAGAAAGCAGGCCTTGTAAATTAAAAAAACAACAACATAGGTCAATGTTTCAAGGTACTTGGACAAGTCTGAAAATCTTGACCTAAAGACACAGTTTAGTGAAATAATGATTGTTGATATTTTTGTTCCAAGCTCAGTGTGTGTACCATTAGTTTGGGTACAGACATCTTCTCTATCACACATTTCGTGAACTTAGAATTAAACTGTGCTTTTAAAGTCCATTCCGTCCTATATCGTAGAAAAGAATAAAAAATAGCAAATTTACTATAAAGATGTAAAAATGTCATAAAGTGTATATGCTATCTATACACACAGTACTTTTAATTAGGATACTAATTTCCTTAAATGTACAGTACTTATAGCTATTAATTCATAAAGAATGTACTCAAGCTTTTTAGCTTGACTGGCATCTTGACACTGCGGTGTATGCCTGGCTCTGTGCCATGTGTTTTGAATGCATTTAGTTTGAGTTGAACTAATTAGTGAATAAACATTTTGCTACTAAACACTTGCAATTAGTGCCACTAGGCCTAGTGTGTAGCCCTGGAAACGCGTAGATATGGATCATACCGTCCATGTATCTCAAATAGAAGAAACATTAGGACACACATACAGTACAGACCAAAAGTTTGGACACACCTTCTCATTTAAAGATTTTCTGTATTTTCATGAATATGAAAATTGTACATTCACACTGAAGACATCAAAACTATGAAATAACACATGTGGAATTATATACTTAACAAAAAAGTGTGAAACAAGTGAAATTCTGACTTATATTCTTGGTTCTTCAAAGTAGCCACCTTTTGCTTTGATGACTGCTTTGCACTCTCTTGGCATTCTCTTGATGAGCTTCAAGAGGTAGTCACCGGGAATGGTTTTCACTTCACAGGTGTGCCCTGTCAGGTTTAATACGTGGGATTTCTTGCCTTATAAATGGGGTTGGAACCATCAGTTGTGTTGTGCAGAAGTCTGGTGGATACACAGCTGATAGTTCTACTGAATAGACTGTTAGAATTTGTATTATGGGAAGAAAAAAGCAGCTAAGTAAAGAAAAACGAGTGGCCATCATTACTTTAAGAAATGAAAGGTCAGTCCGAAAAATTGGGAAAACTTTGAAATTGTCCCCAAGTGCAGTGGAAAAAACCATCAAGTGCTACAAAGAAACTGGCTCACATGAGGACTGCCCCAGGAAAGGAAGACCAAGAGTCACCTCTGCTTCTGAGGATGTTTATCCGAGTCACCGGCCTCAGAAATCGCAGGTTAACAGCAGCTCAGATTAGAGACCAGGTCAATGCCACACAGAGTTCTAGCAGCAGACACATCTCTACAACAACTGTTAAGAGGAGACTTTGTGCAGCAAGCCTTCATGGTAAAATAACTGCTAGGAAACCACTGCTAAGGACAGGCAACAAGCAGAAGAGACTTGTTTGGGCTAAAGAACACAAGGAATGGACATTAGACCAAGTGGAAATCTGTGCTTTGGTCAGATGAGTCCAAATTTGAGATTTTTGGTTCCAGCCACCGTGTCTTTGTGCGACGCAGAAAAGGTGAACGGATGTACTTTACATGCCTGGTTCCCACCGTGAAGCATGGCGGAGGAGGTGTGATGGTGTGGGGGTGCTTTGCTGGTGACACTGTTTGTTGGGGATTTATTCAAAATTGAAGGCATACTGAACCAGCATGGCTACCACAGCATCTTGCAGCAGCATGCTATTCCATCCGGTTTGGGTTTAGTTGGACCATCATTTATTTTTCAACAGGACAATGACCCCAAACACACCTCCTGGCTGTGTAAGGGCTATTTGACCAAGAAGGAGAGTGATGGGGTGCTATGCCAGATTACCTGGTTTGGGGTGAGCTGGACCGCAGAGTGAAGGCAAAAGGACCAACAAGTGCAAAGCATCTCTGGGAACTCCTTCAAGATTGTTGGAAGACCATTCCCGGTGACTACCTCTTGAAGCTCATCAAGAGAATGCCAAGAGTGTGCAAAGCAGTTATCAAAGCAAAAAGTGGCTACTTTGAAGAACCAAGAATATAAGACATAAATTCAGTTGTTTCACACTTTTTTAAGTATGTAATTCCACATGTGTTAGTTCATAGTTTTGATGCCTTCAGTGTGAATGTACAATTTTCATAGTCATGAAAATACAGAAAAATCTTTAAATGAGAAGGTGTGTCCAAACTTTTGGTCTGTACTGTATATATTACATACAGTTAGGTCCAGAGATATTTGGACAGTGACCAAATCTTCGTGATTTGGACTCTGCATGCCACGATTTTGGATTTAAAATAAAACAACTGAGATGCAATTGAAGTTCAGACTTTCAGGTTTAATTACAGGGGTTGAACAAAAATATCCTGTGAACGTTTAGGAATTGCCACCATTTTCTACAAAGCTTACTCATTTTTGGTGCTCAGAAGTCATTGGACAAATTAACTATACCATAAATAAAGTGACAGCCTGTCTTCCAGACTTCAGATAAATGCCGGTTTTCCTCCTTTGTGATGCTTTGCCAGGCCTTTACTGCAGCGGACTTCAGTTGTTACTTGTTTGTTGGTCTTTGTACCTTAAGTTTTGTCTTCAGCATGTGAAATGCTGCTCAATGGGGTTGAGATCTGATAATTGAATCTGCAATTGCAGAATATTCCACTTTTTTGCCTTAAACTCTTGGGTTTATTTTGCAATTTTTCGGCCCTTGTCCATTTGTACTGTGAAGTATCGTCCAATCAACATTGCTGCATTTGGTGGAATCTGACCAGAAAGTCTCGTCCTATACACTTCACAATTCATCCAGCTACTTCTGTCCTGTGTCACATCATCAATAAACACTAGTGACCCAGTGCCATTGGAAGCCATGCATGCCCATGCCATCATACTGCCTCCACCATGTTTTACAGGATGTGGTGTACTTTGGATTGAAATGTTCCAAGCCTTCTCCATACTATCTTCTTCGCATCATTCTGGTGCAGGTTTCATCTGTCCAAAGAATGCTTTTCCAGAACTTGGCTGGCTCCTTTTAGATGTTTTTTTGGGGGCAAAGTCTAATCCGTCCTATATTTAAGGCTGATTAAAAGTTTGCACCTTGTGGTGAACCCTCTGTATTTGCTCTTATGAAGTCTTCTCCTACTTCCTAGGGAGTGGAATCCACTCCAGACCTTTTTACTGCTTAATTGATGGACTATTGAAGGTATAGCCTATGCAGCCCATTAAAGATTTTACCTTTGGTCCCTTTAAAAAGAAGCTACATATAAAAGAGTGCAATTCCTAAACCTCTCATCCGGTTAGGATGTGTATACCCTCAAATGAAAGCTGAGAGTCTGCACTTTGAGCCCATATTGATGATATAACTGTATCCTGAATGTTTTGGGTAAACAGCTAAAATGACAAAGCTTAGGTCCAAAAATATTTTGTGACACAACTGTGTAACAGCATGGAACAAACTACACAAAAAAATATATGCCAGAAGTAAATAATCTGCACACATAAATATATAACCGTGAATAAACCAGATACATAAATATATACCAAAACCAAGTAAATTGCACATTTAATATGTAGCAGAAGTAAATATGCTGCATATGTAAAGGTATATCAGCAGTGATTAAACCACACTTATATATACAAACAGTGTGTCATGCTGCTGCAATACAGGTAGATGCAGGCTTCACTAGATGGCAGTAGAGAGGAAGCAGGTCTGCACCTAAGCAGAGATGACCTGCAGTGCAGCAGTGAGGCTACCACAGGAGGCAGGAGAGTAGTCAAACAAGCCGGGTTAAATGCTTGATTGTAACGCAGTACCAAAGGAATAAGCAAACTCGCGGTCAGAGAGAAGCCAAGGGGTCAACAATGGTCAGGAGCGGATAATCAAAAAGACAAAGGACAGAAACTGGTCAAGATACAAGCCAAGTCAAAACCAGGGAGTCTGCACACTAAAGGGAAACACTGAGTCAAGACGGGAATAGGGGAAACAGAGTCACGGGTTCATACCGCAAATGCAGCAGGACAAATCAGAGCAATCAGAGTCAGCTACAGCAGAACTAGGCAAAAACTATCACTGACATCGCCTGCAGGAAGCAGCTGCAATAAATAGCCAACCTGAACCCAGACAGGCTGAGAAAGGTTAACTCTTGACATGACCAGACCAGGAAAAAAGGGAAAACAGGACTCAAAACCTGGCCTGGATCATGACACAGTGAATAAATATCACACAAATATGTATCAATAGTGAATAAAGTGCACACACAAATATCTACCATAAATAAGCTGCTCTTAAAGGGGTGGTCCGCTTTCTGCATAATTTGTGCTACCCTCTCATTATCTGGACGGTCTACATTCCCTGATGAACCCCCGCTATTCACACGGGGGAAACGCGTCGTGTATAACTAGGGATGACATTCCCATTGGAGGTTTTTTAGGTGACTTGGCAGAATTGATGCCCCCAGCGCTTGAGATGGAACATTGGGAATCAGATGAGTAAAAGCGCTTTGTGTATTGTGTATTCTATAATGCTGTAGATAAGCCCCCGATCCGACCTGAAAGATAAGAAAAGTAAGTTTTATTATATTCACCTGCAAGGCTGTCCGGTCCGATGGGTGTCGCAGGTCTGGGTCCGGCGCCTCCCATCTGCTTATTATCGCCACCCTCCTGCTTTCTTCATTGCTACCTGGTATTGCGCCCCTGCACAGGCGTACTTATCTGCCCTGTTGAGGACAGAGCAAAGTACTGCATTGCGCAGACGCTGGGCCTCTCTGACTTTTCCCAGTGCCTGCGCACTGCGACACCCATCGGAACGGACTGCCCTGCAGGTGAGCATAATAACACTTATTTTTCTTATCTTTCAGGTCGGATCGGTGGCTTATCTACATCATTAATGAATGCTGTAGATAAGCCCTGAAAGGTGGTGGCCGTATCTTATATCGGCTAAACCTGGTGACCGGTTTACTTTAAGTTATCGTACACCATTAAAGCTTTTGAGTACCACCATCACTCTGCCAAACACCAGGGTTACTAATGGTCTGCATTTCTAATATTGCTGTTACCAAAGAGAAGCTGCACATGTGCTTCTTCTCACCGTGCAGTCGTGCAAAGGAACAAAATACTATAAGCTGCATGACAAATGCTGAAATGAAATAAACCAATGAAATACATGACTAATTTAGGAACGTGTCACATATGGAGTATAATGTATATAAATACAACTTGAATATATATATGATTGAAAGAAAATTGTAGCCAAATTAGTCTTTGTTAAGCCGGCCACAGGACAGTGACTGGATCTATATACGGGATACTTTTAATTTGTGCGTCTGGCATTACGATGTGGCATGTGTTAGTTAAAACCGCAGCATTATGGTGCTTATGCAAGCATTTTCCTGCTCAAGAGCTGGGCCCTGCTCCCTTACCCAATAGCTGCTGCCCTTTACTATGGTGCACACCAGGTTTCACAAATTGCCTGCCAAACATTAGTGACATTATCGCCTTTTAAGTCCAAGTCTAACAACTATATGATCGTAATTTGCTCTCGGACCAATGTCACAAAGTGCACATGTCCGATTTTTTTCTTCCTCATACACAAACTGTTGCAAAAAAAAGCCATATCTCCGATTTTGATCTGAAATTCGAAGCAGACTTGGCCATGCTAGTCAATGAGTGCACAGAAAACATCAGCGTGTATACCGATTTCCGTGTACTGGCTGAATGGAGAAGATGGATTTTTTTTCTATCTACTCCTCGTCCAAGAGACTAGGATTATAGTTTGATCAGAGTGTAATTTGCATTATCGGCCCGATTCTCTCTTATGAGGGAATCTACAGTCATATGCACCTTCCCTAAACTTTATATCCAGCTAATGCATGCCTTTTTAGTTTGTCTCAATCAGGTCAATCAGTTGCTGCCACAACAGACTGTGTTTTCCCTACAAACTAGTTTGCCTGTTCTTCAGTGCTACCAATGGCTATCCTTTTACATTTCTTTTTAACCCTTCGTCAAATGTAAGCATAAAGCTATGTGCACACGTTCAGGTTTTTTCGCAGTAAAAACGCTATAAAAACTCATTAAAAACGCATACATTATGCATCCTATCATTTAGAATGCATTCTGCATGTTTTGTGCACATGATGTGTTTTTTTCCGCGAAAAAAACGCATCACGGTAAAAAAAAAAGCAGCATGTTCATTAATTTTGTGGATTTTCTGCGTTTTTCCCGCTATTCTATGCTTTTGGAAAAAAAGCGTCAAAACGCGGTAAAATCGCGGTAAAAACGCATGCGTATTTCTGGCAGAAATGTCCGGTTTTTGTCAGGAAAATTTCTGCAAGAAATCCTGACGTGTGCACATACCCCAACAAAGTTTTTGTTTTTGAGCAATTCACAATTAAAAATGCTTACATGAATGACTATTTTTTCTACAACCTAGTTTGCCTGCTTATCACTCTCTTGCCAGCAGCTAACCATGTGTTTGCTGATTAAACCTTCATGTATTGTACTTATACGGTAATCAGCTCTGCTTTATAGCTGTTCACACTGTAGACACTTCTGTCCTGGACTGACTAATCTTTAAGGTACCGTCACACTAGACGATATCGCTAGCGATCCGTGACGTTGCAGCGTCCTTGCTAGCGATATCGTCCAGTGTGACAGGCAGCAGCGATCAGGCCCCTGCTGTGCTGTCGCTGGTCGGGGAAGAAAGTCCAGAACTTTATTTCGTCGCTGGACTCCCTGTAGACCGCTGAATCGGCGTGTGTGACACCGATTAGCGATGTCTTCGCTGGTAACCAGGGTAAACATCGGGTAACTAAGCGCAGGGCCGCGCTTAGTAACCCGATGTTTACCCTGGTTACCATCGTTAAAGTAAAAAAAACAACCGCTACATACTTACCTACCACTGTCTGTCCTCGGCGCTCTGCTTCTCTGGCCTGGCTGTGAGCACAGCGGCCGGAAAGCACAGCGGTGACGTCACCGCTCTGCTTTCCGGCTGCCCGGCGCTCACAGCCAGACCAGAGAAGCAGAGCGCCGAGGACAGACAGCGGTAGGTAAGTATGTAGCGTTTGTTTTTTTACTTTTTAGGATGTTAACCAGGGTAAACATCGGGTTACTAAGCGCGACCCTGTTTTAGTAACCCGATGTTTACCCTGGTTACCGGGGACCTCGGGATCATTGGTCGCTGGAGAGCTGTCTGTGTGACAGCTCTCCAGCGACCAAACAGTGACGCTGCAGCGATCCGGATCGTTGTCGGTATCGCTGCAGCGTCGCTTAGTGTGACGGTACCTTTAGTTCTCACAAAAGATGCAAGTGCTCTCTAAAATGTAAAAAATGTTAACTAAATAAATAAAATATATACCGTATATACTCGAGTATAAGCCGACCCGAGTATAAGCCGACCCCCCTAATTTTGCCACAAAAAAATGGGAAAACTTATTGACTCGAGTATAAGCCTAGGGTGGAAATGCAGCATTTACCGGTGAAATATAGTGCTCTGCACCGTTCATTATTGTCCCATAGCTGTGCCATATAGTGCTCTGCACCGTTCATATTGCCCCATACAGTGCTCTGCACCGTTCATATTGCCCCATACAGTGCTCTGCACCGTTCATATTGCCCCATACAGTGCTCTGCACCGTTCATATTGCCCCATACAGTGCTCTGCACCGTTCATATCGCCCCATACAGTGCTCTGCACCGTTCATATTGCTCCATACAGTGCTCTGCACCGTTCATATTGCCCCATACAGTGCTCTGCACCGTTCATATAGCCCCATACAGTTCTCTGCACCGTTCATATTGCCCCATACAGTGCTCTGCACCGTTCATATTGCCCCATACAGTGCTCTGCACCGTTCATATTGCCCCATACAGTGCTCTGCACCGTTCATATTGCCCCATAGATGCTCCACATAAATCTGTGCCGCTGCTGCTGCTGCTGCAATAAAAAAAAAAAAACACACATACTCACCTCTCTTGATTGCAGCTCCCGGCGTCTCGTTCCGGCGTCCGGTCCCGGCGTCTCTCTGCTCTGACTGATCAGGCAGAGGGCGCCGCACACACTATATGCGTCATCGCGCCCTCTGACCTGTCAGAGCAGAGACGCTGGGAAGATGGAGCGGCGCCCGGTGGCTGGAACGTGGACAGGTGAATATTACATACTTACCTGGTCCCGTCGTCCGGCTCCTTCTCCCGGACAGCTGTCTTCGGTGCCGCAGCTTCTTCCTCTATCAGCGGTCACCGTTACCGCTGATTAGAGAAATGAATAGGCGGCTCCACCCCTATGGGAGGTGGAGCCGCCTATTCATTTCTCTAATGAGCGGTCCCACATGACCGCTGAAGAGGGGAAGAAGCTGCAGCACAGAAGACCGTGGGACGGCAGGGACAGCGCCAGGATCGCTGGGACTAGGTAAGTATACCTCAGCCCCTCACCCGCCGACCCTGCCACCCACCTTGACTCGAGTATAAGCCGAGAGGGACACTTTCAGCCCAAAAATTTGGGCTGAAAATCTCGGCTTATACTCGAGTATATACGGTGTATATATATATGTATGTATATACATATATTAAATTATATATATATACTGTATATACTCGAGTATAAGCCGAGATTTTCAGCCCAAATGTTTGGGCTGAAAGTGCCCTCCTCGGCTTATACTCGAGTCACGGTAGCGGTGGGGTCGGCGGGTGAGGGGGAGAGGGCGCTGAGGTATACTTACCTAGTCCCAGCGATCCTCGCGCTGTCCCTGCCGTCCCACGGGCTTCGGCGCTGCAGCTTCTTCCTCTCTTCAGCGGTCACGTGGGACCGCTCATTAGAAAAATGAATAGGCGGCTCCACCTCCCATAGGGGCGGAGCCGCCTATTCATTTCTCTAATCAGCGGTGCCGGTGACCGCTGATAGAGAAAGAAGCTGCGGCACCGAAGACCAGCTGTGACAGGCGAGGATCGCCAGGACTAGGTGAGTATGTTATATTCACCTGTCCACGTTCCAGCCGCCGGGTGCCGATCCATCTTCCCGGCGTCTATCTGCGCTCTGACAGTTCAGGTCAGAGGGCGCGATGACGCACTAGTGTGCGCGGCGCCCTCTGCCTGATGAGTCAGTGCAGAGAGACGCCGGGACCGGACGCTGGGAGCTGCAATCAGCGAGGTGAGTATGGCTTTTTTTTTTTTTATTGCAGCAGCAGCGGCCATGGCACAGACTTATACCGAGCATCTATGGGGCAATATGAACGCAGCAGAGCACAGTATGGGGCAGATATGAGGATATATGAACGCAGCAGAGCACAGTATGGGGCAGATATGGGGATATATGAACGCAGCAGAGCACAGTATGGGGCAGATATGGGGATATATGAACGCAGCAGAGCACAGTATGGGGCAGATATGGGGATATATGAACGCAGCAGAGCACAGTATGGGGCAGATATGGGGATATATGAACGCAGCTACTGATGTCTCAATTAATTTTACTTTTATTGGTATCTATTTTTATTTTTGAAATTCACCGGTAGTTGCTGCATTTCCACCCTAGGCTTATACTCGAGACAATAAGTTTTCCCAGTTTTTTGTGGCAAAATTAGGGGGGTCGGCTTATACTCGGGTCGGCTTATACTCGAGTATATACGGTATATATATATGTATATAATATTATTATTATACACATATTATTGAATACATATATTATACATGTACATTATTGAATAATATTTCTGATATACAGTTGTGAGGCAGTGAGGGGGATCATATACAAGGTTCACTACGTGTCCACAAGATGTGCATACAAACATACTAAAACTGCTGGAGAGCGTTGTAATTGCAGCCACAGCTGTGGTTATAATGCAAAATAAGAGTGTGGACTTGGTCAAGCCATTTGACAAAGTTAGATTTAGGAAAACCTGGCATAACCTTTATTTTTGGAGAGCTCTGTAGGGAGTCTTGGGAGTGACCCATGTCCATGATTCCCATTTAAACTTAAGGTTTGGATGTGTCAGTTATTGGGTTTTGCAAGCATGTACTCTGTGTGTCAGGTCTTTGTGAGACTCAACATACACCAGAGCTAGAGGGAGCAAAGCCATTGCCGCTCCCACGAGTTAAATGGTGGTGCAGTCGCCCACAGCAATGGATGGATGCGGACTATCCGACTGCGAATCGGAGGATAACGCTTGAGTTTATTTACTTAAGTTGGCAAAATAAAGACATTTGAGTTGAACTATATTGGGTCACTGCTTCATTACCACACTGTCATGAAAGCCACTGCCTTACACAGTGCATTACAACATTGGGTACACACCTCACAATTTTGTAAATATTTTATTATATTATTTCATAGGACAATACTGAAGATATGAAACTTTGATACAATGTAAAATAGTCATGTATAGCTTGTATAACAGTTTAAATTTGGTGTGCCCAAAGTGTCAATATTTTGTGTGTCAACCATTATTTTCAAGCACTTCCTTAACACTCATTGGCATGGAGTTCACTCGAGAGCTTCACAGACTTCCACTGGAATCATGATGACATGACGGAGCTGTTGGATGTTAGAGACCTTGCTCTCCTCCACCATCCGCTTGATGATACACCTGTCATAACTCTGGTGTCCCAGGACCAGGGGCTTCTTCCCTGTCCCTGTTAAACCAAGTTGGAGAATAAAGGGAATTATCACACACTCAAAACCCAGTAATAGTCACAGATAAATCCACCAAACACCTTCTCCAACAACAACCTCCAGCCATCCAGCATAAGCTATCTCTGACAATGAAAGCTAGCCAGGACCTAGTTTATATAGGAGATGGGAGTGGCTAATAGTGCACAGCTGAGAACCTTAAGGCAGGAAAGCTTCCAGGAGCGCTCACCTGAGCAGGTTAACCCTTGCACTGCTAAAAGAAATTTACACCGTTTAATATGAAGGTGAAGTGCTTCTAATCAGTGCAGGAGTAGGAGAAATCAGACACTGCAGTCTTCTGGCTCCTTTTTGTCATGGTAAACCTGTGACAGCACTACACATGCTCAATAAGGTTTAGGTTTGGAGACATGCTTGGCCAGTCCATCTCCTTTATCCTCAATTTCTTTAGTAAGGCACTGGCCATCTTGGAGGTGTTTTCGTGATTATGTTGGAATACTGCCCTGCGGCTTAATTTTTTAAGAGAGGGAATCGTGCTCTGCTTCAGTATGTCACAGTACATGGTGGCATTCCTGGTTTTCTCAATGAACTGTGGCTCGCACATCCGGCAGCACTAAAGCAGTCCCAAACTATGACACTCCCACCACCATGCTTGACTATAGGCAAAATACACTTGTCTTTGTACTCCTCACCAGATTGTCACCACACACGCTTGACACCATCTGAACCGAGTACTTTTATCTTGTTCTCATCAGACAGCAGGACATGATTCCAGTAATCCATGCCTTAGTCTGCTTGTCTTCAGCAAACTGTTTGCAGGCCTTCCTGTGCACCTTCTTTAGAAGAGGCTTCTTTCTGGGATGTTGGCTATGCAGACAAATTTGATCAGTGCACAGAGTATGGTCTGAGCAATGACAGGCTAACCCCACACACCTTTAACCTCTGCAGCAATACTGGCAACATCTATTTTAAAATGACAACCTCTGGATATGATGCTCTGCACGTGCACTCAACTTCTTTGGTCGACCATGGCGAGGTCAGTTCTGCGTGGAACCTGTCCTGTTACACTGCTGTATGGCTTTGGTCACCGTGTAGCAGCTCAGTGTCAGGGTGTTGGCAATCTTCTTATTGCCTAACCTATCTTTATATACATCATAAATTCTTTTTTTTCAGATCCTCAGGGACTTTTTTGCTATGAGGAGCCATGTCGAACTTCCAGTGACAAGAGCGATAACACCAAATTTAACACACCTGCTCAACATTCTCACCTGAAGCCTTGTAATACTAATATGTCACATGACACCTGGGCGGGAAATTGTCTAATTGGGCACAATTTTGTCACTTGCACTTAGAAATGTACTCACTTTTGTTGCCAGCGGTTTAGACATTAATGACCGTGTGTTGAGTTATTTAGAGGGCGCATCAAATTTAGACTTATACAATCTGTACACTGACTACATTGTATCAAAGTATCCTATTTTCAGTGTTGTCCCATGAATGGATATAATAAAATATTTACAAAAATGTGAGATGTACTCACTTTTGTGATATACTATATTTACAATGCATTTAATAAAAGTACAGTTTGAGTCCACCAAAACGGAAGTCACTGATCCCGAGCAACTTTCATTCTGCCTCATAGAGGGAACATCCCACCATGATGTCCATATACTCACAATAGGACATTTGAGCAGAGTTTATCTTCATTACACAGCCCCTTTAAAAAAGATATAGAAAACTCCATATTAGTATTCACTTACTCGTTCGCTGCTATGTTTATTAGGGATTTTAAAGTCACTTAAAGAGGTTATCCCGTTCAACTGAAACTTTCAAGAAAAGCTGGTAGGAACTGTTCCAACCACTTGCTGCACCACCACAGGCGAAAACAAGACTGTTACATGATGCCTAATGAAATCAAAAGGATGTCTCTGAAAGGCACAAATGTGATGGATTCTCAAAAGATAGGCAGATGCTCAAGAAAATAATGAATCCGATATTTTTTTCTGTCATTTCAAAGTCATGTACCTTAGTATATTCCATATTATGTTTTATCTCTAGTAGCATAAACGTACAATTTCAACATTTACCATGTGTTAAATAGATTTCTCATTTTAATATTTCAGTAAAATTAAGTAAAAACTGTGAGCAGCATTAAAATAAGAATAGTTTAATGAGCTGGCATAAAAATGGAAACCATACATTTTCGAAATGTACCTAAATATTGCAGCTGGTATAGCGATTTACTTATAAAGCTGTTATATGTACCAGAAAGTGTTATTGAAACACGCTAAAAAGCATTCACGGAATAGAAATTGAAAATATTTCTTTTATTAAGTAGTGAACATAAAATTAATGTTCATAAATATAAATAAGCTAAGCTAGAAATATGATTAGTGGAAATATAAAGCATATAAAAATAAAATTTCCGTTTATTAATGTAAAAAAAAAATATTGGTCTAGTGCGAATGAATAAAATAGTGTATCCTGAAAATTAATAAAACTATTTAATGGAATAATAATATTTTATTGTACGCGTATTGTGTTTTTCTCGGCACGATTCATTATTGCAACATTTTATGCAGCTGTCATGTAATTCCAATTAGGCTAATAATAATTGTATTCATTCCTGTTTATGATCTCATATTTTCATACCACACACTAAAAAAGTCTACCTATTACCTACACATATTAATAGTAGTGTCATGAGAGCAAAGTTACTCATGAGTTCTTCTAAATGTAGGTTAGACGGGCAAGAAATTTAGATGTAAGGCTCCGTTTATATCACTTTTAATTAAGCCTTACAGTGCAAACGCACTGGACGATAATCCTAACAATGTTTGTTTCCGATAATAGGCCTGTCTGAACAGCCTGCCAGTTACCCTACAAGCAATCAAAATGCTCATTTGTTAGGTGAAGTGATTGTGTAAACACGATATCCATGAGGCTCCATTTACCAGATGAAGGACAAAAGAGTACCTATTTGCTCTTTAGCCAGGCAGGGCCTGGGATTACCTTAGAGGGGCATAACTAAGTGACTACCTGGTATTCACTAGAGCTTCTGATGGTGAGGTTATGCTTGGCCGCAGGTATTCATCAGATAGAACTCCAGGACAGTCTTGGGTCTGTAGCATCTGACCAGAGGGTCAGAGACAAGGGTACAAAGTGCAGGTAAATGAAGGCAAAGATGTGGTCAGGCAATCTGAGGTCAGAGCAGGCAGCACAAGTTATATATACGTAGCCGAGGCCAGGAGCCGAATAAATGAGTAGGCTAGCCGAGTCAGGAAACAGGAGAGACAATACAAGAGAGCACTTTAGAGGAAACTAGACTGGAATTAACTAGAACCTTAAATCAGGCGAGGAGTGATGGGAGAACCTGCCTAATAAATCCTCTACTGCTTGGGGATTGGCCAAGGAAGCTAATTTCTGCAGGACACAGCAAGGTTAAAGGGACTGAATTTGGAGGGAACAATCTTCAGCCATAGGGGCGGGGTTTTCGGGTGTTTGATTCACCCTTTCCTTACCCGCCGGCTGCATGCTGGCTGCAATATTGGATTGAAGTTCATTCTCTGTCCTCCGTAGTACACGCCTGCACAAGGCAATCTTCCCTCCAAATTCAGGTGACAGAGTCCCTTTAAGTTCCTGCAGAATCTGGCTGCTCCCCCCTATCCCAGGTAGAGGCATTTTTTTTTGTTTGTGGATAAATTTGTGTTTCTTCTGAAACTTTGTTATATCATGCCTGAGGAAGTAACCTTAGAAGTCCCAAAAGCTTGCTTTGTAACATCATTTATTTTGTTTTTGTTAGCCATTAAATTTGTTAGCCATTAGGTATTACTACAAGATTATCTTGTTTTACCACTGAGAGCATTCTTTTTTCAGCTAGCTAACATGGTACCAAACCCTTTTTTTTTCTTTTAAGAAAGTATATGACCTGAATTGTGTTCAATGGATCCAATCTTGTTAAGTTGATCTTCGAAACGCAATTCCTTAAATAACTTGGAACTGTTAAGGATTTGAGGAAATCCCGTTTGGGAGAATACCTTTAGCAATTCCTGATGCACTGGTGAATGGATCTACTGAATATTAGACCAGATTGAAGACATTTGTATGTACAGTTGACCCAGAGATTTCACTGTATGTACAGTACAGACCAAAAGTTTAAAGATTTTTCTGTATTTCCATGACTATGGAAATTGTACATTCACACTGAAGGCATCAAAACTATGAATTAACACATGTGGAATTATATACCGTACTTAACAAAGTGTGAAACAACTGAAATTACGGTATGTCTTATATTCTAGGTTCTTCAAAGTAGCCACCTTTTGCTTTGATGACTGCTTTGCACACTCTTGGCATTCTCTTGATGAGCCATATACGTGTATATGGAAACACTGCCACTTTTCCTTGTTTTTGGAAAATTGTTGCAAAATACGCATTGGGAATGCATTGTGCTAACACAGCCTTACTGTGGCAAAGTCTATTTATTCTGTATGATTATAGTGAACAAATGCTTATTTCACAATAATGGCACTTTGCGTGTAAACAGGCTAGCGGTCAACTGACTAATAAGCAAATTACTTATTCGTCTGGTGAAATGATCTATAGTGCTGCGCAAAAGATCGTTCTTGGCAGTGCATCATCCTGTGTAGACAGGACTCATTCTGCTGATAGCAATGTGCTGCCTATTATAGATTCATATCTGATGCCGTGTCGACCTGTGTAAACAGACTATTAAACAACCGCCAACTGTAAAGTATGTTGCCGGTCAGTAGATGTATAACGCTGTACGTTGCACGGTGTAAATGCACCTTCAGTGAGGCAAGGGACATCAAATTGCCTTACACACGTGTGTGTTTGTAGCAATGATTCACTGTGATTTTTGTATGCCTAGACACTGTTTTCATTTTGGAATAGCAGGTAATCACCATGCAAGCCCGTCTGTGACTCAAGAGATTAATGACTAGCTAAAGGGAGGAAACTCTTAATTTATTCTTGTTCAGGCTATGAGTTGGCTGGCAGCACCAATGAATGCATTGGCCCGTATTTTACAGCTGTGTCCTGTGTCATTCACTCTTACAAAATATGGCATAACAAGGCTAGAAATGTTATGCTGGTATATGACTTGTTTGGTGTCCTTATATGACAGCTGTTGTTTTCTTTTTCTAATCTTTCCTAAAATGTACGCCTTACCCCTATGGAGAAAGCTTATGTTATGATAGCATGCCTGAGCTTGTTGAAATAAAACATGCCTGCTAGTGTGAAATGAGACCATTAATATTCTGTGCAGGATCATGAATCTGACTTTTAAATGACTCAAGGGCTTTGGAGAAAAAAAAAAGACCCATAGGAATACAATTTTTGTTAATGTGTTATGCTTTCTGCAATCATAGTTCAAATTATATCCGGGCAATCTGTCCCTATTCAGCTGCTGTTCAACCATTGCTTCATTGTGCAGTGACTGATGCCCCAGTGCACACAAACGGATATGAATGGAGCGGGACATTCTTCAGCATTCACTTTGCTGTTTTGCCAGTAACATAACTAAATGTCCTAGTGTACTCACTGTATGATAAACATAACAGCGTTTCCAGTATCCTGTACTGTTGCCATAATACAAAAAAATAGGAGTGGTGAGCTGAATTTACACTTTAGAGAGAGACATCCGAGGAAACTTCCAGGGTAGATAATCTGGTTTGGGTGTGGTGGTTGGAGTATGCACTGGTCTGATTTCCAGGTTAAAAACCTCTCAATGATCCAAAAAGGGATGCACTTCAGCACTAAAGGAAAGTACTGTATTTTTCAGATTATAAGACGCACTTTTTTCCTCCAAATTTGAGAGGAAAATGAGGGTGTTTCTTATAATCTGAATGCTTACTATGGGGGGGTGGCGGTGGAGCTGAGTCACAGGGGCAGGGTCGCTGCTTCAGTAGGCCGGTGGCGGCAGAAACAGGGTGATGCAGCGTTGCCTGAGCGCTCATTAGATGTCAGCGCCAGTGAGCAGTATACACTTTCCCATTCAGTGACCTGCGCTGGGTCTCTGAAAAACATCAACTGTAGGCATCGCATGCGCAGATTGAGATCTCTGGAGATGAACCATCAGTAAGCTACTCAGAAGAGGCAATTTGCATAAGCTACCATTGAAACTGATTATAAGACACACCACCATTTTATTTTAAATAACAATGTTACCTTCTTTCCAACCCAAAATTTGGGGTGCATCTTATAGTCCGATGCGTTTTATAATCCACATAATACGGTACAGTAATTAACCCCTTCATGACCCCGCCTATTTTGACCTTAATGACCTGGCCGTTTTTTTTTTCAATTCTGACCAGTGTCCCTTTATTAGGTAATAACTCATAAATGCTTCAACGGATCCTAGCAATTCTGAGACTGTTTTTTCGTGACATATTGGGCTTCATGTTAGTGGTAAACTTAAATCGATAATTTTTGCGTTTATTTGTGAAAAAAATGGAAATTTGGTGAAAAGTTTGAAAATGTTGCAATTTTCAAATTTTTAATTTTTATTGTTAACCCCTTCATGACCTTGGGATTTTTCGTTTTTCCGTGTTCGTTTTTCACTCCCCTCCTTCCCAGAGCGATAACTTTATTTTTCCGTCAATTTGGCCATGTGAGGGCTTATTTTTTGCGGGACGAGTTGTACTTTTGAACGACATCATTGGTTTTAGCATGTCGTGTACTAGAAAACGGGAAAAAAATTCCAAGTGCGGTGAAATTGCAAAAAAAGTGCAATCCCACACT
This sequence comes from Ranitomeya imitator, assembly GCF_032444005.1. NCBI lineage: Eukaryota > Metazoa > Chordata > Amphibia > Anura > Dendrobatidae > Ranitomeya > Ranitomeya imitator. Next base: position 985,445,622 of record NC_091282.1, read on the forward strand.
TGTTTTTTGTTTGGCTTTTTTGCTAGGTTCACTAAATGCTAAATCTGACCTGACATTATGATTCTCCAGGTCTGTACGAGTTCATAGACACCTAACATGACTAGGTTATTTTTTATCTAAGTGGTGAAAAAAAATTCCAAACTTCGCTAAAAAAAAAAAAAAAAAAAATGCGCCATTTTCCGATACCCGTAGCGTCTCCATTTTTCGTGATCTGGGGTCGGTTGAGGGCTTATTTTTTGCGTGCCGAGATGACGTTTTTAATGATAGCATTTCGGTGCAGATACGTTCTTTTGATCGCCCGTTATTGCATTTTAATGCAATGTCGCGGCGACCAAAAAAATGTAATTCTGGCGTTTTGAATTTTTTTCCCGCTACGCTGTTTAGCGATCAGGTTAATGCTTTTTTTTAATTGATAGATCGGGCGATTCTGAGTGCGGCGATACCAAATATGCGTAGATTTGATATTTTTTTTATTGATTTATTTTGATTGGGGCGAAAGTGGGGTGATTTAAACTTTTATATTTTTTTTATTTTTTTAACATTTTTTTCAACTTTTTTTTTTTACTTTTGCCATGCTTCAATAGCCTCCATGGGAGGCTAGAAGCAGGCACAACGCGATCGGCTCTGCTACATAGCAGCGATCTGCTGATCGCTGCTATGTAGCAGAAATGGAGGTGTGCTGTGAGCGCCGACCACAGGGTGGCGCTCACAGCCACCGGTCATCAGTAACCATAGAGGTCTCAAGGACCTCTATGGTTACAATGGAGACGCGTCGCCGACCCCCGATCATGTGACGGGGTCGGCGATGACGTCATTTCCGGCCGCCCGGCCGGATGCAATAGTTAAATGCCGCTGTCTGCGTTTGACAGCGGCATTTAACTAGTTAATAGGTGCGGGCAGATCGCGATTCTGCCCGCGCCTATTACGGGCACATGTCAGCTGTTCAAAACAGCTGACATGTCCCGGTTTTGGTGCGGGCTCACCGCGGAGCCCTGCATCAAAGCAGGGGATCTGACCTCGGACGTACTATCCCGTCCGAGGTCAGATAGGGGTTAAACCAAAGAGTTATGTGACACAAAATAGTTAATAAATAACATTGCCCACATGTCTACTTTACATCAGCATAATTTTGGAAACAAAATTTTTTTTGCTAGGAAGTTATAAGGGTTAAAATTTGACCAGCGATTTCTCATTTTTACAACGAAATTTACAAAACCATTTTTTTAGGGACCAACTCACATTTGAAGTCAGTTTGAGGGGTCTATATGGCTGAAAATACCCCAAAGTGACACCATTCTAAAAAACTGCACCCCTCAAGGTGCTCAAAACCACATTCAAGAAGTTTATTAACCCTTCAGGTGCTTCAGAGCAGCAGAAGCAACATGGAAGGAAAAAATGAACATTTAACTTTTTAGTCACAAAAATGATCTTTTAGCAACAATTTTTTTATTTTCCCAAGGGTAAAAGGAGAAACTGGACCCCAAAAGTTATTGTACAATTTGTCCAATTTGTCCTGAGTACGCCGATATTCCATATGTGGAGGGGAACCACTGTTTCGGTGCATGACAGGGCTCGGAAGGGAAGGAGCTCCATTTGACTTTTTCAATGAAAAATTGGCTCCAATCTTTAGCAGACACTATGTCGCGTTTGGAGAGCCCCTGTGTGCCTAAACATTGGAGCTCCCCCACAAGTGACCCCATTTTGGAAACTAGACCCCCCAAGGAGCTTATCTAGATGCATAGTGAGCACTTTGAACCCTCAGGTGCTTCACGAATTGATCCGTAAAAATGAAAAAGTCCTTTTTTTCATAAAACATTTCTTTCAGCCTTAATTTTTTCATTTTCACATGGGCAAGAGGATAAAATGGATCCTAAAATTTATTGGGCAATTTCTCCTGAGTACACCGATACCTCACATGTGGGGGTAAACCACTGTTTGGGCACACTGCAGGGCTTGGAAGGGAAGGAGCGCCATTTGACTTTTTGAATGAAAAATTAGCTCCAATCGTTAGCGGACACCATGTCGCCTTTGGAGAGCCCCTGCCTGCCTAAACATTGGAGCTCCCCCACAAGTGACTACATTTTTGAAACTAGACCTCCCATGGAACTAATCTAGATGTGTGGTGAGCACCTTAAACCCCTCAAGTGCTTCACAGAAGTTTATAACTCAGAGCTGTGAAAATAAAAAATAATTTTTCTTTCCTCAAAAATTGTTTTAGCAAGCAATTTTTTATTTTCACAAGGGTAACAGGAGAAATTGGACCCCAATATTTGTTGCCCAGTTTGTCCTGAGTACGCTGATACCCCATATGTGGGGGTAAACCACTGTTTGGTCATACGTCGGGGCTCGAAAGGGAGGGCGCACCATTTGACTTTTTGAACGCAAGATTGGCTGGAATCAATGGTGGCGCCATGTTGCGTTTGGAGACCCCTTATGTGCCTAAACAGTGGAAACCCCTCAATTCTATCTCCAACACTAACCCCAACACACCCCTAATCCTAACTCTAGCCATAACCCTAATCTCAACCCTAACCCCAACACACCCCTAACCACAACCCTAACCCCAACACAACCCTAACCACAAGCCTAATCTTAACCCTATTTCCAACCCCAGCCCTAATTCCAACCAAAACTCTAATTCCAACCCTATCCCTAAGGCTATGTGCCCACGTTGCAGATTCGTGTGAGATTTTTCCGCGCCATTTTTGAAAAATCCGCAGGTAAAAGGCACTGTGTTTTACCTGTGGATTTACCGCGGATTTCCAGTGTTTTTTGTGCGGATTTCACCTGCAGATTCACATGGAGGAACAGGTGTAAACAGCTGCGGAATCCACACAAAGAAGTGACATGCTGCGGAAAATACAATGCAGCGTTTCCGCGCGGTATTTTCCACACCATGGGCACAGCGGATTTGGTTTTCCATAGGTTTACATGGTACTGTAAACCTGATGGAAAACTGCTACGAATCCGCTGCGGATCTGCAGCCAAATCCGCACCGTGTGCACATAGCCTAATTCTAACCCTAACCCTAGTTCTAACCCTAAAACCCTAGCCCTAGTGGAAAAATAAAAAATATATATTTTCTTTTATTTTATTATTGTCCCTACGTATGGGGGTGATAAAGGGAAGGGTTCATTTACTTTATTTTTATTTTGATCACTGTGATAGGTTTTATCACAGTGATCAAAGTGTACCTCTAACGAATCTGCCAGCCCGCTATTTTGGAAGATGGCGGCACCCATGGACAAGATGGACGGACATCGGGAGGCTCGGAAAGTATGAGGGGGTGAGATCAGAGTATGGGGGGAGCGGACAGGAGGACGGGGGAGCGGACAGGAGGACGGAGGGGAGCGGAACACAGTACGGAGTACTGGGGAGGAGATCAGGGGCGGGGGGGCAGATCAGGGTTTCCAGCCATGGCCGATGATATTGCAGCATCGGCCATGGCTGGATTGTAATATTTCACCACTTTTCGTAGGTGAAATATTACAAATCGCTCTGATTGGCTGTTTCACTTCAACAGCCAATCAGAGAGATCGTAGCCACGGGGAGGGGGGGGCGAAGCCTCCCCCCTGGGCTGAATTACCACTCTCCCTGTCCCTGTAGGTCAGGTGAAATTGGAGTTAACTTTACCCGACTTGCAGGGACGCGATCATTCTGTGACACAGCATATGCGTCACAGGTCGGATTGGCACCGACTTTCATGACGCATACGCAGTGCCACAGGTCGGGAAGGGGTTAAAAGTTTGCTTTTAACTCCTTTCCGACAAATGGCGTAATAGTACACCAATGTTGGACTCCCCCCTGTTTGGTGGGGGCTCCGGCGCTGAGCCTGCACCTTTCCGCGCACATGTCAGCGGATATATAAAACTTACATGTGACTGCAACAGCCACAGGTGGAATCGCGATCCATCCACCGCTGTTATTAGTTAAATCCCTCTGTCAACCTCTGACAGCAGCAATTTACTCGGGAAGCATGCCTGAAATCCCTTCCATCAGGGACCCGTCACGTCACCTCGGGTCACCAATGGGTTGGCATGACAACCAGAGGTCTCCAGCAGACCTATGGTTGTCTATATACACAGTCTTCAATTCAGAAAGCATATGAATTTAATATAATTAAATCCTCGATGTTGTAGTGACGGAGGCAAAAGTAGCCAAGGACAATCTCCAAGACATAATAACAGAGCGAGAAAAGAGTGTAGAACGTCCCAGAAATATAAATAAATAAGATTTGTATTCAAATCACATATATCATAAAACCGACATATATAGTACATGTAATGATAGATAAAGCAATTTATTGAGTAACAGGTGCAAGAGCATATATATCCCAAATATTAGTGGGGGTAGGACAGATTCTAACATCTATATTTTAGCGCCGTATAAATGTGACCCACTTAAGATTGCTCCCTCAGTCTCAATCAGAGATTCCAATCAATCAGCTATAAGTCATAGAAAAACCACCAGTGTGGATAAGGTATGTACCACTTTAAGGGAACACGAGTATGTACTAAAGGTCATACACTGTCCTTACTCATAGTTCTTGCCACGTAGGGCTCATATGCGGCAGCCCCAATGCTTGTTTTGCGTGGGTTTCCTCGGGGGGCATATTTATATTTCTGGGACGTTCTATACTCTTTTTTCGCTATGCTGTTATTGACTATGGTTGTCATAGCCAGATTACTATTAGTGCAGCCAGGTGGTCGGCGCTCATAGCAAGTGAGCATTTCTGCTACATACAGGCAATCTGACCATCACCTGTATGTAGCAGAGCTGAACCAAGTACTGCAACTTGTCTCCTATGGAGACTATTGAATCATGCAAAAAGTAAAAAAAAGTTTTTAAAAAATAGAAAAAATACATACACTGCGTGCAGAATTATTAGGCAAATTGTTTTTTGGATCACATGATACTTTTTATACATGTTGTCCTACTCCAAGCTGTTCAGGCTTGAGAGCCAGCTACCAATTAAGTAAATCAGGTGATGTGCATCTCTGTAATGAGGAGGGGTGTTGTCTAATGACATCAACACCCTATATAAGGTGTGCTTAATTATTAGGCAACTTTCTTTCCTTTGGCAAAATGGGTCAGAAGAGAGATTTGATGGGCTCTGAAAAGTCCAAATTTGTGAGATATCTTGCAGATGGATGTAGCAGTGTTGAAAATGCCAAACTTTTGAAGTGTGATCACAAAACAATCAAGCTGCCAAGATGTCATTTGCCACCAGTTGTGCCATATTTCAGAGCTGCAACGTTACTGAAGTATCAAAAAGCACAAGATGTGCAATACTCAGGGACATGGCCAAGGTAAGGAAGGCTGAAAAACGACCATCTTTGAACAAGAAACGAGATAAAACGTCAAGACTGGGCCAAGAAATATCTTAAGACTGACTTTTCAAAGGTTTTATGCACTGATGAAATGAGAGTGACTCCTGATGGGCCATAGGTTGGATCAGTAAAGGGCAGAGAGCTCCACTCCGAAGCCAGCAAGGTGGAGGTGGGGTACTGGTATGGGCTGGTATCATCAAAGATGAACTTGTGGGACCTTTTCGGGTTGAGGATGGAGTGAAGCTCAACTCGCAGACCTACTGCCAGTTTCTGGAAGACAACTTCTTCAAGCAGTAGTACAGGAAGAAGTCTGTATCTTTAAAGAAAAACATGATTTTCATGCTGGACAATGCTCCATCACATGCTTCCAACTACTCCACAGCGTGGCTGGCCAGTAAATCTCTCAAAGAAGAAAAAATAATGACATGGCCCCCTTGTTCACCTGATCTGAACCCCCTAGAGAACCTGTGGTCCCTTATAAAATGTGAGATCTACAGGGAGGAAAAACAGTACACCTCTCGGAACAGTGTCTGGGAGGCTGTGGTGCCTGCTGCATGCTATGTTGTTCGTAAACAGATCGAGCAACTGACAGAATCTATGGATGGAGTGTCATCACAAAGAAAGGTGACTATATTGGTCACTAATTTTTTTTTGTTTTGTTTTTGCTTGTCAGAAATGTTTATTTCTAACTTTTGTGCAGTTATATTGATTTACCTGGTGAAAATAAACAAGTGAAATGGGATTATATTTGGTTTTAATTAAGTTGCCTAATAATTCTGTTACGTAATAGTTACCTGCACAAACAGATATCCTCCTAAGATAGCCAAATAAAAAAAAATCCCACTCCAGCTTCCAAAAATTTTGATGTTTGAGTCTTTTGGGTTGATTGAGAACATAGTTGTTGATCAATAATAAAAATAATCCTCTAAAATACAACTTGCCTAATAATTCTGCACGCAGTGTATGTAAAATAAAGTTAAAATCACCCGATTTCACCCCATTCAAAATAAAACAGAAAAAAATCAAACCTACACATATTTGGTATCTCCACGTTCAGAACCACCCAATCTATCAATAAAAAAGGAATAATCTGATCGCTATACAGCAAAGCGAGAAAAAAAGTAAAAACGCCAGAATTACATTTTTTGGTTGCCGCTTCATTGCATTAAAATGCAATAACGGGCGATAAAAAGATCGTATCTACACCCAAATGGTATCATTAAAAACGTCAGCTCGGCACGCAAAAAATAAACCCTCACCAAATGGAGACACTAAGGGTAACGGAAAATGGCTTTTTTTAAATTTTATTTTAGTAAAGTTTGGAATTTTTTTGCACCACTTAGGTAAGTCAGTTTTAGCATTTAGTGAACGTAGCAAAAAAGCCACACAAAAAAAAGTGTGGGATTGCACTTTTTTTGCAATTTCACCTCACTTGGAATTTTTTTCCCATTTTCTAGTTCACGACATGGTAAAACCAATGGAGTCTTTCAAAATTACAACTCATCCTGCAAAAAATAAGCCCTCACATGGCCATATTGATGGAAAAATAAGTTATGGCTCTGGGAAGAAGGGGAGCGAAAAACAAAAATGCAAAACTGAAAAAAGCTGGGGTCATGAAGGGGTTAACTCAATCCACAGAAAAAGCAAGTCCCCACTCTGGTCCATCATCTATTAATTGAATTATAGGGGACTTCCATGTTACTGGTACTACAAAGGCCCATGAAAAGTGAAATGGCTCCTCGCTCCCTAGAAGAAATTCAGAAAATTTTGCACTCCCAAATCAAGATGCCCCTCTCCCTTCTGAGTCCCACAGTCTGCCTAAACCACATTTAGCGCTTACATGTTTGGCATTTCTGTAGTGGTGAGAGCCTGACTAATTTACAGGTGCGTGTCTCCGGAAGCACAAGCATAATGTACTGGTGACTCGCAAGGCACTGTAACTGCCGTTGCAGTGCCCAGTACGTTGTAAAGTATTTGGCCCCCTGGAACTTTTCAACCTTTTCCCACAAGTCATGCTTCAAACATAAAGATACCAAAGGTAAATTTTTGGTGAAGAATCAACAAGAAGTGGAACACAATTGTGAAGTTGAATGAAATTTATTGGTTATTTAAAATTTTGGGGGAAAATCAAGAAATGAAAAGTGCGGTGTGCAATATTATTCGGACCATTTACTTTCAGTGCAGCAAACTCACTCCATAAGTTCATTGTCGATCTCTGAATGATCCAATGTTGTCCTAAATGCCTAATGATGATAAATATAATCCACCTGTGTGTAATCAAGTCTCCGTACAAATGCACATGCTCTGTGATAGTCTCAGGGTTCTTTTTTAAGCACAGAGAGCATCATGAAGACCAAGGAATACAACAGGCAAAACCGTGATACTGTTGTGGAAAAGTTTAATGCCGGATTTGGATACATGATTTTGGTCGGTTCTTACTCACCCAGGGGTTGCGATCGCCGTTATTAACCGTATAACAGCGACTGCAAAAACAAAATCCAATTTGCCATTTAATTTCTCTCTTCTCTGATGTGATTGCACATCAGAGAAGAGAGAAACCGTGTCCCCGATCCCCCCGGTACCTCTGTTGTCCCTGCATGGCCCCCTGAAGTCCCCCGGCCCTCCGGCTTCTTCAAAGAGAAAATGGCAGGCACATGCGCAGTGCGCCAGCCGAGATCTGCTGGCCGGCACCATGCAATAGTAGTGAGATTTTTCATATTGGGTCATTTTGATCACTGTGATAGACCCTATCACCCCCCTTTATCACCCCTTAGTTAGGGAAAAATAATAAAATTAAGAAAATGTATTTATTTCCATTTTTCCATTAGGGTTAGAGCAGGGCTAAAGTGAGTTGGGCTAAAGTTAGGGTTAGGGATGGGGCTAAAGTTAGGGTTGGGATTAGGGTTAGGGTTGTGTTGGGGTTCTGGTTGTGATTAGGGTTATGGTTCAGGTTGGGATTAGGGTTAGTGGTGTGTTGGGGTTAGGGTTGGAGTTAGAATTGGGGGGTTTCCACTGTTTTGGTACATCATGGGGTCTCCAAATTTGACATGGCGCCAGCATTGATTCCAGCCAATTTTGTGTTCAAAAAGTCAAATGGTGCTCCCTTCCTTTTGAGCTCTGCCGTGCGCCCAAACAGTGGTTTTCCACACATATGGGGCATCAGTGTACTCGGGACAATTTGGACAATAACTTTTGGAGTCCAATTTGCCCTGTTACCCTTAAGAAAATATAAAATTGGGGCCAAAAAAGTCATTTTTGTGGAAAAAAATGATTTTTTGTATTCACAGCTCTGCATTATAAACTTCTGTGACGCGCTTGGGGGAGTTCAAAGTGCTCACCACACATCTTGGTAAGCTCAATAGGGGTATATTTTCCAAAATGGGTCACTTGTGGGGGTTTAGGCACATCAAGGGCTCTGCAAACGCAACATGACGCCAGCCGACCATTCCATCAAAGTCTGCATTTCAAAACGTCACTACTTCCCTTCTGAGCCCCGACGTTTGCCCAAACAGTAGTTTTTCTCCCATATATGGGGTACCAACGTAGTCTGGACGAGTTGGAAAATAACTTTTGGTGTCCAATTTCTCCTGTTACCCTTGTGAAAATAAAAAATTGCAGGCTAAAAAATCATTTTTGTGGGAAAAAATGTATTTTTTATTTTCACGGCTCTGCGTTATAATCTTTAGTGAAACACTTGAGGGTTCAAAGTTCACACAACACATCTAGATAAGTTACATGAGGGTTCTAGTTTCCATAATGGGGTCCCTTCTGGGGCGTTTCTGCTGTTTAGGCACATTAAGGGCTCTGCAAACGCAACATGACGCCCGCAGACCATTCTCTCAAAGTCTACATTCCAAAACAGTGCTCCTTCCCTTCCAAGCCCTGCCGTGCACCAAAACGTTGGTGTCCCACCCCCACATATGGGGTATCAGCGTACTCAGGACAAATTGCACAACAATTTTGGCTGTCTAATTTCTCCTGTTACCTTTGTGAAAATTAAAATTTGGGGGCGAAAAGATCATTTTTGTGGAAAAAAAATCTGATTTTTTATTTTCAGACCTCTACGTTTTAAACTTCTGTGAAGCATTTGGGGGTTCAAAGTGCTCACGACATTTCTAGATAAGTTCCTTAGGGGGTCTAGTTTCTAAAATGGTGTCACTTGTGGGCTTTTTTCACTGTTTAGGCACATCAGGGGCTCTCCAAACTCGACATGGCGTCCGATCTCAATTCCAGCCATTTATGCATTGAAAAAGTCAAACAGCACTCCTTCCCTTCCAAGCTCTGCCGTGCGCCCAAACAGTGGTATATCCCCACATTTGGGGTATCGGCTTAGAAAGCAGAAATTGCACAACAAATTTTTTGGTTCATTTTCTCTTTTTGTGTAAATAAAAAAAATTGGTTCTGAAGTAAATTGTTTGAAAAACAAAAAGTTAAATGTTAATTTTTTCCTTCCACATTGCTTCAGGTCCTGTGAAGCATGTAAAGGGTTAATAAACTTTTTGAGTGTGGTTTTGAGCACCCTTCAAGGGTGCAGTTTTTAGAATGGTGTCACTTTTGGGTATTTTCTGTCATGTACACCCCTCAAAGTGACTTTAAATGTGATGTGGTCCCTAAAGAAATAGTTTTGTTAATTTTGTTTTAAAAATGAGAAATCACTGGTCAACTTTTAACCCTTATAACTTCCTAACAAAAAAAAAAAAATGTTTCCAAAATTGTGCTGATGGAAAGTAGACATATGAGAAAAAATTTTTATTGACTATTATGTGGGACATATCTCTCTGATTTATGGGCATACAAATTTAAAGTTTAAAAATTGCAAAATGTTAAACATTTTTTGCCATATTTGCGTTTATTTATGAGAATCCTAGGAGTCATGCCCCCTAAGTAAAGACCATATGAATTACACATATCTCTGGACCTAAGTGCTCAGGGAAAGAGGGTAAAATAAGAACAAAAACTGTCAAATTTTGACCTGGTAACAAGTCCTCTTTATAGCTAGGAGAATATTTGTCTCATTAAACATCTTGCAAAGTGCACAAGGTAGTGAATACTTCTTCTTTTTTGTGATGAACCTTGGCTGTAACATTCATCTCTACGGAATACTAGATACTAAGCTTATTGTATGAATGTCAAAGGATTCATTTTAATGTGTATCATCAATCTCTATCAGGAGCAATTGACTTCTACTGTAAAAAAGTCAGTGGTGTTGTTTGCACATGCCTGAAGAACGTATAGGCAGAGTTACAGTGAGGGGCAATTTATGGTTAGCGTAAGCCGTAAATGCTGAAAGCTTTCTCTATGAAGGTCCTTCTTGAAATTGAAGCATTGATGATGTTGATTTATAAAATAATAGAATTCTAATGGTGTCTACTTGTGAGCCCTTATATCTCGTTACACTCATATCATAAACCTGTAAACAAAGCCAGGGATTTTAGTTTATAGCAGCCTCTAGTATGCCTCAGCAAATTGGACTCTTGGTTTTGGTGCCTGACTGTCTGTCTCTACCTGGACACTAGACACGGTGGAGCTGAGAATTTCCTCTCAATATTTCTGCTCAATGTGGCATGTAAGCTTAAGTGGTCAGAGGTGTAACACAAGGAAGGTTTACTCTTAATATGAGCTAAGCCTTAGCTTTCAGCATTCTTTGAAAACAGACATGGAATTTGTTTTAAGATAAAAAAAAAAGTATTCATGTTTAAGTACTTCTGCCATGGTATGCAATTCTATAGAAGAATACATACAAGCAGAAGACAGAAGCTCACATCATGGTACCAAACACAAGAGGAGATGAAGTGACTTGCTCATGCTCACACAGACTGAGTAGTTGGATTAGCAAATCAAGCTTGGTTAGAATACCTCCCAGTAACAAAAGTTGGAATGGATTCAAAGAGTGTTCTTAGTACTCTGATGACACGGCATGATCAACAACCAACGGTTGTATGGTTTCATTTGGGAACATCATTGGTGCCTGGTTCCTCTATATGGAGTAGAACATTTATTTGCAGCATTAATGTTGGTGTTTGAATTAAATAAACCCCATTGTTAAATCAGTTGACCACTACATTGGGAATTTGTCAGAAAAAATCACCCTCCTCCCCTGAAATTGTTTATATGGCCTTGTTGTTCTCTGAAAGGTAATGTCATTCATACATTTACTGATGCAATCGTTAGCTTATTGACTAATAAATTGCTGTTTTAATTTATATGCATACGAGGCTTAAGTACTTTGGGTTTGTCAAAGCACAACAAAAACCTTTCCCTCACTGTCTCTATTCCCCATCCAGTCCTACCTTTCTTTGCTTGACTGTATAATCTAGCCAGTCACCTGTCAGTCATCCAGAGAAAGGTGGGCTTGGGCAGAAAGTTCTCCTAGAGTTATGGTCTAGGTGGCACAATGTAGGGTACCTAGATCCGTTGCTTTTATTAGGTCGCAAAACAAGTGGTATGCCCATTTCCTGAAATGTCCAATGTGCAATTTTTCAACACGAGGCTAAATGTCGCTCATACTACTGTGATGTGCATGGTGCTCATTCTCAATACTGAACATATCAGTTTGTTTTGAAATTGAGTTTTCATTTTATTTTGATCACTTACATATCATTCACATGTCTATCGAGATTTCCATAGTTCCAAGACTGTTTCTTCTTGGTGTTGCAGTTTCTATGTTCAGGAGTTGCATTTTTGTATTTGTTTCAGTGTCAAAGTGTTTAGTCAAATGTGGGTATGTGTATATTATATGTGTATGTATGTGTCTGTGCATATAAATATATTCATTGTACGGCAGAGGCTTTCACCACAGTGTGATAAAGAGTCGGTTGGTGCAACTTAAATGTCATTATTTAGTGAAAAAATAATGAATATATGCTCTCTAATAGGTTTAGTTTGCATAGAAAAAAGACCTAAAATAATATTTATTAGATATGCACTAAAAGGATGGAAAATATCCAATGACAAACATACAGAAAAATATATATATATATATATATATGGTATATATATATATATATATATATATATATATATATATATATATATATATATACAGTTAGGGCCAGAAATATTTGGACAGTGACACAATTTTTGTGAGTTGGGCTCTGCATGCCACCACATTGGATTTGAAATGAAACCTCTACAACAGAATACAAGTTCAGATTGTAATGTTTAATTTGAAGGGTTGAACAAAAATATCTGATAGAAAATGTAGGAATTGTACACATTTCTTTACAAACACTCCACATTTTAGGAGGTCAAAAGTAATTGGACAAATAAACATAACCCAAACAAAATATTTTTATTTTCAATATTTTGTTGCAAATCCTTTGGAGGCAATCACTGCCTTAAGTCTGGAACCCATGGACATCACAAAACGCTGGGTTTCCTCCTTCTTAATGCTTTGCCAGGCCTTTACAGCCGCAGCCTTCAGGTCTTGCTTGTGTGTGGGTCTTTCCGTCTTAAGTCTGGATTTGAGCAAGTGAAATGCATGCTCAATTGGGTTTAGATCTGGAGATTGACTTGGCCATTGCACAATGTTCCACTTTTTGGCACTCATGAACTCCTGGGTAGCTTTGGATGTATGCTTGGGGTCATTGTCCATCTGTACTATGAAGCGCCGTCCAATCAACTTTGCAGCATTTGGCTGAATCTGGGCTGAAAGTATATCCCGGTACACTTCAGAATTCATCCGGCTACTCTTGTCTGCTCTTATGTCATCAATAAACACAAGTGACCCAGTGCCATTGAAAGCCATGCATGCCCATGCCATCACGTTGCCTCCACCATGTTTTACAGAGGATGTGGTGTGCCTTGGATCATGTGCCGTTCCCTTTCTTCTCCAAACTTTTTTCTTCCCATCATTCTGGTACAGGTTGATCTTTGTCTCATCTGTCCATAGAATACTTTTCCAGAACTGAGCTGGCTTCTTGAGGTGTTTTTCTGCAAATTTAACTCTGGCTTGTCTATTTTTGGTATTGATGAATGGTTTGCATCTAGATGTGAACCCTTTGTATTTACTGTCATGGAGTCTTCTCTTTACTGTTGACTTAGAGACAGATACACCTACTTCACTGAGAGTGTTCTGGACTTCAGTTGATGTTGTGAACGGGTTCTTCTTCACCAAATTAAGTATGCGGCGATCATCCACCACTGTTGTCATCCGTGGACGCCCAGGCCTTTTTGAGTTCCCAAGCTCACCAGTCAATTCCTTTTTTCTCAGAATGTACCCAAATGTTGATTTTGCTACTCCAAGCATGTCTGCTATCTCTCTGATGGATTTTTTCTTTTTTTTCAGCCTCAGGATGTTCTGCTTCACCTCAATTGAGAGTTCCTTTGACCGCATGTTGTCTGCTCACAGCAACAGCTTCCAAATGCAAAACCACACACCTGGAATCCACCCCTGACCTTTTAACTACTTCATTGATTACAGGTTAACGAGGGAGACGCCTTCAGAGTTAATTTCAGCCCTTAGAGTCCATTGTCCAATTACATTTGGTCCCTTGAAAAAGAGGACGCTATGCATTACAGAGCTATGATTCCTAAACCCTTTCTCCGATTTGGATGTGGAAACTATCATATTGCAGCTGGGAGTGTGCACTTTCAGCCCATATTATATATATAATTGTATTTCTGAACATGTTTTTGTAAACAGCTAAAATAACAAAACTTGTGTCACTGTCCAAATATTTCTGGCCCTAACTGTATATATATATATATATATATATATATATATATATATATATATATATATATATATATATATATACATACACACACACAAGTGAATACAGGGATTTTCTACCACCACCCTAGCTAATTACCTATTCTGTTGCCTGCCTATTAGCGAAGGTTGGCACCCTCGGGAGGGTTCATCAGTGGCGTCCCTGCTCCTCAGCGGCTGTTAATCCTAAATGAGCATGGATAGAAAGAGGGACATGCAAGTGTGTGCAGATCTAAGTAAACAATAAACATGAAAAAAGAGACTTGTTTCCTGGACAGCCAGTCTGATAATAGTGCGGTGCCAGTGCATCCAAGGAAATACAGCAAACCATGAAATACTGTTGGACCCATAAAGATGTGCAGGGAGCAGCTGGTAATAGTAAGCAACTGATCAATGATGCTAATACATTACAGTGTGCCATCAGCTAACATAACCTTACACAGGACCCTTCACTGTTGCTTGCCTATCAGTACGGTTGGCACCCTATAGAGAGCGATATTGGCGCCCAACTCCTCAGCGGCTGCCCCTATTGTCCCTATGAGGCCCTAAGATAGACTCTAGGGCATATTTATAAGCAGACTACATGACAAGTAGCTATATAAATATCATAGGAGGGCTACCCACAATGATATACTGATATATCGAATATCAAAAAATATAAGGGCGAGGTGTGGTAACAGGTAGCAAAAAGATAAAATCTATATAATTAGTAGAAACCAATACGCCATCACATTCACCTATAGACCTATCAGTTGTTTTGTGGCAGGGAGTGTCACCCTAAATGCATAGTTTTGTGCCCCTGCTCTCACAGATGGACCCGTCTATACTGATCCTACAGTAATCTCACATAGAAAATAATACCAAAATACTTTCACAAAATGTACAGTTTTATGATAGAGACCTGCAATGAAACATGTATCGGTGAGAAACGTAGAGTGGTGATAAGGCGAATGGTACTCATCAGTCTGATGACCAGATCTAATGCCACATTGTCTCAACCTGTTTCGCTTGTCAGCTCATCAGGAGACTTGACAGTATAACGAGTGTATGATGCTGTGAAGATGGCATGTCCCAGGGCTTCACACACCATGTTTAAATACCCCGGGTGTAATGGTGGTGACCTCCCCCGTTTGCGGTGTCGGCTGCTAGAGTAGAAGCTATGACAACATAGCGGCACATTAATGTCCGCAGAGCAGAACAGCGCATGCACAGCTCTGTACATCTCATAAGAGGTCATGATTGACTGTCAGATCTCATTGCACTTGCCCGTGATGTACATCGCGTCATAGGGATGATTCGTACCCGGCGCATGCCCACTTGGGCCTTTCTTGTAACCGTGGTGATGGCACACAAACTGCGGACGCTGGGTGCTGAGCCGTCCTCCCCAGAGTGATAGCGGGAGACCATTGATCATCCAGCTAGCACTAGAGGTATCTGTTACGTGTTACGGAACCACTCAGCACCCAGAATATGTTGTGCAGTTTTATGTATGTAAATTAGGTTCCATGTGAGATGCATGTCCCTAATGCATCAGCCCACAGGCTGCGCCCCTGGGCAGAGGGGACGCGATATTCCCCTTTTGTCCTCCCCCCACCTTTGTAATTTCCACAGTAAATATCGGCCGGCTCCGGCCACCTGCGGCTATTGTAATGTATGTCTGGCCTGCCGCTTTTCTATTGGCCTGCCCTCTGTATCTGTGTGATATATTCTGTGTCCTGTGAGTAAAGTTTTGTCAGACTGGAAATACGTGGAGAAGCAGTGATCTTTTATATGCGCCCATGTAACCAAGGAATTCCAGCCAGCGTCCTTCATTCAGACTCCAACCAAAGCAGAGTGGACCTCCTGAAACACGGGGTGGTACTGACAGAGGTACCCCAGCTTGGTAGACCCCAACATAGAACCAAAGAGAAAAGGGTAGCATGCATATTAAAGGGATCACCACACAAATAGATCAAAGATTATATAAGTTTATTACAACACACTTAAACACTGCACAAGAACAATTAAAAACATTTAAAATTGTAAAGCACAACAAAAGTCATCAGAACTCAGACCTATAATAAGGTCATACCACAGTGTCACCCTATGTATATGCAAATAAGACGCATATTATTAACCCCTTCCCGACCTTTGACGCATACGCTGCGTCATGAAAGTCGGTGCCATTCCGACCCATGACGCAGCATATGCGTCATGGAAAGATCGCGTCCCTGCAGATCGGGTGAAAGGGTTAACTCCCATTTCACCCGATCTGCAGGGACAGGGGGAGTGGTAGTTTAGCCCGGGGGGGTGGCTTCACCCCCCCGTGGCTACGATCGCTCTGATTGGCTGTTGAAAGTGAAACTGCCAATCAGAGCGATTTGTAATATTTCACCAAAAAAAATGGTGAAATATTACAATCCAGCCATGGCCGATGCTGCAATATCATCGGCCATGGCTGGAAACACTAATGTGCACCCACCCCACCGATCGCCCCCCCAGTCCCCCGATCTGTGGTCCGCTCCCCTCCGTCCTGTGCTCCGCTCCCCCGTCCTCCTGTCCGCTCCCCCCGTGCTCCAAACACACCCCCGTGCTCCAATCAAACCCCCCCGCACTCCGATCTCCCCCCCGCACAGCGATCCCCCCCCGCACAGCGATCCCCCCCCGTGCTCCGATCCACCCGCCCGCACAGCGATCCCCCACTCCGTGCTCCAATCCACCCCCCGTGTTCCGATCCACTCCCCCCATGCTCCGATCCACCCCCCCGTGCTCCGACGCCCCCCCGTGCCCTGATCTCCCCCCCCTTATACTTACCTGGCCTCCCGGGGTCCGTCCATCTTCTTTCCTGGGCGCCGCCATCTTCCAAAATGGCGGGCGCATGTGCAGTGCGCCCGCCGAATCTGCCAGCTGGCAGATTAGTTCCAGAGTGAATTTTGATCACTGAGATAGGTTATATCTCAGTGATCAAAATAAAAAAAAAAAGTAAATGACCCCCCCCCCTTTGTCACCCCCATAGGTAGGGACAATTAAAAAAATAAATATTTTTTTTTTTCCCACTAAGGTTGGGGTAAGAACTAGGGTTAGGGGTAGGATTAGGGGTAGGGTTAGGGTTCGGGATGTGCACACGTATTCTGGTCCTATGCGGATTTTTCCGCAGAGGATTTGATAAATCCGCAGTGCTAAACCGCTGTGGATTTACCGCGGTTTTTCTGTGCATTTCACTGCGGTTTTACAACTGCGATTTTCTATTGGAGCAGTTTTAAAACCGCTGCGGAATCCGCAGAAAGAAGTGACATGCTGCGGAATGTAAACCGCTGCGTTTCCGTGCAGTTTTTCTGCAGCATGTGTACAGCGATTTTTGTTTCCCATAGGTTTACATTGAACTGTAAGCTCATGGGAAACTGCTGCGGAACCGCAGCGTTTTCCGCAGCGTGTGCACATACCTTTAGAATTAGGCTATGTGCACACGGTGCGGATTTGGCTGCGGATCCGCAGCAGTGTTCCATCAGGTTTACAGTACCATGTAAACATATGGAAAACCAAATCCGCTGTGCCCATGGTGCGGAAAATACCGCGCGGGAACGCTGCGTTGTATTTTCCGCAGCATGTCAATTCTTTGTGCGGATTCCGCAGCGTTTTACACCTGTTCCTCAATAGGAATCCGCAGGTGAAATCCGCACAAAAAACACTGGCAATCCGCGGTAAATCCGCAGGTAAAACGCAGTGCCTTTTACCCACGGATTTTTCAAAAATGGTGCTGAAAAATCTCATACGAATCCGCAACGTTGGCACATAGCCTTAGGGTTAGGGTTGGGTTGGAATTAGGGTTGTGGTTAGGGTTAGGGGTGTGTTGGGGTTACGGGTGTGTTGGGGTTAGGGTTGTGATTAGGGTTACGGCTACAGTTGGGATAAGGTTTAGGGGTGTGTTGGGGTTAGTGTTGGAGGTAGAATTGAGGGGTTTCCACTGTTTAGGCACATCAGGGGGTCTCCAAACGCAACATGGCGCCACCATTGATTCCAGCCAATCTTGTATTCAAAAAGTCAAATGGTGCTCCCTCACTTCCGAGCCCCGACGTGTGCCCAAACAGTGGTTTACCCCCACATATGGGGTACCAGCATACTCAGGACAAACTGCGCAACAATTACTGGGGTCCAATTTCTCCTGTTACCCTTGAGAAAATAAAAAATTGCTTGCTAAAACATCATTTTTGAGGAAAGAAAAATGATTTTTTATTTTCACGGCTCTGCGTTGTAAACGTCTGTGAAGCACTTGGGGGTTGAAAGTGCTCACCACATATCTAGATAAGTTCCTTTGGGGGTCTAGTTTCCAAAATGGGGTCACTTTTGTGGGGTTTCTACTGTTTAGGCACACCAGGGGCTCTGCAAACGCAACATGACGTCCGCAGACCATTCCATCAAAGTCTGCATTTCAAAAGTCACTACTTCCCTTCTGAGCCCCGACGTGTGCCCAAACAGTGGTTTACCCCCACACATGGGGTATCAGCGTACTCAGGAGAAACTGGACAACTTTTGGGGTCCAATATCTCCTGTAACCCTTGGGAAAATAAAAAATTCTGGGCTAAAAAATTATTTTTGAGGAAAGAAAACGTATTAATTATTTTCACGGCTCTGCGTTATAAACTTCTGTAAAGCACTTGGGGGTTGAAAGTGCTCACCACATATCTAGATAAGTTCCTTTGGGGGTCTAGTTTCCAAAATGGGGTCACTTGTGGGGGGTTTCTACTGTTTAGCCACATCAGGGGCTCTGCAAACGCAACGTGACGCCCGCAGAGCATTCCATCAAAGTCTGCATTTCAAAACGTCACTACTTCACTTCCGAGCCCCAGCATGTGCCTAAACAGTGGTTTACCC
Organism: Ranitomeya imitator; assembly: GCF_032444005.1. Classification (NCBI taxonomy): domain Eukaryota; kingdom Metazoa; phylum Chordata; class Amphibia; order Anura; family Dendrobatidae; genus Ranitomeya; species Ranitomeya imitator. The sequence goes on from NC_091282.1 coordinate 985,464,516, forward strand.
CCACATATTGGGTATCAGCGTACTCAGGAGAAACTGGACAACAACTTTTGTGGTCAAATTTCTCCTGTTACCCTTGGGAAAATAAAAAATTGTGGGCTAAAAAATCATTTTTGAGAAAAGAATTTTTTTTTTTCATGGCTCTGCGTTATAAACTTCTGTGAAGCACTTGAGGGTTCAAAGTGCTCACCACACATCTAGATTAGTTCCTTTGGGGGTCTAGTTTCCAAAATGGGGTCATTTGTGGGGGATCTCCAATGTTTAGGCACACAGGGGCTCTCCAAACGCGACATGGTGTCCGCTAATGATTGGAGCTAATTTTCCATTTAAAAAGCCAAATGGCGTGCCTTCCCTTCTGAGCCCTGCCGTGCGCCCAAACAGTGGTTTACCCCCACACATGGGGTATCTGCGTACTCAGGACAAACTGGACAACAACATTTGTGGTCCAATTTCTCCTATTACCATTGGCAAAATAGGAAATTCCAGGCTAAAAAATCATTTTTGAGAAAAAAAAAATTATTTTTTATTTTCATGGCCCTGCATTATAAACTTCTGTGAAGCACCTGGGGGTTTAAAGTGCTCAGTATGCATCTAGATAAGTTCCTTGGGGGGTCTAGTTTCCAAAATGGGGTCACTTGTGGGGGAGCTCCATTGCATAGGCACACAGGGGCTCTCCAAATGCGACATGGTGTCCGCTAACAATTGAAGCTAATTTTCCATTCAAAAAGTCAAAAGGCGCGCCTTTTCTTCCGAGCCATGCCGTGTGCCCAAACAGTGGTTTACCCCCACATATGAGGTATCGGCGTACTCGGGAGAAATTGCTCAACAAATTTTAGGATCCATTTTATCCTATTGCCCATGTGAAAATGAAAAAATTGAGGCGAAAAGAAATTTTTGGTGAAAAAAAAGTACTTTTTCATTTTTATGGATCAATTTGTGAAGCACCTGAGGGTTTAAAGTGCTCACTAGGCATCTAGATAAGTTCCTTGGGGGGTCCAGTTTCCAACATGGGGTCACTTGTGGGGGAGCTCCAATGTTTAAGCACACAGGGTCTCTCCAAACGCAACATGGTGTCCGCTAACGATGGAGATAATTTTTCATTCAAAAAGTCAAATGGCGCTCCTTCCCTTCCGAGCCTTACCATGTGCCCAAACAGTGGTTTACCCCCACATGTGAGGTATCGGTGTACTCAGGAGAAATTGCCAAACAAATTTTAGGATCCATTTTATCCTGTTGTCCATGTGAAAATGAAAAAATTGAGGCTAAAAGAATTTTTTTTGTGAAAAAAAAGTACTTTTTCATTTTTACGGATCAATTTGTGAAGCACCTGGGGGTTTAAAGGGCTCACTATGCATCTAGATAAGTTCCTTGGGGCGTCTAGTTTCCAAAATGGGGTCACTTGTGGGGGAGCTCCAATTTTTAGGCACACGGGGGCTCTCCAAACGTGACATGGTGTCCGCTAAAGAGTGCAGCCAATTTTTCATTCAAAAAGTCAAATGGCGCTCCTTCCCTTCCAAGCCCTGCCGTGCGCCCAAACAGTGGTTTACCCCCACATATGAGGTATCAGCGTACTCAGGACAAATTGGACAACAACTTTCGTTGTTCAGTTTCTCCTTTTACCATTGGGAAAATACAAAAATTGTTGCTGAAAAATCATTTTTGTGACTAAAAAGTTAAATGTTCATTTTTTCCTTCCATGTTGCTTCTGCTGCTGTGAAGCACCTGAAGGGTTAATAAACTTCTGGAATGTGGTTTTGTGCACCTTGAGGAGTGCAGTTTTTAGAATGGTGTCACTTTTGGGTATTTTCAGCCATATAGACCCCTCAAACTGACTTCAAATGTGAGGTGGTCCCTCAAAAAAATGGTTTTGTAAATTTCGTTGTAAAAATGAGAAATCGCTGGTCAAATTTTAACCCTTATAACTTCCTAGCAAAAAAAAATTTTGTTTCCAAAATTGTGCTGATGTAAAGTAGACGTGTGGGAAATGTTATTTATTAACTATTTTGTGTCACATACCTCTCTGGTTTAACAGAATAAAAATTCAAAATGTGAAAATTGCGAAATTTTCAAAATTTTCGCCAGATTTCCGTTTTTATCACAAATAAACACAGAATTTATTGACCTAACTTTACCACTAACATGAAGCCCAATATGTCACGAAAAAACAGTCTCAGAACCGCTAGGATCCATTGAAGCGTTCCTGAGTTATTACCTCATAAAGGGACACTGGTCAGAATTGCAAAAAACGGCAAGGTCTTTAAGGTCAAAATAGGCTGGGTCATGAAGGGGTTAATGTTGTAAATCCACAATTAACTCTACACACCAATAGCATAATACAACAGAGCTCAAAGTTGGAGATGCTAAATGTCAGGAATTAAAGATAGAATGTTTCCCTTTAAGGGGGAGATCTCCCTTAGGCTAAAATACCAGCACCATTGCATCCTATACAACCTGACGCTGTAAGCAAGGCTTCCAAAGTAGAGTCTCAGTGAGGCACATCCGTGCAATAAGCGGGTGGTAGCAAAAGGAGGGTTGACACCGGGCACAAATGCCCAACGCGTATCGCCAGTGATACTGGCTTCCTCAGGGGCAATGCATGCAGTGACCAAAATGTGTCCTTAAATACCTTTAAATGTGTCTTATTTGCATATACATAGGGTGACACTGTGGTATGACCTTATTATAGGTCTGAGTTCTGAAGACTTTTGTTGTGCTTTACAATTTTAAATGTTTTTAATTGTTCTTGTGCAGTGTTTGTGTGTTGTAATAAACTTATATAATCTTTGATTTATTTGTGTGGTGATCCCTTTAATATGCATGCTACCCTTTTCTCTTTGGTTCTATGTTGCGCTTCTTTGTAGCATGCTATAGGTGATCCTTGGCGGTGGTGCCCGCCTAAACATTGTTTTCTTAGCTTGGTAGACCCCGTTACAGTATCCATATACGACCCCATAGGGGGCAATGAAAGAAGTGTGGATATCTTTTTAGGCCTTCTGTATTGTGATAGCAGCCATCTCTTATAGGGAAAACACGGGGAGAGCTAATACTAATACAATGGATGTGTAAAATATTGGGGTGTATTTCAAGCACTGGGATGTTGATATCCTAATAGACAGGTCCGAAAACGATAATGTACAATAATATGTGAGCCTTAAATCAAAGGCAGAAAGCAGCAATGGTCAAGTCAAAAATCATAATATTACCAGGTCCCCGTAATCCTAAGGAAAACAGGCATAGGACACTATTTTGCTTAGCCCTCTGGGAGAAACGGATGTCCATTCTAAAAATCCACTCACTTTTTCCTCTGTAGTATTTTTCTATCAAAATCCCCCCCTCCCCCATGTATACCTGGTTTAACTACTTCAATGACACAAAAAGAAACATGCTTAAGATTATCTTTATGTACACTATTAATGTGTCTAGCCAGGGGGGTATCACGATTGTGGTGGATATCCCCCTTAGGCCATGTTCACACTATGCGTTCTGTCCTGCGGGTTCTCCCGCAGCGGATTTGATAAATCTGCAGGGCAAACCCGCTGCGGTTATCCCTGCAGATTTATCGCGGTTTGTCCTGCGGGTTCTGCTGCGGGATTTACCCCTACTATTGATGCTGCATATGCAGCAATATGCAGCATCAATAGTAGTGTTAAAAATAATAAAATCATGATGATATACTCACCCTCTGACGTCCCGATCTCCTCGGCGCTGCAGGCGGCGGTCCGGTTCCAAAGATGCTGTGCGACCAGGACCTTCGGTGACGTCACGGTCATGTGACCGCGACGTCACCGAAGGTCCTGGTCGCATAGCAAACCTGAGACCGGACGGCCGCGTGCAGCGCTGAGACTTCAGAGGTGAGTATAACATTATTTTTTATTTTAATTCTTTTTTTTTAACACAAATATGGTTCCCGGGGCCTGGAGAAGAGTCTCCTCTCCTCCACCCCGGGTATAACCCACACATTATCCGCATTACTTCCCGCATGGTGGGCACAGCCCCATGCGGGAAGTAAGCGGGTCAATGCATTTCTATGGGTGCAGAATCGCTGCGATTCTGCACAAAGAAGTGACATGGTCCTTCTTTTTTTCCGCTGCAATTCAGCGTGGTTTTTTTCGGGTTTTTCCGCATCATGTGCACTGCGGTTTTTGTTTTCCATAGGGTAACATTGTACTGTACCCTGCATGGAAAACAGCTGCGGACCCGCAGCGGCAAAATCGCCGCGGTTCCGCAGTAAAAAACGCATAGTGTGAACATGGCCTTATTCTCTCCCACCCTCCTCCTAAATTCCCTGCATGTTTTCCTGTGTAGTCCAAGGGACATGTGCAGGTAACCTGGTATACCAGGCCCACGGTTTTGCAGTTCGAGAAATCCTTTTGATGGAGCACCTTACCTGAGGAGGAACGGACGAACTGCTTGCGAGGTCTCATCCATCTGCAATTAATGCAGTCACCACATTTAAAGAACCCATGGGGGTTTTCTTTCCAGCCACGTGCAAGTAAGGGTGGGTCCCGTTCAGACTATTTGGTAAATCTGGAAGAAGGATTGTCTGTAGATGAAACGTGAGCTTTACCATAATTCGTGTGTAATGCCAAGGACAAGAATAAGTTGCCAGGATTTGGCCCGGTATCTGATATCTAGCATGCCAGGGCAAATTCTACGTCTTGAAAAATAAGGGGCAACACTTTAAATATTGTGTCTTTGTATAAAGTTTGTGTTTGCCCATAAAAGTTTAAAAACTTACGAAATGCTTCTAATTCTACTTCAGTAATAAAACTAAGTGAAATAATCAAAATCACTAAAGCAGCAAACTGTGAAAATCCAAATTTAGTCAGTCTCAAAACTTTTGGCCACATGCATATACCGTATTTGTTTTCCAAAAAGGAAAGTAGAGGTAGCACCTTAATAGTCAAAGGGTGAAAAACACAGAATCTTCTACCAAATGGGCAAAAAATGACATCACTCCAGTAATCCACTGAAGAAAATGAAGCAGTAGTTTATTTTCCCATATTGAAATACATTAGACGTTTCAGTTTCACATGGAACTTGAGCTTGAAAATGTCGCATTTATTTTGATATTTCAGATTAAACTACTATATCACTTTTTTCAAAGGATTAGTAGAGTGCTGCCATGTTCTACATATATATTTACTTATGCTGCAAAAATGTTCTAATTGTTGAACAGCTTTGCAGTGCACTATTCCGTACACAAGGTTAAAGGTTTGTCCTCATGGATTACATACCCACAGCTGCCGGCAGACTGTAGTTGGCATTGTAGTTGTGGTCACTAAAAGAGAATGCTCAGTGCAGCTGTCACATCTGTCTATGGAGAAGCAGCTGCAATACCAGACACAGTTTTATCACTACTCTCCAGTGTGATTTCCAGATAGCACTGTCCACATTGACTTCAGTGTTATTGCATATGGAGACTGGTCAGACTGCTGAGTAAACAGTCATGACATTTATTGCACCTTGCCAGTCTGTCTGTGGGAGGCGTATGTACAAAGTGGGGTAATGAATTTATGGATGCACAGATATTATTATTATAATTTACCTGGGAGCCACTCCGCATTTTTATGCTTTTAAACTAATTTTGATGATGGCAGCTTACCCAGCTGTCACTCCTTCCACCATCATTCTGAATTCATCCTCTTTGTTCCTAGTAAAAAATAATGCGGAAAAATTGCTTCAAGGTAAGAATGCTTTAAAAAAAAATAGAAAAGCCAATAATTTTTTATTGATTAACAAAATGCAATGTGAATGAATGAAACAAAACCTAAATCAAATCAATATGTGAAACAGAGATAAAGGCTTTATTGGTGCTATATCATCACTTCCAGGTCTGCTTGTTCTTCTTTACTTTGGAGATGGTTCTTAATGACTTTGGCTGTATGTTTGGGATCATTGTTCTAATAAATTTGGAGCCAATCAAACACCTCCCTGATGGTATTACATGATGGATAAGTATCTGCCTGTATTTCTCAGCATTGAGAACACAAACAGTCTGATCAAATGCCGAATTCCATTTGCTGAAATGCAGCCCCAAACTTGCAAGGAACTTCCACCATTCTTTATTGTTGCCTCAAGACACTTATTGTTATACCACTTTCCAGTCCTTTTATGAACAAACTGTATTTTGATAGTCAGATATTTCACATTTTGTATCATCAGTCCTGAGCGTCTACTGCCATTTTTCTGCACCCCAGTTCCTGTGTTTGTGCATAGTTGAATCGCATAACCTTGTTTCCATGTCGAATTAATGGTTTTTGGCTGCAATTCTTCTATGAAGTCCATGTCTGGCCAGAATTCCAAAACCCGTAGATGGGTATAGCTGGGTCCCAGGGCCGGCGTCAGCACCCGGCGTACCCGGGCAAGTGCCGGGGCCCTGGCGAGACAGGGGGGCCCATTCTGGGCCGGTGTTAGGGGCAGGCAGCCGCCTAGGGCCCCCGCTCCCCCAGGGGCACGTGGGCTGTGCTATATAGTACGTGGCTGTGTTATATAATACGTGGCTGTGTTATATACTACGTGGGCTGTGTTATATACTACATGGCTGTGTTATATGCGATCATGAATCGTATGTGTTAAAGGGGGGGCCCACTGAGACTCTTTCGCCCGGGGCCCTCAAAAACCTGGAGCTGGCCCTGCTGGGTCCCACTGGTGGTTGTCAGTTCTGAGCTGTTGGCAAGAAAGAAAGATGAAGAGTACACAGAGCACTTCTGCAAGAATGACTCGGTGATACGGGAAGAAACTGAGAATGGAAATGATAGACAGCCAAACATACTGAAAGATGAAGTTGATGCTGCGATAAAGCTTCTGTCAAACAACAAAGCATTGGGGTGTGAAAATATTCCAATAGAGCAAAAAAAGTCCTCTGAAGCAGCAATTGATGTCATTGCATGCCTGTGTCAACAGTTATGGACAACTGGTAAATGGCCCAAAGACTGGGCAAGATTGGTGTTTATTCCTATTCCACAGAAGGGAGATGCTACCCACTATGGAAACCATCGGACTAATTCGCTTATACCTCATGCCAGCAAAATACTAATGAAGATCCTACAAATTACAGAATTACTCTGACAAAGAGCTGCCAGAGGAACAGTTAGGTTTCATAAAAGACAAAACCCAAAATGAAAACAAAATAAGTAAATACCCTGCACTAAATACATAAATAGCAATAGTGCATTAAATTAATATAGGGTACTTAGTTAACATACCACATCAAGGTGACCCTATTTGGGACGGTCCTAACCTCTAGCATTAAAATTTTACAATTTGGCAAGTGATGTAAAATGTGAGTAAGGACTGAGAAAGACTCAGACCCAGCTAAAGGACACTCAACAATAGGTAACTACATGAATGGAGAAAAAAATATATATTCAACATAGTTGTTCAGGGGAAGGATACAAAAAGCTGTCTCCGAGATTTAACCTGTCAATTTCCACTGTGAGGAACATATTAAGGAAATGGAAGAACACAGGTACAGTTCTTGTTAAGGCCAGAAGTGGCAGGTCAAGTAAAACATCAGAAAGGCAGAGAAGAAGAATGGTGAGATCAGTCAAGGACAATCCTCAGACCACCTCCAGAGAGCTGCAGCATCAACTTGCTGCAGATGGTGTCACTGTGCATCGGTCAACTATACAACGCACTTTGCACAAAGAGAAGCTGTATGGGAGAGTGATGCGAAAGAAGCCGTTTCTGCAAGCACGCCACAAACAGAGTCGGCTGAGGTATGCAAAAGCACATTTGGAGAAGCCAATTTCTTTTTTTGAAGAAGGTCCTGTGGACTGATGAAACAAAGATTGAGTTGTTTGGTCATACAAAAAGGCGTTATGCATGGCAGACAAAAAGCACAGCATTCCAAGAAAAACACTTGCTACCCACAGTAAAATTTGGTGGAGGTTCCATCATGCTTTGGGGCTGTGTGGCCAATGCCGGCACCGGGAATCTTGTTAAAGTTGAGGGACGCATGGATTCCTCTCAGTATCAGCAGATTCTTGACTATAATGTTCATGAATCAGTGACAAAGTTGAAGTTACGCAGGGGATGGATCTTTCAGCAAGACAATGATCCAAAACACCGCTCCAAATCTACTCAGGCATTCATGCAGAGGAACAATTACACTGTTCTGGAATGGCAATCCCAATCCCCAGACCTGAATATCATTGAACATCTATGGGATCATTTGAAGAGAGCTGTCCATGCTCGGCGACCATCAAACTTATCTGAACTGGAATTGTTTTGTAAAGAGGAATGGTCAACAATACCTTCATCCTGGATCCAGGAACTCATTAACCCTCCGTCACATACAATATTCGGACTAACGAGTTCACATACAATGTGCCTGTCAGGCGCCTGCTGGAAAAATACCTATAATATCTAATGTTTGCAATTTCAGTGCTCTAAAAGTGATCAGTGACCTTCATAGGGATGTAATAAAAGAGACTACACATAATCAGTTGCAAAAAAAAACATTTACTTAACATAAAACTAATAACTATGAAATACAAACTTTTCAAAACTCCCGCCAAATAGTCCCCAGTTCGACTCTCTCAAAAAAATGTACAAAGAAAATTTTTGAACACAAACTTAATTTTAAGGTACCTTAAGTACTATTAAAAACATATTCAATCAGAAGTAGATGCTGAGGTTTCCCCAGAAAAGTCACACTTGCAGAGCAAATAGCAAGAATTACACACCATTTTTGCATGTGTCAGGCAAATTGCTTTATGACATTTGAGACATTCATAATTTGAAAGCCTTCTGGTTCCGCTTTCCGTTTGGCAGGTGGTGCATCTCCTTCTTTTGTGAGGTGGTGCAGATGGTGACTTTTCACCATCATCTTCTGGGCGGAACCTTTTGAGCTGAACTTGAAGGCGAGAGGGGATACCGATTGTTTTCACGCTTCTCCTGCGTAGCTCTCCAAGTACTAGTTCATGGGCCAATTTTTTCAGATACAATCGTCTACGGAGTGGTTCAAGCTTGTTTTCAAGATAAATTACTTGTGAATTTATACCACCCAAATTCAACATAGCAAAAAATATGACCATTGGCTAGCGTTTGATGTTTCTGCTGACGTTGAAAGTGGAGCACATCTGATCTGCTGTATCCACACCCCCTTTGGTGGCATTGTAAAATGTAATTATCTCCGGGTTTTTTTCTGCCCCAGTCCCAGGATCGATGGCAGCATCATCATGAAGTGTTGATAGAAGAAGTACGATTTTTTTGGCATGTGGTACATAGGAAACTAAAGCCTTTCCATTATGGAATGCAAACATACTGCTGTACTGTTGTCTCTCTTTCACACTTACAAACTGTGGCGGCAATTCCCTTTTGTTTTTTCTTACAGTTCCCACATATGACAGCTTCTGAATTTTCAGATAATCAATCAGATCACAACTTGTAAACCAATTGTCAGCTGTAATATTGCGACCCGATCCAAATAAGGGTTCAGCCAGTCTTTTTACAACATCAATGGGTTTGTTGCTCACACAGTAAGGACCTTCTGGTTGTTTTCCTGCATAAACTTCCACGTTGTAAGTGTAGGTCTTACTGGCATCAACAAGGGCATACATTTTTATTCCATATTTGTTTGGCTTTGATGGAATATATTGACGAAAGGCACATCTACCACGAAAACCAGGGAGCATTTCGTCAATAGTGAGATTCTCTCCAGGGTAATAACTTTGTTTACAGTTTACAACAAATCTTTGAAATATATCACGAATTGCAGCAAGTCGGTCATGTGTTTTGCGTTCGGTTCGAGTAGTTCTGTCGTCAAACCGAAGGCAACGAATTAGAATCTTGAATCTGTTTATGGACATAACAAGGCTAAATTTTTCAACTCCATCCCCATCTTTACCCCAAAGTTCCTCCAAACTTTGTCTATTTGCCCTATAAGCTCCTGCAAGGTACAGTAATCCAAAAAAAGCACGCAGTTCTATTTCATCTGTGGGCTTGATGGTTCTGTTGCAGATGTACTTGTCCTTTATAATGTCTATATATTGGTTGGTATATGTGACAATAGAGTCCAGAATGTCATCTGTAAATATACTGTTCCAGCATTCAACTGCAGTTTTTGCATTACGTGCAGTTCCTATTACTGCAGGATGGTGAGTAATAATTTTAAAGGTTCCCTACGTTTTTTCTGGAATGGCTTCTTGTTCCATTTAGTATTTTTATCTTTTCCAATATAATATGATCCAACTTCTTCATCCTCACCACTGTCACCATCTTGCTCTGTTTCAGAATCCAGGACACATTCTTCCACCTCATCATGAGAATCAATCTCACTTTCCTCTCCTAAATCCTCATTCAGTGTGAGGTCTCTATCATCTAACAGCATGTTTGTTACTTCCTCAACATCAAGTTGTTTGGATAAATTGTACATTTTCCTCTCCATTTCAGCAGATAATCTGAATCAAGACAAGGGATATGTTAGGGAACTACTGTATATGCCTGAGCAGCACACTTTCTTTTATAAAATCTCCCTTATTTCTATGAAATATCCTCACATTTTGTGCTATACATTCATAAAACAAGCGAAATAAACTATTGTGATGAATAAAAACATAAAATACCAACCTTACTGAATGTGACGTATTCACATACAATGAGCATGAGAGATCTGTGCAGCTATATCCTCTCCCCTGAAGCTCTGAAATCCAACTGTGATATCAGGTTTCACAGACCTTTAAGAGACAGGAGACTACCTGGAGGGAGGGGGTTTCCTCACAATCTGGTGAGGAAGGAGAAATGAAAGTAAAAGAGAAGCGCCTGTCAGATCAGTTGTATGTGACGGAGGGTTAAAAGCTACAGGAAGCGACTAGAGGCTGTTATTTTTGCAAAAGGAGGATCTACTAAATATTAATGTCACTTTTCTGGTGGGGTGCCCATACTTATGCAGCTGTCAAATTTTGTTTGAATGCAGATTGCACATTTTCAGTTAGTACAATAAACCTCATTTCAAGGCAGAAACATTACTGTGTCCAACAGTTATTAGATATATGAAATTGAAATAGCTGTTGCAAAGCAACCAATTTTTATAAAACATTAGGCTTAAGATTAATAGGGGTGCCCAAACTTTTTCATATAACGACGCCTGTCACGGCGTCAGAAAAGCAGGCTTGCGTACCTGTGGTGCCGGCCTTCAGGTGACTGGAAGCGCTGTCCACGGGTCCCCTGAGGGCTTGGTGTACGTGCGGCACAGTCAGTGCTGTTCTAGCTCGGTCCGCCGTGCCGCCTCCCCCTGCTGCTCTCCTCGTGCCAGCTCTCCATTGGTAGAGTGGCCAGACTGATATCCGGAAGTGGCGAGTACCACTGATGTCACGGGTGCAGAGCATGCTGGGTAGGGGTGTACCCGGGTGACGTCAGGGGGTATGCCGGATATAAGATGGCGGTGCCCTATGCGCCGATATCCAGGATACTAAGCAAGATGGCATGCCCAGTCGACTTTTGCAGGGGAGGGTGAGGGCAATCGTCTGGACTAGAAGGGAGACCTCACAAGATGGAGCTGTCTACCCCTTAAAGGTGAGCAGCAGAGCAGGTGGCTGCTAAAGGCTCCAAGTCATTGTACCTGGTGATCATGGACTAAGGCAATCTTCAGCAGCAGCAGGCAAAGCAGCCAACTGCTCACCATCAGCATGAACACAAGGGAGGCACTGTTTGAGTGGTGATAGGAGCAGCAGCCATCCCAGCTAGAGGAGCAGGGCATCCCAGGCTCCTCGGTGTCCAGAGAGAGTATGTTATGTGTCCCACCACAACCACAGCATCCAAATATGGAGAGGCCTAGGAAAGCTAGCGTTAAGAAGAGGAACAGGGAGTGTGAGCTATGCAAAAAAACCCTATCAGTGGACTGGCAAAAGGACCTCTTCTCCGACTGCATCCACAGGACCATTAATGAGGAGACCCCTGACTTTGCAGCAAGCCTTCAGGCCGTTATTAGATCCGAAGTGGAGGGCTCTCTTAAAACGCTGTCAAAGAGAAAAAGAAACTCAGGGAGGTCACTTGTAGCTCTGACTCCTCTCCAAGTTCGTCAGAAGGACAATGCTATGCTGAGTCATCATCCTCTTCATCGGACAGTGACATGAGGGGGCAGACCGTGCTTTCCGGTGGAGGACACGGATAAGCTGCTTAAAGCCATTAGAACAACTATGGGCTTAAAAGAAGAGAAAATAGGCAAGTCTCTTGAGGATGTTTGGGGGATTAGAGGAAAAAAAGATATGCACCTTCCCGGTCAATGCTAAGGTCCAGGATCTCATTAGCAGAGAGTTACATAGTTACATAGTTATTAAGGTTGAAGGAAGACTATATGTCCATCTAGTTCAACCCATAGCCTAACCTAACATGCCCTAACATGTTGATCCAGAGGAAGGCAAAAAAAACCCATGTGGCAAAGAGTAAGCTCCACATTGGGGAAAAAAATTCCTTCCCGACTCCACATACGGCAATCAGACTAGTTCCCTGGATCAACGCCCTATCAAGGAATCTAGTGTATATACCCTGTAACATTATACTTTTCCAGAAAGGTATCCAGTCCCCTCTTAAATTTAAGTAATGAATCACTCATTACAACATCATACGGCAGAGAGTTCCATAGTCTCACTGCTCTTACAGTAAAGAATCTGCGTCTGTTATTATGCTTAAACCTTTTTTCCTCCAAACGCAGAGGATGCCCCCTTGTCCCTGTTTCAGGTCTATGATTAGAAAGATCATCAGAAAGGTCTTTGTACTGTCCTCTCATATATTTATACATTAAAATAAGATCACCCCTCAGTCTTCGTTTTTCCAAACTAAATATCCCCAAGTGTAATAACCTATATTGGTATTGCAGACCCCCCAGTCCTCTAATAACCTTGGTCGCTCTTCTCTGCACCCGCTCCAGTTCAGCTATGTCTTTCTTAAACACCGGAGACCAGAACTGTGCACAGTATTCTAATTGTGGTCGAACTAGTGACTTGTATAGAGGTAAAATTATATTCTCCTCATGAGCATCTATGCCTCTTTTAATGCATCCCATTATTTTATTTGCCTTTGTAGCAGCTGCCTGACACTGGCCCCTGAATATGAGTTTGTCATCCACCCATACACCCAGGTCTTTTTCATTGACGGTTTTGCCCAGAGTTTTAGAATTAAGCACATAATTATACATCTTATTACTTCTACCCAAGTGCATGACCTTACATTTATCCCCATTAAAGCTCATTTGCCATTTATCAGCCCAAGCTTCTAGTTTACATAAATCATCCTGTAATATAAAGAGTGTGGAGGAGACCAGAGAAATTCTTTTGAGGAGAAGGATGCAGAGTTGTGGGACAAGGTCCCTAGAATCGATGGCGCTGTGTCTAGGTCTTCTAAGAGGTCAGCACTTCCCTTTGAAGATTCGGGGGTACTCAGGGACCCATTGGATAAGAAGGCGGACACTTACCTAAGGCACACGTGGGAAGCCGCAACGGGAGGTCTGAAACCAGCAATCGCCGGAACTTGTACCGCACGTTCCCTTATGATTTGGCTACAACAGCTGGAGGAACAGCTTAAGTCCATGTCACCAAGAGATAGAATCTTGGTAAACATGCCTCTGTTGCACAGAGCCGCAGCATTCCTGGCAGATACATCCGCTGACTCTGTGAGACTGGCCGCTAGGTCTGCTGGTCTATTGAATGCGGCAAGATGGATCTTGTGGCACAAGGGCTGTCCTGCAGATCTGCAGTCGCAGAACAAGTTATGTTCCATACCGTGTGATGGCCAGTTTTTGTTTGGGAAAAAGTTGGATCACATCCTGGAAAAAGCTGGTGACAGGAAGAAGGGCTTTCCCAGGTTCTTGGGAGAGCTGAGGAGGTCTTCATTTCAAAGGAAAAAATTCAATAAAGGACGTCCTCCGGTGGAAAGAAAGAAGAGGGAAGGTAGAAGTAAAGGGGCGTAAGGATTCATGTTCGGTGGTCCTTCTTCCGCTTCCAAGACGTCCTCACAATGACCCTAGAACAGCAGTAGGGGGGTGGTTTTCCCTCTTTATTCCGGCCTGGGAGAAGATCTCCAGCACCTGGGTTCTGGATATTGTAAGGGAAGGCCAGAAATTAAAGCTTTACCATCTGCCACTTCAAACATTTGTAATAACCCCCATCAGAAGCTCATCAGGAGAACAACTTGCCCTAGAGACAGAGATTCTTGGCTTAGTAGATAAACAGGTTCTATGTAAAGTTTTGGGCGATTAATGGAAGGAGATTTTATTCCCCCGGCTCATTTAGGACCATCATAAATCTGAGAGATCTCAATTGTTGGATAAAAAAATCACACCTTCAAGATGGAGTCGGTGAAACCAGCATAAAACTTTATCACAAATGTTTTATAGTTGTAGGCGACTTAAAGGATGCTTACTATCACATCTTGATCCATCTGGACCATCAGAAATACCTTTTGGTGGCACTGTACATTCAAGCAGAAGTCAGATATTTTCAGTTCTAAGCTCTTCCCTCTGGGTTGTTAAAAGCCCCAAGAGTGTTCACCAAATTGATTGCAGAGATGACAGCCTTTTTTTCGTATCCAGAACTCAGTCATCGTTCCTTATCTGGACGACTTTCTAATAGTAGGCAGATCGGAGGACCACTGTGCTATGCAGTTGAATGAGGTTACAGTAGTCTTACAAAAGCTTGGCTGGATGATGAACACTCAAAATTAATAATGCAACCCCTAAAGGTACAGATATTCTTCGGTCTTATGCTAAACTCCGAGCTGCATGCTTGTTTCTTTCCTGAGAACAAGGTAGAAAAGCTGGTGAACCTAATCTCTGCAGCCATAAATGTCCCTGAGAAAAACAATGTCCCTGTTGGGAACCGCAATGTCCTGTATCCCAAAAGTTAAATGGGCCCAATTCCACACCAGGCAGCTGCGATGGGATATACTGTCTGCACAGAGATCGCTACAAGGGCATTTAGAAGGGAAGGTAGATCTTTCAGAGGTCAAGAACTCCCTCAGATGGTGGACAGACAGGGGAAACTTAACATCAGAGGTCCCATGGGTAAGGCCAGTAAATGACAAAACCAAAACAGATGTGAGCATCTCAGGTTGGCGGGCAAACCTGAGGGGTCAGGCAATTCAGGGGTCTTGGGCACCTCCATAGCTAAAAAGATCATCAAATCTAAAAAAATTGTGGGTGGTGGAAAGCTTTCTTCCTCTCCTCCTGGGTCGGCACGTCCACGTTGTGTCGAACAATCATGCCACAGTGGAGTATATCAATCACCATGGGGGACGAGTTCCCTCACAATAATGGTAGCAGCAAACAACATCCTCTGGATGGCAGAAGAACATCTTTTGTCCCTTATGGCACTACACATAAGGGGAGCGGAGAACGTTGAGGCAGACTTTCTAAACCACAACAAGCTAAAGCAGGGAAAATGGGCACTAAACCCCATAGTGTTCCAACAGATAGTCCATCTAGGGAGTTGTCGGAAATAGATTTGATTACTGACTGACACAACAGAAAGGTAAACAGGTTCTGTTCTCTAAATCCCAGAGAAAACTCATTTGTATTAGACTCCCTCCAGATTCCCTGGGACTTCAGGATTGCTTACGCCTTTCCTCCAATAGCGATAGACCCAGCAGTCGTGAAGATGATCAGGGAGTATCAGCCGAGAGTGATTATGATTGCCCCCTTCTGGCCAAAAAGACCATGGTTTTCCCTGCTAAGGGCAATATCCTTATCAGATCCATGGATCCTGCTGGAGATCCCGGACCTTCTTATGTAGGGGCCAGTATTTCACACTCAAGTAAAGGGCTTCCATCTAGCAGCGTGTAATTTGAAAGGGCAGTACTGAGTAACGGGGTTTTCGCCGAGGTTAGTTTCCACCTTGCTAAAAAGTAGCAAACCCATAGCAATGAGAATCTACTGCAGGACATGGAAAAAATTCTCGGGGTTTTTAGGGATGCCATTAGGTCAAAAGCCTCCAGTCAGTCCCATCCTAGAGTTCCTTCTGTCAGTGTTTGAACTGGGGTTGGCTACTAATACCCTTAGGGCCCAGGTGTCTGTTTTGGGTGCATTGTATAGTTGTAACCTGGCGGCTAATACTTGGGTTGCAAGGTTCATAAAATCCTGTGATAGATACAGACCAGTCCTAGTCCCGAGGGTTCCCCCATGGGATCTGAACCTGGTACTAAAAGCTTTGACCAGAGAGCGGTATGAATCTGTACAGTAAATATCGGCATATCTTAACCTCAAAACAATCATTAGTGGCTCTGACATCAACTCGTAGGGTCAGTGATTTACAGGGCCTTACTATAAACCCTCCTTATACACAAATATATGAGGATAGTTGTGTTAATACCTGATCCAGTTTAACTTCTCAAGGTAGTTTTGAAATGTCATCGAAGTGAAGAGATTGTCCTACCCTCCTTCTGTAATAACCTTAAGAATTTGGGGGCGAGGAAGTTTCATAATATTGATGTAAGAAGGACGCTGTTACAGTATATATCCGTGACTAGCCAGTGGAGGAAAGCTCAATCCCTGTTTGTAGCCTTCCAGGGTAGTAGGAAAGGTTTCAGGGTAGCAAAAAGTACCATGGCCAGATGGATTAGGGATGCCATTAGTTTAGCTTACTTTGCTAGTGGTGCTCCGATCCCTGATGGCATCAAGGATCATTCCACCAGAGCTGTGGCGATCTCCTGAACAGAGAAAGCGGAGGTATCAATTGATCAAATTTGTAAGGCTGCTACATGGTTCTAACCATCTACCCTCTTTAGGCACTATAGATTGGATCTATCCTTAACCTTTGGTTTGTTAGAAGGGTGCTGCAAACAGTTATCCCTCCCTAAGGTGTTTCTAATTCTCCAAAAGTCTCTTAGGTGTACTGTCATGGGTAAAGGAAAAACACCAAGGTTACTTACCAGTAGCCGGTTTTTCCAGAACCCATAACAGCACGCACCCGTATATTCTCCTCCTTTTTTTTCACCTTATGTATGTGCATTATAGTTTGGGTGTGTTTATAATGTGGTGTTGGTTATATGTGTAAATTAATCGGGAGGTCCTCTTATGCTGAAACGGGGGCGAGATACCGCCCTTTTATTTCAGTAGGTTCCTGTCCTAGCTGGGCGGCTCCCTCTCTCAGGTGTGCTTTCATGGGTTCTGGAAAAAACGGCTATCGGTAAGTAACCTTGGTCTTTTTGGACTACAAGACGCACCTAGGTTTGAGAGAAGGAAATTGGAAAAAGAAATTGAGGCAAAAAATGTGGTCAATTCTGTACTTAATATCCCCTGTCCTGGTGTATATGGTTGCCTCATACCCATCCTGGTATGCATGGCCCACTCATCCCCATCCTGGTATGTATGACCTCCTCATCCCCATCCTGGTATGTATGGCCTCATCTCCATTCTGTATGTACGGCCCCCTCATCCCTAGCCTGGTAGGCATGTCCCCCTTATCCCTAGCCTGGAAAGCATGGTCCCCCTCATCCCTATCCTGATATGCATGACACTCTCATCCTTATCCTGGTATGCATGGCCCCTCTCATCCCTATCCTGGTGTGCATGGCCCCCCCTCCCTATCCTGTTATGCATGGCCTCCTCATCCCCATTCTGGTATGCATCGTCCCCTCATACCTATCCTGGTATGCCGGACCCCCATCTCCATCCTCATATGCAGGGATCCCATCTCTGTCCTAGTATGCAGGGCCCCATCCTTATCCTGTTATGCAGGGCCCCCATCTCTTTCCTGATATGCATAGTCCCATCCTTATCCTGGAATGATTGGAACCAATCCCCATCCTGGTTTGCAGGGCCCCATCCCCATCCTGGTTTGCAGGACCCCAATTCCCATCCTGGTATGCATGGCCCCATCAGAAAAACATAAAAAAAAAATATATGTATTACCCTTTTCTTTCTACGCTACCACGTAGCGTCTTGTTCCGATGTCAGTAGCTTCTTTATGCTTGTAAGCAGCGCATGGCAAGAACCTCATTTGCTGCTTACAAGCCGAGGACAGCTGCCGGAATACTCGCTGCTCTGCACGCCGGGACAATGTGCAGGGACACGTGAAAGCCCGGCAGCTGCTTACAAGTATAAAGCAGCTGCTGGCATCGGAACAAGATGCTGCAAGGGAGCGCAGGGAGGTAAGTATAAGGGTGCGTGTCCACTGTGCGTGATGACAGCGCTTTGGATAGAGCGGAAAACCTGCTCGGCCCAAAGCACCGCGCCCATCTGTATGTGCGGTGATTCTGGATGTGTTCATTGCACACATCCGGAATCTCTGCACCCCATACATAGGGCCCTGTGATTTACCCTGCGGTGACGGAGCGTCACTGCAAGGTAAACAAACATGCTGCATTCTAAAAAGACATGCTGCATGTCCGTAAACGCAGGGCCACCGGATGCATGTTCGCACGTATAGTGGAGACGGGATTTCATAAAATCCCATCCACTATGCTGTAACATCTGGACGCTGCAATCCGCAGCTAATCCGGATGTAATACTGAACGTGGACGCATACCCTAATGGTTTTTTTTTTTGTTGTTTTTCTGATGGGGCCCTGCATACCAGGATGGGGATGGAGGCCAATCATAACAGGATAAGGATGGGGCCATGCATACCAGGATGGGGATGGGGGCTAATCATACTAGGGAAAGGATGGGGTCATGCGTACCAGGATGCTATTAAACAGAAATGAATATTTACTGCATTCCACTCCCATGGGCGTGGGATGCAGTGAATATTCATTTCTCTTTAGCAGTGGGCACAGGAGTTAGTCGCTGCAGCCACCTCCTGTGACCCGCTTCTCTGTGTGCTCCCCCACCTCCCCACCACAACCAGAGCAGGTACATCAGGACTATAAGACGCACTCCCATTTTCTCCACATTTTTCTATGAAAAAAGTGCGTCTTATGGTCTGAAATACACGGTAGCTGCTTCCTGTCACCATTTCTCTTCAATTTATATACAAAAGCTATTTTCAGAGATGCTGGACTTGCCGGAAAAGGATTGATCAAAATTGGTGGACGAATCACTAAAGGGAACCTGTCAAATTTTGCGTACCCCCGAACCATCAGCAGTTGTCTACATATGTAAATAACCTGCCTGATAGTCCCTTTAGAAAAAGTATTCCTAAAGTCTATTTATGATATGTAAATGTGGTCTTTGGCTAGTCGATGGGTTGTTGGTGTTCCCAGACTAGTCTGCCGACATACCATGCTATCACACCCCTATGAGTGTGATAACATGACTTAAAAGAATTGGCGTCATTGCTACTGCTACACACACCTCGCGCATTGTTTATGTGTGCCGGCTTTGGAGAGGTGCACTGCACATGATCAGAAGTCTTCTGCCTGGCTTCAGAGGATCATTGTTGTGAGGGAAAGAAGCTGCGCGCATGTGCAAGGTATGTATTAAGCTGGCGATTATGCCAGCGTTTGTAAGCCATGTTAAGTGGGCTGACTTTTTTGGGAACACGAATGCCCCATCGACTGGTCAGAGGCCTCATTTACATATCATAAACAGACTTAAACATATATTTAGAAAAAGTAACTTTAATGTGTGTAATGTAATAAAGGGACTGGTAGGCAGGTAATTTAGCTATGTAGATACCACTGCTGGTGGTTCTGAGGACAAAGGGGAACTGACCGGTTCCGTTTAACAATCAAATATGCAGATGATACAACTTCCCCACTTCTGGACAACTACTGATTAAGGGTTATGTGCACATGTTGCGGAAAGGTGTGCGCACTGATTTTGGTAAATCCACACTGCGGATTTACAGCGGTTTTGTGCGGTTTTACACCTGCGGATTCCTATTATGGAGCAGGCGTAAACCGCTGCTGAATCCGCACAAAGAATTGACATGCTGCGGAATAAACGCAGCGTTTCCGCACGTTTTTTTTTCGCTGCATGTGCACTGCGGATTTTGTTTTCCATAGGTTTACATGGTACTGTAAACTCATGGAAAACTGCTGCGAAACCGCAGCGTCAAAACCGCTGCAGATCCGCCACAAAATCCGCAACGTGTGCACATACCCTTAGAGTGGACATAAGCATAATGAGTCTTATATATGCTGCGCTAAGTTTGCTTGGTTGCCATATATGGGTTTGTTTTTTGTGTAACAAGATGCAATCTTTGACACCATCATTTATACCATTTTGGCGTTTATGTAGCTTTTTATCTAATTCTTTTTTTGAAAGTTGGGATAATCAAAACAATGTTTTTCAATTTTTTTTGCAATGTTCACAGACTGAGATAGATATTGAAATAGCTCTATACTACAGGTCATTACAGACACGATTATACTAAGTATGTGTTGTTTTTGCAGGGATTTTGGTGTTTTTCTTTGTACAAAGCAACCATTTTTTGTTTAAATCTGAGATTTTTTTTACCTTTTTTTTTTTTACATTTAAAAACATTTCTTTTTCTACAACACTCCCTAGTCCCACAATGGGATTTGAACATACAACCCTTTTGATAATGGGTAAAACAAAAGAAAATATGCAGTATTCCAGGTTCCATTTAAAATTTCAGTTCTCTATAAAAACATTTGTGTGGCATCAACCAAGAAGATAGATGGCATACCCTCCTACACGTTTAGAGATACAGCATTGAGTTCTTAATCGTAGACCTATGTTTGTCTCTGATTATGACTCAGTGTTGTTACTCATAGCGTAACGGGCTGTGTCATTTATGTTCCTGTTTGATGCCATACTGTAAAGGTTTTGTAGAGAATAGAATGAAGCCTGTTACGTCTCACGAACCACTCAGCACCCATAATATGTTGTGAAGTTGTATGTATATATAATAGGTTCCATGTGAGATGCATGTCCCTAATGCATCAGCCCACAGGCTGCGCCCCTGGGCAGAGGGGACACAATATTCCCGTTTTGTCCGCCCCCCACCTTTGTAATTCCGTCAGTAAATATCGGCCGGCTCTGGCCACCTGCTGCTATTGTAATGTATGTCTGGCCTGCCACTTTTCTATTGGCCTGCCCTCTGTATCTGTGTGATATATTCTGTGTCCTGTGAGTAAAGTGTTGTCAGAATGGAAATAAGTGGAGAAGCAGTGATCTTTTATATACGCCCATGTAACCAAGCAATTCCAGCCAGCGTCCTTCATTCAGACTCCAGTCAAAGCAGAGTGGACCTCCTGAAACACGGGGTGGTACTGAAAGAGGTACCCCAGCTTGGTAGACCCCGTTACACTGGTGGCAGACAGCGGGATATGATACCCCTTCTACAGGAGGAAAGGAATGAATGGAAAACAACTACCAGAAGTTAAAGAGGACTACATTAAAAGATCTGGTGGAAGTCCGAGGGTTGATCGCCAGCAACAAAACAAAAGCGGATTTGATAGCAGCCATCATGGAACACGACAGTGCAGCTCCCCCCAATGTGAACGTGGAGGAGACTGAATTCCAGAGGGAGGTAAATAAGAGACTGGCATTCTGTGGCCCAAACCCTGCAGTATAGATCATACGAGAGGTGATGGCTAATGTACGTACTGATCTGAAGGAAAAGATGGCCGAGCGGACCAGGATAGAGCTAGCCAAGATGGAGATGGCAGAGCGGACCAAAGTGGAGCTGGCCAAGATGGAGAGCAGGGGGAGCTCTGGCCGTCGACCAGGTACCTTCAACAGTAAGTCACAAAAAGATCCAGTATAATGACTTCCGACAGTTGGGGGAGGCAGAGGAAGACATTGATGGCTTTCTGCAGGACTTTGAGCGGCAGTGTGCCCTTCATCAAGTGAAGCCGGAGAAACGGGTTCAGATTCTGGCCAGCAAGCTGATAGGCCAGGCAGCGGACGCCTATCGCACGGTACCTGATGAGGACTGTATGGACTATGAGCGGATCAAAGAAGTGATCTTGGCCCGGTATGCGCTGACACCAGAGGCATACCGCCAAAAGTTCCGCGGACTTATAAAACGCGTAACCGATAACCACGCTGAATGGGCCTGTAAATTACGGCGGTCACTGCTACAATGGGTACAAGGGAGCCAAGCAACCACTAAGGAGGACGTCGTCCAGCTCTTCTTGTTAGAACGATTCTTTAATGGACTAACCCCCGAGACACAGGAATGGCTTCGGGACAGGCGGCCAACGACTCTTGAGGAAGCCGCTCGTCTGGCCGATGAACATCATGATGCCAGGAGGCCTCAGTTGTCCGGATCAAAGATGGTCACTAGGGGTCCGCCCATGGACCTGGAGGACCCCAAATCACCGAAGATTGTAGAGGGACCAGCTAGAAACCCGGCCTACCACAGTCCCCCTGGGGCGCGATGCCACACCTGCCATCAGCTGGGCCACCTGCAAAGACAATGTCCCAACCTGACTCAGCATACCCAGTGGCCAAAGGCGGGAACAGCTACATTCAGCCGGGCTGCTGTACACTGCTACCAAGGTGAAGCTGACCCGGCATTGGGGGCTACGACTAACCAAGGGGTGGAAGAGATGGAGGAAGGGCTGCATGAAGTAGACCCCGTGCAGGCAGCCTGGGCAGATAATCGACAACAGTATCGACAGGTTGTGTGGGTTAATGGGAAACGTATGCAGGGACTAAGAGATTCCTTGGCAGCTTTGACCCTTGTGAAGCCTCATCTCGTGCGGGACCAAGAGAAGACGGACCGGACAGTGGCAGTTCGTGTAGCAGAGGGAGCTATACATCGACTGCCCACTGCCAGGATTCACCTGAACTGGGGAGTCTGAGATGGCCTTGTTGAGGTCGGCTTGATGGAGGATTTGCCTGCAGATGTCTTGCTGGGAAATAGCTTGGGGCCCATGTTGTCTGCCTTCTCGGTTGCCCCTCTGGCTGCGACATATCCTGTGACCACCCGGAGACCAGCTCGAGCTGCGGAGGCGGAATCACACTCAGCGGAGGCCTAGGTAAGACATCCCAGCCCCTACACATATTCCCATAGCCAGACACATTTCTTGGGCCACCCCAGATGAATTTAAGATGGAGTTACTTGAGGATCCTTCATTGGAGGGATATTGCGGGAAGGCACAGGAGGGGAGAGGGGTAATGGAAGGGGAACAGTTTGTATGGAAGCATGGACTCCTCTACCGGATCACAGAGCAGCACCACACAGGGATGACCCCCACTATAAAATGACAGCTGGTAGTTCCCAAGAAGTATAGGCAGGAGTTACTGCAAATCTCTAATGACATACCCTTGGCCGGGCACTTTGGCATCAGTCGCACCAGGCATCGTCTGACAAAAAACTTCTTTTGGCCGGAGGTAACCTATGATGTTCGTCAGTACTGCCAGAACTGTGACAGTTGCCAGCGCATTGGCAAGAGGGGAGATCGATGCAAGGCCAAATTACGCCCTTTCCCCATTGTGGAGGAACCATTTAGCCGAGTAGCGGTCGATCTGATAGGGCCATTAGCCAAACCCAGTCCATCACCAGCAAACCCGCACATTAATGGGTTGTGTGATCGCTTTAACGGGACGTTAAAACAACTCATTTGGACTTTTACCAGGACCTACAGGGACAGGGAGAAATTCTTGCCACACCTCCTGTTTGCCTATCGGGAGGTGCCCCAAGAATCCATGAGGTTCTCCCCGTTCGAGTTGGTATACAGGAGATGGGTAAGGGGACCCCTAGTCTTAGTGCTAGAACACTGGGAAGGGGAGGGCCTCATAGAAGGGGTACCTATTGTACCCTACATGCTGGAATTCCGGGACCGCTTACAGGAGCTGACCCAGGCTGTACGTGAGAACATGCAGGTGACCCAGCGGCGCCAGCGTGTATGGTATGATCGGAGGGCCAGAGAGCGCACCTTGGAAATAGGACAGAAGGTCCTGGTGTTAGAGCCCACTAGGCAGAACAAGTTCCAAGCTGCATGGCAGGGGCCCTACCAGGTAGTGGGGAAAATAGCCGACACAGCCTATAATGTCGCCGATTGTGATGACCCCAGGGTTATCCGCATGTTCCACGTGAATATGCTGAAGCCCTACCGGGAGCGCCCTGAAGAGGTAGTGGCCATATGTGCACCTGCAGCAGAGGATTTAGCCGGACTTCCCTTGCCGGATGTCTTAGGGGAAAGGACTCAGTCTACAACATGGGACCAGGTACACTTGGGTGAAGACCTAGGCCCCCGGGAGAGACAGCAGGCGGAGGAGTTGTTGAGGCAGCGACAGAGGATGTTTTCGGGGAGACCACTCGCCTGGCACAACACAAGGTTGAGACCCAGGATCAGACCCTGCTGCGACAAAACCCCTTCCGTGTCCCTGAGTCTGTACGAGAGGGAATGTGACAAGAGATAGAAAAGATGTTGCGTTTAGGGGTCATTGAAAAGTCAGATAGTCCCTGGGCATCCCCCGTAGTGTTAGTGCCCAAGAAGGATGAGACTACACGGTTTTGTGTAGACTATCGTAAGCTCAATGAGAAAACAGTGACGGATGCATATCCCATGCCGCGTGTGGGTGATTTGTTAGACCGGCTGGCAGGTGCAAAGTATTTGACCACCATCGATCTATGCAAAGGCTACTGGCAGATTCCTTTAGTCCTGACGCTATTCCCAAGTCGGCATTTGTCACCCCGTTCGGCTTATTCCAGTTTTGAGTTATGCCATTCGTGATGAAGAATGCCCCGTCGACCTTCCAGAGGCTGGCTGACCGGCTTCTGGAAGGTCTCCAGGACTATGCTTGTGCCTACCTGGACGAAATCGCCATCTAGAGTGCGACATGGGAAGAGCATCTAAATCACCTGGAGACAGTATTGAACAGGATCCACAAGGCCGGAATCACCCTGAACCCAAACAAGTGTCATGTGGGCAAAGCAGATGTTCAGTATTTAGGGCAGTGGGTGGGAAGTGGGAAACAGCGACCAGAACCAGCCAAGATTGAGGCCATAGCCAAATGACCCACCCCGCGCACTAAAGCCCAGGTCATGGTGTTTCTAGGGACAGCGGGGTATTACAGGAAATTTGTTCCCAATTACAGCAGCGTAGCCAAGCCCCTCACTGATCTGACCCGTAAGAGCCAACCCCTCCAGGTAACCTGGACCCCATAGTGTCAGGAAGCCTTCCGCCAACTAAAGGACACCCTCACCAATACCCGTGTATTGGCCGCACCCGATGCAACTAAACGTTTCCTTGTTCACACAGACGCTTCTATGTTTGGATTGCGGGCAGTACTGAGCCAAGTCGGGCCGGACGGCCAAGAACACCCGGTAGCTTACCTGAGTCGGAAACTACTGCCCCGTGAAGTAAGCTATGCGGCCATCGAGAAGGAGTGCCTGGCAGTAGTATGGGCACTCAAAAAAGTTTTACCTCCTAACGGACCATAATCCCCTAGTCTGGCTAAATCGGATCTCCGTAGACAACGCCAGATTGCTGCGGTGGAGTTTAGCCCTACAACCTCTGGACTTCACCATCCACTATAGACCCGGCAAACAAAACGGTAACGCCGATGGACTAAGTCGACAAACGGAACTTGTACCAACCCCATAAACTTCGGTCATCCCCAAACCGATCCGTTAAGGATCAGACTGTGTATGCCGATCGCGTCGCTGAAAAGGGGATCCGTGTTACGGAACCACTCAGCACCCAGAATATGTTGTACAGTTATATTCCCCTTTTGTCGACCCCCCACCTTTGTAATTCCCACAGTAAATATCGGCCGGCTCCGGCCACCTGCGGCTATTGTAATGTATGTCTGGCCTGCCGCTTTTCTATTGGCCTGCCCTCTGTATCTTTGTGATATATTCTGTGTCCTGTGAGTAAAGTGTTGTCAGACTGGAAATACTTGGAGAAGCAGTGATCTTTTATATGCGCCCATGTAACCAAGCAATTCCAGCCAGTGTCCTTCATTCAGACTCCAGCCAAAGCAGAGTGGACCTCCTGAAACACGGGGTGGTACTGAAAGAGGTACCCAAGCTTGGTAGACCCCATTACAAAGCCGAATTCTTATTTGAACTGAAACACCAGAATTCCACTTCTGCTTTCTTGTGCTCAGTCCTAGCCCTACTGATCTGTTCTTTCTGGCTTGTTGACCTGAATCGAGCTGAGGGGGAACACTTTTGTGACTTTTCTCTGGCTACTCCCAATTTCCTTTTTCAGTTGTGAAATTTAAGGTACCGTCACACTGAACGATATCGCTAGCGATCCGTGACGTTGCAGCGTCCTGGCTAGCGATATCTTTCAGTTTGACACGCAGCAGCGATCAGGATCCTGCTGTGATGTCGTTGGTCGCTGCAGAAAGTCTAGAACTTTATTTCGTCGCTGGACCTCCTGCAGACATCGCTGAATCGACGTGTGTGACGCCGATTCAGCGATGTCTTTACTGGTAACCAGGGTAAACATCGGGTTACTAAGCGCAGGGCTGCGCTTAATAACCCGATGTTTACCCTGGTTACCAGCGTAAAAGTAAAAAAAAAAAAAAACACTACATACTTACATCCCACATTCCGCTGTCTGTCCCCCGCTGTGCTTTCCTGCACTGGCTGTGAGCGCCGGCCAGCCGGAAAGCACAGCGGTGATGTCACGGCTCTGCTTTCCGGCCGCTGTGCTCACAGCCAGTGCAGAGAAGCACAGCGCCGGGGACAGACAGCGGAAGGTAAGTATGTAGTGTTTGTTTTTTTTTACTTTTACGCTGGTAACCAGGGTAAACATCGGGTTACTAAGCGCGGCCCTGCGCTTAGTAACCTGATGTTTACCCTGGTTACTGGCATTGTTGGTCGCTGGAGAGCTGTCTGTGTGACAGCTCTCCAGCGACCAAACAGCGACGCTGCAGCGATCGACATCGTTGTCGGTATCGCTGCAGCGTCGCTTAGTGTGACGGTACCTTTAGATTGTGAACCTCATGTTGCATGGGACAGTGAGTAATTATAGGTTTCATGGCACTAGATAAGTAAAAAAAAAATCTGTTTGTCAATGGTAACAAACAGTGTAAAGAGTGGCCTCACTCTTCTGACTGTTCATCTGTTTCTTACTATCTTAACAAATCTATGGTATCCAGTAGGGGACGAGATTATGGAAGAGATTGACTATCTTGAACTACAGTATATGAAATGTCGACAAAAACTGATCAGCATTAAAATTAAATGCCATTTTTAAAATTTGTATTAATTGTATTGACCTTGTGCAGAATTTGTTAAATAATAGGACATTTGAAGAACCTACACTTATTAACTGGCGGATTATTAAGGAGATGATGATCTTTAAGGCCGGTTTCACACGTCAGTGGCTCCGGTACGTGTGGTGACAGTTTCCTCACGTATCGGAGACACTGACTCACGTAGACACATTACAATAAATGTGTCTCTGCACATGTCAGCGTGTTTTCACGGACCGTGTGTCCGTTTGCAAAACACGGAGACATGTCAGTGTTCGTGGGAGCGCACGGATCACACGGACCCATTAAAGTCAATGGGTCCGTGTAAACACATACCGCACACGAATGCTGTTTGTGTACCATCCGTGTGCTGCCTGAGGACCACACGGAACAGCGCTACAGTAAGTGCTGTCCCCTGTGTGTAGTGCTGAAGCCGCCGTTCATCCCTTCTGTCCTGCTCGGCTGAAAGCGCTTGCAGGATAGAAGGGATGAAAAATCAAGTTTTTTTTGTTAAAAATAATAGAGGTGGAGCCGCATATTCATCAGTGTAATGAGCAGTACCACGTGACCGCTCACACAGGACAGGCTGCCGGCGCTGAGAGGAGGCATCGCGGGAGCTGTGTGAGTATTTCTCTGCAATCGGGCGGGCGCACGGGGGGTGGGAGGCGGGAGGTGACCCCAAACTTTATTTTTAACAAAAAAAACAAAAAACCTTGATTTTTCATTCCTTCTCTCCAGCGAACACTGCTGGGGTGAAGGAATGAATGCCGGCATCAGCACCAAAAGCAGGGCACAGTGCTTAACTGTAGCGCTGTCTCCTGCACGGTCCGTGTTGTCCTCAGTCGGCACACGGGCGGCACACGGCTGCCGCACGTGTGCCACACTGATGTGCCACCTGAGCACACGGACACGGATAACTCCGGTACCGATTTCTCCGGTACCGGAATTATCTGGACGTGTGAGACTGGCCTAAGATAATATGTTGTTATAGTAAAATTATAGATATTCCCAAATCTGTCTTAACATGTGCTGCTTTTTTGTTGGTTGTAATCAATAAGTAGTCTACGGATATCATTAGCCCAGAAACCTGATTTTTATTGGTTTCTGCTGCATGTACTGTTAGTTAATTTCCATCTTGCTTTCTGTGTATTATTATATCTACTACATGTGTCAGTCATTGCCTGCTCGGTAATTTTGGTGATTAGCACTTTATGAATCACTCCTCCTCCTACTCTGAATGGAAACTAGAAGCTTTGGTAATGCTCCTGGAGACATCGAATAGGGATTATAGCTCTTGTCCTGTTTTGGCTTAAGAGCGGTGTTTGCTTTAAATAGCCCCACTAATGTGATAGCTTTTCCAACTCTTAAGAAAGCAATTTTCAAGGAAATGTCAACAGTTTTTCTGAAAGTTAGTTGAACTGTGTGAATACTCCACTTGTTGACTGCTTAGAGAAAGTGAACGTCTTCAGCATACTGACTCAAAATGTTCGTGAAAGCATTGAAGGCAAAAGTGTTTGCTCTAATTGCCTCTTTTTATTTGCTTCCTCTTCTTTAATAACCTATTTAAGTTTATTGATGCGGAAATGAAATACATACATTTTTTATGGCTGTTTATATTTATTGAATTTTTAAAAATACAGTAAAAGTGGTATAATCATGTAAATGGGACCAGATATGTGGCAGATTATCGCAATGACGAGGAAAAGATAACAGTTGGCCCCATGAAGTATTAATAGTCAAGTCCAATGCACTCCCAATATTAGACTCCAAATTTATTTTTACCAACAATTTTTTTTCAGCATTTACTGCTATAACCAAAACATTGAATTTATAGGCATTGCTACTTTTCTAGGAAATGGGCTCTTATGCAATAATGAAAGTACTCCGAGCACCATTTTAGAGTGTTTTTCTCATAATTTCAGTATCCCTGATGGTCTAAGACAGTTCTCCCCAAATCTGGTCCTCGAGAGCCACAAATCTGGTCCTCAAGAGCCACCAACAGGTCATGTTTTCAAGATTTCCTTAGTATTGCCCAGGTGATAATTGCATCACCTGCACAGGCAGGACTTCCATCACCTGTTAAATACTAAGGAAATCCTGAAAACATGACCTGTTGGTGTCTCTTGAGGACTGGAGTTGGGGAACACTGGTCTAAGGTATTAAAGGGAACCTGTTAGCAGGATTGTGCTAAGTAACCTACAGACAGTGTCAGGTTGGCACCGTTATACTGATTAAAATTAAATCCGTCTTGTGGTTGATTTTAATCTTTATTTTCACTTTTTAGTTAATTATATGCTCGTGCCCCGGAGCAGGCCTGAGGGGGGGGGGGGGGTCTTCATGTTTTGCTCTGATTAGGTAGGTATTCACCAATATGGCTTCTGACAGGTCACTGATCCCTCAGTGACCTGCCCCGTAGTTTACATAATGAAAGAAGAATGTGCAGTTAATTATTCTTTTTGATGGTATCCATAAGTTCCTTATAAAAAAAAAAACCTGTTTGAAAACGGCGCCGGCCACGCCTGCACAGTAGCAGCTATTGGTGATCCGATAGATTCTACTGCACAGGCACTGGCGGTGCCATCTTAGTGGAGACAATTTTCTTTTTCTGTAGCAAGATGGCGCTGCCGACTCCTGCGCATTAGCAGCTATCGGCAATCCGATAGATGCCACTGCAGAGGCGGTGCCTTCTTGAAGGTGGAAATTTTATTTTTCAAGATGGCGCCACCAGCGCCTGCACAGTATCAGCTATTGGAACACCGATGGCTGCTACTGGTCAGGCGC
Source organism: Ranitomeya imitator (assembly GCF_032444005.1). Classification (NCBI taxonomy): domain Eukaryota; kingdom Metazoa; phylum Chordata; class Amphibia; order Anura; family Dendrobatidae; genus Ranitomeya; species Ranitomeya imitator. The sequence goes on from NC_091282.1 coordinate 985,494,303, forward strand.
TGCCGGCGCCATTTTCAAACTTATTTTTTAAGGAATTTATGGATACCATCAAGAAGAATAACTACACTTTATTGATGCGATCATGGTGCATTGTATTTGCCACCTGCCTGCAGAAGGGGATTTTTAATTTTTTTTTAAATATATATAATATTCATTATGTAAACTAGGGGGCAGGTCATTGAAGGATCAGTGACCTGTTAGAAGCCATACAGATGAATACCTAATTAGAGCACCACAGGCCGCCCCGGAGCACGAGAACCATGAGAACATACAAACTTCTTGCAGATGTTGTCCTTAGTGGGATTTGAACCCAGGACCCCAAAGCTGAAATTCTGCAGTGCTAACCACTGAGCCACTGTACTATTAATGTTTATTTACCAAAACTTTCTAGTTTGACTGTGAACTTTAAAATAGACAGTCTTAAAATTCATCAATTTCATCACATGGCTCATTGTTGTTTGATAGATTTGGCACATCATTAGACACTTTTGTCTAACTTCACACAAACCATTGGTGGACTTACTTTGTGCATATATAATTTGCACCAACATTTTGCTACAATTATATATATTAACTATATTTAATTAGTCATTATTGTTGAAACTTTATCTAACTGTAGTCTGGCTTTTACTGTTTAACAAGCTCAATTCCATTCCTCTTTTTTTTGTAAGTATTTGACATTATAAAAATATGTTTCCAGTAAAGGGCAGTTTAATAAAATAAAAGCATTACTGAAAAGGTGAACCCTTGTTTATTAAATTGATGTAATTTTAGGTGCTGACTGTTCAGACATAAGAATCAGTCTGTTTTTGAAGGGCATCACCACAAATGACAAGTTTGTACTGTTAGTTCCTGCACAGAATAGACAGAACAGATGTGGTCCTTTGCTAACGGGTTTTTCAGCTTTTACAGGAAATGCTAAGGGTGGCGTAATGATATGAAATCCTTATGTTTATATCAGCTTTGGGGCCAAACAACAATTTGGGTGAAATCTATTTCAAAACTAATACATGTATGATGATGGAAAATCTGTTCTCTACTTACACTTTTGACAGGCTCAGTAATAAACCACTTGATTTATTTTGCAGAAAACTCTAATTCCCTGATTGCATGCACCGAGCAGTAATGGATTTCTTCATTTGAACATACTGGTATTTTGTACGCCAGACTTGATGGACAAGGAAGGAATAGGGCTAAGCAACAACACATGTGAAAAAGACTTGGATATACTAATAGATCACAGACTGAACTTGAGTCAACAGTGTGATGCAGCAGCAAAAAAGGCAAATGCAATTCTGGGATGTATTTACAGGAGCATACAGTCTAGATCATGTGAAGTCATTATTGCCCTCTACTCCTCTTTGGTCAGACCTCATCTGGAATACTGTGTCCAGTTTTGGGCACCACATTTTAAAAAATACATCAACAAACTGGAGCAAGATCAGAGAAGAGCTGCCTGAATGGTGACCGATCTGCAAACCATGTCCTATGAGGAACGTTTACAGGATTTGGGAATGTTTAGCTTGCAAAAAAGTAGACTGAGAGGACACTTAATAGCTGTCTACAAATATCTCAAGGGCTGTCCATTGTAGAAGGATCATCTTTATTCTCATTTGCGCAAGGAAAGACTAGAAGCAATGGGATAAAACTGAATGGGAGGAGACACAGATTAGATATTAGAAAAAACTTTTTGACAGGGTGATCAATGAGTGGAACATGCTGCCACGAGAGGTGGTGAGTTCTCCTACAATTGAAGTCTTTAAACAGAGGCTGGACAGACATCTGTCTGGGATGGTTTAGTGAATCCTGTTTTGGGCAGGGGGTTGGACCAGATGACCCAGGAGGTCCCTTCCAACTCTACCGTTCTTTGATTCTATGACAATGTGCTGAAGTTAAATGCTCCAAATTCAGTAAGAGGCATGTACTACTTAACTAATTTGATCCATCTTTCAGCTATCGTGCACCATTTTTTGCCAGTCAGGAACTGGACTACATTTCTGTCATAATCTATGCCTTTTGTGGTGTAAATTGTATTACATTTTCCAGACAAGCTCAAGCATACCGCTTCCCTGCAAAGCTATGTCGACTTTTCAAAAATATGACAGAGTACTCTGGTTAGAGCCTGTTTGTGCTCTCCTCTGAAGGGAGTAGTTCACACCATTGTAGGAAATCTTCAGTTTCTTGGCAATTTCTCGCTTGGAATAGCCTTCATTTCTAAGAACAAGAATAGACTGTCAAGTTTCACATGAAAGTTCTTTTTTTCTGGCCATTTTGAGAGTTTAATGGAACCAACTAGACCTTCTCAACTAGCTCAAAGGAAGGTCAGCTTTATAGGTTCTCTAATCAGCCAAACTGTTTTCAGCTGTGCTAACATATTTGCACAAGGGTTTTCAAGGGTATTCTAACCATCCATTAGCCTTCTCAAACAGTTAGCAAACACAAAGTACCGTAAGAACAATGGACTGATGGTTGTTGGAAATGGGCCTCTATACGCCTATGAAGATATTGCATTACAAACCAGACATTTGCACCTGGAATAGTCATTTACCACATTAACAATGTATAGAGTGTATTTCTGAATCATTTATCGTTAGCTTCATTGGAAAAAAAAACTGTGCTTTTCTTTAAAAAATAAGGAAATTTCTAAGTGACCCTAAACTTTTGAACAGTAGTGTATATAAAAACGCACAATATTGTTGCACTCCATATTAAATGGAGAAACAATGATCATAAACCAGTCAGAAAAACCATATATAAAAACAATAACACTGGCGCTCACCCAGAAAGAAACAACAGATCCTAAGCTGCTGGAATCAAGACAGAGCCTGTGCTAAAATCTGCCCATATAAAGGTTCAACACATAATACTAAAAAGATGCCGCGCTATAGGATTGTTACATGCGGATAGTGTAACACAAACCCACAATGGGAATATAGTGTATTACCTAGTAGGCACAGATTCCACCCTTCTGGCGTTGTTAGAGTTAATTTACACAAGGATTCCCGCTGGTTAATGTGTAACAGCAGGGGAAGGGGGGGCAGTCAGAAAAACCACATTAAGCATAAAAAAGTATCTTTTAAAAAAACAGTAGCTTTTCAAAAGCGGTTTTTACACCAAGGATTTTCTATTTTAAACATCATGTGAACAGATCTTAAATCTTGAATCTTTATTTTCTGAGCATTTTTTCAGCGTTTTTTCAAAAGACTTTTTCAGCATTTCAACGGGCATTTTGCTGCCTTCTTGGGGTCTTTTTCCTACATATTCTGGACATACAGTGGGTACGGAAAATATTCAGACCCCTTTACATTTTTCAACCTTTGTTTCATTTCAGCCATTTGGTAAATTCATAAAAGTTCATTTTTTCTCACTAATGCACCTCATCTTGACTGAAAAATAAGTGTAGAACTTTTTGCATATTTCTTTAAAAAAAAACCCTGAAATATCACTTGGTCATAAGTATTTAGACCCTTTGCTCAGACAGTCATATTTAAGTCACATGCTGTCCATTACCTTGTTATCCTCCTTGAGATGGTTCTACTCCTTCATTGGAGTCTAGCTGTGTTTCATTAAACTGATAGGACTTGATTTGGAAAAGCACACACCTGTCTATATAATACCTCACAGCTCACAGTGCATGTCAGACCAAATGAGAATCATGAGGTCAAAGGAACTGGCCAAAGAGCTCAGAGACAGAATTGTGGCAAGGCACAGATCTGGCCAAGGTTACAAAATCATTTCTGCAGTACTTAAGGTTTCTAAGAGCACAGTGGCCTCCATAATCCTTAAATGGAAGAAGTTTTGGGACTACCAGAAGTCTTCCTAGACCTGGCTGTCCAGCCAAACTGAGCAATCGTAAGAGAAGAGCCTTGGTGAGAGAGGTAAAGAAGAACCCCAAGATCACTGTGGCTAAGCGCCAGAGATGCAGAGATGGGAGAAAGTTCCACAAAGTCAACTATTACTGCAGCTCTCCACCAGTCTGGGCTTTATGGCAGAGTGGCCCGACAGAAGCCTCTCCTCAGTGCAAGACATATGAAAGCCCACATAGTTTGCTAAAAAAAAAAACATACGAAGGACTCCCAGACTATGAGAAAAAAGATTCTCTGGTCTGATGAGCCGAAGATAGACCTTTTTAGTAATCTAAGCGGTATATGTAGAGAAAACCGGGCACTGCTTATCACCTGCCCAATACAATCCCAAAAGTGAAACGTGGTGGCAGCATCATGCTATAGGGGTTTCAGCTGCAGGGACACGATGACTGGTTGCAATTGAATGCGGGCAAGTACAGAGATATCCTGGATGAAAACCTCTTCCAGAGTGCTCTGGACCTCAGACTTGGCTGAAGGTTCACCTTCCAACAAGACAATGACCCTAAGCACACAGACGAAAAAAACAAAAGAATGGCTTCAGAACAACTCTGTGACCATTCTTGACTGACCCAGCCAGAGCCCTGACCTAAACCCAATTGAGCATCTTTGGAGAGACCTGAAAATGGCTGGCAACCAACGTTCACCATACAACCTGACGGAACTGTAGAGGATCTGCAAGGAAGAATGGCAGAGGATCCCCAAATCCAGGTGTGAAAAACTTGTTGCATCATTCCCAAGAAGACTCATGGCTGTACTAGCTGAAAAGGGTGCTTCTACTCAATACTGAGCAAAGGGTCTGAATACTTATGACCATGTGATATTTCAGTTTGTTTGTTTTTTTATAAATTTGCAAAAATTACTACATTTCTGTTTTTTTTTCAGTCAAGAAGGGGTGCAGAGTGTACATTAATGAGAAAAAAATGAACCTTTTTGAATTTACCATATGGCTGCAATGAAACAGTGACAAATTTAAAGGGGTCTGAATACTTTCCGTACCCACTGTATTTTTACTTTATTGAGCAATAAAAAATAACCCCTAATTTTGCCACAAAAAAACTGGGAAAACTTAATGACTCGAGTATAAGCCTAGGGTGAAAAAAGCAGCAGCTACCGGTAAATTTCAAAAATAAAAATAGGTACCAATAAAAGTAAAATTAATTGAGACATCAGTAGGATAAGTGTTTTTGAATATCCATATTGAATCAGGAGCCCCATATAATGCTCCATACAGTTCATGATAGGCCCCGTATAATGCTCCATACAAAATACGCCCCATATAATGCTCCATACAGTTTATGATGGGCTCCATATTAAAATATGCCCCATATAATGCACAAATGTTGATTATGACCTCATAAGATGCTCCATAGAGACATTTGACCCATACAATGCTGCACAAATGCTGGTTATGGCCCCATAAGATGCTCCATACAATCATTTGCCAAATATATTGCTGCACAAATGCTGATTATGGCCCCATAAGATGCTCCATAGACACATTTGCCCCATATACAGGTCCTTCTCAAAAAATTAGCATATAGTGTTAAATTTCATTATTTACCATAATGTAATGATTACAATTAAACTTTCATATATTATAGATTCATTATCCACCAACTGAAATTTGTCAGGTCTTTTATTGTTTTAATACTGATGATTTTGGCATACAACTCCTGATAACCCAAAAAACCTGTCTCAATAAATTAGCATATCAAGAAAAGGTTCTCTAAACGACCTATTACCCTAATCTTCTGAATCAACTAATTAACTCTAAACACATGCAAAAGATACCTGAGGCTTTTATAAACTCCCTGCCTGGTTCATTACTCAAAACCCCCATCATGGGTAAGACTAGTGACCTGGCAGATGTCAAGAAGGCCATCATTGACACCCTCAAGCAAGAGGGTAAGACCCAGAAAGAAATTTCTCAACAAATAGGCTGTTCCCAGAGTGCTGTATCAAGGCACCTCAATGGTAAGTCTGTTGGAAGGAAACAATGTGGCAGAAAACACTGTACAACGAGGAGACCGGACCCTGAGGAAGATTGTGGAGAAGGACCGATTCCAGACCTTGGGGAACCTGAGGAAGCAGTGGACTGAGTCTGGTGTGGAAACATCCAGAGCCACCGTGCACAGGCGTGTGCAGGAAATGGGCTACAGGTTCCGCATTCCCCAGGTAAAGCCACTTTTGAACCATAAACAGCGGCAGAGGCGCCTGACCTGGGCTACAGAGAAGCAGCACTGGACTGTTGCTAAGTGGTCCCAAGTACTTTTTTCTGATGAAAGCAAATTTCACATGTCATTCGGAAATCAAGGTGCCAGAGTCTGGAGGAAGACTGGGGAGAAGGAAATGCCAAAATGCCTGAAGTCCAGTGTCAAGTACCCACAGTCAGTGATGGTGTGGGGTGCCATGTCAGCTGCTGGTGTTGGTCCACTGTGTTTCATCAAGGGCATGGTCAATGCAGCTAGCTATCAGGAGATTTTGGAGCACTTCATGCTTCCATCGGCTGAAATGCTTTATGGAGATGAAGATTTCATTTTTCAGCACGACCTGGCACCTGCTCACAGTGCCAAAACCACTGGTAAATGGTTTACTGACCATGGTATTACTGTGCTCAATTGGCCTGCCAACTCTCCTGACCTGAACCCCATAGAGAATCTGTGGGATATTGTGAAGAGAAAGTTGAGAGACGCAAGACCCAACACTCTGGATGAGCTTAAGGCCGCTATTGAAGCATCCTGGGCCTCCATAACATCTCAGCAGTGTCACAGGCTGATTGCCTCCATGCCACGCCGCATTGAAGCAGTCATTTCTGCCAAAGGATTCCCGACCAAGTATTGAGTGCATAACTGAACATTATTATTTGATGGTTTTTTTGTTTGTTATTAAAAAACACTTTTATTTGATTGGATGGGTGAAATATGCTAATTTATTGAGACAGGTTTTTTGGGTTATCAGGAGTTGTATGCCAAAATCATCAGTATTAAAACAATAAAAGACCTGACAAATTTCAGTTGGTGGATAATGAATCTATAATATATGAAAGTTTAATTGTAATCATTACATTATGGTAAATAATGAAATTTAACACTATATGCTAATTTTTTGAGAAGGACCTGTAATGCTACACAAATGCTGATTATGGCCCCATAAGATGCTCTATAGAGATATTTGCCCCCCTATAATGCTGCACATGGCCCCATAAGATGCTCCATAGTAATATTTGCCCCCATATAATGCTGCACATGGTCCCATAAGATGCTCCATAGACACATTTGCACCATATGCTGTTGCTGCGATTAAAAAAAGTCACATACTCACCTCTCGTTGCTCAGGCCACCGGCACTTGCTGTACTCACCTTTCATGTTCCACTGCTGAGCGCCGCTGTGTCTTCTGCGTCCTCTGCACTGACTGTTCAGGCAGAGGGCGGCGCACACACTAATCGCGTAATCGCGCCCTCTGACCTGAGCGTCACTGCACAGGACGCAGAAGACGGAGCAGCGCCGACGGTGGAATGCGGGACAGGTGAATATGCCCCGTTATACTCACCTGCTCCTGGCACGGTCCCTGCAGGTCCCTAGTTCTCCGGGCGCTGAGTTTCTTCCAGCATTGAGCGGTCACATGGTACCGCTCATTACAGTAATGAATATGCGGCTCCACCTCTATGGTAGTGGAGTCAGGTCCATATTCATTACTGTAATGAGTGGTACCATGTTACCGCTCAATACAGGAAGAAGCTGTCAGCTCCCAGAGAACCAGGGACCTGCAGGGACCGCACCAGGAGCAGGTGAGTATTATTAGACAGCTGCCGCTCCCCCTCCCACCACCGACCCCTGGGAATGACTCAAATATAAGCCGATGGGCAATTTCAGCCTAAAAAAATGGGCTTAAATTCTCGGCTTATACTTGAGAATGTGGTACATATATTTCTAAACGTGCTATTGAAATGAAATTCTCACCAGATGTCATTAACTCCTTCATGACCTTGGGATTTTCCATTTTCCCGTGTTCGTTTTTCACTCCCCTCCTTCCCAGAGCCATAACTTTTTTATTTTTCTGTGAATATGGCCATGTGAGGGCTTATTTTTTGTGGGACGAGTTGTACTTTTGAACGACATCATTGGTTTTATCATGACATGTACTAGAAAATGGGAAAAAAATTCCAAATGCAGTGAAATTGCAAAAAGTGCAATCCCATGCTTGTTTTTTGTTTGGCTTTTTTGCTAGGTTCACTAAATGCTAAAACTGACCTGCCATTATGATTCTCCAGGTCAGTACGAGTTCATATACAAAAAAAAAGGTTGCTTTCTATCGTGCCAAAGCATGTCGAATATGAAATACATGAAATATGAATAGCAAAATGGCTTTTTGAACATTAGGAAAAATATTTGTGAGACGCTTTGCACAGAATTTGGCCAAACAGTGTGAGCCCATCAACCATCGTCAAGGTGGTCTCATTAATCTGATGGGTCCCTGACCTCCCTGTCTAAATGTGAACACTTACCGAAGGCTAATGTCTGTATGCTTGGGTGAATGTGGACACCTCTTTCAGTAAAGCCTACATATGGGTTGGCCGGAACCAAGTGTGATTAGATGTACCGTAATTAAAAACTACATGGTGAAGGGAGGCGTGCTCAGTCAGTAAGCTAACATAGAAATAACAGGAAAACTACTGGCACGTCCAAACTAGGTTGTTTTTTACTGGCACATGTAAATATTTGTTTTTTTACTGGTTTACTTTGTCCCGCGGGGGGGGGGGTACATAACTATATAGTGTCAGATCGCTGATCTGACACTTTGCAGTGCACTGTGTCAGATCAGCGATCTGACAGGCACTGCAGGAGGCTTGCAGGCACCTGCTCTGAGCAGGCTCTTGCAAGCCACTTCCCTGCAGGACCCGGAAGGAGCCCCGCGGCCATTTTGGATCCGGGGCATGCAGGGAGGAGGCGGTAGGAGAACCTCGAAGCGATGCTTCCCTATGCCGCCGGAACGCTTCGATCATGTTTGATCGCAGTGTTCCGGGGGTTATACAGTGGTCATACGGGCCCATACCACCTCGACGGGATAGTATGTCATATGTCAGGAAGGGATTAAATCTGGAACGCTTCAACAGATCCCACCGAATTTGAGAATGTTTTTTGTTACATAATGTACTTCATGATAGTGACAAAAAATTCTTCTATATGACTTGCATTTATTTGTGAAAAAAAGCTAAATTTGGGAAAAAAATTTGAAAATTTTGCTATTTTCAACCTATTAGTGTATATGCCCTTAAATCAGAGAGTTATGTCACACAAAATAGTTAATACATAACATTTCCCACTTGTCTACTTGATGTCAGCACAATTTTTGAAACATGATTGTTTTTTTTTGTGAGGAAGTTACAAGGGTTAAAAGTTGACCAGCGAGTTCTCATTTTTCCCAAAAAATTCCAAAACCATATTTTTAGGGCCCACATCACATTTGAAGTGACTTTTAGGGACTTATATGTTACAAAAGGCAATTCAGTATAACAATGGACATGGAGGTCAGAGCACACACAGTGATCTGACAATAACCCAAAATAACAGAACGAGCTCTGAGACGTGGGAACTCTGCAGACCGCAATCCCTGATCCTCTCCAAACACAACTAGAGGCAGCCGTGGATTGCGCCTAACGCTCCCTATGCAACTCGGCACAGCCTGAGAAACTAACTAGCCTGAAGAAAGAAAAATAAGCCTACCTTGCCTCAGAGAAATACCCCAAAGGAAAAGGCAGCCCCCCACATATAATGACTGTGAGTAAGATGAAAAGACAAACGTAGGGATGAAATAGATTCAGCAAAGTGAGGCCCGATATTCTAGACAGAACGAGGATAGGAAAGATAACTTTGCGGTCTACACAAAACCCTAAAGAAAACCACGCAAAGGGGCAAAAAGACCCTCCGTACCGAACTAACGGCACGGAGGTACACCCTTTGCGTCCCAGAGCTTCCAGCAAAACAAATAGACAAGCTGGACAGAAAAAATAGCAACAAATAGCAAAGAAGCACTTAGCTATGCAGAGCAGCAGGCCACAGGAATGATCCAGAGAAACACAAGTCCAACACTGGAACATTGACAGGAAGCATGAATCAAAGCATTAGGTGGGGTTAAGTAGAGAAGCACCTAACAACCTCACCAGATCACCTGAGGGAGGAAACTCAGAAGCAGCAGTACCAGTTTCCTCCACAAACGGAAGCTCCCAGAGAGAATCAGCCGAAGTACCACTTGTGACCACAGGAGGGAGCTCTGCCACAGAATTCACAACACTTATATGGCTGAAAATACCTAAAAGTTGCACAATTCTAGAAAAACTGCACCCCTCAAAGTGTTCAAAACCACATTCAAAATGTTTATTAACGCTTCAGGTACTTCACAGAGATTAATGAAATGTGAAAGTGGGAAATGAAAATGTAGCTTTTATTCACAAAAATGTTACTTTAGACCCACATTTTTATTTATTGATATATTTCCTGAGCATGTCGATATCCTTTTTGTGGGGGAAACTACTGTTTGGGCACGCGACAGAGATTGGAAGGGAAGGAGCGCCATTGGACTGTAAAATTTGCTTGAATCATTAGTGGATGTCATATTGCGTTTGGAGAGCTGTCATGATCCCAATGGCAGGGGATCACAAAAGGACAAGCACAAAAACAAAACAAGCTCTAGGGTGATGGAACCTGAGCTGACCGCGATCCTGAACCTAAACACACAACTAGCAGTAGCCGGGGAACGTGCCTACGATGATTCCTAGACGTCTCGCGCCAGCCGAAGGATTAACTTCCCCTATCAGAAGAAACACAGACCTCACTTGCCTCCAGAGAAACACCCCACAGAAATAGCAGCCCCCCACGTGTAATAACGGTGAAATGAGAGGAAAGCACATACGTAGTTATGAAAATAGAATCAGCAAAAATGAGGCCCGCTAAAGCTAGATAGCAGAGGATACAAAAGTGAACTGCGCGGTCAGCGAAAAACCCTTCAAAAAACCATCCTGAAATTACTTGAACTCATGTGCCAACTCATGGAACATGAGGAGTAATTTCAGCCCACTAGAGCAACCAGCAGCAAGGAATCACATATCTGCAAGCTGGACTAAGACAAAAATAAAGCAAAACGTGGAACATGAAAATCAAAACTTAGCTTGTCCTGAAGATAACAGACGCAGGGAGCAGAGGTAAAAAGACACGCTGATTACATTGATAGCCGGCGAGGAAATGACCAAAAAGGCCAGGTTAAATAGGAAACTCCCATAACCTGATGGAACAGGTGGACACCAGAGACCGCAGAGAACACAAGTCACCCAGTACCATCAGTAACCACCAGAGGGAGCCCAGAAACAGAACTCACAACAGAGAGCCCCTGATGTGCTTAGAAGTGGAAACTGCTCACAAATGATACCATTTTGGAAATAACATTTTTCACACAAAAATGTATTTTAGTCTCAAATGTTGCATTTTCACAAGGGTAACAGGAGAAATTGCACAATACAATTTGTTGTACAATTTCTCCGGAGTATGGCAATACCCCATTTATGGGGGAAAACTGGGTGCACAGCAGGGTTTGGAAGCGAAGGAGCACCATTTGACTTTTTGAATGTAAAATTTCCTGCGCCATGTCGTGTTTGGAGATATGCTGATGTACCTAAACAGTGGACCTACTCCCCACAGGTGACACCATTTTGGAAACTAGACCACTCTGGGAACTTATCTAGATATGTGGTGAGCACTTTGAACCCCCATGTACTTCACAGAAGTTTATAACATAGAGCTGTGAAAATAAAATAAATCAAATTTTCTCACAAAAATGTTCTTTTAGCCCAAATTTTTTATTTTCACTAAGTAACAGGAGAAAATGGAACTCAAAATTTGTTGTGCAATTTCTCTTGAGTACTCAGATACCCTATATTTGGGGATAAACTACTTTTTGGGTGCATGGCAGGCCTCAGAAAGGAAGGAGTGACATTTTGGAACGCATTCTTTGATGGAATGGTCTGCGGGTGTCATGTCACGTTTGTAGAGCCCCCAATGCCCCTAAGCAGTGAAAAATACCCACAAATTTAAAACACGTGAAAATAAAAAATCAATTTTTTTCCCCAAAAATTTTTATTTTAGCCTCAAAAATTTTATTTTCGTCAGGTTAGGGTACGTTCACATTAGCGTTTTGTGGGGCTGCGTCGGGCGCAGCCGCGGCGATGCATGCGTCATGCGCCCCTATATTTAACATGGGGGCGCATGGGCATGCGTTGTCTTTCGTTTTGTGACGCATGCGTCTTTTTTGGCGCAAGCGTCAGGGCGCAGAGGACGCAGCAAGTTGCATTTTTTTTGCGTCCAAAATCATGCAAAAAAAGGATGCATGCGTCACAAAACAATGCGTTTTGCATGCGTTTTTGTTTGCGTTGTGCGTTGCATCGCCGATGCAGCCCCGCACAACGCAAATGTGAACGTAGCCATAACAGGACAAAAATTGTCCCCAAAAATCATTGAGCAATTTCTCCTGAGTATACCACACGTGGCCAAAAGCTACTTTTGAGGTTCAGTGCCAAAGCTCAGAAGGGAATAAGAGCCATATTGAAGTTCACATTTTGCTAGACTTGTTTGAGGGTGCCATGTCACTTTGGCAGAGCTTTGGAGTGCCAGAACAGTGATCCCATTTTACAACGCACACTTCTCAATAAATTCATCTAGGAGTTCAGTGATCATACTGACACCACAGGTATGTCACAGAATTTTATACCATTGAGCAGCGAAGAAAAAATAATTACATTTTTTTCCACCAAAATTTATTTTTAGCCCCAGATTTTACATTTTTGCAAGGGAAAATGGACAAAAATGGCACCAAATTTTGTCCCACAATGTCTGTTGAGTGTAGAAATACCCCTTATGTGGCTTACAGTACTGCTTAGCCATACGAGACTCATGAAGGACGGAGCGCAGATTTTCCTAGAATAGTTTGGGGACTCCATATACAGAGCCACTAAATGATAGAAAAGCAGAATTTCCCCTTCAGTGACCCCACTTTGGAAATTATACCCCTTTGGGAATTCATCTACAGGTGTAGTGATGAGTTTGCCTCCATAGCGGTTTTCCAGAAATAAGAAGTACTGGATGTTGCTGAGTGAAAATTGCAAACTGCCATTGTAGTGCCCAGTACGATGTAGTGCCCAGTACTTTGTAGTGGTCCAACTCATGCTTCTGGAGACATACACCCATAAATTAGGTGGGCTGTCGTCACTATAGAAATGCCAAACGTGGACTCTAAATGGTTTAGACATACTGGAGCTCAGAATGGATGGGTCATTTATAGTGATGAGCGATTATACTCATTACTGGAGATTTCCCGAGCATGTTCGGGTGTCCTCCAAGTATATTTTAGTGCTCAGAGATTTAGTTTTAATCACCGCAGCTGAATGATTTACATCTCTTAGCCAGCTTGATTACATGTGGGGATTCCCTAGCAACCAGGCAACCCCCACATGTACTTATGCTGGCTAACAGATTTAAATCATTCAGCTGCAGCGATGAAAACTAAATCTCCGAGCACTAAAAAATATTCGGAGGACCCCCGAGCTTGCTCGGGAAATCTCGAGTAACGAGTATATTCGCTCATCACTAGTCATTTAGATTTGGGAGCACAGATTTTACTGAATTTCTTTTGGGGGGTGAGGAGCCATTTGGCTTTTCCATCGCCTTGGCTCTACCATGAACATGGAAGCCCCCTATATTTAACCGATGACGGACCTGAGTGGGGACTTGCTTTTTTTGTGGATTGATTTGAAGCTTTTATTGGGAACATTTTACATGATGTTTGGAATCACATTTATCTTGCACTCTATGTTGATCATTTAGATTTCCATCTAAATCTCCAAATGAAGTGATTCAGATGAAACGCTTTGGGATCTATTCACTATAATGAGGCATCAGAATTACTCCATCTGGCCTCTGTTCAGAATTGTCCTTCTTTTTATAAGTGCACAAAATTGTGGCCGATCGTGCTTTTATGCATGCCTAAAAAGGACAGCGCTGGATTTAGGCCACACAGCGTCCACAGTGCCTCCATCTGCATCATTCATTTATTGCCGTGGGTTCCATCTGAATAATGCATTTAAAAGATTTACATGGAAACCCTGGTTTAAGTGCTCAGCACAGAGCGCAGGATAAATGTGAGCCGAGTCTTGCTGCAATATTTGGGAGGCTGAATTAAAAAAATAATGAGCAGGTGAATAACTGGTTTTATTTATTTTTTATGCCGTTCCTTGTGCGGTAAAAGTGATTAGACAACTTTATTCTTCGGATTGGTGCAATTCCAGCGATATGACATTTACATTGTTTTTCAGTTTGGCAGCTATCACACACTAAAAGACTCTTTATTGCAAAAACATTTTTTTGCAGAACTATAATTTTCCCATATTTCGGGAGACAGAGCCATGTGAGGGCTTGTTTTATGCTGGACCAGTTGACTTTTTTATTGGAACAATTTTTGGGCACATGACATTTTTCATTGCTTTCTATGTTTTTGCAATTTCTGCATGTTCTACGAACACCTAGTAACCACAAAATATATTTAAAACATTTATTACCTATTATGTAATAAAAAATGTTTGTATGTTTTTATGGTAACAGCAATTTGGATTGTCAGTGGCATTTTATTTACCGTATTTTATGTATTTTTTACCTATCTTGTTTGTTTTATTTGTTACAAATTGTGCATTTACATATATAAATATTTTTATTTTCATCTTATTTTCAGTGTAGCTGGTGCTTGTATATTGCAAGGGAAATTGAGCTTTCTGGCTGTGTAGCATAGCTTTCTGAGTTTTCTAACAGCTCCAGCTCCCTTCCTACACACAGCGATCATATGACTGCTGTGTATGGACGAGGACTCGCCATCAGCTCTTCCTATTACTGTATACACAGCGCTTCTTTAGCGCTGTGTATACAGAAATGGAGAATGCACATATGCTGATAAACTGTCTGTGCCTTCTCTAATGGTTTCTGACACCTGGATCTCTGCTCTTACGCTTACACCTTCCTGACAAAGTGTGTGCATCCCAAGTACGGTAGTTTTTTTCCCACTGTGTTAGTAGTTAAATTTTACATTTGTATACACCACACCAATATAGTTCACTTTTGCATATGCTGTTTTTTGGATATGCCAAAACCCCAAAAAAACAACTGATCCGTCATAAAGTCCCATAAAAATGACTTCAGTTGAGTTTTTTTTTGGTTTTGGCATATGCACTTTTGTAGTTGGTCCCTTATCGTCCGTGCATGCTTGTACTCTAATAATATAGTAACAGTGCTTTGATAGAACCTAATTGGACCTTGTACATGTAACATGTTCACTGCAATTCTGTTATGTTCTGTTTTTTGGATATGTAGTGTTTTTGTCATGTAATTTTTAGGAAGGAGGTTGATTTTTGTAAAAAGAAAAATGTTTAAAGAAATGTAGATATTTAATTGGGCATGTCAAGTCTAATTTGACAACCTTATACGCGCCACACCTATGCTGCAGCCTAATGCCACATTTTTCTTTTTGTATGTGTAACTACCTACCATTTCTTAGTATGTCCTTATAGGCAAGGGTTTAATAATTTGTATGGAAAAGATTCTCAAAAGCTCATCTTGGTTTGTGCAAAACATGTTATAAAACATTATGTGAAAATGGCTATGTACAGAATAGAAAAAAAAACATCACAGCTAAGAACTTGGAAGTAATTATCAGCACCATAACCACCACTAGCACCAGGTGTCTGGGCAGAAATACTACATAACACAGGCCATAATAGGCTTGCAAGCGTATCAGTGGAGAGGAAAAGGAGCTCATTATCCAATATATGGCACATCACGTGTCTCCGTCACAGCAGGATTATGTTACCTCTGCTAGCGACACCATCAGTTTGAGTCAGGGTTCTGTATAGATCACAAATGACCAAGATTAGTAATTTTTGGAGTGCTTTTTAATTTAAAAAACATGAAAAGTCTGTCACTGTGCTGCGCATTAAATGGGTTGTTACTACCAGGTTACAAACCATTTCTAAGATTAAGTCACTTTGACATTACTAAGGCTGTGTTTGTGCTCAAGAGCTTGAAAGGGATTGGATATAAACCTAGCAAACCTCAGAGTAAAGGCCCCTTCACATTAAGCGACGCTGCAGCGATACCGATAACGATCCTGATCGCTGCAGCGTCGCTGTTTGGTCGCTGGAGAGCTGTCACACAGACCGCTCTCCAGCGACCAACGATGCCGGTAACCAGGGTAAACATCGGGTAACTAAGCGCAGGGCCGCGCTTAGTAACCCGATGTTTACCCTGGTTACCTTCCTAAAAGTAAAAAAAACAAACAGTACATACTTACCTACAGCCGTCTGTCCTCCAGCGCTGTGCTCTGCTCTCCTCCTGTACTGTCTGTGTGAGCACAGCGGCCGGAAAGCAGAGCGGTGACGTCACCGCTCTGCTTTCCGGCTGACCGACGCTCACAGCCAGTACACGAGGAGTGCAGAGCACAGCGCTGGAGGACAGACAGCGGTAGGTAAGTATGTAGTGTTTGTTTTTTTTTACTTTTAGGATGGTAACCAGGGTAAACATCGGGTTACTAAGCGCGGCCCTGCGCTTAGTTACCCGATGTTTACCCTGGTTACCAGTGAAGACATCGCTGGATCGGTGTCACACACGCCGATCCAGCGATGTCAGCAGGAGTCCAGCGACGAAATAAAGTTCTGGACTTTGTTCAGCGACCAACGATCTCCCAGCAGGGGCCTGATCGTTGGTCGCTGTCACACATAACGATTTCATTAACGATATCGTTGCTACGTCACAAAAAGCAACGATATTGTTAACAATATCGTTATGTGTGAAGGTACCTTAATATAAATATCTTTAAAGGGTAATTGGAGGAAGCATTTCAATTCACTGTGAATCAAATTTTTGGCCAAAATTGGTCAAACCAAGGAAAGTTTAATTTCGAAAGGTCCAGTCATCTCTTGCAATTATAATTTAAATTATAATTTATTGTTTATTGAGGTAGTAATTTTTTCTTTGTAATCTGTCTACTTTACGATCAAGTTACTGTTGACCATCATAAATCAAGATAAAGCATTGCAAAGCCAATACATTTTAATACGTTTAACAGTTGTGCTCATACATAATGGTAGAGTGATCGAAACCAGTGGAGGGTGTTTATGGACACAAGGGTTACTACAGTAGCATAGACAAAACACTAATAGGTGTCAGATAGAAATACGGTAGATTGTTTGGACCATGTTGTGCTTATAGGCCAAGTTTACAACAAATTTATAAATGTCTGTGCCATGTCAATACAAATCAGTTGTTTCAAAATTTCTCTAAGCTATAAATATGTCTTTATAAAATAAAGGCTGCATTGTTTACAGGGTATTGCATGATAAAGTCTAGCAATCATTCTGTAATGTGATTTTCTTTTATTAAAACTTGGCAACAAAAGCATCTATTCACATAGTGCTGAAATGCAAATATGCACAAAGCCACAACAACCAATCAGCAATTAGTATTGTTTTAGGTAATGTAAGTGAGAACAAGCATCATTCATTAAATTAGGTGAAGGTTTGAAGGTTTTGCTTAAATTATTAATTGTACTTGTGCCTTATTGATTGCTATGGTAAACTTTCCAATATGGATTTTTCTAATTGGGCATCAAATATTTCTGCCACGTAGTTCGTGTAGAAACTAAAGGACTTGCTGAATAGTGAGGTAATTGGTCACCTTCAGTGCATGATCAAACTAACTTGTATCAGCAGCACTGACAGGTTGTAAGGTATAGTAATGCTCCTGCATTTCTATGCATTATAACTGCAATCAGACTGTAGAAAATGAAAGTCCCATACTGGGGCTGAGTTAAAAAGTTTAAAAAAAAGTTGTAAAAATTGTAAAAAAAAAAAAAAAAATCATAAAAAATATATTGTACCCTTAAATAAATGTTTATATAAAAAATATACACAGATATTTGGTTTTGCCGCATCTGGAATGATCTGACCTATGAACCTATCCAACTGGTTAGCCTCTTTAGTAAACACCATAAAAAAAATGTGATAAAAAAATGAATGTAAATACAAATGGTATCTCTGAAAACATCATCTTGTCCCACAAAAAATAAGCCACTATACAGATCCATCAGCCAAAAAATAAATATTTTTTCTATAGTTTGTGTAAAAGCTCTAAAACATTAAAACAAATCTAAATAACTGGGGTATCACTATAATCGTACTGTCGCGAATAATAAAGCTGCCTTTTCAATTTTACCATATGTGGAATGGCATAAAAATGAAATTCCTGAATTGTTTTTTTTTTATTCTGCCTCCCAAAAATTCATGGAATAGAAAGGGATCAAAAACTGTCATGTGCCCGAAACTGGAACCAATAAAAATGTCTACTCGTCCCTCAAAAAATAAGCCCTCACATGATTGTCGGCCAAAACATGGAAAAATTATAGCTCACAAAATATAGTGATGCAAAACTAGTTTTTGAAGAAAAAAGCGTCTTTTTGTGTGTGACATCAGCCAAACATAAAAACCCAATCTAAATTTTGCTGTAATCGCAGCGACCCGAAGAATAAAGTAGCCTAATCACTTATTCAGACGAGAAATGGAGTAAAAAAATAAATAAAACCAATTCTCCACCTGCAGCGCAAAGATCGCAGTAAGGCTCGGCTCACATTCATGCTATGCTCTACGCTGAGCGCTTACACCCTGGTTTTACATGTAAATCTCTGAAACATGATTCAGATGGAACCTCCAGCGGAAGATTCCCTATAATGAGGCAGATGGAGGCACCATCTTTTTATTAGGGAGGACATAAACGTGCTCTCAGCCACAGTTTTGCACACTTCTGAAAAGAAGGACACCACTGAACTCTTCTGCCTCATTATAGTGAATGGATCCCTCGGGGGTTTCATCTGAATTACGTCACTCGGAGATTTAAAGGGAAACTCCCATGTAAGTGATCAAAGAAGAGCGCTGGATACATGTGATCCCAAATATTATGCAAAATGTTCCCAATAAAAGGTTCAACGCAATCCACAAAAAAAGCAAGTCCCCACTCTGGTCCGTCATCTGTTAATGGAAATATAGGGGGCTGGTAGTACAAAGGCTCTGGAAAAGCGAAATGACCCTCACCCCCCAATAGAAATGCAGCAAATTCTGTGCTCCTAAATGCCTCCCTCCCTTCTGAGTCCCCAGTGTGCCTAAACCATAGTTATTGTCCACATGTTTGGCATTTCTGTAGCAATGAAAGCCCGCCTAATCACTGTGAAGCACCTGGGGGTTCCAGGTGCTCACCACACATCTAGATAAGTTCCCTGAGAGGTTTTGTTTTCAGAAGTGTTACTCGTGGGGGATTTCCACTGTTTAGGCACATCAGGGGCTTTCCAATCGCGAAATAGTGTCCGCTAATTATTTCAGCAAATTCTGCATTCAAAAAGTCAAATAGCGCTCCTTCCTTTCCAAGCTCTGCTGTGTGCCAAAACAGTTGTGTTCACCATGGTATGGTATGGTGCAATGTCTCCTGTTACCCTTGTGAAAATGCAAAATTTTCGGCTACAACAACTTGTGGGCAGTTTCCATTGCTTAGGCAGGGGCTCACCAAAAGCAACATGGTGTCTGCCAATTATTCCAGCAAATTTTACATTCAACAAGTCAAAATTTTCCTTCCATATTCCAAGAATTCCTGAAGGGATGATTAACTTCTTGAATGTGGTTTTGAGCACATTGAAGGGGGAGGTTTTTAGAATGATGTCATTTTTATTTGTTTTCTGTCGTATAGGCCAACAATACAGTAAATTTTGTTGAAAATATGAGAAATTGCTGGTTAACTTTTTTTAACCCTTATAACTTGCTAAGAAAAAAAAAAGTCAAAAAAAAAAAAAAGTAAAAATCGTGCTGGTGGTAGATGTTATTTATTAACTATTTTGTGTGATATATCGCTGTGATTTAAGGACATAAAAATTAAAAGTTTGAAAATTGCAAAATTCTCACCAATTTTTCATTTTTTTCCACAAACGTAAGTCATATTGAAGACATTTTAGCACTATCTTGAGGCACAACATGTCTCAGAAAAACAATTGCAGAAATCAGTGGGATCAATGGAAGTGTTCCAGAGTTATTACCTCATAAAGTGACAAGTGACAGTGGTCAGAACTGTATAATTTAACCTGGTCATGAAGGTGCAAACAGCCTTGGGGGGTAAAGAGGTTAAATTAAAAAAAATATTGCATGTTTGGGATCTTTATAATCGCACTGACCTCTACAATCATTTTTACCACACAATCGAAACCCAAAAAACGATGGTGGACTTGCATATATGTAACCATATTTTTTTGACAGGTATTTTATTTGTAAATATATTGTATGTCAAAATGAATCATGTCATTCGAAACTACAGCTTGCTCATAAAAAAAAAACGCTCTCATACTTTGATGGAAAAATAAGATATGGCTCTTCCTCTGGAACAAGGTGAGGAAAAAATGAAAACACAAAAAGAAAAAAAAACATCTTTGGTTGATAAAGCACCACTCCAGCTTTTTTTTGTAAATATTATTGCACTTCTGGGGTGGTGCTTTAAATGTAAGTACCTTGCCCCCTGTCTGATACACACTTGCTGCCTCCTTCTTCTGTTTCCAGCCTCGCTCCAGTACAATACAAGTCTGAGAGCCTTGTTCTGGCCTCATCCTGGCTCTCATAGACTTGCATTGAGAGAGTGTGATGTAGCTTCTGACTTCAGCCAGTCAGAAGCTACTGTCAGAAGATGGCACGGGGGGACCGGTGCAGCGCCGAAAAATCTGTGAAGACACTAGAGGATGACTATATGAGCGGGGGCTTATATTTAAAGTGCCACTCCAGCGCTGAAAAAAAACCCTGATGGAGTGGTGATTTATAGGGCTAAGTTTTATGAGTATATCAAAACTGTACAAAGATGGACACAAAGCAGAGCTACCATTTTGGTTCTCTTCACCTGGGGTGGGTAGATTTTGTCCAGAAAGGAAAGCACTGAGGTTGTCTGTCACTTGTGCACCTGGATTCACAGCTCCATGTGACAATACCCTGCAGATGGGGCTGCCTTTGTTTGCCGAACGCATTGAGACGCATGCACCTTGATCTCTGTGGGTAGTTTCCTGTGTTATTTGCTATTTGAAGCTAGCTGTAAAGCTAGGCAGCTTACTAGCGCTTCATCACTTCTCTGTCCTCCAGCACAGCCAAATTATACTAGGGAAGTGAAAGGACTCTGCAAACAGTGGATTTACCCAAGAGACCACCTGTAGAGGAGATTTCATTGTTTGGAAAGCTGTGCTTACACTTTTTAAATCTCCACATAGCAAATGCGTTGTAAGAACACAAAACAAATCAAACCAAGAGCTTCTGCATCTCACTGCTATTTATGCACCTTGTATGGTGGGGACAATGATTAGGGGGATTCCTAAGCATTATAGACTTTATATAACTCTACAGCATTAAAAATCTTGATTTATCCATATAAAAATTCACTCCAAAGCTCATAAGTCAATACATTTCAAGTGAAGCTACACCTTTGGTAAACTTGAAGTGAGTTGTAGTTATGGAATCTGCAATCTGTCCATTGGCTGGCTCTCATTCACTTCGTGCTTATCGGACAGGTACTGCCCGATACCCATGTGATTAGGTGGCGGAGCAGTAATACACAATCTCATCTCCGAAAACCTTCCGATCGCTCCTTAGCACTTTGACTATCTCGATAAGCACTAACTGTGACATTCAGAGTGAAAGGCTTAGCTGAAAGCTGGACCCACTTTTCGCTCTGCAAAACGGGTTCTCTGATGATTAGGGGCATTGAGTCCATTCCTTATGAGGTTCATTAAAAAAGCCACATGACTTTCTAACTATATTCCTTGTGTTTCCAAAATGTAAATTTTATTATATAAAACTGAACCCAAATCACAAAAACATGATTTTGCGTAAGCTGTAACAACCTGTACAATGCCTATAGGGCGTCCTTTAGAGCTCGCTCACACTGCTGTACAACAGGGCCGAGTGCTATCTGATGTTTTACCAGATAGCTCGCAGTCCAATGTCATCCTGTGTCATCTGATTGTAGACTGATTAGCACAGACGTCGGCAATGGAGGAGATGGAGAAATTACTTTCTGCGTCTCCTCCGCACCTGTGCCAGAGCTCAGTGCACTGACACTCGGCTCAAACTCTGATCGTTTGATCAGTGGAATTTCCATAACTGGCCCAATTTCATTGCATCAGAAAATTGACAGCTGTGTGACCCCAGCCTTATAAAGGTTATTGTGTGTAGTAAGAAATGGGAAGAAAAAAAAATCTAATAACAATTGCTTTTTTTCTGTATTTTTGCCTGCCAAATTAAAAACTTTTTATTAATTACATTTTACCATATATAGTTTGTTCTTAAAGGTGTTGTCCAATCCTAATCGATAAGTCTGCAGTCACTCTGCGACAACAGACTTACGAATCCCCCCGTGCATGCATTGAGCGTTGTGGGGATTCACAAGTTTCTGACTCGGGACCGGAGGGTATGTATGAATTATGCATACTCCCGGCCAGTGGACACATCCTCACTTAGTTCTGGTTCTTAGATCAAAGCTGGCCTGCCCCAGTGGATCAGTCCATCGCACATATCATTTTTAGAAATTAGGCAGAAGAGGAAGCACATCCTATATTATCAGGTGGTCTGTTTAAACTGCATTGCTCTGCTAGTGAAAGTCATATCATTACGGACAATATACATCATCATGGTGGAGGATTTCTGAAGAGTGATCCTCACATGATTCGATTGTAGGTTCAGCCTCTGGGTCCACACTTATTGGAGAATGTGCCAGAAATGAAAACTCTTGTTCCCAGTTTTTGGTAAAATACTGTATCTCAAGCCGGAGGATTTGGTAAAATGGGAAGAACAAGCAACTAGTGATTACCATAAGGGGGTGAATGCCGTGAGCTGTTTTATTCACTTTTTGACCCCGTAACTCATTTTTGCAGATGCTGAAATCAATGGAAGCCAAATAATAGACATAGTTGTCATGACGTTCTATAGCATTACTCTGGCATTTTACATTTCCTGTCATTTCCACGTAGGGTAGGATATGTTTCTCTGAAAACGACTTGTTGCCTCGGGGTTGAACAAACTGTCAGGTGCATTGTTATTTATATTTCTCCATTTTCCTGAATTGATTTTGAGCCAGGACTCTTTCAGGGGACTGGATAACATTAACCTTCTCTGCTTACTTTGCTTGGAGGAAGAAATTAAGTATTCTGAACCCTACTAAAGCTAACTTTCTGGCAGAAGGAGAACACTTGTGGAATGCTCACATCTGCAGGCTGCTCAGCTCAGAGGAAGCTACATCCTCCAGCATAAAATGTGCTCGTACTCTTTATTAAATCCCTGCTTAATAGGCCCCTATTGTTTAGTTTCTGCCTTATTATTGTTCTGTAAAGTAACAAAGAAATGCAAGTATCAAGAAACATGACCTATAGTAAGAAATGTGTGTGTGTATAATATACATATATACTAAGAGGAGAGAAAAAGACTAGATTAATGGGATATGCACAACCACATGATAAATTCAAAAAACCTTTATTTTCAGCTTAATCAATATACCTAAAAACATTTAAAAACATACACTGAACCAATAACCAACAACCAACACCGCGTGGAGACCAAGCAGATTTCACTATGGTCTTCATGACATCTTTAATACATACAGACCATTTGTGTTCAAATAGATCAATCTGAACCAGTTGATACAATCATGATTTATTCTTTATTACTTTTTCTTCAGCAGCACGTGACGCATATGCCCACCTCCTCTGCGATCTATCCCTGCTGGCATCAGTGCTTGCGCATTCTTTTCCTCTCTCCTGCAATCTATGCGGCGCACGTGCACACTTAAGCTCCATCCAGAGCTGCTTGTGCGCACGCGTAGCACTCACCTTGGCAATGAGACATACTTCCACCCTGCATATGGATCCATTCAGATCTGCTTGGCCTCCACACGGTCAGTGTCCACCCCTGTTTCTTCCGGTTCGGGTTGGCACAGCGGTATGTTCTTTATTTAATTGTTAGGTACGGTATATTTAAACCGGTTACTTTCACCATAGATCCACTTTCCCTGACGAAGCTGCTGCGGCAGAGATACGTGTGGGGCCTTCTCCTCACCACGTATCTCTTTTGGGTCTCTGCACCTGCGTGGCTCCATTCATGAGCCCAATCCCTGAGCTTGCTACATGGCGGTTTTGGTGCACATTTCATCGGCTATTCAGCATGTCCACCTGTCTTGGTGCATGACCTCATGATCTACTACCAGGTTGTATATGTACCCCTATGACAAACATTGCGGGACCTCTTAAAAATGTCCACTGCATATGGCATTTGTCACGGTGGCGCAGTGGTTAGCACTGCAGCCTTGCAGCGCCGGAGTCCTGGGTTCAAATCCCACCAAGGACAACATCTGCAAAGAGTTTGTATGTGTTTGTGTAGGTTTCTTCCGGATACTCCGGTTTCCTCCCACATTCCAAAGACATACTGATAGGGAATTTAGATTGTGAGCCCCATTGGGGACAGTGATGATAATTTCTGTAATGCACTGCTTAATATGTTAGCGCTATATAAAATCAAAGATTATTATTATTAATATTAAAGTGTTCTTTGGGTCCAATCAGGAATTGTGCACATGCATGCCTAATCCTTAGATCATTATAGCTAGATTTACAGCATATATTGATTGATATGGGTACAGGCTTTTCTATGCATTTGTTATTATGGGATTACCTGTATTCCTTATACGGTCTTCATTTTAGCAAGCTCACACCTTATACAGTATATATGCACTCATGAGTGGGAGTGTTGGTCATTGGTTCAATCAGTGTATGTTTTTAAATGTTTTTAGGTGTATTGTTTAAGGTGAAAATAAGTTTTTTGTTTTTTTTATTTTTTTACTATGTGGTTGTGTATACCCCCATTAGTCTAGTCTTTTTCTCCCCTCTTTGTATCATTTACTAGCTATTGCACCCCTCCTTTAATTATTGGTACCAAATTGACAGTAGTGCACCCTCCCCTTCTCTTTAATAGGATACGATACACTTTATTGATCCCGGGGGATATTATGGTATTACAGCAGCAATACAAACAGCAGTACATAAAACATTAGGACACAAATCTTACACAAGTATACCAACATTACATAACAAATAAATGTGGGTAGTTCAGGTATATGAGTCACTGTTAATTGACATTAGTACACCTGCCATCAGTCATTGTTCTCTACCACCCTTAAGAAACTATTATACATATATATGTATATATATGTATATATATATCTATATATAATTGTCTAAGGGGTACTTCCATCTTTCTGTCTGCAACTTCCGTAACGGAAATCCCGCGTCGCTGATTAGTCTCGCCAGCTGCCTGTCATGGCTGCCGCGACCAATCAGCGACAAGTACAGTCCGATTAGTCCCTCCCTACTCCCCTGCAGTCAGTGCCCGACGCCCGCATGCTCCCCTCCAGTCACCGCAGTCAGTGCCCGGCGCCCGCATGCTCTCCTTCAGTCACCGCAGTCAGTGCCCGACGCCCGCATGCTCCCCTCCAGTCACCGCAGTCAGTGCCTGGCGCCCGCATATTAACCCTATGTATCACCAACTATTTACAAGAGTAAAAAGATGTAATGTTAAAAATAATAAAAAGCAAAAAACCTGCTATACTCACCCTCTGTAGTCCGCCGAGCCACGCGCGGCCTCCGCCATCTTCTGTTCCCATAGATGCATTGCGAAATTACCCAGAAGACTTAGCGGTCTCGTGTTATATACTGCATGTGCTGTGCTATATATTACGTGGCCAGTGTTATACTTTGTGGGCTGTGTTATATATTACGTGGACAGTGTTATATACTGCGTGGCTGTGTAATATACCACGTGGCTGCTATATACTTCCTGTCCCGTGTTATATACTGCGTGTGCTGTGCTATATATTACGTTGCCAGTGTTATATACTGTGTGGCCTGTGTTATATATTACATGGCCAGTGTTATATACTACATCGCCTGTGTTATATACTGCGTGGCTGCTATAAATTGCATGGGCAGGGTTATATAGTACGTGGGCTGTGTTATATACTATTTGGGCTGTGTTATATATTGCGTGCCATGTATTAACGCATCGGGTATTCTACAATATGTATGTATGTTTGTATATAGCAGCCACATAGTATATAGCACAGGCCACATCGTATTTGTCTGCTATATACTACATGGCTCCTATATACTACATGGCCTGTGCTATATACTATGTGGCTGCTATATACATACATACATATTCTAGAATACCCGATGCATTAGAATCGGGCCACCATCTAGTCTACTATATAATTGTCTAAGGGTCACTTCCGTCTGTCTGTCACGGATATTCATTGGTCGCGGCCTCTGTCTGTCATGGAAATCCAAGTTGCTGATTGGTCGTGCAAAGCGCCCACGACCAATCAGCGACAGGCACAGTCCGGCGGCAATATGGCCGCTCCTTCCTCCCGGCAGTCAGTGCCCGCTCCATACTCCCCTCCAGTCAGCCCTCACACAGTGTTAATGGCAGTGTTAATGGACCGCGTTATGCCGCGGTGTAACGCACTCCATTAGCGCAGCTATTAACCCTGTGTGACCAACTTTCTACTGCTGATGCTGCGTATGCAGCATCAA
This sequence comes from Ranitomeya imitator, assembly GCF_032444005.1. Classification (NCBI taxonomy): domain Eukaryota; kingdom Metazoa; phylum Chordata; class Amphibia; order Anura; family Dendrobatidae; genus Ranitomeya; species Ranitomeya imitator. Next base: position 985,520,898 of record NC_091282.1, read on the forward strand.
TAGTAAAAAAATCTAATGTTACAAATAATAATAATAATAAAAAAAAGGTTATTCTCACCCTCCGACGTAGCGCTGTCCTGGGCAATGCAAGCGGGAGGTCATGTGACCGCGACGTCATCACAGGTCCTGCGCTCATACCAACCCTGGGACTGGAAGCTGCCGCGTGCACCGCACACAGGCGTCAGGACTACAAGGGGCCTTCGGAGGGTGAGTACATGTTTATTTTTTTATTTTAAGTCTTTTTTTACCTGTTACATATACGTCACTGGTCAGTATACTACGAGTCTGTGCTGTATACTACGTGGCTCTGTGCTGTATACTACGTGGCTCTGTGCTGTATACTACGTCGCTGTGCAATATACTACGTCGCTGTGCAATATACTACGTCGCTGTGCAATATACTACATGGCTGGGCAATATACTACATAGCTGGGCAATATACTACGTGACTGGGCAATATACTACGTGACTGGGCAATATTCTACATCACTGGGCAATATACTACGTAGCTGGGCAATATAGTATGTGACTGGGCAATATACTACGTGGCTGGGCAATATACTACGTGGCTGGGCAATATACTATGTGACTGGGCAATATACTACGTCACTGGGCAATATACTATATGGCTGGGCAATATACTATGTGGCTGGGCAATATACTACGTGGCTGGGCAATATACTATGTGGCTGGGCAATATACTACGTCACTGGGCAATATACTATGTAGCTGGGCAATATAGTACGTGACTGGGCAATATACTACGTGGACATGCATATTCTAGAATACCCGATGCGTCAGAATCGGGCCACCATCTAGTGTGTGTATATGTGTATATATATATATATATATATATATATATATATATATATATACTAGATTGTGGCCCGATTCTAACGCATCGGGTATTCTAGAATATGCATGTCCCCGTAGTATATGGACAATGATGATTCCAGAATTCGCGGCAGACTGTGCCTGTCGCTGATTGGTCGAGGCAACCTTTATGACCTCATCGTCGCCATGGCAACCATTATGACATCTACGTCGATACTGTGCCCGTCGCTGAATCAGAAACGTGAGATGTCTGGCAGCCTCGACCAATCAGACGCGAGATTTCGACGTCCTTTATGACATCATCGTTGCTGTGCCCGTTGCTGATTGGTCGAGGCCTGGCGGCCTCGACCAATCAGAGACGCGGGATTTCTACGTCGATGCTGTGCCGGTCTCTGATTGGTCGAGGCCGCCAGGCCTCGACCAATCAGAGAGCCGGGATTTCCAGGACAGACAGACAGACAGACGGAAAAACCCTTAGACAATTATATATATAGATAGATAGATACAGTACAGACCAAAAGTTTGGACACACCTTCTCATTTAAAGATTATTCTGTATTTTCATGACTATGAAAATTGTGCATTCACACTGAAGGCATTAAAACTATGAATTAACACATGTGGAATTATATACTTAACAAAAAAGTGTGAAACAACTGAAATTATGTCTTATATTCTAGGTTCTTCAAAGTAGCTACCTTTTGCTTTGATGACTGCTTTGCACACTCTTGGCATTCTCTTGATGAGCTTCAAGAGGTTTTCACCGGGAATGGTCTTCCAACAATCTTGAAGGAGTTCCCTTCGCTTAGCATTTGTTGGCCCTTTTGCCTTCAGGGTATGTGCACACGTCAGGTTTTTTTCCTGACAAAATCCTGAGAATTCTGCCAGAAATTCGCATTTTTTTTTCGTGCGGATTTCTCGCGGAATTTGCGCATTTTTTGCACGGATTTTTTGCGGATTTTTTTTTTTTCCGGAATGTCCTTTTTGACATGGAATCCGCAAAAAATCCGCAAAAAGAATGAGCATGTCCGTTCTTTTTGCGGAATGCGTTTTTTTGCGGAAAAAAACGCTAACATATGCACAAAAAATGCGGAATGCATTCTAAAAGATAGGATGCATAATGTTAGCGTTTTTTTTACCGGATTTATAGCGTTTTTATAGCAAAATTCCGCAAAAAAAACGCTAAAAATCCGGACGTGTGCACATACCCTCACTCTGCGGTCCAGCTCACCCCAAACCATCTCGATTGGGTTCAGGTCTGGTGACTGTGGAGGCCAGGTTATCTGGCATAGCACCCCATCACTCTCCTTCTTGGTCAAATAGCCCTTACACAGCCTGGAGGTTTGTTTGGGGTCATTGTCCTGTTGAAAAATAAATGATGGTCCAACTAAACGCAAACCGGATGGAATAGCATGCCGCTGCAAGATGCTGTGGTAGCCATGCTGGTTCAGTATGCCTTAAATTTTGAATAAATCCCCAACAGTGTCACCAGCAAAGCACCCCCACACCATCCCACCTCCTCCTCCATGCTTCACGGAGGGAACCAGGCATGTAGAGTTCACCTTTTCTGCGTCACACAAAGACAGTGGTTTGAACCAAAGATCTCAAATTTGGACTCATCAGACCAAAGCACAGATTTCTGGTCTGATGTCCACTGCCAAATTTTTCGGACTGACCTTCATTTCTTAAAGTAATGATGGCCACTCGTTTTTCTTTACTTAGCTGCTTTTTTCTTGCCATAATACAAGTTCTAACAGTCTATTCAGTAGGACAATCAGCTGTGTATCCATCAGACTTCTGCACAACACAACTGATGGTCCCAACCCCATTTATAAGGCAAGAAATTCCACTTATTAAACCTGACAGGGCACACCTGTGAAGTGAAAACCATTCCCGGTGACTACCTCTTGAAGCTCATCAAGAGAATGCCAAGAGTATGCAAAGCAGTCATCAAAGCAAAAGGTGGCTACTTTGAAGAACCTAGAATATAAGACATATTTTCAGTTGTTTCACACTTTTTTGTTAAGTATATAATTCCACATGTGTTAATTCATAGTTTTGATGCCTTCAGTGTGAATGTACAATTTTCATAGTCATGAAAATACAGAAAATTCTTTAAATGAGAAGGTGTGTCCAAACTTTTGGTCTGTACTGTATTATATATGTATGTATTTTTTTTAGCTTTCCACAATTTCCTGGTGTAATAATGTAGAAAAGAAAAGAAAGTTCAGCTTTATGTATTAAATTCAACAATTTCATCTGTTCTAATAAAACTGCGTTATAGTTAGCAATAGTTAATTTGTAGTGATATATTGGACATAAAACGTTCATTTTCTATAATGTGTGATCCTTTATAACTGTCAAGTAACTTTATTTGTTTAAAAAGAAAAATAATACTATGACGAAGTATAGTGATGACTATAGGCAGTGTAATTTATATTATATCAGTTCACATTTGCATTGTTGGCCACCATCGGGGTCCTGAAGAAGTTTCTGGCACTTTTGATGGTAACAATAGTTCAGCATGCACTGTTCAGCTGGCCATATACATTAGATGACTGGTGGGCGAGGGCATGGTGAGCCACTGTTTCAGTCCTTCGTTTGCCTCGTTCCACAGGCCACACTGGTGCAGCCAGAGTGCCTTATGTGGTCCGCAGTTTGCCCAGCTCTGCCCTAGACTGTGTTAGAGAATTTTATATATTTTTGAAGACACCTTATATATGCTGAATTCAAATAGGACTTCATGACAATGGAATGATTGCAGTAAAGGAAATTTTACTTATGAGACTAATTTAGGGCTTAATGATATATTGCAATTAATGTGGTTCAGCTTGCTCTTTCACCAGAACGTCTCCTACTTTGTTGACTTGGATACCATGTTTTCTCCATTGTGCCACCATAGCACTAGATGAACAGTTGCACAAATATGTTTAGAGTGCCTCCCAAAGATTAATTTATCATCATACCAAGGGGTTAGGTTGCAGTTTAAAGGGAGAGGTCAGTTCTCTGCCTCTTGTCCGCTCTATAATAGATTGAATTCGTAATCTACGGACTTCATATTCCATAAAGGATTAGTGGTTGTATACAAAATGGCTATAAATAAGAAAAGTGTTCAAGAAAGAAAATACTGTCTAAAGTTGAAACCTTTCGAATAATTGTGGATGACATCTGCCTTACTGTACCATCTCCTTGTACATCAAAGTGAAGCCTCTTCGACAAGCTGCTACCTTGAAGAGCTGTTTTGAATTCCTGTGGCAAACATGCAGTGCTTTTGAGGAATGAGTTTAGGAGAGGTGTTGGGGGTGTCCTGTATGTAGACCTTGCTTTGTTTTCACAGGTGCCTTTTATAATCTCTTCTGTTTAGAAGAATAAATCCAACACATCCAGACAGTCATTACTTTAAAAAAAACATAAAGCAATTTAAGTTAGACTTCAGATTGTCACATAACAGATTTTAAAGGGGAGACTGTCTATGCTTATTTATAACTGGGGTATGAGAGCATGGGCAGAATACCAAATCTAATGAAGGGGACGTACGTTACCATAGCTACTTTCAGTAGCTAGTTTATCACATGAAAATGTTGGTTCCTTCTCAACTGCACATATTGCATCTTTCTCAGATGAACAGAGATAATTGGGGGAAAGTGTCATAGTTACACGTTCCCCATGAAAGATGAGTTTAAAGGGAATCGGTCAGCAGGTTTGTACCATATGAGATAAGACCACCACCCTTCGAATGTTCTGTATATATGCTCCTGACCTGCAAGACAAGAAAAAGACCTTTTATTATACTCACCTGCTGGGCGGTCTGGTCCAAGGGGTGTCGCTGGTCTTGGGACGGCGCTTCCCTCCTTCTTGTGATGCTGTCCTCCTTTTTGCTTTGTGTGGATGACACGTTCCTACGTCATCCACACAGTCTCTCCGGCATCGCGCTCTTGCCCTGACTAGGGCAGAGCAAAGTACTGCAGTGCGCAGGTGCTGGGAAAGGTCAGAGAGCCTTGGCGCATGATCACTGCAGCAACCATCAACACCCTTCGGACCAGACCGCCCCGCAGTTGAGTATAATAAAAGTAATAAAAGGTTTTTTCTTGTCTTGCATGTCGGGTTGTGGGCATATATACAGCATTATAGAATACTGTATGTCATGCCTGAAAGGTGGTGGTGGTATGTCATATCTGTCATACCTTGTGACGGGTTCACTTTAACAGGGTTGACCAATTTCTCTTGTTAGTGTAGCTTTCCTCACAAACTGACCAGCACTTCTGTCCATATAATGGCTGCTGGTGGATGAGTGTGTGACCAGACCTGTCCATCATTCTCCTTCAGTAGTAAAACACCTCACGTGGGAGAGCTGCTTTTTGTAAGAGGAGGCTAATGGACAGGTCTGGTCACATGTTCCTCCTTTACCAGCAGCCATTGTATGGACAGGAGAGCTGGTCAGTCTGGGGTAAGCTTAATTAACTAGAAAGTGTGTCCAATGTTTTTAATTTAATGAGCACAGAACTGTAGAAAAGCCACCATACCGTGTGCTTCATGATCAGGATTTGTAAGTAAAGGTACCGTCACACTAAGCGACGCTACAGTGATACCGACAACGATCCGGATCGCTGCAGCGTCGCTGTTTGGTCGCTGGAGAGCTGTCACACAGACCGCTCTCCAGCGACCAACAATGCCGGTAACCAGGGTAAACATCGGGTTACTAAGCGCAGGGCCGCGCTTAGTAACCCGATGTTTACCCTGGTTACCATCGTTAAAGTAAAAAAACAACCACTACATACTTACCTTCCCGGTGTCTGTCCCCGGCGCTCTGCTTCTCTGCCCTGTGTAAGCACAGCGGCCGGAAAGCAGAGCGGTGACGTCACCACTCTGCTTTCCGGCTGCCCGGCGCTCACAGCCAGAGCAGAGAAGCACAGCGCCGGAGACAGACAGCGGTAGGTAAGTATGAAGCGTTTGTTTTTTTTTTACTTTAACGATGGTAACCAGGGTAAACATTGGGTTACTAAGCGCGGCCCTGCACTTAGTAACCCGATGTTTACCCTGGTTACCAGCGAAGACATCGCTGAATCGGTGTCACACACGCCGATTCAGCAATGTCAGCGGGAGAGCCAGCGACGAAAAAAAGTCCTGGCCTTTCTGCCCCGACCAGCGATATCACAGCAGGGGCCTGATTGCTGCTGCCTGTCACACTGGACGATATCGCTAGCGAGGACGCTGCAACGTCACGGATCGCTAGCGATATCGTCCAGTGTGACGGTACCTTAAATGTTAGTTTGGGCTCTCAAGATATTGTGTACTAAGGAATTCTTAACACATCAGTGTTTTGCATATGTTATCTGTCTGTTTTTTTCCCCCACAGACTTGTCTGTTTTTACCACAGACACATTACATTCTATGGGTCTATTAACATGTCCATTTATTTGTGAGCATTTACTCTGTCGTCTCAACAAATTAACAATAGTAAAGATGACACATTGTTATGCCCTGAATGTAGTGCCGATAACAGTCTCCAGTTAAGGTACCGTCACACTAAAGCCCCCCGTCACACACAGCGAGATCGCTAGCGAGATCGCTGCTGAGTCACAAGTTTTGTGACGCAACAGCGACCTCAGTAGCGATCTCGCTATGTGTGACACGTAGCAGCGTCCAGGCTCCTGCTGTGAGATCGCTGGTCGTGTCAGAATGGCCTGGACCGTTTTTTGATCCTTGAGGTCCCGCTGGGTAGCACACATCGATGTGTTTGACACCTTACCAACGACCTCGTTGACAGGACGTCGCATTGAATCATCATGAAATAGCATCGTTGTACAGGTCGCTACAGGTCGCCGCATCGCTGCTGCGTCGTTGGGGAGATCGCACTGTGTGACATCTCACCAGCGACCACATAGCGACGCAGCAACGATCCCTGACAGGTCGTATCGTTGTCGGGATCGCTTAAGCGTCGCTATGTGTGACGGGGCCTTAAGCGACGCTGCAGCGATACCGACAACGATCCGGATCGCTACAGCATCGCTGTTTGGTCGCTGGAGAGCTGTCACACAGACCGCTCTCCAGCGACCAACGATCCCGAGGTCCCCGGTAACCAGGGTAAACATCGGGTTACTAAGCGCAGGGCCGCGCTTAGTAACCCGATGTTTACCCTGGTTACCATCGTTAAAGTAAAAAAAACAACCACTACATACTTACCTACCGCTGTCTGTCCCCGGCGCTGTGCTTCTCTGCTCTGGCTGTGAGCGCCGGGCAGCCGGAAAGCAGAGCGCTGACGTCACCGCTCTGCTTTCCGGCCGCTGTGCTCACAGCCAGAGCAGAGAAGCACAGCGCCGGGGACAGACAGCGGTAGGTAAGTATGTAGTGGTTGTTTTTTTTACTTTAACGATGGTAACCAGGGTAAACATCGGGTTACTAAGCGCGGCCCTGCGCTTAGTAACCCGATGTTTACCCTGGTTACCAGCGAAGACATCGCTGAATCGGCATCACACACGCCGATTCAGCGATGTCAGCGGGAGATCCAGCGACGAAACAAAGTTCTGGACTTTCTTCCCCGACCAGCGATATCACAGCAGGGGCCTGATCGCTGCTGCCTTTCACACTGGACGATATCGCTAGCCAGGACGCTGCAACATCACGGATCGCTAGCGATATCGTCTAGTGTGACGGTACCTTTAGTGATATATAAGTTAATAAAATCATCCCCACTTAACAGCTCAAGAGGTTGTGCACCAATAAACAGCTCCTTATTAATAGCTCCACAGCAAAGAAACAAAATAAGAAAAAAGTAATACCTCCCGATATGGTGCCATTCCTATGATGTAATGATATAGCATTACAAGATCATTTTAGATTAAGCATTACTTGCCCTTCACCATCTGTTCCATAGACGATAAATAGAATAATTGTGCCCATGTGTGAACATGGCTCCATTCAATCTGTGGTCATGGGACCTCAATCTTGTGATTGGTCAAGGTTACAGTGATGGGATCTCCACTAATCAGTCATTTATCACCAACCCTTTCAGAGATCCCAGTCTTTGAAACTAAAGGTACCGTCACACTAGACGATATCGCTAGCGATCCGTGACGTTGCAGCGTCCTGGCTAGCGATATCGTCCAGTGTGACAGGCAGCAGCGATCAGGCCCCTGCTGTGATGTCGCTGGTCGGGGAAGAAAGTCCAGAACTTTATTTCGTCGCTGGCTCTCCCGTAGACATCGCTGAATCGGCGTTTGTGACACCGATTCAGCGATGTCTTCACTGGTAACCAGGGTAAACATCGGGTAACTAAGCGCAGGGCCGCGCTTAGTAACCCGATGTTTACCCTGGTTACCATCGTTAAAGTAAAAAAACAAACACTACATACTTACCTACCGCTGTCTGTCCCCGGCGCTGTGCTCTGCTCTCCTCCTGCACTGGCTGTGAGCGTCGGTCAGCCGGAAAGCAGAGCGGTGACGTCACCGCTCTGCTTTCCGGCCACTGTGCTCACACAGACAGTACAGGAGGAGTGCAGAGCACAGCGCCGGGGACAGACAGCGGTAGGTAAGTATGTAGTGTTTGTTTTTTTTACTTTTAGGATGGTAACCAGGGTAAACATCGGGTTACTAAGCGCGGCCCTGCGCTTAGTTACCCGATGTTTACCCTGGTTACCGGCATCGTTGGTCGCTGGAGAGCTGTCGGTGTGACAGCTCTCCAGCGATCAAACAGCGACGCTGCAGCGATCCGGATCGTTGTCGGTATCGCTGCAGCGTCGCTAAGTGTGACGGTACCTTAAATGTATTAGGCAAAAACCACATTAATACTGATAACAATCATATAATTAAATGCTTCTTGTCTAATCTCGAAATCTGCAAAAACAACATAAGTGCTTAAAGAGTTCCTGAATTATGGGAAGTGTTCATGAATAAGAGGCCTTGATCCTAGTTCCCAGAAATGTCCATACAATTCTGTCCTTAATTTGCCCCCTAACTGTAAACACACTTACAGTATAGATAGTTGTCTGAGGTGTGCTGCAAAATGGTAAGATGATACCACAATGTACGACATTCAACTTGAGATAATCAATACCTTACCATGAAATTAGGCCAACAGCCTATTGTGCATCACAGCATGGAACACTTCCTGTTAACTCCTTTTTTGCTGTACCATACATGATCTGAAGGATAATACTCTATACCTCTCTATTTATTTTCTTTGGATAGTAACTGCTTTGTGGCCGCCAACAGCAGATTAACGTCAGCGCTAGCAGAGCTTTGTGCAGCGCCGAAGTTTCACTTCGGTTGGTGGTCTCGCAGTGCTCAGAACCCCCCAGGTGTCCGGCAAGCACTGCGATTCCTGTGCAGAGCCATTGCTCTGACAGGTGACGTCATCGAGACCTGATTAGATCAGGTCAAAATAATGTTAACCCTTTGCTATTTGCGGCATTTAGAAGATAGCAGAGGGAGACCCTGCTAAACTCACCTCTCCGACACCCCCCCCCCCCGTGATGAGATCTGATCACATCCCGGGGGATCCCGCATTGTCATGGCAGCTGGAGGTCACCTGATGACTTCAGCTACTATGGCTTGTTAGGCTCAGCCTGCAACAAGCTGAGCCTAACAAGCGATTTCACATTGTAACACTGACAGGTCTCTTGCAATGCAATACATGTGTATTGCATTGTAAGAGACCTGTAATCAGACAAATAAAAATTGATGTCCCATGCAGGGACAAAAAAAGTTTACATATTTGGTATCGCCGCGTCTGGAACAAGGCAACCTATGATACGGTCACACTTATTCACTCCTTTAGTGCACACCATAAAAGAAAAGGGAGCAAAAACCATTGCTTTTTCATCATGCCGCCAAACAAAAAGTAGAATAAAATGCAATCAAAAAGTCATATCAAAATAAAAATGGCACTGCTGAAAACGTCATCTTGTCCCACAAAAAACAAGCTGCCATACAGCTCCATCAGCAGACAGATAAAAAAAATTGTAGCTTTCAGAATAAAGCGATGCAAAAAAAATTATTTTTTTCTATAAAATAGTTTTTATTGTGAAAATGTGGCAAAACGCAAAAAATATATAAATGTGGTATCGCTGTAATCGTAGTGACCTGAAGAATAAAGCTGCCTTATTAATTTTACTTCACGCAGAACGTCATTAAAAAAAAAAAAAAAAACAATTCCTGAATTCCTGGTGTTTGAAAATTCTTTCTCCCAAAAATCAGAATAGAAAGCGATCAAAAAATGTCACGTGCCCGAAAATGGTACCAATAAAATAGTCAGCTCGTCCCGCAAAAACAATCTGTCACATGACTCTGTCAGCCGAAATATGAAAAATGTATAGCTCTCAAAATATAGTGATAGTGATGCAAAAACTTGTTTTTGCAATAAAAAGTGTCTTTTAGTGTGTGACAGCTGCCAAACATAAAAAACCTGTAAATCTGGTATCGCTGTAATCGCACCAACCCTAAGAATAAAGTCGCCTAATCACTTATACCGCATGACGAACATCGTAAAAAAGAAATAAAACCAATTCTTCACATGCTGTTGATTTTTTTCATTCTGCCTCCCAAAGATCGCAGTAAGGGTCGGCGCACATTTATCTCACGCACTGCGCTGAGCGCTTACACCAGAGTTTCCGTGTAAATTTCTGAAATACGTGATTCAGACGGAACCCCCTGCAGAAGTTTGCCCATAATGAGGCAGATGGAGGCACTGTGGACGCCATAATACCTGTGATCCGGCGGTGTCCATCTTTTTAGTCATACATAAAAGTGCAGTCAGACAGTTTTGTGCACCTCTGAAAAATACACCGTTGAACAGAGGCCAGACGGAGTCCAGATTAGCTGGTGCCTCATCATAGTGAATGGATCGGGGGTTTCATCTGTCACGTCACTCAGAGATTTAGAAACCCTAAAGTAAGTGGTCAGCGTAGAGCACCAGATAAATGAGATCCCAAACGTTATGTAAAATGTTCCCAATAAAAGCTTCCACTCAATCCACAAGAAAAGCAAGTCCTCACTCAGGTTCATCATCTGTTAACAGAAATATAGGGGGATTCTATGTTACTGCTAGTACAAAGGCTCTGGGAAAGTATTATGGCTACTCAACCCCCTAAAAAAAATTATGCACTCCCAAATTCAAATGCCCCTCTCCCTTCTGAGCCCCACAGTCTACCTAAACCACGTGTATCATCCACGTTTGGCATTTCTGTAGTGATGAGAGCACACCTAATTTATGGGTGCATGTATCCAGAAGCACGGGCAGGGCATAAGGTATTGGTGACTGCAACGTGCTGGTCACTACAACAACAGTTTGCATTTTTCACTCAGCAACATCCACTGCTGCCTGTTTCTGGAAAACACTTATGGAGTCAAAAATCATCACTACACTCACAGATAAATTCATAAAAGGGTATAATTTCCAAATTAGGGACACAAGGGGGGATTCAGCTTTTCTGGCATTTAGGGCCTTTTTATATAGAGTCTGAAAACTATTCTATAATTTTTTATCCAATAGTCAAATAGCGCTCTGTCCCTCCAGAGTCTTGCTGAGTGGCTACGCAGTACTGTATGGCCACATATGGGGTATTGCCAAGTTCAGAAGAAATTGTGTATCATCATTTTGGCAACATTTTACCCATTTCCCAGTGTGAAAATGTAAAGTCTGGGGCTAATGCAATTTTTTTGCGGTAAAAATGTAATTATTTTTTCTTCACTGCCCAATGGTATCACATTCTGTGATACAATTGTGGTGTCAATAAGATCACTGCACCCCTAGATGAACTCATTGAGAGGTGTACTTTTGTAAAATGGGGTCACTTACGGGGGTTTCTGCTGTTCTGGCACCTCAAGGGCTCTGCCAATGTGGTATGGCACCCTCAAACCAATGCAGCAAAACCTGCACTGGTTTCCAAAATGGTGTCACTTATTGGGGTTTCCACTGTTTAGGCACATCAGGGGCTCTCCAAACTCAACATGGGAACCTCTAATTATTCCAGCATATTTTACCTTCAAAAAATCAAATGGTGCTCCTTCCGAGCCCTGCCATGCGTCCAAACAGTAGTATTCACCCACAAATGGGGTATCGACGTGCTCAGGAGAAATTGCACAGCAAACTATGGTGCAATTTCTCCTGTTACATTTATGAAAATGCAAAATATGGAGCTAAAAAGATTTATTTGGGAAAAAATGTTATTCTTTAATTTACACGGCTCTACGTTATAAACTTCTGCGAAGCACCTAAGGGGTCTAGTTTTCAAAACAATGTTACTTGTGGGGGATTTCCACTGTTAAGGCACATCAGGGGCTCTCCAAACGCGACATGGCAACCGCTTATTCCAGCATATTTTACATTCAAAATGTCAAATGGCACTCCTTCCCTTCCGAGCTCTGCCATGTGCCTAAACAGTAGATTTCCCCCAAATATGGGGTATTGGCATGCTCAGGAGTAATTGCAAAACACAATGTATAGTCCATTTTCTCCTCTTACCCTTGCAAAAGTAAAACAAATTGGGTCTAAAGAAAAATTTTGTGAAAGAAAAGTAAATGTATATGTTTTCCTTCCACATTCTATTCATTCCTGTGAAGCACCTGAAGGGTTAATAAACTTCTTGAATGTGGTTTTGCTCACCTTGAGGGATGCAGTTTTTAGAATGTTGTCATTTTGGGGTATTTTCTTTCATATAGACTCTTTAAAGTGACTTCAAATGTGAGGTGGTCCCTGAAAAAAAATTACTGGGGCAGTTGAGGGCTGTTATTCTTAGTCTGGATAGGGGCCAATATCTATGCCCCATTCCTAGGCTATTAATATCAGCCTGCAGTGGTCTGCCTAGCTGGTTATTAAAAATAGGGGGGGACCACCACATCTATTTTTTGGGGGGGTCCTCCTGGCTAACAACCAGTAATGGCTAAGTAGACAGCTGTGAGCTGATATTAATAGCCTGGGAAGTTCCATGATTTTTACCCCCTTCCCATATTATAAGCATCAGCCCCCAGCTTTCCCTCAGCTGGATATATATATATATATATATATATATATATATATATATATATACACAGTGGGGCAAAAAAGTATTTAGTCAGTCAGCAATAGTGCAAGTTCCACCACTTAAAAAGATGAGAGGCGTCTGTAATTTACATCATAGGTAGACCTCAACTATGGGAGACAAACTGAGAAAAAAAATCCAGAAAATCACATTGTCTGTTTTTTTAACATTTTATTTGCATATTATGGAGGAAAATAAGTATTTGGTCAAAAACAAACAATCAAGATTTCTGGCTCTCACAGACCTGTAACTTCTTCTTTAAGAGTCTCCTCTTTCCTCCACTCATTTCCTGTAGTAATGGCACCTGTTTAAACTTGTTATCCGTATAAAAAGACACCTGTGCACACCCTCAAACAGTCTGACTCCAAACTCCACTATGGTGAAGACCAAAGAGCTGTCAAAGGACACCAGAAACAAAATTGTAGCCCTGCACCAGGCTGGGAAGACTGAATCTGCAATAGCCAACCAGCTTGGAGTGAAGAAATCAACAGTGGGAGCAATAATTAGAAAATGGAAGACATACAAGACCACTGATAATCTCCCTCGATCTGGGGCTCCACGCAAAATCCCACCCCGTGGGGTCAGAATGATCACAAGAACGGTGAGCAAAAATCCCAGAACCACGTGGGGGGACCTAAAGAATGAACTGCAGAGAGCTGGGACCAATGTAACAAGGCCTACCATAAGTAACACACTACGCCACCATGGACTCAGATCCTGCAGTGCCAGACGTGTCCCACTGCTTAAGCCAGTACATGTCCGGGCCCGTCTGAAGTTTGCTAGAGAGCATTTGGATGATCCAGAGGAGTTTTGGGAGAATGTCCTATGGTCTGATGAAACCAAACTGGAACTGTTTGGTAGAAACACAACTTGTCGTGTTTGGAGGAAAAAGAATACTGAGTTGCATCCATCACACACCATACCTACTGTAAAGCATGGTGGTGGAAACATCATGCTTTGGGGCTGTTTCTCTGTAAAGGGGCCAGGACGACTGATCCGGGTACATGAAAGAATGAATGGGGCCATGTATCGTGAGATTTTGAGTGCAAACCTCCTTCCATCAGCAAGGGCATTGAAGATGAAACGTGGCTGGGTCTTTCAACATGACAATGATCCAAAGCACACCGCCAGGGCAACGAAGGAGTGGCTTCGTAAGAAGCATTTCAAGGTCCTGGAGTAGCCTAGCCAGTCTCCAGATCTCAACCCTATAGAAAACCTTTGGAGGGAGTTGAAAGTCCGTGTTGCCAAGCGAAAAGCCAAAAACATCACTGCTCTAGAGGAGATCTGCATGGAGGAATGGGCAAACATACCAACAACAGTGTGTGGCAACCTTGTGAAGACTTACAGAAAACGTTTGACCTCTGTCATTGCCAACAAAGGATATATTACAAAGTATTGAGATGAAATTTTGTTTCTGACCAAATACTTATTTTCCACCATAATATGCAAATAAAATGTTAAAAAAACAGACAATGTGATTTTCTGGATTTTTTATTCTCAGTTTGTCTCCCATAGTTGAGGTCTACCTATGATGTAAATTACAGACGCCTCTCATCTTTTTAAGTGGTGGAACTTGCACTATTGCTGACTGACTAAATACTTTTTTGCCCCACTGTGTATGTATATATATATATATATATATATATATATATATATATATATTTGAGTATAAGCCGACCCGAGTATAAGCCGAGACCCCTAATTTTGGCACAAAAAACTGGGAAAACTTAAGGACTCGAGTATAAGCCTAGGGTGGAATATAGTATTAGAACACAGAGGTACCGTATAATGACAAGAGATTTATTATATGACTGATATCGGATATAAATAGTTATATATCAGTCCCAGGTACTCTGTGCAATTGTGTGATTACCATCACCACGTGGAGTGAACAATCCCAAACAACCAGATCATAGACACACCAGAGATTAGCACCACACGAGGACTAAAATTTTAAAGATCTGCCTTTATTACACAATTCAAATGGCAACAAATAATAACATTTTTTTGTATCATATCAAAGAAATAATTAGTACGTACCACAGGACAAATATAGAAGTAATAAAATATCAGCACACCCACTATTACATCAGTAGATCCCCATCAAAGTAAAAAACTGTGCCATATAACAAAGAATATCTATTTCATAATTCGCACAATATAAAGTGCAAAGTATTGTAAGGATTAAATTGCACAAATATAAAACGTGCATACAGATAACTAGCAAGCATAGGCCAGCTTACAAAGTGCTATGTGCCAAAAATAAAATACATATGCTCCAAAAGGTGCTTGCTTGTTCCACAAATACTGAACTTAAAAAAGTGCTAAGTGCTATACAAATGAACATCAATTATAAGCCTGACAATAAAGTGCTATGTGCAAAAATTGATAAATAACAAGTGCACCTAAAAATGCTTGTGTGCACCAACAGACCAGAGTCCACTTAAGTGTACAGGTGCTGGGCGTTAAGTATATCCAGCAATCAAACGTCCAACAATAAGGTGCTATGTGCAAGGAATCATATGTGCTCCTGGGAGTGCTTCTATGCACCAAGACAATTAAGTGTATAGAAAGTGCGTTACCACTGGACACAGCCACCCAAGGTATTTACCGACATCAATATTAGTGTAGGTTCCCTTTTCGTGCACTTTCTATACACTTAATTGTCTTGGTGCATAGAAGCACTCCCAGGAGCACATATGATTCCTTGCACATAGCACCTTATTGTTGGACGTTTGATTGCTGGATATACTTAACGCCCAGCACCTGTACACTTAAGTGGACTCTGGTCCGTTGGTGCACACAAGCATTTTTAGGTGCACTTGTTATTTATCAATTTTTGCACATAGCACTTTATTGTCAGGCTTATAATTGATGTTCATTTGTATAGCACTTTTTTAAGTTCAGTATTTGTGGAACAAGCAAGCACCTTTTGGAGCATATGTATTTTATTTTGGCACATAGCACTTTGTAAGCTGGCCTATGCTTGCTAGTTATCTGTATGCACGTTTTATATTTGTGCTATTTAATCCTTACAATACCTTGCACTTTATATTGTGCGAATTATGAAATAGATATTCTTTGTTATATTGCACAGTTTTTTACTTTGATGGGGATCTACTGATGTAATAGTGGGTGTGCTGATATTTTATTACTTCTATATTTGTCCTGTGGTACGTACTAATTATTTCTTTTATATGATACAAAAAAATTTTATTAATTATTTGTTGCCATTTGAATTGTGTAATAAAGGCAGATCTTTAAAATTTTAGTCCTCGTGTGGTGCTAATCTCTGGTGTGTCTATGATCTGGTTGTTTGGGATTGTTCACTCCACTAGGGTGGAATATGCAGCAGCTACCGGAAAATGTCAAAAATACATATAGATACCAATAAAAGTAAAATTAATTGAGACATCAGTAGGCTAAGTGTTTTTGAATATCCATATTGAATCAGGAGCCCTATATAATGCTCCATAAAGTTTGATGGGCCTCATAAGATGCTCCATATTAAAATATGCCCCATATAATGCTCCATACAGATATTTGCCCCATATAATGCTGCACAAATGTGTACCATGTGACCGCTCACTACAGGAAGAAGCTGCCGGCATCGGGGAATCAGGGACCGCCCCAGGAGCAGGTGAGTATGATTACACAGCTGCTGCTCCAGCTCCCCTTGGTATGACTCGAGTATAAGCCGAGAGGGGCAATTTCAGCCTAAAAAAATGGGCTGAAATTCTCAGCCTATACTCGAGTATATACTGTATATATATATATATATATATATATATATATATATATATACAGTCATGGCCAAAAGTATTGACACCCCTGCAATTCTGTCAGATAATACTCATTTTCTTCCTGAAAATGATTGCAAACACAAATTGTTTGGTATTATTATCTTCATTTAATTTGTCTTAAATAAAAAAAACACAAAGAGAATTGTCCTAAAGCCAAATTGGATATTATTCCACACCAAACATAAAAAAGGGGGTGGACAAAAGTATTGACACTGTTCGAAAAATCATGTGATGCTTCTCTAATTTGTGTAATTAACAGCACCTGTAACTTGTGGCACCGAACAGGTGTTGGCAATAACTAAATCACACTTGCATCCAGTTGACATGGATTAAAGTTAACTCAACCTCTGTCCTGTGTCCTTGTGTGTACCACATTGAGCATGGAGAAAATAAAGAAGACCAAAGAACTGTCTGAGGACTTGAGAAACCAAATTGTGAGGAAGCATGAGCAATCTCAAGGCTACAAGTCCATCTCCAAAGACCTGAATGTTCCTGTGTCTACCGTGCGCAGTGTCATCAAGAAGTTTTAAGCCCATGGCACTGTGGCTAACCTCCCTAGATGTGGATGGAAAAGAAAAATTGACAAGAGATTTCAAAGCAAGATTGTGCGGATGTTGGATAAAAAACCTCAACTAACATCTAAACAAGTTCAAGCTGCCCTGTAGTCTGAGGGTACAACAGTGTCAACCCGTACTATCTGTCGGCGTCTGAATGAAAAGGGACTGTATGGTAGGAGACCCAGGAAGACCCAACTTCTTACCCCGAGACATAAAAAAAAGCCAGGCTAGAGTTTGCCAAAACTTACCTAAAAAAGCCTAAAACGTTTTGGAAGAATGTTCTCTGGTCAGATGAGACAAAAGTAGAGCTTTTTGGGCAAGGGCATCAACATAGAATTTACAGGAGAAAAAAAGAGGCATTCAAAGAAAAGAACACGGTCCCTACAGTCAAACATGGCGGAGGTTCCCTGATGTTTTGGGGTTGATTTGCTGCCTCTGGCACTGGACTGCTTGACCGTGTGCATGGCAATATGAAGTCTGAAGACTACCAACAAATTTTGCAGCATAATGTAGGGCCCAGTGTGAGAAAGCTGGGTCTCCCTCAGAGGTCATGGGTCTTCCAGCAGGACAATGACCCAAAACACACTTCAAAAAGCACTAGAAAATGGTTTGAGAGAAAGCACTGGAGACTTCTAAGGTGGCCAGCAATGAGTCCAGACCTGAATCCCATAGAACACCTGTGGAGAGATCTAAAAATGGCAGTTTGGAGAAGCCACTCTTCAAATATCTGGGACCTGGAGCAGTTTGCCAAAGAAGAATGGTCTAAAATTCCAGCAGAACATTGCAAGAAACTCATTGATGGTTACCGGAAGCGGTTGGTCGCAGTTATTTTGGCTAAAGGTTGTGCAACTAAGTATTAGGCTGAGGGTGCCAATACTTTTGTCTGGCCCATTTTTGGAGTTTTGTGTGAAATGATCAATGTTTTGCTTTTTGCTTCATTCTCTTTTGTGTTTTTTCATTTAAGACAAATTAAATGAAGATAATAATACCAAAGAATTTGTGTTTGCAATCATTTTCAGGAAGAAACTGAGTATTATCTGACAGAATTGCAGGGGTGTCTATATTTTTGACCATGACTGTATATATATATATATAGGGCGATCCAAAAGTAATGAATCAATACTAAACACAATGAATATAGTCAATTTTTTTTTTCTACGTAGTCTCCTAACAAGTCTATACATTTAGTCCATCTCTTTTCTAAACTTAGAATTCCCTTCGAAAAAAATTCTTGATCTTGACCCTCAAAAAAATCCCCAATAGCGGTTATCACGTCGCTATTGTCGTCAAATTTCTCGCCCCGGAGGTGTTCCTTGAGCCGAGGAAAGAGAAAGAAGTCACTGGAGGCTAGATCTGGTGAATAGGGGGGGTGTTCCACCAGTTCAAAGCCCACTTCTTGAATGGTAGCCATGGCAACTGCAGCTTTGTGAGCCGGCGCGTTATCTTGGTGAAACAGCACTCCAGCCCGCAGTTTGCCGCGCCTTTTCTACTTGATAGCCTCCCGCAAGCTTCTTATTTGTTCTGCGTAGTAGGAGCCTGTAATAGTGGCTCCCTTCTCCAAATTGACCACCATAATAATTCCTTCAGCGTCCCAAAAAACGGACGCCATAACCTTCCCTGCTGAGCTTGACACTTTGAATTTCTTCGGTGTCGGTTCGTCAGCTCGTTTCTATGTCATCGATTGTTGTTTAGTTTCGGGATCAAAGTGGTAGATCCAGGTCTCGTCCATGGTCAAAAAACATGACAAAAAATTTTCCTTGTCTGCTTGGAACTTTTCGAGATTTGCTATTGAAATGTCAACTCAATTATTCTTTTGCTCGTCAGTTAACATTTTTGGCACCCAACACGCGGAGACCTTTCTCATATGCAATTCTTTTGCAAGGATTCTTTGAATACTGCCATATGAGATCCCTGTGACCTCAGCTACATGCCTGATAGTCACTCTTCGATCTGCCAATACAACTTCTTCAACTTTTTTTCACGTTTTCTTCATTGAGGGACGTGGATGGGCGTCCTTCGCGATGTTCATCTTCCGTCGATGTTCTTCCCAGCTTAAATTCCTTGGCCCATCGTGCAAATGTGGAATATGGAGGAGAAGAGTCCCCCAATGTTTCCACCAAGTCGCTGTGTATTTCTTTGGTAGTCATTTTTTTCAAGCAGAGGTATTTGATGACAGCTCTGAGCTAGTTTATTTCCATTTTGATGTTCACTCCTCGGCAGTTCATATTCAAATGAATGTAGCTCCCGGGAATCGTGGTCTATTTATGTTATTTTTTTTTTCCTGGACTAGTGGGTACCTAAGAGAGAAGAAAACATTTTATTTTAATTTCTGTGTGCAATAGAAATAACCGATTATCATTACTTTTGGATCGCACCTCGTGTATATATATATATATATATATATATATATACAGGTCCTTCTCAAAAAATTAGCATATAGTGTTAAATTTCATTATTTACCATAATGTAATGATTACAATTAAACTTTCATATATTATAGATTCATTATCCACCAACTGAAATTTGTCAGGTCTTTTATTGTTTTAATACTGATGATTTTGGCATACAACTCCTGATAACCCAAAAAACCTGTCTCAATAAATTAGCATATTTCACCCATCCAATCAAATAAAAGTGTTTTTTAATAACAAACAAAAAAACCAACAAATAATAATGTTCAGTTATGCACTCAATACTTGGTCGGGAATCCTTTGGCAGAAATGACTGCTTCAATGCGGCGTGGCATGGAGGCAATCAGCCTGTGACACTGCTGAGATGTTATGGAGGCCCAGGATGCTTCAATAGCGGCCTTAAGCTCATCCAGAGTGTTGGGTCTTGCGTCTCCCAACTTTCTCTTCGCAATATCCCACAGATTCTCTATGGGGTTCAGGTCAGGAGAGTTGGCAGGCCAATTGAGCACAGTAATACCATGGTCAGTAAACCATTTACCAGTGGTTTTGGCACTGTGAGCAGGTGCCAGGTCGTGCTGAAAAATGAAATCTTCATCTCCATTAAGCATTTCAGCCGATGGAAGCATGAAGTGCTCCAAAATCTCCTGATAGCTAGCTGCATTGACCCTGCCCTTGATGAAACACAGTGGACCAACACCAGCAGCTGACATGGCACCCCACACCATCACTGACTGTGGGTACTTGACACTGGACTTCAGGCATTTTGGCATTTCCTTCTCCCCAGTCTTCCTCCAGACTCTGGCACCTTGATTTCCGAATGACATGCAAAATTTGCTTTCATCAGAAAAAAGTACTTGGGACCACTTAGCAACAGTCCAGTGCTGCTTCTCTGTAGCTCAAAAGTGGCGTTACCTGGGGAATGCGGCACCTGTAGCCCATTTCCTGCACACGCCTGTGCACGGTGGCTCTGGATGTTTCCACACCAGACTCAGTCCACTGCTTCCTCAGGTTCCCCAAGGTCTGGAATCGGTCCTTCTCCACAATCTTCCTCAGGGTTCGGTCTCCTCTTCTCGTTGTACAGCGTTTTCTGCCACATTGTTTCCTTCCAACAGACTTACCATTGAGGTGCCTTGATACAGCACTCTGGGAACAGCCTATTTGTTGAGAAATTTCTTTCTGGGTCTTACCCTCTTGCTTGAGGGTGTCAATGATGGCCTTCTTGACATCTGTCAGGTCGCTAGTCTTACCCATGATGGGGGTTTTGAGTAATGAACCAGGCAGGGAGTTTATAAAAGCCTCAGGTATCTTTTGCATGTGTTTAGAGTTAATTAGTTGATTCAGAAGATTAGGGTAATAGGTCGCTTAGAGAACCTTTTCTTGATATGCTAATTTATTGAGACAGGTTTTTTGGGTTATCAGGAGTTGTATGCCAAAATCATCAGTATTAAAACAATAAAAGACCTGACAAATTTCAGTTGGTGGATAATGAATCTATAATATATGAAAGTTTAATTGTAATCATTACATTATGGTAAATAATGAAATTTAACACTATATGCTAATTTTTTGAGAAGGACCTGTATATATATATATAGCTATGGCTAAAATTAAGAGACCACTTCAAAATTTTCAGTTTGTCTGATTTTTATTCTCTCTCTCTCTATATATATATATTATTATTATTTTTTGTTTTGAGTAAAATGTAAATTGTTCTTTTATTCTATAAACTACTGACAACATGTCTCCAAAGTTCCAAGCAATACATTTTGTATTTATTTTCTAAAAATGAGAAATGGTCAAAATAACAAAAAATGCATTGCTTTCAGACCTCAAGTAATGCAAAGAAAACAAGTTCATAATCATTTAGAAACAATACTAATGTTTTAACTCAGGAAGAGTTCAGAAATCAATATTTTGTTGAATAACCATGATTTTTAATCACAGCTTTCATGCGTCTTGGCATAGTTTCCACCAGTCTTTCACACTGCTTTTGGGTGACCTTATGCCTCTCCTGGTGCAAAAAAGCAGTTCCTTCATCCACATCTTGATTGACCTAGCTGTGTGGCATGGCGCATTGTCCTGCTGAAAAAAAACAGTCCTCGGAGTTGGGGAACATTGCCTGAGCAAAAGGAATCAAGTGTTTTTCCAGGATAGCCTTGTATGTGGCTTGATTCATATGACCGTTGCAAATATTAATCTGCCCAATTCCAGCCTTGCTGAAGCATCCCCAGATCATCACCAATCCTCCACCTAATTTCACAGTGGGTATAAGACACTGTGGCTTGTGCACCTCTCCAGGTCTCCTTGGGCAAAGCTGCAAATTAGACTCATCAGAGAAGATTACCTTACTCCAGTCCTATATGGTCCAATCCTTATGATCTTTGGCAAACTTCAGCCTGGCTCTCCTTTGCTTCTCATTGATGAAAGGCTTTTTTCTACACTGTGTGCAGAATTATTAGGCAAGTTATATTTTAGAGGATTATTTTTATTATTGATCAACAACTATGTTCTCAATCAACCCAAAAGACTCATAAATATCAAAGCTTAATATTTTTGGAAATTGGAGTGGATTTTTTTTAAATTTGCCTATCTTAGGATGATATCTGTTTGTGCAGGTAACTATTACTGTGCAGAATTATTAGGCAACTTAATAAAAACCAAATATATTCCCATCTCACTTGTTTATTTTCACCAGGTAAACCAATATAACTGCACAAAATGTAGAAATAAACATTTCTGACATGCAAATACAACCCCCCCCCCCAAAAAAAAAAAATTAGTGACCAATATAGCCACCTTTATGATGATACTCAACAGTCTTCCATCCATAGATTCTGTCAGTTGCTTGATCTGTTTACGATCAACATTGCGTGCAGCAGCCACCACGGCTTCACAGACACTGTTCGAGAGGTGTATTGTTTTCCCTCCCTGTAGATCTCCTATTTTATGAGGGACCACAGCTTCTCTATAGGGTTCAGATCAGGTGAACAAGGGGGCCATGTCATTATTTTTTCTTCTTTGAGACCTTTACTGGCCAGCCACGCTGTGGAGTAGTTGGAGGCATGTGATGGAGCATTGTCCTGCATGAAAATCATGTTTTTCTTGAACGATACCGACTTCTTCCTGTACCACTGCTTGAAGAATTTGTCTGCCAGAAACTGGCAGTAGGTCTGGGAGTTGAGTTTCACTCCATCCTCAACCCGAAAAGGTCCCACAAGTTCATCTTTGATACCAGCCCATACCAGTACCCCACCTCCACCTTGCTGGTGTCTGAGTCAGAGTGGAGCTCTCTGCCCTTTACTGATCCAGCCTCTGGCCAATCCACAGTCTTGGCCCAGTCTTGATGTTTTATCTTATGTTTCTTGTTCAAAGGTGGTAGTTTTTCAGCCTTCCTTACCTTGGCCATGTCCCTGAGTATCGCACACCTTGTGCTTTTTGTTAGTCCAGTAACATTGCAGCTCTGAAATATGGCAAAAGTGGTGGCAAATGGCATCTTGGCAGCTTCACGCTTGATTTTCCTCAATTCATGGGCAGTTATTTTGCTCCTTTTTTGTCCAACATGCTTCTTGCGACCCTGTTGGCTATTTGCCATGAAACGCTTGATTGTTCGGTGATCACGCTTCAAAAGTTTGGCAGTTTCAAGACTGCTGCATCCCTCTGCAAGACATCTTACAATTTTGGAATTTCAGAGCCCATCAAATCTCTCTTCTGATCCATTTTGCCAAAGGAAAGGAAGTTGCCTAATAATTAAGCACACCTTATATAGGGTTTTGATGTCATTAGACAACACCCCTCATTACAGAGATGCACATCACCTGATTTACTTAATTGGTAGTTGGCTGTCAAGCCTGGACAGCTTGGAGTAGGACATGTATAAAAAGTATCATGTGATCAAAATACAACTCGCCTAAAAATTCGGAACAAAGTGTAGCTTTACATGACTTGAGTCCTGCCTCTAGGAGCTGTTACGAACTGTTCTTGCCGTGCACTTCACCCCAGCTGCCATTTGCCATTCCTTTTATAGGTCACTTGATGTCATACTGCGGTTGCTGAGTGACATTCGAATAAGATGATGGTCATACCGGTCAGTGGAGAGTCGTTTTCGCCCTCTGCCAGTCTGTAGCTTTGTTGTCCGCAATGTCTGCTGTTTGACCTTGTTGTAATGGACTGCCGTCTTAGAAATTTTAAGGATGGAAGCAACATGACGTTCACTGTGTCCCTCTGCTAGTAAAACCAAAATTAAGCCCTTCTTTTCCTCACTCAAGACTTTCCTTTTCAACACCTTTGGCATGGTTGTTATTTATTCATTCCTATTACTTTTGGGATATTACTAGCATTTGTTTTGCTATCCAGCTTGTCATATTGCAAGAGGATTGTGAACACCACAGCAGTGTTTTTTATACTTTCCTTTGTTAAATGAGATTTGATTCAGGTGATTACCTAATCAGAAGCACATTTAGTAGAATGAGATGTACTCTGGTTGGAATTCAACTGACACTGGAATGGAATGGCTGTCAGACATGCAGAGAAGCTGATTTTTATAAAACTGTGCAGTGGTCTCTTAATTTTTGCCAGAGCTGTATATATCTATATTTGCCTGTGTAAGTGCATGACTAGTGGCTGTTTTGTTGAATAGGCATTAGAATCTAAGCTAAGGTTGTGTTATAAGCATTAAACATTTATCGCCTATTTACAGGATAAATGTATGATCACTGAGGATCTGGCTGCTGCTTTTTTCATCAATCCCAAGAATGTTATCATTTGGAAACAGTTTTTTACGACGACCTTTCATCAAATTTTTTATGTTGAACTGGACACACAATATAATAGTGGCTACAGAGCTGAATAATACACTTATTATTATTTATTTTCTTACTTTTTTGAGGGGGATTGCTGCCTGCTTATGATTGGTCATCATAATACAGGTAGAAGACGTACATGCCCCCTGTAAAAACTTTGATAGCACCACTTGAACTTTAAAAAAAAGTTCACCAATTGAGTGGAAAATAATTTGATTGTTAATATCTCTGCACTGGAGAGGAAAAATTAAAAAAACAACATTTTATTCCGATCTGCAGGAATTATTGTATCCCGTTTCCAGTTCAACATGAAAAATTTGGCGAAAGGTCATCTTAGGGTATGTGCACAAGCTAAAGGTTTGGACGCTGCATCCAACCTGCAACGTTCAGATGTTACATTATACTGGATGTAATTTCAAGAAATCCCATGTCACCTTTGCATCCACAGACACCTGCGGCTCACCTGCGGAGACTGACATGTGGTGCATCTTTCTAGACCTCAGCATGTCTATTTATCTTGCGGAGACACGAGCCTACACAAGATAAATTTCCGCCATACAATGTAATGGACACGGTGAATCCGCACGGTTCAGTGAACATATGCGGAATCACCTGCGTTCAATAGACGGCAGCTCATTGGACGCAATGGACATGCGCTGCATCCAAAGCGCTGCCAATTCCTGAACGTGTACACATACCCTTATAGTATGTAGCATGTGCTTCATTGATTATTATTCTTCATGTCTTTTACTGAATAAATTTTATCCTCCACAAGTGCAATAAATCCAGCCTTCTGTGCAGCCATAAAATAATAATAATAATAATCTTTATTTTTATATAGCGCTAACATATTCCGCTGTGCTTTACAGTTTGCACACATTATCATCACTGTCCCCGCTGGGGCTCACAATCTAAATTCCCTGTCAGTATGTCTTTGGAGTGTGGGAGGAAACCAGAGTGCCCGGAGGAAACCCACGCAAACACGGAGAGAACATACAAACTCTTTGCAGATGTTGTCCAAGGTGGGATTTGAACCCAGGACTCCAGCGCTGCAAGGCTGCTGTGCTAACCACTGAGCCACCGTGCTGCCCAACAGCAAATGTTGCACTTTATTTTGTGGTTCCGTGTGATGCCATCACTGTCTGAATATGTATTTTATATGTTTCTGCTTAGTCCATTGAATATAAAATATGATGAATCTAAAATATGAATTTACTATTTATCTTCTAAGGTGCTCCAATAGGTTGTGTCATCTTTTCGGATGTCAGATAGGGTTAATTTCTGATTCTGTGTCACTATACAATTGTGCAGGTGCTTTGCATGCTACTATCGTCGTTGACTAGCCAGAAGGCTGTTTGGTTTTTGTGCCTCTCGCTCAGCATTGTGTACGGAATCATCATGCTCACTCTCCTTGTCAGCGTCAGTGGCGACAGCCAGTCTGACCTGGAAAGAAGCCGACACACTGGAGGTCTCCTTTAAACCCGGAAGTGTCAGTAATCCAGTGCTTTCCTACAAGTTGGCTCTGTTTGTAGTGGATATCAAGTGGCTCCCTCACCTGATTCTACTGTCACCACGTATCCTGAGGCTGGAGCACTGTGCTTTCTGTAGCTGTTTGTCCATTAATACAGGTTTTTTCTTTTCTCTGTTTCTAGAAATGTATTCTCCTTTTCAATAGTATTATATAAATGCATGGTTCGAAGTTTGATTTTTTTTACTATATGATGCCTTTTAAACTTTCAAATAGTTCAAAGATGCAATATAAAATATATATAAAAACATTGATTGAATAAAATTAACCATCTTAGTGAACAAAATGAGAAAAAAATAATGGAAAGATTAAAAAAAGTTAAAATTTGACATCCAAAAAACTAGTGAGTCAGTGGATAAAGCAAAATTGAGGGGAAAAAAGTGAAAGCACAAATGGCAACTAACAAGGTTATGTAACTTTAGAATATACCTTGTGTTTCAATTAGGCATTGTTAATCGTTTCTATTATTTCTATCTTTTGTTTATATTCATTCCTAATTATGTGTAATTGTACAACTAATAGCTGTGTATAGCGTTTTTTGGGGGGGAGTTTGATATAGATCTTCATGTATTAGAAGGATAACTGTATTTACAAGTAACTTTTTCAAGTGGACTGTTTTATTTGTGTGCATGTGAAATCACATTATCTTTGGCCAATATATGACCTGTTTTTCCTATCTACATACTCTATCTCTAATTTGCAATTGACTCTGAGCTAGTTGAAGAAGAATATGTGCTATGATGTCTCCCATACATAGCACTGCACAGAGTCATTCCTGTTCTTCATTGCTTTGTTAGCATACAGACAAAATAAATCATTTGGATGAAATTATACAGCAGATTGAAAACCGTCTCTGGGGTGAGGTAAAAGACTTGTTAGAAAACTCAGCACTATTTTCCTATGTCTCAGTTTACCAGTTTTATCAGTCCAGTTACTGTGTTGGCATTCTGTTCTGTCTTGAGCAAGACGGTTGAGCTGTTTCTGTCAGAGGGGATTGTAAGTTCAGAAGTTAGGGAAAGATGTGATTCATAAAGGTGAGAAAACAGATTTCTCTGATAAGATTTAGCAAAGCCTCTTATTTGCCTGTACTATAGATTTATTCAAAATTTGTTCAAAGTACAGTTCCCATTTAAGATGGGCCTTCATTATCAGAATGGTGGTCATCCTATTCCTAGCTCTTCCACGAACATTTGAGAGAAGGATCCAAATTTCTCAGACAAGTGCTGTTAACCCATTCATTGTTTATCAGTCAGTGCTGTTTGTATAGTAACTAGATGGTGGCCCGATTCTAACGCATCGGGTATTCTAGAATATGCATGTCCACGTAGTATATTGTCCAGCCACGTAGTATATTGCCCAACCACGTAGTATATTGCCCAGCCACGTATTTTATTGCCCAGCCACGTAGTATATTGCCCAGCCACGTAGTATATTGCCCAGCCACGTAGTATATTGCCCAGCGCAGAGCCACGTAGTATATTGCCCAGCCACATAGTATATTGCCCAGCACAGAGCCACGTAGTATATTCCCCAGCCACGTAGTATATTGCACAGCCACGTAGTATATTGCACAGCCCACGTAGTATATTGCCCAGCCACGTAGTATATTGCCCAGCGTCGTAGTATATTGCCCAGCCACGTATTGCCCAGCCACATGGTATATAGCAGAGCCACGTAGTATATTGCCCAGTCACGTAGTATATTGCCCAGCACAGAGCCACGTAGTATAGAGACTTAAAAAAATAAAAATAAACATATACTCACCTATAGCCCGTTGAAGTCGCGCTATACTTACCCTCCGCCACCTTTCTCGCTCCTCTCCATGCTCCCTGGATCGCTCCATTGCAAGCGGTAGCTTGTGGTCCCGTCCCAGGGCTGGTGTGAGCAGGACCTATGATGACGTCGCGGTCACATGACCGACCATGACGTCACGACAGTTCCTTGTCCCACACCAGCCCTGGGACGGGAGCGGAACCTGACGCTTGCAATGGAGTGGTCCCGGGAGCGTAGAGAGGAGCGAGAAAGGCAGCGGAGGGTGAGTATAGCAGGTATGACAGGCAGCTGCCGAGACCAATCAGCAAATGAATAACCGTGACAGAAGGACAGACAGACAGACGGAAGTACCCCTTAGACAATTATGTATATAGATGACTATGCCTGTTACTTCACTCCTCTTTTCCTGAATATGACTGAGCTGCTGTACCAGGCACAGATAGTACATAATATACAGTGTTTTGCATGACTAAAACTATGCCCCTTTTAGACAGCTGAATATCTGGAGTTTTACCCACTTCGATCAAAAACTGATGGCCTATTTTAAGGAAAATTAATATAAAAGTTTCTGAAACCCCTGAACCCTTCAAAAAAGCTTGCTTTCCCCCAGTAGGAGCTGCTGGCTGCCAGAATTTATTTTTGTGTTTTATTACCCCCCTTTGAGAAAGCAAGCACGCAATATGCACGTCAGGTTCCACAAGGGAGGCTGTAGTGGTCTGGACCTACCATGGCTAAGCAGTTGTCTACGTGTTGTGGCTTTTCATGCTATTGACATATGGGAACAACCTATTAGTATCCACAGTGTCATTTACTTGGTGTTACCTATATGCATTTGTAATACTTATTTACCCAGGTTCTATACTGACCCGTAGCTTATCCCTTGCCTACCTTCATGTCTCCTCCATCTGTGTTTTTCTGTTTCGTCTATTATGTTTATATGTATGATGTTTAGTCTGATTTTAATGTGATTTTTTCATATTATTATATGTATATTGATCTCTTGGTGGTCTGTTGTTACTCCATTCAGCCTCTAGTTTCTATGTACTATTTGGAGAACTCCACTTTTGCATTTATACTTTGGTTACACACTGGGAGAGCTTGACCCTAATGTGCGCTCAGCCCCAACATACATATTGTTCTTTTTGATTACTGTTTTAATAATAATAATGAACAGAGTTAAGTTCAATCTGTTAGTTGGGCCCTCCGCAACGGTCTCTCATATGGCCCATTGGTAAAAATGAATTGACCACCCCTGGTAAATGGTAACAGTCCTGGATTTAGGAATCCATAAACTTTGATGCATTAGCTAACATGTCTACATTCAGTATATGGCAATTAAAACTAGATTGTTGCATTAAGTTGTCCAAAATATTTTTTTTTTGTACGAGCCAAGAATATTGTGTTCAGTATTAAATCATTTGATAAGTGGTTCAACTATAATGAATAATTCCCAGCTTTATGTACTTTGTCATATTTAGATGAGTATATTATTAGTAAAGTGCACTTAATAGCCAGTATAGCCATGTGAATGTCATATTCTAAATAAAATAATCCTAAATCAAAAAATGAAACCTGATTCATTAAACCTTTTCTTAACTGTAGTTTTTTCACTATCCTTGTCTGTGCAAAAGTTTTTTCGCAGATGAACATCATGAAGCCCATGGGACTCAAGATCCCTAAATAATTGTGGGGGGTTTTTTTAGTAGCTTTATTCTTTTGTAGGAATTTATTCAGATCCAGCACTGGGTTGTGACCACGACCTCTGGAGCCTCTATCATAACACCCCTGATTTGTTAACCAAGAAAAAGAGGCTTACTTTGACTATAAAGATACCACAATCGTGCTGTCTACGATGATCCTTTAACTGGGTCTTGGAAAGTCCTACTAGGTTTGAAAGTAAATGAATGAGTCCATTTTATGCAGCAGCTTTGCTTATATAAAAGGTATCATAATGGATCTGTTTACATTGATCCCTTGTGGATATTCATTAATTGCTACTAATGTAATTCTCTGACTCATTGCTTTATCCAAACTTGTGCTTTGGGCTGAATGTCAGTACAACCTATGCCAATAATTGAGTTTCAATGAGAAGTTGGTTGATTTATACCAATGTCAAGCAATGTATACAATTTTGTATATAGCTTCCTTATTTCTCTTTTATATTTCATAGCCATTCAGCCTCCTGGCATGTGCCCCCCTTTGTCAACAAGGCATCTTTCATCACTCAATCAACAGCCAGAAGCCTTTAATTGGTCTTTAGCCCTGTTTTTCCCACAATTCGCCTTGTAAAAACTTTCAAAATAATGTTGCCAAAAGACCTTTCCTGAGTGAAACAGGATTATCATAAATACTGGTACTGAAAAGAGGGGGATTACTCCAGCCCACTTCATTTCACAGCTCCGAGTTAAGAAAAAAATGCCTTCTAATTATCTTCTCTCCTCTGAATAGGCCTGCCTGACAGGAAAGTCTACTTCATAAAGGTGTCTTAAGCCAGCATGCCCCAAGCACAAGTTCCTTGGAACTAAAGTCCTTTGGAGTAATGAGCATGTTAATTAATAGGTTATGGAAAGAGACTTATTGTTGGAGAGGAAAGTGTGAACCATTTTCATGTGAAAAGAAAGAAGCTAATGTTTCTGTTCTGCCCCTAGCTCTCTGTGGTCACAGTAACAACAGGTACACGTATTTGATAAAGCCATGCAGACTTCCGCAGTGTGAACACTAGTGAGTGTCTGTCTGTCATGGAGTGAGTGACATGCACTACAGAAAGATGGAAGTTAGGCAGGTAGTAAAATTTTATTTTTTGTTTTATTTTCATCAGTTATATAGCACCATTAATCCCACAACACTTTATAGACATTATTGGCACTGTCTTCATTGGGACTCGCAATCGAAATTCCCTATCAGTATGTCTTTGGAATGTGGGAGAAAACCGAAGTACCAGGAGGAAACCCGCGCAAACATGGGGAGAAGATACAAACTCCTTGCAGATGTTGTAGTGGTTCAGAATATCAGCAAATGTGGAGAGGCATGAACCATGAGGAGAAAGAAAAAGGCTCTTATGGGGTAAGTATGTTCTGATAGCTATAATAAGCAGTGTACAATATAAGCACTGTGGCTCAGTGGTTAGCACTGTAGCTTTGCAGCGCTGGGGTCCTGGGTTCTAATCCCACCAAAGATAACATCTGTATGTTCTCCCCATGTTTGCGTGGGTTTACTCTGCATAATCCAGTTTCCTCTCACACTCAAATTGAAAAGGAATTACTGATAGGGAATTTAGATTGTAAGCCCCAATGGAGACAATGTCTGTAAGGGTACCGTCACACTATAACATTTCGATCACTACGACGGTACGATTCGTGACGTTCCAGCGATATCGTCACGATATCGCTGTGTCTGACACGCAGCAGCGATCAGGGATCCTGCTGAGAATCGTACGTCGTAGCAGATCGTTTAGAACTTTCTTTCATCGCTGGATCTCCCGCTGTCATCGCTAGATCGGTGTGTGTGACACCGATCTAGCGATGCGATCCAGCGATGCGTTCGCTTGTAACCAGGGTAAACATCGGGTAACTAAGCGCAGGACCGCGCTTAGTTACCCGATGTTTACCCTGGTTACAAGCGTTAAACTAAAAAAAAAAAACAGCACATACTTACATTCTGGTGTCCGTCAGGTCCCTTGCCGTCTGCTTCCCGCACTGTGACTGCCGGCCGTAAAGTGAAAGCAGAGCACAGCGGCTGTGCTTTCACTTTCACTTTACGGCCGGCAGTCACTGAGTGCGGGAACCAGACTGAAAGGGACCTGACGGACACCAGAATGTAAGTATGTGCTGTTTGTTTTTTTTTTAGTTTAACGCTTGTAACCAGGGTAAACATCGGGTAACTAAGCGCGGTCCTGCGCTTAGTTACCCGATGTTTACCCTGGTTACCCAGGGACCTCGGCATCGTTGGTCGCTGGAGAGCTGTCTGTGTGACAGCTCCCCAGCGACCACACTACGATTTACCTACGATCACGGCCAGGTCATATCGCTGGTCGTGATCGTAGGTAAATTGTATAGTGTGACGGTACCCTAAGGCGCTATGGAATTAATTGCGCTATATAATTGAGTAAAATAAATAAATACTGTATAAAGGCTCACTTTGCTAATTATGCTGAGACTAGATGGTGGCCCGATTCTAACGCATCGGGTATTCTAGAATATGTATGTATGTACGTCGCGCTTAGCACAGCCACGTAGTATATAGCACAGCCACGTAGTATATAACAGTCACGTAGTATATAGCACAGCCAACCACCTAGTATATAGCACAGCCCACGTAGTATATAGCACAGGCATGTAGTATATAGCACAGCCACGTAGTATATAGCAGCCACATAGTATATAGCACAACTCACGTAACACAGACAGCCACGTAGTATATAGCAGCCACGTAGTATATAACACAGCCCATGCAGTATATAACAAAGCCCATGTAATATATAGCACAGGCCACGTAGTATATAACATTGCCCACGTAGTATATAGCAGCCAGGCAGTATGTAACACAGCCCATGTAATATATAGCGCTGCCCATGTAGTATATAACAGCCCACGTAATATATAACACAGGCCATGCAGTATATAACACAGGCCACACAGTATATAACACAGCCCACACAGTATATAATGCAGCCCACGCAGTGTATACCACAGCCCACACAGTACATAGCAGTGTGGGCACCATATCCCTGTTAAAAAAAAAAAAAGAAGTTATTTACTAACCCTCCGACATCCAACGACGCTGTCTCGATGCGCGCGAGGCTTCCGCCAGCTTCCGTTCCCAATGATGCATTGCGAAATTATCCAGATGATTTAGCAGTCTCGCGAGCATCGGTGGATGTCGGAAGGTGAGAATAGCACAATTTTTTATTTTTTATTTAATTATTTTTAACATATCTTTTTACTATTGATGCTGCATAGGCAGCATCAATAGTAAAAAGTTGGTCCGAGATGGGGCGACACACTGGCACTGACTGGAGGGGAGTAGGGAGGGGGCACTTACTTGAGGAGAATAGGGAGGGGCCAATTCGTGGCTGGACCAAGCCTGTCACTGATTGGTTGCGGCCTGCCGGCCACGACCAATCAGCGACGCAGGATTTCTATTACAGACAGAAAGACAGACAAACAGACGGAAATACCCATTAGATGATTATATAGATAGATAGGTAAAACATTACCGAATACTTGCAAACCATAGTAGTAGAGAAAAACATGCACCGCAAATCCTGAAATTATACATTAATCTCTAATTTCTAAGCTGAATGTGCAACATATATGTGTATGTGAAGAGCGGCAACATTGGGGACATTTGCTACGAGAAGGTGACCAGAATGGGGACATTGCTACAATAAGGTGACCACGATAGAAAAATTTGCTACTTGAAGGTGACCAGGACAGGGGCTTTTGTTACAACAAGGTGACCACAGTGGGGACATTTCTATACAAAGGTGAGTAGTTATAAAATAAAAAAAATATCAAAAAGTTGTATGGGGAAAAAAATGCTATCACTGAAAATGTCATTTCATCCTGCAAAGAATATGGCCCATCAAATCCTTTTTTTTCTATGATCAGACCATATACAGTGGCATGTAAAACTTTCGTCCCCCCCGGTCAAAATTACTGTTATTGTGAACAGTTAAGCAAGTTGAAGATAGAATGGTAGAAGGCCTAAAGTTAAAGATGACACATTTCATTTGTATTTTAGGGGTTTAGTATAAATCAATACAAATTTTATTAAACATATATAATAGCCAAAAACATGGGGTAAAGATAAGCAAAAAAAATTAGCAGCTAAAAAGGAGGAATAAAAATATACTGTCAAGAAGAAAGACATGTCCTAAGGCATCATCCGCAACGCAATGCAGTAGATAAATAAATAGGACCAATAGATATCAAAATTGGTCACATTAAATTCACAGGGCCGTGGATGCAGTAACTGAGATGAATACAGTCCGGCATAAAAACCTGATA
The DNA here is from genome assembly GCF_032444005.1 of Ranitomeya imitator. NCBI lineage: Eukaryota > Metazoa > Chordata > Amphibia > Anura > Dendrobatidae > Ranitomeya > Ranitomeya imitator. The sequence goes on from NC_091282.1 coordinate 985,554,626, forward strand.
TTTAAATAAAGTGTTTGTACATGCAACTACCTGCTGTGAAAATTATCCATAGACCTGTCCCAGAGTAGAAAATGTCAAATATAAGCCAAAAATAGCTATATATTACATTACCTTGGGACATGATGTCAAAATGCGGGCGTGTAGGACACAGGAGAGCCTTGACGCGCGTTTCACCGCCTTCGCTTTGTGAATAGAAAGGTAGGAGTCCTCTGTATTAGCACCTTTGATAATGATCACATTGGCTAGCAGTCGAGTTTGAGGCCCCTGGCTTATGCAAAAATTTACCATCTGAGCTTGAGGTTCTTAGTTAAATTAGTAGTTGGGTACTATTGAACATTTGATGTGCTGCCTGATGTCCTTACCTTGTAGTGTAGGGTGACTGTGAAACAACCTAGAAAGAGAAATAGAAATATTAATCCAATTTGGATCTAGAGCTAAATCATTGATGCCTTTAGAGAGGTCCAGTGGAAATAATATAATTTATTTTTTAGATGAGTCTAAACCATGACATGTTTCAGAACGATCTGCTTACTTCTCAAACGGCAAGACTGTATTAGTTTTAGAGTAGTGCATTGCAAGGAAAATAGGCGTTACCTACCCTCTTGCTTACAAACAGTAAGCTATTCCAAGTACTAGGAAGCCACATGCTACTTTATCTGTAACGTGCAAAGGCAAGTAATTTTGGTCGCCCATCAGCCATACTTAACATCTGCACTTCTGTTCTATGGGAAGGTGACTACACTAGTCTCCTCGGATGTAAACGACAAAGGGATCATAAAGAAATCATTCAGCATCATTCTAGCAAATTTTGCACTTTCATGGAATTTAGTTCAGATATACTTTGGAAAAAATAAGAATTGTAAAGTGGGTAGATTTACTACATAGGCTCTTCTGCATACAGCAACACAATAAAAAAAAAGTAACTAAATTTTTGGACACTAATGGCCTATTTAGAAAGGCTGACAGAAATTCTATGTGCACAGAATGATCGTTAATATTATGATGTATTGCTGATAACAGTGGATGATGTGTTACTGATGAGGATGATTTTTAAGTGTGCGTATAAATCATCATTTAGATGTTTCTATAAACATTCATTTGACGATTATTGGCTTGTGTAAATGGGGCCATAAGATGAGAGAAATAACTAATGATTGCATCGGGTGGAATCTGTGAAATATATGTTACCCACCTTGTTAAAAATTCTCCTTTGTCTCCATTTGTACTGATGTGTGATTACGGGCAGCATTTGGTATGGTGATCTATCTTTGGTACAGTAGAAATGTGGGGAGTCGAGACCTTGTAGTCATATTACATGTATCTGAAACTGGACTAAGGGTACCGTCACACAGTGGCATTTTGATCGCTATGACGGCACGATTCGTGACGTTCCAGCGATATAGTTATGATCTCGCAGTGTCTGACACGCTACTGCGATCAGGGACCCCGGTGAGAATCGTACGTCGTAGCAGATCGTTTGAAACTTTCTTTCGTCGTCTAATGTCCCGCTGTGGCGGCATGATCGCATGGTGTAACAAAGGTGTGCACGATATTGTATACGATGTGCGCATAGTAACCAACGGCTTCTACATCGCACATACGTCATGAAATTATCGCTCCAGCGTCGTACATTGCAAAGTGTGACAGCAGTCTACGACGCTGGAGCGATATTGTTATGATGCTGGAGCGTCACGGATCATGCCGTCGTAGCGATCAAAATGCCACTGTGTGACGGTACCCTTATGCATCAACATCTGTGATCTCACTATCCTATTTCTGCCACGAAGAATAGGAGCCACCTCCACTGCAGTGTTTGTCCTGCCACAACTGATAGACCTTGGGATGAGCCGACTAGTTGACTCTGATATTTTGCCTGGATATTCACCTTTTGGCTTCTGAATGGATGGACGACTTTATTTTGTATTCTTCCAACTGTCATGGCACTCACTTTATGCAGTTTGGCAATTTTCATGGCCAAGAGACCGCTATAAATTAGCTGAATGATAATGTTTCTGTTTTCATGGGTAATCGTCTTCATGGCTGCTCGTTGATTCGAATCAATGACCTTTCACTAGGGAATCAACCTAATAATACACTGAGCTATTAGGGAATGTGATAACAGGCTGTATTTTGTAGTATTCAGGAAGAACATTTTTTCCACCACCGGGAGCAAAACAGTAACAATGCAGTGACATGACAAGAATCTGCAGAACTAATCACATGCTAAATAGTTGCTAATCAAATTTATGTATGAGACAGCCAAGATGATTGTCTATAAAATGAAGGGAATGTCTCACGATCAAAGCAGTAGTAGATGGTGAGATATGGAGCCTCAAAGTTAAAAGTTCAAAACATTGTTACCATTCTGCTCTTCACTGTGTGTGTGTGTATGTTTTATATAGTGCCTTGCGAAAGTACTCGGCCCCCTGGAACTTTGGAACTTTTCAACCTCTTCCCACATATCATGCTTCAAACATAAAGATACCAAAAAAGAGGGGCGTGCAATATTATTCGGCCCCTTTAACTTAATACTTTGTTGCGCCACCTTTTGCTGTGATTACAGCTCCAAGTCGCTTGGGGTATGTCTCTATCAGTTTTCTACATCGAGAGACTGAAATTCTTACCCATTCTTCCTTGGCAAACAGCTCGAGCTCAGTGAGGTTTGATGGAGATCGTTTGTGAACAGCAGTTTTCAGCTCTTTCCACAGATTTTCAATTGGGTTGAGGTCTGGACTTTGACTTGGCCATTATAACACCTAGATATGTTTATTTGTGAACCATTCCATTGTAGATTTTGTTTTATGTTTGGGATCATTGTCTTGTTGGAAGACAAATCTCCGTCCCAGTCTCAGGTCTTTTGCAGACTCCAACCGGTTTTCTTCAAGAATGGTCCTGTATTTGGCTCCATCCATCTTCCCATCAATTTTAACCATCTTCCCTGTCCCTGCTGAAGAAAAGCAGGCCCAAACCATGATGCTGCCACCACCATGTTTGACAGTGAGGATGGTGTGTTCAGGGTGATGAGCTGTGTTGTCTTTATGCCAAACATATCGTTTGGCATTGTTGCATAAACATAAACATTTTCTCTGCTTTGTATGTATAATCCGTAACTGCAGGAGCCTTTCCTGCCACCAAACTGAAACAAGTTGTCTTTTGTTTGCCTTTCACATAAACAAGAAAATGGCACGACTTGGCATTAATACACTCTCATTCTCTCCTAATGTACCTGTTTGTAGCCGGGTCTCCAGATGCTGGCTTAGGAGGAAAACAGGTTTTAATATTCTGGAGTCACCCCACTCCCCCTTCACCCAATCACCTGTTTTACAATCATTTTTACTTTTATTGGCCCTTGCGTAATCATAAATAAGCATCAAGCAGGCATCATGACGTAACCTGCTGCCACTGATCGGCTGCAGCCTCCACTTATCTTCTGAACAGGAACAGAAATGTTTCTACCTATTTGGAATAAATGTGATTACTGCAGCAATACAGAGCGTTGATGTCAAGAATTTAGCTTTATGTTTGGGATCATTGTCTTGTACAGTACTGAGTGCGGAGGTGCAATACTGGTCCAAGAGGTAAGTGTAGTTTTTTGTTTTGTTTTTTCTTACACCTCCCGAATATTTTTTTAAATCTCATCCACATATCAGGCACGGTATTCCACTCACTGGCGAACACAGACCAAAAAGGGCCCCTGTGCAAGAACAGTATATGGGCCCTTTACAGTACAAGAGCTCATCATAATGCAAAATTTCACCTGCTTTTAGGTGGAAATGGGACCCTTACCTATCGGGCCCGTGTGCGGCTGCACAGATTGCATCAATGATATGTCCGCCCATGATTCCACACTGATTTTCATATGGACAAATAGGCTAGTAAAATCTAGATCCACTCTCATGTGCACTTGTCTTTAAGCTGCATGAACGCTCGTTAAACGATTATCTTGTAGTTTAAACAGGCTGCTGATCACCCAATGAACAAGTAAAATGCCCATACTACAGGAGAAATGATCACAAAAGTGCATTGTTCTCTATAAACAGATCTCGTACTGCCGAGAATTCTGGCAGCCTATGTGCACTGAGTGATCTAGTATAGATCTTTTACAGATTGCTCAGTGGACACCGTTTATGTTGGTCTGCATGTGTAAACAGGTCTTTAAACGACCGCCGCTCGATAATCGTTACCAATTAGTAGTCGTGTCATGCCACTGGTCAGTCCATATAAATGAACCCATACATATAGGTTACATATAAGGTAGATATGAAATATGTGGCAACATTTTATCTAATTTATATTGCTATTTTTCCAAAATGATGATCTAGGTATTATAAACCCTTAACGCTTGACTTTATGGTTAGCACAATTATTTTCAACTAGATGGTGGCCCGATTCTAACGCATCGGGTATTCTAGAATATGTATGTATGTATATAGCAGCCACATAGTATATAGCACAGGCCACGTAGTATATAGGAGTACTACGTGGCCTGTGGTATATACCATGTGGCTGTTATATACATACATACATATTGTAGAATACCCGATGTGTTAATATAGGCCACACAGTAAATAACACAGCCCACGTAGTATATAACACAGCCCACACAGTATATAGCAGCCACGCAGTATATAACACAGCCCACGTAGTATGTAACACTGGCCACGTAATATATAACACAGCCCATGTAATATATAGCGCAGCCCACATAGTATCTAACAGTGGCCACGTAGTATATAGCATGCAGTATAGAACACAGCCACGTAGTATATAACACTGCCCACGTAGTATATAGCAGCCATGTAGTATATAACGCAGCCCACACAGTATAGAACACAGCCCATAGTATCTAACACTGGCCAGGTAGTATTGCAGCCACGCGGTATCTAACACAGCCCAACTAGTATTTAGCAGTGTGGGCACCATATCCCTGTTAAAAAAAAAAAAAATAATAATAATTAAAATAAAAAATAGTTATATACTCACCCGCCGGGATCCAGCGTAGATCCAGCGAACCTCTGGCGATGCGCGAGCAGCTGCCACCATCTTTCTTTCCCAGGATGCATTGCGAAATTACCCAGCGAGACCGCGAACGCAACGTCGGACTACGGAAGGTGAGAATAGCAGGTTTTTTGTTTTTTTTATTATTTTTAACATTAGATCTTTTTACTATTGATGCTGCATAGGGAGCATCAATAGTAAAGACTTGGTCATACAGGGTCAATAGCGGCGGTAACGGAGTGAGTTACCCGCGGCATAACGCAGTCGGTTACCGCTGGCTTTAACCCTGTGTGAACGGTGACTGGAGGGGAGTATGGAGCGGGCACTGACTGTGGGGAGTATGGAGCGGGCGCCGGGCACTGACTGCAGGGGAGTAGGGAGGGACTAATCGGACTGTGGCCGTTGCTGATTTGTCGTGGCAGCCATGACAGGCAGCTGGCGAGACCAATCAGCAACTTGGATTTCCATGACAGAGAGAGGCCGCGACCAATGAATATCCGTGACAGACAGAAGGACAGACAGAAAGACGGAAGTGACCCTTAGACAATTATATAGTAGATACAAAATAGAAAGAAATAAAGACCACTGATGTGATGTCACAATTTGGATAAAAAAAATAAGTCCACCATTACCACTATATAATGTGGAACGAGTTTGCAAAAACATTGCATCATTTCTGACAGTCTGTTTCCATGGTGTGTTTCCAGAGCATTCTCTGCTGATTCACATGCTTGGAGGTGTACTGTTTACACCGGCCACACATCACTAGTCCGATATCCCAGAATGCTGAGCAGCAGAGAGTTTGCCTTTGTTTGCTCGGCTACTGCATGTGCATGTCTACTGATCCCATGTGGCAGCCAGCAGAATTCTGAATGCATCATTGAATCTGAAGGGACTATAATATATGCTGTATCCCAAAATTAGCAAATCAAAGGATCTGCTATGTTACTCAACATTTTATGTAATATTTAGGAGGAGTCTATTGGAGCTATTCTATTGGGAGAAATCTACTGTACATCCAGCTATACCTCTTATAGGTAAAGTGTTTGTAAGACGCATTTGTGACAACCGGATGATTTACTCTTTAATATGCAATGTGTCATGCCGTTGCTGCCGCCGGCTCTTCCCACTGCAGCTCGCCGGGTGCGCGTGCGCACCGCATTCAGCTCTGCGCGTGCGCACATCTGATTCCTCTGTTGGCGCTCTTTCCTGTCCTCTCTGTCATCCTGGAGGACTGTAACCCGGAAGTAGCTCCCATGCTGCTATGTAAACTGCTTCCTGCTGCTTCTCTGTGCCTGATGTTCATTTGTGTTTACAAGTGCTTCTGGCCACCTGTGGTCTCTGAGCGTTCCTAGCTCTCTGACTTTGGGTCTCCTCCGCCCTCTGCAGTGCCTGCCTGTTTCCTGTGTTCCTGTCTTGTTCCTTCAGTTCCTTTTCCTCTGCAGTACCTGCCCGGCTCCTATATCTTTTCCTTGCTCCCGTCAGCCTCGGTCTCTCCATATTGTTCTGCCAGTCTCCGTGCCTCTGTAGCGTTCCCATCTTCTCCCTTGTCTCAGTATTTCCTTTCTGTTCCCTCTTTCCCTTTGTGCCTGCTGTGTTCCCATCTGTTCTCAGTCGACCCTCCAGCTTCCGTGGTGATAGTCCCTCACGGGCCTGCCCCTAACTCTCCCTGTATAGGGGGCGGTCCACCTGGTCAGCTCGTCCGAGAGGGGTTCGTCATCATGGTCCAGTGGGTCCACTCTCCGTTTGAATATACATGCTCTAATCGGACTGCACTCGGGTGACATCCGAGTGCAGCCAGATTCTTACAGCGTCACAGTAACATCAGGCCATGGACCCCGCTGGAGTCTCTGCCACTCAAAAGGAGTTACTCTTTTTGCGTGAAAACCAGACTAGGATCATGTCATTTTTAAAGAATATGGAGTCTCGCCTAGCGGCTTTACAGCCTTCTGATCCTGGTATTGCTCCGCAGTTGGTTGCCCTTCAGCAGGAGCTAGGTCAACAACGGGACACTCGGTCCCATATTTTGAATTTTATGGCCTCCATTAATGATCGGCTTCGCTCCCTCCAGAATGTGGCCTCTGGTTCCACTCCTGTCTCTGCGCCACAACCCTCTCCCCGACTTGCTAGACCTCCTCGGTATGGTGGGGATTCTAAAGCGTGCCGTGGCTTTCTTAATCAATGCCAGTTGCATTTTGAATTGTCTCCGCTACTTTATCCTACCGACCGAGCTAAGGTTGCTTTTATAGTATCCCATTTGGAGGGTGAGGCTTTGGCATGGGTTAATCCCCTCTGGGAGCGTGATGATCCTTTGGTCTCCCAACTCAATCCGTTCCTGGATACCTTCCGTAAGGTTTTTGATGAACCTGGTCGTCTGGTCTCTACCACTGAGTCCCTCTTTAACCTTTACCAGGGTACTCTCTCAGTAGCCCAGTACGCCATCCGTTTCCGGATTCTGTCCTCAGAGCTTGGGTGGAATAATGAGGCTTTGGTTGGAGCGTTTTGGCGTGGTTTGTCTTCACGGATTAAGGATGAGTTGGCGGGACAGGACACTCCCACCTCTTTGGATGATCTTATCTCCTTGGCCATACGCATTGATCTGCGCTTTCAGGAGCGCACTCGTGAGCTTGCCAGAGAGAGGAGACCTCTTCGCCAGACCACTGTTGCTCGAGGGACTTCCTTTTCTCAAGCAGCCCCGGTGGCATCTTCATCTTCTCCTGAACCCATGCAGGTCGATCGCCTTAAGTCTTCTGAGCAACGCCGCAAAGAGAGACTCGCACAAGGTCTTTGTTTTTACTGCGGCAGTGCCTCTCATCTCTTAGGCGCGTGTCCTCAGAAGTCGGGAAACGCATCCGCCTAGGACAGGTAAGAGAGGCCTTCCTAGGTGGTTATGATTCCTCTCCGCCTCTGGTTTTGTCTGTTATTCTTCATTTAGGTTCCCATCACTTTTCTCTGGAGGCTTATGTTGATTCAGGAGCGGCTGGGAACTTTGTTCAGCTCGAGGTTGTTAACAGGCTTGGGATACCTGTTAGACCCTTGGAGACTCCTAGACAAATAGCTTCTGTCGGTGGTCAGCCTTTGCGGGAGACCGTCAACTTGGTTACGGAGGAAGTCGAACTTCAGATTGGAGCACTTCATCGTGAGAAACTGGCCTTTTATGTTTTACCTTCTTTGTCTCATTCTTTCCTTTTGGGTCTTCCTTGGTTGAGAGATCACGAACCCACGCTGGACTGGCGTACTGGAGATGTTCTACGGTGGGGACAGTCTTGTCTGAACAGGTGCCTGCTTCCCGTCAAGCCTGCGTCCTCCTCTTGGTCTGCTTCGGAATCCATGGGAATTCCTCCTGCCTATTGCGCTTTCTCGGACGTCTTTAACAAGAAGGAAGCGGAGATTTTGCCGCCGCACCGTTCTTATGACTGCCGATAGACCTTGTTCCTGGTTCTACTCCACCTAGGGGTCGTATTTACCCATTGTCTCCTACCGAGACGCAAGCCATGTCCGAATATATTCAAGAGAATCTGGCTAGAGGCTTCATTCGAAAGTCTTCCTCACCTGCAGGAGCTGGGTTCTTCTTCGTTAAAAAGAAGGACGGTTCTCTTCGCCCATGTATAGACTACCGGGGTCTCAACACCATCACGATCAAAAACAAGTACCCACTTCCTCTCATACCAGAACTCTTTGATCGTCTGCGTGGAGCACGAATCTTTACCAAATTGGATCTCAGAGGAGCTTATAATTTGATCCGTATCCGTTCTGGTGACGAGTGGAAGACTGCGTTTAATACCAGAGATGGTCATTATGAATATTTGGTTATGCCCTTCGGTTTATGCAATGCACCCGCAGTCTTCCAGGAGTTCGTAAATGATGTTTTTCGGGATCTACTTTACACCTGTGTTGTAGTGTACTTGGACGATATCCTTGTGTTCTCTCCAGATCTGTCTACTCACAGAAGAGATGTACGGCAAGTACTTCAGCGTTTGAGAGAGAATCGGCTGTATGCAAAACTGGAAAAATGTGTCTTCGAACAGTCATCTCTACCCTTCTTGGGTTTCATCATTTCCGACGCTGGTTTGTGTATGGATCTGGGAAAAGTTTCTGCCGTGCTCAACTGGCCGCGTCCTCTTGGAGTGAAAGCAATTCAGCGATTTCTTGGATTTGCTAACTACTATCGGCAGTTTATACCTCACTTTTCCTCTCTTTCAGCTCCAATCTCCTCCATGATTCGGAAGGGTGCCAATCCTCATCTGTGGTCGTCTGAGGCCGAAGAGGCTTTCCGGTCCATCAAGCAAGCCTTTGCCTCAGCTCCTATTCTTCATCGTCCAGTGGCCAATAAACCCTTCATCCTTGAAGTAGATGCTTCTGCAATTGGAGCTGGAGCTGTGCTCTCGCAGAAATCCTCTTCTGGTCGTCTTGTGCCTTGTGGTTTTTTCTCAAAGATCTTCTCCTCCTCGGAAAAAAATTATTCCATCGGTGATAAAGAACTGTTGGCAATCAAGTTGGCATTAGAGGAGTGGCGGTACCTCTTAGAAGGGGCTTTACATCGTTTTATAATCTACAGCGATCACAAGAATCTGGTGTATATTCGTTCTGCGCAAAGACTTAATCCTCGGCAGGCCAGGTGGGCCTTGTTTTTCGCCAGGTTTGACTTCGAACTTCGTTTTTTGCCAGGAAATAAAAACTCCAAAGCCGACGCTCTGTCTAGGTCATTCCAGGTGGTGGATTTGGAGGACGAGCCTGCACACATCATTGATCCTGCCAGAGTCATCACAGTTGCTCCAGTCTCTCTTACTTCATTGCCTCCGGGTAAGACCTTTGTCGCTGAAGGGAACAGGAGACGTGTCTTACTTTGGGGTCACGCCTCCAAACTGGCTGGACATGTTGGTTTCAAAAAAACCTTTCGTTTGATCTCTCGTTTTTACTGGTGGCCAACGTTGTCTAAGGATGTCCAAAGTTTTGTCGCCTCTTGTCCTTCCTGTGCCAAGAATAAGATTCCCAGGCAACTACCTTCTGGGCTTCTACATCCTTTGCCAGTACCTTCCTCTCCGTGGCAACATTTATCTATGGATTTCATCACGGATCTGCCTCATTCTTCTGGTTCCACCGTCATCTTCGTGGTCATGGACCGTTTCTCCAAGATGGCTCATTTCATCGCTCTCCCAGGTTTACCTTCTGCTCCCGAATTGGCAAAGATTTTTGTTCACCATATTTTTCGTCTTCATGGTCTTCCTTTACATATTGTTTCTGACCGTGGTGTTCAATTCACCACCCGCTTCTGGAGATCCCTCTGCAGATCTATGAACATTTCGCTTGATTTTTCTTCGGCCTACCATCCACAGTCCAATGGCCAGGTGGAACGTACTAATCAGACCTTGGTAACTTATCTCCGCCATTTCTCCAATTCTCATCAGAATGATTGGTCTGACTTACTGCCATGGGCTGAGTTTTCTTACAATAACCATCCCAGCGAAGCTACTAACAAATCTCCATTTTTTATCGTCTACGGTCAACATCCTGGTCTTCCTCTTCCGGTTCCTCCTGTCTCTACTGTACCAGCGGCTGATCTTCTGTCTAGAGAGTTCTCCAGGGTCTGGCAGGAGACCAAGTCCGCCCTTGAGTTGACTCAAGTTAGAATGAAGAGACATGCGGACAAAAGACGTCTTGATTCTCCTATATTCCATCCTGGGGACAAGGTTTGGGTTTCTTCTAAATTTATCCATCTCAAAATCCCTTCACATAAGCTGGGTCCTCGCTATATCGGTCCATTCGAAGTTTTGTCTCGTATTAATGATGTTTCTTACAAACTTAAGTTGCCTGCCTCTCTGCGTATTTCTAATTCTTTTCATGTGTCTCTCCTTAAACCTGTAGTTTTTAATCAGTTTCATTCTTCTAACCTTTGTTCTCCATCGCCTGTTTCCGAGGATGATGTCTTTGAGGTTAGGGACATCTTAGCCATGAAAAAACTTAGAGGGAGAACTTTGTTTTTGGTTGACTGGAAGGGTTTTGGTCCTGAGGAGAGGTCCTGGGAGCCTCGAGAGAACATTCGGGCTCCTCGTATTTTGTCCCGGTTTCTTTCTAGTCTTAAAATGGAGGGGCGTAAAGGTGGGGGTACTGTCATGCCGTTGCTGCCGCCGGCTCTTCCCACTGCAGCTCGCCGGGTGCGCGCGCGCGCCGCATTCAGCTCTGCGCGTGCGCACATCTGATTCCTCTGTTGGCGCTCTTTCCTGTCCTCTCTGTCATCCTGGAGGACTGTAACCCGGAAGTAGCTCCCATGCTGCTATGTAAACTGCTTCCTGCTGCTTCTCTGTGCCTGATGTTCATTTGTGTTTACAAGTGCTTCTGGCCACCTGTGGTCTCTGAGCGTTCCTAGCTCTCTGACTTTGGGTCTCCTCCGCCCTCTGCAGTGCCTGCCTGTTTCCTGTGTTCCTGTCTTGTTCCTTCAGTTCCTTTTCCTCTGCAGTACCTGCCCGGCTCCTATATCTTTTCCTTGCTCCCGTCAGCCTCGGTCTCTCCATATTGTCCTGCCAGTCTCCGTGCCTCTGTAGCGTTCCCATCTTCTCCCTTGTCTCAGTATTTCCTTTCTGTTCCCTCTTTCCCTTTGTGCCTGCTGTGTTCCCATCTGTTCTCAGTCGACCCTCCAGCTTCCGTGGTGATAGTCCCTCACGGGCCTGCCCCTAACTCTCCCTGTATAGGGGGCGGTCCACCTGGTCAGCTCGTCCGAGAGGGGTTCGTCATCACGGTCCAGTGGGTCCACTCTCCGTTTGAATATACATGCTCTAATCGGACTGCACTCGGGTGACATCCGAGTGCAGCCAGATTCTTACAGCGTCACACAATGTTTGTAGGCACCATCAAGATTTAGGTGGTCTGCCATGTGTGGCATCATTCAACAGCAATCCTCCAGAGGAAGTACATAAAATCCTGTTACATGAGGTTCAGTGGAGCATGCAGAACAGGAAGCGCTCTGCCACAACTGCAAACATTTGTTCCAGTGACGGCTGCCTAGGTAAATGTTTGGAAGCAGGTGTTTGCTGGAAAACTATTATACAAATGCTCCTTCAATGTACGTGGTGTTTTTTTTCATGCCTTTTATAATAGAGAAAGATAGATAATAGAAGCAGATAGAGTGGTTTGAGAAAATATTCAACCCCTTAGCATTTTTTTATTTTTTTGTTACCCCACTACCTGGAATTTCAAGTTTTTTTTTTTTTTTAGGGTTTTCATCAGTTCATGTAAAGAACATGCCTACAACTGTGAACATTTGATTTTCTTTTTATTGTGAAGCAAACAAGAAGTAGGACAGTAGAACTGAAAGCTTCAGTGTCAATAACTATTCACCCCCTCTAAAGTCAGCACTTTGTAGAGCCTCCTTTTGCAGCAATTGCAGCTGCAAGTCGCTCTGGATAAGTCTCTATTAGCTTTCCACATCTTGCCACTTACCTCTTAGACCTCAGTCAAGAGCCTCTCACCTAGCCAAATCAGTTCTCATGCTACGCACTGACGAGGGCCAACAGCCCAAAACACCGTGTCTGCAAATTGAGATACTGATTTGGTTATTTATCCTAAGGGTACCGTCACACAGTGGCATTTTGATCGCTACGACGGCACGATTCGTGACGTTCCAGCGATATAGTTAGGATCTCGCAGTGTCTGACACGCTCCTGCGATCAGGGACCCCGCTGAGAATCGTACGTCGTAGCAGATCGTTTGAAACTTTCTTTCGTCGTCTAGTGTCCCGCTGTGGCGGCATAATCGCATGGTGTAACAAAGGTGTGCACGATATTGTATACGATGTGCGCATAGTAACCAACGGCTTCTACATCGCACATACGTCATGAAATTATCGCTCCAGCGTCGTACATTGCAAAGTGTGACAGCAGTCTACGACGCTGGAGCGATATTGTTACGATGCTGGAGCGTCACGGATCGTGCCGTCGTAGCGATCAAAATGCCACTGTGTGACGGTACCCTAAGTGATATTGCAAGACTCGTTAAAGGGTTGATTGTGACTTGTAGGATTGCTTCTTCCAACAGGTGGCGCTGAATTTGCACATCTTGCCACTGGCATTTTTACCTATTACTCAAGGCAAAACTGTTCCAGCTCCTTCAAGTTATATGGTTTCCTCTAGTGAACAGCAATCATCAAGTCTGACCACAGATTTTTAATTGGATTAAGGTCTGGGCTTTGACTCAGCAAGTCCGAAACATTTACACGTTTCCCCTTAAACCACTCCAGTGTTGCTTTAGCAGTATGCTGTCGGTCATTATCTTGTTGGAAGGTGAACCTCCGTCCCAGCCTCAAATCACTGACAGACTGAAACATGTTTTGCTCAAGAATATCCCTGCATTTCGTACCATCCATCTTTCCTTCAACTCTGACCATTTGTCCTGTCCCTGCTGCCAAAAACATCCCCACAGCATGGTGCTATCATAGCGTTTATCTTGGTGGCCAAAATGTTTAATTTTGCTCTCATCTGACCACAGCGCCTTCCTCCATACATTTGGACATTCTCCCACATGTCTTTTGGCAAACTCAAAACGAGACCTACCACTTTTGTGTGTATAGGCCGCACGGTGGGCTCAGTATGGGCAAGTACGGTGACTCAGTGGTTAGCTCTGCAGCCTTGCAGCGCTGGTGTCCTGGGTTCAAATCCCACCAAGGACATCTGCATGGAGCTTGTATGTTCTCCTTGTGTTTCCATGGGTTTCCTCCGGGTACTCCGATTTTCTCCCACATTCCAAAGACATACCGATAGGGAATTTATATTGTGAACCCCATCGGGGACAGCAATGATAACGTGTGCTAAAACTGTAAAGCGCTGCGGAATATGTTGATGCTATATAAATAGATTATTATTATTTGTGTGTAATTAAAGGTGCTTTTTTCAGCCCACTCTCGCCATCCACCTTCCCCTCAATTTGGACCATTTTTCCTGTCTCTGCTGCCAAAAAACATCCCCACAGCATGGTGTTATCATAGTGTTTATCGTGGTGGCCAAAATGTTTAATTTTTTTCTCATCTGACCACAGCACCTTCCTCCATACATTTGGGCAGTCTCTCACATGTCTTTTGGCAAACTCAAAACGAGCCTTAAAGGCCACCTGTATGTACAGCTTATTGTGGTCGTATGTACAGATACTCCAGTGTCCTTCAGGATTACCTTTGATCTCTGTACTACATCGCTGATTAATGCCCTCTTGCCCGGGCTGAGAGTTCTGGTGGTGCCCTCTCTTGGCAGGTTTGTTGTAGTACCATGTTCTTTCCATTTGATAATGGATTTGATGGTGCTCATGGGGATCATCAGAGATTGAGATTTTTTTTATAACCCAATCCTGACGTGTAATTCTCAACCACTTTGTCCTTGAATTGTTTGGAGATCTCCTTGGTCGTCATGGTTGTGTTTGGTTAGTGGTGCCTTTTGCTTAATGGTGTTGTAGCCTCTGTGGCATTTCAGAATAGGTGTGTATATACTGACAAGAATGTCACTTAGATTGCAAAAAGGTGGACTTCCTTTCACTAAGCATGTGACTTCTGAAGATAATTGCTTGCATCAGAAATGTTTAGGGGTTTCATAGGAAATGGGGTGAATTCATATGCACATGGTAATTTACTTATTTGATCCCATAAATGTAATTTATGCCTATTTTTTCTCACTGTACTTTACCATCTCAGACTATTTAGTGCTGATGCATCACATATAAATTAGATTTCAAAAATATTTAAACACAGGTTGTAATGTAACAAGATAGTTAAAAAGCCAATGGGGTGAATACTTTAGCAAGCCACTGTAGAAAGTGTGACACAGTCACTGGCATAGTAAGTGAAGGGAGACACGTGTCACTACGCATGCTGCAGTCTGTGATATCAAATCAGAATGTGTTTGCCTCCAGCACGCTAAGTGCTGAGAGGGTTAATAGTAACCTATGTTATGGGCTGGTTTTAGTGAAACTTCATAGAGCGGGTGGGCGGAGATCCACCGTATCTACACATGCAGAGTACTCACAGGACCTGTGTGATGTCATGGTCATGTGACCATCACATGGGTGTTAAATACCTGGCCTTGAGAGTCAGTGTGTGGTTGTGTCTTGGGAGAGGAGGTACTCCCACATAGCTCCAAGCAGGAGCCGAGAACAGTATGTGGTGTCTGCAGGTTGAACCCTGCAGAGAAAGGACTCTGTTGAACTTTGTTTTGTTTATCCATTAGGCCAGGAAGGCTCTGTTTTTTTTATTTTCTGAAGCCTGCCTTGGCCTTTGTGGACTTTAATAAACCAGTAGGTGTTTTACTGCCAAAGTGTTCCTGTGTCTACTTGAGGAAGCAGCTAAGCGTGTCAACCCCTCACAATAGATAGATAATAGATTTTAAAAATATAGTAATATCTGCATCACGGAATTTTGGGTGCAAGTCCATGGTCTACAACCAGAGGGCTATTTTATAACATATGAATAAGGTAGGCAGCACCCAAAATAAAGTGTACAAAATAGTGTGGGTAATTTATTGACTCATCTTAAATGTGAGGGTTCCGCTACAGAAAAACAGTGATGAACTTTATTAGAAAACATACATATAAGATGATGCTACCTTATTTATATGAGACAGATATAATTTTTTCCCACATACTTAAAATGGATATTTGGGACTTAGTAAAAGAAAAAAATATATATATAAAACATGGGCCTCAGTGCTAACAGGTAGGTAGTTGCTACCTACCTACCTGCCTGTTGTACCTGGCTTCATTCTTCCCCGACACAGAGTGGTCACAGAACATTTTTGCCGGTGATTCAGCTGCCTCTGCTGATGTCACATCGACAGAGTGGTGGCTTCTTTTCCGCTTTGCTCTGTTGACGGGGGGAATGCCACTGTCATTCTGGTTGAGTTCCGGATGACCGCTGTTTACTGGGGGAGCCAGCTGTCCATCACCATGACGTCAGCAGTCATACCCCATGGACATAGGGCAGAAAAGAAGCTGCCGCTTTGTCTACTTGACATCAACAGAGGCAGCTAAGTCACCATCAAGAGCAGTCTATGACCTCTCTGTATCAGCGAAGTACAGCAGCACAACAGGCAGGTAGGTAGAAACTCTCTGCCTGTTAGCGCTTAGGCACTTTTTTTATACAAAGTCTCAGATATCGCTTTTCAATAGGATTGTATGTTGTTGGACTTTCCAGTGAATGTGTAGATGGCACTGCAACAGCGTCTGAGAGAAGTGGATAAGAGCGATGACATATAACTACTCAATATAGATGAGCAAATATTTTAATATCGGAGTCATTGGGAGTACAAATGAGTGAAAGGATCATCAAACATAAATTCAGTACAAATACGGCATGAATATGGCAAATTCGGATTCAGCGATGGTTTTCCAAACATATTCACTCATCTCTACAATTCAGCCCTCCTCCTCCAAAACCAGCTTCTCCACCTTTACAGAAGATGAAATTTCCTCTTTACCTTCCAAATCACATCTTATCACCTGTGAACTTGACCTAATTCTGTCCCACCTCATGCAAACCTCACCATAGTCTTTATCTTAATCCTAACCTATCTCTTCAACCTGTCACTAACAACTGGTGTCTTCCCCTCATGCTTCAATCACATCCATCTTCAAAAAGCCCTCCCTTAACCCATCTTCTCTGTCTAGCTATATCACATATCACTTCTCGCCCTATGCTTCAAAACTAGTGGAACAACACGTCCATTTTTACCTCTCCCGCTCCCTCTTCGGCCACTTACAATCTGGCTTCCAATTGCACCATTCCACTGAAATTGCCCTGACAAAAGTCACCAGTAACCTACTAACTGCCAAATCCAAGTGACACTACTCTGTCCTCCTCTTCCTGGATCTGTTATCTGCCTTTGACACAGTTCCTTTGACACAGTATACCATTCCCTCTTACTTCAGATTCTCTCATCTCTTGGCATCATAGACTTTGCCCTGTTTTGGATCTCCTCATACCTAACAGACTGGACATTGTGTCTCCCATTCTCACAACACCTCCTCATCTCGCCCCCTCTCTGTTAGTGTCTCCCAAGGTTTAGTTCTAGGACCCCTGCTCTCCTTCCACACCTTTGGCCTGGGATTGCTCATAGAGTCCCACAGCTTTCAATATCCCCTCTATGCTGATGAGACACAGATCTTGCAAAAACACTTGTGCATGCCCTCATCTCCCTCCCCGACTACTTCAACCTCCCTTCTAACAGTCTCGCACCTCTGTATTGTATCCTAAACTCTGCTGTACGACTAATCCACCTGTTCCCCCGCTATTCCCTGGCCTCTCCTCTCTGTCAATCCCTTCACTGGCTCCACATTGCCCAGAGACTCCAGTTCAAAACCCTAACCTTGGCACACAATGCTATCCACAGCCTGTCTCTTCCATACATCTTAGACCTAGACTCCCGGTACTTACCTGCACTCAACTTGATTTCCACAAGACCTCCTTCCCTACTCCCCTTTTATCGCCTCTTCCCACAATCGCATACAAGATTTCTCCCGTGTATCCCACCTACTCTGCAACTCTCTACCCCAACATATCAGACTCTCGCCTACTATGGAAACCTTCAAATGGAACCTAAAGACCTACCTCTTCCGAAAAGCCTACAACCTACAGTAACTCTTTCCCCTGCACGATCAGCTCTGTTCTCATCTACTAAATCCTCACGCATCCCTTGCAGATTATGAGCCCTCGTGGGTAGAGTCTCCTTTCCTCCTTTACCAGTTGGTGACTCGTTTTATTCAAGATTATTGTACTTGTTTTTATGTACACCCCTTTTCACATGTAAAGCGCCATGGAATAAATGGCACAATAATAAATAATAATATTCTGCAAGCACCATTGTTATTAGGAGTGATAATCTAGAGATACACAAAGGTGCTAGTGCCGCAGATATAACATTTAGGATAAATGCGCTGCTCTGTGGTTTTAAAAGTGTGCTCAAAATGGGAAACAGGTGAAAATTAATAAGAGTTACATTTATTTATTTTACTTATATAGTGTCATCGTATTCCTCATTCCTTTTCCGACATCATTACCACTGTCATTATTGGGGCTCATAATTTAAATTCTCTGTCAGTATGTCCTTGGATACATATAATATGTTATTGTGGGGAAATGAGGTATTTATTTGCCTTAGGACAAAGTGAAAGAGCTGAAAATCTGATAATAGAGGTGAAAAAGTAACAGCTTCCGCCATAACGATCATGTAACAGTAATATTTAGTCAAAGAACCTTTTTAAAAAGATTCTAATTGAAAACATTCTTTTGTTTTGTGTAATCTAAGAGATAAATATTTAATTTCTCCAGTTAAGGAGAAGCTAACATCAGAAAATGACTTTCAATCAGGTTTTTATGTTACATGTACTTTTACCCCTTCCCTACCTGTGACGCCACGTAGGCGTCATGAAAGTCGGTGCCAATCCAACCTGTGACGCCTATGTGGCATCATAAAGGGATCGCGTCCCTGCAGATCGGGTGAAGGGGTTAACTCCAATTTCACCCGATCTGCAGGGACAGGGGGAGTGGTACTTCAGCCCGGGGGGTGGCTTTGCCCCCACGTGGCTACGATCGCTCTGATTGGCTGTTGAAAGTGAAACAGCCAGTCAGAGCAATTTGTAATATTTCACCAATGAAACTTGGTGAAATATTACAATCCAGCCATGGCCGATGCTGCAATATCATCGGCCATGGCTGGAGGCTCCGATCTGACCCCCCCACCGACTGTGACAGCGGCAATCTGCAGCCGCCATCAGTGTTTCCTACCCCTCTGTCCAGTCCTCCGCGCCCTCCTCTTCCCTCCGTCCTGTCCGGCGACCCCCCCCGCTGTCCGTTCTAACCCCCCGTACCTCCGGAGTCCCTCCTGGTGTTTGTCCAGATTCTAGGATGGGCGCCGCCATCTTCCAAAATGGCAGGCACGTGCGCAGTGTGCCCGCTGTATCGGCCGTCAGATTCATTCATTCATTTTGATCACTGTGATAGGTTCTACCACAGTGATCGAAATAAAAAAAGGTAAATAGCCCCCCCTTTATCACCCCCATAGGTACGGAACATCAGAAAATAAAGAAAATATATTAACTTTTATTTTTCCATTCAGGTTAGGGTTGGATCTAGGGTTAGGGCTAGAATTAGGGCTAGAACTAGGGATAAGAACTAGTCTTAGAGTTAGGGCTAGGGTTAGAATTAGGAATAGTGTCAGAACTAGGGTTAGGGTTAGAACTAGGGTTAGGGTTATAACTAGGGTTTGGGTTAGAACTAGGGTTTTGGTTAGAACTAGGGTTAGGGTTAGAACAAGGGTTAGCGTTGGAATTAGGGTATGTGCACACGGCGCGGATTTGGCTGCGGATTTGCAGCAGTTTTCTATGTGGTGTACGGTACCATGTAAACCTATGGATAACCAAATCCGCTGTGCCCATGGTGCGGAAAATACCGCGCGGAAACGCAGCATTGTATTTTCCACAGCACGTCAATTTTTTGTGCGGATTCCGCAGCATTTTACACCTGTTCCTCAATAGGAATCCGCAGGTGAAATCCACAAAAAAAATCACAGAAAATCTGCGGCAAATGCACAGGTAAAACACAGTGCATTTTACCTGCGGATTTTTGAAAAACGGTGCTGAAAAATCTGCACATGAATCCGCAACGTGGGCACATAGCCTTAGGGTTGGAATTAGAGTTGGGGTTTGAGTTGAAATTAGGGATAAGATTAGGGTTAGCGGTGTGTTAGGGTTAGGGTTAGGCTTGTGGTTAGGGTTGGGATTAGGGTTAGGGGTGTGTTGGGGTTAGTGTTTGAGTTAGAATTGAGGGGTTTCGACTGTTTAGGCATATCATGGGGTCCCAAACGACATGGTGCCACCATTGATTCCAGACAATCTTGCGATCAAAAAGTCAAATGGTGCTCCCTCCCTTCCGAGCCCCGACGTGTGCCCAAACAGTGGTTTACCCAAACATATGGGGTATCAGCGTACTCAGTAAAAATTGCACAACAAATTTGGGGGTCTAATGTCTCCTGTTACCCTTGAGAAAATAAAAAATTGGGGGCTAAAAAAAAATTTTTGTGGGAAAAAAATGATTTTTTATTTTCACGGCTCTGCTTTATAAACTTCCGTGAAGCACTTGGGGGTTCAAATTGCTCACTACACATCTAGATAAGTTCCTTGGGTGGTCTAGTTTCCAAAATAGGGTCACTTGTGGGGGGTTTCTACTTTTTAGGCACATCAGGGGCTCTGTAAACGCAACATGATGCCCGCAGACCATTCCATCAAAGTCTGCATTTCAAAACGTCACTACTTCCCTTCTGAGCCCAGACATGTGCCCAAATAGTGGTTTACCCCACATATGGGGTACCAGCGTACTCAGGACAAACTGAACAACAACTTTTGGGGTCCAATTTCTCCTGTTACCCTTGAGAAAATAAAAAAATGCTGACTAAAAAATCATTTTTGAGGAAAAAAAGATTTTTTATTTTCACGGCTCCTCGTTATAAACTTCTGTGAAGCACTTGGGGTAAAAAGTGCTTACCACACATCTAGATAAGTTCCGTGGGAGGTCTAGTTTCCAAAATGGGGTCACTTGTGGGGGAGCTCCAATGTTTAGGCACACAGGGGCTCTCCAAACGCGACGTGTCTGCTAATGATTGGAGCTAATTTCATTCAAAAAGTCAAATGGCGCTCCTTCCCTTCCGAGCCTTGCGCCCGAACAGTAGTTTACCCCCACATATGAGGTATCGGTGCACTCAGGCACTCAGGAGAAGTTGCCTAACAAATTTTAAGATACATATTATCCTATTGCCCATGTGGAAATGAAAAAATTGAGGCTAAAAGAAATTGTTTTTGAAAAAAAAGTACTTTTTCATATTTATGGATCAATTTGTGAAGCACCTGGGGGTTCAAAGTGCTCACTATGCATCTAGATAAGTTCCTTGGAGGGTCTAATTTCCAAAATGGGGTCACATGTGGAGGAGCTCCAATCTTTAGGTTCACAGGAGCTCTCCAAACACGACATGGTGTCCGCTAAACATTGGAGACAATTTTTCATTCAAAAAATAAAATGGCGCTCCTTCTCTTCCGAACC
The DNA here is from genome assembly GCF_032444005.1 of Ranitomeya imitator. Classification (NCBI taxonomy): domain Eukaryota; kingdom Metazoa; phylum Chordata; class Amphibia; order Anura; family Dendrobatidae; genus Ranitomeya; species Ranitomeya imitator. Next base: position 985,575,684 of record NC_091282.1, read on the forward strand.
TTGCCGTGCGCCCAAACAGTGGTCCCCCCCCCTCCACATATGGGGTATCGGGGTACTCAGGACAAATTGGAAAACAACTTTCGGGGTCCACTTTCTCCTTTTACCCTTGGGAAAATAAAAACATTGTTGCTAAAAGATCATTTTTGTGACTAAAAAGTGAAATGTTCATTTTTTCCTTCCATGTTGCTTCTGCTGCTGTGAAACACTTGAAGGGTTAATAAACTTCTTGAATGTGGTTTTGAGCACCTTGAGGGGTGCAGTTTTTAGAATGGTGTCACTTTTGGGTATTTTCAGCCATACAGACCCTTTGGAATTACCCTCTGGCTTCCCTTTTTTCTTAAAACACTTGGCGGCTCCGTGCGAAGCGCCGTTGCAGTTCGAGCACAAATGCTTGAACTTACAAGTCGCTCCGAACTTGCACTGGCCCTCATTGAACTGCCAACAAACCCCGTGCTTCTGGCCGCCGGATTGTCCCGACTGACCCCCTGCTCCTGAAGAGGAACCTTGCGAAGCGCTTTGGCTGGAAGTTCCGGCCCCGCTTTGAAAGGAGTGACCAAACTTTGTTGGCACCATCACCCGTAACCACAAACCAATGTCCTCCTGATCCCACCGGATCGCCGGACGGACCGCCTTCCGCTGCCGGAACTGCTCATCGTATCGTAACCATGCTTGCCCACCATAGGCCCTATGCGCCTCACCTATGGAATCCATATAACAAAACAAGGCGGAGCAGTTCTCGGGAGCCTTCTCGCCAATAACGCTTGCCAAAATCGCGAACGCCTGAATCCAATTTACAAACGTCTGAGGAATAAGGCGCCATCGCCGCTTTTCCTCGTCCTCCTTCTTACTATCTTCCTTTTTACTCTTATCAAGGTTAAATTTTTCCAATGGCAAAAGCGAAAATATCTCGACATACTCTTCCTTCCAAATCTTTTCACGCACCTCCTTTTTCAAGTGCGCCCCCAACGGCCCTTCAAAGCAAACATACACCTCGCCCCGCGTCTTATCATCCAACCGAATGCCCCCTTCCTTCTTTCTCAGTCTGCACAGATACCGAGACCGGCTCGGTCAACCTGCCCGATTCGGCAGACCCGCTGCCGGATAAGGCCATCCCCGGACCAGACGATCCGACCCAAGCTGACAAAGGGTATGGCCCTGGCCTATCACTGCCCAACCGTGACAACAGCTCACGTACACCCGACAACAACTCCCCCACCCCCTCACGACTCGCATCAGCCCGCATACCGACTCCATCACCCCGCTCCACATACCCCTCAACCCGATTTACAGAAATCAAAGTCGGCGTCTAAAACGCCGGGGACAAACAATACATAGATGGATTCTCACCAGGCTGCAAGGGAGCTGTGACCCCCCCCCAGCCGCAGACGCTGTCGCCGTCCAGCCGTCTCTCGATCCCGAAGCCGTCCTTGGGCCCTCCCGGACGTGAACTTCGCTCCGCAATACCGCTCCAACCGATCCGCCCCCTGCAGAGGGGACCGTGCCGAGTCCGTCAGCCGAGGTGACCGCCTGATGTCCTGTAGGCCCAGACCCGGACCCGCCGTCCGAAACGCTGCCATCTGACACCGCCACCCGAGAGGATGCAGGCCCGGTCGCCGGTGCTTGAAGGGAATGGTGCCCCCCGGTCGTGTCCAGCAGCCCCGCTGGGTCTGGGGCGCTGCCCGCCGCTGCCGCTGGGATGCTCCCCCGCCGTCTCCCGTTGCCGCAGGAAGCAGGCTGCCTGGCCTGGTCATCACCGCGGCGGCCCGCCGTGCAGTCGCTCCTGCCGTTAGGAGCTCTGGCGCGCATAGGCCGCGCCCCCGGCGTGCTGGGGGAGAAGGGCTAACTGCCGCCGCAGGCCTCAGCGCGGCTGGCGGCCGCGGCCTGCTGGGGCGCTTCTGAGCAGGCACGCGGCCTGGAGGGTCCCCTGAGGGGCTCCTGTGCCGCCACTGAGACACCGGGGTGACATCGGGGGATAAGCGCTCCGGGGGCCGCACTCGCCTGGACCGCCGCTCACCGTGCCCGACTGCCGGGGGATCTGCACCGCTGCTGCCACTGCCACTGCCGGGGATGCTGGACACCTGAGCCTCCAACCAGCCTGGAGGCTGTGACGCCGCGCCGCCCGCAGCTGTGACAGGACTCCTTTAATGGCCGCCATGGTAAGCTGCTGGTGCTTGGTGCTTTCTGCTCACAGGTCCTCAGCGGGAAGTGATCGGCTCCTCCCCCCTCCACTCACCCCATACCCTCTCCAGGCCAGCATTAACCCTCCCCTAAGAGCGAGACTTCACGCCCCCTTTTTCCCTGCTCCAAACCCCCTGTCATGTCGGCTTTCACGTACGCCGCCCGGGGAGGGGGTGGGGCTGCTCGCTACAGTCTGGTCTTCATTGTAAATACACACCTGTGCTTTGTATCTCTCCCACCTCATTGTAGATTGTAAGCTCTCACGAGCAGGGTCGTCTTATTTAGCTTTAATTATTGTATTGTTAACGTTGTGTTTGAATATGTTAAACTGTAAAGCGCTGCGGAATATGTTGGCGATATATAAAGATTATTATTATTACCGTATATACTCGTGTATAAGCTGACCCGAGTATAAGCCGACCCCTCTAATTTTGCCACAAAAAACTGGGAAAACTTATTGACTCGAGTATAAGCCTAGGGTAGGAAATGCAGCGGCTACCGGTGAATTTAAAAAATAAAATAGATGCTCCATACCGTTCATTATTGCCCCATAAGATGCTCCATATAAAGCTGTGCCACACATAATGCTGCATACCGTTCATTATTGCCCCATAGATGCTCTGTATAAAGCTGTGCCACATATAATGCTCCATACTGTTCATTATTGCCCCATAGATGCTCCATATAAAGCTTTGCCACATATAATGCTCCATATTGTTCATTATTGCCCCATAGATGTGCCATATAAAACTGTGCCATATAGTGCTCTGCACCGTTCATTATTGCCCCATAGATGTGCCATAGAAAGCTCTGCCATATAGTGCTCTGCACCGTTCATTATTGCCCCATAGATGTGCCACATAAAACTGTGCTACTGGTAAATATAATGCTGCGGCTGCTGCAATAAAAAAAAAAAATGCCATACTCGCCTCTCTCGCTTGCAGCTCCTAAGCGTCCCGTCCCAGCGTCTCTCCGCACTGACTGTTCAGTGACTGACTGTGGCGCGCACACTATGTCATCGCGCCCTCTGACCTGCACAGTCAGAGCCAGAGGACGGGAAGATGGAGCGGCGCCCGGCGTGTGGAACGTGGATAGGTGAATATGTAATACTTACCTGCTCCCGGCGTCCCGCTCCTTCTCCCGGACAGCTGGTCTCCGGGTGCCGCAGCCTCTTCCTCTGTCAGCGGTCACTGGCACCGCTCATTAGAGGAATGAATATGCGGCTCCACCCCTATGGGAGTAAGTTTAATGAGCGGTCCCAAGTGACCGCTGAACAGGGGAAGAGCTGCAGCACTGAAGACCGTGGGACGGGCAGGGGGAGCGCCAGGAGCACCGGAAGCAGGTAAGTATGCCTCTCTCCCCCTCACCCGCCGACCGTGACTCAAGTATAAGCCGAGAGGGGCACTTTCAGCCCAAAAATTTGGGCTGAAAATCTCGGCTTATACTCGAATATATACGGTATTTATTATTATTTCAATCACTCTCCCTTGTAGTGAACTGGAGTTTCAGTAGACCTCCATTATAAACAGTGCGGATTTGCCGCGGTTTTTATGTGGAATTGCTGCGGATTTCGTGCAGATTTTCTGCGGATTTTGCCACTGCGGAATTTTAACATGGAGGGGTGCAGAAATGCTGCACATCCGCACAAAAGAAGTGTCATGCACTAATTTGAAATTCGCAGCAATTCCGCACTGATTTTTCCGCACAGGTTTTTTTTTTTCATAGAATAACATTATACTGTACATCACAGTGCGGTTCTGCAGCGTTTCTGCGTGGAAAAATCCACTGCGAATCCACAGCAAATCCGCATTGTGTGCACATAGCCTAAGGGCTCTTGCACATGACCGACGAAATCGTTTTGACATAGCACTCATCCACATGTTATTCAGTGGGGTCGTGCACATCTCAGATTGCTTTCCACGGACCTCTGGGCATGCACGATTTGCCTCTGATTATTGGATCATACTCGGCCATTCACGTCTGTGGGTCGGAGGAAAAAATTGGACCACACTTAGATGACAACCGAGTGTGGTTCGACTTTCACAGACAGACATGTAGAAAGTAGAGAAGCTTTTTATTTTCTTCACCTCGGATCCCACTCTGATCACCCTCTGACCAAACCCTGCTCAGACTGTTATTAGTATAATAGGACCGATTTTCTCAAATGATAGAAAAACGGTCGTGTGAACCTAGCTTTAGATGTAGTGATTTAGAGCTATATTATGCTTTTTTACTATTGACAAGCAGATCCTAAGCATTCAGCACAGCATCTGTCATGTCATCGGGCATTATAGCCTTTAGTTCAAAGATGATTCTCCATTCTGATGCGATAGCTGGTACCTTACTATGTTTTATTTTAAAAAAAAGTGTTCTTGTACAGCGTGTTTCATATTGCTTTTTTCTGGGGATAGCTACTTCTGGTATTGACACATCGGGTATTCTAGAATATGCATGTCCACGTAGTATATTGCCCAGCCACTTAGTATATTGCCCAGCCACGTAGTATATTGCCCAGCCACGTAGTATATTGCCCAGCCACGTAGTATATTGCCCTGCCACGTAGTATATTGCTCTGCCACGTAGTATATTGCCCAGCCACGTAGTATATTGCCCAGCCACGTAGTATATTGCCCAGTCACGTAGTATATTGCCCAGCCATGTAGTATATTGCCCAGCCACGTAGTATATTGCCCAGCCACATAGTATATTGCCCATTCACGTAGTATATTGCCCAGCCACTTAGTATATTGCCCAGCCACTTAGTATATTGCCCAGCCACGCAGTATATTGCCCAGCCACGCAGTATATTGCCAGTCACGTAGTATATTGCCCACCCACGTAGTATATTGCACAGCGACGGAGTATTCAGCACAGAGCCATGTAGTATACAGACTTAAAATAAAAAACATATACTCACCCTCCGTTGAAGTCCTGGCCCTGTGTGTGGTGCACCCAGCAACTTCCGGTCCCAGGGTTGGTATGGGCGTAGGACCTGTGATGACGTCGCTGTCACATGACCGTGACGTCATGGCAGGTCCTTGTCGCATACCATCTTTGCCACCGGAATCTGCCGCTTGCATGGACTGGTCACCAGAGCATCACAAGGAGCCGGAAAGGCGCTGGAATGTGAGTATATGATGATTTTTTATTTTTTTAATTATTTTTAACATTAGATCTTTTTACTATTGAGGCTGCATAGGCAGCGTCAATAGTAAAAAAGTTGGTCACACAGGGTTAATAGCAGCGTTAATGGAGTGTGTTACACCGCGGCATAACGCGGTCCATTAGCGCTGCCATTAACCCTGCGTGAGCGCTGACTGGAGGGGAGTACGGAGCGGGCACTGACTGCGGGGAGGATGGAGTTGCCATGTTGCCGGCGGACTGCGCCCGTCGCTGATTGGTTGTGGCAATGGGCGTTTTGCCACGACCAATCAGCGACTTGGATTCCATGACCGACAAAGGCCGCGACCAATGAATATCCGTGACAAACAGAAAGTCGAAAGTGACCCTTAGACAATTATATAGTAGATGTGTTTTTATGAACAAGGTAGAGCAAACAACATTTAGAACTTGTCCTTCTAGACCTTGGAAAAAGTTATGGTGAGAATATGTTAACAACACTATACATCAATGAGAAGTAGGGGGTGGAAAGTGAAAGTGAATTGGACTGACTTTTATCCTGGCTTGATCACTGTGTCACAATATTGCAGCTTATTACTTTCCATTTAATTAGTCATTGAAGTGTCATGATGGAATTTACTAGTCCATAAAGTAGTAAAATCTATTCTACATATTTGGGGATTTTGTTGAATAGCTTGTACTTTTTGTCTAGACAAAATATATTTTGATCAATTGATGACGTTATGATGAATTCGCCCTCATTGTGTTGTACAGAATGTTTCAAAGTTAAGAGTGGAGGAAAATCCTAATAACTATATAATATAATTTATATTATAACATGAACTTAAGTGTAAATGTGATGAAATTTCCATTGCTACTTCATTAATGTCATTAAATCCTTTGAGCATGATGAATATTTGGTTAACGTTCATTAAATTACAAAAATAATTGAAACTGTTTCTGTTCCACCATCTTTATTGTGAGAAGACTTCTGCTTATAATGGAAAGATATGCCCTGAGAATCTGTTAACAGACTAAAGGCTACCATTTCAAGATCCAGTTCAAGAGTCTTTTTAATTCCAGTGTTTTATTTTACATATATTCCACCAATCAGGTAAATTGAGATATCTGTGAGATGAGAATTATTTGGAGATGGTGAGATCTCCGGTTAATTATAAGATAACATTTTCCGGCACTGTACAGAAGTTTTCTTCATCTCCTTGTAGATATTGCTTTGGGTCAGATATGAGACCAGAACGTAACTTATCAAAGATGACAATGCCAACCACTGAGTCATCGTGCTGCCACCAGATGCATTCCGTTGAGAACTCCTCTTCATTGTTGCCAAAACTCCTCTTAAGTGTCTACAGTAGCACAATATAAATATAGTGTAATACTAATGATCACGAGGATTGTTTTACATCTAAACTTCCTGTTTGGTTCTTTTTGTCGCTATGGTAACAGACTACAAACAAACCCTGTACAGTCTGATCCTTGAGTCACACTTTTTTTTTTGTCCACTACTCATTTACTCATCTTAGGGAGCATAATGAAGAGAATATGACTGTAAGAGAATGTTACCATGGAAACATACACATCTTCATATGATGACTTTACTTTAAAAACTTCTTGCTTAAAAATATTTTTACTTAAAAATCGTTTTAAGAAATTCACAAAGTTGCTTCATTGTTAATTTTGGATAACAAAATGGGTTGCATAAGTGGACATAATATAATAATATGTTTGGGAATCAATCCCATCCATTAACCTCTTTACGTTGTGGCCATTTTCTGTTTTTTTTTTTCTTCGTTTTCATTTTTTCCTCATCTTCTTCCAAGAACTGTAACTATTTTTCCATTAATATAACCTTATGAGGGCTTGTTTTTTGCAGGCTCAGTTATAGTTTTGAATTACACCATTCACTACTATATAGTGTACTGGAAAATGGTAAAAAAAAAAAAATTCAAATGCGCTGAAATTGAAAATAAAGTGCAATTTTACAACTGTTTTTTTATTTACCATGTTCACTATATGACATGGCATTATGATTCTCCAGGTCAGCACGAGTATGCGCACACCAGACATGTATAGTTTTTTCTTTTATTTAAGTAGTGAAAAAAAATTGGACCTTTGTAAGAAAAAAATTCACTTTTGTTGCCATTTTTGAGACCTGTAATGTTTTCATTGTCTTAATATAAGTCTATGTAAAGTCTGATTTTTTTTTTTTTATGCCCTGAGCTGACTTATTTACTGATACCATTTGGGGGCAGATACAGTGTTTTGATCACCTCTCATTGCATTTTATTCCAAAGTTGTGGTGGCTAAACAAAACATAATTTTGGTGTTTTTTTCATAATGCCACTTGGATTAATTTGTTTAATATTTTGATCAGAAAATGTTGAACACAACGATACCAAATATCTGTATTTTTTACGTTTTAATGGGACAAAAGATTGGGGTGATTTAAACTTTTGTGGGTTTTTTTGCCATATTTTTTAAAAGCTTATTTTTACTGAATTAGGGGACTTGACTGCAGTCATCCAATTGCTTGTCACTAGAGCGCTAATGGGAACACAGAACAGCGCACCCCTGTCGGCGCGTGTTAAATGCCGCTGTCAGAAACTGATAATGGGATTTAACACGTTAACAGCCACAGTTTTTAGAGGGACATGATGGCTGAATAAATTAGCCATTATGTGCAGGGAAAGATGCGAGCTTGCCTTGCAAGCCTGCATTAAAGTCAGGGAGCCGGCACATGACCAGTGTATGGAAAGATGTATGTATAATTAATGCATATCCTCCAGTCCTGGGTCTCAAACCGGCGAATCCCCGCAGCGCATAGTGAGTGTGCTGGGGGATTCATAAGTCTGCAGTCACAGCGAGTGACTGCAGACTTATCAATTTGGACCGGACAACCCCTTTAAACATACCACATGATTGAATAGGGGACATGGCTCCTATTTTCCATGTAATAAGTATTGCCTTAGCGTGGCCATAAGCAATCAGTGCTCAGTTCCACCCCTCCATTACCATGACTGGCCGCCTCCCCATAAATAGATTGACAGCCAGGGTTGTAAAAGCAATAGGTGGAGGGATTACAATATCACTCAGGCCCTGGAGCCTAAGGAGCCCGAAAAGTCCCTTATGCCTATATGAAAAGACAGTACTATAAAATAATTTCAATTATATGGGGGCTCGTTGGAGCTTTTGCATTGGGGCCCACAAGCTTCAAGATATTATTATTATTATTATTATTATTTATTGTTATTGCGCCATTTATTCCATGGCGCTTTACATGTGAGGAGGGGTATACATAATGAAAACAAGTACAATAATCTTAAACAATACAAGTCATAACTGGTACAGGAGGAATGAGGACCCTGCCCGCGAAGGCTCACAATCTACAAGGGATGGGTGAGAATACAGTAGGTGAGGGTAGAGATGGTCATGCAGCGGTTTGGTCGATCGGTGGTAGCTGCAGGTTGTAGGCTTGTCTGAAGAGGTGGGTCTTCAGGTTCTTTTTGAAGGTTTCGATGGTAGGCGAGAGTCTGATGTGTTGTGGTAGAGGGTTCCAGAGTAAGGGTGATACGCGAGAGAAATCTTGTATACGATTGTGGGAAGAGGAGATAAGAGGGGAGTAGAGTAGGAGATCTTGTGAGGATCGGAGGTTGCGGGTAGGTAAGTACCGGGAGACGAGGTCACAGATGTATGGAGGAGACAGGTTGTGGATGGCTTTGTACGTCATGGTTAGGGTTTTGTAGTGGAGTCTCTGGGCAATGGGGAGCCAGTGAAGGGATTGACAGAGGGGAGAGGCCGGGGAATAGCGGGGGGACAGGTGGATTAGTCGGGCAGCGGAGTTTAGAATAGATTGGAGGGGTAACATAGTAACATAGTAACATAGTTAGTAAGGCCGAAAAAAGACATTTGTCCATCCAGTTCAGCCTATATTCCATCATAATAAATCCCCAGATCTACGTCCTTCTACAGAACCTAATTGTATGATACAATATTGTTCTGCTCCAGGAAGACATCCAGGCCTCTCTTGAACCCCTCGACTGAGTTCGCCATCACCACCTCCTCAGGCAAGCAATTCCAGATTCTCACTGCCCTAACAGTAAAGAATCCTCTTCTATGTTGGTGGAAAAACCTTCTCTCCTCCAGACGCAAAGAATGCCCCCTTATGCCCGTCACCTTCCTTGGTATAAACAGATCCTCAGCGAGATATTTGTATTGTCCCCTTATATACTTATACATGGTTATTAGATCGCCCCTCAGTCGTCTTTTTTCTAGACTAAATAATCCTAATTTCGCTAATCTATCTGGGTATTGTAGTTCTCCCATCCCCTTTATTAATTTTGTTGCCCTCCTTTGTACTCTCTCTAGTTCCATTATATCCTTCCTGAGCACCGGTGCCCAAAACTGGACACAGTACTCCATGTGCGGTCTAACTAGGGATTTGTACAGAGGCAGTATAATGCTCTCATCATGTGTATCCAGACCTCTTTTAATGCACCCCATGATCCTGTTTGCCTTGGCAGCTGCTGCCTGGCACTGGCTGCTCCAGGTAAGTTTATCATTAACTAGGATCCCCAAGTCCTTCTCCCTGTCAGATTTACCCAGTGGTTTCCCATTCAGTGTGTAATGGTGACATTGATTCCTTCTTCCCATGTGTATAACCTTACATTTATCATTGTTAAACCTCATCTGCCACCTTTCAGCCCAAGTTTCCAACTTATCCAGATCCATCTGTAGCAGAATACTATCTTCTCTTGTATTAACTGCTTTACATAGTTTTGTATCATCTGCAAATATCGATATTTTACTGTGTAAACCTTCTACCAGATCATTAATGAATATGTTGAAGAGAACAGGTCCCAATACTGACCCCTGCGGTACCCCACTGGTCACAGCGACCCAGTTAGAGACTATACCATTTATAACCACCCTCTGCTTTCTATCACTAAGCCAGTTACTAACCCATTTACACACAATTTCCCCCAGACCAAGCATTCTCATTTTGTGTACCAACCTCTTGTGCGGCACGGTATCAAACGCTTTGGAAAAATCGAGATATACCACATCCAATGACTCACCGTGGTCCAGCCTATCCAAGATATGCCACTGTTGACAGCGCTCACTTGGCCAGAGTGAGTACTGTTCGAAAAGGAAGCTAGTGTGCCAGCACACAGTGTCACTGTGCAAGAGAGCACAACACCTTCTCAGGTACAGTGTCACAATCCATTTTTGTATTCATGGCAGCTCTGGTTCCGCTATAGTTTAAATATAGCCTTTTTTCCTTTCAGGCCAGCAGGGGTTAATGTTAGTTTTCCTTGCTTTCAGCATGCTGCAGCTGCTGGTTTGCTAGGTCATCTGATGTGGGTGGTGACCACTCACAGCATCCTTTAAATAGTTACCTGATGCATCAGCTGACTGTTGATGATAGAGTTATTCTATGGAGACCAGCCTTCCAGTTGCAGCTGTCAGCACTGTATCAGCTACTTCTGGAGTTCGGGGTTCTGTTTCCATGTCCTCTGCGGTGTGGAGCTTGACAGTGGAGTCTGAAGCTAAGTGTTGTGTTTTTACCTTGTCTGTTTTGTGCTTGCCACCACCCCCTGTGTTGTATCATCTGCAGGAGTGAGGCTAGCACCTTTGCCGGCCAGTGCATTAGCCAGGGCAGGGCAAGGTGACAGCAAGGAATGAGGTCTGTGATGGCTGCGGGGGGAAGGACCTGCTTAGGGCATTAGGGGAGTGCAGGTACAGGCTCAGGTTGGAGCTCAGGAGGTGTCCCATGCCTCATTCCCTATCAGTAGTGCTTTCGTCTCCCCCTTTCCATCCCGTTGAGTGGGTGTTGTGTCGTCCGCTGACCGACCCCCAGTGGGATCATGACATACAGCAGTCAGTATAGTTGGCGGCCACAGCAGAGATGACAAAGTACAGTGCTTGCTACTGCAGAAAGACTGTGCTTGCACGGCAAAACTTTCTTTTCGGGCCATGCTCATTCAGACCACGCTGTCAGTCTCCTTAGGAGGAGGTAGCCAGGAATGGTAATTGAGGGACACAATGGTACACTTAGCGCTTTTTAGCTCCACCAAGCAATTAGACAAACTGTGTCTTATGCAGTATTTATTACACTAAGGTTAGGCTTTTCATAGGGGTTGGTTCCCCTATTTGACCATGTGATTAGTTTACTGTTTTTGAGGTGACAGGTTCCGTTTTAGTGAATGGTTTCCAGCAGAAAAAGCTTCACCAAGTAAACTGTTGTTTTTTTCAAGGGATATTTTGCTCTGGTCGTCTTGGTATGGTGATAGTCTCACCTTCATGTTTTCTGTCTTTAGAAATAATTCAGAATAACTCCGATGTTTTGAGTCACTTGCTAATGGCTGCCTCACTGGTAAACCTGATCTAATAATTCCCATGTTTCTCAGTTTTCAGCAGTACCCCTAGCTGAGTCCCATGCTGATGATTTTGCATGCTGGCTTTCTGTCTTTGATAGTTGGAGCAGATAAGAAAACAAATAAAGCCATATTGTCTCCCAGCCCAACATCTGCATCTTAAACAGCCTCTTGCCTATTACTGCTCCTTCTCTCCAGCTTGTTTTCCAGGATGATTTTGTTTAATTATCCTTCTGGAGGAATTCTTCTTGTTCTCCTGAGAAGACAGATTTTTTTCAGGCACGAAAACCACTAACACATGTTTGTGTGCATACACAATGTTTCAAAAAGAGAGATTTTTTTTCTTCTTCCTATATTTAAGAAGTTCCAGCCTTTTCACTGGAGACTGGATAAGGCTGGACAAGATGTTTCCTATTAGTAATGAGGTTACATCTTGGATGAGAATCATTCAGCATTGCTTGAAAGGCTTAGAATACAGCTCAAGAAGTCCGTTGCATACAAATTACTTACTAATTCAGATGCTTTATGATTTGCATGCAAATGTCCTCAGTTTGGTGTTTAGACGTTACCAAGCAGAGTCCTCAGCAAAATTGTTATGTTGACCATGTTCACATTGGAATCATGGCTTTTATATAGGTGCCAAGATAGATCCCTTATTTGTTTAGTAATGGATCTTACTTTGACCTCTTATATGTCAATGAAAGTGATCAGTATATCAAGTCGTCTGGTTATGTTCAAAGTACAATTGCAGGTTTTATTATTGGTGGTTTAGTTACTGAAACCCCATTATTCCCAGGCAAGCACTGCTCTTCTCTGAGGCTAAAGATAGGCTCAATAGAAAGTCTCATTACAGCCCACAAGGGTTTTCGAAGTTGCGTATGCAAATTTTCTAGAAGGGAGTACATGAAGGCAGGGGATTCTCACTATGATGAGGTGAGTTTTGTTCAAACTTCATTTACAATGTATGTTTGGCATAAGCATCTGAAATGCTCCCGCAGTATACATCAAAGACATCCATAGCAGGGTTGCCAACTTGACTTTTTTTTATTTTTTCTTGACAAAAAAATCACGGACAGACAATTATTTTTTACAGACACATTGGAAAACCATAATAACTCATTGACATGCCTTGACTACTGCAACCTCCTGCTCTGTGGCCTCCCCTCGAACACTCTTGCACCCCTCCAATCTATTCTAAACTCTGCTGCCCGACTAATCCACCTGTCCCCCCACTATTCCCCAGCTTCTCCCCTCTGTCAATCCCTTCACTGGCTCCCCATTGCCCAGAGACTCCAGTACAAAACCCTAACCATGACGTACAAAGCCATCCACAACCTGTCTCCTCCATACATCTGTGACCTCGTCTCGCTGTGCTTACCTACACCCAACCTCCGATCCTCACAAGATCTCCTTCTCTACTCCCCTCTTATCTCCTCTTCCCACAATCGCATACAAGATTTCTCTCACACATCACCCCTACTCTGGAACCCTCTACCACAACATATCAGACTCTTGCCTACCATCGAAACCTTAAAAAAGAGCCTGAAGACCCACCTCTTCCGACAAGCCTATAACCTGCAGTAACCACCGATCGACCAAACCGCTGCATAACCATCCCTACCCTCGCCTACTTTATTCTCACCCATCCCTTGTAGATTGTGAGCCTTCGCGGGCAGGGTCCTCTCTCCTTCTGTACCAGTTATGACTTGTATTGTTTAAAATTATTGTACTTGTTTTTATTGTACACAGAAGAAAAAACCCCATTGCATATTTAATATGCCAAAAGTGGGGATACTAAGTAGTATCAACCCACATTCACAATATTTTATTGACTCCGTAATGTAACTATATAAATAGGAGAAAAACTGGAGTAACCAATAAATAAGTAAGAAAGTACAAAATTTATTTAAAAAAATCAAAGAAAAACATAATAAAATTGTCAATCAGGACAAGGACACGGAAGTACATACAGTAGTGAGTGCACATGGGAGTTCAGAGGTAGTACATCTATCTGATTTACATTTGAATGCTTGTCCATGTGCTAGGTAAGTAGAGCCAAAAATAAGGCACAATAAATAAAGCCCAAATATTGTATAACAATGCGGGGATCCACAGAAGCAGTGGGAGCTCTATAGCAAGGTTTAAAGCCAAAAGTAAGGCAAAAAAAAAAATCAGGGTAAATCAACATAGATCAAGCCTCGCTGGAGATCCGCAGAGTAAAGGGACTGTATCATAAATGAAGGGCAAAACTTACCAGGCCCAGTGCACAACACTACTCAGATGGTAATGAGCCCCAAATGATGGCGGGTGACCCCGACGTACGTTTCGTGTCTATACCAGACACTTCCTCAGGGGGAAGTGCCTTACTTTTGGCTTTAAACCTTGCTATAGAGCTCCCGCTGCTTCTGTGGATCTCCGCATTGTTATACAATATTTGGGCTTTATTTATTGTGCCTTATTTTTGGCTCTACTTACCTAGCACATGGACAAGCATTCAAATGTAAATCAGATAGATGTACTACCTCTGAACTCCCATGTGCACCTCACAACTGTATGTACTTCCGTGTCCTTGTCCTGATTGACAATTTATTATATGTGTTTTTCTTTGATTTTTTTAAATAAATGTTTTACTTTCTTATTGGTTACTCCAGTTTTTCTCCTATTTGTATTGTTTTTATTATGTATACCCCTCCTTACATGTAAAGCGCCATGGAATAAATGGCGCTATAACTATAAATAATAATAATAACTCATATAAAAAAAATCATGGACGCCTTATATGTTTTTTTACTGACAGGGCCAAAAAATGCCCTAATTTTACAGACTGTCCTGGAATTTCTGGACGATTGACAACCATCATCCATATGCACCCTCCCCTGCTTACTCAACAATGGCCTCCATTGGGCCAGTATGCATCAGTATACTTATTTTTTATTATATATATATATAGACTAGCTTAGTCCGCTAAACAATCCTATGCAGAGACAGGACGGTATATATTTTTTCTTTATCATAGAATCAGATGGGACTATATATAATAGTATATGCCTATAGATAATGTGTACACAAGTATTAGGCAATTTTGATTATTATTATTATTACTACTGAATAACTACAGTGCTGTCGGTTAATGAATCTGAAACCTCCTGAATATTTCAGAAAGAAAAAGTGAGGCTTTGTCTTTCTTAAGAGAATATTTATGGGTGCATAGATATTGGGCAACTATTAGTGTGCAGAATTATTATGCATTTAATATGTAACTAAATGAAAAATGTTAATTTTCACATCTCAATTGTTAGCTTATTTATTATTCTGTTAAAATGAGAATAAACTCAAAATGTGCAAAAATACATTCCTGACTTTTAAAAACAAAACTTAACAGTGACCAATATAGCCATTCTAATGTAATAATAGTCATATACCTTCCATTCATGTTCTAGAAAGATGAGGACTATTTCCTGTACCACTGCTGTGGGGACACAGGGTCAGTGAATGCTTTTGTCCGCTGGCCTGAGACTGCATGGACCAGGGCTCATCCCACTGAACGCTCGCTCTCCTTTTACTGTGGGCATAATACTACTCAGACAACACAGCATGAGGGTAAAACAGTGTGGCAATACTTTATTGAACCACATAACAGACAATAACGTATAGAACAGCCCCAGCAAATACACAAGATGGTGCAAATTACAGTGCCTCACCCTTCTGTTAATTCGCTGGGATTAGATCAGCTGCATCTTCAGGGCTTCCATGACTGACTACCCCCACCAGTGTCACCACACATTTGGCGGGCACCCACAGATAGGAGGTAACGACAAGCTTAGGAAGCTGACAGTCCATCGAGTCACATAGCCAGGTGACCTGATTGTCCCAACCTGGATTTTCCAAATGCTTTTGAAGGTTCAATGATGGTCAATGGAGCAGATCTGTATTCTTCCAGCCAGGGCCAGTGTCCTTTAAGCTGGCATCCTGTAGAAAGTCACGTTTGTGTCCCTCTTGTTGGAGCATGTTGTCCTGGCTGTGGTTTTTGTAAAGTCTCTCTCTTTCTCCAGAAGGGTAGAAAATCCCTTTTTATAACCACATATGTCCTACAGGCCATCATACACAGGTCAGGGGGAAGTGTTATGATAGGCAATTCAGTACCACAATGGACATAGCGGTCAGAGCACATACAGTGATCTGACAATAACCCAAAATCATAGAACGAGCTCTGAGACGTGGGAACTCTGCAGACCGCAATCCCTAATCCTCTCCAAACAACACTAGAGGCAGCCGTGGATTGCGCCTAACTCTGCCTATGCAACTCGGCACAGCCTGAGAAACTAACAGCCTGAAGATAGAAAATAAGCCTACCTTGCCTCAGAGAAATACCCCAAAGGAAAAGGCAGCCCCCCACATATAATGACTGTGAGTAAGATGAAAAGACAATTGTAGGGATGAAATAGATTCAGCAAAGTGAGGCCCGACTTTCTTAACAGAGCGAGGATAGGAAAGATAACTTTGCGGTCTACACAAAACCCTAAAGAAAACCACGCAAAGGGGGCAAAAAGACCCTCCGTACCGAACTAACGGCACAGAGGTACACCCTTTGCGTCCCAGAGCTTCCAGCAAAACAATTAGACAAGCTGGACAGAAAAAATAGCAAAGAAGAACTTAGCTATGCAGAGCAGCAGGCCACAGGAATGATCCAGGGAAAAACAAGTCCAACACTGGAACATTGACAGGAAGCCAGGATCAAAGCATTAGGTGGAGATAAGTAGAGCAGTACCTAACGACCTCACCACATCACCTGAGGTAGGAAACTCAGAAGCCGCAATACCACTTTCCTCCACCAACAGAAGCCCACAGAGAGAATCAGCCGAAGTACCACTTGTGACCACAGGAGGGAGCTCTGCCACAGAATTCACAACAGGGAAGGTGGGATGAGTTTAACTCTTTGAGTATTTAATCAATCTGCATAGTTCGTCCTTCTCTGTTTTTCAGGTCTACAAACTAGCTGGCATGGTACAATGTGTAAGTAATATATTAGCAAACATTTATTTTTCAATTACGCCATATCCCAGTCCCTCGGAGATAGCAGACAATGAGTTGTAGCAAACAGTAACTCGAAAGTCAATATACAGGCTCAATATACGAACAATAATCTGTGTTTTATGACCAACCAAAGAAAAACGCTTCAATTCAATAGTCAACATAAAGACAATAGCATCCTGTTCTACTGAAGATAGACATCTGGATAATTAAGATTAAATTCTGTCTTGTCACAAGTGCTTTAAGAAAGTGTCTTCTAAAACTTGGCAATAGGTTTAGAAGTTGATGTTGAGTCCATCTTCAACCTGAAAAGGTACAAATAGCTATTCATTAATAATACCAGCCCATAGTAGCACCACACATCCACCTTCTTGGCGTCTGAGTGGAAGTGGAGGTCTGTGCCAGTTACTGCTGCAGACAATGGCCTCTCTGGTCCGTCAAGAGTCACTCTTATCTCATCAGTTCATAAAACATTTAAAACGTGTGTTCATATATTTCTTGGCTCAGTCTTGATGTTTCCACTTGTGTTGTGTTCAGTGGCAGTTGGGTTTTGGCTTTCCTTATCTTGGCCAGGTCTCTGAACACCTTGTACTTCTGGGAATTCCAGGGAGGTTGCAGTTCAGGAATATGAGAGCAATGGAGGATAATGGGTTCCTGATAGCTTCACATTTGATTCTTCTCGAATCTTTTTCAATTAATGTGGGGAGGAAAAAGATGCCCATTTTTTGCGACCCTATTGACTATTTGCAACAAAACGTTTGATTGTTCTATGTTCAATATCTTAGTAATTTCAAGGGTACTGCATCCCTCTGTAAGACATTTAACAATTTTTGACATTTTGGAGACCGTTAAATCTCTTTATTGAAGCATTTTGTCTGAGGAAAACAGGCTGCCCAATAATTTTGCACACCTTGACAAAGGTTATTGATATTCTAAGGGCACGTCCTCCATCATCTCATACATACACATTACATAATATGCTTAATCCAATAAGCATTTAAGTTTATACATCTTGGAGTTGTAAAATATGCAAAAAAAAAAAGATATGGTTAAAATACTCACTTGACTAATAATTGTTTAATTGTTATAGTGACATACATTTGGAATACCCGTTTTGCTGAAAACCACCGGCTGAGCAGCACTCAAAGTCTTATACTTACTGTATGTTCACTCACCTACTTTCTATAAGACTAGTCGGTCAATTCAGCAAGACTGCAGTAATGCACAGTCTTACTATGCCGGTCTTCCTCAAATAGAAGGGGCTGAATTTATTAAGAGGCGCACGCTTCTCTTTTAAGTGATGGGTGCCTCTGTTCACAGTGCCAGAATTGCTACTCTATTTAATTGTAAATCTAATATTTTGTGAAAAAAAATCAAGTTTTGAGGAATTTTATTTGGTGGGGCTTCGTATCCCAATTATTAAGGCATGTGTGTGAATTGTTGCTGCCTCTGTAGGCTAAGTGCCCATTGAGTAAAATGCACTACGTTTGTATAAATTGTTTTTTTATGCATTTTTTAGGGCCCTTGTCTAAGTATCACTGGTAATCTTATACCTCCATATGTAGTATAAATGAGTCATTCATAGTCAAAAGACATAATATTAATTTATTAGTTCCACATAAATTTAAAATTTTATATGTAATAAATACATATGTAGTGATCATAGGGCTGAAGATAGTAATTTCAGAACACTACTGATTTAAAGACTGAAAGTTCTATAGAGCTAAAAAAATTGTCACTGCTTGGAGACTTTTGTCATTAAAATCTGATGAGTTTCATGACTCATTGAACAGTGAACAAGGGGCTTTGGCTTTCTATAGGGTTTTCTGAGTCAGGAGTCAATGATAATCCAAGATTACAGAGTACACCGTTTTAATCCTCTCACATGTTTTGATGGTATATGCGACAATGATTGTATATATGTCTGTGAGTAAGTGGCCATTTAATTGGCCAACCTGGGGCAATGAAAGACGATTATTTATTTGCCCATTTACACAGGCTGACCCAGCTTCAGATCCACAGTAAACGCTATGTAAAATAGATCATGCAGTGCGCATAGGCTGCCATTGTTATTTATGGGCAGCACAAGTCCTGTATACACTGCTGCTTGTTTGTCTCAGCAGCTTATTTAGACTGCAAGATTATCGAGAACAAAATGCCGTTCAAATGGACCTTAAGTTCATGTTATGCATCTTTGATGTTCACCTGACCTTTCCTTTCATTGCCATGATCGTGCCACATCTGTATCAGGAAATAACAAGACAGTGGAAATCCATCAAAATGAAAAGCAAGTAATGTTAGCATTACTTATCAAGAACATTAGACAAGTGACGCTCTATAAATCTCTCGTCAAACAAAGAGCAGTAGAAGGTGGACAGGAATAAAGTAGTGTGATCTTTATGTATCACAAACATCCGAGTACACTGTGTGCGGAATTATTAGGCAAGTTGTATTTTGATCACATGATTCTTTTTATACAGTGGGGCAAAAAAGTATTTAGTCAGTCAGCAATAGTGCAAGTTCCACCACTTAAAAAGATGAGAGGCGTCTGTAATTTACATCATAGGTAGACCTCAACTATGGGAGACAAACTGAGAAAAAAAAATCCAGAAAATCACATTGTCTGTTTTTTTATCATTTTATTTGCATATTATGGTGGAAAATAAGTATTTGGTCAGAAACAAAATTTCATCTCAATACTTTGTAATATATCCTTTGTTGGCAATGACAGAGGTCAAACATTTTCTGTAAGTCTTCACAAGGTTGCCACACACTGTTGTTGGTATGTTGGCCCATTCCTCCTAGCAGATTTCCTCTAGAGCAGTGATGTTTTTGGCTTTTCGCTTGGCAACACGGACTTTCAACTCCCTCCAAAGGTTTTCTATAGGGTTGAGATCTGGAGACTGGCTAGGCCACTCCAGGACCTTGAAATGCTTCTTACGAAGCCACTCCTTCGTTGCCCTGGCGGTGTGCTTTGGATCATTGTCATGTTGAAAGACCCAGCCAC
This sequence comes from Ranitomeya imitator, assembly GCF_032444005.1. Classification (NCBI taxonomy): domain Eukaryota; kingdom Metazoa; phylum Chordata; class Amphibia; order Anura; family Dendrobatidae; genus Ranitomeya; species Ranitomeya imitator. Next base: position 985,595,412 of record NC_091282.1, read on the forward strand.
GTTTCATCTTCAATGCCCTTGCTGATGGAAGGAGGTTTGCACTCAAAATCTCACGATACATGGCCCCATTCATTCTTTCATATACCCGGATCAGTCGTCCTGGCCCCTTTGCAGAGAAACAGCCCCAAAGCATGATGTTTCCACCACCATGCTTTACAGTAGGTATGGTGTTTGATGGATGCAACTCAGTATTCTTTTTCCTCCAAACACGACAAGTTGTGTTTCTACAAAACAGTTCCAGTTTGGTTTCATCAGACCATAGGACATTCTCCCAAAACTCCTCTGGATCATCCAAATGCTCTCTAGCAAACTTCAGACATGTACTGGCTTAAGCAGAGGGACACGTCTGGCACTGCAGGATCTGAGTCCATGGTGGCGTAGTGTGTTACTTATGGTAGGCCTTGTTACATTGGTCCCAGCTCTCTGCAGTTCATTCACTAGGTCCCCCCGCGTGGTTCTGGGATTTTTGCTCACCGTTCTTGTGATCATTCTGACCCCACGGGGTGGGATTTTGCGCGGAGCCCCAGATCGAGGGAGATTATCAGTGGTCTTGTATGTCTTCCATTTTCTAATTATTGCTCCCACTGTTGATTTTTTCACTCCAAGCTGGTTGGCTATTGCAGATTCAGTCTTCCCAGCCTGGTGCAGGGCTACAATTTTGTTTCTGGTGTCCTTTGACAGCTCTTTGGTCTTCACCATAGTGGAGTTTGGAGTCAGACTGTTTGAGGGTGTGCACAGGTGTCTTTTTATACTGATAACAAGTTTAAACAGGTGCCATTACTACAGGTAATGAGTGGAGGAAAGAGGAGACTCTTAAAGAAGAAGTTACAGGTCTGTGAGAGCCAGAAATCTTGATTGTTTGTTTCTGACCAAATACTTATTTTCCACCATAAAATGCAAATAAAATGATAAAAAAACAGACAATGTGATTTTCTGGATTTTTTTTTCTCAGTTTGTCTCCCATAGTTGAGGTCTACCTATGATGTAAATTACAGACGCCTCTCATCTTTTTAAGTGGTGGAACTTGCACTATTGCTGACTGACTAAATACTTTTTTGCCCCACTGTACATGTGGTCCTACTCCAAGCTGTTCAGGCTTGAGAGTCAACTACCAATTAAGTAAATCAGGTGATGTGCATCTCTGTAATGAGGAGGGGTGTTGTCTAATGACATCAAAACTTTATATAAGATGGGCTTAATTATTAGGCAACTTCCTTTCCTTTGGCAAAATGGATCAGGAGAGAGATTTGACGGGCTCTGAAAAATCCAAAATTGTGAGATGTCTTGCAGAGGGATGCAGCAGTCTTGAAATTGCCATACTTTTGAAGCGTGATCACCGAACAATCATGCGTTTCATGGCAAATAGCCAACAGGGTCGCAAGAAGCGTGTTGGGCAAAAAAGGAGCAAAATAACTGCCCATGAATTGAGGAAAATCAAGCGTGAAGCTGCCAAGATGCCATTTGCCACCAGTTTTGCCATATTTCAGAGCTGCAATGTTACTGGAGTAACAAAAAGCACAAGGTGTGCGATACTCAGGGACATGGCCAAGGTAAGGAAGGCTGAAAAACGACCACCTTTGAACAAGAAACATAAGATAAAACGTCCAGACTGGGCCAAGAAATATCTTAAGACTGACTTTTCAAAGGTTTTATGGACTGATGAAATGAGAGTGACTCTGGATGGGCCAGATAGATGGGTCAGAGGCTGGATCAGTAAAGAGCAGAGAACTGTACTCCGACTCAGACATCAGCAAGGTGGAGGTGGGGTACTGGTATGGGCTGGTATCATCAAAGATGAACTTGTGGGACCTTTTCGGGTTGAGGATGGAGTGAAGCTCAACTCCCAGACCTACTGCCAGTTTCTGGAAGAGAACTTCTTCAAGCAGTGGTACAGGAAGAAGTCGGTATCATTCAAGAAAAACATGATTTTCATGCAGGACAATTCTCCATCACATGCCTTCAACTACTCCACAGCGTGGCTGGCCAGTAAAGGTCTCAAAGAAGAAAAAATTATGACATGGCTCCCTTGTTCACCTGATGTGAACCCCATAGAGAACCTGTGGTCCCTCATAAAATGTGAGATCTACAGAGAGGGAAAACAATCCATCTCTCGGAACAGTGTCTGGGAGGCTGTGGTGGCTGCTGCACGCAATGTTGATTGTAAACAGATCATGCAACTGACAGAATCTATGGATACAAGGCTGTTGAGTGTCATCATAAAGAAAGGTGGCTATATTAATCACTTATTTTGAGGGGTTTTGTTTTTGCATGTCAGAAATGTTTATTTCTAAATTTTGCGCAATAATATTGGTTTACCTGGCGAAAATAAAAAGGTGAGATGGGAATATATTTGTTTTTTATTAAGTTGCCTAATAATTCAATGTGTCCTGAGTACGCTGATACCCCATATGGAGGGGTACTTATACCGTTCCGCGTTTGGTAAAATGGATAAAGCAGTTTTATTCTTCGGGTTAGTACAATTACAGCGATACCTCATTTATATCTTTTTTTTTGTTTTGGGGCTTTTATAAGATAAAAACTATTTTACAGGAAAAATAATAATTTTTGCATCGCTTTATTCTGAGGACTATAACTTTTTTATTTTTTCGCTGATGATGCTGTATGGCGGCTCGTTTTTTGCGGGACAAGATGATGTTTTCAGCGGTACCATGGTTATTTATATCCGTCTTTTTGATTGCGTGTTAATCCACTATTTGTTTGGCGGTATGATAATAAAACATTGTTTTTTGACCTTTTTTTTTTTTTTTACTGTGTTCACTGAAGGGGTTAACTAGTGGGACAGTTTTATAGGTCGGGTTGTTATGGACGCGGCGATACTAAATATGTGTACTTTTATTGTTTTGTTTATTTAGATAAAGAAATTATTTATGGGAACAATATATATATACATATATATATATATATATATATATATTTAGGATTTTTTTTTCAAATTTTTTTACACATGTGAATATTTTTTTTTTTTTACACTATAACATTGCCCCGGGGGGAGGATCATGTTATAGTGTAAGATCGCTGATCTGACACTTTGCTGTACACTGTGTCAGATCAGCGATCTGACGTGCACTCCTGCAGGCTTACCAGCGCTTTCTCTGAGCAGGCGCTTGGTAAGCCACCTCCCTGCAGGACCCGGATTCAGGGCCTGCAGGAAGGAGGAGGTAGGATCACATCGCATTGCTTCGGGGGCTCAGGGAAGCACGAAGGGAACCCCCTCTCTGCGCGATGCTTCCCTATACCGCCGGAACACTGCGATCATGTTTGATCGCAGTGTGCCAGGGGTTAATGTGCCGGGGGCGGTCCGTGACAGCTCCTGGCACATAATGCCGGATGTCAGCTGCAATAGTCAGCTGACACACGGCCGCGCTCCCCCCGTGAACGCGGCCGGTCGCTATGACGTACTATCCCGTCGGTGGGCATACGGGCCCACCCCACCTCGACGGGATAGTACGTCACATGTCAGAAAGGGGTTAAGCTAGAGAAACCAAGGAAAGATCTGCCCAAATATGTTCCTCATCATAGAGACAGAGAGAGACAGTGCTTCTGGGTGGCCTGTTGGCAGGTATTTCCTTGGTTTCTCTGGCTTAGAGGAGGAAGATAAGACTCTGCCTACAGTCCTGCCCCAGAGCAGGGGCATATTATTAGTTGAAAACTTCTAACACTGATTACACAAAAAACACAAGATGAATTTTCTTCAATGGTAAAGTAGTGATAGGGAAATTTGGACTGAAGATAATCAAAGGAGTGCAGAAATTGAGACCAACAGTATATTAGGTCAGCAAAGATATACTGTCCCGCTTGAAACCATGGTTTTGACAAAACAGGTACAGTGACATGTAAAAGTTTGTACAACCCTGATCAAAATTACTGTTATTGTGAACAGTAAAGCAAGTTGTAGATTACATTATTTCTAAAAGGCCTAACGTTCAAGATGACACATTTCCTTTGTATTTTAGGATAAATAATTTATATTTTCATATTTTTAGATTTAAAAAACTACAAGAAGGAAAATGGGCCAATGCAACGGTTTGGTCACCCTGCATGGTTAGTACCTAATGACACCCCCTTTTGAAGTATCACAGCTTGTAAACACTTTTTGAAGTCAGCCAAGAGTTTTCCAATTCTTGTTTGAGAGATTTTCATTCATTCTTCCTTGAAAAATTCTTCCAGTTCTGTGAAATACCTTTATCTTTTTGCATGCAACTGCTATTTTGAAGTCTAGCCACAGATTTTCAATGATGTTCAGATCAAGGGCCATTGTAAAACCTCCCTCTTGCACCTGTTGATGTAGTCTATTGTAGATTTTGACTTGTGTTTAGGATCCTAATCCATTTGTAGAAGTCAATCTTTTCAACTTCAGCTTTTTTACAGATGGTGTTATGTTTGCCTCAAGAATTTGTTGAAATTTCATTGAATCGATTCTTCCCTCTACCCATGGAATGTTCTCCATGCCATTGGCTGCAACATAACCCCAAAGCATGATTGATCCACCCCGTTGCTTAACCCCTTCATGACCTTGGGATTTTTTGTTTTTCCGTGTTCGTTTTTCGCTCCCCTCCTTCCCAGAGCCTTAACTTTTCTATTTTTCTGTCAATTTGGCCATGTGAGGGCTTATTTTTTGCGGGACGAGTTGTACTTTTGAACGACATCATTAGTTTTAGCATGTTGTGTACTAGAAAACGGGAAAAAAATTCCAAGTGCGGTGAAATTGCAAAAAAAGTGCAGTCCCACACTTGTTTTTTGTTTGGCTTTTTTGCTAGGTTCACTAAATGCTAAAACTGACCTGACATTATGATTCTCCAGGTCAGTATGAGTTCATAGACACCTAACATCACCATTTTCCGATACTCGTCGCGTCTCCATTTTTCATGATCTGGGGTCGGTTGAGGGCTTATTTTTTGCGTGCCAAGATGTCGTTTTTAATGATAGCATTTCGGTGCAGATACGTTCTTTTGATCGCCCGGTATTGCATTTTAATACAATGTTGCGGCGACCAAAAAAACGTAATTCTGGCATTTCGAATTTTTTTCCCGCCACGCTGTTTAGCGATCAGGTTGATGCTTTTATTTAATTGATAGATCGGGCGGTTATGAGCGCGGCGATACCAAATATGTGTAGATTTGATTTTTTTTTATGGATTTATTTTGATTGGGGCGAAAGGGGGGTGATTTAAACTTTTATATTTTTTTTATTTTTTTAACATTTTTTTCAACTTCTTTTTTTTACTTTTGCCATGCTTCAATAGCCTCCATGGGAGGCTAGAAGCAGGCACAGCTCAATCGCCTCTGCTACATAGCAGCGATCTGCTGATCGCTGCTATGTAGCAGAAATGCAGGTGTGCTGTGAACGCCCACCACAGGGTGGCGCTCACAGCCACCGGCGATCAGTAACCATAGAGGTCTCAAGGACCTCTATGGTTACAATGGAGACGCATCGCCGACCCCCGATCATGTGACGGGGGTCGGCGATGACGTCATTTCCGGCCGCCCGGCCGGAAGCGGTAGTTAGATGCCGCTGTCTGCGTTTGACAGCGGCATTTAACCAGTGAATAGGTGCGGGCAGATCGCGATTCTGCCCGCGCCTATTACTGGCACATGTCAGTTGTTCAAAACAGCTGACATGTCCCGGCTTTGGTGCGGGCTCACCGCGGAGCCCTTCATCAAAGCGGGGCTTCTGACCTCGGACGTACTATCCCGTCCGAGGTCAGAAAGGGGTTAATGGTTGGCGAGATGTTATTTTCCTGAAATTATGTGCCCTTTTTTCTCCACACATATCTTTGATCATTGTGGCCAAAGAGTTCTATTTTAACCTCATCGATCCACAGGACTTGTTTCCAAACTGCATCAGGGTTGTTTAGATGTTCTTTAGCATACTTTTATTTCTGAATTTTATGGTGAGGAAACATGAGAGGTTTTCTTCTGATGACTCTTCCATGAAGGCCATATTTGTGCAGGTGTCTCTGAAAAGTAAGACAATGTACCACAACTTCAGAGTCTGCTACATTTTTCTGACGGTCTTTTGCATTCAAGCTGGGGTTCTTATTTGCCTCTCTAGCAATCCTACAAGCATTTCTCACTGAAATTTTGCTTAGTCTTCCAGACTTTATCTTGACCTACACTTTCCCTGTTAACTGCCATTTTTAAATACATTTCCAACTGAGGAAAGGGCAGCTTGAAAATGCTTTGCTATCTTCTTATATCCTTCTGCTTTGTGGGCCTCCAGCATTTTCAGTTTCAGAGTGCTAAGCAGCTGCTTAGAAGAACCCATGGCTACTTTTTTTTGGCACAAGGTTATAGGAGGCTGAATTTTTATAAAGCTGGGAAATTTGCACCACACAGCCTTTGCTAATGATGACAGTGAACAAGCCGTAACTGTTATGACCTGGTGGTTAGGAGCACCCGGAATGACCTGATAGTTAAACCTCATACAGGACGAGCTCTGGAATGTGGGAGCTCTGCTGACCGCAATCCCTAATCCTATCACACACACTAGAAATAGCCGTGGAGCGTTCCTGACTCTCCCTAGACGCCTCTTCACAGCCTAAGCGCTATCTAGCCCTAGAGAAGAAAATAAAGCTTACCTTGCCTCAGAGAAATTCCCCAAAGGTAAAGGAAGCCCCCCACATATATTGACTGTGAGTAAATATGAAAGTCACAAACGCAGAAATGAAACAGGTTTCAGCAAAGGGAGGCCAGACTTACTAAATAGACAGAGGATAGGAAAGGTAACTTTGCGATTAGCACAAAAACCTACAAAAGACCACGCAGAGTGTACAAAAAAGACCTCCGCACCGACTCACGGTGCGGAGGGGCCACTCTGCATCCCAGAGCTTCCAGCTAGCAAGACAAAATCATGATAACCAGCTGGACAAGAAAACAGTGAACAAATAATGACTATCAGGAACTTAGCTTCTGCAGGAGAAGGCAGGTCACCAGAGAGATCCAGGAGCGAACTGAACCAATGCAAAAACATTGACAGCTGGCATGGAGTAACGATCTGAGAGGAGTTAAATAGAGCAGCCAACCAAAGGATAAACCACGTCACCTGTGTAAGGAACCTCAGAAGCAGCAGCTTCACTCATAGCCACCAGAGGGAGCCCATAGACAGAACTCGCCGAAGTACCATTCACGACCACAGGAGGGAGTTCGACAACAGAATTCACAACACGTAACCCTAAAAGGCTATTTATGGTCCGTCTAAAACCTTGGTCAAAGTTATCTGAACACACAAATTTCCAAGGGTGCTCAAACCTTTACATCGGCCCATTTTTATTTTTCATATTTTTTAAAATATAAAAGTTGAAAATAATGTGTATTTTTTTTTTTGCCTACAAAGGAAATGTATTATCTTTAACTTTAGGCTTTTCATAGATCATTTCGTCTTCAACTTGCTTAATTGTTCACAATAACAGTAATTTTGACCAAAATTTTACATGGCACTGTGTATAGCTGGCTGGGAAAGGTGAATTGAACAGGAAAGAGGCCAATGCCAAGTGTAGAAAGGCAAATGGGGAGACATTGTCTGACTACTTTTATTTGCTTGCACATACAAAAAATCATCAAGGGGAATAAAAAGAAGTAGGTGAGAAATGAATAGTGGACAACCAGCTAGCCATACAGCTAGTTCAGACTAAATGAGGTAAAAGCGAGGAGCTTTTTGTAACATTGAGTTGCAAAATTTTGTTGACTCATTGAATGCTATTTAATTTAAGAGAAAATGGTAAGAGAGTAGACGCACTCAGACTTGTGCTTAAATTGAACCTATGAAAAAGAATGTCCCTAGGAAACCTGATATAAGCAGGATATGGCAGGGTGACATATTTCCAAGTATGCCTAGTCCGTCACTATCTGGCGCTGCAGTGTGCAAAAATTTAGACTTTTACTCGAATGCAAATTAGGCATGCAAGTGTTCCTGGGTATTGACAGTGAAGCGCAGCAGCGATGTCGGTCAGCAGTTCCTCTGTCTCCATTGTCAATCAAGAAGTGTGGGTGGCACTGGCAAGAAATGAAGAGGAGCCGAAGACTGCAAGTGAATTTCTATGTCTTCCAATGAACTTGTGAGCCTCATTTACATATGAATACAATGTGACATTCAGGAACAAAAGACCCCGGGAGGAGGAAAGTCTTATATTGCAGGACCTTAGCTTTCTTTGGGAAATTATTTCCAACAGGTACCCTTTAAATTGGGGAAAAAGAAATTGCCAACTGAAAAGACCCCAGTATTACAGAACTCGGATGCAGATCTGACATTGGGACCCTGACAGCACCTTGATACACATTACCAGTAACCAGTATCTCTGCTCTCCCTTTTTTATGCCATTTACTAACCTTAGCACTAAAGTGATTCACAATTAGAATGCTGACTGAGTTGGAACAAAATTTCCGCTTTGTGTTTACGTTTTTCTATACAAACAAGTTCAAGGTCCGCAAAGTCCCCTTTTACACTCCACAGTAGTTCTGCAAGAAACGTGTCCAGGTTCTGCTGTATTTCATATACTTTAGCTTGTTTTCCTTCTCTCCAGACGTAGGATACTTGTATTACATGAGATATTCAGCTTCATTTTTGCATAAAACTAAACGTTGTGAATATGTGAATGAGAGCTATGTGGCAAATGTACTCCTTGCCCTATCTGGATGTCTCCGGTTTCCCGAATACTATCGCTATGTAAATTCCTAGTATTACTGAGACGCTAGCGCATAAAGATGCAACTGCAGTTTCCTCAAGTTGCTGATTATAAAGAACTAATTTGCATTCACTGCAGAAGCCGTTAAGGGAGAGAACCAAAAATGTCTTTAAGGTGTAAGGCTATGTGCACACGTATTCTGGTCTACTGCGGATTTTTCCGCAGCAGACTTCAGCAGATTTGATTAATCCGCAGTGGAAAACCGCTGCGGATTTATCACGGATTTACCGTGGTTTTTCTGTGGTTTTCACTGCGGTTTTACAACTGCGGATTTCTATTGGAGCAGCTGTAAAACCGCTGCGGAATCCGCAGAAAGAATAGACATGCTGCGGAATGTAAACCGCTGCGTTTCCGTGCGTTTTTTTCTGCAGCATGTGCACAGCGTTTTTTGTTTCCCATAGGTTTACATTGTACTGTAAACTCATGGGAAACTGCTGCGGATCTGCAGCAAAATCCGCATCGTGTGCACATACCCTTAACCCCTTTACCCCCAAGGGTGGTTTGCACGTTAATGACCAGGCCAATTTTTACAATTCTGACCACTGTCCCTTTATGAGGTTATAACTCCGAAACGCTTCAACGGATCTTAGCGATTCTGAGATTGTTTTCTTGTAACATATTGTACTTCATGATAGTGCTAAAATTTCTTCGATATAACTTGCGTTTATTTGTGAAAAAAACGGAAATTTGGCGAAAATTTTGAAAATTTCACAATTTTCCAACTTTGAATTTTTATTCTGTTAAACCAGAGAGTTATGTGACACAATATAGTTAATAAATAACATTTCCCACATGTCTACTTTACATCAGCACAATTTTTGAAACAAACTTTTTTTTTTCAAGGAAGTTATAAGGGTTAAAATTTGACCAGCAATTTCTCATTTTTACAACCAAATTTACAAAACCATTTTTTTTAGGGACCACCTCACATTTGAAGTCATTTTGAAGGGTCTATATGGCAGAAAATACCCAAAAGCGACACCATTCTAAAAACTGCACCCCTCAAGGTGCTCAAAACCACATTCAAGAAGTTTATTAACCCTTCAGGTGATTCACAGCAGCAGAAGCAACATGGAAGGAAAAAATTAACATTTTACTTTTTAGTCACAAAAATGATCTTTCAGCAATAATCTTTTTAATTTCCCAAGGGTAAAAAGAGAAAATGGACCTCAAAAGTTGTTGTCCAATTTATCCTGAGTACGCTGATACCCCACATGTGAGGGGGAACCACTTTTTGGGCGCATGGCAGGGCTCAGAAGGAAAGGAGCGCCGTTTGACTTTTTCAAGCTAAATTTGGCTGGAATTGAGATCGGACGCCATGTCGCGTTTGGCGACCCCCTGATGTGCCTAAACAGTGGAAACCCCCCACAAGTGACCCTATTTTGGAAACTAGACCCCCTAAGGAACTTATCTAGATGTGTCATGAGCACTTTTATCCCCCAAGTTATTCACGAAAGTTTATAACGCCCGGGCGTGAAAAAAAAAATTCCTATTTTTTCCACAAACATGATCGTTTAGTCCCCAATTTTTTATTTTCTCAAGGGTAAAAGGAGAAATTGGACCCCAAAAGTTGTTGTCCAATTTGTCCTGAGTACGCTGATACCCCATATGTGGGGGGGGACCACTGTGTGGGCGCATGGCAGGGCTCAGAAGGAAAGGAGCGCCGTTTGACTTTTTCAAGCTAAATTTGGCTGGAATTGAGATCGGACGCCATGTCGCGTTTGGCGACCCCCTGATGTGCCTAAACAGTGGAAACCCCCCACAAATGACCCCATTTTGGAAACTAGACCCCCTAAGGAACTTATCTAGATGTGTCATGAGCACTTTTATCCCCCAAGTGCTTCACGAAAGTTTATAACGCCCGGGCGTGAAAAAAAAAAATCCTATTTTTTCCACAAACATGATCGTTTAGTCCCCAATTTTTTATTTTCTCAAGGGTAAAAGGAGAAATTGGACCCCAAAAGTTGTTGTCCAATTTGTCCTGAGTACGCTGATACCCCATATGTGGGGGGGGACCACTGTTTGGGCGCATGGCAGGGCTCAGAAGGAAAGGAGCGCCGTTTGACTTTTTCAAGCTAAATTTGGCTGGAATTGAGATCGGACGCCATGTCGCGTTTGGCGACCCCCTGATGTGCCTAAACAGTGGAAACCCCCCACAAATGACCCCATTTTGGAAACTAGACCCCCTAAGGAACTTATCTAGATGTGTCATGAGCACTTTTATCCCCCAAGTGCTTCACGAAAGTTTATAACGCCCGGGCGTGAAAAAAAAAATTCCTATTTTTTCCACAAACATGATCGTTTAGTCCCCAATTTTTTATTTTCTCAAGGGTAAAAGGAGAAATTGGACCCCAAAAGTTGTTGTCCAATTTGTCCTGAGTACGCTGATACCCCATATGTGGGGGGGGACCACTGTGTGGGCGCATGGCAGGGCTCAGAAGGAAAGGAGCGCCGTTTGACTTTTTCAAGCTAAATTTGGCTGGAATTGAGATCGGACGCCATGTCGCGTTTGGCGACCCCCTGATGTGCCTAAACAGTGGAAACCCCCCACAAATGACCCCATTTTGGAAACTAGACCCCCTAAGGAACTTATCTAGATGTGTCATGAGCACTTTTATCCCCCAAGTGCTTCACGAAAGTTTATAACGCCCGGGCGTGAAAAAAAAAAATCCTATTTTTTCCACAAACATGATCGTTTAGTCCCCAATTTTTTATTTTCTCAAGGGTAAAAGGAGAAATTGGACCCCAAAAGTTGTTGTCCAATTTGTCCTGAGTACGCTGATACCCCATATGTGGGGGGGGACCACTGTTTGGGCGCATGGCAGGGCTCAGAAGGAAAGGAGCGCCGTTTGACTTTTTCAAGCTAAATTTGGCTGGAATTGAGATCGGACGCCATGTCGCGTTTGGCGACCCCCTTATGTGCCTAAACAGTGGAAACCCCCCACAAATGACCCCATTTTGGAAACTAGACCCCCTAAGGAACTTATCTAGATGTGTCATGAGCACTTTTATCCCCCAAGTGCTTCACGAAAGTTTATAACGCCCGGGCGTGAAAAAAAAAATTCCTATTTTTTCCACAAACATGATCGTTTAGTCCCCAATTTTTTATTTTCTCAAGGGTAAAAGGAGAAATTGGACCCCAAAAGTTGTTGTCCAATTTGTCCTGAGTACGCTGATACCCCATATGTGGGGGGGACCACTGTTTGGGCGCATGGCAGGGCTCAGAAGGAAAGGAGCGCCGTTTGACTTTTTCAAGCTAACTTTGGCTGGAATTGAGATCGGACGCCATGTCGCGTTTGGCGACCCCCTGATGTGCCTAAACAGTGGAAACCCCCCACAAGTGACCCCATTTTGGAAACTAGACCCCCTAAGGAACTTATCTAGATGTGTCATGAGCACTTTTATCCCCCAAGTGCTTCACGAAAGTTTATAACGCCCTGGCGTGAAAAAAAAAATTCCTATTTTTTTCCACAAACATGATCGTTTAGTCCCCAATTTTTTATTTTCTCAAGGGTAAAAGGAGAAATTGGACCCCAAAAGTTGTTGTCCAATTTGTCCTGAGTACGCTGATACCCCATATGTGGGGGGGGACCACTGTTTGGGCGCATGGCAGGGCTCAGAAGGAAAGGAGCGCCGTTTGACTTTTTCAAGCTAACTTTGGCTGGAATTGAGATCGGACGCCATGTCGCGTTTGGCGACCCCCTGATGTGCCTAAACAGTGGAAACCCCCCACAAGTGACCCCATTTTGGAAACTAGACCCCCTAAGGAACTTATCTAGATGTGTCATGAGCACTTTTATCCCCCAAGTGCTTCACGAAAGTTTATAACGCCCTGGCGTGAAAAAAAAAATTCCTATTTTTTTCCACAAACATGATCGTTTAGTCCCCAATTTTTTATTTTCTCAAGGGTAAAAGGAGAAATTGGACCCCAAAAGTTGTTGTCCAATTTGTCCTGAGTACGCTGATACCCCATATTTGGGGGGAACCACTGTTTGGGCGCATGGCAGGGCTCAGAAGGAAAGGAGCGCCGTTTGACTTTTTCAAGCTAACTTTGGCTGGAATTGAGATCGGACGCCATGTCGCGTTTGGAGAGCCCATGATGTGCCTAAACAGTGGAAACCCCCCACAAGTGACCCCATTTTGGAAACTAGACCCTCTAAGGAACTTATCTAGTTGTGTGGTGAGAATTTTGAACCCCCACGTGCTTCACTAAAGTATATAATGCCCAGGCGTGAAAATAAAAAATCCTATTTTTTCCTACAAAAATGATATTTTAGTCCCCAATTTTTAATTTTCCCAAGGGTACCAGGAGAAATTGGACCCCAAAAGTTGTTGTCCAATTTGTCCTGAGTACGCTGATACCCCATATGTGGGGAGGAACTACTGTTTGGGCACACGTTGGGGCTCGAAAGGGAAGTAGTGACGTTTTGGAATGCAGACTTTGATGGAATGTTCTGCTGGCATCATGTTCCATTTGCAGAGCCCCTGATGTGACTAAACAGTAGAAACCCCCCACAAGTGACCCCATTTTGGAAACTGTACCCCCTAAGGAACTTATCTAGTTGTGTGGTGAGAATTTTGAACCCCCACGTGCTTCACTAAACTTTATAATGCCCAGGTGTGAAAATAAAAAATCCTATTTTTTCCCACAAAAATGATATTTTAGTCCCCAATTTTTAATTTTCCCAAGGGTACCAGGAGAAATTGGACCCCCAAAGTTGTTGTCCAATTTGTCCTGAGTACGCTGATACCCCATATGTGGGGAGGAACTACTGTTTGGGCACACGTTGGGGCTCGAAAGGGAAGTAGTGACGTTTTGGAATGCAGACTTTGATGGAATGTTCTGCTGGCATCATGTTCCATTTGCAGAGCCCCTGATGTGACTAAACAGTAGAAACCCCCCACAAGTGACCCCATTTTGGAAACTGTACCCCCTAAGGAACTTATCTAGTTGTGTGGTGAGAAATTTGAACCCCCACGTGCTTCACTAAAGTTTATAATGCCCAGGCGTGAAAATAAAAAATCCTATTTTTTCCCACAAAAATGATATTTTAGTCCCCAATTTTTAATTTTCCCAAAGGTAACAGGAGAAATTGGACATCAAAAGTTGTTGTCCAAATTGTCCTGATTACGCTGGTACGCCATATGTGGGAAAAAACTGTTTAGGCACACGTTGGGGCTCGAAAGGGAAGTTGTGACGTTTTGGAATGCAGAAATTGTCTGCGGTCGTCATGTTCCGTTTGCAGAGCCCCTGATGTGCCTAAACAGTAAAAAAAACCCACAAGTGACATCATTTTGGAACCTAGACCCCCCCCAAGGAACTTATCTAGATGTGCCCCCTTTTTGGAACTAATGTACGCTTTCTTGTAAAGTAAATTAGTAGTGCATGGAGGTGTGGTACAATCTGAAGCAATCCTTCATACACAGGCCAGGTTTTTCGGGGCAGGTGTCGCATTGATAAATGGTGTCCTTGCGTATTCCCCTTTTGTAACACACTCGGCACCTTTTTTGCGGCTTACCTTTTCTGCCGGTTGGCGGGACCACCCCCGGAAAATGCTGGCCTGGTACGATACGAGCACCTTCAGTTCCGGAAGTACTGGGGCCCTCTCCTTCCGGAGTACCAAATATCAGGGCCTTAACCACTACCTCCTGGAACTGAAGGTACGACGTATCGGTGTGGCGTGCACATCGTAACAGCAGGAAAGCGTTGAGCATTGCCATTTGTACGATGTGGACGGCCAACTTTTTGTACCACACCTTGGCCTTTCTCAAAGCACTGTATGGTTGGAGGAGTTGATCAGAGAGATCAACCCCCCCCATGCTTTTGTTGTAGCCCAGTACACAGTCCGGTTTGCAGACCTGTGTAGAGGTACCCCGTACAGTGCTGAGGGCTCTGCCATCACCATGTATGGTGGTCAAGAGAAGGACATCCCTCTTGTCCTTGTACTTGACCACCAGCAGGTGGTCGCTACATTGGGCCTTGCTCTCACCTTTTCTGAGCATCTGCCGAAGTAGCGTCTTTGGGAGGCCTCTCTGATTTTTGCGCACAGTACCGCAGGCTGCGGTACCTCGCGCAGAGAGGGATTTGTAGAGTGGGATGCTGGTATAAAAGTTATCAGTATAGAGGTGATAACCTTTATCCAGCAGTGGGTGCACCAAATCCCACACGATCTTCCCACTCACTCCCAGGACAGGAGGACACTCAGGGGGTTCAATCCTGCTGTCCTTCCCTTCATACACTCTAAACCTGTGGATGTACCCTGAGGCACTCTCACACAGCTTGTAGAGTTTGATTCCGTACCTGGCCCTTTTGTTGGGCAGGTATTGACGGAATCCGAGCCGCCCCTTAAAATGGACCAAGGACTCATCCACGCAGATGTCCCTTTTGGGCACGTACACTTCAGAAAACTTTTTGTTGAAGTGTTCGATGACCGGCCGAACTTTGAACAGACGGTCAAAGTTGGGGTCATCTCGTGCGGGACACTGTGCATTATCGGAATAATGCAGGAATTTATGGATGGCCTCAAAACGTCTCCGAACCATGGCCATTCGGAATACTGGAGTGTTATATAAAACATCTACACTCCAATATTGCCGCATTTCTGGCTTCTTCACGATCCCCATGTGGAGGACCAGGCCCCAAAACTGCATCATTTCAACTGCGTCTACAGGAGACCAGTTGGAAAATGATGTACCGGGGTTTTGCTCCAAAAATTGACGAGCATACAAATTAGTTTGCTCCACCATGAGGTTAATAAAATCCTCAGAGAAAAAGACTTTGAAAAAGTCTGTTTCTGTGAGGCCCGTGGTGTCAAACTTGATTCCTGATTCTGCCACAAAATCAGGAATCAGTGGCTCGTAATTTTCGGGGGGCGAGGTCCATGTGGGTTCCGCAGTGGGGAGCGCTGGTTCAGGAGTGGTGGGGGCTGCCTCATCTTCTGTCCTGGGGCGTCTGCGTGGTGGTTCCGCAGGACCCGAGGAGGAAGAGGAGGAGGAGGAGGAAGAGGAGGAGGAGGAGGAAGAGGATGAAGAATCAGAAAAGTGAAGAAAAGTGGGATCCTCTCCCTCGCTATCAGTGTCGGAGGCAAGGAAAGCATATGCCTCCTCCAATGAATAGCGCTGTTGGGACGAGCGGGACATTTTTGTGTGAATATGGTGATTGGGTGCACTTTATTGATAACTGTATGTGTATGTGTGGGGGGATAGTGATTTGTGCAAACTTATCTGAAAAGAAAATGCTAAAAGGAGAAGAAAAACCTGTAAAAAAAAAAAAAAAAGGCAGGCACAAACTCTGATAAGAGAACTGCGTCACTTATCAAAGTTTGGCGGCTGCGGGATGTGTGTACGGAGGTTGCGCAAAAAGGCTGAAGGGAAAAAAGCGAGCGCGAGAGTTGATCGGTGAACTGCGTCACCAATCAACGCTCGGCGGCTGTTAAATGGGCGCACGGAAGGAGGTGCAAAGGGGGGTAAAAAGAGGGGGAAGGGAGATGGGGGTGGAAGTGGGGATTGGGCAGGGATCAGTGATCAAAACGTACGGTTGTAGTCAGGTGGCGCAAAAGGGGGGTGAAAAAAAAAAAAGGAAAACGGCAGGCACAAACTCTGATAAGTGAACTGCGTCACTTATCAAACTTTGGCGGCTGCGGAATGTGTGTACGGAGTTGGCGCAACGGGGGTGAGGGAAAAAAAGCGAGCGCGAGCGTTGATCGGTGAACTGCGTCACCAATCAACGTTCGGCGGCTGTTAAATGGGCGCACGGAAGGAGGTGCAAAGGGGGGTAAAAAGAGGGGGAAGGGAGATGGGGGTGGAAGTGGGGATTGGGCAGGGATCAGTGATCAAAACGTACGGTTGTAGTCAGGTGGCGCAAAAGGGGGGTGAAAAAAAAAAAAAGGGAAAACGGCAGGCACAAACTCTGATAAGTGAACTGCGTCACTTATCAAACTTCGGCGGCTGCGGAATGTGTGTACGGAGTTGGCGCAACGGGGGTGAGGGAAAAAAGCGAGCGCGAGCGTTGATCGGTGAACTACGTCACCAATCAACGTTCGGCGGCTGTTAAATGGGCGCACGGAAGGAGGTGCAAAGGGGGGTAAAAAGAGGGGGAAGGGAGATGGGGGTGGAAGTGGGGATTGGGCAGGGATCAGTGATCAAAACGTACGGTTGTAGTCAGGTGGCGCAAAAGGGGGGTGAAAAAAAAAAAAGGAAAACGGCAGGCACAAACTCTGATAAGTGAACTGCGTCACTTATCAAACTTTGGCGGCTGCGGAATGTGTGTACGGAGTTGGCGCAACGGGGGTGAGGGAAAAAAAGCGAGCGCGAGCGTTGATCGGTGAACTGCGTCACCAATCAACGTTCGGCGGCTGTTAAATGGGCGCACGGAAGGAGGTGCAAAGGGGGGTAAAAAGAGGGGGAAGGGAGATGGGGGTGGAAGTGGGGATTGGGCAGGGATCAGTGATCAAAACGTACGGTTGTAGTCAGGTGGCGCAAAAGGGGGGTGAAAAAAAAAAAAAGGGAAAACGGCAGGCACAAACTCTGATAAGTGAACTGCGTCACTTATCAAACTTCGGCGGCTGCGGAATGTGTGTACGGAGTTGGCGCAACGGGGGTGAGGGAAAAAAGCGAGCGCGAGCGTTGATCGGTGAACTACGTCACCAATCAACGTTCGGCGGCTGTTAAATGGGCGCACGGAAGGAGGTGCAAAGGGGGGTAAAAAGAGGGGGAAGGGAGATGGGGGTGGAAGTGGGGATTGGGCAGGGATCAGTGATCAAAACGTACGGTTGTAGTCAGGTGGCGCAAAAGGGGGGTGAAAAAAAAAAAAGGAAAACGGCAGGCACAAACTCTGATAAGTGAACTGCGTCACTTATCAAACTTTGGCGGCTGCGGAATGTGTGTACGGAGTTGGCGCAACGGGGGCGAGGGAAAAAAAGCGAGCGCGAGCGTTGATCGGTGAACTGCGTCACCAATCAACGCTCGGCGGCTACTAAATGTGCGCACGGAGGCGGCACAAATGGGGGTGGAGGGGGTAAAAAGAGGGGGAAGGGGGGATTGGGGTGGATGAACGGGGATTGGGGTGGATGAACGGGGATTGGGGTGGATGAACGGGGATTGGGCAGGGATCAGGGATAAAACTTACGTTTAGTTGTCTTCTTTCTTTAGCAGGGATTGTGGTGCTACAGGCTGCTGTGGCACCACAATACCCAGCACGGCAGGGAGATCCAGGCACAAAATCCAGCAGGGAGATCCAGCAGTATGACCGCTCTGTAGGAATCCTCAGCTAGAATGAGGACCCTGCAGAGCGGTCATACACAGGTCAGGCAGGTGACACAGACAGGTCACAGAGCGGTCATGCTGCTGCTGTGACCTGTCATTGGTGGGATCGACCATAACATCGATCCCACCAATCAGAGCTTTCCTGGTGACCTGGCTGTGACCTGCCTAGGATCGGATCTGTTCGCGCCATCCTAGGCAGGTCACAGCCAGGTCACCTGCAGGGCACAGAGCGGTCACAGAGTGATCGCCGCTGCGCCCTGTGATTGGCGCGATCGACGATGACATCGATCGCGCCAATCGGCTCCTGCAGGCCCTGCTGGGCCTGCACTGTGTCCTATCCTAGGATCGGTGCTATTAGAGCACCGATCCACGCAGGTTCCGGCAGGGCACAGCGCGGTAATACCGCGCGGTGCCCTGCGATTGGCGCGATCGATGCGATCGGCGATCGCGCCAATCCGGGCTGTTCTTGCCGGTGCCTGGCGTTGCCAGGCACCGGACCTAGGATCGAGTACATCGGTACTCGATCCTAGCCTGTGACCTCATTGTTTCAGCCGCTCCGATTGGCTGAAACAATGAGAATGGCTGTGATTGGCTGTTCAGAATTGAACAGCCAATCACAGCGATCGAGAGGGCGGGTGGGCGGCGACAATGCCCTGGATGCCGAGGCCATCTCCCCCCAGGTGAGATGGCGTCGGAATTTTAATGCGATCACCGCGACTTAAGTCGCGGTATCGCATTAAAGGGCAGGACGTACTATCCCGTCAAGGGTCAGATAGGCCCAGGGCACCTCGACGGGATAGTACGTCCAAGGTCACAGAGGGGTTAAGGTCCCCCCCCTTCCCCATTAATAATCGACTTTTTTTCCATGCCGCGCTCTCCATACATTCTTCTCTGAAAGCCTGAGCCTGTTTTGCTTTTTTTTTTGGCACCGCTACCTGTATTTCGCAATCAAGGGGCTTCCTTGGTAACTGCATCTGGCTGTTCCTTAAGATTTTTTCAGCACTGAAAGGAAGGAGGTGATGAAAAGGATCTCCTCAACTCGATGGTCTGGTTCCAGGGACTTGCTCCAGCTTGCCCTCCTCCTATACACTGCCTGGCTCTTGGCAGCCCTGTCTAAGGCATTACATAAGCATGTTTATTCTTATTCCCTACAGCTCTTCCTTCATTGTTAACATGAAAGTGAGAATTTCCTTAATAAAAACAAAGACAAAAATAATATCTTGATTAAGTTAGAAGCCCACTGCTATTGCACGAAAATAGACTTTAGCATTTGGTGCTTTCAAACATTCTGCACGTCGTCCTTTATACTGTTCTTCTCTTGTCATGCTAAGCTTAAAGAGGACAGTCGCGAATAAATGTGTAGATTTATGCAAATTAAAGTAGAAATGACCCACAGCAACTGACCCTTATACCCACGTATGCAGATACATTGCCCACGGCTTCCCTAACACAGCCTTCTATTAGCCCAGCTACATCTGGACCACATTTATGTCCCACTTGTTCCTACATCTCCTAGTCTTTGAAAAGGGTGCTTCGTTATTAAAAGGACAGTCATGACTTTAAGGAAATCTGTCAGCAGGTATTTGCTATAAAATCTAACATCAGCATGATGTTGGGACAGAGACCCTGATTCCAGCGATGTATGGTTTAGTTTATTGGGTGCAGCAGTTGGAATAGTATCACAGTATCACTAATTTGTTGAGCTGTGTATAATCCTGTCCGCACTACAGCTTGCTGTGTAAGTTGTATATTGACAGAAAGCATATAATCCTTCCTAAGGGTGTGGTTGGATCAGAAGGCATGAGACATCTAGTCCTGCAGTGATAATCTCCTGCTGATAAAATACCGAAAGAGCAAAACCAAGTCGACTAAACGATTCATTGCTGGAATCAGGCTCTCAGCCTCTGCATCATGCTTCTCTCACATTGCAGAGCAAAAAACTGGTGACAGATTTCCTTTTAGTGATGTGAGATATATATATATATATATATATATATATATATATAGATATATATATATATATATATATATATTGATTTATTTTAATATTCTCTTGGTTGAATAAAGAGCTAATTCAGTATAATAAGCATTAGGCCAGGGCCACATGGCCGTCAGTTCTCTGTTGCAAGAAAATCGGGTGATTATGTTAATCTTACTGTGCTGTGATTCTCTCGCATGAGAGAATCGTATCACAGGTGGAGAGAAGATGGAGAACTTAGTTTCTCCATCGTCTCCATTGTTTCTCCGTGCGTACATTGGACTGCACTTGGATGACATCCGACTGCAGTCCAATATTTCCCTCGCATGCATAGAATTGAATGGGTGGGTGCTATTCGATTGTTTTCTCATGCTGGACTAGCATAAAACATGGGACAGCACTCGGCCGTGTTACACACTGGTGTGAGCGATCCCTTACAAGTAGATACAATTCTGCTTCCTTAGAGTATTGGCAGTTGTAATTCGATTGTCGCTTCCAACAAATAATTTAAGGGCTCATTTAGACGTCCGTGAGTTTTCTTGAGTGCAAAGAAAAAATGGCGAATTTTCAGCAGTATTTTAGATCAAATTTTTGTCAGTGTTGGTCAGTTTTCACCATCTGTTTCGTTTTTTTTAGTTTGTTTTTGAGAAGTTTTCTAAAGCTTCTCTTATGAAAAAAAAGCATGAAAATTGGACAGCACACGTATGGCATCCAAGTTTTTTTTTTTGCAGTCCTACAGGATTCCATCTGTGACTTGGATCAAAACCTGACATGTCTCCAAAATTTGGCGCAGACCACGTGGTCTGCAAAAAAATACAAGAACATGTGAACGGCCTGATATACTATACTGGTTACGAGTTCTATCCGTAAAAAAATCCTCATACATAGAAAACTGGTCTGACTGTTCCCTTATTTAGACAAATATTTGCAATTTTGTGATAACACCAAACGATTCAAAACCTCATTCTAGAAATTGTGCAGAAGAACCTTTGAAAAAGTTATCCTTAAGTAACAGTGATTTCCTGTAATAATACACCTAGAATCTGAGGGTTGCTATTACCATCCCATCATAATGTCTTCACTGTAGGTTCCTTATGAATTATCTCAATTAGAGAATCTTTCAGATATAGAGGTGGGATCACATACATAAACTAGTTTAGCAGTGCAGTCCTTTGCTTCATAGACCTGTCTAATGCAATCAGGTGGGATTTTCCAAAAATCAAAACTTATTTCAAAACATCCATAAATTTCTAGCTGTGTTTTGCGATGTTATACAACCTTGTTCTCTGCCTAATCTATTGATATCTTGTCTTGGCCTGGATACTTTTAAGCATGGCTTCTGGTAAGTTCTTGGACTCTGAATTGCCTTCATAACACAGGAAAGTCCCCTACTGTTCCTTGACAGCTATACTGTAACTAATGGAGGTAGAATAGAGAGAGAGCTCAGAAGGAAGGGGGCTCGGTGACATAATAATCCAGAGACGTGACGGGTTTAGTATTCACCTAAAAATATATTATTTCGATAAAAGCAAACACACAAAAATGTTGCTTTGGCTCAGTATGGAGATGATACATTAAGGCATTTCGTACACAAGTCTTAATGAGGAGAGTGCAGGAATAGGATGTGCCGAATTCACTCAAAGGCTCATGCCACCTATTGAATACAGGGCATCTTATCCATGCAGTGTGCCTCCATGCGCCTTTCCAGTAACGTTCCTCCAATCAGAGACTGGAGTAAGAGATGCCGCCACTTTCCATAAATGTGATAGGCGGGCGTAGCCACACCTCTTCCTTCTCCCCCGCACCGCCTATTTTGGCAGAGCTGCTTGAAAATGGCATGAACATGCTAAAAGTCGCAACATTTTTGTTTAAGGGTATGTGCACACATTCAGTTTTTTTTGCGTTTTTTTTTCGTGATAAAAACGCATTAAAAACGCAGACATATGCATCCTATCATTTAGAATGCATTCTGCAATTTTTGTGCACATGATGCGTTTTTTTCCCGCGAAAAAAACGCATTGTGGTAAAAAAAAGCAGCATGTTCATTAATTGTGCGCGATTTTCGCATTTTTCCTGCTATTTAATGCATTGGGAAAAAACGCAAAAAAAAGCGCGAAAAAACACATGCGGATTTCTGGCAGAAATGTCCGGTTTTTGTCAGGAAATTTCTGCAAGAAATCCTGACGTGTGCACATACCCTAAAAGTATTTTAGACCGGTTTCCTGGCATGTTCTTATCATTAGCAGTCCTTTGCAACAAAAGTGGGCAACTCCTTCATGTAGCAGATTTTTACCGTTTCAGCCCATGGCTAGTGGAATCTCTCGATCATTAAAGTCTTTAAAAGCTACAAAATTTAAAAAAAATGAAAAAGATATTATTTAAAACTGAGACTACCCAGTCTTTTCAGAATGTTCTTGTCATTATACAACAATAATATGTGATTTTAGTGGCTTACTTATATATTGTGCCTGTATGATCCCTCACTGGTAATCTAATCAGCCGGTGCTAATATGATGGACAAGAAATGCAGAAAGAATACAGCAGCGCAACACAGATATTGTTACAGCCCGTAGAGTTTTCTCTCCAAAAAGAGGCAGATATTGTTGGATGAGAACCAATTTTTTTTTTTCTGTAATGTCATATTGAGGTTATCAAATAACATCTGTCCGAAATACCATAAGCTCTGTCATCCATCTGTTGCCGCAGTGGCATTTTCATTCAAGTCTCCAGATCTTCACTCTACTCCCCTCTTTGGTCCCTCCTGCAAACATCTGCCCTATCTCTGAAATTGTATGAAAAAAAATCAGGTGGAATGAAGTGGTTAGAAAAGCATCTATCAACACATGTGGAGCCTGCCAAGTCAAGTATTTGGGTTGGAAGTCATGCCTTCCCAACTGCTTGAAAACAGGAAGTATCTCTGTTAAGTGATGGATAGCCTTACTTTGCTGAGCGTTGGAAAAAGAAAAAAAAAGAGAAACCTCTTACATATGTGCTGCACAGTATAACGCCACACCGGTACCGTGATCTACCGTAATGCAATAACATTGACGTTGACTATTAGAGACTTGTTTGCCATAGCAAGTCGGGAATGCAAAAAAAGATTACAAAAGAATGATTTGAAATATTATGGAAGAGCTGTGACCAGCCTTACCTAGGGTACACTGAAAACCGAAGAACTTATGCTGATGTGTATGTATTGCAATATACAGCATTCTAAATGATGGGAGTACTCATGACCCCATTGAAGCCCATGCATTCTTGAGACATAGACACTTTGCAAAGAAAGTTGAAAAAAAAAGGTAAATATGACATATTAAAAGCAAGTTGGATCTGGCAGGAATCTGTAGCCTGATGGAGTTTTAAGAGATGAGCTCAGTTTCGATCACCACTTGTAATGCAAATGTAGGTGCTGAAGTCAGTTTCAGACCTGAAATAACCTTAGCTACAAGTTCTTGCAGAAATCAAGATGCCTCCTAAGAGGAAGCATTCCAAGATTCTGTTTTACTTTCAGAAGGCAGATGAGGCACACTGGCTTTCCTTACAAGCCTCTGCATGGACCTAGGGCTCAAGCAGTTCCAGTTCGTTGTTTCTGGATTGTGTTTTGGGCGGCTACACATTGAAAAGGCGACTATCTTGTAGGCTTAGGCCCCGATTCATCAAGACTGTCTGTCCTGATGAAGTTTGCGCTGAAGTGAGGTGTGTCAAATTGGTAAATAATGAATTTGGCGCATCTTTCAGCTGTGACAGACTAGTGTACTTTTTTGTCGTAATTTACTTCACCTTTGCAGTTTAAATTATGATGAATTTGTAGGGCGGGCTTGGCCATGCCCCTTCCCAACCAGGCTTCACCCACATTTCAAAAGGTTGGTGGAGCTGGCCCTGGACTGTAGCAAAAAAGCACAGAAGGCTGCACTTTTTTTGCGCAACTAATGATTGCGCAAAACTTTGGTGACATTTCAGGGCTTTTACCTAGAAATCTGCCATAAACTGCTTGCTTAATCTGCCCACTAGTGCCATTTACTAATATTAGCACACATGAGGAATGGAGCGGTTTCCTCTTACAGGCTACTCTCCCTCAATGTGAGCAAGTGTTGGGGGGCACATGATCATCATATAGGCGATTCCTTAGGGATCTCTTCAGCCTTGCTTCTAACATCAAGGACTTGACAGTATAACGTACATTCACCTATTAAATGTTTGCAGTGGTAGCTTCCACCAATAATATGATTGCTGTGGGTTTCACAGGTGACTAATAGTGATACTTTTAGGAAATGGGGTTGTCTTAACTGGACAAAATATTTGTAATTAATTCCACCGGGTTATCTGTAGACCAGCTAGTGATTATGTTGGCCTCTTAACCAAGTTTGAAGCATTGTCTAATGAGTAATTACCATCGGAAGCTCCAGTTTTAACGCCATCTCACCATAACAACCCCTCTGAAGTATGAAGACTACAATTTGTCTGATGCACACATCAAGAGCAATGCATTTTTGCTTGGCAGACACTGATAAGAAGAATCCAAGAAAAATGCTGAGGACATTTCTTAGAACAGGCTATATTAGCGTATAGTAATACTCAGTGCATTAGTAAGACATTCAATATTTCAACATTGAATCCCAAATGGGGCCAGTATTGTGTTTTTTTAGGAACATTAAGTCTCTGGAGTATGTGAGGATAGACTGAAATCAGATGCAATCATGTTCCAAGAGCAATTTTGGTAATTTATCTCCGTTACCTGCATAAGCTGAGAACTTGCTTTATGAAGACAATATGCAGACGGTATTTGTTTTCCCTAGAAAAGAGGCCCCAGGAAGGACAGCGAGCTGAACACAATCATGCTTTCTAGGGGATTAGAACTGCGGGGTCTGGATGTAGAGAGGTCTTGGAAGCAGAAAACACCAAATTCTCCGTGAATTGTGATGTTCAACTAATTAGAACCAGCTTATAGCTCTGCATTTTATCCTGATGTCCATCTTTCTGTATATTGGGGTAGTTTATTCTCATTATTTAATTGTGCATTAGCTATTACAAGAAAATCTCTTGTGAAAAATGAAATATTCATATTAAGTGAATGTTTGGGCAATATTGTGAAGTTTTTGTGCGCTTTTCTATTTATTCCAAGTCACAAAGTCTTTCTTCTTCACGTTCCTTGATGTATGTGTGATAGATACATGGCTATAATAACAGTGGCAATCTACTGGGGCTAGTGAGGAGCGAGTGTGCTCGTTACTCCAGATTTCCGAGCATGCTCGTAGATTGTTTGTGTCCCACAGCTGCATGATTTGCTGCTGCTAGACAACCTGAATACATGCAGGGATTACCTGTTTGTTAGGGAATTCCCACATGTATTCAGGCTGTCTAGAAGCCGCAAATTATGCAGCTGCAGGGATTCAAACATAATATACAAGCACGCCCAAGATACTTGGAGTACACCCGAGCATGCTCGGAAAACCTGAGTAACAGGCACACTTGCTCATCACTAATTGGGACTGATGGTAATTATCTGAGAAAACGGAAAATGTTAATATAATAATTGTTTTACTACTTACATACTTAGTTAAATGGGCATTCTGGGACTAACATATTGATGACCCATCTTTAGATTAGGTTATCAATATTACATTGGAGAAAGTCTGTAACCTGGAACTGTACATTGTTTGTAGGTGATAAGGTGCAGTACCCAGGTGTGGCCACAAGGCCATGTACAGAGCTGTGCTGATCCATTTTCATGGATTGTTTACATCTGGCCGATGCTGACGCAGACAACCACTGATTGCTTGGGGTGCCAAACACTCATAGTGCTGACATTGATAACCTGTCCTACTGGATAAGTCCTTAATATGATAATCAGGGACAACCCTTGTAAGGACAGGATCATATTTTCTATTACTACTTTTATCTTGTGCTGCTGATGATTCCGTAAAGAATATTTAAGGGTGTTGGGTGATGTTATAGATGTAGTGATTAATACGTAAAATGTACCCTTCAATGGCAGTATGTAAATGTATGATGGAATGAGAAATTACCGTAATTGGATCTGAGCCTTTTGTTGGCTGCGCACGTAGGAAAAACTTCCCAATGTATACCTTTGGCGAAAAAGCTCTGGCCCATAGGGTCCATTGTAACAAAAAGTTTACTGTATAAAATAGTTTTTTCTCGCTAATCATCTGTATGGGAAAGAACAGTCTGTTACGCTTTTCAATACAGTTGAAGAGGAAAAATACTAACGTGTACCACCTTCATAGATGTCAAAAGGACACCTGTGGCCTGTATCCGGTAAATAGGCCCTATGGAGGCATTTACCAAATACTGTACATCCAAAGCTTTTCCAAGCATAAACACTAAATGTAGGGCTTTAACGCAGTGTGTAAAGAGTCGTATGTGTTATGTTTTGTCCATTTGTATTCAGTGAGATATTTAAAAGTGGGAAATATGTAGACAATCTCATTATACGTGGAGCCTATTCCCTGGAAAACAATCCAGGAAAGAGAGGCCTCCGTGATGATATTATCAACTTTTCAAAAACCATCTGTGGGATATTTAAATTCATCGGACACTCAAAATGGATTACTGTAGCTATGCACAAGGGGATAGGGTTAATGTAATAGACAGATGTGTGAGAGCCCAGCAGATAGCTGGGGGATTTCCCTTTTACTTAACACAATCTTCTGTCTACATCTGGCCAATAGAGGCTTGTTAGTGCTCAACCACTTGGCAAAGACTTGGTTTCCATTGTGGCTAAACATCACTCTCACAAACTAACAAATGGCAGATGCTTTTGACTAGTGAAGCCCTAGGGTTCAATCTCGTCAAAGAATTAGTTTCTATCAGTGTAACATAAAGCCACAAGTAGTTTTGTTGAATTGTATTGGCATAAAGTAAGTGTTGTGGTTATTCTTCTACTTAGGGAAAATATTTTATGTGTTTTAAGGGTGATTTTACAAAATTTTGAATTACTTGCAATTTTTCTTAGCCATGCAATCAAAATTTATATTTGAGATTACATTGTAGAATAAAACACACGGTCTGGATTTTTCAGTGATGCAATACGTAGAATAAGCAAGGTTTGGCTGATTATCTGTATTGCAACTTTTTTGTTAATACTTTATGCCGTATTTTGCTTCTTGAGAAGAGATTGGGGAGACAAACATGCGCAATAGGGCGTTATCCATGTAATAGCGTTGTTTGTTGATGCGGCAGTGCCCTCCTGGTATTGTGAGAAAGAACAATACTGTAAATGTGGCTGCTGCTTCTCCGCAGGTTGAAGGGTCTAACTTAGAAATCAATAGTAGGAGATGCTTGTGTGCTGCACTGCCATTCGGTATGAATTAAGAAATATCCAAGGAGTCCAAGGTATTGTAAAATAGTTGCGGTTTTAATCTCACATTGTTTCGAAGTATCCAAAACTACTTCATCAAGAGAAATCAGACAAAGTAACTTTCTGTGGTTTCTCTTGATGAAGTAGTTTTGGATACATTGAAACATGTTGAGGTTATAACTGCAATTATTTTGCAATACCTCAGACTCCATGAATATTTCTTAATTCATACCGACCAACAGTGCAACACACCCGCATCTGCTACTATTGCTTTTGTGCTTTATGTCACTATAGAAAGGTCTCACATGGCTATAAAGCATGGACTGTGCTCGGATCACAATAATCGGCTTCACCACCTGGTTTTCTGACCCTAGTTGACTGCATGATAGGCATATATAAGGACTTTTTCTCAGGAGAGCCTGTGAATGGGCTGGGTATTGCAATAGGAGCACTATCAGTGTTTAAAAGATGTGTGAAACCGTCTTTAGAGAGTTTACTAATTTGTTGATGGAGTAGCAACAGGATACACCGTATTGATAAGTCTAGTAACTCTAGTTGAAGCGTAAGGTGTAAAGGTGAGGTGTAAGGTAAGGTTGAGGTGTAAATTTATTCTTTAAGGGGTTGTAAAGAACTATGAATAAAGGGTCTGGCGTTCTCACGCCAGTCCATGAGCTGTTGTTGTTCAAGACAATAAAATTAAACAAGGATACGCTGCAAAACTAAACATTGCTCTTGGACATACAAAAATAGAAATTATCATGGAGAATTTTCATCAAAAAGTTATAATGATATTGCCCCGATTTTCTTCTTTAGGAATTAGGTTTTTTATGTTTTTAAAGGAATTGTCTTAGGTTACGTGAACATGATCTCACCATTGTAGGACCCATCGCATTGTGCAGACCTGAAGAGTGGGACCCAATTCCAGTGTATCCTAATCTAATAACATTATATAACTGGACCATGTGACTAATCTATGCAGAATTGTTAATCCTGTAGTTTACACTGTTTATAATAAACTGTTATTGTGTATGTGCTGGAACTTTGTGTTTGCAAAATGTGGACTGATGGAAATGAAGGAAGAAAACAATTTTTGGAGGTTGGCATGTCAGAGGTGCTCACTTCCAGAATCGGTGCCATGTTTAAGTAAGGGTACATAGAGTACAGAATGAGTAAGTGATGAGGTCACTTCTGCTGAGCTAAGTACACAAGAATGGCTTTTACCTGCTTGAATACCATCTTTTAGTCTAAGACGCCTTTGTTCTTTATGTTCAACAATATTACATATGTGATGTCAGAAACAGAGAAAGGATATATATTTGCATGCCAGCAACCCCCAAGGGCATCTTCATTCACCTCTGAGAAGAAAATCTGTTAGATGAGCCTGACAAAAGAACCCAGAAAAGTTTTGCTATGTTTTACGACGTAGAAAATCAGTTCAAAGGCGGATGGCTGACTTCAGCCTGCATATGAAGGGCCCTCTGTGAAAGGGAGTGCAAACTGTTTGTATTAATACCAGCAGAGTGAATCTTACTGAAACCCGAGACAGCAGCCTCTCAGACCTGTCAGAACATATTCCGAATTTTAGCAGAGCAGAAATATGTAGGTGTCCCTGGTAATGAGAACACTCCGAGGATGCTCTGATTTCAGTCTTGGCCAATGCAAACGAGTGATGGAAAGAGTCAGGAGCAAGGACAAACATCTTTAGTTGCTTGGTGCATTCATGTTATTTATTGCACAGTTAAAAAGAGTTATAAAAGGTCAAAGGCAATAGTTTCCAGCACAACAGCCTTTATAAAGACTCATCAGGAAGGGTGTTAGCTTTATTGGTGCGTTACAGGAAGGAAGGCTCTTTCCTTCCATTTTTCTGCATGACTTTCACTGACATGATGAAGGTGGGAAACTCTTATTGGCCACCAGCCCAAGGCAAGCATGCAATATTTTTGATTGATGGGAACTTATACTACCCATGGGGGCACCTGGAACACAACTGTAGCTTTTTTACTTCCAAAAAGTGAATCTGATTTGCTTGTTCAGGGTCACGCATCAACGCATACTTCAGAATTAAGCTTAGTAGTAAATATCCTACATGATCTGACAAATTTGTGAAGAGCCGCCAGCTTATAGTTTATTACATCAGCCTGTGATATTCAACAGGAGAGCAGGCAACAGACCCAGGGTCTCCGTAAGAGAGTGGTCTTTGGACAATCTGAAATGGTCTCTTCTTTGGTAGTATTGAGTTTGCTGGATATTTTGGATAAAGTTTGCTGGATAATTTCTTAGCGTTAGATCCCCATAAATGTATTTTGTGCATTCTGACCATTTGTGTATGACTAGTACAGCCTGTGTATGCTATAGACCAGTGTTTCTCAGCTCCAGTCCTCAAGACCCCACAACAGGTCATGTTTTCAGGATTTCCTTAGTATTGCATAGGGATGGAATTAATGCTTGAGCAGGTGATGAAATTATCACCTGTGCAATACTAAGGAAATCCTGAAAATATGACCTGTTGTGGGGTCTTGAGGACTGGAGTTGATAAACACTGCTATAGACCATAATGGTGTAATCCCAATGGCTCGAATTGGAATGTCCAACGATAACTCATCATTTCCATGAGAGCAGCTGTAACATAGTAACATAGTAACATAGTTAGTAAGGCCGAAAAAAGACATTTGTCCATCCAGTTCAGCCTATATTCCATCATAATAAATCCCCAGATCTACGTCCTTCTACAGAACCTAATAATTGTATGATACAATATTGTTCTGCTCCAGGAAGACATCCAGGCCTCTCTTGAACCCCTCGACTGAGTTCGCCATCACCACCTCCTCAGGCAAGCAATTCCAGATTCTCACTGCCCTAACAGTAAAGAATCCTCTTCTATGTTGGTGGAAAAACCTTCTCTCCTCCAGACGCAAAGAATGCCCCCTTGTGCCCGTCACCTTCCTTGGTATAAACAGATCCTCAGCGAGATATTTGTATTGTCCCCTTATATACTTATGAGGTCAGAGAGATCATAGAATGCATGATCAGAGAGATCATAGAACGTAAGAGATCATAGAATGCATATCCAGTGATCTAGTGCTCCTCATAGCTCACCATCTCACTTGGCATTTATCCAAAGTCTGATTGCTGGGGTATTTTACTGAGTCAAACACATGGGCAATATATAATTTTTAAAATGTATTTTTTAGTGTTTTTCCCCCATTGACTTGGAACTCTACTGGCTTATTTAAATATCATGCCCTTGGTTAGAAAGCAGTGTCAACTCTGAGCATGGTTATGTCTGATATTGCTTCTCAGCACCATTCTTTTGTGTGGGAATGCGCAGTGAACTGCAATATGTGGCTCAGGCAATAGACAGATATGACATAACACATCTTTCTTCTAATCCTGGAGAAAATTATTCAAAAGCTTGTCCAGTAAATACATTTTTTTTTTTTTAGAAAAGTCACAATGGTATGAAAGCACCACCCAAAACAACTGATTCTCCCAAATCCATCGCTACTTCCATCCCAACACTTACTGGGTCCCCACTAGTATTTACTGCCTGGTGCCAGTCACTGGCTGAAGTGGGGTACTACTGCGGCAAGTGATTGGCTGAATAATCACGTGTCAAGGAAAACGTCAGTGCATAGGTGAAGAATCAGCAAGAATAATATTGCTTATTTGGCCATCCTGACCATTTAAAAAAATAAATAATTGAGGGCGTGTCATCCACTTAACATTTTAATGTTAAAGTGATATATAGTATTAAAGCAGCACTCAAGTTATTTTTATTATTATTTTAATGCTGGAGTGGTGTCAGCCACCATTTTCATCTGTTATCGGCGCCGCTCTGGTCAGTCTTCTGCAGATTGTGACCTGCCGGATCGCTCCAGTGTTTGCTGCGTGATCTGGAAGTCACTTCTCAATGTAAGTCTATGAGAGCCAGAAAAAGGCCAGAACGAGGCCCTCATATACTTACACTGAGAGCTTGTGACCATTACCTCTGGATTATGGTCAGTCAGGCTGGTTTCACATTGGCGTTTTTTGCCGCTGTGTTTTGCTCAAAAAAAGCATGCGTTTTTTTTCCTATATTTAACATTAAAACGCATGCGTTTTTTTGCATGCGTTTTGCCCCTTTTTGCAGCCGCATGCGTCTTTTCTATGCATGCGTTGTGTTGCAGAAATGCAACGTGTATTAATTTTTAGCGGCGTTTTTTTGCGGCAAAAAAACCTATTGCTGTCTATGTAAACGCATGCGTTTTTAAGCACATGCGTTTGGTTGCGTTAAAAACGCATGCGTTTTTATAGAAAAAAAAACAGAAAACACACTGATATGCCACCCCCCACCATAAAGGTGATAAAGGGATTCTAACCCTAAAGGGATCCTAACCCTACCCCTAACCCTAACCATAGGGATCCTAACCCTACCCCTAACCCTAAGGGTTAGGGTTAGGATCCCTTTAGGGGTAGGGTTAGGATCCCTAGGGTTAGGGTTAGGATCCCTTTAGGGTTAGGATCCCTACCCCTAACCCTAGCTATTTCTGTTTATAGTGGGTTTTTTACTTGATTTTGATGATTGGCAGCTGTCACACACTTCCCATCATGCGTTTAAAAAACGCAAACGCATGAAAAAACGCGTCAAAACGCCGCGTATTTTTCACCACATGCAAAAACGCATGTGTCTAAAAAAACGCAGCGTTTGCACGCGTTTACATGCGTTTTTTCACCATGCGTTTTTTTTAACGCATGCGTTTTAAAACGCAAGTGTGAAACCAGCCTCAGAACTTGCAGTCACAAGATGGTGGTGAAGGATCAGAGCGGCGCTGGTAAGAGCTGAAGACAGAGTCTACTATGTATAATGTTAGAGTTAAGAAATAGTGATGAGCGAATATACTCGTTACTCGAGATTTCCCGAGCACGCTCGGGGGTCCTCCGAGTATTTTTTTAGTGCTTGGATTTTTTTGGTTTTTTTGCCGCAGCTGAATGATTTACATCTATTAGCCAGCATAAGTACATGTGGGGGTTGCCTGGTTCCTAGGGAATCCCCACATGTACTTATGCTGGCTAACAGATGTAAATCATTCAGCTGCGGCAAGTAAAACTAAATTTCCGAGCACTAAAAAATACTCGGAGGACCCCCGAGCGTGATCGGGAAATTTCGAGTAACGAGTATATTCGCTCATCATCACTATTAAGGAACTCACATTAGTAGCACCACTCCAGCGCTGAAATAAAAAGAAATGTTGGAGTGGTGCTTTAAAATACTCTTGAAATAGTTGGGAATGAATACGTTCTGTACATCTTTGTCAAATTTGTGACGCTTTACCTAGTGTTACCTGGCACTGATCAGCTATATGGCAGTAGTTTCATAACCAACTACATAGAATCCACAATTGGTTTAAATTGTAGGAGGCAATGTGGTAAGACATGGCCTATATGTAGCGAGAGCAAAATTACAATCTATTATGCTGATGGTTAGATCAAAGTTGCTGGACTTAATTTTGAAATAATGTGTCCAGCTTTATTAATTTATCATGCAGTGACGTCAGTCTTCATCTCTCTCCATTACATCTCGGCAGTGTATAGTAGTGATTCTAAATCAGCCGCAGAGATTGTGCTCTCATGGTCATTTATATCTAGACCATTCTCACTAGTTGTTTTTTTTATTTTTAGATACAATTTGCGCCTGGACAACAAACAAAAAGTTGTGTATATACTGGTCTAAAAATGTACTAAGGAAGAATTCCGTCGTGGATATAAGAAGATTAATTTCACATTTTCTCCTCTTTCAGGCTCTTATGCGTCCAGGACGTATTGACAGAATCATTTTTGTGCCATTGCCGGATGCAGCCACACGGCGGGAAATCTTTAGGCTTCATTTCCAGAAAATGCCTATTGATAATGAGGTCAATCTAGATCGTCTTGTGTTACAAACTGAGAAGTATTCGGGAGCAGAGGTAAGCATGGACAGATTGGAGTAATTATACTCACAATCAACAAAGATTTACATGTTCCTTGTGGAGCATAATTTCAAGTTTATATTTCAAGCTAATGAGGGACTTTGTAAATAGGTTTCCTTACTTGCCTTGTACTTAACCTGAGAGCACTTCATATGATTCTCATCCGGAGCCTTATTTGGAATGGCGGAAAAGTAATTGGGTAATGGAGTGGTTATTAAACTACACAGTGTTAGATGCACCCTATTTCTTGTAACCTAGAAGAACAAGATGGCACCTGGCTTCCAGCTTAGGATATCTGGTAGCTAATTTTTTCTTTTAACAATAGCTGCTCAAAAGACTGGACATGGGCTAACTTTGAGCAACAAAAAGAACGAATAGATGGAGTTACAGACACTTTAAGGGGGTGCTTTGTAGGGTCAGGAATGAAATGTTCACCAAAAATGTGGTGCTTTGGTTTGTTTCTTTTTTTTCTAAGCTTGGATTACAATTCTTCACTCATATTTGTGGGTTTAAGAGAAGGCCGGATGTTGGATGCTAGTGGTACCCAAAGGTTTACCTTTCTAGTGTTGACACACTTGCTATTCTGCAGGCTCCCAAAAGATTGTCTTTAGGTGTGTGTGTCATACCAAGGGCAGTTACTTGCTCAGTTAGGCAAGGCCAATGAGATTTTGCATCATTACTAGTGATGAGCGAATATACTCGTTACTAGAGATTTCCCGAGCATGCTCGGGGGTCCTCGGAGTATTTTTTAGTGCTCAGAGTTTGTTTTTCTTGCCGCAGCTGAATGATTTACATCTGATAGCCAGCATAAGTACATGTGGGGGTTATAATCATCTTTATTTATATAGCGCCAACATATTCCGCAGCGCTTTACAGTTTAACAGTTTCAAACATAACAGTCATAAGTAACAACGTTAACAAGACAATAATTAAAGCAACATAAGATGACCCTGCTCGTGGGAGCTTATAATCTACAATGAGGTGGGGGAGATACAAAGCACAGGTGTGTATTTACAATGATGTATTTACAATGATGGTCCAGCCATCTTCAGGGGGTGGGGGATAGATGGAGATAGTGAATGGGCTACACACACACAAACATAAAATGACTTTGATTAGTGAACGTGGTAGGCCGCTCTGGACAAATGTGTTTTGAGCGAGCGCCTAAAACTATGCAAATTGTGGCTGGTCCTAATATCTTGGGGTAGAGCATTCCAGAGGATTTGCGCAGCACGGGAGAAGTCTTGGAGTCGGGAGTGGAAGGTACGGATTAGTGCAGAGGTTAGTCGAAAGTCATTTGCAGAGCGCAGCAGTCGGTTAGGCCAATAGACAGAAATGAGGGAGGAGATGTAAGGGAGTGCCGCACTGTGGAGAGCTTTGTGGGTGAGAACAAGTACTTTGAATTGTATCCTGTAATGAATGGGCAGCCAGTGTAACAACTGACGAAGAGCGGACGCGTCCGAGTAATGATTAGCCAGACGGACGACCCTGGCTGCTGCATTAAGGATGGACTGGAGAGGGGAAAGTCGAGTGAGAGAGAGGCCAATTAATAGAGCGTTACAGTTGTCCAGGCGGGAGTGGATCAGGGCGCCAGTGAGGGTTTTTGTTGTTTCCATGGTGAGAAAAGGGCGGATTCTAGATATGTTCTTTAGGTGTAAGCAGCACGAGTGGGCAAGAGATTGTATATGGGAGGTGATGGAGATATCGGAGTCAAACATAACACCCAGACAGCGCGCCTGCTGCCGGGGTGTTATGGTGCCACCCACGGAGAGGGAAATGTCAGATTTAGGGAGGTTAGTAGATGGAGGGAGCAGAAGAAGTTCAGTTTTGGAGAGGTTGAGTTTCAGATAGAGAGCAGACATGATGTTGGAGACTGCAGACAGACAGTCAGTGGCGTTCTGTAGTACAGCGGGGGTAAGGTCAGAGGATGATGTGTATAGTTGTGTGTCATCAGCATAAAGATGGTACTGAAAGCCAAATCTGCTGATGGTCTGTCCAGTTGGGGCCGTGTAGAGAGAGAAGAGAAGGGGGCCAAGGACTGAGCCCTGAGGTACCCCAACAGTGAGAGGAAGAGGAGATGAACTGGAGCCAGAGAACAGAACACTGAAGGAGCGGTCAGAAAGATAGGAGGAGAACCAGGAGAGAGCAGTGTCCTTAATGCCTAGTGACTGGAGCCTAGAGAGTAGGAGAGGGTGGTCAACAGTGTCTTAAGCTGCAGAAAGGTCGAGAATAATGAGCAGAGAGTGGTCGCCGTTACGTTTTGCTGTCAGAAGGTCATTGGTCACTTTGATGAGTGCAGTGTCTGTCTAATGTAGGGGGCGGAAACCGGACTGTGAAGGGTCTAGGAGGGAGTGAGTGGAGAGGTAACGGGTAAGGCGGGAGTACATCAGGTGCTCCAAGAGTTTAGAGATGAAGGGGAGATTGGAGACTGGTCTGTATTTGTTTGTGCAGGATGGGTCAAGGGTGGGTTTCTTTAGTAATGGAGTAATGATAGAGTGTTTGAAAGAGGAGGGGAAAATGCCAGAGGAGAGAGAGAGATTAAAGATTGTAGTTAGGTGAGTTGTGACGACTGGAGAGAGAGACTGGAGGAGGTGTGAGGGAATGGGGTCTGTAGTGCATGTAGTCGGACTAGAAGAGGAGAGGAGCCTGGAGACTTCTTCTTCTGTGATGGGATCGAATGTGGAGAGTGAGCCAGGGGAAATGCAGGGCTGTTTCACTCTGTGTTTGGAGGTTTTGAGGGTGAGGGGAGCTACTTAGTCAAGGGTACTTCTGAGAGTGTCATTGAAGTGATGTACAGCCAGATCAGGACAGGAAAAAGAAGAGATTGGAGACAATGATGAGCGTAGGGAGTCTGAAAGTGTATGAGGGTTAATGGCTTGTAGATTTCTGACTGAATGGTAGGTAGGAGGGTGCTGGGGTGAGCGAGGATTTGTGAGTGTGAAGGAGAGAATGTTGTGGTCAGAGAGGGGATGCGGTGAGTTATCTAGGTAGGAGATTGAGCAGAGCCGGGCGAAAACCAGGTCCAGGGTGTTACCGTAGAGAACACAAGAGCAGTACCCGCGCTGATCGTTCCTCTGTATGGGAAAGTCAGGATAAATCATTTCGCTGTTATCATATGTGTATCGGGGGCCCTTAGCTATAACTTAGAACAGATATTGCCACTTGGCACAAAGAATCAAAATCGTGCTTGGTTTATGTCAGTCAGTTGAGTGTAACAATGCCTCTTATTAGCATGTTTTTATTCTACAGGTGTTTGTATGTAAATTTATTCAGACAGGTTTGGGCTTCAAACCTGACGTAAATTGGCAGACAACTTATGCTTTACTATTCGCTAAAGGCAAGCTGAGCAATAACACCACCATCCTCCAGAACACTGTGTGCTGCCTTGACTCATACTCTGTTGCCATGCCAGCTATTTGGATGTGGTGGGAAGCCATATAACATTCCAGACTACTACATAATAATACAATTGGTCCCAGATCTGTGTTGATTTGCACAAACATGGTGTCTTTTTGTCAGATTGCTCTCTGTTTGCACTTTGCAGAAGTGTATATGTATTGGATAGTGGCCATTCATAGTCAGTGAAAGCATTGTTTCTGTTGTGCATGTTCCAAATCCATTAATCTCGGCAGCTGACAAAATCAGCAGTTCTCGCATCTGATTGAAGGCTCTATGAGTGCGGTGTTTGTGCATTGTGCTGAATGTCCAGCCTTCCATGTTTTACTTATGAATGTTTTGTTTGTGTGGGAGACCCATCCACTGCTCTCCGCACATTCCAAATCAAGTCTTTGTTTAGGAAAATTCCGAACAGGCTTTGTATCTGATCGCAGATGGATCATTCTACCCCTTTTTCAGTGTGGACTTAGGAAGTGACTGTGCTATCTTATGTTGTATTGTATATGTTTTATTACAGCCACAGAGATAATCCATGCCTGTAGTTGCATGTGCAATAACCGTGTAGCTGACTTCTACACTAGTTTTTAGAAGAGGTTGTGTCAATGGTAAAATTATTTATTTAGGATAATCTACTTGTAATTCAAAGAAAGCTCCTTGCTATATTATTATCGATTATGGAACAGACTTACCTTTGTGTTGTGAAGCTACATAATGCAAGTATACATAACCATATGTTCTAATCATCATCACAACATCCACCAGCAGTGTTTTATATAGTCTCACTGATCTAACTGTAAAGAAGCCTTTCTGAGCTGATGGTGAAACCTTATTTCAGTAGACACAGCAAATGCTCTCTTGTTATACCATTGCACTCATTCTGGATTCTCTCAGGGTTTTGCTGTGGATTCTGCACTTAAATCCTAACTGAATCTTCTGATATTCTGCAGTGTATGTACATGAGAGGTTTTTAACTCCACACGTTAATGACTATGGATTAGTGCCTTTTAATTACAGTGGTATTTATCAATCTATGTATAAGTCCACTATCACAACTGCGGCAGAAATGTAGTCTCAACTTCCGGGCACAAATTCTTCATAATTACTATGATGATGATAAATAATACCTAAGGTGAATCTATCTCATGTGAACATAGTCTTATAGCTATAGGCCTTGTTAAAACCAAAAATACATATTTATATACATCTTGATTATTTTTATTCATATATTGGAACTTAGTTATTATGCCACCTCTTCAAGCTAATTAGAGGTGTACTGGGACCTGTGCCATAGGGGGACCAAAAAGTGGCTTTTTTCATAGGAAGTTATCACAGACTTTGAACTGGAGCCTTGAAGCTTCAGGTTTACAACGCTCTTAAAATAGTCCATCCATATCTTTATTTGAGAACTGTACTTTCAAGAAACTTTGCATAAGTCAATAGTACAAGTAACTCTGAGAACATTTGTAATATATTATTAATCATGTTCCTTCCACACCTATAAGTCACATCTCCCCCCCCCCCCCCATCTCTTGCACTCCTTAATAACTTTGAAAAAGTCATCTCAACTCTCTCTGGCTCAGGCAAGATGGACTACAGCCAATTATGCTGTATAGAGTTTGGAGGGAAGGCAAGGACAGTGGAGTAAAATGAGGAAAAAGACAGAGAGACAAATAAAAGTCATTCTGAGCTTTCTAACAAGTCTTTTACCTCACACCAGAGCTGGATTCATGTCTACACTGATCACTACTGTTGTATAATTTTCTCCATGCTGCTGCTGTTTGTATGTTAAAAAGTAATGAATGGCAGAAATGTATCTCTGTATGGCAGAGATCACAGCAGACTGTCTCCTCCCACCAGCTCAGAGTGGACTGCAAATTAAGTGATAAAGTCTGCATAGTGGAAAACTGATGAAAATGCAGCATAAAAGTCTTATAATGGATAGAAATAGTGTTATTCTTTGTGTACACACACAGGACAATGTATTCTGCAAAGTTATGTGAAAGTATGATTACCCTTTACGTACTTGTCTTGCCTGCCTCTGAACCTGATGCAAGCCTGAATCCTGTTTTTCTACTGTAAAATGCAGGTACATTTCATGGTACAGTACATTGTATTTTTGTATGCTCGTGGTATGCACCCTGGCTGATTGACTTGAGCAAACCATACCACTGGATTAGAGACAGCAAAGAAATCACTCACAAGTTGCGTGACAAGAGTAATGAAATGATTAACAGCTGCATATTTGTTCCTTTGCCTGGGGGCTTCATATTTCCTATGCGATCCTATCTTGTATTGTTAGAAGACGTTGTTTAATCCTTCCATGTTCCGTCTCTTCTGTCTCTCTGCCCTTTATGACTTTCTCACCTCCTATTCTCCCAGGCTAAAACACTTTGCAGATTCTTCCATCTGTTCCATACATCATGTGCATGCAGTAAAAATTCAGCACAGTTCAGTGTAGTCACTCTGCAAAGACTTCAGACAGCAGAGACATTCAAGTCCTCCTATCAATGAAGGACATCTGGAGAGAAGGCTCTGCTCTATTCTAAAAGCTTCCCTCAATGTCACTATATGTACAATGAATATTTTATAAAGTCATTTTAAAGGAATCATTTAGCTGAATGACCAAACATTCTGACTCCATTTGCTCCAAAAAAAGAAAACTCACATTCTTTGCACCACATTTATTAATGTCTTTTAGATACATTTTCCCAGCTTGCTCAACGAACGGAATTTAGCTTGTCCATATTTGGTGCAAATTATTTGTGCAAAGTAAGCCAACTAATAGGTGGTGTAAACTTAGGCTAGGCAGTCTAAGGCTATGTGCACACGTTGCGGATTCTCTGCGGATCTGCAGCGTTTTTTGCGGTGCAGAAACGCTGCAGATCCGCAATTGATTTACAGTACAATGTAAATCAATGAGAAAAAAAAAGCTGTGCACACTTTGCAGAAAATTCGCTGCGGAAACGCTGCAGTTTAAGAGAAGTAGCATGTCACTTCTTTTTTGCGAATCTGCAGCGTTTTTGTACCCATTCCATTATAGAAATCCGCAGGGGTAAAAAACGCAGCAAATCTGCAAAAAAAATGTAACAAAACCGCACAAAAAACTCTGCGGATCCGCACAAAAAAAGCAACAAATCCACAGCTGCGTTTTCTGCCAGGAGAGGCAGAATCCGCACCAGAAATTCCTAAGGCTAATCCACAACTTGTGCACATAGTCCAAAGATGAACCAAATGTATCAAACCATGAACCACTTTGATAAATTTGGCACCTTTTAAGACTCTGTAATTTTTATAATTATATTATTATAGCGCCATTTATTCCATGGCGCTTTACATGTGAGGAGGGGTATACATACTAAAAATGAGTAAAGTAATCTTAAACAATACTTTAAGACTGGTACAGGACCCTGCCTTTGAGGGCTCACAATCTACAAGGGATGGGATACAATAGACGAGGGCAGAGCTGGTCTTGCAGCAGCTTGGTGGAGGGAGGGTTAGTTACTACAGGTTGTAGGTTTGTCGGAAGAGATAGTTCTTCAGGTTCCTTTTGAAGGTTTCCATGGTAGGCGAGAGTCTGATATGTTGGGGTAGGGAGTTCCAGAGTAGGGGGATGCACAGAAGAAATCTTGTATGCGTTTGTGGAAAAGGAGGTAAGAGGGGAGTAGAGAAGGAGATCTTGTGAGGATCGAAGGTTGTGTGCAGGTAAGTACTGAGAGACTAGGTCATAGATGTATGGAGGACACAGGTTGTGGATGGCTTTGTATGCCATGGCTAGGGTTATGTACTGGAGTCTCTGGGCAATGGGGAGCCAGTGAAGGGATTGACAGAGGGGAGAGGCTGGGGAATAGCAGGGGTTATAAGTGGATTACTCAGGCAGCAGAGATTAGAATAGATTGGAGGGTTGTGAGATTGTTAGAAGGCAGGCCACGAAACAGAAGGTTGCATTAGTCAAGGAGGGAGATGATGAGGGATTGACTAGGGTTTTTGCAAATTCTTGGTTGAGGAATGTGCGGATTCGGGAAATATTTCTCAGTTGAAGTCGGCAGGAGGTGGAAAGGGCTTGGATATGTGGTTTGAAGGAGAGATCAGAGTCAAGGATTACCCCAAAGCAGTGAGCTTGTGGGATTGGGGAGAGCAGTAGTGATGAGCGAATATACTCCTTACTCGAGATTTCTCGAGCATGCTCGGGGCTCCTCCGAGTATTTTTTAGTACTGAGACATTTAGTTTTTCTTGCCGCAGCTGAATGATTTACATCTGTTAGCCAGCATAAGTTCATGTGGGGGTTGCCTGGTTGCTAGGGAATCCCCACATGTACTTATGCTGGCTATCAGATGTAAAACATTCAGCTGCGGCAAGAAAAACGAAATCTCTGAGCACTAAAAAAATACTCGGAGGACCCCCAAGCATGCTCAAGAAATCTCGAGTAACGAGTATATTCGCTCATCACTAGAGAGCAGACATTTATTTTAATGGATAGGTCTGTTGGGGGAGTAGAGTGAGATGGGGGAAAGATGATGAATTCTGTTCTGTCCATATTAAGTTTTAGAAGTCTAGCAGAGAAGGATGAAATAGCGGACGTACATTGTGAGATTCTGGTTAGTGGGGAGGTGATAGCTGGTCCAGAGAGGTAGATCTGTGTGTCATAAGCAAAGGGGTGATACGGGAAGCTGCGAGATTCTATGAGCTGTCCCAGGCCAAAGGTGTAAATGGAGAAGAGCAGGGGTCTTAGATCTGAACCTTGGGGGAAACCGACAGATAGAGGGCGACGTGAGGAGGTGGTGTGCGAGTGGGAGATGCTGTAACCTACGTTTGTACTGAATAAAAGATGACATTTTTGTAAATCTATCCCCTTGAATGTACCTACACCAGAAAACTCCCTCCCGATCTTCAGAGAATATCTATGCTGTATGCATTACCTATCTTGCACTGCTCCTGATGAACTGCATGTTTTGAAGTCTAGAACAGCATATGGAATTGAAAAACAGGTAGCGGAGTTACATTAATAAAATTGGATAGTATTCCTTACGGTATATGAGATATTTTTCCTGCTGTAAAAACGACAGTTTTCATAGGCTATATTCATTCGTCCTGTTTTAGATGTGCTTTTCCACACAGGCAAAACCTCTCTTGCTCTCTTGGTAGTAAAATCTTGCTTCAAAAAAACAGGTTTTGCTTAGTTTTTGTTGTGTTTCTTGCTGTGTTTTGGGGTTTTTTTTTTCCTGCGTCAGGGTACATTTTGTTTCTTGTGCATACTGATAAACTTTAGTGCATAAAAAAAATCGGATTCTACCTAATCAGGTTTTTGGCAACAAACACACAACAAAAACTGATACCTGCATTTTTTGGCATTTTTTTTTTGTGTTTTTTTTGCACCACCCATTGCTTTCAGTGGGTGAAATACGCTGAAAGTGACATGCTGCATTTTAAAAGCCATGGTATTGCACATTATACTGAGGACAAAAAACAATATGTCTGCATGAGATTTCTGCAATCTCATAGTCTTTGCTGGTACTGTAAAATGCAGCTGAAGATTTGCATAAAAAAGCATAACAAAAACACTGAAAAAACACGTGTGAACATACCTTTAAGCAGGATCTGTGCAGGCATCAAAGAATGCTGGAAGAGTACAGCTTGAAGCCTAAATAATTGTGAATGCAGCTGTAGATTACATTACAAACAGGGAGCATGTATCAAGGCTTTTTTGCCAATTTTCAGATATCTTTTCTCATGCATTTTTGTGTAGCTTTTCAAGTTTTACACTGGTCTTGCCACTTTTCAAATATGGCCCTGGTTAGCTATGTAAATGAGGTTTTAGCTAAATAAATGAACTGCAACTTTTTTTTAAAGTAAAAAGAGATAGTGTGAAAAGTGGAGAAACATTTATAGACAGAAGTGTAAATTCTTAAGATGCTCCAAATTTATCAAACAGTGTGTGACACTTTGAGAAATTTGTCACAAATAACGGCAACGCAACCACAAGGAAAAGGGACTTTGCATAGTCCTCTCAAAATAATTTCGACCTCCAGTTTCTAGCTTTGAATACGTGTGCCGTCTGCAGTTCTTCATACCAGTGTGGTAACTGGCTGGAAATTCAGTACTATAAGGTACATCAATCCAAAAGGTAGAAAAGCCTTCAAACTACCCACATCTTTTTCTTTTGTGGTTGGACCTTGCTACTTCTCAAACAAGGTCTCCTTGCCCAGCAAATCGCTGAACTTCAGTTTCCTCAAACAAATCCAGGAGAGTGACATCACAAAAGGCCATTTGCGCTGTTCTTTTGCATTTAGGCTTGTCGCTAATGACCTTTTCAGCTCCTCCACTGTTCTTTATGTAAACATTCATTCACGATCACAAGACCTTTACTCCTTTTCATCCTGTTCAACTTTCCCAGCTGTTTCATTGCTTCCTTCCTGTGGCTTTATTTAGTCTTTGTTACTTAATCAACCATTCAAATACCATAGCTATATGTTCATACTCCCCATCTCCTATGCTTGGTTTTTTCATTACTTGGATACATGGAAAGAAATCTGTGTCTGGGCATCTGCTTGGAGAACTCAACTTTTCAACAGATTCCATCACAGTCCATTTCATATGAGTCAATAATAGTCTGTTGTATTTTCATTTCTTTGCTGAAAGAGTTAACTGCAGGACATTAACAACAGTTCAGACATGTGACTGCCAAGTGTGGATATAAAGGCCCTGTAGAGATTTGGTAGGATTGTGCCTCTAGATATGGCTCTGACGTGTTTCTAGAATTCATTCTTCAAAGTTGTATTTTTGCATTAATTACCATAGACAATGCTTTGGCCTTCACTTATTGAGGATCATAATTATCTGCGAGCTCCTATATTCCACAGTTTACAGTACAGAAACCTCTAGACATCTCCACCAGAAACCACCTTTGAGAGATCATCTGCTGCAAAGCCGCACCACACCAAATTTAGCGGATACTGGTGTAGACAATTGGTTGCTGCAGATTTGATCATGTCTAAAAGAGTACTTAGAGGTTGTCCACTACTTTTTCATTGATGAC
The DNA here is from genome assembly GCF_032444005.1 of Ranitomeya imitator. Taxonomy (NCBI): domain Eukaryota; kingdom Metazoa; phylum Chordata; class Amphibia; order Anura; family Dendrobatidae; genus Ranitomeya; species Ranitomeya imitator. Next base: position 985,639,048 of record NC_091282.1, read on the forward strand.
CATCTTTAGGATAAGTCATGAATGTCTGATCGGTCGGGATTCGACACCCAGCACCGCTGCTGATCAGTTGTTATCGGTGCTGGTGGCAGGAGCTTCTCGATTCTGGAGCTGCCTCATCTTCTGGTAGTGGCCTCGGCGGGGTGCTACACGTCTACCTCCTATTGATGTGAATAGGAGATGGCAGTGTAGTACCCTACCGCAGCCATTACCAGAAATCTGAGCAGCTTGGCAATCGAGCAGTTGTGGCCGCTGCTGCTGACACAGTTAACAACCGATCAGACATTGATGACAATGAAAAACTAATGGACCACCTCTTTAATTCTTCTAGGGCTCTCTAGCCTGAATCTTTATGCCTGCTTCCTTCCTAACACATCCTGATGCAATGACTTCTCATCCCATGTGCCTGCTCCTTCCTTTTATTGGATAAAATAGGATGAGGAGGCAGGGCTGTACAGAGAAAGGAAAAAGGTCTGGTCAAAGAAGCCATGGAAGCACCAAGAATAAGTATAGTTGTCAGTTTTCAGCAGTTTGCAAAAATGAGATTTGTTTTGGATTTTAATTTCCCTAAAGAACTGAATAGGAAAAATTTGTAACTAAACCAAAGCAAATAGATCAATGGCTGCACTCAACTGTACTAAAGCAAGGAAATGTGCGATACATGAAATGTGAATAGCTTAATGGCTTGTGAAATCTATGAAAAAACACATGAGATGCAAACACAGTTTATAGGAAGGTCGGAACCAACTGTGTTTGCATCTCATGTGTTTTTTCATAATTTCACAAACCATTAAGCTATTCACATTTCATGTATCGCACATTTCCTTGCTTTAGTACAGTCCATCAATGAGTGTCTTACAATGCTCTGCTGGAATTTTAGACCATTCTTCCTTAGCAAACTGCTCCAGGTCCCTGATATTTGAAGGGTGCCTTCTCCAAACTGCCATTTTTAGATCTCTCCACAGGTGTTCTATGGGATTCAGGTCTGGACTCATTGCTGGACACCTTAAAAGTCTCCAGTGCTTTCTCTCAAACCATTTTCTAGGGCTTTTTGAAGTGTGTTTTGGGTCATTGTCCTTCTGGAAGACCCATGACCTCTGAGGGAGACTCCGCTTTCTCACACTGGGCCCTACATTATGCTGCAAAATTTGTTGGTAGTCTTCAGACTTCATAATGCCATGCACACAGTCAAGCAGTCCAGTGCCAGAGGCAGCAAAGCAACCCCAAAACATCAGGGAACCTCCGCCATGTTTGATTGTAGAGACCGTGTTCTTTTCTTTGAATGCCTCTTTTTTCTCCTGTAAAATCTATGTTGATGCCTTTGCCCAAAAAGCTCTAATTTTGTCTCATCTGACCAGAGACCATTCTTCCAAAACATTTTAGGCTTTTTCGGGTAAGTTTTGGCAAACTCCAGCCTGGCTTTATGTCTCGGGGTAAGAAGTGGGGTCTTCCTGGGTCTCCTACCATACAGTCCCTTTTCATTCAGACGCCGACGGATAGTACGGGTTGACGCTTTTGTACCCTCGGACTGCAGGGCAGCTATAACTTGTTTGGATGTTAGTCGAGGTTCTTTATCCAACATCCGCACAATCTTGCGTTGAAATCTAGGGAGGTTAGCCACAGTGCCATGGGCTTTAAACTTCTTGATGACACTGCGCACAGTAGACACAGGAACATTCAGGTCTTTGGAGATGGATTTGTAGCCTTGAGATTGCTCATGCTTCCTCACAATTTGGTTTCTCAAGTCCTCAGACAGTTCTTTGGTCTTCTTTCTTTTCTCCATGTTCAATGTGGTACACACAAGGACACAGGACAGAGGTTGAGTCAACTTTAATCCATGTCAACTGGCTGCAAGTGTGATTTAGTTATTGCCAACACCTGTTAGGTGCCACAGTTAAGTTACAGGTGCTGTTAATTACACAAATTAGAGAAGCATCACATGATTTTTCGAATAGTGCCAATACTTTTGTCCACCCCCTTTTTTATGTTTGGTGTAGAATTATATCCAATTTGGCTTTAGGACAATTCTTTTTGTGTTTTTTCATTTAAAACAAATTAAATGAAGATAATAATAACAAATAATTTGTGTTTGCAATCATTTTCAGGAAGAAACTGAGTATTATCTGACAGAATTGCAGGGGTGTCAATACTTTTGGCCACAACTGTATGGGAATTTGCTTATGTGGATTTTTCCCCCTGGGGCTTATGGCATGCAGTGCAACTTGCAAATTAATAACAGTGTGTAACCTACACAGTATTAGGATTCGCTCACACGACTTTATAAATCGGATGAGTGCAATCAGATATAAAAAGGGATTGCACTCGGACCAGTGTTATTCAATGAGACTGTGCTAATCAGCGTATTTTTTTTTCATATGTATTCGAGGTGAGAAAAAAATCACAGCAATTTCACTCCAAAATCGGATGGGTGCAAGAAAAAATTGTATGCCATATATCGGCATCCGATTTTTACAAATATATTTAGTGTCCACGTAACCCTTTAAAGAGAAAAAAAAGAGTTTAAACATTTGCAGTGGACAATTAATTTTATTAAATAATTTTTTAATATTTAATTTTTACATATATTTTAAGGTTGTTCTATAGATATGAATTATATATGTATGCATTGTAATAGTGGCATATAGTAAGAGATTTTTATTGTATAGGACCATCATAATTTTTGGTAGATTGGCATAAGTGGTTTTAGTTGATCTTTTTGACATTCAGTCACTTACTGGCATGAATTGTTGGCATAAATCTGTGTTTGGTTATACTTTTGAATTGGGAGGTCTGGAGAACATCACTTATTAATTTGGAATTGAATATGTTCAGGGTGTATGATCCTGACCGAGAACTCCAGTTCCCCATTAAATTGTGTTTCCTACAGGTAAGACATCCAAAATATACCATTGTTTGGTTTTTTTCATTGTCCGCTAGTGGCTGCATTGCATTTCAGACAGCACATACCATTGACTGTTGGAGCAGTTTGTTTATATTTGTAATTGACTTTGCCTACTTTATATTGAACATGATGATTTTTATGGCTACAAATTAACAAACCTCTTTTGCATTGTCAATGTGCAGATTCTTCTTCCACATACAGTTACTATATATTGGGCTGGTTTGGAAGCAACTGATTGGATATCGCTGTAAGCACATGAAAGGTAATGATTAGTGACAAGCGAGTGTACTCGTTGCTCGGGTTTTCCCTAGCACGCTCAGGTGGTCTCCGAGTATTTGTAACTGCTCGGAGATTTAGTTTTTGTTGACGCAGCTGCATGATTTACGGCTGCTAGCCAGCCTGAGTACATGTAGGGGTTGCCTGGTTGCTAGGAAATCTCCACATGTATTCAAGCTGTCTATCAGCTGTAAATCATGCAGCTGAGGCAACGAAAACTGAATCTCCGAGCAGTTACAAATACTCAGAGACCACCCAAGCGTGCTTGGGAAAACCCGAGCAACGAGTATACTCGCTCATTACTAGTAATGATTTACAAGTGCATATGCCGCAAACTTATTTTATTGGATAAATGGGGGAACTTAAAATTCCTTGTGGCTTTCCTGAGATTATATGAACAGGTCAGTATTTATGACAGGCTCAGGTTGTCAATGATACACAATGACATCCTATTTCATTTGATGTCCCACTTGACCTGATACTCTTGAGTGGTGCACCACTCCTCCATGCTGGGCACTACAGCTGTCATGGCAGTTGTACCACAGAAGAGTATTTTGCACGGGTTCAAGTTTAATTACTTTGATACTCTTCGGGGACATGATATTGTTGCCTGATTGAAATAGACAGCTAGGTGGGAACTCAAGTGTAGGTATAGTTTTATGGTTGAAAGAATACACCCACCAGTCTATTGCCTTCAATCTATATTTCAATTGTATTGATCCAGAGGAAGGAAAAAAAAACCATGGGGCAGAAGCTAATTCTTCATGTTAGGGGAAAAACTCCATCCCAACTCAGTCACCTTTGGCAAGTTTTAAAAGACAACATCCACGACCTTACCCAAGTCCATTCTGGATTTTACCGTCTCTTAGAATTTGATCAGATTAGTTTGACAGGACTGATCCGTCATAAACTCATGTAATACACTTTCTGGCCTATAGTTTCCAGGATCAGTTTTCGATCCCCTTTTTTTAACATTGGCTCCACATTTGCTATGCACCAATCGTATGGAGCAGACCCTGTCATTATAGTTACAGTATAATAGTTTAATATTTGAAATAATGGTCTATCACTTAAATCATGCAGATTTTGGAGGAGTATGCCATCCAGACCCAGTGATCATTCTGTATTAGAGGAGACTCTGATCACCCTAGGCTTCTGTTTTTAATTGGATAATGGTGAACTTTGACAGACCCCATTGACTTTAATCAGTATTTGTTGGGTTTAGGGTATTTTCGACACCAAGAAAAGTGTTGCAGACTGCCGAATTCCTGATCTCAAAGGTACTGGCAAGCGAACCTTTTCAAAGTGACGCCATAATACAAAAATAAACTAATGTTTAAACCAGGTTTTTGCGTGTTATGTATTTTTAAATATTTGGCAGTGCTTTTTTTTTACTATCAAGATTTTCATTAACTCCTTAACGCTAAAGCCTGTTTTCACCTTTCTGACATCTCCCTTTATATGATAATAACTATCAAGTTCTTCAACATATCCAGGTAATTGAGATTTGTTTTTTCATGACACATTGTACATGATATTGATAAATTTAAGGTTGATATTATTTGCATTTATTTATGAAACTATCAAAAATTTTACACAAATTTTGAAAAATTCACAATTTCAAACTTTGAATTTTTATGCCCTTAAAACAGAAAGTCTGATCACACAAAATAATTAATGACATATACTACATGTCTGCTTTATATAAGTATCATTCTTGAAAAAAATGATGGAAGCAATTTTTTATTATTTCAATAAAATTTCCAAAACGTATATGTTTAAGAACTACTTTACTTCTGAAGTTACTTCAAGGGGCCTAAATGTCAGAAAACCCACAAACAAGACCCCATTTTAAAATGTGCACCGTATTCAAAACCGCATTCAGAAAGTTTGTTAACCCTTCAGGTTCTTTCCAGGAATGAATTAAAATTCTAAGAGAGAAATTAATAATTGATAATAAAATAAAAGTGGCGCAGGTGTCTAAAAAAGTGTAAATACCTGCAGCAAATGAACAATCACCACAATAATGTAAGGGATACAAAAATAAAATACAATGATTTGCGCTAGTATGACGAGAAGGGTTGTACCAAACTAAATGCAGCGGTAAAACCAGTGGAGTCCACTGAATGGAGTCTAAAAGGTGATTCACTAAAACAAACAGCCTGCCACTGTATTAAGGACACACAGGTTGATTGATTCCAGGACCCAGAATCAGTTAATGAAAAAGTACAAGTAAAGTGATAGTCAATAACTTACTGACAGGCGCTGAAACATACGGTTCGGTGGTTTCAAAATATTCCCAGATGCGGTGAAAGCAGTAGACCAGTTTCTTCCAGACGTTGAGTCGGAGAGCTGCCCCAGCCGGTGGCAGCTACTCCGTCTTTGGGCTCCAGTAAGGGGCGGAGATCCTGTGTGAAAGCGCCACTCGAGGTGCGAGCAGTGAAGGCGGCTCGTCTTGGACCTGCGTGACACAGTGGATCATGTGACCGCCCGCGTGACTTGGAGCTAGGTACGGATCGCGGTAAGGACCAAAACCAACGCATTTCGGAAACACCTGTTTCCTTCCTCAGGGATTAATAATTGTTTTTGTTTTTAAAATGTGGCTTTTGCCCCAATTTTTTCATTTTCTCAAAGGTAAAATTAGAAAATACATTCCACAATTTGTTGTGCAATTTTTCCTGCATATGCTGATACCTGATATGTGTAGAAAAAGGTCAGCACTCAATTAATAATTTAAGAAAAAATATCCATAAAGACTAAGATACAGGACACTTATTTGTTTGCAACCTTTTTTTTTTTTTTTTTTATAAATCTTTTATAAATCCGAAAACTTGATGTGAATAACTGTGTTTTTAATAAAGAAACTGTGACTTTTCAATTATATATCATGTTTCGGCTCATCCTGAGCCTTGATCACATATGGTCACGGTGATCAGAAGAAAACAGTATCAAAGTATACACCAAAGCTGCTGGCAATGGAGAGAGACAGAGTAATTCTGCTTAGGGTATAATGGCAGCTATGTTTGGTTCTTTGATGCCGTCTTTCTTCTTATCACTGTGACTATACAGTATGTGAACAAGGCTCGGAATGCCAGCTTGAGCCTCTGAAGACATGTAAATTAAGTGTGCTCTCCTCGCTACAGTAATGACAAACGTGGACGAGAACTGTGGTTAAGGCACTATGTGAGGCTCAGAAGGGAGGGGGCTTTTTTATTTGGGAGCACAGATTTCTCTAGATTTCTTTTGAGGCAGAACCATGTTGCTTTTTCAGAACCTTTGTACTATCTGTAACATGGAAGCATCCTGCATCTCCATTAAAAGTTGACGGACCTAAGTGGAGACTTGTCTTTTATGAGTCGCGTGCGGGTGTCAGCTGTATGTGACAGATGACACTGCGCAGCAATTGCCACAATCGGTGCTAGCTCCGATCATGGGCATTTAATCCCTCTGATGCCGCTATCAGTAGTGACAGCGGCATAGAGAACAATCACGCAGGGAGAGGGCTCCCTGCGCTCTCCCACTGAAACAACGTGATGCAAGGAGACCTTGCATCCCAAATGGCCACAGGGCTCCTTCCGGGTCCTTCAGTGAGGTGGCTGAAAGCAGGCGCCGGCAAGCCTCCTACACTGCCTGTCAGATCGCTCATCTGACTGTGCTATGCAAAGTGTTAGATCAGCGATCTGACTTAATATAGTGATGTCCCAACCTGGGACAATGTTATTGTTAGGGCTAGCGGAACGCACCAAATAATAAGACTGATAGTGTACGGTGCGTTCGTAGCCCGGGGTCCACCGTGCAGAGATGGAACCTGCTGCTGAGTAATGACGGACTATATGGCGGTACTCATAAGTATACTCGCGTGGGTTAAACTTCAGCCAACGTGAAGGAAGCGATCCTGTTGCGTCACAGGATCGCGGTACCGCACATAGAAGGCGAGCAAGCAGTCAGCGAACTTAACCCCAACTAGGATTGAAGTCCGATTAGACCACTTGCTGGCACAACACCGCAACAGGGTGTGTTAGGCAACTCTTATAATTAGAGCACCGAAGTGCGAACTGTGCCGTGCTGGCAGGCACCACTAAGCACCCAGACGTGGGTCAGGAAGCGCACTACTGGCGCGTGGCGCCGCACTGGCGGTCACAGCAATAGACGCTGATACGTGTGTGACACGTTGAGTGATTTGTCGGGCGCTAGATAGCAGCCATACTCCATACGCGAACAGTCATACAATAGGGTAGGGGTATTTAATGAACGACTTGCACTCACAACAAACACACATATTCAATTGTACACTAGCGCATGGCCGTGCGGTCATGCGCAGTTTATATAATTGCAGGACAGGAAGTGGCCACAGAAACTTTGCCCTTCCAGGGCCTGCCAAGAGGACCAATGGAATGCGCTGCAGAGCCAGAGCACATGACCCTCGATCTCCAACGGGAGATCTTGCTCTGGGCATGCTCAGTGTGCGCAAACAAGGACTTAGTCCCAGGGAAGTCCGCTCGCCGCTGACCAGCACTGACTTTAATGGCAGGAGCTGAAGAAGCAGCAGTAACTCTCTGTACAGAGTGAGAGCGAGCAAGACACTGGGAGCGACGTCCCTGCTGAGCAGACTCCACTGCGGCTGGAGGAGAATGGGAGACCACAGCGGAGATGGATCGAGATTCCCCCTGTGCAGCAGAGGAAACTCGACTCCTAACATTACCCCCCCTCCTAGGGCCCCCCCTCCTTGGGCCTCGCTACGCTGGAAGGCAGCAATGAGCTGTGGGGCCTGAATGTTTTCAGCAGGCTCCCAAGACCTGTCCTCTGGACCATAACCCTTCCAATCCACCAAATAAAACTTTTTGCCGCGTACCACCTTGCACCCCAAAATAGCGTTCACCTCGTAATCGTCCGTAGACGAACCCGATGTCCCGGCAGATGACTCGGAAAACCAGGACATGTATACGGGTTTCAAGAGGGACACATGAAAGGTGTCGGTGATACCCAAGCATGGAGGAAGAGCCAGGCGGTAGACCACAGGATTAACCTGTTCGAGAACCTTGAAGGGACCCAAGTAGCGAGGAGCAAACTTAGTGGACTCAACTCGCAGCCTGATGTTACGGGCGGAGAGCCACACCAAGTCGCCAGGGGCAAAAGTCGGAGCGGGGCGCCGATGAACATCGGCGGAGGACCTCATTCTCTCCTTGGAGGCCCGAATGGCATCCTGCGTGAGATCCCAAATGTCCCGTGCCTCCACAGCCCAGTCTGCCACCCTGGGATCAGCGGAAGACACAGGCATGGGCACAGGAATACGCGGATGCTGGCCGTAATTTAAGAGGAATGGAGTCTGACCGGTGGAGTCGGCTACGGCATTGTTAAGTGCAAACTCTGCCCACGGTAGCAAGGATGCCCAGTCATCCTGTCTGGCAGAAACAAAATGTCGCAGATATGTGACCAAGGTCTGGTTGGCCCTTTCTACCAACCCATTCGTCTCGGGATGATATGCCGAAGAGAGATTTAACTCAATACTGAGTAGACGACATAGCTCCCTCCAGAATCGAGACGCAAACTGGGGACCCCGGTCACTAACAATTTTGTCTGGCATACCGTGTAAGTGAAAGATATGCTTGATAAACAAGACAGCCAACGCCCGTGCAGATGGTAGCCGTGGAAGAGGCACCAAATGCACCATTTTGGAAAAATGATCGGTGATCACCCAGATAATGGTGCAATTACGAGACTTGGGTAAGCCAACCACAAAGTCCATCCCGACCATCTCCCAGGGCCTGTCAGCCACGGGCAGAGGATATAGCAAACCAGCTGGCCGTTGCCGAGGAGTCTTGTTCCTGGCGCAAGAGACACACGCCCGAACGTACTCCGCGACATCACGAGCCATATGCGGCCACCAGTATGTCCTCGCCAGTAACTCTGATGTCCTTTTAGTACCAAAATGTCCACCCACCCAGGACGAGTGCGCCCAAGAGAGAACCTCCGGTCGCAAACTAGATGGAACAAAAGTCTTGCCCGGGGGCACAGACTCCAGCGAAACCGGGGCCACGGTTCTCAAACTCTCGGTGGGGACAATAAGCCGAGGCTCCTCCTCCTCCTCCACAGATGACACAACGGAGCGAGAGAGAGCGTCGGCCCGAATGTTCTTCTCCCCAGAAAGGAAATGGAGGGTGAAATGAAACCGGGAGAAGAACAAGGACCATCTGGCCTGGCGAGAATTCAACCGCTGAGCTGTCTGCAGATACACCAAATTTTTGTGATCTGTGAAGACTTGGAAGGGAAAACGTGCTCCCTCCAAGAGATGTCTCCACTCCGAGAAAGCCAACTTCATGGCTAGCAACTCCCTGTCCCCGATGGAATAATTCCTCTCTGCTGGTGCGAAGGTCTTGGAGAAAAAGAAGCAAGGATGCTTCCGACCTTGAGCATCCTTTTGGAAGAGGACTGCTCCAGCACCAACAGAAGAGGCATCCACCTCCATGATAAATGGCTTATCAACATCGGGGCGATGAAGAATGGGAGCGCTAGCGAAGTGTGACTTTATAGAGATAAAAGCCTTGGAGACCTCCTCAGACCACAATTTGGGATTCGCCCCCTTCTTGGTGAGGGCAACCAAGGGAGCTACCAAAATTGAGAAATGCGGGATGAACTGGCGATAATAATTGATGAACCCCATAAAGCGCTGCACCGCTTTAAGAGAATGGGGTTCCTGCCAGTCCATCACAGCCTGTAGTTTGGCAGGATCCATAGCCAATCCCTGGGCTGAGATGATGTAGCCTAGGAAAGGTAAGGACTCCTGCTCAAACATACACTTCTCCAACTTGGCATAGAGGGAGTTTGCCCGTAGGAGGTCGAAGACTTTGCAAACATCTCTCCGGTGGGTGTCAATATCTGGAGAGTAGATGAGAATATCATCCAGATAGACTACGACCGAGGTGGAAAGCATATCCCGGAAGATATCGTTCACAAAGTCTTGGAAAATGGCTGGGGCATTACAGAGCCCAAAGGGCATCACCAGATATTCATAGTGCCCATCCCTGGTGTTAAAAGCCGTCTTCCATTTTTCCCCCTAACGGATGCGAATCAGGTTGTAAGCACCCCGCAGATCTAATTTAGTAAATACCCTTGCTCCCCGAAGCCTATCAAACAGTTCAGATATCAAAGGCAAAGGGTATTTATTCTTAACGGTGATGGCGTTAAGACCCCTGTAGTCTATGCATGGACGCAATTCCCCACTCTTCTTCTGCACGAAGAAGAACCCTGCCCCAGCAGGTGACACTGACTTCCTGATGAACCCTCTTGCCAGATTTTTCTGGATGTACTGTGACATTGCCTCCGTCTCCGGGAGAGATAGCAGATAGACTCGACCCCGGGGAGGCTCAGCACCAGGCAAGAGGTCAATAGGACAGTCATAGGGACGATGGGGCGGGAGGGTCTACGCCGCCTTTTTGGAGAATACGTCTGCATACGACCAATACTGCTTGGGGAGAGAGGAAAGATCTGCGGGTACCTCAGTTGTAGCTACCTGAACGCACTCCCTCTGGTACCGTAGCCAAGGTATTCCCAACAGGACTTCATCAATTCCCTCTGGAATGACGAGCAGAGAAATAATCTCCTGATGAGATGGCGACATGGACAGAGTAAAAGGGATGGTCTGGTGAGTTATCTGTGAGGGCAGAGTCGACCCATTCACCACTCGTACCGTTACAGGTTGAGCTAGCATAACCAGAGGTATTGCGTGGCGTTGGGCGAAGGCAGAAGACATAAAATTGCCCTCCGCCCCAGAATCCACGCAGAGCTCTACCGAGTGGGAGAATGAGCCTAAAGTAATTGTCCCCTTAAAGGACAATTTAGAGGCAAACGTCGCCGTGTCTAGTGTACCTCCACCTACGACCACTAGACGCTGACGTTTCCTCGACCGCTGAGGACATCTGGTGGCTAAATGTCCAGACTGCTGGCAAACATGACAGACCCTGAGTGCACAAGCGGTCCGGGACTTAGGTCCCGCTTGTGACACTTCCCTGGCCTCATGTGACTCAGGAACCAGGACCGGAGATTCCAGAGGTTTGGCGAAAGTAGGAGCCAGCCGAAACCTCTGCCTACACTGGGCTCGCTCTAACCTCCGCTCGTTAAAACGGAGGTCAATTCGAGTGGAGACTGTTATTAACTCCTCCAGTGTGGCAGGAATCTCCCTAGTGGCCAGAGCGTCCTTTACATGGTCAGCCAAGCCCCTCCAAAATATGGGGATAAGAGCTTTATCCGACCATTCCAGCTCAGATGCTAAAGTGCGGAATTGGACGGCAAAATGACTGACCAAGGACTCACCCTGAGTTAATGCCAGCAGTTGGAGCGCAGTGTCATGGGTGACTTGAGGTCCTAAAAAGACCTGTTTTAAAGTGCTCAAAAACAGAGGAGCACTCTGCACCACATGATCGCCACGCTCCCACAGCGGCGTAGCCCATTCCAACGCCCTGTCCGACAATAGAGACACAATAAATCCCACCTTAGCCCGCTCTGTGGGGAAACGTGCAGCCAGAAGCTCGAGATGAATAGAGCACTGACTCACGAATCCCCTACAAAATTTGCTATTACCAGAAAATTTTTCTGGCAGCGGGAGGCGAGAAAATGTCGGAACAGGGGTGGCAATGGACAAAGTTGCTGCAGCCACGCTGGCAGCCTGTACAGCAACTGCGGTAACATCCACAGCTGGGGTTGCGCTCTCGAGAGCCGCCAACCTACCCTCCAGCTGCTGTATATACCGCAGGGATTGCTGTTTGTCCGTCATCACTAGCCAGACCCTGGCGCTAGTGTAATGTTAGGGCTAGCGGAACGCACCAAATAATAACACTGATAGTGTACGGTGCGTTCGTAGCCCGGGGTCCACCGTGCAGAGATGGAACCTGCTGCTGAGTAATGACGGACTATATGGCGGTACTCATAAGTATACTCGCGTGGGTTAAACTTCACCCAACGTGAAGGAAGCGATCCTGTTGCGTCACAGGATCGCGGTACCGCACATAGAAGGTGAGCAAGCAGTCAGCGAACTTAACCCCAACTAGGATTGAAGTCCGATTAGACCACTTGCTGGCACAACACCGCAACAGGGTGTGTTAGGCAACTCTTATAATTAGAGCACCGAAGTGCGAACTGTGCCGTGCTGGCAGGCACCACTAAGCACCCAGACGTGGGTCAGGAAGCGCACTACTGGCGCGTGGCGCCGCACTGGCGGTCACAGCAATAGACGCTGATACGTGTGTGACACGTTGAGTGATTTGTCGGGCGCTAGATAGCAGCCATACTCCAAACGCGAACAGTCATACAATAGGGTAGGGGTATTTAATGAACGACTTGCACTCACAACAAACACACGTATTCAATTGTACACTAGCGCATGGCCGTGCGGTCATGCGCAGTTTATATAATTGCAGGACAGGAAGTGGCCACAGAAACTTTGCCCTTCCAGGGCCTGCCAAGAGGACCAATGGAATGCGCTGCAGAGCCAGAGCACATGACCCTCGATCTCCAACGGGAGATCTTGCTCTGGGCATGCTCAGTGTGCGCAAACAAGGACTTAGTCCCAGGGAAGTCCGCTCGCCGCTGACCAGCACTGACTTTAATGGCAGGAGCTGAAGAAGCAGCAGTAAGGCTACGTTCACATTAGCGTTCCGCTAATGTGCGTCGCTGTTGCGTCGGCGACGCAGCGGCGACGCGCCCCTATGTTTAACATGGGGGACGCGTGCTTTTTTTTGTTGCGTTTTCCGACACGTGCGTCGTTTCCGACGCTGGCGTCGGACGCAAGAAAATGCAACAAGTTGCATTTTTCGTGCGTCCGATTTTCGTCAAAAAACGACGCACGCGTCGAAAAACGCAGCGTTTTTGCGTGCGTTTGCGCGCGTTTTTTTGTGCGTCGTGCGTTGCGTCGCCGACGCAGCGGCGCGCAACGCTAATGTGAACGTAGCCTAACTCTCTGTGAGAGCGAGCAAGACACTGGGAGCGACGTCCCTGCGGAGCAGACTCCACTGCGGCTGGAGGAGAATGGGAGACCGCAGCGGAGACGGATCGAGATTCCCCCTGTGCAGCAGAGGAAACTCGACTCCTAACAGTTATAAACTTAAAAAAAATTAGAATGTATAAAAATATTGAAAAAAAAATAATCCCCAAATAAACAAAACAAAAATATTTTTCCAATAAATCCATTAATTTATGGAAATAAAAGTACACATATTTGGTATCCCCACGTCCGTAACGACCCGCTCTATAAAACTATCACACTAGTTAACCCAACCCCTTCAGTAAACACTGTAAAAAAAGAGGCAAAAAACAATGCTTTATCATCATACCACCGAACAAAAAGTGCAATAAAACGCGATCAAAAAGACAGATATAAATAAAAATTGTACCGCTGCAAACGTCATCTTGTCCCGCAAAAAAACAAACTGCCATACAGCTCCATCAGCAGAAAAATAAAAAAGTTATAGCTCACACAATAAAGTGATGCAAAAACAATTATTTTTTTACATAAAATAGTTTTTATTGTGTAAAAGCTCCAAAACCTTAACCCCTTCATGACCTTGGGATTTTTCGTTTTTCCGTGTTCGTTTTTCACTCTCCTCCTTCCCAGAGCCATAACTTTTTTATTTTTTTCCGTCAATTTGGCCATGTGAGGGCTTATTTTTTGCGGGACGAGTTCTACTTTTGAACGACATCATTGGTTTTAGCATGTCGTGCACTAGAAAACGGGAAAAAAATTCCAAGTGCGGTGAAATTGCAAAAAAAGTGCAGTCCCACACTTGTTTTTTGTTTGGCTTTTTTGCTAGGTTCATTAAATTCTAAAACTGACCTGACATTATGATTCTCCAGGTCAGTACGAGTTCATAGACACCTAACATTACTAGGTTATTTTTTACCTAAGTGGTGAAAACAAATTCCAAACTTTGATAAGGAAAAAAAATAAATAAATTGCGCCATTTTCCGATACTCGTAGCGTCTCCATTTTTCGTGATCTGGGGTCAGTTGAGGGCTTATTTTTTGCGTGCCGAGATGACGTTTTTAATGATAGCATTTTGGTGCAGATACGTTCTTTTGATCGCCCGTTATTGCATTTTAATGCAATGTCGCGGCGACCTAAAAAATGTAATTCTGGCATTTCGAATTTTTTTCTTGCTACGCCGTTTAGCGATCAGGTTAATGCTTTTTTTTAATTGATAGATCGGGCGATTCTGAGCGCGGCGATACCAAATATGTGTAGATTTGATTTTTTTATTGATTTATTTTGATTGGGGCGAAAGGGGGGTGATTTAAACTTTCATATTTTTTTTATGTTTTTCACATTTTTTTTAACTTTTTTCTTTTACTTTTGCCATGCTTCAGTAGCCTCCATGGGAGGCTAGAAGCAGGCACAGCACGATCTGCTCTGCTACATAGCAGCGATCTGCTGATCGCTGCTATGTAGCAGAAATGGAGGTGTGCTGTTAGCGCCGACCACAGGGGGGAGCTCACAGCCACCGGTGATCAGTAACCATAGAGGTCTCTAGGACCTCTATGGTTACCATCCTGACGCATCGCCGACCCCCGATCATGTGACGGGGTCGGCGATGACGTCATTTCCGGCCGCCCGGCCGTAAGCGGTAGTTAAATGCCGCTGTCTGCGTTTGACAGCGGCATTTAACTAGTTAATAGGTGCGGGCAGATCGCGATTCTGCCCGCGCCTATTACGGGCACATGTCAGCTGTTCAAAACAGCTGACATGTCCCGGCTTTGATGCGGGCTCACCGCGGAGCCCTGCATCAAAGCAGGGGATCTGACCTCGGATGTACTATCCCGTCCGAGGTCAGAAAGGGGTTAAAAAAAGATATACGTGAGGTATCGCTGTAATCGTACTGACCTGAAGAATGAAACGGTCTTATCAATTTTACCACACGCGGAACGGTATAAATTCCCCCACCCGAAAGAAATTCATGAATTGCTGGTTTTTGTTCATTCTGCCTCCCAAAAATCGGAATAAAAAGCGATCAAAAAATGTCATGTGCCCAAAAATGGTACCAATAAAAACGTCAACTCGCCCCACAAAAAACAAGACCTCACATGACTCTGTGGGCCAAAATATGGATAAATTATAGCTCTCGAAATGCGATGCAAAAACTTTTTTGCAATAAAAAGCGTCTTTTAGTGTGTAACAGCAGCCAATCCTAAAAATCGGCTATAAAAACCCACTATAAATAGTAAATCAAACCCCCCTTTGTCATTCCCCTTAGGAAAAAATAATTTAAAAAAATGTATTTCCATTTTCTCATTAGGGTTAGGGTTGGGGCTAAAGTTAGGGTTGGAGCTAAAGTTAGGGTTGGTGCTAAAGTTAGGGTTTGGGTTTAAGTTAGGGTTGGGGTTAGGGTTTGGATTACGTTTACGGTTGGGATTTGGGTTAGGGGTGTGTCAGGGTTAGGGTTGTGGTTAGGGTTGGGGTTAGGGGTGTGTTGGGGTTAGTGGTGTGGTTAGGGTTGGGATTAGGGTTAGGGATGTGTTCGGGTTAGGGGTGTGGTTAGGGTTGGGACTAGGGTTAGGGTTGGAGTTAGAATTGGGTGGTTTCCACTGTTTAGACACATCAGGGGCTTTCCAAATGCGACTTGGTGTCCAATCTCAATTCCAGCCAATTCTGCAATTTGTGCACCGAAATAGTGGTTTACCCCCACATATGGAGTATCAGCGTACTCAGGACTAATTGGACAACAACTTTTGCAGTCCAATTTCTCCTGTTAGCCCAGTGAAAATAAAAATTTGTGGGCTAAAATCATTTTTGTGAAAAAAAAAAAAAATGATTTTTTTTTTCACGGCTCTGCGTTATAAATTTTAGTGAAACAATTGGGGGTTCAAAGTGCTCACCACACATCTAGATAAGTTCCTTGGGTGGTCTAGTTTCCAAAATGGTGTCACTTGTGGGGGATTTTCATTGTTTAGGTACATCAGGGGCTCTCCAAACGCAACATGGTGTCCGATTTGAATTCCAGGCAATTTTGCATTGAAAAGTCAAACGGCGCTCTGTTGTGAATTCTGTGGCAGAGCTCCCTCCTGTGGTCACAAGTGGTACTTCGGCTGATTCTCTCTGTGAGCTTCCGTTGGTGGAGGAGAGTGATACTGCGGCTTCTGAGTTTCCTTCCTCAGGTGATGTGATGTCGTTAGGTGCTGCTCTATTTAACTCCGCCTAGTGCTTTGATCCTGGCCTCCAGTCAATGTTCTAGTATTGGACCTGTTTCCTCCAGGATCGTTCCTGTGGCCTGCTGCTCTGCATAGCTAAGTTCCGCTTTTGCTTTTTTGTTTGCTATTTTTTCTGTCCAGTTTGTTTAATATTGTTTTCTTGCTTGCTTGAAGCTCTGGGACGCAGAAGGTGTACCTCCGTGCCGTTAGTTCGATACGGAGGGTCTTTTTGCCCCCTTTGCGTGGTTTTTGTAGGGTTTTGTGTTGACCGCAAAGTTACCTTTCCTATCTTCGCTCTGTTCAGAAAGTCGGGCCTCACTTTGCTAAATCTATTTCATCTCTACGTTTGTCTTTTCATCTTAACTCACAGTCATTATATGTGGGGGCTGCCTTTTCCTTTGGGGCATTTCTCTGAGGCAAGGTAGGCTTATTTTCTATCTACAGGCTAGCTAGTTTCTCAGGCTGTGCCGAGTTGCATAGGGAGCGTTAGGCGCAATCCACGGCTGCCTCTAGTGTGGTTGGAGAGGATTAGGGATTGCGGTCAGCAGAGTTCCCACGTCTCAGAGCTCGTTCTATGTTTTTGGGTTATTGTCAGGTCACTGTATGTGCTCTGACTTCTATGTCCATTGTGGTACTGAATTACCTGATCATAACCGTACTGGAGGCCCAAAGTACTAATGATTCTCAATAGAGGGAAAAAAGAAGTTCTGAGACCATTTTTTTTTCTCTGCACTGTGTTTTGCCTTTTTTTTCCCCTAGACATTTGGGTGGTTCAGGACACAGGTGTAGCGATGGACATTAAAGGTCTGTCTTCATGTGTGGATCAGCTCACGGCAAGAGTACAAAATATTCAAGACTTTGTGGTTCAGAATTCTATGTTAGAACCAAGAATTCCTATTCCTGATTTGTTTTTTGGAGATAGAACTAAATTTCTGAGTTTCAAAAATAATTGTAAACTATTTCTGGCTTTGAAACCTCGCTCCTCTGGTGACCCAGTTCAACAAGTTAGGATCATTATTTCTTTTTTACGTGGCGACCCTCAGGACTGGGCATTTTCTCTTGCGTCAGGAGATCCTGCATTAAGTAATATCGATGCGTTTTTCCTGGCGCTCGGATTGCTGTACGATGAGCCTAATTCAGTGGATCAGGCAGAGAAAAATTTGCTGGCTCTGTGTCAGGGTCAGGATGAGATAGAGGTATATTGTCAGAAATTTAGAAAGTGGTCAGTACTCACTCAATGGAATGAAGTTGCGCTTGCAGCTATTTTCAGAAAGGGTCTCTCTGAAGCCCTTAAGGATGTCATGGTGGGATTTCCTATGCCTGCTGGTCTGAATGAGTCTATGTCTTTGGCCATTCAGATCGGTCGACGCTTGCGTGAGCGTAAATCTGTGCACCATTTGGCGTTATTATCTGAGCATAAATCTGAGCGTATGCAGTGCGATAGGACTTTGACCAGAGTTGAACGGCAAGAACACAGACGTCTGAATGGGCTGTGTTTCTACTGTGGTGATTCCACTCATGCTATCTCTGATTGTCCTAAGCGCACTAAGCGGTTCGCTAGGTCTGCCACCATTGGTATGGTAGAGTCAAAATTTCTTTTTTCCGTTACCTTGATCTGCTCTTTGTCATCTTATTCTGTCATGGCATTTGTGGATTCAGGCGCTGCCCTGAATTTGATGGACTTGGAGTATGCTAGGCGTTGTGGGTTTTTATTGGAGCCCTTGCAGTGTCCTATTCCATTGAGAGGAATTGATGCTACGCCTTTGGCCAAGAATAAGCCTCAGTACTGGACACAGCTGACCATGTGCATGACTCCTGCACATCAGGAGGTTATTCGCTTTCTGGTGTTGCATAATCTGCATGATGTGGTCGTGTTGGGGTTGCCATGGCTACAAGTCCATAATCCAGTATTAGATTGGAAATCCATGTCTGTGTCCAGCTGGGGTTGTCAGGGGGTACATGGTGATGTCCCATTTCTGTCTATTTCGTCATCCACCCCTTCTGAGGTTCCAGAGTTCTTGTCTGATTAACGGGATGTATTTGATGAGCCCAAGTTCGATACCCTACCTCCGCATAGGGATTGTGATTGTGCTATCGATTTGATTCCTGGTAGTAAATTGCCAAAAGGTCGACTGTTTAATTTATCTGTGCCTGAGCACGCCGCTATGCGGAGTTATGTGAAGGAGTCCTTAGAGAAGGGGCATATTCGCCCGTCATCGTCGCCATTAGGAGCAGGGTTCTTTTTTGTGGCCAAGAAGGATGGTTCGCTGAGACCTTGTATAGATTACCGCCTTCTAAATAAGATCACGGTTAAATTTCAGTACCCCTTGCCGTTGTTATCTGATTTGTTTGCTCGGATTAAGGGGGCTAGTTGGTTCACCAAGATAGATCTTCGTGGTGCGTATAATCTTGTGCGTATTAAGCGAGGCGATGAATGGAAAACTGCATTTAATACGCCCGAGGGCCATTTTGAGTATCTAGTAATGCCATTCGGACTTGCCAATGCTCCATCAGTGTTTCAGTCCTTTATGCATGACATCTTTCGAGAGTACCTGGATAAATTCCTGATTGTGTACTTGGATGACATTTTGATCTTCTCGGATGATTGGGAGTCTCATGTGAAGCAGGTCAGAACGGTGTTTCAGGTCCTGCGTGCTAATTGTTTGTGAAGGGATCAAAGTGTCTCTTTGGTGTTCAGAAGGTTTCATTTTTGGGGTTCATCTTTTCCCCTTCTACTATCGAGATGGACCCTGTTAACCCCTTCCCAACCTTTGACGCATACGCTGCGTCATGAAAGTCGGTGCCATTCTGACCCATGACGCAGCATATGCGTCATGGAAAGATCGCGTCCCTGCAGATCGGGTGAAAGGGTTAACTCCCATTTCACCCGATCTGCAGGGACAGGGGGAGTGGTAGTTTAGCCCAGGGGGGGTGGCTTCACCCCCTCGTGGCTACGATCGCTCTGATTGGCTGTTGAAAGTGAAACTGCCAATCAGAGCGATTTGTAATATTTCACCTAAAAAAATGGTGAAATATTACAATCCAGCCATGGCCGATGCTGCAATATCATCGGCCATGGCTGGACACACTAATGTGCACCCACCCCACCCCTCCGATCGCCCCCCCAGCCCCCCGATCTGTGGTCTGCTCCCCTCGGTCCTGTGCTCCGCTCCCCCCGTGCTCCAATCACACCCCCCGTGCTCCAATCAAACCGCCCTGCACTCCGATCCCCCCCCGCACAGCAATCCCCCCCCGCACAGCGATTCCCCCCCCGTGCTCCGATCCATCCACCCGCACAGCGATCCCCCACTCCGTGCTCCAATCCACCCCCCCGTGTTCCGATCCACCCCCCGTGCTCCGACGCCCCCCCCCCCGTGCCCTGATCTCCCCCCCTTATACTTACCTGGCCTCCCGGGGACCGTCCGTCTTCTTTCCTGGGCGCCTCCATCTTCCAAAATGGCGGGCGCATGTGCAGTGCGCCCGCCGAATCTGCCGGCCGGCAGATTCGTTCCAGAGTGAATTTTGATCACTGAGATAGGTTATATCTCAGTGATCAAAATAAAAAAAAAAAGTAAATGACCCCCCCCCCCCCCCCCCTTTGTCACCCCCATAGGTAGGGACAATAAAAAAAATAATTTTTTTTTTCCACTAAAAGGTTGGGGTAAGAACTAGGGTTAGGGGTAGGGTTAGGGGTAGGGTTAGGGTTAGGGTTAGGGGTAGGGTTAGGGGTAGGGTTAGGGTTTCGGTATGTGCACACGTATTCTGGTCTTCTGCGGATTTTTCCGCTGCGGATTTGATAAATCCGCAGTGCTAAACCGCTGCGGATTTATGGCGGATTTACCATGTTTTTTCTGCGCATTTCAATGCGGTTTTACAACAGCGATTTTCTATTTGAGCAGTTGTAAAACCGCTGCGGAATCCGCAGAAAGAAGTGACATGCTGCGGAATGTAAACCGCTGCGTTTCCGTGCAGTTTTTCTGCAGCATGTGTACAGCGATTTTTGTTTTCCATAGGTTTGCATTGAACTGTAAACTCATGGGAAACTGCTGCGGATCCGCAGCGTTTTCCGCAGCGTGTGCACATACCTTTAGAATTAGGCTATGTGCACACGGTGCGGATTTGGCTGCGGATCTGCAGCGGATTGGCCGCTGCGGATTTGCAGCAGTGTTCCATCAGGTTTACAGTACCATGTAAACATATGGAAAGCCAAATCCGCTGTGCCCATGGTGCGGAAAATACCGCGCGGGAACGCTGCGTTGTATTTTCCGCAGCATGTCAATTCTTTGTGCGGATTCCGCAGCGTTTTACACCTGTTCCTCAATAGGAATCCGCAGGTGAAATCCGCACAAAAAACACTGGAAATCCACGGTAAATCCGCAGGTAAAACGCAGTGCCTTTTACCCGCGGATTTTTCAAAAATGGTGCTGAAAAATCTCATACGAATCCGCAACGTTGGCACATAGCCTTAGGGCTAGGGTTGGGTTGGAATTAGGGTTGTGGTTAGGGTTAGGGGTGTGTTGGGGTTACGGGTGTGTTGGGGTTAGGGTTGTGATTAGGGTTACGGCTACAGTTGGGATAAGGGTTAGGGGTGTGTTGGAGTTAGAATTGAGGGGTTTCCACTGTTTAGGCACATCAGGGGGTCTCCAAACGCAACATGGCGCCACCATTGATTCCAGCCAATCTTGTATTCAAAAAGTCAAATGGTGCTCCCTCACTTCCGAGCCCCGACGTGCACCCAAACAGTGGTTTACCCCCACATATGGGGTACCAGCATACTCAGCACAAACTGCGCAACAATTATTGGGGTCCAATTTCTCCTGTTACCCTTGTGAAAATAAAGAAATGCTTGCTAAAACATCATTTTTGAGGAAAGAAAAATGATTTTTTATTTTCACGGCTCTGCGTTGTAAACGTCTGTGAAGCACTTGGGGGTTCAAAGTGCTCACCACATATCTAGATAAGTTCCTTGGGGGGTCTAGTTTCTAAAATGGGGTCACGTGTGGGGGGTTTCTACTGTTTAGGCACACCAGGGGCTCTGCAAACGCAATGTGACGCCCGCAGACCATTCCATCAAAGTCTGCATTTCAAAACGTCACTACTTCCCTTCTGAGCCCCGACGTGTGCCCAAACAGTGGTTTACCCCCACATATGGGGTATCACCGTACTCAGGAGAAACTGGACAACAAATATTGGGGTCAAATTTCTCCTGTAACCCTTGGGAAAATAAAAAATTCTGGGCTAAATAATTATTTTTGAGGAAAGAAAACGTATTTATTATTTTCACGGCTCTGCATTATAAACTTCTATGAAGCACTTGGGGGTTCAAAGTGCTCACCACACATCTAGATAAGTTCCTTTCGGGGTCTAGTTTCCAAAATGGGGTCACTTGTGGGGGGTTTCTACTGTTTAGGCACATCAGGGGCTCTGCAAACGCAACGTGACGCCCACAGAGCATTCCATCAAAGTCTGCATTTCAAAACGTCACTACTTCAATTCCGAGCCCCGGCATGTGCCCAAACAGTAGTTTACCCCCACATATGGGGTATCTCCGTACTCAGGAGAAACTGGACAACAAATATTGGGGTCAAATTTCTCCTGTTACCCTTGGGAAAATTAAAAAATTCTGGGCTAAATAATTATTTTTGAGGAAAGAAAACGTATTTATTATTTTCACGGCTCTGCATTATAAACTTCTGTGAAGCACTTGGGGGTTCAAAGTGCTCACCACACATCTAGATAAGTTCCTTTCGGGGTCTAGTTTCCAAAATAGGGTCACTTGTGGGGGGTTTCTACTGTTAAGCCACATCAGGGGCTCTGCAAACGCAACGTGACGCCCACAGAGCATTCCATCAAAGTCTGCATTTCAAAACGTCACTACTTCACTTCCGAGCCTCGGCATGTGCCCAAACAGTGGTTTACCCCCACATATGGGGTATCAGCGTACTCAGGAGAAACTGGACAACAACTTTTGGATCCAATTTCTCCTGTAACCCTTGGGAAAATAAAAAATTCTGGGCTAAATAATTATTTTTGAGGAAAGAAAACGTATTTATTATTTTCACGGCTCTGCATTATAAACTTCTATGAAGCACTTGGGGGTTCAAAGTGCTCACCACACATCTAGATAAGTTCCTTTCGGGGTCTAGTTTCCAAAATGGGGTCACTTGTGGGGGGTTTCTACTGTTAAGCCACATCAGGGGCTCTGCAAACGCAACGTGACGCCCACAGAGCATTCCATCAAAGTCTGCATTTCAAAATGTCACTACTTCACTTCCGAGCCCCGGCATGTGCCCAAACAGTGGTTTACCCCCACATATGGGGTATCAGCGTACTCAGGAGAAACTGGACAACAACTTTTGGGGTCAAATTTCTCCTGTTACCCTTTGTAAAATAAAAAATTGCAGGCTAAAATATCATTTTTGAGAAAATATTTTTTTTTTTTTTTTCATGGCTCTGCGTTATAAACTTCTGTGAAGCACTTGGGGGTTCAAAGTCCTCACCACACATCTAGATTAGTTCCTTTGGGGGTCTAGTTTCCAAAATGGGGTCATTTCTGGGGGATCTCCAATGTTTAGGCACACAGGGGCTCTCCAAACATGACATGGTGTCCGCTAATGATTAGAGCTAATTTTCCATTTAAAAAGCCAAAAGGCGTGCCATCCCTTCCGAGCCCTGCCGTGCGCCCAAACAGTGGTATACCCCCACATATGGGGTATCAGCGTACTCAGGACAAACTGGACAACAATATTTGGGGTCCAATTTCTCCTATTATCCTTGGCAAAATAGGAAATTCCAGGCTAAAAAATCATTTTTGAGGAAAGAAAAATTATTTTTTATTTTCATGGCTCTGCGTTATAAACTTCTGTGAAGCACCTGGGGGTTTAAAGTGCTCAATATGCATCTAGATAAGTTCCTTGGGGGGTCTAGTTTCCAAAATGGGGTCACTTGTGGGGGAGCTCCAATGCATAGGCACACAGGGGCTCTCCAAACGCGACATGGTGTCCGCTAACAATTGGAGCTAATTTTCCATTCAAAAAGTCAAATGGCGCGCCTTCC
Source organism: Ranitomeya imitator (assembly GCF_032444005.1). Classification (NCBI taxonomy): domain Eukaryota; kingdom Metazoa; phylum Chordata; class Amphibia; order Anura; family Dendrobatidae; genus Ranitomeya; species Ranitomeya imitator. The sequence goes on from NC_091282.1 coordinate 985,662,452, forward strand.
CTTCCGAGCCCTGCCGTGTGCCCAAACAGTGGTTTACCCCCACATATGAGGTATCGGCGTACTCGGGAGAAATTGCCCAACAAATTTTATGATCCATTTTATCCTACTGCCCATGTGAAAATGAAAAAATTGAGGCGAAAAGAATTTTTTTGTGAAAAAAAAGTACTTTTTCATTTTTACAGATCAATTTGTGAAGCACCTGAGGGTTTAAAGTGCTCACTAGGCATCTAAATAAGTTCCTTGGGGGGTCTAGTTTCCAAAATGGGGTCACTTGTGGGGGAGCGCCAATGTTTAGGCACACAGGAGCTCTCCAAACGCGACATGGTGTCCGCTAACGATGGAAATAATTTTTCATTCAAAAAGTCAAATGGCGCTCCTTCCCTTCCGAGCCTTACCATGTGCCCAAACAGTGGTTTACCCCCACATATGAGGTATCGGCGTACTCAGGAGAAATTGCCCAACACATTTTAGGATCCATTTTATCATGTTGCCCATGTGAAAATGAAAACATTGAGGCTAAAAGAATTTTTTTGTGAAAAAAAAGTACTTTTTCATTTTTACGGATCAATTTGTGAAGCACCTGGGGTTCAAAGTGCTCACTATGCATCTAGATAAGTTCCTTGGGGCGTCTAGTTTCCAAAATGGGGTCACTTGTGGGGGAGCTCCAATTTTTAGGCACACGGGGGCTCTCCAAACGTGACATGGTGTCCGCTAAAGAGTGGAGCCAATTTTTGATTCAAAAAGTCAAATGGCGCTCCTTCCCTTCCAAACCCTGCCGTGTGCCCAAACAGTGGTTTACCCCCACATATGAGGTATCAGCATACTCAGGACAAATTGGACAACAACTTTCGTGGTTCAGTTTCTCCTTTTACCATTGGGAAAATAAAAAAATTTTTTGCTAAAAGATAATTTTTGTGACTAAAAAGTTAAATGTTCATTTTTTCCTTCCATGTTGCTTCTGCTGCTGTGAAGCACCTGAAGGGTTAATGAACTTCTTGAATGTGGTTTTGAGTACCTTGAGGGGTGCAGTTTTTAGAATGGTGTCACTTTTGGGTATTTTCAGCCATATAGACCCCTCAAACTGACTTCAAATGTGAGGTGGTCCCTAAAAAAAATGGTTTTGTAAATTTCGTTGTAAAAATGACAAATCGCTGGTCAAATTTTAACCCTTATAACTTCCTAACAAAAAAAAATGTTGTTTCCAAAATTGTGCTGATGTAAAGTAAACATGTGGGAAATGTTATTTATTAACTATATTGTGTCACATATCTCTCTGGTTTAACAGAATAAAAATTCAAAATGTGAAAATTGTGAAATTTTCAAAATTTTCGCCAAATTTCCGTTTTTATCACAAATAAACGCAGAATTTATTGACCTAAATTTACCACTAACATGAAGCCCAATATGTCACGAAAAAACAATCTCAGAACCGCTAGGATCCGTTGAAGCGTTCCTGAGTTATTACCTCATAAAGGGACACTGGTCAGAATTGCAAAAAACGGCAAGGTCTTTAAGGTCAAAATAGGCTGGGTCATGAAGGGGTTAAGGTCCAAGCCATCCATGATTGGACTCAGCCAACATCTCTGAAAAGTCTGCAAAAGTTCCTGGGCTTTGCTAATTTTTATCGTCGCTTCATCTGCAATTTTTCTAGTATTGCTAAACCATTGACCGATTTGACCAAGAAGGGTGCTGATGTGGTCAATTGGTCTTCTGCTGCTGTGGAAGCTTTTCAAGAGTTGAAGCGTCGTTTTTCTTCTGCCCCTGTGTTGTGTCAGCCAGATGTTTCGCTTCCATTCCAGGTCGAGGTTGATGCTTCTGAGATTGGAGCAGGGGCTGTTTTGTCGCAGAGAAGTTCTGATTGCTCGGTGATGAAACCATGCGCCTTCTTTTCCAGGAAGTTTTCGCCTGCTGAGCGAAATTATGATGTTGGCAATCGAGAGTTACTGGCCATGAAGTGGGCATTCGAGGAGTGGCATCATTGGCTTGAAGGAGCTAAGCATCGCGTGGTGGTCTTGACTGTTCATAAGAACTTGACTTATCTCGAGTCTGCCAAGCGGTTGAATCGTAGACAGGCTTGTTGGTCGCTGTTTTTTGCCCGTTTTGACTTTGTGATTTCGTACCTTCCGGGCTCTAAAAATGTGAAGGCGGATGCTCTGTCTAGGAGTTTTGTGCCCGACTCTCCGGGTTTATCTGAGCCGGCGGGTATTCTCAAAGAGGAAGTAATTGTGTCTGCCATCTCCCCTGATTTGCGGCGGGTGCTGCAAAAATTTCAGGCTAATAAACCTGATCGTTGCCCAGTGGAGAGACTGTTTGTCCCAGATAGGTGGACGAATAAAGTTATCTCTGAGGTTCATTGTTCGGTGTTGGCTGGTCATCCTGGAATCTTTGGTACTAGAGAGTTAGTGGCTAGATCCTTTTGGTGGCCATCTCTGTCGCGGGATGTGCGTTCTTTTGTGCAGTCCTGTGGGATTTGTGCTCGGGCTAAGCCCTGCTGTTCTCGTGCCAGTGGGTTGCTTTTGCCCTTGCCGGTCCCGAAGAGGCCTTGGACACATATCTCTATGGATTTTATTTCAGATATTCCCGTCTCTCAAAAGATGTCAGTCATTTGGGTGGTCTGTGATCGCTTCTCTAAGATGGTCCATTTGGTACCCTTGTCTAAATTACCTTCCTCCTCTGATTTGGTGCCATTGTTCTTCCAGCATGTGGTTCGTTTACATGGCATTCCAGAGAATATCGTTTCTGACAGAGGTTCCCAGTTTGTTTCGAGGTTTTGGCAAGCTTTTTGTGCTAGGATGGGCATTGACTTGTCTTTTTCCTCAGCTTTCCATCCTCAAACTAATGGCCAGACCGAACGAACCAATCAGACCTTGGAAACATATCTGAGATGCTTTGTTTCTGCTGATCAGGATGACTGGGTGTCCTTTTTGCCTTTGGCTGAGTTCGCCCTTAATAATCGGGCCAGCTCGGCTACCTTGGTTTCGCCGTTTTTCTGCAACTCTGGGTTCCATCCTCGTTTCTCTTCAGGGCAGGTTGAGTCTTCGGACTGTCCTGGTGTGGATACTGTGGTGGACAGGTTGCAGCAGATTTGGACTCATGTAGTGGACAATTTGACCTTGTCCCAGGAGAAGGCTCAACGTTTCGCTAATCGCAGACGCTGTGTGGGTCCTCGACTTCGTGTTGGGGATTTGGTTTGGTTATCTTCTTGTCATATTCCTATGAAGGTTTCCTCTCCTAAGTTTAAACCTCGTTTCATTGGTCCGTATAGGATTTCTGAGGTTCTTAATCCTGTGTCTTTTCGTCTGACCCTTCCAGATTCTTTTTCCATACATAACGTATTCCATAGGTCATTGTGGAGAAGATTTTGGATTCTCATGTTTCAAGACGGAAACTTCAGTTTCTGGTTAAGTGGAAGGGTTATGCTCAGGAAGATAATTCCTGGGTCTTTGCCTCTGATGTCCATGCTCCCGATCTTGTTCGTGCCTTTCATATGGCTCATCCTGGTCGTCCTGGGGGCTCTGGTGAGGGTTCGGTGACCCCTCCTCAAGGGGGGGTACTGTTGTGAATTCTGTGGCAGAGCTCCCTCCTGTGGTCACAAGTGGTACTTCGGCTGATTCTCTCTGTGAGCTTCCGTTGGTGGAGGAGAGTGATACTGCGGCTTCTGAGTTTCCTTCCTCAGGTGATGTGGTGATGTCGTTAGGTGCTGCTCTATTTAACTCCACCTAGTGCTTTGATCCTGGCCTCCAGTCAATGTTCTAGTATTGGACCTGTTTCCTCCTGGATCGTTCCTGTGGCCTGCTGCTCTGCATAGCTAAGTTCCGCTTTTGCTTTTTTGTTTGCTATTTTTTCTGTCCAGCTTGTTTAATATTGTTTTCTTGCTTGCTGGAAGCTCTGGGACGCAGAAGGTGTACCTCCGTGCCGTTAGTTCGGTACGGAGGGTCTTTTTGCCCCCTTTGCGTGGTTTTTGTAGGGTTTTGTGTTGACCGCAAAGTTACCTTTCCTATCCTCGCTCTGTTCAGAAAGTCGGGCCTCACTTTGCTAAATCTATTTCATCTCTACGTTTGTCTTTTCATCTTAACTCACAGTCATTATATGTGGGGGCTGCCTTTTCCTTTGGGGTATTTCTCTGAGGCAAGGTAGGCTTATTTTCTATCTTCAGGCTAGCTAGTTTCTCAGGCTGTGCCGAGTTGCATAGGGAGCGTTAGGCGCAATCCACGGCTGCCTCTAGTGTGGTTGGAGAGGATTAGGGATTGCGGTCAGCAGAGTTCCCACGTCTCAGAGCTCGTTCTATGTTTTTGGGTTATTGTCAGGTCACTGTATGTGCTCTGACTTCTATGTCCATTGTGGTACTGAATTACCTTATCATAACAGCGCTCCTTCCCGTCTGAGCTCTGCCATGCATCCAAACAGTGGTTTACACAAACATATTGGGTATCAACGTACTCAGGACAATTTGCACAACAGCTTTTGGGGTCCAATTTCTCCTGTTACCCTTGGTAAAATAAAACAAATTGGATCTGTAGTAAATTTTTTGTGAAAAAAAAGTTAAATGTTCTTTTTTTTTTAAACATTCCAAAAATTCCTGTGAAGCACCTGAAGGGTTAATAAAATTCTTGAATGTGGTTTTGAGTACCTTGAGGGGTGCAGTTTTTAGAATGGTGTCACTTTTTGGGCATTTTTTGTCATATAGGCCCCTCAAAGTCACTTCAAGCGTGAGATGGTCCCTAAAAAAATGGTTTTGCAAGTTTTGTTGTAAAAATGAGAAATCGCTGGTCAACTTTCAACCCTTATAACTTCCTAATAATAAAAATGTTTCCAATATTGTGCTGATGTAAAGCAGACTTGTGGGAAATGTTATTTATTAACTATTTTGTGTGATATGACTCGCTAATTTAAGGGCATAAAACTAAAAGTTTGAAAGTTGTGAAATTTTCGCCATATTTCTGTCTTTTTCTCAAATAAATGCAACTCATATCGAGAAAACAAGTTCAGAATCAGAATTATGCAATTAACTGACAAGGGATGGATGAGGCGTGTGGGGAACTGACAGTGAGCGTGTGGTATATACACCCCCGATTTCAGCACATGGAATACATATATATATATATATATATTAGGGGCAGCACAATGGCGCAGTGGTTAGCACTGCAGCCTTGCAGCGCTGGAGTCCTGGGTTCTAATCCCACTCAGGACAACATCTGCAAAGAGTTTGTATGTTCTCTCCGTGTTTGCATGGGTTTCCTCCGGGTACTCGGTTTCCTCCCACATTCCAAAGCAATACTTATAGGGAATTTAGATTGTGAGCCCCATCGGGGACAGCGATGATGTGTGCAACCTGTAAAGCGCTGCGGAATATGTTAGCGCTATATAAAAATAAAGATTATTATTATATATACTAGATGGTGGCCCGATTCTAACGCATCGGGTATTCTGGAATATATGTAGTTTATTTATGAAGATTTTAGAATAATAAAATGAATACACAGAATTCGGTTGGCCGGGCGCGACCAATTAGAGAAGCATGGTTCAAATCCAGCGTCAATTCGCGGCCGGAGTGCGCCTGTCGCTGATTGTTCGCGGCCGGCCACGTAGTATATAGCACAGCCACGTAGTATATAGCAATCCACATAGCATATAACAGCCACGTAGCATATAACACAGCTCACGTAGTATATAACAGCCCACGCAGTATATAGCACAGCCCACGTAGTGTATAACACAGCCACGTAGTGTATAACACAGCCCACGTAGTATATTGCATAGCCACGTAGTATGTAGCACAGCCCACGTAGTATATTGCACAGCCCATGTAGTATATAACACAGCCACGTAGTATATTGCACAGCCCACACAGTATATTACACAGCCACATAGTATATTGCACAGCCCACATAGTATATTACACAGCCACGTAGTATATTGCACAGTCCACTTAGTATATTGCACAGCCCACGTAGTATATTCCACAGCCACATAGTATACAGCACAGCCGCGTAGTATATTACACAGCCACATAGTATATTACGCAGCCCACGCAGTATATAGCACAGCCCATGCAGTATATTACAGCCACGTAATATATTACACAGCCCATGTAGTATATTGCACAGCCGATGTAGTATATAACACAGCCCATGTAGTATATAGCACAGCCATGAAGTATATTGCACAGCCACATAATATATTGCACAGTCCACGTAGTATATAGCATAGCCCATGTAGTATATAACACAGCCATGTAGTCCCACATAGTATATAGCACAGCCAAGTATTATATAGCACAGCCACGTAGTATATAACACAGCCACATAGTATATTACACAGCCCACCTAGTATATAGCACAGCCACGTAGTATATTACACAGCCCACGCAGTATATAGCACAGCCCACGCAGTATATTACAGCCACGTAATATATTACACAGCCCATGTAGTATATTGCACAGCCCATGTAGTATATAACACAGCCCACGTAGTATGTAGCACAGCCATGTATTATATTGCACAGCCGATGTAGTATATAACACAGCCCACGCAGTATATGACACTGCCGACGTAGTGTATAGCACAGCCCACGCCTCGGGCCACGACCAATCAGCGATGCGGGATTTCCGTGACAGACAGACAGACGGAAGTGACCCTTAGACAATTATATAGTAGCTATATATATACGAGAGGGGAGATATGTGGGCACCACAGTGGCTCAGTGGCAAGCACTGCAGCCTTGCAGCGCTGGAGTCCTGGGTTCAAATCCTACCAAGGACAACATCTGCAAGGAGTTTGTATGTTCTCCCCGTGTTTGCGTGGGTTTTCTCCGGGTACTCTGTTTTCCTCCCACTTTCCAAAGACATAGTGATAGGGAATGGAGACTGTGAGCCCCATTGGAGATAGCGATGATAATGTGTGCACACTGTAAAGCACTGCGGAATATGTTATATAAAAATAAAGACTATTATGTGTTGCAACAGTTGCTCTCCTGCGTGATCTGAAAGCCATAAGTTTCCTCCATCATGATATGTGCTGAGAGCAGTCTGCTGAGAGCAGTCTGCTCGTATTATGCCTATCCTGCCTGCAGTGTGGACTATCAGCCCGGAGAGGGTCCTCTGTCATGCCCTGTGACCATAAACTGACTACTGGTGTCAGGACTCTTGGACACCGGGAGTTTGATGACCCTAATATGGGCCACGCTTCTCCACCAGTTGATCCCGTGGAAACATGTGGGCGTCCGCTGTATCCACTACCAAACACTACCCTATTCCCAGAATGTTGATAAAAACAAGCCATGGAGTTCCATCAGGTCTGGGTGGTGAGAGACTTGTTACACCCCGTGATAATCGGTCGGGACTTCAGCCTGTTCTGGGACTTGTCGGAAAAGGCACGGGTGCCAAGTGACTCAGGCAGGAGCCAGCGCAACCCTAATGAATCTCCGTCGGAGGTGGAGGAGTTCCCCTTGTGTGTCCTAGCTGTGATGAGGACGAAACGGTGACCAGTGAGACTGAGGTTCATGAACTAGGGGTTAATGGGGAAATTTTGGGACTACTCAAATGCGGGATCTTACCCTAAAAGGGGCTTTGAAAATGTGGCAGTGATTTATGGGGTTGCTCAAGAGACACCAGGTACCCACACTTTGCAGTCAATGGCGAATTGTTATATTGAGTGATCACACTAAGGGGAGGTGAGTTAGTGGAGCAGCTGTTGGTTCCAGGACCCTACCGGCGGAGGGTTTTAGACATGGCCCATTCCCATGTTTTGGGGGGACATCTGGGGGTAGAGAAAACGCAAGAGAGAATATTGCAGAGGTTCTATTGGCCAGGATGTTATAGGGAGATCCTGAATTATTGTAGGTCCTTCCTCACCTGCCTTATAACTGCTCCCTCTTCTCACTTCTGAGGTTCCCTAGTCCCGATACCTGTTTTAGAGATCCCGTTTGAGTGAATTGCTATAGACCTAGTAGGTTCTCTAGTTTAGTCTGCACGAGGGCACCAATATATCCTAGTGGTCATGGACTATGTGACCTGGTACCCTGAACAGTACCCCTATGGAACTCTTTGGCTAAAAGTATCGCCCTGGGACTTGTCCATATTTTTGCTAGGACTGGCCTGCCGAAGGAGATTTTAACAGAACAGAGAATCCCCTTCATCAGCAAGATAATGAAAGAACTGTGTAGGGTCCTCTAGATTGTCCAGCTGCGAACATCAGTTTACCATCCGAAGACCAATGGCCTAGTAGAGCGCTTTAAAAGCCATGCTCAAGAAAGTCAGTGAGAAGGACAGTCGAGAGTGGGACTACCTGCTTCTGCTCTTCTCCGTCAGGGAAGTTCCCCAAGCCTCTACTGGCTTCTCACCCATTCGAGCTTCTGTATGGTTGACATCTGCGAGGGCTCATGGACATTGCCAAGGAACCCTGGGATGTCGAGATCACACTACACCGGAGCATCATAGAGCATGTTGCCCAGCTGCAGGATAGGATGAGCAAAGTAATGCCTATCGTGAAGGAGCATCTTCTCCAGACACAGGAGGCACAGGCAAGGATTTATAACCGATCAGCGAGGCTGATGCAGTTTGATGAAACAACGGATACTGGAAGCCTGTGCTAGCATTTCTTCTGCGGTGTTGCTATCAGTGTGTCAATAGTGGGAGAAGAGGTTTGCCTTGACAATCCAACACAATGGGCAGCACTTTGAAAACATTTTATAAGTGGTCATAAACTTGTAAATAACTCATGAAAGAATAAAGTTATGTTAAAACCAAGCACACCATTGTTTTTCCTTTGAAATTCCAATAACTTTGATGTCACATGACCCTTTTCCCATTGAAAAAAATAAAGTTGGATCCAAAATGGACAACTTCAAAATGGCCGCCATGATATCACCAACCATTCCCATTTTATTTACGGTAGGTGTATCCATATATATGGCCCACCCTGTGTATGTATATAGATAGATATATATGTATAGATATAGACATAAATATACACATACAGTGGGTTTAGAGAGCATTCAGATCCCTTTAAATTTTTTACTTTGTTTCATTGCAGCCATTTGGTAAATTCTAAAAAGTAGTTTTTTTTTCTCATTAATGTACACTCTGCACCCTGTCTTGACTGGAAAAAAAACAGAAATGTAGAAATGTTTGCATATTTATTAAAAAAGAAAAACTGAAATATCACATGGTCATAAGTATTCAGACCCTTTGCTCAGACACTCCTATTTAAGTCACATGCTGTCCATTTCCTTGTGATCCTCCTTGAGATGGTTCTACTCCTTCATTGGAGTCCAGCTGTGTTTAATTAAACTGATAGGACTTGATTTGGAAAGACACACACCTGTCTATATTAGGCTAGGTTCACATTGCGTTAGTGCAATGTCCAAAAAGGGATTGCGTTCGGCAATCCCGCTAGCGCAGATGCCTTATCTGCGTTAGCGAGGAACGGACCTAGCGTTCGAGGTGTGTCCGAAACTAACGGCACATCGCAGACACATGCCAAAAATGGCATACGTGTGCGATGCGTTAGCGATCCGTTAGCACATTGCGTTAATTGCGACAATTGCGCCATGTAACGGAGTCCGTTAGCGGACACCCACTAACGCAATGTGAACCTAGCCTAAGACCTCACAGCTCACAGTGCATGTTAGACCAAATGAAAATCATGAGGTCAAAGGAAATGGCCAAGGAACTCAGAGACAGAATCATGGCAAGGCACAGATCTGGTCAAGGTTACAAAAGAATTTCTGCAGTACTCAAGGTTCCTAAGAGCACAGTGGTCTCTATAATCCTTAAATGGAAGATGTTTGGGACCACCAGAAGTGGGAGAAGAGCCTTCGTGTAAGAGGTAAAGAAGAACCCCAAGATCACTGTGGCTGAGCTCCAGAGATGCAGTAGGGAGATGGGAGAAAGTTCCACAAAGTCAATTATCACTGCAGCCCTCCACCAGTCGGGCCTTTATGGCAGAGTGGCTCGACGGAAGCCTCTCCTCAGGGCAAGACATATGAAAGCCCGCATAGAGGGCTAAAAAAACACATGAATGACTCCCAGACTATAAGAAATAAGATTCACTGGTCTGATGAGACGAAGATAGACCTTTTGATGATAATTCTAAGCGGTATGTGTGGAAAAAATCAGGCACTTCTCATCACCTGCCCAATACAATCCCAACAGTGAAACATGGTGGTGGCAGCATCATGCTATGGGGGTGTTTTACAGCTGCAGGGACAGGACGACTGGTTGTCATTGAAGGAAACATGAATGTGGCCAAGTACAGAGCTATCCTGGATGGAAACCTCTACCAGAGTGCTCTGGACCTCAGATTTGGCCGAAGGTTCACCTTCCAACAAAACAATGACCCTAAGCACACAGCTAAAATAACAAAAGGAGTGGTTTCAGAACAACTCTGTGACCATTCTTCACTGGCCCAATACTGCTCAATACTGCTCAAAGGGTCTGAATACTTATGACCATGTCATATTTCAGTTTTTCTTTATTAAATTTGCAAAAAATACATTTCTGTTTTTTTCAGTCAAGATGGGGTGCAGAGTGTACATAATGAGAAAAAAAGAACTTTTTTGAATTTACCAAATGGCTGCAATGAAACAAAGAGTGAAAAATTTAAAGAGGTATGAATACTTTCTGTACCCGCTGTATATACCCCCATATGTTCACTACCAGATACACAATAATAAAAAGGAAAAGGAACCACTACTATCTGCCACCACCAATTGTTTATACAGGCCAATTGGACACCCATTACAGAGGAAACGAGTTATTTTATTTTCTATATTTTATCCAGAAAGGTAGGCAGTGTTTAAGTGTTTACAAAAATATACAAAGACTAGATAGTGGCCCGATTTAAACGCATCGAATATTCTAGAATATGTATGTAGTTTATTTATGAAGATATCAGAATAAGGCAATGAATACACAGGATTCGGACGGCTGGGCACAACCAATTAGCAAAGTATGGTTCAAATCCCGCGCCAATTTGCTGCCGGACTGCGTCTGTCAATGATTGGTCACGCCCGGCCGGCCGCGAACAATCAGTGCAGCCAGGGCGAGCTCCAGGTTTTTGAGGGCCCCGGACGAAAGAGTCTCACAGCGCACGTAGCATATAACACAGCCCACGTAGTATATAGCACAGCTACGTAGTATATAACACAGCCACGTAGTATATAACACAGCCACGTAGTATATAACACAGCCATGTAGTATATAGCACAGCCATGTAGTATATAGCACAGCCATGTAGTATATTGCAAAGCCACGTAGTGTACTGCTCAGCCACGTAGTATACAGCACAGCCACGCAGTATATTGCTCAGCCATGTAGTATATTGCACATCCACATAGTATATAGCACAGCCCATGTAGTATATAGCACAGCCACGTAGTATATAACACAACCACGTATTATATAACACAGCCACATACTATATAGCACAGCCACGTAGTATATTGCACAGCCACATAGTATATAACACAGCCCACGTAGTATATAAAACAGCCACATAGTATATAAAACAGCCACGTTGTATATTGCACAGCCACGTAGTATATAGCACAGCCCACGTGGTATATAACACAGCCCACGTAGTATATAGCACAGCCCACGCAGTATGTAACACAGACCACACAGTATGTAACACAGCCCACGTATATAGCACAGCCCACGTAGTATATAGCACAGCCTACGCAGTATATAACAGCCCACATAGTATATAACACAGCAACGTAGTATATAGCATAGCCACATAGTATATTGCACAGCCACGTAGTATATAGCACAGTGACATAGTATATAACTCAGCCCACACAGTATATAACACAGCCTATGCAGTATATAACACAGCCCACGTAGTATATTGCACAGGTACGTAGTATATAGCAAAGCCACGTAGTATATAACACAGCCCACGTACTACATAACACAGCCCACGTAGTATAGTAAACAGCCACGTAGTATATTGCACAGCCATGTAGTATATTGCACAGCCCATATAGTATATAGCACAGCGACGTAGTATATAACACAGCCCACACAGTATATAACAACCCACGCAGTATATAACACAACCCACGCAGTATATAACACAGCCCACGTAGTATATAACACAGCACACGTAGTATATAGCAATGTGGGCCCCATATTCCTGTAAAAAATAAAATAAAATAAAAAAGTTATACAGTTAAGTCCATATATATTTGGGCAGAGACAACATTTTTCTAATTTTGGTTATAGACATTACCACAATGAAATTTAAACAAAACAATTCAGATGCAGTTGAAGTTCTGACTTTCAGCTTTCATTTGAGGGTATCCACATTAAAATTGAAGGGTTTAGGAGTTTCAGCTCCTTAACATGTGACACCCTGTTTTTAAAGGGATCAAAAGTAATTGGACAATTGACTCCAAGGCTATTTCATGGACAGATGTGGGCAATCCCTTCGTTATGTCATTCTCAATTAAGCAGATAAAAGGCCTGGAGTTGATTTGAGGTGTGGTGCTTGCATTTGGAAGGTTTTGCTATGAAGTAAACATGCGGTCAAAGGAGCTCTCCATGCAGGTGAAACAAGCTATCCTTAAGCTGCGAAAACAGAAAAAACCCATCCGAGAAATTGCTACAATATTAGGAGTGGCAAAATTTACACTTTGATACATCCTGAGAAAGAAAAAAAGCCCTGGTGAACTCATCTATGCAAAAAGACCTGGGCGCCCACGGAACACAACAGTGGTGGATGCTCGCAGAATAATCTCCATGGTGAAGAGAAACTCCTTCATAACAGCCAGCCAAGTGAACAACACTCTCCAGGAGGTCGGCGTATTAATATCCAAATCTACCATAAAGAGAAGACTGCATGAAAGTAAATACAGAGGGTTCACTGCACGGTGCAAGCCACTCATAAGCATCAAGAATAAAAAGGCTAGACTGGACCTTGCTAAAAAACATCTAAAAAAGCCAACACAGTTGTGGAATAACATTCTTTGGACAGATGAAACCAAGATCAACCTCTACCAGAATGATGGAAAGAGAAAAGTATGGCGAAGGCGTGGTACAACTCATGATCCAAAGCATACCACATCATCTGTAAAACACGGCAGAGGCAGTATGATGGCTTGGGCACGCATGGCTTCCAGTGGCACTGGGTCACTAGTGTTTATTGATGATGTGACACAGGACAGAAGTAGCCAAATGAATTCTGAGGTATTCAGAGACATACTGTGTGCTCAGATCCAGCCAAATGCAGCCAAACTGATTGGTCGTCGTTTCATACAACAGATGGACAATGACCCAAAACATAAAGCCAAAGCAACCCAGGAGTTTATTAAAGCAAAGAAGTGGAATATTCTTGAATAGCCAAGTCAGTCACCTGATCTCAACCCAATTGAGCATGCATTTCACTTGTTAAAGACTAAACCTCAGACAGAAAGACCCACAAACAAACAGCAACTGAAAACCACAGCAGTGAAGGCCTGGCAGAGCATCAAAAAGGAGGAAACACAGCGTCTGGTGATGTCCATGAGTTCAAGACTTCAGGTAGTCATTGCCAACAAAGGGTTTTGAACCAAGTACTAAAAATGAACATTTTATTTAAAATTATTGAATCTGTCCAATTACTTTTGATCCCTTTAAAAAACAGGGTGGCAAATGTTAAGGAGCTGAAACTCATAAACCCTTCATCCAATTTTAATGTGGATACCCTCAAATGAAAGCTGAAAGTCTGATCTTCAACTGCATCTGAATTGTTTTTTGTTTTTTTTTGTATAAATCATTTTTATTGGTCACAGCAATAAAGAACAAAGGCAAACATTACAAACTGGTAAATCTGTGCAATGATAGGCAGTAATTTTAAGTCAAACAAGGGGAGCATAGTTACAGCATTTATGTCTTATGATTTAACTTTTCTGATCAACAATGCTCCTGTCTATCCCGAAATCATGAGCTGATAACAATAAAAAAAGCCGGGATAATTGGTACCAATTGTTAGATTTCTTTGTGAATATTCAAAATACGATATGTATAATCGAACTAGTTGTGAGGAGGACAAACATAGAAAGTAAGGAAGGGGAAAGAAAAGAGGGTGGGGAGAAGAAAAGAAGGATGGATGAGGGTGTGGGGGGTTCAGGGAAGGAGTGTGGCTGCCCCCATATCCCAGCAGACAGAACGCATGCCGAGGAACGGCTCGGAAGCATACGAGAATAGGCTATATAGTGTGTCGGGTTCTGGAAACCCAGAGATCTAATTCAGGAGTTTCCCTAAAAGCGATCCATGGGGCCCATATGTTGTAAGTTTTCTCTGCGTTACCTGGTGACTGATTTATCAACTGCTCCATTCTATAGATGTTATTAAGTTCTGCCACAAAATCTGTACGGGAAGGAAATTTTTCTTGTTTCCAAAACCGAGGGATCAAATTTCTGACTGCGGTAAGAAAGTGTCTTAGGATGCCCCTCTTGAACCTAGATATTGACAAGTCGCATAGAGACAGCAAAGCTAGACCTGCTGAAGGTTGGATCTGTGTGATAGACAGCTTATTATGAAGTTTAAAGACGGCCAGCCACAAATCCCTTATGGGGGGGCAGTCCCACCAGATATGCATGTAGGAACCTATTTCTATTTCTCCAACAGACGTCAGGAGTCGTGGGGAACACCGCATGCACCATGGAGGGGCATCTATACCATCTTGCTAGAATCTTATAGCTCCTCTCCTGTGATACTGCGCATAATGACGATCTGGAAGAGAAGAGAAGAATTTTTTCCCTATCCTCAGGTGACAAGGGTCTTCCCAGATCGCCCTCCCATTTTGAGAAAAATAATGGCCAACCCTGCAGCGGAGCCCTCCCCTCTTGGAAGATTTTATAAAGCAGCGAGACAGTATGATCTGGGGGATTTGCTGATATGCAAAGCTTCTCAAAGGGAGTTAGCGGCCTGTTGATGTTGGCTTGTTTAGAGATTGAGTGGATATAACTTTTAAGTTGTTCATAGAAGAACCAGTCAACAGAGCATGATTCCTCCCCTGGGAATAGTTCCCTGAGGGACTTCATCCCTGTCTCATTTAAATAGTCGTGGATGATGGGTTTTGACTCTTCTCTTATTTAGAAATGTCTCTCTATTCTGCCCTGCCGGAAAAGCAGAATTATCGTAAATTGGAATTAAGGGGCCCGGGAGGGTTGTGATCTGAAAGTCTTTATTTCGATTTTTGATAAGAAGCAACAAGTTTCTCGTAAGGAAGGGCATGTAGATGTCCTGCCCTAGCCCCTTGCCTCCTTTCCAAAGTACCATTTGGGAGTCGCGTCCATTAAGATCATTTTCTAAGTTGACCCACTTTTTATTGTTTTTACTATGATAACGGTCTAGGATACAAGTTCCCAATGATGCATAGCTATAAATCGCGAGGTCCGGGAGACCCAGTCCACCTGTCGAATTAGATCTACTCAATGTTGTATATGAAATTCGTGCTCGATTATGAGACCAAAGTCTGATCTTCAACTGTAT
Organism: Ranitomeya imitator; assembly: GCF_032444005.1. NCBI lineage: Eukaryota > Metazoa > Chordata > Amphibia > Anura > Dendrobatidae > Ranitomeya > Ranitomeya imitator. The sequence goes on from NC_091282.1 coordinate 985,677,931, forward strand.
CTGAATTGTTTTGTTTAAAATTCATTGTGGTAATGTCTATAACCAAAATTAGAAAAATGTTGTCTCTGTCCAAATATATATGGACTTAACTGTATACTCACCTTCCGGCGGCCCCAGGATCCAGCCCAGGCCTTTAGCGATGCTCCTCGCGATGCTCCGTTCCCAGTAATGACTTGCGGCAATAACCCGTGATGATGTAGCAGTCTCACGAGACCGCTACGTCATCTGGGGTCATTGCCGCAATGCATTCTTGGGACCGAAGCGTCGCGAGGAGCGGGAAAGGCTGCCGCGGACACCGGAAGGTGAGAATATAATGATTTTTTTAATTATTATTTTTAACATTATGTTTCTACTTTTGATACTGCATAGGCAGCATCAATAGTAAAAAGTTGGTCACACTTACAGGGTTAATGGCAGCGTTAACGGACTGCGTTTACACCGCATTATGCCGCGGTGTAACACAGTCCGTTTAACGGACTGCTAAAACGTTATGTGGACGCTGACTGGAGGGGAGTAGGGAGGGGCCAAGTCACGGCCGAACTGTGCCTGTCGCTGATTGGTTGCGCCCAGCCGGCCGCGACCAATCAGCGACATGGGATTTCCGTGACAGACAAGCAGGCAGACGGAAGTGGACCTTAGACAATTATATATATAGATGATACAAAATGGGGAAAAAGCAATACGATATACACGATTGCATGAAATAAAAATGAATAGCAAAAGAAAATTACTAAGCCTGATGTCACAGAAATGACTCCGATTGGGAAAATGAAACACAGCGAACTTATGTCTTCCAGAATGAACAAAGACAGAGACCTAACTTTCATTTTTATTAGCTCAATGCTACACCCACGCACCCCTTGATGAGCTCACATTGGGCCTGGTTGTGGGATGTGTTAGGTTTTTCAGAATTTCATGAGATCCCCAACTTACAGGATATCTTTGCCCTTGGAGGTCCCAGGCGATAGATATTGTCATCATGTTAATTTTCACGATTTTATATGAAAAAGGCCTGGATATCACTATCCACTGAACCAATGTTAAGTTGGAGGGGTTAAAATGGTCTTGCAGTGATGTGAGTGAATTCGTTGTATTCGTCCCTTCGCTATGATGCCCAAAATGTATCTCCCATAAATATAGATTGTTGCAAAACCCAATATTCATCACTGGCTACAAAACTTTCTTTGATCAGTGCTTTGATCAGAGGAAGCTCTTTGGTTTGGAAGCGCACTTCCTTGCCTCTCCGTAAGCGAATCGCAAACTTGATGTCTTTTTCCCAGCTTATCTCCCTTCTGCAATTACCTGGTCACTGCAAGAGGATCCTACATCAAGGTTGACTTGTTTGTTCTCTTTCTCTTCCTAGTTTTTCTATTCCCAGCTATATTAATCCCATATTAATCCCATATGTTCAATGTGGAAGTGTTAGGTTTTTCTCTCTTCCCATATGTTCAATGTAAGGAGGACATGTCCTCTCCCTGGCAATGTCTTATGGATTTTAATTTTTCCCTCTGACGATTAGTGTCTTACTTTGCCAGTTATAATTAGTTTCTCACTTCCCCAGGTTATAATTAATCCCATACGTTCAACGTGAGGGTGATATTTAATTTTTCTCTAGGACAATCACCATTCTTTGAAAGCTAGTTTTTCCTATGACAGTCATGTGAGGGCTAGTTTTTGCTATTGGATGAGTTGAAGTTTTTATTGGTACTATTTTGGGGTACACAATTTTTTTATCTTTTTATTCTGTATTTTGAGATGAAGGATGAACAAAAAACAGCAATTCAGCAGTTTTTAAAACTTATTTTTATGTCGTTCACTGACAGCTTTATTCTTCAGGTCAGTACAATTACAGTGATACCACTATTATATTGTTATACTTGTTGCTTTTGCGCAATAAAAATCAATTTTATAGGAATAAAAATTGTTTTTGCATGCCCATATTGTGACAGCTACAGCTTTTTTATTTTTTCCTCTGACAGCGCTATATGCAGTCTTGCTTTTTTTTGCAGGACAAGATGACGTTTCAGTGATAGCATTTCTGTTTACATACGATTTTTGATCACATTTTATTCATTTTTTTTGTCATCTTTATCAGAGGTGTCAAACTGCATTCCTCGAGGGCCGCAAACAGGTCATGTTTTCAGGATTTCCTTGTATTGCACAGGTGATAATTTAATCACCTGCACAGAATGATTCCAGCACCTTGTGCAATACAAGGAAATTCTGAAAACATGACCTGTTTGCGGTCCTCGAGGAATGCAGTTTGACACCTCTGATCTTTATGATGAAAAAATTTAGTTTTTGCGAAGTTTTATCTTTATTGTTATTACGGTGTTCACTAAATAGTGTGACAGTTTTATATATCAAGTCTTTCTTGACACAGCAACACCAAATATGTGTAATTTTGTTTTGCATAAATGTGGCTTTATTGATATAATTGTTTTTTGTTCTTTATGGTTTTTGGTTTTTTTTTTGTGTTTTTGTAGCTTAGTTTCTCTGTGATGTCACCTTTTATTTCTCTGATTACTGTTCTAATGGATAGTATTGCAGTGCATTGGAGTTGTCAGTGTGACACTTGACAGAACACCTTTCAGACTATGCTTATGGCATGGTCTAGCAGGCCACCGTAACTGGCAGACCTGGAGGTCATTACTTGATCTGTGGCTGCCATGACTGTCATCGGCTGCCCGTTATTGCGTTGCAGGGGTGCTGATGGTGTGGGAGCTGCCCTCTTTTAGCCTTCTAAATGCCGGGATCCCTATTGATCGCAGGATTTGAATGTTCAAACAGCCATGGCTGTTACAGTCAGAGCTTGGCTATCCGTTAAGCCGAGCTCCTGGCAACGATTGTGCCTGCATATTGCCATGATAATACGTCAATTTGGGGGAGGTAAGATATGACGTACCAGTCTGACATATGTCATGAAGGGGTTAAAATCAAAATTAGTTATCTTGCAATTTATATACTGGCCACAAGGACTCTTCCAGACTCAATTGTCCTGTCCTTTGAGCAATTGTATTTAGCAAGGCCCCTTATCATCAGAAGCAGGATTATGATATCAGGTACCACTCCTGTACACTGCTGATAGCACAGAATCCACCATTCACAATAAGTGTTGTCACACCTGACCATGCTCCCCCCCAATGATCTTTGCCCATGCTCATTTAACGCTTAATTGCAATCTATAGAGTCATGGTCTGATCTCTGACCAATCTGGCTATGGTTCTTGTTTTGTTTCCGGAAATAACAGGAAGCTTACAGTCTAAAAAAAATCTCAATTCCAGTGTGAAATTTGTAAGCAAATTCCATATTTTTAATACAGAATATGCGATATGAGCATTAACAAAATGACCAAAAATGTTAAAAATTAAAGTTAACTTAAAACCTGATTTAAAAAATAGGTCATTTTCTGAGCTCGTATCAGGGCTCATTCAGACATCAGTTTTACCAATACGGGTTCTTTTTCTGTTTTTCACTGATAATACTAGTTCTATGGGATTTTTTATATCTACAGTACTTGTATTTTTACGGACTGAGTAATACAAAACTAGAGATGTCCTGTTTTGAGGCAACTCAGAAATCAAACTGTAAATGCAGGTAGGGGCCTATGGAAAAATTAGACAATACTTGGGCACCATTGTTTTTCGCAGACTTTGATATGAAAAGCTTTGACAAACCTCTATAATTTTTTTTTTCATGCAAGAAAAACTGCTGAAATGTTAATAGTAAAAACTGACATTGGTAAAAAAAATATGGTGAAAAAACTGATGAAACTCGGAACCATTATTTTTGTGTATGGAAAAAATTACTGATGTCTGAATGTGCCCTAAGGCACAAATAAACATAGCCCAATAATACAATAGTAATAGTAGTAACTAAGGAAAAGACAGTCGACAGTGGATTGTCCAGACAATGGAACTGATGTATTTTGCTTGTTTTATGTTTTCTGTCTTTGGCTTTCAGTTGAGGTTTAAGGATTTGTTTTTGTATCTTGGCACTATGGTTTTGGTCTGCGGTGTGATAGAAGGGATCAGTCTGCTGTGGATTAATCAGTGGGTAGACGTGCTTTGGCTGCTAGTCCAGTTTTCTTATTTATATACAATAAATAATCCATGATTGTTGTAGAATACTTGAATTCTTTGTATTTGTGCTTTTGTGTACTTATTAAATATTCATAATCTGCCTCCTAACTTTATGTGCATCCTTCAAAGCTTGGCTGGATCTTCTACTGCCAGTATGTGTGTGTGTGCACCATAATCAATCTACAACAACAGAACTTGGCTTCCATGAGCATATCCCAGTGAAGAATGCCGAAATAAAGATGTTTTACTATAAACAAGATATATTACCTGTTCACAGGATAGGTGACAAATGTATGATCTCTGAGGGTCGGACTTCCTGAACCCCACATTCTTGACATCAGAGGTTTCCAAAGATATTCACTGCCTACAGTAGCAATAGTGAGCCCCTTGTTCTCTGGATCAGATTTTTAGCAGCTGGATACCATGGTTCAAGCATCGACCCCTTAAAGACCGCCGATAATCATTAAAACGGCGGACGTTAAGAGTACTTATTCCCTCATCTTTTTTTTTAAACGGCAATCGGGAATAGCAGACACGGTGTTTCGGTGTACTGCCCCTCGTCAGTGCAAAGTGGAGATCTGTTTTGGCTGTGTGAGGTTCTGGTTTGGCTATTATCCTAAGTTATGTGACAAGGCTCGTTAAAGGGTCGACATTGACTTGTAGGATTGCTACCTTCCAATAGGTGGCACTAGAGTTCTAGTTCTCTTCCTCTCTGAAGAGACAATTTGCATAATTAGCATATTTCCCAGAGGAGCATTGTGGCTTTAAGTCTCCTCATCTTGGCATGCTTAAGGTACCATCACACTCAGCAACTTTTCAACGAGAACGACAACAATCCATGACGTTGCAGCGTCCTGGATAGTGATCTCGTTGTGTTTGACACGCAGCAGCGATCTGGATCCCGCTGTGCCATCGCTGGTCGGAGCTAGAAGTCCAGAACTTTATTTCGTCATCAGGTCGGCGTGATTCGTCATGTTCGACATCAAAAGCAACGACGCCAGCAACGTTTTACATGGAGCTAACAACCAGCGAGAACGATAAGTGAGTCGCCATTACGTCACTGGATCGCTCCTGCATCGTTCTGGAGTTGCTGTGTTTGACGTCTCTACAGCGACCTAAACAGCGACGCTCCAGCGATCTAGTTTAGGTCGGCTCATTGTCTATATCGCTGCAGCGTCGCTGAGTGTGACGGTACCTTAAGCATGTCAATCTCCGCAAAGCGAAATTATACTTCTTGGATATCGGTCAGACGCCTCTCACACAGCCAATCCAGATCTCCACTTTACACTGACGAGGGGCAGTACCCCGAAACAGTGTCTGCAAATTGAGATTCTGATTTGGCTATTATCCTAAGTCATGTGACAAGGGGTCGACATTGACTTGTAGGATTGCTACCTTCCAATAGGTGGCACTAGAATTCTAGTTCTCTTTCTTTCTGAAGAGATAATTTGCACATTTAGACTTAACAAAAGCTATCAGAGTTTTCACTGGGGGTGTGTACTGCTTCCCCCCCCCCGTGTATGATGCTGATCAATCATAAGCAGGTGACAACACTCTCCAGAGAGAAGTACACACCCACCACGATAGCTTATAGCAGGTTTCTCCATGCCTGCTGTACTCGTGTAACTTGTAATTGCTCTAAGTGAGATTAGGGCTGTCAATACATCTCACACAGGAGCAGTCTGTTCTGGGCTACTCCGGTGTGGTATGTAATAACAGCATGCTCTAATCTCACTGCAGAGCAATTATAAGTTACACTAAGCAGAACAGACATATGTGTGATTGCTGACTCTTTGAGCTCTCATCTCTGGACTGACTGAGGGAAGAGGGACAGTACAGAAAATATGACAATGTTATGAAAGGAAGAGAGATGACAGAAGGGCTTATAATGGACACAGCTAAACTCAGATGTGCCCCTTGACCCACAGTGGCTCATGCAGATGGTTAAACAAAGTTGATCAAAGCTGTATCGTTACATCTCACACACTGAGAAACCTGCCCTAAGCTATGGTGGGGGCCTGTTTTTCTTTCACCTGAGTTTTGCTGCCTGCTTTCACACCCCAGTGAAAACTGTATGATAACACCCACTTGGCCTTAACAAAAGTTAACTCATTGTGGGACAAATATTTTGATTGCTGAAAAACAAACACATTTTATTGAACTCTGCAGCCACTATTACATTGTGTGTCCTGTTCAACATGAAAAATTTGGTGAAATGTCCTCTGTAACAATAGAAATGGCTTTGTTTTTAAACAAGATGTTAGTAATAGGCTGCAAGCGCACTCCGGGAGACATATTTTGTATTCCTGTTACTGAAATGTTCTAGGGAAAAGTGAACAAAGCAAAGTTAAAAGGGACCCATGGGTTTATGAAAGACTGAAATAAACTTTTTACATCAAAACAAACCAAGAATCTAAAAATTCCGTTTCTTTCCATGAACCTCCTGCAATGAATTCCGAAATTCCTTGTCCCATTCAGTATTGGTTGTCTTGGAAAAACATGACTCCTGGCTGGCCCCTCATTCTTTTGTGAAAGAAGTCCCCATTTTCTAATCGAGAACTAGTGTCTGCATATTACCTCTTACCTGAGAATCAATAAGAACGAGTGAATGCTAATTTTGTATTATTACCTCATTATTGCCTCATTTAGTCAGGCCAGCAGACACCCAAGAATGAGCAAAACACTCATTTTTCGGGTGCATTAATTTTTAATACATATACAGGTCCTTCTCAAAAAATTAGCATATAGTGTTAAATTTCATTATTTACCATAATGTAATGATTACAATTAAACTTTCATATATTATAGATTCATTATCCACCAACTGAAATTTGTCAGGTCTTTTATTGTTTTAATACTGATGATTTTGGCATACAACTCCTGATAACCCAAAAAACCTGTCTCAATAAATTAGCATATCAAGAAAAGGTTCTCTAAACGACCTATTACCCTAATCTTCTGAATCAACTAATTAACTCTAAACACATGCAAAAGATACCTGAGGCTTTTATAAACTCCCTGCCTGGTTCATTACTCAAAACCCCCATCATGGGTAAGACTAGCGACCTGACAGATGTCAAGAAGGCCATCATTGACACCCTCAAGCAAGAGGGTAAGACCCAGAAAGAAATTTCTCAACAAATAGGCTGTTCCCAGAGTGCTGTATCAAGGCACCTCAATGGTAAGTCTGTTGGAAGGAAACAATGTGGCAGAAAACGCTGTACAACGAGAAGAGGAGACCGGACCCTGAGGAAGATTGTGGAGAAGGACCGATTCCAGACCTTGGGGAACCTGAGGAAGCAGTGGACTGAGTCTGGTGTGGAAACATCCAGAGCCACCGTGCACAGGCGTGTGCAGGAAATGGGCTACAGGTGCCGCATTCCCCAGGTAAAGCCACTTTTGAACCATAAACAGCGGCAGAGGCGCCTGACCTGGGCTACAGAGAAGCAGCACTGGACTGTTGCTAAGTGGTCCCAAGTACTTTTTTCTGATGAAAGCAAATTTTGCATGTCATTCGGAAATCAAGGTACCAGAGTCTGGAGGAAGACTGAGGAGAAGGAAATGCCAAAATGCCTGAAGTCCAGTGTCAAGTACCCACAGTCAGTGATGGTGTGGGGTGCCATGTCTGCTGCTGGTGTTGGTCCCCTGGTTTTCATCAAGGGCAGGGTCAATGCAGCTAGCTATCAGGAGATTTTGGAGCACTTCATGCTTCCATCGGCTGAAATGCTTTATGGAGATGAAGATTTCATTTTTCAGCATGACCTGGCACCTGCTCACAGTGCCAAAACCACTGGTAAATGGTTTACTGACCATGGTATTACTGTGCTCAATTGGCCTGCCAACTCTCCTGACCTGAACCCCATAGAGAATCTGTGGGATATTGTGAAGAGAAAGTTGAGAGACGCAAGACCCAACACTCTAGATGAGCTTAAGGCCGCTATTGAAGCATCCTGGGCCTCCATAACATCTCAGCAGTGTCACAGGCTGATTGCCTCCATGCCACGCCGCATTGAAGCAGTCATTTCTGCCAAAGGATTCCCGACCAAGTATTGAGTGCATAACTGAACATTATTATTTGTTGTTTTTTTTGTTTGTTATTAAAAAACACTTTTATGTGATTGGATGGGTGAAATATGCTAATTTATTGAGACAGGTTTTTTGGGTTATCAGGAGTTGTATGCCAAAATCATCAGTATTAAAACAATAAAAGACCTGACAAATTTCAGTTGGTGGATAATGAATCTATAATATATGAAAGTTTAATTGTAATCATTACATTATGGTAAATAATGAAATTTAACACTATATGCTAATTTTTTGAGAAGGACCTGTATATGTGAAGCCCTTGCACCACAATATTCCCCAATTAAAAATGGCAGAAACCAATACTACCTTTGACATGACATAACCTTTAGCCGCTGCAGAGGTCATCAAGATGTATGTGATGTCAGCACTGCAAGGGAAGAGTAAAGGGAGACTAGCAGGGAATGCCAGAGCATTGGTGCTGGAGCTATGGAGATTATTTGGGTATTGGTTTTGTTTTGTTTGTTTATTTACAAATTTCTTGTTAGCCCAATTTTTTTTTTAATTCCAGTCAACCCCATTAATTTTGCTTCTATAGCTCTAGAATGCTAAAAGGCAATGAATGGTCTTTATTACATAAGCAGTTCACCTGCTCATACCTTCATATCCCATTTTGTTTGTCTCCGGTCAGTGAGAACATTACTGTGAGCCTTGCATATATGTTTCCTTGCTCATAGCTAGTATGTGGTCCTCTTTCCAACCTGTGTGCAGCCTTCCCCGATTATCTCAAATGACTTTCACATGGCGCTGAGGTTAGCTGTTATTTCTCTTGGCTTGTCCCCACTGCAACAGACACTTCCTCTCCGCCTTAAAAGGACCAAGTGATGTTCAGCTGACTGGGATCGAGCCCAGCACTTGATTTATACATTATTTAATTTCCTTCAGAAAATTGAAAACAGTGCTTTTAGGAATGGAAGTTGATATTTTTCATTTGCTTCAGAACTCTTTTAGGGCTAATATAATCAGTGGTTGCGCATATCAGCTTGTTTATGGAGGCTCGCAGTAATGGAACATGGAGCTAAAGGGCGTTTTATCCAAGTTCAGTAAACACAGGAACACAGCAAGTCAGACACAGAACAGAAAATTAAGCCTGTAACTCCATGGCTGGAGAGACAAGCCGGCTCAGAGACAGCTGAGGCACAGTGGTGTCATCCAGTCAAAGCATTCCTCATTGTGTAAAAAAGAAATCACATTTTAAGGTAATCAAGACGAATTCAGTTATAAAACTTCCTTTGTTTGGAATACAACATACTAACCTTTATGATACCTGAGTGACATTTTGAGTGAAGACCTGGGTTGGATACAAGACAAGGAGTTGTATATCCCTGTAACATAGCTGGGTTCTAATCTAATATTTAGGGTTGATAACAATTAGATATTTTATGTCCCTGTCCTGTGTCTGCTGAAAGAATTATAATAGAAGGGAATAGTACATAGGTCCAATGCCTTGTTCTTCCAGAACAGGGTCATGGCATGGGTGTAAATGTGGGGAAGATGGTGTAACACCCTTCTGAAGACCCCTGTTGTTTAATGTTTGCAAAATGTATTGTATTGCATGCTTTTTTATTCGGTCGTCCGTGACAGCACTACGGACAGAGGGGATCCGCCCTTCAGGAACAGGAAAACCTACAGATACATAAGGACGGCACCTCTCCCACGCATCAGTTGGTTTCCTGTTCCTGGAGGACAGGATTCCCTACAGATTTGTCTTCAGTCACCTATCAATCACCCAGGCCGGCTGTCCGACCCAGGTAGCGAGGGGGTCTCCTACCTCGGGCAGTGCGGGTCCCTGGAAGCGCCACAGTGGGCCCGGGTAGGGCTCCACGACAGTGAGCGGTGCAGAGGGGAGCAGCGTCCGGAGGAGGTCTGTCTCTGCGGCCAGCAAGGTGAGTATGTCTCCCCTGCCCTCCCGGTCCGTTCGCTCTCCCGTGCCTCTGTCCTCCCTACCTCTGGTCCTATCCATGCGGCGCGGGCTTCCCGGAGCGCCCCTCTGCGCTCCTTTAGGATCGGGGCGGATCCGGGTGTCGGGCGCCGGCTTCCGCCGCAATCGCCGCTGTGCTGGGGCCGCGTGCGGCAATGGTATGGCGGCGTGCGGCTGGGGGATCCGGCAACGCCGTCCCCGGCTTCCGGGTGCGTCCCTGAGCGCTCTAGCCGTTTCCGGAAGTGACGTGAGGGGGGGCGGAGCCGGGACCGGAAGTCAGACGCCGGCCGGCTTCAGCTAGGGATACCGCAGTCCTGCATGCGGTAGGAGCGACGGGGGGGGGAGCGTTCAGGGGCGGGGGAGGGTGGAGCAGGGTCCGGTACAGGGGGGGGATTGATTACTGGCCATACACACCTGCACATGTTCCGGTCGGGGGAGGGCTATATATAGTCGATTAGATTGCTGCCAGAGCTGCTTTGAGCCATCTGCAGCTATGGATGTGCCAGAAGCTGCCGGTGATCTGCTGGAGCAGGAGCAGGACAGATCCTCGGAGACCCATGCGAACACCCAGCAGAAGACCCGCGGGCGCAGTAATCAGGCCAGTCGCAGATCAAGGCAGAAGGATCTGGACCGACCCCCCAGTAATCCAGTACCTACCGCTACTGCCTGGGTAAGAGATCTTCGTGAATGTACCCTGATGCAGTCTTTTCCTATGTTTATTTCCATAGGGGAAAAAAAGCGCTGGTAAATCAAAAAACAATCCGTGCGCGCTATGCGCTTGCCCTTTGCCAGACGCCTACCCTAAGAGACTTTGTCAGTCGTGTGTGCGGCAGACGGTAGGAAATAGATGAATGGGATACTGTATAGCGGTAGCACCGAATGAGTTACATAGCCTTTTCTCCGCTCCCATAGGTGGCGGAGGAGTCTCCCGATTTCACATCAAATCTTAGGGAGATTATCAGAAAGGAGGTGAAGGATTCCCTGAAATCCCTGTCCCGGGGGGAGCCTTCCAAAAGGAGAAGGGAGCCTAGCGCCTCAAATTCGGATTCGTCCGCTGGCCCAAGTAGGGAGAATGATTCAGACGCCTCTGTCTCCTCAGCGTCCTCTTCGGATGAAGAGTCTAACCGTTTCTTTTTCCCATTGGACCAAATGGACAAACTAATTAAATCAGTTAGATCCACCATGGGGGTGGCGGATGAAAGGCCAGAACTTTCAGCACAGGACCTAATGTTTGGCGGTCTAGACCCTAAAAAACGTAGGTCTTTTCCGCTCAATAACAAGGTCCAAAACCTCATTAAAAGGGAATGGAAAAAGCCAGAGAAAAAAGGCTCTTTTCCACCGGCCTTTAAACGAAGATACCCCTTTGAGGACCCCATGGTGAACACATGGGATAAGGCACCAAAATTAGACGCGGCGGTGTCTAAGGCATCTAAGAAATCTTCTATCCCCTTTGATGACATGGCTTCCCTAAAGGATCCTCTCGATAAAAAGGCTGACTCGTTCCTTAAAGGGACATGGGAGATGTCGGCGGGTGCCTTGAGACCTGCTGTAGCTGTGACATGTGCAGCTAGATCAATGATGGTCTGGCTGGATCAGCTAGGATCTAAATTGGAAGAAGGTGTTTCCAGAGATTCCATGTTGAAATTCCTGCCTACAATTCAAAATGCCGCTGCCTTACTCGCGGACGCTTCTGCGGATTCGGCAAGAATGGCGGCTAGAGCGGCAGGATTATCAAACGCAGCACGCAGGGCCCTATGACTGAAATGTTGGCCGGGGGACCTTCAATCCAGATCCCGTCTGTGCTCTATCCCATGCGAAGGGGAATACCTGTTTGGGCCAGTCCTAGACGAGCTGCTAGAGAAAGCCGGAGACGAGAAGAAGAAGTTTCCCAATCTACCAACTACTTCGTACAGGCGCCCCTTCGCAGGGAAAAGATTCTTTCGGAGGAGACCAGTCAGAGATCAGAGCAGATGGGACGATAAAAAGAAGAAAGGTACTGGGTTCATGTTTGGAGGTGGAGGACGTCAGGAGCCATCCCGTGAAATCAAAAAACCACCCCAACGACCAGTCGCCCCGGTGGGAGGTAGACTATCTGCCTTCTACCCGGCCTGGTCCAAAATCTCCAGTAGTGATTGGATTTTGGGGTTGATAGCTACGGGTCTGCGGCTACAATTCTCCTCTATCCCTCAGAACTTCTTCAGAATCACCCCTCTCAGGTCCTCTCCAGCGGAGCAGGCGACCCTGGAAGCAGAAGTTTACGACCTGCTCAATAAAAATGTCCTATCAGAGGTTCCGGAAGGAGAACAGGGTAGTGGTTTCTACTCTCCTCTATTCCTAATAAGTAAACCGGATGGCTCCTTCAGAACAATTATTAACCTTAGAGCGCTGAATAATTTTCTGACCGTTCAATCCTTTAAAATGGAAACTATTAACACCGCAATAAAGCTGCTGTTTAAAAACTGCTTTATGGTAGTATTGGATTTGAAGGACGCCTATTACCATATCCCTATTTATGCAGGTCACCAACGATACCTGAGGGTGGCGGTACGGTTGGATGGGGTAGTCAAACACTTCCAGTATAGGGCCCTTCCCTTTGGTATTTTGGTCGCCCCTCGGGTATTTACCAAAGTAATGGCGGAAGTTATGGCGCACGTGCATGAGTCCAACATTCTAATAATCCCCTACCTGGACGATCTCCTTATCGTAGGTAAAACGGCGGATCACTGTCTGGAGCAATTACATAAAGTGATGTCGGCTCTAGAGCATCTGGGTTGGATGCTAAACATTAAAAAATCACGGTTACAGCCCATGACGGTGCAGCGATTTTTAGGCCTGACCCTGGATTCCCAGGTTCAGGAATGCCGTTTGCCTCCAAAAAAAATTGATCGCCTGCACCTTCAGGTGCTGAATGCCTCTAAAAACCCCACCATGTCCCTCAGAAAAGCTATGTCTCTGTTAGGCTCCCTCTCGTCCTGTATTCCAGCGGTGCGATGGGCTCAGTATCATAAATCATAAATCACCAAGGCGGGACTCGTTCCAGATCCCTGATGTGTGTAGCAGATCGTCTGTTTCATCTAGCAGAGCAACATCTTCTCTCGTTGACGGCTCTACACATAAGAGGGGCAGAAAACACTACGGCGGATTTCTTAAGCCGCAACACATTGAGGCAGGGAGAGTGGTCCCTGAACGGCTCCATCTTCAACCCATCGTGGAAAGGTGGGGACAGCCAGAGGTAGACCTGTTTGCCACAAAAGAAAACAGGAAAGTGGCACAATTCTGCTCTCTGAACCCCAGAGAAAATCCCCTGTCAGTAGACGCCCTCCTCATAGACTGGAACTTCAGGCTAGCCTACGCCTTTCCTCCCCTGTCTCTACTTCCTCTGGTGGTGAGGAAAATCAGGAAGGACAAAGCCACAGTAATATTAATTGCCCCCTTCTGGCCCAGAAGGACGTGGTTTCCATGCCTGAGGGCTATGTCGATATCCGATCCGTGGGTCTTGCCAGACATTCCGGATCTCCTATCCCAGGGCCCAGTCTACCATCCTCGGGCGGTTGGCCTTCATCTGACGGCGTGGATTTTGAGCGGGCGCTGTTAAAAGATAGGGGGTTCTCGCCGGCCCTCATTAACACGCTGCTGAAAAGCAGAAAAATGATAACCACAAAAATCTATGTCAGAATCTGGAAGAGATTTCTTCAGAACTCGGGGGCAATAGCTGGACAGTCAATACCGATTGTCCAGATCTTGGAATTCTTACAAAGGGGGTTAGATATGGGGTTATCCCCAAATACTCTTAAAGTGCAGGTATCAGCCTTGGGGGCCCTCTTTGGCTGCAACATTGCTGAGAATCACTGGGTCAGCAGATTCATCAGGGCAACAAAACGGTCTAGGCCAATCGTAAAAAATAGAGTCATGCCTTGGGACCTGAACCTAGTCCTCTCAGCCATGACAGAGGCCCCATTTGAACCAGTTTCCTCAGCCTCTATTAAAAATCTATCCCTTAAAGTAGCCTTCCTGGTGGCCATAACATCGGCGCGTAGGATAGGTGACATACAAGCGTTATCCAGAGTTCCCCTTACATGCAGCTTAGAGATGATAGAGTGATACTATCCCCTGATCCAGCATATCTCCCTAAAGTAGTGTCCAGTTTCCACAGAACACAGGAAATAGTTCTTCCATCTTTCCTCCCCAATCCTACTAACGATAAGGAAAGGAAGTTACACACTTTAGATGTAAAAAGATGTATCCTGGAGTATCTAGCGGTAACTGATCCCTGGAAGATAGATAACGCCCTATTCGTGCCCTATCAGGGGGGTAGGAAAGGGCGTAGAGCATCGAAATCTACTCTAGCTAGATGGATCAGGGAGGCTATCTCGCTGGCATACATCTCAAAGGGCAAGCCGGCGCCTGAAGGTCTTAAAGCGCATTCCACTAGAGCTATGGCGGCTTCGTGGGCGGAAAGATTGGAGGTGTCGATCGACCAGATTTGTAAGGCTGCTACTTGGTCTTCTCCAAACACTTTCTATAACCATTATAGATTGAACCTGGGTGCCTCTTCTGACCTCTCTTTTGGTGTAAGGGTGCTGCAAGCTGTAGTCCCTCCCTAGTTAGTTACTCTCTGTAATTCTCTCCGTAGTGCTGTCATGGACGACCGAATAAAGTCTTAGTTACTCACCGGTTAACGGTGTTTTTCGGAGTCCATGACAGCACCTGTACATACCCTCCCGTCTTCTTAGGTTCTGAGTGTACACCTCTTCCTTTGTTTATATATAATTCACGGGTAGTGAATAGTTAGTTATTGTGTTATTGTTTATTATGTATGCTATTCACCTTGGTGGTCCTCTTGTGCTCTGTAAATCAACTGATGCGTGGGAGAGGTGCCGCCCTTATGTATCTGTAGGTTTTCCTGTTCCTGAAGGGCGGATCCCCTCTCTCCGTAGTGCTGTTATGGACTCCAAAAAACACCGTTAACCGGTGAGTAACTAAGACTATCCTCCTGTTTCCTGCAGTTCCTGTTAGTCAGAGGTGATGGCGTTAGGGAGGAGTTTTAGGGACCAGTGTGACAGTTACTGGTTTTATAGTTGTTAGTGAGCAAGAGACAAGAAAGGGCACCCTCAGAGGAAGGTTATCATCATTGGATGTGTGTGGGAGAACAGACAAGAAACAAATCTACAGTGGCAACAGTTCCACATAGGAGGCAAGTTGGGGTACTTAAGGACTGGAAAAGCTAAAGAAGCAGTGGTGCTAGCCAGAGCTGGAGTTCGATCAGCTGTGAAGGAATAGGGGGTCAGCCAGGCTGTAGCAAGCCAGTAACATAGTAACATAGTTAGCAAAGGCGAGAAAAGACATTTGCCCATCCAGTTCAGCCTATATTCTGTCAGAATCAATCCCCAGATCTACGTCCCTCTAAATAATCTAATAACTGTAAGATACAATATTGTTACACTCCAGAAAGATATCCATGCCTCTCGTGAACCCCTTGACTGAGTTTGCCATAACCCCCTTCTCAGGCAAGCAATTCCAGATTCTCACTGCCCTAACAGTAAAGAATCCTCTTCTATGTTGGTGGAAAAACCTTCTCTCCTCCAGACGCAGAGAATGCCCCCTTGTGACCATCACCTTCCTTGGTATAAACAGATCCTCGGCGAGGATAAGTAAGGTGGTAGCTAGTGAGAGCTCCCTTGAACCCCTACCAGGAAGATGGAGTTACCCAATTTGTTCTGTTGTTCCTCAGTAACGTTTCTTACA
Organism: Ranitomeya imitator; assembly: GCF_032444005.1. Lineage (NCBI taxonomy): Eukaryota > Metazoa > Chordata > Amphibia > Anura > Dendrobatidae > Ranitomeya > Ranitomeya imitator. The sequence continues at coordinate 985,693,762 of NC_091282.1, forward strand.
AGTAATGTACTGCCGTCCATAACCACTAAGAATGTGTTTCTGTATTGTGGAGAAGAAAACATCAAGCTTTATTCCTGATTCCCTCTGTACATGAGTTTTATTGTCAGTAAAAAGGACTTTATTTTTGCAAACTTGTCTACTTACTTCATCACAAGTTTAAAGGGGTCCAGTGCCACACATTTGGTGCCAGAACTGAACCTGAAGGTGTCCGCATCAGAAACACACCTACCAAAACACACACAGAGACCCCTATCTAAGGTGTTTATGGGCACGGTAATAGATGTCGGCCGAGTTCACCCCTTACACCTGAATTAGCTTAGTTGGCAGGATATGGTTTCCCTGCAGAAAATTTTTTTTGGGGAGAAGACGTGATGTCAACGAGAGGGTGCCTGAATATGTATGGCCCAAGATGGCAGCCAGAAGCAGGTGTTCAAAGATGGTGATAGCTAATGAGCTGAAAAAAAGAAGATCCACATTTCGTGGGAGTGGAAGGTGCCCGGAAGTGTGAAAATGTATCCAACCTACTGGATTCTCAGCTCAGAAGAGGGTATGCCTTGCAGCCAGGATCCGACTCAAGATGGGAGGTACACGGCGGAGGGGGTGCAATGCAAAATGAATTGTGGCTCATTGGGTGAAGAACGGCGAACACAGGAGGCATGGCTGAAGGCAGAGTTACTGAGCAACGTGTGATGCAGTGGACACTTCAGAAGACAGGCCCTGGAGATGGGGCCGGGCTTCCGGGAAGCCCATGGTGGGAGATTGGAGAAATTTTTTCTGCAGCGTGTGTGGATTGAGGAGCAGAGGAAGACATCTGAGCTAGAGATTGGCATCAAGGATCACAGTAGACCTGACAAATGGACATCAGCAGGGTTGAGGATGATCCCAAGGAGATGCCACAGACGCCGAGAAACGCGGCGAGGATGAATCGCCCAGAGGAGGCTGCCTGTGATAGACCAGCGCAGCTAGTGATGCGGTGTGTTACCACAGCCAGAGGTAGTCCTGTTCTTGCACACGCTGCACTTCGGGGCTTTGGATTTGTGGAGGACTTCGACACGAGAGACAGAATGTGCGTAAATAGGAGTGTGGTAAAGCAAAGTTCATGACATTCATGAAGCTGCGGTGTAAGAAGGGGTGGTATGCCATAGGCGTGACGCGGCCCACCATGGAAACTGATGTGGAGAATTGGGAAGAGCAAAAGAATTGGGAAGAGCAAAAGGCTCAAACTAGGGCCCAGTGAGCGTGGAATAGGGCAACCAAGATAAAGGTTCCCAGGAGAGGTGACATCCCAGGGGAGGCCGATCGGTCCACCTGAAACCCGGACGAGGAGATGACGATAGGACGGGCACAAGGGGCCAGTTAGTTTTTAGTGAGCAAGCGGCGAGAAAGGGCACCCTCAGAGGAAGGCAAGAAAAGGGAGCAAGTCTCGGCAAGAATTTTCCAGTGGTGGCAGTTCCTCGTAGCAGGCAAATTGGGCTACTTAAAGGGTTTGTTCACTACTAGGACAACCCCTTCTTGATCTTAATGTTTGGGACCTATAAAATAAAAAAGCCTTTAATCCACTCCTGTACTGGCGCTGTTCCAGCAGTATCCGCAATCGCGATCCCAGGGCTCTTGTGTGGTTGTTGTGATACGTTGTAATACTTATTTCTCACTGCAAAATGCAAATACATTTATATAATTTATACAATGTGATTTTCTGGATTTTATGTTTGATATTCTAGCTCTCAATGTTAAAATTAACCTACCCTTAAAATTATAGACTGTTCTGTTCATGTCTTGTCAGTGGGCAAACTTACAAAATCAGCAAGGGATCAAATACTTATTTCCCCCACTGTATTTTTTATTGTTTATAAAAAGGACTTTATTTTTGCAAACTTGCAAAAAAGGGACCCCTTTGTAAGGTGTTTAGGGGCGCAGTTATAGATATCGTCTGAGTTCCCCCCCTTACATGGATACAGCTGCTGCTTGTTAGATGTTGGGTCACTTGCACTGTATATAGCTTGTTTCACTATATTGTGACGCCCAGGAGACCGGGATACCCAGCACCGGACCAATGGAGTCTGTCTCTTGAGGGGGATGTCACGGGTGGCTTGACCCGGTGCTGTGGCCTCAGGCTATGCACAGTGTAAGGGGTATCATGAGGGGACAGGCACTTACTTGATCAGCAGCAGGTTCTCCCAGCGGTGACGATCCCGATCCTGGATAGATGGCTATTGTCCAAATGAAAGACTGAGGCACTGAAACGTTTAACCAGTTTACTTTAACATAAAAGGATTTACAACCAGTCCTGTCACCGGAGTCTGTATGGGAACTCTGAGTTACTTTGACCCTGCCGGGGTCTTCGCCTCTTATTGTGCGCAATTTCTGTGTGGCCCTGCTGCTGTATGTGAACTGGCTGCCGGCCCAATCTGTCCCCTCCGGGTCCTGGTTCGATGGGCAACCCGAGTCCTTTTATCGGTTTACCCCCTCTGGGAGTACCGCTGAACTCTGTGTCTGTTGCTACGTCCGGCCCTAGTGAAGCTGATATCACCTCACGTTTTTCCGGTTGCTGTATTATATATAATGAATACAGCCACGGATCCGGTATCCGTCTTTGCGCCTGTTCTGGGTAGTGATTAATGCTACCCGGTTCTCACAATGTCCTTTTTCTCTGTCCCTCTTCTCCTCAGGCCGGTGATTTAGGCCTGGTAACAGTCACAGGGCTGTTAGAGATTCAACTGTATGACCTCTCACTTTCAGCTCCTTGGCCCAACTGCCAGTTCTTCTCTCAGACCAGAATGGATCAAGGGGAGTCTCTGGAGCTCCCCCTTCTGGCCGGAGGTGGTAGTGCAGTCTTGCTATTTTAGTATTTGCATTTACTGTCAGTAACTATTTTTGTGGCAAATACCCCTAGGGGTGCCACATTCCCCCTTAGTTAAGAACAGTACTCCGGGACTGTGGGACAATAACATTTTGAAATAACAATTAATATGTACAGAGTCTTAAAAATGAAAAGTTACAAAAACCACTCAAGGAAACAAAAATAGAGTTCTTTAAAAAGTCACTTCAAATAGCGTCCATTAATACAGTTCTATCCTTGAAGGTATTAGGAAAGGCACTGTACTTAGTGTCCAGGAATTTAGTTCCATTTTTCCAACGGAGTTATCAATATAAAGTCTAAAGAAAGTTCAAAAAGAGCAAAAAGCAAAGTTCAAAAAGCAGTCTTTCCGGAGCTTTGATTTAGTGCCTCCGGGCTGATAAAAAGTTCAAGAATATGCCTTAAGTTCATACAGACAAGTCTCTGTAGGCACTGGGCTTAAACGTTGCAGACTGATAACAATGACTATACTACATTTTCTGTTTAACTATATACGGCATAACATATATACAATTCACATTATGAGCTTTATAGTTGGTAATCTGCATACCTGGCCGGTAACTGACCCTGGGTACTACGCTGTGATCTACGTAATAGCGGTGTCTCTTCATGTGGTGTACTACTGTCTACTGCGGATGTAGTATCTGCCCGCTCTGCTAAAGATAATTCCACGACTATGGAGTTGGCAAGTCCACCGTGAATGGGATTACTCTGACCAGGAATCTGTTCTTCCTGGCCTGGAACCTCCTGTAGTACGGGGTCAGCCTCTTCCTGTCTTGGGACTTCTGGTATTGGGTTCGGTGTTGGGTAAAAGGCCACCATGGGAACCACTACTGCACCATGGTATGTTAGTAGGGTTTTGGGAAAGTCTCCTGTACAGGTGTGATACACTTCCTCTTCTTTTTCCTTTACTGGTTGAACCTGTATGGGTTGAATAACTTCTGGTTCTGGCTGGACAACGTCTGGCTCTTTCAATGCTTCCGGACATAATTTAAGATTGTCTCTTGACACTAGTACAGATGTTAAGCCTCCGTTTTTGCTAATGAGACACATTTTAGGATTATCCACTCTTGTTGGTAAAACTGTGTAGGGTACGGCTTCCCACTGATTGTCCAGTTTATTGGTTCGACGATTTCTCTTGAGCACTTGGTCACCCGGTCTTAATGGGGTCGCTTGAGCATTCTGGTTGAAAGTTCGCTCTTGTCTTTCTCTAGTTTGCTGAAGGCTTCTTTCCACACTCTCTTGCACTTGGCGATACTGCTTTTGCCGTATGATATCCCAATTGGAGTCTTGAACTTCTGCGTCTGGTTTCAGAATTCCCATTTCTAGATCGATTGGTAATTGGCCGGGTCTTGCACGCATTAGGTAAGCTGGGGTGCAGTTGGTGGAGCTCACCGGGACATGATTATACAGATCCACCAAGTCAGGCAATTTCTCTGGCCATTGATTCCTTTCTGTCTCAGGTAAAGTCTTTAGTAGGTCTATTACAATATGGTTCATCTTCTCGCATAAGCCGTTTGTTTGTGGATGATAGGCCGTCGTCCGGATCTTTTTGCAACCATACATATTACAGAATTCTCTGAAGATCTCTGATTCAAAGGCTGTACCTTGGTCGGTGAGAACCTGTTCCGGATATCCATGGGGTCTACAAAAGTATGTTTGGAACGCTTTGGCCGCTGTTTTTGCTGTCAGATCTTTTACGGGTACTACTACCAAGAAACGTGAATAATGGTCCACGATGGTCAAGGCATAGACATAGCCGGACCGGCTTGGTGTCAACTTCACGTGGTCCATGGCTACAAGTTCAAGTGGTTGTTTGGTGATTATGGGCTGCAGTGGTGCTCTTTGGTTCTTTTGATCGTTTCTTCTGAGGTTGCACGGGCCACAATTTCTGCACCACTGTTCGATTGATTTTCTCATCCCGACCCAATAAAATCTTTCTCTTAGAAGTACTTCTAACTTTTTCCAACCGAAGTGACCAGCACCATTATGGTAAGCTTCGAGGACCATCTTCACATCTTGTTTAGGCACAATAATCTGCCAAACCAATTCATGTGTTTTCGGATTGGTGTATCTTCTACAGAGCTTCCCTTGATACAGGAACATTTTGCCTCTCTCTTTCCAGAGTTGATGCGTCTCTTCTGGGGCATCCTCATCGGGATATGCACTTTGCTCAGTCAACAGTTCCTTCACCAACTTCACAGCCGGATTGCTGTCTTGGGTGTCAGCCCATCTATGGTGTGCTAACGGATTAAAATTCACCTCTTGTTGTTTCTGATAGGTACTTGACTGATGATGTTTTGCCTTGGGACGATGGAAGGCTGGTAGTTCAATTTCTTCAAGCTCCCCCGTTTCCTCTTCTACATCTCTCAAGTGTGGCATCCGGGATAGGGCATCGGCATTTCCATTCTTGCGACCTGCTCGATACTTGATTATGAAGTTGTAATTAGATAACCGGGCTATCCATCGCTGTTCTAACGCACCTAATTTGGCTGTGTCCAGGTGGGTCAACGGATTGTTGTCAGTATAGACAATAAATTCTGCAGCGGCCAGATAGTGTTTGAAACGCTCCGTCACAGCCCAAACTACTGCCAGTAGTTCCAATTTGAAGGAGCTGTAATTTTCTGAATTTCTTTCAGTAGGCCGGAGCTTTCTACTTGCAAAGGCGATGACTTTCTCCCGACCTTCTTGCTTTTGTGACAGCACCGCTCCTAGTCCCACATTACTGGCATCGGTGTAGAGGATGAAAGGTTTATGGTAATCTGGGTATGCCAGAACCTCTTCTCCGGTTAGTGCCTTCTTTAGTTGTTCAAAGGAGTCTTCCCTTTCGTCGTTCCACTGAAAAGGAGGGTTTCGGTTTGAAGGTTTCTTCGTCTGCCCTACCAAGGTGTCTTGCAAGGGTGCTGCCAACTTGGTAAATCCTTTTATAAATCTGCGATAGTAACCCACCAATCCCAGGAATTGTCTCACTTCTTTTGCGCTGGTAGGTCTTGGCCAATCCCTTATGGCGCTTATTTTCTCGGGATCTGGTGCTACTCCCTCCGAACTCACGATGTGTCCCAGGTACTGTACCTTTGGCTTGAGAAGGTGACATTTGGATGGCTTGACTTTCATGCCATACCTGGATAAGGCTTCGAACACTTCTGCCAGGTCTATTAAGTGTTGTTCGTAAGTCTTTGAGTAGACGATCACATCATCTAGGTACAGGAGGACGGTCTCGAAGTTCTTGTGTCCGAGGCAGCATTCCATCAGCCGCTGGAAGGTACCGGATGCGTTGCAGAGTCCGAACGGCATGCGATTAAATTCACATAGACCCATTGGTGTGGTGAATGCTGTCTTTTCCTTATCTCTCTCAGCCACAGGGACTTGCCAATACCCGCTTGTTAAGTCTAAGGTGGAAAAATAATTAGCAGATTTCAAAGCAGTTAAGGACTCTTCTATCCTAGGCAAGGGGTAGGCGTCTTTATGGGTGATGTTATTAATCTTCCGGTAGTCTACGCACATTCTCATGGTTCCGTCCTTTTTTTTGACAATCACTAGAGGGGCCGCCCAGGGGCTACAGCTGTCTCTTATTACCCCGGCCTGTTTCATTTTCCTCAGCATATCTTTTGCACATTGATAGTGAGCGGGCGGTATGGGTCTATATCTTTCTTTTATTGGGGGATGGTCACCTGTGGGGATTGTGTGTTCTACCCCTTCTATACGTCCGAAGTCCAATGGGTGTTTACTGAAGACTTGTTCATATTCCGTCACTAGCCTATACACCCCTTGTTTTTGATGGGTAGGTGTTGAATTTATGCCCACGTGTAGCTGTTGGCACCAATCCTCCATTTCTCCATCTGAGCCATTGCCTTCCACCTGACAGGTTGGTTCTAAGGGCTCAATGGTTGTGATGGCATTGTTGTCAACAGTATATAGCTTTGCCATTGTAGCATACCTTGGCAAAGTGACCTCTTCCTCTCCACAGTTCAAAAGTCGTACCGGCACTCGTCCCCGGTGTACCTCGACTATCCCTCGTGCTGTGAGTATAGTGGGCCTGCTGTCGGTGTACACTGGTTCTATTAAGGCTTGATAATCTCGTCCCTTAGTACCAATGGCTGCTCTACACCATACCAGCATTTCTGTTTTTGGTGGGATTACAATAGACGTTGGATCACTTACCCTCACACTGCCGATTTCTCCACCTGCAACTTCTACCTGTTGCCTTAACATCAATACTTTTATTTCCCTCCGGAGAACTCTCTGCTGGCAGGATTGGGCAGTTTCAGCAATTTGCTGTAAGACAGAAATGACTTCGGAAAAGCAGTTCTCTAACACATTCATTCCCATCAATACAGTTGGTTCACAGTTCCGCCGGTCAACATCAACAACAATTATACCCTGTTTCTTCAGTTCTACTTTACCAATCTTTATGGTCATCTCCCTGAATCCTAGTTTCGGTACCAACTTACCATTACTGGCCCATATATCTAGTTCAACATCAGAGGGCCCTTTATCAATATCTGCATCAGCCCAGTACCTCTTATAAAGGATATACGGTATAGATGAAATCTGGGAACCTGTGTCCAGCAAAGCGTTGAGGGGAATTCCGTCCAGCACGATAGGGATAATGGGTCGTCCTCCGATGTACCTGTCGTGCCAGGGTGTTGGGCCTTGAAAGTTCATTCCTGCGAAGCGGCCCGCATTCCCAGGGGATTCCCGTTTAAATCACAATCTCGTGCAAAGTGGCCCGGCTGCTGGCAACGGCGGCAAATGGGCTGTCCATCCGGTTGGTAGCGGTCGCGGGGTCGTCCTCTCCATGTCGGGTATCTCCGGGGTCTCATCCATGGAACATCCTCTCTACAGTTTGCCAACTCCATCTTGTGTCCTCTCATCTCCTGCATGGTTTTAGCCATTGAAGCAACAACATCAGCTAAAGAGTCAAGCTTTTGTTGAAGAGCCTCATTAGTACTGGGCCCCAGGGGCTTAGCAATGGCCCCAGACATAGCTGATGTCACTGGCACTCCCTGTTGTTGAGGTGCCTCTGCCATGGGTTGCGCAGGATCCTGATCCCGAGGTGCCTCTGCCAGCTGGAGACGTATAGCACTCTCCTTTAATTGGGCAAATGTCAATTCAGGGTTCTTAAAAACAAGCATGCTCACATGCCCCCGGTGAGAAGGGGTGTAGAGTCCCTCAATAAATTGATCTCTTAGCAGTTTATCCGCTCCGGTGTTAAAAATGGGTTCAGCCAGTGTAAGTGATTTAAGGGCTTCCTGCAGGTTTAAGGCAAAGTCTCTCACGCCCTCATTAGCTTTTTGTTTGCAATTAAAGAATCGTATTTTAGCTTTGCTGCTGGCCGTGGTTTCAAATGTAGCTTTTAATCCAGCAAATATGCGTTCAACAGTGCCTTTTAGATCAGCTGCCCATGCTGTGACTTCTCGCTTAGCATGGCCACTTAACTGCATCATCAGGAGACTAACACGCTGAACTTCACCCACGGGGAACATGTCAAAATGGGCCAGCATCTTTTCTCTGAAATCGTCAAGGGTATTAGGCTCACCTTCATACATTGGAAGCCATGGGCCACCCGGGGTATATGGCATCAGCACCGGCATGATGGGCGCCACTCCTTGCACCGCTGCGCTGCCGGACTCTCTATCGACACTCTGTCTTTCAGCTGCATTAGCGTTGCCGGGTGCTGCGGCGTCTCCGTGCTGCGACATACTGTGCCCCCTTAGTTAATCCGGACCCTTCCGGTCCTCCGCTTCCGTCGGGATAGTGTAGATTCGTTCCGCTGTGCAGCAGGATCGATTTTCCCCTTGCTCTGATGTCAGAGCGCTCAGCTTGGTGCCGCCCACAATGACACGCCCCCTGCTGCTCCCACCCACCGCGCTCTGTAATGGCGGATTCTGAAGTTTTTCAGTTAGACTGGGGCTCAGGTGATGGCGTAGCTCAATTAACAGTCTCGTGCCTAACGGTTATGAAGTGATTACCTCAGGGGATGGCAGCCATCTTTACTCCATTATAACCAATGGGGAAAAGTCACTTTCAATAGTTTTCAATGGGGAATGGATTTTTCTTTAATAAAGTCAATTTTCAAGATTTTTCATCCCAGTTTTCACAGTTTTGGGCTCCAATCACGGCACACAATACCCGGTATACGGGCTGGCTAGATCCTGTTCGTGACGCCAATTGTGACGCCCAGGAGACCGGGATACCCAGCACCGGACCAATGGAGTCTGTCTCTTGAGGGGGATGTCACGGGTGGCTTGACCCGCTGCTGTGGCCTCAGGCAATGCACAGTGTAAGGGGTATCATGAGGGGACAGGCACTTACTTGATCAGCAGCAGGTTCTCCCAGCGGTGACGATCCCGATCCTGGATAGATGGCTATTGTCCAAATGAAAGACTGAGGCACTGAAACGTTTAACCAGTTTACTTTAACATAAAAGGATTTACAACCAGTCCTGTCACCGGAGTCTGTATGGGAACTCTGAGTTACTTTGACCCTGCCGGGGTCTTCGCCTCTTATTGTGCGCAATTTCTGTGTGGCCCTGCTGCTGTATGTGAACTGGCTGCCGGCCCAATCTGTCCCCTCCGGGTCCTGGTTCGACGGGCAACCCGAGTCCTTTTATCGGTTTACCCCCTCTGGGAGTACCGCTGAACTCTGTGTCTGTTGCTACGTCCGGCCCTAGTGAAGCTGATATCACCTCACGTTTTTCCGGTTGCTGTATTATATATAATGAATACAGCCACGGATCCGGTATCCGTCTTTGCGCCTGTTCTGGGTAGTGATTAATGCTACCCGTTTCTCACAATGTCCTTTTTCTCTGTCCCTCTTCTCCTCAGGCCGGTGATTTAGGCCTGGTAACAGTCACAGGGCTGTTAGAGATTCAACTGTATGACCTCTCACTTTCAGCTCCTTGGCCCAACTGCCAGTTCTTCTCTCAGACCAGAATGGATCAAGGGGAGTCTCTGGAGCTCCCCCTTCTGGCCGGAGGTGGTAGTGCAGTCTTGCTATTTTAGTATTTGCATTTACTGTCAGTAACTATTTTTGTGGCAAATACCCCTAGGGGTGCCACAATATGTTAAAGCCTACTGGGCAATGCTCAAGGAATGTACAGGAGGCTCCCAGAAAAAGGGGAGACTTGCCGAATTCCTGGAAGAGATGACAAGTCATCAGCACTGCACAAACCTTGTACAAAGCCTTGTTTCTCAAGAGTTTTTTTCTCATAATGCTAATCCATGGCATTGAGATGAACATTTAGAGGGCAGGAATTGGGCGTGAGTGGGGGCATGTCCAAAAAGGGGAATATTTATGTAAAAATGTGGCTGCTCACAAAGCCTAGTTATTCCGCAGTGGGATTTTGAAAGGCTGATATTTACAGTTAGGTCCATATATATTTGGACAGAGACAACATTTTTTAAATTTTGGTTATAGACATTACCACAATGAATTTTAAACAAAACAATTCAGATGCAGTTGAAGTTCAGACTTTCAGCTTTTATTTGAGGGTATGCACATTAAAATTGGATGAAGGGTTTAGGAGTTTCAGCTCCTTAACATGTGCCACCCTGTTTTTAAAGGGACCAAAAGTAATTGGACAATTGACTCCAAGGCTATTTCATGGACAGGTGTGGACAATCCCTTCGTTGTGTCATTCTCAATTAAGCAGATAAAAGGCCTGGAGTTGATTTGAGGTGTGGTGCTTGCATTTGGAAGGTTTTGCTGTGAAGTAAACATGCGGTCAAAGGAGCTCTCCTTGCAGGTGAAACAAGCCATCCTTAAGCTGCGAAAACAGAAAAAACCCATCCGAGAAATTGCTACAATATTAGGAGTGGCAAAATCTACAGTTTGGTACATCCTGAGAAAGAAAGAAAGCACTAAAGAACTAATCAATGCAAAAAGACCTGGGTGCCCACAGAAGACAACAGTGGTGGATGATTGCAGAATAATCTCCATGGTGAAGAGAAACCCTTTCACAACAGCCAACCAAGTGAACAACACTCTCCAGGAGGTCGAGTATCAATATCCAAATCTACCATAAAGAGAAGACTGCATGAAAGTAAATACAGAGGGTTCACTGCACAGTGCGAGCCACTCATAAGCATCAAGAATAAAAAGGCTAGACTGGACTTTGCTAAAAAACATCTAAAAAAGCCAGCTCAGTTCTGGAGGAACATTCTTTGGAAAGATGAAACCAAGATCAACCTCTACCAGAATGATGGAAAGAGAAAAGTATGGCGAAGGCGTGGTACAGCTCATGATCCAAAGCATACCACATCATCCGTAAAACACGGCGGAGGCAGTGTGATGGCTTGGGCATGCATGGCTGCCAGTGGCACTGGGTCACTAGTGTTTATTGATGATGTGACACAGGACAGAAGCAGCCAAATTAATTCTGAGGTATTCAGAGCCATACTGTGTGCTCAGATCCAGCCAAATGCAGCAAAACTGATTGGTCGTCGTTTCACACTACAGATGGACAATTACCCAAAACATAAAGCCAAAGCAACCCAGGAGTTTATTAAAGCAAAGAAGTGGAATATTCTTGAATGGCCAAGTCAGTCACCTGATCTCAACCCAATTGAGCATGCATTTCACTTGTTAAAGACTAAACTTCAGACAGAAAGGCCCACAAACAAACAGCAACTGAAAACCACCGCAGTGAAGGCCTGGCAGAGCATCAAAAAGGAGGAAACACAGTGTCTGGTGATTTCCATGAGTTCAAGACTTCAGGCAGTCATTGCCAACAAAGGGTTTTCAACCAAGTACTAAAAATGAACATTTTATTTAAAATTATTGAATCTGTCCAATTACTTTTGGTCCCTTTAAAAACAGGGGGGCACATGTTAAGGAGCTGAAACTCCTAAACCCTTCATCCAATTTTAATGTGGATACCCTCAAATGAAAGCTGAAAGTCTGAACTTCAACTGCATCTGAATTGTTTTGTTTAAAATTCATTGTGGTAATGGTCTATAACCAAAATTAGAAAAATTTTGTCTCTGTCCAAATATATATGGACCTAACTGTATGTCCTAAAGATGACTCCTGACTCAGGACTGACTCTTCATTATGTTCAGCAGTAATTATTAGGCCAGTTAGATATCAATAAATGCTCTGAGTACAGTTACGGCTGCCATTTCCATACATGCCACTTTATAACTGCCAACCGCTTGAAAACTAGATAAACTCCGATGATTTGAGCTACTTACATGCAATTCTGATCCAACAATTTTGATATCTTATTTACGTTAGTGAGCTCCTACTTATATATATTTTGTGGCCTATACTGTATATTCTGCAAGTTGTTTGTATATCTACTCACTTTGTGCCTCTTTTCTTTCTGTACCATCACACAGGCTTAGAAATAAGTCCAATTTTGTAGTTGTGCCAACAATAGACTATTTTTAATACTGTATGTGAAGTTCTTCATACTGTTACACAGATGTAGAAGTATCTGAATACAAAATACTAGTTTACTCTCTCCTGCCAGCTCAGATATGTTTCTGCCCAAAACACAGACACCATATCATGTAACTCAACATGGGATGATTAGGAACAAGGTAAAAGTTAGTGTAACCCTCTCAGCATTCCCGAGCCCTGCATACATTGCATGGTGAAGTGCTGGAACATTTTCCGAGTCTCATTTTACAAAGATTGTTGATCTGGTCTGGTAGTTCCCTCTTGGGCTGACTCTGCATTCACTCCTGCAGTGAGGTCCACGTATGTTGTGAAAAAGAGCCAAGATTGTTTGAGCATTGCAACTAGGTCAGGAAATTAAAAATTAACTCTGGAGCAGAGATATTACACTGTTTGAATAATGTGTCTATTAGGAACTGAATTCTTTCTGTGCACCCTTTGGGGAAACGGGAAAACTTACTCTGGAAAATACGAGCATGGTGTTTGACCAGCACAAGAATCTCACGTGATGCACTATTTTATTAGAAGGAGAGCCATCCCTGGAAAAATGAAACCGGCTCTGGTTTTTAAGATATATTCTTATCATAGGCATTTATGGATTATCTCATGGATTTGTCATAAATGTTGATTAATTCTGGTCCCAGATAAAGGACCAACACCTATCTGAAGAATGGAATGATGACCCTATACATATGCCATGTATGTCTATACGGGGAATTGTACATGATCCATATAAATTTAGGCAGCGGGTGCTACTAATAAAAAAAAAATGCTAATCAAATCTATGTGTTGAGTCTTTTATGTGTAAGCTCCATTATTTGCACCCCAGACTTGACGATTGAGGTCCATGTTTGGCCTCATGCAGTAAATGTATGTCACTTTGCTTCCCTACCTTAATTTTAGTATAATTTGAAGATTGAAGATTTTAGGATCCCACTCAAAATTTATAGGAGGCCCCTGCACACCTCTTATGTGCTATACAAATTGTCTCTTGGAAGTAGTAATCCTAAAAGTCAATATCAGCACTTTATGGCCTTGCCATAGGACTTAAGGTACCTTCACACATAACGATATCGGTAACGATATCGTTGCTTTTGGTGACATTGCAATGATATCGTTAAGGAAATCGTTATGTGTGACAGCGACCAACGATCAGGCCCCTGCTGTGCCATCGTTGGTCGCTGAACAAAGTCCAGAACTTTATTTCGTCGCTGGATCTCCCGTGGACATCGCTGGATCGGCGTGTGTGACACCGATCCAGCGATGTCTTCACTGGTAACCAGGGTAAACATCGGGTAACTAAGCGCAGGGCCGCGCTTAGTAACCCGATGTTTACCCTGGTTACCAGCGTAAAAGTAAAAAAAATAAACAGTACATACTTACCTACCGCTGTCTGTCCCCAGCGCTGTGCTCTGCACTCCTCCTGTACTGGCTGTGAGCGTCGGTCAGCCGGAAAGCAGAGCGGTGACGTCACCGCTCTGCTTTCCGGCCGCTGTGCTCACAGCCAGTACAGGAGGAGTGCAGAGAAGCTGAGCGCCGGGGACAGACAGCGGTAGGTAAGTATGTAGTGGTTGTTTTTTTTACTTTTAGGATGGTAACCAGGGTAAACATCGGGTTACTAAGCGCCGCCCTGTGCTTAGTTACCCAATGTTTACCCTGGTTACCGGCATGGTTGGTCGCTGGAGAGCGGTCTGTGTGAGAGCTCTCCAGCGACCAAACAGCGACGCTGCAGCGATCCGGATCGTTGTCGGTATCGCTGCAGCGTCGCTTATTGTGAAGGGGACTTTAGAATAAAAGCCAAACCAGAAGTGGACTTCAATTTGGAGAAATGTTACCATTTAGATCCAAGTTAGAAGCCTCTCATGCAACCAAATCAGTGCTTGCACTGACAATGTGCAGTACCCCAAAACACCGTTTCTGCAAATTGAGATTCTGGTTTGGCTTGTATCCTAAGTCATATGGCAAAGATCATTAAAAGGTCAATATTGACTTTCCGGATTGCTACTTCCGATAGGTGATGCTAGAGTTCAAGTCCTCTTCCTCTCTGAAGAGGCAATTTGCATATTTAATTTCCCAGAGGAGCACTGCATGGTTAATAAGCTTCCTTACTCTGGCATGCCAGGCATATCACTCTCAACAAAGGAGAAATGTTAACTCTTAGATGCCAATTATAATACTGTGACAGGGCGCTTCTGCAGACACCAGGGCCCAGGTGTGACTATAGCTGAATCCCTAATTCAGAGCGGTTCATTTTGACATCTCCTGAAATGTTTTTCACTACAGGGAAGCAGAGCCTTCAGTTTGAGGTTTTACTAAGCACACAGCATTACTCTTTAAGGTATCCTGCTTTTAGGGAAGTTAAAGAAAACACTGCTTGCTGTTAATGTGATGCCCGCTAGACACGGCTCTCACAGCATTAAACCATTTGCCAGCTGGAGCACTTTAGAGGCTCTCAGAAAAAGGAAACACTGCACTAGCACTGTGTTCAATCCACCGCATAATCTATTGGATTATGTTTGGTACAGCTCCACAAATAGTCAGATTGTATACATGGACCTATCTTTATTCCATAGTGTTCTGCATCAGCCTCTTTCACTCCCGTCATCCATTTATTATGCTGCTCCAAGGGAAGTGTATTAGATGTTTATGCAAAGTTTGCGGTTCCATTTCCACTCCGACTTGTTTCTGTATAGGCTGACATTTGTTTGCTGCCTTTTTACATGCAGATGTTACATCCTTTCACAATTCCATGGCATATTCCCCTAAATGGCAATCTTCCCCTTCAGCTTTGCATCTAAAAATAGGATTGATTTTCATGGCATGTGCTGCTGCAACCAGAGACCTGAAAAACTCAAATGATTTATGCTTTGTCCTGTCTCTGAAATCAAGGTTGCTTACATAGGAAAATCACCTAGAGCTCTGTAAGATGTATAACAAAATACCAGGCCAAAGTATAAAGATTGTGTCGTAACTGATACATGCACGCACATCCACAATATGTTCATCTGTGCTTGAGTCTTAGGTGTTTTAAAGTCTAATCCTCCATTTCAATATAGAGATGAATGCACTATATATATATATATATATATATATATATATATATATATAGTATGTATATATATATGGTATGTATATATATATTTATATATTTGTGTGTGAGTATATATATTTATATACAGTCAATATGAAAAGTCTACACATCCCTACTATAATGCCAGGATTTTGTCATATAAGAAGATCATACCAAGAAGAATAATTTCAGAACTTTTTCACCCTTAATGTCACCTACAATCTGTACAATTCAATTGAAAAATAACATGAAGTCTTTTCGGGTGGGAGAAGAAAAATTAGGAACTAAAATGTTGTTGCATAAATGTGTATACATCTTGGAGAACTAACCACAGACCTTCTCTGGATATAGGCTTATGCAAATCCTTATGTCACTTCATGTAAACCTAGACAGACTGGATGGTGAGATCAGGGCTTTGAGGGGGCCATATCTTAACTTGCAGAACTTCAAATGGTGAAAACCGTTCTTAATAACATTGATTGTATGTTTGGGGCCATTGTCTGGCTGCAGAATAAATATGGAGTCAATCAGATGCCTTCCTGATGGTATTGCATAATAGATAATTATTTGTGTATGTTTCTCAACTTTGATGATACCAAGAAATAGGCTGGTTCAGGATCTTAGTTGTAGTCGTCGGTCAAGGAAACTTAGTACAGAATATGAAAGAAACCTCATGCTTACTTCCTTTCAAAAGTGGGAAATGTCCAGCAGTGCCATCAGCTGAAAATTGGCATCAACCAGTGGGACCCAGCCACATCCATCTACTGTTAGAGGTTTGGCCGGAAGTCTTCAAGGAATTGAGCCCCAAAACATTCGATATGGTAATAAGGCTAAGCAACTTAACTATGTACTAAAGTATAGGAATGGGGTGCAGCAAAATGTCAGTAGGTGCTCTGAACTGAAGAATTACATTTTGAAATACGTGTCTGTAATGGATGGCAGTTTGTTCGCCGAAGGGCTGGGGAGTGGTACAATAATGACTGACTACAGGCAACAGTGAAGCATTGTGGAGGTTCATTGCAAGTTTGGTGCTTCAATTGAACAAATAAACCTAGGGATTTGGTCAAGTGTTCTCCATGCTAAAAAATACTGGAAGATACTTATCCATCGTGGAAAACGATCAGCGGGGTATCTCATTGGCTCAAAATGTATTCTGAAACAAGACAACATCATTCACATTGCATTTTGTTCATTTTTGCAAATAAACCATTACCAGTCCTACTTTTGAAAGAATTCTTACATTGTAGTATTTTTTTCACACCTGCCTACAAATACATGTATACATACTCCTCAACATTACAATTGCAGCTCAATACAGAATAAATTAAGATGTTTTGAAAAGTTTTTTTCCATTTCTTCGTCACTTGCATATTATTAACACATCTACTGGTATTGTCATAATTTCACGACCTTTTCTTCTGTGTGTTGCGTTTTCAATGTTGAGGAGTTTATAAATGTGTGTATACCATATTTTTCAGACTATAAGAAGCATCGGGCCATTAGATGCACCTAGGTTTTAGAGGAGGAAATTCTAAAAAAAAACTGAAGCAAAACTGTGGTCAATTCTGTACTTAAAATCCCACATCCTGGTATATATGGCCCCTTCATTCCCATCCTGGTATGCATGCCCCCCTCATCCCTATCCTGGTATGCATGGCCCCCTCATCCCTATCCTGGTATGCATGGCCCCCTCATCCCTATCCTGGTATGCATGGCCCCCTCATCCCTATCCTGGTATGCATGCCATCCTTATCCCTACCCTGGTATGCATGGCACCCTCATCTCTATCCTCGTATGCATGGCCCCCTCATGTCCATCCTGGTATGCAAAACCCCCTCATCCCCATTCTGGTATGCATGGCCCCCTCATCCCAATTCTGATATGCAGGGCCCCCTCTTCCCCATGCTGGTATACATGACCTCCTCATCCCTATCCTGACATTTATGGCCCCCTCATCCCTAGCCTGGTAGGCATGTCCCCCTTATCCCTATCTTATCCCTTATCCTGATAGGCATGATCCCCCTCATCCATATCTTGGTAGGCATGGCCCTCTCATCCCTATCCTGGTATGCAGGGCCCCCATCTCCATCATGATATGCATGGCCCCATCCTTATCCTGGTATGATTGGCCCCCATCCCCATCCTGGTATGCATGGCCCCCTCATCCCTATCATTGTATGCAGTGACCCCATCTCCACCCTGGTATGCATGGCCCCATCCCGGAAAAACATTTAAGAAAACACATAAACCATTATACTTACTTTCCTGCACTCCCTTGCAGCGTCTGCGTCTTGTTCCGATGCCAGGAGCTGATTTTTGCTTGTAAACAGCGCATGGCAGGGATGTCATGCGCTGCTTACAAGCTGAGGACAGCCACCAGAATACTCACTGCTCTCTAGCCGGGACTATCTGCGTTGAGACCAGTGAGTGTTCATTGCTCTTTAATAGCGAGCACAGTGTTATCTGCAGCCGCCGGCTTCCTGCAGCTGCCAGGCGTCCACGTGTGCCGCTACCAAAGGGAATGAAAATTCACTGCATTCCACGCCTATGGTAGTGGAGAGCAGTGAATATTCATTGCCTTAAGTAATGGGGACACGCCTCCTCACTACCTACTTCCTTTAATTCTCTAAATTCTTTCTTTTTGTCACTTATTGCTCTATTTAGCCATATTGGTTTCCTCCTATTTCTAGTATGTTTATTCCCATACGGTATATACTGTACATAGGTCCTATCCAGGCAGGATGCTAATAAATGTCTCCCATTTTCTTTGCGTATTTTTATGTCTCAGGATATCGTCCCAGTTAATTGAACCAAGATCCTCTCTCATCTGTTGGAAATTTGCCCTCCTGAAGTTTAGTGTCCTTGTAACCCCTCTACTATACATCTTATTAAAGGATACATGAAAACTTATTATTTTGTGATCACTATTCCCCAAGTGACCCCCAACCCTTATATTTGATATGCGGTCTGGCCTGTTGGTTAATATTAGGTCTAGCAGTGCCCCCCTTCTTGTTGGCTCCTGAACCAGTTGTGAAAGATAATTGTCTCTCATAGTAGTCAAAAACCGATTACCTTTGCTGGAACTGCAGGTTTCTGTTCCCCAATCTATATCAGGGTAGTTGAAGTCCCCCATAATAATGACTTCCCCTTGAGTCGCAGCTTCATCTATTTGCTTTATGAGGATATTCTCCATTGCTTCCATTATTTTTGGAGATTTATAACAAACCCCAGTAATTTACTATTTTTTCCCCCTCCCCTTATCTCCACCCACAGGGACTCTACATTTTCATTAGATTCACCTATAATATCACGTCGGATGGGTTTTAAAGATGATTTTACATATAGACACACCCCTCCCCCTCGCTTATCCGTTCGGTCATTTCTGAATAGACTATAACCCTGCAAGTTAACAGCCCAGTCATGGCTCTCATCTAGCCACGTTTCAGTTATCCCCACCATGTCATAATTATGCTCCAACAACATTAATTCTAATTCATCCATTTTGTTGGCGAGGCTTCTGGCATTAGTATACATGCACTTGATGTTCCTCTCTGTACCTCTATTCTTTCTTAAATTATTAACTGTTCTAACCCCAACCCCCATGCCACCGACACCCCCATCTTCCTTATTTGTGCCTAGGTCTCTATCTGCACTATCTTCCCCTCCAATAAAATTATTACCCTCCCCCCCAATCCCTAGTTTAAACACTCCTCCAACCTTCTAGCCATTTTCTCCCCCAACACAGCTGCATCCTCCCCATTGAGGTGCAGCCCGTCCCTAGCGTAGAGCCTGTAGCCAGCTGAGAAGTCGGCCCAGTTCTGCAGGAACCCAAACCCCCTCCTTCCTACACCAATTCTTGAGCCACTTATTAACCTCCCTAATCTCCCATTGCCTCTCTGGCATGGCACGTGGTACAGTCAGTATTTCGGAAAATACCACGTTGGAGGTCCTTGCTTTCAGCTTGCAGCCTAATTCCCTGAAATCATCTTTAAGGACCTTCCACCTACCTCTAACTTTGTCATTAGTGCCAATGTGCACCATGACCGCTGGGTCCTCACCAGCCCCTCCCAATAATCTGTCCACCCGATCAGCGATGTGTCGGACTCGAGCGCCAGGTAGGCAGCACACCGTTCGACGATCCCTGTCTTTGTGACAGATTGCCCTATCTGTTCCCCTAATAATTGAGTCCCCCACTACCAGCAACTGTCTGGCCTGCCCTGCGCTCCTATTTCCCTCCTTACTGGAGCAGTCACTCCTCCGGCTTTCAGAGGACACGCCTGGCTGCAGCAATGCTACTCCTGTACTTGCACCCCCCTCATCTGCCAACTTAGCAAACTTATTGGGGTGTGCTAGATCAGGACTAGCCTCCCTGGCACTCTTCCCTCTACCCGGATTTCTAACTGTCACCCAGCTTGCTACTTCACCGTCCTGCAGCTCCATCCTACCATCCCCCACCTCATCTATCCCATTGAGCGCCTGCTCAGTGAGCAGAAGAATCCTTTCCATGTTGTCAATGGATCTCAGTGTTGCCAGCTGCACATTTAGATCCAGAATCTGGGCTTCCAAATGCACAACGATCATGCACAGCAGTATGCACCCTCGACGGGCTGATCAAGGACTGCATACATGTGGCAAGATGTGCACTGGATGGCATTAACAATAGTGGAGCACATTTCCTAATGGGGATTGCACCAGACAGAACCGTTAAACAAAAAAAAATGCAAAGTATCAATAGAACAGACAGCAATTCAGTAATTCCTCCCTTGGTAACTCCCTGACTCCAAAGTCACTGAATCACAAGTCACACTTACCGCCGTTCACCCTTACGCTCAGGTCACTCTCAGCTCGCTCACACTCTCTAAGCTGAAGATTTAAAGAATTTTTTTTTCTTTTTCCCCTCAGCTGCAATCCACCTTGCTGCTCAATGCACTTCCAAAAAGGACTTGAGCCCCAAACAGCTGCCCCTTATAAACCCCTAATTATAAGCCCCCACCGTAAGTTAACCCCTTGTGAATATAGCTACTCCCAATTCAGCAATTTGCACCGATTCACACAGGTATTTGTTAAAGGCTTTCCAAATACCTCTTCACTGAATCACAAGTCACACTTACCGCCGTTCACACTTACGCTCAGGTCACACTCGCTAAGCTGAAGATTTAAAGACATTTTTTTTTCTTTCACTATCACAGTGATCAAGATAAAAAAAAAAATACTAAATCAAACCCACTTTTATCACCTGGGATTAAGGTTAGGGGTGTGTTGGGGCTAGGGCTGGAGTTAGAATTGTGGGGGTTCCACTGTTTAGGTACATCAGGGGGTCTCCACCATTGATTCCAGCCAATTTTGCACTCTAAAGGTCAAACAGTGCTCCCTCCCTACTGAGCCCTACCATGCACCAAAACAGTGGCTTTCACCCACATACAGGGTATTGGCATACTCAGGAGAAATTGCACAACAAATTTTGTGGTCCATTTTCTCTTGATACCCTTGGGAAAATAAAAAATTGGTTCCAACGTAAATTTTTTGTGAAAAAAGTAAAATGTTCAATTTTACCTTCCACATTGCTTTAGTTCTCTTGAAGCACCTGAAGGGTTAATAAACTTCTTGAATGTGGTTTTGCGTACCTTGAGGGGTACAGTTTTTAGAATGGTGTCATTTTTGGGTATTTTCTGTTATATTGACCCCCAAACTCACTTCAAATGTGGGGTGGTCCCTAAAAAAATAGCTTTGTAAATTTTGTTGGAAAAATGAGAAATCACTGGTCAACTTTTAACCCGTTATAACATCCTAACAAACAAAAATTATGTTTCCAAAATTGTGCTCATAGAAAGTAGACATGTGGGAAATGTTATTTATTAATTTTTCTTTTGTGACACCACTCTCTGATTTAAGTGTACAAAAATTGAAAGTTTGAAAATTGCAAAATTTTAAACATTTTTGCCAAATTTCCATTTTTTTCATAAATAAATGCAAGTTAAAAAACTTTGCCACTAACATGACGTACAATAGGTCACGAAAAAACAGTCTCAGAATCAGTAGGATACGTTGAAGCGTTCCCGAGTTATAATATCATAAGTGGTCAGAATTGTAAATATTGGCTCGGTCATTAAGTACCAAATTGGCTCTGTCACTAAGGGGTTAAAAGTTGTTTACCCACAATTTTGGAAAGGAGAC
This sequence comes from Ranitomeya imitator, assembly GCF_032444005.1. Classification (NCBI taxonomy): domain Eukaryota; kingdom Metazoa; phylum Chordata; class Amphibia; order Anura; family Dendrobatidae; genus Ranitomeya; species Ranitomeya imitator. Next base: position 985,715,265 of record NC_091282.1, read on the forward strand.
AACAATTTTGTTCAGTCCATTTTTGGAGGTTTGTGTCAAATGATGTCCAAATTGCCTTTTTTCTCTTTTTTTGTATTATTCCAATGCACACAAAGGTAAGAAAAACCTGTGCCTAATAAAACTTGTGTAATTGCAAGAGAGAAACAATTCATTTTCCGGAACAATTTCAAGGGTGGCAACACTTTCGGCCCGGCCATGACTGTGTGTGTGTGTATATATATATATATATATATATATATATATATATATATATATATATATATATATATATATATATACACAGTACAGACCAAAAGTTTGGACACACCTTCTCATTTAAAGATTTTTCTGTATTTTCATGAAAATTGTACATTCACACTGAAGGCATCAAAACTATGAATTAACACATGTGGAATTATATACTTAACACTTAACAAAAAAGTGTGAAAAAACTGAAATTATGTGATATTCTAGGTTCTTCAAAGTAGCCACCTTTTGCTTTGATGACTGCTTTGCACACTCTTGGCATTCTCCTGATCAGCATCAACAGGTAGTCCCCGGGAATGGTTTTCACTTCACAGGTGTGCCCTGTCAGGTTTAATAAGTGGGATTTCTTGCCTTCTAAATGGGGTTGGGACCATCAGTTGTGTTGTGCAGAAGTCTGGTGGATACACAGCTGATAGTCCTACTGAATAGACTGTTAGAATTTGTATTATGGCAAGAAAAAAGCAGCTAAGTAAAGAAAAACGAGTGGCCATCATTACTTTGAGAAATGAAGGTCAGTCAGTCCGAAAAATTGGGAAAACTTTGAAAGTGTCCCCAAGGGCAGTGGCAAAAACCATCAAGCGCTATAAAGAAACTGGCTTTTTGTGAAGTGCGTACAGAGGTAATTATGACTTTGGATTAGGGTTGCTGGTGGCTTTTGGTGTTTGCGCAACTACATACATCTTACCTCCTGGGTGCCATACAAATTAGGGTATGCAGTCACGTTGAGATGGACCTTTTCATGATTTGATTTAGGCCTTATTGGCCATAGGATATACCTTAGGAGTTGAGCTCTGGTGGTCTGTTTTTGCGCAATTTGACATATTTACCACTTAGGTAAGGGTATGTGATCTGGATGGGGATAGGTCTCCTTATGTTTTGAGATAAGCCTTATTGGCTATCAGACATATCTTAGGAGTTAGGTACCGTACATTACAGGCTATGTGGCAATATTTATGGTCAATTTCTGTACCCTGACATGGGTTTATTTGTACTTTTTGATATAAAATTTTATAAGCCATTTTTTATAGTCAGGTATATGGACATATGATACATCGTGGTGCAACAGATCCCCTTGTGCTCACCAGTAACCCTCCAGCATATCAATATATAATCTTCAGCTAATAGATACAGGTTAATTAACTAAAAACGTGTTATTTTATACAACATTAAACCTGCTATTGCTGTATACCTGCATTTCATGTAAAGTCGGTCATTGGATTGGAGGCATTTTTTATATTCAGTGAAAGTAATGTTTTATTCTGTTTGTTAATAATAAATTTCTATTTTTGAACTCTAACATTCTGTGGCCTGATTTATATAGTTGATAGGCCTTTTGTGCATCAACAACTGTTAAGAGGAGACTTTGTGCAGCAGGCCTTCATGGTAAAATAGCTGCTAAGAAACCACTGCTAAGGACAGTCAACAAGCAGAAGAGACTTGTTTAGGCTAAAGAACACAAGGAATGGACATTAGACCAAGTGGAAATCTGTGCTTTGGTCTGATGAGTCTAAATTTGAGATCTTTGGTTCCAACCACAGTGTCTTTGTGCGACGCAGAAAAGGTGAACGGATGGACTCTACATGCCTGGTTCCTACCATAAAGCATGGAGGAGGAGGTGTGGGGGTGCTTTGCTGGTGACACTGTTGGGGATTTATTCAAAATTGAAGGCATACTGAACCAGCATGGCTACCACAGCATCTTGTAGCGGCATGCTATTCCATCTGGTTTGCGTTTAGTTGGACCATCATTTATTTTTCAACAGGACAATGACCTCAAACACACCTCCAGGCTGTGTAAGGGCTATTTGACCAAAAAGGAGAGTGATGGGGTGCTACGCCAGATGACTTGGCCTCCACAGTTACCAGACCTGAACCCAATCGAGATGGTTTGGGGTGAGCTGGACCGCAGAGTGAAATCAAAAGGGTCAACAAGTGCTAAGCATCTCTGTGAACTCCTTCAAGATTGTTGGAAGACCATTCCCGGTGACTACCTCTTGATGCTCATCAAGAGAATGCTAAGAGTGTGCAAAGCAGTCATCAAAGCAAAAGGTGGCTACTTTGAAGAACCTAGAATGTGACATAATTTCAGTTTTTTCACACTTTTTTGTTAAGTATATAATTTCACATGTGTTAATTCATAGTTTTGATGCCTTCAGTGTGAATGTATAATTTTCATAGTCATGAAAATATAGAAAAATCTTTAAATGAAAAGGGGTGTCTGTACAGTATATATATATATATATATATATACTATGTGGCTGCTATATACATACATATTCTAGAATACCCGATGCGTTAGAATCGGGCCACCATCTAGTCTATGTATATACATACAGTACATCTGTCCATGGAAATGTTTTCCTTTTTTCCTATTGAAATGTGCAAAAAGTTAATTCAGACTAAAGGCAGCAAAACTACAAAGGAACACGTGAAAACAAAGTAAAAAAAAAAGTGAAACAAACCAGAATGTGTGTTAAATCTTAGATTCCTCAAGGTACCCCCTTTCACTGTTTATATTTTCTCGTAGCTTCATGAGGTAGTTACGTAGAATGGCTTTCCTACAGTCTTGAAGTAGTTCCTTGAGCATTTTTGACTGATTGGCCTGTATTTGTGTTAACTCATCACAAACCATCTAACTTGGTGAGGTCAGGTGATGCAGTATTCTATCCCTCCCCTTCTTGGTCACTTAGCCCTTATATAGCTTCTAACTATGTTTTGGGTTATTGACCTGTTGCAACACAAATGATGGCCTACCAAGTGCAAATCAGATATGATGGCATGTTGTTGCAGAATCCTGTGGTAGCCAAACTAGGTAAGTGTGCCTTGAATTTGGAATAAGTCTCAAACCGTATCAGCATCCCTCCTCTCCATACTACACGGTAGGCACCACACATATGTACATGTACAAATCATCTGCTCACATTTTTGTGCCTCATCAAGACATGCCGGTTGGTACTAAAAATCTAAAATTTTCACTCCTACTACAGTATAGATTTCCATTGATCTAATGTAGAGATGGGCGAACCTGAACAGCATAGTTTGGCATCCGTACTGAACACCTACTGTCCTGGCACGGACACCAAACAGGGACTTTACCAGGAAGTCCGTGTTACGGTTCAGATTCGGCTTCCCGAACACCGGATGTTTGTCGCACTGTCATGTGCATGACAGCGTGGCAAGCACTGCTTCTGATCGCCGGTTAAATCATCACCGCCGGTCAGAGAGCTGCAGTTCCCACACTGTCAAATGACAGCGTGAGCTAGCAGCTATGATCGGAGGTATAAAGTTCACCTTGTCACTGTCTGCTGATGGGACTACTGCTCCCATCAGCCGACGCCTGCTGCTGCTAATAACAGCAGGAGCAGCTGATTGGAGTATTTATCAGCCTGCACTCTAAATGAATAATTTAAAAAAATCCAGCGTGGGTTCCCCTGTGTTTTTGATAAGCAGTCAGGCAAAACTCAAATCTGGGGTCTGCAACCTTCAGCTGTGAGCTTCAGCAAAGCTGGTTATTAAGAATAGAGGGACTCCCCACTCTGATTTTTTAAAATTATTTAAAGAAATAATTTTTAAAAAAAATAGTGTGGGTTCCCCTCCTTTTTTGACAACAAACCTTGCTCGTCAAGCCCACAGATTAGTAATGGAGAGGCGTCCATAAGACACCTATCCTTTATTAATCCTATAGTTATATTGTAAATAAACACAAGCCAAGTATAAAGTTCTTTATTTGAAATAAAACATAACACACTTTTACTTTTTTATTTAAAAATAACAAACACAGTTATATTCACTTAACGTTCATTCCATTGAAACCCTCGTCTCCTGTAATAAAACAAAAATTAAACAACAATAATTTCCCTCACGTGTCTGTCGTTGTGTCCCATGCCATAATCCATGTCTGGGGGATAAATAGTTTTCAACCTGGATGGTGCCAAGATGTTGGGGAATCAGCTGCTGCGAGCGCAGCATCAGTGACTCGCAGTGACATCATTGAGGTTACCGCGGGTCACTGAAGCTGCAATGCCAGCTGGGCTAATGAATCGAGGTGACCTCCCTCCGGTTAGATCACCGCTAGGGCCGTTAGAAAAAGTCTCACGGTGCAGAGGTGAGTTCAACGCAATAAATATGATCCGTAACTTACCTATAGTGTATGGAGAGGCACGCTTCGCTTTCTCCAGGGAAGGCAACTTGCTGATTTGCGACTGAGTGATATTACTACACATATGACTTTTCTCTAAGGAAGCCACTTGTACTATTTTACTCTTTGGTTCTTCTATGTATATTCACTGAATCTGAGTAGCATGTAGTTTATAAATACACAAGCACACCTATGGTCACCATCTCTCGTCTTTCCTTTACTCTCTTGATCCCCTATGTGAATCGCTACTTTCATAAGCCTTTTACTCATGAACATTTAGACATCTACAATCGTCACCCATTACCTATGTATGTCATTTCAGTACTTGGTTTTGCTCCCAAGGTTGATATGCTTGAAGGATGGGAACACCCCTTTTCTTCCTCCTCCTTTGCTGTAAGACCTATTCTGTAATGTTATTTGATTTTATGTCTTACTAAATAAACTTTTATTCTATTCTGTTGGTTTATGGTTACTCCATTTTCCCATGTTTGTTTGCAAGTTTCAGGAGTACTCCATTATATCACATTGTTCATATTTCCTACAAGGGGGAACGCTATTATATTGATATGTTCCTGACCCTATAGACTGATAATGTGCATTTTGAATATTTGGGTATTAACATAACTGCGTAATCTTCATGGATGAAAATATGAGGTGCAGAAGTTGTTCTTGGGCATTGTACCTGGCATCCTGCTGCATAAGACTACAGCACTATAAATTGCATGTATTTAGGAGGTCCTGTTACAGAATTTATGGCGGGATATAGCAAGTTCTAGTTACACCTATGGCTTAATGAACTGTTAATAAGGGGAAAATATATCTCTAAAATGGGTACAATATTCTGCTCGTATAAAGGAATGCCTCCTCTACATACCAAATCTAACAGTGCATGTATGGCATATTCTTCTCAGGACACATCTCATGTATTTGAACATCTGACAGAATTAGGACCTTGCTTCATGCTATTCTCCACTTGGCTGTGCTCAGAGTCTTCTCCCATGCTTGAATGCTTTCTTCAAACATTTTTTTTCTCGTGCATACCTTTCTAAGAAAGACATAAAATTTGTTATAATTTGTACTTTTTTGGAAAACGGTTTATGTTATAGGAGGAAGCAAATCTTCCGGGCAAGTTAGAACCAGCGACAGGAACCTCTGGCCCGAATCCTCCCCACCTGTTGAATGTGAACTTAAAACATTTCTCTGCGTGAGATTCCTCAGTTTAACTCATTGTGTCTGAGGAGTCATCAGCGTAGCCTAGTGACATGCATTATATAATGTATATATGGCAAATCTCAGTCTGACCACAATACAGACCAGGAGACTATGTGCTATATGACGTACAGGTGACTGGCAGTGGACCTCATGAACAGTGACCATTTAGAGTGAAACTTGTGCAGAAAGTGGCACATGCACCACATGTATATCAGGTTTTGACCTCAGTGAATATATATTTGGAAATATAGCACTTGTACCAGGTTCTTGTATGTATGCTATTTCAGGAGACTCAGAACTAAACTTGTGCCCCATTGTCTCCCAGACATTTGCAGGAATTTGTAAGTATGTGATCGGTGGAAAGTGTGTTTACGACCGGCTCACTAATCATCCCTCTGTATTTCATTCACATTCATCACCACAAAGGAATTTCAGACTCCTCACCTCGTTCTCATCCACGTTGTAATTCAGGCCGCCTGTTCTTTACAAACAACAAGCTTCAACATGGAAAGATTGGAGTGAGTTAAAAATATGCAGTAATACTAGGATGTTAGAGGCACGCTACCTGGTTCACCCTCTTTCCAGCACAGGCGTGTGGCTAGATTTGTAATTAACACCTGTTTATGGAAAGCCTACTGCCTGTATAAGGCAAGGTAGCCATTTTATGAGCTAAACCAATATTTACGCAATGGCGGCCTGTCATTTCTATAATGCCTGGTAAAATAAATCACGTAGGAGGCTCATCTGTCGCCATACGGAATATAAACAGTTGTTACTATCTGGCCATTCATACATTTCATTTACAATATCTTCTTGCATTGCGTTGTTCGGTAAACTGTGGACCCCTTTGGCATTCAGGATAGTTGATAGCAGCATTGTATCCAAGGGAAATGGGCTACATGGCTGCCATGTAACTCCAGATGTTGGGTAGGAATAGATGACAAGTGACAAGATCACTTCAGAGTGATATTTTTACCGGTGAGTGTCTCGGGACCCCTGATCTCAACTGATCAGGCAAAATTATGTAATATATAAAAACTTTTCCAAAATGCCAGTTACACTTAAACTAGTGATATATGGGCAAATGTATCTGTTTAATTCAAGAACTAGGATAATCAGCCAATGTCATGTAGGATGGACATATTGTAGTAGAAAATGTGTATTGTAGTTGAAAATTGTTCAACAGATAGAGGTCCTTGTCTTTTTAATAAATACTTGCATCTCCCATGATATCAGTTCTGGAGTATTTTGTTTTAGGATTTTGTGTAAGCAATTCCTGCTATTTCTCCTGGAAATGTATAAATCATTTGACAACATGACTTAAGTATTGCCCTCCTTCATTGAGGGTGTCCCTACACAGTTTGATATTGCCCTACTGACAATAATTGTCAGTTCCATTGAGGTCATTTGACAGTACAATATCACTAGATAATAATGTGTCACTGTTTTGACCCCATCACATAGTTGACTTTGCTAGATAGGTGAACAGGAAACCAGAGTAAACATACCTATGGTATATGGATAATCTCAGTAGTAGCATGACTGGGAAAAATAAATCATGAATCTGTCACACACTGCAATGCTGAGTATACCCTGGATTCCCGAACAGTTTAATGTTTGGGGCTCGCTACAGAAAATGTTTTGTGGCCTCTCGCTTCTGCTCTTGCATAACAAAGCTTCATCCATCCAGGAGGCCACTAGCAGGATCACTTAAGAGCAGAGGAGTTGTGGAGCCCAGGACTCTTCATTGGGTGGGAATGTCCAGTGGACACCTGTAAAAGTAAATAATCAATGTGTGATGCCTAGTGTAGTAGGCAGCATATTTTCAATCTATTTTTTCTAGATGAAAAATCTGTGTCTCAGTATTTTTAGTATTTCATTGTGGACTACATGTACTATAATCAAAATGTGCAAGCTGGTGAGATAAGCCGACACGGCAGATTTGGTATCTTAAGAGTGTCCATTTTTCCTATGAATTTTCACAGTGGATTTCACAACAAGGCAAATTCTTAGGTAAATCCACACCATTAATGTGATAACTGCAACAAAATTTGTACAGTTTTTACTGCGGTTGAAGTAACCTAATATATCTTTTTTTCTCACTAAAGCATACATTGGTATGCATTATCTGTACTGCTGATTACCTTGCTAATATTGTCAGTCTATTTGAAGGGGTGAAAACTGTTTACTTTCAAATTCCCTTTAAAAATACCTGTAAAGAAATGTTTGAAAATTAAAGTATAAAAGATAGTATTACGCTGCCGAGCCCGACATCTTCTGCAAGACACAAGAAAATGTCAAGACCTCAAAAAACCCGTGAACAGCCATTGTGTCTTATCTTGCCATATCCCCACACTGCTATAATCATCACCTGATATTGCCAGTAGATCATAGTGACAGGCCAAGTCAGAGCTGGGTTGTGGTGCATTCATGTAAGACCGGAATGTTTACCAAATCTTTCAGAGACTTAAAACATTGGATGAATGGAGAAAGAATTGGGCGGAAAATGCACTGAATGGTATAAAATTTCCATTGCACCGTCAGGAATTCATTGTAGACTTTTAGCTTCATTGGTCCTGTAAAAACCATCCGCATGGCACTAAGTGTAATATTGTTGCATGACAAAGCACCTAAAGCCTATGCATGTTTTTGTGAAAGCTTCCTAAACATGCTGCTAAATCCTCTAAAATGCGACTTAACTGCTTTGGCTTCCATCAGCATGGCATATGCAGGGCAACAGCAAATGAACAAATAGAAAAATATGCTGAATGGGCAAACAAATAGCGTTCAGCTGGTCCTTTGGTTCACAGAGATGGGCGCACTGTGAATACCAATCACTGTATTCTCTGCTGTAGTGAAAACCCACAATATCTCTTTTCATCCCGCAAGCCCTTTTCACAACAGCGATGTGTCTTTATGTCTTTAGAATGACACCAGTCTTGGCCTGCTTCCGCTGTCTAAAAGCCTGGGAGCTGGAGGGGAAAAACATTCAGAGCCACCAAAAAAAGCGTTTTACCGATTTCGTTCCTTGCACTTATTTATCAAACCAACATTACCACCAATAAGTTTACCAAGTTATATAATTCGTGATTCAAAGGAGGCAATTTAGTGATAGTGTCAAACAGTAAGATAAATAACAGTAAATCTTAAACACTTGCATTTGATTGGGCCGATGGCTGCACTTTCTGCCAATATTTCTACCTGCTACGCTTCCCCTTGAGCCATAGTGGAAGCAGTCGTCAGAACGAAGAAGATTTTGCTCTGTAGTAAAGAAATGTAAATATTTATCACATGTAAATATATTTATCATCTTGAAAGTTAAAACTTATTTTCACAAGTGAAATGTGTGACTGCATTTGTGATTCCACCTCCGAGATTTAACATCTCTAGGCAATATATCTTCATGAAAGTTGTAATTGCTATACAGTACACTGCCTCCCCATGCTGCAGTCTTTTGGTCTCACTAATTTAAACAGTATGGGAGGATTACACTTAATATCACAATGAGAGTAGTAGAACAAGAGTGACATTGACTGTCTTTTGCAACAAAGCAAAATAGTCCTGATAACTATAAAGTTCGGGGTTTGTACTGGACCCCTAGTTGTCCTGGAAGTCCGTTTTACAGTCTGGGAGTCTTGGGAGGAGAGAGGGGGATTTTCCAGCTCCAAAGTTGGGTTCCCATTGGTTTCAATGGGGTTCATGTTCAAGTTCTGGTACAGTTCCAGAACCCGAACCAAACTTTGGACTAAAGTTCGGTCGGGTACCAGAACCTGAACTTCCACGGATCCGCTCATCTCTAGTCCTGACATTTTAAGCCATACCATTAAAAAAATGTTAAAAAAAAATCATTTTAGAGACTGTCAGGATATTGGTGAGCCCATAGAAAAAAACTTTCTATCAACACAGCTTTGGTTGAAAACGAGTATACGCTCCTCATGGTGGTTGACCCCTCAGAGGTTGTGCGGATTTTCACAGGAACTTCCCCTGCTGTTTTAGGCCTTTAGGGTTCTTTATTACATTTTTGGTGATCCTACTTAAGGGGTCTGCTTTTAATATCTATTACAGACCCATGTCGACCTTATCCAATCCGCTTAAAAAGCACTATTGCATAGGCCGCCTATACCTGATCTCCTGAAACATACCCGGCCAATAATCTCATGTATGTTTCTTGCATCCAGAGTTGCTATTGCAAGAGCTTGAGGACTCCTTCAATTAACATTGACTGAGTAAAATTAAAATTCTTTAGTATCCTTCCAGATAAGACTACTAAAGATCTGGCTACCCTGGATCCAATATTCTGAAAATGAGATTGTTAAAATTATCTGCACTAAATTAATGGGTCGAACATACAGACGATCTCCCATCTGGAGCTGGAGACTAGAGGAATACTTTGCTGAGTTTTTGCTTGCATTTTTACAGATTTCCTATGGTGTTTCCCACACTGTCATCAGTGTGACAGCGCATGAAACACCGCCACTGCGGTTCTGATCAATGGTAACATTACCGCTGATTGACCGTTACCGTCTGTCAGAACTCTGCTGGGTCATGCTGTGAAATGTCAGTGTGAACCCACAGAGATACTGTTACCTGCAGTAAAAAGTGTACTGCAGATCACCAGCGTTGGCTGATGAGAAACTACTTCCATCAGCCGACCCCTGTTGTCACTGATTACATGGCTATGCCAATAAGCCGGCGCATGTGCTCAAAGTAAAAAAAAAAAAAGTTAAAATAAAGAAATAAATATTAACATAAAAATTAAAAACACAGTATATTCTCACCTTACACCTAATCCCTGAAGCCGTTTGTCTCCTGTAAAAAATCAAAAATACAAAAACATATACTCACCTTAATGCATAATCCCCAATGCCCATGTCACTTGGAACAGAGAAAAAATAGTAAACCACCATATCCTGACGTATCCGCTGTAATCCATAATGTCCTGCAACGATTCAGATCACTTGTAGAGTAGTCACATCAGCTGATGCAACTGCTCTACACCCAGCCAGCGACACACTGGCATGAGCGTGTAATCACTCCTGCCGTGTGTGTGCTGAGCTGCAGTGAGAAAGTTCACTGGAGTTCATCAGCTGATGAGCCCTGCTAAACTCACTTACGGCCCCGCTGCATGAAAAAGTTCTCACGCAGCAGACTTGCTGTAAGTGAGATCACCGGGGATTATGAGTTGATGAATTCTGGTGAACTTTCCCACCACAGCTCAGCGCTACACACTACAGGAGTGATTACCTCCTGTGCCAGTGTGTGTTGGCAGCTGTCCTTGAGAGCAGTCACATCAGTGACTGCACTCACTCATCAGGATTGTTGTGGGACATTATGGATTATCTCTTCACTTTGGACAGTTGAGGAATATTGTTGACTTCAGTGGAATGGGCGATGACGTGAGTTTGGTTTAATTTAGATTCAATAAAGGAGTCTGTGTCATTATTTCAATTAAAGGACTTTATTCTGGGTGTGTGTGTTTTTTTTATAATATCACTATAGGGTTAGTAATAGTAAATGTCTTATAGATGCCCTCTCCATTACTAACCTCTGAGCCTGATGTCCCCTGACAATGCAAAGGTGAAATCAACCTCCCCAATCACCCCACTTGCCACCGCACTAGGGCAAATGAGAAGAGCGAGGCCAAGTGCCAGATTTAGTGCATTTTATGGATGTGCCTTTTCTGGGATGGCTGAAAGCTAATGTTTTTAGTCTGGGATGGGGTTAATATCCATGACCCCTTCCCAGGCTATTAATATCAGCCTGCAACTGTCTTCTGGTTATTGAATATAGGGGGACCCTATGTCATTTTGTGGGGGGGATCCCCCATTTTAATAACCAGGAAAGTCTAAGTATACCGCTGTGAGCTGATATTAATAGCCTGGGATGCTCCAATCATTTTACACCCTTCCCAGGCTATAAACATCAGCCCCATATGTCCGCTTTCCCTCTGTTGGTTATGAAAATTACACGGGAGGCAATGCCTTTTTTTAGCAAAATCATTTATTAATTAAATACATGTACAGTAAGCTGCACACACACACTGTACTAATGAAATATGTCACTGACATTTTTATATCTATCTGTGTATATATCTATTCTGTCAGGTCACGTTGTGATTTTACAGTACACGGCAGATAAAATTTCGGGTTTTCAGGGTCATGGGTGGGTAAAAATCAGACAGCACTAGCATTGTCCAAGTGACGTGTGATTTTTTTTTTTCTCACACCCATTGACTTGCATTAGGACAAGGACAATCGCAGCATGCTACAATTCTATATTCTAAGTGTGTGTTTACTTAACTCTTTACTTACAGGTTTAGTTCTGAGGGTGTCTGGCTGACACCTCTTCATTACTAAACCTAGGGCTTGGTGTCAGCGACTGCTGCTGACACCAACCCTTCATCCCATTACCCGCATGTGACTGCACCAAGGCGTTGAGAAGAGGCCTGGACTATGTACCAGAATTGGCGCTTCAAATATGAAGTGCAGAATCAGGGGGAGCAGAGGGCTGGTATTTTTAGCCTGCATTATTAGCATCAGAAGTATTCGAAAGAACATCTAAACAACCAGATGCAGTTTGGAAACAAGTCCTGTGGACCGATAAGGTTAAAATAGAACTCTTTGGCCACAATGATCCAAGTTATCTATGTAGAAAAAAAAGCACAATTTCAGGAAAAGAACACCTTGTCATCTATTGAGTAGAGTAGAGGGAAGAATCGATTCAATGAAATGTAAACAAATTCTTGATGCAAACATAACACCATGTGTAAAAAATCTGAAGTTGAAAAGAGGATGGCTTCTTTCAAAAGGGGGTGCTATTGGGTACTAACCATGCATCGACCCTCTTTCCTTTTTGTAATTTAAAAAAGTAAAGGACAAAAAACATTTTTTTTGCCTAAATTACAAAGTAAATGTGTCATGTATAACTTTACCCCTTTTACAGATTATTTAATCTTCAAATAGCTTAACTGTTCACAATAAGAGTAATTTTGACAAGGGATGCCCAAACTTTTACATGCCACTGTAAGTGGAAAAAAACAGCCAAAAACGTTGCCATCAGTTTTTACAGCATTTTGAGTGGAAAAAAGCAGGTACAGCTGGATGTGAAACCCATTTATTTTTGTGATTTTCCCAAGTTTAAATCAAAATGTCTTGGTGTCCTCACCTGCGCAGTTCAGTCATTAGTACAGTTTAATTAAATTAGTGATATGTATGAAAATAAACAGTGCATGACCAATGTGTAAAAGTAAACACTATATACCAACTCTGCACTGCCAATGTCTTAGGTAAACGATGCCTGACCAATTCAACTCGCCCCACTTTTCATGAACTCATACAGTGGGTATGGAAAGTATTTTTTCCTCTTTGTTTCATTGCAGCCATTTGGTAAATAAAAAAAAAAATTCTCATTAATGTACACTCTGCACCCCATCTTGACTGAAAAAACAGTAGTAATTTTTGAAAAAAAAAAAAAAAAAGCTTAAATATCACATGGTCATAAGTATTCAGACCCTTTGCTCAGTATTGAGTAGAAGCACCCTTTTGAGCTAGTACAGCCATGTGTCTTCTTGGGAATGATGCAACAAGTTTTTCACACCTGGATTTGGGGATCCTCTGCCATTCTTCCTTGCAGTTCATCTCCAGTTCTATCAGGGTGGCTGGTGAACATTGGTGGACAACCATTTTCACGTCTCTCCAGAGATGCTCAATTGGGTTTAGGTCAGGGCTCTGGCTGGGCCAGTCAAGAATGGTCACAGAGTTGTTCTGAAGCCACTCCTTTTAGCTGTGTGCTTAGGGTCATTGTCTTGTTGAAAGGTGAAACTTCGGCCAAGTCTGAGCACTCTGGAATAGGTTTTCACCCAGGATATCTCTGTACTTGGCAGCATTCATGTTTCCTTCAGTCACAACCAGTCCTGTTCCTGCAGCTGAAAAACACCCCCATAGCATGATGCTGCCACCACCATGTTTCACTGTTGGGATTGTACTGGGCAGGTGATGAGTAGTGATGAGCTAATATACTCATTGCTCGGGATTTCCCGAGCACACTCAGGTGGTCTCCGAGTATTTGTAATTGCTCAGAGATTTCGTTTTCATCGCCGCAGCTGAATGATTTACAGCTGCTAGACAGTTTGAATACATGTGGGGATTCCCTACCAAACAGGCAACCCCACATGTACTCAGGCTGGCTAGCAGCTGTAAATCACGCAGCTGTGTCAACAAAAACGAAATCTCCGAGCACTTACAAATACGCAGAGACCACCCGAGCGTGCTCGGGAAAACCCGAGCAACGAGTATACTCGCTCATCACTAGTGATGAGCAGTGCCTGATTTTCTCAACACATGCTGCTCAGAATAATCACCAAAAAGGTCTATCTTCGTCTCATCAGACCGGAGAATCTTATTTCTCATAGTTTGGAAGTCATTCATGTGTTTTTTAGCAAACTCTATGCGGGCTTTCATATGTCTTGCACTGAGGAGATGCTTCCGCCAGGCCACTCTGCCATAAAGGCCTGACTATTGGAGGGTTACGGTGATAGTTGACTTTGTAGAACTTTCTCCCATCTCCCTACTGCATCTCTGGAGCTCAGCCACTGTGATCTTGGGGTTCTTCTTTACCACTCTCACCAAGGCTCTTCTCCCACGATTGCTCAGTTTGGCTGGACAGCCAGGTCTAGGAAGACTTCTGGTGGTCCCAGACTTCTTCCATTTAACGATTATGGAGGTCGCTGTGCTCTTAGGAGCCTTGAGTATTGCAGAAAAACTGTTGTAAGCTTGTCCAGATCCGTGCCTTGCCACAATTCTGTCTCTGGGTTCCTCGGCCAGTTCCTTTGACCTCATGATTCTCATTTGATCTGACATGCACTGTGAGCTGTGAGGTCTTGTATAGACAGGTGTGTGCTTTTCCAAATCAAGTCCTGTCAGTTTAATTAAACTCAGCTGGACTCCAATGAAAGAGTAGAACCATCTCAAGGGAGGATCACAAGGAAATGGACAGCATGTGACTTTATTATGAGTGTCTGAGCAAAGGGTCTGAATAGTTATATCCATGTGATATTACAGTTTATCTTTTTTTAAGTTTGCAAAGATTTCTACATTTCTGTTTTTTTCAGTCAAGATAGGGTGCAGAGTGTACATTAATGTGAAAAAAAACTACTTTTTAAAATTTGTTAAATGGCTGCAATGAAACAAAGTAAAAAATTTTAAGGGCTCTGAATGCTCTCCATACCCACTTTTTTGAATTTACCAAATGGCTGCAATGAAACAGTGAAAAATTTAAAGGGGTCTGAATTCTTTCCGTACCCACTGTAATAATAATAATAATAATAATAATTTTATTTATATAGCGCCAACATATTCTGCAGCGCTTTACAAATTATAGAGGGGAATTGTACAGACAATAGACATTACAGCATAACAGAAATCACAGTTCAAAATAGATACCAAGAGGAATGAGTGCCCTGCTCGCACGCTTACAAACTATGAGGAAAAGGGGAGACACGAGAGGTGGATGGTAACAATTGCTTTAGTTATTCTATTTATACTGTATAAACTTTTTTATTCAGAATAGTCACTATTTTTTCAGACTTAAAAAAAAAACTTTTTCCTTTAAATTATTTGATTAAATTTCCCTTTTTTTCCAAAAATGTTTTATGTCTTGCATTGGTGGCCTAACACCTTGTATTCTTCATGCTTGTATGGTGGAAGCAAAGCTAAACTTTGGGATCCTAAAAAACACAGCAAAAAAAATGCAAAAAAGCCAGCAGAGTTCAGAAGCCTGGTGAAGATTCAGGTGAAGGTACTGTGTGATATAGCTGATGAAGAAGTGAGAGCTATAACTATAACTGTTATCCTTAACCCTCTTGGGGAATCCTACCAGAGTTGGTGTTATACCAATAACTCAGTTATGGAAAAAGGCAATTAAAATTTTGGTGTCCATGTGCCAGAAATCAGTCACTAAAGTTAAAGCCAGGTTTGACTGATATGAGATAAAGCCACCACCTTTCAGGCCTGATACACAGCATTCTATAATGCTATATATCTTCCCCCAACCCCACATGCAAGATAAGGAAAAACATTTATTATACTCACCCTCGGGGCGGTCAGAGTGGTGTTGCTCTTCTTGGTCCGACGCCTCCCTTCTTCTTGTGATGCCATCCTCCTTCTTGCTTCGTGACACATCCCTATGTCATCAACACAGCTTCATGCTCCTGCTCAGGCATACTTCTCTGCCATGTTGAGCACGATGCTAGGGGAACTGTGTGGATGACGTAGGGGCGCGTCATCCATGTGAGCTAGAAGAAGAACGGCATCACAAGAAGATGGGAGGCGCCGGACTAAAAGAGCGACACCCCTCGGACTGGACTGCCCTACAGGTGAGTATAATAAAAGCTCTTTTTCTTCTCTTCCAGGTTGGGTTGGGGGCTGATATACGGCATTATAGAATCCTGTACATCAGGCCTGAAAGGTGGTGGCCATAACTCATATCGGCCAAACCTGGTGATAGGTTCCCATTAAAGCTATGCATGAACATACCATGTTTTTATGATCTTTACTCCAAAGTAGAGTCATTTTTATGAATTACACGCTGGCTCATATTCTAACCTCAGTCGGTGTTTTATCTATTAAATGATGCGTACTGCATTTGTTTATTTTTTGCAGATCACTGCTGTTTGTCGAGAGGCTGCATTACTGGCTTTGCAAGAGGACATAAATGCAAATTTCATTACGGGAAAGCATTTCGATCAAGCTTTGACCATCGTGACACCAAGAATTCCTGACTCCCTTATCAAGTTTTATGAGACTTACCAACAAAAAAGTGGCCTGCATAATTTATAAGTTGTCTTTTGTAGGTGGAAGGCACATTAAATTTTCATGTCATCAGGATTCTGCTATGGCCATTCAAAAAAAAACGCTAATAAAAAATCAATGGCTTGTGAAAATGTACCTAATGAAACCCAACCTGACATGTCATAAAGCAAAATGCACATGAAGTTAAAATGAGTAATTCTCAGTCTATACACAGTACATTCATTTCTAGAGGAGCTGCTGAAATGTTACCTCGGGAGGTGAATTTCAAGATGGGTGATGAAAGAATGCGCCTGACAGACAGAAGAAAGCACATTCCTGAAGTACAGACAGTTAATGAATACGAGTGAGAAATGGGAAGGAAGTGTTATCTGTATGGTGATTTTTAGAAGCAAAATTGAGTTATATCATGCTAGAGACAAACAGAGCACATTTCCTTAAGGGCAGATTTTGTGTTCCTTTCTCAACACGGGAGAGATTCTCATTTGTTGAAAGCTGGAAAACTTTGCAAAACAAAATGCAAAAAATATGCATCTGAATGAACTGTGCGCACTCTGTTGCAAGCTTAGTGACACGATTTCAGTGTGCTAGATCCATTTTTCGTTTGTTTTCAGTCCGTGTCCTTTTTACCATGTGTGTCTGTTCTGTTTATCTCATAAAATAAAGAATAGATGTTTTCAAAGCTTCTCCATGCAATCGATTCATTTGAATGGGCAATTCTGTGTGCAAAACGGACCAGAGTATGATGATTAGTCTCTTCTTTTATATGGAGCACCGGTCCTAGTAGTGTGCAATACTGAGCAACATATGTTGGCACACAGCGAAAAGGTTTCTGAGAGATCATCATAAAGAGGAAGCATGAGGATAGGGACTGCATAATAAAGGGAAAAAAGGAAGGTGTGGAGAATGCAGAAAAAATATTTGAGGTCATCCTATTCTTGGCACATATGAATTAAAGGTACTATATATACTCGTGTATAAGCCGAGATTTTCAGCATATTTTTAGTGCTGAAAACGCCCCCCTTGGCTTAAACATGAGTCATGGTCCATAAAGCTGGCGGGGGATTGGAGCAGTGGCAGGAGTCGGCAGCTATGACATCATACTCTCTTTTCTCGTGCCATCAAGGAACGTCCGTGCATCTCCGTTGTCCCGGTGCAGTAGCGCTTCCTGTGCTGAGCGGTGACGTGGTATCGCTCACTAAGGTAATGAATATGCACGCGTCTCCACTCCCATAGGCGTGGAGCGCATATTCATTACCTTAATGAGCAGTACCACGTGACCGCTCAGCACAGGAAGAGCTGCTATCGGGACAACGGAGATGCAGGGACGTGCAAAGACAGTGTGAGGAGGATGAGTAAACCGGGGGGGGGAAGTGAGCCGAGCCATGCATACAAGGATGGGAGAGGGGACCCCAGCCATGCATACAAGATGGGACGGGGGGAGCCATGCATACATGGATGGGACCGGGGAGCCCAACCATGCATACAAGGATGGGACAGGGGAGCCGAGCCATGCATACAAGATGGGACGGGGAGCCATGCATACAACAGGGGGAGCCACACAAAGCAGGACAGGACGGGGGGAGCCACAAAGAGCAGGACAGGATGGGAGGAGCGACACAGCAGGACAGGGATGAGGGTACAATACATACCTGGCTTATACTAGAGTCAATAAGCTTGCCCTGTTTTCCGTGGTAAAATACAGTAATAATAATGTGTCTCAGGAAAGTCTAGAAGTATTGAAAATATTTGTCGGGATAGTTAGCAATTTTAGGGTTTGTTCTGTGGAACATGTCTAGTTTTTATGTATAAGTATCTGCATGTTGCTAGCCAAAGTTGCAAAGACTGAGGGCTTGCTTATATTACACCATCTGAGGTATTAAACATCTGCCAATCAACTAAGTTTGCCAATCAGAGGTCGGTTCATTGGCACTTCCAATACACACTGAACAAACAGAAATAGTTGTGCAAAGGTTATTATTTTCGGCAGCACATGTCCTGTTTACACATGATAATGTGCTGCTGAGATCCATGATTTTTTTAAGCAAGCTTAAAAATCACTTCACCCATCGAACTAGAATTTTGCTCATTCAACGGGTGATTGACAGCGTGTTTACCCTTTACAATTATTGAGAAATTAGTATTTTTAGGAATGCTCCTTCACAATAATTATTCATTGTAAGTGTAATGTGTTCTTTTTAACCCCTTCACCCATGAGCTTGTTTTCACCTTCGTAACCCGGCCCAATTTTACAATTCAGGCCAGTTTCACTTTTTGTGGCAATAACTCTGGAACGCCTCAACAGATCTCACTGATTGAGACTGTTTCTGTGACATATTGTAGTTTATGATGGTGGTAAAATTCAACATGATTTGTGTTTATTTGTGAAAAAAAACGAAAATTTGGCAAAAATTTTGAATATTTTTCAATTTTCTAATTTTTTATTTTTATGCCCTTAATATCAGAGAGTTACCGTATATCACACAAAATAGTTAATAAATAACATTTCCCACATGTCAACTCTACATCAGAATAATTTTTGAAACATACATTTTTTTGTTAGAAAATAACAAGGGTTAAAGTTGACCAGCGATTTCTCTTTTTTCCAACAAAACTTACGCAGCCATTTTTTTAGGGACTACATCACATTTGCAGTAACTTTGAAGGACCTATATGACAAAAAGATACCCAAAAGTGACACCATTCTAAAAACTACACCCCTCACGGTGCAGAAAACCACATTCAAGAAGTTAAAAGAACCCTTCAGGTGCTTTGCAGGAATTTTTGGAATGTGGAAGGAAAAAATGAACCTCCTACAAAAAATTTAATTTAGATTTTCATTTTTGCAAGAGTAACAGGAAAAAATGGACCCTCAAATTTGTTGGGCAATTTCTCGTGAGCATGCCGATACCCCATATGTGGGGGAAGTCACTGTTTGGGCACACGGCAGGACTCGGAAGGGAAGGAGCACCATTTGACTTTTTGAATGTAAAATTTACAGGAATTAGCAGATGCCATGTTGCGTCTGGAGAGCCCCTGATGTGCCTAAACATTGGAAACCGCCCACAAATGACACCATTTTGGAAACTAGACCCCTCAGGGAACTTATCTAGATGTGTAATGATGACCTTAAACCCCCACGTGCTTCACATAAGTTTATAACATTGAGCTGTGAAAATAAAAAATAGCATTTTCCCGCAAAAACATTATTTTGCCTCAATTTTTTTATTTTCACAAGGATAGCAGGAGAAAATCAAAACCAAAATTTGTTGTGTAATTTCTCCTGAGTATGCAGATATCCCAATTGTGGGGTAAACTGCTGTTTAGGCTCATGGCAGGGCTCAGAAAAGGACGGAGTGATGATTTGGAATGCAGACTTTGATGGAATGGTCTGTCGGTGTCATTTTTCAAGAGCTTCTGATTTGCCTAAACAATGGAAAATGCCCACAAATGACACCATTTTGGAATCTAGACCTCCTCAAGGAATGTTTTAAATATGTGGTGAGCGTGTTTCACCTCCAGCTGCTTCACAGACGTTTATAACGTAGGACAGTGAAAATAAAAAAAAAAAAAAAAAATTTGGCCACAAAAAAGTTACCGTATTTTAGCCCCAATTTTTTTTATTTTCACATGGATTGGCTGAGAACATGGACCCATAACTGTGTTGTTCAATTTCTCCTGAGTATGCAGATACCCCATATGTGGTCGAAAACTATTTTTGAAGCACAGTGCCAAGCTCAGAAGGGAAGAAGCGCTATATTGGAGTTCACATTTTGGTGGACTGGTTTGAGGGTGCCATGTTACATTGGCAGATCCCTTGAGGTGCCAGAACAGTAGAACTCCCCCATAAGAGACCCCATTTTGCAAGCTACACCTCTCAATGAATTCATCTAGGGGTGCAGTGATCATATTGACACCACAGATGGGTCACAGAATTTTCTACCATTGGACAATGGGCCAGATTTGGGAAATGGGTAAAAATGGCACCAAAATGTGTCCCATAATTTCTTCTGAATATACAAATACCTTATATATGGCTGTACAGTACTACTTAACCATACGATGAGACTCGGGAGGGTAGAAGTGCTATTGGCAAAGAGAGCCGGGTGTCAGCTGTCAGAATCAGCTGACACCTGGCGGCGATCGCCCTCGCACAGCCCCCTGTGCGTGGGTAATCACCATGACGTCTACATAACGCAAATATCGGGAATGGGTTAAAGGGAACCTGTCACCCCCAAAATTGAAGATGAGCTAAGCCCACCAGCATCAGGGGCTTATTTACGGCATTCTGTAATGCTGTAGATAAGCCCCCGATGTATCCTGAAAGATGAGAAAAAGGTTATATTATACTCACCTAGGGGCGCTCCCACTGCGGTCCAGTCTGATGGGTGTCGCGGTCCGGTCCAGCGCCTCCCATCTTCTTACGATGTCATCTTGTATTCACGCTGCAGCTGCGGTGCAGGCGTACTTTGTCTGCCCTGTTGAGGGCAGAGCAAAGTACTGCAGTGCGCAGGCATCGGGAAAGGTCAGAGAGGCCCGACACCTGCACACTGGAGTACTTTGCTCTGCCCTCAACAGGGCAGACAAAGTACGCCTGCGCTGGAGCCGCAGCGTGAAGACAAGAAGAGGACGTCATCCTATGAAGATAGGAGGCACCGGACTGCGACGCCCATCGGATCGGACCACCCTCCCAGGTGAGTATAATCTAACCTCTCTTTCTCATCTTTCAGGATACATCGGGAGCTTATCTACAGTATTCCAGAATGCTGCAGATAAGACCGTGATGCTGGTGGGCTTAGCTCATCTTCGATTTTGGGGGTGACAGGTTCCCTTTAACCCCTTTCTGACCTCGGACGGGAAAGTACATCCGAGGTCAGAACCCCCGCATTGATACGGGCTTTGGCGGTGAGCCCACATCAAAGCGGGGACATGTCAGCTGTTTTGAACAGCTGACATGTGCCCACAATAGCGGCGGGTGAAATCGC
Source organism: Ranitomeya imitator (assembly GCF_032444005.1). NCBI lineage: Eukaryota > Metazoa > Chordata > Amphibia > Anura > Dendrobatidae > Ranitomeya > Ranitomeya imitator. Next base: position 985,736,650 of record NC_091282.1, read on the forward strand.
TGCTATTAACTAGTTAAATGCCGCTGTCAAACGCAGACAGCGGCATTTAACCGGCGCTTCCGGCCCGCGGGCAGGAAATGAGCGCATCGTTGACCCCCGTCACATGATCGGGGGTCAGCGATGCTTCTGCATAGTAACAATAGAGGTCCTTGAGACCTCTATGGTTACTGATGCCGGTTTGCTGTGAGCACCACCCTGTGGTCGGCGCTCATAGCAAGCCTGCATTTCAGCTACATAGCAGCGATCTGATGATCGCTGCTATGTAGCAGAGCCGATCGAGTTGTGCCAGCTTCTAGCCTCCCATGGAAGCTATTGAAGCATGGCAAAAGTAAAAAAAAAAAAGTTTAAAAAAGTGAAAAAATAAAAAAAAATAAAAGTTTAACATAGTAACATAGTAAGGCCAAAAAAAGACATTTGTCCATCCAGTTCAGCCTATATTCCATCATAATAAATCCCCAGATCTACGTCCTTCTACAGAACCTAATTGTATGATACAATATTGTTCTGCTCCAGGAAGACATCCATGCCTCTCTTGAACCCCTCGACTGAGTTCGCCATCACCACCTCCTCAGGCAAGCAATTCCAGATTCTCACTGCCCTAACAGTAAAGAATCCTCTTCTATGTTGGTGGAAAAACCTTCTCTCCTCCAGACGCAAAGAATGCCCCCTTGTGCCCGTCACCTTCCTTGGTATAAACAGATCCTCAGCGAGATATTTGTATTGTCCCCTTATATACTTATACATGGTTATTAGATCGCCCCTCAGTCGTCTTTTTTCTAGACTAAATAATCCTAATTTCGCTAATCTATCTGGTTATTGTAGTTCTCCCATCCCCTTTATTAATTTTGTTGCCCTCCTTTGTACTCTCTCTAGTTCCATTATATCCTTCCTGAGCACCGGTGCCCAAAACTGGACACAGTACTCCATGTGCGGTCTAACTAGGGATTTGTACAGAGGCAGTATAATGCTCTCATCATGTGTATCCAGGCCTCTTTTAATGCACCCCATGATCCTGTTTGCCTTGGCAGCTGCTGCCTGGCACTGGCTGCTCCAGGTAAGTTTATCATTAACTAGGATCCCCAAGTCCTTCTCCCTGTCAGATTTACCCAGTGGTTTCCCATTCAGTGTGTAATGGTGATATTGATTCCTTCTTCCCATGTGTATAACCTTACATTTATCATTGTTAAACCTCATCTGCCACCTTTCAGCCCAAGTTTCCAACTTATCCAGATCCATCTGTAGCAGAATACTATCTTCTCTTGTATTAACTGCTTTACATAGTTTTGTATCATCTGCAAATATCGATATTTTACTGTGTAAACCTTCTACCAGGTCATTAATGAATATGTTGAAGAGAACAGGTCCCAATACCGACCCCTGCGGTACCCCTCTGGTCACAGCGACCCAGTTAGAGACTATACCATTTATAACCACCCTCTGCTTTCTATCACTAAGCCAGTTACTAACCCATTTACACACATTTTCCCCCAGACCAAGCATTCTCATTTTGTGTACCAACCTCTTGTGCGGCACGGTATCAAACGCTTTGGAAAAATCGAGATATAACACGTCCAATGACTCACCGTGGTCCAGCCTATAGCTTACCTCTTCATAAAAACTGATTAGATTGGTTTGACAGGAGCGATTTCTCATAAACCCATGCTGATATGGAGTTAAACAGTTATTCTCATTGAGATAATCCAGAATAACATCCCTCAGAAACCCTTCAAATATTTTACCAACAATAGAGGTTAGACTTACCGGCCTATAATTTCCAGGTTCACTTTTAGAGTCCTTTTTGAATATTGGCACCACATTTGCTATGCGCCAATCCTGCGGAACAGACCCTGTCGCTATAGAGTCCCTAAAAATAAGAAATAATGGTTTATCTATTACGTTACTTAGTTCTCTTAGTACTCGTGGGTGTATGCCATCCGGACCCGGAGATTTATCTATTTTAATCTTATTTAGCCGATTTCGCACCTCTTCTTGGGTTAGATTGGTGACCCTTAATATAGGGTTTTCATTGTTTCTTGGGATTTCACCTAGCATTTCATTTTCCACCGTGAATACCGTGGAGAAGAAGGTGTTTAATATGTTAGCTTTTTCCTCGTCATCTACAACCATTCTTTCCTCACTATTTTTTAAGGGGCCTACATTTTCAGTTTTTATTCTTTTACTATTGATATAGTTGAAGAACAGTTTGGGATTAGTTTTACTCTCCTTAGCAATGTGCTTCTCTGTTTCCTTTTTGGCAGCTTTAATTAGTTTTTTAGATAAAGTATTTTTCTCCCTATAGTTTTTTAGAGCTTCAATGGTGCCATCCTGCTTTAGTAGTGCAAATGCTTTCTTTTTACTGTTAATTGCCTATCTTACTTCTTTGTTTAGCCACATTGGATTTTTCCTATTTCTAGTCCTTTTATTCCCACAAGGTATAAACCGCTTACACTGCCTATTTAGGATGTTCTTAAACATTTCCCATTTATTATCTGTATTCTTATTTCTGAGGATATTGTCCCAGTCTACCAGATTAAGGGCATCTCTAAGCTGGTCAAACTTTGCCTTCCTAAAGTTCAGTGTTTTTGTGACTCCCTGACAAGTCCCCCTAGTGAAAGACAGGTGAAACTGTACAATATTGTGGTCGCTATTTCCTAGATGCCCGACCACCTGCAGATTTGTTATTCTGTCAGGTCTATTAGATAGTATTAGGTCTAAAAGTGCTGCTCCTCTGGTTGGATTCTGCACCAATTGTGAAAGATAATTTTTCTTGGTTATTAGCAGAAACCTGTTGCCTTTATGGGTTTCACAGGTTTCTGTTTCCCAGTTAATATCCGGGTAGTTAAAGTCCCCCATAACCAGGACCTCATTATGGGTTGCAGCTTCATCTATCTGCTTTAGAAGTAGACTTTCCATGGTTTCTGTTATATTTGGGGGTTTGTAACAGACCCCAATGAGAATTTTGTTACCATTTTTCCCTCCATGAATTTCGACCCATATGGACTCGACATCCTCATTTCCTTCACTAATATCCTCCCTTAAAGTTGACTTTAGACAAGACTTTACATAGAGACAAACCCCTCCTCCTCTCCGATTATTACGATCCTTTCTAAACAGACTGTAACCCTGTAAGTTAACTGCCCAGTCATAGCTTTCATCTAACCATGTCTCGGTTATTCCCACTATGTCAAAGTTACCTGAAGATATTTCTGCTTCTAGTTCTTCCATCTTGTTTGTCTGGCTTCTGGCGTTTGCGAGCATGCAGTTTAGAGGATTTTGTTTTGTTCCAATCTCCTCGCTGTGGATTGCTTTAGAAATGTTCTTACCTCCCTTCTGAGTATGTTTTCCTGGATCTTCTTTGTTCAAGTCTAATGTTTTTCTTCCCGTCCCCTCTTCTTCTAGTTTAACGCCCTCCTGATGAGTGTAGCGAGTCTTCTGGCGAATGTGTGTTTCCCAGGTTTGTTGAGGTGTAGTCCGTCTCTGGCGAGGAGTCCATCGTACAAGTAATTCACACCGTGGTCCAGGAATCCGAATCCTTGTTGTCTGCACCATCGTCTTAGCCAGTTGTTTGCATCAAGGATCCTGTTCCATCTCCTGGTGCCATGCCCGTCTACTTGAAGGATAGAAGAAAAAACTACCTGTGCATCCAGTTCCTTTACTTTCTTCCCCAACTCTTCAAAGTCTTTACAGATTGTCGGTAGGTCCTTCCTTGCCGTGTCATTGGTGCCAACATGTATCAGAAGAAATGGGTGGACGTCCTTGGAGCTGAAGAGCTTTGGTATCCTATCGGTCACATCCTTGATCATCGCACCTGGAAGGCAGCATACTTCTCTTGCGGTTATGTCCGGTCTGCAGATGGCTGCTTCTGTGCCTCTCAGTAGTGAGTCTCCCACCACCACCACTCTTCGTTGCTTCTTGGCTGTACTTTTTGCTGTCACTTGTTGCTGTGTGCCTTTTTCTTTTTTGCTTGCTGGTATTGCTTCATCCTTAGGTGTGCCATCTTCATCCTCTACAAAGATTTGATATCGGTTCTTCAGTTGTGTGGTTGGTGATTTCTCCATGGTCTTCTTGCTTCTTTTGGTCACATGCTTCCACTCATCTGCTTTTGGAGGTTCTCTGACACTTTTTTCACCTTCTGTGACCAGTAGAGATGCTTCTGTTCTGTCTAGAAAGTCTTCATTCTCTTTGATGAGTTTCAAAGTTGCTATTCTTTCTTCCAGACCCAGCACCTTTTCTTCTAAAAGGGCCACTAGTCTACACTTCTGACAGGTGAAATTTGATTCTTCTTCTGGTCGATCTGTGAACATGTAGCACATACTGCAGCTCACCATGTAGGTTGTCACATCTGCCATGTTGCTCCTAGATCCTGCTGACTTGCTGTGTGTTTTCCTTCTTGTGTAATCTACTCAGCCAAGCTCTCTTGCAATAATGTCCTGCAGGCAAAAATTTGGTGATGCTTTCCATGCAGCTGGTCCCGGCTGTACCCAACGATCTTCTAGCTTAGGGAGACTCTTCGCTTTTCCCAGAAGGCACCTGGAATATGCAAATTAGCCTCCTCAAGCTTGATTCCCTGGTTTGGTGATTCTTTCCAAGCAGCTGGTCCCGGCTGTACCCAACGATCTTCTAGCTTAGGGAGACTCTTCGCTTTTCCCAGAAGGCACCTGGAATATGCAAATTAGCCTCTTCAAGCTTGAATCCCTGGTTTGGTGATGCTTTCCAAGCAGCTGGTCCCGGCTGTACCCAACGATCTTCTAGCTTAGGGAAACTTCGCTTTTCCCAGAAGGCACCTGGAATATGCAAATTAGCCTCCTCAAGCTTGATTCCCTGGTTTGGTGATTCTTTCCAAGCAGCTGGTCCTGGCTGTACCCAACGATCTTCTAGCTTAGGGAGACTCTTCGCTTTTCCCAGAAGGCACCTGGAATATGCAAATTAGCCTCCTCAAGCTTGATTCCCTGGTTTGGTGATGCTTTCCAAGCAGCTGGTCCCAGCTGTACCCAACGATCTTCTAGCTTAGGGAGACTCTTCGCTTTTCCCAGAAGGCACCTAGAATATGCAAATTAGCCTCCTCAAGCTTGATTCCCTTTTGCCTCATTCAAAATAAAACAATTTAAAAAAAATCAAACCTACACATATTTGGTATCGCCGTGTTCAGAATCGCCCGATCTATCAATAAAAAAAGCATTAACCTAATCGCTAAACAGCGTAGCGAAAAAAAAAAATCGAAACACCAGAATTACGTGTTTTTGGTCGCCACGACTTTGCATTAAAATGCAACAACAGGCAATCAAAAGATCGTATCTGCACAAAAGTTGTATCAATAAATACATCAGCTTGGAACACAAAAAATAAATAAGCTCTCAACCAACCCCAGATCACGAAACATGGAGACGGGTATCGGAAAATGGCACCATTTTTTTTTTTTCTAGCAAAGTTTGGAATTTTTTTTCACCACTTAGATAAAAAAGAACCTAGACATGTTTGGTGTGTATGAACTCGTAATGACCTGGAGAATCAATGGCAAGTCAGTATTAGCATTTAGTGAACCTAGCAAAAAAGCCAAACAAAAAACAAGTGTGGGATTGCACTTTTTTTGCATTTTCACTGCACTTGGAATTTTTTTCCCATTTTCTAGTACACAACATGGTAAAACCAATGATGCCGTTCAAAAGTACAACTTTTCCCGCAAAAAATAAGCCCTCACATGGCCAAATTGACAGAAAAATAAAAAAGTTATGGGTCTGGGAAGGAGGGGAGCGAAAAACGAACACGGAAAATCCCAAGGTTATGAAGTGGTTAAGGTACACAAACATGTTCAGTTCAAAAATCTTTCAAAAAAGTTTAACCCCTTCATGAAATCCACTGTATATTTATGGCGCATGTCTGAAGCGGATGTATGGAGCCAGATCACACAGCTAGTCGCAGCTGGAGTGTTAACCTGTTAACGTGCGCATGTCAGTACTTCCACCCATCGGCACGCACATGATGTGATCGTCATTACGGAGCTCCTCTGAAACCCTGCCTGTGGCCGGGCTTTGAAGTCTGTGGCATCGCTGCATATAGCAAATACGATCGGACGATCGCATCTTCAAGCTCCCTAATGGAGCTTACAGGTAAAGAGAAAAAAGTTTTTAAAAAAAGTTCAAATCGTCCTCCTTTCCCCCACTGAAAATAAAGATATAAAAATAGAAAAAAAATACACTTGTGGAATCGCAAAATTCAGAAAAGTCCAATCTATCAAAATATAAAAACAAAGCAATCAGTAAACACTGCAAGTGGAAAAAATTCAAGAACGCCAAAATTATGCTTTGGTCGCTGCAGTTCCCAAAAAAATGCTGTAACAAGCGATCAAAAAGTCACATATTTTCCCAAAATAGTACTAATAAAAATGTCATCTCACCCTGCAAAAAATAAGCAGTCACAGAGCTCCATCGGACAAAAAATAGAAATGTTCTGGCTCTCTGAAAATGGCGACACAACTCCCCCCCAAAAAATTTCCGCAATTGTTTTTTTTTTTCAACACTAAAATAAAATAAAAAACTGTACATATTTGGTATCTCTGTAATCGTATGGATGAGGAGAATCATATTGCGTGGTCATTTATACCACAAACTGTACACAGTAAAAACATTTCCCAAAAAAGTGTATTGTGTTTTTTCAGAATTTCACAGCATTAGGATTTTTTTTACCAGTTTACAAGTACAGTATTTGCTAAAATAAATGGTGTAATTCAAAAATACAACTCGTCTCGCAAAGTACAACTCGTCTCGCAAAAAAACAGCCTTCATATGTCTGTGGACAGAAAAATAAAATAGTTATAGCTCTGGGAAGAAGGGGAGGAAAAAACGGAAATTGGCTGTGGGGTTAAAATAAAGAGCAGTGTAACAATGGAGCACTTCCTCCTCCGACCTTCAACATATACTGTTGTCACTCTACAAACCATCATTTTCCTGATACACTTGTGAAGGTTTCGTTCCATCACTCATCATACCCATGTAACCACTGCAGGCAATAACTCGTTAGTAAGGAGCAGCAAACGAGGGATAGAAATACGATCACTTCCTTTCTCTCTATTGATCATAGCGTGTAGATTATTAACGTGTTATTTGTTCTGTCTAACCCATTCCGCTTTCTAGTTTCCGTTGCATATGCTTGAAGATTTTTCTATTCGTTGTGTAATGCGAGGTGCATTATACCCACAAAATGTTTTCATCCTGGCAGCATATTACGTAAAGAGAGAAAGAGCTAATACTAATAATACCTTCTCGTGGATAAGAAATCTGTCACATGTAGCGAAGGGGCCGCAGCTATATTACCTGCCTGTAAAACATGAAGCAGAGGTAGAGAACAGGTGATGTCTGTACTGCGAGACTTTCCACATCACTTATGCCTGATCGTGAACCTGTAGCCTTCCTGTAATGTAGGTGTGGCACCCCTAGAGGTATTTGCCACAAATATAGTTACTGACACTGAATACAAATACTAAAATAGCAAGACTGCACTACCTCCTCCGGCCAGAAGGGGGAGCTCCAGAGACTCCCCTTGATCCATTCTGGTCTGAGAGAAGAACTGGCAGTTGGGCAGTTGGGCTAAGGAGCTGAAAGTGAGAGGTCGTACAGCTGAATTTCTAACAGCCCTATGACGGTTTCCAGGCCCAAATCACCGGCCTGAGGAGAAGAGGGATAGAGAAAAAGGACATTGTGAGAACCGGGTAGCATTAATCACTACCCAGAACAGGCGCAAAGACGGATACCGGATCCTTGGCTGTATTCATTACATATAATACAGCAACCGGAAAAACGTGAGGTGATATCAGCTTCACTAGGGTCAGACGCAGCAACAGACACAGAGTTCAGCGGTACTCCCGGAGGGGGTAAGCCGATAAAAGGACTCGGGTTGCCCGTCGAACCAGGACCCGGAGGGGACAGATTGGGTCGGCAGCCAGTTCACATACAGCAGCAGGGCCACACAGATATTGCGTACAATAAGAGGCACAGACCCCGGCAGGGTCAAAGTAACTCAGAGTTCCCATACAGACTACGGTGACAGGACTGGTTGTAAATCCTTTTTTTGTTAAAGTAAACTGGTTAAACGTTTCAGTGCCTCAGTCTTTCATTTGGACAATAGCCATCTATCCAGGATTGGGATCATCACCGCTGGGAGAACCTGCTGCTGATCAAGTAAGTGCCTGTTCCCTCACGATACCCTTTACACTGTGCATTGCCTGAGGCCACAGCACCGGGTCAAGCCACCCGTGACATCCCCCTCAAGAGACAGACCCCATTGGTCCGGTGCTGGGTACCCCGGTCTCTTGGGCGTCACAATTGGCGTCACGAACAGGATAAAGCCAGCCCATATACCGGGTATTGTGTGCCGTGATTGGAGCCCAAAACTTTGAAAACTTGGATGAAAAATCGTGAAAATTGATTTTATTAAAGAAAATTCCATTTCCCATTAAAAACTATTGAAAGTGACTTTTCCCCATTGGTTATAATGGAATAAAGATGGCCGCCATCCCCTGAGGTAATCACCTCATAACCGTTAGGCGCGAGACTGTTAATTGAGCTACGCCATTACCTGAGCCCCAGTCTAACTGAAAAACTTCAGAATCCGCCATTACAGAGCGTGCGGCGGGCGGGAGCAGCAGGGGGCGTGTCATTGTGGGCGGCACCAAGCTGAGCGCTCTGACGTCATAGCAAGGGGAAAACCAATCCTGCTGCACAGCAGAACGAATCTACACTATCCCGACAGAAGCGGAGGACCAGAAGGGTCCGGATTAACTAAGGGGGCACAGTATGTCGCAGCACGGAGACGCCGCAGCACCCGGCGGCGCTAATGCAGCTGAAAGACAGAGTGTCGATAGAGCGTCTGGTAGCGCAGCGGTGCAAGGAGTGGCGCCCATCATGCCGGTGCTGATGCCATATACCCCAGGTGGCCCGTGGCTTCCAATGTATGAAGGTGAGCCTAATACCCTTGACGATTTCAGAGAAAAGATGCTGGCCCATTTTAACATGTTCCCCGTGGGTGAAGTTCAGCATGTTAGTCTCCTGATGATGCAGTTAAGTGGCCATGCTAAGCGAGAAGTCACAGCATGGGCAGCTGATCTAAAAGGCACTGTTGAACGCATATTTGCTGGATTAAAAGCTACATTTGAAACCACTGCCAGCAGCAAAGCTAAAATACGATTCTTTAATTGCAAACAAAAAGTTAATGAGGGCGTGAGAGACTTTGCCTTAAACCTGCAGGAAGCCCTTAAATCACTTACACTGGCTGAACCCATTTTTAACACCGGAGCGGATAAACTGCTAAGAGATCAATTTATGGAGGGACTCTACACCCCTTCTCACCGGGGGCATGTGAGCATGCTTGTTTTTAAGAACCCTGAATTGACATTTGCTCAATTAAAGGAGAGCGCTATACGTCTCCAGCTGGCAGAGGCACCTCGGGATCAGGATCCTGCGCAACCTATGGCAGAGGCACCTCAACAACAGGGAGTGCCAGTGACATCAGCTATGTCCGGGGCCATTGCTAAGCCCCTGGGGCCCAGTACTAATGAGGCTCTTCAACAAAAACTTGACTCTTTAACTGATGTTTTTGCTTCAATGGCTAAAACCATGCAGGAGATGAGAGGACCCAAGATAGAGTTCGCAAACCGTAGAGAGGATGTTCCATGGATGAGACCCCGGAGATACCCGACATGGAGAGGACGACCCCGCGACCGCTACCAACCGGATGGACAGCCCATTTGCCGCCGTTGCCAGCAGCCAGGCCACTTTGCACGAGATTGTGATTTAAACGGGAATCCCCTGTGAATGCGGGCCGCTTCGCAGGAATGAACTTTCAAGGCCCAACACCCTGGCACGACAGGTACATCGGAGGACGACCCATTATCCCTATCGTGCTGGACGGAATTCCCCTCAACACTTTGCTGGACACAGGTTCCCAGATTTCATCTATACCGTATATCCTTTATAAGAGGTACTGGGCTGATGCAGATATTGATAAAGGGCCCTCTGATGTTGAACTAGATATATGGGCCAGTAATGGTAAGTTGGTACCGAAACTAGGATTCAGGGAGATGACCATAAAGATTGGTAAAGTAGAATTGAAGAAACAGGGTATAATTGTTGTTGATGTTGCCCGGCGGAACTGTGAACCAACTGTATTGATAGGAATGAATGTGTTAGAGAACTGCTTTTCCGAAGTTATTTCTGTCTTACAGCAAATTGCTGAAACTGCCCAATCCTGCCAGCAGAGAGTTCTCCAAAGGGAAATAAAAGTATTGATGTTAAGGCAACAGGTAGAAGTTGCAGGTGGAGAAATCGGCAGTGTGAGGGTAAGTGATCCAACATCTATTGTAATCCCACCAAAAACAGAAATGCTGGTATGGTGTAGAGCAGCCATTGGTACTAAGGGACGAGATTATCAAGCCTTAATAGAACCAGTGTACACCGACAGCAGGCCCACTATACTCACAGCACGAGGGGTAGTCGAGGTACACCGGGGACGAGTGCCGGTACGACTTTTGAACTGTGGAGAGGAAGAGGTCACTTTGCCAAGGTATGCTACAGTGGCAAAGCTATATACTGTTGACAACAATGCCATCACAACCATTGATCCCTTAGAACCAACCTGTCAGGTGGAAGGCAACGGCTCAGACGGAGAATTGGAGGATTGGTGTCAACAGCTACACGTGGGCATAAATTCAACACCTACCCATCAAAAACAAGGGGTGTATAGGCTAGTGACGGAATATGAACAAGTCTTCAGTAAACACCCATTGGACTTCGGACGGATAGAAGGGGTAGAACACACAATCCCCACCAGTGACCATCCCCCAATAAAAGAAAGATATAGACCCATATCGCCCGCTCACTATCAATGTGCAAAAGATATGCTGAGGGAGATGAAACAGGCCGGGGTAATAAGAGACAGCTGTAGCCCCTGGGCGGCCCCTCTAGTGCTTGTCAAAAAAAAGGACGGAAGCATGAGAATGTGCGTAGACTACCGGCGGATTAATAACATCACCCATAAAGACGCCTACCCCTTGCCTAGGATAGAAGAGTCCTTGACTGCTTTGAAATCTGCTAATTATTTTTCCACCTTAGACTTAACAAGCGGGTATTGGCAAGTCCCTGTGGCTGAGAGAGATAAGGAAAAGACGGCATTCACCACACCAATGGGTCTATGTGAATTTAATCGCATGCCATTCGGACTCTGCAACGCATCCGGTACCTTCCAGCGGCTGATGGAATGCTGCCTCGGACACAAGAACTTCGAGACCGTCCTCCTGTACCTAGATAATGTGATCGTCTACTCAAAGACTTACAAACAACACTTAATAGACCTGGCAGAAGTGTTCGAAGCCTTATCCAGGTATGGCATGAAAATCAAGCCATCCAAATGTCACCTTCTCAAGCCAAAGGTACAGTACCTGGGACACATCGTGAGTTCGGAGGGAGTAGCACCGGATCCCGAGAAAATAAGCGCCATAAGGGATTGGCCAAGACCTACCAACGCAAAAGAAGTGAGGCAATTCCTGGGATTGGTGGGTTACTATCGCAGATTTATAAAAGGATTTACCAAATTGGCAGCACCCTTGCAAGACGCCTTGGTAGGGCAGACGAAGAAACCTTCAAACCGAAACCCTCCTTTTCAGTGGAACGATGAAAGGGAAGACTCCTTTGAACAACTAAAGAAGGCACTAACCGGAGAAGAGGTTCTGGCATACCCAGATTACCATCAACCTTTCATCCTCTACACCGATGCCAGTAATATGGGACTAGGAGCAGTGCTGTCACAAAAACAAGAAGGTCGGGAGAAAGTCATCGCCTTTGCAAGTAGAAAGCTCCGGCCTACTGAAAGAAATTCAGAAAATTATAGCTCCTTCAAATTGGAACTACTGGCAGTAGTTTGGGCTGTGACTGAACGTTTCAAACACTATCTGGCTGCTGCAGAATTTATTGTCTATACTGACAACAATCCGTTGACCCACCTGGACACAGCCAAATTAGGTGCGTTAGAACAGCGATGGATAGCCCAGTTATCTAATTACAACTTCAAGATCAAGTATCGAGCAGGTCGCAAGAATGGAAATGCTGATGCCCTATCCCGGATGCCACACTTGAGAGATGTAGAAGAAGAAACGGGGGAGCTTGAAGAAATTGAACTACCAGCCTTCCATCATCCCAAGGCAAAACATCATCAGTCCAGTACCTATCAGAAACAACAAGAGGTGAATTTTAATCCGTTAGCACACCATAGATGGGCTGACACCCAAGACAGCAATCCGGCTGTGAAGTTGGTGAAGGAACTGTTAACTGAGCAAAGTTCATATCCCGATGAGGATGCCCCAGAAGAGACGCATCAACTCTGGAAAGAGAGAGGCAAAATGTTCCTGTATCAAGGGAAGCTCTGTAGAAGGTACACCAATCCGAAAACACATGAATTGGTTTGGCAGATTATCGTGCCTAAACAAGATGTCAAGATGGTCCTCGAAGCTTACCATAATGGTGCTGGTCACTTCGGTTGGAAAAAGTTAGAAGTACTTCTAAGAGAAAGATTTTATTGGGTCGGGATGAGAAAATCAATCGAACAGTGGTGCAGAAATTGTGGCCCGTGCAACCTCAGAAGAAACGATCAAAAGAACCAAAGAGCACCACTGCAGCCCATAATCACCAAACAACCACTTGAACTTGTAGCCATGGACCACGTGAAGTTGACACCAAGCCGGTCCGGCTATGTCTATGCCTTGACCATCGTGGACCATTATTCACGCTTCTTGGTAGTAGTACCCGTAAAAGATCTGACAGCAAAAACAGCAGCCAAAGCGTTCCAAACGTACTTTTGTAGACCCCATGGATATCCGGAACAGGTTCTCACCGACCAAGGTACAGCCTTTGAATCAGAGATCTTCAGAGAATTCTGTAATATGTATGGTTGCAAAAAGATCCGGACGGCGGCCTATCATCCACAAACAAACGGCTTATGCGAGAAGATGAACCATATTGTAATAGAACTACTAAAGACTTTACCTGAGGCAGAAAGGAATCAATGGCCAGAGAAATTGCCTGACTTGGTGGATCTGTATAATCATGTCCCGGTGAGTTCCACCAATTGCACCCCAGCTTACCTTATGCGTGCAAGACCCGGCCAATTACCAATCGATCTAGAAATAGGAATTCTGAAACCAGACGCAGAAGTCCAAGACTCCAATTGGGATATCATACGGCAAAAGCAGTATCGCCAAGTGCAAGAGAGTGTGGAAAGAAGCCTTCAGCAAACTAGAGAAAGACAAGAGCGAACTTTCAACCAGAATGCTCTAGTGACCCCATTAAGACCGGGTGACCAAGTGCTCAAGAGAAATCGTTGAACCAATAAACTAGACAATCAGTGGGAAGCCGTACCCTACACAGTTTTACCAACAAGAATGGATAATCCTAAAATGTGTCTCATTAGCAAAAACGGGGGCTTAACATCTGTACTAGTGTCAAGAGACAATCTTAAATTATGTCCGGAAGCATTGAAAGAGACAGAAGTTGTCCAGCCAGAACCAGAAGTTATTCAACCCATGCAGGTCCAACCAGTAAAGGAAAAAGAAGAGGAAATGTATCACACCTGTATAGGAGACTTTCCCAAAACCCTACTAACATACCATGGTGCAGTAGTGGTTCCCATGGTGGCCTTTTACCCAACACCGAACCCAATACCAGAAGTCCCAAGACAGGAAGAGGCTGACCCCGTACTACAGGAGATTCCAGGCCAGGAAGAACAGATTCCTGATCAGAGTGATCCCATTCACGGTGGACTTACCAACTCCATAGTCGTGGAATTATCTTTAGCAGAGCGGGCAGATACTACATCCGCAGTAGACAGTAGTACACCACATGGAGAGATACCGCTGTTACGTAGATCACAGCGTAGTACCCAGGGTCAATTACCGGCCAGGTATGCAGATTACCAACTATAAAACTATAGTTATTGTTATCATTCTGCAACGTTTAAGCCCAGTACCTACAGAGACTTGTCTGTATGAACTTCTTGCATATTCTTGAACTTTTTATCAGCCCGGAGGCACTAAATCAAAGCTCCGCAAAGACTGCTTTTTAATCTTTGCTTTTTGATCTTTTTGAACTTTCTTTAGACGTTATATTGATAACTCCGTTGGAAAAATGGAACTAAATTCTTGGACACAAAGTGCAGTGCCTTTCCTAGTACCTTCAAGGATAGAACTGTATTAATGGACGCTATTTGAAGTGACTTTTTACCGAACTCTATTTTTGTTTCCTTGAGTGGTTTTTGTAACTTTTCATTTTTAAGACTCTGTACATATTAATTGTTATTTCAAAATGTTATCGTCCCACAGTCCCGGAGTACTGTTCTTAACTAAGGGGGAATGTGGCACCCCTAGAGGTATTTGCCACAAATATAGTTACTGACACTGAATACAAATACTAAAATAGCAAGACTGCACTACCTCCTCTGGCCAGAAGGGGGAGCTCCAGAGACTCCCCTTGATCCATTCTGGTCTGAGAGAAGAACTGGCAGTTGGGCTAAGGAGCTGAAAGTGAGAGGTCATACAGCTGAATTTCTAACAGCCCTATGACGGTTTCCAGGCCCAAATCACCGGCCTGAGGAGAAGAGGGATAGAGAAAAAGGACATTGTGAGAACCGGGTAGCATTAATCACTACCCAGAACAGGCGCAAAGACGGATACCGGATCCGTGGCTGTATTCATTACATATAATACAGCAACCGGAAAAACGTGAGGTGATATCAGCTTCACTAGGGTCGGACGCAGCAACAGACACAGAGTTCAGCGGTACTCCCAGAGGGGGTAAGCCGATAAAAGGACTCGGGTTGCCCGTTGAACCAGGACCCGGAGGGGACAGATTGGGTCGGCAGCCAGTTCACATACAGCAGCAGGGCCACACAGATATTGCGTACAATAAGAGGCACAGACCCCGGCAGGGTCAAAGTAACTCAGAGTTCCCATACAGACTCCGGTGACAGGACTGGTTGTAAATCCTTTTTTTGTTAAAGTAAACTGGTTAAACGTTTCAGTGCCTCAGTCTTTCATTTGGACAATAGCCATCTATCCAGGATTGGGATCATCACCGCTGGGAGAACCTGCTGCTGATCAAGTAAGTGCCTGTTCCCTCACGATACCCTTTACACTGTGCATTGCCTGAGGCCACAGCACCGGGTCAAGCCACCCGTGACATCCCCCTCAAGAGACAGACCCCATTGGTCCGGTGCTGGGTACCCCGGTCTCTCGGGCGTCACATAGGAAGATTTACTGGCTCAAACAAGTTCGGAGATTTCTTTTTTCCTTTTGCAATAAACTCACCTTGACACCTTGTACTGTGAGTTATACCAAGCTACCAACAACAGGTTGTCCAGAATTAAAATAAAAAAGTTAGCTTCTTTTTTTTTTTTCTGAAACAGCGCCACTGTTGTCCATGAGCTGTGCCAGGTATTGCATCTCATGTCAATTCAAGTCAACAACGGGGTGGAGCTTCAATACCTACAAAACATCATGTGACAAAAAGAGGTCCTGATTCGGAAAAAAATCCAGACAAGTTTTGGTCTACTGTTTTTAAAAGATTTTTATGGTGAAAAGTCTACAGTGATTCTAGATAACTGCAAACTGCCGAATCATGACTGAGTACAATGTACATTTACTTGTATGCCGTGTATGAGTGGGAGGTCGTGGCTGTATGTAGGCGATTTGACTACTTGTGGTGATGTGCCAACTACTCTTATCCGACTTTTCTTAGTAGAAGAGAATTAAGA
The DNA here is from genome assembly GCF_032444005.1 of Ranitomeya imitator. NCBI lineage: Eukaryota > Metazoa > Chordata > Amphibia > Anura > Dendrobatidae > Ranitomeya > Ranitomeya imitator. Next base: position 985,752,439 of record NC_091282.1, read on the forward strand.
GCAGCCAGGTGAGAATATTCAGCACATTTCTTACAAGCAGGCTAATTGCATAAGTGACAGCCCACATCGGGAATACCTTACACACTGTCATGATTCATCTCATCAGTTGCTAAGAGTGAATTCAGACTGTATGTACTACTTAGCTCAGAAAAACCCTTTATTTATGCCAATAGCTCACTAAAGTCCTGAATTTTTTTGTATTTTTGTGCTCAGCTTCTCTAGGCTGAATGATCGGCAATGGGCTGAATCTCTTCACATTGGCTCTAAAGTATAAGGCTGGTTTCATATGTGCAGGTAGTTCACATCACTATCGCGCATCTGAAAGCCACTGCTAAAATATTTCTCAGCAGCAAGGTTCCTAGAACAAATGCCACAAAAATGTTACAAGTGCTGCAGTCTACCTGTAAGCCGGCATACACAATATATGTGTCGATCACAAGTTAGGAGCCAGCCCTGACTTATCCAGAGCAAACAATGCTGCCCATGTCTCAGTGTCATGCACTTGCTGAATAAAAGCAGGACTAGGACTATCCTGACAGTACATTAATGATTATCATGACCGCAATGAGTGCTGCAGATTACTTTGATACCACCCACTACACTCATACAGTAATGGCCAGGTACAGTACAAACCAAAGTTTGGACACATCTCATTTAAAGATTTTTCTGTATTTTCATGACTATGAAAATTGTAACTTCACACTGAAGGCATCAAAACTATGAATTAAGACATGTGGAATTATATACTTAACAAAAAAGTGTGAAACAACTGAAAATATGTCTTATATTCTAGGTTCTTCAAAGTAGCCACCTCTTGCTTTGATGACTGCTTTGCACACTCTTGGCATTCTCTTGATGAGCTTCAAGAGGTAGTCACCAGAAATGGTTTTTACTTCACAGGTGTTCCCTATCAGGCTTAATAAGTGGGATTTCTTGCGTTATAAATGGAGTTGGGATCATTAGTTGTGTTGAACAGAAGTCTGGTGGATACACAGCTGATAGTCCTACTTTATAGACTATTAGAATTTGTATTATGGCAAGAAAAAAAGCAAAAAATTGGGAAAACTTTGAAAGTGTCCCCAAGTGCAGTTGCAAAAACCATCAAGCGCTACAAAGAAACTGGCTCACATGAGGACCGCCCCAGGAAAGGAAGACCAAGAATCACCTCTGCTTCTGAGGATGTTTATCCAAGTCACCAGCCTCAGAAATAGCAGGTTAACAGCAGCTAAGATTAGAGACCAGTCAATGACACACAGAGTTCTAGCAGCAGACACATCTCTACAACAACTGTTAAGAGGAGACTTTGTGCAGCAGGCCTTCATGGTAAAATAACTGCTAGGAAACCACTGATAAGGACAGGCAACAAGCAGAAGAGACCTTGTTTGGGCTAACGAACACAAGGAATGGACATTAGACCAGTAGAAATCTGTGCTTTGGTCTGATGAGTCCAAATTTGAGATCTTTGGTTCCAACCACCGTGTCTTTGTGCGACTCAGAAAAGGTGAATGGATGGACTCTACATGCCTTGTTCCCACCGTGAAGCATGGAGGAGGAGGTGTGATGGTGTGGGGGTGCTTTGCTGGTGACACTGTTGGGAATTTATTCAAAATTGGCATACTGAACCAGCATGGCTACCACAGCTTCTTGCAGCGGCATACTATTCCATCCAGTTTGCGTTTAGTTGGACCATCATTTATTTTTCAACAGGACAATGACCCCAAACACACCTCCAGGCTGTGTAAGGGCTATTTGACCAAGAAGGAGAGGGATGGGGTGCTACGCCAGATGACCTGGCCTCCACAGTCAGCAGACCTGAACCCAATCGAGATGGTTTTGGGGTGAGCTGGACCGCAGAGTGAAGGCAAAAGGGCCAACAAGTGCTAAGCATCTTTGAGAACTCCTTCAAGATTGTTGGAAGACCATTTCCGGTGACTACCTCTTGAAGCTCATCAAGAGAATGCCAAGAGTGTGCAAAGCAGTCATCAAAGCAAAAGGTGGCTACTTTGAAGAACCTAGAATATAAGACATATTTTCAGTTGTTTAACACTTTTTTGTTAAGCATATAATTCCACATGTGTTAATTCATAGTTTTGATGCTTTCAGTGTGAATTTACAATTTTCATAGTCATGAAAATACAGAAAAATCTTTCAATGAGAAGGTGTGTCCAAACTTTTGGTCTGTATTGTATATCGTACACATAGAGCAGCCTCTGAACAACTGTGCTCTTAACTCAGGTCCACCACTGGGCCACATTACACCATCTTCAGTAACAGTAGATTCATATCTCCGTGTGAGTGCTACCATCTTAAAGAAACTGACCCAAGTTTTTTCTTAGAATGACACTAATTGCATCAGTGTTTTTTCTCATTTTTATTTCACTCAAGCAGGCAGACTGATCTTTTTTATCCATTAACTATTAACCCCTTCCCAACATTTGCAGTATATATACTGTATGTTATCGGCGGGAAGGACTTCCCAAACAATGCAGTATTTATACCTCATGGCAATCATGTGATCACCGTGACTAAGTGTACGGTGATCGCATGATTGTCCCTGCTGTGTCTTACAGCAGGGGACATGGTGCCTTCGTCCCGAGGGATTTTTACACCCCCCCCATTCACCCCCCCCCCCCCGCAACTTTGATTGCTGTGGTTGGCCGATCTCAGCGTTTTCAGATTGACTGAAACACTGATGTCCAGCTTACGATCGGTGCTGTAAGAGCCCCGATCATAAGCTGGAGCCTAGCAACATCGGCGCCTCACAGGCCAGCTCTGATTGGTGCGATCAACGATGACATCGATTGCACCAATCTGAGCGCACAGATGCAGTATGACCTGGCAGTGACCACCCTGTACTTCCTCATTTTAGCTGCGGATTTGTACAGGGCGGTCACTATCACTGTGTGCACCATGCTGAGCCTTGTTGTGCCACAGAAACATGTGCATCGCTGATCCTGCTGAAGAAAAAAGAATTCCTGATCTCTTCATAATGGTGGTCTGATCTTTCCTAATCCACGCTAATCATTTAGCAGTACTTGATTGCTCTATTTTTGGCAGTTTTTTCTTTTTCATGCGCCCTGCAACCGCCAAGAGTTACTGATGCACCCACTTCTGGATCAAGGTTATCACCTCTATATAGATTATTTCTATACCAGCATTCCACTCTTCAAGTCTCTCTCTGCATGAGTTACCGCAGCCTGTGGTAGTGTCCAGAAAAATCTGAGAGGCCTCCTTAGGACACGAATTTGGCATCTGCTCAGAAATGGTGAGCAGATCCCAATGTAGCGACAATTAGCTGGTGGTCAAGTAAAAGGACAAGAATGATGTTCTATTCTTGACCACCATACATGGTGATGGCTGTACCCCCAGCATTGTATGAGGTTGTACCCCAGTACACCAAACCACACTGTGTACTGGGGTACAACAAGAACATGTGGAGGTGATCTCTGATCAAGTCCTCCAGCTATACAGTGCTATGAGAAAAGACAAGGTGTACAAGAAGCTGGCTATGCATCATATAGATGACAATGTACAACGCTTCAATCCAGAAGGTAGAGATCAAGGCCCTAATATTTGGCAGTCAGGAAGGATCAAACCCCAGTACTTCCTGAACTGAAAGTGCCCATGTTGTACCAGGGCAACATTTCCACGGTGAAATCCCTCAAACTGGAAAGGTTGCAAAAAAGGTGTAAAGTGTGTTACAGAATGGGGGTACGAAATGACACCATTTATCAGTGTGACACCTGCCCTGAAAAACCTGGTCTGTGTATGAAAGACTGTTTCAGAGTCTACCACTCATCCAAGGACTAATACATTTATTTCTGACTTACACGACAAACATACTGTATGCCAACCTAATGTACACACCACAACTTATATGTCAACCTGATGCACTCTACAAAACTCGCGTATGTCAACATGACGTACACTATGTAAGGATACAGCAGGCACGTAGGATGCAGTAACGGAACAGAGTCAGAGTAAGGGTAATCAGGGGATTTAATTTTACAGTGGATACTCCACGCAGGGAGAAGTAGAGGGAAATTTTCTGAATACAAACTACTGCAACTTGGAACATGGTAGTAAAACAAGTAACTGAGACAATACGGTCAGAGGAAATAGACTTATCAATCCTACGCAGTCCTCAGTGTATTCCCTGGGTGCAAACGGTGGCGCCAAGGCAATGGTGCTGTGGAAATTTGGCGTCCTGGAGAGGATGGCGTCTTGAGTCCTGTTGTGGGCGATGTTTCCTTGTGGTCTTGATGCCGGCTTTGGATCTGGAAGGAGAAGGAATACACAAGGCAATGTCTCTGTCCTGCACGGCAGTTTCCTCTATGTGGGGTCTGTTTAGAAGCTTAACAGGATAAAGTTCACAATGAGTGGTACGACTCTCCAGTCTGCGTGGGCGTGAGGCTATGTCCCATACACGCTCGGGCCCTTTGTCTCACTGTCAGCGATATCGGTACATGGCTCTGATGACAGTCTCCGTTTATCGCCCTCTGGCCTTCAAGTCTTAGGCCTGCTCTCTCACGATACTCTGCGTTAGGAGCACATACACAGACCTCTTACACACTGCTCGTTTCCCACCGTAACTGTCAGATTACTCGCACACTGCAATTCCCTCAGTTTAGCCACACACCCTTTTCTCAACTGCCAGGAACAGTCCAGGGCCTTAAGCTTCCCCCCTGCAACATAGGTGACGAACCCATCACAGAGGAAGCACGCCTAGCTGGGTTCTTCTCCTTACAACTACATAACTCACGTATGCCAACCTGATGTACACTACACAACTCACGTATGCCACCACATTAAATAATTCACATACCACGGAAACACTAGATCAATTACAATATAAGATCACTAGTGGGGGGGTTATCACAGTTTAGGCACGTTAGGGGCTCTCCAAGCGTGACATGATGCCCACAGATCATTCCATCAAAGTCTGCATTCCAAAACGTCATTCCTTACCTTTTGAGCCCTGCCATGAGCGCAAACTGGTTTTCCTCTACATATGGGGTAGCATCATACTCAATTGCACAACAACTTTTTGGGTCCAGTTTCTGGCGTTACCCTTTTGAAAATCAAAATGTGGACCTAAAAGTTCATTTTTGTGGAAAAATTTGATTTTTTTATTTTTACAGCTCTACGTTATAAAATTCTGTGAAGCACATGTGCTCACTATACATCTAGATAAGTTCCTTGGGGGTCTAGTTTCCAAATTGGTGTCACTTGTAGGGGATTTCCACTGTTTAGGTACATCAAGGGCTCTCCAAAGGCGACATGGCATCCACTCTCAGCAAAAAATTTTAAAAAAAATGGGTCTAAAGTAAAAATTTTTGTGAAAAAAAGTTACCGTAAATGTTTATTTTTTCCGTCCACATTGCTTCAGTTCCTTGAAGGGTTAACAAACTTCTTGAATGTGCATTGTGAGGGGTGCAGTTTTTAGAATGATTTCACTTTTGGATATATTCTGTCATATAGACTCCTCAAAGTCACTTCAAATGCGATGTGATCCCTAAAAAATATGGTTTTGTAAATTTTGTTGTAAAAATTAGAAATCGCTGGTCAACTTTTAACCCTTATAACTGCCTAACAAAAAAAATTTTGTTTCAAAAGTTGTGCTGATGTAAAGTAAACATGTGGGAAATGATATTAACTACTTTGTGTGACATAACACTCTGATTTAAGGGTATAAGAATTTAAAGTTTGAAAATTGGGAGAAAAAATTCACAAATAACTGCAAGTTACAGTTAGGTCCATATATATTTGGACAGAGACAACATTTTTCTAATTTTGGTTATAGACATTACCACAATGAATTTTAAACAAAACAATTCAGATGCAGTTAAAGTTCAGAATTTCAGCTTTCATTTGAGGGTATTCACATTAAAATTGGATGAAGGGTTTAGGAGTTTCAGCTCCTTGGCAAATGTTAAGGAGCTGAAACCCCTAAACCCTTCATCCAATTTTAATGTGGATACCCTCAACTGAAAGCTGAAAGTCTGATCTTCAACTGTATCTGAATTGTTTTGTTTAAAATTCATTGTGGTAATGTCTATAACCAAAATTAGAAAAATGTTGTCTCTGTCCAAATATAAATGGACCTAACTGTATATCGAAGAACTTTTAGCACTTTCATGCAGTACAATATGTCACGAAAAAAATCTCAATCAGTGGGATCAGTTGAAATGTTCCAGAGTTATTACCTATAAAGTGACAGTGATAAAAATTGTAAAATTTGGCCCAGTCATGAAGGTAAATACAGGCTCGGGGTTGAATGGGTTAACAATGTATCTGTTTAAAACAGACCACGTTCAGACGTTCAGTATTTGGTCAGTATTTTAAATCAGTATTTGTTAGCCAAAATCAGAAGTGGAACCGTCAGAGGCAAAGTGTAATAGAAACACTTCACCATGTCTGCATTTATCACCCACTCCTGGTGTTGGCTTACAAATACTGATGTAAAATACTGAACATGTGAACAAACGTGGTGTAGGGATCATACTCACTCAGGTGTGGCAGGAAGAAGAGAAGAGGCGCATTTCTTTAAAAAGTCAGTGCAGGCTTATTTGCTCTATAAACCCCTAAGCAACAACAAAAAGGTAAGCGGCCTTTAGAGCCAGCAAAACACAAAAATGTCCTTAGTCAGGTTCTGTTCCCTCAGGCCTGTGAGCAGACAGGCTGGGCAATGTCCAGCACGCAGGCTGACTCTGGAACCACACACACAGGAGGTCTTTTCCCTCCCCAGACACAGACAATGTGCCAAACCGCAGCCTCCATTATGTAGGCTATAACCACACCCACAGGTGAGGTATGTGGGTAGCCAGACCTGCCCATCTTATATTTACGCGCAACCCGGACCCAGATGCACTAAACGACATCTTAATGCTTATGTGCACTAAAGGAAAATACTCCGTGTTACATCACAGGGAGCAGCCATCCATGTGACACATACCTCCCATTGATTACGCGGCCATTAGACTCCTTACAGTGGACTAAAGTTCAAAGTACAGTCATGGCCAAAAGTATTGACACCCCTGCAATTCTGTCATATAATACTCATTTTCTTCCTGAAAATGATTGCAAACACAAATTATTTGGTATTATCTTCATTTAATTTGTCTTAAATGAAAAAAACACAAAAAAAATTGTCCTAAAGACAAATTGGATATATTTCCACACCAAACATAAAAAAGGGGTGGACAAAAGTATTGGCACTATTCGAAAAATCATGTGATGCTTCTCTAATTTGTGTAATTAACAGCACCTGTAACTTACCTGTGGCACCTAACAGGTGTTGGCAATAACTAAATCACACTTGCAGCCAGTTGACATGGATTAAAGTTGACTCAACCTATGTCCTGTGTCCTTGTGTGTACCACATTGAGGGTGGAGAAAAGAAAGAAGACCAAAGAACTGTCTGAGGACTTGAGAAACCAAATTGTGAGGAAGCATGAGCAATCTCAAGGCTACAAGTCCATCTCCAAAGACCTGAATGTTCCTGTGTCTACCGTGCGCAGTGTCATCAAGAAGTTTAAAGCCCATGGCACTGTGGCTAACCTCCCTAGATGTGGATGGAAAGTAAAAATTGACAAGAGATTTCAACGCAAGATTGTGTGGATGTTGGATAAAGAACCTCGGCACTCACTCAGCACTCAGTGTGCTGTCCGAGAAAAAAAATGAAGGGCTCAACTGTGCACTGTCCACCTATATTTCTAAACGTGCTCTTGACATGAAATTCTGACCAGATGTCAGTAACAATGAATTCAATCCACACAGGCAAATAAATAAAACCATAGAGGTCCATAAATTAGGTTGTGTGTAACAATGAGAAGTGGAACAGGAAAAAAAGTATTGAACACGCTTACTGAACTGTATTTAATACTTTGTATAAAATCCTTTGTTGGTGATGACAGCTTCAAGACACCTCGGGTATGGAGAAACTAGTCACATGCATTGCTCTGGTGTGATTTCGGCCAATTCTTCCACACAAACACACTTCAAATCCTGAACGTTCTGTGGGCCCCTTCTATGAACTCTGAGCTTTAGATCCTTCCATACATTTTCTACTGGATTCAGGTCATTCTAGCAGCTTTATTTTCTTTCTCTGAAAGCAAGTGAGAGTTTTATTGGCTGTGTGTTCACCCTTGTTTCATCTTCATCATCCTGATAGATAGCTTTAATTTCATGACATTTGTTAGTGTCGTACACTGAAAAACAGCCCCACACCATGATGTTTCCACTACTAAACTTCACTATTTGTATGGTGTTTAAACATGGTGTGTATTATGGCATCTAAAGAGTTTAATTTTGGTCTTAACTGACCAGAGTATATTCTCCCAGTATTTCACAGGGCTGTCTAAATGTTGTTTAGTAAACTTTATTCACACTTGAGTTTGCTTTTTGCTCAGCAATGGAGTCTTGCATGGTGAGCGTGAATAAAGGCTGTGGAGATAGAGTGCATTACTTATTTTTATTGTACCCTCTGATTCTAGATCTTTCTGTAGTTCTCCAGAGGTGGTCCTGTCTCTTGGACAACTCTTTTGATAATTCGTGTCACTCCTCTGAAATCTTGAGGGAGCACCTAGTCATGGCCAGTATATGGTGAAATTGTTATTTCAACTTCTGGAATTTCATTCCAACAACATTCTGTGGAACCTTCAGTAGTTTACAAAATCTTCTATCAATGTCATCAGTATGTTTTGCAACAATAAGGTTGCAAAGGTATTGAGGCAGCTCTCTGGTTTTACCTTAGTAATGAGACACCTTTTTATAGGCCATCAGCTGAACCAGCTGATATTATTTTTCACTAAGTGGCAGGGATGCTTTCTAATGACTGATAGATTTCAGCTGATGTCATGAATTTCCATGGCTCTTTCAACCTCTCTTTCTTCATGTGTTCCAATATTTATCCCTGTGTCATTTCTCATAATTGCACATAACTTCATTCATGGACATCTGTGGTTTAATTTCTTTGCCTGCATAGATTGGATGGCTTGTTAATGATATCTGGTGAACATTTCATGTCAAGAAATAAAGTGGCATCTAAAAGTTTGGGCACCCCTGGTAAAAATTACAGTTATTAGAAACAGTTAAGCAATTTGAAGATGAAATGATCTTTAAAGGGCATAAAGTTAAAGATGACACATTTCCTTTGTATTTTAGAGAACAAATATATATTTATCCTTTCCATTTTAAAAATTACAAAAAGGATAATGGGCAGATGGAAACGTTTGGGCACCCTGCATGGTTAGTACCTAGTAGCACCCCCTTTTGAAAATATCACAACTTGTAAATGCTTTTGGTAGCCAGCCAAGAGTCTTTCAATTCTTGTTTGAGGGATTTTCATCTATTTTTCCAGTTCTGTGAGATTCCTGGTCATCTGGCATGCACTGCTATTTTGAGATCTAGCCACAGATTTTTAATGATATTCAGATCAGGGGACTGCGAGGGCCATTGTAAAACCTTCAGCTTCCACTTTTAGAGGTGGAATATTGTGGATTTTTATTTGTTTAGGATCATTATCCATTTGTAGAAGCTATCCTTTTTTCAACTTCAGCTTTTTTTACAGATGATGTTATGTTTGCATCAAGAATTTGTTAAATTTTCATTGGATCCATTATTCCCTCTCCCCGAGAAATGTTCCCTATGTTCCCTAGTCAGAGTGGTCAAGTAGTCCAAGGTCAGAAGCTAGGAGGGTACATCATAAACAGTAGGAAGAAACAAAAGTGTAGTCAAGTAACGTTCTGAGGTCAGAGTACCGGGTAGTCAGAACAAAGTTCAAGGTCGGACAACAGATCAAACATATAGAACTCAAGGCATAGAGAGCAGAGCACAAACCTCACAAGATGAATATAGGTTTGGCAGTGGTCTGGGAGAAGCTGCTCAGTTAAGTAGGCACGGTATTTACCCGGGATGGTGAACACTTGGAGACTGTCGACGCCTCCCAGTCACAGATTGGCTATTCGAGCTGTCCATAAACACAGTGACAGCTCAGCACGCCCCTGAACCAGACTGGATGGCCATGCTGTTAATCAAAGTACTGACAGCTTCAGCACGCCCCTGTCTCTCAACAGTAGAAAAATGTACCACAATGCTAGAGTCTGCTTAATATTTTTGAAGGTAATTTGCAGTCAAGCATGGGTTCTGATTTGCCTCTCTAGCAATCCTAGCAGCGCTCACTGAAATTTTGCTTGGTATTCCAGATCCTATCTTGACCTTGACTGTCCCTGTTATTTGCCATTTCTTAATTATATTGGGGAAATTACATTAATTTCTTAATTACAAATTGAGGAAGGGGCAACTTGAAAACGCTTTGCTATCTTCTTATAGCATTCTCTTGCTTTGTGGGCCTCCACCATTTTCTTTTTGAGTGCTACATAGCTGCTTAGAAGAACCCATGGCTGCTATTTTTTGGCATAAGGTCAAAGGAGGCTGGGTTTCAATAAATCTGGAAAATTTGCATAACCTGGTCTTTCCCAATGATGACAGTGGACAAGCCATAACCCGAACAGGCTGATTAAGGTATGAAACCTTGGTCAAAGTTATATGAGCACACAAATCTCAAAGGGTGCCCAAATATTTGCACTGGCCCATTTTCCTTTTTGTAATTTTTTGAAATGTAAAAAATTACTATATATTTTTTGGCTTAAAATACAAAGGAAATATGTCATTTTTAATTTTAGGTCAGCTAGAAATCATTTCATCTTCAATTTGCTTAACTGTTCACAGTAACACTAATTTTGACCACAGGTGCCCAAACTTTTACTTACCACTGTATATTTACTTAGGAAACTGGTGATATATTGAGTACTTATTTCACCAACTGCATATCAGTAACTCTGTTCAAAGATCTGACATTTTATTATTTGAAAAACACATATTTGGTATAATTGCAGTCATGATGAACAATATTATCAAAATAGTAGTACAAAACTGAAATTCTGATTTTATATTTCATAACTCCCCCACTCAAATCAGGTTGCTTCTTAAGGGGCTAAGTTTCTAAGAGATTTTTCTTGTAATAAGCAGATAAACCTTTGCAAAAAGTCTTAAGGCCCCTTCACATTTAGCGACGCTGCAGCGATACCGACAACGATCCGGATCGCTGCAGCGTCGCTGTTTGGTCGCTGGAGAGCTGTCACACAGACCGCTCTCCAGCGACCAACGATGCCGGTAACCAGGGTAAACATCGGGTAACTAAGCGCAGGGCCGCGCTTAGTAACCCGATGTTTACCCTGGTTACCATGCTAAAAGTAAAAAAAAACAAACACTAGATACTTACCTACCGCTGTCTGTCCTCCAGCGCTGCGCTCTGCTTCTCTGCTCTCCTCTTGTACTGTCTGGGAGCCGGAAAGCAGAGCGGTGACGTCACCGCTCTGCTTTCCGGCTCACAGCCAGTACAGGAGGAGTGCAGAGCGCAGCGCTGGAGGACAGACAGCGGTAGGTAAGTATGTAGTGTTTGTTTTTTTTTACTTTTAGCATGGTAACCAGGGTAAACATCGGGTTACTAAGCGCGGCCCTGCGCTTAGTTACCCGATGTTTACCCTGGTTACCAGTGAAGACATTGCTGGATCGGTGTCACACACGCCGATCCAGCGATGTCTCCAGGGAGTCCAGCGACGAAATAAAGTTCTGGACTTTATTCAGCGACCAACGATCTCCCAGCAGGGGCCTGATCGTTGGTCGCTGTCACACATAACGATTTCATTAACGATATCGTTGCTACGTCACAAATAGCAACGATATCGTTAACAATATCGTTATGTGTGAAGGTACCTTTAAGCCTCTGATTGTAAATAATGAATGTTTTCGTGCACTGATACTGATCCAGAATCTTGACATTGACATTGAATTAAAATAGATTTGCAGTTTTTCTTTTTACAATGAATTGGATATATTATTAGAAACTGTAAAAAAAAAATCCTTAGTTCACATGTTTAGTATTTGGTCAGCATTTTACCTCAGTGTTTGTCAGGTAAAATCAATAATGGAACAATCAGAGGAAAAGTATAGTAGAAACATGTCACCACTTGTGTATTTATCACCCACTCCTGGTTTTTACTGAGGTAAAATACTGTCCAAATACTTTATAGTGTGAACATGGCCTTAAGCTGTAAACATTCGCTTTCCTATGGAGTCCCTCATGTTTTCCTTCAGATTAGGAATTGTGATCTTTAGTACTCCACAATGAATATATAAGGTGAACAAAGATCAGGGGGAGCAGACTCTTCACAGTTGAGAGAGGTTTCTGATATTTGACTGTTATAGTTTTCCTTGTGTGAGACAGCCAGGAAGAGGCAATCTGTGGTCTTCCCGTTTTTGTTTCGTCTACAGTTCCCAACCCAATGGGAATTGTGGTTCCTTAACAGCTGTTAGGTACAGGTTGCTTAAGCCTCATGTACGGAAAGTTAAATTCACAGTGCGGTATTCAGTAAGGCCAGACAGAGGCTGCCTTCTGTTTATGAGCACACCTCGAGCACTCACTTCCCTTCTACCTGCCTCATTACTTTTTGTGTGTGTACGGAAACTGCAGGTTCACTTCCGTCACTCATTCATTTCAACCTTTCAGTACAAGGCACTGAAAGGAGCCACTATGCCTCTAAAGCGTTATGTGCATGGAGTGCTTTCATTGGAAGGTTTAAGGAAAAAACAGCTAATTTTGCTCTTAACTTTTCCCCCCTGTGTTTCATGACTGTAACAGTATAATTCAAGTTTTAACAAAACCGCTCTGTAATAAAGTAGCATTACCACTGCCCATGTTTTAGCTACACTATTTTCACAATAACTAAACTCTAGGTCTCCTTGACTACATTTGAAAACACATGCAGTTGAAACGTCACTGGCGTCGTATGTGACGGATATGTCTATATAGATAGAAAAATACAGATCCTGTCAGCATTCACACAAGTGTCCAGATTTATCATTTCAATGAGAACGTTCATGTTGGGAGAAGGAAACATCAAATGCAAAGAAGAGTTCCAATAAGGATCCTAATCTGGGTTTCCAATAACACAGCAACAAGACCGGTCATTTACAGAAAAGGCAAACTGATGACATGCTTATATCCAGGGCGTCACATCTTACCTCCATGTACGGATTTTCTGTGCCTTTTCTCCTGGGATCTCTAGATGAACCCCAACTGCAGGAGAGAATACATTGAGACAAGATACCTGGATTCTTCTTAAGAGGTATTCTGTTTAACCATGTGATTTTCTGATTTGTCTAGTAAGTTAAGTATCGGTACCCTTCTATATATCTCTTTGTCAGCTTTTTATAGGGACACGTGATGCATTTGTATTGAATGTTACACAGAGTTTCTCAGCTTAGTTTGTAATTCTGCATCTTTTTCCCTTTGAAATTAGGATGTTATACACTATATCTATTTTAATGGTTAGTGAATACACCTTTCCTTAGATGCTGGTCTACTAGGAGATATATGTATCTTTTTTTCCAATGTGATATTGCACCTCAGGGTTGTCTAAAGTTTTTTTTAGGGAGAGATGACAAATAGCAGGACACCACTTATGTAAACCTTCTAGTATCAACCTCAGCGTAAATGCATGGTCACCATACTAGAGATTTCCAGGTTACTTTCTCTGTTTTTCCTGCTGACCTTTTGTCCTCTTTTATCCTAGTCTCTATAGATTAGAGTGTATATCCTGATTCTTCACACACCTGTCTCACCCTAAGGGCTCATTCAGATGCCTGATTTTTGCGTATGAGTACTATCTATGATTTTCACGACTAGCACTCATACTTGTGATAGTCTATTGGGCCATTGACATGTCCAATTTTTTTTTGTGGAGACATTGAATTTTGATCCAAGTGTCAGATCAAAATCGGCAATGCAAGTCCAGGAGACATAGCGGTGAGTCAAATGAACACTGGGCGAACAGCTCTCTCATGTGCATGGCCCACATTTAGTGTTCTGAGTATTTTAAAAATTACCTGTACCTCAAAATCCTTTCACTGCTTGTAACATAATGTGTGTACCCCATACTATAAAACTTCAAACCCCTAATATATTGGATTAACTATTTCATGAACATCAGACGTTTAAACATAGCTTTCCAGACGGCACTTACTAATTGAAAGAGTTAATCTGATTTACAACTGGCTTCATGTAGACCCATTTTCTCTCATGCTTGCTTCTCTGAAAGCTTAATAACATAGAAATGGGGGGACTAATTAGTGGTTGGTTTTCTTTACTCAAAATTATCTTGAAGGGTAGTTTTTCTTTCCTCCAATAACCATCTGGTCACTACTTAAAAAGCTATTGTACCAATGTATAGGATTAACTTTAAGAAACCCTTTGCTGACAAGACAAGAAAGACATTGGTGCAGTCACCTTGTTAGTATAATGACATCTCCCATCTCAAAACGAGATCAGGTCATTGAATGTCTATGGTGGACAGAGAACTGCTGAGCTGCTACGCCCTTAAGGTACCTTCACACATAACGATATTGTTAACGATATCGTTGCTATTTGTGACGTAGCAACGATATCGTTAATGAAATCGTTATGTGTGACAGCGACCAACGATCAGGCCCCTGCTGGGAGATCGTTGGTCGCTGAATAAAGTCCAGAACTTTATTTCGTCGCTGGACTCCTGCTGACATCGCTGGATCAGCGTGTGTGACACCGATCCAGCGATGTCTTCACTGGTAACCAGGGTAAACATCGGGTAACTAAGCGCAGGGCCGCGCTTAGTAACCCGATGTTTACCCTGGTTACCATGCTAAAAGTAAAAAAAAACAAACACTAGATACTTACCTAACGCTGTCTGTCCTCCAGCGCTGCGCTCTGCACTCCTCCTGTACTGGCTGTGAGCCGGAAAGCAGAGCGGTGACGTCACCGCTCTGCTTTCCGGCTCACAGACAGTACAGGAGGAGAGCAGAGAAGCAGAGCGCAGCGCTGGAGGACAGACAGCGGTAGGTAAGTATCTAGTGTTTGTTTTTTTTTACTTTTAGCATGGTAACCAGGGTAAACATCGGGTTACTAAGCGCGGCCCTGCGCTTAGTTACCCGATATTTACCCTGGTTACCGGCATCGTTGGTCGCTGGAGAGCGGTCTGTGTGACAGCTCTCCAGCGACCAAACAGCGACGCTGCAGCGATCCGGATCGTTGTCTGTATCGCTGCAGCGTCGCTTAATGTGAAGGGGCCTTTACTTTAACTGCCTCATGCCAATTATCATCATCTCACATTATGGTACATGGTGTATTTTATGTCTCATTTTAATTCAGCATAGCATGGCAAAGGAATATTAGTAATATTGTCTAGGTCCTTACTTAGTGTCCTCTCAGTTTCTCAGAGAACAGAGGATACAAATACTACACATTACAGTAACTCAATCATATATAAAATGAGAGAATCCATTTACATTGCCCCTAATGTGGCTCTTATATATGTCTGTGATGCCATATTGTTCTTCTTTGTAACTCTGATTTTGTCTGGAGGCATTTTCTCTTTGATCTCACTATTATGAAGCATATGCGCCACCTCCCCTGTCGTGTTTGTCGGCCTAGAACTGATAACCCTTGTGATTAGCCGACTTGTTGACTCCGATAGTTTGCCTGGATGTCCACCTCTCGGCTTCTGAATGGATGGACAGACTTTATTTTGTATTCTTCCAACTGTCATGGCACTCACATGATGCAGTTTGGCAAATTTTAATGGCCGAGACACCACCATCGATGTGGTTTCTCTTTTCTGGGGAAATCTTTTTCATGGCTGCTCCTTGATTTGAACCAGTGTCCTTTTGTTTAGCAATTAACCTAACAATACACTGAGCTATTATGGAATGTGAGAACAGGTTGTATTTTGTAGTATACAGATAGGAAAAGATTTTTCCACCACCAGGAGCAAAATGGTAACAATGCAGTGACATGAGAAGAATGTGCATAACTAATCATATGCTAAATAGTTGCAAGTCAAATTTATGTATGAGATAGCCAAGATGATTGTCTATAAAATGATCACAGTCAAAGCAGTAGTAGATAGTGAGATATGGAGCCTGAAATTCAAAAGTTCAAAATACGTTTACCCTTTTGCTCGTCAGTGTATCTCCAGTTCCCTTGCCCAAATACATAACCTACTTGCGTATAGTATTATTGGATCTTATTGCACCTTGCACTCTAGGCTAGTGCTCTTTTAGGCTGGAATCACACATAGTTTTTTGTGGCAGCTTGAGATGTAGTTTTTGATGCCGTTTCTTGAGCCAAAGACAAGAGGAGATATAATGGAAAGAAGAATCAGTGTTTTCTTTATATTTCCCTTCTTGCTGGAGCCAAAAACTACATCTCAAACTGCATGTGTGAGCCTAGCCTTTACCGGCGTAGGCTACTGCAGGTTTGGCTTTGCCGAGAAGAGAGTGGAGAGGGCCTATTTGAAGATAATGTGAAGTTATTAGCTGGAGGCTAGGCGCTTCTCTCCTTGAATTAGTGCTCCCTTCCTTTGTAGTCATCTGTGTTTGTTAGAAGTTGGAACTTGATATGCCTGCCTTGTGCAGCCACTTCCTGATCGTCACGCTCCTCTTATTGAATGCTAAGCACCTATTGTTAATAAACAAAGAACACAATTTTAGAATACTTCCAGACTGCATTCACAGGATATTACTCAAAAGCAGAGTAGATAGTAGAATGTCGGATGGTGGAAATATATTCTTCTCATATCTAAATGCCCCAGTATTAAAAAATGCACAAAGACAAATAGAGGTTAAATTTTGAAGTGTATAGCATCTCAGATGTACTGTGCTGGTCTAGAGCAGGGCACGCCATTACTATACTCTGGCTTCCACCTTCACTAGGCTCCCAGTAGTAATTAGTCCCTCAGGGCCAGCTAATTGTAAGGAGTACCCTCTCCACAAGTTCACGCCTTCTGGAGATGCCAGAGAATTGTGGCAGCTGAGGAGCCCTTACCTTGGGACATTCCTGCAGCTCTGGCCTTAGGAATCTGTGATCTGACCCATCACCTGCTTCTGCTAAAACAGATGCAGCAGAATTCTAGCAGTTTTATTTCTACATGTATGGTACTGTTATTAGTTTTTTATGAATGGAAATGTTATTTTGTCACAGTGTGTTAACATTGTTCCTTGCACTATATGGTGCTATGTTTTTAGCCATGGTGCGGCACTGCTGCTGACACACACTAGCCAGTATATTGTGTATAGACTATACAGTATATTACACTATAGGTACGTTTACACCTACCGATTGGTGGCATTATTAAAGGACAGCTGACCAGCTACTTGTTTGCTGATCAGCAGTGATTTAATAGCCTGTTAACACAGGCAGATCCCACTTCAGATGTGCAATAGATTGTTCAGTGAGCATCGTTTGCCATTGTTCTCGGCAGCACAGGTCCTCTTTACACATGACAATGCGCTGCCAAGAAGATGATCAAATCATCATTTCACCTGACAAACGCTCAGTTTGCTAATTTTGCGAGTAATTGGCAGGCTGTTTGGACTAAATGATTATCGTGAAATGTGTGTTCACAATAGTAGCGCAGTATAAATGGACCTTTAAATCCTGACATGTTTGATGGCTTCTGTTGGCACTGCTTAGGTTTATAAATTAGGGAACTGTATGGAAATGTTTTTTAGGCCAATATAAAGCACTGCTGTTTGGGCACCATGTGTATGGCACTTCTAATTTAGCACTGACAGGACATGATACATGGTATGAGACCCCACTGAGTATCACCCAGTGTAAGGTTTGCTCTGTAGGGCCGGGGTCACACTAGCATAGAATACGGAAGAGTGCTATGCAAGAAAACATTGACCAGTGTTAATCTATGGGGCAGCTCATATCACTGTATTTTTTCTCAGGCGTATTCTACGTGAGTCTAAAATCGCAGCATGCTGCGATCGTAAGCGTATATCCTCCGAGACTCGCCAATGGAAGCCTATGGATGCGAAAAAATCTCGGACGCCACACGGACCATCTGTCTAGCTTGTGACAAATACGCACACATTTTCCTCATTTCAGCCCATTGAGCCATTAAATTCAATGGGGAAAATCAGTGAGAAATGTAAAGCCATACGCATATCCTACAGATGCCATACGAATACATAGGTGCGAGAAAATCACATCATCGCATTACACATGGATGACCATACGGAGAACACTCATGAGACTCTCAGCAGGGAGGCTCGGACCGATTTTCCATACGTTTAGTGTGACGCCGGCCTACGTATGGTAATTACCTGATAACCCACTTTCTCTCATTGTTGGTTCAGTCACTTGCAGTTTATAGCCATTCTGCTCTTGTGTTAATGATACTCTATGGCTTTCAATTCTACACCACAGTATGTGCTTGGACACAACACCATTCTAGGACTTTGTACAAGCTTCATGTTGTATCAAGATCTAATACAGATCCTATAGACATCTATAAGTCTGATTTTAGAGACAAATGGAGATTTTTTCGATTGAATCTATACAATGCCATATGGAAGCACTCTAGACTGACACTGAGTATTTATCGAAAAAAATGAAAACAATCACATTTGTAATTGAAACATTTTGTTAGAACATTATATTCTCTTCTGAGCGTTACTGCAATAACAGGTATTTTTCATCATGTACAATAGATTTGGGTTCTATTGCTTTATTCACACATCAGTGTTTGTCATGTATGTACTGAAATTTCTTTCACCAACTCATCATATTCTGTGGGTATTTTCATGTGTCATTTACTTTTGCTTCTTGATGGTCTGCATATAACAGATATGTCCATATTGCAGACAGATCTCTCCCAATCAAGTGAATGGGTCAGTGAAAAAAATGAACATCACACTTATGAATCCATCTGTTTTTAGCTCGCATGTCACTGGGAAAAACTCCATCGGGTTTTTTTTTTTTAATATATGAAAATGAATGACAAATGGATGATAAAAATGGACGCTCCTGCCAAAAACGAATGCAAAGTGCATTCACCGATAAAATAAAATCACTGAAGTTACAATTAGGCCGACCATGGCCTGTATTAAATTGTGCCCGTAAGCATTAAACTATTGATAGATACCACTAAATTAGACAAGATCTCTAAAAAAGAAACCAGTGCTTACGCACCTGTCTGATGGACATATCCATGATCGCTACGCTATCGGACATTTCACTTGTGTGTGACCTTGACGCTCTTTGCTGTTTGAGATGTGTATTTATAGTTGTCCCATACAAAAATAAGAAAACAATTGAGATATTATTACGCTTCAAGATAATACAACTAAAAATGAAAAGGGAAAAAAAAACTGGCTCTGAAATCGGCCAAACTGGAATTACAAGTAGGCAAACACAAGTCAGGTATTATATTACTGCCAGTTCAGTACCAAGAAAATAGAAGAACTGATTACATAGTAAGAGTGTATGATCAACGGATTACTTCACCGTGTCACATTGGTGGCAGGCAATCTGACCTCACTGCGGGAATATGCCCCCGATAATGCCCTATCGGCAGCAGCACTGAACACCAGTCTGTACTATGTTTCCATATGTGGGGATTGTGGAAATGGACATTGTTATACAATTACAGGGCATACTATGGCGCCACTGCATTACAGGAACACTTAGTTTGGCAGTGTACAAAATAAATAATCCAGGTCCCATCGTGTATACGGGAGCTAAATAACAATAAATGCATCTATTTATTGTGTTGTTACTCACTTTTTTTATATCTACGATAGAGAATACACAAATAATGCCTATAGGCCTGTGATATTTCCATTAATAGTGCACTGTCAATCAGTGCCAAACACAAATACTGCATTAAAGGTCCAAAAATGGATATTTTAAACCTCTCTGGCACCCTGATGCTTTGTGGCTCCTTGACTTGGTAAAAACAAAAAACCCAAAGAGGTCATATAAAGTAACTGCTGTATGCTTTCTGGTGTAATCACATTGGAATATAATTGTTTTATGACAAAAATGGAAGATTTCTGGCTGCACTTATTGCTGACAAAACAAACAGTTGGCTAGGTAAAGTGATGGATGATGGCTCTGTTCAGACTACAGTACTTACAGGTGACAGAGAGAAATAGTAACACCGTGCAGGGCACTGGGTTACAATATAATGGTGCTGGCCCAACCTCCAGCTGAGATCTGGGCACGCCAGGGGGCATGCCAGCTGATGAAACCACACCATAGGAGATAGGGTTGGACCCCGACTGCAGTCTCCTATGGCCTGGGGAATTGTTGTCACGCTTTGACACACACCAGTAAATAGTTATTTCGATGATTTTTTTTTACACTATTTAATGTCATATGCTAATAAATTGATGTATTAACATAAATTCCAAACGTTTAAAACAAACAAAAATTTTATGACACATTTCCCGTCCCATATCTTAAGGCCACCCAAAACAATTGGCGTATACTATAAATTAGGATTATTTGATTTCACCGAGCATAGAATCACTATCATTCAATCTGTGCAGTTTGTTAGCGTTGGTTATAGTGTATCGCCGGAACTCTTCATATTCACATCTAATTTACGCATTTCATAGCAGCTTGAAGAAAGTCATCATCTTCATAAATCTCTCCAAGGGGCGAGCCTTTATTCGGCACGCATTAGTGACCCTAGGTGGTTAATAAATAAATCTATTCTCCCTGCTCCGCCTGGCATAACACGCTGTAGCGAAGCCAGTTAATTACAAGCAGAGTGAGGTGTGTTAGCTTTGGCGCTGTCCTCGCCGTCACTGTGTGCACTGAGGAAGTAGATTGTTTACTGGTGTTATTTTGGGAGGATTTCTTATTAGTGAGCAGGTGCAACATTTTCATACCAAATTCAGCAAATAAAATATGTAAAGCAGCCTCTATTGAATGGCAGAATGCACCTTCCTATTTACAGATGGTTTTCTTTACTTACTGATTTCCTTTTAATTGTCAGTGCCTTAAGTTTGGTTCCAGAGGGTTTTCGGAGGGGGATGGGGTTATTTTTAGAGAGAGATTGACCTGACGGTTGACTTTGTAGGAGGAAGGTAAATACGATTACTTTCCATCATGACCTGAAGGTTTTATACAACATGATTGGATATGACGCAAAGATTCCACAAAAAAGGGTTCTCTCTCTGCTGTTCAAAAATTCCTTGTGTATGGCCAACTAGAGCCCCAAATCTGCGAAGAGCTGCAAACTACTTGTCACATTGCATTGTACACTTGGTGCTTGAAATGCACAGACCTGACAATGAAAAGGTACACCACCTAGTGGTCGTGCCTGTACTGCTCATGTCTTACATAATATTCACCTATGCTCTTTATACAGGGGAAGGATTTTAAGAAAATTCTGTATAGTTAATAAAGAAGACTCTAGGAAAACCACAAACTTCTGTGATACCGCTCCCCCCTAGACTCCCATCTGTGTATATATCACAGAGGGCACATTCAGCCTTCGGCGATTTGTCTGCTTTGCAAAAAAAAAAACAACAGATTTTCATCCATGTTTTGGATCCCATTTTCATGTGTTTCAATTTGTCAGTTTTTACTATTGGTGTTCTGTCAGTGATTTTCCCATGTGAAAAACTAAATAAAAATTGCAAAGCTTCTCCTGTTCATTACAAGTTATTCACGGGCAGCACACAGACTGACGCCACCCATGTGCGCGCAGTGATTTCTCACAGACCCATTGACTTGTATGGGTCAGAGACTCGAATCAAAAACAGATATTTCCATGATTTTTGTAAGATACGCGGTGTGCAAAAAACATACACATGTGAACAGCTTCATAGATTACAATGGGTACATGATTTATATGTGAAGAACACCGATACAACATGTAAGACTGTGCACATGACCACGTTTTCCCAGGCAAAGCCGCTTCAGCAACCTGCTGGTGGTCGTTTCCCTGAGGCAGCCTCGCCGGCAGCTTTCACGCTATACTGCCGCCTGACGAAAGAGCATTTCACTTCTTTTCACCACTTCAGAGCTTCTGAACCATGAACCCCTGAAAAGAAATGATATAGGATGGGATGAGTGCACAGCAATGTCAAAACCACATTATGTTCATTTTATTGGGTCCTTTTTAAAGCAGATTCTGGCTGGAAAACTCCTGAAGAAGACGCCATGTGCAAACACCATAATTTTGCTGCTGAAGAACCACTGTAGTACGGTGTGCAAAAAACACCAATGTTACATTTGTCTGAAAATGGTCTAACTCCAAAGGTGGAGGATTTTTTCGGCCACCAAAGTCAGTCACTAGAGCTGTATGGTGCCATCGCCTCTAGGGGAAAGTATCTCATTAGTAGGTTTTAGATTTTCTCTCAGATTTTATAGGAATTAGTGATGAGCGAATATACTCGTTACTCGAGATTTCTTGAGCATGCTCGGGGGACCTCCGAGTATTTTTTAGTGCTTGGAGTTTTTGTTTTTAGCGCCACGGCTGAATGATTTACATCTCTTAGCCAGCATAAGTACATGTGGAGCTTCCCTAGCAACCAGGCAACCCCCACATGTACTTATGCTGGCTAACAGATGTAAATCATTCAGCTGTGGCGCTAAAAACTAAAACTCCGAGCACTAAAAAATACTCGGAGGACCCCCGAGCGTGCTCTGGAAATCTCGAGTAGCGAGTATTTTCGCTCCTCACTAATAGGAATCTAAAAGAAAATATCTCTGCCTTCCCACGATATCTAAGGCATGCAGAGGTACAGGCTGCAAATGTTAACATTACATACTATGATGAAGAAAACCTTGGAATTTAATGTTTTCAATTGGCTGTGACCAGGTACGCACTGGGGATGAAATTCAGCCCTGGCATTTGAAATCTCTCAGGCCCATGCTGTCTCCATTCCCAGGCACCAGATGGGATATATTACCCTGAATGGAGGAAAGCAAGATTTACTACAAGACCAATATTTCTAATGATACCCGTGGCCTTCTGGGCTAAGTAACTGAGTCAGCCACTTTGTGCTCTGTCACAACTCTTAACAGTATGGGTGTCTTGACAACACGGATTCTGTTAATAACATATCAGACAAGACGGCCCACAACCAGACAGGCCCTTCTGGCATTTGCCAGACGGCCAGTCCGGCCCTGCCTGTGACGCTCCAGTACCAGGCTAAAGTTTGCTGTGCCATCGTATGTAACATGCTAAATACCATATTACAGTTTGCTACATCTGTACATTGCGGCCTTACAGACTTCTCTGAGTACTGTTAAAGGGAACCTGTCACCCCAAAAATCGCGGGTGAGGTAAGCCCACCGGCATCAGGGGCTTATCTGCAGCATTCTGGAATGCTGTAGATAAGCCCCCGATGTTACCTGAAAAAGGAGAAAAAGACGTTATATTATACTCACCCAGGGGCGGTCCTGCTGCTGGTCAGGTCAGATGGGCGTCTCTGGTCCGCTGCGGCGCCTCCCATCTTCATTACAAGACGTCCTCTTCTGATCTTCAGCCACGGCTTCGGCGCAGGCGTACTTTGCTCTGCCCTCTTGAGCAATCTTGCCTTGTGCAGGCATGTACTACGGAGGACAGAGAATGAACTTCAATCCAATATTGCAGCCAGCATGCAGTCAGCGAGTAAGGAAAGGGTGTATCAAACACCCGAAAACTCCGCCCATATGACCCAAAACCAGTCCCGCCAAATTCAGGTGACAGGTTCCCTTTAAAAAGATGAGAGGCGTCTGTAATTTACATCATAGGTAGACCTCAACTATGGGAGACAAACTGAGAAAAAAAAATCCAGAAAATCACATTGTCTGTTTTTTTAACATTTTATTTGCATATTATGGTGGAAAATAAGTATTTGGTCAGAAACAAAATTTCATCTCAATACTTTGTAATATATCCTTTGTTGGCAATGACAGAGGTCAAACGTTTTCTGTAAGTCTTCACAAGGTTGCCACACACTGTTGTTGGTATGTTGGCCCATTCCTCCATGCAGATCTCCTCTAGAGCAGTGATGTTTTTGGCTTTTCGCTTGGCAACACGGACTTTCAACTCCCTCCAAAGGTTTTCTATAGGGTTGAGATCTGGAGACTGGCTAGGCCACTCCAGGACCTTGAAATGCTTCTTACGAAGCCACTCCTTCATTGCCCTGGCGGTGTGCTTTGGATCATTGTCATGTTGAAAGACCCAGCCACGTTTCATCTTCAATGCCCTTGCTGATGGAAGGAGGTTTGCACTCAAAATCTCATGATACATGGCCCCATTCATTCTTTCATGTACCCGGATCAGTCGTCCTGGCCCCTTTGCAGAGAAACAGCCCCAAAGCATGAGGTTTCCACCACCATGCTTTACAGTAGGTATGGTGTTTGATGGATGCAACTCAGTATTCTTTTTCCCCCAAACACGACAAGTTGTGTTTCTACCAAACAGTTCCAGTTTGGTTTCATCAGACCATAAGACATTCTCCCAAAACTCCTCTGGATCATCCAAATGCTCTCTAGCAAACTTCAGACGGGCCCGGACATGTACTGGCTTAAGCAGTGGGACACGTCTGGCACTGCAGGATCTGAGTCCATGGTGGCGTAGTGTGTTACTTATGGTAGGCCTTGTTACATTGGTCCCAGCTCTCTGCAGTTCATTCACTAGGTCCCCCCGCGTGGTTCTGGGATTTTTGCTCACCGTTCTTGTGATCATTCTGACCCCACGGGGTGGGATTTTGCGTGGAGCCCCAGATCGAGGGAGATTATCAGTGGTCTTGTATGTCTTCCATTTTCTAATTATTGCTCCCACTGTTGATTTCTTCACTCCAAGCTGGTTGGCTATTGCAGATTCAGTCTTCCCAGCCTGGTGCAGGGCTACAATTTTGTTTCTGGTGTCCTTTGACAGCTCTTTGGTCTTTACCATAGTGGAGTTTGGAGTCAGACTGTTTGAGGGTGTGCACAGGTGTCTTTTTATACTGATAACAAGTTTAAACAGGTGCCATTACTACAGGTAATGAGTGGAGGAAAGAGGAGACTCTTAAAGAAGAAGTTACAGGTCTGTGAGAGCCAGAAATCTTGATTGTTTGTTTCTGACCAAATACTTATTTTCCACCATAAAATGCAAAAAAAATGATTAAAAAAACAGACAATGTGATTTTCTGGATTTTTTTTTTCTCAGTTTGTCTCCCATATTTGAGGTCTACCTATGATGTAAATTACAGACGCCTCTCATCTTTTTAAGTGGTGGAACTCGCACTATTGCTGACTGACTAAATACTTTTTTGCTCCACTGTATATACATATTATATATATACAGTATATATATATATATATATATATATATATACACGTTGTCACAACATGTGGATTTGAAATAAAACCACATTTTTTTCACTTTTAAGCTATGGAGTGCTGCCTGCATTTTTTCCTATGTCTGGATTGAGGCAAGTCTTGGATGTTTTGTCTGGGAGGCATGCACCCACCTGTTGGTAAAGTGCTGTTCCAATTTTCTGTGTTTTTATATAGATATATAGAGATGAATATTTCATATTAAAATGATGTGTAAATGACTTAAAGAATTTATGTAAATGCTCATGTTAAAATTACATTGCAGCCTGATGTCTGATAGCAATCGCACTGCATTCGGATGTAAATCGAGTGCTAGGTGTGAAAAATCGGATTGTACTCTCACAAAAAATGCATGACACTCGAATGACAATTGCATTGCACTCGTCCGACTCTCCTGTATCAAAATTGGACCGATTTTTAAATCGCTAGTGTGTCTCCAGCCTTATGTTGCATTACAGGAAAAGAAAAAACAACTTCTGCAAAAAAAAAGGATCCGTCCGTCCAATGATGGTACAAAGGGTGCCAGAGGGCAATGGTTGCTATTCCGAGGGCCAGCTGTTTGGTTTCTGTTCAAGAGGTTTTCTTTCTATTGGAAAAAATACATGTTCTGTTTTTTCATCCACCAAAAATACTGGACCTTGTGATGGAGGCGCTAACGCAAGTATGAACCTAGTCCACTCAGATTTTCTGGCTTAACATAAAGATGCTGGATTAATCCCTTTCTAATCTACTTTTGGTTCAGTTCCTGCACACAGTACATATCTACAGTAGTTCTGCTCTGGGCTCAGAAGTGAATACAACTGTATCCGGACATGGCAATTTTCTGTGAGCTAAATACAACCACACCATCAGGACACATCTCACAGATTGCTAGTCCACTTTCCTGGGGTTTAGCTCCCTAGAGCTAAAAAAAAGCTAAGGCTAGGTTTCCATTGCGTTAGGGCAATCCGTTAAGCGCACACCGCTAGCGGATTGCGCTAACACAATGTTTATTTTGGGGCCGCGTTCGCCGTCCCCGCTAGCGCAGATCCTCGATCTGTGGTAGCGAGGGACGGACCTTGGACGCACCTCGGACGCTGCAAGAAGCGTCCGAGGTCCGTCACAAAAGAACGGCACATCGCTAGCGCGTGCCGAACATGGCACGCGCTAGCGATGCGCGACAGGCAGAAATAACATTGCTGTCAATGGGTACGCTAACGGACCCGTTGCACGGCGTTAATTGCGACATTTTTCGCCGTGCAACGCTGTCCGTTAGCGTTAACCCATTAACGCAATGGGAACCTAGCCTAAGGAAGTTGCATTGTGTTTTTTTGGAAGGCACTAAACTTTATCAGCATGCACAAGAGACAATAAAAACACAGCAAAACCTGCTTTTTGTAAAAAGCTTCTTTACTGCAAAGAGAGCAGGTTTTGCCTGCAGAAAAAAAAAATACAGCAAAATCGTGAACATAGCCTAAGGCTATGTGCACACGTTGCGGATTTTGCTACGGATGCGCAGCGGATCTGCAGCTGCGGGTCCGCAGTAGTTTCCCGTGAGTTTACAGTACAATGTAAACCTATGGAAAACAGAAAACGCTGTGCCTATGCTGCGGAAAAAAATGCACGGAAACACAGCAGTTTACATTCCGCAGCATGTAAATTCTTTGTGCGGATTCCGCAGCAGTTTACACCTGTTCCACAATAGGAATCCGCAGGTGTAAAACCGCAGGGGAATCCGCACAAAATCCGCATAAAAACTGCGGTAAATCCGCAGGTAAAATGCAGTGCCTTTTACCTGCGGATTTCTAAAATCCGCTGTGGAAAAATCCGCAGAGGTCCATTCTACGTGTGCACATAGCCTTAGGGTATGTGTCCACGTTCAGGATTGCAACAGGATTTGGTCAGGATTTTATGCAGGTAAAATCCTGACCAAATCTGCACCTGAGGTCACTGGCAGGTCACCTGCGCTGTCCTTGCGTCGTTCAGCATTGTAAGGACATGCTGCGTTCTTAAAAGAAACGCTGCATGTGCGTTTTCACGGGTACGCCGCATGCGTCTTTTAATGCATAGTGGAGACAGGATTTCATGAAATCCCCTCCACTATGCTGTAACATCTGGACGCTGCGTTTTTGACGCTGCGGCTCAACGCACCGTCCAAATCGCGTTTCCTGAACATGGAAACATACCCTTAGACTGGAGGCAAGTGTATTGAGCAGGACTAAGGCCGGTTTCACACGTCAGTGTCTCCGGTACGTGAGGTGACAGTTTCCTCACGTATCAGAGACACTGACACACGTAGACACATAAAAATCACTGCATCTGTTCAGATGTCAGTGATTTTTTGCGGACCGTGTCTCCGTGTGCCAAACACGGAGATATATCAGTGTTCATGGGAGCGCACGTATTACACAGACCCAGTAAAGTCAATGGGTCCGTGTAAAACACGTACCGCACACGGACGTTGTCCGTGTGCAGTCCGTGTGCCGTGCAGGGGACAGCGCTAAATTAAGCGCTGTCCCCCCCACTGGTGCTGAATCCGCGATTTGCTGCAGAGAAAATATGAATAATAGTGTTTAAAATAAAGATCTATGTGTCCCCCGCCCTCCCACCCCCTGTGCGTCCCCCCCGTTCTGAAAATACTCACCCGCCTCCCTCGTTGGCTGTCGCTGCTTCCTGGTCTGGCTGCATCTTCTCCTGTATGCGGTCACGTGGGGCCGCTCATTTACAGTAATGAATATGCGGCTCCACCCCTATGGGAGGTGGAGCCGCATATTCATTACTGTAATCGGCGGCCCCACGTGACCGCATACAGGAGAAGATGCGGCCAGACCAGGAAGCAGGGACAGCCAACAAGGGAGGCGGGTGAGTATTTTCAGAACAGCGGGGGGGCGCACAGGGGGTGGGGGGGCGGGGGACACATAGATCTTTATTTTAAACACTATTATTCATATTTTCTCTGCAGCAAACGCTGCTGCAGGGAAGATATGAATCGCGGATTCAGCACGATGCAGGGGACAGCGCTAAACTTTAGCGCTGTCTCCTGCACGGTGCGTGTGGTACCCAGTGGGCACACGTGTGCTGCAGGTGTGCCACACTGATGTGCCACGTGAGCACACGGACACGGATAACTCCAGTACCGATTTTATATGGTACTGGAATTATCTGGACGTGTGAAACCGGCCTAAGGGTACCGTCACACTATACGATTTACCTACGATCACGACCAGCGATATGACCTGGCCGTGATCGTAGGTAAATCGTAGTGTGGTCGCTGGGGAGCTGTCACACAGACAGCTCTCCAGCGACCAACGATGCCGAGGTCCCTGGGTAACCAGGGTAAACATCGGGTAACTAAGCGCAGGACCGCGCTTAGTTACCCGATGTTTACCCTGGTTACAAGCGTTAAACTAAAAAAAAACAAACAGCACATACTTACATTCTGGTGTCCGTCAGGTCCCTTGCAGTCTGCTTCCCGCACTCAGTGACTGCCGGCCGTAAAGTGAAAGTGAAAGCACAGCCGCTGTGCTCTGCTTTCACTTTACGGCCGGCAGTCACAGTGCGGGAAGCAGAGACGGCAAGGGACCTGACGGACACCAGAATGTAAGTATGTGCTGTTTTTTTTTTTTTAGTTTAACGCTTGTAACCAGGGTAAACATCGGGTAACTAAGCGCGGTCCTGCGCTTAGTTACCCGATGTTTACCCTGGTTACAAGCGAACGCATCGCTGGATCGCATCGCTAGATCGGTGTCACACACACCGATCTAGCGATGACAGCGGGAGATCCAGCGATGAAAGAAAGTTCCATACGATCTGCTACGACGTACGATTCTCAGCAGGATCCCTGATCACTGCTGCGTGTCAGACACAGCGATATCGTGACGATATCGCTGGAACGTCACGAATCGTACCGTCGTAGCGATCGAAATGTTATAGTGTGACGGTACCCTAAGGCTACTTTCACACTAGCGTTTTCTGCAATCCGTCACAATGCGTCGTTTTGCAGAAAAAACGCATCCTGCAAAACTGCTTGCAGGATGCGTTTTTTCCCCATAGACTTGAATTGACGACGCATTTGCGATGGATTGCCACACGTCGCATCCGTCGAGCGTTGTGCTTTTGCGGACCTTCGGGAGAAAAAAACGCTACATGTAACGTTTTTTTCTCCTGACGGACCGCTTTTTCCGACCGTGCATGCGCGGCCGGAACTCCGCCCCCACCTCCCCGCACCTTACAATGGGGCAGCGGATGCGCCGGAAAAATGCATCCGCTGCACCCGTTGTGCAATGCAGCAAACGCTAGCGTCGGAATCTCTCCCCGACACATTGCGACGGGGAGATTCCGACGCTAGTGTGAAAGAAGCCTAAGGCTGCTTTCACACATCAGGTTTTTTGTTTCAGGCACAATCCGGCAATTTTTGAAAAAAACGGATCCGTTTTTTTACGCCGGATCCATTTTTTTCCCATAGAGTTGTATTAGCGCCGGATTGTGCCTGATGTTTCATTGGTTTTTTTCCAGATCCGTCCAAATAGTCGTTTCCGGCGGACGGACCCGTTGAAGCGCTTGTTCAGCGTGAAACGGCCGTCGTCATTCCCTGCTCACCTCCCGTTCACCTGCACTCCCTCGGACCGTGAAGCTGTAAATCCTCATGTCTTGAATAAAAGCATTGGACCACTACAGGGTGAGTGCTGCCGCATTTTTCTGCTCTTAGTCATATGTACACAGTTGTCTTCCATGGGAGCACCCCCTGCACTGAAGGCTGATTGCTGTGAATCATCGCCGCTGATCTGCTGAAAGATAAGGCTGTGCAGCTCGACCTTTTTTTCTTTTTGTCTTGCAACGTTTTTTTGTCCGGCGGAAAAAAACGCATGAAACGGATGTGTGAAACCATGAATACGCCGGCCGGATCCGGTTTCCAATGCATTTTCCATGCAAATCATGCAAATTTGTCGTTCTGGTCTCTCTCTCTCTCCATTGAAGAGGACCGAATCCAGGTAAAAAAACGGATCCGGCGCATCATTTTTTTGCAATTTAGGTCGGATCTGTTTTTTTTAAACATTAGCCGGATTTAGCCTGAAACAGGAAAAGCCTGATGTGTGAAAGTAGCCGGCAGTGTTCTCAGTCACTGACTGCAAATGTGCGTCTTTTCATCTATAAAGTGATTGTATAAATGTGAAAAAACGTGTGAATGGAGATTTTTCAAGAAATGAGCCATGCGCTTGTCGGCTACCTGGATAAAATCAGGGCGAGTTTTCCAGCAAATTTCATTTCTAGCAATCAGAGATCTTGGAAATGGTCAGTGATTGCGTCACAAAGTCAATGAGAAAGTTGAAGTTTTCAGTATAATTGATGATTATTTCCATGCAGGACAAGATGGCGTATTCGTGCAGTAGACAACCAGCAGGGTGACAATGACCTGGGGAAGTAGAGCAGCTGGCATGGTGCCCGGGTCTCACATAATGATAGGATTGTGTCACTCACTATATGCGGTCCTGGATGTGTCTCCTGTGCACTTGTGGTTTCCTCCATAGCTAAGAATAGGAGTTGACTTAGAAAGGCAGCCGGATGTGCCGCTTCCTCTCCACAATGAGCAGACAGCTGGGTCTGGCCCGCCATCTGTCCTCCTGGGGTCTCTGATCACACATCCTATAGTGGTCTGTACCTGCCCCAGGATCACAGGAGGGGACATACTAGTGGCGGCCAGCAGTCATCTGCTTGTGATCAGCACTGGAGGATGTGTCATGTGGAAGTGCAGCTCATGTGCAAATATGTCCTGGGTAAACAAGTCCCTGTTAACTCTGTCCCATCCAGTGCTTTGTGCAATCCTGGGAGCAGTGTATTCGGAGAAGAGAAAGTGTCCAGTGTTGGAATGAGATTAGTGCTATAGCTGGCAGCACAGACAAGACCCCCAGTGCTCTACAGCCCCCTGCAGCTGTCATTTCCTATAGAGCTGCACTCATGTGACCTTCCTGGGATCAGAGGGACAGATTGATCACTGTGTTACATTGGAAGGGACAACTACAAATTCTTACACCAGCTGTATTTTTATTTAGCTACATGTGCTGTATAAGGCGTTTCTGAATTTGATATTCAGAGAAGAGGGCGGCTGGTCAGTTCTCACTTTCTGACAACTTCAATGTCTGATGATAAGGTTTTGTCTCACTAACGCCCCATTTGCATGATGTCCTTTGAATGGCTTTGTTCTGTAATAAAGAGCCACTATGTAAAAGCTGAAGCCATTAGTGGGGCTGGAGCATGGGAGAGGGTCAGACCTTCCCCTTAGGCCGGGGTCACACTTGCGAGTGCAATGCGAGAAAGTCGCGCATCAATACCGGAGCGTTCTGCTGCGTGTATTTCTATGCAGACGCACGCTCCGGTCCCGAGTGCTGGCGGCAGTGCTGGGTATTGATGCGCGAGTTTCACTCCTGATTTAGGCTTACAAACAGCGATTCAAACATTTTTTGTAAGTGACATATTTATTTATATAGCGCCAACATATTCTGCAGCACTTTACAATTGAACAGTTCATACACAAGTCATAAGTAACAACATTGAAGATAATACAATAATTAAGGCAAAGATAATGACGACCCTGCCCATAACCGCTTACAATCTTCAATGAGGTGGGGGTACACAAAAAACAGGGGCTTGTTTACAACGAAGGCCCAGCCATGTTGAGGGAATGGGAATGAGGGACCTTAAAGGGAACCTGTCACCTCCCCTCAGGCGTTTGTAACTAAAAGAGACGCCTAGTGCAGCACTAATGCTGCATTCTGACAAGGTGGCTCTTTTAGTTATGCTCCCTGCACATGCTGAAATAAACACTTATAAAATGTGCCCCCTCATACCGTGAAATGTTCCCGCAGTTGGGTCTTTCCCTCCTAATCAGACGCAGCACAGCCGTCACTCCGGACCTGTGCGCGCCGGGCGCCGCCTCCTCTTGCTTCATTATCGTCCTCGGCGCCTGCGCATTAAAAAAATTTTTCCGGGCATGCGCAGTGGTGCTGCCCTTCGTGCTTACAGCACAGGTGCCAGGGACGATAATGCAGCAAGAGGAGGTGGCGCGCACAGGCCCGGAGTGACGGCTGTGCTGCGTCTGATTAGGAGGGAAAGACCCGACTCCAGGAACATTTCAGGGTATGAGGGGGCACATTTTATAAACGTTTATTTCAGCGTGTGCAGGGAGCATAACTAAAAGAGCCACCTTGACAGAATGCAGCATTAGTGCTGCACAAGGTGGCTCTTTTAGTTACAAACGCCTGAGGGGGGTGACAGGTTCCCTTTAAGGACTCATTCAGCTCAGCTTTTACAATGGATATCATCTGTATTACATCCGATTTTTGTGGCTATGGTGCCATTATTAACCTGGGAAACCGTATTACATGTGCATGTTAAAACGATACTTATATGTCCCACGGACAATAATATGGGTGAAAATCGTCCATGTTTTTGAGACGCGAGTATGAGAAATCGCCTAGGTTCACACTTGCGTTGTGCAGTCCGTTCAACAAATCCGTTAAACGGACTGCAAAATGCAAGTGCCGACTTTGGCACTGCGCTAGCGCAGATGGAGCATCTGCTCGCTCCATCTGCGCTAGCAGTGACGGACCTGGAAACGCTGCAGCCCGCGTCTCGGGTCCGTCACTCAATGACGGCACATCCCTAGCACATGCCCATTGTGGGCGTGCGCTAGCAATGCGTTCGCCATTGCCAGTAATGGCAGCATTAACAGACTACGTTACACCGCGTTATACCGTAGTCCGTTAAACGAGTTTACACAACGCAGTGTTACCGGCCATGTATGCTGCCAAGCACCGGCCATACATCGGTCCCGTCATCAGCTCGCTTATGCCGCCATAGAAATCACGGTGCACGCCACATGTAATGGTCGTTCTTCACCTTACAGTTGTTGGCATCCTGGGTGAATAGACCAGGAGACATGTTGACCTGTAATATGGGCCAAAAATGGTCCGAGTCAATGGGGTAACTCCGAGGCGGTGTGTTTATGTACAACTGTCCGTATGGAGCACAGAGATGGAGAGTTTACTGATATTTCTTATATTTAACCCCTTAGTGACAGAGCCAATTTGGTACTTAATGACCGAGCCAATTTTTGCAATTCTGACCACTGTCACTTTATGAGGTTATAACTCTGGAACGCTTCAACGGATCCCGCTGATTCTGAGATTGTTTTTTCGTGACATATTGTACTTCATGTTAGTGGTAACATTTCTTCGATATTACTTGCGATTATTTATGAAAAAAACGGAAATATGGCGAAAATTTTTAAAATTTTGCAATTTTCAAACTTTGTATTTTTATGCCCTTAAATAAGAGAGATATGTCATGAAAAATAGTTAATAAATAACATTTCCCACATGTCTACTTTACATCAGCACAATTTTGGAAACAAAATTTTTTTTTGTTAGGGAGTTATAAGGGTTAAAAGTTGACCAGCAATTTCTCATTTTTACAACACCATTTTTTTTTAGGGACCACATCACATTTGAAGTCATTTTGAGGGGTCTATATGATAGAAAATAATGAAGTGTGACACCATTCTAAAAACTACACCCCTCAAGGTTCTCAAAACCACATTCAAGAAGTTTATTAACCCTTTACGTGCTTCACAGGAACTGAAACAATGTGGAAGGAAAAAATGAACATTTAACTTTTTTTTGCAAACATCTTAATTCAGAACCATTTTTTTTATTTTCACAAGTGTAAAAACAGAAATGTAACCATAAATTTTGTTATGCAATTTCTCCTGAATACGCCAATGCCCCATATGTGGGGGTAAACCACTGTTAGGGCGCACCGCAGAACTTAGAAGTGAAGGAGCGCCGTTTGACTTTTTCAATGCAGAATTGGCTGGAATTGAGATCTGACACCATGTCACATTTAGAAAGCCCCTGATGTACCTAAACAGTGGAAACTCCCCACAAGTGACACCATTTTGGAAACTAGACCCCTTAAGGAACTTATCTAGATGTGTGGTGAGTACTTTGAACCCCCAAGTGCTTCACAGAAGTTTATAACGTAGAGCCGTGAAAATAAAAAATCGCTTTTGTTTACACAAAAATGATCTTTTCGCCCACAAATTATTATTTTCACAAGGGTAACAGGAGAAATTAGACCACAAAAGTTGTTGAGCAATTTCTCCTGAGTACGCTGATACCCAATATGTGGGGGTAAACAACTGTTAGGGCGCACCGCAGAGCTTGGAAGAGAAGGAGTGCCGTTTTACTTTTTCAATGTAGAATTGGCTGGAATTGAGATTGGACGCCATGTCGCGTTTGGAGAGCCCCTGATGTGCCTAAACAGTGGAAACCCCCCACAAGTGACACCATTTTGGAAACTAGACCCCTTAAGGAACTTATCTAGATGTGTGGTGAGTACTTTGAACCCCCAAGTGCTTCACAGAAGTTTATAACGTAGAGCTGTGAAAATAAAAAATCGCTTTTGTTTACACAAAAATGATCTTTTTGCCCACAAATTTTTATTTTCGCAAGGGTAACAGGAGAAATTAGACCACTAAAGTTGTTGTGCAATTTCTCCTGAGTACGTCGATACCCAATATGTGGGGGTAAACCACTGTTTGGGCGCACCGCAGAGCTTGGAAGAGAAAGAGTGCCGTTTTACTTTTTCAATGTAGAATTGGCTGGAATTGAGATCGGACGCCATGTCGCGTTTGGAGAGCCCCTGATGTGCCTAAACAGTAGAAATCCCCCACAAGTGACCCCATTTTGGAAACTAGACCCCCCATGGAACTTATCTAGATGTGTGGTGAGAACCTTGAATGCCCAAGTGCTTCACAGAAGTTTATAATGCAGAGCCGTGAAAATAAAAAATATTTTTTTTTTCCACAAAAAAGATTTTTTAGCCACCAAATTTTTATTTTCACAAGGGTAACAAGAGAAATTGGACCCCAAAAGTTGTTGTCCAATTTGTCCTGAGTATGCTGGTACCCCATATGTGGGGGTAAACCACTGTTTGGGTGCACGGCAGAGCTCGGAAGGAAGGAGCGCCGTTTTGGAATGCAGACTTTGATAGAATGGTCTGCGGGTATTATGTTGCGTTTGCAGAGCCCCTGATGTACCTAACCAGTAGAAGCCCTCCACAAGTGACCCCATTTTGGAAACTAGACCCCCCAAGGAACTTATCTAGATGTGTGGTGAGAACTTTGAATGCCCAAGTGCTTCACAGAAGTTTAGAATGCAGAGTCGTGAAAATAAAAAATATTATTTTTTTCCACAAAAAAGATATTGTAGCCCCCAAGTTTTTATTTTCACAAGGGTAACAGGAGAAATTGGACTGCAATAGTTGTTGTCCAATTTATCCCGAGTACGCTGATGCGCCATATGTGGGGGTAAACCACTGTTTGGGCGCACGGCAGAGCTCGGAAGGGAAGGAGCGCCTTTTTGGAATGCAGACTTTGATAGAATGGTCTGTGGGCATTATGTTGCGATTGCAGAGCCCCTGATGTACCTAAACTGTAGTAACCCCCCACAAGTGACCCCATTTTGGAAACTAGACCCCCCAAGGAACTTATCTAGATGTGTGGTGAGAACTTTGAATGCCCAAGTGCTTCACAGAAGTTTAGAATGCAGAGTCGTGAAAATAAAAAATATTATTTTTTTCACAAAAAAGATTTTGTAGCCCCCAAGTTTTTATTTTCACAAGGGTAACAAGAGAAATTGGACCCCAGAAGTTGTTGTCCAATTTATCCCGAGTACGCTGATGCCCCATATGTGGGGGTAACCCACTGTTTGGGCGCACGGCACAGCTCAGAAGGGAGGGAGCACCATTTGACTTTTTGAGCGCAAAATTGGCTGTCGTATTTGGAGACCCCCTGATGTACCTAAACAGTGGAAACCCCCCAATTCTAGCTCCAACCCTAACCCCAACACACCCCTAACCCTAATCCCAACCTCATCCATAATCCTAATCACTAACCCTAACCATAATCACAACCCTTACCCCAAAACAACCCTAATGTCAACCCTAACCATAACCCTAATCAAAACCCTAAATCCAACACACCCCTAATCCTAATCTCAACCCTAACCTCAAACCTAACCCTAATCCCAATACACCCCTAATCACAACCCTAACCTTAACCCTAATCCCAAACCTAACCCTAATCCCAAGCGTAACCCTAATGCCAACCCTAATCCAAACCCTAACCCTAATACGAACCCTAATCCAAACCCTAACCCTAATCCCAGCTCTAACCCTAACTTTAGCCCCAACCCTAGCCCTAACTTTAGCCCCAACCCTAACCCTAGCCCTAGGGCTACTTTCACACTTGCGTCGTTTGGCATTCCGTCGCAATCCGTCGTTTTGGACAAGAAACGGATCCTGCAAATGTGCCCGCAGGATGCGTTTTTTGCCCATAGACTTGTATTGCCGACGGATCGTGACGGATGGCCACACGTCGCGTCCGTCGTGCACTGGATCAGTTGTGTTTTGGCGGAGCGTCGGCACAAAAAAAGTTCAATGAAACGTTTTTTTGTACGTCGCATCCGCCATTTCTGACCGCGCATGCGTGGCCGTAACTCCGCCCCCTCCTCCCCAGGACATAGATTGGGCAGCGGATGTGTTGAAAAACTACAGCTGCTGCCCACGTTGTGCACAATTTTCACAACGTGCGTCGGTATGTCGGGCCGACGCATTGCGACGGCCCCGTACCGACGTAAGTGTGAAAGAAGCCTAACCCTAAGTTTAGCCCCAACCCTAACCCTAAATTTAGCCCCAACCCTAACCCTAAATTTAGCCCCAACCCTAGCCCTACCCCTAACCTAACCCTACCCCTAACCTAACCCTAACCTACCCCTAACCCTACCCTAACCCTACCCCTAACCTAACCCTACCCCTAACCCTACCCCTACCCTAACCCTACCCCTAACCTAACCCTACCCCTAACCCTACCCCTAACCCTACCCCTAATTTTAGCCCCAACTGCTGTTCTCCTGCCGGCCGGCAGATGGAGACAGATGGCGGGCGCACTGGGCATGCGTCCGCCATGTTCTGCTGCCGGCGGCCAGGAGGAGCAGCAAGAGGATCCAGGGACCTAGGTGAGTATGCTAGGGTCCCCGAATCCCCCTATTTCTCTGTCCTCTGATGTGCGATCACATCAGAGGACAGAGAATTACACTTTACTTTTTTTTTTTTTTTTTGCGGTCGCCGGTAAACAGTTAATTACCGGCGATCGCAAAACAGGGGTCGGTAAAACCGACCCCGATCGTGCTCTTTGGGGTCTCGGCTACCCCCGGCAGCCGAGACCCCAAAGATTCTCCCGGTGCCGGCCGGCGGGCGCACTGCGCATGCGCCCGCCATTTTAAAGATGGCGGCGCCCACCGGGAGACACGAGGAGCATCGGGGGAGCTAGGTGAGTATTGGGGGGCCACCTGGGACCCCTTTTCTCTGTCCTCCGATGTGCGATCACATTGGAGGACAGAGAAATTAAAAAGAGATCGCTTTTTTTTTTTTTGCGATCGCCGGTAAACGGTTAATTACCGGCGATCGCAAATGCGGGGTGGGTTAAAAACCCCCCGAATCATGTTCTCTGGGGTCTCGGCTACCCTCGGCAGCCGAGACCCCGGAGAAAATCGGCCTCTGGGGGGCGCTATGGACTTTTTCCACAGCGCCGTTAATTAACGGCGCTGTGGTTTAAGTACCCTTAGCGGCCGCCGTTAAAAGGCGTATCGGCGGTCGCTAAGGGGTTAAAGCTGATTATTTGCAACCTGAGAGAAAATATAGATGAAACTGAACACCAAAATAGACCAAAGCTTGAAAACATTAATGTACGGCCATTAATCTGAGCGAGGAAAGAAAACTGCATATTCTGGCACCACAGCCATGTACAGCAGGAGTGTCAAACTGCATTCCTCGAGGGCCGCAAACCATGCGTGGTTTCAAGATTTCCGTACTATTGCACAAGGTGCTGCAATCTTTATGTGTGTAGGTGATTAAATTATCACCTGTGCAATACAAGGAAATCCTGAAAACATGACCTGTTTGCGGCCCTCGAGGAATGCAGTTTGACACCCCTGATGTACAGGTAAAATAAAGCGACCGACAGGATTACAGCTGCCATTTTTCTTAGGTGGGGGACTGGGGTTAATGAAGGAACAGACCTAATCGGGGGCTGAGGGAAACTTTTTATATGTATAAAAATGTCCAATGATAGCGCCGCTTCCATTTTGTTTAATGACTGATAAAATGAAAGCCGCTCTGGGATTGGTTGCCGGTTTTCAACCCTTCGGCGCAGTCTGTGCCACATGCAGACGAGTACTGAAGCTGCTGAGGGGAGCAGCCATGTACAGGTCCGTGCAGGCAGCCGCCGCGGAGCTCAGCAGGGAGCTCGGGGGTTAATTAGCATGTGGCACTTTGATGGTAGGAAATGAGCAGGGCAGGTGGACGCGGCTCCTTCCGCCCAGCCCCGGGCACTGTGTGCTGAGGAGGAGCAGCGGGGGCCGCTCATTCACACAGGCGGAGGTGTGCGCTCATTTCCGCTGTCCTCCACAGGGACACAGGCGCTTAACCCCGTCAGTGCCAGCCCATTCCTTGCTCGGTGATAAGCAGCCATGGGCAGGACGGGTCACGGTTCTTCCTTCCCTCAGGAAGCAGCTGGGACGAGTGCTGCCCGGGTGCGGTGTGCGCTGCCCGGGTGCGGAGGCGGCAGTGGTGCGGGCGGGGAGAGGCAGCACCAGCGCGGCCGCCGCTCTCCACATACACCTTGCAGTCTCCGCTCAGCTCCCGCAAACTTCAGCCCGCGCCACAACAGCAAGCGCGCCCCCTCCCGACAGCCAATCAGAATCGGCGGGGCTGCTCCATACGCAGCAGCCAGCCAATCAGAACCCTCCCCTTGAACAAACCCCGTGTTCCAGGAATCCATTCATTCAGAGGCAGGAGAGCGCCAGGCGTGGAAGGTTGGACCGGGAGCTGTGAGTGATCGCTGCAAGGTGACACCCTCATTCATCGCGCCAGCCTGCACTCCGCTGCCCCTGAGGAGAGGAACTATCGTGTGTTCTACAGATCGCTGGATTTTATTGTGCAGAGAAAGTGGGCGAAGTATCGCACCGCTGACAAGCACGTCCCGCCGCGCATGTTGACAGCCATTGATCGTCACACGAGAAGGCTCCGTGGATCTAGCCTGCTGTCACCGCTCGGATCTGCGGATTATTTGGCTTTAGTAGTATGACACGCCTCATGTCCCATGCTTAATCACCACTGCGCCGCCCGGATCCGCGGCAGCGCTGCTTTACATGGGATTGTGCCTGGATCCTGCTCGCAGCTAGGTAAGTGCCCATGGCCCCGAGCAGGTGCCAGCGTCTGTGCACGGGGATCAGCAGGTGCTCAGCCACCCTGGGCACGGCTCACCTGTGCTCCCCCTACTCTATGGCAGCACCACCCTGCACATGATGCCAGGGCATTACCCCGGCATGAGTGGTCGCAGGGCATTAGTGCGTGTGGATGAGTGTGAAGTCCGCCCCCCTGCGGTCATGTTCACCTTCCCCTCCTCCTCACAGCCAGGGATTGTTTTCATTCATAAGTTTTTCCTTCCTCTGTCTCCCCCATCCTGGGATCTCCCCCCAACCCCCACCTCCCCTAAACGTGGATGACAATCATTACAGGAACAAGGTCCCATCTGTAAACTATTGAGATTCCTCCCTGGATATTAGGATTTATGCCACATGGAGTATACCCAGGGCTGAAATCTGAGCTAGTGTATGTTTCCCTGTGCATGTATATGTGCTCTGGTGGGAATGTATGTGTAGCTCCTCTATATACAGGACTTTTCAGCTACTGTGTGTATATGTGTGTGTATGTAGAGCTATTGGGAGCTACTGCATGTCCTGCATACATACTTGTGAACTGGTGCATGTGTTCCTCTGTAATTCTATGTTTGCTCACAGGACACGTATGTAACATATGTACATATCACAGGAACACAAACTAGCTCAATACAGGCACACACATGCACTAGTTGTGAATACACACATACTAATGAGCACGGACGCTCTCTAGCTCACAAATGATGTAGGGTCTGTGAGCTGGTCCATGTTTGTACTCCTACCTGTGAATGTACTGACATGCCTTGTAAGCTAGTATCTGTATATTTACTTGTAAGTTAGTATATGTGTACACAATCTATAAAATGTCTGTAGTTTAAATCCATGAAGTTATTCTCTGCATGATGTAGCACCCTGTGTTATTTGTGCTAGATCAGTCCTCCTCCATTTTACTGCGTATTTATAGCCATGACTTGTGAGCCAGTATACGTGCCTCTGTATATACACGTTGTGAGCCAGTATACGTGCCTCTGTATATACACGTTACATGGATGTGTATGTGCTTGTGATCTGGTGTATACGTATTTCACATGACTTGTAAGAAAGAGATTGAATTAAAGTTTGTCATGGTTGCATAGTTGGTTTACTCTATAGCTTGTGTAACTGACCTGTTTAATTTCCATTTTAGTCTTTCATAGTAGAATAAGCCAATTCTGGGACTATAGTGAGAGACCTGTAGTAGACTTATTTTATGCTTTCTCTTCCTCCATTGTTGCTTCAGATACTAATTGGATTATTTAGCAGCAGTTTATTCCCCAGAGCAGTACCTATAATGTAATTACATCTGTCTCTCTGGCTAATCTTACAGCAGACATACTGCTGCGCTATCACATGTTTTCAGAAAGCGGTTGTAAGTACTAGTTGGCTTTAGATTTCTATTACTATTTTGCTATTGTATGAAATATTTACCAGATTTAATAACATACTGTTTGGAAACCTGAAGAGAACTCTTCAGATTAGGTCTATTGCTCCCTTAGAGTTGGGATCACAGCCTCGTAAACAATATTCTTTGTGCTGCTTTCTTCTCTACCATTTGTATTTATGCATATATCTTCTCTGTTGCAGTTTTTCAGATGCATGCCAAGTTCCCGTTGAATGCCAGAAGTAGAGATCACTACAGATGGAGCTACAAAGTCAACATGGCACTAGCGGTTCATTAGTTGTCATCCAGCAGCCTTCTTTAGACAGCAGGCAGCGGTTGGAGTATGAACGGGAGGTTCAACCAGCCACCATCTTGTCTCTGGACCAGATCAAAGCTCTCCGGAGCAGGAACGAATATACAGAGGGCCCATCCATGGTGCGGAAACATGGGCCCAAAACTGCTCCACGGTACAGTAAGCAGGAGAGGACTCATGAAATCATACCAGTCAATGTGAATAATAACAATGAGCACAGACCCCTTCAGTTGCCTCACACGGGACATGTGTACATGGCAAGGGCTCCTGTGCTGAGTAGGTCAACCAGCACAGGAAGTGCCGCAAGTTCTGCGAGCACAAATAGTGCCTCTTCTGAACAAGAACTTTTGGGACAATCTCCACCTACCAGACACAACTCTGGCTACAGGACGGACAGGGTAGTCCGGATGCAACCTAAGGCATCTGCATTGGTAGTAGATGACCTAAAGAGCTCTTTAAAAGTGGACTCAACGCAACACAGGTTTATTTGTGAACAGTGTGGAAAGTGCAAATGTGCAGACTGCACAGCTCCAAGGACCCTACCATCACGCTTGGCTTGCAATGGTCAATGTCTTTGCTCTGCTGAGAGCATGGTGGAATACAGCACTTGTATGTGTCTAGTTAAAGCAACTTTCTACCACTGCTCTAATGACGATGAAGGCGATTCGTGTGCGGATAACCCTTGTTCTTGCAACCAATCACACTGCTGCTCTAGATACCTGTGTATGGGACTCATGTCCTTATTCTTACCATGCTTACTCTGCTACCCTCCTGCTAAGGGATGCCTTAAACTTTGTCGCAGTTGTTACGACAGAGCAAATCGCCCAGGTTGCCGATGTAAGAACTCAAATACTGTATATTGCAAACTGGATTATGTTCCACGAGGTCAGGGCAAGCCCTCCTGACTTTAAGCAGAGGGGGTTTCTGGACAACTTATGGATTTATTTGCTGTGTAGGCTCTGCGTATAAACATGTTTTCATAAGTACAACTATTAATCTAATGTTCTCCTTTGCCTGATTTCCACAGTAATTAACTTAGATGAGTTGTTGGCTTAGGCATATGCACATTTACACCATATCTGTTTTGAGGAAAGATGATACCTACTACATTTATTTTTACTTGTCTATTAGATAGTTTTGCAAATCACAGAAGTGGGGTCATCATAATATCCTGTTTAACAACGGTAAGACCTTACTCTTTGACTATGTGTAAGATAGCAAGTTAGGCATTCTCTGTAAGTTGCCTTTACGTTCCTGTTCATGGTATAGGGTTTTTATCAGTACGCAACAAGTGTGGCATTAGATAACCTATCTACGTTAAAGGACATTTAAATCAACCCCATCCTTTAATGTTCCTTTATCGGGCTCCTGTTACTAATGTGTTGTTTTCAGGTGGCAAAAAATGTAGTAGCCTTAACAAAATAAGTTCTTTTCCCCAGGGATCTGCTATTTTGTGTTTCCTGGTGGTGATCTGTTTTCCTCCCCCTTGCCTTTTTTTTTTTTTTTTTTTTTTTTTTTTTACCCCCTAATATTTGTGTTTTATAATTGCCTTAGCCACAGCCTGGCTTTTTGTATATTTTATGTATAAATCACAAAAAATATTACTTATTTTTTAAGACAAAAGTCTGTTTGAACTTTTTTATTGTAAAGAATATTTATTATGTGAATCTATTATTTTATGATATTTATTTCAAAGGACAGAAATTACATTTGACTATAGCTATCAATACTTACAGAAAAAAATAAGGATGACACAAGAATATGTTAACTATAATGCAAAAAAATATAATTATTAATGAATATGTGTCTTACTTCATTATTTTGTCAAAGTCAACATCCCTCACACCATTATGGTCTGTTCCACTCTGTAGCATATATTTGGGAATTTAAATTTTTTTTTTTTTAATTTAATTAAAATGTACTTTTAACTTTTAAATGGGTTTTGCATTTGCTTTGATGTTTACACACCGTTTGCAATGTTTTTAGCGTACTTTTTGATTGTGTCTAGGTACTTATCTGAATGGACACCTAAATCTTTTGCAGAAAAAAATAATTGAAACTTTTCATCAGTGTCCATTTTATCTTTAAAATGTTACATTTTTAAAAAAACAACTTTGTTTAAGCATTTATGCATAGTAAAAATCTGGAATCTAATACAGAGATGTATGGTCAAAAATGCTTTTTTTTTTGGTTTAGTATTTCTTTGCTAAAGAGATTTAAACGTATCTCTTACCCTTTCCATTTACTCACTAAACCAAAGTGTTCCATTGGTACAGCTGTGCCCATAGACTTGGATTTCCAGCTTCCTTTTTTTTTTTTAATCGTAATGTTAAGAATGTGTATTCTTTACACTGAGACGGGAAGAAATGTCACCCTTCATTTTAGAAGTGGGGACTTGCACTTAAGTAGAGGAGTCTTGTGACCTTTTGGAATGTTAAATGTTATACTGGTATGTCTAAAGTATTCTTTGACCTGGTCCAAATTATCCATATTACTATATATTATTAGTTTATACTTGGTTACACATTTTGTGTTATTTTTGTATTCTGTTTCATGTAATCAGCCACTTAAGTTAATGTACACCTTGAATAGTAATCGTATTATTTATTGGGAGGAAGATTAACTTTCGTTCAATGTGACATTTTTATTTATTGCATACTTTTTAAGGTTTATTAGGAAAGGGTACTTGCATATCCAAGCTCATGTGCTTTTTTTTTTTTTCTTTTCTTTTTTTTTTTAAGCGCTTTGCAAGTGGGGATATCTTGACTTCTGTGTGGGAGGAGGGGTATATAGGAGGTCAGGGATTTAAAACGCAGGCTGTTGCCAGTAATTGTTCCCGAAGGTTATAATTTCAGTGGTTTTCTTTGCATTGCTATTAAATTTCAAGGAAGAAGCAGCTGCCCTGGTGTTTCCTCTAGTTGGCATAGCTGTTTTTAGTGGATTCTTCTTGTTTTATGGACTGTTTCATGATGGCGCGCTAGTGGGTGATGTCTATGGATGAAGCAGCGCTGCGTTTGTCGTTTACCGCCTTAGTTTATTGTAAACATTCCGCAGAAGATTTCCTTGTGGTCCCACGTGAAACCACAGACTCATTGTGATATTGTGCCAGACTTGGCTGTGTTACATTTGCATGTTCTGGCTGGTTTGATAGTATAAAACACTGACGAATGCACGCTCCATACATACAAGTAGTTGAGCAAATGATGGCCTTGTTGTTAATGACTACACATAGGATATGGAAAGTGATCTATGCCTATATTGTCTTTACTGCTCGCTAATCTGTTCTTT
The DNA here is from genome assembly GCF_032444005.1 of Ranitomeya imitator. Classification (NCBI taxonomy): domain Eukaryota; kingdom Metazoa; phylum Chordata; class Amphibia; order Anura; family Dendrobatidae; genus Ranitomeya; species Ranitomeya imitator. Next base: position 985,796,952 of record NC_091282.1, read on the forward strand.
CTGCAAAACAATTTCTGGATTTGTTGATTCTGGGAGCTGGGTGGAGCTGTGTGTCTGATTGCATAGATCAGGTTTCACAAGCTTGTTCTTAGAGGTTTGGAGATCATCAAAACTCTGCACATTTAGTGCCTAGGTTTAGGCACAAGGTATTCTCTAGATGTCTTTATTTAGGTTTTGCTAAATGGCTGCAGATTTCTCAAAGAAGAATACAAAAGCCCTAGACCTGTCCTTTATGTGAACATGTGCAAATCCCTGCTCCTGGAAGGATTCTGGGAAGATTTACAATCGGACGTAGAGCAGAGGAACCTGTCGGTACTAGAAACAACTTGTACCGGAAAGCTGGATTTGCATGAAGTCGGCATTTCTAAGCCATGTTTGCCTAGCTGAAGGCAGAACACTTCACTGCACAGAACTGTTTATTATAATAGAAAAAAATATCAGAAGAATAAGTGTTACTAATAGTAATGTTATTGCTCTCCGAGTAATGCTAACTTTATTCTATTGCCATCTGCATTCAGTTGTTTAAAAATGAGGCGGCAATTTTTCTGAAACCAGAATTGTGGGGATGTGTGCTTTTGTGAAAAGGCCCCTAGCTGACGGGTTTTATGGTGCATGTTCCCCAGTAGTTCCATATTTGCTAACTAGATTAGTAAGTTTTTCCTTTTAAATCCGTTCCTGCTAGGTTATGTCGCCAAAGCTAGCAGCGCTGAGATTGTTTTTTTTTTTGTTGTTGTTTTTTTTTTCTTCTTAATCCTATTCATTATTTTCAATTGAATAATGGTCCTAATTTTACTTTAAGGAAAAAAAAAAAAAGTTAATTTATGAGCAAGGTTTTGGATTATAAGCTTATTCTTTCCGTATGAAGCAATGCAGGCTGTTGGTTTATGCGATGTACTGTTTGTAATGTGAGCAGAAATGGATTTTATCAAGGAAAATATTAGCTTAAATGTGCTCATGTGCATTAGTCTAGTCTAAAGTTGATCAAAATGGAGGATTCCATCCTTCATGTAAAAAAAAAAACCAAAAACCATTCCTTGAAAGATCTTTCACTTTCATTGAACATGTGTATGGGTAACTTTGCTGAGTCACAGCCAATATGGATTAAAATTTGTATGACTTTCAGTATGTCTACCTCTGTATATGGCCATTTTTTTAGGGGGTCTCCCATGATGACTGATTTTATGTTAATCAGTGGAACTCTTCTGAATCTGATTGCAGCAGGTGACCCTTGTCTGCTGTCCCACACATACAACCCACAAATCTCCTTCTCTGGCTAGCCACTCTGTACTTAGTGATGACCTCAATAATTCCTGCCACTTGAACCTGGGGGAAGGAATAAGACACGAGGGCAAAAAAATAGAAATCATTCCTTTTTTTCTATACCAGATGAACAAGACTGAGGGTACCGTCACACTATACGATTTACCTACGATCACGACCAGCGATATGACCTGGCCGTGATCGTAGGTAAATCGTAGTGTGGTCGCTGGGGAGCTGTCATACAGACAGCTCTCCAGCGACCAACGATGCCGAGGTCCCCGGGTAACCAGGGTAAACATCGGGTTACTAAGCGCAGGACCGCGCTTAGTAACCCGATGTTTACCCTGGTTACCAGCGTAAAAAAAAAAAACAGCACATACTTACATTCTGGTGTCCGTCAGGTCCCTTGCCGTCTCTGCTTCCCGCACTCAGTGACTGCCGGCCGTAAAGTGAAAGTGAAAGCACACGTCACCGCTGTGCTCTGCTTTCACTTTACGGCCGGCAGTCACAGTGCGGGAAGCAGACGGCAAGGGACCTGACGGACACCAGAATGTAAGTATGTGCTGTTTGTTTTTTTTTAGTTTTACGCTTGTAACCAGGGTAAACATCGGGTTACTAAGCGCGGCCCTGCGCTTAGTTACCCGATGTTTACCCTGGTTACAAGCGAACGCATCGCTAGATCGGTGTCACACACACCGATCTAGCGATGACAGCGGGAGATCCAGCGACGAAAGAAAGTTCCATACGATCTGCTACGACGTACGATTCTCAGCAGGATCCCTGATCGCTGCTGCGTGTCAGACACAGCGATATCGCTGGAACGTCACGAATCGTACCGTCGTAGCGATCGAAATGGCAGTGTGTGACGGTACCCTTAGCTTAGTTTTAGCCAGTCTCTTTATAATGGAGTGATTTTTACTTCCCTTTGTAATTCTGGCATGTTCTGTAACTTGATGGATTTGTAGTTGGTCATGAGATGGTAGGCTAATCTCTTCACTACTCTCCCCAAGTATTCCCCCATATGGAAATAAAGGCTCACTATAGCCCTGTATAATACTTTTCCACACTTGTATATTCCCAGTACATGTCATTTTTTTTGTTTTGTTTTTTTCTTTTGATCGCATCCCTCATGACCTCTGAACCAATGATGATCACGGTCCTTTTGTTCAAAAGGACAGAGCTGAGGTTGCCATAAGATTTAATGGCGATCTAAGTTCAATTCACCTGACCCATGGGGTGGTGGGAGCTTAGGTTGGTTATGACCCTACAAAGTGGTTGCATTACAGTTGTGTGATTGTGGCCTAACTCTGCAGAATGTGTTTTACAGCTAAAAAATGGATTGCAACTGGATAATTTTTTCTTGTTCTTTTATTACATCGAACTCTATTGAAAACTGATCCCATTTTTGCCTCCTGAATCAATTTCAAAAGGACAACTACTTTACTCGTGTACTTTATTTTCCAAATGGCGGCACAATTACCTGCAAACTCTTAACCTCTTTAAACAGGTACTTTCACTGGAATTTTTAATGTAAACTAAGTGCCTCCTCCGATTGCCAGTGTTTAACTGATTCTGGAACAGGTTTTTCCCCCATTTGCCCTCTCCATTTTAGAGATTTGTGACCTGCTGCCAGGTACTAAAGGTGCAAATTTTCCCTTCAGCCAACTGCAATTGGGCAGAACTTCTGGGGACATGACAGTGTTTCGATTGGCCAGCTTCAGAGCAGAAAAGTCAAATGTCCACAAAGAAGTTGTATTATGCGCACAGTTGTTGTAAGGGAAAATTTACATCTTTATTTTTGTGGGACATAACTTTGGAATGTAGTGGCATAGAAAACCTGTTCCAGGATCTGTGGAGCAGCACCAATTGCAGGAGATACTTGGATAAAATAAAGATCCTCTTTAAGCTGTTATGGGCCTTGAGGGCCCAGAATTATTTATTTTTTTTTTTTTACTGTTTTGCGAGTTAACATTTTTGTTGATCAAACCCTTTTGACAACGTGTTCTCTTTGTGTGGTAAAACAAAGTGCCGATGGTTTTATTTAATGGTTCATGTAACAACCATAATGCTCAGATTAGCGTTCATTCACTCACTCAGTCAATCTGTCATGGAAGATGTAAGTTTGGGTAAGGAGACCCATGGTCAGTCTGAATATTTGGTCTGTGAAATGCAAATGCAGTGGTTTGAGTCCAGCTCTAGTGATTTTTTTTTTTTTTTTTTTTTTTTAAATATATACCATCACTTTATTGTTTATATCATTTTTGGAAGACGCTGGGAATAAAAAACTCGGTTGTTTTTTTTTTTTTTTTTTTTTTTACACCATTAATTGTCCCCTATATAGGACCACCTACCTTTTTTTTTTTTCTATAACTTAATGCAATTACTTTGGTAATACATTAAAACCAAAAAATATATATATACTTTATTACTACTGCTCTTTATTAGGCCCTTACCAAAGGCAGCGGACCTTCATCAGGCTTCCTTCCCTGCTGGTATGGCAACCCAATAACACTATATAAGGCCGGTTTCACACGTCAGTGGCTACGGTACGTGTGGTGACAGTTTCCTCACGTACCAGAGACACTGACTCACGTAGACACATTAAAATGTGTCTCTGCACATGTCAGCGTGTTTTCACGGACTGTGTTTCCGTTTGCAAAACACGGAGACATGTCAGTGTTCGTGGGAGCGCACGGATCACACGGACCCATTAAAGTCAATGGGTCCGTGTAAACATGTACCGCACACGGATGCTGTCTGTGTGCGTTTTTCCTGTTATAGGGTTAAAATTGTAAAAATTGTTGCAATACACGGACACACGTACAGCACACGGACCCTAAAAACGTACTCACGGACATCACACAGATCCCACACGGATGGCCTACGTGAGCACACGGACACGGATAACTCCAGTACCGTTTTTTCCGGTACCGGAATTATCTGGATGTGTGAAACTGGCCTGTGTTCCTGGGATGGAAAGTAAGTGTGTGTGTGTGTGTGTGTGTGTGTTACACAGCTGATGTCACGCCGTTCAAGTATTAATCTACAACCTGTATTAAGAACTTTTTAGAGGGTCCTTATATTTTTTTTTTTCTAGTGTTCAAATGCATTTTCATTGAAAATACTATACAAAACCGGTGACATTTTAGAAGAAGGTAATCTCTGGTCTACAACCGATTTAATTAATCTATGGAATAAAAATTAATGTACATGGTGATCTGGAGTTTCTTGCTTATATATTGGAGTTATAAATTGTGAAAAGTGTTCGGTGCAAGCACATGTCTTGAAAATCAATAATTATTTTTAATACTTACCCTTGGCAAAATGTTTCTTTACGTTATGTAAATTAGCGTGTTGCTCTTATATAATCGTATTTTCATCATTCCATTGGCTTCTGTGCTGACATCACCAGGTTAAGAGGCAAAGGCTTTAATAGAAGTGAGAGCCTCTGTTTTTAGCATACATGCACCTGAAAAACCTGCACCATCATTTCAAAATACAGCTGGATTTGACGTCCCCAGCAGAAATGTGGAAAAAGTGATATAATTACTGAATTACACAAGTTGCCAGTAGCGTGCATTGCTACTCTATGTAAAGCATAGACCTAAAAATAAAATCCAGTAAAAGTTTCCTAAGTGTTTATAGAATTCACTTCAATTTTTTTCCATTTTTCTCTTTTAGGTTTAACAAAAAAGGGTACATTCTTCATGGGTAATATTTTAGAGATTGCCGCAACATTAACTGGATAATCTAAGATTATCTCCATGTTTTTACCAAACTATTTTGAAGATTTCAGACATGTTTTATTTGTATGCGAATAGAAAAAGAACGCATGTGTGGACGTGGCCTAAGGGTTGGTTCAGGATGTGGAATTTCTTTTATTTCTCATTTATACATTGCTGTGCCTTATAAGCAAACGTTTGATGTTCATGCATGTCTGCAAGCACCAAATAAAAGGAGAAACCCTGCTGGTTGCTATGCAAACTTCATGCTCATTGCAAGGTGCAGTGCATGGAGTCGGTATGGCTGCAAATAAAGACCCTGTAGGCCTAGACCAGCGAGCCACAGCTACTGTGTGGGACTGACTGCAGTTTGGACACTAATGCTAACAGTTTTTCGGGGTAACGGAAGCATAGAAGCACACGTTGGCTTACTTTCTTTAGAGTGCATAATATGACCTCTAGTTTAATTGTGGTCTTCCTGTAGTCTACCATATTGAAGATATTAGTTGCTGTATGTAAAACATTTAATTCTCTGAAGTGCTGAATGATTCTGCTGAAAGCTGAAGTCTGCAACAGTGCAGGCTATAGTAAATGTAACGATGCTTGCCCATTTTCTCTGGCCCAAACCTAAAGCAGTTTTATTTTGTTATCAATACTGTGTCCACTGAATCTTTAGAGTTAATGTTTCTAGCGTTAACAAGTTGTTACGCAAGCTGAAGATGAAATGATCTCTAAAAGGGCTAATGTTAAAAATGACACATTTCATTTGTATATTAGGCAACAGAAATATTATTTTTTTACATTTTTAAAATTACAACATGGAAAATGGTCCAATGCAAACTTTTGGGTATCCTTGGAGATTTGTATACTCGGCTAACTTTGACAAAGGTTTCAGACATTAGTTAGCCTTTTTAGGCAAAGAAGTATACAAAAGAACATCTAAACAAACCTGGTGCATTTTGGAAATAAGTCCTGTGGGCTGATAAGGTGAAAATAGAACTCTTTGGCCACAATGATCAAAAGGTATGGGCGGAGAACATAGGGCACAGAATTTTAGGAAAAGAACATCCATTAAGAATGGGGGTGGATCAATCACACTTTCGGGTTATGTTGCAGCCAATTGCATTGGTAACGCCTCGCTGGTAGAGGGAAGCATGAATTCAATTAAATTTCAACAAATTCTTGATGCAAACCTAACACCAGCTGTAAAAAAAAAAAAGCTGAAGTTGAAAAAAGGATGGCTTCTGCAAATGAATAGTGATCCTGAACACACACACCAAAATCCACAATAGACTACCTCAAAATGCACAAGCTGAAAGTTTGACAATGTCCCTGACAGTCCCCTGTTCTGTATATCATTGAAAATCTGTGGCTAGACCTCAAAATAGCAGTGCATGCAAGATGACCCAGGAATCTCACAGAAATGGAAGAATTTTACGAAGAATAGATGAAAATCCCACAAACAAAGTTGAAAGACTTGAGTGGCTACAGAAATCTGTGATACTTTCAAAAAGGGATGCTACTGAGTATTAACCATGCAGAGTGCACAAACTTTTGCATTGGCCCATTTTCGTTTTACATTTTATAAATTCCAAAAAGTGAAAATATATTATTTTTTGCCTAAAAATGAAAATGTCTTTAACTTTAACCCTTGTAGAGATCAATTAATGTTCAACTTATTTAACTGTTCACAATAACCATAACAAAAAAAAATAAAGGTACTACTGACCTAATCATCTCTGACATCCAAAACCTCGTCTCCCTTTGCAAACAAGATGGTGCAATGCAGTGATATTATTGTGATACCTGCACTAGGACACTGACGTATTGAAAGGCGCAGGTCAATAGCAGCTCGAAGCTTACAAGACAATAAGTGCTACTGCAAGAAGCCCGTAGTCCCCAATTATTCCACCAGATTGCACTGTAGTGGCATCAAGTTAACGCCGATATAGTTGTGTCGTTTGCCCAAAAACAGGATTCCAATATTGAAGTTTGAGATCAGAGAATTCTAGGCACATTGCCAGAGATCCAGGACACTTTTGTGTTTCTCTTGATTACTAAAGATATGACAAAAAATAGCGTAGGAGCCACTTGGTGATCAAGGGCAATTCTGTAGTTACCCTGACTGCATGGTATGCTTCTGAGAATCATTAACCCCAATAGCTTCTTGGTCCATGAATATGTTGGCAGAACTAGACTGACATTTGGAGCTTATTGAGACAAAAGTCTGGTTATTGCATGAAAAAGCTGAGTAAAGATAATGAAGCTCATCTAGATCAGCCCTTTCAATGAGTAGTAGAAAGGAAGAAATATGGTGATGTGTTTCTAGATTACAATTTAGTGGATAGTCCCTATGTGTTTTATCATGGCAGCCATTAGTCGGTCTCATCCAACTGTTACCTAAACAAGAAGCTAAAAGTGGCTGAGCAGAATAAAAAAATACCTTATAAGGAGACATTTAGTTTAGTTGCAGACAGAGCCATTATCATGAACTCCAAGGTTTCATACAGTCATGAAGTATAGGCCCTCATTACTAAGGAAAAACAATTGCAAGATATAAATTAGCTCTGTATAGGGACATGGTCAGTGGTATTTGTAACTCCAACCAAGCCCTTAACTTATTCAGACCCCAAAGTTAATTTGATCCCTGTCCAGAATCTAAAAATTAATTTAGACTTTGGTCTTGGGTCTAATTTTTTTGGTAAGTCTGGTCTGGGCTCAAGTCTGAATAATTTAGGACATCTGAAAATCTTTAAAGGGACTCAGTCAGCACAGCATGACTGTTCATGCGTAGAAACACCATGGCAGGGCCAATCATTCAAATGACCCTTCCCATCTCCTTGTTTTCCTTCTATCTCCTTCCTTAGGGTATGTTTCCACGTTCAGGAAAGGCTGCGGTTTTGAGTCCCTTTAAAGATTTTCAGAAGAGCTTCGTGTGTAGTGGAGAAAGGAATGAGCCTTTTATTGTAATGGAGCTTCATCTTTCTCTAAAGGAACTACTCTTAAGTATGCAGCATCAGTAGCTCTGTGCTGCCATGTGATGCTCCAGCCCGCCCACTTCTGACATCATCACAGGTCCTCCTTGTGCACACTGCACAGCACTCAGCTCCAGCCCAGGAAGGTACAGCGATCTCCTCTCCCAGGACCCTGCTGCTGCTGCCTCCTCCTCCCCCGGACACACAGATCTCACCAGCTGCTGCAGGAATCAGCGCTGGGGAAGCCATGTGTGTCGCTGCTTAAAGGGACACTGTCACCTGAATTTGGAGGGAACAATCTTCAGCCATGGAGGCGGGGTTTTGGGGTTTTTGATTCACCCTTTCCTTACCCGCTGGCTGCATGCTGGCTGCAATATTGGATTGAAGCTCATTCTCTGTCCTCCGTAGTACATGCCTGCACATGGCAATCTTGCCTTGTGCAGGCGTGTACTATGGAGGACAGAGAATGAACTTCAATCCAATATTGCAGCCAGCATGCAGCCAGCGGGTAAGGAAAGGGTGAATCAAAAACCCCGCCTCCATGGCTGAAGATTGTTCCCTCCAAATTCAGGTGACAGTGTCCCTTTAAGTGCAGTATTCATTTGCCTCTCACCACTCAGCTGATAGGTGGGCAGGGAGTAGCTAATGAATATTCACTGCACTTAATCATCGGGACCACATGGTTTCCCCAGCACTGATTCTGGGCAGCAGGGACATCCTGAAGTGGGATAACAGTGCGATACCACTCACTGCTGCCCCCTCCCCACATGCTACATCCGTACCATAAGACGCACCCACACTTTCCTCCCAAATTTGGAGGAAAAAAAGTGCGTCTTATGGTCAGAAAAATACGGTACTTTTTATTTTGTTGGCCAAACCGCTGGTGGCAGTACCAGTCAATATTGCCTTTCTGGCTTCCCTTGTTGCAAGTAATTGTTGCATTTACTTAAATCTATTTTTTTTTTTTTACATATGTCCAACGGCTATACAATTAGCCCCTGGTCATTATTTTTCCTATTCTTTGGATGCAAATGAAGAATTGCTCTGGTTCACTCAAGCTGTCCTCAAATTTCATGAACATCCATTCATCTAAACATGGGTACCTAACTAATCTTGCTCACTGAAGGCAGTTAATTATAATGGGACAGCCCCTTTTTTAAATCTGCTATATTAAAGAAGCCAGAAAAGTAGGAAATAATTATTCTACTCTGTGGCCTTCCAACGAACACCCTCCCATGTCTCCAGTCCATCTTTAAATCTGCAGCCCAATTAATTCACCTCTCTCCTTGCTAATCCTCTGCCTCTCCACTCTACAAATCTCTTCATTGGCTCCAAATTTCCCAAGGGGTACAATTTAAAGTTCTAATAAAAAAAAACATCCCAACAGAATGATGCTGCCATCACTATGTTTCTCTGTGGGGATGGTGTTCTTGGCAAGCTGCGTTGATTTGACGCCAGGAATAGTGTTTACCTTGGCTAAAAGTTAAAATTTGGTCTCATCTGACCACAGCACCTTCCTCCATACGTTTGGGAAGTCTCCCACATGTCTTTTGGCAAACTCAAAACGAGCCTTACAATTTTTGCGTGTAAGTACAGGCTTTTTTTCTGCCCACTCTTCCATAAAGACCACCTTTATGGTGTGTCCGATTTATTGTGTTCATAAGGACAGATACTTCAGTCTCTGCTTGGGAACTCTGCAGCTCCTTCAGGGTTACATATGGTTTCTGTGCTGCCTCTTCGATTAATGCCCTCCTTGCCTTGGCTGAGATTTTTGGTGGGCGGCCCTCTCTTGATAGGTTTGTTGGGGTACCATGTTCTTTGCAATGATAATGGATTTGATGGTGCTCCGGGGGATCATCAGAGATTAGGATATTTTTTATTTCCCAAACCCTGACTTCTACTTCTCAACAACTTTGTCCCTGACTTATTTGGAGATCTCATAGGGCTTCATGGTAATAATAATAATCTTTATTTTTATATAGCGCTAACATATTCCGCAGCGCTTTGCAGACATTATCATCGCTGTCCACTGGCGGACACAGTCAGAAAAGGGCCCCTGTGCAAGAACAATATATGGGCCCTTTGCAGCCCGAGAATTCCTAAAAATGCAAAATTGCACTTGCTTTGGAGCAAGAAATGGGCCCCCTTAGCTCTTGGGCCCCTGTGCGGCCGCACAGGTTGCACCAATGGTATGTCCGCCCCTGTCGCTGTCCCCAATGGGGCTTACAATCTAAATTCCCTATCAGTATGTCTCTGGAATGTGGGAGGAAACCCACGCAAACACGGAGAGAACATACAAACTCCTTGCAGTTGTAGTCCTTGGTGGGATTTGAACCCAGGACTCCAGCGCTGCAATGCTAACCACTAAGCCACCGTGCTGCCCCATGGTGTTGTTTGGTTAGTGGAGCCTCTTGCTTAATGGTGTTGCAACCTCTGTGACCTTTCAGAAAAGGTGTATATATACTGACAAACCATGTGACATGTCGATTGCACACAGGTGGACTTCCTTTCACTAAGATTGTGACATATGTAGGTAACTGCTTGCCCCAGAAATTTTTAGGGCCTTCATAGCAATAGTGGCGAATACATATGCACATGCCAATTTTTATTTATTTGATCCCATAAATTTAATTTATGCCTATATTTTTATCACTTCACCAACTTAGACTATTTAGTGCTGATGCATCACATACAAATCGGGTTACAAAAATATTTAAACACAGTTTGTAATGTAACAAAAAAGTTAGAAGCAATGGGATGAATACTTTCGCAATCCACTGTAGGTATGGCCAACTCTTACATATAAATACATAGAATACATATGTATATTATGACTGTGCAGTGCTTACCCTCTCATAGTATACAAGTGAATCAGATCAAACTTATTGGAAGGTGCTAACAGCTGCATTCAGAGGATTCCTGTTATCAACTGTAAAAACAGGCATGAAACCATTGCCACCATTTGGTCATTTATGTGTTTGGCCACCTAGTGAGGGACAGACTAAACTTCCATCCTGATTGTGTGGCTAGATTGATTTGTGTTTGCTACAAATACTGGATGGAGATCTAATGAGCATGGGTGAAGGGATGGAGATAGCCAGATACACTTGAATGTCCAATTCCAAGTATTCACAGGTTATCTGTGTTTGATTTTCCTGCTGATCCTATTATTTCCATTTCCTGAGATATCTGGCACCAGAAGTGTCTGTCATCCATTCACTTCCCCTAAAGGTACCGTCACACTTAGCGACGCTGCAGCGATACCGACAACGATCCGGATCGCTGCAGCGTCGCTGTTTGGTCGCTGGAGAGCTGTCACACAGACCGCTCTACAGCGACCAACGATCCCGAGGTCCCCGGTAACCAGGGTAAACATCGGGTAACTAAGCGCAGGGCCGCGCTTAGTAACCCGATGTTTACCCTGGTTACCATCGTAAAAAAACAAACAGTACATACTTACATTCAGCTGTCTGTCCCTTGCCGTCTGCTTCCTGCACTGACTGCTGGCCGTAAAGTGAAAGCAGAGCACAGCCACAGCGGTGAGTCACCGCTGTGTGACTCACCGCTGTGCTGTGCTTTCACTTTCACTTTGCGGCCAGCAGTCAGTGCAGGAAGCAGACGGCAAGGGACAGACAGCTGAATGTAAGTATGTACTGTTTGTTTTTTTACGATGGTAACCAGGGTAAACATCGGGTTACTAAGCGCGGCCCTGCGCTTAGTTACCCGATGTTTACCCTGGTTACCAGTGAAGACATCGCTGAATCGGTGTCACACACACCGATTCAGCGATGTCTGCGGGGAGTCCAGCGACGAAATAAAGTTCTGGACTTTCTTCCCCGACCAGCGACAGCACAGCAGGGGCCTGATCGCTGCTGCCTGTCACACTGGACGATATCGCTAGCGAGGACGCTGCAACGTCACGGATCGCTAGCGATATCGTCTAGTGTGACGGTACCTTAACTCTATGATAAGTGTACATGTTTAAGGCTTGAGCTATACAGCAACTTTGGCCACGACATAGGTTGTGTTACCAAAGATTTGGAAGTGCCATTGCTACATCGTAGCATAATACAGGTGAAGAACCCATACCAAACTGGACTTCTTGTGACTTGCTGCAGTTGTAGTGCTTTAGGGGTCAAAATGTAACACCATTCATTTGTGCTGCGCTGCAATGTATCAGCATCACATAGGTCAATCTAACAAAGATTGCTATTTTGTGGACAAAACTAACAAGAAGAACCAGCCCAACCCAAGCCACATTCACACGTTCAGTATTTGGTCAGTATTTTACATGCACTCCTTATCGCCCACTCCTGATTTTGGTTTACAAATATTGATATACAATACTGACCAAATACTGAATGTGTGAGGCTGCCCTCACACTAGCAGTGTTTGGTCAGTATTTTACATCAGTATTTGTAAGCCAAAACCAGGAGTGGAACAAATAGAGGAAAAGTATAATAGAAACTTATGCACCACTTCTGCATTTACCCACTCCTGGTTTTGGCTTACAAATACTGATGTAAAATACTGACCAAATAATGCCAGTGTGACGGCAGCCTGAATGTGACCATATGATGGATTTGGTGTAATAACTAGAGTTGAGCGACCTTGACCTTTTTAGAGTCGAGCCGGGTTTCGCGAAACCCGACTATCTCAAAAGTCGGGTCGAGTGAAATCGGCCGATTATGACGTAAAGTCGGGATCGACCGAAACACGAAACCCAATGCAAGTCAATGGGGCAGCATAGTCGGCAGTGAGTGGGGGCCAGGAAAACACCTAGAGTGCCCATTTTAATGTCAAAACCATCCATTCTTCTTAATGAAGCTTGTCAAGCGTAATTTACCTTATAATAATTGTAAGGCATTTGAAATTGGGGGTCATTTGGCTAAAGTTGTGGTGGGTAGGGCTGGTTCAAGTAATTAGTGGCCCCAGGAAATCTGGACCACGTCACGGCAGTGGAGCAGGGAGAGGTAAGTATTTCAACTTTGCAAGTGCTGTGAACCTGAGCAAGCAGGGGGGGCCCACTCGTTGGCATTGGCACTGGCACAGGGCCCCTCAAAGTACAGCGGTGTGTTTGCACGGCGGGGGCGCCTCCCACCGGCAGCAACACTTTTGCGTACTATGAGAGGCCCTGTGCCAGTGACGTCGCCAACTAGTATTCCTCCCCCCACCTGATGAAGGAACCTGCACTTTCATCTGCACCTTCCTCTTTGTCCCCGTGTAAGGTGGTATGGTATGCGGGAAGAGCAACCTGACTTTCAGCAGGGTCACAATGTTGTTGTGTAGCGTGCACGGGGAATGTTGCGTTATGGGTCAATGTACCAGCAGACTCATCTATCACTGGCTGGGCAATGGGCAGGATGAGGAGGAAACACAGATATAGGCCCAAAGAATAAAGTTGGCTAAATGCAGTTCAAAATTGGTAACACAGGAATAACCAGGGGGCATTGCAGTGGAGGACAACTGGAATGAGAGGCTGACACAGAGAGTAGGCCCAAATCAGTAAGTAGTCGAAATGCAGTTCAAAATTGGCAACCGTAGTAAACAGGCGGCACAGCTTTGTTCAGTGGAGGAAAACAGCAAGGAGTGGCAGACACCGATACGGAATTTCAGGACAGGAAACCAGGAGAACAGCAAGGAGTGGCAGACACCGATAGTAGGCCCCAAACCAACTAGTACGCCAAATGCAGTTGTTCCGTTTAACCACAATTTAATGAGAGCCTGAAGATAGAAGTTCAGGAAAGGCAACCTGGAGAACACCTTGGAGTGGAACACACCATCTCTCTACACCCCATACCCAATTTGTAGGCCTAATGCAGCGTAGTTTCCAACAACTACTAAACGAGAGCCGGAAGATCGAAGCTCAGGAAAGGCAACCTGGGGAACACCTTGGAGTGGAACACACCATCTCTCTACACCCCATACCCAATTTGTAGGCCTAATGCAGCGTAGTTTCCAACAACTACTAAACGAGAGCCGGAAGATCGAAGCTCAGGAAAGGCAACCTGGAGAACACCTTGGAGTGGAACACACCATCTCTCTACACCCCATACCCAATTTGTAGGCCTAATGCAGTGTAGTTTCCAAGAACTACTAAACGAGAGCCGGAAGATCGAAGCTCAGGAAAGGCAACCTGGAGAACACCTTGGAGTGGAACACACCATCTCTCTACACCCCATACCCAATTTGTAGGCCTAATGCAGCGTAGTTTCCAACAACTACTAAACGAGAGCATGATGATCGAAGCATTGGCGAGGAAACCTGGGGAACACCTTGGAGTGGAACACACCATCTCTCTACACCCCATACCCAATTTGTAGGCCTAATGCAGCGTAGTTTCCAAGAACTACTAAACGAGAGCCGGAAGATCGAAGCTCAGGAAAGGCAACCTGGGGAACACCTTGGAGTGGAACACACCATCTCTCTACACCCCATACCCAATTTGTAGGCCTAATGCAGTGTAGTTTCCAAGAACTACTAAACGAGAGCCGGAAGATCGAAGCTCAGGAAAGGCAACCTGGAGAACACCTTGGAGTGGAACACACCATCTCTCTACACCCCATACCCAATTTGTAGGCCTAATGCAGTGTAGTTTCCAAGAACTACTAAACGAGAGCCGGAAGATCGAAGCTCAGGAAAGGCAACCTGGAGAACACCTTGAGGTGGAACACACCATCTCTCTACACCCCATACCCAATTTGTAGGCCTAATGCAGCGTAGTTTCCAACAACTACTAAACGAGAGCCGGAAGATCGAAGCTCAGGAAAGGCAACCTGGAGAACACCTTGGAGTGGAACACACCATCTCTCTACACCCCATACCCAATTTGTAGGCCTAATGCAGTGTAGTTTCCAAGAACTACTAAACGAGAGCCGCAAGATCGAAGCTCAGGAAAGGCAACCTGGAGAACACCTTGGAGTGGAACACACCATCTCTCTACACCCCATACCCAATTTGTAGGCCTAATGCAGCGTAGTTTCCAACAACTACTAAACGAGAGCATGATGATCGAAGCATTGGCGAGGAAACCTGGGGAACACCTTGGAGTGGAACACACCATCTCTCTACACCCCATACCCAATTTGTAGGCCTAATGCAGCGTAGTTTCCAACAACTACTAAACGAGAGCCGGAAGATCGAAGCTCAGGAAAGGCAACCTGGAGAACACCTTGGAGTGGAACACACCATCTCTCTACACCCCATACCCAATTTGTAGGCCTAATGCAGCGTAGTTTCCAACAACTACTAAACGAGAGCATGATGATCGAAGCATTGGCGAGGAAACCTGGGGAACACCTTGGAGTGGAACACACCATCTCTCTACACCCCATACCCAATTTGTAGGCCTAATGCAGCGTAGTTTCCAACAACTACTAAACGAGAGCCGGAAGATCGAAGCTCAGGAAAGGCAACCTGGAGAACACCTTGGAGTGGAACACACCATCTCTCTACACCCCATACCCAATTTGTAGGCCTAATGCAGTGTAGTTTCCAAGAACTACTAAACGAGAGCCGGAAGATCGAAGCTCAGGAAAGGCAACCTGGAGAACACCTTGGAGTGGAACACACCATCTCTCTACACCCCATACCCAATTTGTAGGCCTAATGCAGCGTAGTTTCCAACAACTACTAAACGAGAGCCGGAAGATCGAAGCTCAGGAAAGGCAACCTGGGGAACACCTTGGAGTGGAACACACCATCTCTCTACACCCCATACCCAATTTGTAGGCCTAATGCAGTGTAGTTTCCAAGAACTAGTAAACGAGAGCCGGAAGATCGAAGCTCAGGAAAGGCAACCTGGAGAACACCTTGGAGTGGAACACACCATCTCTCTACACCCCATACCCAATTTGTAGGCCTAATGCAGTGTAGTTTCCAAGAACTACTAAACGAGAGCCGCAAGATCGAAGCTCAGGAACGGCAACCTGGAGAACACCTTGGAGTGGAACACACCATCTCTCTACACCCCATACCCAATTTGTAGGCCTAATGCAGCGTAGTTTCCAACAACTACTAAACGAGAGCATGATGATCGAAGCATTGGCGAGGAAACCTGGGGAACACCTTGGAGTGGAACACACCATCTCTCTACACCCCATACCCAATTTGTAGGCCTAATGCAGCGTAGTTTCCAACAACTACTAAACGAGAGCCGGAAGATCGAAGCTCAGGAAAGGCAACCTGGAGAACACCTTGGAGTGGAACACACCATCTCTCTACACCCCATACCCAATTTGTAGGCCTAATGCAGCGTAGTTTCCAACAACTACTAAACGAGAGCATGATGATCGAAGCATTGGCGAGGAAACCTGGGGAACACCTTGGAGTGGAACACACCATCTCTCTACACCCCATACCCAATTTGTAGGCCTAATGCAGCGTAGTTTCCAACAACTACTAAACGAGAGCCGGAAGATCGAAGCTCAGGAAAGGCAACCTGGAGAACACCTTGGAGTGGAACACACCATCTCTCTACACCCCATACCCAATTTGTAGGCCTAATGCAGCGTAGTTTCCAACAACTACTAAACGAGAGCCGGAAGATCGAAGCTCAGGAAAGGCAACCTGGAGAACACCTTGGAGTGGAACACACCATCTCTCTACACCCCATACCAATTTGTAGGCCTAATGCAGTGTAGTTTCCAAGAACTACTAAACGAGAGCCGGAAGATCGAAGCTCAGGAAAGGCAACCTGGAGAACACCTTGGAGTGGAACACACCATCTCTCTACACCCCATACCCAATTTGTAGGCCTAATGCAGCGTAGTTTCCAACAACTACTAAACGAGAGCATGATGATCGAAGCATTGGCGAGGAAACCTGGGGAACACATTGGAGTCGAACACACCATCTCTCTACACCCCATACCCAATTTGTAGGCCTAATGCAGCGTAGTTTCCAACAACTACTAAACGAGAGCCGGAAGATCGAAGCTCAGGAAAGGCAACCTGGAGAACACCTTGGAGTGGAACACATCATCTCTCTACACCCCATACCCAATTTGTAGGCCTAATGCAGCGTAGTTTCCAACAACTACTAAACGAGAGCCGGAAGATCGAATCTCAGGAAAGGCAACCTGGAGAACACCTTGGAGTGGAACACACCATCTCTCTACACCCCATACCCAATTTGTAGGCCTAATGCAGCGTAGTTTCCAACAACTACTAAACGAGAGCCGGAAGATCGAAGCTCAGGAAAGGCAACCTGGGGAACACCTTGGAGTGGAACACACCATCTCTCTACACCCCATACCCAATTTGTAGGCCTAATGCAGTGTAGTTTCCAAGAACTACTAAACGAGAGCCGGAAGATCGAAGCTCAGGAAAGGCAACCTGGAGAACACCTTGGAGTGGAACACACCATCTCTCTACACCCCATACCCAATTTGTAGGCCTAATGCAGTGTAGTTTCCAAGAACTACTAAACGAGAGCCGGAAGATCGAATCTCAGGAAAGGCAACCTGGAGAACACCTTGGAGTGGAACACACCATCTCTCTACACCCCATACCCAATTTGTAGGCCTAATGCAGCGTAGTTTCCAACAACTACTAAACGAGAGCCGGAAGATCGAAGCTCAGGAAAGGCAACCTGGGGAACACCTTGGAGTGGAACACACCATCTCTCTACACCCCATACCCAATTTGTAGGCCTAATGCAGTGTAGTTTCCAAGAACTACTAAACGAGAGCCGGAAGATCGAAGCTCAGGAAAGGCAACCAGGAGAACACCTTGGAGTGGAACACACCATCTCTCTACACCCCATACCCAATTTGTAGGCCTAATGCAGTGTAGTTTCCAAGAACTACTAAACGAGAGCCGGAAGATCGAAGCTCAGGAAAGGCAACCTGGAGAACACCTTGGAGTGGAACACACCATCTCTCTACACCCCATACCCAATTTCTAGGCCTAATGCAGCGTAGTTTCCAACAACTACTAAACGAGAGCATGATGATCGAAGCATTGGCGAGGAAACCTGGGGAACACCTTGGAGTGGAACACACCATCTCTCTACACCACATACCCAATTTGTAGGCCTAATGCAGCGTAGTTTCCAACAACTACTAAACGAGAGCCGGAAGATCGAAGCTCAGGAAAGGCAACCTGGGGAACACCTTGGAGTGGAACACACCATCTCTCTACACCCCATACCCAATTTGTAGGCCTAATGCAGTGTAGTTTCCAAGAACTACTAAACGAGAGCCGGAAGATCGAAGCTCAGGAAAGGCAACCTGGAGAACACCTTGGAGTGGAACACACCATCTCTCTACACCCCATACCCAATTTGTAGGCCTAATGCAGCGTAGTTTCCAACAACTACTAAACGAGAGCCGGAAGATCGAAGCTCAGGAAAGGCAACCTGGGGAACACCTTGGAGTGGAACACACCATCTCTCTACACCCCATACCCAATTTGTAGGCCTAATGCAGCGTAGTTTCCAACAACTACTAAACGAGAGCATGATGATCGAAGCATTGGCGAGGAAACCTGGGGAACACCTTGGAGTGGAACACTCCATCTCTCTACACCCCATACCCAATTTGTAGGCCTAATGCAGCGTAGTTTCCAACAACTACTAAACGAGAGCCGGAAGATCGAAGCTCAGGAAAGGCAACCTGGAGAACACCTTGGAGTGGAACACACCATCTCTCTACACCCCATACCCAATTTGTAGGCCTAATGCAGCGTAGTTTCCAACAACTACTAAACGAGAGCATGATGATCGAAGCATTGGCGAGGAAACCTGGGGAACACCTTGGAGTGGAACACACCATCTCTCTACACCCCATACCCAATTTGTAGGCCTAATGCAGCGTAGTTTCCAACAACTACTAAACGAGAGCCGGAAGATCGAAGCTCAGGAAAGGCAACCTGGAGAACACCTTGGAGTGGAACACACCATCTCTCTACACCCCATACCCAATTTGTAGGCCTAATGCAGCGTAGTTTCCAACAACTACTAAACGAGAGCATGATGATCGAAGCATTGGCGAGGAAACCTGGGGAACACCTTGGAGTGGAACACACCATCTCTCTACACCCCATACCCAATTTGTAGGCCTAATGCAGTGTAGTTTCCAAGAACTACTAAACGAGAGCCGGAAGATCGAAGCTCAGGAAAGGCAACCTGGAGAACACCTTGGAGTGGAACACACCATTCCTCTACACCCCATACCCAATTTGTAGGCCTAATGCAGTGTAGTTTCCAAGAACTACTAAACGAGAGCCGGAAGATCGAAGCTCAGGGAAGGCAACCTGGAGAACACCTTGGAGTGGAACACACCATCTCTCTACACCCCATACCCAATTTGTAGGCCTAATGCAGCGTAGTTTCCAACAACTACTAAACGAGAGCCGGAAGATCGAAGCTCAGGAAAGGCAACCTGGGGAACACCTTGGAGTGGAACACACCATCTCTCTACACCCCATACCCAATTTGTAGGCCTAATGCAGTGTAGTTTCCAAGAACTACTAAACGAGAGCCGGAAGATCGAAGCTCAGGAAAGGCAACCTGGAGAACACCTTGGAGTGGAACACACCATCTCTCTACACCCCATACCCAATTTGTAGGCCTAATGCAGTGTAGTTTCCAAGAACTACTAAACGAGAGCCGGAAGATCGAAGCTCAGGAAAGGCAACCTGGGGAACACCTTGGAGTGGAACACACCATCTCTCTACACCCCATACCCAATTTGTAGGCCTAATGCAGTGTAGTTTCCAAGAACTACTAAACGAGAGCCGGAAGATCGAAGCTCAGGAAAGGCAACCTGGAGAACACCTTGGAGTGGAACACACCATCTCTCTACACCCCATACCCAATTTGTAGGCCTAATGCAGCGTAGTTTCCAACAACTACTAAACGAGAGCCGGAAGATCGAAGCTCAGGAAAGGCAACCTGGGGAACACCTTGGAGTGGAACACACCATCTCTCTACACCCCATACCCAATTTGTAGGCCTAATGCAGCGTAGTTTCCAACAACTACTAAACGAGAGCATGATGATCGAAGCATTGGCGAGGAAACCTGGGGAACACCTTGGAGTGGAACACTCCATCTCTCTACACCCCATACCCAATTTGTAGGCCTAATGCAGCGTAGTTTCCAACAACTACTAAACGAGAGCCGGAAGATCGAAGCTCAGGAAAGGCAACCTGGAGAACACCTTGGAGTGGAACACACCATCTCTCTACACCCCATACCCAATTTGTAGGCCTAATGCAGCGTAGTTTCCAACAACTACTAAACGAGAGCATGATGATCGAAGCATTGGCGAGTAAACCTGGGGAACACCTTGGAGTGGAACACACCATCTCTCTACACCCCATACCCAATTTGTAGGCCTAATGCAGCGTAGTTTCCAACAACTACTAAACGAGAGCCGGAAGATCGAAGCTCAGGAAAGGCAACCTGGAGAACACCTTGGAGTGGAACACACCATCTCTCTACACCCCATACCCAATTTGTAGGCCTAATGCAGCGTAGTTTCCAACAACTACTAAACGAGAGCATGATGATCGAAGCATTGGCGAGGAAACCTGGGGAACACCTTGGAGTGGAACACACCATCTCTCTACACCCCATACCCAATTTGTAGGCCTAATGCAGTGTAGTTTCCAAGAACTACTAAACGAGAGCCGGAAGATCGAAGCTCAGGAAAGGCAACCTGGAGAACACCTTGGAGTGGAACACACCATTCCTCTACACCCCATACCCAATTTGTAGGCCTAATGCAGTGTAGTTTCCAAGAACTACTAAACGAGAGCCGGAAGATCGAAGCTCAGGGAAGGCAACCTAGAGAACACCTTGGAGTGGAACACACCATCTCTCTACACCCCATACCCAATTTGTAGGCCTAATGCAGCGTAGTTTCCAACAACTACTAAACGAGAGCCGGAAGATCGAAGCTCAGGAAAGGCAACCTGGGGAACACCTTGGAGTGGAACACACCATCTCTCTACACCCCATACCCAATTTGTAGGCCTAATGCAGTGTAGTTTCCAAGAACTACTAAACGAGAGCCGGAAGATCGAAGCTCAGGAAAGGCAACCTGGAGAACACCTTGGAGTGGAACACACCATCTCTCTACACCCCATACCCAATTTGTAGGCCTAATGCAGTGTAGTTTCCAAGAACTACTAAACGAGAGCCGCAAGATCGAAGCTCAGGAAAGGCAACCTGGGGAACACCTTGGAGTGGAACACACCATCTCTCTACACCCCATACCCAATTTGTAGGCCTAATGCAGTGTAGTTTCCAAGAACTACTAAACGAGAGCCGGAAGATCGAAGCTCAGGAAAGGCAACCTGGAGAACACCTTGGAGTGGAACACACCATCTCTCTACACCCCATACCCAATTTGTAGGCCTAATGCAGTGTAGTTTCCAAGAACTACTAAACGAGAGCCGCAAGATCGAAGCTCAGGAAAGGCAACCTGGAGAACACCTTGGAGTGGAACACACCATCTCTCTACACCCCATACCCAATTTGTAGGCCTAATGCAGCGTAGTTTCCAACAACTACTAAACGAGAGCATGATGATCGAAGCATTGGTGAGGAAACCTGGGGAACACCTTGGAGTGGAACACACCATCTCTCTACACCCCATACCCAATTTGTAGGCCTAATGCAGCGTAGTTTCCAACAACTACTAAACGAGAGCCGGAAGATCGAAGCTCAGGAAAGGCAACCTGGAGAACACCTTGGAGTGGAACACACCATCTCTCTACACCCCATACCCAATTTGTAGGCCTAATGCAGCGTAGTTTCCAACAACTACTAAACGAGAGCATGATGATCGAAGCATTGGCGAGGAAACCTGGGGAACACCTTGGAGTGGAACACACCATCTCTCTACACCCCATACCCAATTTGTAGGCCTAATGCAGCGTAGTTTCCAACAACTACTAAACGAGAGCCGGAAGATCGAAGCTCAGGAAAGGCAACCTGGAGAACACCTTGGAGTGGAACACACCATCTCTCTACACCCCATACCCAATTTGTAGGCCTAATGCAGCGTAGTTTCCAACAACTACTAAACGAGAGCCGGAAGATCGAAGCTCAGGAAAGGCAACCTGGAGAACACCTTGGAGTGGAACACACCATCTCTCTACACCCCATACCCAATTTGTAGGCCTAATGCAGTGTAGTTTCCAAGAACTACTAAACGAGAGCCGGAAGATCGAAGCTCAGGAAAGGCAACCTGGAGAACACCTTGGAGTGGAACACACCATCTCTCTCCACCCGATACCCATTTTGTAGGCCTAATGCAGTGTAGTTTTCTACAACTACTAAACGAGAGTCGGAAGACCGAAGCAATGGCAAGGAAACCTGGGGAACACCTTGGAGTGTAACACACCATCTCTCTCCACCCCATACCCAATTTGTAGGCCTAATGCAGCCTACTTTCCGACAACTACTAAACGAGAGCATGAAGATCGAAGCTCAGGAAAGGCAACCTGGGGAACACCTTGGAGTGTAACAAACCCTCTCTCTACACCACGGAAGGGCTGATTCTTAGGAAGGAAGGCTGTCGGAAAGAAGCAGGGCGCGTCCGAGGGTTATTATATTCTTATTAGGTATATGCTCACCCTCGGACGCGCCCTGCTTCTTTATTTGTAATGAATGTTTATTTGCAATGTGGTTTTGACTTACTCTATTTTTTTGGTAAATAATGATTTTATTATTTTCATTGTTTTGCATCTTCTTGGCAATAATATAAAGAAGACGCGACAGGACAACACTCGGTGGATGCCATATCTGTGTTTTAAATTGAAAAAAACTTTCAGTTAACTACTTGCAGGAGAAAGTTATTGTAGCTGGTGGCCATTTTTAGTACTGTACCAGATTTTTGTTGTATGTGTTTGTTTTTAATGTTAAAATGTCTGCATTTGATATCTCTCCAGTATTTTCTTTTTTATAAGCAAAATACTTATTTTTATATTTTCTGATGTTGGTTCCAGGGGTACACGGGCAGCAGTGGTGTGGTCAGTGGAGGCCTAGTGGAAGGAGTGACCGCAGACAGGCATCGAAGGCCTAAAATAATAACACATGGCTGTAGGCAATTTTAAATTGGTTCCAGGGGTACACGGGCAGCAGTGGTGTGGTCAGTGGAGGCCTAGTGGAAGGAGTGACCGCAGACAGGCATCGAAGGCCTAAAATAATAACACATGGCTGTAGGCAATTTTAAATTGGTTCCAGGGGTACACGGGCAGCAGTGGTGTGGTCAGTGGAGGCCTAGTGGAAGGAGTGACCGCAGACAGGCATCGAAGGCCTAAAATAATAACACATGGCTGTAGGCAATTTTAAATTGGTTCCAGGGGTACACGGGCAGCAGTGGTGTGGTCAGTGGAGGCCTAGTGGAAGGAGTGACCGCAGACAGGCATCGAAGGCCTAAAGTAAAAAAATTGGGCTGGCTGTAGGCAATTTTAAATTGGTTCCAGGGGTACACGGGCAGCAGTGGTGTGGTCAGTGGAGGCCTAGTGGAAGGAATGACCGCAGACAGGCATCGAAGGCCTAAAATAATAACACATGGCTGTAGGCAATTTTAAATTGGTTCCAGGGGTACACGGGCAGCAGTGGCCTGGTCAGTGTAGTAGTAGTAGAAAGAATGGACCGCAGACAGGCATCGAAGGCCTAAAATAAAAAAATTGGGCTGGCTGTAGGCAATTTTAAATTGGTTCCAGGGGTACACGGGCAGCAGTGGTGTCGTCAGTGGAGGCATAGTGGAAGGAGTGACCGCAGACAGGCTTCGAAGGCCTAACATAACAAAAATGTCAATACAATGGTATTGTCAGTGGCAGGCATTGAAGGATGTCAGCGCATAGACTAAACATTGGTGGAGCTGTGAGATAATTTTGCAAGTGGTAGAGCACTGTTTGAGCTGGGGGGGGGAACGGTCTTGTGGCCGGCGGTACAGGCCCAGGGCCCCTCATATTACAACGGTGTGTCTGACGTTGGGTGCGCACCACCACCGCCAGAGACACTTTATTGTACTAGGAGGGACCCAGTGGCAGTGCCGTCGACCAAAAGCGGGCACACCCACCTCTTCAGACAAACAGCACTCTCACGGGTGCTGGCGCCAAGTGGCGATACCACGGCCCCGTGTGGGGAGTTTGGCCATTTAGTGTAAACATGTCGTATGCTGGACAATCAGGTGCAGAAAATTACGAGATTGGAAAAGGCATTCAGAATAGTCCACAGGCAAGACCTTTTCATAGGAAAGCTAGGTGTCAGCCGGGCAAGGTGGGGCAAAAGATTTCGAAATCCAGTTGTGGTTCATTTTAATGAAGGTTAGATCATCTACATTTTGGGTAGCCAGACGAGTCCTTTTTTCTGTTAGTATTGAACCTGCAGCACTGAATACTCTTTCTGATAGGACACTAGCTGCCGGGCAAGCAAGCTCCTGCAATGCATATTCTGCCAATTCTGGCCAGGTGTCTAATTTTGATGCCCAGTAATCAAATGGGAATGACGGTTGAGGGAGAACATCGATAAGGGATGAAAAATAGTTTGTAACCATACTGGACAAATGTTGTCTCCTGTCACTTTGAATTGATGCTGCAGTACCTGTCCTGTCTGCGGTCATAGCAAAATCACTCCACAACCTGGTCAGAAAACCCCTCTGGCCAACGCCACTTCTGATTTCTGCCCCTCTAACTCCTCTGGTCTGCTGGCCCCTGCAGCTCGTGTGAGAACGATCAAGGGCGCTGTGTGCAGGGAATGCCAGAAGCAAACGGTCAACAAGAGTTGATTGTTTGGTTGCTAATATTAGTTCCAAGTTCTCATGTGGCATTATATTTTGCAATTTGCCTTTATAGCGAGGATCAAGGAGGCAGGCCAACCAGTAATCGTCATCGTTCATCATTTTAGTTATGCGTGTGTCCCTTTTGAGGATACGTAAGGCATAATCCGCCATGTGGGCCAAAGTTTCAGTTCTCAAATCTGCGGTTGTGCTTGGTTGAGGGGCAGTTTCAGGCAAATCCACGTCACTTGTGTCCCTCCAAAAACCAGAACCCGGCCTTGCCGCGCCACCAATTTCCAGTGGCCCCGGAAAAGCTTCCTCATTAAAAATATAATCATCCTCATCATCCTCCTCGTCCTCCTCCTCCTCTTCGCCCGCTAACTCGTCCTGTACACTGCCCTGGCCAGACAATGGCTGACTGTCATCAAGGCTTTCCTCTTCCTCAGCTGCAGACGCCTGATCCTTTATGTGCGTCAGACTTTGCATCAGCAGACGCATTAGGGGGATGCTCATGCTTATTATTATTATATTATGTCTGCACTAACCAGCCGTGTGCATTCCTCAAAACACTGAAGGACTTGACACATGTCTTGAATCTTCGACCACTGCACACCTGACAACTCCATGTCTGCCATCCTACTGCCTGCCCGTGTATGTGTATCCTCCCACAAAAACATAACAGCCCGCCTCTGTTCGCACAGTCTCTGAAGCTTGTGCAGTGTTGAGTTCCACCTTGTTGCAACGTCTATGATTAGGCGATGCTGGGGAAGGTTCAAAGAACGCTGATAGGTCTGCATACGGCTGGAGTGTACGGGCGAACGGCGGATATGTGAGCAAAGTCCACGCACTTTGAGGAGCAGGTCGGATAACCCCGGATAACTTTTCAGGAAGCACTGCACCACCAGGTTTAAGGTGTGAGCCAGGCAAGGAAGGTGTTTCAGTTGGGAAAGGGAGATGGCAGCCATGAAATTCCTTCCGTTATCACTCACTACCTTGCCTGCCTCAAGATCTACAGTGCCCAGCCACGACTGCGTTTCTTTCTGCAAGAACTCGGACAGAACTTCCGCGGTGTGTCTGTTGTCGCCCAAACACTTCATAGCCAATACAGCCTGCTGACGTTTGCCAGTAGCTGCCCCATAATGGGAGACCTGGTGTGCAACAGTGGCAGCTGCGGATGGAGTGGTTGTGCGACTGCGGTCTGTGGACGAGCTCTCGCTTCTGCAGGAGGACGAAGAGGAGGAGGAGGGGTGCGAACGGCTACAGCCAACTGTTTCCTAGACCGTGGGCTAGGCAGAACTGTCCCAAACTTGCTGTCCCCTGTGGACCCTGCATCCACCACATTTACCCAGTGTGCCGTGATGGACACGTAACGTCCCTGGCCATGCCTACTGGTCCATGCATCTGTTGTCAGGTGCACCTTTGTGCTCACAGATTGCCTGAGTGCATGGACGATGCGCTCTTTAACATGCTGGTGGAGGGCTGGGATGGCTTTTCTGGAAAAAAAGTGTTGACTGGGTAGCTCGTAGCGTGGTACAGCGTAGTCCATCAGGGCTTTGAAAGCTTCGCTTTCAACTAACCGGTAGGGCATCATCTCTAACGAGATTAGTCTAGCTATGTGTGCGTTCAAACCCTGTGTACGCGGATGCAAGGCTAAGTACTTCCTTTTTCTAACCATAGTCTCATGTAGGGTGAGCTGGACTGGAGAGCTGGAGATCGTGGAACTAGCGGGGGTGCCGGTGGACATGGCAGACTGAGAGACGGTGGGAGATGGTATTGTTGCCGCCGGTGCCCTAGATGCAGTGTTTCCTACTACGAAACTGGTGATTCCCTGACCCTGACTGCTTTGGCCTGGCAAAGAAACCTGCACAGATACTGCAGGTGGTGCGGAAAATGGTGGCCCTACACTGCCGGAAGGGATGTTGCGTTGCTGACTAGCTTCATTGGCCGAGGGTGCTACAACCTTAAGGGACGTTTGGTAGTTAGTCCAGGCTTGCAAATGCATGGTGGTTAAATGTCTATGCATGCAACTTGTATTGAGACTTTTCAGATTCTGTCCTCTGCTTAAGGTAGTTGAACATTTTTGACAGATGACTTTGCGCTGATCAATTGGATGTTGTTTAAAAAAATGCCAGACTGCACTCTTTCTAGCATCGGATACCTTTTCAGGCATTGCAGACTGAGCTTTAACCGGATGGCTACGCTGTCCTCCAACAGGTTTTGGCTTTGCCACGCGTTTTGGGCAAGATACGGGCCCGGCAGATGGAACCTGTTGCGATGTTGATGCCTGCTGCGGCCCCTCCTCCTCCGCTTCAGAACTGCTGCCGCCTGCACCCTGTTCCCCCAATGGCTGCCAATCGGGGTCAAGAACTGGGTCATCTATTACCTCTTCTTATAGCTCGTGTGCAACTTCGTCTGTGTCACCGTGTCGGTCGGTGGTATAGCGTTCGTGATGGGGCAACATAGTCTCATCAGGGTCTGATTCTTGATCATTACCCTGCGAGGGCAATGTTGTGGTCTGAGTCAAAGGACCAGCATAGTAGTCTGGCTGTGGCTGTGCATCAGTGCACTCCATGTCAGATTCAACTTGTAATGGGCATGGACTGTTAACTGCTTCACTTTCTAAGCCAGGGACGGTATGTGTAAAGAGCTCCATGGAGTAACCCGTTGTGTCGCCTGCTGCATTCTTCTCTGTTGTTGTTTTTGCTGAAGAGGACAAGGAAGCGACTTGTCCCTGACCGTGAACATCCACTAACGACACGCTGCTTTGACATTTACCAGTTTCACGAGAGGACGCAAAAGAGCTAGAGGCTGAGTCAGCAAGATAAGCCAAAACTTGCTCTTGCTGCTCCGGCTTTAAAAGCGGTTTTCCTACTCCCAGAAAAGGGAGGGTTCGAGGCCTTGTGTAGCCAGACGACGAACCTGGCTCCACAGCTCCAGACTTAGGTGCAATATTTTTTTCCCACGACCAGCTGATGCTCCACCACTACCACTACCCTCATTACCAGCTGACAATGACCCGGCCACGACCTCTTCCACCAGACTTCCTCATTGTTTTAAAAACGTAAACAAACTAACGGTATTTGTTGCTGTCACACAAATTACATGGTGAGCTATAACTTCAGTATGATTTAGCTACCCCTTTACAGGTGAGTGAGACTACAACGAAAATCAGGCACAATGTTACACACTCTGTTGTTGGTGGCAACAAATGAGAGAGATGCCACACACGCAGGACTGTCACTGAAGCACAAATGTAAATATTAATCTCCCACTGATTTGATTTTTTTTTTTTTTAGGGGAGACTTTAGGAAAAAAAAATAATAGAATAAAATGATTTTTTCAGGAAGAATTTAGAAACCAAATAAAATAAAATGATTTTTTCAGGGAGAATTTAGAAAACAAATAAAACAAAAAAAGGCTTTCTATGGCCCACTGAGTGAGAGATGACGCACACAGGAGTCAGGAGTGGCACACAAGCCCAGAGGCCAATATTTATCTCCCACTGATTGATGTAGTGATTTTTTCAGGTAGATTTTGGAACCCAAATCAAGCTAAAAAAATAATAGGCTTTCTATGGCCCACAATTGGAGAGAGAGAGAGAGAGATGGCACACCCAGGAGTCAAGACTGGCACAAAAGCAGAAAGGGCAATATTAATCTCCCACTGATTTGTTTTTTTTTTTTTTTTTCAGGGAGACTTTATGGAAAAAAAAAATAGAATAAAATGATTTTTTCCGGAAGAATTTAGAAACCAAATAAAATAAAATGATTTTTTCAGGGAGAATTTAGAAAACAAATAAAACAAAAAAAGGCTTTCTATGGCCCACTGAGTGAGAGATGACGCACACAGGAGTCAGGAGTGGCACACAAGCCCAGAGGCCAATATTTATCTCCCACTGATTGATGTAGTGATTTTTTCAGGTAGATTTTGGAACCCAAATCAAGCTAAAAAAATAATAGGCTTTCTATGGCCCACAATTGGAGAGAGAGAGAGAGAGATGGCACACCCAGGAGTCAAGACTGGCACACAAGCAGAAAGGGCAATATTAATCTCCCACTGATTTGTTTTTTTTTTTTTTTTTCAGGAAAACTTTAGGAAAAAAAAATAATAGAATAAAATGATTTTTTCCGGAAGAATTTAGAAACCAAATAAAATAAAATGATTTTTTCAGGGAGAATTTAGAAAACAAATAAAACAAAAAAAGGCTTTCTATGGCCCACTGAGTGAGAGATGACGCACACAGGAGTCAGGAGTGGCACACAAGCCCAGAGGCCAATATTTATCTCCCACTGATTGATGTAGTGATTTTTTCAGGTAGATTTTGGAACCCAAATCAAGCTAAAAAAATAATAGGCTTTCTATGGCCCACAATTGGAGAGAGAGAGAGAGAGATGGCACACCCAGGAGTCAAGACTGGCACAAAAGCAGAAAGGGCAATATTAATCTCCCACTGATTTGTTTTTTTTTTTTTTTTTCAGGGAGACTTTATGGAAAAAAAAAATAGAATAAAATGATTTTTTCCGGAAGAATTTAGAAACCAAATAAAATAAAATGATTTTTTCAGGGAGAATTTAGAAAACAAATAAAACAAAAAAAGGCTTTCTATGGCCCACTGAGTGAGAGATGACGCACACAGGAGTCAGGAGTGGCACACAAGCCCAGAGGCCAATATTTATCTCCCACTGATTGATGTAGTGATTTTTTCAGGTAGATTTTGGAACCCAAATCAAGCTAAAAAAATAATAGGCTTTCTATGGCCCACAATTGGAGAGAGAGAGAGAGAGATGGCACACCCAGGAGTCAAGACTGGCACACAAGCAGAAAGGGCAATATTAATCTCCCACTGATTTGTTTTTTGTTTTTTTTTTCAGGAAAACTTTAGGAAAAAAAAATAATAGAATAAAATGATTTTTTCCGGAAGAATTTAGAAACCAAATAAAATAAAATGATTTTTTCAGGGAGAATTTAGAAAACAAATAAAACAAAAAAAGGCTTTCTATGGCCCACTGAGTGAGAGATGACGCACACAGGAGTCAGGAGTGGCACACAAGCCCAGAGGCCAATATTTATCTCCCACTGATTGATGTAGTGATTTTTTCAGGTAGATTTTGGAACCCAAATCAAGCTAAAAAAATAATAGGCTTTCTATGGCCCACAATTGGAGAGAGAGAGAGAGAGAGATGGCACACCCAGGAGTCAAGACTGGCACACAAGCAGAAAGGGCAATATTAATCTCCCACTGATTTGTTTTTTTTTTTTTTTTTTCAGGGAGACTTTAGGAAAAAAAAAAATAGAATAAAATGATTTTTTCAGGAAGAATTTAGAAACCAAATAAAATAAAATGATTTTTTCAGGGAGAATTTAGAAAACAAATAAAACAAAAAAAGGCTTTCTATGGCCCACTGAGTGAGAGATGACGCACACAGGAGTCAGGAGTGGCACACAAGCCCAGAGGCCAATATTTATCTCCCACTGATTGATGTAGTGATTTTTTCAGGTAGATTTTGGAACCCAAATCAAGCTAAAAAAATAATAGGCTTTCTATGGCCCACAATTGGAGAGAGAGAGAGAGATGGCACACCCAGGAGTCAAGACTGGCACACAAGCAGAAAGGGCAATATTAATCTCCCACCGATTTGTTTTTTTTTTTTTTTTTTTTCAGGGAGACTTTAGGAAAAAAAAAAATAGAATAAAATGATTTTTTCAGGAAGAATTTAGAAACCAAAGAAAATAAAATGATTTTTTCAGGGAGAATTTAGAAAACAAATAAAACAAAAAAAGGCTTTCTATGGCCCACTGAGTGAGAGATGACGCACACAGGAGTCAGGAGTGGCACACAAGCCCAGAGGCCAATATTTATCTCCCACTGATTGATGTAGTGATTTTTTCAGGTAGATTTTGGAACCCAAATCAAGCTAAAAAAATAATAGGCTTTCTATGGCCCACAATTGGAGAGAGAGAGAGAGATGGCACACCCAGGAGTCAAGACTGGCACACAAGCAGAAAGGGCAATATTAATCTCCCACTGATTTGTTTTTTTTTTTTTTTTCAGGGAGACTTTAGGAAAAAAAAATAATAGAATAAAATGATTTTTTCAGGAAGAATTTAGAAACCAAATAAAATAAAATTATTTTTTCAGGGAGAATTTAGAAAACAAATAAAACAAAAAAAAGGCTTTCTATGGCCCACTGAGTGAGAGATGACGCACAGGAGTCAGGAGTGGCACACAAGCCCAGAGGCCAATATTTATCTCCCACTGATTGATGTAGTGATTTTTTCAGGTAGATTTTGGAACCCAAATCAAGCTAAAAAAATAATAGGCTTTCTATGGCCCACAATTGGAGAGAGAGAGAGAGATGGCACACCCAGGAGTCAAGACTGGCACACAAGCAGAAAGGGCAATATTAATCTCCCACTGATTTGTTTTTTTTTTTTTTTCAGGGAGACTTTAGGAAAAAAAAATAATAGAATAAAATGATTTTTTCAGGAAGAATTTAGAAACCAAATAAAATAAAATGATTTTTTCAGGGAGAATTTAGAAAACAAATAAAACAAAAAAAGGCTTTCTATGGCCCACTGAGTGAGAGATGACGCACACAGGAGTCAGGAGTGGCACACAAGCCAAGAGGCCAATATTTATATCCCACTGATTGATGTAGTGATTTTTTCAGGTAGATTTTGGAACCCAAATCAAGCTAAAAAAATAATAGGCTTTCTATGGCCCACAATTGGAGAGAGAGAGAAAGATGGCACACCCAGGAGTCAAGACTGGCACACAAGCAGAAAGGGCAATATTAATCTCCCACTGATTTGTTTTTTTTTTTTTTTCAGGGAGACTTTAGGAAAAAAAAATAATAGAATAAAATGATTTTTTCCGGAAGAATTTAGAAACCAAATAAAATAAAATGATTTTTTCAGGGAGAATTTAGAAAACAAATAAAACAAAAAAAGGCTTTCTATGGCCCACTGAGTGAGAGATGACGCACACAGGAGTCAGGAGTGGCACACAAGCCCAGAGGCCAATATTTATCTCCCACTGATTGATGTAGTGATTTTTTCAGGTAGATTTTGGAACCCAAATCAAGCTAAAAAAATAATAGGCTTTCTATGGCCCACAATTGGAGAGAGAGAGAGAGATGGCACACCCAGGAGTCAAGACTGGCACACAAGCAGAAAGGGCAATATTAATCTCCCACTGATTTGTTTTTTTTTTTTTTTTTCAGGGAGACTTTAGGAAAAAAAAATAATAGAATAAAATGATTTTTTCAGGAAGAATTTAGAAACCAAATAAAATAAAATGATTTTTTTCAGGGAGAATTTAGAAAACAAATAAAACAAAAAAAGGCTTTCTATGGCCCACTGAGTGAGAGATGACGCACACAGGAGTCAGGAGTGGCACACAAGCCCAGAGACCAATATTTATCTCCCACTTTTTTTTTTTTGTTCCAGGGAAAATTTATAAACCCAATAAAAAAAATAATAAATAGGCTTTCTATGGCCCACTATCTGAGAGAGAGAGAGAGATGGCACGCTTAGGACTGGCACACAAGCCCAAAGGCCAATATTAATCTCCCTTTTTTTTTTCAGGGAGAATTTATAAAACCAAAAAAAAAAAAATAAATAGGCTTTCTATGGCCCACTATTTGTGAGAGAGATGGCACGCTCAGGACTGGCACACAAGCCCAGAGGCCAATATTAATCTCCCACTTTTTTATTTTTTTTTCCAGGGAAAATTTATAAACCCAATAAAAAAATAAATAAATAGGCTTTCTATGGCCCACTATCTGAGAGAGAGAGATGGCACGCTTAGGACTGGCACACAAGCCCAAAGGCCAATATTAATCTCCCACTGATTGATTTATTGATTTTTTCAGGTAGAATTTAGAACCCAAATAAAGCAAAAAAAAAAAAAAAGGGCTTTCTATGGCCCACTGAGTGAGTGATGATGCACACAGGAGTCAGGAGTGGCACACAAGCCCTGAGGCCAATATTTTTCTCCCACTGATTGATGTAGTGATTTTTTCAGGTACATTTTAGAACCCAAATCAAGCAAAAAAATAAATAGGCTTTCTATGGCCCACTATTTGTGAGAGAGATGGCACGCTCAGGACTGGCACACAAGCCCAGAGGCCAATATTAATCTCCCACTTTTTTTTTTTTGG
Organism: Ranitomeya imitator; assembly: GCF_032444005.1. Classification (NCBI taxonomy): domain Eukaryota; kingdom Metazoa; phylum Chordata; class Amphibia; order Anura; family Dendrobatidae; genus Ranitomeya; species Ranitomeya imitator. Next base: position 985,829,811 of record NC_091282.1, read on the forward strand.
TTCCAGGGAAAATTTATAAACCCAATAAAAAAAATAATAAATAGGCTTTCTATGGCCCACTATCTGAGAGAGAGAGATGGCACGCTTAGGACTGGCACACAAGCCCAAAGGCCAATATTAATCTCCCACTGATTGATTTATTGATTTTTTCAGGTAGAATTTAGAACCCAAATAAAGCAAAAAAAAAAAAAATGTGCTTTCTATGGCCCACTGAGTGAGTGATGATGCACACAGGAGTCAGGAGTGGCACACAAGCCCTGAGGCCAATATTTTTCTCCCACTGATTGATGTAGTGATTTTTTCAGGTAGATTTTAGAACCAAAATCAAGCAAAAAAATAAATAGGCTTTCTATGGCCCACTGACTGAGAGATGGCACACACAGGAGTCAAGAGTAGCACACAAGCCCTGAGGCCAATATTTTTCTCCCACTGATTGATGTAGTGATTTTTTCAGGTAGATTTTATAACCCAAATCAAGCAAAAAAATAAATAGGCTTTCTATGGCCCACTGAGTGAGAGATGGCACACACAGGGATGGCACTCTAGCAGAAATGTCAATCTTAATCTCCCACAAAAAAAAAAAAAAAAAAAACAGGGAGTGTCCTTCAATTACTATCTCCCTGCAGTAATCTCAGCCAGGTATGGCAGGCAGCAATAAGGAGTGGACTGATGCACAAATTAAATAAAAAGTGTATACAAACAAAAAAGATAGCTGTGCAGAAAGGAAGGAACAAGAGGATTTGTGCTTTGAAAAAAGCAGTTGGTTTGCACAGCGGCGTACACACAGCAATGCAGCTATCAGGGAGCCTTCTAGGGCAGCCCAATGAGCTACAGCGCTGAGGGGAAAAGAAAAAAAAAAATGTAGCTTCCACTGTCCCTGCACACCGAAGGTGGTGTTGGGCAGTGGAAATCGCTACAGCACAAGCGGTTTGGTGGTTAATGGACCCTGCCTAACGCTATCCCTGCTTCTGACGAAGCGGCAGCAACCTCTCCCTAAGCTCAGATCAGCAGCAGTAACATGGCGGTCGGCGGGAACGCCCCTTTATAGCCCCTGTGATGCCGCAGACAGCAAGCCAATCACTGCAATGCCCTTCTCTAAGATGGTGGGGACCAGGACCTATGTCATCACGCTGCCCACACTCTGCGTTTACCTTCATTGGCTGAGAAATGGCGCTTTTCGCGTCATTGAAACGCGACTTTGGCGCGAAAGTCGCGTACCGCATGGCCGACCCCGCACAGGGGTCGGATCGGGTTTCATGAAACCCGACTTTGCCAAAAGTCGGCGACTTTTGAAAATGAACGACCCGTTTCGCTCAACCCTAGTAATAACTCCTGGTCAAAACTATTTAGTCTATGTATTCTAAAATATATAGCCCCTGTGAGACAGTGACCCCTGTTACAGCTAGGGGGCGCTGTTTGTTCTTCCCAGAATGCACACAGAGGCAAAGTGAGGCCATGAGGGGGCGTTACAGTCGCAGGTGTGGCTGTGATTACAATTGTTAAAAGCCCTGTAGTATAGAGAGGTTTTAGAATTGAGTCTGAGGAGTCTCAGGTGTGTGAGGGCCAGAGTGATGCCTAACAACCCACAGCACACACAGTGGTGCTGCTGTCCATGATGAGTGGTCACGGATGTGGACAGGTCTTGTGCCTGGAGGTAGACTGTCCTGTCCCCGAAGGAAGAACCAGCGTGTGTCACAGCTGCAGACAGGAGGATGTCAAGGTCTGTGTACAGCTATGAGTAGAGACTGTGATACAGCAGTGCAGGACACCCATGGAACTAGTCCAAGGAGGACTAGCATGTGTAGTGACTGCAATATAAAGGATGTTGTTATGAACTGGTGTGAACTGAACACTGAAGTGATGTGCATTTAAGTTATATGCTTGGAACCTTTTCTGTGTGAAGATAATGCATTAATGAGACTTTTATGTTTGAACTTTGTGGGTCACTGCCTCTTCACTGCTTACACTCCAAAAAGGCCAAGTAACCAGTAGCTTAATTCACCTTGAATAATCTCTCTTGTCTTATCCCCTTTTGTTTATGCATTTTCAGTTCTCATTTCACAAAGATATAAAGTGACCTCTGGGAACAGTAAAGCAGAAAAATCAGTTAAGCAATAGGGACAGTTTGTGCCCTTGATTAAAAATAATTCTAAAAAATAACAGATAATTGTAACTCTGAAAATCTGTGCACACAGAGGGTTTTTTTTTGCGACTGTCAAAAACAATGCGATTTTGAGGCAGAAACTGCTTCAGAAAACACTCCTTTTCTGGGCATTTGTTGTCCTGCAGCATTTTGTTAGTATTAGGGCTGGCTGTCAGTCAGTTACAGCTGCCGTTCATTATGTATTGAGCGGTGACTGAAGCTGACCCCGCCACACCCCTTTGACTGAACGTCAGAGGCTGCCAGGAGGAATAAAGTTAATTTCTTACCAGCAGCCAGGCATCTGCACGTCTTCGGAATGCAACTAACTTGATATGCTGTGACCTGGAGATACGGTATCTATATCATGTACTGTTATTCAGAATGACAAGATTGACAGTAGTGTGAGAAGCCTTTCTTACATAAGCTTTATTAAGAGCAAGCAAAAAAAACCCCATCTTTATGCTGTAGGGCAATGGTGCATGCATGGGCATATTCAAAATGTGCATGCCCCAAAACAGCATGTCATAGGAACAGAGAGACCAGACTCTAACATGGGTAAATACCATATATGTGCACTAATTGGCACATATGTCACTGAGCTATTGGGAATTCTAGAGCATTCTAGAACAGACTCTAACAACAAAAAAGGCCACATGGTCTTGAGATCTGCCATGAATTGGACAGCCTGGAGTTAAAGAATGGGCAGCTAATGAGGAAAGACAGAGTTTCTCATTACTGAGATAGGAGATGGCAGTTGCTATGTATATGGGGGGAGGGGGAGGGAGGAGCTAGAGACAGAGCTTTCCCTCCCCTCCCCCTCCCATCTAGTAGCAGCGGCCATCTCCTATATCAGTAATGGGACAGTCTGTCCTCACTGAATACAGATTTGACTTCAAAATTGAGAATTTTGATGACATCTGATCAATTCTGGCAGCGAAATAAGCAGATATTCTGCAAAATAAATTTTACAAGCTTTATTGTTTTCATGTGTACTATTGATTTATGAAATAAAAACGAATATGATGGTTACTCTTTAACCCCTTTACCCCCAAGGGTGGTTTGCACGTTAATGACCGGGCCAATTTTTACAATTCTGACCACTGTCCCTTTATGAGGTTATAACTCTGGAACGCTTCAACGGATCGTGGCGATTCTGACAGTTTTCTCGTGACATATTGTACTTCATGATAGTGGTAAAATTTCTTCGATATAACTTGTGTTTATTTGTGAAAAAAATGGAAATTTGGCGAAAATTTTGAAAATTTTGTAATTTTCCAACTTTGAATTTTTATGCCCTTAAATCACAGAGATATGTCATGTAAAATAATTAATAAGTAACATTTCCCACATGTCTACTTTACATCAGCAAAATTTTGGAACCAAAAATTTTTTTTATTAGGGACTTATAAGGGTTAAAAGTTGACCAGCAATTTCTCATTTTTACAACACCAATATTTTTTAGGGACCACATCACATGTGAAGTCATTTTGAGGGGTCTATATGATAGAAAATAACCAAGTGTGACACCATTCTAAAAACTGCACCCCTCAAGGTGCTCAAAACCATATTCAAGAAGTTTATTAACCCTTCAGGTGTTTTACAGGAATTTTTGGAATGTTTTTAAAAAAAATTAACTTTTTTTCCCACAAAAATGTTTTTTTAGACCCAAAATTTTTATTTTCCCAAGGGTAAGAGAAGAAATTGGACCCCAATAGTTGTTGTGCCATTTGTTCTGAGTACGCCGACACCCCACATGTGGGGGTAAACCACTGTTTGGGTGCATGGCAGAGCTTGGAAGGGAAGGAGCGCCATTTCACTTTTCAATGCAAAATTGACTGGAATTGAGATGGGACTCCATGTCACGTTTGGAGAGCCCCTGATGGGCCTAAACATTGAAACCCCCCACAAGTGACACTATTTTGGAAAGTAGACCCCCTAAGGAACTCATCTAGCTGTGTTTTGACAGCTTTGAACCCCCAAGTGTTTCACTACAGTTTATAATGCGGAGCCGTGAAAATAAAAATTATTTTTTTCACAAAAATTAATTTTAGCCTCCAGTTTTGTATTTTCCCAAGGGTAACAGGAGAAATTCGACCCCAAAAGTTGTTATCCAATTTGTCCTGAGTACGCGGATACCCCATATGTGGGGGGGAACCACTGTTTGTGCGCATGGCAGAGCTCGGAAGGGAAGGAGCGCCATTTGGAATGCAGACTTAGATGGATTGGTCTGCAGGCATCACGTTGCATTTGCAAAGCCCCTGATGCACCTAAACAGTAGAAACCCCCCAGAAGTGACACCATTTTGGAAAGTAGACCCCCTAAGGAACTTATCTAGATGTGTTTTGACAGCTTTGAACCCCCAAGTGTTTTACTACAATTTATAACGTAGAGTCGTGAAAATAAAAATTTATTTTTTTCCCACAAAAATGTTTTTTTAGACCCAAAATTTTTATTTACCCAAGGGTAACAAGAGAAATTGGACCCCAATATTTGTTGTCCGATTTGTTCTGAGTACGATGATACCCCATATGTTGGGGTAAACCCCTGTTTGGGCGCACGGGAGAGCTCGGAAGGGAAGGACCACTGTTTTACTTTTTCAACGCAGAATTGGCTGGAATTGGGATCGGACGCCATGTCGTGTTTGGAGAGCCCTGATGTGCCTAAACAGTGGAAACCCCCAATTCTAACTGAAACCCTAACCCCAACACACCCCTAACCCTAATCCCAACCGTAAATGTAACCCTAACCCTAACTTTTGCTCCAACCCTAACCCTAACTTTAGCCCCAACCCTAATGGGAAAATGGAAATAAATTACTTTTTTTACATTTTTTTTTATGTTTCCCTAACTAAGGGGGTGATGAAGGGGGGGTTTGATTTACTTTTATAGCGGGTTTTTTAGCGGATTTTTATGATTGACAGCCGTCACACACTAAAAGACGCTTTTTATTGCAAAAAATATTTTTTGCGTTACCACATTTTGAGACCTATAATTTTTCCATATTTTGGTCCACAGAGTCATGTGAGGTCTTGTTTTTTGCGGGACGAGTTGATGTTTTTATTAGTAACATTTTCGGGCACGTGACATTTTTTGATCGCTTTTTATTCTGATTTTTGTGAGGCAGAATGACCAAAAACCAGCTATTCATGAATTTCTTTTGGGGGGTGCATTTATACCGTTCCGCATTTGGTAAAATGGATAAAGCAGTTTAATTCTTCGGGTCAGTATGTTTACAGCGATACCTCATAAATATCTTTTTTTATGTTTTGGCGCTTTTTATACGATAAAAACTATTTTATAGAAAAAATAATAATTTTTGCATCGCTTTATTCTGAGGACTATAACGTTTTTATTTTTTCGTTGATGATGCTGTATGGTGGCTCGTTTTTTGCAGGACAAGATGACGTTTTCAGCGGTACCATGGTTATTTATATCTTTTTGATTGCGTGTTATTCCACTTTTTGTTCGGCGGTATGATAATAAAGCGTTGTTTTTTGCCTCTTTTTTACGGTGTTCACTGAAGGGGTTAACTGGTGGGAGAGTTTTATAGGTCGGGTCGTTACGGACGCGGCGATACTAAATATGTGTACTTTTATTGTTTTTTTTATTTAGATAAAGAAATGTATTTATGGGAACAATATATATATTTTTTTCTTTATTTAGGAATTTTTTTTTTTTTTACACATCTAAAATTTTTTTTTTTACTTTGTCCCAGGGGGGACATCACTGTATAGTGACAGATCGCTGATCTGACACTTTGCAGAGCACTGTGTCAGATCAGCGATCTGGCTTGCCCTGCTGCTTGGTTACCAAAGCCTGCTCTGGACCCGGAAGTACTCCCTGCAGGACCCGGAAGTAGCCCCGCGGCCATTTTGGATCCAGGGCCTGCATGGAGGAGACGTTCGGTACAAGGTGAGCACATCGCCTTGTACCGATCGTCGCAGGGAGCCCCCTCCCTGCGCGATGCTTCCCTATGCCCCGAAACACTGCGATCATGTCTGTGACCGCTCCTGGCACATAGTGCCGGATGTCAGCTGCGATAGTCAGCTGACACCCGGCCGCGATCGGCCACGCTCCCCCCGTGAGCGCGGCCGATCGCGCTGGATGTACTATTCAGTCCTTGGGAATTAGGGCCCACCCCACATGGACGGAATAGTACATCCAATGTCAAAAAGGGGTTAAGGAATTACTTTAAAGATGTGAAATAATCACTTGTTTAGGATGATTGCTGCTAAATAACAAAATATTATTGCTACTGCTAGATTAATCAAAATACAATTCAAGATTGGCATTGAGTGGATAAATAGAGGTATCAGGAAATTGTAGTGTGTTATGTGAGCCAGTAAGATTAAATTTGTATCTCGGACAAGACTTTATTAATAAAATATAGGGAAAGCCTAACATGAACAACATATAAGGAAAGCCTAAATGCGGTACATGGACCAGAAATTAGAAACTCCCTTGGGGAGGAGTATAGATTGCCACATGCATCATCAGCCCATGGTATGTAATACTTACAGATTTTTTTCAGATGCGCCCTTAATTAAATTAATTGGCACGCTGTATATGTCTATCTATCTATCTCTCTCTATCTCTCTCTAGATTATATATATATATATATATATATATATATAATCTAGAGAGAGAGAGAGAAACAAAAAGCTTTTTCTTTACATGTGTGGATTTGTCCCAATCCGTTTTCCGCGTGAACTGTAACCACAGATTGGATGTATTCCTGTTTCTTCAAAGCGGTAAGCTGGCTTTGCCAAAAACTTATATATTTATATTAGTGCAGAGCAAAAATTGGGACACACCTTCTCATTTAAAGATTTTTCTGTATTTTCATGACTATGAAAATTGTAAATTCACACTGAAGGCATCAATACTATGAATTAACACATGTGGAATTATATACTTAACAAAAAAGTGTGAAACAACTGAAAAAATGCCAAGAGTGTGCAAAGCAGTCATCAAAGCAAGAGGTGGCTACTTTGAAGAACCTAGAATATAAGACATATTTTCAGTTGTTTCACACTTTTTTGTTAAGCATATAATTCCACATGTGGTAATTCATAGTTTTGATGCCTTCAGCGTGAATGTACAATTTTCATAGTCATGAAAATACAGAAAAATCTTAAAATGAGAACGTGTGTCCAAACTTTTGGTCTGTACTGTATATATATATATATATATTTATATATATAGGGATAGCCCCCCCTAGCATTATCACCATGCCTCCTGATGAAGATTGGCGAAACGTACATTGGGGTGCTTGTTTCATGAGATAACATGGACATATTGAGCTAAGTATGTTAGTCATTTACTGCTAAGTTTAATGGTTGGGTCTGGCAGTTCTGATTATCTAATTTTGGGCATTTACTCATTTGATTACCATATATACTCGAATATAAGCTGACCCGAAGATAAGCCGAGGCACCTAATTTTGCCTTGGAAAACTGGGTAAGCTTATTGACTCGCATATAAGCCGGTTATACATTGTCCCCTCATCCCCATCCTGCTGTGTTTGGCTCCCCCATCCTGTCCTGGTTTATGGCTCCCCTGTTTTTTCCTGGTATGTGTGGCTCTCCCATCCTGTCCTGCTATGTGTGGCAACCCCCTGTCCTGACCTGGTATGTGTGGCTCCCCCTGTTGCATGCATGGCTCGGCTCCCCCGGTCATTGTATGCATGACTCATCCCCCCGTCCCATCGTTGTAAGCATGGCTCACCCCCTCCCGTCCTACTCACCCTCCTCGCGCTATCCCTGCATCTCCGTTGTCCCAGCGCGGCAGCTCTCTCCTGTGCTGTGCGGTCACATGGTAATGAATATGCGCTCCACACCTATGGGAGTGGAGACGCGTGCATATTCATTACCTTAACACTAGAAGTCGCAGAGAGGGGTCATTTAACATTTCTACCTTTTGGAACCCTTGGAGCTCGAAATTTCTGGGACTTCTAGTGTTAATGAGCGGTATCATGTGACCGCTCAGCACAGGAAGAGCTGCTGGTGCTGGAACAACAGAGATGCAGGCACGAGATGCAGCAACGGCGCGAGAAGGGTGAGCAGGGGTGTATTAAGGGTAGCCAGGGCCCCGGGCCGTTCAGACACTGTGGACCCCCCCCCGGTCATGTGATGGGGGTCATGTGACGGGGTCATGTGACGGGGGTCATGACATACCTGAACCAGATTATTCCAGAAAAATGGCTGGGCCCTACTTTACTGTAACCTATTAAATATTTGTTAAAATATGCAATACAATTTAGGTATATTTTGATATATTTTTCAATTTTTAAAATGACCAATATCACATACAAGGAACAAATACCACCGCACCATGACCAGACCACAAATTACAACCACAGTGATCGAATAATATCACATACAAGGAACAAATACCACCGCACCATGACCAGACCACAAATTACAACCACAGTGATCGAATAATATCACATACAAGGAACAAATACCACCGCACCACAATAATAATAATCTTTATGTATATAGCGCCAACATATTCCGCAGCGCGTTACAGTTTAACAGTTTACCAAACAGAGACAAAGGTATGCAAAACAAAACGGGATCACCAACACAATGAAATGCTAAATAACAATTAGTTTATTGAGAACACACAAAGCACATTTTAAAAACATTTAAAAGGCCTCCACCACATAGGTAGAGGTGGCGGGTCCACACTACAGGTTAACAGACAGCAATATATTATACAAAAAGTGCACTGGTGGGTCTTTATACATCAACAATAGTCCTTAATCACAGTTCTAACATATATTAGGTCAGAGGACCATATATAATAATTCAAATGGATACACATGCCACACAGTATCTCAATATACACAACAGGAGCAAATTAAATAGCCAACATAGGCCTAACAGGCTATAGTACACAAAAATGGTCTAGAGAGGAGGCTCAGCAATGTGAAAAATATATAAGGTTGCCTCCTAACAACTGTACCATAATCTCCAATCACCCATTGTCGGATATAGACCACCAATAGTATGCAAAATATTGCTATAACACCTACAGCCGCTTAACTAAATGTATAGAGTAAACTCCAGCTATAAGCCCTGCAGGGTATCTCACCAAATAGACCTGTTAGCTCTCTGTTGTGCTGGGCATAATGTGTCCCTAAGACCCCATCAGTGTCCTGGACCAACGCGTGTCGACGCACTAAGCGTCTTCCTCAGGGTCAGAGCATACACTCGTTTTGTGTCCCCCATATTTTATACACTAAACCTTAATGAACAACACATACCAGGTGTAGGCACAGGTGGCGAACATCAGGCCGCATGTCAGCGTTCCTGGTGGTTACCGGCGTCAATACCGGAAGTCAAAAACCAGAAGTGAGGTATCGTAGTGGCTTCTGCCTCTGGGACTCGATGTCTGAGGATCTAGACTTCAGCGCCGTCCACGCATGCGTAGAAGCATCTTGGGCTAGTGCCTGTAGCTGCTGGGGACTGATGGCGATACAGAGACACTGTAAGTGACATCTGACCATTTCTCTTGTTCTTACTGCGCTGCTGGTATTTCTACTAATAAGGAACGGTATTTCCCTACTTACAGCTGTATTTTGGTAATTCTAAGCTGCCATGTACTAGGTAGGCGCCGTTTTTTAGATGCTTCACTTCAGTGTTGACTGCGCATGCGCATAAAAGGTTTGGGGGCCGGTGTCTGCACCTATCTATGACAAATTGCCGTGAGAAACAGAGGTGCGGCACTATGCTCTGTGCCGGTTGAATAATATATTAATACCTGTATAGTGGGTAAAACTATTGCGCAATAGTGGAAGCGCTTGCATCTGCGCGTGATGTCACCGCTCTGCTTTCCGGCCGCTGTGCTCACAGTCAGAGCAGAGAAGCACAGCGCAGGGGGACAGACAGCGGTAGGTAAGTATGTAGCGGTTGTTTTTTTTACTTTAACGATGGTAACCAGGGTAAACATCGGGTTACTAAGCGCGGCCCTGCGCTTAGTAACCCGATGTTTACCCTGGTTACCAGCGAAGACATCGCTGAATCCGTGTCACACACGCCGATTCAGCGATGTCAGCGGGAGAGCCAGCGACGAAACAAAGTTCTGGACTTTCTTCCACGACCAGCGACATCACAGCAGGGGCCTGATCGCTGCTGCCTGTCACACTGGACGATATCGCTAGCCAGGACGCTGCAACATCACGGATCGCTAGCGATATCGTCTAGTGTGACGGTACCTTAACAGGTCTATTTGGTGAGATACCCTGCAGGGCTTATAGCTGGAGTTTACTCTATATACTTAGTTAAGCCTATGCAAGCGGCTGTAGGTGTTATAGCAATATTTTGCATACTATTGGTGGTCTATATCCGACAATGGGTGATTGGAGATTATGGTACAGTTGTTAGGAGGCAACCTTATATATTTTTCACATTGCTGAGCCTCCTCTCTAGACCATTTTTGTGTACTATAGCCTGTTAGGCCTATTCTGGCTATTTAATTTGCTCCTGTTGTGTATATTGAGATACTGTGTGGCATGTGTATCCATTTGAATTATTATATATGGTCATCTGACCTAATATATGTTAGAACTGTGATTAAGGACTATTGTTGATGTATAAAGACCCACCAGTGTACTTTTTGTATAATATATTGCTGTCTGTTAACCTGTAGTGTGGACCCGCCACCTCTACCTATGTGGTGGAGGCCTTTTAAATGTTTTTAAAATGTGCTTTGTGTGTTCTCAATAAACTAATTGTTATTTAGCATTTCATTGTGTTGGTGATCTTGTTTTGTTTTGCATACCTTTGTCTCTGTTTGGTATATGTTATATGAGTATGCAATAGGTGATCCCATTTCTTTATATTGGATGGTGCCCGCTCTAACATTTATTGTCTGGATACAGTTTAACAGTTTCAAACACAACAGTCATAAGTAACAACATTAATAATACAATAATTAAAGCAAAATAAAACGACCCTGCTCGTGAGTGTTTACAATCTACAATGAGGTGGGGGAGATACAAAGTACAGGTGTGTATTTACAATGGTGTATTTACAATGATGGTCCAGCCATCTTCAGGGGGTGGGGGATAGATGAAGATAGTGAATGGGCTACACACACACAAACATAACATGACTTGATTACTGAATGCTCTGAACAAATGTGTTTTGAGCGAGCGCCTAAAACTATGCAAATTGTGGATGGTCCTAATATCTTGGGGTAGAGCATTCCACAGGATTGGCGCAGCGCGGGAGAAGTCTTGGAGTCAGGAGTGGGAGGTACGGATTAGTGCAGAGGTTAGTCGAAAGTCATTTGCAGAGCGCAGTGGTCGGCTAGGCCAATAGACCGAAATGAGGGAGGAGATGTATGGGGGTGCCGCACTGTGGAGAGCTTTGTGGGTGAGAACAAGTACTATGAATTGTATCCTGTAATGAATGGGCAGCCAGTGTAAGGACTGGCGAAGAGTGGTACATCTGAGTAATGACTAGCCAGATGGACGACCCTGGCAGCTGCATTAAGGATAGACTGGAGAGGGGAAAGTCGAGTAAGGGGGAGGCCAATTAGTAGAGCATTACAGTAGTCCAGGCGGGAGTGGATCAGGGCGACAGTGAGGGTTTTTGTTGTTTCCATGGTGAGAAAAGGGCGGATTCTAAAGATGTTCTTTAGGTGTAAGCTGCACGAGCGGGCAAGAGATTGTATATGGGAGGTGAAGGAGAGATCGGAGTCAAACATAGCACCCAGACAGCGCGGGGTGTTATTATGGTGCCACCCACGGAGAGGGAAATGTCAGATTTAGGGAGGTTAGTAGATGGCGGGAGCAGAAGAAGTTCAGTTTTGGAAAGGTTGAGTTTCAGATAGAGAGCGAACATGATGTTGGAGACTGCAGACAGACAGTCAGTGGCGTTCTGTAGTACAGCGGGGGTAAGGTCAGGGGAGGATGTGTATAGTTGTGTGTCATAGGTATAAAGATGGTACTGAAAACCAAAGCTGCTGATGGTCTGTCCAATTGGGGCCGTGTAGAGAGAGAAGAGAAGGGGGCCAAGAACTGAGCCCTGAGGTACCCCGACAGTGAGAGGAAGAGGAGATGAAGTGGAGCCAGAGAACAGAACACTGAAGGAGCGGTCAGAAAGATAAGAGGAGAGCCAGGAGAGAGCAGTGTCCTTAATGCCAAGTGACTGGAGCCTAGAGAGTAGGAGAGGGTGGTCAACAGTGTCGAAAGGTCGAGAAGAATGAGCAGAGAGTAGTCACCGTTACGTTTTGCTGTCAGAAGGCCATTGGTCACTTTGAGTGCAGTTTCTGTCGAATGTAGGGGGCGGAAACCGGACTGTGAAGGGTCTAGGAGGGAGTGAGTGGAGAGGTAACGGGTAAGGCGGGAGTATAACAGTCGCTCCAAGAGTTTTGAGATAAAGGGGAGATTGGAGACTGGTCTGTGGTTGTTTGTGCAGGATGGGTCGAGGGTGGGTTTCTTTAGTAATGGAGTAACGATAGAGTGTTTGAAGGAGGAGGGGAACTGTTATGACCTGGTGGTAAGGACAATAATGGACCTGGTGGTTAAGAGCAACTCGAAACAGCCTAAGAAACTAGCTAGCCCTAGAGATAGAAAAATAAAGCCTACCTTGCCTCGGAGAAATTCCCCAAAGGAAAAGGTAGCCCCCCACATATAATGACTGTGAGTAAAGATGAAAATTACAAACACAGAGATGAAATAGATTTAGCAAAGTGAGACCCGACTTACTGAACAGACAGAGGATAGGAAAGGTAACTTTGCGGTCAGCACAAAAAACTACAAAAAGACCACGCAGAGGGCGCAAAAAGACCCTCCACACTGACTCACGGTGCGGAGGCGAACTCAGCCAAAGGCAAAAAGGACACCCAATCATCCTGATCAGCAGAAACAAAGCATCTCAGATATGTTTCCAAAGTCTGATTAGTTCGTTCGGTTTGGCCATTTGTCTGAGGATGGAAAGCTGAGGAAAAAGACGAATCAATGCCCATCCTAGCACAAAAGGCTCGCCAAAACATCAAAACAAACTGGGAACCTCTGTCCAAAACGATGTTCTCTGGAATGCCATGTAAACGAACCACATGCTGGAAAAACAATGGCACCAAATCAGAGGAGGAAGGCAATTTAGACAAGGGTACCAAATGGACCATCTTAGAGAAGCGATCACAAACCACCCAAATGACCGACATCTTTTGAGAGACAGGGAGATCCGAAATAAAATCCATAGAGATATGCGTCCAGGGCCTCTTCGGGACCGGCAAGGGCAAAAGCAACCCACTGGCACGAGAACAGCAGGGCTTAGCCCGAGCACAAGTCCCACAGGACTGCACAAAAGAACGCACATCCCACGACAAAGACGGCCACCAAAAGGATCTAGCCACCAAATCTCTGGTACCAAAGATTCCAGGATGACCAGCCAACACCAAACAATGAACCTCAGAGATAACTCTACTAGTCCATTTATCAGGGACAAACAGTTTCTCCGCTGGGCAACGGTCAGGTCTATCAGCCTGAAATTTTTGCAGCACCCGCCGCAAATCAGGGGAGATGGCAGAAAAAATTACCCCCTCTTTGAGAATACCCGCCGGCTCAGGAACACCCGGAGAGTCGGGCACAAAACTCCTTGACAGGGCATCAGTCTTCACATTCTAAGAGCCTGGAAGGTACGAAACCACAAAATCAAAACGGGAGAAAAATAGCGACCAACGAGCCTGTCTAGGATTCAACCGTTTGAAAGACTCGGAATAAGTCAAATTCTTGTGATCCGTCAAGACCACCACGCGATGCTTGGCTCCTTCAAGCCAATGACGCCACTCCTCGAATGCCCACTTCATGGCCAACAACTCTCGATTGCCAACATCATAATTGCGCTCAGCAGGCGAAAACTTTCTAGAAAAGAAGGTACATGGTTTCATCACCGAGCCATCAGAACTTCTTTGCGACAAAACAGCCCCTGCTCCAATCTCAGAAGCATCAACCTCGACCTGAAACGGAAGCGAAACATCTGGCTGGCACAACACAGGGGCAGAAGAAAAACGACGCTTCAACTCCTGAAAAGCTTCCACAGCCGCAGAAGACCAATTGACCACATCATCACCCTTCTTGGTCAAATCAATCAACGGTTTAGCAACACTAGAAAAATTACTGATGAAGCGACGATAAAAATTAGCAAAGCCCAGGAACTTTTGCAGACTCTTCACAGATGTCGGCTGAGTCCAATCATAAATGGCCTGAACTTTAACAGGGTCCATCTCGATAGTAGAAGAGGAAAAAATGAAACCCAAAAATGAAACCTTCTGAACTCCAAAGAGACACTTTGACCCCTTCACAAACAAAGAATTCGCACGAAGGACCTGGAACACCATTCTGACCTGCTTCACGTGAGACTCCCAATCATCCGAGAAGACCAAAATATCATCCAAATATACAATCAGAAATTTATCCAGGTACTCTCGGAAGATGTCATGCATAAAGGACTGAAATACTGATGGAGCATTGGAAAGCCCGAATGGCATAACCAGGTACTCAAAATGGCCCTCGGGCGTATTAAATGCTGTTTTCCATTCATCGCCCTGTTTAATACGCACAAGATTATACGCACCACGAAGATCTATCTTGGTGAACCAACTAGCCCCCTTAATCCGAGCAAATAAATCCGACAGCAGCGGAAATGGGTACTGAAATTTGACTGTGATCTTATTAAGAAGGCGGTAATCAATACAAGGTCTCAAAGAACCATCCTTCTTGGCCACAAAAAAGAACCCTGCTCCCAATGGTGACGACGACGGGCGAATATGACCCTTCTCCAAGGATTCCTTTACATAACTCCGCATAGCGGCGTGCTCTGGCACAGATAAATTGAACAGTCGGTCCTTAGGAAACTTACTACCAGGAATCAAATTGATAGCACAATCGCAATCCCTATGAGGAGGTAGGGCACTGGATTTGGGCTCATCAAATACATCCCGGTAATCCGACAAAAACTCCGGGACTTCAGAAGGGGTGGATGACGAAATAGACAAAAATGGAACATCACCATGTACCCCCTGACAACCCCAGCTGGACACAGACATAGATTTCCAATCCAATACTGGATTATGGACCTGTAGCCATGGCAACCCCAAAACGACCACATCATGCAGATTATGCAACACCAAAAAGCGAATATCCTCCTGATGTGCAGGAGCAATGCACATGGTCAATTGGGTCCAGTACTGAGGCTTATTCTTGGCCAAAGGCGTAGCATCAATTCCTCTCAATGGAATAGGATACTGCAAGGGCTCCAAGAAAAAACCACAGCGCCTAGCAAACTCCAAGTCCATCAAATTCAGGGCAGCGCCTGAATCCACAAATGCCATAACAGAATAGGATGACGAAGAGCAAATCAGAGTAACGGACAAAAGAAATTTCGACTGTACCGTACCAATGGTAGCAGACCTAGCGAAATGCTTAGTGCGCTTAGGACAATTGGAGATAGCATGAGTGGAATCACCACAGTAAAAACACAGCCCATTCCGACGTCTGTGTTCTTGCCGTTCAGCTCTGGTCAAAGTCCTATCACATTGCATAGGCTCAGGTCTATGCTCAGATAATACCGCCAAATGGTGCACAGCTTTACGCTCACGCAAGCATCGATCGATCTGAATTGCCAAAGACATAGACTCATTCAGACCAGCAGGCATGGGAAATCCCACCATGACATCCTTAAGGGCTTCAGAGAGACCCTTTCTGAAAATTGCTGCCAGGGCACATTCATTCCACTGAGTGAGTATAGACCACTTCCTAAACTTCTGACAATATATTTCTACCTCATCCTGACCCTGACACAGAGCCAGCAAGATTTTCTCTGCCTGATCCACTGAATTAGGTTCATCATAAAGCAATCCGAGCGCCAGAAAAAACGCATCAACATCACGCAATGCCGGATCTCCTGGCGCAAGGGAAAATGCCCAGTCTTGAGGGTCGCCACGTAACAAAGAAATAATGATTTTCACTTGTTGAACAGGGTCACCTGAGGAGCGAGGTTTCAAAGCAAGAAACAATTTACAATTATTTTTGAAATTCAGAAACTTAGATCTATCCCTGTATCCTGAACCACCCAGAGGTAAAGGGGAAAAGAGAGACAAAACACACTGCAAAGAAAAAAAAATGGTCTCAGAACTTCTCTTATCCCTCTATTGAGATGCATTAATACTTTGGGCCACCTGTACTGTTATGACCTGGTGGTAAGGACAATAATGGACCTGGTGGTTAAGAGCACACGGAGTGACCTGATAGTTACTAATAATATAGGACGAGCTCTGAGACGTGGGAACTCTGCTGACCGTAATCCCTAATCCTGTCACACACACTAGAAATAGCCGTGGATTGCTCCTAACGCTCCCTATGCAACTCGACACAGCCTAAGAAACTAGCTAGCCCTAGAGATAGAAAAATAAAGCCTACCTTGCCTCAGAGAAATTCCCCAAAGGAAAAGGCAGCCCCCCACATATAATGACTGTGAGTAAAGATGAAAATTACAAACACATAGATGAAATAGATTTAGCAAAGTGAGGCCCGACTTACTGAACAGACAGAGGATAGGAAAGGTAACTTTGCGGTCAGCACAAAAAACTACAAAAAGACCACGCAGAGGGCGCAAAAAGACCCTCCGCACCGACTCACGGTGCGGAGGCGCTCCCTCTGCGTCCCAGAGCTTCCAGCAAGCAAGACAAAATTCAAAATAGCAAGCTGGACAGAAAAATAGCAAACCAGAGAAAAACAAGCAGGAACTTAGCTTCTGCTGGGAAGACAGGTCACAAGAACGATCCAGGAGAGAACTAGACCAATACTGGAACATTGACAGGTGGCATGGAGCAATGATCTAAGTGGAGTTAAATAGAGCAGCCAGCTAACGAATTAACCTCGTCACCTGTGGAAGGAAACTCAGAAGCCGCAGCTCCACTCACAACCACCAGAGGAGGCCCATGGACAGAACCAGCCGAAGTACCATTCATGAGCACAGGAGGGAGCTTGACAACAGAATTCACAACAGGGAACATGCCAGAGGAGAGGGAGAGATTAAAGATTGTAGTTAGGTGAGTTGTGACGACTGTAGAGAGAGACTGGAGGAGATGTGAGGGAATGGGGTCGGTGGTGCATGTAGTCGGACGAGAAGAGGAGAGGAGCCTGGAGACTTCTTATTCTGTGATGGGATCGAATGTGGAGAGTGAGCTAGGGGAAATGCAGGGAGGGATGGGAGTCACTGAACTTGGTGATTGGAAGCGGATTTCCTGACAGATATTGTCTATTTTCTCTATAAAGTGGGAGACAAGTTCATCAGCACAAATGTCTGTGATAGGGGCTTGTGCTTTTGGCCTGAGGAGGGAGTGAAAGGTGTCAAAGTTTCTTGGGGTTATTGGATAGTGAGGAGATCAGGGTGGTGAAGTAGGTCTGTTTGGCGAGGTGAAGGGCAGAATTATAGGTCCTTAAAGGGGTTGTCCACTACTTTCAGTTAACCCCCCAATGTACCCCCCGGGGCCCCTAATGAATTGTGCAATTACCTTCCGTTGCCGTTTTCGCCTGTGAGCGGCGCTATTCTGGCTGCTGAGTCCGGGTCACATGACCCCCAGGCTGCAGCCACCGCTCATTTCCGCCGATGTCACGTCAATTTCCAGACTCTGGAAATTGACGTGACGTCAGTAGCAGGCGTGACCAGCCCCCACAGTCAGCAGTCACTCATCAAGAGTGACTGGGCTGTGGGCGGTGCTGGGGGCTGCCTGCGGGGCTGTGCTGGGGGCAGGCGGGGCTGTGTGTGCTCAGTGCTGGGATCTGCGGGCGGGCAGGGCTGTGCTGCGGTCACTGGGGGTTTGCATGCCGGCGCCGGTATTTGCAGACCGGTGCCGGTGTCTGCGGGTCGGTGCTGGGGGTCTGCGTGCCAGCACCGGTGCCCGCGGGCCGGCGCCGGTGTTTGCGGACCAGCGCTGGTGTCTGCGTGCCAGCGCCGGTATGTGCGGACCGGTGTCTGCCTGCCGGCGCCGGTATGTGCGTGCCGGTGCTGGGGTCCGCTGCGGGGGGTGGTTGTGTGTGTGTGTGCAGGCATCGTCCGATGGGACTACAAGTCCCATCGGGCTCTGCCTGCTACACTGACAGTGAGTGACACATTAGCCAATGATGGGACAGACCGATGGGACTACAGGTCCCATCAGGCTCTGCCTGCTACACTGACAGTGAGTGACACATTAGCCAATGATGGGACAGTAGTGTCCATGCGACGACATGCACCATGCGACAACATGCACCGTGTGCCGACATGCACCATGCGACGACATGCACCATGCGACATGCACCATGTGACGACATGCACCATGCAACATGCTACATGCACCATGCGACGACATGCACCTCGCGACGACATGCGACATGCACCATGCGACAACATGCACCATGTGACGACATGCGACATGCACCATGCGACAACATGCTATATGCACCATGCGACGACATGCACCATGCGACGACATGCGACATACAGTACATACATACATACATGCTACAGACATACAGTACATATAACATAGAGTACAAACTCACCATCACTTGTCACTTTGTTCCCCAAAGCCATTGTCACCTGTAAAAAATATTAAAATAATAAACAAACACTATACTCCCTACTCCCTGTCCGCAGAAATCCAATTAAAACGAGTGTCCCATGACGATCTCCCGTGGAGAGCAGGAGCATCAGCTGATGCGACCGCTCTCCGGGGGCTCCAGGAACACAATGATGGAAGGTATCCTTCCATCATGTATTCCTCACAAGGTATTCCTACGCCCCTGTGAGAAAATAGTCCCTAGTCTTACTATTGGCATTGCTGGGTGAGACATTTTCCCACACAGCAAATGCCATAAAGTGAGACCAGTGAACTAGAGTAACCTCAGTGATGCACTGCAGGAGCCATTGTCTTTTGTCAATGTGTCACTGAGGGTCCTATAGAGGAGTGACATCACCTGATGTCACTGTTCTATAGGGGAGATCGTCGTGGGACACTCGTTATTAATTGGACTACGGCGGAAAGGTAGTATACGGTTTATTATTTAACTTTTTTTGCAGGCGCTGAAGTATGGTAAGTATGGTTAAATGAAGAATATTAAAATACTTTTTTCCAAATGTGTGTGTTTTATTAACCCTTTCTTACTATTGGATTAATAATGGATAGGCATCTTATTGACGCCTCTCCGTTAGGGTTGAGCGACCTTTACTTTTATAGGATCGGGTCGGGTTTCACGAAACCCGACTTTTTCAAAAGTCGGGTCGAGTGAATTCGGCCGATCCTATAAAAAAGTCGGGGTCGGGGTCGGCCGAAACCTGAAACCCAATGCAGTGCATTGGGTTTCCATGGTTCCCAGGGTCTGAAGGAGCGGAAACTCTCCTTCAGGCCCTGCGATCCATATTTTAGTGTAAAATAAAGAATTAAAATAAAAAATATCGCAATACTTACCCTCTGACGCGCCCTGGTACTAACCGGGAACCTTCCTTCCTTAGAATCAGCCTTCCAGGACCTTGCGGTGACGTCGCGGTGACGTCGCGGCTTGTGATTGGCCGCGCGGCCGCCCATGTGACCGCTCGCGCGACCAATCACAAGCCGCGACGTCACCGCGACGTCACCGAAGGTCCTGGAAGGGCTGATTCTTAGGAAGGAAGGCTGCCGGAAAGAAGCAGGGCGCGTCCGAGGGTGAGTATATTCCTATTAGGTATATACTCACCCTCGGACGCGCCCTGCTTCTTTCCGGCAGCCTTCCTTCCTAAGAATCAGCCCTTCCAGGACCTTCGGTGACGTCGCGGCTTGTGATTGGTCGCGCGAGCGGTCACATGGGCGGCCGCGCGGCCAATAACAAGCCGCGACGTCACCGCGACGTCACCGCAAGGTCCTGGAAGGCTGATTCTAAGGAAGGAAGGTTCCCGGTTAGTACCAGGGCGCGTCAGAGGGTAAGTATTGCGATATTTTTTATTTTAATTCTTTATTTTACACTTAAATCTGAATTCCGATACCAATTCCCGATATCTTAAACATATCAGGAATCGGTATCGGAATTCCGATTCTAGATTCAAAAGATCGCCGATTTCATGGCCGACCCCACACAGGGGTCGGGTCGGGTTTCATGAAACCCGACCTTGCCAAAAGTCGGCGACTTTTGAAGATTTTCGACCCGTTTCGCTCAACCCTACTCTCCGTTATTAACCCGGCTTAATGTCACCTTACAATAGCAAGGTGACATTAACCCCTTATTACGCCATATCCCACCGCTACTCGGGAGTGGGAAGAGAGGGGCTAAGTGCCGGAATTGGTATAGTATATTGGCGTAGTAGTATATAGCACAGCCCGTGAAATAGTATACAGCACAGCCCGGGTCGTAGTATATACAGCACAGCCCTCGTAGTAGTATACACAGCACAGCCCACACAGTGGTATATACACAGCACAGCCCACACAGTGGTATATACACAGCACAGCCCACACAGTGGTATATACACAGCACAGCCCACACAGTGGTATATACACAGCACAGCCCACACAGTGATATATACACAGCACAGCCCACACAGTGATATATACACAGCACAGCCCACACAGTGGTATATACACAGTCCACACAGTGGTATATACACAGCACAGCCCACACAGTGGTATATACAGCACAACCCACATCTCATCCCCCCGATAATGGCTCCACAGTCCTCACCTTGCCTCTTGCCCGCGCTGCTCCTGGCTCCTGTCTCGGCGGCAGTCTGCCCGGGACACAGCAGGTGTGCGATGATATGTCATCGCGCACCCGCAGTGTCAGAGGCAGAGCGGGGAATGATGGGAGAGGGAGCGTCAGCGGACGCTCTCTCCTCCATCATTGCATTGTCATAGACGCCAGTATAGTTGAATGCGGCGGCGGCGGCACTGGCGGGAGTAAGGGGGAAAGAGTGCAGCGGCCCACTACTGGCACCGGCCCTTCTGGCATTTGCCAGAAGTGCCCGATGGCCAGTCCGGCCCTGGTCACCGCCCACACACTTCCCTCCTCCTGAACTGCAGCGTTTCTCGGACCCACATCCGCAGCAAAACTGCAGATATTTTTAACATCTCAATGAAAGTCTAAGGCTGCTTTCACACATCAGGTTTTTGGTTTCAGGCACAATCCGGCAAATTTGCTAAAAAACGGATCCGGTGTAAATAGTGAAAAAACGGATGCAAACTGATGCACCGGATCCGTTTTTTTTAGCTGGATCTGGCTCTATGTACTGCGCATGTTTTTTGAGTTCCTGGGCATGGAGAGAGAGAGAGAGAGAGCATGTTTTTTGAGTTCCTGGGCATGGAGAGAGAGAGAGAGATATTCTGGGCATGCTCAGTGTGTTAAAAACGGATTCAGTCGTTCCATGTGTTTATTGACGGAAACGTCCCTTCAGGCTTTTTTGCCGGACACAAAAAACGTTGCAGGAGACGTTTTTTGTATCCGGCAAAAAAGCCTGAAGGGACGGATCCGGCACAAAACGGATGAAACGCATGTCCTTCAGGCACAATCCGGCAGTAATACAACTCTATGGGGAAAAAACGGATCAGGCATCAGAAAAAAACTGATCCAGATTGTGCCTGAAACTGCCGGATTGTGCTTGAAACCAAAAACCTGATGTGTGAAAGCAGCCTAAGGCCGAAGTCACACTACAGCGAGATACGGCCGAGTCTCGCAGGTTAAAACCAAGGTCTGGCACCGGCACTCCAGAGCGGAGCGTGCGGCTCCATGTATTGCTATGCGGCCGCACGCTTCGCTCCAGAGTGCCGGTGCCAGAGCTTGGTTTTAACCTGCGAGACTCGGCCGTATCTCGCTGTGTGTGATCCTGGCCTAAGGGTGCAGAAATCCTGCAGTTCGGCACAAAAGAAGTGACATGCTGCGGAGAAAAAAAAAGCTGCGTTTCGGTGCGGCCTTTTCCGCAGCATGTGCTCAACAAGTCTGCGGCTCCCATAGACTTACATTGGTTGTGCACTTCACTGCGGATTTGATGCAATTCCGTGCGGCAAAAAACGCTGCAGATCTGCAATCAAATCCGCAACGTGTGCACACAGCCTTAGCATTTAGTGAACCTAGCAAAAAGCCAAGTAAAAAACAAGTGTGGGATTGCACTTTTTTTGCAATTTTATCGCACTTTGAATTTTTTTCACATTTTCTGTTACACGACATGCTAAAACCAATGGTGTCGTTCAAAAGATAAGCCTCACATGGCCATGTTGACGGAAACATTATGGCTCTGGAAAGAAGGGGAGCAATAAACGAAAAAAGCTCCAGGGGTGAAGGGGTTTAGAAACATGGATATGGACATATCTATGGAAATAGATATATAGATCTATAGATACTGTATATCTGTATGTATCTATCTATCCCATATCTATCTAATTCTATCTATCTGTCTGTCTGTGTCTATCTATCTATCTATCTATCTATCTATCTATCTATCTATCATCTATCTATCTAATATCTATCTATCTAATATCTATCTATCTATTTATCTATCTAATATCTATCTTTCTATCTATTTATCTATCTATCATCTATCTATCTATCTATCTATCTATCTATCTATCTATCTATCTAATATCTATCTATTTATCTATCCCATATCTATCTATCTATCTACCTATCTATTTATCTATCTATCTAATATCTATCTATCTATTTATCTATCTATCATCTATCTATCTAATATCTATCTATCTATTTATCTATCCCATATCTATCTATCTATCTATCTATCTATCTATCTATCTATCTATCTATCTATCTATCTATCTAATATCTATCTATCCCATATCTATCTAATATCGATCTATCTATCTAATATCTAATATCTATCCATCTATCTATCTATCTTAGCAAAAAAAAAAACGAGTTCTCCTCACCTGACCAGCGCTCCAGGCGGCGAGCTCTCTCCAGCACCGCGCACTTGCCAGCGACTGACAATGATGTCAGACGCCGGCGACGTGTGCGCTGCGCCTGCAGCCGACTTTAGCTGCCAGCCTCCAATTGGCTGGCGGCTATTGTTAACTATTGATGTGCGGGCGCGCGCCCGCACGTCAATAGGTGAAACCGCTGCAGCGCCGGTAGGGGCCCGGTGAGCAGATGAGATGGGGCCCGATGCGGGCCCCCTCTCTGCCCACAAGGCCCATAAATGATATGCCAGTCAGGGCATGGGCAGTAATGCCCTGATGGCGGCGGGCAATTTGTGCGATAGCCCAGGGCCCCCCCACACCACTGGGCCCTGGGCTACCGCCCAGATTGACCCTCTTATAATCCGCCCCTGGTGGCTACTGTTATATACTGCGTGGCCAGTATTGCATGGGCTGTGTTATATACTGCGTGTGCTGTGCTATATACTACGTGGGGTGTGTTATATACTATGTGGCCTGTGTTATCTACTGCGTGGCTGCTATATACTACTTGGGCAGTGTTATATACTACGTGGGCAGTGTTATATACTGTGTGGCTGTGTTATATACTGCGTGGGCTGTGGTATATATTACGTGGGCTGTGTTATATACTGCGTGGGCTGTGCTATATACTACGTGGGCTGTGTTATATACTGCGTGGCTGCTATATACTACATGAGCTGTGTTTATACTGCGTAGCCACTGTTATATACTGCGTGGCCACTGTTATATACTGCGTGGCCTGTATTATATACTGCATGGGCTGTGTTATATACTGCATGGGCTGTGTTATATACCGCGTGGGCTGTGATATATACTGTGTGGGCTGTGTTATATACTGCGTGGGCTCTGCTATCTATATATATAATTGCCTAAGGGTTTTTCCGTCTGTCTGTCTGTCTGTCTTTCTGTCTGTCTGTCCTGGAAATCCCGGCTCTCTGATTGGTCGAGGCCGCCATGCCTCGACCAATCAGCAACGGGCACAGCGACGATGATGTCATAAAGGACGTAGAAATCCCGCGTCTGATTGGTCGAGGCCGCCAGGCCTCGACCAATCAGCAACGGGCACAGCGACGATGATGTCATAAAGGATGTAGACATCTCACGATTCTGATTCAGCGACGGGCACAGTATCGACGTAGATGTTATAATGGTTGCCATGGCGACGATGATGTCATAAAGGTTGCCTCGACCAATCAGCAACGGGCACAGTCTGCCGCGAATTCTGGAATCATCATTGTCCATATACTACGGGGACATGCATATTCTAGAATACCCGATGCGTTAGAATCGGGCCACAATCTAGTATATTATGTGGGCTGTGTTATATACTATGTAGCTGTGTTATATACCGTACTATGTGGCTGCTATATACATACATACATACATACATACATACATATTCTAGAATACCCAATGCGCTAGAATCAGGCCACCATCTAGTGTATATATCTTCTATATATATAATTGTCTAAGGGTTTTTCCGTCATTCTGTCTTTCTGTCTTTCTGTCTGTCTGTCTGTCTGTCCTGGAAATCCCGCGTCTCTGATTGGTCGAGGCTGCCAGGCCTCGACCAATCAGCTACGGGCACAGCGACGATGATGTCATAAAGGACGTAGACATCTCACGTTTCTGATTCAGCGACGGGCACAGTATCGACGTAGATGTCATAATGGTTGCCATGGCGACGATGATGTCATAAAGGTTGCCTCGACCAATCAGCGACGGGCAGAGTGTGCCGCAAATTCTGGAATCATCATTGTCCATATACTACGGGGACATGCATATTCTAGAATACCCGATGCGTTAGAATCGGGCCACAATCTAGTATATATATATATATATATATATAATATATACAGTGGGGCAAAAAAGTATTTAGTCAGTCAGCAATAGTGCAAGTTCCATCACTTAAAAAGATGAGAGGCGTCTGTAATTTACATCATAGGTAGACCTCAACTATGGGAGACAAACTGAGAAAAAAAAATCCAGAAAATCACATTGTCTGTTTTTTTAACATTTTATTTGCATATTATGGTGGAAAATAAGTATTTGGTCAGAAACAAAATTTCATCTCAATACTTTGTAATATATTCTTTGTTGGCAATGACAGAGGTCAAACGTTTTCTGTAAGTCTTCACAAGGTTGCCACATACTGTAGTTGGTATGTTGGCCCATTCCTCCATGCAGATCTCCTCTAGAGCAGTGATGTTTTTGGCTTTTCGCTTGGCAACACGGACTTTCAACTCCCTCCAAAGGTTTTCTATAGGGTTGAGATCTGGAGACTGGCTAGGCCACTCCAGGACCTTGAAATGCTTCTTACGAAGCCACTCCTTCGTTGCCCTGGCAGTGTGCTTTGGATCATTGTCATGTTGAAAGACCCAGCCACGTTTCATCTTCAATGCCCTTGCTGATGGAAGGAGGTTTGCACTCAAAATCTCACGATACATGGCCCCATTCATTCTTTCATGTACCCGGATCAGTCGTCCTGGCCCCTTTGCAGAGAAACAGCCCCAAAGCATGATGTTTCCACCACCATGCTTTACAGTAGGTATGGTGTTTGATGGATGCAACTCAGTATTCTTTTTCCTCCAAACACGACAAGTTGTGTTTCTACCAAACAGTTCCAGTTTGGTTTCATCAGACCATAGGACATTCTCCCAAAACTCCCCTGGATCAACCAAATGCTCTCTAGCAAACTTCAGACGGGCCCGGACATGTACTGGCTTAAGCAGTGGGACACGTCTGGCACTGCAGGATCTGAGTCCATGGTGGCGTAGTGTGTTACTTATGGTAGGCCTTGTTACATTGGTCCCAGCTCTCTGCAGGTCATTCACTAGGTCCCCCCGCGTGGTTCTGGGATTTTTGCTCACCGTTCTTGTGATCATTCTGACCCCACGGGGTGGGATTTTGCGTGGAGCCCCAGATCGAGGGAGATTATCAGTGGTCTTGTATGTCTTCCATTTTCTAATTATTGCTCCCACTGTTGATTTCTTCACTCCAAGCTGGTTGGCTATTGCAGATTCAGTCTTCCCAGCCTGGTGCTGGGCTACAATTTTGTTTCTGGTGTCCTTTGACAGCTCTTTGGTCTTCACCATAGTGGAGTTTGGAGTCAGACTGTTTGAGGGTGTGCACAGGTGTCTTTTTATACTGATAACAAGTTTAAACAGGTGCCATTACTACAGGTAATGAGTGGAGGAAAGAGGAGACTCTTAAAGAAGAAGTTACAGGTCTGTGAGAGCCAGAAATCTTGATTGTTTGTTTCTGACCAAATACTTATTTTCCACTATAATATGCAAATAAAATGTTAAAAAAACAGACAATGTGATTTTCTGGATTTTTTTTTCTCAGTTTGTTTCCCATAGTTGAGGTCTACCTATGATGTAAATTACAGACGCCTCTCATCTTTTTAAGTGGTGGAACTTGCACTATTGCTGACTGACTAAATACTTTTTTGCCCCACTGTATGTGTGTATAGAACAAGAGAGATATATAGATATATATTGTTTACCACTATCAATTCTGAAAAACAATGGATCTTTGTGCAGATTGTTTGTGAGAAATCCTTTGTAAGCTGCTCAGTCTTTAGGGGTAGGGAGCATCAACATGAACAGCTCAGGTGCAGGGAAAGTGTCTATTTTATGTCAAAGGCCTGCCTTCCTGTCACAGAGTTTATTTGAGGCTTATGTGACACGGAACAGCAGCTGCAAAACAAAATGAATATGAGCCCTAGAACAGTCTTGTTTAGACGTGCAGATAATAGGAATGAAACTGGCACTGCTCAACTAGAGTGCTCTGTGCACAAATTCTACAAGAAAGCACATGTTGTCTGAACTACTGAGTTGTAACCCACTACCAGGGCCGTGACAAGGTACTTTGGTGCCCTGGGCAGATGACGCTGATGGTGATTCCCCCCCACATGAACCCTCAGCCCCATGTACAGGAATGGGTCAGAGATTAAGATAAAAGGACCCCTAATGCACCCCCTTTTCCCCTCCGATGGATCAGGCTCTGATGAACTCTTTCACTAGAACTGTTACATGTTTCACCAAAAAAAAAACAGCAAAAGTAAAAAAAATGTGGTTTACTTTAGAGGTGAGGCTCAACAGGGAGTGTTTTCAAAATTACATGTGGATTCATTCATTGCTTGCAGACCATTTACACGATACCAGGTAAAAATAGCAATATTCATCCCTGACGTCCTGTATTTTAAATATCAAACCCAAGGACAGTCATGGAAACTAATATTTATTAACCATAATGAGGACCGTTTGGTTTCAATTAAGGTGTGCATTTGGTGGATACCCCAATGGAAGCTAAACAGACCCCATTATAAAGAGATACGTATGATGCTTTTTATATCCGTCATCCAAAGGTACCTTCACACTGAACAACTTTCCAACGAGAACGACAGCGATCCGTGACGTTGCAGCGTCCTGGATAGCGATCTCGTTGTGTTTGACACGCAGCAGCGATCAGGATCCTGCTGTGACATCGCTGGTCGTTGCTGAAAGTCTGGAACTTTATTTGGTCGTCAGGTCGGCGTGATTCGTCATGTTTGACAGCAAAAGCAACGATGCCTGCAATGGTTTTCCATGGAGCGAACAACCAGCGAGAACGATAAGTACATCACTGGATCGCTCCTGCATCGTTCAGCTGTAACAGTGTTTGACGTCTCTATAGCGACCTAAACAGCGACGCTGCAGCGATCGGCATCGTTGTCTATATCGCTGCAGCGTCGCTTAATGTGATGGTACCTTAACAACTACAGCTTGCAATAAAACTGATGCTGGTTCCATATTCCTGTATGGATAGTGGTTCTGGTGACGTATTCATGTACTGATAGTGGTCCTGGTCTTGCATTCCTGTACTGATAGCAGGGCCGGTGTCAGCACCCGGGCAAGTGCCGTGGCCCTGAGCAGGGGGCCCACTCTCTGTTGGAGACACCGGCGCTCTATTTGGGGCCTGTGCCAGTGCCAGCGCCCGCGAGTGGGCCCCCTGGTTGATCAGGATCCCGGCACTTGCGATACTTACCTCTCCCCGCTACACCACTTCGGCATCTTCTGCGTGTCCTGACTGTAACATTCAGGCCAGAGGGCGCGATGATGTCAGGTCTGTGTGTCCTCTGCCTAAACAGTCACTGTGCAGAGAGCCGGAAGATGGTGACACGGTGGAGTGGGGAGAGTCCGAAGCAGAGCAGCGACCAGCAAACGGAGGTGAGTATTTCTTTTTTTTAAGTTTGAAGCAATATATGGAGCCCATCATACAATGGAGCATCATACTTGGGGCCCATTATACACTGGAGCATCATATATGGGGCCCATCATACAGTGGAGCGTCATATAAGGGCCCATCATACACTGGAGCAACAAATATAGGGCCCATTATACACTGGAGCATCATATATGGGCCTATTATACACTGGAGTATGATATATGAGTCTCATTATATATGGAGCATTATATGGGCCTATCATACACTGGAGCATCATATATGGGGCCCATCATATACTGGAGCATCGTATGGGGTCAATTATATATGGAGCACCATATGGGGCCGTATCTGTGCATCATTAATTATTGTATGTGTTAAAGGAGCCCACTGAGACTCTTTCGCCTGGGGCCCATGAAAACCTCGAGCCGGCCCTGACTGATGGTGTTTATGTTGAAATCTTCATGTAGTGATGGTTGTTCTGGTGCTGTATTTATGTACTATTGATAGCTCTGGTGATGTATTCATATAGTTATGATGGTTCTGGTGCTTTATTCATCACCAGAACCATCATCATCAGTACTGTCTGCTACACACATGGTCAAAATTGTTGGTACCCCTCGTTGAATGACAGAAAAACCCACAATGGTCACAGAAATAACTTGAATCTGATAACCATCCCCTGTTGTAATGTCCCCATAGTCTGCTCCTTATGTCCCCATAACAAGCCCCTCTTGTGATGTCACCACAGCTGATCTTATGTCCTCATAGCCTTATTTCCCCACAGTCAGCCCCTCTTGGAATGTCCCCATAGCCAGCTCCTTATGCCCCCAAAGCCAGCTCCTTATGCCCAAGAAGCCAGCCCCTTTTGGAATTTTCCCACAGGCCCTAGTTATAATAGCCTCTGTTCATTAGGAAAATAATAGAATAAAAATAAAAAAAAATTATATATAACTAGTCCAGGCTCCCTGTCCAGCACAGGTCTGTCTCCTCTTCCAAATGGTGCTGCATTGGGCTGCACAGTGACGTCAATGCATCACCATGTCTGACATGCTCTGCGTGCACGGCAGTTCTAGGCATAGCAGCGAGCTGACTACAGCTCCTCTGCTCCTGTCCCAGGTGGTGCCATCAACAATTGTATTCGCGACTTATATGTTGTGAATTCTGCTCTTGGGCTCCCTCCAGTGGTTATGAGTGGTAGTGCTGCTGTCTTTGGAGCGCAGCATTTATCAGGTGTGTCCACTTATTGCAATTTGGACTGGGCTATTTAGTCTTGCTTGATCCTTTAGTCAGTGCAAGTTGTCCATTGTTTTTGGAGGATTCACATCCCTACCTGGTCTCTCCTGTTTTGCTGTTCTTTTCAACAAAGATGAGTTCTGCCTTTGTTTTTGCTGTCCACATGCTGTGGGCCTTATAGTTCAGTGCATTTTCATGTTTTGTCTTGTCCTGCTTTGTCTGTGTAGGGATTTTTTGCAGCCAAGCTGTATCTCTGGAGATGCAGATATACCCTCCATGTCTTTAGTCAGATGTGGAGATTTGTATTTTCTGTGGTGGATATTTTCTAGTGCTTTAATACTGACTGCATAGTACTCTGTCTTATTCTTTCTTTTTAGCTAGAAAGGCCTCATTTACTAAATCCTGATTTCAGTCTGCGTATGTCATTTCCCTCTCCTCTCACAGTCAATATTTGTGGGGGGCTGTCTATCCTTTGGGGATTTTCTCTGAGGCAAGATAGTTTTCCCGTTTCTATCTTTAGGGGAAGTTAGTCCTTAGGCTGTGTCGAGGTGTCTAGGGAGTGTTAGGTACATCCCACGGCTACTTCTAGTTGCGTTGCTAGGTTCAGGGTCTGCGGTCAGTACAGGTACCACCTTCTCCCGAGTACGTCTCATGCTGCTCCTAGGCCATCAGATCATAACACTTATAGAAGCAAATGCAATGGAGTGTGGGAAAGGAGTGATGGCTGGGGCGCAGGCAGAGAGAGGTGAGTGGTGTAAGTGACCGACATTGCTCCCTATGTGCTCGCGTCCTGGCCATCACTATGTTGAAATCCAGCGACATGATGAAGGTGACGGGTGGCAGCAGGCATTCAACAATGTGAGGGTTTCTTTTTTCCTCCGAAATGTGCTCCCCTCTGATAGGCAGGAGGTAGCATCCTAGGCAGGTGCCTCCCCCTCGCCACGACCCTGTCCACTACTAAAATCACCATTAAATCTTACTATGACATTACAGTTACAATAAAAATTATTAAATACCTTTTGTCTGCTTCTGACAGCATTTCTGAGAAATATTAGCCCATTCCTCATGGACAATGACCTACAGTACATTAATAATTTTGGGTTTGCATGCTGCAACCGCCTTCTTCAAATCCCAGCAAAGATTTCTAATTTGTTCAATTCAGGTAATTGCAATGGCCACTCCAGAATCTTCCAGGAATTTTTCTGAAACCAAATCCTGTTGGAATTTGTGGTATGTTTGGGATAAGTTGTCGAGCTGGATGGTGCCATGACACCTCAGCTTCTGCTTCCTCACAGAAGGCATGATGTTTTATTCTAGGATTTCCTGATTCTTGATTGAATCTATCTCATCTTGACCTGCTGCAGGTTTCCAGTGCCAGCAGAAACAAAGCACCACAGACCATCAACAAATCATCATCGTGGACAAAGCCAGAAGGGCTAAATCCTGGGTCATTTGAAATATGGATGTCTATGGATTTTAATTAATTTTGAAGCAAAGTTTATTTATGGATGCCCATAATAAACTAATTTTCCTGTTTTAGGCTTATTTTCAGCACCATTTAGAAAAGAGGAACAAACATATTAACATAAATAGAAGTCTATGCGTTCCTGCTTCAAATGGAAGTAGAGGGGCCCCACTGTCCCACGCAAGAGAAATGTACTAAATCTTCAGAAGCAGGGACTGGGGAAACTGTATGTAGTCGGGCAAAAAAATGCTTAAGAGACAGGAAACAAAAAGTTGTAATTGATACATTCTCTGAATAGGATGTAGCATGGTGCGGGGTGGTAGCCATGGGCGAGGTACAGTTATATGAAAAAGTTTGGGCACCCCTATTAATCTTAAGCTTAATGTTTTATAAAAATTGTTTTTTTTTGCAACAGCTATTTGAATTTCATATATCTAATAACTGTTGGACACAGTAATGTTTCTGCCTTAAAATGAGGTTTATTGTACTAACAGAAAATGTGCAATCTGCATTCAAACAAAATTTGACAGGTGCATAAGTATGGGCACCCCACCAGAAAAGTGACATTAATATTTAGTAGATCCTCCTTTTGCAAAAATAACAGCCTCTAGTCGCTTCCTGTAGCTTTTAATGAGTTCCTGGATCCTGGATGAAGGTATTTTTGACCATTCCTCTTTACAAAACAATTCCAGTTCAGTTAAGTTTGATGGTCGCCGAGCATGGACAGCCCTCTTCAAATGATCCCACAGATGTTCAATGATATTCAGGTCTGGGGACTGGGATGGCCATTCCAGAACAGTGTAATTGTTCCTCTGCATGAATGCCTGAGTAGATTTGAAGCGGTGTTTTGGATCATTGTCTTGCTGAAAGATCCATCCCCTGCGTAACTTCAACTTTGTCACTGATTCATGAACATTATTGTAAGAATCTGCTGGTACTGAGAGGAATCCATGCGTCCCTCAACTTTAACAAGATTCCCGGTGCCGGCATTGGCCATACAGCCCAAAAGCATGATGGAACCTCCACCAAATTTTACTGTGGGTAGCAAGTGTTTTTCTTGGAATGCTGTGTTTTTTGGCCGCTGTGCATAACGCCTTTTTGTATAACCAAACAACTCAATCTTGGTTTCATCAGTCCACAGGACCTTCTTCCAAAAAGAAATTGGCTTCTCCAAATGTGTTTTTGCATAGCTCAGCCGACTCTGTTTGTGGCGTGCTTGCAGAAACGACTGCTTTCGCATCACTCTCCCATACTGCTTCTCCTTGTGCAAAGTGCGTTGTATAGTTGACCGATGCACAGTGACACCATCTGCAGCAAGTTGATGCTGCAGCTCTCTGGAGGTGGTCTGAGGATTGTCCTTGCCTGATCTCACCATTCTTCTTCTCTGCCTTTCTGATGTTTTCTTGGCCTGCCACTTCTGGCCTTAACAAGAACTGTACCTGTGTTCTTCCATTTCCTTACTATGTTCCTCACAGTGGAAATTGACAGGTTAAATCTCTGAGATAGCTTTTTGTATCCTTCCCCTGAACAACTATGTTGAATAATCTTTGTTTTCAGATCATTAGACAGTTGTTTTGAGGAGCCCATGATGCCACTCTTCAGAGGAGATTCAAACAGGAGAACAACTTGCAAGTGGCCACTTTAAGTAGCTTTTCTCATGATTGCATACACCTGGCTATGAAGTTCAAAGCTCAATGAGGTTAGAAAACCAAAAAAAGTGCTTTAGTAAGTCAGTAAAAAGTAGGTAGGAGTATTTAAAACAAGAAAATGATAAGGGTGCCCATACTTATGCACCTGTCAAATTTTGTTTGAATGCAGATTGCACATTTTCTATTAGTACAATAAAACTCATTTCAAGGCAGAAACATTACTGTGTCCAACAGTTATTAGATATATGAAACTGAAAAGCTGTTGCAAAAAAAACAATTTTTATAAAACATTAAGCTTAAGATTAATAGGGGTGCCCAAACTTTTTCATATAACTGTATTCATCTTTCACTCCCCAGCAAACTACACGAAGATGGAGGTCCTTGCTTGGTGTGTTGACTTTGTCTATAGCGGTGTTAGGCAGGCCATGTGGTGCCTGTGACTTCAGCTGGCCAGAACCAGATGTTGAGAGGTTCAATGAGGGACACCACCAGTCAGCGGTAAACACTTTTTTAATGAACAGTAACTTGGTGGGAATAATGTACAATATATAGCTGGTGCATATTTTCATAAACCTCCTTACAACATAGAGGATCTTCACACACGGTCTCTCTACCTCTTCCAGGCTTACTTGCTTCTGTCCCCAAACTCATCTGTCTTCACCACAATCCAGCACAGTACTACAGTTAAGTAAGTCAGAGTCCTGCAGTTACACATCCTTTTACACCCTATGAAAGCTAATTCTCTACTATGGCCTTTACTTAGCTTCTCTGCTTGCTGACACTTAGGAACTACTACTCAGGGCACTCTATTTGTCTGACATTTCCTAGTCTTGTCTTGGCCCATTACCTCTCTGAATTATAAACTTAGGACAGCACTGCTAGGCGTCTTGTCCCAATACCTGTCTCCAGTCCATCACTATGTTGTTTTGTCGCTTTTTCTCGTCTTTACTCTGGATCTCGTTATCCACTGCTTTGGTCTCCACTCACGACTGGGAAACCAATATCACCCTGCTTTGATAACTAGTCAGACTTTCTCTGCTTTTAGTGCAGGCTGAGCTCTATCTAACTTCCTTACAAGAAACTGTCTCTGTCCCTTCACGTTAGCCCCTCCCACTCTGGACTAGTCCCAGCTAATAACTCTAACTCTCCCTACTGTTGGTCAGAACGCAACACTGTTTCTAATAATGTATGTCACACTACACACTATATATTACAGCAGTATGCATGTCTTCAAAGGGGAACATGTGCAGTGCTGGTTTTAGACAAAATGGAGCCCTGGGCAAAAGTTTAAAATGGGGCCCCTAATGCTAATGTGATGCCCCAGGGTCCTGGTCATCACAGTGACATTGCTTTCCTCATGGGGAGAGTGATGTTACACTTGGAAGCGATGAAGGATATCTCTTTATCAGGTAACCACAATGCACACAACATGTTTACACTCCAGACCAGAAGGGGGTGCACACACCCTATTTATGGGTGGCTTCCCTATATAAATTTTGATTTAGAGAGAAAGTAGAGAGTTCCTGTCAGACAGTAAGACAGTTAGTTACAGAGAAGAGGGCAGACCGACATAGAGTGTCAGAAGGTCTGAAGGGGCCCGGTAGTCCGAAGTACTACAACCGCTGGAGAAAGAAACATACAAAAGAAAAGAACATCGTTCAGTGTGCATGCAGGAGAGCAAAGCACAGGAGAGGGACATCAGGGGAGGATAGCTGCGAATGAACTATTTCCCCTCTGAAGCGCAGATAACTGGTAGCCGGAACACCAAGGTTGTAAGGGACTATAAGACTTACAACAGAGACCGGCAGGACAGCTGAACTGCAAGTTACCTGTCTGCCCTAATACCCAGCAGGCACAGTGACACAGAGCTCGGGCCATGATAGAGACCCTGTATAAAGGCTCGAGTCACCTGTCATACGGGTTTGTGTCCTATCCTATATGGGGGACAGAGAGAAGAACTATGAGGACCTTATCAGGAGCCATAGGCAGTAAGGGACTACTGTTGTGAATTCTGTTGTTGAACTCCCTCCTGTGGTCGTGAATGGTACTTCGGCGAGTTCTGTCCATGGACTCCCTCTGGTGGCTGTGAGTGAAGCTGCTGCTTCTAAGGTTCCTTACACAGGTGACGTGGTTTGTCCTTTGGTTGGCTGCTCTATTTAACTCCACTTTGATCGTTACTCCTTGCCAGCTGTCAATGTTCCTGTGCTGGTTCAGTTCGCTCTTGGATCTTTATGGAGACCTGTCTCTTCCTGCAAGAAGCTAAGTCCCCGTTTGTTATTTTCTGTTCATGGTTTTCTAGTCCAGCCTGCTTTCATGATTTTGTCTTGCTAGCTGGAAGCTCTGGGATGCAGGGTGGCGCCTCCGCACCGTGAGTCGGTGCGGGGGTCTTTTTGCACACTCTGCGTTGTCTTTTCCTTTGGGGGGCTGCCTTTTCCTTTCGGGAAATTTCTCTGAGGCAAGGTAGGCTTTATTTTCTATCTCTAGGGCTAGCTAATTCTTAGGCTGTGCCGAGGCGTCTAGGCCTGTTAGGTACGCTCCATGGCTATTTCTAGTGTGTGTGATAGGATTAGGGATTGCGGTCAGCAAAGTTCCCACTTCCCAGAGCTTGTCCTGTGAGTTTAACCATCAGGTCATTCCTGGTGCTCCTAACCACCAGGTCATAACAGTACAGCTGGCCCAAAGTATTAATGCATCTCAATAGAGGGATAAGAGAAGCTCTGAGACCATTTTTTTTCTTTGCACTGTGTTTTGTCTTTCTTTTCCCCTAGACCTTTGGGTGGTTCAGGACACAGGTGTGGAGATGGACATTCAAGGTCTGTCCTCTTGTGTGGATCATCTCACTGCAAGGGTACAAAACATTCAAGATTTTGTGGTTCAGAATCCTATGTTAGAGCCTAGAATTCCTATTCCTGATTTATTTTCTGGGAATAGATCTAAGTTTCTGAATTTCAAAAATAATTGTAAACTGTTTCTAGCTTTGAAACCCCGCTCCTCTGGTGACCCCGTTCAACAAGTAAAAATCATTATTTCGTTGTTGCGTGGTGACCCTCAAGACTGGGCATTTTCCCTTGCGCCAGGAGATCCTGCATTGCATGATGTTGATGCGTTTTTTCTGGCGCTTGGATTGCTTTATGATGAACCAAATTCAGTGGATCAGGC
Organism: Ranitomeya imitator; assembly: GCF_032444005.1. Taxonomy (NCBI): domain Eukaryota; kingdom Metazoa; phylum Chordata; class Amphibia; order Anura; family Dendrobatidae; genus Ranitomeya; species Ranitomeya imitator. The sequence goes on from NC_091282.1 coordinate 985,865,604, forward strand.
AGAGAAAATCTTGCTGGCTTTGTGTCAGGATGAAGCGGAGGTGTACTGTCAGAAGTTTAGAAAGTGGTCTGTGCTTACTCAGTGGAATGAGTGTGCCCTGGCGGCAATTTTCAGAAAGGGTCTTTCTGAAGCCCTTAAGGATGTCATGGTGGGATTTCCCACGCCTGCTGGTCTGAATGAGTCTATGTCCTTGGCCATTCAGATCGATCGGCGCTTGCGTGAGCGCAAAGCTGTGCACCATCTGGCGGTATTCTCTGAGCATAGGCCTGAGCCTATGCAGTGTGATAGGACTTTGACCAGAGCTGAACGGCAAGAACACAGACGTCGGAATGGGCTGTGTTTTTACTGTGGTGAATCCACTCATGCTATCTCCGATTGTCCTAAGCGCACTAAGCGGTTCGCTAGGTCTGCCACCATTGGTACTGTACAGTCTAAATTTCTTTTGTCCGTTACTCTGATTTGCTCTCTGTCGTCCTATTCTGTTATGGCATTTGTGGATTCAGGCGCTGCCCTGAACTTGATGGACTTGGAGTTTGCCAGGCGCTGTGGTTTTCTCTTGGAGCCTTTGCAGTATCCTATTCCATTGAGAGGAATTGATGCTACGCCTTTGGCCAAGAATAAGCCTCAGTACTGGACTCATTTGACCATGTGCATGGCTCCTGCACATCAGGAAGATATTCGCTTTTTGGTGTTGCATAATCTGCATGATGTGGTCGTTTTGGGGTTACCATGGCTACAGGTCCACAACCCAGTATTGGATTGGAAATCAATGTCTGTGTCCAGCTGGGGTTGTCAAGGGGTACATGGTGATGTTCCATTGCTGTCAATTTCGTCTTCCACCCCTTCTGAAGTCCCTGAGTTTTTGTCGGATTACCGGGATGTATTTGATGAGCCCAAATCCGGTGCCCTACCTCCTCATAGGAATTGTGATTGTGCTATTGATTTGATTCCTGGTAGTAAGTTTCCTAAGGGTCGACTGTTCAATTTATCGGTGCCAGAACACGCCGCTATGCGGAGTTATATAAAGGAGTCCTTGGAGAAGGGTCATATTCGCCCGTCGTCTTCACCATTGGGAGCAGGGTTCTTTTTTGTGGCCAAGAAGGATGGCTCTTTGAGACCTTGTATTGATTACCGCCTTCTTAATAAAATCACAGTCAAATTTCTGTATCCTATGCCGTTGCTGTCTGATTTGTTTGCTCGGATTAAGGGGGCTAGTTGGTTCACCAAGATAGATCTTCGAGGGGCGTATAATCTTGTGCGAATTAAACAGGGCGATGAATGGAAAACAGCATTTAATACGCCCGAGGGCCATTTTGAGTACCTGGTTATGCCATTCGGGCTTTCTAATGCTCCATCTGTGTTTCAGTCCTTTATGCATGACATCTTTCGAGAGTACCTGGATAGATTCATAATTGTATATTTGGAAGACATTTTGGTCTTTTCGGATGATTGGGAGTCTCATGTGAAGCAGGTCAGAATGGTGTTCCAGGTCCTTCGTGCGAATTCCTTGTTTGTGAAGGGGTCAAAGTGTCTCTTTGGAGTTCAGAAGGTTTCATTTTTGGGTTTCATTTTTTCCCCTTCTACTATCGAGATGGACCCTGTTAAAGTTCAGGCCATTTATGATTGGACTCAGCCGACATCTGTGAGGAGCCTGCAGAAGTTCCTGGGCTTTGCTAATTTTTACCGTCGCTTCATCGCTAATTTTTCTAGTATTGCTAAACCGTTGACTGATTTGACCAAGAAAGGTGCTGATGTGGTCAATTGGTCCTCTGTGGCTGTAGAGGCTTTTCAGGAGTTGAAGCGTCGTTTTTCTTCTGCCCCTGTGTTGTGCCAGCCAGATGTTTCGCTCCCGTTTCAGGTCGAGGTTGATGCTTCTGAGATTGGAGCAGGGGCTGTTTTGTCGCAAAGAAGTTCTGATGGCTCGGTGATGAAACCATGTGCCTTCTTTTCTAGAAAATTCTCGCCTGCTGAGCGCAATTATGATGTTGGCAATCGAGAGTTGTTGGCCATGAAGTGGGCATTCGAGGAGTGGCGACATTGGCTTGAAGGAGCTAAACATCGCGTGGTGGTCTTGACGGATCACAAGAATTTGACTTATCTCGAGTCTGCCAAACGGTTGAATCCTAGACAGGCTCGATGGTCGCTCTTTTTCTCCTATTTTGATTTTGTGGTTTCATACCTTCCGGGATCTAAGAATGTGAAGGCTGATGCCCTGTCAAGGAGTTTTGTGCCAGACTCCCTGGGTGATCCGGAGCTGGCGGGTATTCTTAAAGAGGGGGTAATTTTGTCTGCCATCTCCCCTGATTTGCGGCGTGTGCTGCAGAAGTTTCAGACTGATAGACCTGACCGTTGTCCAGCGGAGAGACTGTTTGTCCCTGATAGATAGACTAGTAGAGTTATCTCTGAGGTTCATTGTTCGGTGTTGGCTGGTCATCCTGGAATCTTTGGTACCAGAGATTTGGTGGCTAGATCCTTTTGGTGGCCTTCTTTGTCATGGGATGTGCGTTCTTTTGTGCAGTCCTGTGGGACTTGTGCTCGGGCTAAGCCCTGCTGTTCTCGTGCCAGTGGGTTGCTTTTGCCCTTGCCGGTCCCGAAGAGGCCCTGGACGCATATTTCCATGGATTTTATTTCTGATCTCCCTGTTTCTCAAAGGATGTCGGTCATTTGGGTGGTTTGTGATGGCTTCTCTAAGATGGTCCATTTGGTACCCTTGTCTAAATTGCCTTCCTCCTCTGATTTGGTGCCATTGTTTTTCCAGCATGTGGTTCGTTTGCATGGCTGTTGTGAATTCTGTTGTTGAGCTCCCTCCTGTGGTCAGGAATGGTACTTTGGCTGTTTCTGTCCATGGACTTTCTCTGGTGGCTGTGGGTGTTTCTGAGTTTCCTTCCACAGGTGACGAGCTTAATTCGTTAGCTGGCTACTCTATTTAACTCCTCTTGGATCATTGCTAGATGCCAGCTGTCAATGTTGTACTATGGCTCTAGTTTGCTCCTGGATCGTACTGGTTACCTGTTACTCCAGCAGAAGCTAAGTTCCTCTTTGCTATTTTGCTTGTTTGCTATTTTTTCTGTCCAGCTTGCTATTGTTAAATATTGCCTTGCTTGCTGGAAGCTCCGGGACGCAGAGGGGCGCCCCCCGCACCGTGAGTCGGTGCGGAAGGTTTTTTTTTTTCCCGCCACTCTCTGCGTGGCTTTTGTAGGTTTTTGTGCTGACCGCAAAGTGACCTTTCCTATCCTCTGTCTGTTCAGTAAGTCGGGCCTCTCTTTGCTAAATCTATTTCATCTCTGTGTTTGTGATTTCATCTTGCTCACAGTCAATATATGTGGGGGCTGCCTTTTCCTTTGGGGAATTTTTCTGAGGCAAGGTAGGCTTATTTTTCCTCTTAAGGGCTAGCTAGTTTCTGAGGCTGTGTCGAGTTGCATAGGGAGCGTTAGGAGCAATCCACGGCTATTTTTAGTGTGTGTGATAGGCTTAGGGATTGCGGTCAGCAGATTTCCCACTTCCCAGAGCTTGTTCTGTGTTTTGTGGCTATCGGGTCTTTCCGGGTGCTCTTAACCATCAGGTCCATTGTTGTCCTTACCACCAGGTCATAACACATGGCATTCCAGAGAACATCGTCTCGGACAGAGGTTCCCAGTTTGTTTCAAGGTTTTGGCGGTCCTTTTGTGCTAAGATGGGCATTGATTTGTCTTTTTCTTCGGATTTCCATCCTCAGACTAATGGCCAAACCGAACGAACTAATCAGACTTTGGAAATATATCTGAGATGCTTTGTTTCTGCTGATCAGGATGATTGGGTGTCCTTCTTGCCTTTGGCTGAGTTCGCCCTTAATAATCGGGCCAGCTCGGCTACTTTAGTTTCTCCTTTTTTCTGTAATTCTGGTTTCCATCCTCGTTTCTCTTCAGGGCAGGTTGAGCCTTCGGACTGTCCTGGTGTGGATACGGTGGTGGACAGGTTGCAGCAGATTTGGACTCATGTGGTGGACAATTTGACATTGTCCCAGGAGGAGGCTCAACTGCCGACGCTGTGTTGGTCCCCGACTTCGTGTTGGGGATTTGGTTTGGTTGTCATCTCGTCATGTTCCTATGAAGGTTTCCTCTCCTAAGTTTAAGCCTCGTTTCATTGGGCCATATAAGATTTCTGAAGTTCTTAATCCTGTGTCATTTCGTTTGGACCTTCCAGCTTCTTTTGCCATCCATAATGTGTTCCATAGGTCGTTGTTGCGGAGATACGTGGTGCCTATGGTTCCCTCCGTTGATCCTCCTGCCCCGGTGTTGGTCGAGGGGGAGTTGGAGTATGTGGTGGAGAAGATTTTGGATTCTCATGTTTCGAGATGGAAACTCCAGTACCTGGTCAAGTGGAAGGGTTATGGTCAGGAAGATAATTCCTGGGTTTTTGCCTCTGATGTTCATGCTGCTGATCTAGTTCGTGCCTTTCATTTGGCTCATCCTGATCAGCCTGGGGGCTCTGGTGAGGGTTCGGTGACCCCTCCTCACGGGGGGGGGTACTGTTGTGAATTCTGTTGTTGAACTCCCTCCTGTGGTCGTGAATGGTACTTCGGCGAGTTCTGTCCATGGACTCACTCCGGTGGCTGTGAGTGAAGCTGCTGCTTCTGAGGTTCCTTACACAGGTGACGTGGTTTGTCCTTTGGTTGGCTGCTCTATTTAACTCCACTCTGATCGTTATTCCTTGCCAGCTGTTAATGTTCCTGTGCTGGTTCAGTTCGCTCTTGGATCTTTCTGGAGACCTGTCTCTTCCTGCAAGAAGCTAAGTCCCCGTTTGTTATTTTCTGTTCATGGTTTTCTAGTCCAGCTTGCTTTCATGATTTTGTCTTGCTAGCTGGAAGCTCTGGGATGCAGGGTGGCGCCTCCGCACCGTGAGTCGGTGCGGGGGTCTTTTTGCACACTCTGCGTGGTCTTTTGTAGTTTTTGTGCTGACCGCAAAGATACCTTTCCTATCCTCTGTCTATTTAGTTAGTCTGGCCTCCCTTTGCTAAAACCTGTTTCATTTCTGTGTTTGTGACTTTCTTCTTAACTCACAGTTAATATTTGTGGGGGGCTGCCTTTTCCTTTGGGGAAATTTCTCTGAGGCAAGGTAGGCTTTATTTTCTATCTCTAGGGCTAGCTAATTCTTAGGCTGTGCCGAGGCGTCTAGGCCTGTTAGGTACGCTCCACGGCTATTTCTAGTGTGTGTGATAGGATTAGGGATTGCGGTCAGCAAAGTTCCCACTTCCCAGAGCTTGTCCTGTGAGTTTAACCATCAGGTCATTCCTGGTGCTCCTAACCACCAGGTCATAACAGACTACAACACCACTGTGCTAGAGGAAGGCTTTCATCTCCACCTGGAAAAGGGGATCTCTGGATTCGCTTCCAAGCCGGCCGGACCCTGCCTGTACCTGTTATCTGGTGCTCTAGACTGTGGCTGCCTGAAGTCTTCAGTAAACAAGGTAAAGAGACTGTAAACCTGTCTCCTTGTTCCTTACTGCACCATTCACCATCATCTTTCATCTACTCACCGGGAGCCCTGGGGATATACTTCACCTGTGGGAAGTTATACCATAACATCACCCCAGAGGACCCCTTAAAGCAGTGTCGGTCCCCACTGACTGAATACCACAGGGTGCGTCACGAACATAAACTTTGTTCAATCTCCCTTTTACATGGGCGCCCAGGGCCACGGACCAGGTCGCCACCGTGTCATCCCCTTTGAACACCGGACCCGGTACCGGGTACCCCACAGTCCTGGCAGGCGTCTCATCTTGGCGTCACGAACAGGATAGAGTGACCCTGAGAATCGGGTCATGTGGGCCTAAAAGACTGTGTTTTGCTGAGAGACTGTACATTGTGAATTGCCGCCAAAACTGCCGCCATTATAGCGCCACGAGGAGCACGAGGGAAGTAGGGACATACCTTCGTGGGCAGAGCCAGATGAAAAGAGCTCAAAGGAAAGAGGAAACAGGTGCCAGAGGAATGCCTGAAGTGAAGACACCGTGCAGAGGCCCTAGACGGAGGGCTGGGAGAAGCGCCCAACCACATGTAAAGGAACCTCTGCAGACCGCTGACAAGAGAACCGCTACACATTCTGGAGGAGAGACGCCGGCCCCTATAAGGTTAGCAAGGGGGAGAAGCTATGTCAGACCAGGGGGGAGAAATGGCGGCGGATGCAGCCGCAGCCCCTGTGATACCCCAAGACCTCGGGGTGGACGCAGCCCCGGTGATATCCCAAGACCCTGTGGGGGATGCAGCCGCCGGCCTCATGTCACCCCTGGGCCCTGCCGCAGACGCACCTGCAGGTCCCATATTGCCACCAGACCCCTTAGGGCCCGCAGCTTCTAACAGCAAGCCAGACCCCGCTACAGCTACAGCGCCCATCATGCCGCTGTCCATGCCCTATATTCCTGGAATGGTCTGGCTTCCACAATATTTCAGGGAGTCCCATACATTAAGTGACTTTAAGGAAAGACTCTGGAGCCTATTTGAGGTATATCCCCTGACCGAGCATTAAAAGGTCAGCATCTTAATTGGACAATTGATAGGTGCAGCCCTAAGAGAAGTGAAATCCTGGCCAAATATGGAAAAAGGAACTGTGCAGCAGATATTTGCTAAACTTAAAACCACCTTTGACAACCGCCCAGCCGCAGTGACAATACTCAGAAGCCGCGCTTCCAGCCCCGGCGGAACCTGCACCTTCGACCTCGGTGGAGCCAGAAAGCAACCCACTGCTGAAAAAGGTGATGCCGCCATAGGAGAACCCGAACCTCGCGACTGTTACCCCGACGTAGCCAGAAAGTGAAACATCACCAGAAAGCGAGACGCTGCAAATGGACACGACCGCGCTGCAGCACCAGGGCCTGCAGACAGCACGCTAGGCCCCAGCGGAGATGGAACAGAACACCGGCACTAGCGAGACAGGCATGCTAACTACCCCGGTAGCTGAAGACACCCTAGTGGGGCCCCTAGCAACTCCACCGACTTTACCACTTGGTCAGTCACATTTACTGTGACCTGGTAGTTGGCAAGCCACAGTCCAGGGTACCAGGCATGGGTGATGGTGGTCCAGTCGGCTCAGAGGCAATGGGAGAATCTCCTTCCCAGTTGAGGTCCGTGAGCCTTTCCAACTAGCGCTTGCTAAAGTGAAGTCCCTGCTGCCTGAAGCTTTCTGCAGAGTCTTCTATTCCCCCTGTCCTGAGACAGGTACCTGCATGACAGGCAGCTTGTGCCTTTTTACAGGGACTCAATCATACCCCAGGCCCCTTAGGTGCTGCTGCGTCTCAGGTGTGGTGTGGGCCAATCACATAAAGTTCTGAATCCTCTGGTTCTGCCAAGTTTCGTCCAGTTCCACTAAGACCTCGGGCTCCCGGTACCCAGCTACTGCGCTCTGGCTCTGAGGGTGTCCTTCCGCTGTTCCCCTTGAAGCCCTTTCCTCTCTCCTCTGCTCCTTTCCTCTGTAGCTCCACCACATACAACAACCCTTCAGGTTCTCTCACTCCTTCCAGAGGCTGCAGCTCCCTCGTGGCTAGTAAATCACGTGTCACGTATCGTCTCCAATCCAGAAATTCGCCAAGAAAGACTGGATTCCACGGCCCATAAATTTGAACTAAGGCATTACCCACCCAAATTACTGGATCTTGAAAAGACCCGGGCTCTAACTCCGCCTTCTCCTCAACCACCTATGTACCCTAGGGAACGTATTCCCTTTGTACATACATTTCATCCGAAAATGCCCAGGGTATACTCTATCATTAAGAAACACTGGCCGCTACTATCTAAAGCATACCCTGAAATAGACTCATTTAAGTCACCTACCCTGATCTGTACCAAACGACCCTCCAATATCCGCGACAAGTTAGTTAGAGCTGATGTGGGAAGTTCTAGACCTGCCTCAATACAAAAGACTCTGACAACCCGCCGACAGGGGACATTCCCCTGTCTTAATTGTGCAGCTTGCTCAAATATCATTAAATCTGATAGCATAACCCATCCCAGGACAGGCAAATCTTTCCCAATCAAAGGTTTCCATACGTGCAATTCTAACTTTGTGGTGTATCTGATAAAATGTCCTTGTGGTCTCCTCTATGTGGGGGAGACCACCCAACATGTGAGGGATCGGATTGCGAGCCATAAATCGACTATCCGTTGTAATAAGAATTGGCTCCCCATACCTGAACATTTCTCTAAATCCGGACATTCTGTGGCTCAATTGCGCTTTCAGGTTATAGAACATGTCCCTCGCCCCCGTAGGGGTGGAAATCATATAAGACTACTCAAGTTGAGAGAAACATACTGGATCCATAAATTAGACACGTTAGCCCCTAAAGGGCTTAATAGAGACATAGATTGGCTCTTATAATTAATCTTTTTCCCGTTGCTTTTACAGACCCGCTAGACCACTGTCTATGTAGGTGAGTTTCCCATATGTATCATTGTACCCTCCTTTCCCCCCCCTTCCCTCCCTTCCCCCCCCCTTTCCGCCCTCTTTCCCCCCCTTTTCCCCCCCCCTCCCCTTCCCAACCCCTCCCCTCCCCTTCCCCCTCCACCCTCTGGTTTCTGTCTCTCTGTCTTCCCTGTTCCTGTTAAATATATTCCCGTATTCTATATACAACATTTCATATCCCCATCATTTTGGCCACCATTTATATCCACTAGGGATTCTAGTACCTATAGCTCCTCCTCCTAATATTTGTCCTTTTATAATTTCCATGGTAGATGTTACCTAGCCCTTTTATTAAGCTCTCATCTTTATTCTATAGTCCATATAGGTAGTTTCTCTCACATATTTTAGCTCTCTGAAGTCACTACATAGCGCACCTTCAGCGCTAACACTCCTCTCACAGTTACCATGACTCCAGGATACACAGAGGCTCCCACACCTGCGCAGTGCGTCCCTCACAGACAGCGCTACGTCACTTCCGGTCCGGTACTTCCGGTTTTGGCGCTCCTCGCCGCATATAACGCTGTGACAGGGAGGCTACAGGCACGCTGCTGACTTTAGCAAGGCGCGGGAGCGCCGCTCACATCAACCACTCTGCAGGTAACGTGCGCCTACACACTACCTTAGAATTACTAGCGCTATAAACTTACATCCACCTGGTTCCATACATTTTGCTACATTTGGGCGTCTCCTCTCCTTCCCTCATAGGTTACCATATTATTCCTGGGTTATCACCCTCAAGGACATAGGATCATTATCTCAGCCATAGGTATCCCATTCTGCCTTATCTTCTTTGTATAGCAAGTTAGATCTACTTTCTAATTATAATGCCATTCTTTACAGCCGTTTCTTGGCACTGAGGGATCTCTATCCTTTCCGCTACACATCACTCCTTATTGTGGATAAGGTAATCATATGTTTCTTCTATGTATATTTACATTCATTGGAACTAGACTATCTGTCAGCCTATCATTGTATATACTGTATATATTGCTTGTTCAGGTTATATTGTTCTTTATCTCCAGGTTCACGGAACTTTTCTACAGTACACTGTTATTATTTTATTTATTATTTATTAGTCTGTTACTTTGTCTTTTGGTGATACATTATTTTTTTGTCCTTTCAGCGATTCAATGAATAAGGCTCTGGGTGAGCCGAAACGTTTGCTTTATATATCGCTTCCAGCATTATATTTCTGTTTCGCTCCCTTATCTAAATTTATTTTGATTAATAAATATTTCAGTAAAAACCACACGTTGTCATTAGAGTGTGCGGTGTAAATATATTTACTAGTATCTAGGATCATCTGATCCACTACACCAGCACCTCGTAACTTTGACTGAGTGCACGCCATTACTATATCTGCTCCCTCGTGGCTGCCAGGCCTCTGTCTGTACTCAGTTCCAGACTTCCTTCTTCTATCTCTCCCTCCTGGAGACAGCCTTGCTTGGTCTCCTAGGACCAACTGTCTAGCTCCTCCTCGAGATCAGGATACATAAAGCTTAGAGACGCTCCCCTGAATCCGGGTCCTGAGCTCCCCCTCCTGGCTTGCATTTGGAATGTGTTGTGTGTGGATGCCTTACCTGGTGAAGAGAACTCCATTGTCTCTGAGCATGATATTTCCCTTCCCGAAAGAAAAGCAACAAGCGCTGAGTTCAGGCCACTAAACGAGCGATACTGAATACTGAAGTCATTCGATGCTTGTTTCTGGGCCTCTTTATGCCGACTGAGGAACAATGATGAGGACAGAACAAACACTAATAGATCATGTTATCAGCAGTTTTCACCAGGTTATGTGCTGTCAAAAACAATGATTTATGTTCCGGCATAAACAATCCAATCACTCGAATTAATAGGCAGCATTTTGCTTGTTTAGTATAATTCACCCCTTAAACCTCCACATAGTATCTTGCACCCCATAGACCTACATTTTGTATAATGCACATAGTCTTCCATGTAGTAAACTATATAATGTGCCCCATAGCAGTCCATTTAGTATAATACACTTCTCATAGCCCTCCATATAGTATAATACACTTCCCATAGTCCTCTGTTATGATCCGGTGACCTTGGAGCAGCATGAAAACTTTCACTGGAGTAGGTGGTAACTATACTGACCGCAAATCCTGATCTTAACACCGCAACTAGAAGTAGCCGTGGGGTGTACCTAACAAATCCTAGACACCTCGTCACAGCCGGAGGACTAAATACCCCTATAGATGGAAATAGGAATACTACCTTGCCTCAGAGCAGAACCCCAAAGGATAGGCAGCCCCCCACAAATATTGGCTGTGAGTAGGAGAGGAAAGACAAACACAGGCAGAAAACAGGATTAGCACAAGAGGCCACTCTAGCTAAAATAGGAAAGGATAGGACAGAGTTCTGTGCGGTCAGTATTAAAACCCTTCCAAAAATATCCACAGCGGATTATACAAAAAATTCCTCCATCTAACTAAAGACGTGGAACGTATATCTGCAACTCCAGAGACTCCTACACACAGAGCAGGAAAACAATCAAAAACAAGCACACAGCTTGGGTGCCATAGAAAAAGAAACAGACACTTATCTTTGCTGAATTGGCAGCTAAGCAGGAGAAGCCAGAAAGAGATCCAACACTTCCCAAGAAACATTGACAACTGGCAAGGACTAATGAGTCCTGCAAACCTAAATACCCCCGTCAGAATTGCAATCAGCAGATACACCTTTCCAAGACTGCAGCCCAGGGACAACTGCATTACCACCTACAACCACCGGAGGGAGCCCAAAAGCAGAATTCACAACAGTACCCCCCCTTGAGGAGGGGTCACCGAACCCTCACCAGAGCCCCCAGGCCGATCAGGATGAACCAGATGAAAGGCACGAACCAAATCAGCGGCATGGACATCAGAGGCAAAAACCCAAGAATTATCCTCCTGGCCATAACCCTTCCATTTGACAAGGTACTGTACCAAAATCTTCTCAACAACATATTCCAACTCCCCATCAACCAACACAGGGGCCGGAGGATCAACAGAGGGAACAACGGGCTCCACATATTTCCGCAATAAAGATCTATGGAAGACATTATGGATCGCAAAAGAGGCCGGAAGCGCCAGTCGAAAAGACACCGGATTAATAATCTCAGAAATCCTATAAGGACCAATAAACCGAGGCTTAAACTTAGGAGAAGAAACTTTCATAGGAACATGACGGGAAGACAACCAGACCAGATCCCCAACCCGAAGCCGGGAACCAACACACCGACGACGGTTAGCAAAACGTTGAGCCTCCTCCTGAGACAACACCAAATTGTCCACCACATGAGCCCAAATCTGCTGCAACCTGTCAACCACAGAATCCACACCAGGACAGTCAGAAGGCTCAACCTGCCCAGAAGAAAAACGAGGATCAAAACCAAAATTACAAATGAAAGGCGAAACCAAAGTAGCCGAACTAGCCCAATTATTAAGGGCAAACTCGGCCAATGGCAAGAAAGCCACCAAATCATCCTGATCAGCAGACACAAAGCATCTCAAATAAGTCTCCAAAGTCTGATTAGTTCGCTCGGTCTGACCATTTGTCTGAGGATGAAACGCAGAAGAAAAAGACAAATCAATTCCCAGCCTAGCACAAAAGGCCCGCCAAAACCTAGAAACAAACTGGGAACATCTGTCGGACACAATATTCTCCGGAATACCATGCAAACGGACCACATGCTGAAAAAACAACGGAACCAAATCCGAAGAGGAAGGCAATTTAGGCAAAGGCACCAAATGAACCATCTTAGAGAACCGGTCATAAACAACCCAGATAACCGACATCCTCTGGGAAACCGGAAGATCGGAAATAAAATCCATAGAAATATGCGTCCAGGGCCTCTCAGGGACCGGCAATGGCAAAAGCAACCCACTAGCACGAGAACAACAAGGCTTGGCCCGCGCACAATTCCCACAGGACTGCACAAAAGAACGCACATCACGCGACAAAGAAGGCCACCAAAATGACCTACCAACCAAGTCTCTGGTACCAAAAATGCCAGGATGACCAGCCAACACGGAACAGTGAACCTCAGAAATCACTCTACTAGTCCATCTGTCAGGAACAAACAGTTTCCCCACAGGACAGCGGTCAGGTTTGTCAGCCTGAAATTCCTGAAGATCCCGTCGTAAATCAGGGAAAATGGCAGAAAGGACCACCCCTTCTTTCAGAATACCGACCGATTCTAAGACCTCAGGAGAATCAGGCAAAAAACTCCTAGAGAGGGCATCAGCCTTAATGTTCTTAGAACCCGGAACGTACGAGACCACGAAATCAAAACGGGAAAAAAACAAGGACCATCGAGCCTGTCTAGGGTTCAGCCGTTTGGCATACTCGAGGTAAATCAAATTCTTATGATCGGTCAAGACCACAATACGGTGCTTAGCTCCCTCAAGCCAATGTCGCCACTCCTCAAACACTCACTTCATAGCCAATAACTCCCGATTGCCGGCATCATAATTGCGTTCAGCAGGCGAAAACTTACAGGAAAAGAAGGCACACGGTTTCATTAAGGAACCAACAGGATCCCTCTGAGACAAAACGGCCCCTGCCCCAATCTCAGAAGTGTAAACCTCAACCTGAAACGGAAGAGAAACATCCGGTTGGCGCAACACCGGAGCAGAAGTAAATCGACGTTTAAGCTCCTGAAAGGCAGAGACAGCCGCAGAGGACCAATTCGCCACATCAGCGCCTTTCTTCGTCAAATCGGTCAAGGGTTTAGCCACGCTGGAAAAATTAGCAATGAAACGGCGATAAAAATTTGCAAAACCCCAAAAATTTCTGAAGGCTCTTCACGGATGTGGGCTGAATCCAATCATGAATGGCCTGAACCTTAAGCGGATCCATCTCTATAGACGAGGGAGAAAAAATAAAGCCCAAAAAAGAAACCTTCTGCACCCCAAAGAGACACTTAGACCCTTTCACAAACAGGGCATTGTCATGAAGGATCTGAAATACCATCCTGACCTGTTCCACATGAGACTCCCAATCATCGGAAAAAATCAAAATATCGTCCAAATATACAATCAAGAACTTATCAATATAAGTCCGGAAAATATCATGCATGAAGGACTGAAAAACAGATGGAGCATTAGTGAGCCCGAATGGCATCACAAGGTATTCAAAATGGCCTTCGGGAGTGTTAAACGCAGTTTTCCATTCATCACCCTGCTTAGTATGAACAAGATTATATGCCCCCCGAAGGTCAATCTTCGTAAACCAACTAGCTCCCTTAATCCTAGCAAACAAATCGGAAAGCAAAGGTAAAGGGTATTGAAACTTGACCGTGATTTTATTCAAGAGGCAATAATCAATACAGGGTCTCAAGGAACCATCTTTTTTAGCAACGAAAAAGAACCCCACTCCCAACGGTGAAGAAGATGGCCGAATGTGCCCTTTCTCCAAAGACTCCTTAATATAGCTCCGCATGGCGGTATGTTCAGGCACAGACAGGTTGAAAAGTCAACCCTTAGGAAACTTACAGCCTGGAATCAAGTTAATAGCACAATCGCAGTCCCTGTGCGGTGGAAGGAAACTGGACTTGGGCTCATCGAATACATCCTGAAAATCAGACAAAAACTCTGGAATTTCAGAAGAGGAAGAAGAGGAGATTGATATCAAAGGAACATCATTATGAACCCCCTGACAACCCCAACTAGTCACAGACATGGATTTCCAATCCAACACAGGATTATGTACCTGCAACCACGGAAAACCCAGCACAATAGCATCATGCAAATTATGCAACACCAGAAATCGACAATCTTACTGATGGACTGGCGCCATGCGCATGGTCACCTGTGTCCAAAACTGGGGCTTATTTTTAGCCAAGGGTGTAGCATCAATGCCCCTTAAAGGAATAGGATCCTGCAAAGGCTGCAAGGGAAAACCACAACGCCTGGCAAACTCAAAGTCCATTAAGTTCAAGGCGGCGCCTGAATCCACAAACGCCATGACAGAAAATGATGACAATGAGCAGATCAAGGACACAGATAACAGGAATTTAGGTTGTACAGTGCTGATGGTAAATGAACTAGCGATCCTCTTTGTCCGCTTAGGGCAGACTGAAATGACATGAGAAGCGTCGCCACAATAGTAACACAACCTATTCTGACGTCTGAATCCATGTCGTTCCGTTATAGACAGAATCCTATCACACTGCATTGGCTCAGGAATCTGCTCTGAGGACAATGCCACAGCACGCACAGTTCTGCGCTCCCGCAAGCGCCGGTCAATCTGAATGGCCAGAGACATAGAATCACTCTGACCGGAAGGCGTGGGAAACACCACCATAACATCTTTAACGGATTCAGTAAGACCCTTTCTGAAAATTGCCGCCAAAGCATCATTATTCCATTTAGTCAACACAGACCATTTTCTGAATTTCTGACAATACAATTCTGCCGCCTCTTGACCCTGAGACAGGGCCAACAAGGTCTTCTCAGCTTGATCCACAGAATTAGGTTCATCATATAATAATCCTAAAGCCTGAAAAAAGGAGTCTACATTATGCAAAGCCGGATTCCCAGATTCCAGAGAAAACGCCCAATCCTGCGGGTCGCCACGCAGCAGGGAGATGACGATTTTAACCTGCTGAATGGAATCACCGGAGGATCGAGGTCTCAAAGCAAAAAACAGTTTACAGTTGTTTTTAAAACTCAAAAATTTGGACCTGTCACCAAAAAACAAATCAGGAGTAGGAATCTTCGGTTCTAAAACAGGAGTCTGAACAATATAATCAGAAATACCCTGTACCCTAGCAGCAAGCTGGTCTACACGAGAAACTAATTCCTGAACATCCATGCTTGCACAAGGTTCCTCAGCCACCCAGAGATAAAGAGGGAAGAGAAAATAAAGCAGACTGAAGAAAAAAAAATGGCTCAACACCTTTCTTCCCTTCTTCTGAGATGCATTAACTCATTATGGGCCAGTTGTACTGTTATGATCCGGTGACCTTGGAGCAGCATGAAAACTTTCACTGGAGTAGGTGGTAACTATAGTGACCGCAAATCCTGATCTTAACACCGCAACTAGAAGTAGCCGTGGGGTGTACCTAACATATCCTAGACACCTCGTCACAGCCGGAGGACTAAATACCCCTATAGATGGAAATAGGAATACTACCTTGCCTCAGAGCAGAACCCCAAAGGATAGGCAGCCCCCCACAAATATTGGCTGTGAGTAGGAGAGGAAAGACAAACACAGGCAGAAAACAGGATTAGCACAAGAGGCCACTCTAGCTAAAATATGAAAGGATAGGACAGAGTTCTGTGCGGTCAGTATTAAAACCCTTCCAAAAATATCCACAGCAGATTATACAAAAAATTCCTCCATCTAACTAAAGACGTGGAACGTATATCTGCAACTCCAGAGACTCCTACACACAGAGCAGGAAAACAGTCAAAAAACAAGCACACAGCTTGTGTGCCATAGAAAAAGAAACAGACACTTATCTTTGCTGAATTGGCAGCTAAGCTGTAGAAGCCAGAAAGAGATCCAACACTTCCCAAGAAACATTGACAACTGACAAGGACTAATGAGTCCTGCAAACCTAAATACCCCAGTCAGAATTGCAATCAGCAGATACACCTGTTCAAGACTGCAGCCCAGGGACAACTGCATTACCACCTACAACCAACGGAGGGAGCCCAAAAGCAGAATTCACAACAGTCCTCCATATAGTGTAATACACTCCCAGTATTCCTCCATATAGTAAAATGCATTCCCCATAGTCCTCAATATAGTATAATGCATTCCATAGTCGTTCATATTGTATAATGCACCCCCATAGCCCTCCATATAGTGCAATGCACTCATTATAGTATAATGCATATCATAGTCCTTCATATAGTATAATGCATTCCCGATAGTCCTCGATACAGTATAATGCAACCCCCATATAGTATAATGCAGCCCCCATGTAGTATAATGCACCCTATAGTCCTTGATAGAGTATAATGCTACTCCCTCAGAGTATAATGCTACACCCTTTGGAGTATAATGCTACTCCCTCACACAGTATAATGCAGCCTCCCTCACATAATATAATGCAGCACCCCTCAGAGAGTATAATGCAGCCTCCTCACAGAGTATAATGCAGCCTCCCCATAGGGTATAATGTAGGCCCCCTTAGAGTATAATGCTGCCCCCCTCAGTGTATAATGCAGCCCCCTCATAGAGTATAGTGCAGCCACCCCATAGAGAATGCAGTCACCTCAGAAGAGTAAAATGCAGCCACCCCATAGATAATAATGCAGCCACCCCATAGAGTACAATACAGTCACCCCATAGAGTAAATGCAGCCCCCTTATAGACTATAATGCAGCCCCCAAGAGTGTAATGTAGCCCCCTCATAGAGTATAATGCAGCACCCCTCATAGACTATAATGCAGCACCCCTCAGAGTATAATGCAGCCCCCACACAAAGTATAATGCTGCCCAGTGCGTCTCAGCAGCTCCATTGCCCTGCACAGCATGGCAGGCGATGAAATGTCATCGCACCCGCTGCCTCAGAGACAGAAGTGGAATGATGGGAGAGGGAGCGTCATCTGATGCTCTCTCCTCCATCACTACTTTCAACTGTATCATGCTGATACAGCTGAATTCGGTGTGAGGGGGCAGCGCATTCGCTGGGACCCCAACTCACGGGTCCCATAGCTGCTGCGTGGTGTGACGCTATTAACGGCGCTGTGGAAAAAGTAAATAGCGCCCCCCAGAGTCGGATTTTCTCCGGGGTCTCGGCTGCCGGGGGTAGCCGAGACCCCAGAGAACATGATTCGGGTTTTTTTTTACCCACCCCGCTTTTGCGATCGCCGGTAATTAACCGTTTACCGGCGATCGAAAAAAAAACAAAAACGCGATCTCTTTTTAATTTCTCTGTCCTCCGATGTGATCGCACATCGGAGGACAGAGAAAAGGGGTCCCAGGTAGCCCCCCAATGCTTACCTGTCTCCCCCGGTGCTCCTCGTGGCTCCCGGTGGGCGCCGCCATCTTCAAAATGGCGGGCGCATGCGCAGTGCGCCCGCCGGCCGGTCCCGCGAGAATCTTTGAAGTCTCGGCTGCCGGGGGTAGCCGAGACCCCAAAGAGCATGATCGGGGTCGGTTTTACCGACCCCTGTTTTGCGATCGCCGGTAATTAACTGTTTACCGGCGACCGCAAAAAAAAAAAAAGTCAAAGTGTAATTCTCTGTCCTCTGATGTGATCGCACATCAGAGGACAGAGAAATAGGGGGATTCGGGGACCCTGCCATACTCACCTGTGTCCCTGGGTCCTCCTGCTGCTCCTCCTGGCCGCCGGCAAAAGAAAATGGCGGGCGCATGCGCAGTGCGCCCGCCATCTGTCTCCATCTGCCGGCCGGCAGGAGAAGAGCAGTTGGGGCTAAAATTAGGGTTAGGGCTAGGGTTAGGGTTAGGGGTAGGGTTAGGGGTAGGGTTAGGGGTAGGGGTAGGGTTAGGGGTAGGGTTAGGGGTAGGGGTAAGGGTAGGGTCAGGGGTAGGGTTAGGGTTAGGGGTAGGGTTAGGGTTAGGGCTAGGGTTAGGGGTAGGGGTAGGGTTAGGGGTAGGGTTAGGGGTAGGGTTAAGGCTAGGGTTAGGGCTAGGGTTAGGGCTAGGGGTAGGGTTAGGGGTAGGGTTAGGGGTAGGGCTAGGGTTAGGGGTAGGGTTAGGGTTAGGGGTAGGGTTAGGGGTAGGGTTAGGGGTAGGGTTAGGGCTAGGGTTAGGGCTAGGGTTAGGGGTAGGGTTAGGGCTAGGGTTAGGGCTAGGGTTAGGGCTAAATTTAGGGTTAGGGTTGGGGCTAAATTTAGGGTTAGGGTTGGGGCTAAATTTAGGGTTAGGGTTGGGGCTAAATTTAGGGTTAGGCTTCTTTCACACTTACGTCGGTACGGGGCCGTCGCAATGCATCGGCCCGACATACCGACGCACGTTGTGAAAATTGTGCACAACGTGGGCAGCGGATGTAGTTTTTCAACGCATCCGCTGCCCAATCTATGTCCTGGGGAGGAGGGGGCGGAGTTACGGCCACGCATGCGCGGTCAGAAATGGCGGATGCGACGTACGAAAAAGCGTTACATTGAACTTTTTTTGTGCTGACGGTCCGCCAAAACACTGATCAAGTGCACGACGGACGCGACGTGTGGCCATCCGTCACGATCCGTCGGCAATACAAGTCTATGGGCAAAAAACGCATCCTGCGGGCACATTTGCAGGATCCGTTTCTTGTCCAAAACGACGGATTGCGACGGATGCCAAACAACGCAAGTGTGAAAGTAGCCTTAGGGTTAGGGTTGGGGCTAAAGTTAGGGCTAGGGTTGGGGCTAAAGTTAGGGTTAGAGTTGGGATTAGGGTTAGGGTTTGGATTAGGGTTCGTATTAGGGTTAGGGTTGGCATTAGGGTTACGCTTGGGATTAGGGTTAGGTTTGGGATTAGGGTTAAGGTTAGGGTTGTGATTAGAGGTGTATTGGGATTAGGGTTAGGTTTGAGGTTAGGGTTGAGATTAGGATTAGGGGTTTGTTGGATTCAGGGTTTTGATTAGGGTTATGTGTTATGATAAGGTAATTCAGTACCACAATGGACATAGAGGTCAGAGCACATACAGTGACCTGACAATAACCCAAAAACATAGAACGAGCTCTGAGACGTGGGAACTCTGCTGACCGCAATCCCTAATCCTCTCCAACAACACTAGAGGCAGCCGTGGATTGCGCCTAACGCTCCCTATGCAACTCGGCACAGCCTGAGAAACTAGCTAGCCTGAAGATAGAAAATAAGCCTACCTTGCCTCAGAGAAATACCCCAAAGGAAAAGGCAGCCCCCACATATAATGACTGTGAGTTAAGATGAAAAGACAAACGTAGAGATGAAATAGATTTAGCAAAGTGAGGCCCGACTTTCTGAACAGAGCGAGGATAGGAAAGGTAACTTTGCGGTCAGCACAAAACCCTACAAAAACCACGCAAAGGGGGCAAAAAGACCCTCCGTACCGAACTAACGGCACGGAGGTACACCCTCTGCGTCCCAGAGCTTCCAGCAAGCAGGAAAAAACAAATAGACAAGCTGGACAGAAAAAAACAGCAAACAAAATAGCAAAGCGGAACTTAGCTATGCAGAGCAGCAGGCCACAGGAACGATCCAGGAGGAAACATGTCCAATACTAGAACATTGACTGGAGGCCAGGATCAAAGCACTAGGTGGAGTTAAATAGAGCAGCACCTAACGACTTCACCACATCACCTGAGGAAGGAAACTCAGAAGCCGCAGTACCACTTTCCTCCACCAACGGAAGCTCACAGAGAGAATCAGCCGAAGTACCACTTGTGACCACAGGAGGGAGCTCTGCCACAGAATTCACAACAGTACCCCCCCTTGAGGAGGGGTCACCGAACCCTCACCAGAGCCCCCAGGATGACCAGGATGAGCCATATGAAAGGCACGAACAAGATCGGGAGCATGAACATCAGAGGCAAAGACCCAGGAATTATCTTCCTGAGCATAACCCTTCCACTTAACCAGATACTGGAGTTTCCGTCTTGAAACACGAGAATCCAAAATCTTCTCCACAATATACTCCAACTCCCCCTCCACCAAAACCGGGGCAGGAGGATCAACAGATGGAACCATAGGTGCCACGTATCTCCGCAACAATGACCTATGGAATAAGTTATGTATGGAAAAAGAATCTGGAAGGGTCAGACGAAAAGACACAGGATTAAGAACCTCAGAAATCCTATACGGACCAATGAAACGAGGTTTAAACTTAGGAGAGGAAACCTTCATAGGAATATGACGAGAAGATAACCAAACCAAATCCCCAACACGAAGTCGGGGACCCACACAGCGTCTGCGATTAGCGAAACATTGAGCCTTCTTCTGGGACAAGGTCAAATTGTCCACTACATGAGTCCAAATCTGCTGCAACCTGTCCACCACAGTATCCACACCAGGACAGTCCGAAGACTCAACCTGCCCTGAAGAGAAACGAGGATGGAACCCAGAGTTGCAGAAAAACGGCGAAACCAAGGTAGCCGAGCTACAGTTATGGTTACGGTTGATATTAGGGTTGTTTTGGGGTAAGGGTTGTGATTATGGTTAGGGTTAGTGATTAGGATTTGGATCAGGTTGGGATTAGGGTTAGGGGTGTGTTGGGGTTAGGGTTGGAGCTAGAATTGGGGGGTTTCCACTGTTTAGGTACATCAGGGGGTCTCCAAACACGATAGCCAATTTTGCGCTCAAAAAGTCAAATGGTGCTCCCTCCCTTCTGAGCTCTGCCGTGCGCCCAAACAGTGGGTTACCCCCACATATGGGGCATCAGCATACTCAGGATAAATTGGACAACAACTTTAGTGGTCCAATTTTTCCTGTTACCCTTGTGAAAATAAAAACTTGGGGGCTACAATATCTTTTGTGAAAAAAAAAATATTTTTTATTTTCACGACTCTGCATTCTAAACTTCTGTGAAGCACTTGGGCATTCAAAGTTCTTACCACACATCTAGATAAGTTCCTTGGGGGGTCTAGTTTCCAAAATGGGGTCACTTGTGGGGGGTTACTACAGTTTAGGTACATCAGGGGCTCTGCAATCGCAACATAATGCCCACAGACCATTCTATCAAAGTCTGCAATCCAAAAAGGCGCTCCTTCCCTTCCGAGCTCTGCCGTGCGCCCAAACAGTGGTTTACCCCCACATATGACACATCAGCGTACTCGGAATAAATTGGACAACAACTATTGCAGTCCAATTTCTCCTGTTACCCTTGTGAAAATAAAAACTTGGGGGCTACAATATCTTTTTTGTGGAAAAAAAAAATATTTTTTATTTTCACGACTCTGCATTCTAAACTTCTGTGAAGCACTTGGGCATTCAAAGTTCTCACCACACATCTAGATAAGTTCCTTGGGGGGTCTAGTTTCCAAAATGGTGTCACTTGTGGAGGGTTTCTACTGGTTAGGTACATCAGGGGCTCTGCAAACGCAACATAATGCCCGCAGACCATTCTATCAAAGTCTGCATTCCAAAACGGCGCTCCTTCCTTCCGAGCTCTGCCGTGCGCCCAAACAGTGGTTTACCCCCACATATGGGGTACCAGCATACTCAGGACAAATTGGACAACAACTTTTGGGGTCCAATTTCTCTTGTTACCCTTGTGAAAATAAAAACTTGGGGGATAAAAAATCTTTTTTGTGGAAAAAAAAAATATTTTTTATTTTCACGACTCTGCATTATAAACTTCTGTGAAGCACTTGGGCATTCAAAGTTCTCACCACACATCTAGATAAGTTCCATAGGGGGTCTAGTTTCCAAAATGGGGTCACTTGTGGGGGATTTCTACTGTTTAGGCACATCAGGGGCTCTCCAAACGCGACATGGCGTCCGATCTCAATTCCAGCCAATTCTACATTGAAAAAGTAAAACGGCACTCTTTCTCTTCCAAGCTCTGCGGTGCGCCCAAACAGTGGTTTACCCCCACATATTGGGTATCGACGTACTCAGGAGAAATCGCACAACAACTTTAGTGGTCTAATTTCTCCTGTTACCCTTGTGAAAATAAAAATTTGTGGGCAAAAATATCATTTTTGTAGAAAAAATACGATTTTTTTTTTCACGGCTCTACATTATAAACTTCTGTGAAGCACATGGGGGTTCAAAGTGCTCACCACACATCTCGATAAGTTCCTTAAGGGGTCTAGTTTCCAAAATGGGGTCACTTGTGGGGGGTTTCTACTGTTTAGGCACATCAGGGGCTCTCCAAACGCGACATGGCGTCCAATCTCAATTCCAGCCAATTCTACATTGAAAAAGTAAAACGGCGCTCCTTCACTTCCAAGCTCTGCGGTGCGCCCAAACAGTGGTTTACCCTCACATATGGGGTATCGACGTATTCAGGAGAAATCGCACAACAACTTTTGTGGTCTAATTTCTCCTGTTACTCTTGTGAAAATAAGAATTTGTGGGCGAAAAGATCATTTTTGTGTAAACAAAAGCGATTTTTTTATTTTCACGGCTCTACGTTATAAACTTCTGTGAAGCACTTGGGGGTTCAAAGTGCTCACCACACATCTAGATAAGTTCCTTAAGGGGTCTAGTTTCCAAAATGGTGTCACTTGTGGGGAGTTTCCACTGTTTAGGTACATCAGGGGCTCTCTAAACGTGACATGGCGTCCGATCTCAATTCCAGCCAATTCTGCATTGAAAAAGTCAAACGGCGCTCCTTCACTTCTAAGTTCTGCGGTGCACCCAAAAAGTGGTTTACCCCCACATATGGGGTATTGGCGTATTCAGGAGAAATTGCATAACAAAATTTATGGTTACATTTCTGTTTTTACACTTGTGAATATAAAAAAAATGGTTCTGAATTAAGATGTTTGCAAAAAAAAGTTAAATGTTCATTTTTTCCTTCCACATTGTTTCAGTTCCTGTGAAGCACGTAAAGGGTTAATAAACTTCTTGAATGTGGTTTTGAGAACCTTGAGGGGTGTAGTTTTTAGAATGGTGTCACACTTCATTATTTTCTATCATGTAGACCCCTCAAAATGACTTCAAATGTGATGTGGTCCCTAAAAAAAATGGTGTTGTAAAAATGAGAAATTGCTGGTCAACTTTTAACCCTTATAACTCCCTAACAAAAAAAAATTTTGTTTCCAAAATTGTGCTGATGTAAAGTAGACATGTGGGAAATGTTATTTATTAACTATTTTTCGTGACATATCTCTCTGATTTAAGGGCATAAAAATACAAAGTTTGAAAATTGCAAAATTTTAAAAATTTTCGCCATATTTCCGTTTTTTTCATAAATAATCGCAAGTAATATCTAAGAAATGTTACCACTAACATGAAGTACAATATGTCACGAAAAAACAATCTCAGAATCAGCGGGATCCTTTGAAGCGTTCCAGAGTTATAACCTCATAAAGTGACAGTGGTCAGAATTGCAAAAATTGGCTTGGTCATTAAGTACCAAATTGGCTCTGTCACTAAGGGGTTAATAAAAGTTAGGAATATATCACTTACTGAACTTGTCCTTGCCCTCCCCCATTTACCAAAATGTGCATTGGCCCTGAACTACTGCCAAAATACAACCATTTAAAATATCCTTAAAGAAAAATATTCCCTTAGGTCAGCGAATAAATGTCATTTTCAAGGTCAAGTTCCTCTGCTATTCCCTCAGTCTTCATTTACAAATGCTGCATTGATTAGCAATAATAATGACATTTTTTTTTAATACAAACATATTACTGGATATATTATCCCTTTGTCCTCAGACAATTACATAATTCTATGCAGGGAGAAATCCATTGATTGGGAATGACTTTTATCACTGTTCATCTTGGGCTTCCTAATTCATCAATAGAATGTCAGAGCTACTTTGACCAACTGCAGGGAGGAGAAGGAGAAAGGGAGCAATGTAATGAGGTGGAGGAACTTAACCCTGCATAACAATGTAGACTTATAGATCATTCAGGGCCTATGGAAAACTTTGTAAAACACTTTGTGGGCACTGTAAAGATTGCCATTAAATATCGACACCTTGACAAATCCAACATCTGGAAGATGACTTAGAAAACTAAGGAAAGGCTCATACACCTAGACACCAACACACTCTCTGATTCTATCCTACCACTGTCCTCTATATCCTCACTCCACGACACAGACACTGCCACTGCTTTCTACAATGCCACTCTTGCATCAGCTATAGACACGGTCGCCCCTGTCATGCATAGCAGAGTGCGACGAACCAATAGACAACCCAGGCACAATAACATCACTAAAAAGCTTCGGCAAGTATCCAGAATTGCAGAACGGCGTTGGAAGAAAACGCATTCACAAGATGATTTCACTGCACTCAAACAAGCAACACTGGCATTCAAATCAGCTCTCACCTCTGCTAAACAGACCTACTTCACAACCCTCGTATCTTCCTTATCCCACAACCCCAAACAGTTGTTCAACACTTTTAACTCCCTCCTCCGCCCACCACTGCCCAATCCGAGTTCCCTAATCATTGCCGAGGACTTTGCCACGCATTTCAAAAATAAGATAGACCAAACAAGGCAAGTCTTTGTTGTCCAACCACCACAACCCCTTTGTATGGCAAACCAATGCCCAAACCCCATAACTTCACTCTCCAAAATCTCTGAAGGGGAGCTTGCTCATCTTCTCTCCAAATTACACCTCACCACTTGTGCACTCGACCCCATCCCATCCCACCTCCTCCCCAACCTCACCACCACACTAATCCCATCCCTAACCCATCTCTTCAACCTTTCACTAACTTCTGGTACCTTCCTTTCTGCCTTCAAACATGCCACAATCACACCTATCTTCAAAAAGCCATCTCTTGACCCAAGCGCTATGTCCAGCTATCGCCCCATATCTTTGCTCCCATTTGCTTCCAAACTCCTTGAGCAGCATGTCCATGCTGAACTTTCCTCTTACTTTGCATCTAACTCTCTCTTCGACAACCTACAATCTGGTTTCCGTCCCCACCATTCCACTGAGACTGCCCTGACCAAAATTACTAACGACTTAAGGCCCCTTCACATTAAGCGACGCTGCAGCGATACCGACAACGATCCGGATCGCTGCAGCATCGCTGTTTGGTCGCTGGAGAGCTGTCACACAGACCGCTCTCCAGCGACCAACCATGTCGGTAACCAGGGTAAACATCGGGTAACTAAGCGCAGGGCCGCGCTTAGTTACCCGATGTTTACCCTGGTTACCTTCCTAAAAGTAAAAAAAACAAACACTACATACTTACCTAACGCTGTCTGTCCTGCAGCGCTGTGCTCTGCACTCCTCCTGTACTGTCTGTGTGAGCACAGCGGCCGGAAAGCAGAGCGGTGACGTCACCGCTGTGCTTTCCGGCTGACCGACGCTCACAGCCAGTACAGGAGGAGAGCAGAGCACAGCGCTGGAGGACAGACAGCGTTAGGTAAGTATGTAGCGTTTGTTTTTTTTTACTTTTAGGATGGTAACCAGGGTAAACATCGGGTTACTAAGCGCGGCCCTGCGCTTAGTTACCCGATGTTTACCCTGGTTACCAGTGAAGACATCGCTGGATCGGTGTCACACACGCCGATCCAGCGATGTCAGCAGGAGTCCAGCGACGAAATAAAGTTCTGGACTTTCTTCAGCGACCAACGATCTCCCAGCAGGGGCCTGATCGTTGGTCGCTGTCACACATAACGATTTTATTAACGATATCGTTGCTACGTCACAAAAAGCAACGATATCGTTAACAATATCGTTATGTGTGAAGGTACCTTAACTTACAGCCAAAGCTAACAGACAATTCTCTATACTCCTCCTCCTAGACCTGTCCTCTGCCTTCAACACAGTTGACCACTGCCTCCTACTACAGATCCTCTCTTCTTTTGGTGTCAAAGACTTTGCCCTATCTTGGATCTCCTCATACCTTGCCAACCGCACATTTAGCGTTTCCTACTCCCATACTACCTCTTCATCTCGCCCCCTCTCTGTTGGAGTCCCCCAAGGCTCTGTCCTAGGACCTTTTCTCTTCTCAATCTATACACTCGGCCTGGGACAACTCATAAGGTCCTATGGCTTCCAGTACCATCTATATGCCGATGGCACTCAGATCTACCTCTCTGGCCCAGATGTCACCTCTCTGCTCTCCAGAATCCCAGAGTGTCTATCGGCCATATCCTCCTTCTTCTCCTCTCGCTTCCTCAACTCAATGTGGACAAATCTGAACTAATTATCTTTCCTCCATCATGCATATTTTCCCTACCTGATCTATATATCAAAATAAATGAAATCACACTTTCCCCTGTCCCCAAAATCCGCTGCCTCGGAGTAACCCTTGACTCTGCCCTGTCCTTCAAACCGCACATCCAAGCTCTCGCCACCTCTTGTCGCCTCCAGCTCAAAAATATTTCCAGAATCCATCCTTTCCTCAACCCACACTCTACCAAAATGCTCGTGCATGCCCTAATCATCTCCCGCCTCAACTACTGCAACATACTCCTCTGTGGCCTACAGTACCTTCTAACACTCTCGCACCCCTCCAGTCCATCCTTAACTCTGCTGCCTGACTAATTAATCTCTCTCCTCGCTACACTCCTGCTTCAACCCAATTTCCCAGCGTATCCAGTTTAAACTACTAACACTGACCTACAAAGCCATCCATAACCTTTCTCCTCTGTATATTTCCACACTAATCTCTCAATATCTTCCCTCACGTAATCTCCGGTCCTCCCAAGACCTCCTCCTTTACTCCACGCTTATTCGCTCCTCACTCAATCGCCTCCAAGACTTCTCCCGAATATCACCCATCCTCTGGAATTCAGTGCCCCAACACATCCGGTTATCCACTACTTTTGGATCCTTCTAAAGAAACCTGAAAACCCACCTCTTCAAGGAAGCTTACAGCCTGTAAAGACCACACGGCCACCTCAACACCATTGGAGCTACTGTCATTGTTAGTTTTGTTTACTGTAAGTGATATTTTTATTTTGATGTAACCCCTTCTCATGTACAGCACCATGGAATTAATGGTGCTATACAAATAAATAATAATAATAATAATAATAATAAAGTTAGAAAAAATAAAAGTTCAATTTGTCATACACTTATTTCTTTATTTTACTTGATTATATAGCGCCAATATATTCCACAGCGCTTTCCAGATATCTTTCTATCAATGTCCCCATTGGGGCTTACAATACCCTATCCATATGTGCTTGGAGTGTGGGAGAAGACCTGTGTATTCAGAGGAAACCAAAGCAAACATGGAAGAAACTACAAACTGTTTGCAGATGTTCTCTTATCTACTTATTTCTCTACTTTTTTCTCTAATTACAAAAACTTCAGTCATGATGAAATGAATCCTCCTGGGATAGACATCTTCTGATCGCTACAGATTTTTATACATTGAAGGTTTGCCCTTTTCTGTCTTTGACCTTTTTTTTTTTATCCTTCCCAGATTAATTTGTACCTTAAAGATTTGGAAGGTGAATTTCCTTCATATCTCTCATCCCATTGTGTTAGGAGATGTGCCGAATCTCGGTAGATTCTGAGAACTTCTTGTCAGAATTTCTTCATCATAACATAGAGATCAGTAATGCCGCTATGCAGTGGAGAAAATGTAACTTTACAGATGTCAATGGAACTTCTCAAAATCTCCAATATTCTGTCCATCTCATGGCCATTTCAATAGTGTTTGTTGTTTTCACTACGTATACGACTTCTCACATGTAAAACGCCATGGAATAAATGGCGCTATAATAATCTACTATATAATTGTCTAATTCTGTTTGTTTGACTGTAACAGAAATCCCGCATCGCTGATTGGTCGCGCCAGCCGCCCGTGACCAATCAGCGACAGGTGCAGTTCTGTCAGTCACAGTGCCACGTAGTTCAGTCACATTTACTGAACAAGTTCTGTCAGTCACAGTGCCACTTAGTTCAGTCACATTTACTAAATAAGTTCTGTCAGTCACAGTGCCTCGTAGTTCAGTCACGTTTACTGAGCAAGTTCTGTCAGTCACAGTGCCACATAGTTCACACACGTTTACTGAACAAGTTCTGTCAGTCACAGTGCCACATAGTTCACTCACATTTACTGAACAAGTTCTGTCAGTCACAGTGCCACGTAGTTCAGTCACGTTTACTGAACAAGTTCTGTCCGTCACAGTGCCACATAGTTCACTCACGTTTACATAACGAGTTCTGTCAGTCACAGTGCCACGTAGTTCAGTCACTTTTACTGAACAAGTTGTCAGTCACAGTGCCACATAGTTCACTTACGTTTACTGTACAAGTTCTGTCAGTCACAGTGCCACTTAGTTCAGTCACATTTACTGAATAAGTTCTGTCAGTCACAGTGCCACATAGTTCAGTCACGTTTACTGAGCAAGTTCTGTCAGTCACAGTGCCACATAGTTGACACACGTTTACTGAACAAGTTCTGTCAGTCACAGTGCCACATAGTTCACTCACGTTTACTGAACGAGTTCTGTCAGTCACAGTGCCACGTAGTTCAGTCACGTTTACTGAACAAGTTGTCAGTCACAGTGCCACATAGTTCACTTACGTTTACTGAGCAAGTTCTGTCAGTCACAGTGCCATGCACAAATATATTATAGTGTTGATGTACTTCTTTCGTCTGATGATTTATTTAACCCCTTTACCCCCAAGGGTGGTTTGCACGTTAATGACCGGGCCAATTTTTACAATTCTGACCACTGTCCCTTTATGAGGTTATAACTCTGGAACGCTTCAATGGATCCCAGTGATTCTGACATTGTTTTCTCGTGACATATTGTATTTCATGATAGTGGTAAAAATTCTTTGATAGTACCTGCGTTTATTTGTGAAAAAAACGGAAATTTGGCGAAAATTATGAAAATTTCGCAATTTTCCAACTTTGAATTTTTATGCAATTAAATCACAGAGATATGTCACACAAAATACTTAATAAGTAACATTTCTCACATGTCTACTTTACAGCAGCAGAATTATGGAAACAAATTTTTTTTTTGTTAGGGAGTTATAAGGGTTAAAAGTTGACCAGCAAGTTCTCATTTTTACAACACCATTTTTTTTTAGGGACCACATCTCATTTGAAGTCATTTTGAGGGGTCTATATGATAGAAAATACCCAAGTGTGACACCATTCTAAAAACTGCACCCCTCATGGTGCTCAAAACCATATTCAAGAAGTTTATTAACCCTTCTGGTGCTTCACAGGAATTTTTGTAATGTTTAAATAAAAATGAACATTTAACTTTTTTTCACAAAAAATTTAATTTAGCTCCAATTTGTCTTATTTTACCAAGGGTAACAGGAGAAAATGGACCCCAAAAGTTGTTGTACAATTTGTCCTGAGTACGCTGATACCCCATATGTGGGGATAAACCACTGTTTGGGCGCATGGGAGAGCTCGGAAGGGAAGGAGCGCCGTTTGACTTTTCAATGCAAAATTGACAGGAATTGAGATGGGATGCCATGTTGCGTTTAGAGAGCCACTGATGTGCCTAAACATTGAAACCCCCCACAATTGACACCATTTTTGAAAGTAGACCCCCTAAGGAACTTATCTAGATGTGTGCTGAGCACTTTGACCCACCAAGTGCTTCACATAAGTTTATAATGCAGAACCGTAAAAATAAAAAATCATATTGTTTCACAAAAATTATCTTTTCGCCCCCAATGTTTTATTTTCCCAAGGGTAAGAGAAGAAATTGGACCCCAAAAGTTGTTGTACAATTTGTCCTGAGTACGCTGATATCCCATACGTGGGGGTAAACCACTGTTTGGGCGCATGGGAGAGCTCGGAAGGGAAGGAGCGCCGTTTGACTTTTCAATGCAAAATTGACAGGAATTGAGATGGGATGCCATGTTGCGTTTAGAGAGCCACTGATGTGCCTAAACATTGAAACCCCCCACAATTGACACCATTTTTGAAAGTAGACCCCCTAAGGAACTTATCTAGATGTGTTTTGAGTGCTTTGACCCACCAAGGGCTTCACAGAAGTTTATAATGCAGAGCCGTAAAAATAAAACAAAAATTTTTTTCCCACAAAAATTATTTTTTTAGCCCCCGTTTTGTATTTTCCCGAGGGTAACAGGAGAAATTGAACCCCAAAATTCATTGCCCAATTTGTCCTGAGTGCGATTATACACAATATTTGGGGGGAACCACTGTTTGGACGCATGGGAGGGCTCGGAAGGGAAGGAGCACCATTTGGAATGCAGACTTAGATGGAATGGTCTGCAGGTGTCACACTGCGTTTGCAGAGCCCCTAATGTACCTAAACAGTAGAAACCCCCTACAAGTGACACCATTTTGAAAGTAGACCCCCTAAGGAACTTATCTAGATGTGTGGTGAGCGCTTTGACCCACCAAGGGCTTCACAGAAGTTTATAATGCAGAGCCGTAAAAATAAAACAAAAATTTTTTCCCACAAAAATGATTTTTTAGCCCCCAGTATTGTATTTTCCCGAGGGTAACAGGAGAAATTGGACCCCAAAATTTGTTGTTCAATTTGTCCTGAGTGCGCTGATACCCCATAAGTGGGGGGGAACCACTGTTTGGGCGCATGGGAAGGCTCGGAAGGGAAGGGAAGGAGCTCCATTTGGTGTCACATTGCGTTTGCAATGTAATTTACCTAAACAGTTTACATTACACATTGTAATGTACCTAAACAGTAGAAACCCCCCACAAGTGACACCATTTTGGAAACTAGACACCCTAAGGAACTCATCTAGATGTGTTGTTAGAGCTTTGAACCCCCAAGTGTTTCACTACAGTTTGTAACGCAGAGCCGTGAAAATAAAAAAAAAAAACTTTCCCCCCAAAATTATTTTTTACCCCCAGTTTTGTATTTTCCCGAGGGTAAGAGGAGAAATTCGACCCAAAAAGTTGTTGTCCAATTTGTCCTGAGTACGCTGATACCCCATATGTGGGGGGAACCACCGTTTGGGCGCATGGGAGGGCTCGGAAGGGAAGGAGTGCCAATTGGAATGCAGACTTAGATAGAATAGTCTGCAGGCATCACATTGCATTTGCAGAGCCCCTAATGTACCTAAACAGTAGAAACCCCACACAAGTGACCACATATTGGAAACTAGACCCCCCAGGGAACTCATCTAGATGTGTTGTGAGAACTTTGAACCCCCAAGTGTTTCACTACAGTTTATAACGCAGAGCCGTGAAAATAAAAAATCCTTTTTTTTCCCACAAAAATTATTTTTTAGCCCCCAGTTTTGTATTTTCCCAAGGGTAACAGGAGAAATTGGACCCCAAAATTTGTTGTTCAATTTGTCCTGAGCACACGGGAAAGCTCGGAAGGGAAGGAGCACTGTTTTACTTTTTCAACGCAGAATTGGCTGGAATTGAGATCGGACGCCATGTCGTGTTTGGAGAGCCCCTGATGTGCCTAAACAGTGGAAACCCCCCAATTATAACTGAAACCCTAATCCAAACACACCCCTAACCCTAATTCCAACATTAACCCTAATCACACCTCTAACCCTGACACACCCCTAACCCTAATCCCAACCCTATTCCCAACTGTAAATGTAATCTAAACCCTAACCCTAACTTTAGCCCCAATCCTAACTGTAGCCCCAACCCTAACCCTAACCCTAGCCCTAACCCTAGCCCTAATCCTAGCCCTAACCCTAACTGTAGCCCTAGCTCTAACCCTAACCCTAGCCCTAACCCTAGCCCTAACCCTAACCCTAGCCCTAACCCTAGCCTTAACCCTAACCCTAGCCCTAACCCTAGCCCTAACCCTAGCCCTAACCCTAGCCCTAACCCTAGCCCTAACCCTAACCCTAGCCCTAATGGGAAAATGGAAATAAATACATTTTTTTAATTTTTCCCTAACTAAGGGGGTGATGAAGGGGGGTTTGATTTACTTTTATAGCGGGTTTTTTAAGCGGATTTTTATGATTGGCAGCCGTCACACACTGAAAGACGCTTTTTATTGCAAAAAATATTTTTTGCGTTACCACATTTTGAGAGCTATAATTTTTCCATATTTTGGTCCACAGAGTCATGTGAGGTCTTGTTTTTTGCGGGACGAGTTGACATTTTTATTGGTAACATTTTTGGGCACGTGACATTTTTTAATCGCTTTTTATTCCGATTTTTATGAGGAAGAATGACCAAAAACCAGCTATTCATGAATTTCTTTTGGGGGGAGGCGTTTATACCGTTCCGCGTTTGGTAAAATTGATAAGGCAGTTTTATTCTTCGGGTCAGTACGATTACAGAGACACCTCATTTATATAATTGTTTTATGTTTTGGCGCTTTTATACGATAAAAACTATTTTACAGAAAAAATTATTATTTTTGCATCGTTTTATTCTCAGGACTATAACTTTTTTACTTTTTTGCTGATGATGCTGTATGGCAGCTCGTTTTTTGCGGGACAAGATGACGTTTTCAGCGGTACCATGGTTATTTATACCTGTCTATTTGATCGCGTGTTATTCCACTTTTTGTTCGGCGGTATGATAATAAAGCGTTGTTTTTTGCCTCGTTTTTTTTTTTCTTACGGTGTTTACTGAAAGGGTTAACTAGTGGGCCAGTTTTATAGGTCGGGTCGTTACGGACGCGGAGATACTAAATATGTGTACTTTTATTGTTTTTTTTATTTAGATGAAGAAATGTATTTATGGGAATAATATTTTTTTTTCCATTATTTAGGAATATATATATATATATTTTTTTACACATTTAGAAAATTTTTTTTTAACTTTTTTATTTATTTTGTCCCAGGGGGGGACATCACAGATCGATGATCTGACAGTTTGCACAGCACTCTGTCAGATCACCGATCTGACTTAGAGCACTGCAGGCTTCACAGTGCCTGCTCTGAGCAGGCTCTGTGAAGCCACCTCCCTCCCTGCAGGACCCGGATCCGTGGCCATCTTAGATCCGGGGCTGGGGCAGGCAGGGAGGGAGGTAAGAGACCCTCGCAGCAACGCGATCACATCGCGTTACTGCGGGGGGCTCAGGGAAGCACGCAGGGAGCCCCCTCCCTGCGCGATGCTTCCCTGTACCGCCGGCACATCGCGATCATCTTTGATTGCGGTGTGTCGGGGGTTTATGTGACGGTGGCGGTCCGTGACCGCTCCTGGCACATAGTGCCGATGTCAGCTACGATAGGCAGCTGACACCCGGCCGTGATCGGCGGCGCTCCCCCATGAGCGCTGCCGATCGCATATGACGTACTATCCCGTCGGTGGTCATAGGGGCCCACCCCACCTCGATGGGATAGTACGTCTAATGTCAGAAAGGGGTTAAATACAGTTAGATATTCATGTAATGGTTTATATATTTTGATGATCTGTTTAATAATTTCGTTAAGTTGTATTAAGTTCTATGAGCAATAAAATTTAATGATAATGTATATATTTTACCCGGAAAATCCTGTGCATTCATTGCATTATTCTTGAATCTTCATAAATAAACTACATACATATTCTAGAATACCCGATGCGTTAGAATCGGGCCACCATCTAGTAAATAATAATAGTGGATTTTGGCTGTTGGTTTAAGCCTGGCGTAAACTATAGCTACCATCATTTTTTGGTTTCTACTCCACATCCTACATGAAACTACATTGCGATTTTTTATTTTTAAACTCACTGTATGTATACAAGTATACGTAAGCACAAAAAAAAAATCGGAACTGTTGCATAGAATCAACTCGCCCCCTCCACGTCTTCCCAACACAATAATAACGCCACAGAGTATATGTAGCTCCTGCAAGTCATATGCCAAGGACGTAAAGAGCGATTTCCTGAGACTCTCTAATTAAAGACCTTCTCCTCTTGCGGATTTGTTCTGTCCTACTTGCTAAGACAGATCTGCCTAGGATTTCCAATGGTGAATATTTTAGCAGGAATGTAGCCTTTGTTACTATGAATAGTTCCGTGCAGATTAGCAGTATGCCAATTTCCTGTTGCTTTTCAGAGCTGCTATTTGAGCCCCATTTGCTCCTAGCTCTTGCACAATTGAAAACAATGGCTAACTTCATTCAGGTTTCACTCCAGAGCTCTTTAGAAACAGTGGAAGTGGCTAAAGCCCTACTTTACAGCTAATTAACAATAGATAATGTTTGCACTGCATTTTTTCCAGATCTGATAAAAGGTAGAAGTACATATACTGCTTCTGCTGAAGATACTGTGACTTTATGGATACAATAACTGTATTAGCATTTGCAAGTAGCATTGAATAACTAGGGTCAGTATGTCTGTGATAAATAATCCCAAAATGTTACAAATGGTTACTTCACCTCGTAGCTGCCCCCAGGGCCTGCATAGTATTGTTAAGCCCAGACATAGTTGGAAACACAGATCGCACATTCACGACTGTTTCTTCCATGTTTAGTGTAGGTTTCTTTAAAAGCTTTCCTTTTTCTGTTACTTTGTTTCTTCAGTCGTAATGAAATGTATATTTCTGGCTAGACAGAAACAGCTGGACATCGTAAGGTCACTTACTTTAATTGACCCAGCATGGTAATTAGGAGTGTATCCCCTTTAAGCAATAAAAATATGAAATCCTACATGCCAGTGTATAGTCCAAAGTTTTTATTATTGGGAATAGTCAAATCTTCAGGTTCAAATTCCTATATTCTAGCTTTTGATCGTTTTTGCATTTTTCACCTTAGTGGGGTCATGTTGTACATGAATTCTAGAGAAGGAGAAGCTGAGCCGAATAACATGTAGGTTTGTGGGCCGGATTCAGTGTAACTTATTTTTTTAATACAATACAGTGTTCGTATGTGGTTGGTCCTTTTAGTGATTGACAGCTACCTCTGCATGCACAGTCATACAGGGAAGACTGTCAATCACTGAGTAAAGGTACCGTCACACTGAACGATATCGCTAGCGATCCGTAACGTTGCAGCGTCCTGGCTAGCGATATCATTGAGTTTGACACGCAGCAGCGATCTGGATCCTGCTGTGCCATCGTTGGTCGGCGCAGAAAGTCCAGAACTTTATTTCATCGCTGGACCTCCCGCAGACATCGCTGAATCGGCATGTGTGACGCCGATTCAGCGATGTCTTCACTGGTAACCAGGGTAATCATCGGGTTACTAAGCGCAGGGCCGCGCTTAGTAACCCGATGTTTACTGTTGTGAATTCTGTTGTCGGGCTCCCTCCTGTGGTCATGAATGGTACTTCGGCTGGTTCTGTCCATGGACTTTCTCTGGTGGCTGTGGGTGTTTCTGAGTTTCCTTTCACAGGTGACGAGGTTAATTTGTTAACTGGCTGCTCTATTTAACTCCACTTAGATCTTTGCTCCAGGCCACCTGTCAATGTTCCAGTATTGGTCTAGTTCACTCCTGGATCGTTCTTGTGACTTGTCTTCCCATCAGAAGCTAAGTTCCAGCTTGTATTTCTTTGGTTTGCTATTTTTCTGTCCAGCTTGCTATTTAATTTGTTGTCTTGCTTGCTGGAAGCTCTGGGACGCAGAGGGAGCGCCTCCGCACCGTGAGTCGGTGCGGAGGGTCTTTTTGCGCCCTCTGCGTGGTCTTTTGTAGGTTTTTGTGCTGACCACAAAGTAACCTTTCCTATCCTCGGTCTGTTCAGTAAGTCGGGCCTCACTTTGCTAAATCTATTTCATCTCTGTGTTTGTATTTTCATCTTTACTCACAGTCATTATATGTGGGGGGCTGCCTTTTCCTTTGGGGAATTTCTCTGAGGCAAGGTCGGCTTTATTTTTCTATCTTCAGGGCTAGCTAGTTTCTTAGGCTGTGCCGAGTTGCATAGGGAGCGTTAGGCGCAATCCACGGCTATTTCTAGTGTGTTTGATAGGTTTAGGGATTGCGGTCAGCAGAGCTCCCACGTCCCAGAGCTCGTCCTATATTATCAGTAACTATCAGGTCATTCCGTGTGCTCTTATCCACCAGGTCCATTATTGTCCTGACCACCAGGTCATAACAGTTTACCCTGGTTACCAGCGTAAATGTAAAAAAAAAAAAACACTACATACTTACATTCCGGTGTCTGTTCCCCGGCGCTGTGCTTTCCTGCACTGGCTGTGAGCGCCGGCCAGCCGTAAAGCACAGCGGTGACGTCACCGCTCTGCTTTACGGCTGGCCGGCGCTGACAGTGCAGGAAAGCACAGCGCCGGGGGACAGACACCGGAATGTAAGTATGTAGTGTTTTTTTTTTTAAGTTTACGCTGGTAACCAGGGTAAACATCGGGTTACTAAGCGCGGCCCTGCACTTAGTAACCCGATGTTTACCCTGGTTACCCGGGGACCGGCATCGTTGGTCGCTGGAGAGCTGTCTGTGTGACAGCTCTCCAGCGACCAAACAGCGACGCTGCAGCGATCGGGATCGTTGTCTAGATCGCTGCAGCGTCGCTAAATGTGATGGTACCTTTAGACTACCCACTGGACTCTATACATACAGTGGATACGGAAAGTATTCAGACCCCTTTACATTTTTCACTCTTTGTTTCATTGCAGCCATTTGGTAAATTCAAAAATGTTCATTTTTTTTCTCATGAATGTACACTCTGCACCCCATCTTGACTGAAAAAAACAGAAATGTAGTAATTTTTGCAAATATATTAAAAAAGAAAAGCTGAAATATTACTTGGTCATAACACAGATGTAACATTATTAGTAGCAATAATACATGAATCACCTGTGAAGAGAAACACAAGAAATCTCAAGATTTTAATTCTGTTTATTTTGCATTTACGTTCAGCAGGTGCCAGATGACCATGTTCACCCTGGTCAATAAGTGATTATTTCCTGTCTGTTGTATTCAGAGACATGCCAATATATGAACATATGAATAACATTTATATTCCATTGTTCTATTCCCTTTTACCGATACAAATTAACCTTCTTGAGCTCCCATACACAACAGAGAGCTGTCGGCAGCTTAACGGTTTGGACGATTGTTCACGTATCCTAACCTATCCTATCCAATCCTGTATTCTCTATGAGAGAGCTGCAGACAGCTTTTCTCAGCCAGAACAAAAGGAATGACAGTCCGAAATTGGACATGCTGGAGCCTTATCTCACTCAACGTCATCTATCAAGGAAGAGTCAGGAGGTTCCCATACACGCTAGACTGTTGGACAAGGCCGCTGTTGTCACTGGGCTCGGTTGACGTATGTCTAATTTGAATGGGTGTATGGGGGCCTTTAGTAGGAAGTTAAGTAGCCACGGTGTGGTGAAGCAGCAGAACCTACTTAATTCTCTTACTTGATTTGTATATAAGCACATTAACTTTCTGCTTTACACATTTGTATTTTAAAAATGCACTCATCTATATTTTTGATGGGCCTTCATAGTATAGAATGTGCAACTTGTACAATTACAGCCAGACGGATGGGCCATCCTCAGATCTTTTTTTCACTAGCATTAAATAACTAGAATTCTAATTATCTAGGAGGGGATGTTGCCATCAGACAATTCACCTTCTTGCTGCCTTTTGGCTATCTCTTCTGAGGGAGCCACCCAGTTCTAGATCCCTAGAGGTATCCAGACAGGGAGACCCCATTGCATAATACCTCATTGTGCTTTGGCAAAGAGTTGGCTGGGCCAACTTCTCTCAGCTACAGGCTCTATGGTTCGGTTGGGCTGCACCTCAATGCAAAGGGTGCAGCTGTGCTTGGGGAAACAATGGTCAGACATATGGAGAAGCTTTTAAACTAGGATCTGGGGGGAGGGCTGTTGAGCTAAAAAGGGGATAGATTGAGTAGACATAGAGAGTGAGACAGTAGGGGGTGAATGAATATTTAGCGGGGCTGTGATATGCTTGAAAATAGGGAGGTGAGTAGGAGCAAAAAATGTACTAATGGTATTAAATGCTGGCAAATGCAAGAAAACAAATGAATTGGAGACTCTTATGTCGCCCACAGAGTATGATGTGGTGGGCATTACAGAAACCTGGCTTGACGAAAGCCAGGACTGTGTGACAAACGTAGAGTGTAACACTATATTTAGAAAGGACAGGAAAAACAAAAAAGTTGGAGGGGTGTGATTTTCATTAAATCCAACTTAAGACCTGTTCTCAATGATGACATTGGGGGAGCTGCTACAATGTAGAGTCAGTATGCGTAAGGCTATGTTCACACATAGCGTCCTGTTCCTGCTGGTTCTCCCGCAGCGGATTTGATAAATCTGCAGGGCAAACCCGCTGCGGTTAGCCCTGCAGATTTATCGCGGTTTGTCTTGTGGGTTCCGCTGCGGGATTTTACCCCTACTATTGATGCTGCATATGCAGCAATATGCAGCATCAATAGTAATGTTAAAAATAATAAAATCATGATATACTCACCCTCTGACGTCCCGATCTCCTCGGCGCTGCAGGCGGCGGTCCGGTTCCAAAGATGCTGTGCGAGAAGGACCTTCGTGACGTCACGGTCATGTGACCGCGACGTCACCGCAGGTCCTGGTCGCATAGCAAACCTGAGACTGGACGGCCGCGTGCAGCGCTGAGACTTCAGAGGTGAGTATATCATGATTTTTTATTTTAATTTTTTTTTTTACTCAAATATGGTTCCCGGGGCCTGGAGGAGAGTCTCCTCTCCTCCACCCCGGGTACCACCTGCACATTATCCGCTTACTTCCCGCATGGTGTGCACAGCCCCATGCGGGAAGTAAGCGGATCAATGCATTTCTATGGGTGCAGAATCGCTGCGATTCTGCACAAAGAAGTGACATGCTGCGGGTTGTAAACCGCTGCGTTCCCGTGCGGTTTTTCCCGCAGCATGTGCACAGCGGTTTGCGGTTTCCATAGGGTTTACATGTTACTGTAAACGCTATGGAAACTGCTGCGGACCCGCAGCTGCAAAATTGCCGCGGTTCCGCGGTAAAAACTGCAATGTGTGAACATAGCCTAAGTGTACATGGGAATGGCAATAATAGAAAGCTGTTAATTGGAGTTTGCCATATGCCTCCTAATATAGCTGAACAGGTAGAGGATGAAATGCTGCAACAAATTAAAAAAGACAGCAAATTTTAAAAGGGTAATTATTATGGGGGATTTTAACTATCCTGACATCCTTCTGGTTGGGCTAAAAGCTTCAAGTGCTTATCCACAAATCAAGACAATTACCTCTTAGCTGGTAGATCAATCAAACATTCAAAAGGGGAAATGCAAAAACCTGGACCTTTGGAAAGCTGATTTCAACAAATTAAGGGAAGATCTTAATCGTGTAGACTGGGTCCTTCTCATGGTAATGGGAGATACCGAACATAAATGGGGCATGGTTAACCCCTTAACCCCCAAGGGTGGTCTGCATGTTATTGACCGGGCCAATTTTTACAATTCTGACCACTGTCCCTTTATGAGGTTATAACTCTGGAACGCTTCAACGGATTCTGATGATGCTGACAATGTTTTCTCGTGACATATTGTACTTCATGATAGTGGTAAAATTTATTTGATATTACCTGCATTTATTTGTGAAAAAAATGGAAATTTGGCAAAAATTTAGAGATAAGTCACACAAAATACTCAATAAGTAACATTTGCCACATGTCTTCTTTGCATCAGCACAATTTTTGAACCAAATTTTTTTTTGTTACGGAGTTATAAGGTTTAAAAGTTGACCAGCAATTTCTCATTTTTACAACACCATTTTTTTTAGGGACTACATCACATTTGAAGTAACTTTGAGGGGTCTATATGATAGAAAATACCCAAGTGTGACACCAATCTAAAAACTGCACCCCTTAAGGTGCTCAAAACCACACTCAAAAAGTTTATTAACCCTTCAGGTGTTTCACAGGAATTTTTGGAATATTTAAAAAAAATTGAACATTTAACTTTGTTTCACAAAAAATTTACTTCAGCTCCAATTTGTTTTATTTTACCAAGAGTAACAGGAGAAATTGGACACCAATAGTTGTTGTACAATTTGTCCTGAGTACGCTGATACCCAATATGTGGGGGTAAACCACTATTTGGGCGCATGGCAGAGCTCGGAAAGTAAGGAGTGCCGTTTGACTTTTCAATGCAAAATTGACTGAAATTGAGATAGAACGCCATGTCACGTTTGGAAAGCCCCTGATGTGCCTAAACAATGGAAACCCCTCAATTCTAACTCCAAATCTAACCCGAATACACCCCTAACCCTAATCCCAACCCTAACCATAACCCTAACCACACCCCTAACCCGAACACACCCCTAACCCTAATCCCAACCTTAACCACACTCCTAACCCCAACACACCCCTATCCCCAAAACACCCCTAACCCTAATCCCATCCCTAACCACACCCCTAGCTCCAACACACCCTTAACTCTAATCCCAACCATAACCCTAAAAGTACCGTCACACTAAGCGACGCTGCAGCGATACCGACAATGATCCGGATCGCTGCAGCGTCGCTGTTTGGTCGCTGGAGAGCTGTCACACAGACAGCTCTCCAGCGACCAACGATGCCGGTAACCAGGGTAAACATCGGGTTACTAAGTGCAGGGCCGCGCTTAGTAACCCGATGTTTACCCTGGTTACCATCGTTAAAGTAA
This sequence comes from Ranitomeya imitator, assembly GCF_032444005.1. NCBI lineage: Eukaryota > Metazoa > Chordata > Amphibia > Anura > Dendrobatidae > Ranitomeya > Ranitomeya imitator. The sequence continues at coordinate 985,906,027 of NC_091282.1, forward strand.
AAAAAACAACCACTACATACTTACCTACTGCTGTCTGTCCCCGGCGCTGTGCTTCTCTGCTCTGGCTGTGAGCACAGCGGCCGGAAAGCAGAGCGGTGACGTTACCGCTCTGCTTTCCGGCTGCCCGGCGCTCACAGCCAGAGCAGAGAAGCACAGCGCCGGGGACAGACAGCGGTAAGTAAGTATGTAGTGGTTGTTTTTTTACCTTAACGATGGAAACCAGGGTAAACATCGGGATACTAAGCGCGGCCCTGCGCTTAGTAACCCAATGTTTACCCTGGTTACCAGCGAAGACATCGCTGAATCGGCGTCACACACGCCGATTCAGCGATGTCAGCGGGAGATCCAGCGACGAAACAAAGTTTTGGACTTTCTGCCCCGACCAGCGATATCACAGCAGGGGCCTGATCGCTGCTGCCTGTCACACTAGACGATATCGCTAGCCAGGAAGCTGTAACGTCACGGATCGCTAGCGATATCGTCTAGTGTGACGGTACCTTAATCATACCCCTAACCCTGACACACCCCTAACCCTGATCCCAACCCTAATCCCAACCGTAAATGTAATCCTAACCCTAACTTTAGTGCACCAACCCTAACCCTAACTTTAGCCCAAACCCTAACTGTAGCCCTAACACTAACTTTAGCCTCAACCCTAACCCTAATGGGAAAATGGAAATAAATACTTTTTTTAAATTTTTTATTATTTTTCCCTAACTAAGAGGGTGAAGGGGGGTTTGGTTTACTATTTATAGCAGGTTTTTTTGCGGATTTTTATGTTTGGCAGCTGTCACACACTAAAAGATGCTTTTTATTGCAAAAAATAGTTTTTGCGTCTCCACATTTTGAAAGCTATAATTTTTCCATATTTTGGTTTACAGAGTCATGTGAGGTCTTGTTTTTTGCAGGACAAGTTTATTGGTACCATTTCCTGGCACGTGTCATTTTTTGATCGCTTTTTATTCCGATTTTTGTGAGGCAGAATGACCAAAATCCAGCAATTCATGAATTTCTTTTGGGGAGGGGGCGTTTATACCGTTTTGCGTTTAATAAAATTGATAAAGCAGTTTTATTCTTCTGGTTAGTACGATTACAGCGATACTTCATTTATATCATTTTTTTATGTTTTGGTGCTTTTATACCATAACAACTATTTTATATAAAAAATAATAATTTTTGCATCGCTTTATTTTGAGGACTATAACTTTTTCATTTTTTCACTGATGATGCTGTATGGTGGCTCGTTTTTTGCGGGACAAGATTACGTTTTCAGTGGTACCATGTTTATTTATAGCCGTCTTTTTGATCGCGTGTTATTCCACTTTTTGTTCAGTGGTATGAAAATAAAGCGTTGTTTTTTGCCTTGTTTTTTTACAGTGGTCACTGAAGGGGTTAACTAGTGGAACAGTTTTATATGTCGGGTCGTTACGGATGCGGCGATACAAAATTTGTGTACTTTTATTGTTTTTTTATTTAGATAAAGAAATGTATCTATTGGAACAATATATTTTTTTTCTTTATTTAGGAATTATTTTTTTTTTACACATGTTAATATTTTTTTTTTTTTACTTTTTTACTTTGTCCCAGGGTGGGACATCATGCTATAGTGTTAGATCGTCTTATGCAAGCCTTACCTGTGTGCATTTTTCCTACTAGGCAGCCAACCCCACTATTGTTTAGGCGAGCGTTTGGTTGGTCTCATCAGTAGCTTGCACCTGTGCTGCTTTAGCATTTATTATCAGGGGGGTGCTGAACCCTGCGAGTGCATTTGTCATCTGGCAAGTTTTGGTGCGTTTGCTCTTCATGTTATGTTTTTTTAATTTTTCTATGTTAGCTGTCTTTGCAGACCACACCAAATTATGTGGGATATTAAAATCTGACCTTGCATTACAATATTGCAAAACGATCTGGTTAAGAGACTGAATGGACAAACACTTGGAAAATGACATTTAGTGTTGATAAACGTAGAGTAAGGCACCTAGGACGGAGTAATCCTATTGCTGCTTATACATTAAATGGGAGTATACTTGGGACTAAAGAACAAAAGAAGGAATTTGGTATTCTGGTTACAAGTAAGCTGTACAGCAGTACTCAATGTCAAGTAGCAGCAGCAGAAGCAAAAAAGATTTTAGGGTATATAAAAAGAGAGATAAAAAGCCGCGATCCCAATGTATTGTTACCCTTCTATAAATCACTTGTGAGGCTACATCTAAAATATGGGATCTAGTTTTGGGCTCCACATTTTAATATGGATATTCAGAAGAGTCAGTTCAAAAGCGAAAAACTAGATTATTACAAAGGATGGAAGGCCTATGATATGATGAGAGGCTGGAAGAGTTGGGCTTGTTTAGCTTAGAAAAAGAAGTATCAGAGATCTTATATATATATATATATATATATATACATATATATATATATATATATATGTTTAAATATAATGTATGTGTGGTCAATACAAAGGAGTGGAGCATGACTTATTCCTTCCAAAGACCAAACTGAGGACCAGGGGACACTCATTACCGGTGACAAAAAGGCAATTCCAGCAGCTAAATAGGAAAGGGTTCTTTACTGTTAGAACAGTCAGAATGTGGAATGCTGTACCAGAAGAGGTAGTAATGGCAGACACTAAATCAGCCTTGAAAAAAGTGTTGAATGATTTCCTCAATACACATAACATTGGGGGTTATAGATAATTTAGTGAAAAAATGTATATTTGGTGGAGAAAATTTGAACTTCATGGACCTAGGTCTTTTTTCAATCTATATTACTATGTAACATTAGATGGTCTGTTGTTCCCACTGAAATTGGAGAGTTTGGATGACAACACTCTAATGTGAAATGCCAGCTTAAATGTGAAATGTTGAATCTGGGAAGCAAGAGTTTGGCATTAATGCAACGAAACTGCAAAGTCAGGTTTCAGGGTGAGCAACCCTTTCCTTTACCCAGTAAAAATATTCAGGTTCATTATATTAGTGCCATATCTAAATATCCTGACTAAAGCAGAGTGGCTTGTTTCCATCACTTATGCCACTCACTAGTGGCACATGCCCATTCAGCACACCTAGCTATTCCCCTATATAAACAAGTTTAAAAACATGTACAGTATAATACTATACAGAAATTGAGGAAATCTTCAAATAAATAGGTACATATGTTGTGTATAATCAAATTATGCCTTCACCATCACAAAAATAGTGGAAGACGAGAACATTAGCCAGAGATCCCCCCGTGTTGTGGTAAATGACTTCATATGTTGATCTTGAGTTATTTTCTCTTCTTGCTGATTTGTGGTGCACATTCTTGCCCTTAAGGCATCTAAGGCTAACATTAAAAAATGTAAAAAGAACATGATTTACCAATTTACTTGTAGGTTAGATTGCTTGATATTATGTTTAAATGATATCATGGGTTTGCATGTAGAGGTAAATCCACTCTTAGTTTAGTATAGCATCTCCTTTAAATATATTGTATTTTTCTGACAACAAAACTCATATTTAGATTTTGAAAAATAGAGAATCATATAGGAAAACATGGCAAAAGTTTGTTTTTTTTCCAAAAGACATCAACCTTTAGGTCACATGGGATTTTGCTTGTTTGGACCATCTCAGATTGGTGAAGCAAAGGACTATATGTAGTGGTGAGGTGACCAAGAATGCTATCTGTAAGCTTGTCAGAACGTTTGTGCAGCCCTTAGACCCCAGACTTGACACCCGGCTCAAGGATCATGCAATAATCAGGGTTGCCAACCATCCAGAAATTCCAGGACAATCCACAAAATAGGGCACTTTTTTGCCCTGTTCATAAAGAAAAAGGTAAGACGTTCTTGATTTATTTGAAGGTGAAGAAAGTTATACAGATTATTGTGGATCGTAAGCTTGTGAGCAGGGTCCTCACTCCTACTGTAACTGTCTAAAATGTCTTAACTTGTACTACATTTATTGTCTGCATATGTCATCGCATAATTGTAAAGTGCTGCAGAATTTGTTAGCGCTATATTAATAAAATTATTATTATTATTGTAGTTATAATAATTTTACAATTTACAGTAAATTCATCTAATATCTTCATATCAGAATTATGGGCTATAAGACGTGTATCACTTTTAATCATAATAATTTTTACACTGTATCCATAAAAAAATATTGTCTGTCCTTGATTTTTTGATAAGTTGTCCAGAAAATATAAAAAGTCATGTTGACAACCCTGGCAATGATGGAAACTGATTTGGGAAAGTTGGATTCAAACAGTTTTACTGGAGTTACATTACTGTACCTATGGGGGTGTAAGATTCGTGGTTCCACAACAGCACTCTTTATCATTATATCTACTATATAATTGTCTAAGGGTCACTTCCGTCTTTCTGTCTGTCATTCTGTCATGGTTATTCATTCGCTGATTGGTCTCGCCAGCTGCCTGTCATGGCTGCCGCAACCAATCAGCGACGGGCACAGTCCGGAAGAAAATGGCCGCTCCTTACTCCCCGCAGTCAGTGCCTGTCGCCCGCATACTCCCCTCTGGTCACCGCTAACACAGGGTTAATGCCGGTGGTAACGGACTGCGTTATGCCGCAGGTAACGCACTCCGTTACCGCCGCTATTAACCCTGTGTGTCCCCAACCTTTTACTATGGATGCTGCCTATGCGGCATCAATAGTAAAAAAGTAATGTTAAAAATAATTTAAAAAAAACAAAAAACCTGCTATACTCACCCTCCGTTGTACGCTGAGCTGCTCCCGCCGGCCGCCATCTTCCACTGCAGTTTCCGGTGGCAAAGATGGTATGGCAGAAGGACCTGCCATGACGTCACAGTCATGTGACCGCAACATCATCACAGCCCTGCGCGCCTGCGCGACAAGGACCTGCCATGACGTCACAGTCATGTGACCGTGACGTCATCACAGGCCCTGCGCGCCTGCGCTAGAAAGACCTGCCATGACATCATGGTCATGTGAATGCGAAGTCATCACAGGTCCTGCGCTGTGATACCAACCCTGGGACCGCAAGCTGCCGTGGACTACAACGGACCATCGGAAAGGTGAGTATATGTTTATTTTTTATTTTTTCACCTGTGACAAACCTGGCTGGGCAATATACTACGTAGCTGGGCAATATACTACGTGACTGGCCAATATACTACGTGGCTCTGTGCTGTATACTACTTCGCTGTGCAATATACTACGTGGCTCTGTCTGTATACTACGTCACTGGGCAATATACTACGTAACTGGGCAATTGTTATGAAAGGCAATTCAGTACTACAATGGACAAAGCGGTCAGAGCACATACAGTGATCTGACAATAACCCAAAATCATAGAACGAGCTCTGAGACGTGGGAACTCTGCAGACCGCAATCCCTAATCCTCTCCAAACAACACTAGAGGCAGCCGTGGATTGCGCCTAACTCTGCCTATGCAACTCGGCACAGCCTGAGAAACTAACTAGCCTGAAGACAGAAAATAAGCCTACCTTGCCTCAGAGAAATACCCCAAAGGAAAAGGTAGCCCCCCACATATAATGACTGTGAGTTAAGATGAAAAGACAAACGTAGAGATGAAATAGATTCAGCAAAGTGAGGCCCGACTTTCTTAACAGATCGAGGATAGAAAAGGTAACTTTGCGGTCTACACAAAACCCTAAAGAAAACCACGCAAAGGGGGCAAAAAGACCCTCCGTACCGAACTAACGGCACGGAGGTACACCCTTTGCGTCCCAGAGCTTCCAGCAACAAATTAGACAAGCTGGACAGAAAAAATAGCAAACAAATAGCAAAGAAGAACTTAGCTATGCAGAGCAGCAGGCCACAGGAATGATCCAGGGAAAAGCAAGTCCAACACTGGAACATTGACAGGAAGCCAGGATCAAAGCATTAGGTGGAGTTAAGTAGAGAAGCACCTAACAACCTCACCAGATCACCTGAGGGAGGAAACTCAGAAGCCGCAGTACCACTTCCCTCCACCAACAGAAGCTCACAGAGAGAATCAGCCGAAGTACCACTTGTGACCACAGGAGGGAGCTCTGCCACAGAATTCACAACAGGCAATATACTACGTGACTGGGCAATATACTACGTGCCTGGGCAATATACTACGTGACTGGGCAATATACTACGTAACTGGCCAATATACTACGTGGCTGCGCAATATACTATGTCACTGGACAATATACTACATGGCTGGGCAATATACTATGTCACTGGGCAATATACTATGTGTCTGGGCAATATACTACATGGCTGGACAATATACTATGTGACTGGGCAATATACTACGTAACTGGGCAATATACTATGTGGCTGTGCAATATACTACGTGGCTGGGCAATATACTACGTGCCTGTGCAATATACTACATGGCTGGGCAATATACTATGTGGCTGTGCAATATACTACGTGGCTGGGCAATATACTACGTCACTGGGCAACATACTACGTGGCTGGGCAATATACTACGTGGCTGGGTAATATACTACGTCGCTGGCCAATATACTACGTCACTGGGCAATATACTACGTGGCTGTGCAATATACTACGTGGCTGGGCAATATACTACGTGGCTGGGCAATATACTACGTGGACATGCATATTCTAGAATACCCGATGCGTTAGAATCGGGCCACCATCTAGTATCATTATATTAAGGCACTGAGCTTGTCAGTTACAAAATAACTGCCAATACTGTAGCAATGAACTTGAGAAAGAGCTTATCAGATTCTTTGGTTTACATAACAGTCTGTATAAAGCAAACAGTAAGCGGTTTACCAAATTTAGGCCAGTTATCACACTAGTCAGTATGCAGTATTTGAAGCATGAAGCAGTCCACAGATGCTCTCTGTCATGATATGTACTTTTGCCCTGTCCTGTATTTGAATAATATGCCATTTGATGTATGTAGCTGTTCTCTGGTTTCTATTAGCTGTAATTAATGTATTTTCTTGTGCTGGGAGTTCACCTGTAACAATGTCTCCTTCCCCCAATACTTGCAGCCCTAAGCTCTAATGTAATTAAGCTTTGTCAACATCACTAGTGGAGGAATAGCCATTCTTCCTCACAGCAGGTGGCTAGTCAAATGTACATATTACATAGACTACGTGGAGCCCACCAGTCTAGAATCTTCTGGTGGACCCAACCATTGAATAGAAGGTGTAACCCCTACCCCTTCATGGGCGGATCCCAGGAGCGCAGACAATCCATTCTTATTTTGAGATCAGATGTGAGTTGATCTTTGAAGGAGAAGGAGTGGGGATTCTTAGCTGAGGCAAGACCCCACGTCCAGCTGTGACTGCGGAAGCGAACGGGGCGAGACTTGAGCTGAGGACATATCTCGTTGTTCGTGAGATTGTTTTGGGATCCCTTGGACTAATTGTGGACTATTGCTTTGTTACCTGGCACAAGGATTATCGGGAGGTGCCCCCGAACCTGTTCCGTTGGACTAATTGTGGACTCTGTAGATCTACCTGCATGTGTTGTTCCAGCGTTCTTGATAATAAATCTGTGGAATCATCCCTTGGCCTGTTGTCCCTTCTTGCTCTGCCGTACACCCCGTCACAAACTGGTGGCAAGCAGTGGGACCAGAGCAGAAGGAATGGAGGACAACGGCCCATCAACATCGGGAACCAGCACCGCAGAGTACAAGAACTGGACTTTGGGGAGCCTACAATCAAAGGCCCGTGAAGTAGGAGTCCGTTTTAAGGGACTCTCCAAGGAGCAGCTTATTGAGGCTTTGGAAGGAGTTCGCCTGCAAGATGACGCTGAGGAAGGATCCTCACAGCAAATGGAGGAAAGACTGCAGCCGGAGGTAAATACCCAAAAAAGTCAGTGGGTTGTGTGGTACGAGGAGGAGTTGGCATTGCTGGGAGAAGAGGCCACCATAGACTATAAGAAAGAGGCCATTCACCGAGCTCAGGAGAGGGAGGCCATTCACAGAGCCGAGCAGAGGGAGAGGGAGGCCATTCACAGAGCCGAGGACAGAGCTCAGGAGATGGCATTGCTGGAGAGGCAGATCACTTTGGAAGCAGCTAGAAGCTCCAGACAGACTCTAACCCCAGCACCCACCATGAGGGAACTCCCCAGAGTGTCCCGCAAAGACTTCAAGCCCATTAATGAGGCTGCAGGCGACATTGAGGGCTTCTTCCAGGACTTTGAGCATCAGTGTCGATTAATGGAAGTCCCGGAAAGGGACCGAGTCCGACATCTGGTGGGGCTCTTAGAGGGTGGAGCTGCCGCAGCCTATAGAGCTATGGACCCTCAGGGGAACTGTGAGTATGCGGAGATTAAACGGACTATTCTAGAACATTATGCTGCTACCCCAGACACTTACAGGACTCAGTTCCGTACTTTAGCCTGTGATGAGGAAGTGTCTTTCAAGATGTATGCCCACAGACTCAAACAGATATGTCATCGCTGGCTGGAGGCAGATGAGGCCTTAACCTGGGAGACCTTCCTCCAGGTTATCCTAAAAGAACAGTTTTACTTCAAGTGCCCTGCTGAGGTCCGGGAATGGGTGCGTGAAAGGAGACCAGCCACTGTGGAGGAAGCTGCAGCTCTAGCTGATGAGGTTCTCACCATCAAGCCTCAGTGGAGGATTCTGTTGGAGGATGGAGAGAGGCCTACCAGCTCCACAACACCGGTGGCCCCCTGTTCTTCTGTCCCCATTGTTCCCCGTTCCTGTAAGCCACCACCTCATGCTGATACCCGTGTAAATGTGCATCCAGTTGCTTCTACTGCGTTTTCTGGAATACGACGAGGAGAGGAAGTAGCAGAGCGCAGGTGTTATGGTTGTGGGAATCCGGGGCATCTGCAGGCCTCATGCCCAGCCAGCCCATGGAGGAGTCGCCCTCAAAACCCTACATCACCTTCAGGTGGGGGCCGGCCTCCAGGTTCCCTTACCCCTTGCCCAAGAGGACGCCTTGGATGGAGTGAGACCCAGCACAGATGCTATCGATGTGGACAGCCGGGGCATCTGCAAGCCTCCTGCCCAGCTGTTCAAATGAGGATTGATCCTGTACCCAGTCGTATTATTAATTATGTACAGCCAAGTGCCATGGAGGACAGCGTGTCACCACTACGTGAGGACTGGCCTTGTGCCTCACCCACCCATGTTGCACCACTAGGAGTTTATGGTGTGCGACCTGCAGCTATGACGACTTCTGCTCATCGAGGTAAGCACTTGCAGGAGGTCGTGCTGGATGGACAGAGACTTATTGGATTTTGTGACTCAGGGGCTTTCCTCACACTGGCTGATTCCCGAGTGGTTCGGCGTGAGACAATCCATCTAGGACCTGGGATTGTCATTGAACTGGCTGGTGGACAATGGAGGACTATTCCCACAGCCACTGTGGATCTGAACTTTGGTTTTGGGGTCAGGCGATGTGTGGTTGGGGTGATGGGTGGTCTGCCTGCAGATGTTCTCCTGGGCAATGATGTGGGAGAGCTACGATGCCAATTCGTGGCTGCATGAAGCCACATGTAAGTTACGTTCTGCCTGTGTGTACTTAACCAGCGACCTGTAGAGGTCACTGGTACGTACACAAATTGGGAGGGGAAGGGATTGTCATGATATGTACTTTTGCCCTGTCCTGTATTTGAATAATATGCCATTTGATGTATGTAACTGTTCTCTGGTTTCTATTAGCTGTAATTTATGTATTTTCTTGTGCTGGGAGTTCACCTGTAACAATGTCTCCTTCCCCCAATACTTGCAGCCCTAAGCTCTAATGTAATTAAGCTTTGTCAACATCACTAGTGGAGGAATAGCCATTCTTCCTCACAGCAGGTGGCTAGTCAAATGTACATATTACATAGACTACGTGGAGCCCACCAGTCTAGAATCTTCTGGTGGACCCAACCATTGAATAGAAGGTGTAACCCCTACCCCTTCATGGGCGGATCCCAGGAGCGCAGACAATCCATTCTTATTTTGAGATCAGATGTGAGTTGATCTTTGAAGGAGAAGGAGTGGGGATTCTTAGCTGAGGCAAGACCCCACGTCCAGCTGTGACTGTGGAAGCGAACGGGGCGAGACTTGAGCTGAGGACATATCTCGTTGTTCGTGAGATTGTTTTGGGATCCCTTGGACTAATTGTGGACTATTGCTTTGTTACCTGGCACAAGGATTATCGGGAGGTGCCCCCGAACCTGTTCCGTTGGACTAATTGTGGACTCTGTAGATCTACCTGCATGTGTTGTTCCAGCGTTCTTGATAATAAATCTGTGGAATCATCCCTTGGCCTGTTGTCCCTTCTTGCTCTGCCGTATACCCCGTCACACTCTCGTATTAGAACAGTCCACAATTCTTCATTACAATAAAAGGCACAACAGATCTTGGAGACAGTTACTATCTTCTTCGATGTCTCAGTCCACGGAAGGCTCACAGTGCAGACCTTAACCTCCTCACTGTCTCAGGCTATGGCAGAACTCATTGACATAAGCCACAGTCCTTTTCACTGTCTCATTCCACAGCATTATTCATCCTTACAGGACAGTGCTGCATTCACCGTTTCAGGTCATAGCACCATTTTGTGTTACAGGCCACAGTCCAGATTGCTCTTTCAGGCCATCTAATCAAAATCTATCTCAGGTCATTCAGCTTGGTGAGGTCAACGACTGCCGGTCAGTTTAGGGCATAACTCTTCTGTCAATCAGGGTCAACAAATATAGTCAGAATTAGAGATGAACTGATCTGACAAGATTCAAATGTGTCAAATTGTGCAATGTTTATTGGGAAATTTGATTCGTAGTGAAGTTATTCAAATTCACTGGTCCCTATTATAATTTAGGGTCTTTTGAGACCCCAGTACATAATAAGTGTGAGCTGTAAAAAGAAAAAAAAATCATACTCAACTCATCACTCACTTCGCCAGCCTCTCTCACTGCTCCCTGCTCCCAGTCTATGGTCCGGTCCTCCACACCTCCATTATGCTGTATCTTCTGCTCTGAGCTGGAGATCTGGTGTGACAGAGCCACAATGGACTGGATAGAAGACAGTATTGGTAAGCAAAAGGTTAAAAAGAAAGAAAAAACATACTAATCTCACTACTCATCTTTTCAGCCACCCTAATGCTCCCCACCCGCTATCCAGGCATCCGCGCCTCCTTTGCATTGCTTTTCCAGCAAAGTGTTCCCTCTGAGCCAGGTCCTAAAGCCGACCCCGGAATTCAATGCATTCGCCCACTCGCAGCTGGAAGCCCCAGCCTAGTGTGAAATCCAGGCCGGAGATGTTGTGCAACAGAGATGCGGAGGACCAGACAGCAGACAGGGATCAGTGAGGTGGCTGGTATGTTTTTTTTTTTTTTTTTTACTTTTTTCTGGCCTTCTTCTGTTCAGCAAGATGGTGGCTGCCACTGGCCGCCATTTCGCAAATTCACACAAAGAAAATTACAAAAAATCTGTATTTGCCAGAATGCAGATTTTTGTAAACTTTTACCATTTTTCAATTGCAATCAAATACATTCACCCATCTCTAGTCAAGATATACTTTAACTTCTTAAGTGCCAACAGTGAATTGTTAAGGGGTTATTTGTTACCACATGATGTATTCAAAGCTGCAGAATATGTTGGCGCTATAGAAATAAAATTATTATTATTATTATTATAAAGCCTCTTCATATTCTCTATTTTGTCTTCAAACTCTATATCTGCCACTGCAGGTCTCGGGCCTTAACTGCACTAACCTACTAAATGGTGCACCTTTTGTGGCACTGTCACCTTGCACCGAAAAATGTCCAAAAATTTTAGTGCTCGTTTTTGTTACCGAGTAAGCCAACCAATATACAGGTGCTTCTCACAAAGTTAGAATATCAACAAAAAGTTAATTTTTCAGTTCTTCAATACAAAAAGTGAAACTCATATATTATATAGAGTCATTACAAACAGAGTGATTTATTTCAAGTGTTTATTTCTGTTAATGTTGATGATTATGGCTTACAGCCAATGAAAGCCCAAAAGTCATTATCTCAGTATATTAGAATACTTTATAACACCAGCTTGAAAAATGATTTTAAAATCCAAAATGTTGGCCTCCTGAAGTGTATCCTCCATAAATGCACTCAATACATAGTCGGAGCTCCTTTTGCATCGATTACTGCATCAATGCGGAGTGGCATGGAGGCGATCAGCCTGTGGCACTACGGAGGTGTTATGGAAGCCCAGGTTGCTTTGACAGCAGCCTTCAGCTCATCTGCATTGTTGGGTCTGGTGTCTCTCATCTTCCTCTTGACAATACCCCATAGATTCTCTATGGAGTTAAGGTCAGGCGAGTTTGCTGGCCAATCAAGCACAGTGATACTGTTGTTTTTAAACCAGGTATTGGTACTTTTGGCAGTGTGGACAGGTTACAACTACTACAATAAATCATATAGCAACAAGTCAAATATCACCCATAGTAACTAATAATACCTCCTCACAAAAAGGGTGAAATAAATTAAATATCCAAAACCAATATGGTAAAAATATAAATTTTTATTAAATAATTATTAAAAGACATATTTAAAAAAGGGGAAACACGAAACATCAAGACAATACAGAAAAATCCCCATAGTGCAATTATTGGAGTGGGCTCAAGGACATAATAGTCTGCACATAAAAGGGTAGAAGAAGAAATAAATCCTCAAACAAGTAGCCTACATTTCCTTTGCAAACATGCATTCAAAAAAATAATAAAGTAGAGCAAAAGAAGAGGAGAAAAATAACATGAATACCCTAAAGCATTAATCTGTCCATACCCAATATGATCCTGCTAACTCCAACGCACGTTTCGCCTGGACGTGGCTTTTTCAAGGAGTGAAGGAAAGGAAGGAAGGGGGATAATTTATATACAGAGCTGGCCAATAAAAAGCTGTGGCTGGGATGGAACAGCTGACGCATAATCAGTGTAACATACATATATATATAAAAAAAAAAAAATATCATCCAAAATAAGACAAAAGGAATAAAGACTGATGCCAGATCATGTGATTAAAAAACCGCATGTGAAATAAACATGAAATATAAAAAATGGCTGTACATAAGTGTAGATACTCCAAAACCGGAAATGACGTATCGGGTTATATCCAGATAAAAATCTGACTGTGAGAAATAAATAAACTCAATACCCATAACTTAAAACAGACCTAGTCAATGGAGAATCGGTGACAAAATTACTGGTACGAGAGACAGACGCGATCCAGATCGGAGCGCATCTGACCCGTGAACCGGAAGTGAAAAAATCTGTCAGCGCTAACAGAATAATTATAAGAAAAAGGTAAGAATAACCTGTGTCGATATAAACATGCAGTGCCAATAAAGGGAATCGCATCAGTAATGGAAAATTACATGCGCAAGTGAATAGTATAACACACTCCATAGCGGAGGCTTAATGAACCCTTAACCGGAAGTGATATACGCAAAATGGAAGTATAAAGATGCCATGTTTAAGGTGGAATACACTAAGACCAGAAATATACTGCGCTCGGCGACAGAACATCCATAACAGCAAGACGACGTGATAGATACATATAACACATATCTGACATAATAAATATAATATATAAATACAAAAATACTGTTGCATAAGAATCATTACAATAACAGATAAGTATATATACCAAGCAACAATACAAACATAACAATGAACATATAATTAAAGTGAAGTGAACACACGTGTGCACGGTGAAAAAAATAAATAAAAGACAAGATGATAGTCCTGTAGTCAGATGGTAGAAGTATTTCAATCACATTGCCACAGCAACACTGGACCAGAAGCATGAAAGAAGAACTAAAAAACAAACAAAAGAAAGGTTAAAATATTTATAAAAAGGAACTGAAAGAAATCTGTTCATTGCGGCCTTTGGGTGCCAATGTGTCAAGTCTGAAAATCCATTTAGCTTCTATTCGAGCAAGACGTTTCTTAAGATCGCCCCCCCCTCGAGTTCAGCACAATATGATCAATACCCTTAATTTTTAGCAGAGATTCATTGCATTGATGGAACAATTTAAAATGCTTGGGTATTGTCTTCAAAGACTCAATGTCTGGATTAGTCTGGGCCGCTCTAATATCAAGGACATGTTCCCTGACCCTGCGCCTAAACTCTCTAGATGTTAACCCTACATATTTAAGATTACATGGACAGCTAGCACAGTAAATAACTGCGCTAGTGGTGCATGTAATGGGGTGCAAAATTTTAAACGTTCTACTCTCATCAGCATTGGTGAAAACGTCACACCTAGCAACATTAGGACAAGCCACACATGGACCGCATGGGCGACATCCCCACTTAGGACCTCTCGATTCAAAAAGGAACCCCAAGGTTTTCTTGTTACTGTAGTGGCTATGAACCAATACATCTCTAAAGTTCTGAGATCTCCTATAGGTGATGGCAGGTTTGCTAGGGAGGTACTCCAGGAGAATAGGATCTAATTGTAGGACTTTCCAATGTTTAATCAAAATATCCTGCACATCCCGCCACCTAGAGTTGTAAGAATAGATGAAACGTACCTCATCAGAAGTACCCAATTGTGATCTTTTTTTGGATAGTGCTTGAGAGCGATTCGTATTTTTAGCTCGTGTATAGCCTTTCTTAATACTGGAATTTGAATAGCCACGTTCCTTGAATCTATTACTCAGATCACGACACTGTTTATCAAAGGATTCTTCATTCGAACAAATACGTCGCATCCTCAAAAACTGTCCGATTGGAATACCCTGTATCAAACTTGATTGATGCGAGGACGTTGGGTACTTCTAATGAGGTACGTTTCATCTATTCTTACAACTCTTGGTGGCGGGATGTGCAGGATATTTTGATTAAACATTGGAAAGTCCTACAATTAGATCCTATTCTCCTGGAGTACCTCCCTAGCAAACCTGCCATCACCTATAGGAGATCTCAGAACTTTAGAGATGTATTGGTTCATAGCCACTACAATAACAAGAAAACCTCGGGGTTCCTTTTTGAATCGAGAGGTCCTAAGTGGGGATGTCGCCCATGCGGTCCATGTGTGGCTTGTCCTAATGTTGTTAGGTGTGACGTTTTCACCAATGCTGATGAGAGTAGAACGTTTAAAATTTTGCACCCCATTACATGCACCACTAGCGCAGTTATTTACTGTGCTAGCTGTCCATGTAATCTTAAACATGTAGGGTTAACATCTAGAGAGTTTAGGCGCAGGGTCAGGGAACATGTCCTTGATATTAGAGCGGCCCAGACTAATCCAGACATTGAGTCTTTGAAGACAATACCCAAGCATTTTAAATTGTTCCATCAATGCAATGAATCTCTGCTAAAAATTAAGGGTATTGATCATATTGTGCTGAACTCGAGGGGGGGGGGCGATCTTAAGAAACGTCTTGCTCAAATAGAAGCTAAATGGATTTTCAGACTTGACACATTGGCACCCAAAGGCCTCAATGAACAGATTTCTTTCAGTTCCTTTTTATAAATATTTTAACCTTTCTTTTGTTTGTTTTTTAGTTCTTCTTTCATGCTTCTGGTCCAGTGTTGATGTGGCAATGTGATTGAAATACTTCTACCATCTGACTACAGGACTATCATCTTGTCTTTTATTTTTATTTATTTATTTATTTATTTTTTTCACCGTGCACACGTGTGTTCACTTCACTTTAATTATATGTTCATTGTTATGTTTGTATTGTTGCTTGGTATATATACTTATCTGTTATTGTAATGATTCTTATGCAACAGTATTTTTGTATTTATATATTATATTTATTATGTCAGATATGTGTTATATGTATCTATCACGTCGTCTTGCTGTAATGGATGTTCTGTCGCCGAGCGCAGTATATTTCTGGTCTTAGTGTATTCCACCTTAAACATGGCATCTTTATACTTCCATTTTGCGTATATCACTTCCGGTTCAGGGTTCATTAAGCCTCCGCTATGGAGTGTGTTATACTATTCACTTGCGCATGTAATTTTCCATTACTGATGCGATTCCCTTTATTGGCACTGCATGTTTATATCGGCACAGGTTATTCTTTCCTTTTTCTTATAATTATTCTGTTAGCGCTGACAGATTTTTTCACTTCCGGTTCGCGGGTCAGATGCGCTCCGATCTGGATCGCGTCTGTCTCTCGTACCAGTAATTTTGTCACCGATTCTCCATTGACTAGGTCTGTTTTAAGTTATGGGTATTGAGTTTATTTATTTCTCACAGTCAGATTTTTATCTGGATATCACCCGATACGTCATTTCCGGTTTTGGAGTATCTACACTTATTTATGTACAGCCGTTTTTTATATTTCATGTTTATTTCACATGTGGTTTTTTAATCACATGATCTGGCATCAGTCTTTATTCCTTTTGTCTTGTTTTGGATGATAGTTTTTTTATTTTTATATATATGTATGTTACACTGATTATGCGTCAGCTGTTCCATCCCAGCCACAGCTTTTTATTGGCCAGCTCTGTATATAAATTATCCCCCTTCCTTCCTTTCCTTCACTCCTTGAAAAAGCCACGTCCAGGCGAAACGTGCATTGGAGTTAGCAGGATCATATTGGGTATGGACAGTTTAATGCTTTAGGGTATTCATGTTATTTTTCTCCTCTTCTTTTGCTCTACTTTATTATTTTTTTGAATGCATGTTTGCAAAGGAAATGTAGGCTACTTGCTTGAGGATTTATTTCTTCTTCTACCCTTTTATGTGCAGACTATTATGTCCTTGAGCCCACTCCAATAATTGCACTATGGGGATTTTTCTGTATTGTCTTGATGTTTCGTGTTTCCCCTTTTTTAAATATGACTTTTAATTATTTAATAAAAATTTATATTTTTACCATATTGGTTTTGGATATTTAATTTATTTCACCCTTTTTGTGAGGAGGTATTATCAGTGTGGACAGGTGCCAAGTCCTGCTGGAGAATGAAATTTCCATCTCCAAAAAGCTTGTCAGCAGAGGGAAGCATGAAGTGCTCTAAAATTTCCTGGCAGACGGCTGCACTGACTTTGGTCTTGATAAAACACAGTGGACCTACACCAGCAGATGATATGGCTCCCCAAACCATCACTGATTGTGGAAAATTCACACTAGACCTCAAGCAGCTTGGATTGTGGCCTCTTCACTCTTCCTCCAGACTCTGGGACCTTGATTTCCAAATGAAAAGCAAAATTTGGTTTATCTGAAAACACCTTGGACTGCTGAGCTACAGTCCAGTTCTTTTTCTCTTTGGCCCAGGTAAGACCCTTCTGGCGTTGTCTATTGGTCATGAGGGGCTTGACACAAGAAATAAGACACTTGTAGCCCATGTCCTGGATCCGTCTGTGTGTGGTGGCTCTCAAAGCAATGACTCCAGCAGCAGTCCACTCCTTGTGAATCTCCCCCAAAGTTTTTAATGGCCTTTTCTTAACAATAAAAAAAAGCAAGACAAAGATCATGCCCACATAAGTAGGAACACCTCCACATATGAAAATATCAAAAGTTGTATTTTATTAACATGCTACTCTTTTCCCTGAGGAAGCCGCAATTTAGGCGGCGATACGCGTGGGAAACTATCCCACATCTTGCCTCCTCACTTCACATGACCTTATGCTATTCTTTTGGACTGTGAGTATGATGGGGTTTTGGCCTGAGGTTTGGGTTCTTGTATTTTCTAGTTCCCCCTCCCCCTGCCTCTCTCCGCAGTTCTAATGATAATAACATTTTTTTCATTTTTGTCTTGTGCTTGATGTCTTAAAGGGAACCTGTCACCTGAATTTGTCGGGACTGGTTTTGGGTCATATGGGCGGAGTTTTCGGGTGTTTGATTCACCCTTTCCTTACCCGCTGGCTGCATGCTGGCTGCAATATTGGATTGAAGTTCATTCTCTGTCCTCCATAGTACACGCCTGCACAAGGCAAGATTGCTTTGCGCAGGCGTTTACTATGGAGGACAGAGAATGAACTTCAATCCAATATTGCAGCCAGCATGCAGCCAGCGGGTAAGGAAAGGGTGAATCAAACACCCGAAAACTCCGCCCATATGACCCAAAACCAGTCCCGCCAAATTCAGGTGACAGAGTCCCTTTAAACTGCCAAATATCACTGCACGAAAATATCACTGCACGAAAGTTATGCCCCTCTTTTGGGTTGTATGGTACTGTGATATCGACACCACCATGCATTTTGCATAAAGGGGCTATGAGTGTATGTATTATCTATGGTTTTGCAGTTACATCATTTTGACATCCTTGTTGTAGGTGATACATGTTTTGTGGGTTGTCATTTCTCCTATACTAGGGTATGACACATGAATAGGTACTCTTTGCATGTTTGCAATTTTTAAGTGTTTTTAATTGTATTGTGTGTTTTTGTTCTTCACATGTATATATATTTTAAGGTTTGCCAATATAATAATAATAATAATAATAATAATTTTTATTTATATAGCGCCAACATATTCCGCAGCGCTTTACAAATTATAGAGGGGACTTGTACAGACAATAGACATTACAGCATAACAGAAATACAGTTCAAAACAGATACCAGGAGGAATGAGGGCCCTGCTCGCAAGCTTACAAACTATGAGGAAAAGGGGAGACACGAGAGGTGGATGGTAACAATTGCTTTAGTTATTCGGACCGGCCATAGTGTAAGGCTCGGGTGTTCATGTAAAGCTGCATGAACCAGTTAACTACCTAAGTATGTAGCAGTACAGACACAGAGGGCTATTAACTGCATAAAGTGAATGAGAACATGATGCGAGGAACCTGATTGTTTGTTTTTTTTTTATAAATAGGCCACACAGGGATCGTTAGGTTAATGCATTGAGGCGGTAGGCCAGTCTGAACAAATGAGTTTTTAGGGTACGCTTAAAACTGTGGGGATTGGGGATTAATCGTATTAACCTAGGTAATGCATTCCAAAGAATCGGCGCAGCACGTGTAAAGTCTTGGAGACGGGAGTGGGAGGTTCTGATTATTGAGGATGCTAACCTGAGGTCATTAGCGGAGCGGAGGGCACGGGAAGGGTGGTAGACTGATACCAGGGAGGAGATGCAGGGTGGTGCTGAGCCATGGAGTGCTTTGTGGATGAGGGTAGTAGTTTTGTACTGGATTCTGGAGTGGATGGGTAGCCAGTGTAATGACTGGCACAAGGTAGAGGCATCGGTGTAACGGTTGGTGAGGAATATGATCCTGGCAGCAGCATTCAGGACAGATTGGAGCGGGGAAAGTTTGGTAAGAGGGAGGCCGATTAGTAGAGAGTTACAATAGTCCAGACGAGAATGAATAAGTGAAACAGTAAGAGTTTTTGCAGAGTCGAAAGTAAGAAAAGGGCGAATTCTAGAAATGTTTTTGAGATGCAGGTAAGAAGAGCGAGCCAGTGATCGGATGTGGGGGGTGAATGAAAGGTCAGAATCAAGGATGACCCCAAGGCAGCGGGCATGTTGCTTTGGAGTAATGGTGGAACCGCACACGGAGATGGCAATGTCAGGCAAAGGTAGGTTAGTAGAGGGAGAGAACACGAGGAGTTCAGCTTTCCGCAGCAAGATCATTTTCATGCATGATAATGCACCGTCTCATGCTGCAAAAAACACATCTGCATCTCTGGCTGCTATGGCATAAAAGAGGACAAACTTATGGTGTGGCCACCATCTTCCCCTGACCTCGACCCCATTGAGAACCTCTGGAGCATCATCAAAAGGAGTGTCTATGATGGCAGGAGGCAGTTCACATCTAAGCAACAGCTGTGGGAGGGTATTCTGTCCACATGCAAAACAATTGAAGCAGAAACCATCCAAGAACTGACAAATTCAATGGACGAGAGAGTTCAGAAGCTGCTTTCAAACAAGGGGTCCTCTGTGCAAATGTAACATCACCTAGAATAAAGTTTTCACTTGAAAACTGTTTGATTTCATTTTGTAATAAGCTGATAATGCTTATAACTTCACAATTGACCATTTTTTTTGTTCAAAATTAAATTAAAAAGGTTGAAAACTCTGCTGTGCATAATAATTTGGAACATGCATTTTGAGTGTTTATTTTTTTTTTTTTTAAAGATAGTGTTTTCATAGGCAGTTTGTTCCAAAACATTGCAATTTATACTAGAATAGTAGATGACTGGAAAATAACAATGACTGCAATTCAGATAGGTAATTTAGAGAAAATCTGAGGAAATATTATTTGCATAATAATTTGGAACACAGTGTAGAGGGCAGATCTTAACTAAACTACACCTGTTTGTGTTAGGTTGAACAATAAGAAATGTTCACTCCAGTTGCCTACTCCTGGCCTAATGGATATTGATCAGGTGTACACTAGAGAAATAACATCAGACAACACAGTCAGATGTAAACTCTCCTTGATCAATCTATGGCTCAGCTCCAAGGGCCTTTATTTAATCAGAACACAGGTTTATATAACCCCTGTAAGGGGGGCTCGGTTAGCTCTGAGATGGGAGTGATCGTATGTATTCCATTGGTTAGTGGGTTGGGCAATGAGCAAGTCCGTGGGCGGATCCACTGATCTGAGAAAGCTTAAGTAAGGTTAAACAATACATGTTATGGGTTGCTTCTCTCAATCTCTAATGTCTTGAGGTTAATTAAGTATCTGATCTTATGGCTCTCCTCAACATTTGCACATTTGGTAACTTTTCTAAAATATACAGAGTATGCCATATGCCTCAATATGTAAATTGCCTCTTCAGAGAGGACGAGGATTAGAACTTTACTTCCACCTATTGGAAGTAGCAATCCTTAAAAGTCAATATGGACCCATTAACGAGCCATGACTTAGGATAAAAGCCAAACCAGAATCTCAATTTGCAGACCGTGTTTTGTGGTTGCCCCTCATCAGTGCAAAGTATGAGCTCTGATTTGGCTAAGTGAAAGGCTTAAGACTGGGATCTAAGGGGTAATGTTTATTCTTTTGAAGAGTAACAAGCCAAGCAATTTGCATATTTAATTTCCCAGAGGAGCATGCATGGTGTATAAGTCTCCTCATCCTGCTAGGCCTGGCTTGTCACTCTCCACAAGGAGAAACCTTGTTTTGTATGCCACTTTTCTTTTGCGAAAACTGTTAGGAAAAACTATAAACTACTAGGAATAGCAATTTTTCACAGTTGGGGAATAAAGTTATAAAACGATGTTCACATGGTGATGCATTGATAAAACTTTGCTATAGAATTGCCACAAACTCCTTTTAGGATATTTGGCATAATGGTGCTGACCATGCCCTCATTTGTTTTGCACGTCATTTATCCAATGTTCATTTATGTCCTCCTTAGATTAGCCTGCAGTCCCCCGAGGGATTTTTCAACTTAAACGGCTGCTTTTCCAGTGTTGTACAGATCTCACTTCAGCGTTTACTACGCACTTCCCCATTCACTTGTCATCACGGAAGCCTTAGTCCAGTGTCTGAGCCTTGTCCATTAGAACATGAGGACTTCATCAGAGGGGGAACACAAACTTACAAAGGAGGATCCCAGCCTCAGGTTCCAATGACAAACGATACCGCTTCACTGCCTGTCTATGCCACATCATGTCCCGAAGCTCTTTGCCATCAAGCAGACAGTGGGCGAGGATCGGAGACGGATCCATGTGACATTTCTCCATGTCCTTCAGAAAATGGCAATGAAGTAGACCCAGATCTTGAGGGATGTTCTTGGGCCACAGCGGTAGCGCTAGCATGGCTTGAGCATCGCTGTGCTGGCTTCTTCGTAGAATGGGAGTTACTAGCAGCAAAGGCAGAAGGTTGGTTACGGGCACAGACTCTTCCTGATGGTCTACAGTTGCTTGCTTTGAAAGGGGCTGCCCGACAGCTTTTCTTACTTCTCCGTCACTGGGATGAAAATCTCAACTTAAATATGTTGTGCTATAAGCCGGGTGATGTTTGACAATCATCTTGGCATTGTTAGACATAAAAGAAATCACCAAAGCAGTCTGCTGCCTTGCACTATAGACATGCAGACTTACAGGATGACTGATACTAGAATGCATTTACTGTTCTTTGTAGCAAGGCACTTTTGTGCTAATAATAAACCAGGTTTTTCACATTTATTACTTTAAAAAAATAGCATATAAAGACAACATTTCTTTCCCCATTCAGTTTCAGGAAGACCCAGCATTCCTCAGCCACAGTGTTTTGTAACTCTCCAGCTAAGAGTACCAAGATTTGTCTCTTGTGCTGAGCATGAAGGAATTAGTCCTTCTTCTTAGGAGTCCGGGAGGGTGGTGCATAGTCTTTGGGAGACTTCTCATCTGGTGGCACACCAAACCATAGGTGAAGAAGAATGGCCACGTGACACAAATGGAGGGCACCTGAGCTCATGGCAGTAGAGGGGAACGTGTTCCATGACAGCTCAATAAGGCCTAAGATAAGTATCCTGGCAAGTCCTGGCAAGACACTAGTATCGGTGCACCACAAAAGATATGGCAACGTGTGAAAGTACCATACATAGAACTGATAGTGTAGAGAGCGGCTGAATGTAACACCCAGGAAGTTACTAGAGAACAAGACAAAAATGATCTTATTTGCTGAAAGTCTGCGGGACTGGGGTTTCCTCTGCGCTGGATTCTTTAAGAGTGAAAGAAAGCTTTGCCTGGACCTGTGCCATCGGTAGAAACAAAAGAGCAGTAGTCCAGCGAGGTGAGCTGAAAGTAACGCCAAGTGGAAAGCCCGATGCTGAAACACATATTCTGGGAGGAAGCGCCAATTTACTGTCCACTGGAACAGAAACTGCCTACCAAAATCAAAGGATCGCAGGAGATATCCAGCTGGGTTTACTAGTAAAAAGGGGAGGGCCAAGATAACCTGAAGCATGGCACAGATACAGAGTTTTGGTATAGTGCGCAGTAGTCCAAACTGGCACAAAAGGAGATACAGAAGTCCAGGAGCTAGTAGCAGAATGTTCATTTTGACAGATACAGCCAAGCTGTAGAAAAAGCAGCCCCAGCTCCAGTGATCCTGTAATATCAGGTTGATGGCAAAGAATAAAATCACCATAGCCACTGGATCGTTGAAGAGGCGCAGAAGAAAGATGGAGTGCACGCGATATGAAGCACAACACATGAAGAAGAATACATACGGAGGTACCTTTTTTGTGACAATGTAGATGCGGAACACAATAAAATACAACTTTTGATATTGTCATATGTGGAGGTGTTCCTACTTATGTGGGCATGATCTTTGTCTTGCTTTATTTCATGTTTAACCCCAGGCTCACGGTGAACCTTCCCTTTTGGTATTTATTTGCGGTGCCCTCCATTTCTTATTCATTTAGAGCTTTTCTTAACAATTTTTCAAGGCTGCAGTTATTCCGGTTGCTTGTGCCCCTATTTCTACCACACTTTTATCTCCACTTTCCATTTTTATGCTTGGATACAGCACTCTGTGAACAGCCAGCTTCTTTAGCAATGATCTTTTGTGGTTTACCCTCCTTGTGGAGTGTGTCAGTGACTGCCTTCTGGACATCTGTCAAATCAGCAGTCTTCCCCATGATTGTGGAGCCTACTGAAACAGACTAAGGGACCTTTTAAACACTTAGGAAGCCTTTGCAGGTTTTTTTGGTTAATTATTCTTATTTACTGAGATAATGACTTTGGGGTTTTCATTGGCTGTAAGCCATAATCATCAGCATTAACAGAAATAAACACTTAAAATAGATCACTCTGTTTGTAATGACTATATAATGAGTTTCACTTTTTGTATTGAAGAACTGAAATAGATTAACGTTTTGATGATATTCAAAGCACCTGTATAGAAATCAAAGCCTGCCATTCATGTTATACATTAGCTGGCTATCTCATTTACAGAATGCACTATTTTGGCTGAGTGTTACTGTGTTCTCTATAAGATGTCAGACATGCTGGATCCTTAGTTGTCTGGGGCTCCATATGCATTAGAGTGTCGGCTGATATAGAGAAGACAGTTTAAAGATGCACCATGCCAGATTTATCAAACAGCATGAATCACTGTGATATATCTTGCACACTAAGACAGTCTAGTTTAGATTTACACTGTCTGAGAATTAGACAGTACACATAAATATGCCCTATGGCGTTTGCTTCCTCCTTCTTGTACTTTTGATAAAACGTCTTCACTATTTTGGTACTGCAGTCTTTCACAGTTTCTCACCACTCAGAGTTAGGGTATGTGCCCATGATCAGTAATTGCTGCGGGTTTAACTCTGCGCATTTATGCAGCGTCAAATCCGCAGCGTCCAGATGTTACAGCATAGTGGATGGGATTTAAAGAAATCCCATGTCCATTATGCGTCCACAGATGCCTGCATAGACTAACATCCGGTGCGCCTTTCCAGACCACAAAATGTCAATTTCTCTTTCGGAGATGCTAGTGTCTGCAAGAGAAATTTCACCTATAGAATGTATCGAACGTGGGGAATCTACATAGTTCACTGAACACATGGAGATTCACCTGCCTTCAATAGACAGCAGTGCTTTCGACACAGCGAAGATGCGGTGCGTCCAAAGCGGAGCTACTTCCGGATCGTTTGCACCTGGCTTATAGCACATGGACCTTATATAGGCTCAAGCTTCCTTTCTCCAAGGACCCCAGCACGGGCTGTGTTAATAGTAATCTGCTGCATAGCCTGGATGCAGTAATACAGCCAGACCTCTCTGCACTGTAATTCACACTGAATGACCATACTAGTAGTGCACAATTTTATGCCATGCCAGCATTTTCACCAGACGTTGTGGTTCTGGGTATTACTTTGTTTTTTTATCCTATGATTGTGGGAGGACTAACAACAGGAGCCCAGTAGACGGGTAACATATTTTGATACCATAATTTTTCTTAAACATAAATTGACCACGACATAGTAACAGTGTAAAAATGTAGAAATGACAAGTGATAGTGTTATAAAATGAACACAATTTATATCCAATAAGAAGGCAGATATTACTATACTTTTTCCTCAAGCAACATCTACTATATAATTGTCTAAGGGTCACTTCCGTCTTTCTGTTTGTCTGTCCTTCTGTCATGGATATTCATTGGTCGCGGCCTCTGTCTGTCATGGAATCCAAGTCGCTGATTGGTCTCGCCAACTCACTGGGCAATATACTACATGACTGGGCAATATACTACGTGACTAGGCAATATACTATGTTACTGGGCAATATACTACGTGACTGGGCAATATACTACGTGGCTGGGCAATATACTACGTGTCTGGCAATATACTACGTGGTTGGGCAATATACTACGTGGCTGGGAAATATACTACATCGGCTGTTATATACTACGTGGCTGGGCAATATACTATGTGGCTCTGTGCTGTATACTACGTGGCTGGGCAATATACTACGTGGCTGGGCAATATACTACGTGGCTGGGCAATATACTACGTCGGCTGTTATATAGTACGTGGCTGGGCAATATACTACGTGGCTCTGCGCTGTATACTACGTGGCTGGACAATATACTACATGGCTGGACAATATACAGTTAGGTCCATATATATTTGGACAGAGACAACATTTTTCTAATTTTGGTTATAGAAATTACCACAATGAATTTTAGACAAAGCAATTCAGATGCAGCTGAAGTTGAGACTTTTAGCTTTCATTTAAGGGTATCCACATTAAAATTGGATGAAGGGTTTAGGAGTTTCAGCTCCTTAACATGTGCCACCCTGTTTTTTAAAGGGACCAAAAGTAATTGGACAATTGACTCCAAGGCTATTTCATGGACAGGTGTGGGCAATCCCTTCGTTATGTCATTCTCAATTTAGCAGATAAAAGGCCTGGAGTTGATTTGAGTTGTGGTGCTTGCATTTGGAAGGTTTTGCTGTGAAGTAAACATGAGGTCAAAGGAGCTCTCCATATAGGTGAAACAAGCCATCTTTAAGCTGCGAAAACAGAAAAAACCCATCCGAGAAATTGCTACAATATTAGGAGTGGCAAAATCTACAATTTGGTACATCCTGAGAAAGAAAGAAAGCACTGGTGAACTCATCAATGCAAAAAGACCTGGGTGCCCACGGAAGATAACAGTGGTGGATGATTGCAGAATAATCTCCATGGTGAAGAGAAACCCCTTCACAACAGCCAACCAAGTGAACAACACTCTCCAGGCGGTAGGTGTATCAATATCCAAATCTACCGTAAAGAGAAGACTGCATGAAAGTAAATACAGAGGGTTCACTGCACGGTGCGAGTCACTCATAAGCATCAAGAAGAAAAAGGCTAGACTGGACTCTGCTAAAAAACATCTAAAAAAGCCAGCACAGTTCTGGAATAACATTCTTTGGACAGATGAAACCAAGATCAACCTCTACCAGAATGGTGGAAAGAGAAAAGTATGGCGAAGGCGTGGTACAGCTCATGATCCAAAGCATACCACATCATCTGTAAAACACGGTGGAGGCAGTGTGATGGCTTGGGCATGCATGGCTGCCTGTGGCCCTGGGTCACTCGTGTTTATTGATGATGTGACACAGGACAGGAGCAGCCGAATTAATTCTGAGGTATTCGGAGACATACAGTGTGCTCAGATCCAGCCAAATGCAGCCAAACTGATTGGTCGTTGTTTCATACTACAGATGGACAATGACCCAAAACATAAAGCCAAAGCAACCCAGGAGTTTATTAAAGCAAAGAAGTGGAATATTCTGGAATGGCCAAGTCAGTCATCTCATCTCAACCCAATTGAGCATGCATTTCACTTGTTAAAGACTAAACTTCAGACAGAAAGGCCCACAAACAAACAGTAACTGAAAACTACCACAGTGTAGGCCTGGCAGAGCATCAAAAAGGAGGAAACACAGCGTCTGGTGATGTCCATGAGTTCAAGACTTCAGGCAGTCATTGCCAACAAAGGGTTTTCAACCAAGTACTAAAAATGAACATTTTATTTAAAATTATTGAATCTGTCCAATTACTTTTGGTCCCTTTAAAAACAGGGGTGGCACATGTTAAGGAGCTGAAACTCCTAAACCCTTCATCCAATTTTAATGTGGATACCCTCAAATGAAAGCTGAAAGTCTGTACTTCAACTACATCTGAATTGTTTTGTTTAAAATTCATTGTGGTAATGTCTATAAACAAAATTAGAAAAATGTTGTCTCTGTCCAAATATATTTGGACCTAACTGTACTACGTGGCTGGGCAATATACTACGTGGCTGGGCAATATACTACGTGGCTGGGCAATATACTACGTGGCTGGGAAATATACTACATCAGCTGTTATATACTACGTGGCTGAGCAATATACTACATGGCTCTGTGCTGTATACTACGTGGCTGGGCAATATACTACATGGCTGGGCAATATACTACGTCGGCTGTTATATCCTATGCTGGCTGTGCAATATACTACGTGGCTGGGCAATATACTACGTCACTGGGCAACATACTACGTGGCTGGGCAATATACTACGTGGCTGGGAAATATACTACGTGACTGGGCAATATACTATGTTACTGGGCAATATACTACGTGACTGGGCAATATACTACGTGGCTGGGCAATATACTACGTGTCTGGCAATATACTACGTGGTTGGGCAATATACTACGTGGCTGGGAAATATACTACATCGGCTGTTATATACTACGTGGCTGGGCAATATACTATGTGGCTCTGTGCTGTATACTACGTGGCTGGGCAATATACTACGTGGCTGGGCAATATACTACGTGGCTGGGCAATATACTACGTCGGCTGTTATATAGTACGTGGCTGGGCAATATACTACATGGCTCTGCGCTGTATACTACGTGGCTGGACAATATACTACATGGCTGGGCAATATACTACGTGGCTGGGCAATATACTACGTGGCTGGGCAATATACTACGTGACTGGGAAATATACTACGTCAGCTGTTATATACTATGTGGGCTGTGCAATATACTACGTGGCTGGGCAATATACTACGTCACTGGGCAACATACTATGTGGCTGGGCAATATACTACGTGGCTGGGCAATATACTACGTGGCTGGGCAATATACTACGTCGCTGGGCAATATACTACGTGGCTGGGCAATATACTACGTGACTGGGAAATATACTACGTCAGCTGTTATATACTATGTGGGCTGTGCAATATACTACGTGGCTGGGCAATATACTACGTGACTGGGCAATATACTACGTGGCTGGGCAATATACTACGTGACTGGGCAATATACTACGTGGCTGGGCAATATACTACGTCACTGGGCAATATACATCACTGGGCATTATACTACGTGGCTGGGCAATATACTACGTGGCTGGGCAATATACTACGTGGGCTGTGCAATATACTACGTGGCTGTGCAATATACTACGTGGGCTGTGCAATATACTATGTGGACATGCATATTCTAGAATACCCGATGCGTTAGAATCGGGCCACCATCTAGTACTTCTATACACAGGAAAATGCTTACTTCCTTCAAATATCTACTGCGCACAATTGCTATATTATTTTCGAAACTCACGTTGTGTTCTTACCTTTTATAGTTTATTGACATTTATACAAGACAGTTTAAATATTTTTTCTTGACTTTGTGTATCGAGCGCCAGAAAACACCTGTTCATTCAGAACTTATCTCAAATGATCACCTTTTCTTCATGTCATAAAATGTTAACCATTAGACATAGTTCTGCACGACCGTTAAGGGCGAGTTGGATGTATGAAACATGCAAAGAAACAGGTCAGAGTCACTTTTAGCATTTTGGTAAAGTGAGGGTTAAATGAGTCTGCCGGTTGTCCAAATACAAGAAAATATGGATTGATAAGGATGAAAACCCATTCTGCTCCCTGGCTGGCACATTTTCATTTCTAACAACAGATGTCTGCTACTTAACAACTGATATAAATAGTTTCCAGTGTTGAGTCACAGTGTGGAAATTGTATTTCAGAGGGACATTCTAGCGTTCGGAGACAATTGTGGTCTATTTTCTCAAGAAGTGTTCATTTACGGGAGAACCTGAGATGGAGTGGAAACAGTAGCTATGAGAATACAATTGTGTTTTGCTACTTTTAATACTAATTGCATAAACTAAGAGAATAATTGAGAATGGGAAATTTTGGTACGTTTTGTATCTAACAAAAGTAAGGTTTAGTTTCTGGTCATAGGAATAAATAGATAATATGCATGGATATATCAAGATTAACATGTAAAGATAATTTTTTTCATATGTTATATTGTTCATAATGCAATTGATTTAATTGATGCAACTTTAGTTTGTATCATTCATAACCCTTTAATTAAGTGTTATGTTTTGGCATGGATCAATGACATCTTGTGACATGTGGCCTGGGGATCAAAAACTATTCTGGATTTATTAATCGCAATAGGATAATTGCTGGTCATAGTAATAAATAATATGCATGGTTATATCTTAAGTTTTAGTATCAAGGAAGTCCATCATGTTCATATTTTATAAAAATGTTGTTTCATTTCTTTACCATATTGAACATGGAGCAAATTTTAAAGGTATGATCACCACGCTCTCAAAATATAGCTACTACTCCAATAGGCTGTGGAATGAATCGAGGGGTGATTCTTAAAGGGGCTATTCAGTACTTTCTCTATTTTTGCGTATGGAGCTACAGTAAGTACTAACAGGTACCGTAAGCTGTTGCTACTGACCTGCCTATTCTGCCCGACGCTGATCTCTGCTGGCTCTGCAGTAATGGATTGCTCCTGCCAGTGATTCTGCAGCTTCTACAGGGTGGGCCATCTATATGGATACACCTAAATAAAATGGGAATGGTTGGTGATATCAACTTCCTGTTTGTGGCACATTAGTATATGGGAGGGGAAAACTTTTCGAGATGGGTGGTGACCATGGTGGCCATTTTGAAGTCGACTATT
Organism: Ranitomeya imitator; assembly: GCF_032444005.1. Classification (NCBI taxonomy): domain Eukaryota; kingdom Metazoa; phylum Chordata; class Amphibia; order Anura; family Dendrobatidae; genus Ranitomeya; species Ranitomeya imitator. The sequence continues at coordinate 985,935,776 of NC_091282.1, forward strand.
TTGGATCCACCTTTATTTTTTCCAATGGGAACAGGGTCATGTGACGCATCAAACTTATTGAGAATTTCACAAGAAAACAATGGTGTGCTTGGTTTTAACGTATCTTTATTCTTTCATGAATTATTTACAAGTTTCTCTTTGTTTACAGCCATTGACTTGTCGCAGAGGTTAACACATGAGGAGCAGATAGAAATTGTGTTGATGTCTGGTGAATGCAGTACAGGGTCGTTGCAGCAGATTTCAATGCAAGACACCATACGCGAGAAAACTGTCACCATTCCCATGTTAGTTAGGTGTATCCATATAAATGGCCCACCCAAAAAAAGGTTTGTTTTACCCATTCTGAAAATTCAGCGCACTGATCTGGGTCATCCTGGTTGAGATGCTGGATTTTGTAAGGGTGCCATTTGTGAGTACCTAATATCCGCCGAAAGGATGTTTGACTGATGCCAGATCGGCGTGCTGTATTTGACAGTTGAATTTAGTTTTCCCCCTCCCATATACAAATGTTCCATAAACAGCAAGTTCATATCACCAACCATTCCCATTTTATTTAGGTGTATCCATATAGGTGTATCCATATACATAGCCCACCCCTGTACTACTACTACTACTAATATCTTTATTCCTATAGCACCAACGTATTCCACAGCACTTTACATTTTAGAATAGACTTGTGCAGACAATAAAAGACATTACAGCTGACATTGAGAGAATTTGCAGGAGAGGGCCGTCAAGTAAAGGACTTATCTCAGAAATATTTAACATATTGGGTTCTCCCCAGGAAGGGGAACAATTAAAGCATTCCTACATGTGCAGATGGGAGTCTATTCTGAGAAGGCGATTATAACCTCAAAGTTGGCACATTATTTGGGAAAAAGCGGCCAAGTCCTCTATTTGCACTCTTTATAAGGAAAATAAGTATAAAATACTGATCTGGTATCACACTCCTGATCTCCTCCACAGACTGAACCCATTAATCTCAAACCTATGTTGGCGTTGTGGCTCTGGTGTGGGCACTCAATACCATATTTTAAGGTCTTGTACGGCGATCATGGGTTTTTGAGAGGAGGTGAGACTGCTAATCTCTAGGGTTCTTTATGTTGAGGTGGGGCTTGATCTGATTATAAATCTGTTAAATATTTCCCGTAAGGGAATGGGGAAAAATTCAGCTAAGCTGTTATTGCATATCCTTACAGTGGCAAGAAGTCTGATCACCTTTAACTGGAAGCAGACCTCTCCTCCTTCACATCAGCACTTATTGTATAGAATTAATGACATTCGTAGGATAGAAGATATGATGGCTCTTTTGGGTGCGAGAGTGAATTGATTTGACTCCGTCTGGGCCCCGTAGGATTACTTCTGGGCTCAGAGAAATGGTTAAGGCCAGGTTCACACTGCGTTAGCAGCAGCCCGTTCAGCACATCTGCTAACGGGCTGCTGTAATGCAAGTGCCGGCGTTTGCATCGCGCTAGCGCAGATAGAGTATCTCTATCTGCGCTAGCAGTGACGGACCCGGAAACGCTGCAGCCCGCGTCTTGGGGTCCGTCACTCAATGACGGCACATCACTAGCGCATGCCCATTGTAGTCTATGGCGCCGTTAACGGACTACGTTACCACCATAACGCAATGTGAACCCAGCCTAAGTCCTCTTTTAAACATTTGGTCCCCTCCTTTGTTTTGGATTTTATATTCCCCCTTTTTTCCATTCTTTGATGTATGTGTCTTGTCCTTTTATTCATCTGAATGAAGTTGTATTCAAGATAACTTGCTTTTGTTTTTTTTGTCTGTTCATTGTTGGATGTATCTAGCTAGGGAATGATGGGGTATTTTCGATACCTAGTTGGTATTGTTGGTATTCATTGACCCATTTTATATTTTATATCTGGGTATTCTATTATTGTAGGGAGTTCCTCCCTCTATTGTTCCCCACATCATCCTACCAGTGTAATTTCTTTCATCTCTTATGTTTTTGAATGTAATTGTTTGTCTGATTTACATCCATTTGTTAAAATTTGTAAAACTTTAATAAAAATTTACAGTTTAAAAAAAAAAGACATTACAGAATAACAATAATCACATAAATCAACAGATACCAAGAGGAATGAGGGCCCTACTAGCAAGCTTACAATCTATGAGCTAATGACACATCGACAGAGCATTATCTTCTCTTTCATTCTGCTTTGTTGACAGAGCATGTCTGCCCATGTCATGCTGACTGACAGCTGGCTTCCCGATACTTAACTAATTGAGGCCCGCTCAACAGATCAGACCGGAAGGGGAAGAGCTGCTCTTTTTTTAACAAGAGGTGAAGAAAATATTGGGAATCACCTTCTTAGATTATTCCCATGCAGAACAGACAGGTAGCTAGCAATCACCTGCCTGTTATTCTTAGCCACATACACAGAAATAATAAAACTCCTGGAGAACACCTTTAAAAGTGGGAGCTGCTTACTGTGGCTGCTCTCTGCAATGACTAAGGCTACTTTCACATTTCCGTCGGTAGTCGCCCGTCACAAAGCGTCGGCGAGACGTACCGACGGAAGTGTGTGCTTTCACATTTCCGTCTGCAGTCCCGGGCAGGAAAGAGACAGAGTGAGATTTCCTGCCGGGCATGCGCAGACGGAAAAACATTATGCAACGCACAGAAAAACGTTCCCTTGAACGCTTTTTCCAGACGACGGGTCACTAAAATTCGACGCAACCAGTGCACGACGGACGCAACGTGTAGCCATACGTCGCGATCCGTCGGCAATACAAGTCTATGGGAAAAAAACGCATCCTGCAGGCAAATTTGCATGATGCGTTTTTTTCCCAAAACAACGCATTGTGACGGATACAAAACAACGTAACCTCCAGCTCAAGGGCACCACACCAGCATCGGTGGTAAAAAGAACATCACCACCGGCTCCCCGGATTCACCCCTGTTTGGAGCTTCACTAAGTGGCAGATCAGCCATTCATAATTCCATCCTGAAGGAAACCATCCATATAAATCCCCCCCCCCCAAAACAAATTCCAGCAACTCCAATACTCCCCCACTTTGGCCACCGCGATCCACAGTAACAACAATTCATACATTCATTCATATTCACACATTGTTAATAGCTATGAGCAATTCTTCTTGATATCCCATATGGAGAGAAAAAGCTGGGGGCTACAAGACATATCATAGTAACATAGTAACATAGTAAGGCCGAAAAAAGACATTTGTCCATCCAGTTCAGCCTATATTCCATCATAATAAATCCCCAGATCTACATCCTTCTACAGAACCTAATAATTGTATGATACAATATTGTTCTGCTCCAGGAAGACATCCAGGCCTCTCTTGAACCCCTCGACTGAGTTCGCCATCACCACCTCCTCAGGCAAGCAATTCCAGATTCTCACTGCCCTAACAGTAAAGAATCCTCTTCTATGTTGGTGGAAAAACCTTCTCTCCTCCAGACGCAAAGAATGCCCCCTTGTGCCCGTCACCTTCCTTGGTATAAACAGATCCTCAGCGAGATATTTGTATTGTCCCCTTATATACTTATACATGGTTATTAGATCGCCCCTCAGTCGTCTTTTTTCTAGACTAAATAATCCTAATTTCGCTAATCTATCTGGGTATTGTAGTTCTCCCATCCCCTTTATTAATTTTGTTGCCCTCCTTTGTACTCTCTCTAGTTCCATTATATCCTTCCTGAGCACCGGTGCCCAAAACTGGACACAGTACTCCATGTGCGGTCTAACTAGGGATTTGTACAGAGGCAGTATAATGCTCTCATCATGTGTATCCAGACCTCTTTTAATGCACCCCATGATCCTGTTTGCCTTGGCAGCTGCTGCCTGGCACTGGCTGCTCCAGGTAAGTTTATCATTAACTAGGATCCCCAAGTCCTTCTCCCTGTCAGATTTACCCAGTGGTTTCCCATTCAGTGTGTAATGGTGATATTGATTCCTTCTTCCCATGTGTATAACCTTACATTTATCATTGTTAAACCTCATCTGCCACCTTTCAGCCCAAGTTTCCAACTTATCCAGATCCATCTGTAGCAGAATACTATCTTCTCTTGTATTAACTGCTTTACATAGTTTTGTATCATCTGCAAATATCGATATTTTACTGTGTAAACCTTCTACCAGATCATTAATGAATATGTTGAAGAGAACAGGTCCCAATACCGACCCCTGCGGTACCCCACTGGTCACAGCGACCCAGTTAGAGACTATACCATTTATAACCACCCTCTGCTTTCTATCACTAAGCCAGTTACTAACCCATTTACACACATTTTCCCCCAGACCAAGCATTCTCATTTTGTGTACCAACCTCTTGTGCGGCACGGTATCAAACGCTTTGGAAAAATCGAGATATACCACGTCCAATGACTCACCGTTGTCCAGCCTATAGCTTACCTCTTCATAAAAACTGATTAGATTGGTTTGACAGGAGCGATTTCTCATAAACCCATGCTGATATGGAGTTAAACAGTTATTCTCATTGAGATAATCCAGAATAACATCCCTCAGAAACCCTTCAAATATTTTACCAACAATAGAGGTTAGACTTACTGGCCTATAATTTCCAGGTTCACTTTTAGAGCCCTTTTTGAATATTGGCACCACATTTGCTATGCGCCAGTCCTGCGGAACAGACCCTGTCGCTATAGAGTCCCTAAAAATAAGAAATAATGGTTTATCTATTACATTACTTAGTTCTCTTAGTACTCGTGGGTGTATGCCATCCGGACCCGGAGATTTATCTATTTTGATCTTATTTAGCTGGTTTCGCACCTCTTCTTGGGTTAGATTGGTGACCCTTAATATAGGGTTTTCATTGTTTCTTGGGATATCAGCAGAGGTTTATTTCTCTTAAGACCAAAAGAATCGGATGTTGAACTCTAACATGCTCAAACTTTCTTTTTCCCAACATGGTCTGTTGTGGAAATGTTGGGACACCCTTGTACACCAATGGTAATTTTCCAGCTTTGTGGAAATTGAATATTTTTTTCTGATTTTATTCTCTAGTGTATGGCCACTGTAAGCCAGACAACTACTTCTGTATTTATTTTAGCAGTATATCTATAATATAATGCTGGGAGCGTCACTCTGTCCGAAGCCTTTATAGACTGCGCAGGCGCAAGCGTCGGCGCAGTCTGGGCCTCACAGAGTGACGCTCCCGGGAGATCGCGGTATGCTTTCACACTGAACGCACACCGCGATCTCCAACAGAGAAGCAGGGACCGCCAGGAGGGTGAGTATCGGCCATATTCACCTGTCCTGCGTTCCACCGCTGAGCGCCGCCATCTTCCTGGTCTTCGGCCTGTGACCTTCAGTTCAGAGGGCGCGATGACGCGCTTAATGCGCGCCGGCGCCGCCCTCTGACTGAACAGTCACAGCCAGGAGACCGGGAAGATGGCGGCGTGCAGCGCTGGAATGGGACAGACAGGTGAGTATAGTAAGTGCTGGGGGGCCTGAGCTGGTGGCGATACCGGCACCTGACCCCCACAGCACGCCGGTGTCCCCGCCTGCTCAGGCCCCCGGATGGGTGCAGCACATGACAGGATGGGGACGCAGGATGGTTGCAGCACGTACCAGGATGGGGACGCAGGATGGGGACGCAGGATGGTTGCAGCACATGACAGGATGGGGACGCAGGATGGGGACGCAGGATGGTTGCAGCACATACCAGGATGGGGACGCAGGATGGGGATGCAGGATGGGTGCAGCACATACCAGGATGGGGACGCAGGATGGGTGCAGCACATGACAGGATGGGGACGCAGGATGGGTGCAGCACATACCAGGATGGGGACGCAGGATGGGGACGCAGGATGGGTGCGGCACATACCAGGATGGGGACGCAGGATGGGTGCAGCACATGACAGGATGGGGACGCAGGATGGGTGCAGCACATACCAGGATGGGGACGCAGGATGGGTGCAGCACATGACAGGATGGGGACGCAGGATGGGGACGCAGGATGGGTGCAGCATATGACAGGATGGGGACGCAGGATGGGTGCAGCACATGACAGGATGGGGGCGCAGGATGGGTGCAGCACATGACAGGATGGGGACGCAGGATGGGTGCAGCACATGACAGGATGGGGATGCAGGATGGGGACGCTGGATGGGTGCAGCACATACCAGGATGGGGATGCAGGATGGGTGCAGCACATGACAGGATGGGGACGCAGGATGGGGACGCAGGATGGGTGCAGCACATGACAGGATGGGGACGCAGGATGGGTGCAGCACATGACAGGATGGGGGCACAGGATGGGTGCAGCATATGACAGGATGGGGATGCAGGATGGGTGCAGCACATGACAGGATGGGGACGCAGGATGGGTGCAGCACATGACCGGATGGGGACGCAGGATGGGGACGCAGGATGGGTGCAGCACATACCAGGATGGGGACGCAGGATGGGTGCAGCACATGACAGGATGGGGACGCAGGATGGAGCAGCACATGACAGGATGGGGACGCAGGATGGGTGCAGCACATACCAGGATGGGGACGCAGGATGGGTGCAGCACATACCAGGATGGGGACGCAGGATGGGTGCAGCACATGACAGGATGGGGGCGCAGGATGGGTGCAGCACATGACAGGATGGGGACGCAGGATGGAGCAGCACATGACAGGATGGGGACGCAGGATGGGTGCAGCACATGACAGGATGGGGACGTAGGATGGGTGCAGCACATACCAGGATGGAGACCATATACCAATATAAATGCTTGCCACCCGGGCGTAGAACGGGTTCAATAGCTAGTCTTGTATAAAGTTAAATTGCCCCAGACACCTGTTTCCCAGCAGTATGCTGAAATGCACACTCCCGACAGTGACGTGGATGTTATTTTAGTGTGTTGTAATGTGTGGAACAAATATATTTATACCTAATCCTATCTTGTCATGGAGTGTAGCATAAAATCATCCCTCCATCTTGCTAACCACAACATAGAATTATGACACAGATCAAGAAAAACATATTTCTGAAAGCTTCCAATGCCATAACGGTTCTGCTTACATATTTAGCTCCAAAAATAGAGTTGGTAACAGGGGGAAGTGAAGGAAGAAAAGAAAAGCGTGAGCAACATTTAGTCCACACGCTTTCTGAGATGAAGCTTCTGACATCATAGTTTCCTGCTAGGTATTTCTGTTTCACATAGCTCCAGTGAAATCACTTTGAGAGGAAGGCAGATAAAATACCAGCTGAACACTTTTATCCACTCCAAAATACAACCAGGGGAAACATTTACTGAACAAAGAACATTTGCAGAAAGCAGCAGAGATGTGTCATCTTTTGCTTTATGTCATATTATCAGTGATTTAAGAGGGTTTTCCCCACATCTGGAACAATATGTTCATGTAAGACCTAAAAGACAAATGAAGGACATGTCAACATATAGGTCTTATGCAAAGCAAATTTTAATCAATTAGAAGATGACTGATAATAAGTGATGATGGTAGGTATTATGGAAGTTCAGAACTAAGCAAGTTTCTAGAAGGTCACATTCAGTATTTTACATTAGTATTTGTAATCCAAAATCAGGAGTGGAGCAATCAGAGGAAAAGTATAATAGAAATACGTCACCACTTCTGTATTTTTCACCCTCTCATGGTTTGGCTTACTAATACTGATGCAAAATAATTACCAAATACTGAATATGTGAATGTGGCATTTATCAGCCCATTGTGCAAAGGTCATGATCATTGGTAGAAAATAATATCAGTAACTCATTTATAGCCTCCTTGTTTGTGGCAAAAGAGAACACACTTACCGTATATTCTAACAAGCAGACACATACATATACAGTTATGTGAAAAAGTATTTGCCTCCTTCCTGATTTCCATTTCTATTGCATGTTTCCACAATTAAATGTTTCATATCACTAACAAATTTAAATATTAGACAAAGATAGCACAAGCAAACAAAAATGCAAAAATGAAAGTCTTTCCTATTAAAAGAAAAAGAAATCCAAACCTACAGGTCCCTGTGTGAAAAAGTGATTGCCCCACCCCTTAACCCCTCTGTGACCTTAGACGTACTATCCCGTCGAGGTGCCCTGGGCTTATCTGACCCTGGACGGGATAGTACGTCATAGCCGATCGGCCGCGCTCACGGGGGGAGCGCGGCCGGGTGTCAGCTGCTTATCGCAGCTGACATCCGGCACTATGTGCCAGGAGCGGTCACGGACCGCCCCCGGCACATTAATCCCTGGCACACCGCGATCAAACATGATCGCGATGTGCCGGCGGTATAGGGAAGCTTCCCGCAGGGAGGGGGCTCCCTGCGGGCTTCCCTGAGCCCCCCGCAGCAACGCGATGTGATCGCGTTGCTGCGAGGGTCTCACCTCCCTCCCTGCTTCCTCCAGCCCCGGATCCAAGATGGCCGCGGATCCGGGTCCTGCAGGGAGGGAGGTGGCTTCACAGAGCCTGCTCAGAGCAGGCACTGTGAAGGCTGCAGCGCTGCATGTCAGATCAGTGATCTGACAGAGTGCTGTGCAAACTGTCAGATCACTGATCTGTGATGTCCCCCCCTGGGACAAAGTAAAAAAGCAAAAAAAAAAATTTCCAAATGTGTAAAAAAAAATTAAAAAAAATATTCCAAAATAATGAAAAAAAAAAAATATATATTATTCCCATAAATACATTTCTTCATCTAAATAAAAAAAAAAACAATAAAAGTACACATATTTAGTATCGCCGCATCCGTAACGACCCGACCTATAAAACTGTCCCACTAGTTAACCCCTTCAGTAAACACCGTAAGAAAAAAAAAAAAAACGAGGCAAAAAACAACGCTTTATTATCATACCGCCGAACAAAAAGTGGAATAACACGCGATCAAAAGGACAGATATAAATAACCATGGTACCGCTGAAAGCGTCATATTGTCCCGCAAAAAACGAGCCGCCATACATCATCATCAGCAAAAAAATAAAAAAGTTATAGTCCTGAGAATAAAGCGATGCAAAAATAATTATTTTTTCTGTAAAATAGTTTTTATCGTATAAAAGCGCCAAACCATAAAAAAATGATATAAATGAGGTATCGCTGTAATCGTACTGACCCGAAGAATAAAACTGATTTATCAATTTTACCAAATGCAGAACGGTATAAACGCCTCCCCCAATAGAAATTCATGAATAGCTGGTTTTTGGTCATTCTTCCTCACAAAAATCGGAATAAAAAGCGATCAAAAAATGTCACGTGACCAAAAATGTTTTCAATAAAAACGTCAACTCGTCCCGCAAAAAACAAGACCTCATATGACTCTGTGGACCAAAATATGGAAAAATTATAGCTCTCAAAATGTGGTATTGCAAAAAATATTTTTTGCAATAAAAAGGGTCTTTCAGTGTGTGACGGCTGCCAATCATAAAAATCCGCTAAAAAACTCGCTATAAAAGTAAATCAAACCCCCCTTCATCACTCCCTTAGTTAGGGAAAAATAAAAAAAAATGTATTTATTTCCATTTTCCCATTAGGGCTAGGGTTAGGGCTAGGGTTAGGGCTAGGGTTAGGGCTAGGGCTAGGGTTAGGGCTAGGGTTAGGGCTAGGGTTAGGGCTAGGGTTAGGGCTAGGTTTAGGGCTAGGGTTAGGGCTAGGGTTAGGGCTAGGGTTAGGGTTGGGGCTACAGTTAGGGTTGGGGCTAAAGTTAGGGTTAGGGTTTAGATTACATTTACAGTTGGGAATAGGGTTGGGATTAGGGCTAGGGGTGTGTCAGGGTTAGAGGTGTGGTTAGGGTTACCGTTGGAATTAGGGTTAGGGGTGTGTTTAGATTAGGGTTTCAGTTATAATTGGGGGGTTTCCACTGTTTCGGCACATCAGGGGCTCTCCAAACACGACATGGCGTCCGATCTCAATTCCAGCCAATTCTGCGTTGAAAAAGTAAAACAATGCTCCTTCCCTTCCGAGCTCTCCTGTGTGCCCAAACAGGGGTTTACCCTCACATATGGGGTATCAGCGTACTCAGGACAAATTGGACAACAACTTTTGTGGACCAATTTCTCCTGTTACCCTTGGGAAAATACAAAACTGGGGGCTAAAAAATAATTTTTGTGGGAAAACAAAAAGATTTTTTATTTTCACGGCTCTGCGTTATAAACTGTAGTGAAACACTTGGGGGTTCAAAGTTCTCACAGCACATCTAGATAAGTTCATTGAGGGGTCTAGTTTCCAATATGGGGTCACTTGTGGGGGGTTTCTACTGTTTAGGTACATTAGGGGCTCTGCAAACGCAATGTGACGCCTGCAGACCAATCCATCTAAGTCTGCATTCCAAATGATGCTCCTTCCCTTCCGAGCCCTCCTATGCGCCCAACCGGTGGTTCCCCCCCACATATTGGGTATCAGCGTACTCAGGACAAATTGGACAACAACATTTAGGGTCCACTTTCTCCTGCTAACCTTGGAAAAATACAAAACTGGGGGCTAAAATATAATTTTTGTGGAAAAAAAATATTTTTTATTTGCACGGCTCTGCGTTATAAACTGTAGTGAAATACTTGGGGGTTCAAAGCTCTCACAACACATCAAGATGAGTTCCTTAGGGGGTCTACTTTCCAAAATGGTGTCACTTGTGGGGGGTTTCTACTGTTTAGGTACATTAGGGGCTCTGCAAACGCAATGTGACGCCTGCAGACCATTCCATCTAAGTCTGCATTCCAAATGGCGCTCCTTCCCTTCCGAGCCCTCCCATGCGCCCAAACGGTGGTTCCCCCCCACATATGGGGTATCAGCGTACTCAGGACAAATTGGACAACAACTTTTGGGGTCCAATTTCTCCTGTTACCCTAGGGAAAATACAAAACTGGGGGCTAAAATATAATTTTTGTGGGAAAAACATTTTGTTTTATTTTTATGGCTCTGCATTATAAACTTCTGTGAAGCCCTTGGTGAGTCAAAGTGCTCACCACACATCCAGATAAGTTCCTCAGGGGGTCTACTTTCCAAAATGGTGTCACTTGTGGGGGGTTTCAATGTTTAGGCACATCAGTGGCTCTCCAAACGCAACATGGCGTCCCATCTCAATTCCTGTCAATTTTGCATTGAAAAGTCAAACGGCGCTCCTTCCCTTCCGAGCTCTCCCATGCGCCCAAACAGTGGTTTACTGCCACGTATGGGGCATCAGCATACTCAGGACAAATTGGACAACAACATTTGAGGTCCAATTTATTCTCTTACCCTTGGAAAAATAAAAAATTGGGGGCAAAAATATAATTTTTGTGAAAAAATATGATTTTTTATTTTTACGGTTCTGCATTATAAACTTCTGTGAAGCACTTGGTGGGTCAAAGTGCTCACCACACATCTAGATAAGTTCCTTAGGGGGTCTACTTTCCAAAATGGTGTCACTTGTGTGGGGTTTCAATGTTTAGGCACATCAGTGGCTCTCCAAACGCAACATGGCGTCCCATCTCAATTCTTGTCAATTTTGCATTGAAAAGTCAAACGGCGCTCCTTCCCTTCCGAGCTCTTCCATGCGCCCAAACAGTGGTTTACTGCCACATATGGGGTATCAGCGTACTCAAGACAAATTGGACAACAACTTTTGGGGTCCATTTTCTCCTGTTACCCTTGGTAAAATAAAACAAATTGGAACTGAAGTAAATTTTTTGTGTAAAAAGTTAAATGTTCATTTTTATTTAAACATTCCAAAAATTACTATTAAACACCTGAAGGGTTAATAAACTTCTTGAATGTGGTTTTGAGCACCTTGAGGGGTGCAGTTTTTAGAATGGTGTCACACTTGGGCATTTTCTATCATATAGACCCCTCAAAATGACTTCAAATGAGACGTGGTCCCTAAAAAAAAATGGTGTTGCAAAAATGAGAAATTGCTGGTCAACTTTTAACCCTTATAACTCCCTAACAAAAAAAAAATTTGGTTCCAAAATTATGCTGATGTAAAGGAGACATGTGGGAAATGTTACTTATTAAGTATTTTGTGTGACATATCTCTGTGATTTAATTGCATAAAAATTCAAAGTTTGAAAATTGCGAAATTTTCAAAATTTTCGCCAAATTTCCGTTTTTTTCACAAATAAACGCAGGTACTATCAAAGAAATTTTACCACTATCATGAAGTACAATATGTCACGAGAAAACAATGTCAGAATCACCAGGATCCGTTGAAGCGTTCCAGAGTTATAACCTCATAAAGGGACAGTGGTCAGAATTGTAAAAATTGGCCTGGTCATTGACGTGCAAACCACCCTTGGGGGTAAAGGGGTTAAAACATAAACGAACTAACTGTTGTTTATCACATTTTTGAGAAGCTTAGTTCAAATTCCCTAGCTACACCCTGGCCTAATTACTGCCACACCTGTTCTCAATCAAGAAATGACTTAAAAAGGACCTGCATGACAAAGTAAAGTAGACCAAAAGACTTCAAAATTAAGACATCATGCCACGATCCAAAGAAATTCTGGAACAAATGAGAAACAAAGTAATTGAAATCTATCAATCTGGAAAAGGTTATAAAGCCATTTCTAAAGCTTTGAGACTCCAGCGAACCAGAGTGTGGGCCATTATCCACCAATGGTAAAAACAAGAAACAGTGGTGAGCCTTTCCAGGAGTGGCCAGACAATGCAAATTACCCCAAGAGCACAGTGATGACTCATGCAAGAGGTCACAAAAGACCCCACACCAACCTTCAAAAAACTAAAAGCCACACTTGCTTCAGTTAAGGTCAGTGTTAATGACTCCACCATAAGAAAAAGACTGGGCAAAAATGGCCTGCATGGCAGAGTTCCAAGACATGGGCGGACATACCGCCGGTTCAACCGGTGCAGCTGCACCGGGGCCCGGAGGCTCTGGGGGGCCCCTGCAGGGCGGCCAGGGACGCTGCTACCATTAGGCGATTTGACTATCAGGCGGCAGAAGAGAGGGCGGCAGACTCTATAGTAACTGGATTTGCGCTGCTAGTTTTTTTTTTTTTATAAAACTCCGGGGTCAAGTGCCCCCCCCTCCTCCCTCCCTCCCTCTTTCCCGCCCCCCTCCTCCCTCCTTCCTGCCCCCCCTCCCTGAAGATGTAATACTCACCTTCCTCCAGCGGTGGCTGCAACTGCGTCCCCGCGCCGGCAGCGCGTCCTGTCTTCAGCGGTCACATGGTACCGCTCATTTAAGGTCATGAATATGCGCATGTTCATGACCTTAATTAGCGCTATCATGTGACCGCTGAAGACAGGAAGGAAGACGCTGCAGAAGAGATGCCAGGAAGGAAGTTCTGTTCTGTGCCGCATGGTGAGAGGTAAATATGACAGGGAAAAAGGATGGGGAGCCATGCACACAGGGAAAAAGGATGTGGAGCCATGCACACAGGGGAGAAGGATGGGGGAGCCATGCACGCAGGGTGGGAGGATAGGGGAGGCATGCACGCAGGGGAGAAGGATGGGGGAGCCGTGAACGCAGGGGAGAAGAATGGGGGAGCCGTGAACGCAGGGGAGAAGAATGGGGGAGCCATGAACGCAGGGGAGAAGGATGGGGGAGCCGTGAACGCAGGGGAGAAGGATGGGGGTGGGGGAGCCGTGAACACAGGGGAAAGGATGGGGGAGCCCAGCACGCAGGGGAGAAGGATGGGGGAGCCGTGAACGCAGGGGAGAAGGATGGGGGAGCCCAGCACGCAGGGGAGAAGGATGGGGGAGCCGTGAACGCAGGGGAGAAGGATGGGGGAGCACAGCACGCAGGGGAGAAGGATGGGGGAGCCGTGAACACAGGGGAGAAGGATGGGGGAGCCCAGCACGCAGGGGAGAAGGATGGGGGAGCCGTGAACGCAGGGGAGAAGGATAGGGGAGCCATGAACGCAGGGGAGAAGGATGGGGGAGCCATGAACGCAGGGGAGAAGGATGGGGGAGCCGTGAACGCAGGGGAGAAGGATGGGGGTGGGGGAGCCGTGAACACAGGGCAGAAGGATGGGGGAGCCCAGCACGCAGGGGAGAAGGATGGGGGAGCCGTAAGCGCAGGGGAGAAGGAATTACAGGAGCCGTGAACGCAGGGGAGAAGGATGGGGAGCCATGCACACAGGGTGGGAGGATGGAGTATAAATATGGAGTATAAATACTAGGTCCTATAGGGGGGACACAGTGTGAGTGGACAGTGTGAAGAGGGGGCCGGTATAGAAAGGAGAGGTCAGTGTGAAGAGCATGTACAATAAGAGGGACAGTGTGGGGGTCATATTTTGTGCAGACAATATAGTGAGGGGCAATTTTTTATTCCGGAGCATTATAATGACACTTGTATCTTTAAGGGCATCTTGTGGAGACTTTCTGCAAAAGAGCGGAAAAGATGGAAGTCTGCAGAGATGGCTGTGGATGAGAAAACTCATCATGGGATCTGGACAAGATGAAGAAAAGAAGAACGGCTCCAGAGACGACGTTATCTATAAGGTACCTGGATGTAAATGTTATTTGTGATACTAACTAATACTCATGTTTTTATTTATGTTAGGAGCCATTTTTCCGTTCGCCTCAGGCAGCAGAGAGGCTAGGTTCACCCCTGAGGGCGGTAAATATAGAGGGCAATCTGGCCAGTCTATCCGGCCCCGAGGCTCCGGGGGCCCCCTGGCCAGATTGCCCTCATGTGCGGCAGGCAAAGAGCAATCCCTGCAGCTCCGCTGCCTGCAAGAGAAAATGGCAATGGATCTGCAGGGAATGGATGCTTCCTGCTTCCTTTCTCACACAGACAGCAGCGGCTCAGCTGAATGACATCATCATTCCGCGCTGCGGCTGTGCGAGACAGGAAGCTACCGCACACTGGCTTCTGCACAATCAGGCCTGGAAGGAAGCTGCAGCTGTGCAGGACCTCAATCACCCCCTGAACAGGAGGTAAAGAACGGTCTGAATGTGACGGATTGTTTGCAGACTAAAGAGGGGAGACAGGGGCAGCAGTCAGAGACTAGAAGCAGTGATTTACTGACTGTGACCCCCGGAGCTTTGTGTTCTCTGGTCAGTGCAGGATTTTCATCCACACACAGCAGGGAAAAGAGAGTTCAGAGCTCAGGAACACAGTCACTAAATCACTGGGTCTATTCTCTGACGGGACTCCAGTCATCACTGCAGTATCAGATCCAGGCTGGGACTGACCCCTGAGCCCATCCCCCAGTGAAGACTTTTTCACATATACTGTATCTGTTGCATTAAACACACATATAAGGGTATGTTTCCACTGTCAGTAAACTCTGCGGATTGGACGCTGTGTACATCTGCAGCATCCAGTCCGCAGCTCCTGATGTTACAGCATAGTGCATGAGATTTCAAGGAATCCAATGTCCACTATGTATGCAGCGGCACCCGCAGCTTCCCTGCAGAGACGGACATGTGGCACATCTTTCTAGACCGTAGCATGTCTATTTATCTTGCGGAGATGCTCAGTCTCCACAAGATAAATATCACAGTCCAATGTATAGGATGCGGTGATTCCGCATGTGTTCAATGAGCACATGCGGAAGCATCACTCGTACAAAAGCCGGCAGCGCTTTGGACCGAGCGGACATGTGCTGCATCCAAAGCGCTGCCGATTCCTGACCGTGGAACCATACCGTTATACATTAATGTATACTATGTCACATATGCAGTAGACACAGGTGTTTATTATACATGGGCATATTCTACAGTATATATAAATATATATAGTGGGGCAAAAAAGTATTTAGTCAGTCAGCAATAGTGCAAGTTCCACCACTTAAAAAGATGAGAGGCGTCTGTAATTTACATCATAGGTAGACCTCAACTATGGGAGACAAACTGAGAAAAAAAATCCAGAAAATCACATTGTCTGTTTTTTTAACATTTTATTTGCATATTATGGTGGAAAATAAGTATTTGGTCAGAAACAAAATTTCATCTCAATACTTTGTAATATATCCTTTGTTGGCAATGACAGAGGTCAAACGTTTTCTGTAAGTCTTCACAAGGTTGCCACACACTGTTGTTGGTATGTTGGCCCATTCCTCCATGCAGATCTCCTCTAGAGCAGTGATGTTTTTGGCTTTTCGCTTGGCAACACGGACTTTCAACTCCCTCCAAAGGTTTTCTATAGGGTTGAGATCTGGAGACTGGCTAGGCCACTCCAGGACCTTGAAATGCTTCTTACGAAGCCACTCCTTCGTTGCCCTGGCGGTGTGCTTTGGATCATTGTCATGTTGAAAGACCCAGCCACGTTTCATCTTCAATGCCCTTGCTGATGGAAGGAGGTTTGCACTCAAAATCTCACGATACATGGCCCCATTCATTCTTTCATGTACCCGGATCAGTCGTCCTGGCCCCTTTGCAGAGAAACAGCCCCAAAGCATGATGTTTCCACCACCATGCTTTACAGTAGGTATGGTGTTTGATGGATGCAACTCAGTATTCTTTTTCCTCCAAACACGACAAGTTGTGTTTCTACCAAACAGTTCCAGTTTGGTTTCATCAGACCATAGGACATTCTCCCAAAACTCCTCTGGATCATCCAAATGCTCTCTAGCAAACTTCAGACGGGCCCGGACATGTACTGGCTTAAGCAGTGGGACACGTCTGGCACTGCAGGATCTGAGTCCATGGTGGCGTAGTGTGTTACTTATGGTAGGCCTTGTTACATTGGTCCCAGCTCTCTGCAGTTCATTCACTAGGTCCCCCCGCGTGGTTCTGGGATTTTTGCTCACCGTTCTTGTGATCATTCTGACCCCACGGGGTGGGATTTTGCGTGGAGCCCCAGATCGAGGGAGATTATCAGTGGTCTTGTATGTCTTCCATTTTCTAATTATTGCTCCCACTGTTGATTTCTTCACTCCAAGCTGGTTGGCTATTGCAGATTCAGTCTTCCCAGCCTGGTGCAGGGCTACAATTTTGTTTCTGGTGTCCTTTGACAGCTCTTTGGTCTTCTCTTCACCATAGTGGAGTTTGGAGTCAGACTGTTTGAGGGTGTGCACAGGTGTCTTTTTATACTGATAACAAGTTTAAACAGGTGCCATTACTACAGGTAATGAGTGGAGGAAAGAGGAGACTCTTAAAGAAGAAGTTACAGGTCTGCGAGAGCCAGAAATCTTGATTGTTTGTTTCTGACCAAATACTTATTTTCCACCATAATATGCAAATAAAATGTTAAAAAAACAGACAATGTGATTTTCTGGATTTTTTTTCTTCTCAGTTTGTCTCCCATAGTTGAGGTCTACCTATGATGTAAATTACAGACGCCTCTCATCTTTTTAAGTGGTGGAACTTGCACTATTGCTGACTGACTAAATACTTTTTTGCCCCACTGTATATATATATATATATATATATATATATAATAATGTAGCTTTGTCGCCTTTAAAGAAGGGGGAGCCCAAACACATTTCCTGCACAGGGGCCCCAAGCTGTCTGTGTCCGCCCCTGTTCCAAGATAAAACCCACTGCTGAGCAATAAAATCATAAAGGCTCATCTCAGTTGGTCCAAAAGACATCTGGATGATCCCCAAAACTTTTGGGAAAATAACATATGGACTGACGAGACAAAAGTTGAACATTTTGGAAGGCCCGGGCCCCTCCTCTTGTCCTTCTGCTCACTAAGCCCCATCGTGCAGTAAACTAGTGCGCACGGTGCACACTTTGGCGCTGGGCGCTTTCCTGGAGCTGCACAGCTCAAGCTCCTTCAGGCCTCTGGACCTCCAGTCAGGTGATGGCGCGTACGCAATGACGTCTTCGCGTACGCGCCAGTATGTGCGAGGACATCAGAAGGACAGCCTGCAGGGGATTGTCAGTGAGGTAAGTATGAAAAATGTTTTTGTTTTCTTTATAAAATGAATTAAATGAGTGAGGTGGACTGCAAGTGATGGAGGGGAGGCTGCAAATGATGAAGTGAGTGAGGGCGAGGGGGACTTCAAATGTTGAAGTGGGGGGAGGGGGACTGCAAATTATGAAGTGGGGGATAGGGTCTGCAAATGATGAAGTGAATGGAGGGTGGGGACTGAAAATGATGAAGTGAGCGGGGAATGGAGACTGCAAATGAGGAAGTGATTGGGGGACTGCGATTGATGAAGTTGGGGGAGGGGACTGAAAATGATTAAGGGGGAAGGGGGACTGCAAATGATGAAGTGGGGGATGAGGATTGCAAATGATAAAGCAGGGATAGGGGACTGCAAAGGATGAAGTAGGGGAGATGGGACTGCAAATGATGAAGTGGAGAGGAAGTCTGTAAATGGTAAAGTGAGGGGGTAAGGGCAATGATCACAACAATGGAGGGGCCAATGATTAGTACATGATCATCGACCCTGCTAATGAATAAAGGACATGAACATCAGTGTCTCTTGCTTGACCGAGCTTTCCTGCAAATGATGAATTGAGGGACTGCAAATGATGACTTGAGGGTGGGGACGGAGGAATGCAAATGATGAATTGAGGGTGGGGAGAGCAAATGATGACTTGGGACTGAGGGAGAGCAAATGATGAATTTTGAGGGTGGGAGGAGTGAATGATGATGTATTGGAACTGAGGGATGGGGGACAGTAAATGGAGCAAATGGTGAATTGAGGGTGGGGGACAACAAATGATGATGAATTGTGGTGGGGCAGCATATAATGATAAATTGAGGGTTGGGGAGAGTAAATGATGCATTGAATGTGGGGGAGAGAATTTGGTAATGAATAGAGGGTGGGGGTGGGAGAGAGAAAGGACATGACAATGAATTGTGGCGGAAAGGGCATGTAAATATAATGAATCAGAGGAGCGGGAGGTACATAGTGGGGGCAGTGAGGATGCAGTGATTGGTATTGAATTGGGGAAGGAGTACAGGCTTAATTAAATTATCAAAACCAAGATCATTTCAGCTCAAAGAATTGAGCTGGGATTCTCTTGGTTTTGATTACTCCACGCCTTGACACAGCGACACAGTGTTTCCTGTTCTCCAAACACCTAAGGATGTCCATTACGGTGAGCTGGATTTTTTTATACCTAATTAATTTATATATTTATTAGGTGGGGAAAGTAGCTATAGTTGGTGGGAGCACAGTGTGTATTATAATTTATATTTGGAATGGTGGGTTGCATAATAACTAATTATGTATTAATTGTGGGTGCCCGTCTGTGTTCAGCTGTGTAGTGTAAAAGAAAGGGAAAAAGTGGGGAATGTGCTGTGGAAGGGGTGCTCTAGATAACTGTGTTATTTTATGTAGAGACGAGTCAGGGCTGGAAGAAGTGATGGCGGTCTGCACTGGATGAAGAAGACAAGAAAGATGAAGGACTTCAATTAGAGATGTCACTGGTAAGTCAGTAATCACATAGCTGTAGGAGAGATCAGCACAAAAATAGGGTCTTATCTGAGAGATATGACAGGCAGTAAAATGGGATTAAACTCACCTTTTATAAGTATTTAGAAAGCATGTCATATGGAAAATCAGCTGCAGCAGATCCACGGTTCAGCATATGACCACAAGACATCAAAGGATGGAAGGAAAGGTTTGTGGATGGTTTCCATGCTTGCTGACAGTTAACGAGACATATATCCCAGGATATAAAACAAAATTGTGTATTACCTATACACTGACACTGTATACACAGCTCCTGTGTATAATGTCACTGGTGATCACTGTATTACTTGTACACTGAAAGTCTGACAGTATATACAGAGCTCCTGTGTATAATGTCACTGGTGATCTCTGTATTACCTGTACACTAACACTATATACAGAGCTCCTGTGTATAATTTTGCTGGTGATCACTGCATTACCTGTACACTGACAGTCTGACAGTCCAACAGTAGCATTCGATTACTACGTGATGGAAATATGTAGTCTGGTCATAGTGTGGTGGGTTTTGTTCCTTTTATGTAGTATTATTCAGTCACTATGTGGTGGTAATATGTAGTCCAAGCATGGTGTGGTGGTATTTGTTCCTTGTATATGGTATTATTTGGTCACTATGTGGTGGTAATATGTGGTCTAGTCATGGTGTGGCGATATTTGTTGCTTGTATATGGCATTATTCTGTAACTATGTGGTGGTAATATGTGGTCTGGTCATGGTGTGATGTATTTGTCCCATGTATGTGGTATTAAAGGTCTTTTTTTTAAAATGTATGTGACTCATTCCCTTAAAGAAAAATTATCAAAAATATGTCTAAAAAGAGTATAGGATATTTTAAGACATGTTTAATAGGTTTGAGTAGGGCCCGGCCAAAAGAGTCTAGTTGCGGCTTAAAAAATCTTTTGACCAAAACAAAAGCTGCTGGTTATGTATGTTATCTGGTCTTTGATGGGAACTGTTAATGTGTGATTGATGAGGACGTGATGCAGAAGTCGAGTTTTTCCAAGAGCGGGCGGTAGTACTGTGGAAGGTTCGAAGGGTGGCGGTGGAGCTGGAGTGAAGCCTGGGCAGAGTCTCAAGGGGGCCCTAAAATTTTGCCAGTATGGGGCCCTGAAATTCGTAGAGGCAGCCCTGCTTATGGCAAAGGTAAGTGACAGATTATAATGTTAATGCAGTGGGAGTTCTGTAGCTTTCACTCTGTATTTATGTACCTGCAATGTAGTCTATGCTGTAAGCACAAAGAGAAACATACATAAACGGATTGCCCTCTCCAGATTTAAAAAAAACATGGCCAGAATGCCATGAAAAAAGTTAGAGGAAAGATATATATTTTTGCACCGTATTAGCCAGTAGATATAAAAATATTAAGATTTGATAGTCCTCAGTGGTGGATATCATTTAATGACTAACTGTAAAGATGGTAACAAATTGCAAGCTTTCGAGACTAATCGGGTCTCTTCATCAGGCACAAAATCTGAAAAGTCACATATTTGAAAATAGTTAAATGATACCCAATTGTCCAGTCCCACAACACTTTAATTCCAATACTTCCCAGGTTCCCTCTTGGGGTCTAATTTATTGGTCTTTCCTGACATATGTTGCCATGATGGCCATCTCACCTGGACATCTTGACAGGATGTCAATGCTGCAGAAGGAAGTGGTGTAAATGCCAGTGGAGGACTGGGCATATCCCATATTTTTTCAGCCATTTTAAAAATATTTGTAAATGGAAAACACGGTCAACCTCTTCACGACATTGACAATTTCCGTTTTGTATGTCATATGTTGGGAAGTGGTAAAGTCACCTATTCACTCAAGATTATTTTTGTGTCCAGTGCTCTTTTAGTTGATAACTACAATTGCAAACAAATTTATTCAACCAATCATGCTAAAGTAGGTTTATTAACAAATTTGCAAACTTTCTGATATTTTCAATAAACCAACCAATCAAAAAGAACTTAAAAAGCTCAACACAACTATAATGACAAGTGTTCTCTCCACATTCAACAGAAAATCCCACTTTTACTGACTACCGGAGTCTCAGAATTATTTAATTCCTTAATGACAAGCGTCTTTAAGACTGAGTGGAGTTTGTTTGGCTGTTATGACCAGAGGCAAAACATGATGCATAGCCAGACACCAATTCTAGCAGTGTTCCTGAAGAATCTTAGCCTAATCCTCATGGGCAATGGCTTCCAGAGCACTAATATTCTCAGGTTGTCAGAAAGTGGTCTAAAAAAAAAACAATAGAGATCATTGCCTTGAACAAATAAGGAAAAGGATAGAGAACATATTGAATGTTTCTAAAGCTGCTTAGGATTGAAAGCATAATTTCCAAGCTCAAAGTTGAAGTAACACTGTCTACACTACCTGAATGTTGCAGAAAGAGGGTGCCATCACTGGAATTGTAAAGAGCCAGGTGGTCAAAAATAATTGCGCAACTGTAAACCACCAGAAACAAGATTTGATGGCAGAAGGCACTGGGGCTTCAATTTGCACATTATGCGAGAAACAAGTAAATTGCTCTTGGAGCAATGTTATTCAATGAGGCAGTGCAGTGCATATGTGTGTATTTTTTTCAGCTTCACTCAGAAATCTGATGGGTGTGAGAAAAAAAACAGATGCCATACGTACCATCAGTTTGGCATAAGTTTTTTACAGATACATTTGATGTGAATACTTTTCTGCCCAATGACGGCAAAAGTATTCCCCGAGTGATACCTTTATTGGCAAACCAGAAAATAATGTTCGCAAGCTTTCAGAGCACAGTGGCTCCTTCTTCAGGCTGGATTACAAATAGATTAATAAGAAAAATTAATCCTGCCTGAAGAAGGAGTCACTGTGCTCTGAAAGCTTGCAAACATTTTTTTCTGGTTAGCCAATAAAGGTATCACTCTGAGAATACTTTTGCTATCATTGGGCAGAAAAGTATTCACATCGATTTTTCTGGCTAACATGGTGCCACAATATAATTTGTTACTGTACTTACAGATTCATTATAATTTTGTAGTATAGGAAACTGTAAATGGTCTTGTAAATGGTTAATATCTGCTGGGTAAAAACACAGATTGCACATGGATGACAAGTGAGAAAAAATCATCCCATTTTTCTGGATGAGAATGGGACTGATTTTTTATACGCTAGTGTGAGCGAACCCCAAAGTGACTACTAAATCCTGAAGGTTCTATACCAGAGGTGTCAAACTGCATTCCTCAAGGGCTGCAAACAGGTCATGTTTTCAGGATTTCCTTGTACTGCACAGGTATTAATTTAATCACCTACACACATAATGATTACAGCACCTTGTGCAATGCTAAGGAAATCTTGAAACCACGCATGGTTTGCGTCCCTCGAGGAATGCAGTTTGACACCCCTGTTCTATACCCAATCTCCAAAATGTACTGCCCCAAAACCACATGAAATATATACTCAAATATGTTCAAAATCTTTAAGTAAGCGGCAGTTTTACAATTCTCTAAGAACAGAAAAAACAAAAATGGAAATGTTTGCGCTTGTGGATCAGCTATATCTTTTGAGGAAGAAGGCTAAAGCATACACTGAAAAGAACACCTATCCTACAGTAAATCATTGTAGTGGCTTTGTAATGCTCTAGGGAAGGTGTACATGTGATTATGTCAGGGGTAAGCAGTTGGAATATCAATGGTTGACTTTTTTGCTCAATGCTTCTAGAGGAGTATGACACTAGGTCTTTTATATAAAACAGAGAAGTGCTTGGCGGAGTATTCCTGAGTATTGAGGTGTCAAGATGTATAGCTTTCGGTCAAATGATCATTCTGTGTATGTGCATGGGGACATAAATTGACTTGTAATTTCAATTAGACTTTACAAGAATACCATTAATCAATTTTTCTCACCCAGATGATTATGATAAGAGATGATATCACTATTGGCAAAACTAGATTCGTCTGTATCTGTTCCTAATATTACTTGTGTAATGCACAACAATATTTTATAGAAGATTTCCTAACTGTACAGGTGAATGGTGTAAGTTTTGGTAATGTTTACATTACATAGGTAATTGCTCCACCAAAACATATGATGACAATGTTTCGATTGCTTGATTAACCTCAATTATACAGTTCAGAAAAGCTGTAGACAATAACATGCTCAGCTGACACTGTATTTAGCTAGCTGTGATGGCATACAGCTAATTCATGTGTCATATCAACCACAGGCTAATTACTTAAAACACATCGATAAGCTACAGTATATGAATCAGGGTGTCTAATTCTGTTGTGACAAGCATAACAGGTTATTTTTTTATGTTTTACACATGAACTCATTCTTATGAGCTAACTATGGTCTCAAAATGAAAAGCATACAAGAAAAAACTCATGAATATGAACATATTGTAGCTCTATGCAGACTGTGAGTTGTACAGATGTGGAATATGGAACCATGCTGTACAATACATTCTATGACTTCATACACAATATATTGCACCATGTTTCAACTGGTGCTGGATTACAAATGTATTCTTGGCTAAAAGCAATGATTACAGGGGAGAATAGCTTTACAATAAAGTGCTATTTGTAGGAAGTGTACAACAGCACATGAAGTGTCTAGGACTCATATTACCAGCTCTAAGGGATACCCACACTATCCTCATGATTAGAGATGAGCGAATATTTCAATGTTTGGTTCGGATTACGATCTCTGAATTTGCAATATTTGCCTATTTATTCGTTGAATATTTGTCAAACATAGCCGAACGCCATTTAAGTCAATGGGAGGCAAAAACAAACGCATACACAACACCTTCAAACAGGCCGAAAAGCTGCCAAAACACATCAAATGAGGGATATACACCAGGAAAGTGACCTTAATTGACCCACCGTACAAATTGCAGCATTGCACAGTAGCCATCAGCCATGCGTGGGGTATCGGGGAGTGGGCCAGCATTTACAGCTTTGAATTGAACGTCAAAGTAAGGCTTGGTGGGTGAGGGATCGGTGTAGGCCTGCTGTTGCTGGAAGCCCTGATACCACATGCAACAGCTCAACCTGCTTTCATGCTCAGCCACACTCAGGTGGCACAAATATCAGTTTCATAGACTACTATTGTCCAAAAAATTCTAAGGATAATAGTAACACGGGTAGTTGACTCCAAGGAAGTGGAGGTCTACTGCTACAAGCAACACACATGAAGGACACCCAACCAGGGCTCTTCACGTTTCCAGAAATTATTGGCAGACACCACCAAAGTAGCATCAATTTTGCAAGAGTAGAAATAGTATAATAGGGATCGACATTTCTTCCACTACAGCTAACCCATCACATGGACACCCAACCAGGAGTGTTCACATTTCCAAAAATTAGGGCCTGACACCACTGAAGTGGCATCAATTTCACCAGAGCAGAAATAGTATAATAGAGAACAATGTCTCTTTCACTACAGCCAACCCAGCAGATGGACAACCAACTAGGAGTGTTGACATTTCAAATAATTAGTGCCTGACACCACTGAAGTAGCATCAATTTCACCAGAGTAGAAATAGTATAATGGAGAACGATATCTCTTTCACTACAGCCTACCCAGCAGTTGGAGAGACCCAACCACGACTCTAGTCTCGACATTTCCAAAAAATATTGACAGACATCACCAAAGTGGCATCACTTTCACAAGGGTAGAAATAGTATAATAGGGATCAACATCTCTTCCACTACAGCCAACCCATCACATGGACACCCAACCAGAAGTGTTGACATTTCCAAAAATTAGGGCCTGATCTCACTAAAGCGGCATCAATTTCACCAGAATAGAAATAGTATAATGGAGGACGATATCTCTTTCACTACTGAGCAGATGGACACCCAACCAGGAGTGTTGACATTTTCAAAAATCAGGGCCTGACACCACTGAAGTGGCATCAATTTCACAAGAGTAGAAATACTATCATAAGGACTGACACGTCTTCAACTACAGCCTACCCAGCAGATGTAGACCCAATCAGAAGTCTTCAAATTTCAAAAAATTAGGGCCTGACACCAATGAAATGACATAAATTTTATGAGAGTAGAAATGGTATATTAGGGACCTACATGTCTTCTACTACAGCCAACTCAGCAGCCATGCAAGGCATGTTTGTGAGCTTGCCTCGATGTAGGCCCACCACCAGGTTCGCACCATTATCAGACAAGTCCTTCCCTGGATGCAGGTTCAGCGGAGACAGTCATTGCTCAAACTCCGACTGGAGAGCTGTCCACAACTCTTCAGCTGTATGACTGCGATCTCCAAGGCATATCACTTTTAATACTGCCTGATTGCAGTGAGCCCTGGCTGCGCAGTACGGAGGTGGTGGGGATTCCCTCTGCACTGTTGGAACGTGTGTCTCATTAAGGCAGAGGTTGAGGACGTAGGTGGAGGCCCTAGATGAAGCAGAACAAGTGGAGGAAGTGTGAAATATAGAGGTTTGTCCTGGGAGCCTTGGGAATTCCAAGACTTGTGAAGCAGTACCTACCCCCACAGCCACCAGAGTCACCCAGTGCCCAGTCAGTGAGATGTAACACCCTTGGCCATGCTCGTCCAAGTGTCTGTGGTGAAATGCACCCTGGCATACATAGATTTAGTCAAGGAACGGGTGATATTGTCTGCGACATGCTGGTGTAGTGCAGGCACAGATTTCTTAGAAAAGTAATGGCAACTGTGCAACTGGTACTGGCAGAGTGTGATGGCCATCAGCTTTTGGAAACCGTCTGTATCTACCAGGTGGAAAGGCAGCTTTTCCATGGCCAACAGATTGGAGATGGTGGATTTCAACCTCTTAGCTTTGTCATGTGTAGGAGGAAACAATCTTTTACATGACCACAAGTGCGGGACCATGGGCTGGCTGCAGTGCTCAGAGAGGGCGGAGTACGGTGAACCGTACAAACTGCTGGACCGTGAGGGAGGTACAGGTGGAAAGGTTACAGTGGATTGATAAAGTTGTGGTGTGCTCGCTCTCTGAGATCGGTCAAAAACAGCAGGCATGTCCGCTTCCGTTACAGCTGACGGCGGGCTCTCAGTCAGCATGACTGGAGCGGGTAAAGAACCCATGGTTCCACGGTCATAGACCTGCATCACAATGTTTGGCACGGTAACAAAGGAGGTGGAAGAAGCAGCAGATGGACCAAACCCCAGGTCTGACCTCCTGGATTTGATCCTAGTGCAGGCCATTGCACCTGGATCATCCCTGATCCCATTCTTTTTATCAGTCATTTATCTGATCCCAAGAAATTTTAATTGCTCCATTTTTCACAGATATGGGATTCCAGTTAGAGTTCAGCATTGTCTTTTGTGTATGTGTAACGATTTCACACCTCGGTATGTCTGGGATGCAGTTACTGATTGCTCAGCCGTCCAATCTGGTGCAGGCGCGTGCTGAAGCTGTTGCTACTTTTATTGACTGCTCATTTGTCCAGCCTGGTGCAGGAGTGTGTTGAGCTATCAGTGTTTTAATTCGGCTGTCTTCAGGTGTTCTGCTTAACTGGGTTGTCAGTCATGGACCTCTGCCAGGCGTAGCGTTAGCTAAGTTTGGTTGGTTTTCTCTGTGCCTAGTGTTTTACTTGATGATCTTTCGCTGCCTGATGTTACATCTTGTTCTGACCCTCTATCTGTTTAATGCTTTTGCTCTGATCCACTATCCTCCTGCTATTTTGACCTCAGACAATTACCTGATTGCGCCTTTGTCTCTTCAATCTGTTTATTACATACCCTACTGGCTTTTGACCTCAGACTCCTTGACTATCCCAACTCACAGCTTGTCCATGAGAAATGAGAATACAGGAAGCTCCTGTGCATGGAGGATTCAGGACAGATATTTCATTTGGCTGATAGCTATCTTTTGTAAAAAGGGGCCTTAGGTTTACACCTTTTATTATTTGGCTTAAATTGTGACAGAAACTTACAGCAAAATGTATGCATGCATGCTTTTTGGTGCACTATGTCATACATTAGGCAACTCTCTTTTTCAATTAAACCACAACTTTTCGGGAAAGGCACAGTTAGTGTGCACATAATAAATATAATGAAAGTAAAAAAAGACAGTTTGGCAATGATAGTCAGCTATAGTGCATTGCGAGTGCTTCTACAATTTAGCGTAATGGAGGGACCTAGGCACACCACATATCATAATAAATTATACATATGGGTAGGTGCAATCAAGTGGCAAAAAGGGGAACAACAACGAGAAAAAGTGCCACCGAAGAGAATGCACACCACAATTGTATAAATAAAAGGCAAGACTTTATTAACAATAAAGATTTAAAACATACAGTACCTAAAACAAACACGCCTCCCCCACAAGCATGATATGGAGATATGAACGGTATACAATATCAACGATCAAAAAAGTCCCCAAACCATCTATCTATAGTCAGTCTATCTACCAGTCAGCTACGGGCACAGTCCGGCCGCGAATTTGCCCCGCTACTTCCGTCCAGTCAGTGCCCGCTCCATACTCCCCTCCAGTCAGCGCTCACACAGGGTTAATGGCAGCATTAACGGACCGCGTTATGCCGCAGTGTAACGCACTCCTTTAACGCTGCTATTAACCCTGTGTGACCAACTTTTTACTATTGATGCTGCCTATGCAGCATCAAAAGTAAAAAGATATAATGTTAAAAATAATAAACAAAATAAAAAATCGTGCTATTCTCACCTTCCGTCGTCCACCGATGCGCACGAGGCTACCGCCACCTTCCGTTCCCAGCGATGCATTGCAAAATTACCCAGATGACTTTGCGGTCTCGCAAGAGCGCTAAGTCATCTGGGTAATTTCGCAATGCATCGCTGGGAACGGAAGCTGGCGGCTGCATCGTGCACATCGGGACAGCTTCGCTGGCCTGTGTTATATAATACGTGGGCTGTGCTATAGACTAAATGGCAATATTATATATTATGTGGCCTGTGTTATATACTACATGGGCAGTGTTATATACTACGTGGGCAGTGTTATATACTACATGGGCTGTGTTATATACTATGTGGGCAATGTTATATACTGCGTGGGCAATGTTATATATTACGTGGGCTGTTTATTTGTTTAGTTGTTTATTTGTTTTTTTTTCTAGGGATCATTAATCAGTGTATGATTAATTAAGCTCACTGATTATACTCACATTCCCTCTGCTCCCCGCCATGTGGCGTCCTCTCCTAAAGCCAGTGGGTAACTTCAGTGTGCAAGCAATGGGGTGCACATGACATTACCACCATGCGACCCCAGTGACGTGCACTCTGGCATCTGATTGTCCGACAGCATGTATTGCAGTGCATGGACACGCCGGGTTTCTATGCTGCAATACACTTCAGCTGAATGTGCAACTTTGGAAGTACATCCAGTTGAGGTTTGTGCTGGTGTCAGAGAGCACCACACCTGCTGGTCTGGACAAGGTCACAACCTCTGTGACTGCAATTATTATGAACCCTGTTGGTATCCTTTGTAGTAGCAAAATGGACTTTGGGCTTCCTTAGGCAATATCACAGATCTGATCCGTTCTGCATGTGCTTCATGTTTATAAAATGAAATACAGTATGTGACTAATATTTCACTCAAACAAAAGTTAAAAAAGATATATCCGGTCCTTTTGGTAAAAACAAAAAATGTGCCTAAGCCCTAATAGGCAGGTAGATGCTACCTACCTGTCTGTTGTGCATGGCACTGTTCTCTGCCGGCACAGAGCAGTCACATACTTCCTCTGACATCATGTCAACAGAGTAACAGTTTCTTTTTCTGTTGAAGGGGTGGGACTGCTGGTGTTTATACTGATTGACAGCCCGCTCCCTACTGCCTAATTGGAGGAAGCCATCTGCCAATCAGCATGATGCCAGTAGTCCCGCCATGTCAACAGAGAGAAACTGCTGCTCTGTAGACAGGGGGCAGCTGAAACTTTGGCAGCAACGGTCACTGACCGGCGCCAGGTACAACAGTAAGGTAGTTGCTTCTGTTAGCAACTACACACCTGTTATTGATTAGATACATTTTTTTAAAGTCCTGGATATCCTCTTTAAGGATAACTAAAGATGATGACAATTGACTGCACACCCATTCTGGGTTTTACCACAGACCTCAATAGTTTCCCCTACTGTGTGCATTATCCAATTATTTTTGATCTGTGATGTCATTTTACCTTTTTTCCGTATGAAGGGTGGACAATATTCCACTGCTTTCTTTGCCCAGGAGAGGTGACATATCAGGACAGGGACCCAATTTATGAAGGATGCCTTGACGTGGCAATTGGACTCACATATATTGGCCAATCTATGCGCGAAGTACCTTCCTTTTTTCATAGCGATTTTTGCAGATAAATATTTCATGTGTACATTATATATTGCTCTTTTTTCTATTTTTTTCCTATTTCCTATCGCAGCAATGCAGTTTCAATGTTCTAGAGTAATCCTCCTTTGTATATTATGGTGCAACTTTACTATTTGTTGCTTATATGCTTTCTTTGGTTTGTGCCTGTTCACACTAGTCTAGATGCGCTGGTCCTTTTTTCTATTGAATCATTATTCCATTGCTGTCACATCGCTATATGTCCTAACCTTGTGCATTTATGAGACCAAATAATCAAAGCTTTTCATGTTCTGTGTCTTGGTAAAAGTCGCTGTGTAGCCTTAGACTTATACATTGTACTTGATTCTGATTCACAATTTATTTTAGTATAGTTTGAAATCGTTGCAATTAATTTAGTATATGATTGGGATGCAGTTAGGATAGGTTCACACATGGTGGATGCTGGAGAAAAATCCCCATTAACGTATATGGGATGAATATGCAGTCTAAACATTTCTATGATGAATCTGGCACATCTGAACATACCCTACGATGTAGTGTGATAATGTATGTGTTCAATGTAAATTATTATTGTATTAGATAAATATGATCCATTATCTATTATTATTAGGTTCTGTGTGATTGAAGCCTTATTAAATCAGTAAGTTAACTGGATAGATTAATAGTGTCGTTATTTTTTTTCTTTTTGCCTGCTTTTCTATTTTTTCCACTCTTCTGTCAGAACAGAGGAGCCTGCTCGGAAGAGTTGGAACCATTGCTGAGAGTTTCTAGCCCAGTGGGAAGGCTTTTCTCTCTTCTTAAGGGCAGACCACTCACAGAGCCAGATGGTTCCTGTCTGCTGCCTTTATTCAATGCACTTCCTCCCACAGAGGGGAGAGGTGTGGGGGTCCTTTTGCCCTCCATTCCCCTCCCCATCTAGCCACCTCTGGACCTTTCTCTTCTGAGGTTAGACATAATCTTTTATTGCCCAGTTGTTCGGAAGTGACCTTTTGGCCTTGATTAGATAGCACCAGGCTCTATCAATGGATTGCTTTTGAGCTGGCAGTTGCTTTTTATGTGTTTGCTGATCCGGTGTCAGAACAATGCAAGGCTTTGCAAAATTTTAGTACAGCAAAGGCCTCCTTTGGGATAGCAGGGGGCTGGGAGAATCTGTTATATAAGGCTTGCTGCTCTTCCTTTTTTTTCTTCTCAGCTCTTAAACTGGTTAAATATTGGAAGAAGATTTCTCTATGATGCCAAAAGTGCTTTTTTTTTTAATTCAGCCATCTGTAAACTGTTTCTTTTTGGTAATATAGTTTTCATTTCGTATACAGCGCAGCTGCTATTTTAATATACAGAGAGGGATTTTTCCAGCTTTTCAGCACTTAAAGCATTTCACAGACGCCTTTCCACTAATGGCTGCAGCATAGCACATGGCAATGGCAATAGTTAGAGCTGGTGTAGCACCAAGTGCACACGGTGTTCCTGACTGTCTTGTGTACTTCATTACCAGATCTCAAGCTTCCAACTTATTGTTAACCATGTTAGAAATAATCTACATATTCTATATATACCAGAATAGTAGAAACAGTAATCTTCACTCATCTGTAAGCTATTCACTACCTCATTAAGGCGCAAAGCACATTGAGGGTTGTGGATAGGAAAAATTCTT
The DNA here is from genome assembly GCF_032444005.1 of Ranitomeya imitator. Lineage (NCBI taxonomy): Eukaryota > Metazoa > Chordata > Amphibia > Anura > Dendrobatidae > Ranitomeya > Ranitomeya imitator. Next base: position 985,966,988 of record NC_091282.1, read on the forward strand.
TTAGGTTATCAAACTTGGCAGAAGTGGGGAGGCAGAATGCAACATCCGTCTTTGACCACCTTTAATTGTCAGAGTTTCACAAAAAAGAGTGGATTAATTTTAAATGGACTCTATTATTTCAATAATGGTAAAGCACACCATTAGATGAGCAATGTTGCCTGAGCCTCCTAATATTGATGGTTTCAGCCAACAGTCAAATGTACATGGGAGTCCTGGATAATTTATCCTTCCGACATTTCTGATTTTGGACTTCCGATGATACCGTCTCCTGGACATAAGCCATAGCCAGATATCTCTGATGACGGCTCTCTCATAGAGAGTACAGAAGCTGTCAACCAAATGATGGCTCCTGTTTATGGTAGAGCTTGCCGAGATGGTTGCTGGCCAAATGATTGGAAGAATCATTTTTAGGCCGGAGCCATCAAATGTGTATGGCAAGCCTTAGACTCATTTGATGGCCAATGCGATGACTAACAAAATTACAATCCAGTTTATTTACCCTAAACCTGACATTTTCATCACAAGAAAATCACTCCAAAGTGGCATCCACTAGGTGTCTCTCTGTCTAACTTGCTGTCTATACTGCCTGTAGACAAGTGTAATGTGTCTCTAGCAGCAGAGACGCTGAGACAGATTACCAGAAGTGGAAAAAGACAAAGAGTCAGCTCACACATTTTGATGCCCAAGGCTTAGAGGCAGGGAAAGTAGATCAAACGGAAGGATTCCAGCGTCAATCATCATTATTATTATTTACTATTATAGCACGATTTATTCCATGGCGCTTTACATGTGAAAAGGGGTATACATAATAAAAACGAGTAAAGTAATCTTAAACAATACAAGTCACGACTGGCACAGGAGGAGAGATGATCCTGCCTGCGAGGGCTCACAATCTACAAGGGATGGGTGAGGATATAGTAGGCGAGGGTAGAGCTGGTTGTGCAGCGGCTTCTTGGTTGATCGGTGGTTACTGCAGGTTGAAGGCTTGTCGGAAGAGGTAGGTCTTCAGGTTCTTTTTGAAGGTTTTGATGGTAGGCGAGAGTCTGATATGTTGTGGTAGAGAGTTCCAGAGTAGGGGGATGCGCGGGAGAAATATTGTATGCGATTGTGGGAAGAGGAGATAAGAGGTGATTATAGAAGGAGATCTTGTGAGGATGGGAGGTTGCGTGTAGGTAAGTACCGGGAGACGAGGACACAAGTTGTGGATGGCTTTGTATGCCATGGTTAGGGTTTTGAACTGGAGTCTTTGGGTAATGGGGAGCCAGTGCAGGGATTGACATAGGGGAGAGACCAGGGAATAGCGGGGGGACAGGTGGATTAGTCGAGCAGCAGAGTTTAGAATAGATTGGAGGGGTGCTAGAGTATTAGAGGGGAGGCCACAGAGCAGGGGGTTGCTGTAGTCAAGGAGGGAGATGATGAGGGCATGGATTAGGGTTTTTGCAGATTCTTGGTTGACGAATGTACGGATCCGAGAAATGTTTTTAAGTTGAAGTCGGCAGGAAGTGGAAAGGGCTTGGATATGTGGTTTGAAAGAGAGATCATATACCTTTATTAGATATGTATAAAAACAGTATACAAGTGTCATATCATATGCAATGATTAAACACCTTTCGGTTTGAAACGCGTTATCACAGAACATCCTCCAATGGGGTTGTGACATTTGTATATTGTTTTTATATGTATCTAATAAAGGCAATACTTTTATGAAGATCCTTGATACTTGAATCTTCCTGTTACATAACCATAAATGGTGTTGGGACTTTGGTGCTCTGATCCTGTTCTGTTTGTCATACTGCATACAGTGTAACAGAGTGATGGACTTTCATTCTGGGACAGACAAACCATTAGACATTTAAAGGCGTAATGCATTTTGAAGATCAAGGGAAAGGGAGTTCATACTCCTATAGTGTTGGCAGTATGCTGATACAGAAGAACTGTCTATTCAAATACATTAGATAGTTATAAGCCAAATGATCATTCAGCTGATAGCTATCTCTACCAAGTCTCACATATATAGGAACGCTGATTCAACTGAGTACTCATTATGAGAGAATTGCTGCAAGAAGTTTGGCTGTCTGAAATCTAATAAAATGTGCACATGGGCCTTAATATAGCTAAATTTTTGAGGAGAAGGGAAACTCTCTCTTATGTATATAGTGATCTTCTGATTTTCCTGTGACAATAAATATTGAAAGAAAGAAGGATTGGACATGTTGGATTTCCAAATTCTTGACTAGTTGTTGTAGCAGGAGATACGCCACCACTATTATTATTATTATTTATTTATATAGCACCATTGATTCCATGGTGCTGTACATGAGGAGGGGTTACATACAAATTACAGATATCACTTACAGTAAGAAAACTAACAATTACAGACTGATACAGAGAGGCGAGGACCCTGCCCTTGCGAGCTTACATTCTACAGGATGGTGGGGAAGGAGACAATAGGTTGAGGGTTGCAGGAGCTCCGGTGTTGGTGAGGCGGTAGCTCCAGTAGTGGTGAAGAGGCAGCGGGGTCAGTGCAGGCTGTAGGCTTTCCTGAAGAGGTGAGTTTTCAGGTTCCGTCTGAAGGATCCGAATGTGGTTGATAGTCGGACGTGTTGGGGCAAAGAATTCCAGAGGATGGGGGATATTCGGGAGAAGTCTTGGAGGCGGTTGGGTGAGGAGCGAATAAGTGTGGAGGAGAGAAGGAGGTCTTGGGAGGACTGGAGATTACATGAGGGAAGATATCGGGAAATTTGTTCAGAGATATATGGAGGAGACAGGTTATGGATGGCTTTGTTGTTTAGTATTAGTAATTTGAACTGGATACACTGAGGGAATGGGAGCCAGTGAAGAAATTTGCAGAGGGGGAAGCGGATGAGTAGTGAGGAGAGAGATGAATTAGTCGGGCAGCAGAGTTAAGGATGGACTGGAGATGTGCAAGGGTGTTCCCAGGGAGGCCACAGAAAAGGATGTTGCAGTAGTCAAAGCGGGATGATGAGGGCATGCACAAGCATTTTAATAGATTGACGGTTGAGGAAAGGATGAATTCTTGAGATATTTTTGAGCTAGAGGCGATAGGAGGTGGAAAGAGCTTGGATGTGCGGTTTGAAGGAAAGGACAGAGTCAAGGGTTATTCCGAGGCAGCGGAATTCCCCGTACGGGGAAAAGCGTGATGTCATTAATTACGATAGATAGGTCAGGTAAGGAAGATCTATGAGATGGAGGAAATATGATGAGTTCAGATTTCTTCACATTGAGTTTGAGGAAGCGAGAGGAGAAGGAGGATATGGCTGATAGACACTCCAGGATTCTGGACAGCAGATAGGTGACGTCTGGGCCGGAAAGGTAGATCTGAGGTAGATCTCACTAGACCATTCTATATTATTATTCCTTTACTCTCATTGAAAAAAAATGGACACTCTTGGAGTCAGAAGTCAGGAATATAACTACATACATTAGCCAACACTCCACAGAGGATACCCCGACATTGAAGCTTTTAAAGCCCTCATGTGCTTTAAGAGGCCCTGGAACAATAAAAATATCCTAGATAGAGTCGACATAGGCGGCACAAGGAAAACTCCCACCCAGCGTTTTCTAGGTACCCAGAAATATGGCACATTTTCTTGTCTCTGTTGTTTTGCCTGCTGCAACGTGATCAAATTATTATTATTATTATTATTTATTTATATAGCACCATTGATTCCATGGTGCTGTACATGAGAAGGGGTTACATACAAGTTACAAATATCACATACAGTAAACAAACTAACAATGACGGACTGATACAGAGGGGCGAGGACCCTGCCCTTGCGGGCTTACATTCTACAGGATTATGGGGAAGGAGACAGTAGGTTGAGGGTTGCAGGAGCTCCGGTGTTGGTGAGGTGTTAGCTCCGGTGTTGGTGAGGCGGTAGCTCCGGTGTTGGTGAGGCGGTAGCTTCGTTGGTGATGAGGCAGCAGCGGTGTCAGTGCAGGCTGTAGGCTTTCCTGAAGAGATGAGTTTTCAGGTTCCGTCTGAAGGATCCGACTGTGGTTGATAGTCGGACGTGTTGGGGCAGAGAGTTCCAGAGGATGGGGGATATTCGGGAGAAGTCTTGGAGGCGATTGGATGAGGAGCGAATAAGTGTGGAGGAGAGAAGGAGGTCTTGGGAGGACCGGAGGTCACGTGAGGGAAGATATCGAGAGATTAGTTCAGAGATATATGGAGGAGACAGGTTGTGGATGGCTTTGTAGGTCAGTATTAGCAATTTGAACTGGATACGCTGAGGGAATGGGAGCCAGTGAAGAGATTTGCAGAGAGGGGAAGCGGAGGAGTAGCGAGGAGAGAGATGGATTAGTCGGGCAGCAGAGTTAAAGATGGACTGGAGAGGTGCAAGGGTGTTAGCAGGGAGGCCACAGAAAAGGATGTTGCAGTAGTCAAGGCGGGAAATGATGAGGGCGTGCACAAGCATTTTAGTAGATTGGGGGTTGAGGAAAGGACGGATCCTGGAGATATTTTTGAGCTGGAGGCGACAGGAGGTGGAAAGAGCTTGGATGTGTGGTTTGAAGGACAGGGCAGAGTCGAAGGTTACTCCGAGGCAGCGGACTTCGGGTACAGGGGAAAGCATGATGTCATTGACTGCGATAGATAGGTCAAGTAAGGAAGATTTGTGGGATGGAGGAAAGATGATGAGTTCAGATTTGTCCACATTGAGTTTGAGGAAGCGAGAGGAGAAGAAGGAGGATATGGCTGATAGGCACTCTGGGATTCTGGACAGCAGAGCGGTGACGTCTGGGCCAGAGAGGTAGATCTGAGTGTCGTCAGCATAGAGGTGGTACTGGAATCCATGGGACTTTATGAGTTGTCCCAAGCCAAGTGTATAGATTGAGAAGAGTAGGGGTCCTAGAACAGAGCCTTGGGGGACTCCAACAGAGAGAGGGTGGGATGAGGAGGTAGTATGGGAGTGGGAAACGCTGAATGTGCGGTTGGAAAGGTGAATGTGCGGTTGGAAAGGTACGAGGCGATCCAGGATAGGGCGAGGTCTTTGATGCCAAAGGAGGAGAGGATCTGTAGTAGGAGGCAGTGGTCAACTGTGTCGAAAGCAGAGGACAGGTCTAGAAGGAGGAGTACAGAGTATTGTCCAGTAGCTTTGGCGGTAAGTAGGTCGTTAGTGATTTCGGTCAGGGCAGTCTCAGTTGAGTGATGGGGGCAGAAACCAGATTGTAGATTGTCGTACAACAAGTTAGATGAGAGGTGGGAGGAGAGTTCAGCATGGAGGTGCTGCTCCAGGAGTTTGGAAGCAAATGGGAGCAAATCCAATGTAATCATGAATCCTAGAAGGGGTCACCCTTTTCACATCAAAGGATATATTATACGTGATTTGAATTTTGTTGCCTATGCTATTTCTCTTGGATCTCTCCGCAGCATTCGACACTGTGGATAATCAGCTCCTCCTCACTATGCTACACTCCATCAGCCTTCTCTCCTGGTTCTCCTCCTATCTCTCTGACCGCTCTTTCACTGTATCCTTTGCTGGCTCCTCCTCCTCTCATCTTCACCTTACTGTTGGGGTTCCTCAAGGATCATTCCTAGGCCCCCTCCTCTTCTCTTTGCATGCCGCCCCTATTGGACAAACAATCAGTAGATTTGGGTTCCAGTACCATCTCTATATTGATGACACCCAATTATACACTTCTTCTCCTGACATCATGCCTGCCTTTTTAGAAAACACCAGTAAGTGGTCCAATGTCGCGGCGACCAAAAAAACGTAATTTTGGCGGTTTGATTTTTTTTTCTTGCTACACCGTTTAGCACTCAGGTTAATCCTTTTTTTTGATAGGTCGGGCGATTCTGAACGCGGCGATACCAAATATGTGTAGTTTTGATTTATTTTTTATTGTTTTATTTTGATCAGGGCGAAAGGGGGGTGATTTGAACTTTTATATATTTTTTTATATTTTTAAACACTTTTTTTAAATTTTGGCATGCTTCAATAGCCTCCATGGGAGGCTAGAAGCATGCACTACTTTATCGCCTCGGCTACATAGAGGTGATGCACAGATCACCTATATGCAGCAGAATTGCAGGCTTGCTATGAGCGCCCACCACAGGGTGGTGCTCATAGCAATGTGCCATCAACAACCATAGAGATCTCAAGGAGACCTCTGGTTGTGATGGCAACGCACCAATGACCCCTGTTCATGTGACGGGTCAGCGGTGCGAGTACTTCCGGCCACGCGACCGGGAATGCTTGGTAAATGCCGCTGTCAGTTTGACAGCAACATTTAATTAGTTAATGGGCGTGGGTGGATCGTGATTCCGCTCGCACCCATTGCACGCACACGTCAGCTGTTGAAAACAGCTGACATGTCGTGGCTTTGAGGTGGGCTCACCGCCGGAGCCCACCTCAAAGCGGTGCATAAGGGGTTAAAGTTTGTGTTCATGATGCCACCTGTGGTTCTTGGTCAGTAGGGACCAAGGCTGCTTAAAGTCCTCTAGGGTGATGTTGCTGCAGCATAGATGTTGGCACTTCCCACAGGTGAAGCAGGCTCTCCAGGGCTCCCAATGTGCTGGGCAGAGATGGTGTATGCCGGCAAAGAAATGGAGGACACAGAGTTGAAACGTCTTTACCTGGTTTAATGATGGTAGCAGTCCACAGTCCAGGGTACCAGGAACAGGTGGTTGTGTGGTCTGGCTGGCCTGGAGGCAAAGGTAGATCCCTCTCCCAGGTGAAGTCCATAAGCCTTCTTACTCGCACTCGTATGTGAGGTCCTTGCTGCCTGTGGCTTCCGTACAAAGTCCTCTCTCCTGTCCTGGGGCAGTTACCCGTATGGTGGGCAGTGTGAGCCTTTTTGTGTACTGCTGCACCTTCAGGTGTGGGTGTGGGCAAATTACATAAAGTCCTATGCCCTCTGGTTCTGCCGTATGACCTGGAGTACAACACAGCCTCGGGCTCCCGGTGCCCGGTTCCTGCGCTTCGGCTCTGAGGGTGCCTGGTCACAGTTCCCCTCTGAGTCCCTTTCTTCCTCCTGTGCTTCTTTTCCTCAGATGGTTCACTACATTCAACCCCTAGAGTTCACTTCCTTTCCAGGAGCTGCAGCTCAGTCCTGGCTGCACGGCTCCGCTGTCTGCTCTCCACTCCTTTCCCTTCACTGTCTGCTCCAGACTGAACCAACTCCTCTTCCAAAAAAGAATACTTAAAGCTGGGGAAGCTCCCCTGAATCTGGGTTCAGAGCTCCCCCTTCAGGCCTGGATTCAGAATGTGTTGTATGTAGTTGTGTTATCTGATAAAGGAAATCCTCCTTGCCTCCAAGCATGATATCGCCTTCCCCAAAAGGAAGGCAACATCACTGTAACAACCGGTTACCTGGGGTGTTACACATTTAATTGCCCTCTGGGTCTGTACTGTTACATAGCTAGGCTGTTAACTGGTTCATGCAGCTTTACATGAACACCCGATTCTTACACTATGGCTGGCCCGAACAGCGAAAGCAATTGTTACTATCCACCTCTCGTGTCTCCCCTATTTCCTCATAGTTTGTAAGTTTGCGAGCATTGCCCTCATTCATCTTGGTATCTGTTTTGATCTGTGTTTATTGTTATGCTGTAAGGTCTATTGTCAAAGTCCCCTCTATAATGTAAAGTGCTGTGGAATATGTTGGCTCTGTATAAATAAAATTACTATTATTATTTTTATGTAGTGAAATGTCTCTGTGGCCTCTTTTAGGCTGGTGAAACCACCCAGCACGCGTGGGACTGCATAGCCAACCAAAAAGCTAATGCCAAACACGCCATGTCTTAACTCTGTTTCCAAGTCATCAAACATGTTCCCAGACCTTCACGTGTCGGAAACCACATCAGGTTGCTTAAATAAAGGTAGGCATTCAGGATTCATACACTTCAAACCTTGGCCCAAATGGGGCTCAATAGAGAATTAGATTTTTTCTGTGTTCTCCATAGAATCGATAACCCTTTGGCCATTAGAATTCCACCTTTCCCCTGACCTTGTGTCTTCAGTGGTTAGGTGCAACCCCCCCTTCCCTTCTCTCCCACACACTGACACCCTTCCCTTTCTTTAGGGATTCACTACCCTTTTTCCCCCATATCCTGCCCCCTGCTCGCTCCCTGCCTGATAATTTTCTTCTCTAGCCTCCTTACACGACTGGCTGGCAACCTTTCCCCTCATTACGCACTTTAAGTTTTCAACTATGCATCCCTCCCTTAATTCAGCTTTGGGCATGCGCAGGCATTGTGCGTTTGTATGACAACACCGCTGACATTACAGGGTTTGCGTTCACCTCAGCCATTTTGAACTGCATCACCTATCCCGGTAGGCCCACATGACGACTCCACTTCACTCACGTAATGACACTCTTCCTCACTACACCCCCAGGCTCTAGCATCACGCACCTGCTTTGGACATTTCCAACAGAGTTCACTTCCGATCTGGCACACCACGCCATGAGTTAAAATACCAGCTGCCTAGGCCTCCCGTACTACTGATGGACATGACTTAGGCACAGGAGCTCGCTGCCTCACTTGCCACAAAGGTACTAACCCCATACCTCCTTATCCATTGTTGACATACTGCAGAAGCGTTATCTTGTACTGTGATGTACTCATATTATTATTATTATTTATTATTATAGCGCCATTTATTCCATGGTGCTTTACATGTGAGAAGGGGTATACATAATAAAAAACAACATACGACATAAAAAACAATATAATACATATATGACAAACTTACAGCTGGACTGTTCTCACCTACACTCCCTTTCCTCCCACTATGACTACCTACTACTATTGTGCTCATTGTGAACTGCCACTTTCATCCCATACCCACTAACATTACCCTTATTGTGAACTTCTATATACTTCCACTACCCTTATTGGGAACCTCCACTTCATGCCTTTTTGGTATCGTATGGTATTGTATTTCTTTTTTAACCAGTTGGTTCATGTATTATTGAACTTCTATGTCCTGTGATTACTGTGTGGGTTTGCATAGATGCCACTACTCTGTTCCATGTACAGATAGGTCCAAATATATTTGGACAGAGACAACATTTTTCTAATTTTGTTTATAGACATTACCACAATGAATTTTAAACAAAACAATTCAGATGTAGTTGAAGTACAGACTTTCAGCTTTCATTTGAGGGTATCCACATTAAAATTGGATGAAGGGTTTAGGAGTTTCAGCTCCTTAACATGTGCCACCCCTGTTTTTAAAGGGACCAAAAGTAATTGGACAGATTCAATAATTTTAAATAAAATGTTCATTTTTAGTACTTGGTTGAAAACCCTTTGTTGGCAATGACTGCCTGAAGTCTTGAACTCATGGACATCACCAGACGCTGTGTTTCCTCCTTTTTGATGCTCTGCCAGGCCTACACTGTGGTAGTTTTCAGTTACTGTTTGTTTGTGGGCCTTTCTGTCTGAAGTTTAGTCTTTAACAAGTGAAATGCATGCTCAATTGGGTTGAGATGAGATGACTGACTTGGCCATTCCAGAATATTCCACTTCTTTGCTTTAATAAACTCCTGGGTTGCTTTGGCTTTATGTTTTGGGTCATTGTCCATCTGTAGTATGAAACAACGACCAATCAGTTTGGCTGCATTTGGCTGGATCTGAGCACACTGTATGTCTCCGAATACCTCAGAATTAATTCGGCTGCTCCTGTCCTGTGTCACATCATCAATAAACACTAGTGACCCAGGGCCACTGGCAGCCATGCAAGCCCAAGCCATCACACCGCCTCCGCCGTGTTTTACAGATGATGTGGTGTGCTTTGGATCATGAGCTGTACCACGCCTTCGCCATACTTTTCTCTTTCCACCATTCTGGTAGAGGATGATCTTGGTTTCATCTGTCCAAAGAATGTTATTCCAGAACTGTGCTGGCTTTTTTAGATGTTTTTTAGCAGAGTCCAGTCTAGCCTTTTTCTTCTTGATGCTTATGAGTGACTCGCACCGTGCAGTGAACCCTCTGTATTTACTTTCATGCAGTCTTCTCTTTACGGTAGATTTGGATATTGATACACCTACCGCCTGGAGAGTGTTGTTCACTTGGTTGGCTGTTGTGAAGGGGTTTCTCTTCACCATGGAGATTATTTTGCAATCATCCACCACTGTTATCTTCCGTGGGCACCCAGGTCTTTTTGCATTGATGAGTTCACCAGTGCTTTCTTTCTTTCTCAGGATGTACCAAATTGTAGATTTTGCCACTCCTAATATTGTAGCAATTTCTCGGATGGGTTTTTTCTGTTTTCGCAGCTTAAAGATGGCTTGTTTCACCTATATGGAGAGCTCCTTTGACCTCATGTTTACTTCACAGCAAAACCTTCCAAATGCAAGCACCACAACTCAAATCAACTCCAGGCCTTTTATCTGCTAAATTGAGAATGACATAACGAAGGGATTGCCCACACCTGTCCATGAAATAGCCTTGGAGTCAATTGTCCAATTACTTTTGGTCCCTTTAGAAAACAGGGTGGCACATGTTAAGGAGCTGAAACTCCTAAACCCTTCATTCAATTTTAATGTGGATACCCTTAAATGAAAGCTAAAAGTCTCAACTTCAGCTGCATCTGAATTGCTTTGTCTAAAATTCATTGTGGTAATTTCTATAACCAAAATTAGAAAAATGTTGTCTCTGTCCAAATATATATGGACCTAACTGTAGTACGATTGGTCTACTATCACTGGCTCAATGCATTTTATGTGTATATGTGCAATGTTTATGTCTTGCTAGATTCTTGTATTAACCTCTATTGGATTTTATGCAAATCTCGTTATTTTATATATAGTCATATAGCACATTGGCTTGCTTTGCCACTAAAGACATGTCCATTTTCCTTTTTCCTGCAATGACTTTGTGATAAAGACCCAGGATTGGGTCAGAATGTAATACATGTATAATGTATGCCTGCATCCATGCATGTTCCCTCTCCCTTCTACCGGCAGGGACACCAACATATTTACCACCCTTGGAGTGGTACCTGGTAGCCAGCTGGTTTTTGCTAGCCCTTCCGATGGTGGAGTTAGCTTAGAATGTAGGTGACTGCCGAGTACCACTTCAAGGGCAGTGCCTGATACTGGGGCAGCTGATCCCAAGGGTCAGGATTGCAGATATATGAGTGGAGTCTAAGGCAGGACAGAATATAGATTCAGGTTCAGATAGTACGTGTAACAACTCTGCTGGCATCACCACATGGCCTCCCATCCCTCACACATCTTACTCACTGCTCCATGTCATGTCATGTTGTGTTCTGTCTGTTGCCAGCTCCATATTCTGTGCCTCTGCTCTCTGCATGCTTCCTAGCTGTGTGCATAGGGGCGGTGCCAGAACTCTCTGGTTCTTATAGGATCAGGGCGCAACTGTCTATGTGATCCTGACCAATTACCTAGAGGCCTCTAGTATTTAGGGCAGCTCCACCCTGTGGATTGCGCCTGTGCAATGTGTTTACTCAGTTATTGTTTTGCTTCTGAGTTGCCAGGCCTTGCTCTGTGTTCCTCCTTCTCTGGAGGTTCTACTCCTAGCTTTGCATTGATCTTGTCTGTCTGCTCTCCATGAGGCTTTATATCCTGGTCTCAGTGTTTCTGTTCTAGCGTTGCCTTGATCTTGTTGTCTGCCCTCCAGGAGGCAGAATATCATGGTCCCTGTGTCTTTGTTCTTGTACCTTGTCTTGTTCCATTACCTTGTCTGAACTTTGTCCTACCTCTGTCTCCTTGTCTGTGGCTTCTTTCCCTGCTGTGTCTTTCCTTGTGTCCTCTCTGCTTGCTTAAGCTCCGCACCCTTGCGGCCCTGCCTGCTCTGTACATTTGTGACTTTGCCTGTGCTCCGCTCTCTTGCAGCTTTACCTCTGCTCCGCACTCCAGCGGTTCTGTTCCGTTCTACTCTGCTCCGCTCCTGCTGCAGAAATCTCTTACTGCAGCTCCTCTCCGCATTCCTTGCGGTTCCGCTCTGCTTAGTTTCTACCCCTGAAGAAATCTCTTACTGCTCTACCTCTCCTATCTGCAGCCTTGCAGTTCTCTTCCTGTGTGAACAGGTCCCAATATGTTCCTTCATTCTCCTTTCCTTCTGGCTTGTTTCCGTACCTGTATCTCCCATGTAAACAGGTTCCAACCTGTTTCTTCATACTTCTTTCCTTCCTGCTTGTTTCCGTACCTGCATCTCCCGTGTGTACAGGTCCCAACCTGTTCCTTCCTGCTTGCATTCGTACCTGCACCTCTTGTGTGAATAGGTCTCTACCTGTTCATTCATACACCACACCAACCTGCCCTGTGTCTCTGCCGTTCCTATTGGCTATCTGTATGGACCATAGGCTCCGTGCTAGAGGGGTGATGCAGCAGGAAACCCCTTCATACTCCAACTCAGGGGACACTGCTTCACCTACAGAACCCTTGGAGGTGGGAGCCATCTCGGTCAAAGAGAGAGAAAGGAGACGTCGCAGAGATAATCAGCTGTGTTTTTACTGCGGAGCCTCGGGACACTGGAAAAAGGACTGTCCTTCTTGTCCCTCCTCATCTAAGATGTCGGGAAATGCCTAAGTCTGGGTAACAATTGAGGAGGTTGCCCAGACTCCCAGGTACAATTCTCCTCATTTGTTAAAATCCTCCTCCAGGTGAAGTTGGAGATTGTTGGTGGTCCCGTTTTGACTACCACTTTTGTTGACTATGGATCCACCATCAATTTAATTGACTGTCGTGTTGTGACTCTTTATAAGATAGGGAAAGTTAGGCTTGAATCTCCCATCAAGGTAGTGGCTATTAACTCCTCTCCTCTCACCCGAGAGGGAATCTGTTTTGTGTCTGAGGTTTTTTCACTAAGAGTGGGTCCTGCTCATGTGGAAAACCTAAGCTTTTTTGTCTTGAATAATTTGCCTGAGGGTCTGGTTCTAGGTATGCCTTGGCTTCAATGCCATAACCCCGTTATTGATTGGGTATCTGGGAAAATTGTCCAATGGAGGTCCAAGTGTACCAGTCTGTGTTGTAATTTTTTGCCATTGTTCACCCCTTTAACCCCTTCCCGACCTTTGACGCATACGCTGCGTCATGAAAGTCGGTGCCATTCCGACCCATGACGCAGCATATGCGTCATGGAAAGATCGCGTCCCTGCAGGCCGGGTGAAAGGGTTAACTCCCATTTCACCCGATCTGCAGGGACAGGGGGAGTGGTAGTTTAGCCCAGGGGGGGTGGCTTCACCCCCTCGTGGCTACGATCGCTCTGATTGGCTGTTGAAAGTGAAACTGCCAATCAGAGCGATTTGTAATATTTCACCTAAAAAACTGGTGAAATATTACAATCCAGCCATGGCCGATGCTGCAATATCATCGGCCATGGCTGGAAACACTTATGTGCACCCACCCCACCCCTCCGATCGCCCCCCCACCCCCCCGATCTGTGGTCCGCTCCCCTCCGTCCTGTGCTCCGCTCCCCCGTCCTCCTGTCCGCTTCCCCGTGCACCAATCACACCCCCTGTGCTGCAATCAAACCCCCCCGCACTCCGATCCCCCCCCCGCACACAGCGACCCCCCCCCCCGTGCTCCGATCCACCCCCCCCGCACAGCGATTCCTCACCCCGTGCTCCAATCCTTCCCCGTGCTCCAATCCTCCCTCCCGTGTTCCGATCCACCCCCCCCCATGATCCGATCCACCCCCCCGTGCTCCGACGCCCCCCCCGTGCCCTGATCTCCCCCCCTTATACTTACCTGGCCGCCCGAGGTCCGTCCGTCTTCTTTCCTGGGCGCCGCCATCTTCCAAAATGGCGGGCGCATGTGCAGTGCGCCCGCCGAATCTGCCGGCCGGCAGATTCGTTCCAGAGTGAATTTTGATCACTGAGATATATCCTATCTCAGTGATCAAAATAAAAAAAATAGTAAATGACCCCCCCCCTTTGTCACCCCCATAGATAGGGACAATAAAAAAAATAAAGAATTTTTTTTTTTTCACTAAGGTTGGGGTAAGAACTAGGGTTAGGGTTAGGGGTAGGGTTAGGGGTAGGGTTAGGGGTAGGGTTAGGGGTAGGGTTAGGGGTAGGGGTAGGGTTAGGGCTAGGGTTAGGGGTAGGGGTAGGGTTAGGGCTAGGGTTAGGGTTAGGGTTAGGGTAGGGTTAGGGCTAGGGTTAGGGTTTCGGTATGTGCACACGTATTCTGGTCCTATGCGGATTTTTCCGCAGCGGATTTGAAAAATCCACAGTGCTAAACCGCTGCCGATTTATCGTGGATTTACCGCGGTTTTTCTGCGCATTTCACTGCGGTTTTACAACTGCGATTTTCTATTGGAGCAGTTCTAAAACCGCTGCGGAATCCGCAGAAAGAAGTGACATGCTGCGGAATGTAAACCGCTGCGTTTCCGTGCAGTTTTTCCGCAGCATGTGTACAGCGATTTTTGGTTCCCATAGGTTCACATTGAACTGTACACTCATGGGAAACTGCTGCGGATCCGCAGCGTTTTCCGCAGCGTGTGCACATACCTTTAGAATTAGGCCATGTGCACACGGTGCGGATTGGCCGCTGCGGATTCGCAGCAGTGTTCCATCAGGTTTACAGTACCATGTAAACATATGGAAAACCAAATCCGCTGTGCCCATGGTGCAGAAAATACCGCGCGGGAACGCTGCGTTGTATTTTCCGCAGCATGCCAATTCTTTGTGCGGATTCCGCAGCGTTTTACACCTGTTCCTCAATAGGAATCCACAGGTGAAATCCGCACAAAAAACACTGGAAATCCACGGTAAATCCACAGGTAAAACGCAGTGCCTTTTACCCGCGGATTTTTCAAAAATGATGCTGAAAAATCTCATACGAATCCGCAACGTTGGCACATAGCCTTAGAGTTGGGTTGGAATTAGGGTTGTGGTTAGGGTTAGGGGTGTGTTGGGGTTAGGGTTGTGGTTAGGGGTGTGTTGGGGTTAGGGTTGTGATTAGGGTTACGGCTACAGTTGGGATAAGGGTTAGGGGTGTGTTGGAGGTAGAATTGAGGGGTTTCCACTGTTTAGGCACTTCAGGGGGTCTCCAAACGCAACATGGCGCCACCATTGATTCCAGCCAATCTTGTATTCAAAAATTCAAATGGTGCTCCCTCACTTCCGAACCCCGACGTGTGCCCAAACAGTGGTTTACCCCCACATATGGGGTACCAGCATACTCAGGACAAACTGCGCAACAATTACTGGGGTCCAACTTCTCCTGTTACCCTTGAGAAAATAAAAAATTGCTTGCTAAAACATCATTTTTGAGGAAAGAAAAATGATTTTTTATTTTCACGGCTCTGCGTTGTAAACGTCTGTGAAGCACTTGGGGGTTCAAAGTGCTCACCACATATCTAGATAAGTTCCTTGGGGGGTCTAGTTTCCAAAATGGGGTCACTTGTGGGGGGTT
This sequence comes from Ranitomeya imitator, assembly GCF_032444005.1. Classification (NCBI taxonomy): domain Eukaryota; kingdom Metazoa; phylum Chordata; class Amphibia; order Anura; family Dendrobatidae; genus Ranitomeya; species Ranitomeya imitator. Next base: position 985,982,342 of record NC_091282.1, read on the forward strand.
TCTACTGTTTAGGCACACCAGGGGCTCTGCAAACGCAACATGACGCCCGCAGACCATTCCATCAAAGTCTGCATTTCAAAAGTCACTACTTCCCTTCTGAGCCCCCACGTGTGCCCAAACAGTGGTTTACCCCCACACATGGGGCATCAGCGTACTCAGGAGAAACTGGACAACAACTTTTGTGGTCCAATTTCTCCTGTAACCCTTAGGAAAATAAAAAATTCTGGGCTAAAAAATTATTTTTGAGGAAAGAAAACGTATTTATTATTTTCACGGCTCTGCGTTATAAACTTCTGTAAAGCACTTGGGGGTTGAAAGTGCTCACCACACATCTAGATAAGTTCCTTTGGGGGTCTAGTTTCCAAAATGGGGTCACTTGTGGGGGGTTTCTACTGTTTAGGCACACCAGGGGCTCTGCAAACGCAATGTGACGCCCGCAGACCATTCCATCAAAGTCTGCATTTCAAAAGTCACTACTTCCCTTCTGAGCCCCCACGTGTGCCCAAACAGTGGTTTACCCCCACACATGGGGTATCAGCGTACTCAGGAGAAACTGGACAACAACTTTTGTGGTCCAATTTCTCCTGTAACCCTTGGGAAAATAAAAAATTCTGGGCTAAAAAATTATTTTTGAGGAAAGAAAACGTATTTATTATTTTCACTGCTCTGTGTTATGAACTTCTGTGAAGCACTTGGGGGTTCAAAGTGCTCACCTCACATCTAGATAAGTTCCTTTCGGGGTCTAGTTTCCAAAATGGGGTCACTTGTGGGGGGTTTCTACTGTTTAGCCACATCAGGGGCTCTGCAAACGCAACGTGACGCCCGCAGAGCATTCCATCAAAGTCTGCATTTCAAAACGTCACTACTTCACTTCCGAGCCCCAGCATGTGCCTAAACAGTGGTTTACCCCCACATATGGGGTATCAGCGTACTCAGGAGAAACTGGACAACAACTTTTGGGGTCAAATTTCTCCTGTTACCCTTGGGAAAATAAAAAATTGCGGGCTAAAATTCATTTTTGAGAAAATAATTTTTTTTTTTTATTTTCATGGCTCTGCGTTATAAACTTCTGTGAAGCACTTGAGGGTTCAAAGTGCTCACTACACATCTAGATTAGTTCCTTTGGGGGTCTAGTTTCCAAAATGGGGTAATTTGTGGGGGATCTCCAATGTTTAGGCACACAGGGGCTCTCCAAACGCGACATGGTGTCCGCTAATGATTGGAGCTAATTTTCCATTTAAAAAGCCAAATGGCGTGCCTTCCCTTCTGAGCCCTGCCGTGCGCCCAAACAGTGGTTTACCCCCACATATGGGGTATCTGCATACTCAGGACAAACTGGACAACAACATTTGTGGTCCAATTTCTCCTATTACCATTGGCAAAATAGGAAATTCCAGGCTAAAAAATCATTTTTGAGAAAAGAAAAATTATTTTTTATTTTCATGGCTCTGCATTATAAACTTCTGTGAAGCACCTGGGGGTTTAAAGTGCTCAGTATGCATCTAGATAAGTTCCTTGGGGGGTCTAGTTTCCAAAATGGGGTCACTTGTGGGGGAGCTCCATTGCATAGGCACACAGGGGCTCTCCAAATGCGACATGGTGTCCGCTAACAATTGGAGCTAATTTTCCATTCAAAAAGTTAAAAGGCGCGCCTTCCCTTCCGAGCCCTGCCGTGTGCCCAAACAGTGGTTTACCCCCACATATGAGGTATCGGCGTACTCGGGAGAAATTGCTCAACAAATTTTAGGATCCATTTTATCCTATTGCCCATGTGAAAATGAAAAAATTGAGGCGAAAATAAATTTTTTGTGAAAAAAAAGTACTTTTTCATTTTTACGGATCAATTTGTGAAGCACCTGAGGGTTTAAAGTGCTCACTAGGCATCTAGATAAGTTCCTTGGGGGGTCCAGTTTCCAAAATGGGGTCACTTGTGGGGGAGCTCCAATGTTTAAGCACACAGGGTCTCTCCAAACGCGACATGGTGTCCGCTATCGATGGAGATAATTTTTCATTCAAAAAGTCAAATGGCGCTCCTTCCCTTCCGAGCCTTACCATGTGCCCAAACAGTGGTTTACCCCCACATGTGAAGTATCGGTGTACTCAGGAGAAATTGCCAAACAAATTTTAGGATCCATTTTATCCTGTTGTCCATGTGAAAATGAAAAAATTGAGGCTAAAAGAATTTTTTTGTGAAAAAAAAGTACTTTTTCATTTTTACGGATCAATTTGTGAAGCACCTGGGGGTTTAAAGGGCTCACTATGCATCTAGATAAGTTCCTTGGGGCGTCTAGTTTCCAAAATGGGGTCACTTGTGGGGGAGCTCCAATTTTTAGGCACACGGGGGCTCTCCAAATGTGACATGGTGTCCGCTAAAGAGTGCAGCCAATTTTTCATTCAAAAAGTCAAATGGCGCTCCTTCCCTTCCAAGCCCTGCCGTGCGCCCGAACAGTGGTTTACCCCCACATATGAGGTATCGGCGTACTCAGGACAAATTGGACAACAACGTACGTGGTTCAGTTTCTCCTTTTACCATTGGGAAAATAAAAAAATTGTTGCTGAAAAATCATTTTTGTGACTAAAAAGTTAAATGTTCATTTTTTCCTTCCATGTTGCTTCTGCTGCTGTGAAGCACCTGAAGGGTTAATAAACTTCTTGAATGTGGTTTTGTGCACCTTGAGGGGTGCAGTTTTTAGAATGGTGTCACTTTTGGGTATTTTCAGCCATATAGACCCCTCAAACTGACTTCAAATGTGAGGTGGTCCCTAAAAAAAATGGTTTTGTAAATTTCGTTGTAAAAATGAGAAATCGCTGGTCAAATTTTAACCCTTATAACTTCCTAGCAAAAAAAAATTTTGTTTCCAAAATTGTGCTGATGTAAAGTAGACGTGTGGGAAATGTTATTTATTAACTATTTTGTGTCACATAACTCTCTGGTTTAACAGAATAAAAATTCAAAATGTGAAAATTGCGAAATTTTCAAAATTTTCGCCAAATTTCCGTTTTTATCACAAATAAACACAGAATTTATTGACCTAAATTTACCACTAACATGAAGCCCAATATGTCACGAAAAAACAATCTCAGAACCGCTAGGATCCATTGAAGCGTTCCTGAGTTATTACCTCATGAAGGGACACTGGTCAGAATTGCAAAAAACGGCAAGGTCTTTAAGGTCAAAATAGGCTGGGTCATGAAGGGGTTAAAATCTGTATCTGTGTTGTCTGTCTGTCTGGAGGGTATTCCGGAGTACATAAAAGACTTTGAAGACGTGTTCTCTGAAAGCGAGGCTGAGGCGCTACCACCACATAGACCTTTCGATTGTGCCATGTGGGCTCACCGCCGGAGCCCACATCAAAGCAAGGGATCTGACCTCGGACGTACTATCCTGTCCGAGGTCAGAAAGGGGTTAAGGGTTTTTCGCTGGAGATTAAGCCCCTGACTGATCTCACACTCAAGGGGGCTGATGTGAAGAATTGGTCAACTTCTGCAAAAAATTATTTTCTGACTTTAACCCCTTAACCCCCAAGAGTGGTTTGCATGTTAATGACTGGACCAATTTTTACAATTCTGACCACTGTCCCTTTATGAGGTTATAACTCTGGAATGCTTGAATGGATCCCAGTGATTCTGGCAATGTTTTCTTGTGACATATTGTACTTCATGATAGTGGTAAAATTTCCTTGACATTACTTGCGTTTATTTGTGAAAAAATCGGAAATTTGGTGAAAATTTAGAAAATTTTCCAAATTTGAATTTTCATGCCCTTAAATCACAGAGATATGTCACACAAAATACTTAATAAGTAACATTTACCACATGTTTACTTTCCATCAACACAATTATGGAACCCAAATTTTTGTTTTGTTAGGGAGTTATAAGGGGTAAAAGTTGACCAGCAATTTCTCATTTTTGCAACACCATTTTTTTTAGGGACCACATCACATTTGAAGTCACTTTGAGGGGTTTTTATGATAGAAAATACCCAAGTGTGACACCATTGTAAAAACTGCACCCATCAAGGTGCTCAAAATTGCATTCAAGAAGTTTATTAACCCTTCAGGTGTTTCACAGGAATTTGTGGAATGTTTTTAAAAAAATGAACATTTAACTTTTTTTCACAAAAATTTTACTTCAGATCCAATTTGTTTTATTTTACCAAGGGTAACAGGGCAAATTGTACAACAACTTTTGGGGTCCAATTTCTCCTGAGTACGCAGATACCCCATATGTGGGGGGGGAACCTCTGTTTGGGCGCATGGCAGAGCTCGGAAGTGAAGGAGCGCCGTTTGACTTTCCAATGCAAAATTGGCTGGAATTGAGATAGGACGCCTTGTCACGTTTGGAAAGCCCCCGGTGTGCCTAAACAGCAGAACCCCTCCACATGTGACACCATCTTGGAAAGTAGGCTCCCTAAGGAACTTATCTAGATGTGTGATGAGCACTTTGACCCACCAAGTGCTTCACAGAAGATTATAATGTAGAGCTGTAAAAATAAAAAATCATATTTTTTCACAAAAATTATATTTTCGCCCCCTTTTTTTATATTTTCCCAAGGGCAACAGAAGAAATTGGACCCCAAAAGTTGTTGTGCAATTTGTCCTGAGTACGCTGATACTCCATATCGGACACCATGTTGCATTTGGAGAGCCCCTGATGTGCCTAAACAGTGGAAACCCCCCAATTCTAACTCCAACCCTAATCCCAACACACCCCTAACCCTAATCCCAACCTTAACCATAACCCTAACCACACCGCTAACCCAAACACACTTCTAACCCTAATTCCCACCCTAACCACACCCCTAACCCAACAGACCCCTAACCTAAATGCACTCCTAACCCTAATCCCAACCCTAACCACACCCCTAACTCCAACACACCCCTAACCCTAATCCCAGCCATAACCCTAACCACACCTCTAACCCTAATCCCAACCCTAATCCCAACCGTAAATGTAATCCAAACCCTAACCATAACTTTAGCCCCAACTTTAACCCCAACCCTAACCCTAACTGTAGCCCTAACTCTTACCCTAATAGGAAACCTCAAACCTTGTTGCTTCTTTTCCAGAAAGTTTTCTTCTGCCGAGAGAAGTTACTATGTCGGTAATAGGGAACTTCTGGTGGTCAATTTGGCCTTTGAAGAATGGAGGAATTTTTTGGAGAGGGCTATTCATCCGGTCACCATGATCACCGATCACAAAAATGTAGCTTTTATAGAGTCTGCCAAAAGATTGACCCCCAGACAGGCCCGGTGGTCGCTTTTTTTTTCCGATTTAAATTTTCCATCACCTTCCGTCCAGGGTCTAAGAATGTTAAGGCAGATGCGTTGTCCCAAAGCTTTGATCTGGTGTCTCCTCCTGAACCCCCGTCCTCCATTCTTCAGCCCAGGGTGGTGGTGGCATAAACCTCGTCCGATTTGGAGAGAAATTTTTGAGGCCCAGGCTCTGGCTCCCAATAATAAACCTGTGGGGAAATTGTTTGTACCGGAACAATCTTAGAGTCCTGTGAGAGTTTCATGAGTCTGTTTTGAGTGCTCATCCTGGGATTTCGGCCACCCGGGAGGCAGTTGCTCTTTGGTCGCGGATGTTAAATGGTTTGTCTGCATGTGGGGTTTGTGCCCGTTCTAAAAATTCTCATTGCTGGTTGGCCAGGGAACTGGTGCCTTTACCAATTCCGGATAGACCATGGACACATTTGTCCATGGATTTTATCACTAATCTCCCTCCATCCAAGGGTAACTCCATTGTGTGGGTGGTGGTGGATAGATTTTCCAAACAGGCTCATTTTGTACCGCTGCCCGCTTTACCGTCTGCTAAAACCTTGGCCAGGTTGTTTGTGCTGCATGTGGTCTGTCTGCATGGTGTGCCTACTAATGTGGTGTCTGACAGAGGTGTGCAGTTTGTGGCCATGTTTTGGAGGGCTTTTTGTAAGAAGTTGGAAATCACTCTGTCTTTTCCTCTGCCTATCATTCAGAGTCTAATGGGCAAACCGAACGCACTAACCAGTCCTTGGAGCAAATTCTGAGATATTTGGCATCTTCCAGACAGGATGACTGGTTAGATGCCTTACCCGTGGCAGAGTTTGCATTCAACCATCATGTGAGTCAGTCCACAGGAATGTCTTCCTTCCTGGTCAACTATGGGTTTGGGGAGTTTTCTCACATGGATTCTGGTTGTCCGGGGGTGGAGGGTACTGTTCAATGCTTAAAAGCCCTGTGGGTGGAGGTTCAGCAAAACATTGTGAGGACTGGCGGAATGCACCAAGTTAATATGGATGTTATAATTGGTGTGTTCGCAGCCTAAGGCCACCGTGCAGGAGACAACCTGCTGCAAGAAAATGACGGCACTATATGGCGGTATAAATAAACTCAGTTACTTCACTGAGTCACACAGAAAAGAACACGCTGTGCCCTGTTAGCACTACAGGGGAACACAGCTAACTGCTGAGCTGATGGCAGTCAGTGGTCACGCACACAGAGAAGCACACAAAAACTCCTCACCGGAGGTGTCGGTATTCTATGGGCTTATTTCAGCCGGGTCCCTGAATACAATCATACAAACTCCTCACCAGAGGTGCCGGTATTCTAGGGGCTTATTTCAGCCTGGTCCCTGAACACAATCATACAGGCGCGACCACAATTAGTAAGCTCATAACATGAAGTGATACTAGCGCATGGCCGTGCCGCTATGCAAACCTTTTATAGCTGCAGCAGCTTCAGGACCATCCTAGAGGACCAATGGAAGCTGCTACAATACCAGAGCAACTTCAGGACCTTCTTAGAGGACAAAAGGGAGCTGCAGCAGTACCTGAGCATGTGACCCCTGACCTCCAATGAGAGGTCTTACCTTGGGCATGCTCAGAAAGGAACAAGCAGGACTTAGTCCCAGAGACGTCTGCTCGCCGCTGACCAGTACTGGCTACCATGGCTGAGCCTGGGAAAGCAGCAGAAACCATCCGCACAGCATCAGGCTGAGCCAGACGCTGGGACCGACGTCTCGGCTGAGCAGGCTCCACTGAGAGGAATGGGAGAACGCAGAGGAGATGGCTCGAGATTCCCCCTGTGCAGAGACGGGAACTCGACCCCTAACAAACATCACCAAGGCCCAGGGAAGGTATAATTTTTTTGCAGACAAGAGGAAGGGGTCGGGTCCTGCGTTCTTTCTGAGTGGGCGAGAAGGTGTGGTTATCTACCCACAATATTAAGCTTAAGGTACCCTTGGCCAAACAGGGTCCTAAGTTCATTGGCCCATATAAAATTATTGAGATTGTCAACCCGGTGGCCTACAGGTTACAGCTTCCCACCTCCTTCAAAATATCTAACATTTTTCACAGGTCCTTTTTGAAACTATTGGGAGCGGTCGAGGAGGACTCCTCATCCGTCACTCCTCCTGTGTTGGTGGAAGGTCATCTGGAGTATGAGGTAGTGTGCATCATTGATTCTTGGTGGATGCATCGGAATCTGCAGTATTTGGTGCACTGGAAAGGGTATGGTCTGGAGGATTGGTCATGGGTCTCAGTGCATGCTGATCGGTTGGTTCGGGTTTTTCATGCCAGGCATCCTGAGAAGCCTGGGGGTCCAGTGGCCCCCCATTAAGAGGAGGGTACTATCATGGTTGTGGACAGGGTTCCTTCCCTGTCCTCTTGGGGTTAATTTGTATAGCCTCCTTTGGTTTGGGGAGGGCTATATTTACCCACCTTCAGCTGGGGATCCTTGTCAGTGATACATCTGTCTTGGCTGTGTGTCTGACCCCCTGGTGTGCTTGAATACTGTTTAGTCCGTTTTCTTTCTTGTGTATGACTCGGCCTGTTTTCTCGTTCTGTGTTTTGCCTTGTGACTCTGTGCTTATTGTCTGTTTCTGGCTCTGACCGTCGGCTTGGTACTCTAACTTCCCTCCTGTCTGCCCCGTTTGTACTGCACCGCTATCTTCGGCTCCCTAACCTTTTTGCTACATCTTGATCACGCTTATCTCACCTTTTTGGCACTTTATCGACCCCAGCACATTCAGACTACTCTCTGGCTTGGCCGGTCATTGCCGATACTCGGCATCTGGCCCCGCCACTGTCCACTCCCCCGGAAGTCACGAGCTTCAGGTCCTGTGCAGGTAAGCTCACCTCAACACTCCTTACTATCTCTCTCTGTCCTTCTGTAACATGTGCACAGACTCCTGCTGTAAGTCTGCAGCAGGGCTCTTGACATTCAGGTTTTGGTATCGCCGAATTGGTTTCAAGCTCAGATACAGCTTCAGGTGACACGGATAACCGGGACAGGTTCAGGTTCAGACTGGGTGGGTTCAGCAGCAGGTTCAGGTTCTAGGAAAATAGGTTCAGAAACAGGTTCAAGTTCAGACTAGGCAGAATCAGCAACAGAATAGGTTTAAGAACAGGTTCAGGAGTAGGTTCAGGGCCTGACAATTAACTAGCAAGGACAAACTCTAGCTAACGCTAATGAGCATGTTGTATAGGCACCTCCCTACTGGGGAGGATGCCTTAAGTACTAAATGCCTCCCTGCTATTGGCTGGGGCAGATTCAGAGTGCATGTGCTACCCCTTTAAGCAGCAGGGAGCATTTGCGCACTAAAGGTACTACCGGGAGACCTGCGCACCGTGCACGGGCCCAGGATCAGGAAGCCATGGCAGAACAGGGAGATGTTGATGAGCGGCCATGGCAGTAAATATGTCATGTCCCTGCCGATAGGAGGGAGAGGGCTTAGCCATACTCCTCCAATGGTAATCCTGGACCGTGACGCAGTGGGTCCACTATCTACGTGCATGACAACATTGCGCTTACATCCCTGCACCTATTAAAGTCTACATACATGTCTGTATGACTGTCTTCATGTAGAAATAAAAATTTGCATCTATGAAGTGAAATAAGAGTGTGCAGTGAAATTCATATCTACGTATACCAGGAGTCTGCACCTCCTTCAGTCATCACCTGGCCACTACTACTGTGTACGCCAATTTTATTCCCATGTGTCTGCCAATGTGTCACATGATTTATTAGGGGAGAATTTAGACATAGAATAACAAGGACAAATTCTTGTTAAAACAAGGCAATACCAGAACATACAGTATCATGGTGGCACAGTGGTTAGCACTGTAGCCTTGCAGCGCTGGGATCCTGGGTTCAAATCCCACCAAGGACAACATCTGCAAGGAGTTTGTATGTTCTCCCAGTGTTTGCGTCAGTTTCCTCCCACACTCCAAAGACATACTGATAGGGAATATAGATTGTGAGCCCCGTTGGGCACAGTGATGATGATGACTGTAAAGCACTGTGGAATATGATAGCGCTATATATGCAAAGCATAATAATAAAATAAATACATAATCATGGTTTACAATTTCTGAAAGTATCTTGGGAATATTACATGCTGAAATGCTTACAAATGGCAACTCAAATTGAGTGCATTTATATGTTTAATTTCTCAGATTGGCATTGCATAGCCTAAAAGTCTCCTTATGTCAGCTTGGTCTTTCCACTTGTAGAAAAATTACCCCTTATACTCCTGCCACAAGTCTCTCATTCAGCCAAGTGAGACCTGATGTATTGATGAGGATTAAGCTCCCCGAAACGCAGGTCTGTAGATAGGATAAAGTAAAGCAGACACTAAGTCAGGCTTGTTAAAAGGTCAATATTGAATATTAAGATTGATGCTTCCATTAGGTATCGCTAAAATTCAAGTTGTCTTTCTCTGTGAGAGAGACAATTTGCAAATTGAATGTATTGTTGCAATAATAGTAATACATTGATTCACTGTAATATGGTTGCAGCCATAAATTCTAAGCAAAACTAATCTAGATTAGTAATGAATGTTTTGATTTAATTTGTATCCCAGAGTCTCAAAAAGTGACAATGAACCGGATAAGAGTTGACAACTTTGCAAATTACAATTGAAGGGTTAAAGAACTCTAATTTCACTGCACACAGCAAGCTGAAAAATAACCTTCTGTGGAATTCTGTTCTTTAGGTTCCTGGAATTAACCACAATGGACACCAGATACTTCCTAATGTCAGAATCCAGACTGCCAGATTTGTATCAGAGAAGTTTGACCTTGAAATGCTTCTCAAGACCCTTAGTAGCTGCATGCACACATGAGCTAGTAAAATCAGACAGTTTGGTTGCCTTTTGTAGTGAGATAGAGCTATACATCTTCTGTTCGCACAAGGTAAAAATGGAATGATATGTTTGTAGGATGTGATTATCTAGAAGAAATCTACTTCATGGAAACAAAACAAAATCAGGAGAGAAAGTCAGCCGAGGTCAGGAATCTTTGGTAAAATATGGATTGATTATTTAAAATGATATAAAACCCATGATATTTTCAAAATAAGTTAAAATATGAAAACCTTGAAGGTAACTTCAAAAAAACAGCATCAATGGGCAACATCGAAATGTAGTAATTAGAATTGATCTTTAGTAGCACAGGAGTCCTGAGTTTGAATCTGACCAAAGGCAACATCTACATGAAGATTTTTATGTTCTCCCGCTGTTGTCTATTCTCTCGGTGATATGATCACTGATCAGTTACATCCAAGTTGATCATTTAGTGGCCTGCTTAGACTAGTCACACCACAATTCTATGCACATGCAACAATCATAAATATGCTCTGTCTGTGCACATAGAATATCATTTTATAATTAGCACATTACTTGTTTACAGTGGACAATGTGCTACCGAAAATGGTGTTGTTGAAAAATCACACCTGACAAATGACTGTTTTGCTTGTTTGTTGGGTGTTTGCCAGTCTGTTAAGACAGGCCTATTTTTAGGAATGAGCTTTCACATGAAGGCTTGTTCCCTGATCCTCGACCTGTCTGAAATGGGGGCCTTAGCGTGTTTTTCCTGGCTATTCCGGTTTACTCTGACACTCCAAAAAACTATGGGCTAATTCATCAAAGTGTTTATGCCAGAAAACTGTTGGATAAAGGTTTTGGTGATTTCATGCTATTTTTGCCAGTTCCGACAAAGTCAGCAGAGCTGGGTCATGAGAATTGCCACTAATGAGGTGGGTTTCCTTAGGCCACAAATATAACTTGGTTACATTGACCGTAGAGGGATTTGTGGCCTTCCACCCCGCCCCCTCATTAAAGGAAACCTGTCAGGTGATACATCCCGCCCAAATCACGGGCAACATGTATAAGCACCTGACTTTTAATAGCAGCTGGGGACCGAGATGCACTGTGCACTAGTTGTGCTCCCTGGGAGCTTCTCCTCATCTGCTGACAGTGACTGACTCTTTACCCACAGCTTTTGACAGCTATTAAAAAACTAAAACTATGTTTTTTCTTTAACACCACAGCATTTCAGAGTCAGACATACATAGCTGTAATTGTACAGCCAATGGCTAATACGTGCTGCCCACTGTGATTGCAGCATGTATCACCTGTCAGGTTCCCTTTAAGACCTGTGTTGAAAATGCTGGTCCAATAAGGATAATTTCACAAACATAGGATTTTTTTTACTACATAAATGTTTTTGTGGTGTTTTTTCTATCCTTTACTATGATTTTGGGTGTAAGGAAATTCAAGGCATATTTTTACCAGCAAAATGCTGTGCAATACTTTGATCTACATTTCAAATCAGATTCACCATTTCTAATTCCATGTATGGAAAAATGTATTGCTCCATTACCGTTATTAACATAGGAAACTGTATTTGACCTATTATTAATATTTATAAAATTGTTTGTGCAAAAACGAGATACCATATGGATGTTAAAAAAAAGGCATATGGAATGACCATACTGATGAAACATTGTCTGTTTTTTTTTCTGGATGAAAATCAGATGATTTTACATATGCTTGTCTGAATCCAGCCTTACTCCTAAATAGTAAAACATGTTTGCAAAATCAAATGAGTTGTCTGGCCTTAGGGTACAAGTCTGCAGTCAGTCTATGTGACTGAAGACTTGGGAATCCTAATAGTGCACGCATTGCACATTGTGAGGATTCTCCAGTTCCAGCCCCGGAGCGGAGGGTACGTAACCGCAAGTATGTGATTTGTGTATATGCGGTCACGTATCAACTAGACATGTGCGGTTTTGCTCAATGCAAGTGTATTGAGTGAGGCAGGACATATCTAGTCAGAAAGTTGTCATAAGTATGCAATTTGCATACTTGTGGTCACATGACCACCCGCTTCCTGTGCTTGACAGTGTGCAGTGTACTCGCTATGAGGATTCACAGAGGGACTACAGACTTATACCCTATGGTGGACAAACCCTTTAACATGTGTGTATTGAGTGCATAGATGCTGCTAAAGAAACATTCACTAGAAAACATAGCACAGTTCAGACTGGAACCAAGTTTTAAAATGAATATACCTAGAGCCCCTTGAACTGGATTTGTGACCATGGTTGAAAGCAAAAGCATTAAGTAAAGATCATGTTTCGCAAGTCAGTGATCTCAGTTAATAATCTACTTTGTTGGTAGATGCGTCTGTTATTACACTTTTATAGTTTACTTTTAAAATAATAGAAAAAAAATTGCAGTAATGTTGTAGATTTTGTATCATTCCTATGTGTATAAAACACAAGTCTTAAAAACCTAGCATACAACAACTGAAAAGGACACAGACAATGGGTTATCAGGAGCATTTATTATTCAAAAGTTGTACGTTTAATAGCAATAATTAATGTCTTTATCTACTGGAAAACAATCAGTTCAACAAGCTAAATTAAGATCACATGCATGTTGAGTCGTAGGCAGAGAAAAAAGTGGTGATGAGTGGCAAGGTCGTTCACTATGAAAAAAAAAACTTCATGTATTCCCTCGGTTATAGAAATAGTCTTATTATTATTAATAATTTTTAGAGCACCATTAATGCCATGGTACTGTACATGTGATTGCCACCTGTCACCTTCTCATTAACCTTGAAGAGGTTTTCCAGGATTAGAAAAATCTAGAAGAGAGTTTCTTCCTCCTTGAATACTTGCCATCTTGTCCCTTTTTTTCTAGAGGTAGGCCCACCATGGGCCTTGTCCAAGATCCCCATCTGTTATCGGAGCTCATCCCCTTTCATGCGAACAAGAATTTGTTGCGCTTTCTGTAAAAAATAAAAAAAAGAGCATCTTTTGAGAAAGAGGCTAGATATGTCCAAGAATGGTAAGCTACCATGAAAGCAGGACCAAGACCATCGCAGCGTTCGAAACGTGTTGGTTTTATGGAGGGTATTCGCTACAACCTTTTGCAAAGTATGTATATTTTTGTCTCTTTTACCTTTCTTGGACATACATACATATTAATATACACCCCAATAGCAAAGTATATATGTTAGTCTAGTTAATTCTATATCCTCTATGTATGAACAGTTGTAAAGAACACATGCATTATTTCATCAGATACATAAATCAGCACATTATGAACTGCAATAGAAATCACCACGGAATGAAGTGATTCTTAAGGCCCCTTCACATTAAGCGACGCTGCAGCGATACCGACAACGATCCGGATCGCTGCAGCGTCGCTGTTTGGTCGCTGGAGAGCTGTCACACAGACCGCTCTCCAGCGACCAACGATGCCGGTAACCAGGGTAAACATCGGGTAACTAAGCGCAGGGCCGCGCTTAGTAACCCGATGTTTACCCTGGTTACCATGCTAAAAGTAAAAAAAAACAAACACTAGATACTTACCTACCGCTGTCTGTCCTCCAGCGCTGTGCTCTGCTTCTCTGCTCTCCTCCTGTACTGGCTGTGAGCCGGTGACGTCACCGCTCTGCTTTCCGGCTCACAGCCAGTACAGGAGGAGAGCATAGCACAGCGCTGGAGGACAGACGGCTGTAGGTAAGTATCTAGTGTTTGTTTTTTTTTACTTTTAGCATGGTAACCAGGGTAAACATCGGGTTACTAAGCGCGGCCCTGCGCTTAGTTACCCGATGTTTACCCTGGTTACCAGTGAAGACATCGCTGGATCGGTGTCACACACGCCGATCCAGCGATGTCAGCAGGAGTCCAGCGACGAAATAAAGTTCTGGACTTTCTTCAGCGACCAACGATCTCCCAGCAGGGGCCTGATCGTTGGTCGCTGTCACACATAACGATTTCATTAACGATATCGTTGCTACGTCACAAATAGCAACGATATCGTTAACAATATCGTTATGTGTGAAGGTACCTTAAGTCATCCAGAGAAGTCATGGGAAATGCTCTGTGCAAAGGACCATTCTCCCCACATTAGCATTTCCTTTGGAGATGTCAGGATTGACCTCCTTTTGTCTGAATCACTAGTGACATTTCAAACTTTCCTTTCCCTTTTATTCTCCTACACAAGGTCAGTGCTCTTTGGCTTGGAACAATTACAGCTACCATATTCTTCAGACCTGTTACTTTAACCCATTTAGCCCTCTTGCTGCCAGAGGTGTGATGCGTTGCTGTTCTTTTTTCCTAGTGTAAGCAGATTAGAGCTGCTAGACTGAAAATGATTGAATCCTGTTTTTATATAGTGCATTCTACAATGTTAATAATATTTCTTGTATTGTTTTATTACAGTCATTTTGTTCACCCCCTATAACAGCAATACTTATACACATATGCAGGTATGTGAAAATTGTTTACCCCTTCCTGATTTCCTATTCTTGTGCATGGTTGTCACACTTAAATGTGTCAGATCACCAAACAAATATTGAGAGAGAGAGAGACTTTTTCCCGGACTTGAAAATCATTCCGGGCATGCTCAGAAGGGAAAAACTGGATCCACCTGGACCCGTGGAAGCACATTTGTGCGAAACGGCCGTCGTCCGTTCTCCTGTCCCCGCACCCCTCACTTTTACCTGCCGCCTCTCCACAGATGTCTAATGCCGCATAAAGCGAATTAAAGGACATTGTTTTTCAGCAATCTTGGGGTGAGTGCCACATCTTTTATGCTTGCATAGTGTGTAACTCTATTGTTCTGCTATATGTAGAGCACCGCCCATGGATGCATCAATTGTTGTGTTTTTAAGCCTGATGGAAAGCCGGTCCCATATGTTCTATAGCCTGTGAAGATTGCTAGTTACCTGGTGCCGCTCAGTTCGGAATCTTGTTTGTTTGGAAAAACTGGATCCGTCGCTGGATTCCTGTGTGTGACGGTCAGCGATGGATTTTCCGACGTGCACAAAAAACGTTACAATGAATGTTTTCTCTGCACGACAGACCGCAATTTTATGATGGATCCAGTGCACGACGGATGAAACAGATGGCCATCCATCGCATTCTCAAAAATCGACTGATTGTGACGGATCTGAAAAGACAGAAGTGTGAAAGAGGCCTTAACCCCAAATTTAGTTTTTATATGAAGGTCTTTATTATTAAGGGAAAAAATAATCCAAACCTACAAGGCCCTGTGTGAAAAAGTGATTGCCCCTACCCCCTTACAACATAACGTAATTGTGGTTTATCACATCTTTAGGAAGCTGAGTTCACATTCCCTAACCATACCCAAGCCTGATTACTGCCACACCTGTTCTCAATCATGAAATCACTTAAATAGGATTTGCCTGACAAAGTGAAGTAGACCAAAAGATCCTTAAAAGCCAACTATTATGCCGCGATCCAAAGAAATTCAGGAACAAATGAGAAACAAAGTAATTTAGATCTATCTGTCTGGAAAAAGTTATGAAGCCATCTCTAAATCATTGGGACTCCAGCAAACCCCAGTGAGAGCAATGATCCACAAATAGCAAAAACATGGAACAGTGGTGAACCTTCCTAGGAATGGCTAGCAGACTAAAATTACCCCAAGAATGCAGCAATGACTCATCCAAGAGGTCAAAAAGACCTCACAACAACATCCAAAGAACTGCAAGCCTCATTTGCCTTAGTTAAGGTCAGTGTTCATGACTCCATTATAAGAAAGAGACTGTGCAAAAATGGCCTGCATGACAGAGTTCAAGATGAAAACCACTGCTGAGCAATATGTTCATAAAGGCTTGTCTCAGTTTTGCAAGAAAACATTTTGATGATCCTCAAGACTTTTGGGAGAATACTCTGTGGACTGACGAAAGAAAAGTTGAACTTTTTGGAAGGTGTATGTCTCATTACATTTGGCGTAGAAATAACACAGCATTTCAGAAAAGGAACATCATACCAACAGTAAAATATGGTAGAGGTAGCGTGATGGTCTGGAAATTATTTGCTGCTTCAGGACCTGGAAGATTTGCTGTGGTAAATGTAACCATAAATTCTGCTGTCTACTAAAAAATCCTGATGGAGAATGTCCAATCATCTATTCTTGACCTTTAGTTCAAGCACACTTGGGTTATGCAGCAGGACAATAATCCAGAACACACAAGTCCACCCTGAATTGCTTAAGGAAAGCAAAATTAAGACTTTGGAGTGGCCTAGTCAAAGTCCTGACCTTAATCCGATTGAGATAGTTCATGCTTGTAAACCCTCCAATGTGGCTGAATTACAACAATTATGCAAAGATGAGTGGGCACATGTCTGCACAGGCGTACTTTATCTACCCTGTTGAGGGCAGAGCAAAGTATTGCAGTGCGCAGGCGCCGGGCCTCTCTGACCTTTCCCGGTGCCTGCGCATTGCAGTACTTTGCTCTGCCCTCAACAGGGCAGATAAAGTACCCCTGCACTGGAGCTGCGACAGGAAGCAAAGAAGAGGACGTCATCATATGAGGATGGGAGACGCTGGACCCAGATCTGCAACGCCCATTGGACCGGACCGCACCGAGACCATCCCTGGGTGAGTATAATCTAACTTGTTTTTCTTCTCTTTCAGGTTACATCGGGGTTTATCTACAGCATTCCAGAATTCTGTAGATAAGCCCCTGATGGCGGTGGCCTTAGCTTATAGGTGAATTTTGGGGTGACAGATTCCCTTGAAGGGTAGTCCAACCAGTTATTAGGTTTAAGAGGCAATCCCTTTTTCACCCAGGGCCCTGTAGGTTTGAATTTATTTTTCTGTTAATAATAAAGACATTCATATAAAAACTGCATTTTGTGTTTACTTGTTTTATCTTTGTCTAATATTTATATTTGTTTGGTAATCTAAAACATTTAAGTGTGACAAATATGCAAAAGAATAGAAATTCAGGAAGGAGGCAAACCTTTTTTCACATAACTGTATTTTAAGGTTGATAATTATTTGCACTTTTAGCCTAGAATTTAACCTGAAACCTGTTGTCACTTTCCTGACAGAACCCTATTCTTCAATTCTGACATATGTCATGTTATATGAAAACAACTTTGGAATATTTTTACATATCCCAATAATTCTGAGACTTTTCAAGAGGCATTGTACTTCATGATAGTGGTGGATTTAAAATCTATAAGGTTTGCGTTTGTTTATGAAAATATCCGAAACTTGATAAAAATTTGGTGACATTTCCAATTTTCCCAAGTGGAATTTTTATGCACTTTTAACAGAAAGTCATACCACACAAAATAGTTCATAAATACATTCACATTTGTCTACTTTACAACATCCTTTTTTAAATGCCCTTTTATTTTATTTTTATTTTATTTTTCATTTTATTAAAATGTTAGAAGGGTTAAAAGTTTAGTAGCATTTTTTCAACTAAATTTACGGATTCTATTTTGTTACAGACCTATTCCATTTTGAAGTGACTTTAAGGGTCCTATGTATAAGAAAAGACCCCAAACTATACAATTTTAATAACTGCAACCCTTGAGATAGTCAAAACTGCACTGAGGAAGTTTGTTAAATCTTCAGGCGCTTCACAGGAATTAATGCAAAGTGGAATGAAAATCTGAAAAACTACATTCTTTCAACTAAATGTCTTTTAGAATCAAATTTTTTATTTTCACAAGCTGTAATAAGAGGGAATGCATAAAAATATATTAAGCATCTTCAACTGAATGGGTCAATAGTATACCCCATATGTAATCAGAATCTACCGTTTGGACACAAGGAATTGCACAGAAGGGAAGGAGTGCTATTTAACTTTTAGAGCTAAAATTTGGTTGTAATTGATTTTAGACACAATGTCACATTAGCAGTCCCCCAAAGTGCCAAAACAACAGAAACACCCTACCCCACAGGTGACCTCCTTTTGAAAACTACACCCCTCAAGGAATTAATTCGTACTCTCCCTTAAAGGGAATCTGTCACCTAATTTTTCATATTTTAGCTGTGGCCACCGCCTTTAGGGGCTTATCTACAGCATTCTGTAATGCTGTAGATAAGCCCCCCTTGTAACCTGAAAGATAAGAAAAATATGTTATATTATACTCACATGGGGGGGCGTTCCGGTGTGGTCCGGTCCGATGGGTGTTGCGGTCCGGGTCCGGCACCTCCTATCTTCATACAATGACGTCCTCTTCCTTGCTTCCTGTCACGGGTCCTGCCCAGGCATAATTTACCTGCCCTGTTGAGGGCAGCGCAAAGTACTGCAGTGTGCAGGCACTGGGCTTCTCGGACCTTTCCTGGTGCCTGTGCACTGCAGCACTTTGCTCTGACCTCAACAGGGCAGATAAAGTAGGACTGCGCAGGTGCCTCGACAGGAAGCAAGGAAGAGGATGTCATTGGTGAGTATAATATACCGTAACTTGTTTTTCTTAATTTTCAGGTTACATCAGGTGCTTATCTATGGCATTACAGAATGCTGCAGATAAGCTCCTAATGGCGGTGGCCGCAGCTTATATATGAAAAAATAGGTGACAGATTCCCTTTAATTCCCTTTAATTCCTATACCCCAAATACCACCAATCTATTGAGAAAACTGGAGGGCATCACGCTTAAACCAGATATGATACTAGGGAGCATTGATGTAGAGGCATTGTATCTCTCCATTATACATTCAACAGGTCTTGAAGCAGTGCAGTGCTTCCTACAGAGCAGAAGCTGTCAGTACACAGGATACAATGAGTTTCTCAAGAGCCTATTACAATACTGCATCACCAAAATTTATTTTTCTTTAACAATTCCTTTTACCATCAGCTCAGGGCTTAGCTATGGGTAGCCTTTGTGCACCTTAATATGCCAATTTGCTCCTGGGCTGGTGGGAGGAGACTTGTTTTTGGTGAGAATTGTATTGAGGACACCCACAGAGTTATTCTGTGGGCACGCTTTATTGGCGATGTCATGGTCATATGATAGTAGATGGTAGATCCAACCAGTTTTTCAATTTTGAGAGTAAATTGAACAACAACTCCCTGGCTTTGTCCTTCCATCTGAATGGCACCATTCTGAACTTCCTTTTTTGGATATCTCCAAACGGAAAACAGCAGAAGGTATCCTACAAACAAAAATTGTCAACTTATGAGATCATAACTCTGGAATGCTGCAATAGATCCCACTGATTATGAGATTATTTTCTTGTGACATATTGTACTTCATGATAATGCAAAAATTTCTTTGATATGACTTTCCTCATTGCTCCACTGCATACAACAACCTTTCAGGTTTTCTTCCTTTCCAGGAGCTGCAGCTCAGTCCTGGCTGCATGGCTCCGCTGTCTGCCTCACAGACTTCCTTCTGTCTCAGTGTCTCTCCCAGACTGCTCTACTTGGTCTCCCTGGACCAACTAACTAACTCCTCCTCCAGACCTAGACACTTAAAGCTGGGGAAGATCCCCTGAATCCAGGTTCAGAGCTCCCCTTCCTGGCCTTGATTCAGAATGTGTTGCATGTGTGTGCTTACCTGGTAAAGAGAATCCTCCTTGCCTCCACACATGATATCACCCTCCCCGAAAGGAAGGTAACATCACTGTAACAACCGGTTACCTGGGGTGTTACATTTGCAATGTGCAGCAAAACAATCAGAGTACAATGTATATATGTCTGTACAATGTGTTAAGTACACCAGAGGTTGTCTGTCTCTGGAGCCGCAAGTGGTATGACTACATAACCAGGTTACTAATCTTAAATGTATAGAAAATCTCACAAAGAGTCTCCACCATAGCGTTTCCCAATTAGGGCAATATATGTGATTGACAGGCAAAAAATATGTAAAGGGTATAGTAAAGTGCCGAGTGCTTATAAAGGTGCTACACCAGTGCTTACCCATGTGGGACGTAGATACAGTGCACTCCGAGTCCCAGGCCCCAATGCACATTTTGTGTTATTGGCTTCTTCGGGGGGCATGCATGGCGTCCAAAGGTTCTGGGTCAGTAGTGTTTATTGACTATGTGACTGAATACAGAAGCATCTGGATGAATTTTTAAGTATACAGGGCGATGCTTTCTGCTCAGATTCAACCAAAGGCAGCAGGGTTGACTGGATGGCGCTTCACAGTACAGATGAACAATGACGCAAGATATACCTCAAAAGCAACTCCGGAGTTTTTTAAGGCAAAGATGTGGAATTTTCTACAGTGGTCAAGTTAGTCACCAGATCTCAACCCCATTGAGCAGCATTTCACATGCTGAAGACAAAACTTAAGCCAGAAAGACCCACAAACAAGCAACAACTGAAGTCAGCTGCAGTAAAGGTCTGGCAAAGCATCACAAAAGAGGAAACCCTGCATTTGGTGACGTTCATGGCTTACATGCTTCAGGCAGTCATTGCCCGCAAAGGATTTTCTACGAAGTATTAAAAATGCACATCTTATTTATGGTAAAATTAATTTGTCCAATTACTTTTGAACCCCTGAAATGAAGAAGTTTATAGAAAAATAGTTGCAATTCCTAAACGTTCACAGGATATTTTTGTTTAACCTCTTTAGTTAAACCTGAAAGTCTGAACTTCAGTTGCATCTCAGTTATTTAATTTTAAATCCAAAATCTTGACATGCAGAGTCCAAATCACGAAGATTAGGACACTGTGCAAATATTTCTGGACCAAACTGTATAATATTCCACAAAAATAATGATAATCAAAAACTAATTTTCTTATGTCCTATTAGTGCATTTTGGGGTCACAGTATTGAGGATACCAATTAATAAATAAAGTTTATTATAACTGTTCTGTTGTTTTCTTGGAAACAATAGAAATATACAAAATATACAAAAAAACAGCATACAAAATGAAACCGAATGTTTGTCCTTGGTGGATAAAAACATACAAAACCCCACAAAAATCCCAAATACTAAATAACCAAACAGCTATTATCTGTCTAGCCCACTTAAGACAATACACATTTCGTACTGCTTTTTTATGTTTTTAGTGTAGTGGTCTTTCTAATTTTGCTAACCCTCACTGGCAATCTGTGAATGACCGCTGCCTGAACTCTGCTTCAAAAAGCCCTATAGACAAATAGGGGAAAAACCTCAACAAATAAGCAAATGATGAAACAATGCCTATAGGAAAGGAGATGTTTTATGACCCAATGTGTTCCCCCGCCTTCAGCCAAATAAAATAATCTCTAGCAATCACCCCACACTCACTAATGATGTCTTTGCTTTGTGTTACTATTAAGTTTTATGTTGCTGACTGGCTTACAAGAAAGGGGATCCAGAAACAAAGTAATTACTTGTGTACACCTTCCTGTTCAGAGTGGTCTGCGAGTTATTCACTGTAGCAAATGAATATAGACAATTTAAATAGGTGCAAATGGCAGGAAATCCACATGCTTATTGCCACTGAAAGACAATGCTAAAATAAATCTGCCTTGCCAATCACTGGGAATGTTGACAGTTCTTTATTAGAGGAAGCACTTGGGTCATAAATGGAAAGTTACATTTTTGTGGATGTGTAAAAATAATTATATTATTTAGTTTATGGTTAAATATTAGCTGACACATTTATTGTTCACTTTTCCAATAGAAAACACGTGTGAATACTTTTGTTAAGGGCTCACCTGGTGAGGTAGATTCTATAAGCTATAGTTCTGGGTAAGCAACACGCATTTAAGGCAATATTGTAGAGGAAAAAGACTTGATGGCAGCCAAAAAAAAAAGAGCAAATACTGTGGAACAGATGAAAAAGAGCCAGGTATCTGGATACACATGGGAACAGTGACTCTATAGGAAACTGGGATCGTCCAGTAGGGTTGCACTCAATCACAAACATGCAGTCTGGCAGGGGCGGATTAAGGGTAGCCAAGGACCCAGGCAATTTAGCATGCATGGGCCACCAGCACTCGATGTATCAAATGACATGTTCCATGATATTTTGGGGAGGTCATGTGACTGGTCACATGATGAGCACACACAGGTGCTCATCAGTAGATGCCAATTTTTTTCCTTACATACAGCACTAAACATAACAATAGAGGATACCATGTAATAAGGGATGGGGCTGTACATAACAAGAGGGGATACTTTGGAAGAAGAAATTTTTTTCCCCCTTACATATAGTGCTGAACATAACAAGGGAAGACCCTATATACTAAGGAATGGTTCTTTACATAATAAGGGAATTTCTTTTGTAAACAAAAGTATGGCTCCATTCATCTCTCTGCAAATAAAGCTGCATTTACACTGAAAGATATAGTTGAAGAAGCAGTCTCATGATATATCCTTTCAGCGTGAACTGGCCGCCGATCATGCAAAACGATCGTTCATCAGGTGAAATGACCTTTCGTGCAGCACAAAAGATAATCATCCCCTGTAAGCAGGACATGCACTGCCGTAAACAATGATTATGGTTTTACCGGTAAGTGATTGTTTAGTGCCACAAATCACCTGTGTAAACCTTTGAATGGTGCAGATACAGAATAAATATTTGCAGCCAGTATCTTACAGCTGATATATTGTCTGATTACAGCCATTTTCTTTGTTTCTTCTCCATCTTGTCAAACCTTCTTGCTGATGTCCCAAAGCCGTCATGTGGCCACTATAGAGTTTGCCGCGCTGTTCACTGAAAATAAAATTGTCACATATATATGTCCTTCATTATATACAGTGCCTTGCGAAAGTATTCGGCCCCCTGGAACTTTTCAACCTTTTCCCACATATCATGCTTCAAACATAAAGATATCAAATGTAAAATTGTGGTAAAGAATCAACAACAAGTTGTTAGGTGTCAAATTCCCCCCTCTGCACAGGGGAATCTTGAACCATCTCCGCTGCGGTATCCCATTCTTCTCCAGCCTCAATGGAGTCTGCTCAGCGGAGACGTCGGTCCCAGCGTCTAGCTCAGGCTGATACTGGACAACTGGTTACTATTGCCCTTCCAGGCTCTGTCCTTGTACCAGCAATGTTCAGCAGCGAGCAGGTCTTTCTGGGACTAAGTCCTGCTTTTCCCTTACTGAGCATGCCCACAGGACGACCTCATTGGAGGTCGGGGGTCACATGCTCAGGTCTTGTTGCGGCTCCTATTAGTTCATCTGGAAGGTCTTGTAGCACTGCCGCTATAAAAGGTTCACATGGCCACTTGGCCATGCGCTAGTGTACTCTTGAAATTGTGCGTCTGTTGATGAGTGAAAGTCGTTCAGTAATCATCCCCTCCCTTGTGCATGACTGCACGCGTAAGGTGGATGTCTGCTATCTAGCGCCTGGCTGAGCCATCAGCAATAAACACACGAAACAGAGTCTAATTGCGGTGACGCCAGTGCAGCGCCGTGCGCTATTAGAGCGTTTTCCTATCCCAAGTCTGGGTGGTTAGTGGCATCCGCCAGTGCAGTACTGCATGCACTCTTGTGCATTTAAGTTATTTTTGCAGTTACTCTGACACCCCAGTTGCGGTGTCGAGCGCAAGAGGTCTAGATGAACTCTAATCCTGTGTCTTGGGATTGAGTTCTCAGACTGCTTGCTTGCGCTCTTGGTGCAGTACCGCAGCCCTGTGACGCAACAGGGTTTGCTTCCTTCACACAGGGTGAAGTTAACCCGTGTGTGTATCCACATTGCACCGCATATAGTCTGTCATTACTTAGCAGCAGGTTCCATCTCTGCATCGTGGACTGTTATGGCTGGCAATCAGGCAACACAGCGTGCAGTAATCAGCGCACATACAGAGATCTGGCAATAACCAAAAACAATAGGACAAGCTCTGAGACGTGGAATCTCTGTAGACTGCAGAACCTGATCTATCCTCACACAACTATAAGCAGCAGTGGATTGCGCCTATAACTACCTATGCAACTCGGCACTGCCTGAGGAGCTGACTAGCCTGAAGATAGAAATACAAGCCTGACTTACCTCAGAGAAATACCCCAAAGGAATAGGCAGCCCCCCACATATAATGACTGTTAGCAAGATGAAAAGACAAACGTAGGAATGAAATAGATTCAGCAAAGTGAGGCCCGATATTCTAGACAGAGCGAGGATAGCAAAGAGAACTATGCAGTCTACAAAAAACCCTAAAACGAAAACCACGCAAAGGGGCAAAAGACCCACCGTGCCGAACTAACAGCACGGCGGTGCACCCCTTTGCTTCTCAGAGCTTCCAGCAAAAGTTAATAGCAAGCTGGACAGAAAAAACAGAAAACAAACTAGAAGCACTTATCTAGCAGAGCAGCAGGCCCAAGGAAAGATGCAGTACCTCAGATCCAACACTGGAACATTGACAAGGAGCAAGGAAGACAGACTCAGGTGGAGCTAAATAGCAAGGCAGCCAACGAGCTCACCAAAACACCTGAGGGAGGAAGCCCAGAGACTGCAATACCACTTGTGACCACAGAAGTGAACTCAGCCACAGAATTCACAACAGTGGACCCCGGACTGGAAACGCACCTTACCCTATCTTTCTAATTATTTGGTGCGTTCCGCTAGCCCTAACACACGTGGAACACAATTATGAAGTTGAACGAAAATTATTGGTTATTTAAAATTTTTGTGGAAATTCAAAAACTGAAAAGTGGGGCGTGCAATATTATCCGGCCCCTTTACTTTCAGTGCAGCAAACTCTCTCCAGAAGTTCATTGTGGATCTCTGAATGGTCTAGTGTTGTCCTAAATGCCTAATGATGATAAACACAATCCACCTGTGTGTAATCAAGTTTCCGTATAAATGCACCTGCTCTATGATAGTCTCAGGCTTCTGTTTGAAGCAC
Source organism: Ranitomeya imitator (assembly GCF_032444005.1). Lineage (NCBI taxonomy): Eukaryota > Metazoa > Chordata > Amphibia > Anura > Dendrobatidae > Ranitomeya > Ranitomeya imitator. The sequence continues at coordinate 986,007,172 of NC_091282.1, forward strand.
AGAGAGCATCATGAAGACCAAGGAACACAACAGGCAGGTCCATGATACTGTTGTGGAGAAGTTTAAAGCCGGATTTGGATACAAAATGATTTCCAAAACATTGAACATCCCAAGGAGCACTGTGCAAGCGATCATATTGAAATGGAAGGAGTATCATACCACTGCAAATCTACCAAGACCCGGCCATCCCTCTAAACTTTCATCTCAAACAAGGAGAAGACTGATCAGAGATGCAGCCAAGAGGCCCATGATCACTCTGGATGAACTGCAGAGATCTACAGCTGAGGTGGGACAATCTGTCCATAGGACAACAATAAGTTGTACACTGCACAAATCTGGCCTTTATGGAAGAGTGGCAAGAAGAAAGCCATTTCTCAAAGATATCCATAAAAACTGTAATTTAAAGTTTGCAGCAAGTTACCTGGGAGACACACCAAACATGTGGAAGAAGGTGCTCTGGTCAGATAAAACCAAAATCGAACTTTTTGGCAACAATGCCAAACAATATATTTGGCGTAAAGGCAACACAGCTCATCACCCTGTACACACCATCCCCACTGTCAAACATGGTGGTGGCAGCATCATGGTTTGGACCTGCTTTTCTTCAACAGGGACAGGGAAGATGGCTAAAATTGATGGGAAGATGGATGGAGCCAAATACATGGTGGTATCAGTCTACCACCCTACCCGTGCCCTCCACTCCGCTAATGACCTCAGGTTAGCATCCTCAATAATCAGAACCTCCCACTCCCGTCTCCAAGACTTTACACGTGCTGCGCCGATTCTTTTGAATGCACTACCTAGGTTAATACGATTAATCCCCAATCCCCACAGTTTTAAGCGTACCCTAAAAACTCATTTGTTCAGACTGGCCTACCGCCTCAATGCATTAACCTAACGATCCCTGTGTGGCCTATTTATAAAAAAAAAAAAAAAAAAAAAGTTCCTCGCATCATGTTCTCATACACTTTATGCAGTATTAGCCCTCTGTGTCTGTACTGCTACATACTGGTTCATGCAGCTTTACATGAACACCTGAGCCTTACACTATAGCTGGTCCGAATAACTAAAGCAATTGTTACCATCCACCTCTCGTGTCTCCCCTTTTCCCCATAGTTTGTAAGCTTGCGAGCAGGGCCCTCACTCCTCCTGGTATCTGTTTTGAACTGTATTTCTGTTATGCTGTAATGTCTATTGTCTGTACAAGTCCCCTCTATAATTTGTAAAGCGCTGCGGAATATGTTGGCGCTATATAAATAAAAATTATTATTATTATTATTAAATACAGGACCATTCTTGAAGAAAACCTGTTGGAGTCTGCAAATGACCTGAGACTGGGATGGAGAATTGTCTCCCAACAAGACAATGATCCCAAACATAAAGCAAAATCTACAATGGAATGGTTCACAAATAAACGTATCCAGGTGTTAGAATGGCCAAGCCAGAGTCCAGACCTCAATCCAATCGAGAATCTGTGGAAAGAGCTGAAAACTGCTGTTCACAAACAATCTCCATCAAACCTCACTGAGCTCGAGCTGTTTGCCATGGAAAAATGGGAAAGAATTTCAGTCTCTCGATGTACAAAACTGATAGAGACATACCTCAAGCGACTTGCAGCTGTAATCGCAACAAAGATTTAAGTTAACCCCTTAATCCCATATGACGTACTATCCCGTCGAGGTGATCTGGGACTTAATTCCCAGTGACGGGATAGTACGTCATATGCGATCGGCCGCGCTCATGGGGGGAGCGCGGCCGATCGTGGCCGGGTGTCAGCTGATTATCGCAGCTGACCTCCGGCACTATGTGCCAGAAGCTGTCATGGACCGCCCCCGGCACATTAACCCCCGGCACACTGCGATCAAACATGATCGCAGTGTTCCGGGGGCATAGGGAAGCATCGCGCAGGGAGAGGGCTCCCTGCGGGCTTCCCTGAGACGATCGGTACAAGGCGATGTGTTCACCTTGTACCGAGCATCTCCTCCCTGCAGGCCCCGGATCCAAAATGGCCACAGGGCTACTTCCGGGTCCTGTAGGGAGGTGACTTGCCAAGCGCCTACTCAGAGCAGGCGCTGGTAAGCCTGCAGCCCTGCATGTCAGATCGCTGATCAGCGATCTGTCACTATACAGTGATGTCCCCCCTGGGACAAAGAAAAAAGTAAAAAAATTTTTTTTAGATGTGTAAAAACAAAAAAATTCTTAAATAAATAAAAAAATATATATATATTGTTCCCATAAATAAATTTCTTTAAATAAAAAAACAAACAAAAAAAGTACACATATTTAGTATCTCTAAATAAGAGAGTATAAGAGAGCATGATACTGTGTATAAGGGAGCTGTACAGGGGAGACTCAGGACATTATAAAAAGTAAAGCGGGCACTTATTGTTATAGGGGAACTCAGGTAACTGTGACTATCAAAGGGGCACACAGAGGGCATTAATACTTTCTAGGGGGCAAAATATTGGCTCTGTTTTCTATGGCACTTGCATCTGGTATTACTAATTCCCCAACTCCAGTCCTCAAGTGCCACCAACAGGTCATGTTTTCAGGATTTCCTTAGTATTGCACAGGTGATGGAATTATTGCCTGTGCAATACAAAGGAAATACTGAAAACGTGAATTGTGGGTGGCTCTTGAGGACTGGAGTTGGGGAACACTGTTATAGAGGGTTGTTTTAGAATTTAGAAGGCACAGTGAACCACACAGTAGGTACAGTAATAGGGGCATATACGGCAGCAACGGCTCAGTATTTGGGATATTAGCAGGATGAGGAGTTTGTGCAGGTTGGAATATGAGACGTGAAACATGTCTTTGTTGTATTCTCTGCAGTCAAGTCATGCCTGGAAGAAGTTGTCATGTCGGTCTGGGCCAGATGGAAAAGACAGGAAAAGTGAACGATTCCATCAGAAAGAATGTCAGCGGTAAGTCATTATCTGTAACTGTGCTGTGATCTCTTATATGTTCTGTAGGACTGGTATCTACCACTGACCATATGGTGGTAATATCTATGTTGGTCTTTATATAGAGATTATTTTCAGTAACAGCGCGGTCATCTGCTGAGGTTCTCCTCCACTATTAGGGTGCGTCACAGAGTTGTAATCAAGGTTGCCTGGTTAGGAGTCCACTGAGAACTTTCGCACCCCCTGAACCGAAACCCTAGCTATGCCTCTGGCTTCACCCAACCACTAACCATGAGTGGAGAAAAAGTTTTAGTGCTATCATTCATATTCTCTGAAAATTGGCCAAGAATACAAAAATTCTGCTGGGGTATGTGAACTTTTGAGCACAACTGTAAATGCATAAAATAAATAAATAAAATGCAGCATTGCCAGGTATTTCCAATATTAGTCGCAAAAATAGGTACATCCAGCAATCTTTCATGTTCTTCAGCATGTTTTTGTGGAAAGTATAGAGTTAAAGCATTTGAGCTATGGCCAACCTCACTGATTTGATGATAGATTGTGGATGCCAGAGAACAATTGTAGCCAAATATTTAGTGGACCTGGATGAATAGGGTACATAGTGTATAAAAAAAAACAGTGCAAGGTATTACATTAAATAAACATGCAATGCTTGACAGTTTCTCCAAACTCTTCTTTTTTTGTGTTCTAGAGAGGGAATGATTTCAAACATATGTGGTTATAAACTTATCAGATCTGAAAAAAAAACCAAACCTTCCTTAAAAATCACACTGGGCCCCTGCGCTCTGTTTTCTTCCATTATTTTTAGACAAATTGAAAACAAATGTGTACAGGATATCACAGGAAACTAAAACCATCTGTTTGTGAATGGCTCTGTTACTTCTTCATTTTAATAGCTTGCAATGTGCTGCACAATAAAAAGCTTTTTGTTTAATCCATTTAATTACTTAATTGCAATTACTTTTATGCCAGAAGAGACCCCGCAACACCGGAGACACTTTTTAAATGGGAGCCAGAGAAGTAGAGTCATTTTATCATGTGTCCTGCACTTTTTATTGTTTTTTTTCCCTTTTGTTTCCATTTGAAGCTTAGAGCTTTCTAACTTTCATCAGGCCGATCTCTGACCTCTAAGTGAGACTTCTTCTTAAATTAGTACAGGCTGAGATAATTTGGTTGGGCTACACTACATGCATTCAAATTAGCTTTTGAATCACTATGCTAAACATAAAATCAGCTTTTTGATATAAAGCTTCTTAATAAGGCATAGAGTTAGTGTCAGATCCTTTAGCTGTCCTGGGTTACTTATCAAGACTTCTAGGCTCCAGTATTAATTATGATGCAGATGCAGTGGACTTTTAACTATTTGGTTACACACAGAGGTGTAACTTGAAGCTCCTGGGTTCCAGTGTATAATTTATGATGGGTCCGCCCCACATACCTTGTACTAATTATAATAGTGGTGTCTTCCTATATGAACCCAAACCATATGGCCCCATATTAGAGAGGTATGCCGTCTCCTGCCCCCCCAAAAAAATCCAAAAGAATATGTTTCTGAAAAAATGTATGCCATTTCTTAACCAGTGGGAGCAAATACACTATTTTTACAGCCATGTAGGTCTCCATGGAGGACCAAATTCTCCACCACCATAATTAAGCATCTTAAAGCCCTCAAACCATGTCAAGGTGTACCTAAATATTGATGGTCCCTACCCTACTGTCCTAATTATCCATGTATCAAACCATCCTCATCTGAATGGGAAGTGAAAGGAAACCAGGCATAGCTTCCAATTAAAACCTTGTCTGGGAAAGATGGGGGAATAAGGGTGCTGGAGGGTGCCACACCCGCCGATATGCAAGACAAAAAGGAAAAAAAATACACCTTTAGTATTTAATTAATGTACATGTGCACAAAAATGCTATGTGGCCAATATACAAATACAGTGCCTTGCGAAAGTATTCGGCTCCCTGGAACTTTTCAACCTTTTCCCACATATCATGTTTCAAACATAAAGATACCAAATGTAAGTTTGTGGTGAACAATCAACAACAAGTTTAAAATTATTTTAAATTTTTGTGGAAATGCAAAGACTGAAAAGTGGGGCGTGCAATATTATTCGGCCCCTTTACTTTCAGTGCAGCAAACTCACTCCAGAAGTGCATTGTGGATCTCTGAATGATCCAATGTTGTCCTAAATAGCTAATCACCAAAAATTTACATTTGGTATCTTTATGTTTGAAGCATGAAATGTGGGAAAAGGTTGAAAAGTTCCAGGGAGCCGAATACTTTCGAAAGGCACTGTATATACAGTCATGGTTGAAAGTGTTGGAACCATTAAAATTGTTCCAGAAAATTAAGCATTTCTCCCTCAAAATTATTGCAACTACACATGATTTGTTATACACATGTTTATTTTGTTTGTGTGTTTTGGAACAACACAAAAAAAAATCAGAAAAAAGGCAAATTGGACATCATTTTACACAAAACCCCTAAAATGGGCCAGACGAAATTGTTGGCACCTTTCCAAAATTGTGGTAACAAACTTTGTTTGAAGCATGTAATGCTCATTCAAACTAACATGTGAAAAATAACACAAATATGGGCAATATGAAAATCACACTAGAAACAAGATAAGAAGTGGAGAAGTTGACTCAATTTTTGCATTGTGTGTGTGTGTGTGTGTGTACCACACTAAGCATGGAGAACAAAAAGGCAAGAGGAGAACAAAAAGGCAAGAGGAAAACGGTCCGAGGATCAAAATTAATGAAAAATATTAACAATCTCCTTCTCCAGAGATCTTGATGTCCATGGTGAGCAACATAATTAAGAACACATGGCTGTAACTAATTTTCATGGATGTGAAAGGATACAAAGAAAAATTATTGAAAGGTTGTAACGCAGGAAAGTATGGATGGTGGATAAGTAGCCCACATCAAATTCCAAAGAAACTCAAGTTGTCCTGCAGGGTCAGGGTGCATCAGTGTCAGCACAAACTATCAGTTGACATCTGAATAAAATGAAACGCTGTGGCAGGAAACACGGAGGACCTTGTTGTTGACATAGATATAAACTAGCTATACTGTAGTTAGCCAAAATGAAAGTAAGGAAGCCAAATCCTTCTGGAAAAGAATCTTGTTAGCAGATGAGATCAATATAGAGCCTTTTGGTAAACATATAATTCTACTGTTTAACGAAAATGGAATGGGACCTACAAAGAAAAGAGCACAGTACCTACAGTCAAAGATGTTTTTGGGTTGCCTTTGGCACTGGGTCTCTTGACTGTGTGCAGTGTACCATGAAATCTGAAGATTGCCAAAGGAGTTTGGGTCTCAATGTAGTGCCCAGTGTCAGAAAGCTGAGTTTGTATCCTAGGTCATGCGTCTTCAAGCAGGAAAATAACCCCAAACATACTTTAAGAAGCACCTAGAAATGGGTAGAAACAAAGTGCTGGAGAGTTTTAACCCCTCTGTGACCTTAGACGTACTATCCCGTCGAGGTGCCCTGGGCTTATCTGACCCTGGACGGGATAGTACGTCATAGCCGATCGGCCGCGCTCACGGGGGGAGCGCGGCCGATCGCGGCCGGGTGTCAGCTGCTTATCGCAGCTGACATCCGGCACTATGTGCCAGGAGCGGTCACGGACCGCCCCCGGCACATTAACCCCTGGCACACCGCGATCAAAGATGATCGCGATGTGCCGGTGGTGCAGGGAAGCACCGCGCAGGGAGGGGGCTCCCTGCGGGCTTCCCTGAGCCCCCCGCAGCAACGCGATGTGATCGCGTTGCTGCGAGGGTCTCCTCACCTCCCTCCCTGCTCGAGCCCCGGATCCAAGATGGCCGCGGATCCGGGTCCTGCAGGGAGGGAGGTGGCTTCACAGAGCCTGCTCAGAGCAGGCACTGTGAAGGCTGCAGCGCTGCATGTCAGATCAGTGATCTGACAGAGTGCTGTGCAAACTGTCAGATCACTGATCTGTGATGTCCCCCCCTGGGACAAAGTAAAAAAGTAAAAAAAAAATTTTCCAAATGTGTAAAATATATTAAATAAAAAAAAATATTCCAAAATAATGAAAAAAAAAAATATATATTATTCCCATAAATACATTTCTTCATCTAAATAAAAAAAAAAAAACAATAAAAGTACACATATTTAGTATCGCCGCGTCCGTAACTACCCGACCTATAAAACTGTCCCACTAGTTAACCCCTTCAGTAAACACCGTAAGAAAAAAAAAAAAAAACGAGGCAAAAAAAAACGCTTTATTATCATACCGCCGAACAAAAAGTGGAATTATTATTATTATTTATTATTATACGTTTTTATAGCGCCATTTATTCCATGGCGCTTTACATGTGAATACGGGGCAAATATAGACAAATACATTAAACATGAGCAGATAACAAGGCACACGAGTACATAAGGAGGGAGGACCCTGCCCGCGAGGGCTCACAGTCTGCAGGGGGTGGGTGAGGATACACTAGGAGAGGGAAGAGCTGGCTGTACGGCTGTTCAGTAGGTTGAGGATCACTGCAGGCTGTAGGCTTAACACGCGATCAAAAGGACAGATATAAATAACCATGGTACCGCTGAAAGCGTCATATTGTCCCGCAAAAAAAGAGCCGCCATACAGCATCATCAGCAAAAAAATAAAAAAGTTATAGTCCTGAGAATAAAGCGATGCAAAAATAATTATTTTTTCTGTAAAATAGTTTTTATCGTATAAAAGCACCAAACCATAAAAAAATGATATAAATGAGGTATCGCTGTAATCGTACTGACCCGAAGAATAAAACTGATTTATCAATTTTACCAAACGCGGAACGGTATAAACGCCTCCCCCAATAGAAATTCATGAATAGCTGGCTTTTGGTCATTCTTCCTCACAAAAATCGGAATAAAAAGCGATAAAAAAATGTCACGTGCCCAAAAATGTTTTCAATAAAAACGTCAACTCGTCCCGCAAAAAACAAGACCTCACATGACTCTGTGGACCAAAATATGGAAAAATTATAGCTCTCAAAATGTGGTATTGCAAAAAATATTTTTTGCAATAAAAAGGGTCTTTCAGTGTGTGACGGCTGCCAATCATAAAAATCCGCTAAAAAACTCGCTATAAAAGTAAATCAAACCCCCCTTCATCACCCCCTTAGTTAGGGAAAAATAAAAAAAAAAGGAATTTATTTCCATTTTCCCATTAGGGCTAGGGTTAGGGCTAGGGCTAGGGCTAGGGCTAGGGTTAGGGCTAGGGTTAGGGCTAGGGCTAGGGCTAGGGCTAGGGTTAGGGTTAGGGCTAGGGTTAGGGCTAGGGTTAGGGCTAGGGCTAGGGTTAGGGCTAGGGTTAGGGCTAGGGCTAGGGTTAGGGTTAGGGCTAGGGTTAGGGCTAGGGTTAGGGCTAGGGTTAGGGTTATGGTTAGGGCTAGGGTTAGGGCTAGGGTTAGGGCTAGGGTTAGGGTTAGGGCTAGGGTTAGGGCTAGGGTTAGGGCTAGGGTTAGGGTTAGGGTTGGGGCTACAGTTAGGGTTGGGGCTAAAGTTAGGGTTAGGGTTTAGATTACATTTACAGTTGGGAATAGGGTTGGGATTAGGGTTAGGGGTGTGTCAGGGTTAGAGGTGTGGTTAGGGTTACCGTTGGAATTAGGGTTAGGGGTGTGTTTAGATTAGGGTTTCAGTTATAATTGGGGGGTTTCCACTGTTTCGGCACATCAGGGGCTCTCCAAACACGACATGGCGTCCGATCTCAATTCCAGCCAATTCTGCGTTGAAAAAGTAAAACAGTGCTCCTTCCCTTCCGAGCTCTCCTGTGTGCCAAAACAGGGGTTTACCCCAACATATGGGGTATCAGCGTACTCAGGACAAATTGGACAACAACTTTTGTGGACCAATTTCTCCTGTTACCCTTGGGAAAATACAAAACTGGGGGCTAAAAAATAATTTTTGTGGGAAAACAAAAAGATTTTTTATTTTCACGGCTCTGCGTTATAAACTGTAGTGAAACACTTGGGGGTTCAAAGTTCTCACAACACATCTAGATAAGTTCATTGAGGGGTCTAGTTTCCAATATGGGGTCACTTGTGGGGGGTTTCTACTGTTTAGGTACATTAGGGGCTCTGCAAACGCAATGTGACGCCTGCAGACCAATCCATCTAAGTCTGCATTCCAAATGATGCTCCTTCCCTTCCGAGCCCTCCCATGCGCCCAAACGGTGGTTCCCCCCCACATATCGGGTATCAGCGTACTCAGGACAAATTGGACAACAACATTTAGGGTCCAATTTCTCCTGCTAACCTTGGAAAAATACAAAACTGGGGGCTAAAATATAATTTTTGTGGAAAAAAAAATATTTTTTATTTGCATGGCTCTGCGTTATAAACTGTAGTGAAATACTTGGGGGTTCAAAGCTCTCACAACACATCAAGATGAGTTCCTTAGGGGGTCTACTTTCCAAAATGGTGTCACTTGTGGGGGGTTTCTACTGTTTAGGTACATTAGGGGCTCTGCAAACGCAATGTGACGCCTGCAGACCATTCCATCTAAGTCTGCATTCCAAATGGCGCTCCTTCCCTTCCGAACCCTCCCATGCGCCCAAACGGTGGTTCCCCCCCACATATGGGGTATCAGCGTACTCAGGACAAATTGGACAACAACTTTTGGGGTCCAATTTCTCCTGTTACCCTAGGGAAAATACAAAACTGGGGGCTAAAAAATAATTTTTGTGGGAAAAAAATTTTGTTTTATTTTTATGGCTCTGCATTATAAACTTCTGTGAAGCCCTTGGTGGGTCAAAGTGCTCACCACACATCCAGATAAGTTCCTTAGGGGGTCTACTTTCCAAAATGGTGTCACTTGTGGGGGGTTTCAATGTTTAGGCACATCAGTGGCTCTCCAAACGCAACATGGCGTCCCATCTCAATTCCTGTCAATTTTGCATTGAAAAGTCAAACGGCGCTCCTTCCCTTCCGAGCTCTCCCATGCGCCCAAACAGTGGTTTACTGCCACATATGGGGTATCAGCGTACTCGGGACAAATTGGACAACAACTTTTGAGGTCCAATTTCTTCTCTTACCCTTGGAAAAATAAAAAATTGGGGGCAAAAATATAATTTTTGTGAAAAAATATGATTTTTTATTTTTACGGTTCTGCATTATAAACTTCTGTGAAGCACTTGGTGGGTCAAAGTGCTCACCACACCTCTAGATAAGTTCCTTAGGGGGTCTACTTTCCAAAATGGTGTCACTTGTGGGGGGTTTCAATGTTTAGGCACATCAGTGGCTCTCCAAACGCAACATGGCGTCCCATCTCAATTTCTGTCAATTTTGCATTGAAAAGTCAAACTGCGCTCCTTCCCTTCCGAGCTCTCCCATGCGCCCAAACAGTGGTTTACTGCCACATATGGGGTATCAGCGTACTCAGGACAAATTGGACAACAACTTTTGAGGTCCAATTTCTTTTCTTACCCTTGGAAAAATAAAAAATTGGGGGCAAAAATATAATTTTTGTGAAAAAATATGATTTTTTATTTTTACGGTTCTGCATTATAAACTTCTGTGAAGCACTTGGTGGGTCAAAGTGCTCACCACACCTCTAGATAAGTTCCTTAGGGGGTCTACTTTCCAAAATGGTGTCACTTGTGGGGGGTTTCAATGTTTAGGCACATCAGTGGCTCTCCAAACGCAACATGGCGTCCCATCTCAATTCCTGTCAATTTTGCATTGAAAAGTCAAATAGCGCTCCTTCCCTTCCGAGCTCTCCCATGCGCCCAAACAGTGGTTTACTGCCACATATGGGGTATCAGCGTACTCAGGACAAATTGGACAACAACTTTTTGGGTCCAATTTCTCCTGTTACCCTTGGTAAAATAAAACAAATTGGAGCTGAAGTAAATTTTTTGTGTAAAAAAGTTAAATGTTCATTTTTATTTAAACATTCCAAAAATTCCTATTAAACACCTGAAGGGTTAATAAACTTCTTGAATGTGGTTTTGAGCACCTTGAGGGGTGCAGTTTTTAGAATGGTGTCACACTTGGGCATTTTCTATCATATAGACCCCTCAAAATGACTTCAAATGAGACGTGGTCCCTAAAAAAAAATGGTGTTGTAAAAATGAGAAATTGCTGGTCAACTTTTAACCCTTATAACTCCCTAACAAAAAAAAAAATTGGTTCCAAAATTATGCTGATGTAAAGGAGACATGTGAGAAATGTTACTTATTAAGTATTTTGTGTGACATATCTCTGTGATTTAATTGCATAAAAATTCAAAGTTTGAAAATTGCGAAATTTTCAAAATTTTCGCCAAATTTCCGTTTTTTTCACAAATAAACGCAGGTACTATCAAAGAAATTTTACCACTATCATGAAGTACAATATGTCACGAGAAAACAATGTCAGAATCACCAGGATCCGTTGAAGCGTTTCGGAGTTATAACCTCATAAAGGGACAGTGGTCAGAATTGTAAAAATTGGCCTGGTCATTAACGTGCAAACCACCCTTGGGGGTAAAGGGGTTAAAGTGGCCAGTAATGGGTCTGGATCTAAATTCCATTGAACATCTGTGGAGATATCTTCAAATTGCTGTTGGGAGAAGGCACACTTTAAATATGAGAAACCTAGAGCAGTTTTCAAAAGAAGAGTGGTTCAAAAATCAAGATGAGAGCTGTTGATGGTTGTAGGAAGCAATTGGTTGCATTTATTTATTACAAAGGGTGTGCAACCAAATATTAAGTTGAGGGTGCCAACAATTTTGTCCAGCCAATTTTTATTTATTATGTTTTGCTAATGTAGCGCCATCTTATTCTGCATTACTTTACATATATTATCATCACTGTCCACAATGGGGCTCACAATCTATATTCCCTACCACTATGTCTTTGGAGTGTGGGAGGAAACCAGAGAACCCAGATTAAACCCACACAAACACAGGGAGAACATACAAACTTCTTGCACATGTTGTCCTTGGTGGGAATTGAACCCAGGACCCCAGTGCAGCAAGGCTGTAGTGCTAACCAGTGAGCCATCCTGCTGCCCTAATTTTTGAGGTTTTGTGTGAAGTTATGTCCAATTTGCTTTTTATTCTCTGATCTTAGGTGTTGTTCCAATACACAAAAAAGAAATAAACATGTGTATAACAAAACATGTGTAATATTTTTTCTGGGAGAAATGCTTCATTTTCTGGAACAATTTCAAGGGTGCCAACACTTTTGGCTATGACTGTACATACATGATGTGTTAGCACACTGTGAACACCTTAAGGACCAGGGGTATTTCCGTTTTTGCTCCCCTTCTTCCCACGGCCACAACTTTTCAATATGGCCATGTGAGGGCTTGTTTTTTGCAAGACGAGTTGTACTTTTGAATGGCACCATTGATTTTACCATGTCGTCTACTAGAAAATGGTCGCCTCCTCCAGCAGCGACTCTGGGACCCCACTTCACCGCAGCTACCACCCCCGGTAAGCAATAAGATGCATGGATTATAAGAGGCACCACCATTTTATTAAAAAAAATGTTTTTTTTTCCTATTTTTCTCCTCAAATTTTGGGGTGCGTCTTTTAATCCGGTGCGTCTTATAATCCGCAAAATACAATATATATAAATTGCTTGTCAAGTAGAACACCACATGCAAATTCTACAATTATTTAAAGTTGTTATATGAAGGTGAACATTTGTGCAAAGTGTCAGAATTCTGATGTAATTTGAACTAAAAAACTGATTCATGATTTGCATCATGCTTATTTATTATTTGTGCTTTAGCTACCGTATTTTTCGGACTACAAGACGCACTTTTTCCCCCCAAAAAAGGGGGGAAAATGGGGGGTGCGTCTAATAGTCGCAATGTAGGCTTACCGTGGCGGCAGAGGTGCGGTGGCAGAGGTGCGGCGGCAGAGGTGTGGCGTGCGCGGCCTCCCACGGCCATTTTCCTGAAGCCCCGGGAAGCAGAGCGCTTCATCTGCACACGCGCGGCCTCAGGAAGATGGCCGCCCCCACCGATAACAACAGGATTCACCCGGCTCTGCTGCTTACCGGGCTGCTGCATCACCTCACTGGAGAAAGGGACCCTGCTTACTGCGCCTCCTCTGCCGCCACACCTCTGCCACCGCAGTATTCAACCGGGGAAAGGGACCCCTCTCACGCCATACCTCTCACTGTGCCTCCTCATCCCAGCACCTCCTCATCCCAGCACCTCCTCATCCCAGCACCTCCCCACCTCTGCCGACACCATGCCTCCTGTGACCCTGCTCTGCCACTGCCAGCCCTCAGGTAAGATACTGTAAATTCGGACAATAAGACGGACCCCCATCTTATAAAAAATCTTTTTTTCTGCAATTTTCACCCCAAATTTGGGGTGCGCCTTATGGTCCGGTGCGTCTTATAGTCCAAAAAATACGGTACTTTCTGTGCCTTGACTGACAAATGAGGCATGTCTTTGCTGATAGGGGAGTGGTTTGCTAGAAAAATCTAACCTGCTACATAGTGCTGCCGAAATGTACCAAATTTTGTCATAGATTTCTGACACAAAGTAAGCCAACTAACAGGTAATGTCAATTTAGACTAGACATTCTTGAAATAAGCCAATATTATCAAACGGCATGAACCACTATGATAAGAATTAGGCTGCTTTACAAAATGTGCCATATTATGTTTTATCTGTATATATATTTACACTTTTAGCTAAAATTTTTTTTAAAGAAGGCCAGAACAAAAAAAAAAATCTGTATTTTGCTGTTTTTTATTATATGCCTATATTTGTTGATATGCTTTATAGATAAGTCATTTCCATTTCCTAGGTTATCTAATTTTTTTCATGTGTTCTTACTGCTCAAATAAGGGAGGTACCTTTGAAATGACTGGGTACATATTTATGTTAATGGACCTTGACCTTTTTGCAATTATTTATGATGAAAATAAAAAAAGTGTTTTCCCATTGCCCATACTTTGAAAACTAAGCAAAAGTTACAGAAAAGTAAGTTGAGCATTAGGAAAAGAATATCAATAACTGTAGCTTAAAATATGTGCTATTGTATAGGTATGCCAAAGAAAAAGCTAACAATTGTGAATATGTTTCATGATGTAAGGGTGCATTTACATGTCACAATTATCGGAAATAAGAGATTAAGATTATAGGAATGCTCGTTCTCGGTAACACAGGTCTGCAATGGTAAAATTTACATGAAAATCATCACTTACTTTTCACACACTTTCGATTGCTGAACTCAGTAAAAATGCCCCCCAAAATTCCATCACGTACAGTTTTTTTCACAAACACTGACTCCATGGGCTTTTAGTTGCACCATACTCTGACCCCTTTGCGCGACCTTCGGTGGATGATTTTGGTGTCGTTAGATTGGTAAGAAATGCTTTTTTCCTGGTACAGAAGCAGAGAAAATGAATTCCTTCAATACTTTTCTCAAGACAGCGCTCTGGTGTATAGCAGTGATGTTCCTGGGCTGATGGAAAAAATTAACATTGAGAACAATGTGAGCGAGCGGAGATTCTTTATTGTTTCATCCTAAATAAGCCTGAAAGCTGTGTGACTGCACAATGGCAGCAAGTATGCCTGTAAAGCGTTCAGTGCACTTGAAGTGACAAGAAAAATTTGCTACATTACCCCAGTTGCCACCCCAGAGCCACTAAGAACTCTCTACCCTGTTTCCAGTTTAATAGAGTCCAGAGGTAAGTCTCAGACCCTACCTGTCATGGGGAACGTCAGTCTGATGAGGACTGAGGACAATATTTCTACAAAGGGGCTACCCCATAAGACTACTTAATAAGGATGCTGAGATAACAGAGAGACTACAGAAGAACAAGACTAAAAGACTACCCTTAGTAGACACATCACCCTGTTAGCCCAAGTATTCAACACACCATCAGGAAATATTGGCCAGCCCAAGTATTCAACACACCATCAGGAAATATTGGCCACTCCTCTGTAGAACATACCCTTTCAAAATTCCTCCATGATATGCCTGAGTAGGCTATGAACATCGAAGACCTTCTAGTGAGGGTGGGCATCGGCACCTTTAGGAAAAAGCCACAGCAACAGATTCTAGCCAGTAAGACTAATTGTGCATTTCTTTGTTTACATTGTCTTAGTTGTACTAACATCATCAAATCAGACCATTTCTCACACCCACGAACATGTCGGAGAAACTATCCAGCACATCAGAGACAGAATTTTTAATTATAAATCCACTATATGGATGTGGCAAGATATGGTTCCCATTCACATTCAGTAGCCCAACTTAAGGTACCTTCACACTCAGCAACGCTGCAGCGATACCAACAACGATGTCGATCGCTGCAGCGTCGCTGTTTGGTCGCTGGAGAGCTGTCACGCAGACAGCTCTCCAGTGACCAACGATGCCGGTAACCAGGGTAAACATAGGGTTACTAAGCGCAGGGCCGCGCTTAGTAACCCGATGTTTACCCTGGTTACCATCATAAAAGTAAAAAAAACAAACACTACATACTTACCTTCCGGTGTCTGTCCCCAGCGCTGTGCTTCTCTGCACTGGCTGTGAGCACAGCGGCCAGAAAGCAGAGCGGTGACGTCACTGCTCTGCTTTCTGGCTGGCCGGCGCTCACAGCCAGTGCAGAGAAGCACAGCGTCGGGGACAGACACCGGAAGGGAAGTATGTAGTGTTTGTTTTTTTTAACTCTTACGCTGGTAACCAGGGTAAACATCGGGTTACTAAGCGCGGCCCTGCGCTTAGTAACCTGATGTTTACCCTGGTTACCAGTGAAGACATCGCTGAATCGGCGTCACACATGCCGATTCAGCGATGTCTGCAGGGAGTCCAGCGACGAAATAAAGTGCTGGACGTTCAGCAGCGACCAACGACATCACAGCAGGATCCAGATCGCTGCTGCGTGTCAAACTGAACGATATCGCTAGCCAGGACGCTGCAACGTCACGGATCGCTAGCGATATCGTTCAGTGTGAAGGTACCTTTAGTGTTCAGGTAATTGAAGAGGTTCATAGACTTAGGTGGGACGGCGACCACGTCAAGCTACACAGACAAAGGGAATCCTTCTGGATTCACATGCTACAAACTATGGCACCACCATGCCTTAATCAGGAATACAATCTGGTAATTTTTTACCGACATTCTATACTAGGTTATTACCTACCTAAACTCCAACTCATATTAATTGAGTACTGTCTAACTTCCTACCCGTGTCCCCTCCCACACCACATTTCTCCTGCCAGTATGCCCACCATATACACTTACCCATACTGACCAAATGTTATATTGCCTTTTGACAGCAGTGTATTGCACTTCAGATATTCTCCTCATCTGTCACCCTAGTATGGGTCGATATATATCATAATTATTTATTGTACTGGTTGACTTGCCATTTTAAATCCCTTTTTATGTTAATATGTAAATATTGTATAGACATTTATGCACGTTAATTATTATGCTTACCGGTACCCATAATATGAATATGAACCTCATGTTGAGTTTGTACATGTGTGACTTTATATTAGCCCTTTACATTAGTCTGTCTTTTGACCTGTTTTGTGTAGTTATTTTATTTTGTTTTCTCTCAATTTTTATAGCGACTGTTTGATAACGGTTTCTCAAACTGAAACATCATGATGTTCGCACCCAAGGAGCACTATTAAACTTATCGTAGCTGTTCACTGTCTTCAATAAACTGTTTACTTGCATCAATTAAGTGTGTAGTGGATATTTTTCTTATTATCTCTTGGGATTCCACTTTCGTTCCACTTGCACCCCATATTCAACAAGTGTGTGAACTCCGTATTTTATGCTAGATAAAGAATGGGCCACCAGAATAATTTTCCCTTGTAGGTCTAAGGAACCTCAGTCCAACACTGGCTCACATTAATCATAATTTCTATGAAATGGCTATGTTTTTGAGAAGACCCAGTAGAGATCAGTCAATATATATATATATATATATATATATATATATATATATATATATACACATTATTTTAGAACTGTCATATACAATTGGTAATCTTCCCTGTTCTCTCTTCTCCCGAACCCTGGTATTTTCTTCACTTTATCTTTGCTTTGTAGGATGATAATGATTATTTACATCGGAATTGTAGTGATTATCCATTCCAGCAACCTACCTCCTCCCTCTCACAAGACTAGTCATTAGCAAACCTCTCATCTTCTTTCTCTGCCTTTGGTACACTTACTTTTAGTAGCTGTACTTTTATGGGAAGTAATACTTATATGTGGGAAGATAACCATACACTAGTAGGATATTGGGATGCCTGACTATTACTGTGATTTAGAAAAAAGGGTGATATTTAGTAGCCTTTCATTATTAATATGAGAATAATAGATTATATATTGGAACAAGATGCAAAATTACATGGTAAAGTATGGCCCTAGGTGCCGCTGTGGTCCTTAAATGTAAAGGAATATGGTCATATATAAGGTTTAATCTAAGTCATATAAGAAATAACATAAAAAGGTATTTTTACCCTGTACAGTAGCTCAGTAGTTAGCACTGTTGCTTTGCAGCACTGGGGGTCTTTGGTTCAAATCCCACCACAAATAAAATCTTCAAGGAGTTTGTATGTTCTCCCTTTTTTTGCGTGGGATTTTTCCCAAGCGTCAAAGACATACTGGTAGGGAATTTAGATTGTGAGCCCCATTGCGGACAGTGATGACAATGTCTGTAAAGTGCTATGGAATGTGATGGCGCTATATACGCAAAGCATAATAAATAAAAATAATATAATAAATGCTCCAACATGGAATTAAATGGCAAACATGTATGGTAGGTAAGATATTTTTTTAATGTTGAGTCTGACTATTACACTCTTGGGCTTTACCTCCTACATCATTCCGTCCTCATTTCAGTTTGTGATCTCCATGTTTGGAAAGTGACTGGGCTGTTAGAAAATGGAGTTGTCTGCATCCTATTCATGGCCTATGAGTCAGACTTTCATTTGAGGAATATAGCCATTGGAATTAAAGTCGAATTTTGTCACAACAGCCAGTGTATGGTACTGTAATAGGCATCTTTCCAAATGTTTTACAATGCCCTACCCCACACTGCCTCTACATATGCAGAGGTAATGCTCCTGAAAGGTTCCATTTAATGTTTTTTAGACATGCAAACCACAACAGTTTGCTCAAGACTATCTCACACATTGCATATTTGCTGCATTTTTTTCTTGAGGTTTTTAATGCAAATTAAAAGCGACTTTTCACAGTACCAGCAAAAGCTATGGGATTTCAGAAATCTCATGCACACATTTTTCCTGATTAAATCGTAAAACTGCAGCATTTTTTAAACCTGCAGCATGTCAATCCTTTCAGCGTTTTTTCACCCATAGAAAGCAATGAGAAAGTGCAAAAACCGCATCCATGCAGCATTTTTGGTGAATAAAACTAACTTTATTAAACATGTACAGTAGACAAGTGACACGTATAATATGCACCAAAGAAATGCAGAAAAAAAATGCTGCAAACACAGAATGTGTGAACATAGCCTAATGATATTTGAAGATGTAATAGCCCTCCAATACTTCCGATGTTGCGTAATTATGAACCACATATAACAACTTCAATTCAAAGGGAGTGGGTTGTGGCAGACAGCTTCCACACACAAGATTCTACTGGGAAGTGGGGTCACAGGAAATTGATCACATAGGTGTGCACTACTAGATTGAAACAGATTAGAACTGGATTGTGCATGTCCAAGTGCGATCTGACAAAACAACAAAATGTTATTCTATGGCGCCAGGCATGTTTCAGATTTTTTATTTGAATGGAAAAAATTGCTGCATGCCTGAGTTTTTTCTGATTCGGATCGCATTTGGTAAAAACATTGGATGACCGGAAGAACTTCATCGCGGTGAATTTGATCTGCGGTGAACTCGCCTCTGCACCGTGAGACTTGTTCTCAATATGCTAGCGGTGATCTCACCGAAGGGAGGTCACCTCAGTTCATTGGCCCGGCTGTGAATGCAGCCTCAGAGACCAGTGGTTGCCTCGATGATGTCACTGCTGCTCACTCCTTTCGGGATCTGTTGATCTATGTGTTTATTGTTATGCTGTAATGTCTATTGTCTGTACAAGTCCCCTCTAAAATGTGAAGTGCTGCAGAATATGTTGGCGCTATAGAAATAAAATGATGATTATTATTATTATTAAGCCGTGGGCTTGATGTCATCGGCAACTACAAAGGCCACATCAACCCCACAAATATTACCCCACTTGCAACTGCTAACAAATACGTGGGAAGAGCCAGGCAAAACGCTAGAATTGGCGCATCTGATAGATGCGCCTTTTCTGGGTGGCTGCTGGCTGCTATTTTTAGGCTGGGGAGGTCAATATCCATGGCCCCTTACCAGCCCCCAGCTGTCTGCTTTAGCAAGGCTGGTTGCCAAAAGGGGGTGAACCCACAATGTTTTTTTTTTAATTATTTACATAAATAATTTAAAAAAAGTGTGGTGACAACTCCTTTCTTGATAACCAACCTTGCTAAAGCTGACAGCTGAGGGTTTCAGCCTCCAGCTGTCAGTTTTGCCTGGCTGGCTATCAAAAATACAGGGGAACGCACTCTGGTTTTTTTTATATTTATTTAATGCGCAGGCGCTAACTGATGGATGCTCCCATCAGCCGCTCCTGCTCTTGCTGTTATTAGCGGAAGCAGGTGTATGCTGATGAGAGCAGTAGTTCCATCACCCCACACGCGTGACTGGAGGTAAACGATATAACTCCGATCACAGCTGTGGGCTTACGGTGTCATTTGACAGCATGGGAACCGCTGCTGTCTGACCAGCATTAATAATTTTTCTGCTGATCAGAATCAGTGTTTGCTGTGCTGTCATGCACATGACAGTGTGGCAAACACTGGATGTTTGGCACCCTATTGAAGTGAATGGGGTTCGTGTCCGGATAGTGTTCTGTTAACCGAACTCAAACTTTTTTGGCTGTGCCGCTAACTGCACTACATCTCATACCATTCAGTTTGTTTGGAACCAGGGGGGATTCTTCTTACCTCTATATTTGAGGACAATTGACATCTACATATTGAAAGTTGCTTATTCCTTTTTAAACTTTTGACATGAAGTATTACAAGCACATGGCATTTCTAATTCCATACTACATGAGATATAGTTGTAAAATCACAGTTTTTAAACACAACTACTTTATTTTGAGTGAGTGAAAATCGAATGTTAAGCATAAGGACAATACAGACTTTATTAACCTTTTTGGAATTTCTGTATCAAGTAAATAATCTGCATGTAAGAAGATCCGCTATAGGCCTTTTCTTTCTATTCTTCACAATTATCTGTCAGCGGATCGGCTAGGGTTTCCAGTGGCTGAGGATAAAGCAGGTCTAGTAAGGTGTTGCTGAGTACATGGTATAATTTGCATTTCAATGAATTTACTTGTTGATTCTATGTCCAATGTTTCCAGAGCAGCCAACAGAAACTGCATTTGTTGGTTTTAACACTGCTCAAGCCTACTTGCCACAACAGGAGTCTTAGGGCCTTTTAATTTGGTTAGCCAGGCAGAACATGCTTTAGGAAGGAAAGAATCCTTCTATGGGGTATTGTCTGGGCAACAGCATTTAATTAGACTTTTTTAATATTGTGAAATAAATCTTGATAGCTTTCACTCACAAATATTTCCGTATGGGGTTTAGAGAGACAGAGTAAGTCGCCTTCCTGTGAAATTTTGATACTTCATTATAATAAGAGATGGTCAAAATGGCAACCTTTGCACCAAATGCACTTTGTTTAAAAACTATGTACCTTAATTTACGATTGTAGTAAATATATAGCATGCTTCTTAAATGTCAATATGTCAATATTTTATTCAAAACTTTTATATTGAAAAAATATAAATATATTTGCCACTTAACCCCTTCATCCCGAGCCTGTTTTCACCATCCTGACCAGGCCAAATTTTACAATTCTGACCAGTCTCAGTTTATGAGGTAATAAATTTGGAACGCTGCAATGTATCCAAGTGACTCTGAGATTTTTTTTGTGAAAAATTGTAATTTATTGCAGTATTAAAGTTTGGTTGTTTTTTTATTTGTGAAAATATTAGAATGTTGGTGCAAATTTAGAAAATTTTGCAATTTTCAAACTTTTAATTTTTATGCCATTAAATCAGATAGTGTGGTAGGTCGGCTCACTCGGCTGCACACTGAAGTAGACACAGGTACACTGTCGCTTTAAAACCTCCATTGGTTTATTAGGTATGCAGCATAACGTGATGTGAAAATAAACACAGCCCTTCGGGCAAAACAGGGAGATAAAATAAAATAGTATCTCACAGTCTCTGCAGCTGCAGGGACCCGCCCCACTCAGGGTTAGCAAAACCTCCTGGTTCAGGTTAGCACCAACACAAGAACTTTCCTGAAGTTCCTCTTTCCACACATGCTGAACCAGGTCTGCTTCTGGTGGCCAGCTATTTAAGCCCCAGATCACACCCTTGGGTGGAGATAAGGTAGACAACCTCCCTCCCACTCTATGGTTGTCTACAAAAAATCCAGCCCTTTAAACAAATTGGCTGTTAACCCCTCACAGCACTTAATGTGCTGAAGGAAAACTTTTGGGTTTTACATCACTGAAGCCATTAACCGCAACAAAACATATCTCCCTTCCAGCACCTTACAAGTGTCTTTGTAACATATTCTTCCACTCTGCCCAAAGCTGGGGGTTTTGGCACCTTCACTCGCTAAACAGAGGAGTCTGGACAGAGCATCTGTGTTACCATGCAGCTTCCTTGGCCTGTGCTCGACCTGAAAATTGAAGTGCTGGTGCACTAAACAACATCTAGTCACCTGGGTATTATTCCCCTTCCCTCATCCATCTCAGGGGTGTGATCTGAAACTAGCCTGAACTTCTAGCCAAACAGGTAATATCCCAGGGTGTCAATTACCCACTTGATGGCCAAGCACTCTTCTTCTTAAATGGCATAGTTCTCTTCACATGAGGAGAGTTTTCTACTCAGGTATAGGACTGGATATTTGTCCCCATCTATCTCCTGGGACAAGGCAGCTCATCACTCAGCTTGTTGACGTCACTCAACTTTTCGACCACCTCGTATGGCCCTTGCCACTTGGCCAGGAACTTACTTTCCACCCTGGGGGTTAACACCAGGGCTAAACTGCCTGTCTTGCCACTGATTGTCGACCCTTGCCTAGGTTTTCTTTGCAATGTCCAGAATTTCCCTAGAGTGCCTCCGTAAACCAGCTTGAATGGGGAGAACCCCATAGACGCCTGTGGAACTTCTCTAATGGAGAACAGTAGGTACTGTAACAGGCAATCCCAGTCCCTGCCATCTTTCACCACAACCTTCTTCAGCATAGACTTCAAGGTCTTGTTGAAACTTTCCATGAGGCTGTCCATGTGTGAATATGTAATATGGAGGACCTTACATAACTCTCTCATTACCTTGTACATGAACGGTGTTCCTTGGTCTGTCAGAAACTCCCTGGGCAGGTCTGTCTGGGAGAAAATATGGACTAGTTCTTGGGTTATACTCCTGGCTTAGGAGTTCCTCAATGGCACTGCCTGTAGGTACCCTGTGGCAAAGTCCATGACCACCAAGATATATTGGTGGCCTCTGGCGGACTTAACTAGAGGTCCTACAAGGTCCATGACAATACAGTCAAATGAGACCTCTATAATGGGTAACGGAACTAGGAGACTGCGGAAGTGGCATACGGGAGCAGTTAGCTGATAGGTAGGGCAGGATCGGTAGACATTAGCAATGTCTGTGACACCCAGGCCAGTATGTAGATAAGCCGCGGAGACACCATCACATGTTTCTCAACGCAAGCAATAAATGATCCAGAACACTGCTCCCATCCCTTATGGGAAATATGCAAATGCATGTAGAAAAGCCGCGGAGACACCATCACGTGTTTCTCAACGCAAGCAATAAATAGCCAGGTCTTTCACCGGGAAGGAACAACCACGGGGAGTTGGCTATTTCCCATAAGGGATGGGAGCAGTGTTCTGGATCACTGCGGTGAGAAACATGTGATGGTGTCTCTGCAGTGTTGGATGTTTTGATCTCCCCGAGGTCATTCATCCTTATGTTTATAGTCCTTTTAATAAGCACTGCTCCTAATACCCAGTTTCCTACTCCACACTGATAAGGGGCAAATACCCCGAAACAGCTGTCTGTGGATGGATACCATGTTTTGGCATAGGTGGTTTTCCTTTTTGGATGCTGCCCTTCCCGTGGTTGTTCCTTCCCGGTGAAAGACCTGGCTATTTATTGCTTGCGTTGAGAAACACATGATGGTGTCTCCGCGGCTTTTCTACATGCATTTGCATATTTCCCATAAGGGATGAGAGCAGTGTTCTGGATCACTGCATTGAGAAACACGTGATGGTGTCTCCGCGGTGTTGGATGTTTTGATCTCCCCAAGGTCATTCATTCTTATGTTTATAACCCAGGCCAGTATAACCTCTGAAGGACTTGATCTTGGGTTTTATCTATGCCTAGATGCCCCCAAGACATGAGAATGGGTCAGGTTTAGTTCCTTATGTCTATAGGGTCCTGGGACTAACAGCTGCTCTAATACTTCCCCTCGCTGTTTAGTGATGTGATAAAGCAACTCCTCATTAAATGCAGAGTAAGGGAATATGGTGTCAGCCCCCTGCTCTTGGGCAACCCCATTTATCAGTCACTTTTTCCAATGCCTATTTTAGGGTAAGATCCCACATTTGAGCAGTCCCAAAATTTCCCCCAGAAAATCCCAGTTCAGGAATCTTGGCCTCACTGGTCACCGTCTCGTCCTCATCACCAGCCAGGACACACAAGGGAAACTCATCCACCTGTGACTATGATGGGGTTTCATGGGTTGAGCTGGCTTCTGTATGAGACACTTGGTGTCCTCACCTTTCCCAAGTCCCAGAACAGGTTGAATCCTGCCCAATTATCATGGGGTATAGTAAGTCTTTGACTACCCTGACCTCATGGGACTCAGTACCATGGCTCATTTTTATTGACACTCTGGTGACGGGACAGTCCTTGGCATCCCCGTGTATACAGCGGATGCCCACGTATTTCCCTGGGATCAACTGGTGGGGGAGTGTGGCCCTTATCAGTTTCACCTAACTCCAAGAGTCCTAATACCAGCACCCCATTTATGGTCACGGAACATGCCTGCTGTCCCTCTCTGGGCTGATAGTCCACACTGCAGGCAGGTTAAGCACAGTACAAGCAGCGCCTCCCTATGCTGCAGTCCATTTCTACGAGGCCTACCAGGTCATCTGCATTCCGGTTTTCTCCCTGGGCAACCTAGGTCTGCACTGGCCTAGGGAGGGAGTGAATAAATCTGTCCATGACAACCTGCTCGACCATCTGGGCTGGAGTCGAGAACTCTGGCTGCAATCATTTCTGTACCAGATTTAGTAGGTCAAACTTCAGAGTGTTTGTTTCCAACATATTTTATAAAACCAATTTTTTAAATGACCATATCCTATTTGAAAATACTCCGAGGGGCCTATATGACAGAAATTACCCAAAAGTTATACCATTTTAAATATTGCACCCCTAAAGTGCTCAAAACGACAATCAAAGGGAAACGCATTGGTTGTATTTTGCCCCAGCTAGGCTCTGTAAGCCTCGTGACGTCACACGCTGCCGAGCACTGTCGGCCATTTTTTTCAGCCGCGCATCCAGGGACGCCACCGGCCGGGGCGCTTCTGGCTCTGCGAGTGTTTCAGCTGTTCCTGCCGCCTGGGTATTGGTATCCTGTACTGCAGCATCCACAGTTCACCATACTAATCAGGACCGCATCCCACGGCTGAGACTCAGGGAATCAGTAAGTGTTTGTCATCTTATTACATGTGACCGCTAGTAGTAGCATTGTTTACAATACCATTGGTCTAGTGACGCACCAGTCCTCTTGAGTGGTAGAGCTTATTGTTTACAGCCAGCTCAATATCAATTATTATTCTTAACGCAATACCTCTATTTTTCGATTATTATTTTGTATTAGTGACAGAGGTGGCACAGCATCTGTTTGGTATCAGCAGCTCCAGTCCCCTTGCTCTTAGCGCCAGTGTGATACTAACATTTCATAATCAAAAAGTGTATTAACCCTTCAGGTGCTTCAGGAATTAAAGCAATATGGAAGAAAAAAATGAAAATGTTAAACGTTCCCACAAAAATGTTGCTTTAGCCCCAAATTTGGCATTTTCACAAATGTAACAGGAGAAAATGGAGCAAATAGTTTGTTGTGTAATTTATCCCGACTACGCCGATATCCCATATGTGGTGGAAAACTACTGTTTGGGCGCACAGCAGGGCTCGGAAGGGATATACCATTTGACTTTTAGGGTAAGTTCACACAGGGCATTTTTGCTGTGTTTTTTTGCTGCTTTTTTATGCTAATTTTCAGCTGCTTTTTACAGCAAAGCCTATGAGGTTTCAGAAATCTCATGCACACACATTGTTTTTTTGTGTGATCAGTATTTTGTGCTTTGCTGCGTTTTTTTTGGACATAGAGCATGTCACTTCTTTCAGTGTTTTTGCTGCGCTTGTTCAGTTTTTTTTACCCATTGACTTGACAGGGTGTTGAAAAAATGCAGCAAAAATGCAGCAAAAATGTAGGTACCATTATTTGCTGCATTTTTGCTGCTGAAAAAAAGAGAAAAAATTGCACCAAATACGCAACAAATAACGCACCAAAAACACACCTAATGCACCTGTGTTTTTGACATAGCTCTTTCCTGCCAAGAAGATCGGGTTTTGCTGCAGAAAAAAAGCAGCAAATACGCCCTGTGTGAACTTACCCTTACATTGCAAAATTGGCTAGAAACGAAAGAGGAGGCCATGTTGTGTTTGCAGAGCACCTGATGTGACTAAACGGTGGAAACATCCCATGAGTGACCACCATTTTGGAAAGTAGACCCATCAAGGACTTCATTTAGTGCTGTGGTGAGCACCTTGAACCCACAGGTGCTTCACAGAATTTTATAGCCTTGAGCCGTGAAAATAAAAAAATATATTTTCACACAAAAATGTTGCTTTAGACCCACATTTTTAATTTTCACAAGGGTAAAGGTACCGTCACACTAAGCGACGCTGCAGCGATACCGACAACGATCCGGATCGCTGCAGCGTCGCTGTTTGGTCGCTGGAGAGCTGTCACACAGACCGCTCTCCAGCGACCAACGATGTCGGTAACCAGGGTAAACATCGGGTTACTAAGCGCAGGGCCGCGCTTAGTAACCCAATGTTTACACTGGTTACCATCGTTAAAGTAAAAAAAACAACCACTACATACTTACCTACCGCTGTCTGTCCCCGGCGCTCTGCTTCTCTGCACTCCTCCTGCACTGGCTGTGAGCACAGCAGCCGGAAAGCAGAGCGGTGACGTCACCGCTCTGCTTTCCGGCTGCTGTGCTCACAGCCAGAGCAGAGAAGCAGAGCGCCGGGGACAGACAGCGGTAGGTAAGTATGTAGTGGTTGTTTTTTTTACTTTAGCGATGGTAACCAGGGTAAACATCGGGTTACTAAGCGCGGCCCTGCGCTTAGTAACCCGATGTTTACCCTGGTTACCAGCGAAGACATCGCTGAATCGGCATCACACACGCTGATTCAGCGATGTCAGCGGGACGTCCAGCGACGAAACAAAGTTCTGGACTTTCTTCCCCGACCAGCGATATCACAGCAGGGGCCTGATCGCTGCTGCCTGTCACACTGGACGATATCGCTAGCCAGGACGCTGCAACGTCACGGATCGCTAGCGATATCGTCTAGTGTGACGGTACCTTAATAGAATAAAATGGACCATACAATTTGTTGTACAATTTCTCCTGAGTACACTGATGCCCCGTAAGCAGTAGAGAACTACTGTTTGGGCTCACGGCAGAGCTTTTAATTTAAGGAGCGCAAAATAGATAGCGAAACACCATGTCGCATTTGCAGAGCCCCTAATATGACTATACAGTGGAAATCCCCCACAAGTGACCCCATTTTGGAAACTACACCCTTCGAGAAACTTTTCTAAAAGTGTGATGAGCACCTTAAACTCACAGAGACTTTACAGAATTTTATAACTATGAGCCATGAAAATGAAAAAATAAGTTTTTCCTGCAAAAATATTGATTCAGCCCTATAACGTACAAGTCACGTAGACATGGGTAGTGTACGATGCCGGTTTACAGCTTACTAGTGATGCCCATGCTATTAGGTCAGACGAGCTGTTCAATTCACTATAAGTACCGACACTCGATTTACCAACACCAACATTACAAGACCTGGACGCATTCTGTTACATTTTAAAAAACTTGGGATGTTATATACTGTTTTGAGAAAAATCTGCAAGAACTGAGACCTCACAAACCACAGGAGAAGACTAACAAACTCTATTAATTAAACAGTGCAATCAACTGTCTGCTCAACACAGTCCCATGAGGCTTTAGATACTACTACTACTACTACTACTTACTACTTACTACTACTTCTTGTCTATTAGATGGCATGGATGGGGCTATGCTAATGATTTTCATTCATGGCTCACATGTTTTAGTGGATAATCAGAGTTGTGAGAGATTTCCGAAGACCCATAAAGCAATTTCTGTTTAACTAAAGAGCAAAATACAGAATAGAGAGCTGTATATTGAATGGCGGTTCGACTGACTGTTCAACTGGCAGCTATATCTCCTCACTCTTCTGCCGACCACTACTGTATTCTCTTTAAAAGAAGCAGATATCTCACTTAGAACATAAGGATCGGCTGTCAGAAAAAATAAGAAACGAATATGCCAGATCCTTATCTCCCCCAACATCATCTGTTGAAGGACAGTCAGGAGGCTCCTATAACATTTGCCTGTCAGCCAAGCTCACCAATATCATTGGGTTCAGCCTGCACTTGTCTAATGTGTATAGGTTCCTTAACACAAGTGGAAAAGCAAATACCGTAGTATATAAACAGTATGTAAACAGTTCTGAGTTGCCTTGTCTGTCTGCCACCTTTTTGCAAAAATATACATTTCTGCTTTATATTCATCCCTTGTGAGGTTACTAAATGTACGTGTTTGACTTTTTTGGGGGGTTTCTTGAAAAGAAAACTGAATCAGAAGAGAGCTTAAAGCAATCTGCATGTACGTGCACATGCAGATATTCCAAATGTATATAAATGCTTGGAGACTAAAGCAATTATTGTGCTACACAATTATCCTGCAGCTTATTTTCTGTAAATAATGTAATCCTAGCATCACAAGACCCTTTCATGACATGCAGTTAAGTATAGTTTCCATAAATTACTGTTCTTAGATTAACTACAGCAGACTTCAGTAATCTATGTATAAATGTACACACTCAACCCTTTCCCTGCCGACTCTCAGAAAGGTCTTGCAGAAGTATTACTAACATTTTCATGTGAATGCTTATTTGGCTAATTTCTAATTTAAATGACTAAAATTAAAGGGGTTGTCACTTTATATTAACAAATTTGTTGGTGCCATTATTTTGTGGCACTTAGTAATATATAAGAAGAATGCAGAGTGTACAAAGGAACTTGCCAATCAGTGATGGTGGTGGGGATGGTGGTGGGCTTGTAAGGGGGTGACAGAGGCCGTCATACAACTGAGTGGAACCGAGGTCATGGTTGCCAACAGGAAGTTGAACACAGAGTGTATTGAGTGTATAAATGTGCTAAATGTTTTAAATCTGACAAATTGGTGTTTTACAGGTGCCGTCATGGTTGGGGACAACCATATTTTAGAAGGGAGGAGTGTAAGGGGGTGACAGAGGCCGTCATATACCTCCCACTCTTTGAACAGTATTCACATTGAATGTCTGCGGTTCCATAGTGTTCATGATTGTTTATGTATTCATGTAATGTTGCTGTAATGTGTATGTACTGTACATGCGTTATGCTTAGTGTTAGGGGAAGGTATAGAGGATAGAATAACAGGGTAGACAATCTTAGGAATAGAATAGTGGGGCACATTAGAGATAGGGAATGAGAGTGTGAGAATAGGCTTAGTTAGTATAAAGAGTTTTCCAGGCTGAGAGGAGTTACAGATGGGTGTAGTACAGAACAGTGGGATATAGTGAAGGCACTTCCTTGTTAGAGAGGAGTAGTGATGCAGCAGTGAAAGAAGGCAGACAGATAGCCATGGGGGTGAAGTTGCTGAGGCAAGAAGGGACCCCAGGCTGAGTGGCATGCAGGCAGTCACTGTCTCAAACGGTATCCATTCCAAGAATGATCCGGGGACTACAGCTGGAATTAGATGGAGCTGAGATGGTGAGCCTTTTCCTTTTGAAACCCGACAATGGGAATGGGAGGAAACTGGTGGACTTAAGGCATTGACGTCACAGAAGGGACATGGATTGTCCAGCGAGGCAGATATTGCCAGGACGGAACAGGGATTGTCCAGTGAGGCAGAGATTGTCAGGACAGGACAGGGATTGTCCAGCAAGGCAGCGATTGCCAGGACGAGACAGGGTTTGTCCAGCAAGGTGGAGATTGCCAGGAAGAGCAGAGATTGCCAGGAAGACAGGGAAAACCCCAGGAATGTCACTGTGTATGCACTGTGCCACATCTGTAATGAAAACCCTGTTGATAAGTAAAGTTGAAGTCTTAAGAATGGAGATAGAGTCTGGAGTTGTTTGTGAGACCCATGGGTCTGGAGCTGGAATCACAGAATCAGAGGGGACTCTGGCAATTACTGTGAGTGTTCTGCTGCACTTGTTGTACATACAAGCTCATGAATATGGAGGACTATATGGCACCAGGCTCACTAGTCCTCTAGATAATCTCCTTCTGATAAAACAGTGATTTTATCAAAACTACAGCAAGCAGCGGAGTAAGTGACACATCACTGGAATCATGTCTCTCTCTCTGTCTTATGTTGCTCCCAGTTCACATGGCATTAAAAACTGGTGACAGGTTTCCTTTAAATTGATTCTCCCCAAGAACAATAGGCAAAGTATGGCCTCTAGCTACATGAATTTTGCAGTCATACTATTACAGGAGAAGCAGAAAAATTCTCATTGGCATGTAATGTAAAAATCTTGAAATATATTTTTACATAAACTTTGATATTGATGGCATATCCTTTTCTTTATTGTAATTTCATTTGGCACCTGACACCTGGCATACCCATTGATCAGCGGTTACCAGGTCCCATGGCTGCAGGAAATAACCAGTATATGGAGCCAGAATATCATAAATATGTACACTGTTCTTGGTAACTGCAGCTGGGTCCCCATTCACTTCAATGGAAGCTGAACTGTAGTGCAAAAAGAATGACCACTACACAGTGCATTGATGGGGAAAGTGGAGGAACCTTTCTTTTTGAGACCAATATAAAAATGTCACCTGTGTTTTATATATGAATGTATTAGAGTAGAGGTTTAGCGACACTGAGCATATTCAAAGTAAATGTGGAACTGAAACAATTTGTATAGATAACAGTGCAGACCTTGAATCAAGCCATTGTTTGCATGAGAATGGATACAGGTCACTTTGGCTTTGCATGTCAGGCAAGCGCTAATTATCCAAAACATTAATATTCATAATTGTGATTAGGGTTTCCGGACAAGTTGGTGGTGCCAAGGACATTCTCCTTGTAGTGCCAGGGGCTTGTCAGAGGCCACTGAACCTTGACCGCTGCTAAAGTTTTGAACTGGTAAGTAAATTAATTCAATAGAAAATGAAAGCAGTGAAAAATGGTACAATAAAAGCATTGACGCCATGACTCACATACAAGTTTATTATTAGCTGAATTTGCGCATGTGATCTTAATATAATACACTGTAATCTTACAGATCCGCTCAATATACACTGTAAATCTGTATTTTTTATCATTGTATTTCTGGATTGATAAAGTCCTATTATGGCTGAAACATTACATCGTCTACCTCATATTTGTACTATCTGTATGTGATTTTAACGATGGAATAAAAGTTACTTTTATCTATATGAATAATCTCTAGTGCCTCTGATTCTTTGGATCTTCTATAGTTTTATGGACCTAGTAAGACATCACACCAAGTTAGCACGGTGCCATCCATGGCACAGGAGAACTACTCACTGGATCAATATACACCATAAGCCCCCCTGATGAAGACAGATGCCGAAACGCGCGTCGGGGTGCACATATCCAGGGACACTGTACTCACACTGACACCCAGGTAATGTAAATGCTATTCCCAACATATTGATTGTAGTGTTTTTATGCGGTTTCCCCACACCATTTGATGAGAATTAGACTGAAACACCGCATATGCTCTGGCAAAAATTAAGAGACCACTGCAAAATGTTGAGTTTGTCTGATTTTTCTCTTTATAAGTATATTTTGTAGTAAAATGTAAATTGTTCTTTTATTCTATAAACGTCTGACAGCATGTCTCTGAATTTCCAAGCAATACATTTTTGATTTTTTTTCTGAGAAAGAAAAATGGTCAAAATTAAAAAAAAAACAGTGCTTTTAGACCTCAAATAATGCAAAGAAAACAAGTTCATAATCATTTATAAACAACAATACTAATGTTTTAACTCAGGAAGAGTTCAGAAATCAATATTTTGTGGAATAACCATGATTTTTAATCACAGCTTTCATGTGTCTTGGCATGCTTTCCACCAGTCTTTCTCACTGCTTCTGGGGCAAACATGTAAGCAGTTCTTCTTGTTTTCACGGCTTGTGACTATCCATCATCCTCTTGATTACATTCCAGAGGTTTTCAATGGGGTTCAGGTCTGGAGATTGGGCTGCCCATGACAGGGTTTTGATGTGGTGGTCTCTTAATGTTTGCCAGAGCTGTATATACACATTAAGATCTTATTACCTATTACCTGTTATATGCACAAGCACTTTACCTTACTTTTACATCTACTTACCTGTGTTTTAATCTGCAAACCTTGCAAAATCACTTGGCTTAAATCATCAATCCAGGCATTTAAACCAACTTAGTATTATACACATATGCACTTTATGCTTATATTTTGCATTATATTGTTTTAAATATATTCTTACATTTGCATTTTTATCAACTCTATGCATATTTATTTATATTATACTATGTAATTGTCCCTGGTTATCACGTCTGCTTTCCACCTGGTCATTCATTCCCACTAGAGATGAGCGAGTGTGCTCGTTACTCGAGATTTCCGAGCATGCTCAGGTGTTCTCCGAGTATTTTGGGCGTGCTCAGAGATTTCATTTGTGTTGCCGCAGCTGCATGATTTGCGGCTGCTAGAGAGCCTGAATACATATGGGGGTTGCCTGTTTATTAGGAAATCCCCACATGTATTCAGGCTGTCTAGCAGCCGCACATCATGCAGCTGCGGCAACACAAACTAAATCTCTGAGCATGCCCAAAATACTCGGAGAACACCCGAGCATGCTCGGAAATCTCGAGTAACGAGCACTCTCGCTCATCACTAATTCCCACCCCTTCCAAATTTTTATTTTTTTATTTTCATGTTACTAATAAAGTTATACTATAGACTTTTGCATTCGGTGTGTGTCCTCTGTATATAACTATAGGCACATATAAACTGGATGTAATCAGCAGCAATATTGCTCATTTCTAAACACCAATATGATGAAGCAGGTAATAACCTGAACATAGAGAATACATCGCCATTTAAACTATAATTTAGATTTCTGGTTATCAGTTCTATTGAATTTCTCTTGTTTTAACTAGAATAAAAACTTTGCTTATGAAGCATGATTTTTTGAGGGAACATAAAGGGGTTCTGTTTTTTGGACAATCACTGTTAAGAAAAGGTCTCCTGATGATAAGCTGACCTTAGGGTGTATTTCTGCTGGGACTAATGTATCAATCTATGGCAGAACCTGGCAATACACTTAAGATAGCCAAATTCTTAAGCTACCTCTAAGTGTAGTGAACCTACTCCCAAGACTCAGTGATGGAACATCTCACTGATACCTCTGACAATGGCTTATTGAGAACAAGGGACTTAAAAATGACAGGTGCACCAGGCTAAGAAAGGGCTTCTACTTGTTCTTAATTCTGGATCATAGATATTGACCAGAACAGAGCCTTCCTTAGTAACCTAGAAACTGCGAATATGAAAATTATACAAAGGCTTTTTAAACCAGACAATATGTTTAAGCATATAGCATGTATCAATCTCTTGCATCACCAATCTATTGTTCTTCTGCATCTGTAGTAAAGCAGGAAACCTAGTAGAAAAATATTGTTACAGTAAATGCATATAAATATAACGTGCAATGCCATTTTTTGATGTAGTATAAACATACAGTGGGGCACAAAAGTATTTAGTCAGTCAGCAATAGTGCAAGTTCCACCACTTAAAAAGATGAGAGGCGTCTGTAATTTACATCGTAGGTAGACCTCAACTATGGGAGACAAACTGAGAAAAAAAAATCCAGAAAATCACATTGTCTGTTTTTTTAACATTTTATTTGCATATTATGGTGGAAAATAAGTATTTGGTCAGAAACAAAATTTCATCTCAATACTTTGTAATATATCCTTTGTTGGCAATGACAGAGGTCAAACGTTTTCTGTAAGTCTTCACAAGGTTGCCACACACTGTTGTTGGTATGTTGGCCCATTCCTCCATGCAGATCTCCTCTAGAGCAGTGATGTTTTTGGCTTTTCGCTTGGCAACACGGACTTTCAACTCCCTCCAAAGGTTTTCTATAGGGTTGAGATCTGGAGACTGGCTAGGCCACTCCAGGACCTTGAAATGCTTCTTACGAAGCCACTCCTTCGTTGCCCTGGCGGTGTGCTTTGGATCATTGTCATGTTGAAAGACCCAGCCACGTTTCATCTTCAATGCCCTTGCTGATGGAAGGAGGTTTGCACTCAAAATCTCACGATACATGGCCCCATTCATTCTTTCATGTACCCGGATCAGTCGTCCTGGCCCCTTTGCAGAGAAACAGCCCCAAAGCATGATGTTTCCACCACCATGCTTTACAGTAGGTATGGTGTTTGATGGATGCAACTCAGTATTCTTTTTCCTCCAAACACGACAAGTTGTGTTTCTACCAAACAGTTCCAGTTTGGTTTCATCAGACCATAGGACATTCTCCCAAAACTCCTCTGGATCATCCAAATGCTCTCTAGCAAACTTCAGACGGGCCCGGACATGTACTGGCTTAAGCAGTGGAACACGTCTGGCACTGCAGGATCTGAGTCCATGGTGGCGTAGTGTGTTACTTATGGTAGGCCT
The DNA here is from genome assembly GCF_032444005.1 of Ranitomeya imitator. Lineage (NCBI taxonomy): Eukaryota > Metazoa > Chordata > Amphibia > Anura > Dendrobatidae > Ranitomeya > Ranitomeya imitator. The sequence goes on from NC_091282.1 coordinate 986,041,250, forward strand.
TGTTACATTGGTCCCAGCTCTCTGCAGTTCATTCACTAGGTCCCCCCGCGTGGTTCTGGGATTTTTGCTCACCGTTCTTGTGATCATTCTGAACCCATGGGGTGGGATTTTGCGTGGAGCCCCAGATTGAGGGAGATTATCAGTGGTCTTGTATGTCTTCCATTTTCTAATTATTGCTCCCACTGTTGATTTCTTCACTCCAAGCTGGTTGGCTATTGCAGATTCAGTCTTCCCAGCCTGGTGCAGGGCTACAATTTTGTTTCTGGTGTCCTTTGACAGCTCTTTGGTCTTCACCATAGTGGAGTTTGGAGTCAGACTGTTTGAGGGTGTGCACAGGTGTCTTTTTATACTGATAACAAGTTTAAACAGGTGCCATTACTACAGGTAATGAGTGGAGGAAAGAGGAGACTCTTTAAGAAGAAGTTACAGGTCTGTGAGAGCCAGAAATCTTGATTGTTTGTTTCTGACCAAATACTTATTTTCCACCATAATATGCAAAAAAAATGATAAAAAAACAGACAATGTGATTTTCTGGATTTTTTTTTCTCAGTTTGTCTCCCATAGTTGAGGTCTACCTATGATGTAAATTACAGACGCCTCTCATCTTTTTAAGTGGTGGAACTTGCACTATTGCTCACTGACTAAATACTTTTTTGCCCCACTGTAAGGATGAATGACCTCGGGGAGATCAAAACATCCAACACCGCGGAGACACCATCACGTGTTTCTCAATGCAGTGATCCAGAACACTGCCCCCATCCCTTATGGGAAATATGCAAATGCATGTAGAAAAGCCGCGGAGACACCATCACGTGTTTCTCAACGCAAGCAATAAATAGCCAGGTCTTTCACCGGGAAGGAACAACCACGGGAAGGGCAGCATCCAAAAAGGAAAGCCACCTATGCCAAAACATGGTATCCGTCCACAGACAGCTGTTTCGGGGTATTTGCCCCTCATCAGTGTGGAGTAGGAAACTGGCTATTAGGACTGCCCCCATCCCTTATGGGAAATATGCAAATGCATGTAGAAAAGCCGCGGAGACACCATCACGTGTTTCTCAAGCAAGCAATAAATAGCCAGGTCTTTCACCGGGAAGGAACAACCACGGGAAGGGCAGCATCCAAAAAGGAAAACCACCTATTCCAAAACATGGTATCCGTCCACAGACAGCTGTTTCGGGGTATTTGCCCCTCATCAGTGTGCATTCTTTGATGTAGAACATATTTCTATTTTGTGTTAGATTTATTGGGGTGTAATGGATTAAAATATAGGAAACAGCACCGCTCTTCTCTATAGGCTGGTTATGGTACAGTAATTGATCAAAATATCATTTACACACCAAAACAATAGCATTAAAAAGTAAAGCTTACTACACAAAAAAACTAGTCCTCACACAGCTCCATAGACAGAAAAATAAAAGCGTTATGGGTCTGAGAAAATGCAACACAGTACAATTATTTATTTACAAAGGTCAGAATTCTTTTTACCACTATGGTATGGCGGGAATCATTCTAACCTGGGAAATAATGCTGTCAGATGACTTTTACCACAAAATGAGCATAGTAAAAAAAAACTCAGAACACAATGACAAAATGTGTTTTTTCACCCCATTTGGAGAGTTTATGTAAAGATTTCTACTGCATTAAAACGTTAAAGGAATGACACAATGTATTACTACAACTTGGTCTTCAAAAAACAAGCCATCATATGATTACAGAGGCTCAAAAATAATAGTTATGCATCTAGGAAGAATGGGAGAAAAAAAAACCAAATAAAATATGCCTGGTCAGTAAAGGGTTAATCAGTGTATGTTTTGTATGCAAACACTCTAGTCCCTTGTCTTCTAGCCTTCTGGCCAACTTATGGTGCTCTGCTAAACAAGCCTAGAAAAGAGGCGTTTGGCTTCTGTTATTCTATTGGCTGGCTACACATGAAAAAGTTTTTTTTTCCCCTAAAAATCAAATGGGACACTTTAGAATGCCTGGAAAAAATGTGCATGAGAAAATTTCTGCTGTCACATGCAATCTATTATTGTCCTATACATAAATTCTTCTAAAATATATACCGTAATGAGCCTGAAATATATTATTAAGAAGACTTCCAAAAATATAAAAAAAGAATATACTTCAAAATATCAGTGTCTTCGTTTCATCCAATGTGATGGCTGTCACATGCCTTTATACAGATTCTGAATTCCAAAGGTGGCAACTATTAAAGTCAGTGATTACCATGGCCATAAAGGCTGTCATCCAGCTCTCAAAAGATCATGAATAGTCTATAAATTTGCATTGTTATGCAGAGTCACATTCTCCCCCTACACCTCTCGCTGTGCCTCTGTAAGTGTCACAGTGGTTCTGATTATCATCAGAATCTTCCATGGCCTCAGTCTATGGGGGCCCCTGGAATATCATATTTCATATTTCTTCCTGAGCTCTATAAGAGCTCTGTGGGTACCCGGGCCTTGGACATTATTCATCATTCCAATAAATGTTAGCAAATTCCTTAATTGCATTCTTTTCTATTGAAATCATAGACTCTGTTTCAGGCCGACTTAGTGAAATCATCATTTGTTTTAATAGCAGTTGACTATAATTTCCTATACCATGATGCAATTCAGTGGCTTACTGCTAGCAGAAGAAAGAAGCAACATTTCTACAGTCTTAGATAGTTGACCCTCGGTGAGGAACAACCCCCCCACCCACCCATGTTCCATGGCTTAGCTACCAAGCAACCTAGATATACTTGTGAAACGTTACCATCTCCTTTTCATCATAGTCAGAGCTTAAGACTGGCATTTACGGCAGAGAAATTGCTGCCATTATGTGAACTAACTTCCTCTAGAAGTAACATATTAACCTTAGTTATATTACTTTGTGATTGCAATTACTAAATGCCACAGGCATGGAAAGCCTTCAGCTTCTGAAAAGAATAATGCATGCACGATAATTGCTGCAATTTTGCGCCTTGCCAAAAGTGATTGTATATCCAGTTTAGTGTTCCTCAAGAGTTCACACCCAGAGACAAAATAGCTTTCTCTATAAATAATCAATATCAGTGTTACAGTAGGGAAAAAAAAGTATTTAGTCAGTCACCAATTGTGCAAATTCTCCCACTTAAAAAGATGAGAGAGGCCTGTAATTGATATCATAGGTAGACCACAACTATGAGAGTCAAAATGAGAAAAGAAATCCAGAAAATCACCTTGTCTGATTTGGCAAGATTTATTTTGCAAATTATGGTGGAAAATAAGTATTTGGTCATTAACAAAAGTTCATCTAAAAATTTTTTTGTTGCATATCCTTTTTTGGCAATGACAGAGGTTAAACGTTTTCTGTAAAGGTACCTTCACACTAAGCGACGCTGCAGCGATACCGACAACGATGTCGATCGCTGCAGCGTCGCTGTTTGGTCGCTGGAAAGCTGTCACACAGACAGCTCTCCAGCGACCAACGATGCCGGTAACCAGGGTAAACATCGGGTTACTAAGCGCAGGGCCGCGCTTAGTAACCCGATGTTTACCCTGGTTACCATCGTAAAAGTAAAAAAAAAAAAAACACTACATACTTACCTTCCGCTGTCTGTCCCCCGGCGCTGTGCTTTCCTCTGCACTGTGTGAGCACAGCGCCGGAAAGCAGAGCGGTGACGTCACCGCTGTGCTTTCCGGCTGACCGGCGCTCACAGCCAGTGCAGGAAGCAGAGCGCTGGGGACAGACAGCTGAAGGTAAGTATGTAGTGTTTGTTTTTTTTACTTTTACGCTGGTAACCAGGGTAAACATCGGGTTACTAAGCGTGGCCCTGTGCTTAGTAACCCGATGTTTACCCTGGTTACCAGTGAAGACATCGCTGAATCGGTGTCACACACGCCGATCCAGCGATGTCAGCGGGAGATCCAGCGACGAAAGAAAGTTCTGGCCTTCTAGCTCTGACCAACGACATCACAGCAGGATTCTGATCGCTGCTGCGTGTCAAACACAATGATATCGCTAGCCAGGACGCTGCAACGTCACGGATCGCTAGCGATATTGTTGTGAAGTTGTTTAGTGTGAAGGTACCTTAAGTCTTCACAAGGTTGTCACACACTGTTGGTATGGTAAATACTTTTTTTCCCCACTGTAGATTAGATAACAACCACAATTAGATGCATTCATCTCTTCTCAAGCTTATATTTATTTTTTTTCTTGCAGCTCAATAACCAATAAATGAGGTTGTCATTCGGATCACATAAAAAGTAAATCAAAGCAATTATACAAATTAATAATCCAAAGAAGTCCAAATATGTAAAATTGTTAATAAAAAACCTTTAACGGTAGTACCCTCTACAGGGAGTAAAAAGCATAATAAATCTTATTCTACTCCAATCTAACATTTATTAGCAGCTCTGTGCATAACATTTATTCCTTTGTTATTGAATTTCCTCTTGATCTGAACAAATAGAGGCACAAAGTGGGGCTAGGGAAACCATCAGTGCTATTCATAAGCATGTTTATGTTTAGGGAAAAATCTAGGTGCCTATAGAAACACCCCGCTATATTTTTTTTTGGTTAGTGCCAATGTCTCAAAACATGTCAAAAAGCAATTTGCCTAATGTTATTGCATATACAGTAATTGTGGCCAACATTATTGGCACCCCAAACTTACAAAAATTTCCTCGTGACTATCTCCAACACATATGCCCCCAAAATAAATGTTATCCTACAAAAAACTAAAAAGAAGTGCTTTTATGTAATGCACAAATTTATTCACTATAAAGGAAGGAAAAAAATTGTAGTAGAATGATTAAGAAGCTGCAATGGGTTTGAAATGCCTAGGATATGTATCTTTTTTGTATTATTTTCTCTTTATTCACCCATATGATTTTAATTAAAGATGAAATAAACCTTATTTTTAATAAAAAAATTTACATTTCCATTGGAGCTGTATCTAGTACTATTTTTTTCCTTTGCTTGTTACCGTGGGACTCGGCCACCACATGACCACCAACTTGTTGGAACGGTGAGCTGATTTTTCTCTCTGTTTTTGTTATGCACTTTTTATAGCACTATCAATGTAGGCAAATACTGGCAAACCACAATGAAAAAAAGGCTGCACCAAATCTATAATGGTGTTTTTCAACCCTTCAAAACATTCTATATTTCAGCATAAATGTGACATAAAACTTCCACGCAGATCAGATTTATCATATACACTATATCTTTTTTTTAACCAAATCTCAGTTCTCCTGTTCCAAGTTGGACTCCTGATAACATTAGTCATGTATAATTGTATTGAATCGGATATGGTTTTCCAATATTGCCTTACTTTATTGATATTGTCTTTGTGTTTATTTTACATTAATTTGTGATTATCAAATGTCAATCCACACAGATTTGTTAGCTAAATTATTGGGAGTGTGTTCATTTACTTACTGTTGTGCCTAGTATGGAAATATTACAATTGCACATTTTTGTTGTACTTCACCATACATGTATCATTTGATGAATTTACACCGCGTCTGGTTACTAACTGGCGAGTACTGTAAGGCTATGTACACACATTGCGGATTTTGTTGCAGATCCGCAGCGTTTTTGGACTCATGGAATTGCACCAAATCCGCAGTGTAGTGCACAAGCAATGTTAATCTATGTGAATCCAGAATTGGTGTGCACATGCTGCGGAAAAATCAGCTCGGATTCGCAGTGTTTTATTTTCTGCAACATGTTAATTCTTTTTGCAGATCTGCAGTGTTTCTGCATCCATTGACTTCCATTGAGTCAGTCAAATCGGCAGTAAAACCGCAGGTGTAAAAAGATTTGTGGATTTGCTGCGGATGTGTGTGCGAAAAACGCTGCAAAAAGGAAGGAGGAAAAGCGTGTGGGTGGAGACTATGTATATGGGCGTAGACTTTGTTTGTGCGGAGAAGATGTATCTGTCTGTGTGAGGGTGTCTGTGGGTATCTGCGTGTGTGTGCGTGTGTCTGCGGGGGTCTGCGGTGTGTGCACGGCTGTGTGTGTGCGGGTGTCTGTGGGGTCTGCGGGTGTGTGCGTGGCTGTGTGTGTATGAGTGGGTTTGTTTGTAGGCAGGTTTCGTCCGATGCGACTACTAGTCCCATCCGGGTATGTCTGCTGTCACATAGATCAGTGACAGCATTAGCCGATGATCAGATAGTAGTCCCATCATCCGGCTACTGTGTTGAATATTAGAAAAAAAAACATTTACATATGCACATACAGTACATACATATACACATACAGTACATATACAGTACAAACCAAACGTTTGGACACACCTTCTCATTTAAAGATTTTTCTGTATTTTCATGACTATGAAAATTGTACATTCACACTGAAGGCATCAAAACTATGAATTAACACATGTGGAATTATATACTTAACAAAAAAGTGTGAAACAACTGAAAATATGTCTTATATTCTAGGTTCTTCAAAGTAGCCGCCTTTTGCTTTGATGACTGCTTTGCACACTCTTGGCACTCTCTTGATGAGCTTCAAGAGGTAGTCACCGGGAATGGTCTTCCAACAATCTTGAAGGAGTTCCCAGAGATGCTTAGCACTTGTTGGTCCTTTTGCCTTCACTCTGCGGTCCAGCTCACCCCAAACCATCTCGATTGGGTTCAGGTCTGGTGACTGTGGAGGCCAGGTCATCAGGCGTAGCACCCCATCACTCTCCTTCTTGGTCAAATAGCCCTTACACAGCCTGGACGTGTATTTGGGGTCACTGTCCTGTTGAAAAATAAATGATGGTTCAACTAAACGCAAACCGGATGGAATAGCATGTCGCTGCAAGATGCTGTGGAAGCCATGCTGGTTCAGTATGCCTTCAATTTTGAATAAATCCCCAACAGTGTCACAAGCAAAGCACCCCCACACCATCACACCTCCTCCTCCATGCTTCACAGTGGGAACCAGACATGTATAGTCCTTCCGTTCACCTTTTCTGCATCACACAAAGACACGGTGGTTGGAACCAAAGATCTCAAATTTGGACTCATCAGACCAAAGCACAGATTTCCACTGGTCTGAAGTCCATTCCTTGTGTTCTTTAGCCCAAACAAGTCTCTTCTGCTTGTTGCCTGTCCTTAGCAGTGGTTTCCCAGCAGCTATTTTACCATGAAGGCCTGCTGCACAAAGTCTCCTCTTAACAGTTGTTGTAGAGATGTGTCTGCTGTTAGAACTCTGTGTGGCATTGACCTGGTCTCTAATCTGAGCTGCTGTTAACCTGCGATTTCTGAGGCTGGTGACTCAGATAAACTTATCCTCAGAAGCAGAGGTGACTCTTGGTCTTCCTTTCCTGGGGCGGTCCTGATGTGAGCCAGTTTCTTTGTAGCGCTTAATGGTTTTTGCCACTGCACTTGGGGACACTTTCAAAGTTTTACCAATTTTTCAGACTGACTGACCTTTATTTCTTAAAGTAATGATGGCCATTCGTTTTTCTTTACTTAGCTGCTTTTTTCTTGCCATAATACAAATTCTAACAAATTCTAACAGTCTATTCAGTAGGACTATCAGCTGTGTATCCACCAGACTTCTGCACAACACAACTGATGGTCCCAACCCCATTTATAAGGCAGAAATCCCACTTACCGTATATACTCGAGTTAAAGCCAAGATTTTCAGCCCACTTTTTTGGGCTGAAAGTCCCCCTCTCGGCTTATACTTGAGTCATACCCAGGGGTCTGCAGGTGAGGGGGAGCGGGGACTGTCTAATTATACTCACATACTCCTGGCGCGGTCCCTGCACGTCTTTTCCCCTGCACCGACAGCTTCTTCCTGTACTGAGCGGTCACATGGTACCGCTCATTACAGTAATGAATATGCAGCTCCACCTCCCATGTGGAGCCGCATATTCATTACTGTAATGAGCGGTAACGGTGACCGCTCAGTACAGGAAGAAGCTGCAGTGCCAGGGAAGCAGGGACAGCACCGCGCCAGGAGCAGGTGAGTATAACGGGGAGGGGAGCGCTGCACGATATTCACCTGCTCCTCGTTCGGCACCGCTCCGTCTTCAGCGTCTTCTGCAATGACGCTCAGGTCAGAGGGCGCGGTGACGTGGTTAGTGCGCACCCTCTGCCTGAACGTCAGTGCAGAAGACGCTGAAGATGGAGCGGCACCGGAACGAGGTCAGGTGAATATTGAAGTGCCGGGGGCCTGAGCGACGGAGAGGTGAGTATGTGATTTTTTTTTTATCGCAGCAAGAGCAAATGGGGCAAGTGTCTGTATGGAGCATTTTACGGGGCCATAACGTTTGTGCAGCACTATACAGGGCAAGTGTCTGTATGGGGCCATAATCAACGTTTGTGCAGGATTATATGGGGCAAGTGTCTGTATGGAGCATCTTATGGGGCCATAATGTTTGTGCAGCACTATATGGGGCAAGTGTCTGTATGGGGCCATAATCAATGTTTGTGCAGCACTATATGGGGCAAGTGTCTTTATTGAGCATCTTATGGGGCCATAACGTTTGTTCAGCACTATATGGGGCAAGTGTCTGTATGGGGCCATAATCAACGTTTGTGCAGCACTATATGGGGCAAGTGTCTGTATTGAGCATCTTATGGGGCCATAACGTTTGTGCAGCACTATATGGGGCAAGTGTCTGTATGGGGCCATAATCAACGTTTGGGCAGCACTATATGGGGCAAGTGTCTGTATGGGGCCATAATCAATGTTTGTGCAGCACTATATGGGGCAAGTGTCTTATGGAGCATCTTATGGGGCCATAATCAACGTTTGTGCAGCACTATATGGGGCAAGTGTCTGTATGGAGCATCTTATGGGCCATAATCAACGTTTGTGCAGTACTATATGGGGCAAGTGTCTGTATGGAGCATCTTATGAGGCCATAATTAACGTTTGTGCAGCATTATATGGGGCAAATGTCTGTATGGAGTATCTTATGGGGCTATAACGTTTGTGCAGCACTATATGGGGCAAATATCTTTATGGAGCATCTTATGGGGCCATAATTAACGTTTATGGAGCATTAAATGGGGCAAGTGTCTGTATGGAGCATCTTATGGGGCCATAATAAAGGTTTGTGCAGCACTACATGGGGCAAATATCTTTATGGAGCATCTTATGGGGCCATAATCAACATTTGCACAGCATTATATTGGGCAAATGTGTCTATGGAGCATCTTATGGGGCCATTACTAACCTTTATGCAGGATTATATGCGGAATATTTTAATATGGAGCATCTTATGGGGCCATCGTAAACTTTATGGAGCATTATATGGGGCTCCTGATTCAATATGGATATTCAAAAACACTTAGCCTACTGATGTCTCAATTAATTTTACTTTTATTAGTATCTATTTTTACTTTTGACATTTACCGGTAGCTGCTGCATTTCCCATCCTAGGCTTATACTCGAGTCATTAAGTTTTCCCAGTTTTTTGTGGCAAAATTAGGGGGTCAGCTTATAATCAGCTCGACTTATACTCGAGTATATATGGTATTAAACCTGACAGGGCACACCTGTGAAGTGAAAACCATTCCCGATGACTACCTCTTGAAGCTCATCAAGAGAATGCCAAGAGTGTGCAAAGCAGTCATCAAAGCAAAAGGTGGCTACTTTGAAGAACCTAGAATATAAGATATATTTTCAGTTGTTTCACGCTTTTTTGTTAAGTATATAATTCCACATGTGTTAATTCATAGTTTTGATGCCTTCAGTTTGAATGTGCAATTTTCATAGTCATGAAAATACAGAAAAATCTTTAAATGAGGTGAGTCCAAACTTTTGGTTTGTTCTGTATATACACATACAGTACATACTTACCAAACTGCTAATTCCCTCGATCGCCTGCAAAAAAAATAAAATAATAAACCAACCCAATACTCCCTGTTCCAATGTAATCCATTTAATAAAGAGAGTCTCATGACGATCTCCCATGTAGAGCTGTGACATCAGGAGATGTGACCGCTCTACAGGGGTTCCAATGATACAGTGACACGAGGTATCCTTCCGCAATTGTATCATTCTGCCACATAGAGGTCACTGGAGATCATCCTGTCACTTGCGGAACCATTGCGTGAGAAAATTCTCAAACAGCTGTAGTGCCGTAAAGTGAGGGAATGAACTCCGATGAACTACACTGCAGGAGTATTATCTCCTGTCAGTGTATCATCGGAGGCCCCTGTAGAGCAGTCACATCTCCCAATTTGACAGCTCTACACAGGAGATCGTCATGGGACAGTCGTTATTAAATGGATTACATCAGAACAAGGAATATTTGTGTTGGTTTATTATTATTTTTTTTTTTGCAGGAGAACGAGGGCGTTGCAAGAATTAGGCGTATAATAAAATGGGAAACTGTGTGGTGTTTTAATTCACTAAAATACTTTATTCTGGCTGTGTCTTTATTTAACATGTAACAACTATAAGATTAGCAATGGATAGGTGTCTTATTGGCACCTCTCCATTACTAAGCCGTGGGTTTGATTTCACCTTACAATACAAAGGTGACATCAAACCCACAACTACTACCTCACTTTCCACCGCTACAGGGCAAGTGGGAAGAGAAAGGTTAAGTGCTGGAATTGGTGCATCTTAGAGATGCGCCATTTCTGTGGCAGCTGAGAGCTGGTGTTTGTAGTCGGGGGGGAGGCAATATCCATGGCCCCTTCCTAGATATTGATATCAGCCTGCAGCTGTCTGCATAGCCTTTTCTGGACCCCACATTATTTTTTGGTCGGGCTTCCCTATTTTAATAGCCAGTAAAGGCTAAGTATACAGCTATAAGATTATATTAGTAGCGTGGGATGCTCCATGGGTATTGCTCCCTTCCTAGGCTATAACCATCGGCCCCCAGTCACTGGCTTTCCCTCTCTGGTTTTGAAAATTGTGTGGGAGCCCACGCCATTTATTTTCTATTTTTTAAAAATTAAAGAGATATTGCGTTTAACCTTCATCCGGTCTGACTAGGTACAATTGTAACTATTCCGTTTTTTAAAATTGCAATAACTTTTTTTTCGAAAAGCCGTAGAGGGCTGAAATTTCGTAACATCTCTACAGTTTTGGTCCAGAATATATTGGCCAAATATCACAGTGGAGGTATATATGAAGGTACAATTGCATAGAATGTAAGTCCGCAAGGACAGGGTCCTCTCCCCTCTGTACCAGTCTGTCACTGTAAATTTGTTTACTGTAAATGATATCTATAACTCTATATGTAACCCCTTTCTCATGTACAGCACCATGGAATTAATGGCGCTATATAAATAATAATAATAATAATTGTACCTCTGCAGCCTGTTAACATAAAATCATGCAGCCTGACGAAGGTTAAGGCCGGGGTCACACTTGCGAGAAACTCGCACAAGTCTCGCACCTCAATACCCAGCACTGCCGCCGGCACTCGGAACCGGAGTGTGCGGCTGCATGTATTTCTATGCAGATGAATGCTCCAGTCCGAGTGCCTTTAGCAGTGCCGGGTTTTGAGGTGTGAGATTCGTGCGAGTTTCTCGCAAGTGTGACCCCAGCCTAACGCAGATTTTGTGTGTGTCTTTATTTAACTCTTTATGTACCATTTTATTACGTTTATTACTAAATATCAGGCTTGGTATTATCTATCTATCTATCTATAGATATATCTATCTATCTATCTAGAGAGAAAAAAAAAACAACCAGCACTCCTAATGTGAACACGTGCACGCTGCGAACTGCATCATATAGATTAAAAAGGACACAGCAGCACATGTGCATGAATCTAGGCCATGTGAAAACACAGACATATATTCAATATAGATTACTTCTCAAAATATTTTTTCACAAATTAAAAAAAATTTTTTTTTTCATAAAACTTAAAGTAATACATGAAATGAAGGTTCTTAGCGCATAAATTGGCCAATTCATGTGTGCCCATCAACCACGGGAAGTTGATCTCCCTCTGATGGGTCCTACTCTACCGTACATGCCACTTTTGGGCCACCAGCCTACAACTATGGACAAAATATGTCACTCTAAGGCTATGCCTACAATTTATGGGCAGGTAGAGCTGATTATGGCCACCTGCAAGGTCAATGAAAGGAGTGCAAGATCAGCCTGGAGGCAGCCAGCATCCAGTGACTAAATAGAGAGAAAAAAAAACAACCAGCACTCCTAATGTGAACACAATCACGCTGCAAACTGCATCATATAGATAAAAAAGAGCGCAGCAGCACATGTGCATGAATCTAGGCCATGTGAAAACACAGACAAATATTCAATATAGATTATACTTCTCAAAAATATTTTTTCACAAATTTTTTCCCCCAAAATTTTTTTTCACAAAACTTACAGTAATAGATGAAATGAAGGTTCTTAGCGCATAAATTGGGCAATTCATGTGTGCCCATCAACCACGGCAACCAGCTCTACCTGCCCATAAATTGTAGGATTAACCCTAGAGTGGCATGTTTTGTCCATAGTTGTAGGCTGGTGGCCCAAAAGTGGCATGTACGGTAGAGTAGGACCCATCAGAGGGAGGTCTCCTTGCCGTGGTTGATGGGCACACATGAATTGGCCAATTTATGCGCTAAGAACCTTCATTTCATCTATTACTGTAAGTTTTATGAAAAAAGATTTTTTTGAAAAAATTTGTGAAAAATATTTTTGAGAAGTATAATCTACTGTATATTGAATATTTGTCTGTGTTTTCACATGGGCTAGATTCATGCACATGTGCTGCTGTGTTCTTTTTTATCTATCTATAGATATATCTATCTATCTGTGTGTGTAAACATTATTCTTCAATGGAGTATGTAAAAGAAGAGGTTGGACAAGGAAATTACATCACAATTCTATATTTTTTGTTAAATAATATATCTTTATTTAGCTAACAAAGACGCATACAAATCCACATAAAAAAAAATCATGAAAGTCTGCATAAAAAATGCAGAAAATTCCACAGGCAAATCCGCAACATGTGCACATGCCGTAATTGTTCTTCTTTTGGATTTATGTAACTATTCAATGAGTCTATTTTCTGTATTGGTGACATTGTATATATTTTAGGTCTGCATACTATCGTCAAATACAGTTGAAACCAGAAGTTTACATACACTATATAAAATACACCTACAGTATGTATATTTTTCTCTATATCTCAGTAGTGTAACTACCGGGGAGCAGAGTGGGCGGTCGCTCAGGGCCCTGCTTTCTGAGGGGGCCCACCCGGAGCTACGCTATTCTAACTATATCAGCCGATGCAGTTACATTCTGCGGCAGAGCAGGGAGAATCGATCTCCCTGCATTGTCACCTGGCCACTATGGGGACCCTGAGCATGCGGGGGGGCCGGTGCCAGAAGCATTACAGTCCCTCTCCCATCATCCCCCTTTCAGCGTCTGATGTCCCTGACACAGACACTGACAATGGGCATGGTGAAGTTACAACTCGGCACCCACTGTCCGGAGATGTGCGGGTGCTAAGAGCAGCGGAGGAACCGGGAGGAAGAGAGGTCAGTATTGGATTTATTTTTTTTCTTTTACAGAGGTGCATAATACAATAGAGGCCTAAGGGGGTGCATTATATTAGAGTTTGCCTAAGGGGGCTAAAATATATTAGAGTCTGCCTATGGGGGGCTGCATTATATTACAGTCTGCGTATGGGGGCTGCATTATATTAGAGTCTGCCTGTGGGGGGGGCTGCATTATACTATACAGCGCCTGCCTATGGGAGGCTGCATTATACTATAGATTCTACCTATAGGTGGCTGAATTATACTATATAGAATCTGCCTATGGGGTGCATTATCCTATAGAGTTTGCAAATGGGCGGCTGTATTATACTTTACAGAGTTTGCCTATGGGGGCTGTATTATACTATATAGAGTCTGCATATGAGGGGCTGCATTATACTATAGAGCCTGCCTATGGGGGCCTGCATTATACTATCTGCCTGCATTATAGAATCTGCCTATGGGGGGATGTATTATACTGTATAGAGTCTGCCTATGGTGAATGCATTATACTATAGAGTCTGCCTATGGGGAGTGCATTATACTATAGTGTCTTAGAGACTGACCCGTAGAAGCGCCAGGAGGGCATGAAACGGCCGTCGTCAGGCCTGCCGCACTCTTTACATCTGTACCCTCGGCCGTGAAGACTTTTAATCTGTAACAATAAAGATACCTGTCTTGGAAGGATCGGTGAGTGCTGCCTTTCTTTATCTTCATTGGATCTACTATAGTGTCTGCCTATGAGGGGCTGCATTATACTATATAGTCTGCCTATAGGGCGGCATGGTGGTGCAGTGGTAAGCATTGCAGCGCTGGAGTCCTGGGTTCAAACCCCACCAAGGACAAAATCTGCAAAGAGTTTGTATGTTCTCTCCGTGCTTGCGTGGGTTTCCTCCGAGCACTCCGGTTTCCTCTCACATTCCAAAGACATACTGCTAGGGAATTTAGATTGTGAGCCCCAACGTGGACAGTGATGATAATGTGTGCAAACTGTAAAGCGCTGCGGAATATGTTAGCGCTATATAAAGATTATTATTATTATTACTAGATGGTGGCCCGATTCTAACACATCGGGTATTCTAGAATATGCATGTCCACGTAGTATATTGCACAGCCCATGTAGTATATTGCCCAGCAACGTAGTATATTGCCCAGCCACGTAGTATATTGCCCAGCCACGTGGTATATTGCCCAGCCATGTAGTATATTGCCCAGTGATGTAGTATATTGCCCAGTGACGTAATATATTGGCCAGCCATGTAGTATATTGCCCAGCCACGTAGTATATTGCCCAGTGACGTAGTATATTGTCCAGCCATGTAGTATATTGCCCAGCCACGTAGTATATTGCTCAGTGACGTAGTATATTGCCAAGTGACGTAATATATTGCCCAGCCACATAGTATATTGCCCAGTTACGTAGTATATTGCCTAGTGACGTAGTATATTGCGCAGCCATGTAATCTATTGCCCAGCCACATAGTACTGTATATTGCCCAGTTACGTAGTATATTACCCAATCACGTAGTATATTGCCCAGCCACATAGTATATTGCCCAGTGACATAGTATATTGACCAGCCACATAGTATATTGTCCAGCCATGTAGTATATTGCACAGTCACATAATAGATTGGCCAGTCACATAGTATATTGCCCAGCCACGTAGTATATTGCCCAGTCACGTAGTATATTGCTCAGCCACATAGTATATTGCCCAGCCACATAGTATATTGCCCAGCCACGTAGTATATTGCCCAGTCACGTAGTATATTGCCCAGCCACATAGTATATTATAATAATAATCTTTATTTTTATAATAATAATCTTTATTTTTATATAGCGCTAACATATTCCGCAGCGCTTTACACATATTATCATTGCTGTCCCCATTGGGGCTCACAATCTAAATTCCCTGTCAGTATGTCTTTCGAATGTGGGAGGAAACCGGAGTGCCCGGAGGAAACCCACGCAAACACGGAGAGAACATACAAACTCTTTGCAGATGTTGTCCTTAGTGGGGCTTGAACCCAGGACTCCAGCGCTGCAAGGCTGCTGTGCCTACCACTGCGCCACCGTGCTGCCCATAGTATATTGCCCAGTCTCGTAGTATATTGCCCAGCCACGAAGTATATTGCCTAGCCACATAGTATATTGCCCAGTGACGTAGTATACTGCACAGAGCCACGTAGTATATTGCCCAGTGAAGTAGTATATTGCCCAGATGGCAAAAAAGAAAAAGTAGGCGCGCACTTACCCTGTTGCGGTGAATATCACTTTATTAGGACATATAAACAAATGGATAGCAGGGAGGGATAGGGTCAGCCACGGACAACGATCATTTCGTGCTCTACGGCACTTCAACGGGTCCTAATGCTGAGTGGAACAGGAAGGAGTTTTATAGACCCATCTGGATCCCAGACTCCTCCCCCTGGACTCCAAACATAAACAGTGTTACATTTAAAACAAAATGGTATTAAAAACAACAATAATAAAATAGCACATGCTGAGAACTACAAATAAACCGAATACAGCTTTTAGAAACCAAGATTGAGACACTTTTATAAGAAAACCGACATGTCGACTTTGTCATTTAAACCAGATGGTCCTGCTGCGTCTGCGCGCAGGATCCATCTGGCTTCTCTGCGCAGCAGGAGGCGGCGCAAATCCCCTCCTCCCTCAGGCAACGAGACCTGCTCCAAACCCGCAAATCTTAGTACTTGGGCATCTCCTGCATGGCAAGTGTGTAGATGGTCTATTAACCTTGGAGCTCCTTTCCCTGTTCTAATGGAGTAAAAATGCTCCCTAATCCGAACAAACAGTGGGCGGAAGGTTTTGCCAATATAGAAGCGTCTGCACGGACAAAAAAGAACATAGACGACATGGGTAGTCCTGCAAGAAATAAAGTCCCGTACAGTGTGCTGGATATGACCTACTCTAATTCTATTACCCGTATGATGGTACTTGCAGAAGTTGCAACCCGAACCTGCAACGGAAGATGGCGGCCGGCGCGAGCTGCAACGGAGGGTGAGTATAGCAGGTTTTTTTAAAATTATTTTTAACATTACATTTTTTACTATTGATGCCGCATAGGCAGCGTCAATAGTAAAAAGTTGGGGACACACAGGGTTAATAGCGGTGGTAACGGAGTGCGTTACCAGCGGCATAACACGGTCAGTTACCGCCGGCATTTACCCTGTGTTAGCGGTGACCGGAGAGGAGTATGCGGGCGACAGGCACTGACTGCGGGGAGTAAGGAGCAGCCATTTTCTACCGGACTGTGCCCGTCGCTGATTGGTCGCGGCAGCCATGACAGGCAGCTGGCGAGACCAATCAGCGAATTAATAATCGTGACAGAAGGACAGACAGACGGAAGTGACCCTTAGACAATTATATAGTAGATGGGAGCCTGCAATATACTATACAGAGTCTGCCTATGTGGGGCTGCATTATACTATAGATTCTACCTATAGTGGCTGAATTTAACTATATAGAGTCTGCTTACGGGGGCCTGTATTATTATAGAATCTGCCTATGGGGGCTGTATTATACTATATAGAATCTGCCTATGGGGTGCATTATACTATAGAGTTTGCAAATGGGGGGTTGCATTATACTATACAGAGCTCTTGCCTATGATGGGTGCATTATACTATATATAAAATCTTCCTATGGGGGGCTGTATTATACTATATAGAGTCTGCATATGAGGGGTTGCATTATAATATAGAGTCTGTCTATGGGGAATGCATTATACTATAGGGTCTGCCTATGAGGGGCTGCATTATACTAAAGAGTCTGCATATGGGGAGTGCATTAGACTATATAGTATAATGCTGCCTATGGGGCTGCATTATACTATATAGTCTGCCTATGGGGAGTGCATTATACTATACTGTATAGAGTCTGCCTATGGGGGCTGCATTTTACTATGGAGTCTGCCTATGGGGGCCTGCATTATACTTTATAGAGTCTGCCTATGAAGGCAGCATTATACTATAGAGTCTGCCTATGAGGCTGCATTATACCATATAGAGTGTGCCTCTGGGGAGTAGATTATACTATTTAGAGTTTGCCTATGGAGAGTGCATTATATTATATAGACTATTTTGTGGAATATCTGGTGTATTATACTATATGGAGGCTATCTAGGGGGCATCATACAGTGTGGAGTGATGGGGCCATCATACAGTGTTGGAGCCATCAAACAATTTTGGGGGTACTAAGAGGTCAGTATATATACAGTGAGGGGGCATTATAATGTGTATGAGAGTGTAATGCTGTGCATAGGGGAGCTGAACAGGTGGGAGACTTGGGACATTATTAAAAGTAAAGTGGGCACTTACTGTTGTAGGGTAACTCAGGTTACTGTGACTGTCAAATGGGCACACAGAGGGCATTATTTCTTTCTATGAGACAAAATGTGGGCATTGTTTTCTAGGGCACTTGCACCGGCATTATTATATTCTAGAGCAGGGGTGGGCAATTAATTTTCCCGAGGGCCACACGAGAGACCGTGATTGTTGTGGAGGGCCGAACCAATAGACCGAAATTAATTCTGCTCAATATTAATATCGATATTTTATAATTATTATATTATTGATAATTTTATTAATATTAATTGTATCACTTAATGTTGAGTAGAATTAAGTATGCAGACATCCCCCTATATATCGTTTGAACCCAAGCACAGCCCCTTCTGTATATCATATAAGCCCCCCAACAACCCCTTATATGCGGAATAAGCCACACACAGCCTCCCCCATACAGCCTCCCTATATGCTCTGCATGAGCCCCACACAGCCTCCCTATATGCTCTGCATGAGCCCCACACAGCCTCCCTATATGCACGGCATGAGCCCCACACAGCCTCCCTATATGCACTGCATGAGCCCCACACAACCTCCCTATATGCTCTTATTGCATTGAGTAGAATAGGGCAAAGCAATATATATATATATATATATATATATATACACACACACACACACACACATAGGAGTTGGAAAGTGAAGGGCATAATAGGAACAGGAAATAGTTATCTATAGCATGGGAACAGTTAAAGTACTTCAGGAACAGCTCCAGTTTGGGATGGGCAAGGGTAGCTACATGGGAAAGCATTTCCTGGTTTTAGTCAGATAGAGACGAGATGAGCGATTAGATAGAATGACTGACTCAGTGGAGTCCAGGGCCAAAGGGAAGTACCACAGGAAAGTGCAATCTATTGGGCAGTAAAGGCCCCTTCACATTAAGCGACGCTGCAGCGATACCGACAACGATCCGCTGTTTGGTCGCTGGAGAGCTGTCACACAGACCGCTCTCCAGCGACCAACGATGCCGGTAACCAGGGTAAACATCGGGTAACTAAGCGCAGGGCCGCGCTTAGTAACCCGATGTTTACCCTGGTTACCATGCTAAAAGTAAAAAAAACCAAACACTAGATACTTACCTACCGCTGTCTGTCCTCCAGCGCTGCGCTCTGCTTCTCTGCTCTCCTCCTGTACTGGCTGGGAGCCGGAAAGCAGAGCGGTGACGTCACCGCTCTGCTTTCCGGCTCACAGCCAGTACAGGAGGAGTGCAGAGCACAGCGCTGGAGGACAGACAGCGTTAGGTAAGTATCTAGTGTTTGTTTTTTTTTACTTTTAGCATGGTAACCAGGGTAAACATCGGGTTACTAAGCGCGGCCCTGCGCTTAGTTACCCGATGTTTACCCTGGTTACCAGTGAAGACATCGCTGGATCGGTGTCACACACGCCGATCCAGTGATGTCTCCAGGGAGTCCAGCGACGAAATAAAGTTCTGGACTTTCTTCAGCGACCAACGATCTCCCAGCAGGGGCCTGATCGTTGGTCGCTGTCACACATAACGATTTCATTAATGATATCGTTGCTACGTCACAAATAGCAACGATATCGTTAACAATATCGTTATGTGTGAAGGTACCTTAAGAGTATGGCCACTGCTAACTTTAGCGGACCTTGCCCGAATTAGGTACAGAAGAGAATGCCTTATTTACCTTCCAGAAGGGGGTGCTGGACAGGGAACTGTGTCAGAAAGGTGGATCTAAACGCATGGAAGCTGCAGAGTTGAAACAGAGTATGTCAGGGCCAGGGGTGCCAGGTGACTGTAACATCGTGTTGTGCTGTAACTAAGATGTAAATTCAACTGTTCAGTAAACTACATTTATTTGAAAATGATCAAATGTCTCCTGTTCAATGTGCGGCTGATCTAGGATCTGGAAATGTGGAGCCAGCGATGGCTTCCAGCCAAACCATGAGTGTAATCCAAGTCACACAATGCACGAGGGAGATGGGACATTATTTAATTGTGGGGTGCCAGGGTGTGGGAGAACAGCAGCCCCTCGCCCATTACCACCACCCTGTGAACCTTCCACGTCCAGCTTCACTGATATCGGTCCGCTTCCATTCTAGATCAAACTCAACACTCGTGTTGAACTGATCCCATTGCTGAATCTTCTTTATTAGATGGTCCTGGCACTTGCTGGACTTTCACAGAAATCAAACCTCTTTTTGAAGTTCATTATGATCTGATAAATGGCTGATTTTAGCCAACTTTACAAGCAGCAATGTCCTTGCCTGTAAAGACCTTCTGATGCAAACGATGATGCACAGTCTGCACGTTTTTTTTTAATGTATTTGTAGTTATCAAAAGAAGACAAGGATTTCAAGCGTCAGCCCCCTTTTAAACCAATTTGCTCTCATAATTCAATCAGCACAAGAAAGTATTATTAGCTACTTTTCCTCCTTATAAGTTTCTCCTGAGCTAACAAGAATATTACTGAAATGATGTAAGCAGCCCATTTTATGGCAAGGCTGAAATTCAGTGGAAATGCTTTTATTCATGATTAGGTTAATTTTAATGGCAAAGAATGACTGCAATTTTTTGCAAATCATCTGTTCTCTCTTCATAACAATCTAGAGTAACAGTGAATCTGTCACCAGGTTTTTGTTACCCCATCTGTGATTAGCATAATGTAGGAACAAAGACCATTCTTCCAGTGATGTGTCACTTACTTATTTGCTAGCTCTTATTTTGATAAAATCACTATTTCCTCTGCTGCAGATCTACCAGTTATCTAAATGTTGAGCTGTAAGCCCATCACGGATTGGCAAATTTCTACCCATGTACAGTGTACACAGAAAGCTGTCAATCAGTGATGGGGTGGGATTATACACAGTTAATATCTTTGACTACCTGGCAGAAGGTTTACTAGCCCTCTATAGATAATCTCCTTCTGATACAACAGTGATTTTATCAAAACTACACTAAGCAGACCAGCAAGTAATACATCACTGGAATCAGGGTCTCTGTCTCTACATTATGCTGCTTTCAGATTAGGTAACAAAATCCTGCTGACAGATTTCCTTTAAGGCAAATTACCTCTATGAACACTGAAACTTTGTAAAAAACTAGATTTGTGTCAGTCTCAAAACTTTTGGTCATAACTGTATGTAAACTTTACAGTGTTTTGCTATAGACTATTAATATCACATTGCAATGATTTTGAATGAAATTAGTAGAATAAAAAGGCCACAAACAATGCAATAAAACTCAGTTTGTGATTCAAGCCTAAATCAGTTTTTTCAACTTTACTGAAATAAAATGAATGTATTAATGCATTTTTAGCAACAACTTGCAATGTTTTAAGGTAAAAATCACTAAAACACCATATTTATAATTGGCGTAAGTTATGACTATGTAAATACCCTCACATGGTAATGCAAAAAAACAAGCACAGACACAATAACTTCAAACATCAGGTTCCTGTTCAGACTAGGAAAATATATAATCTGACCATCTCTTGTCCCTGCCTGACTGCAGAGGTTAGCACCCTAAGTAAACATAATGGCGCCCCCACTCAACATCGACTGACCATGAATGTCTTTAACTGCACCCTATTTATAGTTTCTGTGCAACACTAAAACAATTATAACAAGAAATTGAAACACCCATAAATCTGAGGATGAGGCACAAGCATATGAACATGTCCACACAGTCACACAGGAAAGATGGAGAAAAATAAGAAGAATCAAAATAAAAAGGGAACATGTGGAAAACTCCCAGATCTCAAACATAAAAGAAAGGGAAGGGTGTTGGGGGGAAGACTCACAAACAAACAGCTGTAAAAGCAACTGAGATTAACCAGGGAAGATAATCCCTAGCTGAGGAGCTAGAACTCCAAACATCCATCAATCTTGAAGTATAGCCTGCAAAGAAGACAGATGCAAGGTGAGTATAAATAGCCCCTCCAAAGATGTGATAGGACAGAATCAAAAAAGAAAGTGACACCTGAATAGAAGCAAACTAAGGATCAGTAGTTGGACAAAGCCTGAACAGGCTGTGGCTCAGCAGAGGGGAAACCAAACATGTAGCAAGAGGTCATTGGATCCAGTCCCAAAAACTGAGCCAAGACAGGGTATAAATGTAGTATAAAATTATTATGCACATGGCAATTTATTTTAGTTCATATTTTTGCATAAGGTTACAATTTTAATCTGATCTTGTTGTTATAGGTGTGTTGAAACTCCTGTAAAAAGTTCTACCGTGTTTCTTAGGTTTTGTGGATGAAGCTTTTTGTGCAGTAATATTGTGCCTTGGCACAGTTTCTGCTTTAGAAGAACAATACTGCTAGTGAAGAATAACTCTACAATATGGAGCATGCTACAATTGTTTTCTGTAGGCAGTCTCCACAGATTGCTCTATGTGCCATATTATGACTCCATAAGACTCACAACATGTTTGGAGTTGTAATATGCCCTTAATCCCATATGCAGCTATAGAATGATACTTTGCAATATAGTAGTAAAGAGAAAATGGCACTTGTCAAGTGCTGCTGAATAAGTATTCTTTAATACATTAGAAAAACATGATTTGGACCTGTAGAAGTGCCCTGACATTGTGAAACAGCCGCCGTCCTGCACCATCTCCCTGCACACTCCCTGCCTGCCATCCTATCTGTTTTTCTAATGGAAAAAATTATCATTAATTTACCATAAATATTATAACCATGTAGCAAATAAAACAAATGAAAGTCTGAAGCATGCTTCTTCATGATTAGTGAAGATCCTTAAAGGGAACTTGTCACCAGCAAAATACTATTTACCTGCATATATGGATTTAATCTGCAGGTCAATAGTTTTGGGGGCAGCACGGTGGCGCAGTGGATAGCACAGCAGCCTTGCAGCACTGGAGTCCTGGGTTCAAATCCCACCAAGGACAACATCTGCAAAGAGAGTTTGTATGTTCTTTCCGTGTTTGCGTGGGTTTCCTCCGGGTTCTCTGGTTTCCACCCACATTCTAAAGACATACTGATAGGGAATCTAGATTGTGAGCCCCATCGGGGACAGTGATGATAATGTGTGCAAGCTGTAAAGCGCTGCGGAATATGTTAGCGCTATATAAAGATTATTATTTTACTAACCTGCCCGGCATCTGCACGTAACCGAATGCTGCGGGAAGAAAATGAACTGTATTCTCCCCGGTAGCATTCGGATTCATTCACCGAGAAGGTGCCAGCGCTGGTTCTGCCATTGCTCTGAGAATACAGATTGTCAGCTGTAACTGCGTTCCCGGTCTTGACTGACACTCGCTCTGCATTGGTGTCACTGAAACCAAATGCCCCCGGGGTGAATAAAGTTAATTTTCTCCCTGCAGCATTCAACTACATGCAGGCACCAAGCAGGTTAGTAACCTGAAGATTAAGCCCATATCTGCAAGATAATAGTGTTTTTGCTGGTGACTAGTGATGAGCGAATATACTCGTTACTCGAATTTTCTCAAGCACGCTCGGGGGTCCTCCGAGTATTTTTTAGTGCTCGAAGATTTAGTTTTTCTTGCCGCAGCTGAATGATTTACATCTGTTAGCCAGCATAAGTACATGTGGGCAATCCCTAGCAACCAGGCAACCCCCACATGTACTTATGCTGGCTATGAGATATAAATCATTCAGCTGCAGCAAGAAAAACTAAATCTCCGAGCACTAAAAAATACTCGGAAGACCCCCGAGCGTGCTTGGGAAATCTCGAGTAACGAGTATATTCGCTCATCACTACTGGTGACAGGTTCCCTTTAAGTGAAACTTTGCTCTTGACCCTCAGATAGAGAATTCCACTGCTGTATGATATATCGCCTTGTTTCTGTGCAAACAGCTCTGATTTCCAGCTTCATCAGGGCTTTATTTAGTCTAGCAGAAGGCCTGCGTTTCCACAATGTCATTTTAGAACAAAGAAATACTGATTGAGAGTTTTGTTGGATTTTTTTACATTTTTAACTATGTACCTGCCCCTAATATTCAACTATCTCCTTGTTTATTCTGAAGTCCCTGTCACGAAATTAAAAAAGATTGTAAGAAATTTCGCAGTTAGTAGCTAGAGGCTGGATTCCGTTACAGTCTTAATTGAGGTTCTATTAGCTGATTATTTCCTGACTTTTCCTGACTAATTATCCAATACAAACTTTAAACTCTCCAAAAGAATCCTATTGCTAATCATCATTTCCTGTCCCTGCATCATCTTCTCCTGCTTTAGAGCTTAATATGCTTCCAAGTCATGTACAGAGGAGAAAGACCATTACTGAATGCTTTCCATCTTCTGTTGATCAAAATAATTAGACCACTGTGTAGTTCCAGCCATGAAATGGCCCTTACTATAAAAGAAGTAAAGTAACAGTGCCAAAGTAATTTAATGGTGAAAGCCTAAGATATGGATAAATTGTTTCTGACCTTTACATTGCTTGAATACTAAATAAGTGAGATACAGGATCTTTAGTAATAAACCTCTCATTACATATGCAAAATATATCCTGAAGTTAATGTTGATTTTATATGTCATCAAGCATTTTATCAATTAATAGAATTACCCTCTTATTAAATGAGTATAGTACTATTGAATTAAAGCTTAGATAAGGGTACTATTTGTTAGTCCTTTATTAAAGGGTATATGTAACAGATAAAAATATAAAAAAAAAGATTCAGACTAGAATAAAAAAATTAAAGAAGAAATTCTTACCCCAGAGGTGTAGCTAGGGTTTTAGTTCAAGGGGCTAAACTTCTGAGTGGGCCCCTATCCAGGTAATCCTGATTACAACTATGGTGGTACATCCTAATAGTGGATGTAGGAGAACCTCAGCAGAATACGTGGTTGTTGCCGAAATAATCTCTACACAAGGACCAACATTAATATTACCAACATATGGTGACCAGGGTTGTGGAGTTGTTAAGCCAAACTTCTGACTCCGACTCCTCAATTTCTCTAACTCCGACTCCGACTCACTTATACATGGCTCATGTTTAAGTGATACAATTACTGTATTAAAATGGTAACATCAGGCTTTTAGTCACCGATATGATCAAATAATCAAGATATTTAGATAGAACATAAAATATATTTATTGGAATACAACTTTAGAACACAAAAAAACTTTAATAAATTGTAAATATGCAATACACTATGCAGTAAGTGGGAAAAAACAGTTTTCAACAAAATCATACTGAATAACATTTGTGCAGTCTATGAATTTGATCTGAGAAATAGTATCACCTCGATCAGATCCTCCTTCATAGATTACCTCAAATCTGATCGAATTATTTTAAGGCTAGAGAACAACCTCTCTACACTAACTTGGGTTGGTGGCAAAGCGGTAATAACATAGTCAACATCTCTAATAATTTTAGGGTATAAAGGAATTGCCTCATGCACAGTCAGTTTTGTTGAATGGTTGAACTCTTCTACTCCTTTGAGAGCAAGTGAAAAATTTGAAATATAGTTAATCTGTTTCGCTTTGCCTGCTCCATGTAGTCCAAATACTTTTCAAAATGAAACTCCTCATCTGATGAGGCTGAAGATATGGTAGCAGTAGCATTGGCAAGTCCCAAGTCCTCTTGCTCTTGGCGGTTATGTAGCTCACTCATCCTAACTGCTACTTCAGTCACAGCTTCTTTTCCTTTAGTAAGCTGTTGATAATCCAGCAAGATTTGATGACTCAGGTCCACATCAGCAGCTCCCAGAAGAATTTTATTTTCTAATAGCAGTGTCCCTCTCTGTTTCATTGAAGTAGCAATGCCATCTGTGATGAAACCTCCTCTTTGTGACAAGCAAGCAAGTTCTTCCACTCTTTTAGGAAAATGCCATGAGTTAAATTCTCAGCTTCTAATTTTTTAGTCACTGTAAATGGGTGATGAACCAATACCTTCAATTCAGCCACCTGTGTTCATTGACCTGTATTTAGTGTTACCTGAGAGTTTGCCATGTCTACAAGAAAGGGTTTTAGCTCAAGCAATTACTCAATTATTAATGGCTTGATCCACAATAGCCCCCTTTTCAGCACATTTCTTGAAGATGGAATCAATTTTAGGGGTTCTGGCAGCAATAACCAATTTCCTCACTTTGCCAATCAGTGATGAATATAAGAAAGCTTTGAAGCAGCTTCTTTTCCAGAACTTTTTCCACTAAAACCTGGAGAAACTGGCTGGTGTGATGAGCTTTAGTATCTTTTACAGCCAGTGTCTTGGTAACAATTTTCTTGTTGATACATACAAATCAAATTGATAACAAAATAGCTTATTCTGTGACGTTTGCAGGCATCCATTTTAAGAAATATAAAGAGTATCCTGAGAGTATTTTTAAGATCTTCCTTTTGGTAAAGTGCTTCTTCAATCGCTAATTTTCTAATATTTTCTCTTTCCAGAGAAACACCAAGTTTGAGGGCCATTTCTCCATTAAGAGCTGTGTAGGGATTCGGACAGAAATCCGAGAGTGGACCCTCTGGGTCGTGACTCTAGAGCCCCCGGGGTCGAGCGGACCAGATGGAATCACTCCCTATACAGGGAGCGTTAGGAGCAGGACCTCGGGGGAATGGAGACACGACAGCTAGAGCCAAAGGGACGACCCAAGATAGATGGAGACTACAGAGCTATTAGAGTGGCGGGGCATAAAAGGAAAACAAGACTTAACTGAAGATGACAGGAACACAGACGATGTAGAACACGGCAGGACCACAGGACTTGGCAGGGCATAGCAGGTACACGGAACTTGGCAGGACACAGCAGGAACACGGAACTAGGCAGGACACAGCAGGAACCCG
The DNA here is from genome assembly GCF_032444005.1 of Ranitomeya imitator. Taxonomy (NCBI): domain Eukaryota; kingdom Metazoa; phylum Chordata; class Amphibia; order Anura; family Dendrobatidae; genus Ranitomeya; species Ranitomeya imitator. Next base: position 986,067,786 of record NC_091282.1, read on the forward strand.
GAACTTGGCAGGACACAGCAGGAACACGGAACTTGGCAGGACACAGCAGGAACACGGAACTTGGCAGGACACAGCAGGAACACGGAACTTGGCAGGACACAGCAGGAACATGGAACTAGGCAGGACACAGCAGGAACACGGAACTTGGCAGGACACAGCAGGAACACGGAACTTGGCAGGACACAGCAGGAACACGGAACTTGGCAGGACACAGCAGGAACACGGAACTAGGCAGGACACAGCACTGAAACAAAGCGAACACTGAGCAGGGAAAAGATATCGGAATAGGGGAGCCTAGGACATAAGGACACTGGCGGCAGACAGTGCACCTACAAAGCAAAGGCGTCTTACCTAGGAAGACGCCGGGAAGAAATACCCAATGGGCGCCGCCATGTTGGGGCGGAGCCAGCGGGTCGCGACCTCCCAGAAGGCTCTGCGATGGAGGAGACGCGACCGGACGCCGTGAGCCGGCGAAGGAGGAAGCAGAGCGGCGCGGGACAGGATCGCTAGTGCGCCGAGGGATGAGAGAAGCCGGGTAAGTATGTGCGGCGGTTGTAACAAGCTGTGAAAGCTGGTCATGCAAATAATGATAATGGTACTTTGTCTTTCACAATAAGCTCTATGAGCTGCCTTTTAAACATATCTGCTGTCATTGTTACAGAAACTTTGTTACTTACAAAATATCTTGTAACTGATATTTGAGCTGCTCTTTCATCCTCTGCATAGCGGGAAGTTCTGGGCACTGGTTTATTGGTGTCGCTGTGATCTTTCTCTGAAAACCTCTGGGTGTAAGCACTTTAAATGTCTTTTTAGATTTAGATTGGAAGCTCTCGTAGGAGCATTTCTATCACTGAATGAGTATACACTGATTTTGAGCTCACAGCATTTGTTTTCATCTGTCATACACTGACACACAAAATATTTTTTATCTTGAGTTAATGTGAAATTGTCAAACACAGCTGACTTCATAGAAAGCTCCTAAGGCATTTTGTAATCATATAATTTTGTCCTATAAAAAAATAATGTACAATGGGTATGGAAATGGATCGCCCCCGTGTAGGGCTAGGGGTACTCGGTACCGGGCCCTTCGGTTCTCAAGGGGGATGTCACGGTGGCTGACCCGGCCCGTGGCCCTCGAGAGGTCCATTGTAAAAGGGAAAAGTCTTTAAAGGGATATGTTCATGACGCCACCTGTGGTATTCGGTCAGGGTGACCGACGCTGCTTAGGGGTCCACTGGGGTGATGTTATGGCAGCTAGATGATATACCTTCTGTGGTGCGGTGACCCACGTTACAGCCAGGGGGCGCTGTGTGTGTGCTTCAAGATGCGTTTGGAGGCATAAATGTGATGAGACAAAGTCCGGCAGGAGTGTAAATGGCCGGTGTGTGTGTTGCAGAGGAAGACACTCTGCGCTGTCAGTCTGAAGTTTGGTTGGTGTTCTGGGACCTGTAGTCCCACAAGTAATGGTGTAGTTCTAATGGGAGACTGGCAGGGCTAGTTATGAGAGATGGGAGGGTCAAACTAGCCACTCACCCACACTCCCACCCAGGGGAGTGGTTACACCTAGATAATGTGACCAGGGTGTGGGTCACATGGTTCCTGTGTTTGGATCTGAATAGTGCAAGGGCAAGGCCCTGGAAGCCTGTGTTGTAAATCCTGGGAATTCCTGAATAGCACATGGTTGGGCTTTGGCACTGAGTAGCCTGTTTGCTGTAGGACCTGGACGGTCAGTGTTGCAGGCTCCTGGGAGTGGAGTCATCCTAGAAGCACTGTGAGACCATTGACCTGGACGGTCCTGTTGTGGACCTTGGACTGACGTGGAGTCAACCTGTGGAGGAGGAGCTCCTAAGAGGTAACCCCTGGTATGGGGAAAAGAACTGTGTGCGCTAACATAGGGCAGTTGCTGAACTGCGTAGACATCTGGTGTCTGGAGAGAGATACCAGTGTGACCACTGAAGGCTATGTAAAGCCGTATATGATGTTCTGATATGGCGATATAATGAACTGTTCGAGATACGGTTTATGCTGTATATAATAAACCGAATGGACCATTATGTGTGAAAAACCGTGCCTGTATGCGTTAATCCCGTACCAAGTGTCCCCCAAGACCTGAATTAAGGAAAACACTACACTTCCCACAGGTGAAGTATGGATGTTGTAGTACCTTACTACTGAGCTTCTCATAAGGTCCTCACAACTGTTGTTGGTGTTCTAGATGTTATGTCTTTCTCTCTGTCCCCCACATGGATAGGAACAACCCGTATGACTGATGGCCTGAGGCTTTTTACAGGGACTCTAGCACGCCCCAACCCCCACAAGTTGCCACCGTGCCTCTTGAGTATAGGTTGGGCAGGTAACGTGGAATTAGCTGTTCTGCCGGTCTCTGGAGCAAGGCATAGAGACTTTTGCTCCCTCGGTGTTCCAGCTACCGGATCCTGCGCTTCAGAAGGAGGCAGCCTGCATAGGGCAGAACTCTTTCTGGTTTCCTCTCCTTTTGCTATGACTTCGTTTCTCACTCTCTACAATACAATTAGCTGTTTGTGTCCTTTCTTAGGATGCTGCTGCACATAGGGCAGGCGCAGCTCAGGGACCACTCTGTCAGCAACTGCACGATGTTCCTCCTTCCTCTCTGTCTGCCTGACAGGGACTGACTGACTGAGGGTATGTGCACACGTTCAGGTTTTTTCGCATTTTTTTTGCGATAAAAACGCATTACAAACTGCAGACATATGCATCCTATCATTTAGAATGCATTCTGCAATTTTTGTGCACATGATGCGTTTTCTTCTGCAATAAAAATGCATTGCGGTAAAAAAAGCAGCATGTTCATTAATTTTGTGGATTTTTCGCGTTTTTCCCGCTATTCTATGCATTTGGGAAAAAACGCACAAAAATGCACCAAAAACGCGTCAAAAACGTGAAAAAAATGCATTCGGATTTTTGGCAGAAATGTTCGATTTTTGTCAGAAAATTTCTGCTAGAAAATCCTGACGTGTGCACATACCCTGAAGCTCAACCAGCTTCTGACTAACTTCCTATCCAGACCACCAGTTTTACCTAATTGTGAAGAGTGCCCTAATAAATAGGAGCATAGCTCCCACAGGTGGACTGGAGTATGAAGTGTGTTGCATGGTTTGTGATACCTGGTAAAGTGATCTCCTTTATTGCCTTCAGACGTAACATCACTCCCCCCTAGAGGAGAACGATATTACTGCAACGACCAGGACCCTGGGACGCTGCAGAAAGTATTCAGACCTCCTTAAATTTTTCACTCTTTGTTTCATTGCAGCCATTTGGTAAATTCAAAAAAGTTCATTTTTTCACTCTACACCCCATCTTTACTGAAAAAAAACAAATTTAGACATTTTTGCAAATTTAATAAAAAAGAAAAACTGAAATTCACATGGTCATAAGTATTCAGACAATTTGCTCAGACACTCATATTTAAGTCCACGCTGTCAATTTCCTTGTGATCCTCCTTGAGATAGTTCTACTCCTTCATTGGAGTCCATCTGTGTTTAATTAAACTGATAGGACTTGATTTGGAAAGGCCCACACCTGTCTATATAAGATCTCACAGCTCACAGTGCATGTCAGACCAAATGAGAATCATGAGGCCAAGAAGCTCAGAGACAGAATTGTGGCAAGGCACAGATCTGGCCAATGTTACAACAGAATTTTTGCAGTACACAAGGCTCCTAAGAGCACAATGGCCTTCAAAATCCTTAAAAGGAAGAAGTTTGGGACCAGAAGTCTTCCTAGACCTGGCCATCCAACCAAACTGAGCAATCGTGGGAGAAGAGCCTTGGTGAGAGAGGTAAAGAAGAACCCCAAGATCACTGTGGCTGAGCTCCAGAGATGCAGTAGGGAGATGGGAGAAAGTTCCACAAAGTCAACTATCACTGTAGACTTCAACCAGTCAGGCCTTTATGGCAGAGTGGCCCGACGAAAGCCTCGCCTCAGTGCAAGACATATGAAAGCCCACATAGAGTTTGCTAAAAAACACATGAAGGACTCCCAGACTATGAGAAATAAGATTCTCTGGTCTGATGATATGAAGATAGACCTTTTTGGTGATAATTCTAAGTATGTGTGGAGAAAACCAGGCACTGCTCATCACCTTCCCAATACAATCCCAACAGTGAAACATGGTGGTGGCAGCATCATGTTATGTGGGTGTTTTTCAGCTGCAGGGACGGCAGGTTGTTATTGAAGGAAGCATGAATTTGGCCAAGTGCAGAGATATCCTGGATGAAAATCTCTTCCAGAGTACTCTGGACCTCGGACTTGGCCGAAGGTTCACCTTCCAACAAAATAATGACCCTAAGCATACTGCTAAAATAACAAGAGTGGCTTCAGAACAACTCTGTGACCATTCTTGACTGGCCCAGCCAGAGCCCTGACCTCAACCCAATTCAGCATCTCTGGAGAGACCAGAAAATGGCATGTCACGGAGCTCAATTCCCAAAGCTTCCTTAGCAACAGGGGCCGGTTTCCGGCATGCACACTCCATAGAACTCCCTGGTGAACCTTCCCCTAATAAAACAACACCAAATGAGCACCTTGCACCTTCTTTGTATACCTCCCTAACACCTACATACCTGGATGAAGCAACCTTGCGAAATGGCGCTCGTCAGGGTGAGGGGATTATCAGCAGCAGCTGCCCTTAGTGCACAGCCTTAAAGCACTAGCCTCAAAGTGCCAGTCTTACAGCAGGTAATCAATTAACTTAATTCTTCAGAATTGTTATGGACACTTATTATACCTGCCATTTATTTGCGGCTTACTGGTACAAGTGACATCAAGGGAAACAACGTATAATCTACAAGTACCTTTCTTTCTCCAAGTTTCATCTTTTGAGCTTTGACTCTCCTTTCACTTTCTTTAGGCTGCATTTAATATTGCATTTGCAAAACTCAGCATCATTAAGCAACAGTATTGTGTTTGTCGAGTCTATATATGGCTAGCCTTTTTAGGATATTAGGAGTCTCTAAATAGCCAAGGTCCGTTTACCTTAGGTGCTTGTATTATATTTTACTGTGCACTTTATTACTAGTTGCTGCTGGTTACTTTCCTCACTTATTTGGAGGTCCCTTCTTGCCCTGTCTTTTTAACTTGTTTTTTTTTTTAACAATATTGTTATTTAATAAAGACATCCTTTTATTCACACTTTTTGTCTCTCTTCACTTCTTATCTCTATTGCACCTTACCATTATAGATTATGTTAATTATGTATTATTGAAGTGTTTTCTGCCTCTCGTAATTAGGACTATGAGAATAGGGAATGTGTCTCATACATTTCTTTAAATGAACAATAATACCACATACAAGGGACAAATACTGTCACACCATGACCAGACCACATGTTACCATCACATAGTAACCAAATAATACCGCAGGCAAGGCACAAATACTGCCACACCATGGCGGGACCACATATTACCACCGTGTAGTGACCTATTATACTACATACAAGGGACAAATACCACCACACCAATACCAGACCACATTATCACTACACAGTGCCCGAATAATACCACATACAAGAAACTAATACCACCACACCATGACTAGACCACATATTACCACCACATAGTTACTGAATAATACCACATACAAGGAACAAATACCACCACACCATGGCCGGACAACATATTACCACCACATAGTGACTGAATACAATACTGATCATAAATAAAAAAAACACAGTACTAATTTTGCCATTAGTGCCATTATACACAGGATCTTTGTATATAGTATACAGTGTATAGTGTCAGTGTACACGTAATACAGTGATCACCAGTGACATACACAGAAGCTCTGTATATAGTGAGAGTGTACAGATAATACAGTGATCCCCAGTGACATTATACACAGAAGCTCTGTATATAGTGAGAGTGTACAGATAATACAGTGATCACCAGTGACATTATACACAGGAGCTCTGTATATAGTGACAGTGTAGAAGTAATACAGTGATCACCTGTGACATTATATACAGGAGCTCTGTATATAGCATATAGTGTACAAGTAATACAATGTTCACCAATGACATTATACATAGGAGCTCTGTATACAGTGTGCAGTGTACAGGTAATACAGTGATTACCAGTGACATTCTACATAGGAGCTCTGGATATAGTGTCAGTGTACAGGTAATACAGTGATCACCAGTGACATTATACATATGAGCTCTGTACATAGTGTTGGTGTACAGGTAATATGCAGTGATTATGCACCCCCATAGTAGTATAATGCACCCCCATAGCAGTATAACGCACCCCCATAGTAGTAAAATGCACCCCATTGCAGTGTAATGTACCCGCATAGCAATATAATGCACCCCTGTAGCAGTATAATGCACCTCTATAGGAGTATAATGCACCTCTATAGGAGTATAATGCAGTCCCATAGTAGTATGATGCACCCATTATAGTAAGGTAATGTAGCAGTAGCAGTATTATGCATCCCCGTAGTAGTGTAATGCATCCCTGTAGCAGTATGATGCACCCTGATAATAGTATAATGCACACCCATAGTAGTATAATCCACCCCCATAGTCATATAATGCTCCCCCATAGTAGGATAATGCACCCCATAGCAGTATAATGCACCCCATAGGAGTATAGTGCACCCTGATAGTAGTATAATGCACCCCCATAGCAGTATAATGCACCCCCATAGTAGTAAAATGCACCCCATTGCAGTGTAATGTACCCGCATAGCAGTATAATGCACCCCCGTAGCAATTATATGACTATAATGCTCCCCCATAGTAGGATAATGCACCCCCATAGCAGTATAATGCACCCCATAGGAATATAATGCACCCTGATAGTAGTATAATGCACCCCCATAGTAGTATAATCCACCCCAATAGTCATATAATGCACCCCATAGGAGTATAATGCACCCCCATAGCAGTATAATGCACCCCCATAGTAGTATAATGAACTCTCATAGTAGTATAATGTACCCCCATAGTAGGATAATGCACCCTCATAGCAGTATAATGCACCCCATAGCAGTAAAATGCACCCCCATAGTAGTATAATTCACCTACTGTACATAGTAGTATAATGCACCCCCATAGTAGTATAATTCATCTACATAGTAGTATAATGAACCCCCATAGTAGGATAATGCACCCCCATAGCAGTTTAATGCACCTCCATAGTACAGCTGTGCAAAAAGAAAACGTTTCTCCTTACCTGGTCAAGGTCCAGCAGTGTCCTCTGCTAGATACATCTGACATCAGCTGCGGGTCTGTGATTGGCTGTGCGGGAGGAATCTCCTGCATGGCAACAGATTTTAACTGAACGTGTGTCTGCGGATGCACGATAAGTTACTGAAGTGGCACAATCCTGCCACTGGGATCTGGTGAGCAGAAGAGAGGGGGCCTGCTCCATACGCCAGTAATTTCAGTAATGCTCTGATGACAGCCCTGCCCTAAGCGCATAAAAAACGTAGAAAAAACGCATACATATTCATCCCTTCAATTATAATACATTCTGCAATTTTTGTGCACATGATGCGTTTTTCCATTAAAAAAATGCATCACGGTAAAAAACGCATCATCTTCATTAATTTTGTGGATTTTTCGCATTTTTCCCTCTATTTAATGCATTTTGAAAAAAATGAGAAAAAATGCCCCAAAAACGCGTCAAAAATGCGAGAAAAATGCGAAAAAAACGCATGCGGATTCCTTGCAGAAAATGTCTGGTTTTCTTCAGGACTTTTCTGCAAGAAATCCTGACGTGTGCACATACCCTTATACTGATAACAAGTTCAAACAGGTGCCATTACTACAGGTAATGCATGGAGGACAGAGGAGCCTCTTAAAGAAGAAGTTACAGGTCCGTGAGAGCCAGAAATCTTGAATGTTTTTAGGTGACCAAATACTTTTTTTCCACCATAACTTGCAAAATAAATCATGCCAAATCAGACAAGGTGATTTTCTGGATTTCTTTTCTCATTTTGACTCTCATAGTTGTGGTCTACCTATGATGTTAATTACAAGCCTCTCTCATGTTTTTAAATGGGAGAACTTGCACAATTGGTGGCTGACTAAATACTTCCCCCCCCTACTGTATAGTACAAACTTCCAGGCTTGGTATCTATCTGCTACCATTTAACAGTTTTGTTGGCAGCTATTTGCATTTGTTTCCTGTTGACCATCGTGTCATAGTTATTGGCCTTGATCTCTCCTGTGTGACCTTTCCCCTTTTGCTTGACCCTGATTTTGCTGTTCATTAAGTGATAGAGTACATTGCTCTGGATATTGTCTGTATGTGTATTATAATTGTTTTTTTAACCTCAGATTTCAGATGCTATTGAACAGCTCACTGTAAACATGACAAACCTTTGACTGGTGTTCCTTGGTCTATGAGAAGACATCAATGAGTGACCACTTATTAACTCTACAAAGCATACACATCATAAATACTATTGTCATCACAGGACAGTAGCAGCATGGTCTAATAGGTTATTTGTGATACCTCCTTTTATAAATAGACCTTAGTGAGAAGTGATTGGCATAAATTATCTATAAATGGACTTGCCTTCTAACTGGCCTTTGGGAGTCGGTGAAAATAGAGGTTTACCTTTATTTATTAGCTTGGATCGACTGGAGGATCCTCTATTAAAGGGGTATTGTTATGTTTTAACTGTATCCTTTAAGACTGACTGGAGAAGCAGTGCCCATGACTGAACACCACTTCATTCACCTGAGTTTCTGCAGAGCCTCGTTACTGGGAATCAGTAGGGGTCCCAGTGGTTGGACCCCCAGCAATCAGGAAGTTCTCCAGTATCAGATTTAGCTAAAACCCATTCATTTTGCAGGTTCTGTAAAATTCTGCAGCTTTTACCCAACTCACTCTTCGAATATTGTTTATATGTATGATATATATTTTTTTCTCATTCGTAGTTAGATGTTTGAAATGTTTTGAACCTGAATACATTTCTTGCTGGAAATGTATTCAGATAGCTCTGACACGTTCTTAAAGCCTTAAATAATATTCTTTTATGCTACCAAGAGCAGTAAAGTGAGGCGCCCAGTGCTCTTGTTGCTTTTAACAACTGAGTACATATGGAAGCTTAATTAACACTTTAAGTGCAGGAAAAACTCTACATACACATAAGGGATTAAAAGATCACCATGGGGTGAAAGGGTAAGGCATGTCTGGAATACCAACAAGCTTGGAAAGATTTGTAGTAGGAAGTTCAATGATCATTAAAAAGCCTCTGAGATTCTTTGAGAAAAATCCCTCAAGGATAAGTTGATGATTCCAAAGCCAGCTGTCCTTCTCCCCCAGCACATTCCTCACCCATATCCTCCTCCACCTTCAGTACAGGCATTTGGATTCTTGGATTTAGTACTTCCTCCTCTGGATCACCTGTGTTTCAGCATAAATAAAGGCTTGTTTTTTCAGCTGTCTAACCTTTGGTTCCATCTGCCTTCCGCAGACCCTTTGTTTTCTAATGAGAACCAGCGTACAAGCAGTTACTTCTGCGAATGAAGAGATGATCCCACAGCAGCAACAAGTGTCCAGCAAATGTTTGTTTTGCTGATTAGCGAAGTAAAATGTAATACAATGTGTATGTTCCAATATACAAAGGAATTATTCTATTTAGGTTTTCTCCTTTTTTTTTTAAAACTTTTTCTCCTCTAGTTCTTCAGTAATTATTCTTTCTTTGTATATCACATTTATTTGTAAATTGAATTAATTGTGAAAAATATACAGTATATAGAAGTGTAGGTTCGCGCCAACTTTGAGCTAAACGAATCAGCAAATTGTCCAAATGTGACCACAGTCTATTATTACTTAACATATGATAAGAGTTTACAGTGGCTATGCAGCATTTGTAGCTTTATTTTAAAAACTGTAAAAAATAAAGATGCAAAAAAAAAAAATACTAATCAGACAAAAAACAGAATGTAAAACATTAAATTTAGAATTGAGAGTCCTCAGTGGTTGATACCTTTTAATGGCTAACTGAAAAGATGGTAACAAATTGCAAGCTTTCGAGACTACATACGTCTGTTCATCAGGCTAAGACTAGTCTTTGCCTGATGAAGAGACGTATGTAGTTTCGAAAGCTGAGGACTCTCAATTCTAAATATTTTTCTATCTACTGGCTAACACGGTACCAAGATATATTTCTTTCCTAAACATTAAATTGCGCTTTTCACAGTTTCTTGTTGTCCAATGTTGTGTCCTCATCACTAAAATGGCAGTAGTTTTGGTAGAACATCATCAATATAGGTCCAACTGCACTTACGTCTGGGTACAACTCTGTACACTAATCTACAAATTGGCGAACGAGCTATGTGCTATGGAAACTACTGTACTACAGTTTCAGTATGGATTTCGGGCTAGCACTTTAGTTTAACTTGGTCAGTGTACTATCCGACTGCAGTACTGTGGAAATGGAAATCACATGGACTAAAATATGTATTTTTTAAACTCAGACAGGTGCATATTGCTAAGTGATTATTTCGGTCACACAGATGTAAAAATACTTTAGCCCGCAATACATATTGGCTGGCTGTTGATCGAATGATGGCTCAGCTGATCGTTTCACTTGGAGACATGTTAGTTGGCTTTTCCATACACAGGAGCGCTTGTTCAGCCGAGCGCTCCTGTGTTCTCTATGAGAAAGCGATCTCCAGACGTGTCTGGTAGCAGCTTATATGTCTGAAATTTGCCATTCCGGGACGATATTTCCCCCAACAATATATTGTCTTGGGCCTCCATACACATTGTTGTCTAAACCAATCCATATTAATGGGTTCTGCTGACTTAAGTCTTACGTGTATGGGGGGGCTTAAGATTTCGCTAGCCTCAGATGCCTATATTTTAAGTCATTGTGCAAAATGTACAGCAAACGGGCTACACACTAACAAATATTGTTCTGTGTGGTAGTGTAAATGAGTGACTTTCCGGACTGATCCACATGACTTCATTTGTTTTCTTATATAAGGTGGAAGTACAGTTTGTGCACAATTAAAGGCAATTTGTATTTTTTTATTAATTTTATTATTGAACTACAGTACAGTGCTGTCAGTCAAGCCAAAAGGGTAATAATAATCTTCTACTATATAATTGTCTAAGGGTCACTTCCGTCTTTCAGTCTGTCTGTCCTTCTGTCTGTCATGGATATTCATTGGTCACGGCCTCTGTCATGGAAATCCAAGTCGCTGATTGGTCGCGGCAAAACAGCCACGACCAATCAGCGACAGGCACGGTCCGGCGGCAACATGGCCGCTCCTTCCTCCCCGCAGTAAGTGCCCCCTCCATACTCCCCTCCAGTCAGCACTCACACAGGGTTAATGGCAGCATTAACCGACCGTGCTATGCCACGGTGTAACGCACTCGGTTAACGCTGCTATTAACCCTGTGTGACCAACGTTTTACTATTGATGCTGCCTATGCGGCATCAATTGTAAAAAGATCTAATGTTAAAAATAATAAAAAAAATAAAAAAATCGTTATATACTCACCGTCCGTTGGCCCCTTGGATCCACAACAGGCCTTTCCCGCTCGCGACGCTCCGGTAACCGGTCCATGCTGTGATCTCGCGAGATGGTGACGTAGCGGTCTCGCGAGACCACTACGTCATCATCTCGCGAGACCGCAATGCACTCTTGAGACCGGAGCGCACGAGGAGCGTTGGTAATCGCTTCTCTTGGATCCGGGGGCTCCGGAAGGTGAGTATATAACTATTTTTTATTTTAATTCTTTTTTTTAACAGGGATATGATGACCACATTGCTATATACTACGTGGGCTGGGCAATATACTACATGGGCTGTGCAATATACTGCGTGGGCTGTGCAATATACAACGTGACTGGGTAATATACTACATGGCTGGGCAATATACTACGTGGCTGGAAAATATACTACGTGGCTGGGCAATATACTATGTGACTGGGAAATATACTACGTGGCTGGGCAATATACTACATACTATGTGGCTGGGCAATATACTATGTGGCTGGGCAATATACTACGTCACTGGACAATATACTACATTACTGGGCAATATACTACGTGGCTGGGCAATATACTACGTGGCTGGGCAATATACTACGTAACTGGGCAATATACTACGTGGCTGGGCAATATACTACGTGACTGGGAAATATACTACGTGGCTGGGCAATATACTACATACTATGTGGCTGGGCAATATACTACGTGACTGGGCAATATACTACGTGGCTGGGCAATATACTACGTGGCTGGGCAATATACTATGAGACTGGGCAATATACTACGTGGCTGGGCAATATACTACGTCACTGGGCAATATACTACATTACTGGGCAATATACTACGTGGCTGGGCAATATACTACGTGGCTGGGCAATATACTACGTGGACATGCATATTCTAGAATACCCAATGCGTTAGAATTGGGCCACCATCTAGTTATTTTAATAAAGATAATAAACCTGAAGCCTGAATATTTATGTGTGCATAATTATTGGGCGACTATTAGTTTTCATAATTTGTTTCTATCTAAATGAAAAATGTAAATTTTCACATTAAATTGTTTATTTTCATCTGTTAGAGTGAGAATAATAACTCAATGTACAAAATACATAAAAAATTTCAGTGACCAATATAGCCCTCCTTCCTTAGTTACGATAACTGTCATAAACATTCCATCCATGGAGTTTGTCAGTTTCTTACTCTGTTGAGGCTCAATCTTTTCGGCAGCACCAACCACAGCTTCTCAGATACTGTTCAGAGAGGCTGTCCTGGCTTCCTTCACTGTAAATCTCCCGTTTAAGAAGGGACCACAAGTTTTCAGTAGGGTTTATCTCAGGTGAGGATGGGGGGACCTTTTAAAGTGGTTCATCTAGTATGTGTGATATTGCAGATCAAGCACTGTTCACATGTCCATTTATCTTTTCTGTTTGTCTCCACCATTTAAAACAGACTAAAGGTACAGAAAAACCTAGTTAGTATCCTGTCCTATTTCTGTTTATAAAGCAATGGGACTCCTCTGCTTCCATTTAAATCAAGAATGCACAGGACCCTAATTCCGTTTATCTGTTCTAAACGTAGCAGACAAACTGAAAAAGTAAATGTGAACAGAGCTTTAATTCTCTTTGTTTAAGTGAAGATGACCGACAGTACCAGAAACAACCAGAAGGTAAAAGTGGTGCTGCGTCTGATAAGAATCAAATACTTTTTGTTGGATCTTATACTAGTCGATTTAGGTAAAAATGTTCACTGTTCAATAAATTTCCTATACTTTCGGCAACGTTGTTATGTAATCTTTCTATGGCAGGAACAATTTTGCAGATGAAATTAAGCTGAGAAAATGTATGTATACAGAATACCCATATAAAATTGTATTAATAGCTAGTGCTTAACCCCTTAGTGACATAGTCAATTTTAACCTTAACGGCATGGCCAAATTTTTGAAATCTAGCCAGTGTCATTTCATGGGGTAAGAACTCCGAAATGCTTCAACGTATCCCAGTAAGACTGTTTTTTCGTGACACATTGTACTTTACGTTAGTGGTATATTTAGATCAATATGTTTTGCTTTTATTTGTGATAACATAGGTATTCTGTTGAAAATGTTGAAAAATGTTCAATTTTCAAACTTTCAATCTTTATATCCAGTTAGTCCAGTTACTTATGCCTGTACAAAATAATGAATAACAATTACCATATGTCTACTTTACATCTGCATTATTTTCAAATGTTATTTTATTTTGTTAGGATGTTAGAGGAGTTAATAGTTTAGTAGCAATTTCTCGGTTTTTTTTTCACGTTTTTTTCAAAACTTGTTTCTTTAGGGACCAATTCAGATTTAAGTGGACTTTGAGGGATCTGTATATTGGAAACTCCCCAAAAGTGAAACTATTTTAAAAAACGCACCCTCAAATACGTCAAAACTGCTGTCAGTAAATGTTTTAACCTTTCAGATGCTACACAGGAATTAATGCAACATCAAATGAGAAAAAAAACAAATTGTAATTTTTATTCTAAAATGTTGTTTTAGTCCCAATTTTTTCACTTTTACAAGGACTAGCACAAGAAAATGAATCTCACAATTTGTCATCTTGTAGTCATAAATCTCATGTGGTCATCAATCTCTGTTGGACAAATGGCGGGGTTTGGAAGGGAAGGAAAACCATTTAAATTTTGGAACACAAATTTGATTGAAATAGATTGCAAGTACCATGTCGTATTTGCAAAGCCCCTAAGTCATCAAAACAGCAGAAAACATCCGCAAGTGACCCCATTTTGGAAACTACAGCTCATGGATTTTTATGTAGGGGTATAGTGAGCATTTCAAACCCACAGGTACTACACAGAATTTGATAACATTAATTTGTCATATTGAAAATGTATTTATTTTTCTCATTAATATTTTGCTTTAGCCCCAAATTTTTCACTTTTGCAAGACGCAACATGAAAAAATGGACTACACTTTTTTCTGAACAAGGTGACACCTCACATGTAGTCAAAAAGTTCTGTTTGGACACAAGGGAGGCTCAGAAGGGAAATAGCGACATTTGGTGTTTGAAATGTGAATTTTGCTGGAATAGATTGCAGACACTATTTCTCATTTGCAGGGTCCCTAACGTACCTAAATAGCAAAAACCTCCACAACTGACCACATTTTGGAAACTATACCCATCAAGTAAGTCATCCAGGGCTGTGTTGAGCATGTTGGGCATGAAGGTGGATGTAAAAATTTAAATTCTTTTTTTTCTTCTAGAATGTTGTTTTAGCCTCAAATTTATAATTTTCACAATAGAAAATAGGAAAAAACAGACCCCAATTTCTTCAGAATAAGAAGATACCCCATAAATGGTCAAAAACTGCTGTTTAGGCACATGGCAGGGCTCAGAAAGGCAAGAGCACTATTTGATTTTTGGAGCATCAATTTATCTGGAATAGATTGTGAATGCCATTACGCATTTTCAGAGCCTCTCACATGGACATGCCAAAATAACAGTACCCCCCATAAGTGACCCCATTTTGGAAACTAGGCCCCTCAATGTATTCAACGATAGGTGTACTGTGCATTGTTAACCCTGACGTGCAAGATCAGCAGAAAACCCCACAAGTGACCTCATATTGGAAAGCTCACTGCTTAACCCCTTCACCCCCGGAGCTGTTTTCGCTTTTTCGTTTTCGTTTTTTGCTCCCCTTCTTTCCAAAGCCATAACTTTTTTATTTTTCAGTCAATATAGCCATGTGGGGGTTTATTTTTTGTGGGAAGAGTTGTACTTTTGATTAATACCATTGGTTTTACCATGTCATGTAACAGAAAATGGGAAAAAAATTCCAAGTGCGATAAAATTGCAAAAAAAGTGCAATCCCACACGTGGTTTTTGTTTGGCTTTGTTTGCTAGGTTCACTAAATGCTAAAACTGGCCTGCCATTATGATTCTCCAGGTCATTATGAGTTCATAGACACCAAACATTTCTAGGTTCTCTTTTATCTAAGTGGTAAAAAAAAATTCCAAAGTTTGCTAACCAAACAAAAAAAATGTACGCAATTTTCCGATAATGGTAGCATCTCCATTTTTCGTGATCTAGGGTTGGGTGAGGGCTTACTTTTTGCGTGCCGAGTTGATATTTTTAATGATACCACTGTTGTGCAGATACTTTCTTTTGATCGCCCGTTATTGCATTTTAATGCAATGTCGCAGCGACCAAAAAAACGTAATTTTTTCGTTTTGATTTTTTTCTCTCTACACCATTTAGCGATCAGGTTAATCCTTTTTTTATTGACAGATCGGGCAATTCTGAACGCGGCGATGCCAAATATATGTAGGTTTGATTTTTTTTATTGTTTTCTTTTGATTGGGGCGAAAGAGGGGTGATTTGAACTTTTATATTTTTTTATTTTTTATATTTTTAAACACATTTTTTTTAAATTTTGGCATGCTTCAATAGCCTCCATAGGAGGCTAAAAGCATTCACTACTTGATCCCCTCTGCTACATAGAGGTGATGCACAGATCACCTCTATGTAGCAGAATTGCAGGCTTGCTATGAGCCTAGACCACAGGGTGGCGCTCATAGCAGTCTGCCATCAACAACCATAGAGGTTTCAAGGAGACCTCTGGTTGTGATGGCAATGCACCGATGACCCCCGATCACGGGACGGGGGTCATCGGTGCGAGTACTTCGGGCCGCCGGCCGGCAGCGCTTGTTAACTGCCGCTGTCAGAGTTTGACAGCAGCATTTAACTAGTTAATGGGCACGGGCAGATTATGATTCCGCTCATGCCCATTGAGCTCACATGTCAGCTGTTGAAAACAGCTGACATGTCCCGGCTTTGAGGTGGGCTCACCGCCGGAGTCCACCTCAAAGCGGGGGATGCTACCAGCTGACGTACTATTCCATCAGCTGGCAGAAAGGGGTTATTGAATTTATCCAGGGGTGTAGTGAGTATTTTAAACCAACAGGTGCCTCATAGAATTTTATAACACTGGGACATGGAGATATAACATTTTAGTGCTGAAAATGTAATCTTTTTATTTGTTGAAAATGTGTCAAATACACAAAGGTTAAGCCCTTAATGACTGCCAATACCTCATTTACAATGACCTGAGATATGAGAGAATGGCATCCCCATACAGGCTACAGCCCAACAGCTGTCAGCTGTACACTATAGTTGACAACTTGCTCCATCAGCCATGATCAGTGTTGGCACTGACAATAGTCATTTAACCCCTTAGATGCTGCTGTGAATAGTGACTACATCATAAAAATGACTAACAGAGTGAGGGGGCTTCATCTTTAACCCCATCAGCACCCTGAGATCATGACTGTGTGGTTCTGATGTTTCTGATGGCAATTCATGGCCAAATAACGGCCTTAAGGTACCGTCACACTAAGCGACGCTGCAGAGATACCGACAACGATCCGGATAGCTGCAGCGTCGCTGTTTGGTCGCTGGAGAGCTGTCACACAGACCGCTCTCCAGCGACCAACGATGCTGGTAACCAGGGTAAACATCGGGTTACTAAGCGCAGGGCCGCGCTTAGTAACCCGATGTTTACCCTGGTTACCATCATTAAAGTAAAAAAAACAACCACTACATACTTACCTACCGCTGTCTGTCCCCGGCGCTGTGCTTCTCTGCTCTGGCTGTGAGCGCCGGGCAGCCGGAAAGCAGAGCAGTGACATCACCGCTCTGCTTTCCGGCCGCTGTGCTCACAGCCAGAGCAGAGAAGCACAACGCCGGGTACAGACAGCGGTAGGTAAGTATGCAGTGGTTGTTTTTTTTACTTTAACGATGGTAACCAGGGTAAACATCGCGGCCCTGCGCTTAGTAACCCGATGTTTACCCTGGTTACCAGCAAAGACATCGCTGAATCGGCGTCACACACGCCGATTCAGCGATGTCAGCGGGAGATCCAGCGACGAAACAAAGTTCTGGACTTTCTTCCCCGACCAGCGATATCACAGCAGGGGCCTGATCGCTGCTGCCTGTCACACTTGACGATATCGCTAGCCAGGACGCTGCAACATCACGGATCGCTAGCGATATCGTCCAGTGTGACGGTACCTTTAGAGTCTGCTGGCTATATTGGCTTGTTCAGAAGTTAGTGACATTTAGGTGGTAAAAATACACTTCTTCATTCCTGTTATGCACTTTGCATTAATTCCTGAAAATCACCTGAAGGGAAAATAAACTACCTGAAAGTAGTGTTCAATATGTCTAGGGGCTATGTTTTTAAAATGGTATCACTTGTGGAGGTCTTCCAATATATAAGATCCACAAAGTCACTTCAAACATGGATCGGTCCCTCAAAAAAATAAATTTTGCAAATTTCCTTGAAAAATTAAAAAAATACTGCTAGATTTTTAAACCTCCTAAAAGGCTAACAAAATAAAATAACATTTTATAAATGGTGCTGATGTAAAGCAGACATGTGGGAAATGTTATTTATTAATGTTTTTCTGTGGTAAGACTATCTAGATTAAAGGGATAATCATTCAAAGTTTGAAAATTGCAAATTTCTTTCCATTTTTGTCAAATTTCTGGTATTTTGTGTAAATAAATATAAAAAATTTCGACCTAAGTTTACCATTATCATTAATTATAATGTGCCATGAAAAAACAGTCTTAAAATCACTTGGATTTGTTGAACCATTCCAGAGTTATTAATGCATAAAATGACACTGGTCATATTTAAAAAATTTGGCCCAGTCAATAAGCGAAACTGGACCTCACAATTTATTACCCAATTTCTCCTGAATGGGATGATGCTTTATATTGTATGTTGTCAGAAACTACTGTTTGGCCACACATCAGTGCTGAGAAGGCAGGAGTGTTGTTTGGCTTTTGGAGTCCTAGAATAGTTTTTGCGGGTGACATTTGCGGAGCCCCTAAGGTGCCAGAACAAGAGAAACCCCAAAAGTGACCCCATTATAGAAATTGCACCTCTCAATGAATTCATCTACAGCTGCAGTGACTTTTGCAACATTCACACTCAGCTTTTTTTCTGGAGAATTACAAATATGCCAGTTTAGTGCCCATACATTGTACCCCCATACATTGTAGAGCACCTACTGTATGTAGCGACAGATTGTGGATGGCTTTGTATGCCATGGTTATGGTTTTAAACTGGAGTCTCTAGGTAATGGGGAGCCAGTGAAGGGATTGACAGAGAGGAGAGGCCGGGAAATAGTGTTGTGATAGATGGATTAGTTGGGCAGCAGAGTTTAGGATTGATTGGAGGGGTGCAAGACTGTTAGATGGTAGGCCACAAAGCAGGAGGTTGCAGTAGTCGAGGCGGGAGATGATGAGTGCATGGACTAGGGTTTTTGCCGACTCTTGATTAAGGAATGTATGGATCCGGGAAATATTTTTGACTTGTAGTAGTCAGGAACTGGAAAAGGCATGGATATGTGTTTTGACATCAAAGTCCAGTGTTATCCCGAGGCACTGCGCTTTCATGACGCCCTCATCTACACCTTGTAAATGAAGGCCAGAAAGAACATGTTCTCCAGTGGATGGTAAGCACAGCGTCAAGTGGCCTCTCCTCCACTTCCTCCACCTTAACATCACACACAATCATAGAATGGTAGAGTTGGAAGGGTCCTCCTGAATCATCTGATCCAACCCCCTGCTCAAAGCAGGATTCACTAAATCATCCCAGACAGAGTTCTGCCCAGCCTCTGTTTGAAGACTTCTATGGAAGGAGAACTCACCACTTCTCGTGGCAGCCTGTTCCACTCGTTGATCACCCTAAGGGTATGTGCACACCATGCAGATTTAGTGCAGAACTGCAGCAGATTTTTCTGCAGCAGAAACGCTGCAGAACTGCACTGTGATTTACAGTACAATGTAAATCAATGTGAAAAAAAAACTGTGCACATGGTGCAGAAAAATCTGCGCAGAAACGCTGCAGATTTCAAAGAAGTGCATGTCACTTCTTTTGTGCAGTTCTGCAGCGTTTCTGCACCCCTCCATTATAGAAATCCACAGTAGTAAAATCTGCACAAAAATCGCATAAAAAACGCACCTGCGGATTCTGGCAGGAGATGCAGATTTAGTGCAGATTTTATGCTGAAAATTCTGCACCAAATCTGCATCGTGTGCACACAGCCTAACTGTCAAAAAGTATTTTCTAATATCTAATCTGTGTATCCTCCCATTCAGTTTCATCCTATTGCTTCTAGTCTTTCCTTGTGCAAATGAGAATAAAGATGATCCTTCTACAATGTGACAGCCCTTGAGATATTTGTAGACCGCTATTAAGTCTCATCTCAGTCTTATTTTTTGCAAGATAAACATTCCCAAATCCTGTAACCATTCCTTAAAGGACATGGTTTGCAGACCGGTCACCACTCTGGTCACTCTTCTCTGTACTTGCTCCAGCTTGTTGATGTTTTTTTTTTTTAAATGTGATGCCCAAAACAGGACACAGTATTCCAGATGAGGTCTGACCAAGGAGGAAAAGAGGGCAATAATGACTTTGCGTGATCTAGACTGTATGCTTCTGTTAATACATCCCAGAATTGCATTTGCCTTTTTTGCTGCTGCATCACACTGTTGACTCATGTTCAGTTTATGATCTATTAGTATACCCAATTCTTTTTCACATGTGCTGTTACTTAGCCCTATTCCTTCCATTCTGTATATGCTTTTTTTCATTTTTTATTGCCCAGATGTATTAATTAGCATTTTTCCTTGTTAAAAAAACATTCTGTTAGTTGCTGTCCACTGCTCCAGTTTATTAATATCTTTTTTAATCCTCTCTCTCTTCTCTAGTATTAGCTATCCCTCCTAGCTAATCCTAGTCCTCAGAAGTGGCAACTGCAATTCCAATTGTTTCCCCCTGCGTTACAACTCTCCAACTGCCCGACTGACTGTGGGAAACCACAGATGGGCAAGTCTGCAGAGTTTTTCACATATTCTATTCCAGAGGTCTGCTCCAAAGATTCACAGACTCAGGAGGAGGAAAACATCTGCACCGATGCACATTTTTTTCAGTTGGATCCAGGGCCGGATGAAGTGGGGTCTGAGCAGAATCCAGACCCTCATCACTAGCATCACTAGATGTTAACCCCCGGGGATGGAGGTGATCTTGATGAGATCCAAATACCTAAGGTGCACGCATACTGTACTGTGCTGTCAGGGCAGGAAGAGGAGGATGGTGACTCTCAGGACAAGGAATAAGAGAACAGAGAGGATAACAATGTGGTTGTAGATACCACTTGGTGTGAACCTAGAGGCATGCAGATGAGTAGCTCAGCAGAGGAGGTGGAGGAGAAGGAAGACAGAGAGGTTATGTTGTGGTTTAAAGCACAGACACGGACTGATGCAACAATGGCAAGCACTTCATTCTCAGCCACAACTCAGGCCAGCAGAGGTTGTGGGTCTGCAGTTCACATGGGTGGCAAGGGTTGCCTAGCCTGGGCCCTTTTTGTTACAGAAAAGGATGACACAACTCGTTATCTGCTCACTTTGTAAAAAAATACTCAGTAGAGGCAAAGATTCCAATAATTTGACTACTTCATACATAACTGGGCACACGCACAATCAACATGCATTTGTTTGATTGTTTGAGAATCTTACTGTGCTAGCAGGTCTCGCCAGACACTGGCCGCCCCATCAACTGCATGTGTCTCCTGTTTCTTCCTCCTCTGTCATCGTGGCAAGTGTTCTCATACAGATCCTGCACTTGTTTACCAGCTACAGTCGGGGTGAGCGAGAGCCCGTCAGCTGTTACGGAAGTGCACATGCCTGCTGTTTTTGACCAATCTTTGAAACCAAGCACATCAAATATTTCTCAATCCACCATCACATCTCTGCCTGCACATCATTCACAGTCCAGCAGTTTGTCGTGTTCACCCTACTCCACCCTCTCTAAGCACAGCAGCCAGTCCTTGATCCTGCAGTTGTGGTCACATAAAAGAATGTTTCCTGCTACACTTGCCACAGCTAAGAGCTTGAATTTTACCATCTCCAATCTATTGGCCATGGAAATGCTGCCTCTCTGCCTAGTGTATAGAGGCGCTTTCCAAAAGTTGATGGCCGTCACAAAAAAGATGTGGATTTGCTACACCAGCTAAGCCCTAACCTTTACCCATTCCTTGAATAAATCTACAGTATGTATGCCAGGGTGCATTTCACCACTGACACCTGGACAAGCAATTATGGCCATGGGCGCTCCACATGTCTTGGAATCGCCAAGCCTTGCAGGGTGCTTGGGGATGGAGAACTAAACTACTAAACATCAGAGGATTGAGAACTAAACAACTAGACAACAGGGGTTGGAGAAATAAACTAGTA
Source organism: Ranitomeya imitator (assembly GCF_032444005.1). NCBI lineage: Eukaryota > Metazoa > Chordata > Amphibia > Anura > Dendrobatidae > Ranitomeya > Ranitomeya imitator. The sequence continues at coordinate 986,089,578 of NC_091282.1, forward strand.
AACATCTAGGGTTGGATAACTAAACCATTACACACCAGTGGATGGTGAACTAAATCACTGGACACCAAGGGATACAGAACTAAACCACTACACACCAGAAGATGTAGAACTAGACTACCAGACAATATGGGTTGGAGAACTAAACTACTAAACATCTAGAGTTGGAGAACTAAACAACTACACATCAGGGGTTGGAAAACTAAACCACTAAACACCAAGGGATGGTGAACTAAACCACTAGACACCAAGGTGGTAGTCCTATGCCGGGGCAACATCATGCATGTGCCTTGTATGGCTCACGTCCTCAGCCTGATGGTACAGCAATTTCTCTACCACTATCCCAGCCTGGACGCACTGCTGCAGAAAGCATGGTCGCTGTGTGCTCAGTTCCATCATTCGCAACCTGCTAGCAATTGACCTGCATCGCTACAGAGGTCTCTGCAGCTACCGGTTAACCGGTTGATACGCAATGTGCCGACACACTGGGATTCCACTCTGCACATGTTGCAATGACTATGGCAGCATTGACAAACCCTGGTGCCATATGTCCTTTTGCTTAGCCTGGGCCAATGCAGCATGGATGTGGTGCAAATCACGCTTATGGAGTGGGCACAGATGAAGGACTTCTGCACCCTTCTGCACAGTTTCAAAATAGCTGCTATGATGTCATCAACAGCATCACTATTCCTGAGTACACTATGAACAGTTAGCGGGAGAAGGTGTTCATCCCAGAGGAAGAGAAGGAAGCAGAGGATGATGCAAATAGGATAACAATATCTCTAAGTTCCGAACTGTAGTCGCACAGGCGGGTGCCATGGTAGGTTCGATTACATCGAGGGGGGCTCATGGTACAAGACAAACTGTTAGTAAAGGTGCAGAAGCCAAGGAACAAATAGAGGAGGACGAGGAGGAAGAAGAAGTGATTGGTGCGCAACAGTTAGAAGATGAAAAGGATAATGATCCCCTCTCTGTTGTCCGTGGTTGGCAGAGGGGATGGAGGAAGCCAGCTTCAGTGTTTTAAACCGCCACCAACACACCATGGACTTGGACCTCACTTAAGCACTCGACACATGAGTGCCTTCTGGCTGCAACATGATGCTTGTACTGTTAGGATTAGAAATAGATCTGACAACTGGGTTACCACTTAATTAGATCCATGTTTCAATAGTAAATTCCCCACCTAGAAAATGACGTGCACATTCTGGAATATCAAAACATGCTTGTAGACAATCTTAAGAGTGGTTTTCCTCAAGACAGCAGTGAGGCATACAGTGTGCATTGCAGTTATAGACTTACAACCCTGGGAATGTTGAGTCATCAATGCAAAAACATTAGCAGCAGCAGTGTAAGTGGCATAAGCAATCTCTTGAAGTCATTTCACATATTTTTTAGACAAGCTCGTGCATTAGCAGAACAGACTACAAGTCTGGCACATACTAAACGACTGGAGAGGATGGTGTAGGAGTATCTCGAGTTCAATATCAATGTGATCAAGGGTGTTTGGACCCTTTTGCATTTTGGTCTTCAAAAATGGAAGAGTGGCCTGAGGTCACCTGTCCCGCCTTGGAGGTTTTGTCATGCCAGGCAGCCAGCATTAACTCAGAATGTGTCTTCAGCACTGCTGGTGGTTTCCTGACAGATAAGCGCACCCGGCTGTACTGTGAAAGTGTATACCGCCTAATTTTAATTAAGATGATCAAGTCATGGATCCCCAATGACTTTTGCACCTGAGTCACAGACTGGGCAGAGTAGGCAATGGTGTAGGTTTTAGTGTGCTGCACTGATCTCATGTTATTGAAGTCTGTGACTTTGCCCTGGCTTCTGTGCCTTCTGTTGCTATCAGGGCATTACTGCCCTTACTGCAGTATGGGGCCCAGTGAACAGCAGTACACACAGGGGCCCGCAGATTCGAGGCCCTGCTTATGTGCTACTGTTTATCGGGCCCCATCGTGCAGTAAAGTGGTGAGTGCTGCGGCGTACATATCAGCTCAGCGCTGGGGCCCATCTTACCTTGACCACTGCGCAGTTCCTGCTTCCTCCATCTCCAACATAAGCGCCGCCCGACATATACCGTACGCTGGATGCAGAGCCGTGTTGCTGGGGAGCGACTGTGAGGTAAGTATACAAAACTTTTTTGTTTTCTTTATAAAATGAATTAAATGGGTGAGGGGAGGAGGAGGGGGACTGCACATGATGATGTGGGGGGTTAAAAGGGGACTTAATATGATGATGTGGGAGGTTAAAGGCGGAATGCACATGATGATGTGGGGGTTAAATGGAGAATGCACATGATGTGGGTAGGGGATTAAAGGAGGATTGCATATGAAGTGGGGGGGATAACAGGAACTGCAAAGTATGACATGGCTGTAAAGGGGACTGCACATGATGATATGGGGGAGGGGGAGTAAGGGAGACTGCACATGATGATGTGGGGGGTTAAAGCAGGGACTACAGATGATGTGGGGAAGGGGTTTAAGGGAAACTGTACATGAAGTGCTGGGTTAAAAGGAACTGCAAAGGATGACATGGGGTAAAGAGGACTGCACATGATGATGTGGGGGATTAAAGGGGACTGCATATGATGATGTGGGGAGGGGGGTTAAAGGGAGACTGCACATGATGATGTGGGGGTTAAAGGGGGACTACATATGATGTGGGGAAGGGGTTTAAGGGGGACTGTACATGAAGTGCTGGGTTAAAAGGAACTGCAAAGGATGACATGGGGTAAAGAGGACTGCACATGATGATGTGCGGGTTAATGGGGACTGCACATGAGGATGTGGGAAGGGGGGTTAAAGGGGGACTGCATATGATGATGCGGGGAGGTTAAAGGGGGACTGTTCATGATGTGTGGAAATGGTTAAAGGGGGACTGCAAAGGATGACATGGGGTAAAGGGGACTGCTCATGATGATGTGGGGAGGGGGATTAAAGGCGGACAGCACATGATGATGTGGGGGAGGGAGGGTAAGGGGGACTGCACATGATGATGTGGGGAAGGGGCTTAAAGGGGGACTGCACATGAAGATGTGGGGGTTAAAGGTGGACTACACATGATGTGGAGAGGGAGTTTAAGGGGGACTGCACATGAAGTGCTGGGTTAAAAGGAACTGCAAAGGATGACATGGGGTAAAGAGGACTGCACAAGATGATGTGGGGGGTTAAAGGGGACTGCACATGATGATGTGGAGAGGGGGGTTAAAGGGAGACTGCACAAGATGATGTGGGAAGGTGGGTTAAAGGGGGACTGCACATGATGATGTGGGGGTTAAAGAGGGACTACACATGATGCGGGGAAGGGGTTTAAGGGAGACTGTACATAAAGTGCTGGGTTAAAAGGAACTGCAAAGGTTGACATGGGGTAAAGAGGACTGCACATGATAATGTGGAAGGTTAAAGGGGCTGCACATGAGGATGTGGGAAGGGGGGTTAAAGGGAGACTGCACATGATGATGTGGGGAGGGGGGATAAAGGGGGACTGCACATGATGATGTGGGAAGGTTAAAGGGGGACTGTGCATGATGTGTGGAGGGGGTTAAAGGGGGACTGCACATGATGATGTGGGGAGGGAGAGTAAGGGGGACTGCACATGATGATGTGGGGAAGGGGCTTAAAGGGGGACTGCACATGATGATGTGGGATTTAAAGGGGGACTACACATGATGTGGAGAGGGGGTTAAGGGGGACTGCTCATGAAGTTGGGGGTTAAAAGGAACTGCAAAGGATGACATGGGGTAAAGGGGACTGCACATGATGATGCAGGGGGTTAAAGAAGATTGCACATTATGTGGGGAGGCGGGTTAAAGGGAGACTACACATGATGATGTGGGGGTGGGGTTAAAAGGGGACTGCACATGATGATGTGGGGGTTAAAGGAGGACCGCACATGATGTGGAGAAGGGGGTGAAAGGGGGACTGCACATGATGATGTGGGGAGGTTAAAGGGGGACTGCACATGATGTGTGGAGGGGGTTAAAGGGGGACTGCACATGAAGTGGGGGGTTAAAAGGAACAGTAAAGGATGACATGGGGTAAAGGGGACTGCTCATGATGATGTGGGGGTTAAAGGTGGACTGCACATGATGATGTGGGGAGGGGGGTTAAAGGTGGACTGTACATGATGATGTGGGGAGGGGGGTTAAAGGGGGACTGCAGATGACGATATGGGGTGGATTAAAGGGGGACTGCACATGATGATGTGGGGTGGTTAAAGGGGAACTGCACATGCTGGGGTAAAGGGGGACTTCACATGATTTGGGGGGTTAAAGTGGGACTGCACATGATGATGTGGGGGGGTTAAAGGGGGACTGCACATGAAGTGGGGGGTTAAAAGGAACTGCAAATGATGACCTAGGAGTAGGAGTAAGGGGGACTGCACATGATATGGGGAGGGGATTAAAGGAGGACCGCACATGAAGTGGGGGGTTAAAAAGAACTGTAAAGGATTACATGGGGTAAATGGGACTGCACATGATGATGTGGGGAGGGGTTTTAAAGGGGACTGCACATTATAATATGGGGAGGGGGGTTAAAGGGGGACTGCACATGATAATGTGGGGATGGGGTTAAAAGGGGACTGCACATTATGATGTGGGGGGTTAATGGGGACTGCACATGATGATGTGGGGGCTAAAGGGGGACTGCACATGATGTGGGGAGGGGATTAAAGGAACTGCACATGAAGTGGGGGTTTAAAGGTATCTGCAAAGGATGACAGGGGTAAAGGGGACTGCACATGATGACATGGGGGAGGGGGAGTAAGGGGGACTGCACATGATGATGTGGGGAAGGGGATTAAAGGGGGACTGCACATGATGTGAGGAGGGGGTTTAAGGGGGGCTGCACATGAAGTGGAGGGTTAAAAGGTACTGCAATGGATGACATGGGGGTAAAGGGGACTGCTCATTATAATGTGGGGAGGGGGTTAAAGGTTGACTGCACATGATGATGTGGGGAGGGGGGTTAAAGGGGGACTCTACATGATGATGTTGGGAGGGGGTTAAAGGGGGACTGCACATGATAATGTGGGGGGTTAAAGGGGGACTGCACATGATGTGAGGGGTAAAGGGGGATTTCACATGATGTGGGGGGTTAAAGGGGGACTGCACATGATGATGTGGGAGTTAAAGGGGATTACACATGATATGGGGGGTTAAATGGGGACTGCACATGATGTGTGGGGGGGTTAAAGTGGGACTGCACATGAAGTGGGGGGTTAAAAGAAACTACAAATGATGACCTAGGAGAAGGAGTAAGGGGGACTGCACATGATGTGGGGAGGGGGTTAAAGGGGGACTGCACATGAAGTTGGGGGTTAAAAGGAACTGCAAAGGATGACATGGAGTAAAGGGGACTGCACATGATGATGTGGAGAGTAGGGTTAAAGGAGGACTGCACATTATATTGTGGGGAGGGGTGTTAAAAGGGAACTGCACATGATGATGTGGGGGTTAAAGGGGGACTGCGCATGAGGTGGAGAAGGGGGTTAAAGGGGGACTGCACATGACGATGTGGGGGTTAAAGGGAGACTGCACATGAAGTGGGGAGTTAAAAGGGACTGCAAAGGATGACATGGGGTAAAGGGGACTGCTCATGATGATGTGGGGAGGGGGGTTAAATGTGGACTGCACATATTATGTGGGGAGGGGGGTTAAAGGGGGACTCTACATGATGAAGTGGGGAGGGAGGTTAAAGGGGGACTGCACATGATGATGTGGGGGGTTAAAGGGGGACTGCACATGATGATGTGGGGGGTTAAATGGGGGACTACACATGATGATGTGGGGGGTTAAAGGGGGCTGCACATGAAGTGGGGGTTAAAGGGAACTGCAAATGATGACCTAGGAGAAGGAGTAAGGGGGACTGCACATGATGTGTGGAGGGGGTTAAAGGGGGACTGCACATGAAGTGGTGGTTAATAGGAACTGCAAAGGATTACATGGGGTAAAGGGGACTGCACATGATGATGTGGGGAGGGAGGTTAAAGGGAGACTGCACATGATGATGTGGAGAGGGGGGTTAAAGGGGGACTGCACATGATGATGTGGGGGGCTGAAGGGGGACTGCACATGATGGGAGGGGTTAAAGGGACACTGCACATGAAGTGGGGGGTTAAAAGGAATTACAAAGGATGACATTGGGTAAAGGGGGCTGCACATGATGAAGTGGGGGTAAAGGGGACTGCACATGGTCAAGTGGGGGAGGGGACAGGAGACTGCAAATGATGAATTGAGAGTGAGGGAAGAGGGACAGCAATTGAACTTAAGGTGGGGGGTGGGGAGAGCAAATGATTGGGAGAGAGCAAATAATTAATTTTGAGGGTGGGAGAGTACATGATGTATTGAATGTGGGAGGTAGAGCTGTTGATATGAATAGAGGGTGGGAGAGAGAAGATATGACAATGAATTGGGGTGGAAGGGAAATGTAAATATGAGTCGGTGGAGTGGGAGGTACATGGGGGGTTGAGTATGCAGTGACTTGTAATGAATTGAGGGAAAGAGTAATTAACTTATATATTTATTAGGTGAGGCAAGTGGCTATGTATCGCTAGAAGGGGCTCAGTGGCATATTATAATTTATATTTGGAATGGTGGGTTGCACATCTGTATTCAGATGTGTAGTGTAGCAGAAAGGGAAAAAGAGGGGAATGTGCTCTGGAAGCCATGCTCTAGGTAACTGTGTTATTTTATGCAGAGATGAGTCCTGGCTGGAAGAAGTGATGGCGGTCTGCGCTGCATGAAAAAGAAAAGCAAAGATGAAGGACTTCAGCTAGAGACATTACTGGTGAGTCAGTGTGTTACTGTACATTGACACTATACACTGTATACTCTGTACAGAGCTCCTGTGTCCAATGTCACCAGTGATCACTATATTATCTGTGCACTTACACTGTATACAGAGGTCCTGTGTATAATGTTACTGGTGATCACTGTATTACCTGTACTCTGACAGTAAATACAGAGTTCCTGTGTATAATGTAACATAGTAACATAGTTAGTAAGGCCGAAAAAAGACATTTGTCCATCCAGTTCAGCCTATATTCCATCATAATAAATCCCCAGATCTACGTCCTTCTACAGAACCTAATAATTTTATGATACAATATTGTTCTGCTCCAGGAAGACATCCAGGCCTCTCTTGAACCCCTCGACTGAGTTCGCCATCACCACCTCCTCAGGCAAGCAATTCCAGATTCTCACTGCCCTAACAGTAAAGAATCCTCTTCTATGTTGGTGGAAAAACCTTCTCTCCTCCAGACGCAAAGAATGCCCTCTTGTGCCCGTCACCTTCCTTGGTATAAACAGATCCTCAGCGAGATATTTGTATTGTCCCCTTATATACTTATACATGGTTATTAGATCGCCCCTCAGTCGTCTTTTTTCTAGACTAAATAATCCTAAATTCGCTAATCTATCTGGGTATTGTAGTTCTCCCATCCCCTTTATTAATTTTGTTGCCCTCCTTTGTACTCTCTCTAGTTCCATTATATCCTTCCTGAGCACCGGTGCCCAAAACTGGACACAGTACTCCATGTGCGGTCTAACTAGGGATTTGTACAGAGGCAGTATAATGCTCTCATCATGTGTATCCAGACCTCTTTTAATGCACCCCATGATCCTGTTTGCCTTGGCAGCTGCTGCCTGGCACTGGCTGCTCCATGTAAGTTTATCATTAACTAGGATCCCCAAGTCCTTCTCCCTGTCAGATTTACCCAGTGGTTTCCCATTCAGTGTGTAATGGTGATATTGATTCCTTCTTCCCATGTGTATAACCTTACATTTATCATTGTTAAACCTCATCTGCCACCTTTCAGCCCAAGTTTCCAACTTATCCAGATCCATCTGTAGCAGAATACTATCTTCTCTTGTATTAACTGCTTTACATAGTTTTGTATCATCTGCAAATATCGATATTTTACTGTGTAAACCTTCTACCAGATCATTAATGAATATGTTGAAGAGAACAGGTCCCAATACCGACCCCTGCGGTACCCCACTGGTCACAGCGACCCAGTTAGAGACTATACCATTTATAACCACCCTCTGCTTTCTATCACTAAGCCAGTTACTAACCCATTTACACACATTTTCCCCCAGACCAAGCATTCTCATTTTGTGTACCAACCTCTTGTGCGGCACGGTATCAAACGCTTTGGAAAAATCAAGATATACCACGTCCAATGACTCACCGTGGTCCAGCCTATAGCTTACCTCTTCATAAAAACTGATTAGATTGGTTTGACAGGAGCGATTTCTCATAAACCCATGCTGATATGGAGTTAAACAGTTATTCTCATTGAGATAATCCAGAATAACATCCCTCAGAAACCCTTCAAATATTTTACCAACAATAGAGGTTAGACTTACTGGCCTATAATTTCCAGGTTCACTTTTAGAGCCCTTTTTGAATATTGGCACCACATTTGCTATGCGCCAGTCCTGCGGAACAGACCCTGTCGCTATAGAGTCCCTAAAAATAAGAAATAATGGTTTATCTATTACATTACTTAGTTCTCTTAGTACTCGTGGGTGTATGCCATCCGGACCCGGAGATTTATCTATTTTAATCTTATTTAGCCGGTTTCGCACTTCTTGGGTTAGATTGGTGACCCTTAATATAGGGTTTTCATTGTTTCTTGGGATTTTACCTAGCATTTCATTTTCCACCGTGAATACCGTGGAGAAGAAGGTGTTTAATATGTCAGCTTTTTCCTCGTCATCTACAACCATTCTTTCCTCACTATTTTTTAAGGGGCCTACATTTTCAGTTTTTATTCTTTTACTATTGATATAGTTGAAGAACAGTTTGGGATTAGTTTTACTCTCCTTAGCAATGTGCTTCTCTGTTTCCTTTTTGGCAGCTTTAATTAGTTTTTTAGATAAAGTATTTTTCTCCCTATAGTTTTTTAGAGCTTCAATGGTGCCATCCTGCTTTAGTAGTGCAAATGCTTTCTTTTTACTGTTAATTGCCTGTCTTACTTCTTTGATTAGCCACATTGGGTTTTTCCTATTTCTAGTCCTTTTATTCCCACAAGGTATAAACCGCTTACACTGCCTATTTAGGATGTTCTTAAACATTTCCCATTTATTATCTGTATTCTTATTTCTGAGGATATTGTCCCAGTCTACCAGATTAAGGGCATCTCTAAGCTGGTCAAACTTTGCCTTCCTAAAGTTCAGTGTTTTTGTGACTCCCTGGCAAGTCCCCCTAGTGAAAGACAGGTGAAACTGCACAATATTGTGATCGCTATTTCCTAGATGCCCAACCACCTGCAGATTTGTTATTCTGTCAGGTCTATTAGATAGTATTAGGTCTAAAAGTGCTGCTCCTCTGGTTGGATTCTGCACCAGTTGTGAAAGATAATTTTTCTTGGTTATTAGCAGAAACCTGTTGCCTTTATGGGTTTCACAGGTTTCTGTTTCCCAGTTAATATCCGGGTAGTTAAAGTCCCCCATAAGAAGGACCTCATTATGGGTTGCAGCTTCATCTATCTGCTTTAGAAGTAGACTTTCCATGGTTTCTGTTATATTTGGGGGTTTGTAACAGACCCCAATGAGAATTTTGTTACCATTTTTCCCTCCATGAATTTCGACCCATATGGACTCGACATCCTCATTTCCTTCGCTAATATCCTCCCTTAAAGTGGACTTTAGACAAGACTTTACATAGAGACAAACCCCTCCTCCTCTCCGATTTTTACGATCCTTTCTAAACAGACTGTAACCCTGTAAGTTAACTGCCCAGTCATAGCTTTCATCTAACCATGTCTCGGTTATTCCCACTATGTCAAAGTTACCTGTAGATATTTCTGCTTCTAGTTCTTCCATCTTGTTTGTCAGGCTTCTGGCGTTTGCGAGCATGCAGTTTAGAGGATTTTGTTTTGTTCCAATCTCCTCACTGTGGATTGTTTTAGAAATGTTCTTACCTCCCTTCTGAGTATTTTTTCCTGGGTCTTCTTTGTTCAAGTCTAATGTTTTTCTTCCCGTCCCCTCTTCTTCTAGTTTAACGCCCTCCTGATGAGTGTAGCGAGTCTTCTGGCGAATGTGTTTTTCCCAGGTTTGTTGAGGTGTAGTCCGTCTCTGGCGAGGAGTCCATCGTACCAGTAATTCACACCGTGGTCCAGGAATCCGAATCCTTGTTGTCTGCACCATCGTCTTAGCCAATTGTTTGCATCAAGGATCTTGTTCCATCTCCTGGTGCCATGCCCGTCTACTGGAAGGATAGAAGAAAAAACTACCTGTGCATCCAGTTCCTTTACTTTCTTCCCCAACTCTTCAAAGTCTTTGCAGATTGTCGGTAGGTCCTTCCTTGCCGTGTCATTGGTGCCAACATGTATCAGAAGAAATGGGGGGACGTCCTTGGAGCTGAAGAGCTTTGGTATCCTATCGGTCACATCCTTGATCATCGCACCTGGAAGGCAGCATACTTCTCTTGCAGTTATGTCCGGTCTGCAGATGGCTGCTTCTGTGCCTCTCAGTAGTGAGTCTCCCACCACCACCACTCTTCGTTGCTTCTTGGCTGTACTTTTTGCTGTCACTTGTTGCTGTGTGCCCTTTTCTTTTTTGCTTGCTGGTATTGCTTCATCCTTAGGTGTGCCATCTTCATCCTCTACAAAGATTTGATATCGGTTCTTCAGTTGTGTGGTTGGTGATTTCTCCATGGTCTTCTTGCTTCTTTTGGTCACATGCTTCCACTCATCTGCTTTTGGAGGTTCTCTGACACTTTTTTCACCTTCTGTGACCAGTAGAGATGCTTCTGTTCTGTCTAGAAAGTCTTCATTCTCTTTGATGAGTTTCAAAGTTGCTATTCTTTCTTCCAGACCCCGCACCTTTTCTTCTAAAAGGGACACTAGTCTACACTTCTGACAGGTGAAATTTGATTCTTCTTCTGGTCGATCTGTGAACATGTAGCACATGCTACAGCTCACCATGTAGGTTGTCACATCTGCCATGTTGCTCCTAGATCCTGCTGACTTGCTGTGTGTTTTCCTTCTTGTGTAATCTACTCAGCCAAGCTCTCTTGCAATAATGTCCTACAGGCAAAAATTACGGCGCGCGGTTTGGTGATGCTTTCCAAGCAGCTGGTCCCGGCTGTACCCAATGATCTTCTAGCTTAGGGAGACTCTTCGCTTTTCCCAGAAGGCACCTGGAATATGCAAATTAGCCTCCTCAAGCTTGAATCCCTGGTTTGGTGATGCTTTCCAAAGCAGCTGGTCCCGGCTGTATCCAACGATCTTCTAGCTTAGGGAGACTCTTCGCTTTTCCCAGAAGGCACCTGGAATATGCAAATTAGCCTCCTCAAGCTTGAATCCCTGGTTTGGTGATGCTTTCCAAGCAGCTGGTCCCGGCTGTACCCAACGATCTTCTAGCTTAGGGAAGATCGTTCCCTTAGTACTACTACTACTACTACTACTACTAATACTACTAGTACCCTTAGTACTACTAATACTTAGTAATACTTAGCATTGATTTTTTAATGATCAATATTGTAGTATTCAGTCACTGTGTTGTGGTAATATGTGGTCTGGTCATGGTGTGGTGGTATTTGTTCCTTGTATGTGCTATTATTTGGTCACTATGTGGTGGTAATATGTGGTCTGGTCATAGTGTGAGACATTTGTCCCTTGTACGTTGTATTAATGGTCATTTAAAAAAATGTATGTGACTCATTCCCTTAATGAAAAATACCAAAAAATACATTTACATTTAATTGGTTAGAGTAGAGTAGGATCCGGCCAAAAGAGTCTACCACGTCGTGGTAGCGGCTTAAAAATTCTTTTGGTCAGAACAAAAGCTGCTGACTTTGTATGTGATCTGGTGTTTGATGGGAACTGTTATAATCTGATTGATGAGGATGTGGTGGAGAAGTTGAGTTTTTCCAAGAGTGAGCAGTGGGACTGTAGAAGGTTCGAAGGGTGGAGGCGAAGCTGGGGTGGAGCCTAGGAGAAGTCTCAAGGGGGCCTGAAAATTTTGCCTGTATGGGGCCCCAAAATTCCTAGTGGCAGCCCTGGCTGCTGATGTTATTAACGTTTTTTTGAAATGTGGAAACTCCAAGAGTCCGATTATACTATTTCTACTATTAGGAATTTGATGCCATTTTAGTGGTGTCTGCCCCTAATTTTTGGAAATGTTTTGACTCCAAGTTGGGTCTCCTTCATGTGTGTTGTCTGTAGCAGTAGGGCTCCCAGAAAGGTAGGCCTGCATTTACTTTCATTCAGCTACCTGTTTTACTAGCCTTACATTTTTTAAACAATTAAACAATAGTAGTCTACAAAGCTGATATTTGTGCCACCTGAGGGTGGCTGAGCAGAAAAGCAGTTTCAGCTGTTGTATGAGGTATCAGGGCTTCCACCACAGCAGGACTACACCGGTCCCTCACCCACCTCTTAATTTGTACTAAAAATCAAAGCTGTAAATGCTGGCCCAGATGCTGGCTCATAAGTCGCCCATGCCTGACTGCTGCTGTGCCATTATAAAATTTCTACTGTAGATCAATGGATGCCACTTTTCCTGGTGTCTGCCCCTAATTTTTGGAAATTTTTGAACTTCAAGTTAGGTCTCCTTCATGCGTGTTGTCTGAATTTGGCCGGTCTCTCAGAGCACCAAGCCTACACTTGTCACTCATCCACCTGTGACTGATCAATGTTTAAGCTAGAAATGCTGGTCCGAGCCCTGTCCCATGCATCCATGCTGCATAATAATACTATTTGTACTCTGGGTCAGTTGGGCGATTGGAGAGTTGTGACGTGGGAAGAAACAAAGGTAATTGGGGTGCCACCTCTGATTACTGTACTATGTGTGATGTTAAGATGGAGGAAGAGGAGTAGAGGTCACTGCATGCAGCACTTGCCATCCACTGAAGCACATGCTCTTTCTGGCCCTCATGTACAAGGTATACCGCTGTTCGTCTGCCAAAGAAAAGGAGTTGAGTGGCCCGTCCAGTAACAGAAAATGTCAGTTACCTTTGAATAGGATGAGTTTGTGCAGTAGAGCTTTCAGTAACACTGCCACCTACCTCATGTATACCTTGAATACGAAGCCTATTTCCCCTACCACCACAAGCTCCTTTTTTCCCAATCATGTTGGATGTACACTTTCCCTCTTTTAAACAGCTGTTTCACAACCCTAGGCCCACACCTGTCTGAAAATTAACAATCTGCATTTATTTACAGAGAAAGCCTGTCTGGACCACAGAATTAGTGAAAACAATATACTGTAGATGCCAAAATGTGGACTGATGTTTGGACCACACAATTAGCACAAAGGATTTAGATTCTAAAATGTGGACTCCTTGATGGACAACACAATTAGCACAAAGGATTTAGATGCTGAAATATACAATACCAGCTGGACCACACAATTTGCACACAGGATTTAGATTCTGAAATGTGGACTCCTGGCTTGACCACACTATTAGAACAAACTATTTAGATTATGAAATGTGGACTCCTAGCCTGGACCTCACTATTAGCACAAACTATTTAGATTCTGAATGTGGATTCCTGGCTGGAGCACACTGTTAGCACAAAATATTTACATTCTGGAATGTGGACTCCTGGCTGAACCACACTTTTAGCAGAAAGGATTTAAATTCTGAAATGTAGACTTCTGGCTGGACCACTCTATTAGTAGAAAGGATTTACCATAGAATTAGATATGTGTCTAGGGTGTCTGGACTACACTATTAGCAGTAAGGATTTAGATTTTGAAATCTGGACTCTTGGCTGCACCACACTATCAGCACAAACAATTTAGATGCTGGTTGGTCATTTTCACACAGGATCCTATTTAGCTGAACAAGCTGAAAATAATCTGCCTAGCTAACTATCTGACTATTTGCAGCAGCAGCAGGAGCATCCTCTTTGCGCTGTTACACTGACAGAATGGTGCAAAAACAACATTATTATCAAGCAAGGTGAGTTATCCAACAAAAAGTCAAGTACAAATTAGCAATTGGATACAGTAACACTTAACCTTTATTAGGTTTGTTAAAAGTAACTTACAAGACTACAAAGAGGGGAAGGGGACCCTGGTGCAATGGTGTACCCTATTACCAACACAGAATGGGGAGACAAAAAACAGAAAACAAAACACACAAAATATTAAAAACTGACAGTACTATTGGTCTCTAAACCTGTGACCTCACAGTCAAAGGACTGAAGCAGAACTCCACTTGTGTAAACAGCCAGAGTGTGTCTCTGTATAGACCAATTCTACAAGGGCCAAATTCAGAAGGAGCCACAAATTGAACAATTCTCAATATTTTTTATGGTCATGATTCCATACAGGATATGTCTCTGTGTAGACCAATAACCCTGCCTTATGTTGTGAACCCAGACCTGTATCTAATATTGAATACATTTATAAACAATTCTTTTGTCCAACATATAGCCTTTCAAATTATTTTTCCTTTGGCTCTTGATATTGTATCAAGGGACTACTTCAAAGTCCATATAATCAGCTATCAACAAATTGTTTGTTCATCATGTACTTTAGTCACTGTCAGTAAATATAGCAGCATATCAGTGAGGCTTCAAAGCCAAAATCATAACCGCAAATATAAAGCCATATACCGTATTTTTCACTTTGTAAGACGCTCCGGATTATAAGACGCACCCCAAATTTTGAGGAGAAAAATAGGAAAAAACTTTTTTTAATAAATTGGTGGGGCATCTTATACTCCATGCGTCTTATTACTTACCAGGGGTTGTGGCTGCGGTGGATCAGGGTCCCAGGGTCGTTGATGGAGGCAGGAGTTGAGCATTGCTGCAGGCTGGGATGAGGGGGGTCTGCAGGGGGGCTTCTGTGCTGCAGGGGGCTCCTGTGCTGCAGGCTGGGATGACAGGGTCTGCAGGGGGCTCCGATGCTGCAGGAGGCTCCTGTGCTGCAGGCTGGGATGAGGGGGTCTGCAGGGTGCTCCTGTGCTGCAGGCTGGGATGAGGGGGTCTGCAAGGCTGTCTCCGGTGCTGCGGGGGGCTCTGGCGACATTTTGCAAAAGATCAGAGCCCCCTGGCACTTCTTCCATGCGTTCCTGTATGACTGACTCCGGGAAAATGGCTGCCGGAATCTCAGGAGATGAGATCTTCCATTCGTTCCTGTATGACTGACTCCGGGAAAATGGCTGCTGGAATCTCGAGAGATGAGATCTCAGCGCTGAAATCTCATCTCCCGAGATTCCGGCGGCCATTTTCCCGGAGTCAGTCATACAGGAACGCATGGAAGAAGTTCCAGGGGGCTCTGGTCTTTCACAAAATGTCGCCAGAGCCCCCCGCAGCAACGGAGCCTCCAGCATCACCCGGGGCAGCAGCGGTGGCGGGTGAGGTGACAGCGGTGGCGGGCGGCGGCGGTGGTGGGCCGCAGCGGCAGCAGACACCCCCTCATCCCAACCTGTAAGTGGTATATCCGCTTTGTAAGACGCACCCCCATTTCCCCCCCAAATTTGGGGGAAATAAAGTGCGTCTTACAAAGCGGAAAATACGGTATATAAGGAACCATGCTTCCTCATCAAATACTCATGAGCATCCCCTTATGGTTATTTTGCGGTCACTATATCAGTTTACCATAGATGATTTATTTAAATGCTGACATATATAGAACAGCATAAACTTAGAGATCTCACCACAAGTTGGAGAGACTCTGCCCTATGTTAGATCTCTCAAAGACGGTGAGATGAAGTTGAAGCCTCTGCTATGAATAGCGTCTCCCGAAGCGTTTCATCCTCACGGAATCATCAGGGGAGTATAGTGACCTGCATTTGCCACTTTACAGGTCTCCCCAGTTCTGTGATATTTAAAGATTAAGCCCAGCTGTGCATCGGGGAAGCTCCGCCCCTGGCGTTTGATTCGCCTGTGGGTTGTGCAACGTACTTCTGGTATTCTCGGAGCGCTCGTCTGCTTTAGTGGAATGCAAGGCCCGGCTGCTGTGAAAAGCAAGCGTTCACATGGGTGGAGACCATGCGCCCATCCGGATCAATAGCTTGTTAACCCCCATACCTATATTGTGGGACATATGTCACCCTCTGGTGAGTATCAAACCATACAAAACCTGTTGTGAATTCTGTGGCAGAGTTCACTCCTGTGGTCACAAGTGGTACTTCGGCTGATTCTCTCTGGGAGCTTCCGTTTGTGGAGGAAAGTGGTACTCCAGCTTCTGAGTTTCCTCCCTCAGGTGATCTGGTGAGGTCGTTAGCTGCTTCTCTACTTAACTCCACCTGATGCTTTGATCCATGCTTCCTGTCAATGTTCCAGTGTTGGACTTGTGTTTCTCTGGATCATTCCTGTGGCCTGCTGCTCTGCATAGCTAAGTGCTTCTTTGCTATTTGTTGCTATTTTTTCTGTCCAGCTTGTCTATTTGTTTTGCTGGAAGCTCTGGGACGCAAAGGGTGTACCTCCATGCCGTTAGTTCGGTACGGAGGGTCTTTTTGCCCCCTTTGCGTGGTTTTCTTTAGGGTTTTGTGTAGACCGCAAAGTTATCTTTCCTATCCTCGTTCTGTCTAGAATATCGGGCCTCACTTTGCTGAATCTATTTCATCCCGGCGTTTGTCTTTTCATCTTACTCACAGTCATTATATGTGGGGGGCTGCCTTTTCCTTTGGGGTATTTCTCTGAGGCAAGGTAGGCTTATTTTTCTATCTTCAGGCTAGTTAGTTTCTCAGGCTGTGCCGAGTTGCATAGGGAGCGTTAGGCGCAATCCACAGCTGCCTCTAGTTGTGTTTGGAGAGGATCAGGAATTGCGGTCTACAGAGTTTCCACGTCTCAGAGCTCGTTCTATTATTTTGGGTTATTGTCAGATCACTGTATGTGCTCTGATTGCTATGTACATTGTGTTACTGAATTGCCTAACACAACAAAAACCGTCCCAAATTGTGCCGCACATACATTGATAAATGTCTAAATATGTATAACAGAAATTCATTAGGAGCAAGGCACTTAATATAAGACAGATGAACTTTATATCAGCGCTGTCCTATTCACCATTTGACATGATTCAGTATTGTCTCAACACTTTCATAATAGCACCAACAAAGGCAGTCAGGGACCTGATGTGCAAACTGCGGGAAAATGGCAGATATAGAATGGAGAATGAGCAGGACGAGAAAGCCATTGAAATGAGTGTATTGTATTGGAATATGAAAGGTGGCTACATGAATACAAATATTTTATATAAAATTATAGCTATTATATATACATTACATATAGCTCAATGGAATTAGGATACAATAATCCACAATAAAGTCTTATATATATGGAACACCACCTACCATAATTGAAAGGTTGAAAAAAAAGGGGGGGGGGGGGAAGGGGGAGAGGAACCTCTTGTGCTCTGTACATGCAAAAGCCTACTCTCCTTGTCTCCTACCTATCGTGGAGGTTGGCACCCTAGGAGAAACCTGCGCATGTGGCACCCCCACTCGGCAAAGGCTGTCCCAAACTAACTGTCCCTGTTAATCCCTAAACCATAGATAGACAAGTAGGGAAACATACTGTATACCATAATGTTCATTTTCTTTATTTTTCTTTTATTTCCTGGTAATTTTAATTTTTGTTTCTGTATATGCTCTGATGAAGGTCCGTGTTGGACCGAAAACGTTCAGCAATTGATCTGTTTGTCAGGATGTGAAATAAACAACCTTACCTTTCTTCCGAAAATATTGAGTGCCAAGTTTGTTTCTTATATTTCCTTATATATATGGCTTTATATTTGTGGTTATGATTTTGGCTTTGAAGCCTCACTGATATGCTGCTATATTTACTGACAGTGACTAAAGTACATGATGAACAAACAATTTGTTGATAGCTGATTATATGGACTTTGAAGTAGTCCCTTGATACAATATCAAGAGCCAAAGGAAAAATAATTTGAAAGGCTATATGTTGGACAAAAGAATTGTTTATAAACGTATTCAATATTAGATACAGGTCTGGGTTCACAACATAAGGCAGGGTTATTGGTCTACACAGAGACATACCCTGTATGGAATCATGACCATAAAAAATATTGAGAAAATGTTCCATTTGTGGCTCCTTCTGAATTTGCCCCTTGTAGAATTGGTCTATACAGAGACACACTCTGGCTTTTTACACAAGTGGAGTTCTGCTTCAGTCCTTTGGCTGTGAGGTCACAGGTTTAGAGACCAATAGTACTGTCAGTTTTTAATATTTTGTGTTTTGTTTTCTGTTTTTTGTCTCCCCATTCTGTGTTGGTAATAGGGTACACCATTGCACCAGGGTCCCCATCCCCCTCTTTGTAGTCTTGTAAGTTACTTTTAACAAACCTAATAAAGGTTAAGTTTTACTGTATCCAATTGCTAATTTCTGCAAAAAACAACATGCCTGCCTTTTATATTGAGAGGCACATGTGACTTCAGCAGCCAATAACAGAAGCCCTTGTATCTGGATGTTATGCATGGTTTCTGCGCACTGATTAGCTGCTGAAATTTCCGCACATTAATTAATAAAAAATGTAATTATCATCATACGGCACCACTATCCTAGCCAAAGTCCTAACAACACCATTAGTGGAAACTCAATCAGTTACCGAACTTTGGCCGAATTTTGCAGAAAATGCTCGGGAATCAGAACACTAACCCGAATGTGCAACGTTCATGCTGAATTTGAGATTGGCAAATGTTTTATGAGCATGTTCTCTTATCTCTATTTGGGAGCACAGATTTTAGTGGATTTTATTTCACGGCGTGGAAGCAGTGTCGATTTTCTAATGTTTTTGATGTACCAGTAACATGGGAGCCCCAATATTTCCAGTGACAGATGACGGACCTGAGTGAGGGCTGGTTTTCTGCGTGATAAGTTAGAGTTTGTATTGGTAACATTTTGGGTGCATAACATTTTTTGATCACGGTCAGTATAACGCAGTGATCACATTCTTGTGTTCTATACTAAGCACTTATGTTTCCGTGTAAATCCCACAAAAATGTGATTCAGAAGAAACGACTCACTGTAATGAGGGAGATAGAAACACTTTGTATGCCTTTTGACGTCTGTCCTAGTTTTATTCCTCTTTTTAGGCATTCACAGAACTGTGGTCGACACTTGTGCTCTAAAAAGCAGGGCTGTGGAGTCGGAGTCGGAGTTGTGGAGTCGGAGTCAGACTTAGTTTTGGTTGGAGTAGAGTCGGAGTCGGTAGAAATGTATCGACTCCAGCTTTAAAAAAAATGTATTAATATTTCATAATTGAACTTTCATATGAATTTTATAAATGTTACTCAAATATATATGTTCTATCAAACTATGAACAACAGTGATAAGCAGTTCTGCTGGAGATAGAGACATTTCTTACTTCTTGTGTGTCACTGTTCTCCACTGCCCTTATGTAATCTTATACTTGGTTAACCTCATGCTGCCACAACCCCCTTACTTACAATGTATGAAACTGAAAATGAAAATGTGTTGCAAATTCTTAGTAGTAAAGCTCCTCCTCTAGACTAGATGTTTGGTGTGCGTCTTCCAAGCATCTCACAGCTGCTACTCAGAAGAGGAAGACTGTAAGAAGTATTATCCTTTCAACAAACTTTGCATCAGTAAACCGTGAGTACATGAGGAATACCAGTATTACTGACCACTATATCAGTTGTACGACCTGGCAATAATTTTGTACAATTGTTTTTAGGAAAAACAATTGTCATTTGGATTGTGAATGCAGAATTAAAATCCTGAGAATGTCAAAGAAGCGTCACATTTAATCAGCTGTATTTGAACATTTCACCATCACTCAAGATAGAAAACATTATGTCTGTCAGTGTATGACAAATGATCCAGACGAAAACAAATGCTGTGAAGCCAAGATCAGTGCATATTCAGGCAAAGATAAAAATGCTCCTACCAGAGCTTCTAATCTAAAGAGATATTTACAGCGCTTTCATCCAGAAGTACTGAAAGCAGTGGATGAGAAAGACTGCATCCAAACCAATGAACCAGTGCCCAGCAATTCCAGCCAAACACAGGAGCAGAGAACTTTGCAGCGATCAGTTGCAAGATATTTTGTCAGTGACAAAGTTACTGTGACAATGACAGTAGATACATTTAAAAAAACAGACCATAGAGCTTGTTGTAAAGGATAGTGTGCCTATTTCATTATTTTCACGACCAGCTTTTATGTGTCTGAATGGGGAAATGGCCTGCAAGCTTGGTGTTTCTCTGGAGAGAGAGAGTATTAGAAAATTAGTAATCGAAGAAGCTTTTAAACAAAAGGAAGAACTTAAAAAAACTCTCAAGGGACACTTTCTGTTTCTTAAAATGGATGCTTGCACACGTCACAGAGTGAACTATTTTGCCATCAATGTCCGATTTGTTTATGACAAAAATGAAATAGTTACCTTACCAAGACATTGGCAGTAAAAGACACCAAAGCTCATCACACCAGTGAGTTTCTCCAGGTCTTAGTGGAAAAGGTTCTGCAAGACTATGAACTTAAAAAAGAGCAAGCTCTATGTGTCGTAACTGACAATGCTTCAAATATGATAAGTACTATTAAGCTAATGAATGAGAGTAATGATGGTGATCAGCAGCTAGAAGAACATTCTGGGTCCACAGACACAGAAATGTTTGAAATAGAGGAACAAGGTATTGTAACTGAGGAGCAAACTGAAGTTGCTTCAGATGAACAGCAACATGATAGTTTAGCCCCTTAATGACCTCCAATACGTCTTTTAACTGACCTGAGATATAAGAGAATAGTATCCCCATACAGGTGACAATCCAGCATCTGTCAGTTGTACACTATAGCTGACAACTTGCTGTACCAGCCACGATCAGTATTTGCACCATCTAAATCTGTTTAACCCCTTAGATGCTGCTGTCAATAGTGACTACATCATTATAAATGGTTAACAGAGCGTGGGGGCTTCTTCTTTGTCCCAATTGGTGCCCTCATATCATGATTTTGTTGTCCTGATGTTTGCCATGGCAATTCATGGCCAAATAGCGGCCTTAGAGTCTGACGCCTGTAGTAATCTGTTTAGAAGTTAGAGACATTTAGGTGGTAAATTTACACATTTTCATTTCTGTCATACCACTTTGCATTAATTCCTGTAAAGCACCTGAAGGGTTAATAAACTACCTGACCGCAGTTTTTGATATGTCAGGGGGTGCTGTTTTTAAAATGGTATCACGTTTGTGGGTTTCCCAATATATGGGACCCCTAAAGTCACTTCAAACATGGATAAGTCCCTAAAAAAATAAATTTTGTAAATTTCTTTGAAAAAATTAAAAATTGCTGCTACATTTTTAAACCTCCTAAACTGCTAACAAAATAAAATAATATTTTACAAATGGTCCTGATGTAAAGCAGACATGTGGGAAATGTTATTTATTAATGGTTTGCTGTGGTATGACCATCTGGATTAAAGGGATAATCATTCAAATTTAGAAAATAGCTAATTTTTTAACATTTTTCTCAAATTCTTGATATTTTTTATAAATAAACACAAAAAATGTTGAACAAAATTTACCATTATCATAAAGTATAATGTGTCACGAAAAAACAATCTCAAAATCACTGGGATTTGTTGAAGCGTTGCAGAGTTGTTACCACATAAAGTGACACTGGTCAGATTTCAAAAATTTGGCTCGGTCACTAAGGGGTTATATGATCTTGTTGAAACTGTGTCAATACGTTCTTTCATTCATCACATGCGCTGTGTTGTGCATACGCTACAGCTGGCTATAAAAGACAGTCTGCAAGAAGGACATGCTGCTGCACTGATTGGCAAGTTGAGAAAATTGGCTACTGTTGTCAGAACCCCTAAAGTTGACTCAATTTTGAAGAGATGTGCTGGAAAAGGGGCAATTATTGATCAAGCCACACGATGGGGCAGTACTTAATGATTCAGCGCTTGGTTGAACTGAAAACCTTTCTTGTAGACATGGCTAACCCTCAATTCACGCTAAATGAAAGTCAGTGGAATCAGGTGACTGAGCTGGAAAAATTGCTAGAGCACCCATTTACAGTGACTAAAAAATTACAAGCAGAGGACTTAAAGGGAACCTGTCACCTGAATTTGGCGGGACTGGTTTTGGGTCATATGGGCGGAGTTTTCAGGTGTTTGATTCACCCTTTCCTTACCCGCTGGCTGCATGCTGGCTGCAATATTGGATTGAAGTTCATTCTCTGTCCTCCATAGTACACGCCTGCACAAGGCAAGATTGCTTTGCGCAGGCGTGTACTATGGAGGACAGAGAATGAACTTCAATCCAATATTGCAGCCAGCATGCAGACAGCGGGTAAGGAAAGGGTGAATCAAACACCCGAAAACTCCGCCCATATGACCCAAAACCAGTCCCGCCAAATTCAGGTGACAGAGTCCCTTTAACTCCAGATATTTTCTTAAAGGAGGGGAAGAACCTGGTGTTTCCCCTGTCCCAAATAGGAGGGTTAATTGCAAGTGGCATTGCTACATCAATGAAATGGAGAGAGGAGCTACTATTACAAAATAACATTCTTCTGGCAGCAATTTATGTAGACCCAATGCATCGGATTCTTCTAGATGATCAACAGCTAACTAAAGGAAAAGAAGCTTTGTTTGAAATAGCAGTAAGGATGAAAGGGTTGCAGAACAGTCAGGAGGAACAAGAAGAATTTGGTCGTCCTGCCACATCTTCACCCTCATCAACTGATGAATTTAATTTAGAAAAATATTTGGATCACAAGGACCGTGCAAAGCGTTCCCGCATAGAAGAGTCATCCCCATCAAAGAACACAGCCAGTACATTTCAGCAGAATTTTTCATGTGCACTAAAAGAAATTGAGAAATTTGACCGTTCATCAAAGTGCAACAAGCGATTCCTCTGTATCCTGACATTGTCAGAGATGTTGCCCGAGTGGTTACTGCTTTACCACCAACCCAAGTTAGTGTAGAGAGGTTGTTCTCTGCTCTCAAAATAATTAGATCAGATTTGAGGGCATCCATGAAGGAGGATCTGACAGAGGCAATACTTTTTCTGAGAAAAATTTATAGAGTTCTTCTTATTAACTGCATAACAGTGTTTATTGCATATTTACTTACAACAGTTTAGAAAAGTTTAGAAAAGTTATTTGATATATTCTAATTGTATTCTAATAAATATAGTTTTTGCTCTAAGTGGTCTGATTACTTATATGATGGTGAGAAACTGAATAAGCACGATGTTAATATTTGACAACAGTAAATTTATTGTTACGAATTGGCCATTTATGAAGGAATCAGAGTCGGAGCCGGAGTCGGAGTCGGAGCCGGAGTCGGAGCCGGAGTCGGAACCTGATGAAATCCAGGAGTCGGATTCGGAGTCGCAACTGTGGTTGTAGCATCCGTGCAGGGAAAAGACGTCTCCGCTGTGACGTGGATGAAGCACCAAACAAAGCAAGATTTCCAGCTCCAGGACGTAAATATAAAAATATTGTATCTTTATTCCATGATTTAAAAGAGCAAAGGCTGACAAAAAAAAAGGAGAAAAGATCACACGGCAGTCATAACGCGTTTCGAACACTAGGTTCTTAGTCCTCAGTACGAACTGCAGTACAAGAATAGTTCTTATTTTTGTGTGGTTCACCATGCAGTGTAAGTGATTAGATGTTTTTATTCTTCGGGTCGGTGCGATTACAGCGATACCAGATTTATATCAGGTTTTTTATATTTTGCTGTTATCACACAGTAAAAAAGCTTGTTTATAAAAAAAATAGCTGTTTTTGAGAGCTGTATTTTTTTTTATTTTTTGTCAAACAGAGCTGTATGAGGGCTTATCCTTTGTGTGATAAGTTGGAGATTTTTGTGGGGACCATTTGGGGTACATAACTTTTTTCATCGCTGTTTAACCACATTTCTTATATGCCGAATGAACAAAAGCCAGCAATTCAATTATTATTTTTATTTTTGTTTAACTATGCACTGTTAACTATGTGGTAAAAGTGATAAGACCAATTTATTCTTCCTATCAGTGTACGGGGGTAGTGCGGTTATGGACAGTAAGGAACACGCTGTCACTTTAAGAGACAGCACCCCTTTGTCTGGTGTGACGGAATGTTCTTCTTCCCCCCTGCAATAGACAGTGAGAATGAACTGCACTGTGCTGAGGGGAGAAGCCTGGACAGCATGTGTGAGCTGAAGCTGCTGGAGAGAACTTTGTGCAGAGAACTTTGTGCTTGTAGCTGTAAAAGAGGACCCACAGCCTAGGACAGAGTGGACTCTTGAAATTAGACAGACTCTTCAGGCGTAGCAAGGGTGGCTGTCCTGTGCTAGTTTGAGAAGCCATGAAGATACAGAGAAAGGTATTTACAGTTTCCAGGAGCACCTCCCGGTACCAGAAGCAAGGAGAAGACCACGTTTCACAGAGCTGGCAGAGAGCCATGCGCAACACCGTACTAAACTGTTGGGAGCCCCCAGGGACTGGATCTGAGTCCCCAGCATCACCTTGTGTTTGTTCCTGTTTTGTACACATGTCAGGGCCTAGTGTAGGCTTCAACAGACAGAACCTGCTTAGTAAAGGCCAGAGAGGCTATACGTAGAGCAGCATCATTCTTTGTTTATTGTTTGCTTGTGTGACATATATAGATTTTGTAATAGTTGGAGCACCGTGCTATTTGACGGCCCAGCTAAAAAATACAACTCTTGTAAATTATCTTTTGCCATTGCATACCCCTGTTTGCACCTTCCTCATTCACTTCATTTCTTGCCTTCCAATAAATTTACCCTTTGTTGTTTGCACCCCATCTTGTGTACGGTACTCTCCCTGCACCGTGGTTGTTCCAGCCTTCGCTTCATAAGTACGATTACAGTTATACCAGGTTCATATAGTTTTTTAATGCTTTGCTACTTTTACACACTAAAAACAATTTTTTATTGATTTTGTTTTTGCATTGTCATATTCTGAGAGCTGCAACTTTTATTTTTTCCCCCGAATGAAGCATATTAGGGCTTCTTTCTAGTGGGACGGTTTTGATGCTTTCATTTTGTACCTTTTTTACATATGCATTTTAATCACTTTTTATCACATTTTTTGTGTGTCACTATGATGAAAAAGTGACATTTTTGGCATGTTTTTTTTTTACTGTGTTTGCCGTGCAAAATAAATAACAGAAGTTTTATAGATCGCATTGAACACTGTCATACTAATTATGTGAATTTTTTTGTTTTAAAGCAAAACCTGCGTTTTTAGTGGTGAAATGGCTTTTCGTGATTAGTGAATGCTTTTTTGTATTTTTTCAACTTTTTTATACAATTTATCTAATTGTTCTTCCTTTTTCACTTGGTCTCACTGTGGGACAAGAATATTTTGTACTTTGATCGCTGGTCTCACGCATTGAAGTATTCGTGCACTGCAGTGCCTGAGACCTATCAGTGACTCATTGACAGAGCTTGTTAGACTCTGCTTATAGCTGAGTCTAACAGGACATGGTACCATGGGGTCAACATATGACCTCAGGGCACCATAGCATTGATTGGCACCAAAAATTACAGTCGTTGGGGGGTCGATCCTGTCAAAGAGTTCTTTTAACCACCGTTTAATCGCTTAGGTACCCCTGTCACGAATCACAGCGGTATTTAAAGGGTTATTTGGCCCCATTTGGTTCCAAAGCCATCTGGGCCAATGCCGCAGGGTGTCAGCTGTCATGTGCAACTGTCACCTGTGGCATACCTCCCAACTTTTGAAGAAGGGAAAGAGGGACAAAGTTTGTGGCACGCTGTGTGCTCTGACCACACCCATTTCACAACTAGTCACACTCATTTCCACATCCCAAACACACCCATTTAGCACTGCTGATCACACTGTTTCACTATATAATTGTCTAAGGGTCACTTCTGTCTTTCTGTCTGTCGGTCTGTCTTTCTGTCACAGATATTCATTGGTCGCGGCCTCTGTCTGTCATGGAATCCAAGTCGCTGATTGGTCGTGGCAAAACGCCCATGACCATTGCCACGACCAATCAGTGACACCCGCAGTCTGGCGGCAATATGGCCGCTCTTTCCTCCCCGCAGTCAGTCAGTGCCCGCTCCATACTCCCCTCCAGTCAGCCCTCACACAGGGTTAATGCCAGCGTTACCGGACCACGATGTAACGCACTCCGGTTACGCAGCTATTAACCCTGTGTGACCAACTTTTTACTATTGATGCTGCATATGCAGCATCAATAGTTAAACAATCTAAAAATAATAATTAAAAAAACGTTATTCTCACCCTCCGCCGTCGCGTCCTGTCCTCGGCACTGCAAGTGGCAGGTTCCGCTTCCAAAGATGCTATGGGAGAAGGACCTTCCATGACGTCACGGTCATGTGACTGCGACGTCATCACAGGTCCTGCGCTCATACCAATCCTGGGACTGGAAGCTGCCGGGTGCACCGTGTTATGACCTGGTGGTCAGGACAATAATGGACCTGGTGGTTAAGAGCACACGGAATGACCTGATAGTTACAGATAATAAAAGAAGAGCTCTGGGACGTGGGAACTCTGCTGACAGCAATCCCTAATCCTATCACACACACTAAAAATAGCCGTGGATTGCTCCTAACGCTCCCTATGCAACTCGGCACAGCCTAAGGAACTAGCTAGCCCTCAAGATAGAAAAATAAAGCCTACCTTGCCTCAGAGAAATTCCCCAAAGGAAAAGGCAGCCCCCCACATATAATGACTGTGAGTAAAGATGAAAATACAAACACAGAGATGAAATAGATTTAGCAAAGTGAGGCCCGACTTACTGAACAGACTGAGGATAGGAAAGGTTGCTTTGCGGTCAGCACAAAAACCTACAAAAAGACCACGCAGAGGGCGCAAAAAGACCCTCCGCACCGACTCACGGTGCGGAGGCACTCCCTCTGCGTCCCAGAGCTTCCAGCAAGCAAGACAACAATAACAATAGTAAGCTGGACAGAAAAATAGCAAACCAAAGAAAAACAGGCAGGAACTTAGCTTCTGCTGGGAAGACAGGTCACAAGAATGATCCAGGAGTGAACTAGACCAATACTGGAACATTGACAGGTGGCATGGAGCAAAGATCTAAGTGGAGTTAAATAGAGCAGCCAGTTAACGAATTAACCTCGTCACCTGTGGAAGGAAACTCAGAAACACCCACCAGAGGAAGTCCATGGACAGAACCAGCCGAAGTACCATTCATGACCACAGAAGGAGCCCGACAACAGAATTCACAACAGCACCGCACACAAGCGCCGAAACTACAACGGGCTCTTCGGATGGTGAGTATATGTTTCTTTTTTATTTTGTAACCTGTTACATACGTGCCTGGGCAATATACTACGCAGCTGGGCAATATACTACGTGTCTGTGCTGTACACTACGTGACTGGGCAATATACTATGTGTCTGTGCTGTATACTACATGGCTCTGTGCTGTATACTACGTCGCTGTGCAATATACTATGTGGCTGGGCAATATACTACGTGGCTCTGTGCTGTATACTATGTCGCTGTGCAATATACTACGTGGCTGGGCAATATACTACGTGACTGGGCAATATACTATGTGGCTCTGCTGTATACTAAGTCGCTGTGCAATATACTACGTGGCTGGGCAATATACTACGTGGCTCTGTGCTGTATACTACATCGCTGTGCAATATACTACGTGACTGGGCAATATACTACGTCGCTGGGCAATATACTACGTTGCTGGGCAATATACTACGTTGCTGGGCAATATACTATGCAAATGGACAATATACTACATGGCTGGGCAATATACTACATGGCTGGGCAATATACTACGTGACTGGGCAATATACTACGTGACTGGGCAATATACTATGTGTCTGTGCTGTATACTACGTGGCTCTGTGCTGTATACTACGTCGCTGTGCAATATACTATGTGGCTGGGCAATATACTACGTGACTGGGCAATATACTATGTGGCTCTGCTGTATACTAAGTCGCTGTGCAATATACTACGTGGCTGGGCAATATACTACGTGGCTCTGTGCTGTATACTACATCACTGTGCAATATACTACGTGACTGGGCAATATACTACGTCGCTGGGCAATATACTACATTGCTGGGCAATATACTACGTCGCTGGGCAATATACTATGCAAATGGGCAATATACTACATGGCTGGGCAATATACTACGTGACTGGGCAATATACTATGTGGCTTTGCTGTATACTAAGTCGCTGTGCATTATACTACGTGGCTGGGCAATATACTACGTGGCTCTGTGCTGTATACTACATCGCTGTGCAATATACTACGTGACTGGGCAATATACTACGTCGCTGTGCAATATACTACGTGGCTGGGCAATATACTATGTGGCTCTGCTGTATACTAAGTCGCTGTGCAATATACTACGTGGCTGGGCAATATACTACGTGGCTCTGTGCTGTATACTACATCGCTGTGCAATATACTACGTGACTGGGCAATATACTACGTCGCTGGGCAATATACTACGTTGCTGGGCAATATACTACGTCGCTGGGCAATATACTATGCAAATGGGCAATATACTACATGGCTGGGCAATATACTACATGGCTGGGCAATATACTACGTGACTGGGCAATATACTACGTGACTGGGCAATATACTATGTGTCTGTGCTGTATACTACGTGACTCTGTGCTGTATACTACGTCGCTGTGCAATATACTATGTGGCTGGGCAATATACTACGTGACTGGTCAATATACTATGTGGCTGCGCAATATACTACGTGGCTGGCCAATATACTACGTGGCTGGCAAATATACTACGTGGCTCTGCTATATACTACGTCACTGGGCAATATACTATGTGACTGGGCAATATACTATGTGGCTGGGCAATATACTATATGGCTGGGCAATATACTACGTGGCTCTGTGCTGTATACTATGTCGCTGTGCAATATACTACGTGGCTGGGCAATATACTACGTGACTGGGCAATATACTATGTGGCTCTGCTGTATACTAAGTCGATGTGCAATATACTACGTGGCTGGGCAATATACTACGTGGCTCTGTGCTGTATACTACATCGCTGTGCAATATACTACGTGACTGGGCAATATACTACGTCGCTGGGCAATATACTACATTGCTGGGCAATATACTACGTCGCTGGGCAATATACTATGCAAATGGGCAATATACTACATGGCTGGGCAATATACTACATGGCTGGGCAATATACTACGTGACTGGGCAATATACTACGTGACTGGGCAATATACTACGTGACTGGGCAATATACTACATGACTGGGCAATATACTACGTGACTGGGCAATATACTACGTGGCTGGGCAATATACTACGTGACTGGGCAATATACTATGTGGCCGGGCAATATACTACGTGGCTGGGCAATATACTACGTGGCTGGGCAATATAGTACGTGGCTGGGCAATATACTACGTGACTGGGCAATATACTTCGTGATTGGGCAAAATACTACGTGGACATGCATATTCTAGAATACCCGATGCGTTAGAATCGGGCCACCATCTAGTAAATAATAATTATAAACAAAACATTATGGCCACACAATGCTCCATACTGTATAATGGCCACACATGAAACTGCGTACAGTATAATGGCCACAGATAGTAACTCCTACACATGTGGCTGCGCTCTGTACACCTTGCACACACGGCTCCGCTCCATACACCTCATACACACCTGGCTCCGCTCCATACACCTTGCACATACAAGGCTCTGCTCTGTACACCTCATACACACATGGTCCGCTATGTACACCTCGTACACACATGGCTCCACTCCATACACCTCGCACAAACGGCTCCACTCCATACACACACAGCTCCTCTCCGTTGACCTTGTATACACGTGGCTCTGCTCCGCACACCTCGTACACACCCGGGGCCGCTCCGTAAACCTCACACACACACGGCTCCGCTCCATACTCCTCGCACTCACATGGCTCCACTCCGTACACCTCATATACACCCAGCTCCCCTCTGTACACCTTGCACACACTTGGCTCTGCTCCATACACCTTGTACACACACAGGCTCTACTACATCCACTAAGCTTACTCTCATCCAGCAGTGAGCACCATGACAGCACAGCAGAGTCCTGCATGCATACACAGAGGTCCCAATCATGTGACTCCTCCCCTCCTGTGACCTCATCACATGTCCAGTGCGCACAGAGCAGCGGCAGCCATAAATGTGGTGTACGGCTCTCTGAGGGTGGAGGTATCTGTGGCTCTGCAGTGCAGGACAAGTACGGTCCAGCTCGTGACCACGGGGCAGACTGTCAAAATCGGGACTGCCCCGCGGAATATGGGACGGTTGGGAGATGTGCCTTTGGGAATTACGCTCTTGGTGCATTGCTATTCAGTCATCATTACTGATCGCCGTTTTAACTGTATTGGTTGGTCGTTAAGGGGTTGAAACACAACAGAGAGCATAACATAAGTCCAGCTGGTTGTGGTACTTTGCACTTTTTAATGATGAAATTACAATTGCCTCAAAAAAGCATTTCCTCATTGTGGACAGTTTTCAGTAATACAGCTAAGCAAACTAGAGACAGACATGCCAAGAGATCAGTAATAAACAACACGGGCTGTAGGAAATAATACTAGTCATAGCTTGTTTTCCTGACCTGGGGCCTCATTCCAACCTGTTGCAACTATCTATGGAGAGTCTATAGGGACACCCTGTGCAGGAGGCCCCACAGAGGAAGCAAATCTTTATATTTTGTTTAACTGGGATATCTGCCAGTGGCTAAGTTCAAAGTGCAGTTTCCAGTAATTTGCTATTACTATGCAGTGTATTTGATAGATCAGGACAGAAGCATGCAACCCGAAGTAATATTTCCTGATTCCTGTCATATTTTGAGTTGTGAATGAAGATTGCTATGGGACCTTGTTGCAAAGAAATACTTCTTGAATCTTCTGCCTTTTTTCTGCTTGCTCATATTGTGCGCACTGTGTTTGTTCACGCCGCTACTACATTGTAGACATATTATTGTTATTCAATGATGAAATTCCTATTGATTACTATAATTAGTGCAGAATCATGTTAAGGATTTATTGTTTTATTGTAGAAACACGTGTAATACAGAGACCAAACAATCATCTCCATTACTTGATATCAATAATTTGCACATGATTATTCCATTGACTTCTCCTGAGATTATTGTTCTTATCTAACAACTTCCTGACATGCACATACTTGCACTCAGAGGTTAGATATACATCAACTCTACAAATACATGGAGTTCAGTGTTACATCATTCTCACACATGTTTTGAAGCATTATATTGCCATTCTACGCAATGATCACTATTACTAGGAACAAGGGGACCATTATAACATACAATCTTTCTTCATGAGACAGATAGAAGCTGCACTGTTCATTTAGAATCATTCTGCAACTATAGGGGTTAAAATTAGTGCTGGGTGAACCTCCCAATGATCAGGATCGGCGGGATCGCCCAAGTTTTTTTGTAAAGTTCACGTTCAGGGCCAGAGATGACGCAAACTTGCGTCCAAACCCCAAACTTGGACTTTACAGATATGGGATGGGGTGGGAAGGGGGCTGTAAAAGAAAGAATAAAATGAATAATACACATCATAATTATACTTATCTGTCCAGAGATGCATCCGCCCGCCCTGCTGTCTCCCGCCCGCATCTGCTTCCGGGGCCGCTCATTACCTTCCGGCGGTATTTATTGCACTAGGCAATCTTCTTCTTTTTTCAGCAGTGTTCATGCGGTGATGAAAAAGCCGAAGACTGCTGTGAATATCGCTGGAAGGTAATGAGGGGCCCGGAAGCAGATGCGGCCGGGACGAGAGGCTGCTCGCTGGAAAGGTAAGTATAATATTTATAATGTTTATTATTAATTTTATTCTTTCTTTTACAGGCCCTGGACCTGAAGTGGACCTGAACTGTAACACGGGTTTCCAATGGAAACCTGTGTTCAGGACCTTGTGACCGAACACTATGTGTTCGGTATGGGTCCCGAACTTTACAGCTCGGGTTTGCCCAACCCTAGTTAAATGGTTACAGTAGAGAAGGAGCGGTTAGTTCAGACCCAGTGGATACTGGGAAAGTGGTTATTGTGTCCTGGACATCCAAGAGGAAGGCGTACGTTAGGCTAAGTTTACATTAGCGTATCAGTCCGCAGCGTGGTGCTGCAGACTTTTTTCCTTAAGCTCCACCTACTTCCGCATGTGTCCTTTGCACCTATCTTTAACATCGGGTACACAGGCACATGCGTTGTATGCGGATGCGTCCGCATGTGTTGATTTTATGTGCCCGTCAAATGCAAGAAAATGCAACATGTTGCGTTCAGAGGGCACTTCAAAATGACGCATGCGGACGCATCTGCATACAATGCATGTCCCTGCATACCCAATGTTAAAGATAGGTATGCAGGATGCATGTGGAGTGGGCAGAGCTTAAGGAAAGAAGTCCACAGCACCATGCTGCGGACTGAAACACTAGTGTGAACCCAGCTTTAGAGACAAGCTGAATAGATCAGTTCTTCCTGGGAAGCAATATCTGTAATTATAGAAGCAATCGCGACAGCCAGTAGCATCTTTTTTTTTACCTCAAGATAGAAATGATAGAGCTACAGCACTGGACTAATCCTCTCCCCCATCTCACTGCAAGAGCAAGGTACAGTTCT
Source organism: Ranitomeya imitator (assembly GCF_032444005.1). Taxonomy (NCBI): domain Eukaryota; kingdom Metazoa; phylum Chordata; class Amphibia; order Anura; family Dendrobatidae; genus Ranitomeya; species Ranitomeya imitator. Next base: position 986,122,159 of record NC_091282.1, read on the forward strand.
TTTTAGGTTAAGACACTGTGTGTGAAGAGAAGTTATCTGTAAAGAGACTTTCATATATATATTCATGAAGCATTGCATGAAGAGAAGTGATCCTGTGTGATGAAAAGTAGGTTGAACAAAACCCCTGTGATCAACTTCAGCTCAAAACTGTGTCATAGCTGTGTGCCTGTAAACCGTTAACTCTCCTCTATGGTGAAGAATTATAATTAATGGTCGCACTGAGTAAGATTTCCCCAGGATTCCAAAAAGAACACAGGTTTCATTTTTATTGCCTTTGTACACTGAGTGACGTGCATGCATTTATACTTAGGCTCTGTTCCAAACATGGACTTCTTTACTAGTAAGGCTACTTTGATTAACTCTATACATTAAGCGACACAAGCAAGTGACACTACTCTGTCCTCCTCCTCCTCGACCTGTCGGCTGCCTTTGACACAGTAGACCATTCCCTATTATTACAGACCCTCTCATCCTTTGACATCACAGACTTGGCCCTATCCTGGATCTCATCATACCTAACAGACCGGACATTCAGCGACTCCCACTCACACACCACTTCCTCACCTCGCCCACTATTTGTCGGAGTCCCACAAGGTTCAGTCCTAGGACCCCTGCTCTTCTCCATTTACACCTTTGGCCTGGGACAGCTCATAGAATCTCATGGCTTTCAGTATCACCTCTATGCTGATGACACACAGATCTACATCTCTAGACCAGATATCACCCTACTAATCAGAATCCCACAATGTCTGTCCACTATTTCATCCTTCTTCTCTGCTAGATTTCTGAAACTTAATATGGACAAAACAGAATTCATCATCTTTCCCCCATCTCACGCGACCCCCCCCAACGAACCTATCCATTACAGTAAATGGCTGCCCACTCTCCCCAGTCCCACAAGCTCGCTGCCTCGGGGTAATCCTTGATGCTGATCTCTCCTTCAAACTACATATCCAAGCCCTTTCCACTTCCTGCCGACTTCAACTTAAAAATATTTCACGAATCCGTACATTCCTCAATCAAGAATCTGCAAAAATCCTAGTGCATGCCCTCATCATTTCTCGCTTTGGCTACTGCAATCTCCTGCTCTGTGGCCTCCCCTCTAACACTCTCGCACCCCTCTCGCAATCTATTCTAAACTCTGCTGCCTGACTAATCCACCTGTCTCCCCGCTATTCCCCGGCCTGTCCCCTCTGTCAATCCTTTCACTGGCTCCCCATTGCCCAGAGACTCCAGTACAAAACCCTAACCATGACGTACAAAGCCATCCACAACCTGTCTCCTCCATACATCTGTGACCTCGTCTCCCGGTACTTACCTACACGCAACCTCCGATCCTTACAAGATCTCCTTCTCTACTCCCCTCTTATCTCCTCTTCCCACAATCGTATACAAGATTTCTCTCGCGTATCACCCCCACTCTGGAACCCTCTACCACAACACATCAGACTCTCACCTACCATTGAAACCTTCAAAAAGAGCCTGAAGACCCACCTCTTCTGACAAGCCTACAATCCGCAGTAACCACCGATTGACCAAACCGCTGCATGACCAGCTCTATCCTCGCCTACTGTAATCCCGCCCATCCCTTGTAGATTGTGAGCCTTCGTGGGCAGGGTCCTCTCTCCTCCAGTACCAGTTATGACTTGTATTGTTTAAGATTATTGTGCTTGTTTTTATTATGTATACCCCTCCTCACATGTAAAGCGCCATGGAATAAATGGTGCTATAACAACAAATAATAATAATAATAATAAAAATTTTCATAGTTGGATTTTGACGTGTGTAGGATCATTATTCATTTGCAGAAGCCATCCTCCTTTCAACTTTAGCTTTTTTTGCAGATGGTGTTATGTTTGCATCAAGAATTTGTTCACATTTAAACGAATCCATTCTTCTCTGCACCCATGAAATTTTCCCCTTGCCATTGGTTGCAACACAACCCCAAAGCATGATTGAGCCACCCCCAGGTCGGCACCGTTATACTGAATAAAATGATACCTTGGTTGATGAAATCCGTCCTGTGGCTGTTTCTTAATCTTTATTCTCAGTTTTGTGTTAATGAGATTCTCGTGCCCTAAAGCGGGGTTGGTGAGTGTGCTGCTCTGATTAGATATTCATAATGTAGACTGCTGACTGGTCACTGATCTCTCACTGATCTGCCTAGTAGTTTTCATAATAAATACCATCACATACTGAACAAAAAAAATAAAGCTTCTGCAGACAGGTGCTGGCTGTGGCAACTGCGCTGCAGCATAATCACATGGTTACTGTGCACTTAATCCCTTTTTCAGATTTACTTGAGCGAGGAAAAAAAAATCGTTTTGAAAATGGTGCCCAGAGCGCCTGTGCAGTAGCAGCTATCGGTTTGTATAATTCGAAAGCTGCCGTTACGTTGGCGCCGGCGGCGCCAACTTGCAGGAGAAGGAAAAAAAATGTTCTCTACAAACACGGTGTCGCACGCGCCTGCACAGTAGCAGCTCTCGGAGATCGCCAACAGCTGCCATTGCGCATGGGCGGGCGGCGCCATCTTGGTGGAGGACATTATTTTTTCTTCTCCAGCAAGATGGCACCACCGGCGCCTGCGCAACAGCAGCTATTGAATCTATCCAAACTGATAGCTGCTACTGCGCAGGCGCCCCTGGCGCCATTTTCAAAATCACTTTTTTTCCTCGCTCAAGTAAATCTGAAAAAAGGGATTAAGTGCACAGTAACCATGTGATTATTCAAAAGGCTTGAATATTGTCATAAATTCCAACGCTAAGTGCTAGTTGAAGAGTGTGTCTTTTTTTTCAATTCGAAAATATTTCTGATTTTTTTCAATTGAACTGTATAGCTTATGGGAGACATTAAAGGTGGAAGAGCTCTGAAATGATTCTTCATGGTATGATTTACATGATAAAAATCTGGCATTTTAATAGGGGTGTATACACTTTTTATAACCACTGTACATGCACAGTTTTAAGAAAATTGAGAATTTATATAATGCCTCTGCTATGATTATTAAAGGGATTTTACCCTTATAGCTCTCTGGCCTCTAATGCAGGGGTCCCCAACTCCAGTCCTCAAGGCCCACCAACATGTCATGTTTTCAGGATTTCCTTAGTCTTGCCCAGGTAATAATTGCATCACCTGTGCAATGCAAAGGAAATCCTGAAAACATGACCTGTTGGTGGGCCTTGAGGACTGGAGTTGGGGACCTCTGCTCTAATGGACATTGCTTAGCAAAATCATAAAATCAGCTGTTGCTCATTTTCTCCTATTCCAGTGCTGCCTCTCTGACACTGCTCTGGCCTCAACTGGAAGTGAGCGAATATTTCAATGTTCGGTTCGGCTCATGATCACCAAATTTGCAATATATAGCCGAACATAGACAGCACAAAAACAAACACCGATGTTTACCACGCTGTGTGACAGCGTGGGAAACACTGGCATAGCTCTTCTAATTGGCGGTGACATCATCCCCGCCGGTTAGAGAGCCACGGTTCCCACGCCATCAGAAGACAGCATGGTGCCAAGATGTTCAGGCTGAAAACCACTGGTGACTAAACTGCAGCGAGCGCAGCCTCAGTGACTAGCGGTGACATCACTGAGGCTGCGTTCCAAGCTGAGCTGAACTGTGGTGACCTCGGTGAGATCCCCGCTAGCACCATGAGAAAATCGAAGCAGAGGCGGTTCACCAAAATTGAAATTCACTGCAATGAAATTCTGCCGGTGAACTCGCCTCTGCACCGTGCCACTTTCTCACGGTGCTAGCAGGGATCTTGCCGAGGTCACTGTAATTCAGCCCAGCTGGAAACGCAGCCTCAGTGACCAGAGCAGCAGTTCAGTCTCTAGTGGTTCTCAGGCTGGACATGTACATCATGGCACCATCCATGTTGAAAACTATTTCTCCCCAGACATGGATTACGCAGTGGGATAGAAAAACAGACAATTGTGGTATATTGTTGTTTTTTTTATTTTAGTGGAATTAGGCAAGGCTGTAAGTATGAATTAATTAAGATTATTAAAGGAGTCTGTGTCATTTTTTCAATTAATGGAGTTTATTCTAGGTGTGTGTGATTTTATTCAATGTGACTATAGGGTTAGTAATGGGGCGTCTTATTGATGCCACTCCATTACTAACCTCGGGGCTTGATGTCACCTGACAATACAAATACATCAACCCCCCAATTATCACCCCAATTGCCACCAATACAGTGCAAGTGGGAAGAGCGAAGCTAAGTGCCAGAATTGGAACATCATAGAGATGCATTTTTCTGGGGCTGAAGTTTTTAGCCTCGGGGGGCAGTATCCATGGCCTTCTTTTGCTATTAATATCAGCTCGCAGCTATCTGCATTGCATTTGCTGGTTGTTAATTATAGGGGGACCCTACGTCATTTTTTTTAGGACCCCCCATTATAATAGCCAGTAAAGGCTAAGTATACAGCTGTGAGATGATATTAATAGCCTGGGAAGCTCCATGGGTATTACCCCCTTCCCAGGCTGTAAACATCAGCCCCCAGCCGTCAGCTTTCCCTCTGCTAGTTATGAAAATTATGCGGGAGCACACTACATTTTTTTCAGAAAAATAATCTTTTTTTAATTAAATACATGCACAGCAAGCTCTACACACACTGCACTAATTGTATTTGTCACTGACATCTATATATCTACCTATTCTATTTGTAATTTCAGTATGTAATCCATCTCTTCTACCCTGTCGACTCCTGCAGTGATTTTACACTATCACGGCTGCTGAATCGCTGGCTTTTCTTCTATCTATCTATGTATATATATGTGTCACTGACACACACATATATATATATATATATATATATATATATATATATATATATATATATATATATATACTGCTCAAAAAAATAAAGGAAACACTAAAATCCCACATCCTAGATATCACTGAATTACTATTATTATTATTATTATAGTGCCATTTATTCCATGGCGCTTTACATGTGAGGAGGGGTATACATAATAAAAACAAGTACAATACTCTTGAACAATACAAGTCACAACTGGTACAGGAGGAAAGAGGACCCTGCCCACGAGGGCTCACAATCTACAAGGGATGGGTGAGGATACAGTAGGTGAGGATAGAGCTTTTCGTGCAGTGGTTTGGTCGATCGGTGGTTACTGCAAGTTGTAGGCTTGTCGGGAGAGGTGGGTCTTCAGGTTCTTTTTGAAGGTAATATTCCAGTTGTAAATCTATATTCATTACATAATGAAATGTGTTGAGAACAATAAAACCTAAAAATGATCAATGTAAATCACAACTAATATCCAAAGGGGATCTGGAGTTGGAATGATGCTCCAAATCAAAGTGGAAAATGAAGTTACAGGCTGATCCAACTTCAGTGAAAATGCCTCAAGACAATGAAATGATGCTCAGAAGTATATGTGGCCTCCACATGCTTGTATGACCTCCCTACAATGCCTAGGCATGCTATTGATGAGGCGCGGATGGTCTCCTGAGGGATCTCCTCCCAGACCTGGACTAAAGCATCCAGCAACTCCTGGACAGTCTGTGGTGCAATATGACATTGGTGGATGGTGCAAGACATGATGTCCCAGATGTGTTCAATTAGATTCAGGTCTGAGGAATGGGTGGGCAAGTCTATAGCTTTCATTTTTCAGGAACTGCTGACACACTCCAGCCACATGAGGTCTGGCATTGTCCTGCATTAGGGGGAACCCAGGGCCAACCGCACCAGCATATGGTCTCACAAGGGGTCTGAGGATCTCATCTCGGTACCTAAGGGGGGCAACCAAAGCCCCCATTATGGGTATAATGATAACCAAAGCTTTTCCACACAAATCACTCTGAATTAGCATACCAAGATCCAGGGGTTTCCACCAAACCCCCATTCAGCATTCTTCCATCACTCCCAACACAATCGCATTCAACTTCAAGCACCTCCTCTGACCGGTAGTATCATCCTGTCTCCAGCGTACCATACTTAAATTATCTCTAAACCCCCAAGACCAGTAGGAGTGTACCCAAACCTGCTCTTCTGTGCAGGGCTACTCACAAATTTCACCATTTCGTGATGTGCTCTTCATACCCGTTTACTAAATCTGGAGCTAATGCACAAAGCTGGCAGACAGCCGTGAGCCACAACTCATTGGACCGCGAGCCACATGTGGCTCCCAAGCTACAGGTTGGGGACCCTTGATCTACAGTGTAGATCATCGGGTGAAAAAATCCAACATGCCAGATCCGTTCACTTGCAAAAGTTTACAAACATCATTTATTAGTTAAAATGATGGTTTGATGCAAATCAGCCTTTTTAAATTACATTGATACAAAATCTATGGGTTACCATAGATAACTAACAAGAGTGGAACCATTGTTAATAGATTCATTTAGAGATTGTGCACATGACAGAATTATTATTATTATTATTATTTATTGTTATAGCGCCATTTATTCCATGGCGCTTTACATGTGAGGAGGGGTATACATAATAAAAACAAGTACAATAATCTTAAACAATACAAGTCATAACTGGTACAGGAGGAATGAGGACCCTGCCCGCGAAGGCTCACAATCTACAAGGGATGGGTGAGAATACAGTAGGTGAGGGTAGAGATGGTCATGCAGCGGTTTGGTCGATCGTTGGTTACTGCAGGTTGTAGGCTTGTCTGAAGAGGTGGGTCTTCAGGTTCTTTTTGAAGGTTTCGATGGTAGGCGAGAGTCTGATGTGTTGTGGTAGAGGGTTCCAGAGTAGGGGTGATATGCGAGAGAAATCTTGTATACGATTGTGGGAAGAGGAGATAAGAGGGGAGTAGAGTAGGAGATCTTGTGAGGATCGGAGGTTGCGGGTAGGTAAGTACCGGGAGACGAGGTCACAGATGTATGGAGGAGACAGGTTGTGGATGGCTTTGTACGTCATGGTTAGGGTTTTGTAGTGGAGTCTCTGGGCAATGGGGAGCCAGTGAAGGGATTGACAGAGGGGAGAGGCCGGGGAATAGCGGGGGGACAGGTGGATTAGTCGGGCAGCAGAGTTTAGAATAGATTGGAGGGGTGCGAGAGTGTTAGAGGGGAGGCCACAGAGCAGGAGGTTGCAGTAGTCAAGGCGAGAGATGATGAGGGCATGGACTAGGGTTTTTGCAGATTCATGGTTGAGGAATGAACGGATTTGTGAAATACCTACATACATACATTTGTATGCCTCCTGAATGCCACTTGTAAAAGTATTAATTATCTCTTAGTGCCCCACTAAAGTAGTGATGCTCCCTCTAAAAGTAATTAGGCCACACTAAGTGGTATACTCTGGAAAAAAATAAAATTTGAATCAGAGTGATGGAGTACAATTCTCTGCACACAAAGTGATGTCATTGTGCCATATGCGCCATAACACTGACATCCTGTAGGCTATAAGAGTACGGCAGATTATGACCTACAAGGCAGAGGTTGGTTCGGCAGGGAGCCTATGGATCCCAGAAAAAAAAGTACTCCCGTACAAGAACAGTATCTGGATCGTTTGTAGCTCTACAGTTCCGTCTATGACAGAAGCTGCTTGCTGCTTTGGATTTGAATGTGGGTACCTTACCTTTTTGACCACTGTATGGATGCACATGCTGCACGATCTCTATTACCGGTAACAGGACTAGAGGACATCAGAAGTGTGCAGAGGGAGGGACTATCTGGCAGGTGAGGCAGGACCTATAATAATTCAGGTTTTCCCAATAACATCCCGGCCAATATAACCTCTGCGTTATTCTCTCCTGTTTTTTCTCCACCCCCAGATGTCCCCCCAAAACATGCGAATAGGCCATGTTTAGAACCCTCTGCCGGTATGGGCCTGGAACCAACAGCTGCTCCACTATTTCACCTCCCTTCAGTGTAGTCACTCCATACAGCAATTCGCTGTTGACTGCAAAGTGTGGGTACCTGGTGTCAGCCTCCGGCTCTTGAGCAACCCCATCAATCACAGACAGATTTTCAAAGGCCCCTTTTAGGGTAAGATCCCGCATTTAAGCAGTCCCAAAATTTTCCCCAGAAACACCCAGCTCAGGAACCTTGGCCTCATTGGTCACCGTTTCGAAATCATCACCACCTAGGACACACAAGGGGATCTCCTCCACCCCCAACTGCGAAAGGCATTCTTCAGGGTGACGCTGGTTCCTGCTGGAGCCACTGGGCAACCCTGCCTTTTCCAACAAGTCCCAGAAGTGGCTGAAATCCTGCCCGATAATAACAGGTTGTAGTAAGTTCATGACTACCCCAACATCATTTACATTTACAATGATAAATGTAAGGTTATACACATGGGAAGAAGGAATCAATATCACCATTACACACTGAATGGGAAACCACTGGGTAAATCTGACAGGGAGAAGGACTTGGGGATCCTAGTTAATGATAAACTTACCTGGAGCAGCCAGTGCCAGGCAGCAGCTGCCAAGGCAAACAGGATCATGGGGTGCATTAAAAGAGGTCTGGATACACATGATGAGAGCATTATACTGCCTCTGTACAAATCCCTAGTTAGACCGCACATGGAGTACTGTGTCCAGTTTTGGGCACCGGTGCTCAGGAAGGATATAATGGAACTAGAGAGAGTACAAAGGAGGGCAACAAAATTAATAAAGGGGATGGGAGAACTACAATACCCAGATAGATTAGCGAAATTAGGATTATTTAGTCTAGAAAAAAGACGACTGAGGGGCGATCTAATAACCATGTATAAGTATATAAGGGGACAATACAAATATCTCGCTGAGGATCTGTTTATACCAAGGAAGGTGACGGGCACAAGGGGGCATTCTTTGCGTCTGGAGGAGAGAAGGTTTTTCCACCAACATAGAAGAGGATTCTTTACTGTTAGGGCAGTGAGAATCTGGAATTGCTTGCCTGAGGAGGTGGTGATGGCGAACTCAGTCGAGGGGTTCAAGAGAGGCCTGGATGTCTTCCTGGAGCAGAACAATATTGTATCATACAATTATTAGGTTCTGTAAAAGGACGTAGATCTGGGGATTTATTATGACGGAATATAGGCTGAACTGGATGGACAAATGTCTTTTTTCGGCCTTACTAACTATGTTACTATGTTACTATCATGGAAATCTGTACCGCGGCTTGTTTTAATCAACACTCTGGCAACTTGGTAGTCTTTGGCATCCCCTTGGATACAGCGTACACCCATATGTTTCCCTGGGATCAACAGTTGGGTAGCATGGCACTTATCAGGGTCACCAAATTCCCAGCATCTAAAAGTCCTGATACCAGTACTCCGCTTATGGTCACGGGGCATGACTGCGGCCCGTCTCTCGGCTGATGGCCCACACTGCAGGCTGAGTAGGGATAATACGAGCAGTGCCTGCCTAGGCTACAATCCATCTGTTCGGCAGACATAGGACAATGGGCAGCTATGTGTCCAGGACCTTGACACCTCCAGCAGGTCAGGTCTTTCCAGCAGCCTTTGGTAGCCCCTCAGCGGCTCCTAGGGACCTCGGACTTCCACCAGTGGTGGCTTTGTTAGCCCTCTTTTGGGACTCAGGCTCCCGCTGGGCATCCCAGTATGGATATGTACCACCCCCTGGCTTCCCCAGGTACATCTTGACCACTTGGTACCTTTCTACAAGGCAGACCAGGTCATCCACATTCCGGGGGTCTCCTTGGGCACAACAGGTCTGTATTGGCCTGGGAAGAGAGCGAATAAATTTGTTCATGATGACCCTCTATACCATCTGGGCTGGAGTGGAGGACTTCGGCTGCAACCATTTCTGGACCAGATGCAACAAGTCAAACATTTGTGAGCAGGGAGGTTTGTCACCACAATACGCCCAGTGATGAACCCTTTGGGCTCTGACAGACATAGTAACCCCTGATCATATGCCCAAAAGAAAAGATGATACTAGGTAAAGATATACGATATAAAATATCAATACTTTATTATTAAAACAATGACCATAGGTGTACAGAGGTAATACACAGAGCGAAATCTAAAACAGTGCTGTGAAAAACAAATTAGCAAGAGGCATGTAGGCAGAAGGTCAATCTATAAGGATATAATCAAAGCACATAAATGATTTGCAATAATCATACTGCACTGATTTGGAACCATGAATTAGCGTGGACACATAAATCTCCAAAATGGGTTCACTGCAAATCAGGGGTTAACCAACAATTACTACAACTTGCTGTCAGAGAGGGCTGTAGATAATAATAACTCCTCACTATGTGTAACCGCTATAATGCTACTAATAGTCCTCCCAAGATTAAAGATACAGAGATACGGCAATTGTCAGCATGTACCCACCGCAGTGTAGATGGACCTTCCTGCAACACGCCTCCACCCCAACGCGCGTTTCGGCAAAACAACCTTTGTCATGGGGCATCGAAACTATGCTGGACTGTGTCTTAAAAAGGTTTGAACCCGGAAGTGCTTGCCAAACCTGACCCAGAAATGACATGGCGCTGTCATGACGACTGAGAACGCTTGCGTGCACACAGATACTGCGGCCAGAGGAGAGCGATCACGGGGGCCCCACGTGACCGCCAACCACCCAGCTGAGACCCGGGCCGCGCAGGCGCAAAGGGCCGATTACTGCAGATGAGGGAATGTGTAAGTGTGGCTGCCAAAATATAACCGTCCATGCCCCGCCAGTACAATAAAGTTTGATTTGGAACACAATTCTCTACAACTATTATCATACAATACTGGATATTACCAATTATCGGTCACACCAGTAGGTGCCCACTCAGGAAACCACCACCCATAAAGGGGAATAGCCATATTCTTGGGGTACAATATTCACCAAAGTATAGTAACAAACTACAATAAAAATATATAAATACATCTGGGAACATATACCTGAGTATACACAAATAGCAATTACATACCCCATTCACTATCCCTCCAATTATGAGTGGAAATAATACCCCAATAAGACACTTAGTAATTGCCGCATATGTAAACTCAGGTATATTTACACTATATGATATAGGATGAATAATGCATAGAGATACACTAGAGTGTAACACATAGGTATAATATAGCATTAATACTAGCGCAATCAAAGAGCGGTATCCATCAGGTACGATAACTATAGTCCATATTAAACAAAAAATCCCTCAGGATCTTCGGCATTGGCCCAGCAAGGAACGGACATCAGGCAGATAACTTCCATCAGAAACACTAACCACGGGGTCAAACCATTACCGAAACTAGAAGAGAAAGTACAACAGTTGAAAACGAACAATAAAAACACAATAGCTAAAACAGCACTCTCAGGACGACGTTCTGATACGCTGCAGGACCAACGTGATTACAAAAATGGGGCATAATTGATATTGTCATTCAGTCCTGCTGGATGGACTGTTTTTAAGGTCCAGATCCACCTTGATTCCATTTGAGAGAGGCGTTGAAAGGTACCACCACCCCGAATTTCCACTTCCAGTAAGTCAATACCTCTCACTCTCAGAAAACTGGCATCGCAGTCATGAAATTTCTTGAAATGACGCGGCAACGTCTTTAACGAAGAGATGTCATCCACCCGGGCCGCTGCCCCGATACCCCATACGTGCTCTCTCACTCGTATCTTTAATTGCCTTGTCGTCATGCCCACATATATTTTATTGCATGTACAGACAGCATAATAAATAACGTTCTTACTAGTGCACGTGATCTGCTGCCTGATTGTAAATTGGCGAGATCCATCCGAGTTAGAGAAAACATCAATACGTTCAATATTAGGGCATGCGACACAGCGGCCGCATGGGCCACAAACCCCGTTTCTGGTTGTGGAATCCAAAAACGTTTTACCAGGCATGCCCCTAGAGTGACTGTGCACCAGCATGTCGTGCAAATTTTTAGAGCGTCTCACAGCAATCGCCACATTCTTAGGGAGATATCGTGCCACTATAGGATCAGCCCTAAGGACATGCCATGATTTGGCCAGAATCTGTTTCATGAGGGGAAACTAAGAATGATAGGTTGTCACAAACCGCACAAATCTCCTGATCCTTAGCGGTTTTAGTTTCATAGAGTAAAAAATGTCTCGAGGTATGCCTCGCCCTATTAAATGCTTTTTTGATACTACGTTTACTATATCCCCGTGACAGTAACCTCTGCTTCAGATCTTCAGCTTGGATAGAGAAGGCCCTGTCAGTTGAACATAGTCTACGTAAACGGAGAAACTGGCCCGTGGGAATAGCTTGTATCACGTGACCTGGATGGGAGGAGGAGGCATGCAATAATGAATTCGTAGATGTGGGCTTACTGTAGATGTCTGTCTGCAATTCCCCACAATCCTCCCTTTTAATTATGACATCCAAAAATTCGATAGTATCTTTGTCAGACTTATAGGTTAGTGCAATATTCAGATCATTGGTATTCAATAATACCATAAAATTCCGAAGACTTTGCATTGATCCCTGCCAGATCATGAGTATGTCATTGATGTACCGCGCCCAGAAGAGGACGCGGCCCATCAACGACAACTGATCTGGCAGGGGGAGGTTCCTCACACAGCCCCAGGAACAATTTGGTGTAAGCCGGGGCAAAGGGAGCTCCCATGGCTGTCCCCTGGAGCAGCAGGAAGAAGGACCCCTTGAAGACAAAAAAATTATGAGTTAGAGAAAATTCCAATAACCTATAAACCAGAGTAGCCAAATTCCTGGGTAGATTAGATATCCCCAGGAAGAAATCTATGGCCCGTAATCCATCCTGGTGTCTAATACTGGTGTACAGTGATTTAACATCAGCTGTCACCAGTATTTCATCTTCCTCAAGGTGAATACTATCAACTCGCCTTAATAGGTCACCAGTATCCCTGAGGAATGAGGGGAGGCTTTCGGCTAGGGGCTGTAACTTTGAATCAATCCACTGATTTACTTTTTCTAAATAATTACCTCTTCCAGAAATTATGGGGCGACCGGGGGGCATCCGCATGTCCTTATGGACTTTTGGCAGGAGGTAGAATGTGGGGATAGTGGGCTCAACGATCACCATGGCTGAAGCCAGCTCACTAGTAATTGTCCCCTCCTCTCTTGCACCGTTTAGAATATCATTTAGTTGATGGGAAAAAGCGGACAAGGGGTTAAAAGTGAGTTTCTTGTAGCATGTTTGATTGTTGAGTTGGCGGTAGGCCTCTTTATCATAGAGAACCTTTGGCCAAATCACCACATTTCCCCCCTTGTCCGCTGGTTTAAATACCACATCAGGGAGACTCCGTAGGACATGCAGACGCCCCTTTTCCTCCCTTGTAAGATTATCTCTATAAATCTGGCGAGGCATTTCCAAAAACTCTTTGGTCACTAGTAGTGTTGAGCATTCCGATACCGCAAGTATCGGATATCGGCCGATACTTGCGGTATCGGAATTCCGATACCGAGATCCGATACTTTTGTGGTATCGGGTATCGGAATCGGATCAGTAGGGATGTGTAAAATAAAGAATTAAAATAAAAAATATTGATATGCTCACCTCTCCGGCGGCCCCTGGACATCACACTGGTAACCGGCCGGCTTCTTTGTTTAAAATGAGCGCCTTCAGGACCTGCGAATGACGTCGCGGCTTCTGATTGGTCGCGTGCCGCCCATGTGACCGGCACGCGACCAATCAGAAGCCGCGACGTCATTCTCATTCACAAAACTCCTAATTCTAGGAATTAAGGACCTGCGAATGACGTCGCGGCTTCTGATTGGGCGCAGCAGATCGCTGCTATGTAGCAGAGGAGATCGAGTTGTGCCTGCTTCTAGCCTCCCATGGAGGCTATTAAAGCATGGCAAAAGTAAAAAAAAAAGTCAAAAAAAGTGTGAAAAAAAAAAAATATATAAAAGTTTAAATCACCCCCCTTTCGCCCCATTCAAAATAAATCAATAAAGAAAAATCAAATCTACACATATTTGGTATCGCCGCACTCAGAATCGCCCAATCTATCAATTAAAAAAAGCATTAACCTGATCGCAAAACGGCGTAGCGAGAAAAAAATTAAAAACGCCAGAATTACGTTTTTTAGGTCGCCGCGACATTGCATTAAAATGCAATAACGGGCGATCAAAAGAACATATCTGCACCAAAATGCTATCATTAAAAACGACATCTCGGCACGCAAAAAATAAGCCCTCAACCGACCCCAGATCACGAAAAATGGAGACGCTACGAGTATCGGAAAATGGCAGCTGATTCTGCCTTGGAGCTACGGGACACATCTTATGCTGTTTTTAATTCTTATATTGTCCCCTTCATATATTTGCAGGAATGGTGTATATCCACTGAGTGCTAAATTTTATATTACCTAAGATGGTGGATAGCACAGACTAAGTGGATTACCTGGAGCCGGGCAGTTGGGGGGTTCATTGAAGTTCGTTACAAATTGGTCTGGGGGATCCATTGGGATATGGATTCTTCCTTTTGGTATTAAATATGGTTCGGATCTGGTGAAATGTGGAGGGGAGTTTCGGCAAAGGTTTGTCGGATCCTCAGGAAGTTCAAGTGAACATTGGAACCCTGTGGTTATGGTGCTCCCGAGCTAGTGGGGTAACGGCTGGGAGTAATTGTTGGTACATTTAATGTTCACTTTATGCTTGGTAATCTCCAGATCTTATGAGCTTCAAGGACTCCTCCCAGCTAGCTAAGTTTATTTATGCTTTGTTGGGTTATTGTATGTTTGTATTAATAAAGGTGTGTATTTAAAAAAAAAAAAAAAGCACTTATTTGTTTCTTTTTTAGTGGGTCCTTGAAGCTAATTATAATTTGGTCAGTAGGGGTAACCATCTCAGGTATGGACCCTCTGTTTAGGGGGGGTGTTCATCATAGTATCACCCCTTGTGTGGAGGAGTAAACATCTCGGGTGTGGCCCCTGGATGGAGGGGTGTACATCTTAGTATGACCCCGTGGAATGGAGATGTAACCATCTTTGGTATGGCCCCCTGGTGTAGAGGAGTGACCATCACGGTATGGCCCCCCGGTCTCCAGAAGCATTTATATCTTACAAGACCCTGTTAGGGTAAAGTCCCTGTGGTCATGGCAATCATATTCTACATGCATACAAATTGGGTTATATGTCTGGGGTGTTGGACGAGGTCCTGAATAGTACCTGGACAGGTCATATGCCTGGGGTGTTGGACGAGGTCCTGAATAACACCTGGACAGGTCATATGCCTGGGGTGTTGGACTACGTTCTGAATAGCACCTGGACAGGTTATATGCCTGGGGTATTGGACTGACATCCTGAATAGCACCTGGACAGGTCATATGCCTGGGATGTTGGACTGATGTCCTGAATAGCACCTGGACAGGTTATATGCCTGGGGTGTTGGACTGACGTCCTGAATAGCACCTGGACAGGTCATATGCCTGGGGTGTTGGACGAGGTCCTGAATAGTACCTGTGACTTGAGAATGCTGAGGCACAGATTTTGACTGTTTATATTGACCAACTCCTATTTCTTTCAAGGTTGTTGTCTGGACAATGCAGTAATCTGGGGCATCAAACTGAAGAGCAATGTACCTAATATGGGTGCCCTGGAGTCAGTGGGAGTGACTAAGAGAAAAGTAATAAAGTGCATCCCGATGCCCTTGAGCCAGTGGGAGCGGCTAGGGGTGAAGACATCAAGTGCATTAACACGAAGGGCAATGTGCCTATTCCCAATGCCTTTGTCCCAGTTGGAGAAGGTTAATGGTATATGTTATCAAGTGCCTGTAAAGCAATTAACAATGGCGTGGCAAGGTTATTAATAATGTCTTTGTAGACTTTTCTGCAATAGGCTTATTTCATTTACCATGTCCAAATATTGCAGAAATTATTTAAATTATTTAATGATCGGTTATAATGTCGATTTTATATTGTGTATAGCTTTTAATTACTCCTTGTTTATAGTATCTTTCTCTTTATATACACTCATCACTTTTTGGGTAGTAATAGTAAGTGGGTTTAAGAATTGGTTACTGCACAGCCCAGCTACTGTATGTAATGGTGGTTTCTTGAACTGAAATCTGTGAATTAGTGAGTTATTAGAGTTGGCTACAATACATGCAGTATAATAGTTTTTGAGGCATCACAGATGTCATTATACAGGTAGTCAGACTGTGGCTACCCCTTTGTTATGGTTTAGTTTCTGCATTCCCTATTATAGGATCCACATTGCAGGATGTTTAGCGGCTGGTATTTTGCTGTAGTTACCATATTATCGATCATAATTTGGTAGTGTTGCATTGTTAAAATTAATCTGTTGCAGTCCTGGAAGTTTGTTCCTTATATGCACAGTCTTTCCATAGCATGCAGATCTGGTTGATGACTTTATTAGGCATGGGTGATGGGGGTCGAGTCCATTCAAGGTGTCAAATGGCCTCGCTGGTGGCGGTTTAGGAGTCAGGTGGAAGTTGCAGACAAGTTAAGGTGGACTCATTTTAACTAATAGAGGATGTAAAACCTCATGGTGGTGAGCAGGCTCGGCTTTGGTGGCCAGCCTCAAGGACGTTGTAATGGTAACATCAATCAGGGGCGGGCACAGTGGTTAAGCACAGGAGTGAGGATAATAGGGTCATTGGTGCCCTGAAAGTTTACTGGCTCTGCTTGAATGGCAAGCCAGTGCGTGCCGCCCCTTTATGGCTGTCTGTCCTGGTGCTGTATGTCAGACAGCTGGGGATATCGCAGTACTTGTGAATCCCAATGTACTAGCACTCCACCTGACTCCTACTGTGATTATTTAATCCTGTGATTTGAATAAAAGCTGTGGCCATTTTGACAACCAAAATAATGTGTTTTGTGTATTTATTTTAGTACCTAGGTTTACAGTAGTTATGGTGGTTTTAAGAAGGAGTGGGGTCCATCCCATATCCAAAAGTCAAGAAACCACCGGAGACTAGATGGAGGTGGACATGACTTGGGGATGGGTGGACTGAGAACTCCTGCAGCCTTTGTTTGTATTGCAGTGTAGATTTTAAACAAGAGTGATGTTGCTTTAAGAGGAAGGAGTTTAGATGTTTGTGCCTGGTGTATTACTGTGAGGAGGGTGGGGCTTATATAGGGGAGGCAACTCTGGCTCTCCCTCTTTCTCTCACACGATGGACAGGAGGAAACATTACCCGCCCTCCCGCCCTGTTTATAATCTCTGTCCTTAAACTTTTTAATTATTGCTTGTATAATGATAAATGCTTTATTGTATTTTTGAATTTGTCATTGTATATCTTGTACCAGGTTCAATTGTATATTGGCTATAAAGAGTTATTATTTGTGGCAACCTTCTAAGCCCAAGGGAAGGGCAATCCTTCAGCCATGGTTCCCTGGAGGTTTCCTCCACAGGGGGTTTTTCCTCTCCTGAGCGCTGTAGGATGACTCTTTGTGAGTCGGGGGTTTGCCAAGTTTAGTCCCATTAATGCTTTTGCAGGGACTCCTAATTTTTAAGTTTGCAAAAATGATTTAATTATAAAAAAAAAAAAAAAAAAAAAGTGTCAAATGAGACTTGAAATTTATAACCTGTCACGGCTTTGCGGTTTAGGAGTCAGGTGGAAGTTGCAGACCAGTTAAGGTGGACTCATTTTAACTAATAGAGGATGTAAAACCTCATGGTGGTGAGCAGGCTCGGCTTTGGTGGCCAGCCTCAAGGACGTTGTAATGGTAACATCAATCAGGGGCGGGCACAGTGGTTAAGCACAGGAGTGAGGATAATAGGGTCATTGGTGCCCTGAAAGTTTACTGGCTCTGCTTGAATGGCAAGCCAGTGCGTGCCGCCCCTTTATGGCTGTCTGTCCTGGTGCTGTATGTCAGACAGCTGGGGATATCGCAGTACTTGTGAATCCCAATGTACTAGCACTCCACCTGACTCCTACTGTGATTATTTAATCCTGTGATTTGAATAAAAGCTGTGGCCATTTTGACAACCAAAATAATGTGTTTTGTGTATTTATTTTAGTACCTAGGTTTACAGTAGTTATGGTGGTTTTAAGAAGGAGTGGGGTCCATCCCATATCCAAAAGTCATGTGGGGATAGTGGGCTCAACGATCACCATGGCTGAAGCCAGCTCACTAGTAATTGTCCCCTCCTCTCTTGCACCGTTTAGAATATCATTTAGTTGATGGGAAAAAGCGGAC
Source organism: Ranitomeya imitator (assembly GCF_032444005.1). Classification (NCBI taxonomy): domain Eukaryota; kingdom Metazoa; phylum Chordata; class Amphibia; order Anura; family Dendrobatidae; genus Ranitomeya; species Ranitomeya imitator. The sequence continues at coordinate 986,140,207 of NC_091282.1, forward strand.
AAGGGGTTAAAAGTGAGTTTCTTGTAGCATGTTTGATTGTTGAGTTGGCGGTAGGCCTCTTTATCATAGAGAACCTTTGGCCAAATCACCACATTTCCCCCCTTGTCCGCTGGTTTAAATACCACATCAGGGAGACTCCGTAGGACATGCAGACGCCCCTTTTCCTCCCTTGTAAGATTATCTCTATAAATCTGGCGAGGCATTTCCAAAAACTCTTTGGTCACTAGTAGTGTTGAGCATTCCGATACCGCAAGTATCGGATATCGGCCGATACTTGCGGTATCGAAATTCCGATACCGAGATCCGATACTTTTGTGGTATCGGGTATCGGTATCGGATCAGTAGGGATGTGTAAAATAAAGAATTAAAATAAAAAATATTGATATGCTCACCTCTCCGGCGGCCCCTGGACATCACACTGGTAACCGGCCGGCTTCTTTGTTTAAAATGAGCGCCTTCAGGACCTGCGAATGACGTCGCGGCTTCTGATTGGTCGCCCATGTGACCGGCACGCGACCAATCAGAAGCCGCGACGTCATTCTCATTCACAAAACTCCTAATTCTAGGAATTAAGGACCTGCGAATGACGTCGCGGCTTCTGATTGGGCGCAGCAGATCGCTGCTATGTAGCAGAGGAGATCGAGTTGTGCCTGCTTCTAGCCTCCCATGGAGGCTATTGAAGCATGGCAAAAGTAAAAAAAAAAGTCAAAAAAAGTGTGAAAAAAAAATATATAAAAGTTTAAATCACCCCCCTTTCGCCCCATTCAAAATAAATCAATAAAGAAAAATCAAATCTACACATATTTGGTATCGCCGCACTCAGAATCGCCCAATCTATCAATTAAAAAAAGCATTAACCTGATCGCAAAACGGCGTAGCGAGAAAAAAATTCAAAACGCCAGAATTACGTTTTTTAGGTCGCCGCGACATTGCATTAAAATGCAATAACGGGCGATCAAAAGAACATATCTGCACCAAAATGCTATCATTAAAAATGACATCTCGGCACGCAAAAAATAAGCCCTCAACCGACCCCAGATCACGAAAAATGGAGACGCTACGAGTATCGGAAAATGGCAGCTGATTCTGCCTTGGAGCTACGGGACACATCTTCTTTCCATGACGTCCTCTTCTGATCTTCAGCCACGGCTCCGGCGCAGACGTACTTTGCTCTGCCCTGTTGAGGGCAGACAAAGTACTGCAGTGCGCAGGCGCCGGGCCTCTGACCTTTTCCGGCGCCTGCGCACTGCAGTACTATCCTCTGCCCTCAAGAGGGCAGAGCAAAGTACGCTTGCGCCGGAGCCGTGGCTGAAGATCAGAAGAGGACGTCTTGTAATGAAGATGGGAAGCGCCGCAGCGGACCGGAGACGCCCATCTGACCTGACCAGCAGCAGGACAGCCCCTGGGTGAGTATAATATAACGTCTTTTTCTCCTCTTTCAGGTAACATCAGGGGCTTATCTACAGCAATACAGAATGCTGTAGATAAGCCCCTGATGCCGGTGGGCTTACCTCACCCGTGATTTTCGGGGTGACAGGTTCCCTTTAAGTATCTTATAAGGAGTAAAATATAGACTAAAAGAAAAGTTGTTAATGTACATAAAGAAACAGAGCCAAGCAAGACTTACCTCCTAATATTTATGTTTCAAAGGAAACAAGTTTAATCAAGAATCTTGTTCTTGCCCTGAAGAAGAAATATGCTAAATAATAAAGAAATGCTAAAAAAAGATCTCCTATTGCCTGTACAGTCTCTTAGCTTCATAAGGGGGTTTACGGATATTAGGATTGTACCTAATAAAAAGCTAGCCAGGGGGCTAAGTCAATATTCAGATTACTTTCTTTACTAAGTAAAATATTTCTTGGGGGCATGGCCAATCGCAGCATGTGAGAGCAAGCAGATGGAGGAGCTCCTGCAGAGCATCTAGTTATTTTTTGACATAGGAATTGAAGATCACTCTGAAAATCACTATACATCTACCGGATAACTTGCCGAGTGTGGAGGTACCTTGCCCAGGGCAAACAAATTACCAGAAAGAGCAACAAAAAGATGGAGTGAGAAGCGGGCCCTCAGCTCCAAAATGGTGCTGCAATCATCATGCTGGAGTTAGAATGAGCAGGGGAGACAAGTAGGAGGGACATAGTGGAGAGACTGGTGCGATTTGACTGCACAGAAGCGCAGGTCTCAGCAGGTGATGGGGGCCTTCATACAGCAGCTACTTTGCAGCTATGCACTGACTCTGGAGTAGAGGAATTAGGTGAGGAGGAGATAGGAGAGTAAGCTGCATTGATTTTGAGGTAAAAAGACTGAAAAGCTACATGTGAAACAGTATTCTCTACTTCGCAGCCTAATCTGCACCAAGGGGACATGCAGCTACCTGAGGAACCTACTTTAAAAGACATTTTCATGGCAGTGGTACATTGTAAAACTTCTTCTTTGAGTGTACAGTTTGGTGGTCTTAAAGATGAAATAACAGATATATGTCACTAGAGAGGAGTGAACCTTTTTTTAAGGTTTGATTCAGCTATGTTCGCTGAACTTCCCGATTTTTGCCAAACAGTTAACTGAACATATCCAAACACCATTGAATTCAATGGGAGGCAAAACCAACCGCATAGACAACACCTTTAGGGGGGCCCAAATGGTGCCAAAACAGCTCAAATTAGCGGGGTGACACCAAGAAAAGTGGCATCAATTGACCCATCAATTGCACTCTAAATAAATAATTAAAAAAAATTGATGTGGGTTCATCTGTATTTTTGATAACCAGCCAGGCAGCTGGGATGCAACCTCAGCTGTCAGCTGTCATTTAGGTAAATAAATTAAATAAACAGTGTGGGGTCCCCCCGATTTTTGACAGTCAGCCCAGCTAAACCAGACAGCTGGGAGCTGATATTCTCAGGCTGATAAAGGGCCACAGATATTGCCCCCTCAGCCTAAAAATAGTAGTTTGCAGCCTCTTCAGAAATGGCACATCTATTAGATGCGCAAAATCTGATGCTTGGCCTGACTCTTCCCAATTGCCCTGTAGCGGTAGCAAGTGGGGGTCATATTTGTGGGATTGATGTCACCTTTGTTTTGTCTGGTGACATCAAGCCCAGAAGTTAGTAATGGAGAGGTGTCTATAAGATGCCCCCATTACTAACCCCATAGTGATATTGTATAAAAAAACACACACAAATTAAATTCCTTTATTTGAAAGACTCTAAATTAAACCATACTCACTTCATTGCCCAGTCCACTGAAGCCAAATCACCTGAAAATAATTTTCAAAAATAAGCAACCATATTCCTCACCTGTCCAAACCCTGGGCTCTACCTGGCAGCCACCAACACACTGACGGAAGTGTGCAATCACTCCTGCAGTGTGTAGCGCTGAGCTGCAGTGAAAAAGTTCACTGGAATTCATCAGTAGATGAGCCCTGATGATCTCACTTACGGCACCTCTGCTTTCTCATACAGCGGTGCCATAAGTGATTTCACCGGGCCTCATCAACTGATAGACTCCAGTGACCTCATTTACAGCAGCTCAGCACTATACACTGCAGGAGTGATTAAACACTCATGTCAGTGTGTTGCCGGCTGCCGGGTAGAGCAGTCGCATCAGCTGATGTGACTGCTCTACAAATGATCCGAATAGTTTTGAGACAGTATGGATTACGGCGGATAATTGAGGAATAGGATGGTTTATTATTTTTCCTCTTTTCCGTGTGACATGGGCATCTGGGATTAGGAGTTAAGGTGAGTATATATTTTTTTTTAATTTTTACAGGAATCAAGGGCTTCAAGGATTTTGTGTAAGGTGAGTATATACTGTGCTTTTAATTTTTATTTCAATATTTATTTCTTTATTTTTAACTTCGGAGTAGACTGATTGGAATAGTAGTCTCTCCTCAGCTGACGCCTGTGACCTGTGGTATGCTTTTTACCATGGGCCCCAGTCACAGCTGCAGGGTCACGCTGACATATGACAGTGTGACCCCATAATGCTTTGACCGACAGTAACGATGTTACCCACTGTAATGTTACAGCCAATGAGAGCCATCGTGTACACACACTCACTGGCGCAACTTCCACGGTTGCAGGGGTCGCAGCTGCGAAGGGGTCCGGAGTGCTTAGGGGCCCGCCGGGCCAGGGCCACCATCAGGGCATTACTGCTCTGACTGGCATATGGAGCCTGATGAGCAGAAGAGCCTGCATCTGGCCCTGTCTCTTCTGCTTATCAGGTCCCAGCGGCAGGCTTCTGCCAGTGCAGTAACTGAACATGCATCTGAGACGCAGGTTCAGTTAAACTCTATTGCCTTGTAGGCCCGCACGGCAATAGTTAAAAGCCGCCAGAGAATCAGACGATGGCAGCTGATATCAGCGCACACATCGCCGGCGTATGATCTCATTGTCATTCGCTGGCGAGTACGCGCTTGAATTGCATAGAGGGAGCATCACCGCAGGAGTGCAGCCAGGTAAAGAGAAAGGTTATTTTTATTTTCATTGAAAGTAGCATGGGGGTGGGATGGGAGACATGGTGGCAGGATGGGAGACATGGGGGAAGAATGGAGACACAGAGGGAAGAATGGAGACATAGGGGAAGACTGGAGATACAGGAGGAAGTATGGAGAAACGGGGCAGGATGGAGACGCAGGGGGCAGGATGAGAGACATAGGGGCTGGATGGAGACAGATTGGGTAGGATGGGAGACACAAGGGTAGGATTGGAGACATGGAGGCAGGATGGGAGACATGGGGGCAGGATTGGAGACACAGGGGCATGATGGGAGACATAGGGGCAGGATGGGAGACAGAGGGCAGGATGGGAGACACAGGGGGCATGATGGGAGACACAGGGGTCAGGATGGAGACAGATGGGGCAGGATGGGAGACATAGTGGCAGGATGGGAGATACGGGGCAGGATGGGAGACACGGGGGCAGGATGGGAGACACAGAGGGCAGGATGGGAGACACAGGGGGCAGGATGGGAGATGCAGGGGGTAAGCTTGGGAGTCACAGGGGGCAGGATGGGAGACACAGTGGCAGGATGGGAGACACAGGAGCAGGATGGGAGACACGGGCTGGATGGAGACAAATGGGGCAGGATGGGAGACATGGTAGCAGGGTGGGAGACTGTTGACCTGGTGGTCAGGACAATAATGGACCTGGTGGTTAAGAGCACATGGAATGACCTGATAGTTACTGATAATAAAGGACGAGCTCTGGGACGTGGGAACTCTGCTGACCGCAATCCCTAATCCTATCAAACACACTAGAAATAGCCGTGGATTGCTCCTAACGCTCCCTATGCAACTCGGCACAGCCTAAGGAACTAGCTAGCCCTGAAGATAGAAAAATAAAGCCTACCTTGCCTCAGAGAAATTCCCCAAAGGAAAAGGCAGCCCCCCACATATAATGACTGTGAGTAAAGATGAAAATACAAACACAGAGATGAAATAGATTTAGCAAAGTGAGGCCCGACTTACTGAACAGACCGAGGATAGGAAAGGTTGCTTTGCGGTCAGCACAAAAACCTACAAAAAGACCACGCAGAGGGCGCAAAAAGACCCTCCGCACCGACTCACGGTGCGGAGGCGCTCCCTCTGTGTCCCAGAGCTTCCAGCAAGCAAGACAACAATAAAAATAGCAAGCTGGACAGAAAAAAAGCAAACCAAAGAAATACAAGCAGGAACTTAACTTCTGCTGGGAAGACAGGTCACAAGAACGATCCAGGAGTGAACTAGACCAATACTGGAACATTGACAGGTGGCATGGAGCAAAGATCTAAGTGGAGTTAAATAGAGCAGCCAACTAACGAATTAACCTCGTCACCTGTGGAAGGAAAATCAGAAACACCCACCAGAGGAAGTCCATGGACAGAACCAGCTGAAGTAACATTCATGACCACAGGAGGGAGCCCGACAACAGAATTCACAACAGTACCCCCCCTTGAGGAGGGGTCACCGAACCCTCACCAGAGCCCCCAGGCCGACCAGGATGAGCCAAATGAAAGGCACGAACCAGATCGGCAGCATGAACATCAGAGGCAAAAACCCAGGAATTATCTTCCTGACCATAACCCTTCCACTTGACCAGGTACTGGAGTTTCCGTCTCGAAACACGAGAATCCAAAATCTTCTCCACCACATACTCCAACTCCCCCTCAACCAACACCGGGGCAGGAGGATCAACGGATGGAACCACAGGCGCCACGTATCTCCGCAATAACGACCTATGGAACACATTATGGATGGCAAAAGAAGCAGGAAGGGCCAAACGAAATGACACAGGATTGATAACCTCAGAAATCTTATACGGACCAATGAAACGAGGCTTAAACTTAGGAGAGGAAACCTTCATAGGAACATAACGAGACGAAAACCAAATCAAATCCCCAACACGAAGTCGGGGACCCACACAGCGCCGGCGGTTAGCGAAACGTTGAGCCTTCTCCTGGGACAATGTCAAATTGTCCACCACATGAGTCCAAATCTGCTGCAACCTATCCACCACAGTATCTACACCAGGACAGTCCGAAGACTCAACCTGCCCTGAAGAGAAACGAGGATGGAAACCAGAATTGCAGAAAAACGGCGAAACCAAAGTAGCCGAGCTGGCCCGATTATTAAGGGCGAACTCAGCCAACGGCAAAAAGGACACCCAATCATCCTGATCAGCAGAAACAAAGCATCTCAGATATGTTTCCAAAGTTTGATTAGTTCGTTCGGTTTGGCCATTTGTCTGAGGATGGAAAGCCGAGGAAAAAGACAAATCAATGCCCATCCTTGCACAAAAGGATCGCCAAAACCTCAAAACAAACTGGGAACCTCTGTCAGAAACGATGTTCTCCGGGATACCATGCAAACGAACCACATGCTGGAAAAATAATGGCACCAAATCAGAGGAGGAAGGCAATTTAGACAAAGGTACCAAATGGACCATCTTAGAAAAGCGATCACAAACCACCCAAATGACCGACATCTTTTGAGAAACGGGGAGATCCGAAATAAAATCCATGGAAATATGCGTCCAGGGCCTCTTCGGGACCGGCAAGGGCAAAAGCAACCCACTGGCACGAGAACAGCAGGGCTTAGCACCGAGCACAAGTCCCACAGGACTGCACAAAAGAACACACATCCCGTGACAAAGACGGCCACCAAAAGGATCTAGCCACCAATTCTCTGGTACCAAAGATTCCAGGATGCCCAGCCAACACTGAACAATGAATCTCAGAGATAACTCTACTAGTCCATCTATCAGGGACAAACAGTTTCTCCGCTGGGCAACGGTCAGGTCTATCAGCCTGAAATTTTTGCAGCACCCGCCGCAAATCAGGGGAGATGGCAGACAAAATTACCCCCTCTTTTAGAATACCCGCCGGCTCAGGAACACCCGGAGAGTCAGGCACAAAACTCCTTGACAGGGCATCAGCCTTCACATTCTTAGAGCCCGGAAGGTACAAAACCACAAAATCAAAACAGGAGAAAAATAACGACCATCGAGCCTGTCTCGGATTCAACCGTTTGGCAGACTCAAGATAAGTCAAATTCTTGTGATCTGTCAAGACCACCACGTGATGCTTGGCTCCTTCAAGCCAACAACTCACGATTACCAACATCATAATTACGCTCAGCAGGCGAAAACTTTCTAGAAAAGAAAGCAAATGGCTTCATCACCGAGCCATCAGAACTTCTTTGCGACAAAACAGCCCCTGCTCCAATCTCAGAAGCATCAACCTCAACCTGAAACGGGAGCGAAACATCTGGCTGGCACAACACAGGGGCAGAAGAAAAACGACGCTTCAACTCCTGAAAAGCCTCTACAGCTGCAGAAGACCAAATGACCACATCAGCACCCTTCTTGGTAAAATCAGTCAACGGTTTAGCAACAGTAGAAAAATTAGCGATGAAGCGCCGATAAAAATTAGCAAAGCCCAGGAACTTTTGCAGGCTCTTCACAGATGTCGGCTGAGTCCAATCGTAAATGGCCTGGACTTTAACAGGGTCCATCTCGATAGTAGAAGGGGAAAAAATGAACCCCAAAAATGAAACCTTCTGAACTCCAAAGAGACACTTTGACCCCTTCACAAACAAGGAATTCGCACGAAGGACCTGGAACACCATTCTGACCTGCTTCACATGAGACTCCCAATCATCCGAAAAGACCAAAATATCATCCAAATACACAATCAGGAATTTATCCAGGTACTCTCGGAAGATAAAAAAAAAGGGAAGAAGCCGGCACTGCTTATGGTCAGAACGCAATAACTGAAGTGCAATTGCACATAAATTCTAACTGTATTTCAAATATGAGACATTTAGCAAACAATTGATCAATTCTTTGAGCTACCCCGCCACTTCACGGCAATCTCATAATGGGGCAGTCCTAATCTTCGTATTTTATTTACGTTGTGCCATTATGGCTTCCTGAATGTATAATAAAAAAAAAAAAAAAAAGGACCACATTAAATGCGAACTGTACCTGGAGCATTTTCAGAATCACTCCCTTGGTGCCAGGAAAGGCAAGCGCAGGTAAAGGCCGATCAGGTCCAGTGCGGACATTTCAGATCTGGCTTCCACACTGCCAAACCCGCACCAAAGATGAAGGGTGAGACAGGCTGAGATACAGGTGCACAACTAACTTGAGCCTGAGGCGGGGCAGGGCTGCTGTGTGTGTGCACAGCAGCCTATCAATCACAGTGAACACAGAAAGAATGGCGCACATAACCCAGCGTGCGCGGCAACAGTGGTGGTCAGCCACATACCAATGCAAAGCAAAAAAAAAGGGAAGAAGCCAGCACTGCTTATGGTCAGAACGCAATAACTGAAGTGCAATTGCACATAAATTCTAACTGTATTTCAAATATGAGACATTTAGCAAACAATTGATCAATTCTTTGAGCTACCCCGCCACTTCACGGCAATCTCATAATGGGGCAGTCCTAATCTTCGTATTTTATTTACGTTGTGCCATTATGGCTTCCTGAATGTATAATAAAAAAAAAAAAAAAAAAAGGACCACATTAAATGCGAACTGTACCTGGAGCATTTTCAGAATCACTCCCTTGGTGCCAGGAAAGGCAAGCGCAGGTAAAGGCCGATCAGGTCCAGTGCGGACATTTCAGATCTGGCTTCCACACTGCCAAACCCGCACCAAAGATGAAGGGTGAGACAGGCTGAGACACAGGTGCACAACTAACTTGAGCCTAAGGCGGGGCAGGGCTGCTGTGTGTGTGCACAGCAGCCTATCAATCACAGTGAACACAGAAAGAATGGCGCACATAACCCAGCGTGCGCGGCAACAGTGGTGGTCAGCCACATACCAATGCAAAGCAAAAAAAAAAAGGGAAGATGTCATGCATAAAGGACTGAAATACTGATGGAGCATTGGAAAGCCCGAATGGCATAACCAGGTACTCAAAATGGCCCTCGGGCGTATTAAATGCTGTTTTCCATTCATCGCCTTGTTTAATACGCACAAGATTATACGCCCCTCGAAGATCTATCTTGGTGAACCAACTAGCCCCTTTAATACGAGCAAACAAATCAGACAGCAACGGCAAAAGATACTGAAATTTGACTGTAATTTTATTAAGAAGGCGGTAATCAATACAAGGTCTCAAAGAACCATCCTTCTTGGCCACAAAAAAGAACCCTGCTCCTAACGGTGATGACGACGGGCGAATATGGCCTTTCTCCAAGGATTCCTTTATATAACTCCGCATAGCGGCGTGTTCTGGCACAGATAAATTGAACAATCGGCCCTTAGGAAACTTACTACCAGGAATCAAATTAATTGCACAATCACAATCCCTATGAGGAGGTAGGGCACTGGCTTTGGGCTCATCAAATACATCCCGATAATCCGACAAAAACTCCGGAACTTCAGAAGGAGTGGAAGACGAAATACACAAAAATGGAACATCACCATGTACCCCCTGGCAACCCCAGCTGGACACGGACATAGATTTCCAGTCCAATACTGGATTATGAACCTGTAGCCATGGCAACCCCAAAACGACCACATCATGCAGATTATGCAACACCAGAAAGCGGATATCCTCCTGATGTGCAGGAGCCATGCACATGGTCAATTGGGTCCAGTACTGAGGCTTATTCTTGGCCAAAGGCGTAGCATCAATTCCTCTCAATGGAATAGGATACTGCAAGGGCTCCAAGAAAAAACCACAGCGCCTAGCATGCTCCAAGTCCATCAAATTCAGGGCAGCGCCTGAATCCAGAAATGCCATAACAGAATAGGATGACAAAGAGCAAATCAGAGTAACGGACAAAAGAAATTTAGACTGTACCGTACCAATGGTGGCAGACCTAGCGAACCGCTTAGTGCGCTTAGGACAATCGGAGATAGCATGAGTGGAATCACCACAGTAAAAACTTAGCCCATTCCGACGTCTGTGTTCCTGCCGTTCAGCTCTGGTCAAAGTAATATCACATTGCATAGGCTCAGGCCCACGCTCAGATAGTACCGCCAAATGGTGCACAGCTTTACGCTCACGCAAGCGTCGATCGATCGAAATGGCCAAAGACATAGACTCATTCAGACCAGCAGGCATGGGAAATCCCACCATGACATCCTTAAGAGCTTCAGAGAGACCCTTTCTGAAGATTGCTGCCAGGGCACATTCATTCCTCTGAGTGAGCACAGACCACTTTCTAAACTTCTGACAATATATCTCTGCTTCATCCTGACCCTGACACAGAGCCAGCAAGATTTTCTCTGCCTGATCCACTGAATTAGGTTCGTCATAAAGCAATCCAAGCGCCAGGAAAAACGCATCAACATCACGCAATGCCGGATCTCCTGGAGCAAGGGAAAATGCCCAGTCTTGAGGGTCACCACGTAACAAAGAAATAATGATCTTTACTTGTTGAACAGGGTCACCTGAGGAGCGAGGTTTCAAGGCAAGAAATAATTTACAATTATTTTTGAAATTCAAGAACTTAGATCTATCACCAAAAAACAAATCAGGAATTGGAATCCTAGGCTCTGACATCGGATTCTGAACCACAAAATCTTGAATGTTTTGTACCCTTGTAGTGAGATTATCCATCCAAGAGGACAGACCTTGAATGTCCATGTTTACACCTGTGTCCTGAACCACCCAGAGGTAAAGGGGAAAAGAGAGACAAAACACACTGCAAAGAAAGAAAAATGGTCTCAGAACTTCTCTTATCCCTCTATTGAGATGCATTAGTACTTTGGGCCACCTGTACTGTTATGGACAATAATGGACCTGGTGGTTAAGAGCACATGGAATGACCTGATAGTTACTGATAATAAAGGACGAGCTCTGGGACGTGGGAACTCTGCTGACCGCAATCCCTAATCCTATCAAACACACTAGAAATAGCCGTGGATTGCTCCTAACGCTCCCTATGCAACTCGGCACAGCCTAAGGAACTAGCTAGCCCTGAAGATAGAAAAATAAAGCCTACCTTGCCTCAGAGAAATTCCCCAAAGGAAAAGGCAGCCCCCCACATATAATGACTGTGAGTAAAGATGAAAATACAAACACAGAGATGAAATAGATTTAGCAAAGTGAGGCCCGACTTACTGAACAGACAGAGGATAGGAAAGGTTGCTTTGCGGTCAGCACAAAAACCTACAAAAAGACCACGCAGAGGGCGCAAAAAGACCCTCCGCACCGACTCACGGTGCGGAGGCGCTCCCTCTGCGTCCCAGAGCTTCCAGCAAGCAAGACAACAATAAAAATAGCAAGCTGGACAGAAAAATAGCAAACCAAAGAAATACAAGCAGGAACTTAGCTTCTGCTGGGAAGACAGGTCACAAGAACGATCCAGGAGTGAACTAGACCAATACTGGAACATTGACAGGTGGCATGGAGCAAAGATCTAAGTGGAGTTACATAGAGCAGCCAGCTAACGAATTAACCTCGTCACCTGTGGAAGGAAACTCAGAAACACCCACCAGAGGAAGTCCATGGACAGAACCAGCCGAAGTACCATTCATGACCACAGGAGGGAGCCCGACAACAGAATTCACAACAGGAGACACAGAGGGCAGGATAGAATACACAGGGGGCAGGATGGGAGACACAGGGAGCAGGATTGCAGACACAGAGGGCAGAATGAAGACACAGGGGGCAGGATGGAGACATGGTGTAGGATGGAGACAGATTGGGGCAGGTAAGAGACAGATGGGACAGGATGGGAGACATGGTGGCAGGATCGGTGACACAGAGGGCAGGATGCGAGGCACAGGGGGCAGGAAGGAGACACAGGGGGCAGGATGGAGACATGGTGCAGGATGGAGACAGATGGGGCAGAAATATGTGGCAGGATGGAGACAGATGATTCAGTCAGGTAAGGAGAGAGGTTTTTTATTTTTATTTAAAGCAGCAAGCTGCAATATGCTTCGACGGCAGGATGGAGACACAGGGGACAGAATGGAGACACAGGGGGCAGGATGGAGACACAGGTGCAGGATGGAGACACAGGGGGCAGGATGGAGTAAGATAGGGTGGGATCGTGGGGCAGGATGGAGACAGATGGGGCAGGATCATGGGGCAGGATGAAGACAGGTGGGGCAGGAAGGAGACAGATGGGGCAGGATGAAGACAGATGGGGCAGGATCATGGGACAGGATGGAGACAGATGGGGTAGGATCATGGGGCAGGATGGAGACACATGGTGCAGGATCATGGGGCAGGCTAAATACAATGGAGACAGGTGGAGCATGGTCATGGGGCAGATGGGGCAGGATCAAAGGGCAGATGGGGCAGGATCACAGGACAGATGGGGCAGGATCACAGGACAGATGGGGCCGGATCATGAGGCAGATGGAACATCACATGGGGCAAAATGGATACTCATAAGGTCAGGATGGCAGAACATATGGGGCCAGGATGGAGAACTTATGGCTGCAGCCAGTAATGAGACACATGGGGGCCAGGATGGGGGATATTATTACCATAAAGGCTAAATAAGGGATATTATTACTGCAGTGATGTATTTATTTTATTTTTTGAGGATACTGTTTTAAATGTGGGAGGTGGTCCTGTTACTGTGCAGAGCGACACTTTGTCACCTTTTTTCTTCATCTGGTGTAGTTTAAGAGTTGGGAAAAAATTAAGTAATGTGTTCTGCAAGCGTTGCTCTAGCTATTAGCTAACTGTGTTATTTCCTGCAGAGACGAACCCTGGCTGGCAGAAGTGATGGCGGTCTGTGCTAGATAAAGATGAAAAGCAAAGATGAAGGACTTCACCTAGAGATTTCACTGGTGAGTAAGTGTGTTACCTGTACCCTGCCACTATACACTGTATACTATATACAGCGGTCCTGTGTACAATGTCACCAGTGATCACTGTTTTACCTTTATACTGACACTAAATACAGAGCTCCTGTATGTAATGTCATTGATCACAGTATAACCTGTACAATATATACAGCGCTTGTGTGTATAATGTCACTGTTGATCACTGTATTACCTGTACACTAATACTATATACAGAGCTCCTGTGTATAATGTCACCTGGATCACTGTATTACCTGTACACTATACATTGTATACAGAGCTCCTGTGTATAATGTCACTGGTAATCACTGTATTACCTGTACACAGACACTGCATACTAACTACAGATCTCCTGTGTATAATGGCACTTATGGTGATATTAGTATTGTGTTTTTTTTATTACAGTATACTACAGTATTGTGGTATTGAGTCACTATGTGGTGGTAATATGTTGTCCGGCCATGATGTGGCGGTATTTGTTCCTTGTATTTGCTATTATTTGGTGACTATGTGGTGGTAATATGTGGTCTGGTCATGGTGTGGTGGTATTTATTCCCTGTATGTGGTATTATTGGTCACCATGAGGTGGTAATATGTGATCTGGACATGTTGTGGTGGTATTTGTCCCTTGTATGTGATATTATTTGGTCACTGTGGTGGCAATATCTGGTCTGGATATGGTTTGGCAGTGTTTGTTCCTTGTACGTGGTATTATAGGTCTCTATGTGGTGGTAATATAGTGTCTGGTAATGATGCGGTGGTATTTGTCCCTTATATGTGATATTATTGGTCATTTGAAAAATTGAAAAATAAATAAAAATATACCTAAATTGTATTGGATATTTTAACAAATGATTAATAGGATAGAGTAGAGTAGAGCTCGGCCAAAAGAGTCTACCTTGTCGTGGTGGTGGCTTAAAATATCTTTTGGCCAAAATAAAAGCTGCTGACTGTATATATGATCTGGTGATGGGTACTGTTAATGTGTGATTGGTGAGAAGTGGAGTTTATCCAAGAGAGAGCGGTGGGGCTGTGGACTGTTCGAGCGGTAAAGCCTGGGTGGAGTCTCAATGGGGGCCCCGAAAATGTTGCCAGTATGAAGCCCAAAAATTCCTAGTGGCAGCCTTGGTGTGGCAGGCAGTGCCAGGGTGTGTAACCAGCAGTAGCCAGCAGGTGAGGGGAAGCCTGGAGCAGCATGGTTCAGAAAAAATCACTGCACACGTACAAGAAAAATAATGCTTGAGTATTTATTTGATGCTGATATGTGAAGCGACAATTTAATGAGATGTTTCGGGCTAATTAATGGCCTTTATGATATAGTCGCTGGAAAAAAGAAAATACAACAACCATAAGAAAAATATAACAATAGTAGAAAATATACAATATTTATAGATAAGATTATTTATAAAAGGTATCTCCAAAATGTAGGTTGATACTTAAGAAATTGTATTGATGCGACAGGGTAGTATACCCAGATAGAGGCATCTAAGACAAGGAGAAAGGGTAAAAAATGGCCAATATATTCAAGGTACAGGAGCATTAAATTGTCGCTTCACCTATCAGCATCAAATAAATACTCACCTGAAGCATAATTTTTCTTGTACGCGTGCAGTGATTTTTTCTGAACTTATGCCTATTGGACCTTTGGTGCCTTTCACTAGCACCATTTTACAAAAAGTCAAGTGATAACCATTTGTCTTTCCTATCCCGCAGCAGCATGGTGGCAGGCAGTGCCACTGTCTGTGACCAGCAGCAGCCAGCAGGTGAGAGGGGACCTGGAGCAGCATGGTGGCAGGCAGTGCCAGGGTGTGTGTCCTTTGTTTCTGTATAATTTGAATATTTTTTGCTTTAAATACTGTATTTGTTAACTATGCCTATATTTATTAAATATTGCACTATAAAACATTGCAACAAAACTATAGTGTGTGAAATGAAAAGGGAAAATGTGAATTCGGGTGGAAAATATTTTGGCATGGGGGGCCCATTTGAAAGTTCGCATCTGGACCCATAACTTTGTAGTTATGCCACTGCACACAGCCTTAGTGGAAACTCGATCATTTACCAAACTTTGGCCAAATTTTGCCCATTTTGAGGAAAATGTTTGTGAATCCGAAAACGAATCCAAATGTGCAACGTTCGTGCCAACTTTGTGATTGGCGAATGTTTTCCGAACAAGTTTGTTCATGTCAATACATCACAAACGGTAGAAAATAAAAGCTACAGAAAGTCAGCATCATTGAGGATCAAAAAAATGGTACATGCAAAAAGAACAGACTTGCAGCATAGCAAACAACAGCACAGCTGGTGAAAACAGATGAAAATCGAATAATTTAACAAAAATTTTTTGTCCCAGGCATCAGATGTGAGTGCACAGAAAATTCTGGCCTTTTTTTGGTACTATAGTATTTTTTGGAGTGTCTTACAACATTTTTGGACACCATTTAGCTGACCAAAAAATCTGAGCTTGGCCAAACATATTTAGTTACAGTTCTTATATTTATCACTGTGATTTGTACGCCACACGCATCGCATATCATTGCGCTAAATATTTTACAATTTTCATTCTCCAATTTTTTTTAGTGTCATAGCCTACTTATTCACACAATTTTGGTGGGCCCAAAAAAATCAAGGCCACATTTTGATCAGTCTGTTAACTCTGTCCGATGCCTGATCTATCTATGGTGTCCAAATCCTTGTTTTTCAGGCATACCTTCCAGTTTTTTGCCTGCTACCCTTGGTCTATACAGTGTTTTGTGGTTCAAAAATTTTTTATAAATACAATCCACATATTGAAACAGTCTCTTATCTCAGTCAGATGCCTGGTCTATCTGTGGTGTCCAAATCCTTGCTTTTCAGGCATATATTCCAGTTTTTTGTCTGCTACCCTTGGTCTATACAGTATTTTGTGGTTATTTTTTTTTTTTTAAATACAGGACACATATTGAAACAGTCAGTTGTCTCAATCAGACGCCTGGTCTATTTGTGGTGTCGATATCCTTGCTTTTCAGGCATACATTCCAGTCTTTAGTTTGCGACCCTTGGTCTATACAGTATTTTGTGCTTAATTTAAAAAAAAAAATACAGGCCACATATTGAAGCAGTCTGTTATCTCAGTCAGATGCCCGGTCTATCTGTGGTTTCGAAATCCTTGTTTTTCAGTCATACATTCCAGTTTTTTGCCTGCTACCCTTGGTCTATACAGTATTTTGTGGTTCAAAATTTTTTTATAAATACAATCCACATATTGAAACAGTCTGTTATCTCAGTCAGATGCCTGGTCTATTTGTGGTGTCCAAATCCTTGCTTTTCAGGCATATATTCCAGTTTTTTGTCTGCTACCCTTGGTCTATACAGTATTTTGTGGTTACATTTTTGTTTTTAAATACAGGACACATATTGAAACAGTCAGTTGTTTCAATCAGACACCTGGTGTATCTGTGGTGTCGATATCCTTGCTTTTCAGGCATACATTCCAGTGTTTCATTTGCTATCCTTGGTCTATACAGTATTTTGTGGCAAATTTTTTTTTTAAAATACAGGCCACATATTGAAACTGTCTGTTATCTCAGTCAGATGCCTGGTCTATCTGTGGTGTCCAAATCCTTGTTTTTCAGGCACATATTCCAGTTTTTTATCTGCTACCCTTGGTCTATACAGTATTTTGTGGTTACATTTTTTTTTTTAAAATACAGGACATGTATTGAAACAGTCTGTTATCTCAGTCAGACGCCTGGTCTATCTATGGTGTTGAAATCATTGCTTTTCAGGAATGCATTCCAGTTTTTTTCTGCTACCCTTGGTCTATACAGTATTATCTGGTTGAAAAATTTTTACAAAATAAAGGTCACATATTGAAACAGTCTGTTATCTCAGTCAGACGCCCGGTCTATCTGTGGTGTCCAAATGCTTGCTTTTCAGGCATACATTCCAGTTTTTTGTCTGCTACCCTTGGTCCATAGATTATTTTGTGGCTCAAAATTTTTTAAAAATATAGGCCACATATAGAAACAGTCTGTTATCTCAGTCAGACGCCCGGTCTATCTGTGGTGTCCAAATCCTTGCTTTTCAGGCATACATTCCACTTTCTTGGCGTTGGGTTAGCCTACTTCGTGACAGTAATTGTCTTTTCAAAAAATAAAAAAAGGCCACATATTGAACAATGTGGTTTTTCTGTCAGACGCCTCATCTATGAGTGTTTTAAAAATTGTTGCATTTGAGTGTTCCTTTGAACTGGTTTTGGTGTGTCTTACCCTAGCTATTAATACAATTTGTTAAAAACAAAATAAAAAAAATTAGCAACATTCCATTGAATTAAAAGTGTGTTTTTTCTGCACCCTAATCACATATAAGTTTTCTCAAAATTAATCCCTTTGTATTGAACTTTTAAAATATTTCAGTAGTCCATTTAAGTGAATGTGATGCTGATGGTGCATGCAGAGGATGAGGCCATGGCCAAGCTAAAAGTGGGCCACAACAAAGACGAACATCTTCTCACTTGACCTTCCTGTCCCAGTTTCCAGGGGACGGCAGCACACCACTATTGAAGCCAGAGCAGTGTGAAATGGTTGTTGGTTGGATGGCGGATAATGCTTCCAGTCTTCTAGCCACCACCACCACGTCTTCCACACGGTCAAGTCTGAGTAGCTGTGAGTGTGGACCACATATTACTCACCCTGATCCTCCTTCCTCCAACCATGCCAAGTGCCCTGAGACAACTGATCCCACTCTTGGACACTCCGAAGAGCTGTTCACTTTTTCATTTAAAGATTCCGGACTCTCGGCTGGTCAACTTGAAGTGGGGCAAGATGAGTTTGCATGTAGCGATGCCCAAAGATTTGAGTAGCTACGGTTACATGAAGGCGATGGTGGGAAAGTGTCACAAGAGGTGGACGATGATGAGACACAACTGCCAGAAAGTCAGGAGGAGGAGCAGGGTGTGGAAGACGAGGGGGTGGTTGACATAGTAACTGATCCAGTCTGGCAGGAGGACATGCAGAGCAAGGCAGAAGCACACATGGGGAAGGAGGCATAGCACCCCAACAGGCAGGAAGAAGCAGTGTGGTGGCCACAGTCAGAAGGCATGCATCCATTCCCAGTAACACCAGCATGACGGAAATTGCCATTCCAACTGTTAGATCTTCCCGAGTCTGGTTATTTTTTAAAGGCACAGATGATTGGCCCGCAGTGTCTCCGCAGCTTCTTTACATGCATCTGGTTATTTTTTAAAGACTCTGCCAAAAAACCCAAACAGGCCATTTGCAGTATCTGCCATGCCCGCATCAGCAGGAGTAGCAAAGTTACTAGCCTGACCACCACCAGCATGATCAGGCACATGGCAACAAAGCACCCGACTTTGTGGGCCGAAACCCAGGCTACATGAACACTTTTTTCAGGTGACACCACTGCTTCTTCCACTGTTTTGCATAGAAGCCAATTACCAGTCCACGGTGCATGTCATAAGGTCCTTGGCTGGTGTCATGAAATTGCCCCACACCTTTGACAGTATACCCCTGCCTCTACTATGTTTCTACTTGTTCTCTCCTCCTTGGTTGGGCAAGGAAGCTTGCCCCTTGCCACTAGCGTTGTCTGATGGGAACTTTTTCAACATAATTTCTACAATGGCCTTCGGGTATAGCACTATTTTAGACAACCTCTCCACCTCAGGAAGAAGAGATGTAAAGTTCTCCTTGTAGCGTGGATCTAGCAGGGTGAACAACCATACAGCCAACACTTTTCTGTTTCCACCATGATGACAACTCTCCATCTCCTTCTATCTATGTAGGAGAGACAGGATGAAGGTTGTGTGACTACTTTCCTCTGTTGCCGTAATGACCAGCTCCTTTTCCTCTTCAGCTTTGACCTTCTCATTGTCACCCAATCCATGCTGAGCAGATGAGATTAGGCTGGGCTGACTACAATCTCTCTGTGTTATGTATTCCTCCATTCCCACCTGGTCCACATGCAAAGCTTCATGTTTAATTGTGAGCAGTTAAGTAGGCATAGAAGCGGGATTATTATGCTGACTGTGTCTGCATTGCCACTCACCATGTTTGTGGAGTCCTCAAAGTCTTGGAGATACAAACAAATGTCAGATATCCAAGCCAACTCTTCAGTTGTTATGTGCAGAGGCTGAGCAGAGTACTGACAGGCATGTTGGAGCTGGTACTCAACCACTGGCCTCTTCTGCTCGCAATGCCTTGCCAGCATGTGCAGTGTGAAGTTCCAGCTAGCGGTCAGGCCCATGCTGATCTTTGCATGACACAGGTTGCAAATGGCTATTTGGCTTGTCTCTGAACTCTCTTTAAAAAAGATCCAGACTTGGGAACACTTAACTCTTTGAGGGAGAAATACAAGAATGTCGCTACTCTGCAGGACAGTTTCCTGCCTTCTCCCTCTGGTCACCCCACTGCTAGGGTTGAGAGAAACGGAACGGACAAATTCAAAAATCGCCGACTTTCGGCAAAGTCGGGTTTCATGAAACCCGACCCGATCCTAGTGTGGGATCGGCCATGAGGTCGGCGATCTGCACGCAAAAGTCGCGTTTCGTATGACGCTTTCAGCACCATTTTTCAGCCAATGAAGGAGGACGCAGAGTTTGGGCAGCGTGATGACATAGGTCTCGATCCCCACCATCTTACAGAAGGGCATGACAGTAATTGGCTTGCTTTCTGCGGCGTCACAGGGGCTATAAAGGGGCGTGCGCGCCGGCCGCCATCTTACTTCTGCCGATCTTAGCATAGGGAGAGGTTGCTGCAGCTTCATCAGAAGAAGGGATATAGTTAGGGAGGGAAGATTAACCCCCAAACTGCTTGTGCTGTAGCGATTTACACTGTCCAACACCACCATTTTTTTGCAGGGACGGTGGAGGCTATATTTTTGTGCATCAGCTCTGTAGCTTACTAGGCTGCCTTATAAGGCTCCCTGATAGCTGCATTGCTGTTTGCATGCTGCTGTGCAAACCAACTGCTTTTTTAAAAGCAAAAATCCTGTTGCTCCTTTCTGCACAGTTATCTTGTTTATTTGTCCACACTTTTGTGTGCAGCAGTCCTTTTTATTGCTGCCATACTTTTCCTGAGATCATTGTAGGGAGATTTAAATTGTACTACAGTCCTTGTATTTTTTCATATATCTTCCAGCCACTTTCTGCCACTTACATTGTGTTGTTTTAGTTTTGGTTCAGTCTCCCCCCAAAAAAGTGAGATTCAAATTCTCACAAAGTGGATATACTGCAGTCCTGTTAGTTTGTCGTATGTCAGCCAGCCACTTTCTGCCACTTAGATTGCGTTGTTATATACACTGGGTCTGAGTTTTGGTTCAGTCTCCCCCCAAAAAAGTGAGATTCAAATTCTCACAAAGTGGATATACTTCAGTCCTGTTAGTTTGTCGTATATCAGCCAGCCACTTTCTGCCACTTACATTGTGTTGTTTTATGCACAGGGTCTGAGTTTTGGTTCAGTCTCCCCCCAAAAAAGGGAGATTTAAATTCTCATGTGTAATCATAAAGTACCCTAAAAATATAATTTTATTAAATATAAATCTAAAATGCCAACAACCAATGGCACACCAAAAAAAACAACAACACACCGTGAAAAAAACTATAGTGGGGGGACGAGAGAAAAATCCCTAGTACATGTCTATACTGTACAGCTGCCTATCTGCGGGGGTAGGCACCCTAGGGGAAACGTTGTGGCGCCCCCGCTCCGCGATGGCTGGCCCTGGGGTCCCTAGATCGACCCTGATTGACCCGCTGGGTCCCACTACCGAAACAAAGTAGCACTGAAGGTACCCCTATGAGCTATACAGAGACCAATCCTGTATCTGGGGAGACCTACACCCCACACTGTGCATATTAAAAACAGCAAGAGAACATGTGAACTTAGGCATATCGGTGGCAGAGTTTTGCACAAATGGGCCTAATAATGAGTATACTTAGGCAAGAAATGCCCGCATATGGATACTAATAGTATCTTTGGTCCCAACTCTGAAATAGAGACCGACTGTTTTACATATGGTAATAAAGTCTTATATTCTAGAGTCCCTTGATGAATTATTAACTCTTAGGCACCATTATTTAGCATAGATGGCTATAGTATTGGTTATTGGTTGCCACTTCGGTGTCTTGCACATATTTGACACCATGCATCAATTTATACATACATGTAATGGTACACATCCCATTTCAAACCAATTTGATGCGTTATGGATACATTATGTATTATCAGGGCTAAAAGCCCACCAAGCCATCAATGTTTAATGCTCATCGGTCTGATGCACTGCCGCCCGCCTGTTGTCTGCTTAGCCTCAACGCGTTTCGCCTCTCTGGCTCATCAGGAGGCTCGATTTCTTGTCATGTTTCTCGATAAATAGTGATGGATTTGCGGTGAGGCGCCCTCTGCTGGTTGTCCCTAGATCGTGGGAACTTTCCTAGAAAGCTCCCAGGCTCGAGTTCATATGAGGACAACCAGCAGAGGGCGCCCTCTTATGAACTTGAGCCTGGGAGCTTTCTAGGAAAGTTCCCACGATCTAGGTACAACAAGCAGAGGGCGCCTCACCGCAAATGCAGGTAAATATAGGTCATTGACCTACTTTACCTTCATTCTCCGGGGTTTTGCAGCAAGGAGCAGCGCTGCATTAGCAGAACTCCTGGCTGCAAAATTTTTTAACCCCTTCAGATGGATTTACATCGTGGGACTTTACAGATCTTTAGAAGGTATGTATATTGTTGGTTTATTATTTTGACTTTGTTACAGATCGAGGGTCTTCAGTGAGTGGATTGAGAGTAGAATAAATTATTATAACAACCTTTGTGATTTTTTCATTAAAATAATTTTTAATAATGTGTGTGTGTGTTTTTTAACCCTTTAGTAGTATTGGATTAATAATGGATAGGTGTCATAATTGACGCCTCTCCATTATTAATTTGGCTTAATGTCACCTTACAATAGAGAGGTGGCATTAACCCTTCATCACCCCATATCCCACCGCTACACGGGAATGGGCCTTTTCTGGGGTGGCTGGGGGCAGGTGTTTTTAGCCGGGTGGGGGGGGGGGCAATAACCGTGGACCCTCTCCAGGCTATTAATATCTGCCCTCAGTCACTGGCTTTACTACTCTGGCGGAGAAAATTGCGCGGGAGCCCACACCAATTTTTTCCGCCATTTGACCCTTTAATTTAATAGCTAGAACGGCCAAATTTTGCACATACACACTACTAACATTAGTAGTGTGGAATATGCAAAAAAAATGGTGATATGAGATGGTTTACTGTATGTAAACCATGTCTCATATCATGTCGGGTTTAGGAAGGAGATAGCAAAAGCCGGTAATTGAATTACCGGCTTTCTGCTATATCGCGCTGGATGAAATATTAATATATATATATATATATATATATATATATATATATATATATATGTGTCTCACTGACATTATATATATGTATACGTATTCTATGTGTACACATTTATTATACCTATTCTATTGTAAGCTGTCAGTGTGATTTTACTGTACACCGCGCTGAATTGCCGGCTTTTCTCTCTAACACCGCTGCGTATTTCTCGCAAGTCACACTGCTGGTCCGTGTGTAATCCGTATTTTTGGGGCTTCCATAGACTTTTATTGGCGTTTTATTTGCGCAATACAGTGACAAACGCGGCATGCTGCGATTTTCTACGGCCGTAGAAAGCCGTATAATACTGATCAGTAAAATACGGCAGATAGGAGCAGGGGCTAGGGTTGAGCGAAACGGGTCGTTCATTTTCAAAAGTCGCCGACTTTTGGCAAAGTCGGGTTTCATGAAACCCGATCCGACCCCTGTGCGGGGTCGGCCATGCGGTACGCGACTTTCGCGCCAAAGTCGCGTTTCAATGACGCGAAAAGCGCCATTTCTCAGCCAATGAAGGTGAACGCAGAGTGTGGGCAGCGTGATGACATAGGTCCTGGTCCCCACCATCTTAGAGAAGGGCATTGCAGTGATTGGCTTGCTGTCTGCGGCGTCACAGGGGCTATAAAGGGGCGTTCCCGCCGACCGCCATCTTACTGCTGCTGATCTGAGCTTAGGGAGAGGTTGCTGCCGCATCGTCAGAAGCAGGGATACCGTTAGGCAGGGTCCATTAACCACCAAACCGCTTGTGCTGTAGCGATTTCCACTGTCCAACACCACCTTCGGTGTGCAGGGACAGTGGAAGCTACATTTTTTTTTTTCTCAGCGCTGTAGCTCATTGGGCTGCCCTAGAAGGCTCCCTGATAGCTGCATTGCTGTGTGTACGCCGCTGTGCAAACCAACTGCTTTTTTCAAAGCACAAATCCTGTTGTTCCTTCCGTTCTGCACAGCTATCTTGTTTGTTTGTCCACACTTTTTATTTAATTTGTGCATCAGTCCACTCCTTATTGCTGCCTGTCATACCTGGCTGAGATTACTGCAGGGAGATAGTAATTGTAGGACAGTCCCTGTTTTTTTTTTTTTTTTGTGGGAGATTAAGATTGGCATTTCTGCTAGAGTGCCATCCCTGTGTGTGCCATCTCTCACTCAGGGGGGCCATAGAAAGGCAATTTATTTTTTTGCTTGATTTGGGTTCTAAAATCTACCTGAAAAAATCACTACATCAATCAGTAGGAGAAAAATATTGGCCTCAGGGCTTGTGTGCCACTCCTGACTCCTGTGTGTGCCATCTCTCACTCAGTGGGCCATAGAAAGCCTATTTATTTTTTTGCTTGATTTGGGTTCTAAAATCTACCTGAAAAAATCACTACATCAATCAGTGGGAGAAAAATATTGGCCTCGGGGCTTGTGTGCCACTCCTGACTCCTGTGTGTGCCATCTCTCACTCAGTGGGCCATAGAAAGCCTATTTATTTTTTTGCTTGATTTGGGTTCTAAAATCTACCTGAAAATATCACTACATCAATCAGTGGGAGAAAAATATTGGCCTCAGGGCTTGTGTGCCACTCCTGACTCCTGTGTGTGCCATCTCTCACTCAGTGGGCCATAGAAAGCCTATTTATTTTTTTGCTTGATTTGGGTTCTAAATCCTACCTGAAAAAATCAATAAATCAATCAGTGGGAGAAAAATATTGGCCTCTGGGCTTGTGTGCCACTCCTGACTCCTGTGTGTGCCATCTCTCACTCAGTGGGCCATAGAAAGCCTATTTATTTTTTTGCTTGATTTGGGTTCTAAAATCTACCTGAAAAAATCACTACATCAATCAGTGGGAGAAAAATATTGGCCTCAGGGCTTGTGTGCCACTCCTGACTCCTGTGTGTGCCATCTCTCACTCAGTGGGCCATAGAAAGCCTATTTATTTTTTTGCTTGATTTGGGTTCTAAAATCTACCTGAAAAAATCACTACATCAATCAGTGGGAGAAAAATATTGGCCTCAGGGCTTGTGTGCCACTCCTGACTCCTGTGTGTGCCATCTCTCACTCAGTGGGCCATAGAAAGCCTATTTATTTTTTTGCTTGATTTGGGTTCTAAATCCTACCTGAAAAAATCAATAAATCAATCAGTGGGAGAAAAATATTGGCCTCTGGGCTTGTGTGCCACTCCTGACTCCTGTGTGTGCCATCTCTCACTTAGTGGGCCATAGAAAGCCTATTTATTTTTTTTGCTTGATTTGGGTTCTAAAATCTACCTGAAAAAATCACTACATCAATCAGTGGGAGAAAAATATTGGCCTCAGGGCTTGTGTCCCACTCCTGACTCCTGTGTGTGCCATCTCTCACTCAGTGGACCATAGAAAGCCTATTTATATTTTTGCTTGATTTGGGTTCTGAATCCTACCTGAAAAAATCAATAAATCAGTGGGAGAAAAATATTGGCCTCAGGGCTTGTGTGCCACTCCTGACTCCTGTGTGTGCCATCTCTCACTCAGTGGGCCATAGAAAGCTTTTTTTTTTTTTTTTTTTATTTGGTTTCTAAAGTCTCCCTGAAAAAAATAAAAAAAAATAAAACAGTGGGAGATTAATATTGCCCTTTCTGCTTGTGTGCCAGTCTTGACTCCTGGGTGTGCCATCTCTCTCTCTCTCAAATTGTGGGCCATAAAAAGCCTATTTTTTTTTGTGCTTGATTTGGGTTCCAAAATCTACCTGAAAAAATCACTACATCAATCAGTGGGAGAAAAATATTGGCCTCTGGGCTTGTGTGCCTCTCCTGACTCCTGTGTGTGCCATCTCTCACTCAGTGGGCCATAGAAAGCCTTTTTGTGTTTTTTTATTTGGTTTCTAAATTGTCCCTGAAAAAATCATTTTATTTTATTTGGTTTCTAAATTTTTCCTGAAAAAATCATTTTATTTTATTTTGTTTATAAAGTCTCCCTGAAAAAAAAAAAAAAAAAAATAGGTGGGAGATTAATATTGATATTTGTGCTTGAGTGACAGTCCTGCGTGTGTGGCATCTCTGTGATTTGGTGCCACAGAAAACAGAGTGTGTAACATTGTGCCTGATTTTCCTTGTGGTCTCACCAACCTGTAAAGGGATATTGAAATCATACTGAAGTTATAGGTCACCGTGTAAGTTGTTTGACAGCAACAAATAAAGTTACTTTGGTTAAGTTTTTAAAACAATGAGGAAGTCTGGTGCAAGAGGTCGTGACCGTGGGCGTTCATTGTCAGCTGGTAATGATGGTAGTGGTAGTGGAGCATCAGGTGGTCGTGGGAAAAAAAATATTCCACCTAAGTCTGGAGCTGTGGAGCCAGGTTCGTCGTCTGGCTACACAAGGCCTCGAACGCTCTCTTTTCTGGGAGTAGGAAAACCGCTTTTAAAGCCGGAGCAGCAACAGCAAGTTTTGGCTTACCTTGCAGACTCAGCCTCTAGCTCTTTTGCCTCCTCTTCTGAAACTGGTAAATGTAAAAGCAGCGCGTCGCTTGTGGATGTTCACGGTCAGGGACAAGTCGCTTTCTTGTCCTCTTCAGCAAAAACAACAACAAGAGAGAAGGATGCAGCAGGCGACACAACGGGTTACTCCATGGAGCTCTTTACACATACCGTCCCTGGCTTAGAAAGTGAAACACTTAACAGGCCATGCCCATTACAAGTAGATTCTGACATGGAGTGCACTGATGCACAGCCACAGCCAGACTACTATGCTGGTCCTTTGACTCAGACCACAACATTGCCCTCTCAGGGTACTGATCCACAATGAAACCCTGATGAGACTATGTTGCCCCGTCACGAACGCTATACCACCGACCGACACGGTGACACAAACGAAGTTGCACACGAGCTAGAAGAGGAGGTAATAGATGACCCAGTTGTTGACCCCGATTGGCAGCCATTGGGGGAACAGGGTGCAGGCGGCAGTAGTTGAGAAGCGGAGGTGGAGGAGGGGCCGCAGCAGGCATCAACATCGCAACAGGTTCGATCTACCGGGCCCGTCTCTGGCACAAAACGCGTGTCAAAGCCAAAACCTGTTGGAGGACAGCGTGGCCATCCGGTTAAAGCTCAGTCTGCAATCCCTGAAAAGGGATCCGATGCTAGGAAGAGTGCAGTCTGGCATTTTTTTAAACAACATCCAATTGATCAGCGCAAAGTCATCTGTCAAAAATGTTCAACTAGCTTAAGCAGAGGTCAGAATCTGAAAAGTCTCAATACAAGTTGCATGCATAGACATTTAACCACCATGCATTTTCAAGCCTGGACTAACTACCAAACGTCCCTTAAGGTTGTAGCACCCTCGGCCAATGAAGCTAGTCAGCAACGCAACATCCCTTCCGTCACTGTAAGGCCACCATTTTCCGCACCACCGGCAGTATCTGTGCAGGTTTCTTTGCCAGCCAAAAGCAGTCAGGGTCAGGGAATCACCAGTTTTGTAGGAGGAAATATTGCATCTAGGGCACTGGTGGAAACAATACCGTCTCCAACCGTCTTTCAGTCTGCCATGTCCACCGGCACACCCGCAAGTTCCACGATCTCCAGCTCTCCAGTCCAGCTCACCCTACATGAGACTCTGCTTAGAAAAAGGAAATACTTATCCTCGCATCCGCGTACACAGAGTTTTAACGCCCACATAGCTAGACTAATCTCGTTAGAGATGATGCCCTACCGGTTAGTTGAAAGCGAAGCTTTCAAAGCCCTGATGGAGTACGCTGAACCACGCTACGAGCTACCCAGTCGACACTTTTTTTCCAGAAAAGCCATCCCAGCCCTGCACCAGCATGTTAATCAGCGCATCGTCCATGCACTCAGGCAATCTGTGAGTACAAAGGTGCACCTGACTACAGATGCATGGACCAGTAGGCATGGCCAGGGACGTTACGTGTCCATCACGGCACACTGGGTGAATGTGGTGGATGCAGGGTCCACAGGGGACATCAATTTCGGGACAGTTGTGCCTAGCCCACGGTCTAGGAAACAGTTGGCTGTAGGCGTTCGCACCCCCTCCTCCTCCTCCTCGTCCTCCTGCAGAAGCGACAGCTCTTCCACAGACCACAGTCGGCCAACCACTCCATCAGCAGCTGACACTGTTGCACACCAGTTGTCCCATTATGGGCCAGCTACTGGCAAGCGTCAGCAGGCTGTATTGGCTATGAAGTGTTTGGGCGACAACAGACACACCGCGGAAGTTCTGTCCGAGTTCTTGCAACAAGAAATGCAGTCGTGGCTGGGCACAGTAGATCTTGAGGCAGGCAAGGTAGTGAGTGATAACGGAAGGAATTTCATGGCTGCCATCTCCCTTTCCCAACTGAAACACATTCCTTGCCTGGCTCACACCTTAAACCTGGTGGTGCAGTGCTTATTGAAAACTTATCCTGGGTTCTCCGACCTGCTCCTCAAAGTGCGTGGACTTTGCTCACATATCCGACGTTCGCCTGTACACTCCAGCCGTACGCAGACCTATCAGCGGTCTTTGAACCTTCCCCAGCATCGCCTAATCATAGACGTTGCAACAAGGTGGAACTCAACACTGCACATGCTTCAGAGACTGTGCCAACAGAGTCGGGCTGTTATGTTTTTGTGGGAGGATACACATACACGGGCAGGCAGTAGGATGGCAGACATGGAGTTGTCAGGTGTGCAGTGGTCGAAGATACAAGACATGTGTCAAGTCCTTCAGTGTTTTGAGGAATGCACACGGCTGGTTAGTGCAGACAACGCCATAATAAGCATGAGCATCCCCCTAATGTGTCTGCTGATGCAAAGTTTGACGCACATAAAGGATCAGGCTTCTGCACCAGAGGAAGAGGAAAGCCTTGATGACAGTCAGCCATTGTCTGGTCAGGGCAGTGTACAGGACGAGGTAGCGGGCGAAGAGGAGGTGGAGGACGAGGAGGATGATGGGGATGAGTATATTTTGAATGAGGAAGCTTTCCCGGGGGCACTGGAAATTGGTTGCGTGGCAAGGCCGGGTTCTGGTTTTTTGAGGGACACAAGTGACGTAGATTTGCCTGAAACTGCCCCTCAACCAATCACAACCGCAGATTTGACAACTGGAACTTTGGCCCACATGGCGGATTATGCCTTACGTATCCTCAAAAGGGACACACGCATTACTAAAATGATGAACGATGACGATTACTGGTTGGCCTGCCTCCTTGATCCACGCTATAAAGGCAAATTGCAAAATATTATGCCACATGAGAACTTGGAACTAATATTAGCAACCAAACAATCAACTCTTGTTGACCGTTTGCTTCAGGCATTCCCAGCACACAGCGCACGTGATCGTTCTCACACGAGCTCCAGGGGGCAGCAGACCAGGAGTGTTAGGGGTGCACACATCAGAAGTGGCGTTGGACAGAGGGGTTTTCTGACCAGGTTGTGGGGTGATTTTGCTATGACCGCAGACAGGACAGGTACTGCTGCATCAATTGAAAGTGACAGGAGACAACATTTGTCCAGTATGGTTACTAACTATTTTTCATCCCTTATCGATGTTCTCCCTCAACCGTCATTCCCATTTGATTACTGGGCATCAAAATTAGACACCTGGCCAGAATTGGCAGAATATGCATTGCAGGAGCTTGCTTGCCCGGCAGCTAGTGTCCTATCAGAAAGAGTATTCAGTGCTGCAGGTTCAATATTAACCGAAAAAATGACTCGTCTGGCTACCCAAAATGTTGATGATCTAACATTCATTAAAATGAACCACAACTGGATTTCGAATTCTTTTGCCCCACCTTGCCCGGCAGACACCTAGCTTTCCTATGAAAAGCTCTTGCCTGTGGACTACTGTGAATTACTTTTCGAATGTCTAATTTGCTGCAGCTGATTGTCCAGCATACGACATGTTTACACCTCCCTAAATGGCCAAACTCCCCACACGGGGCCGTGGTATCGCGACTTGGCGCAAGCACCCGTGAGAGTGCTGTTTGTCTGAAGAGGTGGGTGTGCCCGCTTTTGGTCGACGGCACTGCCACTGGGTCCCTCATAGTACAATAAAGTGTCTCTGGCGGTGGTGGTGCGCACCCAACGTCAGACACACTGTTGTAACATGAGGGGCCCTGGGCCTGTACCGCCGGCCACAAGAGAGTTCACCCAACCCCAGGTCAAACATTGCTCTACCACTTCCACAGTTATCACTCACACTTCCACCAATGTTTAGTCTATGCGCTGACATCCTTCCATTCCTGCCACTGACAATACCATTGTGTTGACATGTATGATGGTACTTAACATAGTCAGGGGCAGTGTCCTCTATTTACCACAGTAAATACTTTGCGCTAAATTAGTAGGTCTGAAACTACGCAGAGGATCCCACCCCTGAACCTAATGATTGCACCCTTTAGTGTTTTCGTTTTGTTTTAATGCGAGACATTCACATTTATTTATTGTTTTGGACTACTAACTGGCAGACACTCATTACAATCGGCCTCCGCTGACCAGACCACTGCTGCCCGTCTACCCCTGGAACCAATTTTAAATTGCCTACAGCCAGCCCATTTTATTATGTTAGGCCTTCGAAGCCTGTCTGCAGCCCGTTCTTTCAACTACTACTACACTTACCTGTCTACTGCTGCCAGTGTACTCCTGGAACCAATTATAAAGTGCCTACAGCCTGTCCAATTTTATTATGTTAGGCCTTCGAAGCCTGTCTGCGGTCCCTCCTTCCACTAGGCCTCCACTGACCTGTCTCCTGCTGCCCGTGTACCCCTGGAACCAATTATAAAGTGCCTACAGCCTGTCCAATTTTATTATGTTAGGCCTTCGAAGCCTGTCTGCGGTCCCTCCTTCCACTAGGCCTCCACTGACCTGTCTACTGCTGCCCGTGTACCCCTGGAACCAATTTTAAGTTGCCTACAGCCAGCCCATTTTATTATGTTAGGCCTTCGAAGCCTGTCTGCGGCCCGTTCTTTCAACTACTACTACACTGACCTGTCTACTGCTGCCCGTGTACTCCTGGAACCAATTATAAAGTGCCTACAGCCTGTCCAATTTTATTATGTTAGGCCTTCGAAGCCTGTCTGCGGCCCGTTCTTTCTACTACTACAATACTGACCAGTCTACTGCTGCCCGTGTACCCCTGGAACCAATGTTAAAGTGCCTACAGTCCAATATTTTTTTATGTTAGGCCTTCGAAGCCTGTCTGCGGTCCCTCCTTCCACTAGGCCTCCACTGACCTGTCTACTGCTGCCCGTGTACCCCTGGAACCAATTTTAAATTGCCTACAGCCAGCCCATTTTATTATGTTAGGCCTTCGAAGCCTGTCTGCGGCCCGTTCTTTCTACTACTACTACACTGACCAGTCTACTGCTGCCCGTGTACCCCTGGAACCATTGTTAAAGTGCCTACAGTCCAATATTGTTTTATGTTAGGCCTTCGAAGCCTGTCTGCGGCCCGTTCTTTCTACTACTCCTACACTGACCAGACCACTGCTGCCCGTGTACCCCTGGAACCTATTTTTTATTGCATAGAGCATCCTTTTTTTAATAGTAGGCGTACAAAGTCTGTCTTCGGTCCACTATTGAAATTGTCCTCCACTGCCCAGAGCAATGCTGCCTGTGTACCCCTGTAACCTTTTTTAAGCTGCAGTGAGCCACATTTTTGGTTTAAGGCCTACTACCTGTGTCTGTCTGCGCCACTCAATTCAGCTGTGTTCCTTTGAAAAAAGCTGAGCGTCAATAGTCTTGTTTTCGGCCTCTAGGAATTTTAAAACTGCATTGGGGGTACAACTTTGGTAGGGCCTACTAACGGTGTCTGCCGCCCCAAGGTGTGCCCCAGGTTTCGTCCACATTGCTTCGGTCTTCTGACTCTCATTTAGTAGTTGTAGAAAACTACACTGCATTAGGCCTACAAATTGGGTATGGGGTGTAGAGAGATGGTGTGTTACACTCCAAGGTGTTCCCCAGGTTTCGTCCACATTGCTTCGGTCTTCCGACTCTCGTTTAGTAGTTGTAGAAAACTACACTGCATTAGGCCTACAAATTCGGTATGGGGTGTAGAGAGATGGTGTGTTCCACTCCAAGGTGTTCCCCAGGTTTCCTCGCCATTGCTTCGATCTTAATGCTCTCGTTTAGTAGTTGTTGGAAACTACACTGCATTAGGCCTACAAATTGGGTATGCGGTGTAGAGACGGTGTGTTCCACTCCAAGGTGTTCTCCAGGTTGCCTTTCCTGATCTTCTATCTTCAGGCTCTCGTTTAGTAGTTGTTGGAAACTACACTGCATTAGGCCTACAAAATGGGTATGGGGTGTAGAGAGATGGTGTGTTCCACTCCAAGGTGTTCCCCAGGTTTCCTCGCCATTGCTTCGATCTTAATGCTCTCGTTTAGTAGTTGTTGGAAACTACACTGCATTAGGCCTACAAAATGAGTATGGGGTGTAGAGAGATGGTGTGCTCCACTCCAAGGTGTTCCCCAGGTTTCCTCGCCATTGCTTCGATCTTAATGCTCTCGTTTAGTAGTTGTTGGAAACTACGCTGCATTAGGCCTACAAATTGGGTATGGGGTGTAGAGAGATGGTGTGTTACACTCCAAGGTGTTCCCCAGGTTTCCTCTCCATTGCTTCGATCTTCTGGCTCTCGTTTAGTAGTTGTTGGAAACTACACTGCATTAGGCCTACAAATTGGGTATGGGGTGTAGAGAGATGGTGTGTTACACTCCAAGGTGTTCCCCAGGTTTCGTCCACATTGCTTCGGTCTTCCGACTCTTGTTTAGTAGTTGTAGAAAACTACACTGCATTAGGCCTACAAATTGGGTATGGGGTGTAGAGAGATGGTGTGTTACACTCCAAGGTGTTCCCCAGGTTTCGTCCACATTGCTTCGGTCTTCCGACTCTCGTTTAGGAGTTGTAGAAAACTACACTGCATTAGGCCTACAAATTGGGTATGGGGTGTAGAGAGATGGTGTGTTCCACTCCAAGGTGTTCCCCAGGTTTCCTCGCCATTGCTTCGATCTTAATGCTCTCCTTTAGTAGTTGTTAGAAACTACACTGCATTAGGCCTACAAATTGGGTATGGGGTGTAGAGACGGTGTGTTCCACTCCAAGGTGTTCTCCAGGTTGCCTTTCCTGAGCTTCTATCTTCAGGCTCTTGTTAAATAGTGGTTAAATGGAACAACTGCATTTGGCGTACTAGTTGGTTTGGTGGCCTACTAACAGTGTCTGCCGCTCCTTGCTGTTCTCCTGGTTTCCTGTCCTGAAATTCAATTTTCAGGCTCGCGTTAAGTAGTTGTTAATGTTAGACTGCATTTGGCCTACTAGTTGGGTTGGGGCCTACTATCGGTGTCTGCCACTCCTTGCTGTTCTCTTCCACTGAACAAAGCTGTGCCGCCTGTTTACTACGGTTGCCAATTTTGAACTGCATTTCGACTACTTACTGATTTGGGCCTACTCTCTGTGTCAGCCTCTCATTCCAGTTGTCCTCCAATGCAATGCCCCCTGGTTAGTCCTGTGTTACCAATTTTGAACTGCATTTAGCCAACTTTATTCTTTGGGCCTATATCTGTGTTTCCTCCTCATCCTGCCCATTGCCCAGCCAGTGATAGATGAGTCAGCTGGTACATTGACCCATAACGCAAAATTCCCTGTGCACGCTACACAGCAAGATTGTGACCCTGCTGAAAGTCAGGTTCCTCTTCCCGCATACCATACCACCTTACACGGGGACAAAGAGGAAGGTGCAGATGAAAGTGCAGGTTCCTTCATCAGGTGGGGGGAGGAATACTAGTTGGCGACGTCACTGGCACAGGGCCTCTCATAGTACGCAAAAGTGTTGCTGCCGGTGGGAGGCGCCCCCGCCGTGCAAACACACCGCTGTACTTTGAGGGGCCCTGTGCCAGTGCCAATGCCAACTAGTGGGCCCCCCTGCTTGCTCAGGATCACAGCACTTGCAAAGTTTAAATACTTACCTCTCCCTGCTCCACTGCCGTGACGTGTTCCAGATTTCCTGGGCCCACTAATTACTTGAACCAGCCCTACCCCCCACAACTTTAGCCAAATGACCCCCAATTTCAAATGCCTTCCAATTATTATAAGGTAAATTACGATTGACAAGCTTCTGTAACAAGAATGGATGTTTTTGCCATTAAAATGGGCAGTGTAGGTGTTTTCCTGGCCTCCACTCACTGCCGACTCTGCTCCCCCATTGACTTGCAATGGGTTTCGTGTTTCGGGCGATACCCGACTTTTCGCGATAATCGGCCGATTCCACTCGACTCGACTTCTAAGATAGTCGGGTTTCGCGAAACACGACTCGACTCTAAAAAGGTCAAGGTCGCTCAACCCTAGCAGGGGCATAGAGAATAATTGAGACGTTTGTTTTGCGAATTTTACGGACGTAAAACTCGCTAGTGTGACGCCGGCCTAAGAATGTATGTCTGACAAATGGAGGCCTACACCATTTTTAAAACCTTTTCAGCAGTTTTACAGATCACAGAAATCATCACAGACCACGTAACACTGTATGTCTAAGAAATGGAAGTCTACAAAATGTTTAAAAGCTTTTGTTCGCTTTTAGAAATCATAGAAATATTCAAAGACAAAGCAATGCTGTATGACTAAGAAATTGAAGCCTACAAAATTTGTAAAAGTTTTTTTTGCAGTTTTACAGATCAAAGAAATGTTAACCCCTCTGTGACCTTGGACGTACTATCCCGTCGAGGTGCCCTGGGCCTATCTGACCCTTGACGGGATAGTACGTCCTGCCCTTTAATGCGATACCGCGACTTAAGTCGCGGTGATCGCATTAAAATTCCGACGCCATCTCACCTGGGGGGAGATGGCCTCGGCATCCAGGGCATTGTCGCCGCCCACCCGCCCTCTCGATCGCTGTGATTGGCTGTTCAATTCTGAACAGCCAATCACAGCCATTCTCATTGTTTCAGCCAATCGGAGCGGCTGAAACAATGAGGTCACAGGCTAGGATCGAGTACCGATGTACTCGATCCTAGGTCCGGTGCCTGGCAACGCCAGGCACCGGCAAGAACACCCTAGATTGGCGCGATCGCCGATCGCATCGATCGCGCCAATCGCAGGGCACTGCGCGGTATTACCGCGCTGTGCCCTGCCGGAACCTGCGTGGATCGGTGCTCTAATAGCACCGATCCTAGGATAGGACACAGTGCAGGCCCAGCAGGGCCTGCAGGAGCCGATTGGCGCGATCGATGTCATCGTCGATCGCGCCAATCACAGGACGCAGCGGCGATCACGCTGTGACCGCTCTGTGCCCTGCAGGTGACCT
This sequence comes from Ranitomeya imitator, assembly GCF_032444005.1. Lineage (NCBI taxonomy): Eukaryota > Metazoa > Chordata > Amphibia > Anura > Dendrobatidae > Ranitomeya > Ranitomeya imitator. The sequence continues at coordinate 986,175,074 of NC_091282.1, forward strand.
GGCTGTGACCTGCCTAGGATGGCGCGAACAGATCCGATCCTAGGCAGGTCACAGCCAGGTCACCAGGAAAGCTCTGATTGGTGGGATCGATGTTATGGTCGATCCCACCCATGACAGGTCACAGCAGCAGCATGACCGCTCTGTGACCTGTCTGTGTCACCTGCCTGACCTGTGTATGACCGCTCTGCAGGGTCCTCATTCTAGCTGAGGATTCCTACAGAGCGGTCATACTGCTGGATCTCCCTGCTGGATTTTGTGCCTGGATCTCCCTGCCGTGCTGGGTATTGTGGTGCCACAGCAGCCTGTAGCACCACAATCCCTGCTAAAGAAAGAAGACAACTAAACGTAAGTTTTATCCCTGATCCCTGCCCAATCCCCGTTCATCCACCCCAATCCCCGTTCATCCACCCCAATCCCCGTTCATCCACCCCAATCCCCCCTTCCCCCTCTTTTTACCCCCTCCACCCCCATTTGTGCCGCCTCCGTGCGCACATTTAGTAGCCGCCGAGCGTTGATTGGTGACGCAGTTCACCGATCAACGCTCGCGCTCGCTTTTTTTCCCTCGCCCCCGTTGCGCCAACTCCGTACACACATTCCGCAGCCGCCAAAGTTTGATAAGTGACGCAGTTCACTTATCAGAGTTTGTGCCTGCCGTTTTCCTTTTTTTTTTTTTCACCCCCCTTTTGCGCCACCTGACTACAACCGTACGTTTTGATCACTGATCCCTGCCCAATCCCCACTTCCACCCCCATCTCCCTTCCCCCTCTTTTTACCCCCCTTTGCACCTCCTTCCGTGCGCCCATTTAACAGCCGCCGAGCGTTGATTGGTGACGTAGTTCACCGATCAACTCTCGCGCTCGCTTTTTTCCCTTCAGCCTTTTTGCGCAACCTCCGTACACACATCCCGCAGCCGCCAAACTTTGATAAGTGACGCAGTTCTCTTATCAGAGTTTGTGCCTGCCTTTTTTTTTTTTTTACAGGTTTTTCTTCTCCTTTTAGCATTTTCTTTTCAGATAAGTTTGCACAAATCACTATCCCCCCACACATACACATACAGTTATCAATAAAGTGCACCCAATCACCATATTCACACAAAAATGTCCCGCTCGTCCCGTTCGTCCCAACAGCGCTATTCATTGGAGGAGGCATATGCTTTCCTTGCCTCCGACACTGATAGCGAGGGAGAGGATCCCACTTTTCTTCACTTTTCTGATTCTTCATCCTCTTCCTCCTCCTCCTCCTCTTCCTCCTCGGGTCCTGCGGAACCACCACGCAGACGCCCCAGGACAGAAGATGAGGCAGCCCCCACCACTCCTGAACCAGCGCTCCCCACTGCGGAACCCACATGGACCTCGCCCCCCGAAAATTACGAGCCACTGATTCCTGATTTTGTGGCAGAATCAGGAATCAAGTTTGACACCACGGGCCTCACAGAAACAGACTTTTTCAAAGTCTTTTTCTCTGAGGATTTTATTAACCTCATGGTGGAGCAAACTAATTTGTATGCTCGTCAATTTTTGGAGCAAAACCCCGGTACATCATTTTCCAACTGGTCTCCTGTAGACGCAGTTGAAATGATGCAGTTTTGGGGCCTGGTCCTCCACATGGGGATCGTGAAGAAGCCAGAAATGCGGCAACATTGGAGTGTAGATGTTTTATATAACACTCCAGTATTCCGAATGGCCATGGTTCGGAGACGTTTTGAGGCCATCCATAAATTCCTGCATTATTCCGATAATGCACAGTGTCCCGCACGAGATGACCCCAACTTTGACCGTCTGTTCAAAGTTCGGCCGGTCATCGAACACTTCAACAAAAAGTTTTCTGAAGTGTACGTGCCCAAAAGGGACATCTGCGTGGATGAGTCCTTGGTCCATTTTAAGGGGCGGCTCGGATTCCGTCAATACCTGCCCAACAAAAGGGCCAGGTACGGAATCAAACTCTACAAGCTGTGTGAGAGTGCCTCAGGGTACATCCACAGGTTTAGAGTGTATGAAGGGAAGGACAGCAGGATTGAACCCCCTGAGTGTCCTCCTGTCCTGGGAGTGAGTGGGAAGATCGTGTGGGATTTGGTGCACCCACTGCTGGATAAAGGTTATCACCTCTATACTGATAACTTTTATACCAGCATCCCACTCTACAAATCCCTCTCTGCGCGAGGTACCGCAGCCTGCGGTACTGTGCGCAAAAATCAGAGAGGCCTCCCAAAGACGCTACTTCGGCAGATGCTCAGAAAAGGTGAGAGCAAGGCCCAATGTAGCGACCACCTGCTGGTGGTCAAGTACAAGGACAAGAGGGATGTCCTTCTCTTGACCACCATACATGGTGATGGCAGAGCCCTCAGCACTGTACGGGGTACCTCTACACAGGTCTGCAAACCGGACTGTGTACTGGGCTACAACAAAAGCATGGGGGGGGTTGATCTCTCTGATCAACTCCTCCAACCATACAGTGCTTTGAGAAAGGCCAAGGTGTGGTACAAAAAGTTGGCCGTCCACATCGTACAAATGGCAATGCTCAACGCTTTCCTGCTGTTACGATGTGCACGCCACACCGATACGTCGTACCTTCAGTTCCAGGAGGTAGTGGTTAAGGCCCTGATATTTGGTACTCCGGAAGGAGAGGGCCCCAGTACTTCCGGAACTGAAGGTGCTCGTATCGTACCAGGCCAGCATTTTCCGGGGGTGGTCCCGCCAACCGGCAGAAAAGGTAAGCCGCAAAAAAGGTGCCGAGTGTGTTACAAAAGGGGAATACGCAAGGACACCATTTATCAATGCGACACCTGCCCCGAAAAACCTGGCCTGTGTATGAAGGATTGCTTCAGATTGTACCACACCTCCATGCACTACTAATTTACTTTACAAGAAAGCGTACATTAGTTCCAAAAAGGGGGCACATCTAGATAAGTTCCTTGGGGGGGTCTAGGTTCCAAAATGATGTCACTTGTGGTTTTTTTTTACTGTTTAGGCACATCAGGGGCTCTGCAAACGGAACATGACGACCGCAGACAATTTCTGCATTCCAAAACGTCACAACTTCCCTTTCGAGCCCCAACGTGTGCCTAAACAGTTTTTTCCCACATATGGCGTACCAGCGTAATCAGGACAATTTGGACAACAACTTTTGATGTCCAATTTCTCCTGTTACCTTTGGGAAAATTAAAAATTGGGGACTAAAATATCATTTTTGCGGGAAAAAATAGGATTTTTTATTTTCACGCCTGGGCATTATAAACTTTAGTGAAGCACGTGGGGGTTCAAATTTCTCACCAAACACCTAGATAAGTTCCTTAGGGGGTACAGTTTCCAAAATGGGGTCACTTGTGGGGGGTTTCTACTGTTTAGTCACATCAGGGGCTCTGCAAATGGAACATGATGCCAGCAGAACATTTCATCAAAGTCTGCATTCCAAAACGTCACTACTTCCCTTTCGAGCCCCAACGTGTGCCCAAACAGTAGTTCCTCCCCACATATGGGGTATCAGCGTGCTCAGGACAAATTGGACAACAACTTTTGGGGTCCAATTTCTCCTGGTACCCTTGGGAAAATTAAAAATTGGGGACTAAAATATCATTTTTGTGTGAAAAAACAGGATTTTTTATTTTCACGCCTGGGCATTATAAACTTTAGTGAAGCACGTGGGGGTTCAAAATTCTCACCACACAACTAGATAAGTTCCTTAGGGGGTACAGTTTCCAAAATGGGGTCACTTGTGGGGGGTTTCTACTGTTTAGTCACATCAGGGGCTCTGCAAATGGAACATGATGCCAGCAGAACATTCCATCAAAGTCTGCATTCCAAAACGTCACTACTTCCCTTTCGAGCCCCAACGTGTGCCCAAACAGTAGTTCCTACCCACATATGGGGTATCAGCGTACTCAGGACAAATTGGACAACAACTTTTGGGGTCCAATTTCTCCTGGTACCCTTGGGAAAATTAAAAATTGGGGACTAAAATATCATTTTTGTAGGAAAAAATAGGATTTTTTATTTTCACGCCTGGGCATTATATACTTTAGTGAAGCACGTGGGGGTTCAAAATTCTCACCACCCAACTAGATAAGTTCCTTAGAGGGTCTAGTTTCCAAAATGGGGTCACTTGTGGGGGGTTTCCACTGTTTAGGCACATCATGGGCTCTCCAAACGCGACATGGCGTCCGATCTCAATTCCAGCCAAAGTTAGCTTGAAAAAGTCAAACGGCGCTCCTTTCCTTCTGAGCCCTGCCATGCGCCCAAACAGTGGTTCCCCCCAAATATGGGGTATCAGCGTACTCAGGACAAATTGGACAACAACTTTTGGGGTCCAATTTCTCCTTTTACCCTTGAGAAAATAAAAAATTGGGGACTAAGCGATCATGTTTGTGGAAAAAATAGGAATTTTTTTTTTCACGCCCGGGCGTTATAAACTTTCGTGAAGCACTTGGGGGATAAAAGTGCTCATGACACATCTAGATAAGTTCCTTAGTGGGTCTAGTTTCCAAAATGGGGTCATTTGTGGGGGGTTTCCACTGTTTAGGCACATCAGGGGGTCGCCAAACGCGACATGGCGTCCGATCTCAATTCCAGCCAAATTTAGCTTGAAAAAGTCAAACGGCGCTCCTTTCCTTCTGAGCCCTGCCATGCGCCCAAACAGTGGTCCCCCCCCACATATGGGGTATCAGCGTACTCAGGACAAATTGGACAACAACTTTTGGGGTCCAATTTCTCCTTTTACCCTTGAGAAAATAAAAAATTGGGGACTAAACGATCATGTTTGTGGAAAAAATAGGAATTTTTTTTTTCACGCCCGGGCGTTATAAACTTTCGTGAATAACTTGGGGGATAAAAGTGCTCATGACACATCTAGATAAGTTCCTTAGGGGGTCTAGTTTCCAAAATGGGGTCATTTGTGGGGGGTTTCTACTGTTTAGGCACATCAGGGGGTCGCCAAACGCGACATGGCGTCCGATCTCAATTCCAGCCAAATTTAGCTTGAAAAAGTCAAACGGCGCTCCTTTCCTTCTGAGCCCTGCCATGCGCCCAAACAGTGGTCCCCCCCACATATGGGGTATCAGCGTACTCAGGACAAATTGGACAACAACTTTTGGGGTCCAATTTCTCCTTTTACCCTTGAGAAAATAAAAAATTGGGGACTAATCGATCATGTTTGTGGAAAAAATAGGATTTTTTTTTTCACGCCCGGGCGTTATAAACTTTCGTGAAGCACTTGGGGGATAAAAGTGCTCATGACACATCTAGATAAGTTCCTTAGGGGGTCTAGTTTCCAAAATGGGGTCATTTGTGGGAGGTTTCTACTGCTTAGGCACATCAGGGGGTCGCCAAACGTGACATGGCGTCCGATCTCAATTCCAGCCAAATTTAGCTTGAAAAAGTCAAACGGCGCTCCTTTCCTTCTGAGCCCTGCCATGCGCCCAAACAGTGGTCCCCCCCACATATGGGGTATCAGCGTACTCAGGACAAATTGGACAACAACTTTTGGGGTCCAATTTCTCCTTTTACACTTGAGAAAATAAAAAATTGGGGACTAAACGATCATGTTTGTGGAAAAAATAGGATTTTTTTTTTTCACGCCCGGGCGTTATAAACTTTCGTGAAGCACTTGGGGGATAAAAGTGCTCATGACACATCTAGATAAGTTCCTTAGGGGGTCTAGTTTCCAAAATAGGGTCACTTGTGGGGGGTTTCCACTGTTTAGGCACATCAGGGGGTTGCCAAACGCGACATGGCGTCCGATCTCAATTCCAGCCAAATTTAGCTTGAAAAAGTCAAACGGCGCTCCTTTCCTTCTGAGCCCTGCCATGCGCCCAAAAAGTGGTTCCCCCTCACATGTGGGGTATCAGCGTACTCAGGATAAATTGGACAACAACTTTTGAGGTCCATTTTCTCTTTTTACCCTTGGGAAATTAAAAAGATTATTGCTGAAAGATCATTTTTGTGACTAAAAAGTAAAATGTTAATTTTTTCCTTCCATGTTGCTTCTGCTGCTGTGAATCACCTGAAGGGTTAATAAACTTCTTGAATGTGGTTTTGAGCACCTTGAGGGGTGCAGTTTTTAGAATGGTGTCGCTTTTGGGTATTTTCTGCCATATAGACCCTTCAAAATGACTTCAAATGTGAGGTGGTCCCTAAAAAAAATGGTTTTGTAAATTTGGTTGTAAAAATGAGAAATTGCTGGTCAAATTTTAACCCTTATAACTTCCTTGAAAAAAAAAAGTTTGTTTCAAAAATTGTGCTGATGTAAAGTAGACATGTGGGAAATGTTATTTATTAACTATATTGTGTCACATAACTCTCTGGTTTAACAGAATAAAAATTCAAAGTTGGAAAATTGTGAAATTTTCAAAATTTTCGCCAAATTTCCATTTTTTTCACAAATAAACGCAAGTTATATCGAAGAAATTTTAGCACTATCATGAAGTACAATATGTTACAAGAAAACAATCTCAGAATCGCTAAGATCCGTTGAAGCGTTTCGGAGTTATAACCTCATAAAGGGACAGTGGTCAGAATTGTAAAAATTGGCCTGGTCATTAACGTGCAAACCACCCTTGGGGGTAAAGGGGTTAATAGACCATGTAACACTGTATGTCTGAGAGATACAGGCCTACAAAAGCTTTTGTTCACTTTTAGAGATCACGTAAATATACACAAAGTAACTGTATGTCTGAGAAATGGAGGTCTACTACGTTTTTTTAAATCTTTTTTGCAGTTTTACAAATCACACACATGTTCATAGTCCACGTAACACTGTATGTCTGAGAAATGGAGGCCTACTACATTTTTAAAAGCTTTTTTGCAGTTTTACAGATCACAGAAACGTTAACAGACCATGTAGCACTGTATGGCTACGTCCCCACGGTCAGTATTAGGCAGCACTTTTGATGTAGCACAAGTTCGCTCTGTCCAAAGCGCTGTCGGCTTTTGAACGCAGGTGATTCCACATGTGTTCAATGAACCGTGCAGAATCACCGCGTCCAATACATTGGACTGATGATATTTATCTTGCGGAGACTGAGCGTCTCCGCAAGATAAATAGACTGTTGGGGCCTGGAAAGATGCGCTGCATGTCTGTCTCTGCAGGGAAGCCGGAGGCGTTCGTGCACGCATAGTGAAAATGGGATTTCTTGAAATCCCATCCACTATGCTGTAACATCTGGATGCTGCGGGTTGAACGCTGCGGGTGTAAGCAGCATCCAACCCACAGCATTTACTGACAGCAGGAACATACCCTATGACTGAGATATACCAGCCTAAAAAAGCTTTTGTTCACTTTTAGAGATCACATAAATACTCACAGACAAAGTAACACTGTATGTCTGACAAATGGGGGCCTACTAAAATTTTAAACGCTTTTCTTCACTTTTAGAGATCACACATATTTACTCCACACTACAGAATAGTGTATGGCTGAGAAACGTGGCCCAGGAAATGATTCTACGATTTTTGGGTGTGTTATCTAACACACAAGAGTACCTCAAAGCACATAATACTTGATAGAGCAAAATATATTCAATTTTCCAGCACCCACAAAAAAAACTGTAGCTATGTATTTTCCAACAGACTGCACAGGCCTGAGGCTAGGTTCACATTGCGTTAGTGGCAGTCCGCTAACGGAATCCATTACATAGCGCCACTAACACAATGTAACGGATCCGTTAGCTCACCCATTGACCGCAATGTATCTAATGCATCGCTAACGTATGCCATTTTTGGCATGCGTTAGCGATGTCCCGTTATTTTCTGACGGACCTCGAACGCTGCTTGCAGCTAAACGCAATCCTTTTTGTACATTGCGTTAGCGCATTCCGTTAGCGTATGCGCTAAACGGATTGCAATAACGCAATGTGAACCTAGCCTAATCCCTGTCTACAGTGAAACATTGTTTAAAAACGGGCAAGGAAATGTTTTACCTCACAAAACGAATCAGCTGTGATCCCATGCTGTAATGTCTGTATCCTCTCTGTTGTGGCCTCTCCTGCTCAGGAACTGTGGTATGATCACACCATATTCCTGTATGGTCAGACACAGCTATTACACAGTACACAGCAGGTGCACATTTATAAGATTATTTCAGCACAGGAACATTTAATTTAAACACATCAAATTTTGGAAATTATTATTATTTCAATATGTATTGATTAAAATGAACTTTTATTCGTGGGTAAACCCCTTTAATGCAAAAAATTAGCTATTCAGGGTTAAATAGCAAAGAAATATTATAATATATTTCTGCAATTGCTTGATTTAAGATATGGATATAATTTGTGATCATTTACCACATAAAGGATGAATGCACAGCTGCATTCAATGAACCTAGTGTAAATGCAGTCATAACCTCTTTCTCTATGCATACTCATAAACATCTTGACCACACACTTGGTTCCAGATACGCAGATGCAGTTGTGATGTGCCAAACCTCTCAATTATTTGCATTTTTGACAGATGGCTATATATTGCTTTTGTACATTACCCCAAACAATGGAATGAACATACCATAATTCCATTATTACAAATCTGTCCACTAATAATTAAATGGCACAGAATAACACTACCAGAGTTTGCAGTTATGGAAATTATTCTAGCTAAAAACAACAGCTGGAGAAATAATTTCCCTTTTGTACATATGCCTTACATGCTGAAAACATGATCGCATAACATCAAGAATTTGAGAGATTTCCCTGATGTTCTATAAAGGTTTGAGTAAACACTGGCTGAATCATTAACAGCCGCAGCTCTGAGAGCTGACATCTGTGGCACTGGACCGGAATTTAGGCAATAAACTCACTGAAAAATCATGGCCTGTTTTTAATGCCTCTAATGAAATCTCAGGACAGACACATGTCAGGTCCTATCAGTGGAAAGGTACTACAGCTTCAATGGTAGAATACCTCTGAACAAAGAATATTTGCATCTGTTTGTAAATTAGTATACACATAAATTATATTTACTACTATTGTTGTTTTAACGACAGACATAAAGTCATCCATATTCCTCAGTGCCGCTTTGTTGCTGAGCAAAATGCAGCAGATGTCAGTTATGTTATAACTAGTGTTGAGCGATACCTTCCGATATTCGGAAATATCGGTATCGGATTGGATCGGCCGATATCCAAAAAATATTGGATATCGCCAATACCGATACCCGATACCAATGCAAGTCAATGGGACAAAAATATCGGAATCAAAATAAACCCTTTCTTTCCTTGTAGGTTAATTCTACATGAAGGAAAACAACTAAGAATAATGTAGGATGTATTGGGGGAGGTGGAGGAGACTTTAAATGCATAGAGATTTAGCCCAATCAAATGAAATAGCAGGAATTAAATTTTTTTTTAAGACGTTTGGAGTTACAAAGATATTGACTATGTTAAGTTTTTTTTATATTTTGTCAGATATTTATGGTTCACTAATTCCATGCTCTTCACCTTCTTTTTTACTTCTCCCACACTTTCTTCTTCATCATCATCCTCAGCAGCAGCATCTTTTTCATCAACTTCTTCTTCACCTTATTCATCTTCTTCTTCACCTTCTTCCTATTATTCTTTTTTTTTACATTCTTCATATTCTTTTTATTCAACTATTATTCTTCATATTCTACTTCTTCATCTTCTTCATATTCTTCTTCTTCATCATATTCTTATTTGTGACAGGCATTCCTGTAGTTGTGATCTATAAAAGTTTGAAGATTACACCTTCCGTTCTGCCTGTCACAAAAGAGTTACAACAGGATTTGTCCGCGTTCAGTTTGGCCTGCATCAGCAGGCTTTTTTCCAGGGGCACCACGAGGAGGAATGGACTCACCCACATACACTGCTTAGTCTTCTTCTGCTTATAATTTAGATAATATCTTTTGCTCTGATTTTTAGTCTTATGCTTAATGTTCTTCTGCTCTTTATTCTGCAGCTTCTTGTTCTTCTGCTTCTCGGTCTTCAGGGTCCTCGTCTCCAGGGTCGTCGTCTCCGGGGTCATCGTCTTCTTCGGGGTGGTCTTCAGGGTCGTCGTCTCCAGGGTCGTCTCTGGGGTCGTCGTCTGTGGGGTCGTCGTCTTCTTCGGGGTGGTCTTCAGGGTCACCGTCTTTAGGGTCTTGAACTTGGAAATGTAGCAGAAGGTACAAGAAGGCTGAGGAATTGCCGAGAACCCGCTGACGGTACTGGAACCCGGATGGCTACCCGAAGGTCCAAGAGCCAATGGAACTACCAAGGACCAGCTGACGTTACTGTGAACAGCGCTGCAAGGCAAAAACAAAGTTCTCAGACAGCGGTTGCTAAATTAGCCTGGGTAAAGCACAATGAAGCAAATCGCTATATCAAAACTGGCCCTCAGTCAGAACACAGCGTCCTGTCCCTAACTGAATTCACAGCAGAGTGAACCCAAAATGGCGACGGCGACATTTATAGTGCATCATGACATCATTTCAGCAGCCAATCACAGCCATGCCAGTAGTTACATGCCTACCATGCAGAACAGGATGTGCCCACACTTCTAATCATTCCTCATTGGCTGAATTCTGGCTCTTTGAATTATGAGAACTTCCAATTTCGGTATCTGATATACTGAAAGTATCGGAACTTGGTATCGGAATTCCGATACCGCAAATATTGGCCGGTACCTGATACTTGCGGTATCGGAATGCTCAACACTAATTATAACTGATACCTTGTTGCATCAGTCCTGATTGGTTTTACAGTCAATAGGGGCAGTTTAACCCATCAGATGACACTGTCTTTCACGAAAGAAGCATCTTGGTGGTGAAATGAATGAGAAGGATCCATCTTTAGCCCAATTGGCATCTTGAGATTTTGGGTTCTGTAGTTTCAATCTCAACATGAGATTAAGTAATGACCTTGGTGTATGGTGGCCTGATAGGCCTTGCTATAAGGAGGACTAAACCAGTTGAATAGAAAGGTCTGATAAACCAATCCTTAGAAGCCTTCTGTCAAAAAACAGACCTAAAATATGACTTTTATTAATACTTTCATAAAAAGTTATTGAAACATAAATACTAAAATGGTGAGTAGGTCAGACATGGGTGCCTGATAGGCTCAAAGACCAGGTACAAAATCATCACAAGTAGAAAATAGTCAAGGGGATAGATCCACAATACTGAGAGGCTCCTTTCACTAGCCCCAGTGAAACAGAATTTTAGCAGCCATGTAGGACTACCACCAGTTCCTTGTTCGATATATTCCTGGTCCATTAACAGGGTTACATCGGGTCAGAAACCTTAAGAAACCTGCCCCCAGTAGCATGTGAGATTAGACCAAGAAACAGTGTGTGGATTCATGGATCGAGATAAAATAGCAGCTCAATATTAAATTATATATTTAATCACCTTAAGGGCACACTAGGCAATACACTTTATGTACACAATGGCTATACATATATACTGGTCAGATATGCAAATACAATAGGAGTATGACAAAGGGCATAAACAGAGCATATAATCAGTTACTAGTTAGACGAAAGGCCTGGCTTGTGGGGGAGAGGCTGCCACATGGGAGGCTCTGTGTCTAACTTGTCCTCACAGGATGTCCTCATGACCTCCCAGAGAAAAAAACAACAGGAAATGCTGCACACAAGCATTTAACCCTCTGGGTCACTCCCCTCTTGCCTTCTGGGCTGAGCCTAAATCTCCTCTCCTGGAGGTTTGGAAATAAATCTTGCAAAACCTGTGAAAGATCATAACTCCTTTCTGGGTGGTCATAGGATGCCATTGGATCTGACCAGTCACCTGCTACTAACCACTTGTGAAGGATCCACACCTCACCACTCCACCTGACGTCAATATTACGTCGGCGGGATGACGTGCTAAGGTCTCCCCACTTTTACCAATGTGATATTCTGCACCCCTTAGGGACAAGAAAGATCAGCTTGACAGTTTTACTCAGACACCATCTTGTCCACAAGGCCCTGGGAGGCATTGGGAGTGAAAGAAGGTGGCACATACAGTCACTAATGTGGCACCACACTCGCCCACAACTCTGACAGGCTGAGAGACCCCTTTCACTAGCATCAGTGAAACAGAACCTTATAAGACCAGTTGGACTGCCACCAGTTCCTCGTTCGATATATGCCTGGTTGGATAACAGGGTTATATCAGGCCAGGGACAAGCCTATAGTAGCATGTAACATTAAGCCAAGAAATAGACTTGTAGATTCGTGGATCAAGATAAAAGAGCATCTCAAGGTTAAATTATGTATTTAATTTCCTTAAGGGCACACTAGTCAATACACTAGATATACACAATGGTTATATATATATATACTGGTCAGATATGCAAATACAATAGTGGTAGGACAAAGGGTATAAACAGAACATATAGTCAGTTACCAGTTAGATGAAAGGGCTGGCTTGAAGGGGGGGCTGCCATATGAGAAGCTTTTGGTTCCCTCTGTGTGTGATTGGTCTTCATATGATGTCCTTGCAACCTCCTAGAGAAAAAGCAATCGGAAATGCTGCACACTGGCATTTAATACTCTGGGTCACTCCCCTCCTGCCCTCTGGGCTGAACCTAAATATCCTCCCCTGGAGGTTTGGAGATAAATGTCCCAAAAACTGTGAAAGATCATAACTCCTTTATGAAATCCTAGCTGGCTCAAAAAAAGACTCAGGCCAAATGGCTTTGATCCACTGGGGGGCCTCCTGTAAAAGGTTGCATACCAGCTAGCTAGGTGGGTGTGGATCCTTTCCTTGAGCCGGCCAGGTGTCATGTTACCACAGCATGTGCTGAAGGATTTTTTATAACTCCATGCCCCATAGTATACAGATGACTGACATGAAATTATGTCTCCAATATTCTTCACACCACCCTCCTTTAGAGGATGCACTTTCAGGTGTTCCCCAGCGCGCCCATCTGCAACCTCCCCTCGGTGGGATAACCGTCGACATTACCATGGTCACAGCCCTTCTTGAGGTGAATGGTGAAGTGGTACAGCTGGAGCGCAAGGCTTTAGCATAGCAGCCTCCCATTCTTAGCAGAGAGGGTAGTGGTCCATTTCCACAGTGAATTGGTGTCCGTTCAAGTATGGCTGCAGACACTGCAGGACCCACACAATTGCCAGACATTCATTCTTCATCATGGAGTAGGCCACCTCCCTCGGCAGGAGCTTCTGGCTCAAGTACAGAACAGAATGTTCATGGCCCATAGTGTTGACCTGGTGGAGCACAGCACTGAGGCTAAAGTCACTGGCATTGATCTGTACTACAAACAGCTGTATTAAGTCAGCTGCCTGTATTACAGGCAAGCTGGAAAGGGCATTCTACAGCTCTCTGAAGGCCATCTCACAGTCATTGGTCCAATCATCTGCAGGGGTCAGCTTCTTCTTGGTGAGGTCTGTCAGTTGATTCGCCAGGCTACTATAGTGAGGGCCGATCCTCCTATAGTACACGCGGTGCCCAAAAAGGACATCACCTGTTTCTTGGTCCTAGGAGTGAGCCAGGATGTGATAGCATCCACATTCCCAGACTCTGGCTTTTGAGCCCCTCCGCCTGCCTGGTGTCCCAGGTAGTGGACATCACTCATGCCCAGCTGGCACGTCTCTGACTTGATGGTCAAGCTTGCTCGGCGGATACACCCAAGCTCCTGTGCTTGATGCTGTAGGTGATCCTCTCAGGTGGGACTGAAGATGGCAATATTGTCCAGATACATGGCTGCGTACCCTTCAAGTCCCATGAGCAGGGTGTTGACCATCTGCTGAAAAGTGGCAGGGGCATTGAATGGTATTACCATGGACTCATACAGTCCAAAGGGGGTGATAAAAGCAGAGTGGTCACATGTCTCAAGGGTCACTGGAATCTGCCAATATCCCCGGTTCAGATCCAAGATGGTCAGGTACCTGGCCCCAGACAACTGGTCAAGCAGGTCATCGATTCATGACATTTGATACGCATTGGTGACCGTAACAGCATTGAGCTTCCAGTAGTCCATGCATAACAGGGATGTCCGTCCTTCTTTGGGACAAGGACTACAAGCGAGGGCCATGCGCTGCTGGATGGTTGGATGACCCCCAGCTTCAGCATCCCTTCAGTCTCATGGCACATATTCTGCTGTACCTCTACCTAGACCCAATATGCTGAATGCCAGATTGGGTGGTGATCCCCGGTGTCTATGTGATGGATAGCTAACTTAATCCTTACCGGCTTGTTGCTGAACAAATCCCAAAAGGGGCGTAGGGTTGTCCACAGCTGGGCCGGTCTCACAAGAGCTGGTTGGAAACCTCCACCTCCTCGATAGTACCACCCACCTTAGCTTGGGTGAGCATATCCAGTAGGGTCTCAGTCTCTCCCTCTTCCCTTCCCAGGGAGGGAGCAGGACTCCTGTTCATTATGGGCCTTCAGCATGTTCACGTGGGTGTGGCCCAGGGTGACAAGGTACGTTACAGCATTGTGCTGCTGCTGCACAAGATACAGGCTCTTCCAGGCCACCTGAAGCTAATTCCTTTCTGGGTGGTCCTAGGGCAGTGGTTCTGGCACCATCGGGTCTGACAAAGTCCCTGCTACTCATAGAGACTAAACACAATTTTACTACCTAGCTGCTAGTGGCTGTTCTATGTATCTCCCTTCCCGTGCATGTTAGAATGACTCGAGACCCAGACAGGCGCTTTCCCTGGTCTGGGGATCTCAGAAATATATATGATCTACCGCTAAGATGTATAGTATTTCCAAAACTTCTTTATGAAATCCTAGCTGGCTGAACAAAGGACTCATGGCTCATGGCTTATATCCACAGGGGGTCTTTCTGTAGAAGGTTGCATATCACTAGCTAGGGGTGTGTGAATCCAGCCTAATAATACCAGCCCTCAGCTGCCCCAGAAGTAGCGCATCACATTAGATGCACCAATTCTAGCACTTAGCCTTGGCTATTCCCGTTTGCCCTAGTGCGATGGTAATCGAGGTAAAGGGTATTAGGGTTGATGTAATCTAATGTGATGTAATATAATGTGATGTGCCATTTCTAGGGCAGCTATGGACTGGTATTTTTAGGCTGCGAAGGGCCTAATAACCAGGAACCTTCCCGGCCTAATGCTATCAGCCCACAATTTGCATAAAATAAATATGAGGCTTATTTTTTCTTGCTAATCATTGTGAAAATTACAAATTTGTAGCTATAGCAAGATTTTACTGCAAAACAATTTAAAGGGAACCTGTCACCTGAATTTGGCGGGACCAGTTTTGGGTCATATGGGCGGAGTTTTCAGGTGTTTGATTCACCCTTTCCTTACCCGCTGGCTGCATGCTGGCCGAAATATTGGATTGAAGTTAATTCTCTGTCCTCCGTAGTACACGCCTGCGCAAGGTAATCTTGCTTTGCGCAGGCGTGTACTACGGAGGACAGAGAATGAACTTCAATCCAATATTTTGGCCAGCATGCAGCCAGCGGGTAAGGAAAGGGTGAATCAAACACCTGAAAACTCCGCCCATATGACCCAAAACTGGTCCCGCCAAATTCAGGTGACAAGTTCCCTTTAATATTTCCTTTTCACCTCCAAATGTTATAACATTCTGTGGGTACAAAATGGTCAACACAATTCAATATGAATCCCTTGAGGGGGTCTAGTTTACAAAATGGGATCACTCATAGAGGTTTATGATAACTTGCTACTTCAGGGACCCTAAAATATGAGAAATGAGAAATATGCGCTCAAAAAATCAAATAGTGCTTCTTTTATGTGCCCACACAATAGTTTTTGACGACATATGGGATTTTACCATATTCGGATTAAATTGAGGAGTCTATTTTCTCATTATGCATCTGGGTGAAAATTAAAAATGTAAAAAGCAATATTTCCATGGAGAAAAATGTAATTTTTCATTCCATTTCTAGAACCTTAACAATTTTTCTTTGTTGAATAATTTAAAAGGTGCATTTTTAAAATGGTATCACTTCTGCGGTTTTCGCGAATATAGGCTCCTCAAAGTCCCTTCAAAACTGAATAAGTCTGTACAAAAATAGGACAAAAATGAAAAATTGCTACAAAATGTTAACCCTTCTAATATTCTAACACAACATTTGAAAGATGATGCTGATGTAAAGTAAGTAAGCAACAAAGAAAGAAATGTGAATAGTAAAGGACATGCACATCTTATAAAGGATTTACAGATTTACACTTTTTAACAGCAGAGGGTCCTATAGGTTATTGGAAACCACAAGCTTTTACAAAATGAGTGCAACATATACTACATACTGTATGTATCTGTGTGTGTGTTGTGTGTTTGGCTTTCCCAAATTATCTTACTCGGCATTCAACTTTGATTTTCTATTGGGTCTTATACTAGATCTGTATCTATACATTTTCTATTGAAAAACTCAACTGCATGAACTACAACAAAAGTAGCTACATATTATGTAGTATGGTAGTACCCAGTATAGTAGGGTTATCTGCAGCTCGGGTCACCTCTGGGTCTTGGATCACATGTATGATATATTACAATTTTGTGACAGAAATCTCTTTTTTTGTAGCTAACCACTGACCTACATGTGAACAGAGGATTTATATAACTCAAGAGATACCAAAAGAGAGAACACACTGGTGTTTCCTATTAGGGTAAGTTCACACAGCACGTACATGGCGTAATGGTGCATTGTGTACTTGACATCAGATTACATATTATCTACTAAGAATATACTTTGGGGATGAAGCATAATAAATATCAATATGTGCTCTGAGTAACAGAAGATATTTTGTATATGTGACGCCCAAGAGACCGGGGTACCCAGCACCGGACCAATGGGGTCTGTCTCTTGAGGGGGGTGTCACGGGTGGCTTGACCCGGTGCTGTGGCCTCAGGCAATGCACAGTGTAAAGGGTATCGTGAGGGAACAGGCACTTACTTGATCAGCAGCAGGTTCTCCCAGCGGTGATGATCCCAATCCTGGATAGATGGCTATTGTCCAAATGAAAGACTGAGGCACTGAAACGTTTAACCAGTTTACTTTAACAAAAAAGGATTTACAACCAGTCCTGTCACCGGAGTCTGTATGGGAACTCTGAGTTACTTTGACCCTGCCGGGGTCTTCGCCTCTTATTGTACACAATATCTGTGTGGCCCTGCTGCTGTATGTGAACTGGCTGCCGGCCCAATCTGTCCCCTCCGGGTCCTGGTTCGACGGGCAACCCAAGTCCTTTTATCGGCTTACCCCCTCCAGGAGTACCGCTGAACTCTGTGTCTGTTGCTGCGTCCGACCCTAGTGAAGCTGATATCACCTCACGTTTTTCCGGTTGCTGTATTATATGTAATGAATACAGCCACGGATCCGGTATCCGTCTTTGCGCCTGTTCTGGGTAGTGATTAATGCTACCCGGTTCTCACAATGTCCTTTTTCTCTATCCCTCTTCTCCTCAGGCCGGTGATTTAGGCCTGGTAACAGTCACAGGGCTGTTAGAGATTCAACTGTATGACCTCTCACTTTCAGCTCCTTAGCCCAACTGCCAGTTCTTCTCTCAGACCAGAATGGATCAAGGGGAGTCTCTGGAGCTCCCCCTTCTGGCCGGAGGTGGTAGTGCAGTCTTGCTATTTTAGTATTTGCATTTACTGTCAGTAACTATTTTTGTGGCAAATACCCCTAGGGGTGCCACATTCCCCCTTAGTTAAGAACAGTACTCCGGGACTGTGGGACAATAACATTTTGAAATAACAATTAATATGTACAGAGTCTTAAAAATGAAAAGTTACAAAAACCACTCGAGGAAACAAAAATATAGTTCTGTACAAAGTCACTTCAAATAGCGTCCATTAATACAGTTCTATCCTTGAAGGTACTAGGAAAGGCACTGCACTTTGTGTCCAGGAATTTAGTTCCATTTTTCCAACGGAGTTATCAATATAAAGTCTAAAGAAAGTTCAAAAAGAGCGAGGAGCAAAGTTCAAAAAGCAGTCTTTCCGGAGCTTTGATTTAGTGCCTCCGGGCTGATAAAAAGTTCAAGAATATGCAAGAAGTTCATACAGACAAGTCTCTGTAGGCACTGGGCTTAAACGTTGCAGACTGATAACAATGACTATACTACATTTTCTGTTTAACTATATACGGCATAACATATATACAATTCACATTATGAGCTTTATAGTTGGTAATCTGCATACCTGGCCGGTAATTGACCCTGGGTACTACGCTGTGATCTACGTAATAGCGGTGTCTCTTCATGTGGTGTACTACTGTCTACTGCGGATGTAGTATCTGCCCGCTCTGCTAAAGATAATTCCACGACTATGGAGTTGGCAAGTCCACCGTGAATGGGATTACTCTGACCAGGAATCTGTTTTTCCTGGCCTGGAACCTCCTGTAGTACGGGGTCAGCCTCTTCCTGTCTTGGGACTTCTGGTATTGGGTTTGGTGTTGGGTAAAAGGCCACCATGGGAACCACTACTGCACCATGGTATGTTAGTAGGGTTTTGGGAAAGTCTCCTATACAGGTGTGATACACTTCCTCTTCTTTTTCCTTTACTGGTTGAACCTGTATGGGTTGAATAACTTCTGGTTCTGGCTGGACAACGTCTGGCTCTTTCAATGCTTCCGGACATAATTTAAGATTGTCTCTTGACACTAGTACAGATGTTAAGCCTCCGTTTTTGCTAATGAGACACATTTTAGGATTATCCACTCTTGTTGGTAAAACTGTGTAGGGTACGGCTTCCCACTGATTGTCCAGTTTATTGGTTCGACGATTTCTCTTGAGCACTTGGTCACCTGGTCTTAATGGGGTCGCTAGAGCATTCTGGTTGAAAGTTCGCTCTTGTCTTTCTCTAGTTTGCTGAAGGCTTCTTTCCACACTCTCTTGCACTTGGCGATACTGCTTTTGCCGTATGATATCCCAATTGGAGTCTTGGACTTCTGCGTCTGGTTTCAGAATTCCCATTTCTAGATCGATTGGTAATTGGCCGGGTCTTGCACGCATAAGGTAAGCTGGGGTGCAATTGGTGGAACTCACCGGGACATGATTATACAGATCCACCAAGTCAGGCAATTTCTCTGGCCATTGATTCCTTTCTGCCTCAGGTAAAGTCTTTAGTAGTTCTATTACAATATGGTTCATCTTCTCGCATAAGCCGTTTGTTTGTGGATGATAGGCCGTCGTCCGGATCTTTTTGCAACCATACATATTACAGAATTATCTGAAGATCTCTGATTCAAAGGCTGTACCTTGGTCGGTGAGAACCTGTTCCGGATATCCATGGGGTCTACAAAAGTACGTTTGGAACGCTTTGGCTGCTGTTTTTGCTGTCAGATCTTTTACGGGTACTACTACCAAGAAGCGTGAATAATGGTCCACGATGGTCAAGGCATAGACATAGCCAGACCGGCTTGGTGTCAACTTCACGTGGTCCATGGCTACAAGTTCAAGTGGTTGTTTGGTGATTATGGGCTGCAGTGGTGCTCTTTGGTTCTTTTGATCGTTTCTTCTGAGGTTGCACGGGCCACAATTTCTGCACCACTGTTCGATTGATTTTCTCATCCCGACCCAATAAAATCTTTCTCTTAGAAGTACTTCTAACTTTTTCCAACCGAAGTGACCAGCACCATTATGGTAAGCTTCGAGGACCATCTTGACATCTTGTTTAGGCACGATAATCTGCCAAACCAATTCATGTGTTTTCGGATTGGTGTACCTTCTACAGAGCTTCCCTTGATACAGGAACATTTTGCCTCTCTCTTTCCAGAGTTGATGCGTCTCTTCTGGGGCATCCTCATCGGGATATGCACTTTGCTCAGTTAACAGTTCCTTCACCAACTTCACAGCCGGATTGCTGTCTTGGGTGTCAGCCCATCTATGGTGTGCTAACGGATTTAAATTCACCTCTTGTTGTTTCTGATAGGTACTTGACTGATGATGTTTTGCCTTGGGATGATGGAAGGCTGGTAGTTCATTTTCTTCAAGCTCCCCCATTTCTTCTTCTACATCTCTCAAGTGTGGCATCCGGGATAGGGCATCGGCATTTCCATTCTTGCGACCTGCTCGATACTTGATCTTGAAGTTGTAATTAGATAACCGGGCTATCCATCGCTGTTCTAACGCACCTAATTTGGCTGTGTCCAGGTGGGTCAACGGATTGTTGTCAGTATAGACAATAAATTCTGCAGCGGCCAGATAGTGTTTGAAACGTTCAGTCACAGCCCAAACTACTGCCAGTAGTTCCAATTTGAAGGAGCTGTAATTTTCTGAATTTCTTTCAGTAGGCCGGAGCTTTCTACTTGCAAAGGCGATGACTTTCTCCCAACCTTCTTGCTTTTGTGACAGCACCGCTCCTAGTCCCACATTACTGGCATCGGTGTAGAGGATGAAAGGTTGATGGTAATCTGGGTATGCCAGAACCTCTTCTCCGGTTAGTGCCTTCTTTAGTTGTTCAAAGGAGTCTTCCCTTTCGTCGTTCCACTGAAAAGGAGGGTTTCGGTTTGAAGGTTTCTTCGTCTGCCCTACCAAGGTGTCTTGCAAGGGTGCTGCCAACTTGGTAAATCCTTTTATAAATCTGCGATAGTAACCCACCAATCCCAGGAATTGTCTCACTTCTTTTGCGCTGGTAGGTCTTGGCCAATCCCTTATGGCGCTTATTTTCTCGGGATCTGGTGCTACTCCCTCCGAACTCACGATGTGTCCCAGGTACTGTACCTTTGGCTTGAGAAGGTGACATTTGGATGGCTTGACTTTCATGCCATACCTGGATAAGGCTTCGAACACTTCTGCCAGGTCTATTAAGTGTTGTTCGTAAGTCTTTGAGTAGACGATCACATCATCTAGGTACAGGAGGACGGTCTCGAAGTTCTTGTGTCCGAGGCAGCATTCCATCAGCCGCTGGAAGGTACCGGATGCGTTGCAGAGTCCGAACGGCATGCGATTAAATTCACATAGACCCATTGGTGTGGTGAATGCCGTCTTTTCCTTATCTCGCTCAGCCACAGGGACTTGCCAATACCCGCTTGTTAAGTCTAAGGTGGAAAAATAATTAGCAGATTTCAAAGCAGTTAAGGACTCTTCTATCCTAGGCAAGGGGTAGGCGTCTTTATGGGTGATGTTATTAATCTTCCGGTAGTCTACGCACATTCTCATGGTTCCGTCCTTTTTTTTGACAATCACTAGAGGGGCCGCCCAGGGGCTACAGCTGTCTCTTATTACCCCGGCCTGTTTCATCTCCCTCAGCATATCTTTTGCACATTGATAGTGAGCGGGCGGTATGAGTCTATATCTTTCTTTTATTGGGGGATGGTCACTGGTGGGGATTGTGTGTTCTACCCCTTCTATCCGTCCGAAGTCCAATGGGTGTTTACTGAAGACTTGTTCATATTCCGTCACTAGCCTATACACCCCTTGTTTTTGATGGGTAGGTGTTGAATTTATACCCATGTGTAGCTGTTGGCACCAATCCTCCATTTCTCCATCTGAGCCATTGCCTTCCACCTGACAGGTTGGTTCTAAGGGCTCAATGGTTGTGATGGCATTGTTGTCAACAGTATATAGCTTTGCCATTGTAGCATACCTTGGCAAAGTGACCTCTTCCTCTCCACAGTTCAAAAGTCGTACCGGCACTCGTCCCCGGTGTACCTCGACTATCCCTCGTGCTGTGAGTATAGTGGGCCTGCTGTCGGTGTACACTGGTTCTATTAAGGCTTGATAATCTCGTCCCTTAGTACCAATGGCTGCTCTACACCATACCAGCATTTCTGTTTTTGGTGGGATTACAATAGATGTTGGATCACTTACCCTCACACTGCCGATTTCTCCACCTGCAACTTCTACCTGTTGCCTTAACATCAATACTTTTATTTCCCTCCGGAGAACTCTCTGCTGGCAGGATTGGGCAGTTTCAGCAATTTGCTGTAAGACAGAAATGACTTCGGAAAAGCAGTTCTCTAACACATTCATTCCTATCAATACAGTTGGTTCACAGTTCCGCCGGTCAACATCAACAACAATTATACCCTGTTTCTTCAATTCTACTTTACCAATCTTTATGGTCATCTCCCTGAATCCTAGTTTCGGTACCAACTTACCATTACTGGCCCATATATCTAGTTCAACATCAGAGGGCCCTTTATCAATATCTGCATCAGCCCAGTACCTCTTATAAAGGATATACGGTATAGATGAAATCTGGGAACCTGTGTCCAGCAAAGCGTTGAGGGGCATTCCGTCCAGCACGATAGGGATAATGGGTCGTCCTCCGATGTACCTGTCGTGCCAGGGTGTTGGGCCTTGAAAGTTCATTCCTGCGAAGCGGCCCGCATTCCCAGGGGATTCCCGTTTAAATCACAATCTCGTGCAAAGTGGCCTGGCTGCTGGCAACGGCGGCAAATGGGCTGTCCATCCGGTTGGTAGCGGTCGCGGGGTCATCCTCTCCATGTCGGGTATCTCCGGGGTCTCATCCATGGAACACCTTCTCTACGGTTTGACAACTCCATCTTGGGTCCTCTCATCTCCTGCATGGTTTTAGCCATTGAAGCAACAACATCAGTTAAAGAGTCAAGCTTTTGTTGAAGAGCCTCATTAGTACTGGGCCCCAGGGGCTTAGCAATGGCCCCGGACATAGCTGATGTCACTGGTACTCCATGTTGTTGAGGAGCCTCTGCCATGAGTTGCGCAGGATCCTGATCCCGAGGTGCCTCTGCCAGCTGGAGACGTATAACGCTCTCCTTTAATTGGGCAAATGTCAATTCAGGGTTCTTAAAAACAAGCATGCTCACATGCCCCCGGTGAGAAGGGGTGTAGAGTCCCTCAATAAATTGATCTCTTAGCAGTTTATCCGCTCCGGTGTTAAAAATGGGTTCAGCCAGTGTAAGTGATTTAAGGGCTTCCTGCAGGTTTAAGGCAAAGTCTCTCACGCCCTCATTAGCTTTTTGTTTGCAATTAAAGAATCGTATTTTAGCTTTGCTGCTGGCCGTGGTTTCAAATGTAGCTTTTAATCCAGCAAATATGCGTTCAACAGTGCCTTTTAGATCAGCTGCCCATGCTGTGACTTCTCGCTTAGCATGGCCACTTAACTGCATCATCAGGAGACTAACACGCTGAACTTCACCCACAGGGAACATGTCAAAATGGGCCAGCATCTTTTCTCTGAAATCGTCAAGGGTATTAGGCTCACCTTCATACATTGGAAGCCATGGGCCACCCGGGGTATATGGCATCAGCACCGGCATGATGGGCGCCACTCCTTGCACCGCTGCGCTACCGGACTCTCTATCGACACTCTGTCTTTCAGCTGCATTAGCGTCGCCGGGTGCTGCGGCGTCTCCGTGCTGCGACATACTGTGCCCCCTTAGTTAATCCGGACCCTTCCGGTCCTCCGCTTCCGTCGGGATAGTGTAGATTCGTTCCGCTGTGCAGCAGGATCGATTTTCCCCTTGCTCTGATGTCAGAGCGCTCAGCTTGGTGCCGCCCACAATGACACGCCCCCTGCTGCTCCCACCCACCGCGCTCTGTAATGGCGGATTCTGAAGTTTTTCAGTTAGACTGGGGCTCAGGTGATGGCGTAGCTCAATTAACAGTCTCGTGCCTAACGGTTATGAAGTGATTACCTCAGGGGATGGCGGCCATCTTTACCCCATTATAACCAATGGGGAAAAGTCATTTTCAATAGTTTTCAATGGAGAATGGATTTTTCTTTAATAAAGTCAATTTTCAAGATTTTTCATCCAAGTTTTCACAGTTTTGGGCTCCAATCACGGCACACAATACCCGGTATACGGGCTGGCTAGATCCTGTTCGTGACGCCAATTGTGACGCCCAAGAGACCGGGGTACCCAGCACCGGACCAATGGGGTCTGTCTCTTGAGGGGGGTGTCACGGGTGGCTTGACCTGGTGCTGTGGCCTCAGGCAATGCACAGTGTAAAGGGTATCGTGAGGGAACAGGCACTTACTTGATCAGCAGCAGGTTCTCCCAGCGGTGATGATCCCAATCCTGGATAGATGGCTATTGTCCAAATGAAAGACTGAGGCACTGAAACGTTTAACCAGTTTACTTTAACAAAAAAGGATTTACAACCAGTCCTGTCACCGGAGTCTGTATGGGAACTCTGAGTTACTTTGACCCTGCCGGGGTCTTCGCCTCTTATTGTACGCAATATCTGTGTGGCCCTGCTGCTGTATGTGAACTGGCTGCCGGCCCAATCTGTCCCCTCCGGGTCCTGATTCGACGGGCAACCCGAGTCCTTTTATCGGCTTACCCCCTCCAGGAGTACCGCTGAACTCTGTGTCTGTTGCTGCGTCCGACCCTAGTGAAGCTGATATCACCTCACGTTTTTCCGGTTGCTGTATTATATGTAATGAATACAGCCACGGATCCGGTATCCGTCTTTGCGCCTGTTCTGGGTAGTGATTAATGCTACCCGGTTCTCACAATGTCCTTTTTCTCTATCCCTCTTCTCCTCAGGCCGGTGATTTAGGCCTGGTAACAGTCACAGGGCTGTTAGAGATTCAACTGTATGACCTCTCACTTTCAGCTCCTTAGCCCAACTGCCAGTTCTTCTCTCAGACCAGAATGGATCAAGGGGAGTCTCTGGAGCTCCCCCTTCTGGCCGGAGGTGGTAGTGCAGTCTTGCTATTTTAGTATTTGCATTTACTGTCAGTAACTATTTTTGTGGCAAATACCCCTAGGGGTGCCACATATACCTGTCGCAGTCTACGGCACCAGAAGCTTTCTATCACCTCATTTGTTTCCTCCTCAGGTAGTGGGTAGGAAAAAGCAAATTAGTTTATAAGCAATCAGATCTATGTGATGATGGAATGCATTTAGATAGTACATAATTGTGAGCTCTATGATGACTTGCTTTTCCATACTGTCTGCTTATCTTGAGTGTTTAAATCCTGGTTAAACTGTACGTTATGAGAAAATGTGAGTGTCCTGAACGTCCCCCATTGGCTTTGCACGGGAAGTGAAGAGATGGTGTACACAGAAAGATACTTTACTGCAGAGAAAACTTTTAGGAATGAAGAGTCAACAGTTCAGTGAGCAAGAATTTAAGAAGTGTACAAATTTTTTTTTAAGGTTTAGACAACCTTTACACTATCCCATTATAAATGACCAGGGAGTTGTATCTACTATATAATTGTCTAAGGGTCACTTCCGTCTGTCTGTCTTTCACGGATATTCATTGGTTGCGGCCTCTGTCTGTCATGGAAATCCAAGTCGCTGATTGGTCGCGGCAAAACAGCCACGACCAATCAGCGACGGGCACAGTCTGGAAGAAAATGGCCGCTCCTTACTCCCCGCAGTCAGTGCCCGGCACCCGCATACTCCCCTCCAGTCACCGCTCACATAGGGTTAATGCCGGCGGTAACAGACCGCGTTATGCCGCAGGTAACGCTCTCCGTAACCGCTGCTATTAACCCTGTGTGTCCCCAACTTTTTACTATTGATGCTGCCTATGCGGCATCAATAGTAAAAAATGTAATGTTAAAAATAATAAAAAAACAAAAAACCTGCTATTCTCACCCTCCGAAGTCCGCTGAGCCGCACGCGCCTGCCACCATCTTCTGTTCCCGGCAATGCATTGCGAAATTACCCAGAAGACTTAGCGGTCTCGTGAGACTGCTAAGTCATCTGGGTAATTTCGCAATGCATCCTGGGAACGGAAGATAGCTGCAGCCACGCGCGTATCGCCGGAGCTTCGCTGGATCCCAGGAGTGAGCATATAACTATTTTTTATTTTCATTATTTTTTTTAACAGGGATATGGTGCCCACCCTGCTGTATATTACATGGGCTGTGTTAGATACCACGTGGCTGCTATATACTACATAGGCAGTGTTATACACTATGTGGGCTGTGTTATGTACTGCGTGGGCTGCGTTATATACTACGTGGATGCTACATACTGCGTGGGCTATGCTATATATTACGTGGCCACTGTTATATACTGCGTAGAAAAAACACAGATGGACCAATAAAATATAAAATAATATATGAATAATAATATAAATCTGAAATCAATAATATCAGTGCTCTGTGAAAGAATAGTGACTAAACACTAGAATGTGAAAACAAACATTACAATCAGGACCTGGAACGCCAAAGGGAGTGAATCCACACAGGAGATAAATATTAAATAGCCTTTATTATAGTCAAATGGCAACAAAGTTATACATAAAAATATTAAAAAATCAATAAAAACAAGTACGCGGTTTTATAACAGGACAATTAGAGAAAATATACAATTATGGTGATAAATATATGTGGTGACCTCCAGTACCGGTTAATACAGATAGAACACTAAAAAAATATGAAAATGTGTAAAGAAAAAAATAAAAAATACAAAATTTTAAAAAAAATATATATGTACAATTATCTGTGTACTGAAACATATGTGCAAAATTGCAAAAACCAAATAATTAAATCGAGCAGCAAAAAATTATTTATCAAAAGAAACTCACTGAATAGTGGCGTGTATGATATACGATATACCCTGTGTTAAAATATATATGTGCAATATTATAACATAAATAAGAGCCAAGCTATCGGCTCAAAAGCACCGGATAAAGTGCATACGTGTAAAAAAAGGGGAAGATGCAGGAGATGGGTGAAAAAAATAGCTACAAAAATAATGAAAGTGAAGCAGCACACAATTAGCGTACTAAAATATAGTGCAAAAAATATGAGGGATCTATCCTTGTGCCACATATGTTAGTGTGCAGAGCCACAAAAAACACACAGCCATAATATGCAATGTGCCATGGGTATTTTCTCAATGGGTGCAGAGCCACAAGTGAGAGCAGTACGCAGCTGCAGGCAAAGTGAACCCACCAGCAAGGTGCAAAGTGCAATGAACAAATATAAAAGAAAGGTCACTGTCTGTAAATTACCTCTCGGGAGAGTCACCAGGTACTGACACCGCGCACCCCGACGCGCGTTTCGGAAAACACTTTCCTTCGTCAGGGGGTGTCATTTAGTGTATAGAGGGGCCTTTATATATCGTATCCAGTTCCATTGTAGTGACCCGGGTGGGAACGGCGCATGCGCCGCCAGGAGGACCCGGAAGTCCAAGCGCCCGAGTCACGTGCCAGCCCGCACAGGGACGGAGTACCCGGCGTTGCTAAGACACATCGACTCGGACGCCAGGGCTCCAGGACGCAGGCAGCGCAGGCGCACTCCCAGGAGCACCACAAGGGAAACAGGAATACATGCCGGAAATACTAAAATCACATAATTAGCCTATAAGTGAGATTAGACTGGGGAACATAAGGAAAATGAGGAAAAAAACAAAATATTCACTATATTGATAATTATCTAAACCATAATATGGGCTAAATCTCCAAATCTATGTATGGGTAGCAAAAAAATACTGATAAACAGAAATATGTAGTTAAAAAAGAAAAAATATATATATGGTAGCTAGAAATATATAAATATATTACATATATTATATTAGATGTACCAAACATAACTAATAATGGAGAATTAGAAATAAAGTATACAAATACAGAAATGAAAAAGTTACAAAAAATATAATGGAAAAAAATAATACTACTACTGGAAAATAATGAAAATACATAACAAAAATTATTATACAGTGGGGCAAAAAAGTATTTAGTCAGTCAGCAATAGTGCAAGTTCCACCACTTAAAAAGATGAGAGAAGTCTGTAATTTACATCATAGGTAGACCTCAACTATGGGAGACAAACTGAGAAAAAAAAATCCAGAAAATCACATTGTCTGTTTTTTTTATCATTTTTTTTGCATATTATGGTGGAAAATAAGTATTTGGTCAGAAACAAACAATCAAGATTTCTGGCTCTCACAGACCTGTAACTTCTTCTTTAAGAGTCTCCTTTTTCCTCCACTCATTACCTGTAGTAATGGCACCTGTTTAAACTTGTTATCAGTATAAAAAGACACCTGTGCACACCCTCAAACAGTCTGACTCCAAACTCCACTATGGTGAAGACCAAAGAGCTGTCAAAGGACACCAGAAACAAAATTGTAGCCCTGCACCAGGCTGGGAAGACTGAATCTGCAATAGCCAACCAGCTTGGAGTGAAGAAATCAACAGTGGGAGCAATAATTAGAAAATGGAAGACATACATGACCACTGATAATCTCCCTCGATCTGGGGCTCCACGCAAAATCCCACCCCGTGGGGTCAGAATGATCACAAGAACGGTGAGCAAAAATCCAAGAACCACGCGGGGGGACCTAGTGAATGAACTGCAGAGAGCTGGGACCAATGTAACAAGGCCTACCATAAGTAACACACTACGCCACCATGGACTCAGATCCTGCAGTGCCAGACGTGTCCCACTGCTTAAGCCAGTACATGTCCGGGCCCGTCTGAAGTTTGCTAGAGAGCATTTGGATGATCCAGAAGAGTTTTGGGAGAATGTCCTATGGTCTCATGAAACCAAACTGGAACTGTTTGGTAGAAACACAACTTGTCGTGTTTGGAGGAAAAAGAATACTGAGTTGCATCCATCAAACACCATACCTACTGTAAAGCATGGTGGTGGAAACATCATGCTTTGGGGCTGTTTCTCTGCAAAGGGGCCAGGACGACTGATCCGGGTACATGAAAGAATGAATGGGGCCATGTATCGTGAGATTTTGAGTGCAAACCTCCTTCCATCAGCAAGGGCATTGAAGATGAAACGTGGCTGGGTCTTTCAACATGACAATGATCCAAAGCACACTGCCAGGGCAACGAAGGAGTGGCTTCGTAAGAAGCATTTCAAGGTCCTGGAGTGGCCTAGCCAGTCTCCAGATCTCAACCCTATAGAAAACCTTTGGAGGGAGTTGAAAGTCCGTGTTGCCATGCGAAAAGCCAAAAACATCACTGCTCTAGAGGAGATCTGCATGGAGGAATGGGCCAACATACCAACAACAGTGTGTGGCAACCTTGTGAAGACTTACAGAAAACGTTTGACCTCTGTCATTGCCAACAAAGGATATATTACAAAGTATTGAGATGAAATTTTGTTTCTGACCAAATACTTATTTTCCACCATAATATGCAAATAAAATGTTAAAAAAACAGACAATGTGATTTTTCTGGATTTTTTTTTCTCAGTTTGTCTCCCATAGTTGAGGTCTACCTATGATGTAAATTACAGACGCTTCTCATCTTTTTAAGTGGTGGAACTTGCACTATTGCTGACTGACTAAATACTTTTTTGCCCCACTGTATATGCATCCATAGTAACATCAGTTCAATTTTTCTTTCAGGAATCATATCCTTCTGGAACGACGAGGAGCACGGCACTCCGTCCCAGTTGATCTCCACCAGAAGGCAACCAGTCCAATCCGCACTTTCAACAGAAAGAAGAGGCCGGCCACAATATGTGAGTATAATAGACTAAAAAATACAAAAATAGTAATTATTAATAAAAGCCGCAAATATTTAAAAAAAATAAAAGACAAAATAGCATATATAACTAAAAGGTGGTGTAAAAGACATAAGAATAAAAATAAGTAGAATGTATTATAAAAACGGGGCAAAGCTAAGATTTTCATTCAATCCATATGGGGACACGGAATTCAAAGTCCATATCCATTTAGTTTCCATCTGTGCGAGTATGGTACCTATTTTTCCTCCTCTCTCATTAGGTGTTATCTTATCAATACCCTTGACCCTCAAAAGTGATGCCTCACAGTTATGTTTCAATTTAAAATGCTTGGGGATGGTTTTTAATAAGGATATATCTTCAACCTCCTTCGCTGCTTGTATCCCCAATACATGCTCGCGAACCCTTATTTTCAATTGGCGCGTAGTCATACCCACGTAGATTAGCGAGCATGGACATGTGGCGTAGTAAATAACGGCTGTGGTTGTACATGTTATGGCCTGTTTAATCTCATAATTTGCTGTCCCATCAAAATTGCAAAAAGTCTGTGCTTTATCAATATTGGGACACGCCACGCATTTACCACAGGATTTACAGCCAGTGGCATGTTTACTATTAGTTAGAAATGATGGTAAAACTGGGTTATAGGCATAATGGCTCTTCACCAAATGATCTTTTAGGTTCAAGGATCTTCTATAGGTGATATTCGGTTCTTTACCAATATATCGAGCTAAAATGGGGTCGGCTTTAAGGATTCCCCATGACTTAGCTAAACATGATCTCATTAGATCATTTTGTCCATGATATCTGGTGATATACCTAACTACTTGATTAGATTTGGGAGTCTTTTGACCATACAGCGCTTGATGTCTGGTAGTGTTTTTGGCACGGTTATATCCCTTTTTAATCGAACGTCTACTGTATCCTCTTTCGAGAAATCTTTCCTTAAGATCCTGGGCTTGTTTTTCGAAATCAACATCACTGGAGCAAATCCTCCTCAACCTAAGGAATTGTCCTATTGGGATAGAACGTACCATTGCAGGGGGGTGTGAAGAAGTAGCATGTAATAGTGAGTTAACTGCTGTAGATTTCCTATAAATATTGGTATATAAGCAGTCATCTTCTCCCTTAGAAACACATACGTCAAGAAAGTCCAAGGATTTAGAATTGCATTTATATGTGAGATGTATATTGGAGTTATTGTGGTTCAAATCGGACATAAAAGACTGTAAAGAGTCCTCCGATCCCTGCCAAATAAAAAATACATCATCAATGAATCGCACCCATAATAGGATGCGATTCATCCATGTCTCAGACATAAAGAGGTCCCTCTCCCACAGCCCCAGGAATAAATTTGCATAAGCGGGCGCAAATGAAGCACCCATTGCTGTGCCCTGGAGCTGTAGGTAGAGGGACCCCTTAAAAAGAAAAAAATTGTGCGATAATGAGAACTCAAGTAAACGTATAGTAAATTGTCTCATTGGGCTAGGCATAATTGAGGACCCCATAAAATGTGTAGCTGCTCGAACCCCATCACTATGGCGAATATTTGTGTATAGACTTTCCACGTCACAAGACACTAGAAGTGTTTCATTGCCTATATGTAATCCATCAATTCTTTTGAGGAACTCGTTAGTATCTTTAATATAAGACGGTAGTTCCTCAACTAGTGGCTTTAATCTAGAGTCTATAAATTTATTGACATTTTCCAAAAAGTTCCCACATCCCGAAATTATAGGTCTGCCTGGTGGCGTGGTTTGATTTTTGTGCACTTTAGGAAGTAAATAAAGTGTAGAGATTATTGGTTCGGATACTTGAAGAGCAGTAAATAAATCTTTATTAATGACACCTGAATCCAAAGCTTCCCGAAGAAGGCCAAGTAATTCCGATTTAAATTTAATCAAGGGGTTAAATGTCATTTTTTTATAATAAACCTCATCTTTTAACTGACGGAATACCTCACTCTCATAGAGTTTTTTGGGCCAAATAACTATATTTCCCCCTTTGTCAGCTGGCTTAAATATCACATCAGGTAAATTTTTTAGCCTCTCAAGTGCCAATTTTTCATGTTTGTTTAGATTTTCACGATCAGAAAAATGAGGAATTCTATCAAATTCCCTACTCACGGTCTTAACAAAGACATCAATGGTCGAGCAACCTGACAAAGGGGGAAATTTCTTTGATTTTGGTCGAATGCATTCAGGGATCTTACCTCCTATTGGGTCATTATGCTCTTGGGCCAGTTCATCCAATATACCTAGTGCCTCCTGCTCCGCCTCTGTAGGGAACAATTGCAATGCAGTTTCGTTATGGAAATGTCGTTTAAACAATAGCTTCCTTGCAAAAAGGTGTAAGTCCTTTACAGCCTCAAATTTATCAAATTGAGCTGTAAGACAAAACATAAGTCCCCTTTTTAAGACATCAATCTCAATATCGGATAGACTATGTGTACTTAAATTAATCACCCTTAAGTTTGTTCTGGATTCCTCAGGGAAGTTCGTAAAACTGCGTTTGGCCGGCACATAGCGTGGTTCACGCTTGCGTTTAGGTGTAGATATAATGGAAATCGAAGTAGAGGCGGAGGAGGAGGCACCAGAAACATCTCCCAGACCAAGGTTCGATGAGGTCGAATCAGTTCTATTTCTTGAGGTATCTGTGGGGTTATGTTTACACCATCTGTATACCCTTCCATTCGTAAAGTCCTTCTGGTCTCTTGACAACTTGTTAGTCTGATTGATTCTAATATCCTTTATCCATTGTTCAATCTGTTTTTCCAATTGGTTATCAATGGATCCAAGCTGCTCTGGAGACAAGCAATCCTTGGCATTGATAAATAATTCATCTAGGGATTTGTCAATCTCAATCAACATTTGTGAATTATATTTCACCAAGAGTTCCATAAGCTGTCTGGAGGCTATGTTACACACTTTTTCCCAATCCTTGACAAATTCCTCATCATTAATAGGGAATGATGGAGCTAATTGTATCCTAAGCCCCCTTGGAATCAATTGCCGTTGGATGTAATTATCCAGAAAAGCTCTGCTCCACCAGGAGCGAGTTCTCCTATATGTTAAATTCTTTATTGTTTTATATAACTCATCATATTGAACACCACCATTATTAGTAGTTGCCACATCACCATTGGAGAACACTGCGTTAATTTGTCCCTGCCAGGACATCTCCCTGGCTTTGAAATCCATGTCCAGTTGTAGAGAAAACAGCCTGTGCAGAACACAGTATAATTATACGTTAAAAAACACAGATGGACCAATAAAATATAAAATAATATATGAATAATAATATAAATCTGAAATCAATAATATCAGTGCTCTGTGAAAGAATAGTGACTAAACACTAGAATGTGAAAACAAACATTACAATCAAGACCTGGAACGCCAAAGGGAGTGAATCCACACAGGAGATAAATATTAAATAGCCTTTATTATAGTGAAATGGCAACAAAGTTATACATAAAAATATTAAAAAATCAATAAAAACAAGTACGCGGTTTTATAACAGGACAATTAGAGAAAATATACAATTATGGTGATAAATATATGTGGTGACCTCCAGTACCGGTTAATACAGATAGAACACTAAAAAAATATGAAAATGTGTAAAGAAAAAAATAAAAAATACAAAATTTTTAAAAAAATATATATGTACAATTATCTGTGTACTGAAACATATGTGCAAAATTGCAAAAACCAAATAATTAAATCGAGCAGCAAAAAATTATTTATCAAAAGAAACTCACTGAATAGTGGCGTGTATGATATACGATATACCCTGTGTTAAAATATATATGTACAATATTATAACATAAATAAGAGCCAAGCTATCGGCTCAAAAGCACCGGATAAAGTGCATACGTGTAAAAAAAGGGGAAGATGCAGGAGATGGGTGAAAAAAATAGCTACAAAAATAATGAAAGTGAAGCAGCACACAATTAGCGTACTAAAATATAGTGCAAAAAATATGAGGGATCTATCCTTGTGCCACATATGTTAGTGTGCAGAGCCACAAAAAACACACAGCCATAATATGCAATGTGCCATGGGTATTTTCTCAATGGGTGCAGAGCCACAAGTGAGAGCAGTACGCAGCTGCAGGCAAAGTGAACCCACCAGCAAGGTGCAAAGTGCAATGAACAAATATAAAAGAAAGGTCACTGTCTGTAAATTACCTCTCGGGAGAGTCACCAGGTCCTGACACCGCGCACCTCGACGCGCGTTTCGGAAAACACTTTCCTTCGTCAGGGGGTGTCATTTAGTGTATAGAGGGGCCTTTATATATCGTATCCAGTTCCATTGTAGTGACCCGGGTGGGAACGGCGCATGCGCCGCCAGGAGGACCCGGAAGTCCGATCGCCCGAGTCACGTGCCAGCCCGCACAGGGACGGAGTACCCGGCGTTGCTAAGACACAGCGACTCGGATGCCTGGGCTCCAGGACGCAGGCAGCGCAGGCGCACTCCCAGGAGCACCACAAGGGAAACAGGAATACATGCCGGAAATACTAAAATCACATAATTAGCCTATAAGTGAGATTAGACTGGGGAACATAAGGAAAATGAGGAAAAAAACAAAATATTCACTATATTGATAATTATCTAAACCATAATATGGGCTAAATCTCCAAATCTATGTATGGGTAGCAAAAAAATACTGATAAACAGAAATATGTAGTTAAAAAAGAAAAAATATATATATGGTAGCTAGAAATATATAAATATATTACATATATTATATTAGATGTACCAAACATAACTAATAATGGAGAATTAGAAATAAAGTATACAAATACGGAAATGAAAAAGTTACAAAAAATATAATGGAAAAAAATAATACTACTACTGGAAAATAATGAAAATACATAACAAAAATTATTATATATGCATCCATAGTAACATCAGTTCAATTTTTCTTTCAAAAAATCAAAGAAATTTCCCCCTTTGTCAGGTTGCTCGACCATTGATGTCTTTGTTAAGACCATGAGTAGGGAATTTGATAGAATTCCTCGTTTTTCTGATCGTGAAAATCTAAACAAACATGAAAAATTGGCACTTGAGAGGCTAAAAAATTTACCTGATGTGATATTTAAGCCAGCTGACAAAGGGGGAAATATAGTTATTTGGCCCAAAAAACTCTATGAGAGTGAGGTATTCCGTCAGTTAAAAGATGAGGTTTATTATAAAAAAAATGACATTTAACCCCTTGATTAAATTTAAATCGGAATTACTTGGCCTTCTTCGGGAAGCTTTGGATTCAGGTGTCATTAATAAAGATTTATTTACTGCTCTTCAAGTATCCGAACCAATAATCTCTACACTTTATTTACTTCCTAAAGTGCACAAAAATCAAACCACGCCACCAGGCAGACCTATAATTTCGGGATGTGGGAACTTTTTGGAAAATGTCAATAAATTTATAGACTCTAGATTAAAGCCACTAGTTGAGGAACTACCGTCTTATATTAAAGATACTAACGAGTTCCTCAAAAGAATTGATGGATTACATATAGGCAATGAAACACTTCTAGTGTCTTGTGACGTGGAAAGTCTATACACAAATATTCGCCATAGTGATGGGGTTCGAGCAGCTACACATTTTATGGGGTCCTCAATTATGCCTAGCCCAATGAGACAATTTACTATACGTTTACTTGAGTTCTCATTATCGCACAATTTTTTTCTTTTTAAGGGGTCCCTCTACCTACAGCTCCAGGGCACAGCAATGGGTGCTTCATTTGCGCCCGCTTATGCAAATTTATTCCTGGGGCTGTGGGAGAGGGACCTCTTTATGTCTGAGACATGGATGAATCGCATCCTATTATGGGTGCGATTCATTGATGATGTATTTTTTATTTGGCAGGGATCGGAGGACTCTTTACAGTCTTTTATGTCCGATTTGAACCACAATAACGCCAATATACATCTCACATATAAATGCAATTCTAAATCCTTGGACTTTCTTGACATATGTGTTTCTAAGGGAGAAGATGACTGCTTATATACCAATATTTATAGGAAATCTACAGCAGTTAACTCACTATTACATGCTGCTTCTTCACACCCCCCTGCAATGGTACGTTCTATCCCAATAGGACAATTCCTTAGGTTGAGGAGGATTTGCTCCAGTGATGTTGATTTCGAAAAACAAGCCCAGGATCTTAAGGAAAGATTTCTCGAAAGAGGATACAGTAGACGTTCGATTAAAAAGGGATATAACCGTGCCAAAAACACTACCAGACATCAAGCGCTGTATGGTCAAAAGACTCCCAAATCTAATCAAGTAGTTAGGTATATCACCAGATATCATGGACAAAATGATCT
Source organism: Ranitomeya imitator (assembly GCF_032444005.1). Taxonomy (NCBI): domain Eukaryota; kingdom Metazoa; phylum Chordata; class Amphibia; order Anura; family Dendrobatidae; genus Ranitomeya; species Ranitomeya imitator. The sequence goes on from NC_091282.1 coordinate 986,210,664, forward strand.
AATGAGATCATGTTTAGCTAAGTCATGGGGAATCCTTAAAGCCGACCCCATTTTAGCTCGATATATTGGTAAAGAACCGAATATCACCTATAGAAGATCCTTGAACCTAAAAGATCGTTTGGTGAAGAGCCATTATGCCTATAACCCAGTTTTACCATCATTTCTAACTAATAGTAAACATGCCACTGGCTGTAAATCCTGTGGTAAATGCGTGGCGTGTCCCAATATTGATAAAGCACAGACTTTTTGCAATTTTGATGGGACAGCAAATTATGAGATTAAACAGGCCATAACATGTACAACCACAGCCGTTATTTACTACGCCACATGTCCATGCTCGCTAATCTACGTGGGTATGACTACGCGCCAATTGAAAATAAGGGTTCGCGAGCATGTATTGGGGATACAAGCAGCGAAGGAGGTTGAAGATATATCCTTATTAAAAACCATCCCCAAGCATTTTAAATTGAAACATAACTGTGAGGCATCACTTTTGAGGGTCAAGGGTATTGATAAGATAACACCTAATGAGAGAGGAGGAAAAATAGGTACCATACTCGCACAGATGGAAACTAAATGGATATGGACTTTGAATTCCGTGTCCCCATATGGATTGAATGAAAATCTTAGCTTTGCCCCGTTTTTATAATACATTCTACTTATTTTTATTCTTATGTCTTTTACACCACCTTTTAGTTATATATGCTATTTTGTCTTTTATTTTTTTTAAATATTTGCGGCTTTTATTATTAATTACTATTTATGTATTTTTTAGTCTATTATACTCACATATTGTGGCCGGCCTCTTCTTTCTGTTGAAAGTGCGGATTGGACTGGTTGCCTTCTGGTGGAGATCAACTGGGACGGAGTGCCGTGCTCCTCGTCGTTCCAGAAGGATATGATTCCTGAAAGAAAAATTGAACTGATGTTACTATGGATGCATATATAATAATTTTTGTTATGTATTTTCATTATTTTCCAGTAGTAGTATTATTTTTTTCCATTATATTTTTTGTAACTTTTTCATTTCCGTATTTGTATACTTTATTTCTAATTCTCCATTATTAGTTATGTTTGGTACATCTAATATAATATATGTAATATATTTATATATTTCTAGCTACCATATACCGTATATATTTTTTCTTTTTTAACTACATATTTCTGTTTATCAGTATTTTTTTGCTACCCATACATAGATTTGGAGATTTAGCCCATATTATGGTTTAGATAATTATCAATATAGTGAATATTTTGTTTTTTTCCTCATTTTCCTTATGTTCCCCAGTCTAATCTCACTTATAGGCTAATTATGTGATTTTAGTATTTCCGGCATGTATTCCTGTTTCCCTTGTGGTGCTCCTGGGAGTGCGCCTGCGCTGCCTGCGTCCTGGAGCCCTGGCGTCCGAGTCGCTGTGTCTTAGCAACGCCGGGTACTCCGTCCCTGTGCGGGCTGGCACGTGACTCGGGCGCTCGGACTTCCGGGTCCTCCTGGCGGCGCATGCGCCGTTCCCACCCGGGTCACTACAATGGAACTGGATATGATATATAAAGGACCCTCTATACACTAAATGACACCCCCTGACGAAGGAAAGTGTTTTCCGAAACGCGCGTCGGGGTGCGCGGTGTCAGGACCTGGTGACTCTCCCGAGAGGTAATTTACAGACAGTGACCTTTCTTTTATATTTGTTCATTGCACTTTGCACCTTGCTGGTGGGTTCACTTTGCCTGCAGCTGCGTACTGCTCTCACTTGTGGCTCTGCACCCATTGAGAAAATACCCATGGCACATTGCATATTATGGCTGTGTGTTTTTTGTGGCTCTGCACACTAACATATGTGGCACAAGGATAGATCCCTCATATTTTTTGCACTATATTTTAGTACGCTAATTGTGGGCTGCTTCACTTTCATTATTTTTGTAGCTATTTTTTTCACCCATCTCCTGCATCTTCCCCTTTTTTTACACGTATGCACTTTATCCGGTGCTTTTGAGCCGATAGCTTGGCTCTTATTTATGTTATAATATTGCACATATATATTTTAACACAGGGTATATCGTATATCATACACGCCACTATTCAGTGAGTTTCTTTTGATAAATAATTTTTTGCTGCTCGATTTAATTATTTGTTTTTTGCAATTTTGCACATATGTTTCAGTACACAGATAATTGTACATATATATTTTTTAAAAAATTTTGTATTTTTTATTTTTTTCTTTACACATTTTCATATTTTTTTAGTGTTCTATCTGTATTAACCGGTACTGGAGGTTACCACATATATTTATCACCATAATTGTATATTTTCTCTAATTGTCCTGTTATAAAACCGCGTACTTGTTTTTATTGATTTTTTAATATTTTTATGTATAACTTTGTTGCCATTTCACTATAATAAAGGCTATTTAATATTTATCTCCTGTGTGGATTCACTCCCTTTGGCGTTCCAGGTCTTGATTGTAATGTTTGAATAAAACTTGGCACTCAATTTGAGAAGAAAAGCTTCTTAGTTTATTGATGCATCCAGACAAACAAAAGTGCTAAACGTTTTCGGTCCACACCGGACCTTCGTCAGAGCGTTTCTTTGACATTGACTGGAGGATCACAATGGAGAGTGCCGCGTCATGAAAAGGCACAGAGCCTGAGGGGAGTAGCGGCGCTGGATCCTAAGCGCTCAGTGGAGCAGGGCAGAGAGGAGCAACGCTCAGCGTTGCTCCTCTCTGCCCTGCTCCAGCAGAGAGGAGCAACGCTCAGCGTTGCTCCTCTCTGCCCTGCTCCACTGAGCACTTAGGATCCAGCGCCGCTACTCCCCTCAGGCTCTGTGCCTTTTCATGACGCGGCACTCTCCATTGTGATCCTCCAGTCAATGTCAAAGAAACGCTCTGACGAAGGTCCGGTGTGGACCGAAAACGTTTAGCACTTTTGTTTGTCTGGATGCATCAATAAACTAAGAAGCTTTTCTTCTCAAATTGAGTGCCAAGTTTTATTCATCTGTTATCTACGGGGTGGACACCCTACTTGAGCACCGCCAATCCTCATATTTACTGAGTGCCGTGTTCTCTAATCGTACGTTGATTGTAATGTTTGTTTTTATATACTGCGTAGGCAGTGTTATATACTACGTGGCTGCTATATACTGCTTGGGCTGTGCTATATATTACGTGGGCACTGTTATATATTACGTGGGCAGTGTTATATACTACGTGGCTGCTATATATTACGTGGCCAGTGTTATATACTGCGTGGCCTGTGTTATATACTACATTGCCTGTGTTATATACTGCGTGGCTGCTATATACTGCGTGGGCTGTGTTATATAGTACGTGGCTTCATTATATACTGCGTGGGCACTGTTATATATTGCGTGGCCTGTATTAACGCATCGGGTATTCTACAATATGTATGTACAGTGGGGCAAAAAAGTATTTAGTCAGTCAGCAATAGTGCAAGTTCCACCACTTAAAAAGATGAGAGAAGTCTGTAATTTACATCATAGGTAGACCTCAACTATGGGAGACAAACTGAGAAAAAAAAATCCAGAAAATCACATTGTCTGTTTTTTTTATCATTTTTTTTGCATATTATGGTGGAAAATAAGTATTTGGTCAGAAACAAACAATCAAGATTTCTGGCTCTCACAGACCTGTAACTTCTTCTTTAAGAGTCTCCTTTTTCCTCCACTCATTACCTGTAGTAATGGCACCTGTTTAAACTTGTTATCAGTATAAAAAGACACCTGTGCACACCCTCAAACAGTCTGACTCCAAACTCCACTATGGTGAAGACCAAAGAGCTGTCAAAGGACACCAGAAACAAAATTGTAGCCCTGCACCAGGCTGGGAAGACTGAATCTGCAATAGCCAACCAGCTTGGAGTGAAGAAATCAACAGTGGGAGCAATAATTAGAAAATGGAAGACATACATGACCACTGATAATCTCCCTCGATCTGGGGCTCCACGCAAAATCCCACCCCGTGGGGTCAGAATGATCACAAGAACGGTGAGCAAAAATCCAAGAACCACGCGGGGGGACCTAGTGAATGAACTGCAGAGAGCTGGGACCAATGTAACAAGGCCTACCATAAGTAACACACTACGCCACCATGGACTCAGATCCTGCAGTGCCAGACGTGTCCCACTGCTTAAGCCAGTACATGTCCGGGCCCGTCTGAAGTTTGCTAGAGAGCATTTGGATGATCCAGAAGAGTTTTGGGAGAATGTCCTATGGTCTCATGAAACCAAACTGGAACTGTTTGGTAGAAACACAACTTGTCGTGTTTGGAGGAAAAAGAATACTGAGTTGCATCCATCAAACACCATACCTACTGTAAAGCATGGTGGTGGAAACATCATGCTTTGGGGCTGTTTCTCTGCAAAGGGGCCAGGACGACTGATCCGGGTACATGAAAGAATGAATGGGGCCATGTATCGTGAGATTTTGAGTGCAAACCTCCTTCCATCAGCAAGGGCATTGAAGATGAAACGTGGCTGGGTCTTTCAACATGACAATGATCCAAAGCACACTGCCAGGGCAACGAAGGAGTGGCTTCGTAAGAAGCATTTCAAGGTCCTGGAGTGGCCTAGCCAGTCTCCAGATCTCAACCCTATAGAAAACCTTTGGAGGGAGTTGAAAGTCCGTGTTGCCATGCGAAAAGCCAAAAACATCACTGCTCTAGAGGAGATCTGCATGGAGGAATGGGCCAACATACCAACAACAGTGTGTGGCAACCTTGTGAAGACTTACAGAAAACGTTTGACCTCTGTCATTGCCAACAAAGGATATATTACAAAGTATTGAGATGAAATTTTGTTTCTGACCAAATACTTATTTTCCACCATAATATGCAAATAAAATGTTAAAAAAACAGACAATGTGATTTTCTGGATTTTTTTTTCTCAGTTTGTCTCCCATAGTTGAGGTCTACCTATGATGTAAATTACAGACGCTTCTCATCTTTTTAAGTGGTGGAACTTGCACTATTGCTGACTGACTAAATACTTTTTTGCCCCACTGTATATAGCAGCCACATAGTATATAGCACAGGCCACGTAGTATTTGTCTGCTATATACTACATGGCTCCTATATACTACGTGGCCTGTGCTATATACTATGTGGCTGCTATATACATACATAAATACATATTCTAGAATACCCGATGCGTTAGAATCGGGCCACCATCTAGTTTTATTATATTGTTCTTTCTTGGCTTCACATTCTGCATTTGGTGCATATATGTATTATATTGCTTATATGACACCAGTGTATTCCATAAAATTGTACAGAAAATTCTAATGATCTAAATGGCCACACAAAATAAGGGAAGACCATAAAAAATTCCATAAGGATTTTGGATTCAGGACAATGTCCTTTTCACGTGGAATCTTCCTGGATCCGCCTTAAAGAGCGCTAAAAAAATGTAAAAAAAAGTTAACATAAAGCAGGTGAAATAAGTATTAAACTTGTAACCAATTTGGATTAATTTCATGGGTTGTTGCTGACATCTGGTGAGAATTTCATGTCAATAGCACCTTTAGAAATATATTTACTCAGAAAATTGGTGATGTGTTCAATACTTATATCACCCACTGTATGCACTTCAATGTCAAAACAACTTGCTGTGCACATGTTCAGTCTTTTCTAACTTCTTTTAATGGCTTCAGACTTTGAAAGATGTGAAGCAAGAAGTAACCTGACCATTCTTCAGGAGTCTTCCACTTGGAAGCCACAACTATATTATGTGTACATTTTACGAAAAAGCTACTGCAAAAATGAAGAAGACGCTGCAGAAAAAAGCACTGCCAGAGTTTCACTGAGGCATCCTATGCTGTAAAAATTATACGGGCATGAAGCCGCAAACATATGTTTTGTTCACACATTGTGGATTTGCTGTGAATTTTTCCCCGTAATGTGTGGGCAGAAAATCCACAGATTACTATATTTTTATAAAAAAACTCATGTTATTTAATGCAATATTGTAAATAGGCCAATATCAGATGGCATGGGTTTTCAGAACAATTCTCCAACCACTAGCTATGCATGAGTATGGATCTTTTGCTTACAGATATATATGCTTCAATACTTAAAGGGAGGGTACCTGCCATGTCTCCTGCAGATTAATCAATCAGTTAATCTGCAGGTCAATAGCATTCTAAAGCTGCCCGGCTGCACGGAAAGCATGGCCCTGGGAAGAAATTACCTGTACTCCTCCAGACAGCCTTCGGCTTTCAGTCATAGAGGCGTGGCTTCAGTCGCTGGTTTATACATAGTAAATAGAGAGATTGTAATCACATCCTAACAGTTTGACTGAAAGCCATCTCTACACTGATTCAATGCTGAGCCGCCGATCACTGTATACTGAGCAGTGTGGGAAGCCATTGTGGCAAACCCATAGGACTTAAAGTCGGAGTTAATTTCCTCCCAGTAACTGCATTTTCATTGCGGCAACAAAGCAGCTTTAGCATCCTATGAACCTGTAGATTAACTTGATATCTGCAGGTTAACAGCATTTGAGGATACAACAAATTCCATTTAATGAAATATCATGGTTTTGGATCTGTTTTATAGCCAAAACCAAACTTGGATCTTTAAAGGAAGACTTTAGAATTTCATGTATTCTGGAGTACGCGACAGACACCGGAATGTAAGTATGTAGTGTTTTTTTTTTTTTACATTTACAATGGTAACCAGGGTAAACATCGGGTAACTAAGCGCGGCCCTGCGCTTAGTAACCCGATGTTTACCCTGGTTACCCTGGGACTTCTGCATCGTTGGTCGCTGGAGAGCTGTCTGTGTGACAGCTCTCCAGCGACCACACAACGACTAAACAGCGACAATGCAGCGATCGGCATCGTTGTCTATATCGCTGCAGCGTCGCTTAATGTGACGGTACCTTAATAAACAATTGAAAGTGTTGAAATCAAGCATACTCAATCCTTCTTTTCACCAAGATCTGCCATCGGGGTAATATTAGTCTGCCCCCAATAGATCGAGTTATTCCTGCCTAATTTGTCATTTTGCCTGGCTTTGATCTAATATGTTTTGGCAACATGCTAATGTGACGCCCAAGAGACCGGGGTACCCAGCACCGGACCAATGGGGTCTGTCTGTTGAGGGGGGTGTCACGGGTGGCTTGACCCGGTGCTGTGGCCTCAGGCAATGCGCAGTGTAAAGGGTATCGTGAGGGAACAGGCACTTACTTGATCAGCAGCAGGTTCTCCCAGCGGTGATGATCCCAATCCTGGATAGATGGCTATTGTCCAAATGAAAGACTGAGGCACTGAAACGTTTAACCAGTTTACTTTAACAAAAAAGGATTTACAACCAGTCCTGTCACCGGAGTCTGTATGGGAACTCTGAGTTACTTTGACCCTGCCGGGGTCTTCGCCTCTTATTGTACGCAATATCTGTGTGGCCCTGCTGCTGTATGTGAACTGGCTGCCGGCCCAATCTGTCCCCTCCGGGTCCTGGTTCGACAGGCAACCGGAATCCTTTTATCGGCTTACCCCCTCCAGGAGTACCGCTGAACTCTGTGTCTGTTGCTGCGTCCGACCCTAGTGAAGCTGATATCACCTCACGTTTTTCCGGTTGCTGTATTATATGTAATGAATACAGCCACGGATCCGGTATCCGTCTTTGCGCCTGTTCTGGGTAGTGATTAATGCTACCCGGTTCTCACAATGTCCTTTTTCTCTATCCCTCTTCTCCTCAGGCCGGTGATTTAGGCCTGGTAACAGTCACAGGGCTGTTAGAGATTCAACTGTATGACCTCTCACTTTCAGCTCCTTAGCCCAACTGCCAGTTCTTCTCTCAGACCAGAATGGATCAAGGGGAGTCTCTGGAGCTCCCCCTTCTGGCCGGAGGTGGTAGTGCAGTCTTGCTATTTTAGTATTTGCATTTACTGTCAGTAACTATTTTTGTGGCAAATACCCCTAGGGGTGCCACATTCCCCCTTAGTTAAGAACAGTACTCCGGGACTGTGGGACAATAACATTTTGAAATAACAATTAATATGTACAGTCTTAAAAATGAAAAGTTACAAAAACCACTCGAGGAAACAAAAATATAGTTCTGTACAAAGTCACTTCAAATAGCGTCCATTAATACAGTTCTATCCTTGAAGGTACTAGGAAAGGCACTGCACTTTGTGTCCAGGAATTTAGTTCCATTTTTCCAACGGAGTTATCAATATAAAGTCTAAAGAAAGTTCAAAAAGAGCGAGGAGCAAAGTTCAAAAAGCAGTCTTTCCGGAGCTTTGATTTAGTGCCTCCGAGCTGATAAAAAGTTCAAGAATATGCAAGAAGTTCATACAGACAAGTCTCTGTAGGCACTAGGCTAAAACGTTGCAGACTGATAACAATGACTATACTACATTTTCTGTTTAACTATATATGGCATAACATATATACAATTCACATTATGAGCTTTATAGTTGGTAATCTGCATACCTGGCCGGTAATTGACCCTGGGTACTACGCTGTGATCTACGTAATAGCGGTGTCTCTTCATGTGGTGTACTACTGTCTACTGCGGATGTAGTATCTGCCCGCTCTGCTAAAGATAATTCCACGACTATGGAGTTGGCAAGTCCACCGTGAATGGGATTACTCTGACCAGGAATCTGTTCTTCCTGGCCTGGAACCTCCTGTAGTACGGGGTCAGCCTCTTCCTGTCTTGGGACTTCTGGCATTGGGTTTGGTGTTGGGTAAAAGGCCACCATGGGAACCACTACTGCACCATGGTATGTTAGTAGGGTTTTGGGAAAGTCTCCTATACAGGTGTGATACACTTCCTCTTCTTTTTCCTTTACTGGTTGAACCTGTATGGGTTGAATAACTTCTGGTTCTGGCTGGACAACGTCTGGCTCTTTCAATGCTTCCGGACATAATTTAAGATTGTCTCTTGACACTAGTACAGATGTTAAGCCTCCGTTTTTGCTAATGAGACACATTTTAGGATTATCCACTCTTGTTGGTAAAACTGTGTAGGGTACGGCTTCCCACTGATTGTCCAGTTTATTGGTTCGACGATTTCTCTTGAGCACTTGGTCACCTGGTCTTAATGGGGTCGCTAGAGCATTCTGGTTGAAAGTTTACTCTTGTCTTTCTTTAGTTTGCTGAAGGCTTCTTTCCACACTCTCTTGCACTTGGCGATACTGCTTTTGCCGTATGATATCCCAATTGGAGTCTTGGACTTCTGCGTCTGGTTTCAGAATTCCCATTTCTAGATCGATTGGTAATTGGCCGGGTCTTGCACGCATAAGGTAAGCTGGGGTGCAATTGGTGGAACTCACCGGGACATGATTATACAGATCCACCAAGTCAGGCAATTTCTCTGGCCATTGATTCCTTTCTGCCTCAGGTAAAGTCTTTAGTAGTTCTATTACAATATGGTTCATCTTCTCGCATAAGCCGTTTGTTTGTGGATGATAGGCCGTCGTCCGGATCTTTTTGCAACCATACATATTACAGAATTCTCTGAAGATCTCTGATTCAAAGGCTGTACCTTGGTCGGTGAGAACCTGTTCCGGATATCCATGGGGTCTACAAAAGTACGTTTGGAACGCTTTGGCTGCTGTTTTTGCTGTCAGATCTTTTACGGGTACTACTACCAAGAAGCGTGAATAATGGTCCACGATGGTCAAGGCATAGACATAGCCAGACCGGCTTGGTGTCAACTTCACGTGGTCCATGGCTACAAGTTCAAGTGGTTGTTTGGTGATTATGGGCTGCAGTGGTGCTCTTTGGTTCTTTTGATCGTTTCTTCTGAGGTTGCATGGGCCACAATTTCTGCACCACTGTTCGATTGATTTTCTCATCCCGACCCAATAAAATCTTTCTCTTAGAAGTACTTCTAACTTTTTCCAACCGAAGTGACCAGCACCATTATGGTAAGCTTCGAGGACCATCTTGACATCTTGTTTAGGCACGATAATCTGCCAAACCAATTCATGTGTTTTCGGATTGGTGTACCTTCTACAGAGCTTCCCTTGATACAGGAACATTTTGCCTCTCTCTTTCCAGAGTTGATGCGTCTCTTCTGGGGCATCCTCATCGGGATATGCACTTTGCTCAGTTAGCAGTTCCTTCACCAACTTCACAGCCGGATTGCTGTCTTGGGTGTCAGCCCATCTATGGTGTGCTAACGGATTTAAATTCACCTCTTGTTGTTTCTGATAGGTACTTGACTGATGATGTTTTGCCTTGGGATGATGGAAGGCTGGTAGTTCAATTTCTTCAAGCTCCCCCATTTCTTCTTCTACATCTCTCAAGTGTGGCATCCGGGATAGGGCATCGGCATTTCCATTCTTGCGACCTGCTCGATATTTGATCTTGAAGTTGTAATTAGATAACCGGGCTATCCATCGCTGTTCTAACGCACCTAATTTGGCTGTGTCCAGGTGGGTCAACGGATTGTTGTCAGTATAGACAATAAATTCTGCAGCGGCCAGATAGTGTTTGAAACGTTCAGTCACAGCCCAAACTACTGCCAGTAGTTCCAATTTGAAGGAGCTGTAATTTTCTGAATTTCTTTCAGTAGGCCGGAGCTTTCTACTTGCAAAGGCGATGACTTTCTCCCGACCTTCTTGCTTTTGTGACAGCACCGCTCCTAGTCCCACATTACTGGCATCGGTGTAGAGGATGAAAGGTTGATGGTAATCTGGGTATGCCAGAACCTCTTCTCCAGTTAGTGCCTTCTTTAGTTGCTCAAAGGAGTCTTCCCTTTCGTCGTTCCACTGAAAAGGAGGGTTTCGGTTTGAAGGTTTCTTCGTCTGCCCTACCAAGGTGTCTTGCAAGGGTGCTGCCAACTTGGTAAATCCTTTTATAAATCTGCGATAGTAACCCACCAATTCCAGGAATTGTCTCACTTCTTTTGCGCTGGTAGGTCTTGGCCAATCCCTTATGGCGCTTATTTTCTCGGGATCTGGTGCTACTCCCTCCGAACTCACGATGTGTCCCAGGTACTGTACCTTTGGCTTGAGAAGGTGACATTTGGATGGCTTGACTTTCATGCCATACCTGGATAAGGCTTCGAACACTTCTGCCAGGTCTATTAAGTGTTGTTCGTAAGTCTTTGAGTAGACGATCACATCATCTAGGTACAGGAGGACGGTCTCGAAGTTCTTGTGTACGAGGCAGCATTCCATCAGCCGCTGGAAGGTACCGGATGCGTTGCAGAGTCCGAACGGCATGCGATTAAATTCACATAGACCCATTGGTGTGGTGAATGCCGTCTTTTCCTTATCTCGCTCAGCCACAGGGACTTGCCAATACCCGCTTGTTAAGTCTAAGGTGGAAAAATAATTAGCAGATTTCAAAGCAGTTAAGGACTCTTCTATCCTAGGCAAGGGGTAGGCGTCTTTATGGGTGATGTTATTAATCTTCCGGTAGTCTACGCACATTCTCATGGTTCCGTCCTTTTTTTTGACAATCACTAGAGGGGCCGCCCAGGGGCTACAGCTGTCTCTTATTACCCCGGCCTGTTTCATCTCCCTCAGCATATCTTTTGCACATTGATAGTGAGCGGGCGGTATGGGTCTATATCTTTCTTTTATTGGGGGATGGTCACTGGTGGGGATTGTGTGTTCTACCCCTTCTATCCGTCCGAAGTCCAATGGGTGTTTACTGAAGACTTGTTCATATTCCGTCACTAGCTTATACACCCCTTGTTTTTGAGGGGTAGGTGTTGAATTTATGCCCACGTGTAGCTGTTGGCACCAATCCTCCATTTCTCCATCTGAGCCATTGCCTTCCACCTGACAGGTTGGTTCTAAGGGCTCAATGGTTGTGATGGCATTGTTGTCAACAGTATATAGCTTTGCCATTGTAGCATACCTTGGCAAAGTGACCTCTTCCTCTCCACAGTTCAAAAGTCGTACCGGCACTCGTCCCCGGTGTACCTCGACTATCCCTCGTGCTGTGAGTATAGTGGGCCTGCTGTCGGTGTACACTGGTTCTATTAAGGCTTGATAATCTCGTCCCTTAGTACCAATGGCTGCTCTACACCATACCAGCATTTCTGTTTTTGGTGGGATTACAATAGATGTTGGATCACTTACCCTCACACTGCCGATTTCTCCACCTGCAACTTCTACCTGTTGCCTTAACATCAATACTTTTATTTCCCTCTGGAGAACTCTCTGCTGGCAGGATTGGGCAGTTTCAGCAATTTGCTGTAAGACAGAAATGACTTCGGAAAAGCAGTTCTCTAACACATTCATTCCTATCAATACAGTTGGTTCACAGTTCCGCCGGTCAACATCAACAACAATTATACCCTGTTTCTTCAATTCTACTTTACCAATCTTTATGGTCATCTCCATGAATCCTAGTTTCGGTACCAACTTACCATTACTGGCCCATATATCTAGTTCAACATCAGAGGGCCCTTTATCAATATCTGCATCAGCCCAGTACCTCTTATAAAGGACATACGGTATAGATGAAATCTGGGAACCTGTGTCCAGCAAAGCGTTGAGGGGCATTCCGTCCAGCACGATAGGGATAATGGGTCGTCCTCCGATGTACCTGTCGTGCCAGGGTGTTGGGCCTTGAAAGTTCATTCCTGCGAAGCGGCCCGCATTCCCAGGGGATTCCCGTTTAAATCACAATCTCGTGCAAAGTGGCCTGGCTGCTGGCAACGGCGGCAAATGGGCTGTCCATCCGGTTGGTAGCGGTCGCGGGGTCGTCCTCTCCATGTCGGGTATCTCCGGGGTCTCATCCATGGAACACCTTCTCTACGGTTTGACAACTCCATCTTGGGTCCTCTCATCTCCTGCATGGTTTTAGCCATTGAAGCAACAACATCAGTTAAAGAGTCAAGCTTTTGTTGAAGAGCCTCATTAGTACTGGGCCCCAGGGGCTTAGCAATGGCCCCGGACATAGCTGATGTCACTGGTACTCCATGTTGTTGAGGAGCCTCTGCCATGAGTTGCGCAGGATCCTGATCCCGAGGTGCCTCTGCCAGCTGGAGACGTATAACGCTCTCCTTTAATTGGGCAAATGTCAATTCAGGGTTCTTAAAAACAAGCATGCTCACATGCCCCCGGTGAGAAGGGGTGTAGAGTCCCTCAATAAATTGATCTCTTAGCAGTTTATCCGCTCCGGTGTTAAAAATGGGTTCAGCCAGTGTAAGTGATTTAAGGGCTTCCTGCAGGTTTAAGGCAAAGTCTCTCACGCCCTCATTAACTTTTTGTTTGCAATTAAAGAATCGTACTTTAGCTTTGCTGCTGGCAGTGGTTTCAAATGTAGCTTTTAATCCAGCAAATATGCGTTCAACAGTGCCTTTTAGATCAGCTGCCCATGCTGTGACTTCTCGCTTAGCATGGCCACTTAACTGCATCATCAGGAGACTAACACGCTGAACTTCACCCACAGGGAACATGTCAAAATGGGCCAGCATCTTTTCTCTGAAATCGTCAAGGGTATTAGGCTCACCTTCATACATTGGAAGCCATGGGCCACCCGGGGTATATGGCATCAGCACCGGCATGATGGGCGCCACTCCTTGCACCGCTGCGCTACCGGACTCTCTATCGACACTCTGTCTTTCAGCTGCATTAGCGTCGCCGGGTGCTGCGGCGTCTCCGTGCTGCGACATACTGTGCCCCCTTAGTTAATCCGGACCCTTCCGGTCCTCCGCTTCCGTCGGGATAGTGTAGATTCGTTCCGCTGTGCAGCAGGATCGATTTTCCCCTTGCTCTGATGTCAGAGCGCTCAGCTTGGTGCCGCCCACAATGACATGCCCCCTGCTGCTCCCACCCACCGCGCTCTGTAATGGCGGATTCTGAAGTTTTTCAGTTAGACTGGGGCTCAGGTGATGGCGTAGCTCAATTAACAGTCTCGTGCCTAACGGTTATGAAGTGATTACCTCAGGGGATGGCGGCCATCTTTACTCCATTATAACCAATGGGGAAAAGTCACTTTCAATAGTTTTCAATGGAGAATGGATTTTTCTTTAATAAAGTCAATTTTCAAGATTTTTCATCCAAGTTTTCACAGTTTTGGGCTCCAATCACGGCACACAATACCCGGTATACGGGCTGGCTAGATCCTGTTCGTGACGCCAATTGTGACGCCCAAGAGACCGGGGTACCCAGCACCGGACCAATGGGGTCTGTCTGTTGAGGGGGGTGTCACGGGTGGCTTGACCCGGTGCTGTGGCCTCAGGCAATGCACAGTGTAAAGGGTATCGTGAGGGAACAGGCACTTACTTGATCAGCAGCAGGTTCTCCCAGCGGTGATGATCCCAATCCTGGATAGATGGCTATTGTCCAAATGAAAGACTGAGGCACTGAAACGTTTAACCAGTTTACTTTAACAAAAAAGGATTTACAACCAGTCCTGTCACCGGAGTCTGTATGGGAACTCTGAGTTACTTTGACCCTGCCGGGGTCTTCGCCTCTTATTGTACGCAATATCTGTGTGGCCCTGCTGCTGTATGTGAACTGGCTGCCGGCCCAATCTGTCCCCTCCGGGTCCTGGTTCGACGGGCAACCCGAGTCCTTTTATCGGCTTACCCTCTCCAGGAGTACCGCTGAACTCTGTGTCTGTTGCTGCGTCCGACCCTAGTGAAGCTGATATCACCTCACGTTTTTCCGGTTGCTGTATTATATGTAATGAATACAGCCACGGATCCGGTATCCGTCTTTGCGCCTGTTCTGGGTAGTGATTAATGCTACCCGGTTCTCACAATATCCTTTTTCTCTATCCCTCTTCTCCTCAGGCCGGTGATTTAGGCCTGGTAACAGTCACAGGGCTGTTAGAGATTCAACTGTATGACCTCTCACTTTCAGCTCCTTAGCCCAACTGCCAGTTCTTCTCTCAGACCAGAATGGATCAAGGGGAGTCTCTGAAGCTCCCCCTTCTGGCCGGAGGTGGTAGTGCAGTCTTGCTATTTTAGTATTTGCATTTACTGTCAGTAACTATTTTTGTGGCAAATACCCCTAGGGGTGCCACACTAACATTGGATAAATTGTAAAAGGTTGGTGAGATCATATTGTAATAAACGCAAGACATTGTATTATTTAGCCTACAACTTCTCTTAAATACCTACAGGGCAGATTTAAAGGTCAATCATTTATCACTTTATGTACTATTTGTGCCAACCTTGATTAAAAACTAAAGCCAGATAATGGTCTTTCTAGAAGTAGTTTGTTGTATGCAATGCTAATGGCTCATTTAATGTTTTTGGAATGTATTTTTGGCCATCTCCATACTTATCATAAAACGTTGGTTGCAGACACAGTACAATTTTCGTATTTCATGTATTATTATTTTGCAAATGTCTGTGTGATCTTTACAATAAAGTGTGAATTCAGCTAGAGGATACTCATAACTTATCATAAGCCTCTGTAACTGCATTGTGTTTCCTGTAGAATGTATAACATCTTGCCATCAAAGAAATCTTCCCCTAGGTACACCAGGGTGTGCCACATGGTGTTACCTTAGAAAAGATTACAGATACAACATGTGTCACCTGTAAAGATTAATGGCTGTGCTTTCTGATCTCTGCAAGCCACACGCAATCAAGCTTGCACTGCTAAACCTCTGTATGTTTAACATCAAAAGTATGATTTTCTAACTTTGGTTACAACTTTGAGATAAGAATGTTCAAAGAAAAACATTACATTTGCATGTCAAGGTAGTGATCTTTTAGAATATTGTATTACATACCATTTACGTTCTTTCTCTCCTGCAGTTATATACGGTACCTTATAATCTGAAAGCCTACTAATAGAAATAATATTTGTATTATGTTATATACGCAAACTAACATTGCATTAACATGTGTCAATTTATTCCAGGATGAAAACCTTCAATCTATGGGAAATCTTGATTGACGTATCCATATTACCCAGCATAATGTTACAGAAGTGCAATCTGCAAAAGCAAGAATCAAGTGTGGCACCCCAGGGTCCCGGTCATCACGAGCAAGCGCTGGTAAGCCTGCAGGAGTGCTGTGCAAAGTGTCAGTTCAGAGATCTTACACTATAACATGATCCCCCCCCCTGGGGCAATGTTATAGTGTAAAAAAAAATATTCACATGCGTAAAAAAATTAAAAAAAATTCCTTAAAAAAAAATATATTGTTCCTATAAATACATTTCTTTATCTAAATAAAAAAAACAATAAAAGTACACATATTTGTATCGCCGCGTCCGTAACGACCCGACCTATAAAACTGTCCCACTAGTTAACCCCTTCAGTGAACACCGTAACAAAAAAAAACGAGGCAAAAAACAATGCTTTATTATTTCCAAAAAGTGGAATAACACGCGATCAAAAAGACGGATACAAACAACCATGGTACCGCTGAAAACGTCATCTTGTCCCGCAAAAAATGAGCCACCATACAGCATCATCAAAGAAAAAATAACAAAGTTATAGTCCTCAGAATAAAGCGATGCAAAAATAATTATTTTTTCTATAAAATAGTTTTTATCGTAGAAAAGCGCCAAAACATAAAAAAGATATAAATGAGGTATCGCTGTAATCATACTGACCCGAAGAATAAAACTGCTTTATCCATTTTACCAAACGCGGAATGGTATAAACGTCTCCCCCAAAAGAAATTCATGAATAACTGGTTTTTGGTCATTCTGCCTCACAAAAATTGGAATAAAAAGCGATCAAAAAATGTCACGTGCCCAAATATGTTACCAATAAAAATGTCAACTCGTCCCGCAAAAAACAAGACCTCACATGACTCTGTGGACCAAAATATGGAAAAATTATAGCTCTTAAAATGTGGTAACGCCAAAAATATTTTTTGCAATAAAAAGCGTCTTTCAGTGTGTGACGGCTGCCAATCATAAAAATCCGCTAAAAAACCCGCTATAAAAGTAAATAAAACCCCCTTCATCACCCAATTAGTTAGGGAAAAATAAAAAAATTTAAAAAATGTATTTATTTCCATTTTCCCATTAGGGATAGGGTTAGGGCTAGGAATAGGGCTAGGGTTATGGCTAGGGAAAGGGTTAGGGCTAGGGTTAGGGTTAGGGCTAGGGCTAGGGTTAGGGTTAAGGTTAGGGTTGGGGCTAGGGTTAAGGCTACAGTTAGGGTTGGGACTAAAGTTAGGGTTAGGGTTGGGGTTAAAGTTAGGGTTAGGGTTTGGATTGCATTTACGGTTGGGAATAGGATTCGGATAAGGGTTAGGGGTGTGTCAGGGTTAGGGGTGTGGTTAGGGTTACTGTTGGGATTAGGGTTAGGGGTGTGTTTGGATTAGGGTTTCAGTTATAATTGGGGGGTTCCACTGTTTAGGCACATCAGGGGCTCTCCAAACGCGACATGGCGTCCGATCTCAATTCCAGCCAATTCTGCATTTAAAAAGAAAAAGAGTGCTCCTTCCCTTCCGAGCTCTTCCGTGCGCCCAAACAGGGGTTTACCCCAACATATGGGGTATCAGCGTACTCAGGACACATTGGACAACAACTGTGGGGTCCAATTACAACTGTTACCCTTGGGAAAATACAAAACTGGGGGCTAAAAATAATTTTTGTGAAAAAAAAAAGATTTTTCATTTTCACAGCTCTGCGTTATAAACTGTAGTGAAACACTTTGGGGTTCAAAGTTCTCACAACACATCTAGATAAGTTCCTTGTGGGGTCTAGTTTCCAATATGCGGTCACTTGTGTGGGGTTTCTACTGTTTAGGTACATTAGGGGCTCTGCAAACGCAATGTGACGCCTGCAGACCAATCCATTTAAGTCTGCATTCCAAATGACGCTCCTTCCCTTCCGAGCTCTGCCATGCTCTCAAACGGTGGTTCCCCCCACATATGGAGTATCAGCGTACTCAAGACAAATCAGACAACAACTTTTGTGATCCAATTTCAACTGTTACCCTTGGAAAAATACAAAACTGGGGGCTAAAAAATAATTTTTGTGAAAAAAAAAAGATTTACTATTTTCCCTGCTCTGCGCTATAAACTGTAGTGAAACACTTGGGGGTTCAAAGTTCTCACAACACATCTAGATAAGTTCCTTGGGGGGTCTAGTTTCCAATATGGGGTCACTTGTGGGGGTTTCTACTGTTTAGGTACATTAGGGGCTCTGCAAACGCAATGTGATGCCTGCAGACCATTCCATTTAAGTCTGCATTCCAAATGATGCTCCTTCCCTTCCGAGCTCTCCCGTGTGCCCAAACGGTGGTTCCCCCCACATATGGGGTATCAGCATACTCAGGACAAATTGGACAACAACTTTTGGGTCCAATTTCTCCTGTTACCATTGGGAAAATACAAAACTGGGGGCTAAAAATATTTTTTGTGTGGAAAAAAATAATTTTTATTTTCACGGCTCTGCGTTATAAACTGTAGTGAAACACTTGGGGGTTTAAAGCTCTCACAGCACATCTAGATGAGTTCCTTAGGGGGTCTACTTTCCAAAATGGTGTCACTTGTGGGGGGGTTTCAATGTTTAGGCACATCAGGGGCACAACATGGCGTCCCATCTCAATTCCAGTCAATTTTGCATTGAAAAGTCAAATGGCGCTCCTTTGCTTCCGAGCTCTGCCATGCGCCCAAACAGTGGTTTACCCCCACATATGGGGTATCGGCGTACTCAGGACAAAGTGTACAACAAGCTTTGTGGTCCATTTTCTCCTGTTACCCTTGGTAAAATAAAATAAATTGGAGCTGAAATACATTTTTTGTGAAAAAAAGTTAAATGTTCATTTTTATTTAAACATTCCAAAAATTCCTGTGAAACACCTGAAGGGTTAATAAACTTCTTGAATGTGGTTTTGAGCACCTTGAGGGGTGCAGTTTTTAGAATGATGTCACACTTGGTTATTTTCTATCATATAGATCCCTCAAAATGACTTCAAATGAGATGTGGTCCCTAAAAAAAATGGTGTTGTAAAAATGAGAAATTGCTGGTCAACTTTTAAACCTTATAACTCCCTAACAAACAAAATATTTGGTTCCAAAATTATGCTGTTGTAAAGTAGCATGTGGTAAATATTATTACTTATTAAGTATTTTGTGTGACATATCTCTGTTATTTAATTGCATAAAAATTCAAAGTTGGAAAATTGCAAAATTTTCAAAACGTTCGCCAAATTTCCATTTTTTTCACAAATAAACGCAGGTAATATCAAATAAATTTTACCACTATCATGAAGTACAATATGTCACGAGAAAACATAGTCAGAATCACCGGGATCCGTTGAAGTGTTCCAGAGTTATAACCTCATAAAGGGACAGTGGTCAGAATTGTAAAAATTGGCCTGGTCATTAACGTGCAAACCACCCTTGGGGGTAAAGGGGTTAAAGCAGTGCCGGTCCCCACTGACCGAGTACCACAGGTGGCATCACAACATAAACTTTATTCAATTTCCCCTTTTAAATGGGCGCCCAGGGCCACGGACCGGGTCGCCATCGTGACATCCCCCTGTGAACCCCCGACCCAGTACCGGGTACCCCACGGCCCTGGCGGGCGACTCATAAGTATGCACGCTGGTATATCATGACTTACATTATGTGTTATGGCACTCATATGGCTGCATAGATCCATACTGCCCCAGGGGCTGGCTGGCAGCAAAATTTAGCCTGGGGGCAAACACAAAGCACTGGCCCAGGAGTAGTGGCCCATGTTTATGTTAAGGAGTCTATGGTCTCATATACCATTCAGCGTGAGTAGTGCGCATCCGAGGTGCAACTGATAAGAAACCATTTCATACATACTAAACTTAAATTGTCTTCTGAGTAGAAATGAGCAAATTGTTCAAAATTCAGTTCCAATTATCTCAACAAACCTGGGAAACACACATTCGCCAGAAGACTCGCTACACTCATCAGGAGGGCGTTAAACTAGAAGAAGAGGGGACGGGAAGAAAAACATTAGACTCGAACAAAGACGACCCAGGAAAACATACTCAGAAGGGAGGTAAGAACATTTCTAAAACAATCCACAGTGAGGAGATTGGAACAAAACAAAATCCTCTGAACTGCATGCTCGCAAACGCCAGAAGCCTGACAAACAAGATGGAAGAACTAGAAGCAGAAATATCTACAGGTAACTTTGACATAGTGGGAATAACCGAGACATGGTTAGATGAAAGCTATGACTGGGCAGTTAACTTACAGGGTTACAGTCTGTTTAGAAAGGATCGTAAAAATCGGAGAGGAGGAGGGGTTTGTCTCTATGTAAAGTCTTGTCTAAAGTCCACTTTGAGGGAGGATATTAGCGAATGGAATGAGGATGTCGAGTCCATATGGGTTGAAATTCATGGAGGGAAAAATGGTAACAAAATTCTCATTGGGGTCTGTTACAAACCCCCAAATATAACAGAAAGCATGGAAAGTCTACTTCTAAAGCAGATAGATGAAGCTGCAACCCATAATGAGGTCCTGGTTATGGGGGACTTTAACTACCCGGATATTAACTGGGAAACAGAAACCTGTGAAACCCATAAAGGCAACAGGTTTCTGCTAATAACCAAGAAAAATTATCTTTCACAATTGGTGCAGAATCCAACCAGAGGAGCAGCACTTTTAGACCTAATACTATCTAATAGACCTGACAGAATAACAAATCTGCAGGTGGTTGGGCATTTAGGAAATAGCGACCACAATATTGTGCAGTTTCACCTGTCTTTCACTAGGGGGACTTGTCAGGGAGTCACAAAAACATTGAACTTTAGGAAGGCAAAGTTTGAACAGCTTATAGATGCCCTTAATCTGGTAGACTGGGACAATATCCTCAGAAATGAGAATACAGATAATAAATGGGAAATGTTTAAGAACATCCTAAATAGGCAGTGTAAGCGGTTTATACCTTGTGGGAATAAAAGGACTAGAAATAGGAAAAACCCAATGTGGCTAAACAAAGAAGTAAGACAGGCAATTAACAGTAAAAAGAAAGCATTTGCACTACTAAAGCAGGATGGCACCATTGAAGCTCTAAAAAACTATAGGGAGAAAAATACTTTATCTAAAAAACTAATTAAAGCTGCCAAAAAGGAAACAGAGAAGCACATTGCTAAGGAGAGTAAAACTAATCCCAAACTGTTCTTCAACTATATCAATAGTAAAAGAATAAAAACTGAAAATGTAGGCCCCTTAAAAAATAGTGAGGAAAGAATGGTTGTAGATGACGAGGAAAAAGCTAACATATTAAACACCTTCTTCTCCACGGTATTCACGGTGGAAAATGAAATGCTAGGTGAAATCCCAAGAAACAATGAAAACCCTATATTAAGGGTCACCAATCTAACCCAAGAAGAGGTGCGAAACCGGCTAAATAAGATTAAAATAGATAAATCTCCGGGTCCGGATGGCATACACCCACGAGTACTAAGAGAACTAAGTAATGTAATAGATAAACCATTATTTCTTATTTTTAGTGACTCTATAGCGACAGGGTCTGTTCCGCAGGACTGGCGCATAGCAAATGTGGTGCCAATATTCAAAAAGGGCTCTAAAAGTGAACCTGGAAATTATAGGCCAGTAAGTCTAACCTCTATTGTTGGTAAAATATTTGAAGGGTTTCTGAGGGATGTTATTCTGGATTATCTCAATGAGAATAACTGTTTAACTCCATATCAGCATGGGTTTATGAGAAATCGCTCCTGTCAAACCAATCTAATCAGTTTTTATGAAGAGGTAAGCTATAGGCTGGACCACGGTGAGTCATTGGACGTGGTATATCTCGATTTTTCCAAAGCGTTTGATACCGTGCCGCACAAGAGGTTGGTACACAAAATGAG
Source organism: Ranitomeya imitator (assembly GCF_032444005.1). Classification (NCBI taxonomy): domain Eukaryota; kingdom Metazoa; phylum Chordata; class Amphibia; order Anura; family Dendrobatidae; genus Ranitomeya; species Ranitomeya imitator. The sequence continues at coordinate 986,232,376 of NC_091282.1, forward strand.
AATGCTTGGTCTGGGGGAAAATGTGTGTAAATGGGTTAGTAACTGGCTTAGTGATAGAAAGCAGAGGGTGGTTATAAATGGTATAGTCTCTAACTGGGTCGCTGTGACCAGTGGGGTACCGCAGGGGTCAGTATTGGGACCTGTTCTCTTCAACATATTCATTAATGATCTGGTAGAAGGTTTACACAGTAAAATATCGATATTTGCAGATGATACAAAACTATGTAAAGCAGTTAATACAAGAGAAGATAGTATTCTGCTACAGATGGATCTGGATAAGTTGGAAACATGGGCTGAAAGGTGGCAGATGAGGTTTAACAATGATAAATGTAAGGTTATACACATGGGAAGAGGGAATCAATATCACCATTACACACTGAACGGGAAACCACTGGGTAAATCTGACAGGGAGAAGGACTTGGGGATCCTAGTTAATGATAAACTTACCTGGAGCAGCCAGTGCCAGGCAGCAGCTGCCAAGGCAAACAGGATCATGGGGTGCATTAAAAGAGGTCTGGATACACATGATGAGAGCATTATACTGCCTCTGTACAAATCCCTAGTTAGACCGCACATGGAGTACTGTGTCCAGTTTTGGGCACCGGTGCTCAGGAAGGATATAATGGAACTAGAGAGAGTACAAAGGAGGGCAACAAAATTAATAAAGGGGATGGGAGAACTACAATACCCAGATAGATTAGCGAAATTAGGATTATTTAGTCTAGAAAAAAGACGACTGAGGGGCGATCTAATAACCATGTATAAGTATATAAGGGGACAATACAAATATCTCGCTGAAGATCTGTTTATACCAAGGAAGGTGACGGGCACAAGAGGGCATTCTTTGCGTCTGGAGGAGAGAAGGTTTTTCCACCAACATAGAAGAGGATTCTTTACTGTTAGGGCAGTGAGAATCTGGAATTGCTTGCCTGAGGAGGTGGTGATGGCGAACTCAGTCGAGGGGTTCAAGAGAGGCCTGGATGTCTTCCTGGAGCAGAACAATATTGTATCATACAATTATTAGGTTCTGTAGAAGGACGTAGATCTGGGTATTTATTATAATGGAATATAGGCTGAACTGGATGGACAAATGTCTTTTTTCGGCCTTACTAACTATGTTACTATGTTACTAATTATGATCAGCAGTGAATATTGTATATGCAATATTCGCCGAATGTCATTGGAGTCAATCGGAGTAGAAATGACTGAATATGTTGGTACCAGTATGGCACAATTATGGCAAATTCAGATTTGACGATCGATTCCGAACAGATTAACTCAACTCTACTGTACTTCTTAGCAGCCATACCGTAAAGTGTTACACACAACAAATGCTACCTGAGATGCCAGCCTTAACCTGTTTTTGCTTATAATCACATGCCTCCTTGCAGTAACCCTCCAGTGTGCACAGTCACATAATGTAAGACTGATATACTGACATGACAAATGCCTAAGACACTTTAGTTTTATTTGTGTACTGAATCCACTAATACACTTTAGCCACAATACATCAAAGTATTTTTGCTTGAATGTTGGCATAATACACTTTGAAAAGTCAGAAAATTTGTGCACATCTCAAAGCTGATAAAAAAAATGTTAGCCAGATACACCAAAAGTAATAAGAACATGGGCGGCAAGTGGTATGGCGAAGCCCGTCAACCAAATTCTTCAAAAGTTACAACACATTAGTGGCCTAACTTAAGCCAGAAATGCACACTTTTGGCAAGGCACACACCAGTGATTAGATTAAGTGTTAAGTGCGCCTCTTAATGAATCATACACCTGCACTGCCAACATTAGAGGTATGGTCCGGTACTCATAAATTCCTTTGTAAATTTCTATCCTTACACCCTAACTGTTTTGTATTGAGCTTTATTACACAACACCCTACACTTCTCCCTACTAGTGATGAGCGAGTGTGCTCGTTACTCGAATTTTCTGAGCATGCTCGCTCATCACTACTCTCTACCTATCTAATCTCCTCTAAAAGTATTTTTTTTACTTCATTTCCTGTGGGTTTTTGTTTAAAGGGAACCTGACTGCAAATAATACTATTAACCTGCAGCTATGGGAATAATCTGCAGGTAAATTTGTTACTAATCTGCCCAGTGCCTGCACTTAACCGAACGCTGCAGGGGAGAAAATGAACTTTATTCCCCCCTCCAGCATTCGGGTTTCAGTAACGGGGTGGGGGAAGCACTGATGCGGGTTCAGTCACTGTTCTGAGTATACAAAGTGATGGGTGTAACTGTGCCCCCGGCCCTGATTGACAGCCCTTTGCAATGCAGAGCATCAGTCAATGTGAGGTGCGGTTACAGACACCGCTCGGTGACTGAACCTGTGTCAGCACCGTCTCCGTGACTAAAGCGCGAACGCTACATGGAGAATAAAGTTAATTTTCTCCCTGCAGGCGCCGGGCAGGTTAGGAATGCTATAACCTGCAGATTAACCCCATATCTGCAGGTTGATAGTATTTTTTCTGTTGACAGGTTCCTGTTAAGATTAGCCTCTGAAGATGTCTTGTAACCATGGTGACAGAGTCTGTGGGAGATGTGCTTCTATCTCTGCCATCACATCTTCTAACTGTGAAACAAGAGCCCTAAGGGGGTGGAGATAGTAGCAGTGAGTGACACCAGTGACACCCCACAGCTTCTACCACCACCCTTCAAATATGCAGTGAAGCTGTATACATGCACCCCTGCTTCATTGTTGCCATGTGCATGCCCAGGGAGCCAGCAGTGATGTAGGACTCAGCCAAATGTGAGATTTTCAAAGTTGGCGCTAATGGCTGACAGAGTCCTGTGTCACCGCTGCTTCACTAAGAACACAAAGTGCGTGGATAAATCTGGTGTGCATACACCCAGCTTACTGTGCATTAACAGGGATTTGCAACTAGACAATCCCACGTAGACTGTTGTGAATTCTGTTGTCGAACTCCCTCCTCTGGTCGTGAATGGTACTTCGGCGAGTTCTGTCTATGGGCTCCCTCTGGTGGCTATGAGTGAAGCTGCTGCTTCTGAGGTTCCTTACACAGGTGACGTGGTTTATCCTTTGATTGGCTTCTCTATTTAACTCCACTCAGATCGTTACTCCATGCCAGCTGTCAATGTTTTAGCATTGGTTCAGTTCGCTCCTGGATCTGCCTGGTGACCTGTCTTCTCCTGCAGAAGCTAAGTTCCTTATTGTTATTTTTGCTCATTGTTTCTTTGTCCAGCTGGTTATTCTGATTTTGCCTTACTAGCTGGAAGCTCTGGGATGCAGAGTGGCCCCCCCGCACCGTGAGTCGGTGCGGAGGTCTTTTTTGCACACTCTGCGTGGTCTTTTGTAGGTTTTTGTGCTGACCACAAAGATTCCTTTCCTATTCTCTGTCTATTTAGTAAGTCTGGCCTCTCTTTGCTGAAGCCTATTTCATTTCTGTGTTTGTGACTTTCATCTTTTCTCACAGTCATTATATGTGGGGGGCTGCCTATTCCTTTGGGGAATTTCTCTGAGGCAAGGTAGGCTTTATTTTCTATCTCTAGGGCTAGCTAGCTCTGAGGCTGTGACGAGGCACCTAGGGAGCGTAAGGAGCGCTCCACAGCTATTTTTAGTGTGTGTGATAGGATTAGGGCTTGCGGTCAGCAGAGCTCCCACATCCCAGAGCTCGTCCTGTATGAGGTTAACTATCAGGTCGGGTGCTCCTAACCACCAGGTCATAACAGTACAGCTGGCCCAAAGTATTAATGCATCTCAATAGAGGGATAAGAGGACTTCTGAGACCATTTTTTTTTCTTTGCACTGTGTTTTGTCTTTCTTTTCCCCTAGACCTTTGGGTGGTTCAGGACACAGGTGTAGAGATGGACATTCAGGGTCTATCCTCTTGTGTGGATCATCTCACTGCAAGGGTACAAAACATTCAAGATTTTGTAGTTCAGAATCCTATGTTAGAGCCTAGAATTCCTATTCCTGATTTATTTTCTGGGGATAGATCTAGATTCTTGAATTTCAAAAATAATTGTAAACTGTTTCTAGCTTTGAAACCCCGCTCCTCTGGTGACCCCGTTCAACAAGTAAAAATCATAATTTCTTTGTTGCGTGGTGACCCTCAAGACTGGGCATTTTCCCTTGCGCCAGGAGATCCTGCATTGCGAGATGTAGATGCGTTTTTTCTGGCGCTTGGATTGCTTTATGATGAACCAAATTCAGTGGATCAGGCAGAGAAAATCTTGCTGGCTTTGTGTCAGGGTCAAGATGAAGCGGAGGTGTACTGTCAGAAGTTTAGAAAGTGGTCTGTGCTTACTCAGTGGAATGAATGTGCCCTGTCGGCAATTTTCAGAAAGGGTCTTTCTGAAGCCCTTAAGGATGTCATGGTGGGATTTCCCACGCCTGCTGGTTTGAATGAGTCTATGTCCTTAGCCATTCAGATCGATCGGCGCATGCGTGAGCGCAAAGCTGTGCACCATCTGGCGGTATTCTCTGAGCATAGGCCTGAGCCTATGCAATGTGATAGGACTTTGACTAGAGCTGAACGGTAAGAACACAGACGTCGGAATGGGCTGTGTTTTTACTGTGGTGAATCCACTCATGCTATCTCCGATTGTCCTAAGCGCACTAAGCGGTTCGCTAGGTCTGTCACCATTGGTATGGTACAGTCTAAATTTAAGAAAAAACACCAAAAACAGGCAAAGATGCTTACCTGTCTAAACAGGCCTCAATACAAATGCACAAGCAGGGTGCAGCGGACCCAAACAAAATAGCAAATGCACAGGTGCGATACCTAATGAAACAGCCAGCCTTCAATAAGGGTTTGGCCGTGTGGTACACCAATGCACTAAGATAAAATACTCTGTATGTGGCGTGTTCACACAAGGAATGCAAAGCGTCTGGCTGCAGCCTATTAATGACGCCATATGGCGGGCTGCCCAGTGCTAAAATGCATCCTGTGTGAACAGAGGCCACAGTGTACAGAACAATTCGGGCCCAGCTGCACCCTGCAAAAAATATACGTGCAAAAAAACATATAAATATATGTAAGGTCTTAGTTGATATTAGGGCCATAATATGGAAGCTGGCAACCCACGCCAAGGGTCCTTACGTATTGCCAGTCCTACTCTAACATGAAAAACACCAAAAAAGGACACATTCAAGAAAAAACACCAAAAACAGGCAAAGATGCTTACCTGTCTAAACAGGCCTCAATACAAATGCACAAGCAGGGTGCAGCGGACCCAAACAAAATAGCAAATGCACAGGTGCGATACCTAATGAAACAGCCAGCCTTCAATAAGGGTTTGGCCGTGTGGTACACCAATGCACTAAGATAAAATACTCTGTATGTGGCGTGTTCACACAAGGAATGCAAAGCGTCTGGCTGCAGCCTATTAATGACGCCATATGGCGGGCTGCCCAGTGCTAAAATGCATCCTGTGTGAACAGAGGCCACAGTGTACAGAACAATTCGGGCCCAGCTGCACCCTGCAAAAAATATACGTGCAAAAAAAATATAAATATATGTAAGGTCTTAGTTGATATTAGGGCCATAATATGGAAGCTGGCAACCCACGCCAAGGGTCCTTACGTATTGCCAGTCCTACTCTAACATGAAAAACACCAAAAAAGGACACATTCAAGAAAAAACACCAAAAACAGGCAAAGATGCTTACCTGTCTAAACAGGCCTCAATACAAATGCACAAGCAGGGTGCAGCGGACCCAAACAAAATAGCAAATGCACAGGTGCGATACCTAATGAAACAGCCAGCCTTCAATAAGGGTTTGGCCGTGTGGTACACCAATGCACTAAGATAAAATACTCTGTATGTGGCGTGTTCACACAAGGAATGCAAAGCGTCTGGCTGCAGCCTATTAATGACGCCATATGGCGGGCTGCCCAGTGCTAAAATGCATCCTGTGTGAACAGAGGCCACAGTGTACAGAACAATTCGGGCCCAGCTGCACCCTGCAAAAAATATACGTGCAAAAAAACATATAAATATATGTAAGGTCTTAGTTGATATTAGGGCCATAATATGGAAGCTGGCAACCCACGCCAAGGGTCCTTACGTATTGCCAGTCCTACTCTAACATGAAAAACACCAAAAAAGGACACATTCAAGAAAAAACACCAAAAACAGGCAAAGATGCTTACCTGTCTAAACAGGCCTCAATACAAATGCACAAGCAGGGTGCAGCGGACCCAAACAAAATAGCAAATGCACAGGTGCGATACCTAATGAAACAGCCAGCCTTCAATAAGGGTTTGGCCGTGTGGTACACCAATGCACTAAGATAAAATACTCTGTATGTGGCGTGTTCACACAAGGAATGCAAAGCGTCTGGCTGCAGCCTATTAATGACGCCATATGGCGGGCTGCCCAGTGCTAAAATGCATCCTGTGTGAACAGAGGCCACAGTGTACAGAACAATTCGGGCCCAGCTGCACCCTGCAAAAAATATACGTGCAAAAAAACATATAAATATATGTAAGGTCTTAGTTGATATTAGGGCCATAATATGGAAGCTGGCAACCCACGCCAAGGGTCCTTACGTATTGCCAGTCCTACTCTAACATGAAAAACACCAAAAAAGGACACATTCAAGAAAAAACACCAAAAACAGGCAAAGATGCTTACCTGTCTAAACAGGCCTCAATACAAATGCACAAGCAGGGTGCAGCGGACCCAAACAAAATAGCAAATGCACAGGTGCGATACCTAATGAAACAGCCAGCCTTCAATAAGGGTTTGGCCGTGTGGTACACCAATGCACTAAGATAAAATACTCTGTATGTGGCGTGTTCACACAAGGAATACAAAGCGTCTGGCTACAGCCTATTAATGACGCCATATGGCGGGCTGCCCAGTGCTAAAATGCATCCTGTGTGAACAGAGGCCACAGTGTACAGAACAATTCGGGCCCAGCTGCACCCTGCAAAAAATATACGTGCAAAAAAAAAACCATATAAATATATGTAAGGTATTAGTTGATATTAGGGCCATAATATGGAAGCTGGCAACCCACGCCAAGGGTCCTTACGTATTGCCAGTCCTACTCTAACATGAAAAACACCAAAAAAGGACACATTCAAGAAAAAACACCAAAAACAGGCAAAGATGCTTACCTGTCTAAACAGGCCTCAATACAAATGCACAAGCAGGGTGCAGCGGACCCAAACAAAATAGCAAATGCACAGGTGCGATACCTAATGAAACAGCCAGCCTTCAATAAGGGTTTGGCCGTGTGGTACACCAATGCACTAAGATAAAATACTCTGTATGTGGCGTGTTCACACAAGGAATGCAAAGCGTCTGGCTGCAGCCTATTAATGACGCCATATGGCGGGCTGCCCAGTGCTAAAATGCATCCTGTGTGAACAGAGGCCACAGTGTACAGAACAATTCGGGCCCAGCTGCACCCTGCAAAAAATATACGTGCAAAAAAACATATAAATATATGTAAGGTCTTAGTTGATATTAGGGCCATAATATGGAAGCTGGCAACCCACGCCAAGGGTCCTTACGTATTGCCAGTCCTACTCTAACATGAAAAACACCAAAAAAGGACACATTCAAGAAAAAACACCAAAAACAGGCAAAGATGCTTACCTGTCTAAACAGGCCTCAATACAAATGCACAAGCAGGGTGCAGCGGACCCAAACAAAATAGCAAATGCACAGGTGCGATACCTAATGAAACAGCCAGCCTTCAATAAGGGTTTGGCCGTGTGGTACACCAATGCACTAAGATAAAATACTCTGTATGTGGCGTGTTCACACAAGGAATGCAAAGCGTCTGGCTGCAGCCTATTAATGACGCCATATGGCGGGCTGCCCAGTGCTAAAATGCATCCTGTGTGAACAGAGGCCACAGTGTACAGAACAATTCGGGCCCAGCTGCACCCTGCAAAAAATATACGTGCAAAAAAACATATAAATATATGTAAGGTCTTAGTTGATATTAGGGCCATAATATGGAAGCTGGCAACCCACGCCAAGGGTCCTTACGTATTGCCAGTCCTACTCTAACATGAAAAACACCAAAAAAGGACACATTCAAGAAAAAACACCAAAAACAGGCAAAGATGCTTACCTGTCTAAACAGGCCTCAATACAAATGCACAAGCAGGGTGCAGCGGACCCAAACAAAATAGCAAATGCACAGGTGCGATACCTAATGAAACAGCCAGCCTTCAATAAGGGTTTGGCCGTGTGGTACACCAATGCACTAAGATAAAATACTCTGTATGTGGCGTGTTCACACAAGGAATGCAAAGCGTCTGGCTGCAGCCTATTAATGACGCCATATGGCGGGCTGCCCAGTGCTAAAATGCATCCTGTGTGAACAGAGGCCACAGTGTACAGAACAATTCGGGCCCAGCTGCACCCTGCAAAAAATATACGTGCAAAAAAACATATAAATATATGTAAGGTCTTAGTTGATATTAGGGCCATAATATGGAAGCTGGCAACCCACGCCAAGGGTCCTTACGTATTGCCAGTCCTACTCTAACATGAAAAACACCAAAAAAGGACACATTCAAGAAAAAACACCAAAAACAGGCAAAGATGCTTACCTGTCTAAACAGGCCTCAATACAAATGCACAAGCAGGGTGCAGCGGACCCAAACAAAATAGCAAATGCACAGGTGCGATACCTAATGAAACAGCCAGCCTTCAATAAGGGTTTGGCCGTGTGGTACACCAATGCACTAAGATAAAATACTCTGTATGTGGCGTGTTCACACAAGGAATGCAAAGCGTCTGGCTGCAGCCTATTAATGACGCCATATGGCGGGCTGCCCAGTGCTAAAATGCATCCTGTGTGAACAGAGGCCACAGTGTACAGAACAATTCGGGCCCAGCTGCACCCTGCAAAAAATATACGTGCAAAAAAACATATAAATATATGTAAGGTCTTAGTTGATATTAGGGCCATAATATGGAAGCTGGCAACCCACGCCAAGGGTCCTTACGTATTGCCAGTCCTACTCTAACATGAAAAACACCAAAAAAGGACACATTCAAGAAAAAACACCAAAAACAGGCAAAGATGCTTACCTGTCTAAACAGGCCTCAATACAAATGCACAAGCAGGGTGCAGCGGACCCAAACAAAATAGCAAATGCACAGGTGCGATACCTAATGAAACAGCCAGCCTTCAATAAGGGTTTGGCCGTGTGGTACACCAATGCACTAAGATAAAATACTCTGTATGTGGCGTGTTCACACAAGGAATGCAAAGCGTCTGGCTGCAGCCTATTAATGACGCCATATGGCGGGCTGCCCAGTGCTAAAATGCATCCTGTGTGAACAGAGGCCACAGTGTACAGAACAATTCGGGCCCAGCTGCACCCTGCAAAAAATATACGTGCAAAAAAACATATAAATATATGTAAGGTCTTAGTTGATATTAGGGCCATAATATGGAAGCTGGCAACCCACGCCAAGGGTCCTTACGTATTGCCAGTCCTACTCTAACATGAAAAACACCAAAAAAGGACACATTCAAGAAAAAACACCAAAAACAGGCAAAGATGCTTACCTGTCTAAACAGGCCTCAATACAAATGCACAAGCAGGGTGCAGCGGACCCAAACAAAATAGCAAATGCACAGGTGCGATACCTAATGAAACAGCCAGCCTTCAATAAGGGTTTGGCCGTGTGGTACACCAATGCACTAAGATAAAATACTCTGTATGTGGCGTGTTCACACAAGGAATGCAAAGCGTCTGGCTGCAGCCTATTAATGACGCCATATGGCGGGCTGCCCAGTGCTAAAATGCATCCTGTGTGAACAGAGGCCACAGTGTACAGAACAATTCGGGCCCAGCTGCACCCTGCAAAAAATATACGTGCAAAAAAACATATAAATATATGTAAGGTCTTAGTTGATATTAGGGCCATAATATGGAAGCTGGCAACCCACGCCAAGGGTCCTTACGTATTGCCAGTCCTACTCTAACATGAAAAACACCAAAAAAGGACACATTCAAGAAAAAACACCAAAAACAGGCAAAGATGCTTACCTGTCTAAACAGGCCTCAATACAAATGCACAAGCAGGGTGCAGCGGACCCAAACAAAATAGCAAATGCACAGGTGCGATACCTAATGAAACAGCCAGCCTTCAATAAGGGTTTGGCCGTGTGGTACACCAATGCACTAAGATAAAATACTCTGTATGTGGCGTGTTCACACAAGGAATGCAAAGCGTCTGGCTGCAGCCTATTAATGACGCCATATGGCGGGCTGCCCAGTGCTAAAATGCATCCTGTGTGAACAGAGGCCACAGTGTACAGAACAATTCGGGCCCAGCTGCACCCTGCAAAAAATATACGTGCAAAAAAACATATAAATATATGTAAGGTCTTAGTTGATATTAGGGCCATAATATGGAAGCTGGCAACCCACGCCAAGGGTCCTTACGTATTGCCAGTCCTACTCTAACATGAAAAACACCAAAAAAGGACACATTCAAGAAAAAACACCAAAAACAGGCAAAGATGCTTACCTGTCTAAACAGGCCTCAATACAAATGCACAAGCAGGGTGCAGCGGACCCAAACAAAATAGCAAATGCACAGGTGCGATACCTAATGAAACAGCCAGCCTTCAATAAGGGTTTGGCCGTGTGGTACACCAATGCACTAAGATAAAATACTCTGTATGTGGCGTGTTCACACAAGGAATGCAAAGCGTCTGGCTGCAGCCTATTAATGACGCCATATGGCGGGCTGCCCAGTGCTAAAATGCATCCTGTGTGAACAGAGGCCACAGTGTACAGAACAATTCGGGCCCAGCTGCACCCTGCAAAAAATATACGTGCAAAAAAACATATAAATATATGTAAGGTCTTAGTTGATATTAGGGCCATAATATGGAAGCTGGCAACCCACGCCAAGGGTCCTTACGTATTGCCAGTCCTACTCTAACATGAAAAACACCAAAAAAGGACACATTCAAGAAAAAACACCAAAAACAGGCAAAGATGCTTACCTGTCTAAACAGGCCTCAATACAAATGCACAAGCAGGGTGCAGCGGACCCAAACAAAATAGCAAATGCACAGGTGCGATACCTAATGAAACAGCCAGCCTTCAATAAGGGTTTGGCCGTGTGGTACACCAATGCACTAAGATAAAATACTCTGTATGTGGCGTGTTCACACAAGGAATGCAAAGCGTCTGGCTGCAGCCTATTAATGACGCCATATGGCGGGCTGCCCAGTGCTAAAATGCATCCTGTGTGAACAGAGGCCACAGTGTACAGAACAATTCGGGCCCAGCTGCACCCTGCAAAAAATATACGTGCAAAAAAACATATAAATATATGTAAGGTCTTAGTTAAAAATATTATGGCCCTAATATCAACTAAGACCTTACATATATTTATATGTTTTTTGCACGTATATTTTTTGCAGGGTGCAGCTGGGCCCGAATTGTTCTGTACACTGTGGCCTCTGTTCACACAGGATGCATTTTAGCACTGGGCAGCCCGCCATATGGCGTCATTAATAGGCTGCAGCCAGACGCTTTGCATTCCTTGTGTGAACACGCCACATACAGAGTATTTTATCTTAGTGCATTGGTGTACCACACGGCCAAACCCTTATTGAAGGCTGGCTGTTTCATTAGGTATCGCACCTGTGCATTTGCTATTTTGTTTGGGTCCGCTGCACCCTGCTTGTGCATTTGTATTGAGGCCTGTTTAGACAGGTAAGCATCTTTGCCTGTTTTTGGTGTTTTTTCTTGAATGTGTCCTTTTTTGGTGTTTTTCATGTTAGAGTAGGACTGGCAATACGTAAGGACCCTTGGCGTGGGTTGCCAGCTTCCATATTATGGCCCTAATATCAACTAAGACCTTACATATATTTATATGTTTTTTTGCACGTATATTTTTTGCAGGGTGCAGCTGGGCCCGAATTGTTCTGTACACTGTGGCCTCTGTTCACACAGGATGCATTTTAGCACTGGGCAGCCCGCCATATGGCGTCATTAATAGGCTGCAGCCAGACGCTTTGCATTCCTTGTGTGAACACGCCACATACAGAGTATTTTATCTTAGTGCATTGGTGTACCACACGGCCAAACCCTTATTGAAGGCTGGCTGTTTCATTAGGTATCGCACCTGTGCATTTGCTATTTTGTTTGGGTCCGCTGCACCCTGCTTGTGCATTTGTATTGAGGCCTGTTTAGACAGGTAAGCATCTTTGCCTGTTTTTGGTGTTTTTTCTTGAATGTGTCCTTTTTTGGTGTTTTTCATGTTAGAGTAGGACTGGCAATACGTAAGGACCCTTGGCGTGGGTTGCCAGCTTCCATATTATGGCCCTAATATCAACTAAGACCTTACATATATTTATATGTTTTTTTGCACGTATATTTTTTGCAGGGTGCAGCTGGGCCCGAATTGTTCTGTACACTGTGGCCTCTGTTCACACAGGATGCATTTTAGCACTGGGCAGCCCGCCATATGGCGTCATTAATAGGCTGCAGCCAGACGCTTTGCATTCCTTGTGTGAACACGCCACATACAGAGTATTTTATCTTAGTGCATTGGTGTACCACACGGCCAAACCCTTATTGAAGGCTGGCTGTTTCATTAGGTATCGCACCTGTGCATTTGCTATTTTGTTTGGGTCCGCTGCACCCTGCTTGTGCATTTGTATTGAGGCCTGTTTAGACAGGTAAGCATCTTTGCCTGTTTTTGGTGTTTTTTCTTGAATGTGTCCTTTTTTGGTGTTTTTCATGTTAGAGTAGGACTGGCAATACGTAAGGACCCTTGGCGTGGGTTGCCAGCTTCCATATTATGGCCCTAACATCAACTAAGACCTTACATATATTTATATGTTTTTTTGCACATATATTTTTTGCAGGGTGCAGCTGGGCCCGAATTGTTCTGTACACTGTGGCCTCTGTTCACACAGGATGCATTTTAGCACTGGGCAGCCCGCCATATGGCGTCATTAATAGGCTGCAGCCAGACGCTTTGCATTCCTTGTGTGAACACGCCACATACAGAGTATTTTATCTTAGTGCATTGGTGTACCACACGGCCAAACCCTTATTGAAGGCTGGCTGTTTCATTAGGTATCGCACCTGTGCATTTGCTATTTTGTTTGGGTCCGCTGCACCCTGCTTGTGCATTTGTATTGAGGCCTGTTTAGACAGGTAAGCATCTTTGCCTGTTTTTGGTGTTTTTTCTTGAATGTGTCCTTTTTTGGTGTTTTTCATGTTAGAGTAGGACTGGCAATACGTAAGGACCCTTGGCGTGGGTTGCCAGCTTCCATATTATGGCCCTAATATCAACTAAGACCTTACATATATTTATATGTTTTTTTGCACGTATATTTTTTGCAGGGTGCAGCTGGGCCCGAATTGTTCTGTACACTGTGGCCTCTGTTCACACAGGATGCATTTTAGCACTGGGCAGCCCGCCATATGGCGTCATTAATAGGCTGCAGCCAGACGCTTTGCATTCCTTGTGTGAACACGCCACATACAGAGTATTTTATCTTAGTGCATTGGTGTACCACACGGCCAAACCCTTATTGAAGGCTGGCTGTTTCATTAGGTATCGCACCTGTGCATTTGCTATTTTGTTTGGGTCCGCTGCACCCTGCTTGTGCATTTGTATTGAGGCCTACAGTCTAAATTTCTTTTGTCCGTTACTCTGATTTGCTCTCTGTTGTCCTTTTCTGTAATGGCATTTGTGGATTCAGGCGCTGCCCTGAATTTGATGGACTAGGAGTTTGCCAGGCGCTGTGGTTTTTTCTTGGAGCCCTTGCAGTATCCTATTCCATTGAGAGGAATTGATGCTACGCCTTTGGCCAAGAATAAGCCTCAGTACTGGACTCAATTGACCATGTGCATGGCTCCTGCACATCAGGAGGATATTCACTTTTTGGTGTTGCATAATCTGCATGATGTGGTCGTTTTGGGGTTGCCATGGCTACAGGTCCATAATCCAGTGTTGGATTGGAAATCTATGTCTGTGTCCAGCTTGGGTTGTCAGGGGGTACATGGTGATGTTCCTTTGCTGTCAATTTCGCCTTCCACTCCTTCTGAAGTCCCTGAGTTTTTATCAGATTACCGGGATGTATTTTGAAGAGCCCAAATCTGGTGCCCTACCTACTCATAGGGATTGCGACTGTGCTATTAAATTGATTCCTGGTAGTAAGTTTCCTAAGGGCCGTCTGTTTAATTTATCTGTGCCAGAGCATGCCGCTATGTGGAGTTATATAAAGGAATCCTTGGAGAAGTGGCAAATTCGTCCGTCGTCGTCACCATTGGGAGCAGGGTTCTTTTTTGTGGCCAAGAAGGATGGTTCTTTGAGACCTTGTATTGATTACCGCCTTCTTAATAAGATCACAGTCAAATTTCAGTATCCTTTGCCGCTGCTGTCTGATTTATTTGCTCGGATTAAGGGGGCTAGTTGGTTCACCAAGATAGATCTTCGAGGGGCGTATAATCTTGTGCGAATTAAACAGGGTGATGAATGGAAAACAGGATTTAATACGCCCGAGGGCCATTTTGAGTACCTGGTTATGCCATTCGGGCTTTCTAATGCTCCATCTGTGTTTCAGTCCTTTATGCATGACATCTTCCGAGAGTACCTGGATAGATTTATGATTGTATATTTGGATGACATTTTGGTCTTTTCGGATGATTGGGAGTCTCATGTGAAGCAGGTCAGAATGGTGTTCCAGGTCCTTCGTGCGAATTCCTTGTTTGTGAAGGGGTCAAAGTGTCTCTTTGGGGTTCAGAAGGTTTCATTTTTGGGTTTCATTTTTTTCCCCTTCTACTATCGAGATGGACCCTGTTAAAGTTCAGGCCATTTACGATTGGACTCAGCCGACATCTGTGAAGAGCCTGCAGAGGTTCCTGAGCTTTGCTCATTTTTATCGTCGCTTCATCGCTAACTTTTCCAGTATTGCTAAACCGTTGACTGATTTCACCAAGAAAGGTGCTGATGTGGTCAATTGGTCCTCTGCGGCTGTAGCGGCTTTTCAGGAGTTGAAGCGTCGTTTTGCTTCTGCCCCTGTGTTGTGCCAGCCAGATGTTTCGCTCCCTTTTCAGGTGGAGGTTGATGCTTCTGAAATTGGAGCAGGGGCTGTTTTGTCGCAAAGAAGTTCTGATGGCTCGGTGATGAAACCCTGTGCCTTCTTTTCTAGAAAATTCTCGCCTGCTGAGCGTAATTATGATGTGGGCAATCGGGAGTTGTTGGCCATGAAGTGGGCATTCGAGGAGTGGCGACATTGGCTTGAAGGAGCTAAACATCGCGTGGTGGTCTTGACGGATCACAAGAATTTGACTTATCTCGAGTCTGCCAAACGGTTGAATCCTACACAGGCTCGATGGTCGCTCTTTTTCTCCCGTTTTGATTTTGTGGTTTCATACCTTCCGGGATCTAAGAATGTGAAGGCTGATGCCCTGTCAAGGAGTTTTGTGCCTGACTCTCCGGGTGTTCCGGAGCCGGCGGGTATTCTTAAAGAAGGGGTAATTTTGTCTGCCATTTCCCCTGATATGCGGCGTGTGCTGCAAAAGTTTCAGGCTGATAGACCTGACCGTTGTCCTACGGAGAAACTGTTTGTCCCTGATAGATGGACTGGTAGAGTTATCTCGGAGACTCATTGTTCAGTATTGGCTGGTCATCCTGGAATCTTTGGTACCAGAGATTTGGTGGCTAGATCTTTTTGGTGGCCTTCTTTGTCACGGGATGTGCGTTCTTTTGTGCAGTCCTGTGGGATTTGTGCTCGGACTAAGCCCTGCTGTTCTCGTGCCAGTGGGTTGCTTTTGCCCTTGCCGATTCCGAAGAGGCCCTGGATGCATATTTCCATGGATTTTATTTCTGATCTCCCTGTTTCTCAAAAGATGTCGGTCATTTGGGTGGTTTGTGATCGCTTCTCTAAGATGGTCCATTTGGTACCCTTATCTAAACTGCCTCCCTCCTCTGATTTGGTGCCATTGTTTTTCCAGCATGTGGTTCGTTTGCATGGCATTTCGGAGAACATCGTCTCGGACAGAGGTTCCCAGTTTGTTTCGAGGTTTTGGCGGTCCTTTTGCGCTAAGATGGGAATTGATTTGTCTTTTTCTTCGGCTTTCCATCCTCAGACTAATGGTCAAACCGAACGAAGTAATCAGACTTTGGAGACATATCTGAGATGCTTTGTTTCTGCTGATCAGGATGATTGGGTGTCCTTCTTGCCTTTGGGTGAGTTCGCCCTTAATAATCGGGCCAGCTCGGCTACTTTAGTTTCTCCTTTTTTCTGCAATTCTGGTTTCCATCCTCGTTTCTCTTCAGGGCAGGTTGAGCCTTAGGACTGTCCTGGTGTGGATGCGGTGGTGGACAGGTTGCAGCAGATTTGGACTCATGTGGTGGACAATTTGACATTGTCCCAGGAGAAGGCTCAACGTTTCGCTAACCGCCGGCGTTGTGTGGGTCCCCGACTTCGTGTTGGGGATTTGGTATGGTTGTCATCTCGTCACGTTCCTATGAAGGTTTCCTCTCCTAAGTTTAAGCCTCGTTTCATTGGACCATATAAGATTTCTGAGGTTCTTAATCCTGTGTCATTTCGTTTGGACCTTCCAGCTTCTTTTGCCATCCATAATGTGTTCCATAGGTCGTTGTTTCGGAGATACGTGGCGCCTATGGTTCCCTCCGTTGATCCTCCTGCCCCGGTGTTGGTCGAGGGGGAGTTGGAGTATGTGGTGGAGAAGATTTTGGATTCTCGTGTTTCGAGACGGAAACTCCAGTACCTGGTCAAGTGGAAGGGTTATGGTCAAGAAGATAATTCCTGGGTTTTTGCCTCTGATGTTCATGCTGCCGATCTTGTTCGTGCCTTTCATTTGGCTCATCCTGATCGGCCTGGGGGCTCTGGTGAGGGTTCGGTGACCCCTCCTCAAGGGGGGGGTACTGTTGTGAATTCTGTTGTCGAACTCCCTCCTGTGGTCGTGAATGGTACTTCGGCGAGTTCTGTCTATGGGCTCCCTCTGGTGGCTATGAGTGAAGCTGCTGCTTCTGAGGTTCCTTACACAGGTGACGTGGTTTATCCTTTGATTGGCTTCTCTATTTAACTCCACTCAGATCGTTACTCCATGCCAGCTGTCAATGTTTTAGCATTGGTTCAGTTCGCTCCTGGATCTGCCTGGTGACCTGTCTTCTCCTGCAGAAGCTAAGTTCCTTATTGTTATTTTTGCTCATTGTTTCTTTGTCCAGCTGGTTATTCTGATTTTGTCTTACTAGCTGGAAGCTCTGGGATGCAGAGTGGCCCCCCCCCCCCGCACACACTCTGCGTGGTCTTTTGTAGGTTTTTGTGCTGACCGCAAAGATTCCTTTCCTATCCTCTGTCTATTTAGTAAGTCTGGCCTCTCTTTGCTGAAGCCTATTTCATTTCTGTGTTTGTGACTTTCATCTTTTCTCACAGTCATTATATGTGGGGGGCTGCCTATTCCTTTGGGGAATTTCTCTGAGGCAAGGTAGGCTTTATTTTCTATCTCTAGGGCTAGCTAGCTCTGAGGCTGTGATGAGGCGCCTAGGGAGCGTCAGGAGCGCTCCACGGCTATTTTTAGTGTGTGTGATAGGATTAGGGCTTGCGGTCAGCAGAGCTCCCACATCCCAGAGCTTGTCCTGTATGAGGTTAACTATCAGGTCGGGTGCTATTAAACCACCAGGTCATAACAGTAGACAGACATGCACGTTACCATATACATGGATGCACACATACACAGGTCACCACAGAGGCACAAACATCACCACATATATACTCACACACATACACATGTCACTATGCACACATACAAATGAATTCATATGCACATCACCATGTAAACAGACGTACGTATACATACGTCACAGCAAACTCACATACGTCACCATGAACATTGATGCACACATCACCACATACACACACAGGTCACCATGTACACATTCACACCCACATCACCACATACATACTCATGTCACTATGTACACATCCACACCCCATCACAATATACACACTCATGCCACTATGTACACACTCATACACACACAAGTCACCACGTGCACACTCACCTACGCAGGTCACCACGTACACGGCTGCACATATACATAGTTCACACACAGATGCATCTGTACACATATCACCACATATACTCACACATACATGGATGCACACATACACACTTCACCAAGAACATGCATGTACACATACACATGTCATCACGCGCACAACCATACACAGGAGTACACTGAACTGGTGGACTTGAGACTGCATTTAATCACACAGAATGACACATACAAAAAATTCCACTCCTATTTTTGCTTTTTTTTGCCTACCCCACAGATATATACCCTAATGGCTCCTCTTGAGCTGAGCTTCAACCATGCATTCCCCCAAACAACTAAGAAGCAAGGAGACACCATACCATAAGCCTCCTTGATTGTCTGCAGCTACTCACATTTCTGCATGAAGGTTCTTACACATGATGTGTGGGGCAACCACCAGCCTCCTCAGCATTGCTGCACTGCCTCTAGGGATGGCTTCTCCACCAATCAGAGAGCTGGAAGGACATTGCAGCCTTGAGTGACCTCTTCTCCACCAATCAGCATGATGCTGCTTGTTGGGAAGAGCAAACAAAGGTACAGTGTGTCTTCTAAAGTAATGTGTGGCTGAACGGCCCAAAGCTGCAGCTAGGAGACCAGCTCAGGGGGCAAGAGCCCCGCTGCCCCCCAGCCCAGCCCATCCCTGCTGTTACCTTTGTATGGCAGTTGTGTCAGTACCAGTGACTACAATATGGAGCCCCCATGGGTTTCATGTCCCTTTAAATATTACCATTGAGTACATACCTTTAATATGTGCATGAAAAATTTGCCACAAAAAAAATCAAAGATTATTACTAGACAAAAAAGAAAAGTGACTTAAAATCCCCTGCATATGATGAATTAGGCCCTAGGCGTCTCCCTTCAATATAACTTGCTGTTCATTGCCTGTTGTCAAGCGTAATCTGTCTCTTACTGCAGAGGCACAAGAAAAAATTACAAGGTGAGATGGCGGGTATTTTTAATGTTTTAACTTAATTCTATAGAATCTCAAATGGCAGTAAAGGCCTCATACACATGACTGTACTCAGGATCTAAATTCTGGATACATTATCCCTGCCCTCCTATTGGCCACTACTGCCCAGTTACTTCTGTGAGGATTCCTATAGAAAAATAATATACAGTAGCATGCATCATCACATACAGCATTACAGATGTATTTCACACAGCCATAGTAAAGCTTTAGTGGACATGACTGGTCCCAAAGCAAGAGACCAGTCACCACTAGGAGAAGCCGGCCAGTTGTGGTTCTGGACTAGTCCAGTCTCCGGCTATGGTCCTTGGCTGGTTCTTTAAAGTATATTTTCTCTGAAATACAGGGGTGTTTCAGTCATGTAGCTAAGATCTGATTCATGTTTTCCAAAATGTGGGCAGCATGAATCAGATGGCAGGTTCCCTTTATATTACTTTTCTAATTGTGTAACGGTTCCTGGGCAGGTCAAGACAACTGCGATTGGAGTATACATGATAGCTGCAGAAATAACTTACAAGAAGACAATGGTTATTATTTCGACCACTGAGAGCTAAGTAAATTAGACTTTAGGAAGTCATTACAAATAGTCTTGTCCTTGGTTGTACAAGACACTAAACGACTGTGGAAATGATAATATTACCGTATGTTCACTTGCTTACGTACCTACTATTCACTTAATTTCTATAAACATAGATCAAACAAATTACACAAATACTAAAGATAGAATGTGACTGTCCCGACTGGGTACACCTTGCTGCGGTGGTATGAATTATTGAATTATTTTGATGTAAATAACTTAGTGAACTTAGTTAGCGCTATTTTAAAGTACTATTACTATTTACTTATTTACTTACTATAGGGTAAGGGCTCATTTTGTTTTTCCTTGCTTTTGTCTGGGAAATGGCATACACATCACACGTATACCAGCTTATAGTACGGCTCATTGCTTTGGTTTTGAAGTATATGATTTTGTATTTCCTATTAATATGCCAGAATTCACAAGTAAATCTGAATAACAAAGCTAATTTAGCAACCAAACGACAATGTATAAAATAACTGAAGGTTCCATGCAGTTTTTCTTACATTGTGTTTTTACCTATAAGCTCCTGGCATTATGTTTGTTCTCGTGTATGTTACAATTAAATGTAATTTAATAATCCTTTCTGCTTTCATGAGAAACTGAACTGAAAGAGCAATGTTGTAAGGTCTCGGAGACCTGCAAGGAATTCCTAAATGGTTTCTCTCATTTAGACAGTCTTTATTCACAGCACTACTGGCTTTTAAAACCAGGACTCATTTTACTAAGCAAAAAATGGCTCTTTTGTTGCTGGTTTCCCCCTAGTGTCATCTCGTATGGATGTCATGGTAACTAGTGTATGCTTTCAGCCTAGGAGGTTATTGGGCCTCCGGAAGGAAGTGCTCCAGTTGCTAGACTGCTATTTTTATAGAACTGTTACATAATACAGCCTATGAAAGCTTCCTCTTAGGGTTTTATTGCACAAAAGGGAAATTAAGTTTGATGACTCTAAATGTTTGATGGAGGATGTAGAATGACTTTGGTATTGTGCTTTTTGCCTGGGTAGCAAGAACGCTTGTGTAGACTGCTTAAGAGCCATATTCTGCTGGGTATTCTGCGGTATATCGATATGTCCAGATAAATAGATTGCTTGAATACAAATAATCAGGATTGTTCTATTTTTACTATTACATGGTATTATACGTAAGTTTAAATAGACCTTTTGAATATTTTCACGATTCACCAGTATAATCCAGGATCAATTGTAGTGTAATAAAACTATTTTTTTTTATAGTAAACTAAATAGTTCATTGATTCTTATTGTTTGTTATTTGCTTCTCATGTAGTATTATTTATTATCAAATGAAACAGTACATTCTAGATTTCTCATTACCATGATTATACACAGAACTAAACACACAGGGCCCCTGATTCATTATTGCATTTGGATCAGTTTTTGTTAGTGTGAATACCTCTCAATTAGGGGCTTTTTAAAGTTATATTTTGTTGCTTAGTTAGTTTTATGACTTTTATGTCAATGTAGCTTTTATAGATGATCTACAAGTTGCAAAATTTGGTGCAATTCTTCTCCAGTTCACCATCCACCTCCCCCAGAGTAATGTTATGTAGGACAGAAATTTTGGCACATTTTTGTGACAGATTGCATGGCGCCATTTTGCGCTAATGAGTTACAAAAAACAGGTGAAGACAGAAAAAGAGACATATTTGGGCTTTGCTCAAAATTCGTGAATCACATGCGCCATTTTGATGAATTTGGCAAAAAAAAATGTCAGTGAAATAATATAGACCATAATTACACTATTGTTGATGACATGATTTGCTAAGAAAATTAGTTATAATTATTTTTCAGTGTTACCTTAGGAGGTCGTAAGCAAAGCAAACATACTGCAGTGCTAACCAATATACTTATACTTTCTCAACAACTATTTCTGACTTGTTAAACTACATGTACTTTGTTTTATGGATGTGTCATTTGGGTTACTATCTATATTTCATTTGTTCATTTTTTACGAACAGAAAACTGACCAGCATATCCAAACTTGTGTGTGCAGGTGCCAGCTAAGACAATAATTCTAAGAAAAAAATGCACTCTGAAATGCTAAGAGTAAGAAATTTGGAACTGCATTATTGCCATTGAAAATAGGTAAAAGCTACATTATATACATGTGAAATTTTGGAAAAATGCAACTGCAATATTGCTATAGGAAAATTACAGTAAAAAGAAGGTACTTAGCTCATAGATTGGCCAATATATGTGAGCCCATCAGTCTTCATCAAGGCCAACCTTATTGTTGGGTCCCTAACCTAAGACACCTCTCCTGGGCTGAAAAGCCTACAATTTATAGAGAGTGAAGGAACCAGCTAATTAAAATCATTTTAGACTGATGGAAGTAGGCGTGCACATGTCATAGAAGTTTTTACAAGGTGTTACACTGACAAAAAATATGATTTTCCCAGTAGAGAGCAGTAAGGCAGGTGGGCTTGTCTCACTGCAGAAACATGTAAGGTTATGCCCATGACAAGGATATTTATATAAAATAGTGAATTAAATAAGAACTCCCTTCAAAGTTTTTATCCTCTTAATATTTTGCAAATTGTGTAGGGGCCATCATACTGTGTGGAGAGGTGTAATGGTCATTATACTGTATGGATGGTCATTATACTTTATGGAGGTCTGTGTCAGGGCCATCATATTTTGTTAGTGCTACTGTGGGGGTATCAATCTTTGCGTGGTGGGGAGTAATGTAGGGTCATAAAACTATGTGCCTGAATGGTACTGTGTAGGGATTAACTTTGGGGGTATCATACTGTGTTAAGGTGGCACTTTTAGGGGCATCATAATTTATGGGGTGTAACGAACGGAAACGGAGGCACAGATGTTAAATGTGGAACCACTAGACCATGGTCAGGGGGGCTCCAAAGGGGGCGTTACTGCTTGAGCCCCACACTCCCGCAGTAAGTCCCCTTGAACGGACACAGAATGGTATGCCCGGAAGACACAGGTGCTATGTTCAGTTAGACCCCGTACTCGTGGCGGCTATCCCAGTGGAACAGATAGACCAGCAGGGTTAGTGGATGCTGCAGAGCTGACCGGAAGATACTGGAGTTTGAGTAGAAGCTGGTACCGGGAGTACTGGCGTAGACTGGAAGAATGGCAGGCAGACTGGTAGGGCTAGACGGATCCCGCGTAGATGGTGCAGATGCAGTACAGAATAACCGGGTAACAGATATCAGTGGATCTGTGGAAACAGACAGTGTAAGCGGAGTACTTGGCCGATACTTCAGAAACAGAAGCGCACATAAACAGGAACCGGAAGTTAGCAACAGTGAATACTTGTTGGTCCGGTGCCCTCCCTATGGTGGAGGAGCTAGAAATAGTAGCCAGTCACACGCTATTGGTTAGAGGCAATGTTTGGAAAATGCACACTGTCTCTTTAAGAGACCCAGAGCGAGCGTGTATTCGACCTAAGAACCCTGCCTGGGAACCTGCTGGCCACACGCCAGGAAGCAGGAGAGGAAGAAGGTGCAGAGGCTGCATTCAGACAGCGGGGAGCCGGCACAGAGCGGGAGTCCTGACGGAGACCCCTTAGAGGTACAGGAAACGGACCGGGTGTAACAGTGAGCCATGAAAGGGGTATCTTAATGCATGGGAACACTAAGGGGCTTCAATAGATGGAAAATTACTTTGTAAGGGCTGTAAAGTTGTGAGATATGCTCTTCTGTGACCCCTGCTGAATATTATTTTTTCTCTTTTTTATGAGGGCGGGAGGTGGAGCCCAACTGAGACTTCTGCTAAGCGGCCCCATCATTTCTATGTACGCCCTGCCTGCTGCTAGTATGAAAACTCAGCTTTGCTTGACCCAACATGTGAAGCTGTGCTGATGTTTGTCAAAGCTAAGCAAGTGTGCTAGCAGTGTGGAAACCATGACTAGAAGGAGGAGAGTGCTGCCTTTCTGTAAATCAGTCTTTTAATCATGCTAAGGCTATTAATATCATGTTTAGTTGTGTATTAACATATTGTATAGCAAGTGTCATGTCCTTGGTATAATTAGGTAGATTGGATTGGTAGGTTCTGCCTAAAGGGTTTGTCCTACTTTTGAGATAATTTTTTAATCAAAATTTGATGCATGTGTTTTTGGCTATAAATAATTTTTGTATTTCAGTATAACCCCTTCTCAACATGCGCCTTACGTAAGTGTGTTCCTGCAAAGAGCAGTATATGTATGGTGCCACCATTTCCGGTCACTGCAAGGCATTGCGCAGTGACCGGGTTAAGATCGCTGCTGCCCCTGACAGCAGACCATCCTTGCACATCGCCCCAGGGTCTGTACACCCCCACATCAGTGATTGCTGTGATTGGCTGTTCAATTCTGACCAGCCAATCACAGCAATATGTCAATAAAGTTAACAAGAAAAACAAACATGACACATGCTGTGATCGGTGCTGTGTGACACAGCACCAATCACAGCTGTCACAATGGGTGGAGTGATCATGATGTCACCTCACCTGATTAACCCCTTTGGCTCTGATTGGCTGAAGAATAGTTTTTGGCCAATCAGCACCAAAGGAGTTAATCTAAAATAGCGATCACCACTCTGCACACCATATTTATCTCATATTTAGTGTGCAGAGTGGTTGTATAGCCCCATTGTGTTACTTGAGTAAAAGATTTATTGGTGACCAGTGTGATCCCCCTGTGATCTCCTGCCACCTGTGCTGCATCCTTCTCCGCTGAGGTTCTCCTGCGATTTGTGACATAATGTGTTGAGCAACAGATGGCCGACGCTGCTAAAGGAGACCGCTGGAGCTGATTGTGACTCAGCTGGAATGATTCTGCTCCCCACAGGTGGAGCGGGGCCCCAGAGCTTCTGGTCCCGTTTATGTCAGGGTTTGTGTACCTTGTGGTGCAGGACTCAGCGTGCAAAAGATCACTGAATGACACAATGGCTGTAGTTTTATTTTCCTGAAAGGGGTACAGGTAACAGATCGTAATGGAGAGCCCGGCAGCCTGAAAGCAATTTATGGATACATCTGGCCAGATAGGTACGGAGGCCTTCCTTCTGTGCTGTTCTCCCTTTTTCCTTGCTGCCTAACAGCTCACCCTACTGCTGCTAACTGTCTTTCTCTGTTTTTAAATACTAAACATTGCCCGCATGGCAGGCAGCTCGAGCCTATCACAGGTGCCGCTCCTTTGTGTCGGCTCCAGGTTCCAGTATGCTGCTGTGCCACCGGGTATTAGATTGGGTTAGGAGATCTGCAGTCCCCTGCCCTCCGAATTTAGCTGCTGGGACTTCAGTACCCACACAACCACGGACTTCGGTATCCGGTTCCTAGCGCTCAGCTGTGGGGTGAGTTTAATCACAGCTCCATTCCCTAGATTCTGCTCTTCTTCTCTCCTACTGACACCTGGTAAGGGGACCCCTCCTTGCTTCCAGGCATGACATTACTCCCTGTGAGGGAGGCAATGCCACTGTAAGGATTTGGACTGTACATCTGTTCCTGTCTGCTGTTGCCCTTAGTTCGGTTACTTTTGCCCTTACCTAAGATGGAGTCACTGGCCTCAAGGGGGCCATCTTGCTTCCTGTCAGACTTTCCTTGTTCCTGTCTGTGGTGTATATAAGGGAGCTCTGTATATTACTCATTGCTTGAGTATCTTGTTCCTGGACTTGTGATCAAGCTGGAAGAACTGCTATCTTGCTGGTTTCTTCGTTACCTTGGGATACCCCATCTGTCTCCGGATCTACATCTCTTCATCGTGAGACTTGTTTCCCTGGATCTGCTCTGCACTCGTCTCTGCTGCTGGACTGTTCCCTGCTATGAGGCCTGGCCTGGTCTCCAGGTCTCTGGATCTGACATACTTGGACTTCCACGGTCTGTACACGTGCTTACTGCTTATCCAGCTTTGTCTGCTACTAACCTGCTGTGTCATAGCTGTTTACCTGCATACCATCATAAATATTATTGAACTCTTAACCTGTTGTCTCTCGGCCTCTTTTCTGACCCATGATACTGATCTCCACTGCACTTAGCACTAAGTTTATAACAGCCACTGTGGCAACCAAACTCCTGGGGTGCCACACATTTGTAACAGATCCAGTATGAAAAATCAACTGAATCAGTTACAAATGGAGTAAAACTGGATTCACACTTTGTTTTCGGTTTTGCATACTTTTTTCCATTGGTAACGGTTCGGTTATAATAGACACCTCTGGTGTTCTTGGCAAGCTCATTGATTAAAGAATTAATTTGTTAATTAATGATAGGTAACCATCCAATAGCCTTTATTGTTACAAAAAAATGAATGCAGTTGCTATCCGTTTTATGCAAAAAAAAAAGTTTTCTAGACTAGGTTTTTTGATCCAGCTAAAAAATTAATTTCAGTTTTTGCAGCCACACAGAACAAATTTTAGGAAATGAATAGATCCTATACTGGGTGATTGTATTTCCGTTTTGTCATCTCAATATGGATCCAAAAAAACTAAAATAATTACTGAACATGTGAACATAGCATAATCTGGGAGCTCAGGAAAGATATCTGAACACCAATCCATTTGGCAATGAGCGCACAAGTAGAAGTTTTAACTGGAAGGATCAGTTAACGCGAGTGTTAGCATAATACCTCCTTTTTAGTTTGGCAAACATGAATCATATTTGTTAGACTATAACTACAAATATTCCAGCCAGCCCAACAATGCCAATACAATGGGAATATATGCAATCCTATCTTGGATTAGTTTTCACGTATCTGAAATGATCACTTGATCAACAGCCAAAATTAAGTGTATCATAAAGAAAATGTGTAAACCTCCAAAAAAATTGTCTGTTTTTCTTTTTTATTCCTAGTTTAACAATGATTGTTAGTAGCTGCCAGTAGACAAAGAATGCAACCACAAGAGCTGGCTTCTCAGCAAATCTTAATATTTAAGAGGAAGTACAGTTTGTCTTATATGTTCAGCCAGTGGTTTTGTTTGACTTCCTTTCTCTTACCAAAAAGAAAACCACTTGATGACCTTACAATAACTCTGCTTAGGCTTATTCAAAGAGTGAAAAGGGGCAGTCTTATTCTTTCTTCTCCATTTCATCTAATATTACAGTCAGTAAGCATTCTTTATTTGTGGCTTGTAAAGAATACTTAATTTAAGTAGTCCAACAAGCCAATGTAATATGAAAAGCTTTGAAGTACATTTTTAGTTACCATTGTAAATACTGTATTTCATTAGATTTTCTAGCAATTTCAAATTAAGTTGCAATTGACCACAATATATCAAATTATATTTAAAAAAGGCAACATTCTTTTCAAAAATTCTGTGTAGCCAGAAATGATCACCATGATTCTTTGTGTTACCTTCAGGAATTCTTCCTGGAAATCTGGAATTCTTCCTGGCGTGTCTTTGCATCCTATAACATTGGCCCTAATTTGTGTGTTTGTTTAACCCCTTCAAAACATTTGACGGACCTATACCTTATGGTCAGATAGGGGTCTCCGACCGATGATATATAGGTACGTTGTAGTAATCGTGTGTACATGATAGCCAAAGCGCGGCCTTTCACAGCCAGCCAGGACAGGTGACTGCACCACTCCAGTCTGTTTAATCTTGCCTGCCATAAAGCTCCATCAGAGGAAAAATAAAAAAGTTTATCTCTCAGAATACAGCGATGCAAAAACAATTCTTTTCTCCATAAAGTAGTTTTTATTGTGTAAAAGCGGCAAAAATTATATACTGTATTTTCTGGCGTATAAGATGACTTTTTAACCCCTAAAAATTGTCCCAAAAGTTGGTGGTCATCTTATACGCCGGGTATGGGTGCACGGAGCGAACCTGGATGGTTCCCAGGGTCTGAAGGAGAGGAGACTCTCCTTCAGGCCCTGGGATCCATATTCATGTAAAAAATAAAGAATAAAAATAAAAATATGGATATACTCACCCCTCCGACGGACCCTGGCTCTCAGCGCTGCAAGCGTCTGCCTCCGTTCCTAAGAATGCAGTGAGTGAAGGACCTTCGATGACGTCACGGTCAGGTGAGCGGTCCTTTTGCTGAAGATATACATTGGATTGGCAGATATGTGGACGATCTGATCTTTCTACGGCAGGGTTCTACAGCAGATCTGGAAAAATTTCATATGTATCTTAAAACCTATGATTTAAATTTATCTTCTACCATCAGTGGTGTAGGCACAAAAATTCCTTTTTTGGATGTATTTTTAACAGGTAATTCCATCTATATACATAATTGTCTAAGGGGTACTTCCATGTGTCTGTCCTTCTGTCACTGTTATTCGTTCGCTGATTGGTCTCGGCAGCTGCCTGTCATGGCTGCCGCGACCAATCAGCGACGGCCACAGTCCGATTATTCCCTCCCCTACTGCCCTGCACTCACTGCCCGGCGCCCGCTCCGTAATCCCCTCCACTCACCGCTCACACAGGGTTAATGGCAGCGGTAACGGCCCGCGGTGTAACGCACTCCGTTACCGCTGCTATTAACCCTGTGTGTCCCCAACTATTTACTATTGATGCTGCCTATGCGACATCAATAGTAAAAATATGTCATGTTAAAATAATTAAAAAAAACAAAAAACCTGCTATACTCACCCTCCGCCGCCTTACTCGCTCCTCTCCACGCTCCCGGGACCGCTCCATTGCAAGCGGCAGGTTTCGCTCCCGTCCCAGGGCTGGTGTGGGACAAGGACCTGCCGTGACGTCACATAGGTCCTGCTCACATCAGCCCTGGGACGGGACCGCAAGCTGGTGCTTGCGATCCCGAGAGCGTGGAGAGGAGCGAGAAAGGCGGCGGATGGTAAGTATAGCAGGACTACAACGGGCTATAGGTGAGTATATGTTTGTTTGTTTTTAAGTCTCTATACTACATGGCTCTGTGCTGGGCAATATACTACGTGGCTCTGCTATATACTATGTGGCTGGGAAATACGTGGCTGGGCAATATACTACGACGCTGGGCAATATACTACGTGGCTGGGCAATATACTACGTGGTTGGGCAATATACTACGTGGCTGGGCAACATACTACGTGGCTGGGCAATATACTACATGGCTGGACAATATACTACGTGGCTCTGTGCTGGGTAATATACTACGTGACTGGGCAATATACTACGTGGCTCTGTGCTGGGCAATATACTATGTGGCTGGGCAATATACTACGTGGCTGGGCAATATACTATGTGGCTGGGCAATATACTACGTGGCTGGGCAATATACTACGTGGACATGCATATTCTAGAATACCCGATGCTGGGCAATATACTATGTGGCTGGGCAATATACTACGTGGCTGGGCAATATACTACGTGGCTGGGCAATATACTACGTGGCTGGGCAATATACTACGTGGCTCTGTGCTGGGCAATATACTACGTGACTGGGCAATATACTACGTGGCTCTGTGCTGGGCAAGATACTACGTGGCTGGGCAATATACTACGTGGCTGGGCAATATACTACGTGGCTGGGCAATATACTACGTGGACATGCATATTCTAGACTACCCGATGCGTTAGAATCGGGCCACCATCTAGTTTTACATAAGATTCATACTTCGGCATACAGAAAAGGAAATTCAGGTACCTCTCTACTTCTTTTTTGCTCCTTTCATTCGAAACATTCTATTAAGGTGATCCCTTATGGTGAGTTTAGCAGAATCAAACGTTTATGTTCTAATCAAGATATTTTTTACAGGAAAGTCAGGTTGTCACTGAACATTTGATAGATAGAGGTTATGATTGTCATGATATCAGAAAAGCTTTCGACAAGGTTTGCAGACAACCTACAGTAGATCCCTTTCATCCACCAGAGCCCTTTCCCCTACTGATTTAGATTCCATTGTTACATTTTCTACACCCTACAGTCCCCAATTTCACTTAATAAAAAACATAGTGAAAAAATATTTACCTGTAGTTAACCAGGATGACAAATTACTTCAAATAACCAGGAATGGCTGCAGATATGTAGCAAGAAAAGGTTTTTGTTTAGGCAATGCGCTTTCTCCTAGTGTTCTCAAACAACATTCTACTCCTAAATCCTGGTTGTCTACAACTGGTTTTTAGAAATGTGCTGGTAATGGTTGTAATGTGTGTGATTGCACACATGATTAAACTAAATCTATTAGTTCTTTTTCAGGTTTTTCACAGAAGATTAAGTTTTTCATGAATTGTGACACACAATATGTAATTTACTGCATCTGTTGCTTGGTGTGCAAAATGCCATATGTTGGTTGCACTACACAAAAAATTAAGAAATGCATAGCTGAACATTTAGCTAATATTCAAAACAAAAATGCGGCTTACTCCAGTGCCTCAAAACACTTTGTGAACATTCACCAAGGAGATGTCAAACATTTTGCTTTTTATGCATTTGAAAATATTTTTAATCCCATTCAGGGTGGAAACAAGCAGAAACTATTGATTTCAAGGGTGGCATTCTGGATACTAACATTGGACACGAGATATCCGATGGGCATGAACTCAAGAAACCATTTATTTTATATTTATTGATACTGTATGTTTTTTTCCATGTTTTTTTTAGCTGTTATTGCTTCCAAACCTTGTGCATATGTAATCATTTGTCTACTGTGATTGGTTGTTCATTGATATTTATTCTGGCTCTGATTTTAATTGTATATTCTGTGACTAAGGGTACTGCACGCACCTGAATCACGTAAGGCTTTTCATGTTTTTAATATGGCTAGCTATGCCTGAATAAAGTTTTTTTCATTTTTTCATCAGTGGTGTGCCACTATCCTGTCAATTTTTCCTGTTTGGCTGTGCTGACTAGCCTTGCGAGCACCCACCTTCCTTCTGATTTTCTCTACCCATTCGGTGTTGCATGTGAATCCCATTGAAGCTCCCAAAGCTCCTTCTCCTGCATTGTGGAGTGTAGTTTGTAAAATGGGAACATGTATGGGGGTTCCACTGTTTTGGCACTTCAGGGTCTTTTGCCAATGTCACATGGCACCCTCAAATCACTCCAGCAAAATCTAAACTTAAATATGGCACTTCTTCCCTTCTGAGCTTTGCACTAGGCCTCAAAAGCAGTTTTTGTCTACATATGGGATATTGGCCTACTCAGGAAAAGGTTCTTAAACTATACCATTTATTTTCTCATATTATTCTTTTTCTGAAAATTAAAAGAAACATTCTAGTGGAAAAAGTGATAATTTTCCATTGATGCAGCCCAATGTTCTACAATTCTGTTAATTGCTTTGGAGTCAAAATGCTTACTACACCCCAAGATGAATTTCTCAAGCAGTATAGTTTCCAAAATGAGGATTTCTGCTGTTTTAGAATGTCAGTTGCTCTTAAAATGTGACATGGCAGTCGCAATGTATTCCTGCTAAAATTGTGCTCCATAATTCAATTCACTTCCCTTCCGAGCTCTGCAGTGTGCCCAAACAGTAGTTTAACACCATACATTGGTGTACTCATGAGAAATTGCATAACAAATTGTATGGTCCATCTTCTTCTGTTACACTTGTGAAAATGATAAATATGGGGCTAAAGCAACATTTTTGTGGGAAAATTGTATTATTTCATTTTTACGGCTCAACATTATACAATTCTGTCAAGCCCCTGTGAGTTCAAGGTACTCACAACACCTCTAAATAAATATCTTGAAAGGTTTAGTTTCCAAAATAGGGTCAGTTGTGGGGGTTTCCATTGCTTAAACAAATCAGGGGCTTTGCAAACACGACATGGCATTCACTATCTATTTGAGCCAATTTTTCATTCAAAAAGTCAAATGGTTCAACTTCCCTTCTGATTCCTGCCGTGCGCCCATCAGTAGTTTTCCACCACATATGGGATAAATTGCACAACTGTGCTGTCCATTTTCTCCTGGTACCCTTGAGGAAATGCAAAATTTAGGTCTAAAGCAATATTGTTGTGGGAAAAAGCAACATTTTCTTCGACATTGCTTTAAAGGGAACCTGTCACCTCCAAAATTAAAGGTGAGCTAAGCCCACCAGCATCAGAGGCTTACCTACAGCATTCTCCAATGCTGTAGATAAGCCCCCAATTTATCCTGACAGATGAGAAAAAGAGGTGAGATTATACTCACCCAGGGGCGGTCCCAGTGCGGACCTGTCTGATGGGTGTCGCGGTTTGGTCCGGGGCCTCCCATCTTCTTATGATGACGTCCTCTTCTTGTCTTCACGCTGCGGCTCCAGGGCAGGCGTACTGCCCTGTTGAGGGTAGAGCAAAGTACTACAGTGCTCGGGCGCCGGGCCTCTCTGACCTTTCCGGACGTCTTTGCACTTCAGTACTTTGCTCTGCCCTCAACAGGGCAGATAAAGTACACCTGCGCCAGAGCTGCAGCGTGAAGACAAGAAGAGGACATCATCCTATAAAGATGGGAGGCCCTGGACTGGACCGCGACGCCCATCGGATCGGACCGCCCGCCCAGGTGAGTATAATCTAACCTATTAATCTCATCTTTCAGGATATATCAATGACTTATCTACAGCATTGCAGAATGCTATAGATAAGCCCCTGATGCTGGTGGGCTTAGCTCACCTTCAATTTTTGGGGTGACAGGTTCCCTTTAATTCCTCTGAAGCACCAGAAGGGTTAATAAACTCCTTGAATGTGGTTTTCAGCACTTTGAAGGGTGCAGTTTTAAAAATGGTGTCACTTTTGAGTATTTTGTGTCATATAGGCCCCTCAAAGTCACTTCAAATGTGACTAAAAAATTTTTTTTTATTTTGTTGAAAAAATGAGAAATTGCTTATAATCTTTTAACCCTTCTGCCTTACTAGCAAAACATTATGTTTCAAAATGTTGCTGATGTAAAGTAGACTTGTGGAAAATGTTATTAATTAACTATTTTGTGTGATATCACTCTCTGGCTTAACTAACAAATAAAGATGTACTCTGTAACGCTATAGCATAACATGAAATATATGACACTAAAATTGCATTACTGCTCTAGCAAATCTAGATACTTATAGATGTTTTGGCCAACTCGTGTGCCCAGCGGCCAAAAAAAAAAAAGGTGACCCTATGAGAGACCCCTTTCACTAGCACCAGTGAAACAGCACTGCCAGCCTGATAAGACTGCCACCAGTTCCTTGTTAGATATAAGCCCATTAACAAGCTCATATCAGACTTGGAAACAAGCCCGATAGCATGGAAAGTTAAACCGAGAAAAAGACATGTGGATTCACGGATCAAGATAAAAGAGCAACCCGAGGTTTATATATTTAATTGCCTTAAGGGCAGACAAGACGATACGCTATATACAGTTGTGCTCAAAAGTCTACGTACCCGACAGAATTTTTGCTTACTTGGCCTTTTTACAGAGAATATGAATGCTAACACCAAAACTTTTTCTCCACTCATGGTTAGTGCTTGGGTGAACCCATTTATTGTCAAACTACTGTGTTTTTTCTTTTTTAATCATAATGACAACCCAAAACATCCAAATGACCCTGATCAAAAGTTCACATACCTAATTTCTTAATACTGTGTATTGCCCCCTCTAACATCAGTATATAGATAGATAGATAGATAGGCAGAAGAAAAGCCGACAATTTATCTGCCGTATACTGTAAAATCACAGCAGGAGCTGATATTTACATACAGTAAAATCACATAGAATAGATACCGTATATACTCGAGTATAAGCTGAGATTTTCAGCCCAAATTTTTGGGCTGAAAGTGCCCCTCTCGGCTTATACTCGAGTCAAGGTGGATGGCAGGGTCGGCGGGTGAGGGGGTGAGGGCGCTGAGGCATACTTACCTGCTTCCAGCGATCCTGGCGCTCCCCCTGCTGTCCCACGGTCTTCGGTGCTGCAGCTCTTCCCCTCTTCAGCGGTCACGTGGGACCGCTCATTAGAGAAATGAATAAGCGGCTCCACCTCCCATAGGGGTGGAGCCACCTATTCATTTCTCTAATCAGCGGTGCCGGTGACCGGGAGAAGGAGCAGGACGCCGGGAGCAGGTAAGTATGTCATATTTACCTGTCCCCGTTCCACACGCCGGGCGCCGCTCCATCTTCCTGGCGTCGCTCCGCTCTGACTGTTCAGGTCAGAGGGCGCGATGTCGCATATAGTGTGCGCGGTGCCCTCTGCCTGATCAGTCAGTGCGCAGAGACGCCGGGACCGGACGCTGGGAGCTGCAAGCAAGAGAGGTGAGTATGGCTTTTTTTTTATTATTGCAGCGGCAGCAGCGGCACAGATTTATGTGGAGCATCTATGGGGCAATAATGAACGGTGCAGAGCATTATATGGTACAGCTATGGGGCAGTATGAACGGTGCAGAGCACTATATGGCACAGCTATGGGGCAGTATGAACGGTGCAGACTACTATATGGCACAGCTATGGGGCAGTATGAACAGTGCAGAGCACTATATGGCACAGCTATGGGGCAGTATGAACGGTGCAGAGCACTATATGGCACAGCTCTGGGGCAGTATGAACGGTGCAGAGCACTATATGGTACAGCTATGGGGCAGTATGAACGGTGCAGAGCACTATATGGCACAGCTATGGGGCAGTATGAACGGTGCAGAGCACTATATGGCAGAGCTATGGGGCAATAATGAACGGTGCAGAGCACTATATGGCACAGCTATGGGGCAATAATGAACGGCGCAGAGCACTATATGGCACAGCTATGGGGCAGTATGAACGGTGCAGAGCACTATATGGCACAGCTATGGGGCAATAATGAACGGTGCAGAGCACTATATGGCACAGCTATGGGGCAGTATGAACGGTGCAGAGCACTATATGGTACAGCTATGGGGCAGTATGAACGGTGCAGAGCACTATATGGTACAGCTATGGGGCAGTATGAACGGTGCAGAGCACTATATGGCACAGGTATGGGGCAGTATGAACGTGCAGAGCACTATATGGCACAGCTATGGGGCAGTATGAACGGTGCAGAGCACTATATGGCACAGCTATGGGGCAATAATGAACGGCGCAGAGCACTATATGGCACAGCTATAGGGCAGTATGAACGGTGCAGAGCACTATATGGCACAGCTATGGGGCAATAATGAACGGTGCAGAGCACTATATGGCACAGCTATGGGGCAGTATGAACGGTGCAGAGCACTATATGGTACAGCTATGTGGCAGTATGAACGGTGCAGAGCACTATATGGTACAGCTATGGGGCAGTATGAACGGTGCAGAGCACTATATGGCACAGGTATGGGGCAGTATGAACGGTGCAGAGCACTATATGGCACAGCTATGTGGCAGTATGAACGGTGCAGAGCACTATATCGTACAGCTATGGGGCAGAATGAACGGTGCAGAGCACTATATGGCACAGCTATGGGGAAATAATGAACGGTGCAGAGCACTATATGGCACAGCTATGGGGAAATAATGAACGGTGCAGAGCACTATATGGCACAGCTATGGGGAAATAATGAACGGTGCAGAGCACTATATGGCACAGCTATGGGGAAATAATTATCTATTTTTATTTTTGAAATTCACCGGTAGCTGCTGCATTTCCACCCTAGGCTTATACTCGAGTCAATAAGTTTTCCCAGTTTTTTGTGGCAAAATTAGGGGGGTCGGCTTATACTCGGGTCGGCTTATACTCGAGTATATACGGTAGATATATTGATGTCAGTGACATGTACAATTAGTACTTTGTGTTTACAGCTTACTCTACATGTATTTAATTATTAAACAATTTTTTTTTTTAAATGGCGTGAGTTCCCTCTTAATTTTCTTAACCAACAGAGGGAAAGCCGACGGCTGGGGCAGATGTCTATAGCCTGGGAAAGGTGTAATACCCATGGAGATATTAATATCAGCTCACAGCTGTATACTTGGCCTTTACTGGCTATTAAAATGGGGAACCCCCCCAAATAATGATGTAGTGTCCCCCTATAATTAATAACCAGCAAAGGCTATGCAGACAGCTGTGGGCTAATATTAATAGCCTAGGAATTGGCCATGGATACTGGCCCCCCAGCTGAATACATCAGCTATCAGCTGCCCCAGAAAAGGCACATCTCTAAGATGTGCCAATTCTGGCACTTAGCCTTGCTCTTTCCACTTGCCCTGTAGTGGTGGCAAGTGGGGTGATAGTTGGGGAGGGGGTTGATGTCACCTTTGTATTGTTAGGTGACATTAAGCCCAGAGGTTAGTAATAGAGAGGCATTAATAAGATGCCCTCATTACTAACCCCATAGTCATGTTGCATAAAAACACAGACACCCAGAATAAAGTTCTTTAATTGAAAGAATGTCACATACTCCTTTAACCCCTTTGAGATGAAGCCTGCTTTCACCTTAATGACCAGGTCAACTTTTACAATTCTGACCACTGTCACTTTATGAGGTCATAAATCTAGAACGCTTGAATGGATCCCAGTGATTCTGAGAATGTTTCTCATGACATATTGTACTTTATGATAGCATTAAAATTTCTTCGATATGGCTTGCGTTTATTTGTGAAACAAATGGAAATTTTGCAAAAATTTAGAATATTTAACAATTTTCAAACCTTTAATTTATATGCCTTTAAATCAGAGAGTCATTTTGCACAAAATAGTTAATAAATAACTTTTCCAACATGTCTACTTCACATCAGCACAATTTTGGAAACATAATTTTTTTGTTAGGAAGTTATAAGGGTTAAAAGTTAACCAGCGATTTCTCATTTTTACAACAAAATTCGCAAAACCATTTTTTTATTGACCACCTCACACTTGAAATGACTTTGAGGGAACTACATGACAGAAAATACCACAAAATGACACAATTCTAAAAATGGAACCCTTCAAGGTACTCAAAACCACATTCAAGAAGTTTATTAACCCTTCAGGTGCTTCACAGGAATTTTTGGAATTTGGAAGGAAAAAATAAACATTTACAATTCTTTCACAATTTTTTTCTTTTATTATTTCTTTTGGCGGGTGAGGAGCCATTTAACTTTTCGAGAGCCTTTGTGCTACCAGTAACGTGGAAGCCTGCTATATTTCCATTAACAAATGACAGATCTGAGTGGGGACTTGCTTTTTTGTGGATTGACTGAAAGCTTTTATTGGGAACATTTTACATAACATTTGGGAACACAGTTATCCGGCCCTCTACGCTGACCACTATATACTTGTGTATAAGCCGAATTTTTCTCTGGAAACCTAATGTGAATCCTCTCTTGGACTGAAGTCTGTATCTCTGTGGAGGGGTAGAATCCTGCTGCAATTATGTTTGGATGTGACGGTAAGTTTTTTTGATATTTGTATCTGCCTTCTAACTGAGCACACCGCCCCTTAGCCTTAGGTGTTTTTAATTCCAGCAGGATTCTACCGCTCCACAGAGATATAGACTTCAGTCCAGGAGAGTATTCACTTTAGGTTCCAAGAGAAATGTAGACTGTCTAAGAGTTGAGTGGCTTTAGGTCCTGGCAAAGAGAAACGCCTTAACATTGCTGCCAGGTACACATGAATTGGCCAATTTATGCGCTAAGCATTCTCAATTTTTCATATTTCTTTTGCAGTAATGCAATTCAATTTTCATATTTTATGTTTGCATGCTATAGAACTACAGAGTGCTGCCTTATCTGTTTCACTGTATATGCGTTGGCGACTCTAGGTAAGCATACCCAGCTTACACTCAAGTCAATAAGCTTACTCAGTTTTTCATCTCAAAATTAGGGGCCTCGGCTTATACTCGGGTCAGCTTATACTGGAGTATATACGGTACTTTGCGGTTTCCATCTAAATCTCTGAGTGACGTGATTCAGATGAAACCCCCCGATGGATCCAGTCACTATAGTGAGGCAGCAGAGTAGCTCTGGACTGCTTCTGGCCTTTGTTCCGTGGTTTCCTTTTTTTCAGAAGTGCACAAAACTGTGGCCGATTGCACTTTTACGCAATCTTAAAAAGGTGGACTATGACTGATCACAGGTCCTATGGCGTCCACGGTGCCTCCATCTGCCTCATCATAGGGAGGTTCTATCTGAATCACATATTTCAGAGATTTACATGGAAACTCTGTTGTAAGCACTCAGTGCAGAGAGCAAATGTGTGCCCAGCCTTAATGCAATCTTTTGGAGGCAGAAGGAAAAATTAACAGAAGGTGAAGAATTGGTTTTATTTATTGTTTATGCCATTTCTCCGGCAATATAAGTTATTAGGCAACTTTATTCTTCGGGTCGGTGCAATTACAGCGATACCAGATTTATATCGGGTTTTTATGTTTGGCTGCTGTCACACACTAAAAGACGCTTTTTATTGCAAAAACTAGTTTTTGAATCACCATATTTTGAGAGCTATAATTTTTTCATATTTCGGCTGAGTCATGTGAGGTCTTGTTTTTTGCGGGCTGAACTGATGTTTATATTAGTACCATTTTCGGGCACATGACATTTTCTATTCTGATTTTTGGGAGACAGAATTAACAAAAAACAACAATCCAGGAATATGGTAAAATTGGTAAGACAGCTTTATTCTTTGGGTCAGTACGATTTCAACGATACCTCATCTATATCATTTTTTATGTTTTGGTGCTTTTACACAATAGAAACTATTTTAAAGAAAAAATAATTATTTTTGCATCGCTTTATTCTGAGAGCTATATCTTTTTTATTTTTCTACTGATGGAGCTGTATTGCAGCTTGTTCTTTGTAGGACAAGATGACGTTTTCAGCTGTATCTTTTTTATTTACATCCGTCTTTTTGATCGCATTTTATTGCACTTTTTGTTCGGCGGTATCATGGTAAAGCATTGTTTTTTGCCTCCTTTTTTTTTTTTTAATGCTGTTCACTAAAGGGGTTAACTAGTGGGATAGTTTTATAATGACGGTTATTATGGACGCGGCGATACTAAATATGTGTACTTTTATCATTTTTTTATTTACATAAATAAATGTACAGTGGGGTAAAAAGTATTTAGTCAGCCACCAATTGTGCAAGTTCTCCCACTTAAAAAGATGAGAGAGGCCTGCAATTGACATCATAGAAAGACCACAACTATGAGAGTCAAAATGAGAAAAGAAATCCAGAAAATCACCTTTCTGATTTGGCAAGATTTATTTTGCAAATTATGGTGGAAAATAAGTATTTGATCATTAACAAAAATTCATCTCAATATTTTGTTATATCCTTTGTTGGAAATGACAAAGGTCAAATGTTTTTTGTAAGTCATCAAAAGATTGGCACACACTGTTGGTGGTATGTTGCACATTCCTCCATGCAGATCTCCCCTAGAGCAGTGATGTTTTGGGCCTGTTGGTGGGCAAAACAGACTTTCAACTCCCTACAAAAGTTTTGTATGGGCTTGAGATCTGGAGACTGGCTAGGCTACTCCAGGACCTTCATATGCATCTTATGAAGCCACTGCATCATTGCCCTGGCGGTGTGCTTTGGATCATTTTTATGCT
The DNA here is from genome assembly GCF_032444005.1 of Ranitomeya imitator. Classification (NCBI taxonomy): domain Eukaryota; kingdom Metazoa; phylum Chordata; class Amphibia; order Anura; family Dendrobatidae; genus Ranitomeya; species Ranitomeya imitator. The sequence continues at coordinate 986,271,311 of NC_091282.1, forward strand.
GAAAGACCCATCCATGTTTCTTGTTCAATGCCCTTGATGATGGCAGGAGGTTTTCACTCAAAATCTCACGATACATGGCCCCATTAATTCTTTCATGTACATGGATCAGTCGTCCTAGTCCCTTTGCAGAGAAACAGCCCCAAAGCATTATGTTGCCACCCCCATGCTTCACAGTAGGTATGGTGTTCTTTGGATGAAACTCAGCGTTCTGTCTCCTCCAAACACGACAAGTTTTTTTTCTACCAGACAGCTCTGGTTTGGTTTCATCAGACCATAATTCATTCTCCCAATTCTATTCTGGATAATCCAAATGCTCTCTAGCAAACTTCAGACGGGCCCGGACATGTACTGGCTTAAGCATGGGGGCATGTCTGGCACTGCAGGATTTGAGTCCATGGAGGCGTAGTGTGTTAGTGATGATACCCTTTGTTACGATGGTCCCAGCTCTATGCAGTTCATTCACTTGCTGCCCCGTATGGTTCTGGGATTTTTGCTCACCGTTCTTGTGATCATTTTGATTCACGGGATGAGATCTTGTGTGGAGTCCCAGATCGAGGGTGATTATCAATGGTCTTGTATGTCTCCCATTTTCTTATTATTGCTCCCACAGTTGATTTCATTACACCTAGCTGCTTGCCTATTGCATATTCAGTCTTCCCAGGTGCAGTGCTACAATGTTGTTTCTGGTGTCCTTCGACAGCTCTTTGGTCTTCACTCTAGTGGAGTTTGGAGTGTGACTGTTTGAGGTTGTGGACAGGTGTCTCTTACACTGATAACAAATTCAAACAGTTTCCATTACTAGAGGTAATGAGTGGAGGACAGAGGAGTCTATAAAAGAAGAAGTTAAAGGTCTGTGAGAGCCAGAAATCTTGCATGTTTTTAGGTGACCAAATACTTATTATCCTCCATAATTTGCAAAATAAATCTTGCCAAATCAGACAAGGTGATTTTCTGGATTTGTTTTCTTATTTTGACTCTTATAGTTGTCTACCTATGATGTTAATTGCAGGCCTCTCTCATCTTTTTAAGTGGAAGAGCTTGCACAATTGGTGGCTGACTATATACTTTTTTCCCCACTGTATTTTTTGGTAAACTATTCATTTTATTTTTTTTCTTTATTTGGGGATTAAAAAAAAAAAGTTTACACATTATAATATATATTTTTTTAACTTTATTACATTGTCCCAGTATGGGACATTACTATATTACAGCTTCTCACTGATCTGACACTTTGCCCTCTCAGCAGTGGCTCACAAGTCACCTCCCTGCAGGACCTGGAAGGACCCTGCTGCCTTCTTGGTGCTGGGGGTCTCCATGGAGACTATCGAAACAATGCGATCACATTGCGTTGTTCTGAGGGAAGCGTGCAGGGAGCCCCCTCCCTGCGTGATGCTTCTCCTTGCCACTATCACTACTGACAGCGGCATCGAGGGGTTAAATGCCCATGATCGGTGCTACCACAGGTCAATGGTGTTGCTGCGGGATGTCAGCTGTCACAGCGTGAGGCCGTAGTGATCGCGCCGCCATACTAGTACTGCTCTGGGCACAAATACAACTCCCGCAGAGCAGTACTAGTACTGCTCATGTCTCAAAGGGGTTAATAAAACTTAATTAAACCATACTTATGACCTCACTCATTCCCTCAACGCCATTATCTTCTTCTATCCTGTAGGCTCCTATTGTGATTTTACTCTATGCGACTGCTGAATTGACGGCTTTTTAAAAAATATATATAAATACTGCATATATAAGAATAGTTCCTTGAAAATTATGTGTAAATGACATTGAGAATTGCTCTATGTAAAAGCTCATTGCAGTAGGATAGCAATCACACTGCATTTGGATGTAAATCGGATGCTAGGTGTGAAAAATCAGATTGTGCTCGCATGACACTCACATGACACTTGCATTACACTCGTCCAACTTAGCAGGAACAAAATCGAATCCATTTAAAAATTGCTAGTGTGACTCCAGCCTTTGACTGATATTACCACCATACCGTTACTATATAATGGTGATATTAGTTTTACAACAGTGCTCTGCAGACCATATATGTGTATACTTTGCAGGTTCTTACCAGTGACCTTTTCACTAATGATTGACATTCATTTCCCTTTTCCTTTGCTTTCAGTCCAGACCACTGTGATCTCTTTTTCCATCCATTACTTGTCCCTGCATAATGTAACACACAGACATCTTCACTTTACTGATTTTCCAGGACCCTCCTCACATTTTTGCCACCTGTACCCAAATCTTATAAAAAGCCTTTCCTACTTGCGCTGATTTGCGAGGTCCCTGCTGCCTGAAGCTTGCTGGCAAAGTATCCCTTCCTTCCCCTGTCCTGGGAGAGGTACCTGTATGGCGGGCAGCTTGAGCCATTTTACAGGGTCAATATCACGACCCGGGTCCTTCAGGTGCTGCTTTGTCTTCAGGTGTGGTGTGGGCAAATTACATACAGTTCAATGCCCTCCGGTTCTGTCGCGTGTCCTGGAGCACAACACGACCTTGGGCTCCCAGTGCCTAGTTCCTGCGCTCTGGCTCTGAGGGTGCCCAGTTGCAGTTCCCCTCTGAGCCCTTTTCCACTCCTTTGCTCCTTCCCTCAATAGCTCCACCACGTTCAACACCCCTCGGGCTCTCGTCCTTCCCTGGAGCTGCAGTTCAGTCCTGGCTGCTCGGCTCCGTCGTCTGCTCTCAGTTCCAGACTTCTTCTCTCTTCAGTTTCTCTCACCAACTAACTTAACTCCTCCTCCAGACCACAATACTTAAAGATGAGGGAAGCTCCCCCTGAATCCAGGTCCTGAGCTCTCCCTTCTGGTCTGGATTCAGAACGTCTTGTGTGTGGGTGCCTTACCTGATAAAGAGAAACCTCCTTGCTTCCAAGCATGATATTGCCCTCCCTGAAGTGAAGGCAACATCACTGTAACAGCCAGTTACCTGGGGTGTTACAACAGCCCCCATGCAAATATGATATCCCCCATAATCATCCCATACAGTATGATGGTCACCACAGCCCCCAACATAATATAATGTACCCCATAAACCTCCACACATTGTAGTGCCCACCACAGCCATCCCACGCAGTGTGATGTCCATGACAACCACCCTACACAGTAAGATGGTCCTCCCACAGCCAACCCACACAGTATGGTAGATCCCATATACATAATGGAGATCCCCTTCACCCGGATACTGTATGACTGTCCCCCCACAGTCCTCTATATAGTATGATGGTACACCTCACAGCACTCCATATAGTATGTAGTATGGTCCCTCCAACAGCCACATATATTTTATGACGGTCCCCCCAACACCCTTATATAGTATAATGGTCTATCCCACAGCTCCTTATGTGTTATGATGGTACACCTCACAGCACCTATATTGAATGATGGTTTCCCCAACAGCCCCCGATGTAGTATAATGGTTCACCTCATAGCTCCCTATATAGTATGACAGTTCACCTCACAGTCCCCCATACAGTATGATGGTCCCCTCCAACAGCCCCTATGAAGTATGATAGCCCCCCTACAGTACACTATATTGTATGGTGGTCCAACCCACAGCCCCTTTCATAATATGATGGTGCAGCTCACAGCACACTATATAGTGTGACGATACCCCACATCCCTCCATAAATAAAAAGCCACTCTATATTCATCTAATGCAAATCCTTATCTTCCGCAGTTTCTGTCTCCTCTTCTATCCATTCTCGCAGCAGATGCTGGCAGCGCGGAGCAGTGACACCATTGCACCGCCGACATCCCCTGCTTGGTGCTGGTCTCCAGCAGGCCACAGACAGAAGTGACTCTGGTGGCCTGCTGGGGTAAGTGACTGAGCCAGTGACTTTGTGCTCCGTAACAACTGTTACCAACACGGGCGTCTAGTGTTCAGGTCATTGATTCTGTTAATAACGTAGCAGACAAGGAGGCCAACGACCAGATAGGCACTTTTGGCTTTTGCCAGAATTGCCAGATGGCCAGTCCGGCCCTGGCTAAAAATCACTGACATGTGAGCAGCCAAATAGACTGTATGGGGGCTAGCAATGATAAAAAATGATGGCACTTGTACGTGAAAAACTGACGTGTGAATGAGACCATAGACAACTCTGCTGTCACCAGACTTTTAATGTATAACTTTTCAGTTTTTTCAGGGTTCCGTGTACAATTGATCCGGCATATTGCAGACATTCAAAGTAATAATCTATCATAACTTACTCTCAACGCTTTTGCTCATTGTCGCACTTTTTGAATAATTATTTATTATTTTGGCTTACCACTAATAGCAACATGTCACGAGAAAGACATGAAACATGCTCCTGTAAAGATTAGTCATGGGAAGTATTAAATGGACAGGAAAACATCCCTGTTATTCTAGAATTTTATGTTTCTAGGAAAGAGAATATGATTTATGCATGAAACTTTGCTGCTTTAGTAGATTATCTGGAACATGTCAGCTCAGCTTTATACCTTTGAATGTTTCATGAATTCATGTAGAGCTTATGAAGTTAGTTTCAATACTGAAATGGTAATCTCTTGGTGTAGGAAAAAAACATAAATCCACATTTTCTCATCCTGTAATGTTAAAGTCTGAGATATTCGTATTCCTTAGTTTAACCCTTTACTTACAGTGCTCCACCTGCAGCCCTCTAATCTGTTAAATGCCGCTGTCAATCTCTGACACCAGCATTTACAGTGTGGCAGCAGGTGAGCGCATGATTCCATGTGTCCATTGGTGCACCCATGACATGAATGAGGAACACCAATGGGTTGCCATGATGGCCGGTGGTCTACTAAAGATTCCCGTGAAGTCGGTTCTCCTGTGAATGTCAGCTTCTGACTGGTTTTTATAGGAGACCAGGATTTTTGCTATATACAGCAATACTGTGGTATTGCTATACATATCACAAGTGATTGGATGATTGCAGATTCACAACTGTAACTTTGTCTGTAAGGCCGGGGTCACACTAGACCGTAATACGGCCGAGTGCAACGCGATAAAAAATCGCATTGCACTCGGACCAATGTTACCATATGGGGCCGCTCCCACCAGCCGACTTTTTGACGGCCGTTTTCCTCGGTCCGAGACAATCGCAGCATGCTGCGATTGTCTCGGACCGAGGAAAACTCTCGGCTCACTCGCACCCTTATAAGCCTATGGGTGCGAGTGAGACAGCACACACCACTCGGATATCATCCGAGTGATGTGCGCTATAAGTGGACCCCAGCAATGGAGGAGATGGAGAAATTCATTTATCCGCCTCCTCCGCAGCTGTGCTCCGATCCTCCCTGTGCGAGAGAATCGGAGCACAGACGCATGACACTCGGCTCCTGCTCTGCTGCGAGCAGGAGCCGAGTGTCATTAGCATATTGCATCCGATGCTTTCACATCGGATGCAATACGCTAGTGTGACCCCGGCCTTAGTGCAGAGCTGACAGTTTACATAGCATAGGGATGCTGCTGCATCCCCATGCTATACAAGCGATCAGGCAGCAAAATATGATAGTCTCATAGTGGTACAAAGTAAAAAAGTTAAAAAAAGGTAATTTTTTTTCAAAAATTGTAAAAATATTAAATAAAAATTAAAAATAATAATAAAAAAATCAACAGATATTGTACCAATAAATAAATATTTGTATGAAAAAAAGAGCAATAAAAGTACACATATTTGATATAGCATCCGGAACGACCAAACTTATAAAACTGTCACACTAGTTAACCCATTTAGTGAACACTAAAAAAAAGGCAAAAAAACAATGCTTTATAATCATACTGCCAAACAAAAAGCGGAATAAAATTGCAGTTCAGTGATGATAGTTACTGAAATTGCTTCTGTGCAGGCTGAGTTGTATCTTAGTGATAATTTGTTCTGAGAATTATGCTGATGCTACGATAGCTGGTTTGTAGTTTTTATTCATGTTAATGAAATTGATTCCAATGTTGTGAAAGCTATGATGGAGCACAGTGATGATGCATTTTGAATATGCTACTGATGCTAGGAAATCTGGGTTGCAATTCAGTGATAAGTTCGGAGACAATAAGAAAGCTGAGTTGCAGCTCTGTGATAATACTTACTGAAATTGCTTCCAATGCTAAGATAACAGGGTTGTAATATAGTGATGATACATTTTGAGATTGCAGCTGAGGCTAGGAAAGTTGGTTTGCAAATCATTGATGAAACTGCTGCTGACAATGGAACAATGGAGCTGCAATTCAGTGATGCAGTTCTGACATTTCTGTAATTTTCTTCCCAATATTTCAATGTCTAACTTTGTAATGTTAATTTAGTCTTATCAAGAGAGTAAGAGAGTTGTTATGCTTTCAGTCATTCCAATTCTCTGCCTACCATTATAATGTGATTACTTTACAGCAAGTCCCATTCAGGCCTTTTACCTATGATCGCTGCCAGAAAAGTCCAATATTTTATATATCATTTTTAATTACATAGCATTGCTTAAATTGTCTGATTTGGCAAGATTTATTTTGCAAATTATGGTGGAAAACAAAAGTTCATCTCAATATTTTGTTATATATCCTTTGTTGGCAATGACGGAGGTCAAACGTTTTCTGTAAGTCTTTACAAAGTTGGCCTACACTGTTGGTGGTATGTTGGCCCATTCCTCCATGCAGATCTCCTCTAGAGCAGTGATGTTTTGTGCCTGTCGCTGGGCAACACGGACTTTCATCTCCCTCCAAAAGTTTTCTATGGGGTTGAGATCTGGAGACTGGCTAGGCCACTCCAGGACCTTCATATGCTTCTAATGAAGCCACTCCTTTGTTACCCTGGTGGTGTGCTTGGGATCATTATCATGCTGAAAGACCCATCCACGTTTCATCTTCAATGCCCTTGCTTATGGAATAATAATAATAATAATCTTTATTTTTATATAGCGCTAACATATTCCGCAGTGCTTTACATTTTGCACACATTATCATCACTGTCCCCAATGGGGCTCACAATCTAAATTCCCTATCAGTATATCTTTATAATGTGGGAGGAAACCGGAGTGCCCGGAGGAAACCCATGCAAACGCAAACACGGAGAGAACATACAAACTCTTTGCAGATGTTGTCCTTGGTGGAGTTTGAACCCTGGACTCCAGCGCTGCAAGGCTGCAGTGCTAACCACTGCGCCACCGTGCTGCCCGTGGAAGCAGGTTTACACTCAAAATCTCACAATACATGGCCCAATTCATTCTTGCATGCACACTGATCAGTCGTCCTGGTCTCTTTGCAGAGAATTAGCCTCAAAGCATGATGTTGCCACCCCCATGCTTCACTGTAGGTATGGTGTTCTTTGGATGCAACTCAGCATTCTGTCTCCTCCAAGCACAACGAGCTTTGTTTCTACGAAACAGTTCTACTTTGGTTTCATCAGACCATATGACATTCTTCCAATACTCTTCTGGATAATCCAAATGCTCTCTAGCAAACTTCAGATTGGCCTGGACATGTACTGGCTTAAGCAGGGGGACACGTCTGGCACTGCAGGATCTGAGTCCCTGGTAACGTAGTGTGTTTCTGATGGTAGCCTTTGTTACGGTGGTCCCAGCTCTATGCAGGACATTCACTAGGTCCCCCGTGTTGTTCTGGTTTTTGTGATAATTTTGACCCACGGGGTGAGATCTTGCTTGGATCCCAAGATCGAGGGAGATTATCAGTGGTCTTGTATGTATTCCATTTTCTCATAATTGCTCCAACAGTTGATTTCATTACACCAAGCTGCTTAGCTATTGCAAATTCCGCTTTCCCAGCCTGGTGCAGGGCTACAATTTTGTTTCTGGTGTCCTTCGAAAGCTCTTTGGTCTTTACCATAGTGGAGTTTGGAGTGTGACTGTTTGAGGTTGTGGACAGGTGTCTTTTATACTGATAACAAGTTCAAAGAGGTTCCATTACTACAGGTAATGCGTGAAGGACAGAGGTACCTCTTAAAGAAGAAGTTACAGGTCTGTGAGAGCCAGAAATCTTGCATGTTTTTAGGTGACCAAATACTTATTTTCTACCATAATTTGCAAAAAAATCTTGCCAAATCAGGCAGGGTGATTTTCTGGATTTGGTTTCTCAATTTTGACTTTCATAGTTGTGGTCTACCTATGATGTCAATAACAGGCCTCTCTCATCTTTTTAAGCGGGATAACATGTACAATTGATGGCTGACTAAATACTTTTTTCCCCACTGTATATTATGCACCAATTCATAGAGTCCACTACAACAATATGTAAGCACAATATCAACATTAGTTCAACAGCATTACTCTGAAAGAGCTCAGATTGGACCACTTATCTAAAGTGCATTCACATACTAGATTTCTGTGAATCACATCATTTCTTATTTGACTATTAGACATTCCATCATGGGACCACCTGGACCATACTACCAGCATTTTTATGGCCAGAAATAAATAATCATGGCCCTAGCACGACCTGAAAGATAAATAATTACTAATTTATAAATCTATATCATATATTTCATTTGTGAATCCATATAATGTGTAGACCAAGAGTATTTAATAGCTTTAACATTACTAAGGAAGAACTAATATTGTTAACTAAGTAGTTAACAAATTATAAACACTGTTTGTTTTAGAGAATACATTTTGTGAGTGTTGTCCCTATATCTGCTTGGAAAATTTAGAGGTTAATCTAAAAATTGGAACCTTTCCAAAAAACTGAAGAACTTGGTTAAGTTCTAGAAAGATTTTTATCTAAAGGCAAGGAATGTTTAAAATTAATAATAAAAAGTGCTATACCATTTCAATCTCCACCACAGGCTGAAACAGGTAATGATGAGGTCCAATTTTTTGGTCATCTAAATGTTTTGGGCAGTGATTGGCTACAGAGGTCAGGTGACATGAATGAGACTTCCTTCAATGCACGTGGGATTACATCCAGTTACAGTTATCTGATCTGATCTGTAGCTATAGGTAGGTACTTTCTCAGTAAAATGCGGAGCTCCCAGACTTTTAAGTCTATGGGCGGTCCAAAAGTAATTAATCTAAAGAGTCTGGAGGTCTTAAATATAAATATTATATTAGTTAAACCCCATCAATCTAAGTCAAGCAAACCTTATTATAAGGATGAAATATCATGCACAAAATTTCTATTTAGAGAATATCAACTCCAGTTACACAAGGACTTTTGAGCATAATAATTATAATCATTATTATTATTTATTTATGTAGTACCATTAATTCCATGATGCTGTACATGAGAAGGGGTTATATCAAAATGCAAATATCACTTACAGTAAACAACCTAACAATGACAGACTAGTACAGAGTGAAGAGGACCCTGCCCTTGCGGACTTACATTCTACAGGATTATGGGGAAAGAGACAGTAGGTCAGGGGTTGCAGTAGCTCTGACGCTGTTGAGGTGACCGTGTGGTCATTACAGGTTGCAAGCTTTCTTGTAGAGGTGGGTTTTCAGGTTTCTTTTGAAGGATCCAAATGTGGTGGATAACCGGACGTGTTGGGGCACAGACTTCCAGAGGATGGGGAATATTCGGGAGAAGTCTTAAGGCCCCTTCACATTAAGCGACGCTGCAGCGATACCGACAACGATCCGGATCGCTGCAGCGTCGCTGTTTGGTCGCTGGAGAGCTGTCACACAGACCGCTCTCCAGCAATCAACTATGCCGGTAACCAGGGTAAACATCGGGTAACTAAGCGCAGGGCCGCGCTTAGTAACCCGATGTTTACCCTGGTTACCATGCTAAAAGTAAAAAAAACAAACACTACATATTTACCTACAGCCGTCTGTCCTCCAGCGCTGCGCTCTGCTTCTCTGCTCTCCTCCTGTACTGTCTGTGAGCCGGAAAGCAGAGCGGTGACGTCACCGCTCTGCTTTCCGGCTCACAGCCAGTACAGGAGGAGTGCAGAGCACAGCGCTGGAGGACAGACAGCGGTAGGTAAGTATCTAGTGTTTTTTTTTTTTTACTTTTGACATGGTAACCAGGGTAAACATCGGGTTACTAAGCGCGGCCCTGCGCTTAGTTACCCGATGTTTACCCTGGTTACCAGTGAAGACATCGCTGGATCGGTGTCACACACGCCAATCCAGCGATGTCTCCAGGGAGTCCAGCGACAAAATAAAGTTCTGGACTTTATTCAGCGACCAACGATCTCCCAGCAGGGGCCTGATCGTTGGTCGCTGTCACACATAACGATTTCATTAACGATATCGTTGCTACGTCACAAATAGCAACGATATCGTTAACAATATCGTTATGTGTGAAGGTACCTTTAGAGGTGATTGGGTGAGAAGCGAATAAGCGTGAAGGAGAGAAGGAGGTCTTGGGAGGACAGGAGATTACGCGAGGGAAGATTTTGAGAGATTTGTTTGAAAATATATGGAGGAGAAAGGTTATGGATGGCTTTGTAGGTCTGTGTTAGCAGTTTAAATTGGATATGCTGGGAAATTGAAAAAGAACCTGAAGACCCACCTCTTCCGACAAGCCTACAACCTGCAGTAACCACCGATTGACCAAACCGCTGCACGGCCAGCTCTACCCTCACCTACTGTATCCTCACCCATCCCTTGTAGATTGTGAGCCCTCGCGGGCAGGGTCCTCTCTCCTCCTGTACCAGTTGTGACTTGTATTTTTCAAGATTATTGTACTTGTTTTATTATGTATACCCCTCCTCACATGTAAAGCGCCATGGAATAAATGGCGCTATAATAATAAATAATAATAATAATAAAATTGGGAGCCAGTGAAGGGATTTGCAAAGAGGGGAAGCGGGAGTGTAGCGAGGAGAGAGAATAGTTAGTCGGGCAGCAGAGTTAAGGATGGACTGGAGGAGTGCGAGAGTGTTAGAAGGTAGGCCACAAAGGAAGATGGATGTTGCAGTAGTCAAGGCGGGAGATGACTAGGGCATGCACAAGCATTTTGGTAGAGTGATGGTTGAGAAAAGGATGAATTCTGGAAATATTTTTGAGCTGGAGACGACAGGAGGAGGCGAGAGCTTTGATGTGCGTTTTGAAGAACAGGGCAGAGTCAAGGGTTACTCCGAGGCAGGGGATTATTGGGACAGGGGAAAGTGTGATTTCATTTATTTTGATAGATAGATCAGGTAGGGAAGATATGCAAGATGGAGGAAAGATAATTAAGGTACCGTCACATTTATCGACGCTGCAGTGATCTAGACAACGATCCCGATCGCTGCAGCGTCGCTGTGTCGTCGCTGGAGACCTGTCACACAGACAGCTCTCCAGCGACCAACTATGCGAAGTCCCCTGGTAACCAGGGTAAACATCGGGTTACTAAGCGCAGGGCCGCGCTTAGTAACCCGATGTTTACCCTGGTTACCAGTGCTAATGTAAAAAAAACAAACACTACATACTTACATTCCGGTGTCTGTCCCCTGTGCTTTCCTGCACTGACTGTGAGCACCGGCTGGCCGTAAAGCACAGCGGTGACGTCACCACTGTAATCTGCTTTACGGCTGGCCAGCCCTCACAGTGCAGGGAAGCAGAACGCCGAGGGATGCGACAGACACCGGAATGTAAGTGTGAAGTGTTTTTTTTTTTTTACATTTACACTGGTAACCAGGGTAAACATCGGGTTACTAAGCATGGCCCTGCGCTTAGTAACCCGATGTTTACCCTGGTTACCAGTGAAGACATCGCTGAATCGGCGTCACACACGCCGATTCAGTGATGTCTGCAGGAGATCCAGCGACTAAATAAAGTTCTGGACTTTCTGCTCCGACCAACGATGTCACAGCAGGATCCAGATCGCTGCTGCGTGTCAAACACAATGATAACGCTATCCAGGATGCTGCAACGTCATGGATCGCTAGCGATATCGTTGTGAAGTTGGTCAGTGTGAAGGTACCTTTAGTTCAAATTTGTCCACATTGAGCTTGAGGAAGTGAGAGGAGAAGAAGGAGGTTGTGGCTGATAGACTCTCTGAGATTCTGGAGAGCAGAGATGTGACATCTGTGCCAGATAGGTAAGGCTACTTTCACAGTAGTGTCGGATTCGGCCCGTTGCATTGCGTCGGGCCGAGATTCCGACGCTAGCGTTTGATGCGCCGCACAACGGGTGCAGCGGATGCATTTCTCCGGTGCATCCGCTGCTCCATTGTGAGGTGCGGGGAGGTGGGGGCGGAGTTTCGACCGCGCATGCGGGCTCGGAAAAAGCGGTCCGTCGGCAGCAAAAAACGTTACATTTAACATTTTTTGCTCCCGAAGGTCCGCCACAACACAGCGCAACCGTCATGCGACGGTTGCGACGTGTGACAATACATCGCAATGCGTCGGTAATGTTACTCTATGGGGCAAAAACGCATCCTGCAAACAACTTTGCAGGATGCGTTTTTTCCCCTAAACGACGCATTGCGACGTATTAAAAAAAAACGCTAGTGTGAAAGTAGCCTAATTAGCATATAGATAGTACTGGAAGCCACAGAACCTTATGAGTTGTCCCAGGCCGAGTGTATAGATTGAGAAGAGTAAGGGTCCTAGGACAGAGCCTTGAGGGACACCAACAGAGAGGGGGCAAGATGAAGAGGTAGTATGGGAGTAGGAAACGCTAAATGTGCGGTTTATGTGATATTATTCAGTCACCATGTGGTGGTAATATGTGGTATGGTCATAGTGTGGCAGTATTTGTTCCCTGTATGTGGTATTAATCGGTTACCACCACGTGGTTGTAATATGTGGTCTGGTCATTGTGTGGCAGTATTTTTTCCCTGTATGTGATAATATTTGGTCACTGTGTGGTAATAATATGTGGTCTGCTCATGGTGTGACGGTATTTGTCCCCTGTATATGATATTATTTGCTCACTGTGTGGTGGTAATATGTGGTCTGGTCATGGTGTGGCGGCATTTGTTCCTTTTGTATGTGGCATTATTGGTCTTGGTATAGTGAATTGTGTTGTGCATGGCTGTCACTTGTTCTCTCTGATAATAAGCAGAAGATTCTTGATTTCCAATAGAGATTAAATACTTGGCGGTTAACCCCTCCCTGTCCTGTGACTATTACACAGTAGCAAATATGCACTTACAGTGGTTCTACAGTGAAAACACGTAATCACCTTTCCTAAGATCATGTTCACACATTCAGTATTATCAAATCAGTGTGACATGTACAAATAAGATGAGACATTGCATAATAACAAACTAATTAGAAATGTACACAACAGGAATAAAGTCACTGCTCACAAGAGCTTATAATCTACAACAAATAAGGAAACAGACATTATACAAAGGGTACAACATTCTTGCTTTGCACAGTTCAGCCACCTTTAAAAAAAACAAAAGCAAAAAAAAAGAACAATACAGGATAGTGGATATTAGAAAATCATCTGTTTCTCTGTGGTAGTGCATTCCTGAGAATTTGCGCAGCACGAGAAAAGTCTTGGGGATTGTGGTGGTTTGAATTATGGAGATTTGCCTTAGATTTTTGGCAGACTATAGCGCATGAGCGAGGTGGCAGATAGAAATGAGGAAGTAAATGGCACAAAACATTGATTTAATAGAATTTTTGTAGTGATTGGATAGAAAGATTAGACAAGTTGCTTCATTTGGGATGGTTGAAGAATGGATTGAAGCAAGAGTTTACTGAGGAAAAACTATTAGTAGTTAGTTAATGCCTCACATACATTAGATAGAAATTAAATATCAAAAAGTGTAGAAGCAACATTACTGCTGAAGAATAGAAAGAATCCAGAGTATTCTTTCAAAGTGATTATTTATACTTCCACATGGACTCTTTATTTTCTTCTGCAGTGATGTGTTACTCCTGCTTTTTTATTTTTATTTATTATTGGATTGAATGGCAGTATCCTGCATCTGAACTGTTCAGCTGGGAAGAGCTGCAGCTGATTCTTCCATGTCAAAACAAAGTTGCCCCTGGTAGTAGCACATCTCTTAGAGGAGAGAAGATTAAATCTACTATTGTTCATCATACTTTGCACACCCTTACCAAGTTACCGTTCAGTAAAGACTGTGTTTTAGAACCTGGAGTCTCCTTTTGAACTCTAAAACCTATGGTCCTGGCCAGCCAACACTATTGGCTACAGGTGGCCTGCACGGACGCAAGAACCTCACAGCACCAACACCAAAACCCAGTCAGGACCTAACCTTTCATGTAGCTACTGCCTGTGCCATGCTACAGAACCATAAGGAACCTTTGATGCAAAGGGAAAATTAAAAGAAGTAGAGCCTGCAATGGAGACAAGACTACATATTTCAAATTTAGCATAGCTTTCACAATAGTATACAAAATTATATAAAATCACAGTTACAAAAATCTGTAGCTGGTCCAATAACTCCAGTGTCCTCAAACAAAGTAAGCTCAGCTCGTTCTGGCTGTACTAGCTGTACAGTATCTTCTGGCAATGGACATCCTTCTCACTTTTGGCACCTGGAGGAGTTATGTCACATTTTAAGTGACATTTATTCAGGCGGAAAAAAATACATAATATGAATCAGTTGCAGGCGTAAGGCTATGTTCATACTGCATTCTTACCACACATCAGTGGCTTCATTGAAGCTTTCACCTAAAGCTGAGAAAAATTACATTCGAGCACAACTGCTGATGGGACCATTGACTTTAATGAACCTCTGCTTGTTGGTGCTCTGTCTGACCTCCTTTTTGGCTGTGTTTGTCTTTCTGAGATGGGCACCAAAATGCAGTCGACACTGCCAAAAAGAATATCAGACACCATAAAGTGACTTTGTCTACTTCATCAAAGTCAATGGACCCATCATCTGGCCTGATCGTGCTGCTGACATCGTCCAGATCCGGAAGTGTCGGCAGTCAGAGCTTCAATTGTACTCATGCCTGAAAGATACATTATTATATTGCAAAACAAATCAATATCCCTATCTATCTATCTATCTATCTATCTATCTATCTATCTATCTATCTATCTATCTATCTATCTAATATCTATCTATCTATCTCTGTTTTTTTCTCTGTCTATACATGTTCAAGGTTGCTACTAATTCATAAATGGAAGGTTTTTGGCAGAGCTTTTAGCAAAATTATTGAGAAATGCAATATCCTGAAAAACAACCTTGCTTTTCTAGGTTTATATCATATCTTGGTTCATTTCCAGGGAGGAATCTTGAAGGAATCTAACTCCCTCAGGCTGTCTCTCCCTCTCCCTGGTTCTCTCCTCTCAGTGTCTTGTGATGTGTTGCAGTTCATGACCAATGATCTATGTAAAGAAAAAATAGTCTGAATTAGCTAGTGCTTATTAAAATGCACTCAGGAAAATTGAGATTATGCTATTGTGAAGAGCAATCAATTCTTCTAAATCTGAATCCTTATGGTGAAAATATATTTCACATTTTATTCCATAAAATGTGAAACCGGAAAAATCATTTTGCCTGTGTGGATACAATAATCATTAGTACTGTCTAGACAGCAGTTATGGTATTTCAATTTATCGTATTAATGTTATATTTTTGATGGGAAAACAATTATATATGAAATTATACTACACTTTAATACACATGTGTGCAACCAATGAATGAGATTCACATTTAATTCTCAATGTTTTATTTATGGATTTTTTTTTTAGGACACATTTTCCTGTAGGATAATGCCTTGAATGAAGGTGGCAAAGTTAGTAGTTTTAATAGGCACTGGCAAATAAACTGATGATTATTTCATGGACAGCAGCATAATTATCTTTAGCCTCTTACACATCACATAATTGTATGCCCAAATCCCTGAATTCACCTTAAGTGTAGTAGGAGGCTCTGACTCTCCATTGACAGATGATTAAAGTATAAATGTCACATTGTAATACTGAGGGTTAATGCAGAGTAACACTTGAACACAAATTCCACTTGATGGCAACAGAGTGGAGAGTGAGCTGAATGTCCTGCTATGAAGCAGACCTACAGTAATACAGCGAAGCAACCACTAGGTGGCAGCGGAATAGTCAGAGAGCCAAGTCGATACCAGAGGATAACGCAGTAACAAAGGGAAAACCAAGGCGCAGAGTCAGACAAGAGCAAAAGGTCAGTACCGGTCAGTAGCAGGAAATTCAGAAAGGAGAATCAGGTCAGAACCAAGCTAAAGTCAAATACTGGGGAATCCACAAACACAGGGAACTAAGGAGCAGGGACGGGTAGGTGGGAGGTCAACAGACACGGGTCGGGTCAGAAGAATGCAGCAGAACAGGCAGTAACTTACCAGAGCCAGCTAGCATGCCAAAGGCAGGCAATAAAGCTGGCACTGCACACAGGTTGCAGCACAGAGATATAGCAGGCTGGACACAGAAACAAGGCAGGGGAAGTTAACCCCTGACATGATCGGGAAGGGAGAGACAAGACAAAACCCGAGCTGGATCAAAGTAACATAGTAACATAGTTATTAAGGTTGAAGGAAGACTTTAAGTCCATCTAGTTCAACCCATAGCCTAACCTAACATGCCCTAACATGTTGATCCAGAGGAAGGCAAAAAAATCCATGTGGCAAAGAGTAATCTCCACATTGGGGAAAAAAATTGCTTCCCGACTCCACATACGGCAATCAAACTAGTTCCCTGGATCAACGCCCTATCAAGGAATCTAATATATATAACATGTAACATTATACTTTTCAAGAAAGGTATCCAATCCCCTCTTAAATTTAAGTAGTGAATCACTCATTACAACATCATACGGCAGAGAGTTCCATAGTCTCATTGCTCTTACAGTAGAGAACTCGCATCTGTTGTTATGCCTAAACCCTCTTTCCTCCAGACGTAGAGGATGCCCCATTGTCCCTGTCTCAGGTCTATGATTAAAAATATCATCAGAAAGGTCTTTGTACTGTCCCCTCATATAGTTATACATTAAAATAAGATCACCCCTTAGCCTTCGTTTTTCCAAACTAAATAGCCCCAAGTGCAATAATCTTTCTTGGTATTGTAGACCCCCCAGTCCTCTAATAACCTTGGTCGCTCTTCTCTGCACCCGCTCTAGTTCAGCTATGCCTTTCTTATACTCCGAAGACCAGAACTGTACACAGTATTCTAAGTGTGGTCGAACTAGTGACTTGTATAGAGGTAAATTTATGTTCTCCTCATGAGCATCTATGCCTCTTTTAATGCATGCCATTATTTTATTTGCCTTTGTAGCAGCTGCCTGACACTGGCCAATAAATGTGAGTTTGTCATCCACCCATACACCCAGGTCTTTTTCATTGACGGTTTTGCCCAGAGTTTTAGAATTAAGCACATAGTTATACATCGTATTACTTCTACCCAAGTGCATGACCTTACATTTATCCCCATTAAAGCTCATTTGCCATTTGTCAGCCAAAGCTTCTAGTTTACATAAATCATCCTGTAATATAAAATTGTTCTCCTCTGTATTTCTCTTTGCCACATGATTTTTTTTGCCTTCCTCTGGATCAACATGTTAGGGCATGTTAGGTTATTCTATGGGTTGAACTAAAAGGACTTAAAGTCTTCCTTCAACCTTAATAACTATGTTATTATGTTACTATGTATTGATTACCCTGCAGAGTTTAGTGTCATCTGCAAATATTGAAATTCTGCTCTGTATGCCCCCTACAAGGTCATTAATAAATATGTTAATACGAAGAGGTCCAATACTGACCCCTGTGGTACCCCACTGCTAACCGCGACCCAGTCCGATGTTGTCCCATTAATAACCACCCTTTGTTTCCTATCCCTGAGTTACCTCTTAACCCACTTACACATATTTTCCCCTGCCGAATCAACCCCTGGACACCCCAAATCCAGCCTTGAAAATTAACCAATTTGGGGGTGAAAACCATAATTTCAGAAAAATGGAGAGGTGCTAGTGTACTGATTTACCCAATTATTGAATGCAAACTCAGCCACGGGCAACGAGGAATGCCAATCATCCTGTTGAGATGTGGCAAGACACCACAAAATCTGTTCAAGTGACTGATTGGTCCTCTCCATCTGACCGTTGGTCTTGGGATGGTAGGCAGAGGAGAAAGTCAAGCTAACTCCCAATCTTTTTGCAAAATGCCCTCCAAAACTTAGAAACGAATAGCACCCCTCTATCAGACACCAAGTGCAGAGGCATGCCATGCAACCATACAACGTGCTCAATAAACAATTTAGATAGTGTTTCGACGTTAGGTATTCCCACCAAAGGAACAAAATGTGCCTGTTTGCTAAACCTGTGATCCACTACCCAGGCCACTGTCTTGCCATTGGAAAGAGGGAGATCCATGATAAAATCCATGGCAGATGAGTCCTGGGTCTATCCAGAATTGGCAATGGCACCAATTCCTCGGCCGCGCTGTTATGGGAGTCTTTAGCACGAGCACAAGTATTCCAAGCAAACACAAAAACGGTGATATCAGAAGACATGGAGGGCCACCAAAACAGTCTAGCAATAGCTCTCCGGGTGGCGGAGACTCCAGGGTGCCCACTGAGAGCGGAATCATGGAACTCCCGGAGAGCCCTCAACCGATACTGAACTGGGATGAAGAGTTTGTTATCAGGCATTGACGGAGGAGCATGAGATTGAACCTCATGAATTTCAAGCTCCAATTTGGAGGACACCCCAGCAAAGACAATTCCGTGTTGAAGAATGGAGGAAGGAGGTTCGGGAGGTGTGTTGTGAATTCTGTTGTCGAGCTCCCTCCTGTGGTCATGAATGGTACTTCGGTGAGTTCGGTCCGTGGGCTCCCTCTGGTGGCTGTGAGTGGAGCTGCTGCTTCTGAGGTTCCTTACACAGGTGACGTGGTTTATCCTTTGGTTGGCTTCTCTATTTAACTCCACTCAGATCGTTTCTCCATGCCAGCTGTCAATGTTTTGGCATTGGTTCAGTTCGCTCCTGGATCTGTCTGGTGTCCTGTCTTCTCCTGCAGAAGCTAAGTTCCTGATTGTTATTGTTGTTCTTGTTTCTTTGTCCAGCTGGTTATCTTGATTTTGTCTTGCTAGCTGGAAGCTCTGGGATGCAGGGTGGCACCCCCGCACCGTGAGTCGGTGCGGAGGACCCTTTTGCACACTCTGCGTGGTCTTTTGTAGGTTTTTGTGCTGACCGCAAGGATTCCTTTCCTGTCCTCTCTCTGTTTGGTGGGTCGTGCCTCCCTTTGCTGAAACCTGTCTCATTTCTGCGTTTGTGACTTTCATCTTTACTCACAGTCATTACATGTGGGGGGCTGCCTATTCCTTTGGGGAATTTCTCTGAGGCAAGGTAGGCTTTATTTTCTTCTCTAGGGCTAGCTAGCTCTTAGGCTGTGACGAGGCGCATAGGGAGCATCAGGAGCGCTCCACGGCTATTTCTAGTGTGTGCGATAGGATTAGGGCTTGCGGTCAGCAGAGCTCCCACATCCCAGAGCTTGTCCTGTATGAGTTTAACTATCAGGTCGGGTGCTCCTAACCACCAGGTCATAACAGAGGTGATATCGGATCTAAGCTGTGGGATAAAACATCGGCCTTGACATTCTTGGAACCGAGCCGAAAGGTGATAGAAAAATGAAACCGTGAAAAAAGCGACCACCTAGCCTGTCTAGAAGTTAAATGTCTAGCAGACTCAATGTAAGACAGGGACTTGTGGTCCATAATCACTGTGATCAGATGAGCAGCCCCCTCCAAAGAGTGTCTCCATTTTTCAAAAGCCAATGTCATGGTCAACAACTCCCGATTACCAACATTGTAATTTCTCTCTGCAGGAGAAAATTTCCTGTAGAAAATGGCAAATGAGCTTAAATTAGTCAAATTATCGGGTCCCTGAGACAGCACCACCCCCACTCCCACCTCCGATGCGTCCACCTCTACAATAAATAGTTCTGACAGATCGGGCTGAACCAACACAGGAGCAGACATAAAACACACTTCTTCAATGCTAAAAATGCCTTGACTGCCAGAGACAACAAGAGTTTAAGATCAGCCCCCTTACGAGTGAGATGAGTGAGTGGCTTGACAACCTGAGAAAACCCCTTGATAAATTTGTGATAATAATTGGCGAAACTTAAAGGGAACCTGTCACCTGAATTTGGCGGGACTGGTTTTGGGTCATATGGGCGGAGTTTTTGGGTGTTTGATTCACCCTTTCCTTACCCGCTGGCTGCATGCTGGCCGCAATATTGGATTGAAGTTCATTCTCTGTCCTCCGTAGTACATGCCTGCGCAAGTTAATCTTGCCTTGCGCAGGCGTGCACTACGGAGGACAGAGAATGAACTTCAATCCAATATTGCGGCCAGCATGCAGCCAGCAGGTAAGGAAAGGGTGAATCAAAAACCTGAAAACTCCGCCCATATGACCCAAAACCGGTCCCGCCAAATTCAGGTGACAGGTTCCCTTTAAAAACACTGAAGACCCTTGAGGCCTCTGGGTTGCACCCAATTTCCGGGGTCCATACAAAACCCATTGGCAGAGAGGATGAACCCCAGAAAGGAAAGCTCTTGGACACAAAATGAAGATTTCTCAAGTTTAGCAAACAGGGAGTTCTCCTGCAACCTATGAAGAACCGCACACAAATGACCTATGTAAGACTCTTGGTCAGGTGAAAAAATAAGAATGTCATCAAGATATACAACCATAAAGCACCTAAAGAAAATACATCACTAATGAAGTTTTGAAACACCACAGTTGGGTTCATGAGACCAAAGGGTATAACTAAATTTTCAAACAAACCCTCAGAGGAGAGAAATGCCGTTTTCTATTCGCCCCCTTCCTGAATTCAGATAAGGTTGTACGCTCCCCTGAGATGCAACTTGGAAAAACAGTTAGCTCTAGATAATTGATTGTAAAGATCTGGAATGAGTGGGAGAGGGGGAGGTATTTCTCACTGTAATTTTATTAAGTTCCTGAAAATCGAGGCAGGGGCGTAAACCACCATCTTTCTTTTTAACAAAAAAGAATTC
Organism: Ranitomeya imitator; assembly: GCF_032444005.1. NCBI lineage: Eukaryota > Metazoa > Chordata > Amphibia > Anura > Dendrobatidae > Ranitomeya > Ranitomeya imitator. The sequence continues at coordinate 986,292,133 of NC_091282.1, forward strand.
AGCAGCCACAGCTGAGACAGAGGGACGGATGTGACCTTGGCATAAACTTTCTGCGATACAATATTTCATAGCGGTGCGTTCCGGGCCAGACAGATTGTACAAAAAGGCCTTGGGCAATTTAGCACCCGGAATCAGATTAAAGACACAATCATAAGGGCGATGTGGTGGCAAGACCTCGGCCACTTTTTCGGAGAATACATCTCCAAAATCTTTCAGGTACTCCGGAATACCCTCCAGATTAACAGAAGATGCCAGAACAGCAGAAAGACAACTATTAGAACAATTAAGACCCCATTTAACAATATCACAAGATTCCCAGTCAATAACAGGATTATGCAACTGTAACCAGGGGAATCCCAACACCAGTCCCTCTAGAAAGTTATCCAGAACATAACATGAAATTAATTTTTGGTGCAAGGAACCAACCTTGAGGAGAAACTCCTCAGAGACAAACCTAACCACATTTTGAGCCAATGGTACGTTATCAATGGCAATAATATGGATGGGAGTCTTTAACCTAACTGTCACTAACTTGCTCTTGATACAGGAAAGATATACATCTTTGTACCATGTTAGCCAGTTGCAATTTCTTACCACCTTTTCAGTTACCCATTAAAAGGTATCAACCACTTAGGACTCTCAATTCTAAATATTTTCTAACTTACTCTTTGACAACAGACTAGAGTCAATAAAGTTCATTGATGACCTACAGTTCACAAACGCTGAAGTAGGTGTGTAACCATCTCCACAACAGAGTTCCACCTCCAACAGAATCTTTTGAAATGAGGAAAATGGTACCTGAGAGTCTGGGTGACCTCTTTGACAATCACCCAGATGTAAGCATTTCCTGGCAACTTGTTAGTCGATAGGCAAGAGGAGCAGTCCTTCTTCCAATGTCCCGGACTACCACAATAGAAGCATAATCTCCCTTCGTGTCGCAGCTTTCTCTCCTTCTCCTTGAAGTTAGTGGCCCCAACCTCCATAGGTTCTGTATATAGCATTACCTCAGACTTAGCAGGGTACCCTGAAACCTCTTGCTGGATTACTCCTCTCTCCCACAATCTCGGATTAATGCAAATGGCCTGGGTCATGGCCTCCTCCAAATTACTGGGTGGCAGATGGAGAGCCAGAGTGTCCTTGAGAGGATCCAAGAGTCCTCTCCTAAACTGGCATCTTAAAGCAGCATCATTCCAGGACACCTCAGTGGACCACCATCTGAACTCAGAACAATAGCATTCACTAGGGTTGAGCGACTTTTACTTTTATAGGATCAGGTCGGTTTCACGAAACCCGACTTTTTCAAAAGTCGGGTCGAGTGAAATCAGCCAATCCTATAAAAAAGTCGGGGTCGGGGTCGGCCGAAACTCTCCTTCAGGCCCTGGGATCCATATTTAAGTGTAAAATAAAGAATTAAAATAAAAAATATTGCTATACTTACCCTCTGACGCTCCCTGGTACTAACCGGCAGCCTTCCTTCCTTAGAATCAGCGCGTGAATGACCTTAGATGACGTCGCGGCTTGTTATTGGTCGCGCGACCGCCCATGTGACCGCTCACGCGACCAATCACAAGCCGCGACGTCACCGAAGGTCCTTCAAGCGCTGATTCTTAGGAAGGAAGGCTGCCGGAAAGAAGCAGGGCGCGTCCGAGGGTGAGTATATTCCGATTAGGTAATATTGCAAACATATCGGAACTCTGTATCGGAATTCCGATACCAGATTCAGAAGATCGCCGACCTCATGGCTGATCACACACAGGGGTCGGGTCAGGTTTCATGAAACCCGACTTTTCCAAAAGTCGGTGACTTCTGAAAATGGCCGACCCGTTTCGCTCAACCCTAGCATTCACCAGTGAGTTTATCCTGGGAGAGGCCCATGATCTTGTCCTCTGCCACCCCGACCCGGTCTGGGTTGTCATAAATCTGTCCTAAAGCCTCAAAGAACCTATCCACAGATATACGTTCAGGGGCAGCAGCAGGTAAAGAAAAAGCCCAAGTTTGTGGACCCTCCCAGAGTAAAGAAATCATTGTCCCTACCTGTTGACTCTCATCTCCTGAAGATCTGGGACTAAGGGAGAAAAGTAGCTTACAACTCTCTCTGAACGTATGAAACATCTTCTCTCTGGAGAAAGTATCTGGGAGCCTGACCGAACGTTGAGGAGAGTGTAAAGGAATATCAATGGGGTCGGATTGCCTAGAGGCTGGTTGTGTCATGGACCCATGAAAAGATTTGACAGCTTCTGTAAGTTCCTCCTGGAGTTGGTTATGGGAAGTGGCCAGGGCTCTAAGTTCCACTGACAAATCCTGCATCATTTGGGTCAAACTTGACATCTGATCTGCAATAGTACAAAGCGCATCCATAGAGAGAGGGAAAAAATAAGGCCAGTTATAATGTCATGCTGTAATACTGAGGGTTAATGCAGAGTAACACAAACTCCACTAGATGGCAACAGACTGGAGAGTGAGCTGAATATCCTGCTATGAAGCAGACCTACAGTAATACAGTGATGCTACCACTAGGTGGCAGTGGAACAGTCCAAGAGATCCAAGTTGATACCAGTGGATAACACAGTAACAAAAGGAAAACCAAGGCGCTGAGTCAGACGAGAGCAAAAGGTCAGTACCGTCAGTAGCAGGGAATTCAAAAGGAATAGACAGAATCAGGTCAGAGCCAAGCTAAATTCAAATACTGGGGACTCCGCAAATACAGGGAACTAAGGAGCAGGGACGGTAGGTCTGAGGTCAACAGACACGGGTTGGGTCAGAAGAATGCAGCAGGACAGATCAGTATCTCACAACAGCCAACTAGCATGCTTAAGGCAAGCAATATAATTGGCACTGCACTGTTATGAATAGGTAATTCAGAACCACAATGGACCTTGAAGTTCAGAGCACACAAGTGGCCTGACAAAAACCACAAAACATAGGACGAGCTCTGAGACGTGGAAACTCTGCTGACCGCAATCCCTAAACCTATCAAACCACACTAGAGGTAGCCGTGGATTGCGCCTAACGCTCCCTATGCAACTCGGCACAGCCTGAGAAACTAGCTAGTCCTGAAGATAGAAAAATAAGCCTACCTTGCCTCAGAGAAATTCCCCAAAGGAAAAGGCAGCCCCCCACATATAATGACTGTGAGTTAAGATGAAAATACAAACACAGAGATGAAATAGATTTAGCAAAGTGAGGCCCGACTTACTGAATAGACCGAGGATAAGAAAGATAGCTTTGCGGTCAACACAAAAACCTACAAACAACCACGCAGAGGGGCAAAAAGACCCTCTGCACCGACTAACGGTACGGAGGTGCTCCCTCTGCGTCTCAGAGCTTCCAGCAAGCAAGCAAAACCAAAAAAGCAAGCTGGACAGAAAATATAGCAACAAAAGTAACACAAGCAGAACTTAGCTTATGCTGAGCAGACAGGCAACAGGAACGATCCAGGAGGAAGCAAGACCAATACTAGAACATTGACTGGAGGCCAGGATCAAAGCACTAGGTGGAGTTAAATAGAGCAGCACCTAACGACTTAACCTCATCACCTGAGGAAGGAAACTCAGAAGCCGCAGTACCACTCGTGACCACAGGAGGGAGCTTGATCACAGAATTCACAACAGTAGCCCCCCCTTGAGGAGGGGTCACCGAACCCTCACCAGAGCCCCCAGGAAGACCAGGATGAGCCATATGAAAGGCACGAACAAGATCGGCAGCATGGACATCAGAGGCAAAGACCCAGGAATTATCTTCCTGACCATAACCCTTCCACTTAACCAGATACTGGAGTTTCCGTCTCGAAACACGAGAATCCAAAATCTTCTCCACTATATACTCCAACTCCCCCTCCACCAAAACCGGGGCAGGAGGATCAACAGATGGAACCACTGGCGCCACGTATCTCCGCAACAATGACCTATGGAATACGTTATGGATGGAAAAAGAATCTGGAAGGGTCAAACGAAAAGACACAGCATTAAGAACCTCAGAAATCCTATACGGGCCAATGAAACGAGGCTTAAACTTAGGAGAGGAAACCTTCATAGGAATATAACGAGTTGACAACCAAACCAAATCCCCAACACAAAGTCGGGGACCCACACAGCGTCTGCGATTAGCGAAACGTTGAGCCTTCTCCTGGGACAAGGTCAAATTGTCCACTACATGAGTCCAAATCCGCTGCAACCTGTGCACCACAGTATCCACACCAGGACAGTCCGAAGACTCAACCTGCCCTGAAGAGAAACGAGGATGGAACCCAGAATTGCAGAAAAACGGTGAAACCAAGGTAGCCGAGCTGGCCCGATTATTAAGAGCGAACTCAGCCAACGGCAAAAAGGACACCCAATCATCCTGATCAGCAGAAACAATACATCTCAGATATGTTTCCAAGGTCTGATTGGTTCGTTCAGTCTGGCCATTTGTCTGAGGATGGAAAGCCGAGGAAAAAGACAAATCAATGCCCATCCTAGCACAAAAGGCTCGCCAAAACCTCGAAACAAACTGGGAACCTCTGTCAGAAACGATGTTCTCTGGAATGCCATGTAAACGAACCACATGCTGGAAGAACAATGGCACCAAATCAGAGGAGGAAGGTAATTTAGACAAGGGTACCAAATGGATCATCTTAGAGAAGCGATCACAAACAACCCAAATGACCGACATTTTTTGAGAGACGGGGAGATCCGAAATAAAATCCATAGAGATATGTGTCTAAGGCCTCTTCGGGATCGGCAAGGGCAAAAGCAACCCACTGGCACGAGAACAGCAGGGCTTAGCCCGAGCACAAATCCCACAGGACTGCACAAAAGAACGCACATCCCGCGACAGAGACGGCCACCAAAAGGATCTAGCCACCAAATCTCTGGTACCAAAGATTCCAGGATGACCAGCCAACACCGAACAATGAACCTCAGAGATAACTTTATTCGTCCACCTATCAGGGACAAACAGTTTCTCTGCTGGGCAACGATCAGGTTTATTAGCCTGAAATTTTTGCAGCACCCGCCGCAAATCAGGGGAGATGGCAGACACAATTACTCCCTCTTTGAGAATACCCGCCGGCTCAGGCAAACCCGGAGAGTCGGGCACAAAACTCCTAGACAGGGCATCCGCTTTCACATTTTTAGAGCCCGGAAGGTACGAAACCACAAAGTCAAAATGGGAGAAAAACAGCGACCAACAAGCCTGTCTAGGATTCAACCGTTTGGCAGACTCGAGATAAGTCAAGTTCTTGTGATCAGTCAAGACCACCACGCGATGCTTAGCTCCTTCAAGCCAATGACGCCACTCCTCGAATGCCCACTTCATGGCCAGCAACTCTCGATTGCCAACATCATAATTTCGCTCAGCAGGCAAAAACTTCCTGGAAAAGAAGGCGCATGGCTTCATCACCGAGCAATCAGCACCTCTTTGCGACAAAACAGCCCCCGCTCCAATTTCAGAAGCATCAACCTCAACCTGGAACGGAAGAGAAACATCTGGTTGACACAACACAGGGGCAGAAGAAAAACGACGCTTTAACTCTTGAAAAGCTTCCACAGCAGCAGAAGACCAATTGACCACATCAGCACCCTTCTTGGTCAAATCGGTCAATGGTTTAGCAATACTAGAAAAATTACAGATGAAGCGACGATAAAAATTAGCAAAGCCAAGAAACTTTTGCAGACTCTTCAGAGATGTCGGCTGAGTCCAATCATAAATGGCCTGGACCTTAACAGGGTCCATCTCGATGGTAGAAGGGGAAAAAATGAACCCCAAAAATGAAACCTTCTGAACACCAAAGAGACACTTTGATCCCTTCACAAACAAAGAATTAGCACGCAGGACCTGTAACACCATTCTGACCTGCTTCACATGAGACTCCCAATCATCCGAGAAGACCAAAATATCATCCAAGTATACAATCAGGAATTTATCCAGGTACTCTCGGAAGATGTCATGCATAAAGGACTGAAATACTGATGGAGCATTGGCAAGTCCGAATGGCATAACTAGGTACTCAAAATGGCCCTCGGGCGTATTAAATGCAGTTTTCCATTCATCGCCCCGTTTAATACGCACAAGATTATATGCACCACGAAGATCTATCTTGGTGAACCAACTAGCCCCCTTAATCCGAGCAAACAAATCAGATAGCAGCGGCAAGGGGTACTGAAATTTGACCGTGATTTTATTTAGAAGGCGGTAATCAATACAAGGTCTCAGCGAACCATCCTTCTTGGCCACAAAAAAGAATCCTGCTCCCAATGGCGATGACGACGGCCGAATATGACCCTTCACCAAGGATTCTTTTACGTAACTCCGCATAGCGGCGTGCTCAGGTACAGATAAATTAAACAGTCGACCCTTAGGAAACTTACTACCAGGAATCAACTCGATAGCACAATCACAATCCCTATGCGGAGGTAGGGCATTGGACTTGGGCTCATCGAATACATCCCGGTAATCAGACAAGAACTCTGGGACCTCAGAAGGGGTGGATGATGAGATAGACAGAAATGGAACATCACCATGTACCCCCTGACAACCCCAGCTGGACACAGACATTGATTTCCAATCTAATACTGGGTTACCAGAGGAGCGAGGTTTCAACGCCAGAAACAGTTTGCAATTATTTTTGAAACTCAGAAATTTAGCTCTATCTCCAGAAAACAAATCAGGAATAGGAATTCTTGGTTCTAACATAAAATTCTGAGCCACAAAGTCTTGAATATTTTGTACTCTTGCAGTGAGAAAATCCACACATGAAGACAGACCTTTAATGTCCATCACCACACCTGTGTCCTGAACCACCCAAATGTCTAGGGAAAAAAAAAAGGCAAAACACAGTGCAAAGAAAAAAAAATGGTCTCAGAACTTCTTTTTTCCCTCTATTGAGAAGCATAGTACTTTGGGCCTCCAGTATTGTTATGAATAGGTAATTCAGAACCACAATGGACCTTGAAGTTCAGAGCACACAAGTGACCTGACAAAAACCACAAAACATAGGACGAGCTCTGAGACGTGGAAACTCTGCTGACCGCAATCCCTATCAAACCACACTAGAGGTAGCCGTGGATTGCGCCTAACGCTCCCTATGCAACTCGGCACAGCCTGAGAAACTAGCTAGTCCTGAAGATAGAAAAATAAGCCTACCTTGCCTCAGAGAAATTCCCCAAAGGAAAAGGCAGCCCCCCGCATATAATGACTGTGAGTTAAGATGAAAATACAAACACAGAGATGAAATAGATTTAGCAAAGTGAGGCCCGACTTACTGAATAGACCGAGGATAGGAAAGATAGCTTTGCGGTCAACACAAAAACCTACACACAACCACGCAGAGGGGCAAAAAGACCCTCTGCACCGACTAACGGTACGGAGGTGCTCCCTCTGCGTCTCAGAGCTTCCAGCAAGCAAGCAAAACCAAAAAAGCAAGCTGGACAGAAAATATAGCAACAAAAGTAACACAAGCAGAACTTAGCTTATGCTGAGCAGACAGGCCACAGGAACGATCCAGGAGGAAGCAAGACCAATACTAGAACATTGACTGGAGGCCAGGATCAAAGCACTAGGTGGAGTTAAATAGAGCAGCACCTAACGACTTAACCTCATCACCTGAGGAAGGAAACTCAGAAGCCACAGTACCACTCGTGACCACAGGAGGGAGCTTGATCACAGAATTCACAACACTGCAGAAAGGTTGCAGCACAGAGATATAACAGGCCGGACACAGGAATGAGGCAGGGAAAGTTAACCCCTTACATGACTAGACCGGGAAAGGAGAGACAAGACAAAACCCTGGCCTTAATCATGACAGTAAATAGGCATGTTGAATTTCGATACCTAATCTATTCTTTGTACCAATGAACAATTATTTTAATTGGGACTGTTGCAAAATTCTAAAAGTTGGTATACTCAATTGTTGTAAATCCTTTGGCTCTGTCATAGGCCTATCTGGTGGTTTCTGCCTTGACAGGAAGTGTTGACACCTATTTGTTCAGCCACCTGACTGCTGATGTCTGTGTCTGACTGCGGTTTTCAGGGGACTTGAACAGGACATCTTCCAACGCACATCTGAAAGCTATTAAGCACATTTCCTGCCTTAGAAAACATTTATCAGTCAGATAACCCCATTAGTGGGTTCTTTCATTTATTACTGCCAGTGGATAAAAATCTGTCTTGATCATATGATGAATACTCCAGTGAACATCTTGTTTTTCAGCACAGTTATCAAAGATATGAATTTTGATGAGTCATGCATTATGGCCCGATTCATTAAGACTAGCATTGGTCATGTCTGTCTTGATGATGGGGTATGATGGAGTCAGCGGTGACTGATTCATTATGAAGTGTATGATTCTTAAAGAATCACAGCAACTTAAAAGGTTGTTTGCCTCTTTAAGTCGATGACTTGAATAAGATTTGTAGAGTATGGTACACAACAGCTTGTCCTGAATTTGATGAACTACACATTATCACACCCCTGTAATGCCCCAGCTCTTCCAATTTTAGTGAAGCTGGGGGAACTAGAATGAAAATGGAAAAAGTTGCAAAAATTTTGCTTTTCCTACCTTTGATGCATACTTGAACGCTAAGCCCACAACTTTCCGGGCAAATGATGGCTGATTTAATCAGCCATCATGTGCTTTAACCGCCGCAGATGGAATGTAGCTCAGCCCGAGGTTGCTATCCTGTTATATCCCGCTGTCAATTTTTGACTGAAAAAAAACTGAAATGTAAAAATTTCACATGGTCATAAGTATTCAGACCCTTTTGCTCAGACACTCATATTTAAGTCACTTGCTGTCCATTTCCTTGTGATCCTCCTTGAGATGGTTCTACTCCTTCATTGGAGTCCAGCTATTTTAAATTAAACTGATAAGACTTGATTTATAAAGTCACACACACATCTATAAAAGACATCACAGCTCACACTGCATGTTAGACCAAATGTGAATCATGATGTCAACGGAACTAGCCAAGGAGCTCAGAGACAGAATTGTGGCAAGTCACACATCTGGCCAAGGTTACTAAAGAATTTCTGCAGTATTCAAAGTTGCCTCCATAATTGTTAAATTGAAGAAAGTTGGGACCACCAAACTGAGCAATCATGAGAGAAGAGCCTTGGTGAGAGAGGTAAAGTAGAACCCCAATATCACTGTGGCAGAGCTCCACAGATGCAGTAGGGAGATGGGAGAAAGATCCACAAAGTCAACTATCAATGCAGCCCTCCACCAGTCAGGCCTTTATGGCAGAGTGGCCCAACGGAAGCCTCTCCTCAGTGCAAGACATATGAAAGCCGGCATACAGTTTGCTAAAAAACACACAAAGGACTCCCAGACTATGAGAAATAAGATTCTCTGGTCTGATGAGATGAAGATAGAACTTTTTTGAGATGATTCTAAGTGGTATGTGTGTAGAAAACCAGGCACTGCTCATCACCTGTCCAATACAATCCCAACAGTGAAACATGGTGGTGGCAGCATCATGCTTTAGGGGTATTTTTCAGCTGCAGGGACAGAATGACTGGTTGCCATTGAAGGAAACATAAATGCGGCTAAGTACAGAGGCATCCTGGATGAAAACCTCTTCCAGAGTGCTCTGGACCTCAGACTTGTCCGAAAGGTTCACCTTCCAACAAGACAATGACCCTAAGCACACAGCTAAAATAACAATTGAGTGGCTTCAGAACAACTCTGGGACCTTTCTTGACAGGCCCAGCCAGAGCCCTGACATAAACCCAATTGAGCATCTCTGGAGAGACCTGAAAATGGCTGTCCACCAACGTTCACCATCCAACCTGATGGAACTGGAGAAGATCTGCAAGGAGGAATGGCAGAGGATCCCCAAATCCAGGTGTGAAAAACTTGTTGCATCATTCCCAAAAATACTCATGGCTGTACTAGCTCAAAAGAGTGCTTCTACTCAATACTGAGCAAAGGGTCCGTATACTTATGACCATGTGATATTTTAGTTTTTCTTTTTTTTTCTAAATTGCAAAAATTATTACATTTGTTTTTTTCAGTCAAGATGTGGTGCAGACTGTACATTTAGTGAAAAAAATTAACATTTTTATGAATTTACCAAATGGCTGCAATGAAACAAAGAGTTAAAATTTAAAGGGGTCTGAATACATTTTGTACTCACTGTTAGTTTTGGTTAAAACTGATTTATTGGTAGAGAGCATTACAAAAAATAGGTGCAGTTTGGGATAAGTCTTAGAGCCGCGAGTGGGAGGTATAGATTAGTGTGGACGATAGTCGAAACTCACTTGCGGAGCGTAACAAGTGTGTAGGTCGATAAACAGAATTGAGGGAGGAAATATAGGGGGGTGCTGCAGTGTGGAGAGCTTTGTGGGTATGAACAAACAGTTTAAATTGGATCCTATCACGAATACACAGCCAGTGCAATGACTGGCACAGAGCGGAGGCGTCCGAGTACCGATTAGCCAGATAGATAACCATGACTGCTGCATTAAGTATGGACTGAAGAGGGGAAAGTTGAGTCAGGGGGAGGCCAATTATTAGAGCATTACAGTGGTCAAGGCAGGAGAGAATCAGGGCAACAGTGAAGGTTTTTGCTGTTTCCATGGTGAGAAAGGGGCAGATTCTAGAGATACTCTTTAGGTGCAAATAACAAGAGTGGGCAAGAGATTGTATATGGGAGTTGAAAGAAAGATTGGTGTCAAATATAACACACAGTGTGCCTGCTGCCTAGGCGTTATTGTGATGCAGCTGTAGGGAGGTTAGTAGATAGCGGGAGCAGAAGAAGTTCAGTTTTCGAAAGTTTGAGTATTAGATAGAGCGTGGACATAATTTTGGAGAATGTGGACAAACAGTCACTAATACACTTGTAGCTGTTTTTCACATTTTGCAATAAACTATATGGTAAAATGAATGGTGTCCTTCAAAAGTACAATCCATGAGAAAAAAATAAGCCCTCGTACGGCTATAATGAATGAAAAATAAAAAAAGTTATGGCTCTTGGAAGAAGGGGAGGAAAAAACTAAATCTAAAAATGGAAAATCACAATGTCATGAAGGGTTTAAACACTGATGAGCTGAGTCGAATGTGTTTATAGAATAACCAGAATAAATTTTTATTCCTCGGAAGTAAGCAATTCATGTTCCATTCTGAATAACAATTAATGGAGAACTTGACATCTGTGAGAATTTTACACAGAAAAGACAGAAAAAAATCGTATAACTTTTTGTAGTAAACAGCAAATACCGTGGTAATTATATGTATGAAAAGTAAGTTGTAAATAGGAAAACATCTCTAAGATATTTTCAATCCTAAATCTAAAAATGTATCTATGGTTTCATTGTACTTTACTCAAGTACATATGGCTATACTTCTTCATTCATGGTGCATGGAATGAAATAAGTTAATTCTCCTCTACAGATCACTGCCATAAGCTAATGAACCATGAAGCATTTTGATTTGTTTGCTTAAACTTCTTTTCCTGCTGGTATAAACTGCGAACACAATTTTAGATTCCATTACTGAAAAGTAGGGTTGAGCGAAATGGATCGGACAAATTCAAAAATCGCCGACTTTCGTTTCATGTAACCCGACCCGATCCTAGTGTGGGATCGGCCATGAGGTCGGCGATCTGCGCGCAAAAGTCACATTTCGTATGACGCTGTCAGCTCCATTTTTCAGCCAATGAAGGAGGATGCAGAGTGTGGGCAGCGTGATGACATAGGTCTCGGTCCCCACCATCTTAGAGAAGGGAAAAAACGTCCAAATTGAAAAAAGGTACATTTTTTCAATTTGGACGTTTTTTACTCCTATTTTGTTCTATTTGGTTTATAGTATTTTATCAGGAGTGTCCTTGAGGTGCACTTATATTTGGACATCCACATGGGGATTAGTCTTTGTAGCACCTTATTGTATATTTGGCCCTTGGTGGTCCTGTTTTCATCTTAGAGAAGGGCAAGACAGTGATTGGCTTGCTTTCTGTGGCGTCACAGGGGCTATAAAGGGGCGTGCACGCCGGCCGCCATCTTAGTTCTGCCGATCTTAGCATAGGGAGAGGTTGCTGCAGCTTCATCAGAAGAAGGAATAGTTAGGGAGGGAAGATTAACCCCAAACTGCTTGTGCTGTAGCGATTTCCACTGCCCAACACCACCATTTTTTTGCAGGGACAGTGGAGGCTATATTTTTGTGCATCAGCTCTGTAGCTTATTAGTCTGCCTTATAAGGCTCCCTGATAGCTGCAATGCTGTTTGCACGTAGCTGTGCAAACCAACTGCTTTTTTAAAAGCAAAAATCCTGTTGCTCCTTTCTGCACAGTTATCTTGTTTATTTGTCCACACTTTTGTGTACAGCAGTCCTTATTGTTGCTGCCATACTTTTCCTGAGATCATTGTAGGGAGATTGAAATTGTACTACAGTCCTTGTATTTTTTCATATATATTCCAGCCACTTTCTGCCACTTACATTGTGTTGTTTTATGCACTGGGCCTGAGGTTTGGTTCAGTCTCCCCCCAAAAAAGTGAGATTCAAATTCTCACAAAGTGGATTTACTGCTGTCCTGTTAGTTTGTGGTATGTCAGCCAGCCACTTTCTGCCACTTAGATTGCGTTGTTATATACACTGGGCCTGAGTTTTGGTTCAGTCTTCCCCCAAAAAAGTGAGATTCAAATTCTCACAAAGTGGATCTACTGCAGTCCTGTTAGTTTGTCGTATGTCAGCCAGCCACTTTCTGCCACCTACATTGTGTTGTTTTATGCACAGGGCCTGAGTTTTGGTTCAGTCTCCCCCCAAAAAAGTGAGATTCAAATTCTCACAAAGTGGATATACTTCAGTCCTGTTAGTTTGTTGTAAATCAGCTAGCCACTTTCTGCCACTTACATTGTGTTGTTTTATACACTGGGCCTGAGTTTTGGTTCAGTCTCCCCCCAAAAAGGGAGATTTAAATTCTCAAAAAGTTTATATACACCTTCTACCTTGTTTTACAGTACCATATAATGGTTGTTATTTTGGTTAGATTTTCCAAAAAATAAGGAAGTCTGGTGGAAGAGCCCATGGGCGGTGGTTGCCAGCTGGTACTGATGGTGGTGGTGGTGCATCTGGTGGTAGTGGCAAAAGCACAATAGCACCTAAGGCTGGAGGTGTTGAGCGAGCATCATCGTCTGGCTACACAAGGCCTCGAAGGCTTCCTTATCTGGGAGTAGGAAAACAGCTTTTAAAGCTGGAGCAGCAGGAAAAAGTTTTGGCTTTTCTTGCTGACTCAGCCTCTAGCTCTTTCGCCTCCTCTTCAGAAAGTTCCATTTTTATACCTCCCTAAATGGGCTGACTCCCCCCACAGAGCCGTGGTCACCACCTGGCGCAAGCACCCGTGTGAGTGCCGTTTGCCTTAACAGGTGGGTGGGCCCACTCTTGGGTGACAGCACTGGCACAGGGTCCCTCGTAGTACAATGAAGTGTATCTGACGGTGGTGGTGCACAACCAACATCAGACACACCGTCGTAATATGAGTGGCCCTGTGCCAGTACCGCCGCCCATGAGAGAGTGTTCCTCCCCAGCTCGATCAGTGCTCTACCACTTGCAATACTTACCTCTCTCTGCTCCACCACTGTGTAGTCTGTGCTGTTAAATACTTCAATGGCACTGCCAATACAAATTTGTTGAAATGATAGTTGATAGTTAAAATATACAGGGGCCCTGGCCTCCATTTAGACCAGTTAATACTTTGCGCCTACTACCACTGTCTGCTACTCAGCAAAGGAGCCCACCCCTGTACCTAGCTATGCCACCTGTTTAGCCCTGTTACCAATTTTGAACTGCATTTAGCCTACTTTATTATTTTGGCCTACTAACTGTGTCTGCCACTCATTACAGTTGTCCTCCACTGAACAAAGCAATGCCGCCCGTTTAGTCCTGTTACCAATTTTGAACTGCATTTAGCCTACTTTAGTATTTGGGCCTACTAACTGTGTCTGCCACTCATTACAGTTGTCCTCCACTGAACAAAGCAATGCCGCCCATTTAGTCCTGTTACCAATTTTGAACTGCACTTAGCCTACGTTAGTATTTGGGCCTACTAACTGTGTCTGCCACTCATTACAGTTGTCCTCCACTGAACAAAGCAATGCTGCCTGTTTAGTCCTGTTACCAATTTTGAACTGCATTTAGCCTACTTTAGTATTTGGGCCTACTAACTGTGTCTGCCACTCATTACAGTTGTCCTCCATTGAACAAAGCAATGCCGCCCATTTAGTCCTGTTACCAATTTTGAACTGCATTTAGCCTACTTTAGTATTTGGACTTACTAATTGTCTCTGCCACTCATTACAGTTGTCCTCCACTGAACAAAGCAATGCCGCCCGTTTAGTCCTGTTACCAATTTTGAACTGCATTTAGCCTACTTTAGTATTTGGGCCTATATCTGTGTTTCCTCCTCATCCTGCCCATTGCCCAGCCACTACTAGATGAGTCTGCTGGTACATTGACCCAGACCACTACACTCCCCTTGCACTCTACACAGCCAGAATCCTACCCTGCTGAAAGTCAGGTTCCCCTTCCTGCATTCTATACCACCTTACATGGGGGCAAAGAGGAAGGTGCAGATGAAAGTGCAGGTTCCTTCATTAGGTGGGGGGCATACTCGTTGGCGACGTCACTGGCACAGAGCCCCTCATAGTATGCAAAAGTGTCTCTTCCAGTGGGAGGCGCCACCTGCCATTAAACACACCGCCGTACTATGAGGGGCCCTGTGCCAGTGCCAACGAGTGGGCCCCCCTGCTTGCTTTGGATCACAGCACTTGCAAAGTTTAAATACTTACCTCTCCCTGCTCCACCGCCGTGACGTATTCCTCGTTTCCTGGGCCCACGAAAATCTTGAGCCAGCCCTACCCCCCACAACTTTAGCCAAATGAGCCCCTGTTTTCAATGCCTAACTATTATTATAAAGTACATTAAGATTGACAAGCTTAAAGGGAACCTGTCACCCCGTTTTTTCAAGAAGAGCTAAAAATAGCGTTAAATAGGAGCAGAGCTGGACTTTACATTAGTGTATTTTGGAGCCTTTATTCTCCACCTATGCCGCCGAAATACCTTTGTAAAATCGCCGTTTTGAGCTGTCACTCACGCTGGTCAGGTCATATGGACGTGGTGTGTTATGTCTGCTAATGACAGGTGTTATGAAGGCAATCCAGAAACACAGTGTGCTTAGCGATCAGAGCGCACACAGTGATCTGACAAATACCCAAAAATACAAGAACGAGCTCTGAGACGTGGAAACTCTGTAGACTGCACAACTAAAAGCGGCTGTGGATTGCGCCTAACAACTACCTAGGCAACTCGGCACAGCCTAAGAAACTAGCTAGCCTGAAGATAGAAAAATAGGCCTGACTTGCCCCAGAGAAATTCCCCAAAGGAAAAGGCAGCCCCCCACATATAATGACTGTGAGTAAGATGAAAAGACAAAACGTAGGGATGAAATAGATTCAGCAAAGTGGGGCCCGATATTCTAGGACAGAGCGAGGACAGTAAAGCGAACTTTGCAGTCTACAAAAAACCCTAAAGCAAAACCACGCAAAGGAGGCAAAAAAAACCCACCGTGCCGAACTAACGGCACGGCGGTACACCCTTTGTGTCTCAGAGCTTCCAGCAAAACAAAAGACAAGCTGGACAGAAAAAAAGCAACAAAAAAAAGCAAAAAGCACTTAGCTATACAGAGCAGCAGGTCACAGGAACAATCAGGAGAAGCTCAGATCCAACACTGAAACATTGACAAGGAGCAAGGATAGCAGCATCAGGCGGAGTTAAGTAATGAAGCAGTTAACGAGCTCACCAGAACACCTGAGGGAGGAAGCTCAGAAGCTGCAGTACCACTTGTGACCACAGGAGTGAATTCAGCCACAGAATTCACAACAGTGGTGACAGCGCTGTTTCTCCCCCAGATCTCCGTTGGTGGCGTAGTGGTGTGCGCATGCCAAAGTGGCAAATCCACTGCGCAGCTCCAAGGAAAATAGCGCGATCTGCACTATTCAGCCGTTCATCGGTGGGCGCGGCCATCTTTGTGAGGCCGCGCGTGCGCAGATGGTTCTTCTTGGCTTCCCAGGGCTTCAGGAAAATGGCCGCCGCGATCTCCATCTGCGCACGCGCGGCATTCCGTGGCCATTTTCCTGAAGCCCCGGGAAGCCGAGAAGAACCATCTGCGCACGCGCGCCCTCACAAAGATGGCCGCGCCCACCGATGAACGGCTGAATAGCGCAGATCGCGCTATTTTCCTTGAAGCTGCGCAGTGGATTCGCCACTTTGACATGCGCACACCACTACGCCACCAACGGAGATCTGGGGGAGAAACAGCGCTGTCACCACGCCCATATGACCTGACCAGCGTGAGTGACAGCCCAAAACGGCGACTTTACAAAGGTATAAGTGGGGAATAAAGGCTCCAAAATACACTAATGTAAAGCCCAGCTCTGCCCCTATTTAACGCTATTTTTAGCTCTTCTTGAAAAAACGGGGTGACAGGTTACCTTTAAGAAATAAGAATTGATGTTTTTGGCATTAAAATGGACACTGTAGGTTTTTTCCTGTCCTCCACTCACTGCCAACTTTGATTCCCCATTGACTTGCATTGGGTTTTGTGTTTCAGTCGGCTCCCGACTTTTCGCAATAATTGGCCGATTTCACCCGACCCGACTTTTGACAAAGTCGGGTTTCGCAAAACCCGACTCTATCCGAAAAAAGTAAAAGTCTCTCAACTCTACTGAAAAGTCTAAATAATGTTATATATTTGACCTATGTAAGGTTTCTATACCTAGAAGACAATTCCTGTGACTAGTTGTGATTACCCTGTTTTTTTTTGCAGTGTTGTTTTTTAAGAAAACAAAATGAAAGGTTAAGTAATTTTACATCCCTGTGCGTGGATTCTGGGTGTCATAAATCCAGGAGTGGACCCACTGGATCACAGCACCAACCGAACCTGGACGAGCTGGTCAGGTGGAACCGACCCCTATACAGGGACCATTCAGGGCAGGCCTAGGAGTAAGGTAACTGCAATAGCTTGTGCCAGAGGAACAGCTCAAGAACTACGAGAAGAATCAGGGTACTCACAAAGGACCAGATGGCGCAAAGCACCACAGGATGTCACGGAATCTAGGAAAAGGCTGAGTTCACTCCAGGGACATGGGATCTAGGCGGGAGATGAGCACGCACTGGAAGCTTACAGCGACAGAGCAGAGCACGCACTGAAGGCATACAGGGACAGAGCAGAACAGAGTACACATTGGTAGCATACAGGGACCTGGGACAGCACCTGCACAGAACAAGTGCAGGAAACAATAATCAGGTGCCGAAGAACGTCTGAAGCCGCCGGATATACCTGACCCTCGGGGCACCCGGTGAGATCACTTCCGGGTCAGGACTTAGGCACTTAGTGTACCTGACAAGTGCACGGCCAAAACCTGAGTGCGTGCATGCGCAGACAGCGCGGGACCCGAGGAGACCATGCAGCCAGTGGCACAATGAGATCGTGGCGTGCCCAGACCCCAACAGACCATTGGCGATCCGGCGCACGGGAGCCGGGAGCGGACACGGAGGGAAGGTTTGGTTCCTTAACTTTGCACACAGTTGAACCCTTCGTCCTTCTGTAAGACTCTGTAAGTCCAACTCTAGTGTTATTTTTAAATTCTCACCAGAGATCTCAAACATAATACATACTGCATGATCCACAACATCCCTTCTAATCGGTGTTTTCTAGTTCAAAGAGATTTACTCTGCTAAATATGCCACAATTCTGGTTTAATTTGCAGCAGTTTTTACATGCCTTTTTCCAACTGGATCAGCAAGAAGTTGTGAGTTATCAGGAATAGCAATGCCTTGAGATGTAACCCTGTTTCAAAAATACAGCCAAAATTTTGTTGAACATTTCTGGAGCAATATAAGTCAACTAATAGGTAGTGTAAACTTTGTCTAGAGTCTAAAAATGCAGCAAATCTAACAAACAGCATGAGCCACTTTTAAGACTGACTTATTTAACATTTGCCCTGGCTGAAAGTTAGACAATTTTATTAAATCTCCACGAGTATTTCCAAATTCATGTAGCTAATAGCACTTTCATTGAAAACAACTTAGAAAAACCTCAGTTGAATAAATGTACTTAAAACAAGTAATTCAGTGCTTGCTCCTACAGTACATGGTGTAGGTATAATCATTGTATTAAAACGTCATTTTTTGTGTTTAAAACAGTAATTGTATAGAATAATGAGCTACAGTGAAAAAAGTGTTAATGGTTATTTGGACGTGATAAAAGTGAATATGAAGATAATATTTCTTTGTCTTCCAATAATTTGCAGGACAATCAATGGCAGTGTTTCATGCATCACAATATGTCTTCACACACTCCTACAATGGGTACATCACAGATAAGGAGATAAGGCAATGAAAGAAAATTATTTTGATACACAGTTAAGCAATGTTCACATGTTAAGTAGTGATCCATTAGAACAGATCCAGCAGCAATCCAATGGCAAAGAAGTTGTGCAGACAACTTCATAGTCTATTTTTCGAAAACTGATCTCTGTTGGATCCATTCTGTTAATTCTGGCAGTCGGTGCAGAGAGTCTTACAGGCCAGGGATGTTGGTAATGTTTAAAAAATGATGCTGATGTAAAGTAGACAAGTGGCAAATGTTATTTAATAATTATTGTTAATTCAAAGTTCGAAAATTGTGAATTTTTAAAACTTTTCATCAGATTTGCAATTTTTAATAAATAAACGCAAATCATATCAAACCTCAGTTTACTACTAACATAAAGTACAATGTGTCATGAAAAATCAGTCTCAAAATCACTAGGATTTGTTGTAGAATTCCAGAGTTATTGCACATAAAGTCACACTGGTCAGAATTGAAAAATGTGGCCTTATCGTGAAGGTAAAAAGAGGTTTCGGTGGTAAAGAGTTAAAGAGATGATGGTCATTTTGCTCTGGCTATGATTTTAAAAGACCCTGCCACATTAAAATTTGAGTCCAATCTGCAGGCAGCATGCTATAGAGCACAAGGAGCTAGGCAGACTAAGATATAGTTTTGTGGGGAAAGATTCCGCATTTCTTGTACTTTCTACAGTTACATTTATGCTCATTTTAAAGGTTTTTAAAGTGGGTGATTCTACTAAGTGACTAACAGCTATCACTGTATGCACAGTTAAACAAGGAAGCCTGTTAGATACTGATTAGCACCGCTCATCTGACTGGAAATCTAAGGATAATCAAAAGTTAAAATGAATAAAGTACAAGTTATACTTAGAGTTGAGCGACCTTGACCTTTTTAGAGTCGAGCCGGGTTTCGCGAAACCCGACTATCTCAAAAGTCGGGTCGAGTGAAATCGGCCGATTATGACGTAAAGTCGGGATCGACCGAAACACGAAACCCAATGCAAGTCAATGGGGCAGCATAGTCGGCAGTGATTGGGGGCCAGGAAAACACCTAGAGTGCCCATTTTAATGTCAAAACCATCCATTCTTCTTAATGAAGCTTGTCAAGCGTAATTTACCTTATAATAATTGGAAGGCATTTGAAATTGGGGGTCATTTGGCTAAAGTTGTGGTGGGTAGGGCTGGTTCAAGTAATTAGTGGGCCAAGGAAATCTGGACCACGTCACGGCAGTGGAGCAGGGAGAGGTAAGTATTTCAACTTTGCAAGTGCTGTGATCCTGAGCAAGCAGGGGGGCCCACTTGTTGGCATTGGCACTGGCACAGGGCCCCTCAAAGTACAGCGGTGTGTTTGCACGGCGGGGGCGCCTCCCACCGGCAGCAACACTTTTGCGTACTATGAGAGGCCCTGTGCCAGTGACGTCGCCAACTAGTATTCCTCCCCCCACCTGATGAAGGAACCTGCACTTTCATCTGCACCTTCCTCTTTGTCCCCGTGTAAGGTGGTATGGTATGTGGGAAGAGCAACCTGACTTTCAGCAGGGTCACAATGTTGTTGTGTAGCATGCACGGGGAATGTTGCGTTATGGGTCAATGTACCAGCAGACTCATCTATCACTGGCTGGGCAATGGGCACGATGAAGTGGAAACACAGATATAGGCCCAAAGAATAAAGTGGGCTAAATGCAGTTCAAAATTGGTAACACAGGAATAACCAGGGGGCATTGCAGTGGAGGACAACTGGAATGAGAGGCTGACACAGAGAGTAGGGCCAAATCAGTAAGTAGTCGAAATGCAGTTCAAAATTGGCAACCGTAGTAAACAGGCGGCACAGCTTTGTTCAGTGGAGGAGAACAGCAAGGAGTGGCAGACACCGATAGTAGGCCCCAACCCAACTAGTAGGCCAAATGCAGTCTAACATTAACAACTACTTAACGAGAGCCTGAAAATGGAATTTCAGGACAGGAAACCAGGAGAACAGCAAGGAGTGGCAGACACCGATAGTAGGCCCCAAACCAACTAGTACGCCAAATGCAGTTGTTCCATTTAACCACAATTTAATGAGAGCCTGAAGATAGAAGCTCAGGAAAGGCAACCTGGGGAACACCTTGGAGTGTAACACACCATCTCTCTCCACCCCATACCCATTTTGTAGGCCTAATGCAGTGTACTTTTCTACAACTACTAAACGAGAGTCGGAAGACCGAAGCAATGGCAAGGAAACCTGGGGAACACCTTGGAGTGTAACACACCATCTCTCTCCACCCCATACCCAATTTGTAGGCCTAATGCAGTGTAGTTTCCAAGAACTACTAAACGAGAGCCGGAAGATCGAAGCTCAGGAAAGGCAACCTGGGGAACACCTTGGAGTGTAACACACCCTCTCTCTACACCCCATACCCAATTTGAAGGCCTAATGCAGTGTAGTTTCCAAGAACTACTAAACGAGAGCCGGAAGATCGAAGCTCAGGAAAGGCAACCTGGGGAACACCTTGGAGTGGAACACACCATCTCTCTCCACCCCATACCCAATTTGTAGGCCTAATGCAGTGTAGTTTCCAAGAACTACTAAACGAGAGCCGGAAGATCGAAGCTCAGGAAAGGCAACCTGGGGAACACCTTGGAGTGTAACACACCCTCTCTCTACACCCCATACCCAATTTGAAGGCCTAATGCAGCGTAGTTTCCAAGAACTACTAAACGAGAGCCGGAAGATCGAAGCTCAGGAACGGCAGCCTGGGGAACACCTTGGAGTGTAACACACCCTCTCTCTACACCCCATACCCAATTTGAAGGCCTAATGCAGCGTAGTTTCCAACAACTACTAAACGAGAGCCGGAAGATCGAAGCTCAGGAAAGGCAACCTGGGGAACACCTTGGAGTGTAACAAACCCTCTCTCTACACCCCATACCCAATTTGTAGGCCTAATGCAGCGTAGTTTCCGACAACTACTAAACGAGAGCATGAAGATCGAAGCTCAGGAAAGGCAACCTGGGGAACACCTTGGAGTGTAACACACCCTCTCTCTACACCCCATACCCAATTTGAAGGCCTAATGCAGCGTAGTTTCCAACAACTACTAAACGAGAGCCGGAAGATCGAAGCTCAGGAAAGGCAACCTGGGGAACACCTTGGAGTGTAACACAACGTCTCTCTACACCACGGAAGGGCTGATTCTTAGGAAGGAAGGCTGTTGGAAATAAGCATTGCGCGTCCGAGGGTGATTATATTCTTATTAGGTATATACTCACCCTCGGACGCGCCCTGCTTCTTTATTTGGAATGAATGTTTATTTGCAATGTGGTGTTGACTTTCTCTATTATTTTGGTAATTAATGATTTTATTATTTTCATTGTTTTGCATCTTCTCGGCAATAATATAAAGAAGACGCGACAGGACAACACTCGGTGGATGCCATATCTGTGTTTTCAATTTAAAAAACCTTTCAGTTAACTACTTGCAGGAGAAAGTAATTGTAGCTGGTGGCCATTTTTAGTACTGTACCAGATTTTAGTTGTGTGTTTGTTTTTAATGTTAAAATGTCTGCATTTGATATCTCTCCAGTATTTTCTTTTTTATAAGCAAAATACTTATTTTTATATTTTCTGATGTTGGTTCCAGGGGTACACGGGCAGCAGTGGTGTGGTCAGTGGAGGTCTAGTGGAAGGAGTGACCGCAGACAGGCATCGAAGGTCTAAAATAATAACACATGGCTGTAGGCAATTTTAAATTGGTTCCAGGGGTACACGGGCAGCAGTGCCCTGGTCAGTGTAGTAGTAGTTGAAAGAATGGACCGCAGACAGGCATCGAAGGCCTAAAATAATAACACATGGCTGTAGGCAATTTTAAATTGGTTCCAGGGGTACACGGGCAGCAGTGCCCTGGTCAGTGTAGTAGTAGTTGAAAGAATGGACCGCAGACAGGCATCGAAGGCCTAAAATAAAAAAATTGGGCTGGCTGTAGGCAATTTTAAATTGGTTCCAGGGGTACACGGGCAGCAGTGGTGTGGTCAGTAGAGGCCTAGTGGAAGGAGTGACCGCAGACAGGCATCGAAGGCCTAAAATAATAACACATGGCTGTAGGCAATTTTAAATTGGTTCCAGGGGTACACGGGCAGCAGTGCCCTGGTCAGTGTAGTAGTAGTTGAAAGAATGGACCGCAGACAGGCATCGAAGGCCTAAAATAATAACACATGGCTGTAGGCAATTTTAAATTGGTTCCAGGGGTACACGGGCAGCAGTGGTGTGGTCAGTAGAGGCCTAGTGGAAGGAGTGACCGCAGACAGGCATCGAAGGCCTAAAATAATAAGACATGGCTGTAGGCAATTTTAAATTGGTTCCAGGGGTACACGGGCAGCAGTGCCCTGGTCAGTGTAGTAGTAGTTGAAAGAATGGACCGCAGACAGGCATCGAAGGCCTAAAATAATAACACATGGCTGTAGGCAATTTTAAATTGGTTCCAGGGGTACATGGGCAGCAGTGCCCTGGTCAGTGTAGTAGTAGTTGAAAGAATGGACCGCAGACAGGCATCGAAGGCCTAAAATAAAAAAATTGGGCTGGCTGTAGGCAATTTTAAATTGGTTCCAGGGGTACACGGGCAGCAGTGGTGTGGTCAGTAGAGGCCTAGTGGAAGGAGTGACCGCAGACAGGCATCGAAGGCCTAAAATAATAACACATGGCTGTAGGCAATTTTAAATTGGTTCCAGGGGTACACGGGCAGCAGTGCCCTGGTCAGTGTAGTAGTAGTTGAAAGAATGGACCGCAGACAGGCATCGAAGGCCTAAAATAATAACACATGGCTGTAGGCAATTTTAAATTGGTTCCAGGGGTACACGGGCAGCAGTGGTGTGGTCAGTAGAGGCCTAGTGGAAGGAGTGACCGCAGACAGGCATCGAAGGCCTAAAATAATAACACATGGCTGTAGGCAATTTTAAATTGGTTCCAGGGGTACACGGGCAGCAGTGCCCTGGTCAGTGTAGTAGTAGTTGAAAGAATGGACCGCAGACAGGCATCGAAGGCCTAAAATAAAAAAATTGGGCTGGCTGTAGGCAATTTTAAATTGGTTCCAGGGGTACACGGGCAGCAGTGGTGTGGTCAGTAGAGGCCTAGTGGAAGGAGTGACCGCAGACAGGCATCGAAGGCCTAAAATAATAAGACATGGCTGTAGGCAATTTTAAATTGGTTCCAGGGGTACACGGGCAGCAGTGCCCTGGTCAGTGTAGTAGTAGTTGAAAGAATGGACCGCAGACAGGCATCGAAGGCCTAAAATAATAACACATGGCTGTAGGCAATTTTAAATTGGTTCCAGGGGTACACGGGCAGCAGTGGTGTGGTCAGTGGAGGCCTAGTGGAAGGAGTGACCGCAGACAGGCATCGAAGGCCTAAAATAATAAGACATGGCTGTAGGCAATTTTAAATTGGTTCCAGGGGTACACGGGCAGCAGTGCCCTGGTCAGTGTAGTAGTAGTTGAAAGAATGGACCGCAGACAGGCATCGAAGGCCTAAAATAAAAAAATTGGGCTGGCTGTAGGCAATTTTAAATTGGTTCCAGGGGTACACGGGCAGCAGTGGTGTGGTCAGTGGAGGCCTAGTGGAAGGAGTGACCGCAGACAGGCATCGAAGGCCTAAAATAATAAGACATGGCTGTAGGCAATTTTAAATTGGTTCCAGGGGTACACGGGCAGCAGTGCCCTGGTCAGTGTAGTAGTAGTTGAAAGAATGAACCGCAGACAGGCATCGAAGGCCTAAAATAATAACACATGGCTGTAGGCAATTTTAAATTGGTTCCAGGGGTACACGGGCAGCAGTGGTGTGGTCAGTGGAGGCCTAGTGGAAGGAGTGAACGCAGACAGGCATCGAAGGCCTAAAATAATAAGACATGGCTGTAGGCAATTTTAAATTGGTTCCAGGGGTACACGGGCAGCAGTGCCCTGGTCAGTGTAGTAGTAGTTGAAAGAATGGACCGCAGACAGGCATCGAAGGCCTAAAATAAAAAAATTGGGCTGGCTGTAGGCAATTTTAAATTGGTTCCAGGGGTACACGGGCAGCAGTGGTGTGGTCAGTGGAGGCCTAGTGGAAGGAGTGACCGCAGACAGGCATCGAAGGCCTAAAATAATAACACATGGCTGTAGGCAATTTTAAATTGGTTCCAGGGGTACACGGGCAGCAGTGCCCTGGTCAGTGTAGTAGTAGTTGAAAGAATGGACCGCAGACAGGCATCGAAGGCCTAAAATAATAACACATGGCTGTAGGCAATTTTAAATTGGTTCCAGGGGTACACGGGCAGCAGTGGTGTGGTCAGTGGAGGCCTAGTGGAAGGAGTGACCGCAGACAGGCATCGAAGGCCTAAAATAATAAGACATGGCTGTAGGCAATTTTAAATTGGTTCCAGGGGTACACGGGCAGCAGTGCCCTGGTCAGTGTAGTAGTAGTTGAAAGAATGGACCGCAGACAGGCATCGAAGGCCTAAAATAAAAAAATTGGGCTGGCTGTAGGCAATTTTAAATTGGTTCCAGGGGTACACGGGCAGCAGTGGTGTGGTCAGTGGAGGCCTAGTGGAAGGAGTGACCGCAGACAGGCATCGAAGGCCTAAAATAATAACACATGGCTGTAGGCAATTTTAAATTGGTTCCAGGGGTACACGGGCAGCAGTGGTGTGGTCAGTGGAGGCCTAGTGGAAGGAGTGACCACAGACAGGCATCGAAGGCCTAACATAACAAAAATGTCAATACAATGGTATTGTCAGTGGCAGGCATTGAAGGATGTCAGCGCATAGACTAAACATTGGTGGAGCTGTGAGATAATTTTGCAAGTGGTAGAGCACTGTTTGAGCTGGGGTGGGGGGAAACTGTCTTGTGGCCGGCGGTAGAGGCCCAGGGCCCCTCATATTACAACGGTGTGTCTGACGTTGGGTGCGCACCACCACCGCCAGAGACACTTTATTGTACTAGGAGGGACCCAGTGGCAGTGCCGTCGACCAAAAGCGGGCTCACCCACCTCTTCAGACAAACTGCACTCTCACGGGTGCTGTCGCCAAGTGTCGATACCACGGCCCCGTGTGGGGAGTTTGGCCATTTAGTGAGGTGTAAACATGTCGTATGCTGGACAATCAGGTGCTGAAAATTACGAGATTGGAAAAGGCATTCAGAATAGTCCACAGGCAAGACCTTTTCATAGGAAAGCTAGGTGTCAGCCGGGCAAGGTGGGGCAAAAGATTTCGAAATCCAGTTGTGGTTCATTTTAATGAAGGTTAGATCATCTACATTTTGGGTAGCCAGACGAGTCCTTTTTTCTGTTAGTATTGAACCTGCAGCACTGAATACTCTTTCTGATAGGACACTAGCTGCCGGGCAAGCAAGCTCCTGCAATGCATATTCTGCCAATTCTGGCCAGGTGTCTAATTTTGATGCCCAGTAATCAAATGGGAATGACGGTTGAGGGAGAACATCGATAAGGGATGAAAAATAGTTTGTAACCATACTGGACAAATGTTGTCTCCTGTCACTTTGAATTGATGCTGCAGTACCTGTCCTGTCTGCGGTCATAGCAAAATCACTCCACAACCTGGTCAGAAAACCCCTCTGGCCAACGCCACTTCTGATTTCTGCCCCTCTAACTCCTCTGGTCTGCTGGCCCCTGCAGCTCGTGTGAGAACGATCACGGGCGCTGTGTGCAGGGAATGCCAGAAGCAAACGGTCAACAAGAGTTGATTGTTTGGTTGCTAATATTAGTTCCAAGTTCTCATGTGGCATTATATTTTGCAATTTGCCTTTATAGCGAGGATCAAGGAGGCAGGCCAACCAGTAATCGTCATCATTCATCATTTTAGTTATGCGTGTGTCCCTTTTGAGGATACGTAAGGTATAATCCGCCATGTGGGCCAAAGTTCCAGTTCTCAAATCTGCGGTTGTGCTTGGTTGAGGGGCAGTTTCAGGCAAATCAACGTCACTTGTGTCCCTCAAAAAACCAGAACCCGGCCTTGCCTCGCCACCAATTTCCAGTGGCCCCGGAAAAGCTTCCTCATTAAAAATATAATCATCCCCATCATCCTCCTCATCCTCCTCCTCTTCGCCCGCTACCTCGTCCTGTACACTGCCCTGGCCAGACAATGGCTGACTGTCATCAAGGCTTTCCTCTTCCTCAGCTGCAGACGCCTGATCCTTTATGTGCGTCAAACTTTGCATCAGCAGACGCATTAGGGGGATGCTCATGCTTATTATGGCGTTGTCTGCACTAACCAGCCGTGTGCATTCCTCAAAACACTGAAGGACTTGACACATGTCTTGAATCTTCGACCACTGCACACCTGACAACTCCATGTCTGCCATCCTACTGCCTGCCCGTGTATGTGTATCCTCCCACAAAAACATAACAGCCCGCCTCTGTTCACACAGTCTCTGAAGCATGTGCAGTGTTGAGTTCCACCTTGTTGCAACGTCTATGATTAGGCGATGCTGGGGAAGGTTCAAAGAACGCTGATAGGTCTGCATACGGCTGGAGTGTACGGGCGAACGGCGGATATGTGAGCAAAGTCCACGCAGTTTGAGGAGCAGGTCGGATAACCCCGGATAACTTTTCAGGAAGCACTGCACCACCAGGTTTAAGGTGTGAGCCAGGCAAGGAATGTGTTTCAGTTGGGAAAGGGAGATGGCAGCCATGAAATTCCTTCCGTTATCACTCACTACCTTGCCTGCCTCAAGATCTACAGTGCCCAGCCACGACTGCGTTTCTTTCTGCAAGAACTCGGACAGAACTTCCGCGGTGTGTCTGTTGTCGCCCAAACACTTCATAGCCAATACAGCCTGCTGACGTTTGCCAGTAGCTGCCCCATAATGGGAGACCTGGTGTGCAACAGTGGCAGCTGCGGATGGAGTGGTTGTGCGACTGCGGTCTGTGGACGAGCTCTCGCTTCTGCAGGAGTACGAAGAGGAGGAGGAGGGGGTGCGAACGGCTACAGCCAATTGTTTCCTAGACCGTGGGCTAGGCACAACTGTCCCAAACTTGCTGTCCCCTGTGGACCCTGCATCCACCACATTTACCCAGTGTGCCGTGATGGACACGTAACGTCCCTGGCCATGCCTACTGGTCCATGCATCTGTTGTCAGGTGCACCTTTGTGCTCACAGATTGCCTGAGTGCATGGACGATGCGCTCTTTAACATGCTGGTGGAGGGCTGGGATGGCTTTTCTGGAAAAAAAGTGTCGACTGGGTAGCTCGTAGCGTGGTACAGCGTAGTCCATCAGGGCTTTGAAAGCTTCGCTTTCAACTAACCGGTAGGGCATCATCTCTAACGAGATTAGTCTAGCTATGTGTGCGTTCAAACCCTGTGTACGCGGATGCGAGGCTAAGTACTTCCTTTTTCTAACCATAGTCTCATGTAGGGTGAGCTGGACTGGAGAGCTGGAGATCGTGGAACTAGCGGGGGTGCCGGTGGACATGGCAGACTGAGAGACGGTGGGAGATGGTATTGTTGCCACCGGTGCCCTAGATGCAGTGTTTCCTACTACGAAACTGGTGATTCCCTGACCCTGACGGCTTTGGCCTGGCAAAGAAACCTGCACAGATACTGCAGGTGGTGCGGAAAATGGTGGCCCTACACTGCCGGAAGGGATGTTGCGTTGCTGACTAGCTTCATTGGCCGAGGGTGCTACAACCTTAAGGGACTTTTGGTAGTTAGTCCAGGCTTGCAAATGCATGGTGGTTAAATGTCTATGCATGCAACTTGTATTGAGACTTTTCAGATTCTGTCCTCTGCTTAAGCTAGTTGAACATTTTTGACAGATGACTTTGCGCTGATCAATTGGATGTTGTTTAAAAAAATGCCAGACTGCACTCTTTCTAGCATCGGATACCTTTTCAGGCATTGCAGACTGAGCTTTAACCGGATGGCCACGCTGTCCTCCAACAGGTTTTAGCTTTGCCACGCGTTTTGGGCAAGATACGGGCCCGGCAGATGGAACCTGTTGCGATGTTGATGCCTGCTGCGGCCCCTCCTCCTCCGCTTCAGAACTGCTGCCGCCTGCACCCTGTTCCCCCAATGGCTGCCAATCGGGGTCAAGAACTGGGTCATCTATTACCTCTTCTTGTAGCTCGTGTGCAACTTCGTCTGTGTCACCGTGTCGGTCGGTGGTATAGCGTTCGTGATGGGGCAACATAGTCTCATCAGGGTCTGATTCTTGATCAGCACCCTGCGAGGGCAATGTTGTGGTCTGAGTCAAAGGACCAGGATAGTAGTCTGGCTGTGGCTGTGCATCAGTGCACTCCATGTCAGATTCAACTTGTAATGGGCATGGACTGTTAACTGCTTCACTTTCTAAGCCAGGGACGGTATGTGTAAAGAGCTCCATGGAGTAACCCGTTGTGTCGCCTGCTGCATTCTTCTCTGTTGTTGTTTTTGCTGAAGAGGACAAGGAAGCGACTTGTCCCTGACCGTGAACATCCACTAACGACGCGCTGCTTTGACATTTACCAGTTTCACGAGAGGAGGCAAAAGAGCTAGAGGCTGAGTCAGCAAGATAAGCCAAAACTTGCTCTTGCTGCTCCGGCTTTAAAAGCGGTTTTCCTACTCCCAGAAAAGGGAGCGTTCGAGGCCTTGTGTAGCCAGACGACGAACCTGGCTCCACAGCTCCAGACTTAGGTGCAATATTTTTTTTCCCACGACCAGCTGATGCTCCACCACTACCCTCATTACCAGCTGACAATGAACGCCCCCGGCCACGACCTCTTCCACCAGACTTCCTCATTGTTTTAAAAACGTTACCAAACGAACGGTATTTGTTGCTGTCACACAACTTACACGGTGAGCTATAACTTCAGTATGATTTAGCTACCCCTTTACAGGTGGGTGAGACCACAACGAAAATCAGCCACAATGTTACACACTCTGTTGTTGTTGGCAACAAATGAGATGGCACACACGCAGGACTGTCACTGAAGCGCAAATGTAAATATTTATCTCCCACTGATTTGTGTTTGTTTTTTTTAAAAGGGAGACTTCAGAAAAAAAAAAATTAAAAAAAAATTATTTTTTACAGAAGAATTTATAAAACAAATAAAATGAAATGATTGTTTCAGAAAGAATTTAGGAAAAAAAAAAAAAAAAAGGCTTTGTAGGGCCCACTGAGTGAGAGAGGACGCACACAGGAGTCAGGAGTGGCACACAAGCCCAGAGGCCAATATTAATCTCCCACCGATTGATTTAGTTATTTTTTTTGGTAGATTTTGGAACCCAAATCAAGCAAAAAAATTAATAGGCTTTCTATGGCCCACAATTGGGGAGAGAGAGAGAGATGGCACACCCAGGAGTCAAGACTGGCACACAAGCAGAAGGGGCAATATGAATCTCCCACAGATTTTTTTTTTTTTTTTTTTTTTCAGGGAGACTTGAGAGAAAAAAAAATACAAAAAAAATGATTTTTTTCAGGAATAATTTAGAAACCAAAGAAAATAAAATGATTGTTTCAGGGAGAATTTAGAAAACAAATAAAACAAAAAATAGGCTTTCTAGGGCCCACTGAGTGACAGATGACGCACACAGGAGTCAGGAGTGGCACACAAGCCCAGAGGCCAATATTAATCTCCCACTGATTGATTTAGTGATTTTTTTTGGTAGATTTTGGAACCCAAATCAAGCAAAAAAATTAATAGGCTTTCTATGGCCCACAATTGGGGAGAGAGAGAGATGGCACACCCAGGAGTCAAGACTGGCACACAAGCAGAAGGGGCAATATGAATCTCCCACAGATTTGTTTTTTTTTTGTTTTTTTCAGGGAGACTTGAGAGAAAAAAAAATACAAAAAAAATGATTTTTTTCAGGAATAATTTAGAAACCAAAGAAAATAAAATGATTGTTTCAGGGAGAATTTAGAAAACAAATAAAACAAAAAATAGGCTTTCTAGGGCCCACTGAGTGACAGATGACGCACACAGGAGTCAGGAGTGGCACACAAGCCCAGAGGCCAATATTAATCTCCCACTGATTGATTTAGTGATTTTTTTTGGTAGATTTTGGAACCCAAATCAAGCAAAAAAATTAATTGGCTTTCTATGGCCCACAATTGGGGAGAGAGAGAGAGATGGCACACCCAGGAGTCAAGACTGGCACACAAGCAGAAGGGGCAATATGAATCTCCCACAGATTTTTTTTTCTTTTTTTCAGGGAGACTTGAGAGAAAAAAAAAATACAAAAAAAATGATTTTTTTCAGGAATAATTTAGAAACCAAAGAAAATAAAATGATTGTTTCAGGGAGAATTTAGAAAACAAATAAAACAAAAAATAGGCTTTCTAGGGCCCACTGAGTGACAGATGACGCACACAGGAGTCAGGAGTGGCACACAAGCCCAGAGGCCAATATTAATCTCCCACTGATTGATTTAGTGATTTTTTTTGGTAGATTTTGGAACCCAAATCAAGCAAAAAAATTAATTGGCTTTCTATGGCCCACAATTGGGGAGAGAGAGAGAGATGGCACACCCAGGAGTCAAGACTGGCACACAAGCAGAAGGGGCAATATGAATCTCCCACAGATTTTTTTTTTTTTTTTTTTTTCAGGGAGACTTGAGAGAAAAAAAAAAATACAAAAAAAATGATTTTTTTCAGGAATAATTTAGAAACCAAAGAAAATAAAATGATTGTTTCAGGGAGAATTTAGAAAACAAATAAAACAAAAAATAGGCTTTCTAGGGCCCA
The DNA here is from genome assembly GCF_032444005.1 of Ranitomeya imitator. Classification (NCBI taxonomy): domain Eukaryota; kingdom Metazoa; phylum Chordata; class Amphibia; order Anura; family Dendrobatidae; genus Ranitomeya; species Ranitomeya imitator. The sequence continues at coordinate 986,323,181 of NC_091282.1, forward strand.
CTGAGTGACAGATGACGCACACAGGAGTCAGGAGTGGCACACAAGCCCAGAGGCCAATATTAATCTCCCACTGATTGATTTAGTGATTTTTTTTGGTAGATTTTGGAACCCAAATCAAGCAAAAAAATTAATAGGCTTTCTATGGCCCACAATTGGGGAGAGAGAGAGAGATGGCACACCCAGGAGTCAAGACTGGCACACAAGCAGAAGGGGCAATATGAATCTCCCACAGATTTGTTTTTTTTTGTTTTTTTCAGGGAGACTTGAGAGAAAAAAAAAATACAAAAAAAATGATTTTTTTCAGGAATAATTTAGAAACCAAAGAAAATAAAATGATTGTTTCAGGGAGAATTTAGAAAACAAATAAAACAAAAAATAGGCTTTCTAGGGGCCACTGAGTGACAGATGACGCACACAGGAGTCAGGAGTGGCACACAAGCCCAGAGGCCAATATTAATCTCCCACTGATTGATTTAGTGATTTTTTTTGGTAGATTTTGGAACCCAAATCAAGCAAAAAAATTAATAGGCTTTCTATGGCCCACTATTTGTGAGAGAGATGGCACGCTCAGGACTGGCACACAAGCCCAGAGGCCAATATTAATCTCCCATTTTTTTTTTTTCCAGGGAAAATTTATAAACCCAATAAAAAAAATAATAATAAATAGGCTTTCTATGGCCCACTATCTGAGAGAGAGAGATGGCACGCTTAGGACTGGCACACAAGCCCAAAGCCCAATATTAATCTCCCACTGATTGATTGATTGATTTTTTCAGGTAGAATTATGAACCCAAATCAACCAAAAAAATAAATAGGCTTTCTATGGCCCACTATTTGTGAGAGAGATGGCACGCTCAGGACTGGCACACAAGCCCAGAGGCCAATATTAATCTCCCACTTTTTTTTTTTTCCAGGGAAAATTTATAAACCCAATAAAATAATAAAAAAATAGGCTTTCTATGGCCCACTATCTGAGAGAGAGAGAGATGGCACGCTTAGGACTGGCACACAAGCCCAAAGGCCAATATTAATCTCCCACTGATTGATTTATTGATTTTTTCAGGTAGAATTTAGAACCCAAATCAAGCAAAAAAATTAATAGGCTTTCTATGGCCCACTGAGTGAGAGATGGCACACACAGGAGTAAGGAGTGGCACACAAGCCCTGAGGCCAATATTTTTCTCCCACTGATTGATGTTGTGATTTTTTCTGGTAGATTTTGGAACCCAAATCAAGCAAAAAAATAAATAGGCTTTCTATGGCCCACTGAGTGAGAGATGACACAGACAGAGATGGCACTCTAGCAGAAATGTCAATCTTAATCTCCCACAAAAAAAAAAAAAAAAAAACTGTCCTTCAATTACTATCTCCCTGCAGTAATCTCAGCCAGGTATGGCAGGCAGCAATAAGGAGTGGACTGATGCACAAATTAAATAAAAAGTGTGGACAAACAAACAAGATAGCTGTGCAGAAAGGAAGGAACAAGAGGATTTGTGCTTTGAAAAAAGCAGTTGGTTTGCACAGCGGCATACACACAGCAATGCAGCTATCAGGGAGCCTTCTAGGGCAGCCCAATGAGCTACAGCGCTGAGGAAAAAAAAAAAAAAAAGGAGCTTCCACTGTCCCTGCACACCGAAGGTGGTGTTGGGCAGTGGAAATCGCTACAGCACAAGCGGTTTGGTGGTTAATGGACCCTGCCTAACGCTATCCCTGCTTCTGACGAAGCGGCAGCAACCTCTCCCTAAGCTCAGATCAGCAGCAGTAAGATGGCGGTCGGCGGGAACTCCCCTTTATAGCCCCTGTGACGCCGCAGACAGCAAGCCAATCACTGCATTGCCCTTCTCTAAGATGGTGGGGACCAGGACCTATGTCATCACGCTGCCCACACTCTGCGTTTACCTTCATTGGCTGAGAAATGGCGCTTTTCGCGTCATTGAAACGCGACTTTGGCGCGAAAGTCGCGTACCGCATGGCCGACCACGCATAGGGGTCGGATCGGGTTTCATGAAACTCGACTTCGCCAAAAGTCGGCGACTTTTGAAAATGTTCGACCCGTTTCGCTCAACCCTAGTTATACTGAATCGTTACAGCATGAACCTGAATCTCAATTTGTTCTGCTCTCCCTGCTTTATAGCATACTTCCTGCATTGACTGATTTTTCTATGTCCCAGGTTCCCTTTAAGGTATAATTAAACAATTTTCATTTATGGTCAAAGCACAGCATGATGTATGACTAATTGTTCTTCTGCCCCTGGGAATATATAATAATATATATTAAGTGTACAGCATTCAATGCCTTTTTTGCCATCAGTATAATCCTTCGTGAGAGTTCTAAGTGCATTATACACAACCTGCAAAATGCAAGTTATTTAGAAACAAAAGTAGTTTAATCAGCCAGAGTTTGGCAAAAATCTCCCAAATCCATGTGTGAATTTTTAGGAATTCTTTTTATTCCAATCAATGTTATTAGTTTTGTTATATGTTATTTCTTTTTTTATATCTCTGATTAGAGCAAGAAAAATATAAAACTTTATTTGCTTTGGTTTATTCCCAGGAATGAAGATCTAGCATGTTGAACACTATATAATTAGATTTCCAATTGCGGAATGTTTCTTCTAGACAAACTCTCCAAAAATAAAAAAAAATCTGCACATTGACAAAGACCCCAGTTATAATGTTCTGCAGCTGCATTCTTTTTTTATGAATTGTTCCATAAAAGTGCATCAAAATGGAAATCTGTGCATCCTTGTCCAGCTGTCCTGACATCTAGGATCTATACATATGTGATTTTCTCCAATAATTCTCTAGTAACATCTGCTGTAAAACTTGCTGACAGCCAGATGTTGAGGTTTATAATCACAGACAGTGGAACGGGGCTACACATCCTGTAGTTTAAGCACTCCACTAACCAAGCATGACTTGTATGTTCATCAATTACTCATCTATTCATAGTTGTTCCTCTTTTTGTTGTTGCACTGGCCTTGTTTTTCACATTCCGGAGCTCAGACTGGCTGGGAACATTTATGTGTACACCTGCTCATTACATGCTGTGGTCCCAATCTGTTTCGGACTTATTACTCATGGAATGGTCATAATTGTTTACTTTATATAATTGGTAGCTCTTTTATCTGAACTTCTCGTTAGGGAATTCTCATCTAAAAAAAATATCACATTATTGCAGATGGTCGTGTGTATTGGAATTACTCAGGACAACCATTATCTGAACGTTGGAGATTGGCAATCAGTTTAAGATTTGCTGAAAGTTGGCCTGGTTCTCATTTTCTGTCATACAACTGATGGAAAATGTACGCCTGAAACATTTTCTATGGTTAAAATTATGTTTTTTGTTTTGCTATAGCTCACTTTTCTGCCTCCCTTCAATAACAATGACACATAGAGCGTGCCCACAACAACCACCCATAGAAGATAAAGAGGCTGTCAGTTGAAAAAAAATATTTATTGTGTTTGAAATGTAAGCAAATTGAACTTCTTAATTTATTTAGGAAGTTTGTGCCAAACGTCCTATTTGAGAAGTCCTCTTTTTTTGTAGTACTCTCCACTCCTGCATTAGTTCCCACACAAGCACGAATAATTCTCACTTTGGCTAGGGTTAGACAACTGTAGATTCTCTCATCTGAGAGAATTGAGCTGACCATGCAAATGACACTGATCAAACTATAATTAGAGTTTGATCAGCATGTCCGCATAGTGTTCTTCGATTCTCTCTGAAGAGAAAATCAAAGCACACTGTGAGGAGAAGGTGTAGAACACAATTTCTCCATTTTCTCCATTGTGTCAGTGTGCATAAATTGGACTGCACTCAGATGTGATGCATCTCACGCTCTCATTCACTTGCATTCAAGTGTGATATGAATATTGGATCAAACTTGGACATGTTGCAATTTATTCCTTGGACCGGCTCGGTACGAGGAAAGAAATTGGACATGTGTATGGTCCCATAGCATAACATTGGTCCAAACGAGGAACAATATTTGGATAGTTTGCATAAAGATGGAAAATATCGTGACATGAGCGAGCCCTTTCTGGGTTGACAAATAACCTATGATGTGGCTTCTGATTAGTCGCGTGCCGGTCACATGGGCGGCACGCGACCAATCAGAACCCGGGACGTCATTCCCAGGTCCTAAAGGCGCGCATTTTAAACAAAGAAGCCTCCCGGTTAGCAGCATGATGTCCAGGGGCCGCCGGAGAGGTGAGCATATCAATATTTTTTATTTTAATTCTTTATTTTACACATCCCTATTGATCCGATACCGATACCCGATATCACAAAAGTAACGGATCTCGGTATCGGAATTCCGATACCGCAAGTATCGGCCGATACCCGATACTTGCGGTATCGGAATGCTCAACACTAATTAAGAGGCGCACTCCAATTAATGAATTAGGAGAAGGTAAGGAAGCTCGGGATACCTGACACATGTGTGTAACAGTACCCTTCCCTTTAGAATCCCTCCCAAAGGATGGTTAGAATGATATCTCTTGAGCAGATATGAGAATTTATGCGCTTCCTGCCTCTCTCCACAGGAAAACGATTCATTTCATAGTTCAGAACTTGGTTGAATTCATACTCCATGATTGGATCACAAGTAGAAGCCAGAACTGTTTAGACTGTAGAGGATCTGTTGAGGGCCATTGGATAACCTGCAGATGGTGAGCTGGAAAATAAAGAGGTAGAAACAAGGATACATTCAGGTTTAATTACATTTTCCCTGCAGTTCTTAATTAGACTACTGAGTAGAGATAAGTGGACACCTGGATGTTCGGGTCCAGCAGGTTTGGCTGAACAGCTACATAAATTGGGGTTTGGGTACTGGAACAGTCCCCGGACCCAAATCCGAACCCAGACACCATTCACTTGAATTGGGTGCCCGAACATCCAGTGTTTAACAGCGTGGCACACACCACTTCTGATCAGCGTTAAAATCATAACCGCCGGTCAGACAGCCATGGTTCCCACATTGGCAAAGTTTACCTCCGGTCACTGGTGTCAGTTGATGGGACGCCTGCTGCCGCTAATAACAGTGAGATCAGGAGCAGCTGTTGAGAGTATTCATCAGCTGATGCCTGCGCTGTAAATAAATATTGAAAAAAAACCCAGTGTGGGTTCCCTTGTATTTTTGATAACTAGTCAGGCAAAACTCAGAGCTGAGGGCTGCAACCCTAAGCTGTCAACTTCAACAAGGCTGGTTATCAAGAATAGAGGGGTCCCCACCCCGATTTTATAAAAAAACAGCATAGGTTCCTCCCATTTTTGACAACCAGCTTTGCTAAAGCAGACAGCTAGGGGCTGGTATTCTCAGGCTGGTAACATCAAGCTCGCAGATTAGTAATGGAGAGGCGTATATAAGACACCTATCCATTACTAATCCTATAGTTATATGGTAAACAAAGACACAGTCAGAATGAAGTATTTTATTTGAATAAAACAAAACACACTTTGACTTTTTTATTTAAAAATGACAAACACAGTTATACTCACCTAACGCCAAATTTCACTGAATTCCTCATGTCCTGTAACAAAACAAAAATAAAAAAACAACAATATCCCTCACCTGTCTGTGGGCTTGATGTCATTTGACAATACAAAGGTGACATCAACCCCACAAATATGAACCCCACTTGCCACCTATATATTGCAAGTGGGAAGAGCCGGGCAAAGTGCCAGAATTCAGCAACTAATAGATGCACCTTTTCTGAGCGGCTGCTATTTTTAGGCTGGATGGGGGCAATATCCGTGGCCCCTTACCTGAGGTCGGCTGAGGTATGCAAAAGCACATTTGGAGAAGGCAGTTTCTTTTTGGAAGAAGTTCCTGTGGACTGATGAAACCAAGATTGAGTTGTTTGGTCATACAAAAAGGCATGGCGGCCAAAAAATACAGCATTCCAAGAAAAACACTTGCTACCCACAGTAAAATTTGGTGGAGGTTCCATCATGCTTTGGGGCTGTGTGGCCAATGCCGGCACCGGGAATCTTGTTAAAGTTGAGGGACGCATGGATTCCTCTCGGTATCAGCAGATTCTTGACAATAATGTTCATGAATCAGTGACAAGGTTGAAGTTACGCAAGGGATGGATCTTTCAGCAAGACAATGATCCAAAACACCGTCCAAATCTACTCAGGCATTCATGCAGAGGAACAATTACACTGTTCTGGAATGCCCATCCCAGTCCCCAGACCTGAATATCATTGAACATCTGTGGGATCATTTGAAGAGGGCTGTCCATGCTCGGCGACCATCAAACTTAACTGAACTGGAATTGTTTTGGAAAGAGGAATGGTCAAAAATACCTTCATCCAGGAACTCATTAAAAGCTACAGGAAGCGACTAGAGGCTGTTATTTTTGCAAAAGGAGGATCTACTAAATATTAATGTCACTGTTCTGGTGGGGTGCCCATACTTATGCACCTGTCAAATTTTGTTTAAATGCAGATTGCACATTAACTGTTAGTACAATAAACCTCATTTCAAGGCAGAAACATTACTGTGTCCAACAGTTATTAGATATATGAAACTGAAATAGCTGTTGCAAAAAAAAACAATTTTTATAAAACATTAAGTTTAAGATTAATAGGGGTGCGCAAACTTTTTCATATAACTGTATCTAGATATGTGGTGAGCACTTTGAACCCCCAAGTGCTTCACAGAAGTTTACAGCGCAGAGCTGTGAAAATAAAAAAATCATTTTTCTTTCCTCAAAAAATATGTTTTAGCAAGGAATTTTTTATTTTCACAAGGGTAACAGGAGAAATTGGACCCCAATATTTGTTGCCCAGTTTGTCCTGAGTACGCTGATTCCCCATATGTGGTGGTAAACTACTGTTTGGGCACACGTCGGGGCTCCGAAGGGAAGTAGTGACGTTTTGGAATGCAGACTTTGATGGAATAGTCTGCAGGCATCATGTTACGTTTGCAGAGCCCCTGATGTGCCTAAACAGTAGAAACCCCCACAATTGACCCCATTTTGGAAACTAGACCCCCAAGGAACTTATCTAGATATGTGGTGAGCACTTTGAACCCCAAAGTGCTTCACAGAAGTTTACAACGCAGAGCCGTGAAAATAAAAAATCATTTTTCTTTTTTTCAAAAATTATGTTTTAGCCAGCAATTTTTATTTTTGCAAGGGTAACAGGAGAAATTGGACCCCAATAGTTGTTGCCCAATTTGTCCTGAATATGCTGGTACCCCATATGTGGGGGTAAACCATTGTTTGGGCGTATGTCGGGGCTCGGAAGGGAGGGAGCACCATTTGACTTTTTGAACGCAAGATTGGCTGGAATCAATTGTGGCGCCATGTTGCTATTGGAGACCCCTGATGTGCCTAAACAGTGGAAACCCCTCCATTCTAACTCCAGAACTAACCCCAACACACCCATAACCCTAATCCCAACTCTAGCCATAACTCTAATCACAACCCTAACCCCAACACACCCCTAACCACAACCCTAACCCCAACACACCCCTAACCCTAATCCCAACCCTAATCCTAACCCTAATACCAACCCTAACCCTAATCCCAACCCTAACCTCAACCCTAACCCCAACACACCCCTAACCATAACCCTAACCAAAAGCCTAATCTTAACCCTATTTCCAACCCTAGCCCTAATTCCAACCCTAACTCTAATTCCAACCCTAACCCTAAGGATATATGCCCATGTTGCGAATTCGTGTGAGATTTTTCCACACCAGTTGTAACAAAGCCACAGGTAAAAGGCACTGCATTTTACCTGTGGATTTACCGCGGATTTCCAGTGTTTTTTGTGTGGATTTCACCTGCAGATTCCTATTGAGGAACAGGTGTAAAATGTTGCAGAATCCACACAAAGAATTGACATGCTGTGGAAAATACAACACAGCGATTCCGCGCGGTATTTTTAGCACCATGGGCACAGCAGATTTGGTTTTCCATAGGTTTACATGGAACCTGATGGAAAACTGCTATGAATCCACTGCGGATCTGCAGCCAAATCTGCACCATGTGCACATAGCCTAATTCTAACCCTAATTCTGACCCTATCCCTAACCCTAACACTAGCCCTAACCCTAACCCTATCCCTAACCCCAACACTAACCTTAACCTTAGCCCTAACCCTAACCCTAGTGGAAAAATAAAAGTAAATATATTATCTTTATTTTATTATTGTCACTACCTATGGGGGTGATAAAGGTGGGGGGGTTATTTACAATTTTTTTTATTTTGATCACTGTGATAAGTTTTATCACAGTGATCAAAATATACGTGTAACGAATCTGCCGGTTGGCAGATTCGGCGGGCGCAATGCGCATGCGCACGCCATTTTGGAAGATGGCGGCGCCCATGAACAAGACAGACGGACAACGGGAGGCTCAGTAAGTATGAGGGTGTGAGATCGGAGCACGGGGTGGATCGGCGCACAGGGGGAGCGGATAGGAGGATGGGGGAGCGGACAGGAGGATGGAGGGGAGCGGAGCAGTGTACAGGACAGGACAGAGGACCGGGGAGGAGATTGGTGGCGGTGGCAGGGCAGATCAGGGTTTCCAACCATGGCCGATGATATTGCAGCATCGGCCATGGCTGGACTGTAATATTTCACCACTTTTTATAGGTAAAATATTACAAATTGCTCTGATTGGCAGTTTTACTTTCATCAGCCAATCAGAGTGATCGTAGCCACGGGGGGCTGAAATACCCCCTGGGCTGAAGTACCACTCCCCCTGTCCCTGTAGGTCGGGTGAAATTGGAGTTAACCATTTGACCCGGCTTGCAGGGACAGGTGAGATTGGCACCAACTTTCATGACGCATACGCTGCGTCACAGGTCCGGAAGGGGCTATTTGATAGAAAATACCCAAGTGTGACACCATTCTAAAAACTGTATATCTCAAGGTAATCAAAACCACATTGAAAAAGTTTATTAACCCTTCAGGTGTTTCATAGGAATTTTTGGAATGTTTAAAAAAAATGAACATTTAACTTTTTTTCACAAAATTATTTCTTCAGCACCAATTTGTTTTATATTACCAAGGGTAACAGGAAAAATCGGACCCCAAAAGTTGTCTAATTTCTCCTGAGTATGCTGAAACCCCATACGTGGGGGTAAACCACTGTTTGGGCGCATGGCAGAGCTCGAAAGAGAAGGAGCGCCATTTGACTTTTCAATGCAAAATTGACTGGAATTGAGATGGTACACCACTCACAAAAATCGGAATAAAAGGTGATAAAAAAATGTCACATGCCCGAAAATGTTACCAATAAAAACGTCAACTCGTCCCACAAAAAACAAGACCTTACATGACTCTGTGGACCAAAATATGGAAAAATTATAGCTCTCAAAATGTGGTAACGCAAAAAATATTTTTTTTGCAATAAAAAGCGTCTTTCAGTGTGTGACGGCTGCCAATTTTTTCCAATTAATGGAAAAATTAAAAAAATGTATTTATTTCCATTTTCCCATTAGGGCTAGGGTTAGGGTTAGGGCTAGGGTTAGGGTTAGGGCTAGGGTTAGGGCTAGGGTTAGGGTTAGGGCTAGGGTTAGGGTTGGGGCTAGCGTAAAGGCTACAGTTAGGGTTGGGGCTAAAGTTAGGGTTAGGTTTGGGGCTAAAGTTACGGTTAGGGTTTAGATTACATTTACGGTTGGGAATAGGGTTGGGATTAGGGTTAGGGGTGTGTCAGGGTTAGAGGTGTGGTTAGGGTTACTGTTGGGATTAGGGTTAGGGGTGTGTTTAGATTAGGGTTTCAGTTATAATTTGGGGGGTTTCCACTGTTTAGGCACATCAGGGGCTCTCCAAACGCGACAAGGCGTCCGATCTCAATTCCAGCCAATTCTGCGTTGAAAAAGTAAAACAGTGTTCATACCCTTCCGAGCTCTTCCGTGTGCCCAAACAGGGGTTTACCCCAACATATGGGGTATCAGCGTACTCAGGACAAATAGGACAACAACTTTTGGGGTCCAATTTCTCCTGTTACCCTCGGGAAAATACAAAACTTGGGGCTAAAAAATCATTTTGTGGGAAAAAAAATGATTTTTTATTTTCACGGCTCTGCGTTATAAACTGTAGTGAAACACTTGGGGGCTCAAAGTTCTCACAACACATCTAGATAAGTTCCTTGGGGGGTCTAGTTTCCAATATGGGGTCACTTGTGGGGGGTTTCTACTGTTTAGGTACATTAGGGGCTCTGCAAACGCAATGTGACGCCTGCAGACCATTCCATCTAAGTCTGCATTCCAAATGGTGCTCCTTCCGTTCTGAGCCCTCCCATGCGCCCAAATGGTGGTTCCCCCCCACATATGGGGACTCAGCGTACTCAGGACAAATTGAACAACAACTTTTGGGGTCCAATTTCTCCTCTTACCCTCGGGAAAATACAAAACTGGGGATTAAAAAATAATTTTTGGGGGAAAGTTTTTTTTTTTATTTTCACGGCTCTGCGTTATAAACTGTAATGAAACACTTGGGGTTTCAAAGCTCTCACAACACATCTAGATGAGTTCCTTAGGGGGTCTACTTTCCAAAATGGTGTCACTTGTGGGGAGTTTCTACTGTTTAGGTACATTAGGGGCTCTGCAAACGCAATGTGACGCCTGCAGACCATTCCATCTGAGTCTGCATTCCAAATGGCGCTCCTTCCCTTCCGAGCCCTCCCATGCGTCCAAACGGTGGATCCCCCCCCACATATGGGGTATCAGCGCACTCAAGACAAATTGGACCACAACTTTTGGGGTCCAATTTCTCCTGTTACCCTCGGGAAAATACAAAATTGGGGGGTAAAAAAAAAATTTTGTGGGAAAAAATTTTTGTTTTATTTTTACGGCTCTGCATTATAAACTTCTTTGAAGCCCTTGGTGGGTCAAAGCGCTCACCACACATCTATATAAGTTCCTTAGGGGGTCTACTTTCCAAAATGGTGTCTCTTGTGGGGGGCTTCAATGTTTAGGCACATCAGTGGCTCTCCAAACGCAACATGGCGTCCCATCTCAATTCCTGTCAATTTTGCATTGAAAAGTCAAACGGCGCTCCTTCCCTTCCGAGCTCTCCCACGCGCCCAAACAGTGGTTTACCCCCACATATGGGGTATCAGCGTACTCAGGACAAATTGTACAACTTTTGGGGTCCAATATCTTCTCTTATACTTGGGAAAATAAAAAATTGGGGGTGAAAATATAATTTTTGTGAAAAAATATGATTTTTTATTTTTACGGTTCTGCATTATAAACTTCTGTGAAGCACTTGGTGGGTCAAAGTGCTCACCACACCTCTAGATAAGTTCCTTAGGGTGTCTACTTTCCAAAATAGTGTCACTTGTGGGGGGTTTCAATGTTTAGGCACATCAGTGGCTCTCCAAACGCAACATGGCGTCCCATCTCAATTCCTGTCAATTTTGCAATGAAAAGTCAAACGGTGCTCCTTCCCTTCCGAGCTCTCCCATGCGCCTAAACAGTGGTTTACCTCCACATATGGGGTATCAGCATACTCAGGACAAATTGTGCAACAACTTTTGGAGTCCAATTTCTTCTCTTACCCTTGGGAAAACAAAAAATTGGGGACGAAAAGCTAATTTTTGTGAAAAAATATGATTTTTAATTTTTATGGTTCTGCATTATAAACTTCTGTGAAGCACTTGGTGGGTCAAAGTGCTCACCACACCTCTAGATAAGTTCCTTAGGGGGTCTCGTTTCTAAAATGGTGTCACTTGAGGGGGGTTTCAATGTTTAGGCACATCAGTGGCTTTCCAAACGCAACATGGCGTCCCATCTCAATTCCTGTCAAGTTTGCATTGAAAAGTCAAACGGCGCTCCTTCCCTTCCGAGCTCTCCCATGCGCCCAAACAGTGGTTTACCCCCACATATGGGGTATCGGTGTACTCATGACAAATTGTACAACAACTTTTGGGGTCCATTTTCTCCTGTTACCCTTGGTAAAATAAAACAAATTGGAGCTGAAGTAAATTTTTTGTGAAAAAAAGTTAAATGTTCATTTTTATTTAAACATTCCAAAAATTCCTGTGAAGTACCAGAAGGATAAATAAACTTCTTGAATATGGTTTTGAGCACCTTGAGGGGTGCAGATTTTAGAATGGTGTCACACTTGGGTATTTTCTATCATATAGACCCCTCAAAATGACTTCAAATGAGATGTGGTCCCTAAAAAAAATGTGTTGTAAAAATGAGAAATTGCTGGTCAACTTTTAACCCTTATAACTCCCTAACAAAAAAAAATTTTGGTTCCAAAATTGTGCTGATGTAAAGTAGACATGTGGTAAGTGTTATGTATTAAGTATTTTGTGTGACATATCTCTGTGATTTAATTGCATAAAAATTCAAATTTGAAAAATTGCGAAATTTTCAAAATTTTTGCCAAATTTCCATTTTTTTCCCAAATAAACGTAGGTAATATCAAAGAAATTTTACCACTATCATGAAGTACAATATATCACGAGAAAACATTGTCAGAATCACTGGGATCCATTGAAGCGTTCCAGAGTTATAACCTCATAAAAGGACAGTGGTCAGAATTGTAAAAATTGGCCCGGTCATTAACGTGCAAACCACCATTGAGGGTAAAGGGGTTAAATCCCGCGCCAATATGGCTGATGGGTCACGGCTGGCCGGGCACAACCAATGACCGAATCGGTGTTTAAATACCGCGCCAATATTGCTGATTGATCGCGGCCGGCCATGCGCGACAAATCACTGAAGCGGTGTTTAAATCCCGTGCCAATATCGCTGATTGGTTGCGGCCGGCCTGGACGACCAATCAGCGAAGCGTGGTTTAAATCCCACGCCAATTCATGGCTGGACTGCGTCTGTCACTGATTGATCGCAGGATGTCGGGTGTTTGGGGCGCTGGATGTCGGGGGTTCGGGGTGCAGGATATAGTACAGCCACATAGTATATAACACAGCCACGTAGTATCTAGCACAGCTATATAGTATGTAGTATATAGCACAGCCACGTAGTATATAGCACAGCCATGTAGTATATAGCACAGCCATGTAGTATATAGCACAGCCTGTAGTATATAGCACAGCCACGTAGTGTATAGCACAGCCACGTAGTATAAAGCAGCCACGTAGTATATAGCAGCCACATAGTATATAGCAGCCACATAGTATATAGCACAGCCACGTAGTATATAGCTGCCACATAGTATATAGCACATCCAAGTAGTATATAGGACAGCCACATAGTATATAACACAGCCACGTAGTATATAGCACAGCCACGTAGTATATAACACAGCCCACGTACTATATAACACAGATAGCCACGTAGTATATAGTAGTGCCACGTAGTATATAGCACAGCCATGTAGTATATAGCACAGCCACAAAGTAACATAGTATATAGCGCCCAAATAGTATATAGCAGCCACATAGTATATAGCAGCCACGTAGTATATAGCAGCCACATAGTATATAACACAGCCCACCCAATAAATAACACAGCCCACACAGTATACAACACTGCCCACGTAGTATATATCAGTTACGCAGTATATAACATAGCCCACGTAGTATACAGCAGTGTGGGCACCATATCTCTGTTAAAAAAACGAATTAAATTAAAAAATAGTTATATACTCACCCTCCGGCGTCCACCGATGCGCGAGATCAGTGAGGCTGCCGCCAGCTTCCGATCCCAGAGATGCATTGCGAAATTAACCAGATGATTTAGCGGTCTCGCAAGACCGCTAAGTCATCTGGGTAATTTCGCAGTGCATCTCTGGGAATGGAAGCTGGCGGCAGCCTTGCCGCTCACGTGCATCAGTGGATGGCAGAGGGTGAGAATAGCACCATTTTTTATTTTTTTCAATTATTTTTAACTTTATATCTTTTTACTATTGATGCTGCATAGGCAATTGCAATATAATTGCTTATAGCAGTGTTAACAGACTGCGTTACACCGCACTCACTGGGGGGGAGTTTGGAGGGGGCACTGACTGCAGGGGAGTAGGGAGCGGCCATTTCGCGGCCGGACTGTGCCCGTCGCTGACCAATCAGCGACCTGGGATTTCCGTGACAGACAAACAAACAGACAGACAGACAAACAGACGAAAGTGCCCATTAGATGATTATATACATAGATGAGTATGTTTTTTAATTACATATTGTTATCCATTCTAGATAAGAGACATGCCAGCCATCTGGGACCCAGCCGATGAAGCCTACAAAGATAAATTTGCAAGGGATAACTGCTGGACAAGGATATTCCGGGACCTATATCCTGATTATGACAGCTACAACAGTGCCCTGCAGCTGAAAATTAGTAATTAATTTTTTATGGCCTTTAATAACAATCATTTTTTTATTCAATGTAATGATCATATTTTTTGATTCATTCAGATAAAGATGTCAAACAATGGTGGAGGTCGGTTAGAGACCGTTTTCAAAAAATCTGTAACAACCTTGGGAAGAGTGGATCTTCCCCGGCTAAAGTGAACTTAAGTCTATCTGAAGATTTAACTTTTTTGATCACCAGCAGGATTTTGTGGAGGTAATTTTTTTTTATAAATAAAGTGAATGTAGTAATAATGAATTTAATTGTTTGTAACAACCTGAAAAATTACTTGTCTTTGTTTTCACAGCACGGAAGGGAACATTTCTGCTCCTGAGGCTGTAGACGACGCCACCCAAGATACATCAGAAACATCAGAGTCAGCAGATGATCCCCATTGACCCCCATTGCCCAGAGACTCCAGTACAAAACCCTAACCATGACGTACAAAGCCATCCACAAACTGTCTCCTCCATACATCTGTGACCTTGTCTCCCGGTACTTTCCTGCACGCAACCTCCGATCCTCACAAGATCTCCTTCTCTATTCCCCTCTTATCTCTTCTTCCCACAATCGCATACAAGATTTCTCTTGCGCATCACCCCTACTCTGGAACTCTCTACCACAACATATCAGACTCTCACCTACCTTCGAAACCTTCAAAAAGAGCCTGAAGACCCACCTCTTCCGACAAGCCTATAACCTGCAGTAACCACCGATTGACCAAACCGCTGCATGACCAGCTCTACCCTCGCCTACTGTATTCTCACCCATCCCTTGTAGATTGTGAGCCTTTGCAGGCAGGGTCCTCTCTCCTCCTGTACCAGTTATGACTTGAATTGTTTAAGATTATTGTACTTGCTTTTATTATGTATACCCCTCCTTACATGTAAAGCTCCATCGAATAAATAGCGCTATAAGAATAAATAATAATAATAATGATGTCTCTTCATTTGGCGCAACAGGCTGTACCCCAGTTGTAGCTGGAACTTCTGCTGCTTTATCTTCAGGTTCCGCATCTTCACGGACGGCATCTGCTTCCAAAATGATGCCACCCCAAATACACAAACATCAATCCGGTGTCATTAACTGATTTTTCTATCCCAAACTTAGAATAAGTCCACCAATGCAGAAATTACCCCATAAAACGTATTGTCTATTCCATCATGGATAAAAATGATTAAAAAAAATACAGGAGCCTATGAACTGGCTTACAACTTTCAGCAAGTTATGCCTTATCCATGGCCAACTTCAGATTCTGTACCTCTCTGTAGCCTTCTTATGGTGAGCTAAAGGTGATCAAATGACTTTACAACTAGCTATCACATGATCAATTATGTTATTATTATTAATAAATAATTATGTTAGTGAGGGAGATGAATAGTTAAAAACACATATACAATATACGGTATGTAAAACTTGTATCTACGCATAAATAAACATTAAAGAGGCAAATGAGAATAGTGCATAAAATGAAAAACATAAGATAAGTATAAGCACTGGGACAAAGTCACTGGTAAAGTAATGGAGGGGAAAATAGTATCAGTGATGCAGTGACATGACAAGGATCTACATAACTAATCATATGCAATACAGTTGCAAGTCAAATTTATGTTTTAAAAAGCCAAGGCGATTGTCTATAAAATGATATTAGTCTCACATTAGAAGCAGTATTTCATTGTGAGATATGGAGCCTGAAAGTCAAAAGTTCAAAAAATTGTTACTCTTTTGCTCTTCATACATATTTATTTCCTGAAATAGCAGATAAAAATCGAAAATAACCCGGGTGGCGAGTGTTAAAATGAATACAGATTGTGTTGTGGAATAAAAGCATTGCCAAAAAATGAATAAGTATTAACATAAAAAACCCTCATTTTAAAAACAGGTCTTTTTTAAAGATAGCTTCTCCTTGTTTTTTTTTTAGGACATAGATATTATTTTTTTTTTTATGGAACATGCTCTTGAATATAACCTGATAACGCACATGCTATATCACCCTGCTTATAGAAAATCACAGCATTTCGCCAGGTTTCTTTTTAATAGAATTCAGCACGTTCATTAAGCATTTCTACAGTGATATGTTCTGTTAGGCAGTTAGAGAAAAAAGATCTTCAACTTTCCCTGGCCTCAGGTTCCCCGAACACTTAAAACTCTGCTTTAATGCACAATAAACTTGCACGCACACCAAGCCCTGTTCTCCATGTTAATGTGACGAAGTGATGCAAAATCTGCTGCTCGGCCTGTCAGAACTTGATAGTTCTGTAAACAGAGAGCGCCTGTTGCCATAACAGCAGGAAAAATAATATGAGATCCTGCTTATAAATGAAACAGAAGCCTGAAGGAATGGGAGCAATTCACAATGACTAGAAGATATTTCACCGACTCATTTTTCATGAATAAACTAGAGCATCAGTCATGTGGGATATCAGTTTGTAGTGTTCTGATTTGCAGTACATATTTAAGCTAAGGTTACACTGCGACTCTAATTCTCAAAAACATTGCTTGAGAAAAAAATCTGGGCAACTTGTCTGCGGCTTGCTGTCGCGTGACTCACAAAATAAGAATATCATCAAAAAGTTAATTTATTTCAGGTTCTTCATTGCAAAACAAACAATTATTTGTCAGCCAATTTTCTTCTTATAATGTGGGACATAAAATCTAGGCAGAGCTCTGGAAATCTTAAGGCCTAATGTTAGCGTACTTTGCGGCATAATTAAGTATATACAGGTGCATCTCACAAAATTAGAAAAACTCATATATTATATAGAGTCATTACAAACAGAGTGATCTATTTGAAGTGTTTATTTCTGTTAATGTTGATGATTATGGCTTGCAGTCAATGAAAACCCAAAAGTCATTATCTCAGTAAATTAGAATACTTTATAACACCAGCTTGAAAAATAATTTTAAAATCTGAAATGTTGGCCTACTGAAATGTATGTTCAGTAAATGCACTCAATACTTGGTCGGGTCTCCATTTGCATCAATTACTGCATCAATGCGGCATAGGCCTGTGGCACTGCTGAGGTGTTATGGAAGCCCAGGTTGCTTTGATAGTAGCCTTCAGCTCATCTGCATTGTTGGGTCTGGTGTCTCTCATCTTCCTCTTGACAATACCCCATAGATTCTCAATGGGGTCAGGCGAGTTTGCTGGCCAATCAAGCACAGTGATACTGTTGTTTTTAAACCAGTCATTGGTAGTTTTGGCAGTGTGGAAGGTGCCATGTCTTGCTGGAGAATGAAATTTACATCTCCAAAATGTTCTTTTTTTCCTTGGCCCAGGTAAGACACTTCCGGTGTTGTCTATTGGTCATGAGTGGCTTGAAACAAGAAATTAGACACTTGTAGCCCATGTCCTGGATACATTTGTGTGGTGGCTCTTAAAGCAATGACTCCAGCAGCAGTCCACTCCTTGTGAATTTTCCCCACATTTTTGAATGGCCTTTTCTTAACAATCCTTTCATGGCTGCTTTTATCCTGGTTACTTGTGCACCTTTTTCTACCACACTTTTTCCTTCCACTCAACTTTCCATTAATATGCTTGAATACTGCACTCTGTGGACAGCCAGCTTCTTTAGCAATGACCTTTTGTGGCTTAGGCTGGGTTCACATTGCGTTATGGCAGTCTGTTAGATGGACTGCATTACACTGTGGCATAACGCGGTGTAACGCAGTCCATTAACGCTGCCATTAACCCCTATTATTGGGCGCATCGCCAATGCATGCCATAATGGGCATGCGTTAGCGATGTGCCGTCATTCTGTGATGGACCCTTGGATGCGTGCTGCAGCGTTTCCGAGTTCATCACCTCTAGTGCAGATAGAGCATCTGCGCTAGCGCGATCGCATAATGTGGTCTTTTTTGGCACTTGCATTAATGCAGTCCGTTTAACGCATGCGTTGAACAGACTGCAGTAACGCAATGTGAACCCAGCCTCACACTCTTTGTGGAGTGTGTCAATGACTGCCTTCTGGACATCTGTCAAGTCAGCAGTCTTCCCCATGACTGTGGAGCCTACTGAAACAGACTAAGGGGCCTTTTTAAAGGGAACCTGTCACCCCGAAAATCGCGGGTGAGGTAAGCCCACCGGCATCAGGGGCTTATCTACAGCATTCTGTAATGCTGTAGATAAGCCCCCGATGTTACCTGAAAGAGGAGAAAAAGACGTTATATTATACTCACCCAGGGGCGGTCCCGCTGCTGGTCCAGTCAAACGGGTGTCTCTGGTCCGCTCCGGCGCCTCCCATCTTCATTACAAGACGTCTTCTTCTGATCTTCAGCCACGGCTCCGGCGCAGGCGTACTTTGCTCTGCCCTGTTGAGGGCAGAGCAAAGTACTGCAGTGCGCAGGCGCCAAACTTCTCTGACCTTTGCCTGCGCACTGCAGTACTATCCTCTATCCGCAGAGCAAAGTACGCCTGTGCCGGAGCCGTGGCTGAAGATCAGAAGAGGACATCTTGTAATGAAGATGGGAGGCGCCGGAGCGGACCAGAGACACCCATTTGACCGGACCAGCAGTGGGACCGCCCCTGGATGAGTATAATATAACGTCTTTTTCTCCTCTTTCAGGTAACATCGGGGGCTTATCTACAGCATTACAGAATGCTGTAGATAAGCCCCTGATGCCGGTGGGCTTACCTCACCCGCGATTTTCGGGGTGACAGGTTCCCTTTAAATGCTTAGGAAGCCTTTGCAGGTGTTTTTGTTAATTATTCTAATTTACTGAGATAATAGTAACATAGTAACATAGTAACATAGTTAGTAAGGCCGAAAAAAGACATTTGTCCATCCAGTTCAGCCTATATTTCATCATAATAAATCCCCAGATCTACGTCCTTCTACAGAACCTAATAATTGTATGATACAATATTGTTCTGCTCCAGGAAGACATCCAGGCCTCTCTTGAACCCCTCGACTGAGTTCGCCATCACCACCTCCTCAGGCAAGCAATTCCAGATTCTCACTGCCCTAACAGTAAAGAATCCTCTTCTATGTTGGTGGAAAAACCTTCTCTCCTCCAGACGCAAAGAATGCCCCCTTGTGCCCGTCACCTTCCTTGGTATAAACAGATCCTCAGCGAGATATTTGTATTGTCCCCTTATATAATGACTTTTGGGTTTTCATTTGCTGTAAGCCACAATCATCAACATAAACAGAAATAAAAACTTGAAATAGATCACTCTCTTTGTAATGACTCTATATCATATATTAGTTTCAATTTTTGTACTGAATAACTGAAATAAATTAACTTTTTGATGATATTCTAATTTGGCGAGAAGCACCTGCATTTTAGAGTTGTGATCTTGCTGTAAATGACACAGCCAAATTGCAGTTGTGGACAAGTCGCATTGCTATATACAGTTAGGTCCAGAAATATTTGGACAGTGACACAATTTTCGCGAGTTGGGCTCTGCATGCCACCACATTGGATTTGAAATGAAACCTCTACAACAGAATTCAAGTGCAGATTGTAACGTTTAATTTGAAGGGTTGAACAAAAATATCTGATAGAAAATGTAGGAATTGTACACATTTCTTTACAAACACTCCACATTTTAGGAGGTCAAAAGTAATTGGACAAATAAACATAACCCAAACAAAATATTTTTATTTTCAATATTTTGTTGCAAATCCTTTGGAGGCAATCACTGCCTTAAGTCTGGAACCCATGGACATCACCAAACGCTGGGTTTCCTCCTTCTTAATGCTTTGCCAGGCCTTTACAGCCGCAGCCTTCAGGTCTTGCTTGTTTGTGGGTCTTTCCGTCTTAAGTCTGGATTTGAGCAAGTGAAATGCATGCTCAATTGGGTTTAGATCTGGAGATTGACTTGGCCATTGCAGAATGTTCCACTTTTTGGCACTCATGAACTCCTGGGTAGCTTTGGCTGTATGCTTGGGGTCATTGTCCATCTGTACTATGAAGCACCGTCCAATCAACTTTGCAGCATTTGGCTGAATCTGGGCTGAAAGTATATCCCGGTACACTTCAGAATTCATCCGGCTACTCTTGTCTGCTCTTATGTCATCAATAAACACAAGTGACCCAGTGCCATTGAAAGCCATGCATGCCCATGCCATCATGTTGCCTCCACCATGTTTTACAGAGGATGTGGTGTGCCTTGGATCATGTGCCGTTCCCTTTCTTCTCCAAACTTTTTTCTTCCCATCATTCTGGTACAGGTTGATCTTTGTCTCATCTGTCCATAGAATACTTTTCCAGAACTGAGCTGGCTTCTTGAGGTGTTTTTCTGCAAATTTAACTCTGGCCTGTCTATTTTTGGTATTGATGAATGGTTTGCATCTAGATGTGAACCCTTTGTATTTACTGTCATGGAGTCTTCTCTTTACTGTTGACTTAGAGACAGATACACCTACTTCACTGAGAGTGTTCTGGACTTCAGTTGATGTTGTGAACGGGTTCTTCATCACCAAATTAAGTATGCGGCGATCATCCACCACTGTTGTCATCCGTGGACGCCCAGGCCTTTTTGAGTTCCCAAGCTCACCAGTCAATTCCTTTTTTCTCAGAATGTACCCAACTGTTTATTTTGCTACTCCAAGCATGTCTGCTATCTCTCTGATGGATTTTTTCTTTTTTTTCAGCCTCAGGATGTTCTGCTTCACCTCAATTGAGAGTTCCTTTGACCGCATGTTGTCTGCTCACAGCAACAGCTTCCAAATGCAAAACCACACACCTGGAATCCACCCCTGACCTTTTAACTACTTCATTGATTACAGGTTAACGAGGGAGACGCCTTCAGAGTTAATTGCAGCCCTTAGAGTCCATTGTCCAATTACTTTTGGTCCCTTGAAAAAGAGGACGCTATGCATTACAGAGCTATGATTCCTAAACCCTTTCTCCGATTTGGATGTGGAAACTATCATATTGCAGCTGGGAGTGTGCACTTTCAGCCCATATTATATATATAATTGTATTTCTGAACATGTTTTTGTAAACAGCTAAAATAACAAAACTTGTGTCACTGTCCAAATATTTCTGGCCCTAACTGTATACAGGTCCTTCTCAAAAAATTAGCATATAGTGTTAAATTTCATTATTTACCATAGTGTAATGATTACAATTAAACTTTCATATATTATAGATTCATTATCCATCAACTGAAATTTGTCAGGTCTTTTATTGTTTTAATACTGATGATTTTGGCATACAACTCCTGATAACCCAAAAAACCTGTCTCAATAAATTAGCATATTTCACCCATCCAATCAAATAAAAGTGTTTTTTAATAACAAACAAAAAAAACAAGTTTTTTGGGTTATCAGGAGTTGTATGCCAAAATCATCAGTATTAAAACAATAAAAGACCTGACAAATTTCAGTTGGTGGATAATGAATCTATAATATATGAAAGTTTAATTGTAATCATTACACTATGGTAAATAATGAAATTTAACACTATATGCTAATTTTTTGAGAAGGACCTGTATATATACAGTACAGACCAAAAGTTTGGACACACCTTCTCATGTAAAGATTTTTCTGTATTTTCATGACTATGAAGATTGTAAATTCACACTGAAGGCATCAAAACTATGAATTAACACATGTGGATTTATATACTTAACAAAAAAGTGTGAAACAACAGAAAATATGTCTAATATTCTAGGTTCTTCAAAGTAGCCACCTTTTGCTTTGATGACTGCTTTGCACACTCTTGGCATTCTCTTGATGAGCTTCAAGAGGTAGTCACCGGAAATGGTCTTCCAACAATCTTGAAGGAGTTCCCAGAGATGCCTAGCACTTGTTAGCCCTTTTGCCTTCACTCTGCCGTCCAGCTCACCCCAAACCATCTCGATTGGGTTTAGGTCTGGTGACTGTGGAGGCCAGGTCATCTGGCGTAGCACCCCATCACTCTCCTTCTTGGTCAAATAGCCCTTACACAGCCTGGAGGTGTGTTTGGAGTCATTGTCCTGTTGAAAAATAAATGATGGTCCAACTAAATACAAACCGGATGGAATAGCATGCCACTGCAAGATGATGTGGGAGCCATGCTGTTAGGAGTCGAGTTTCCTCTGCTGCACAGGGGGAATCTCGATCCATGTCTGCTGCGGTCTCCCATTCGGCATCGGCCGCAGTGGGGTCTGCTCAGCGGAGGCGTCGCTCCCAGCGTCTCGCTGGGACTGATTCTGTGCAGAGGGTTACTGCTGCCTTTTCTGGCTCTCCTGTTGTACCCTGCACTGATCTGCGGCGAGCGGGCTTCTCTGGGACTAAGTCCTTATTTGCACACACTGAGCATGCCCAGGGCAAGATCTCCCGTTGGAGATCGAGGGTCACATGCTCAGGTACTGCAGCACGTCCCATTGGTCCTCCAGGAATGTCCTGAAAGGGCAAAACTTCGGTAGCAGCTTCCTGTGCTGCAACTATATAAGCTGCGCATGACCGCACGGCCATGCGCTAGTATTGTCTTGATAATATGTGTGTGTGTAGATGGATGTATGTCGAAGGATGAAAGCTCCTAAATATCCCTCCCTAGTGTTGTTGACTGTTTGCGGATGATGGTAGCTATCTAGCGCCCGACTAGCCATCAGCACAAAACACACATAACAGCGTCTAGTTGCTGTGACCGCCTGTACGGCGCCGTGGGCTTTCCTTACCCAAGCCTGGGTGGTTAGCGGCGTCCGTTTGTGTGGCACCGCACGCACACTCGTGCCTTTATATATTATTATTTCTGTCTCTCTGACACCCCAGTTGTGGTGTCGAGCGCATGAGGTCCTTGAACTTAAATCCTTTGTCTTGGAATTGTGTTCTGAGACTTCTTGCTTGCGCTCTATGTGCGGTACCGCGGCCCTGTGACGCAGCAGGGTTCGCTTCCTTCATACAGGGTGAAGTTAACCCATGTGTGTATACTTATTGTACCGCCATATCGTCTGTCTCTACTAGCAGCAGGGTTTTCACCTGCATGGTGGACCTCGGACTGCGAACGCACCTAATACCATAACATCTGATACTTGGTGCGTTCCGCCAGTCCTTAACAGAATACTAGCGCCGAGGTCTGGCTAGTAATGACGGACGATCAGCGTTCACAGCGATACATCCAGCAGCTGGAGGGAAGGTTGGCAGCTCTTGAGCATTCAACCTCAGCTGTGGATGTTACTGCTGTCGCTGTTCAGGCTGCAAGTGTGGCTGCAGCTACCTGGTCCACTGCCGCTCCTGTACTGACGCTATCTCGCCTCCCGCTACCAGAGAAATTTTCTGGTGACAGTAAGTCCTGTAGGGGTTTCGTGAGTCAGTGCTCAATAAATCTCGAGCTTCTGGCCTCTCGTTTCCCTACAGAGCGGGCTAAGGTGGGCTTTATCGTATCTTTATTGTCGGACAGGGCGTTGCAATGGGCTACGCCGCTGTGGGAGCGTGGCGATCATGTGGTGCAGAGTGCTCCGTTATTCCTGAGCACTCTGAAACAGGTCTTTTCAGGACCTCGTGTCACCCATGATACGGCGCTCCAACTGTTGGCATTGACTCAGGGCTCGTCCTTGGTCAGCCATTTTGCCGTCCACTTCCGCACCCTAGCATCTGAGCTGGAGTGGTCGGATAAAGCCCTTATTCCTATATTTTGGAGGGGGCTGGCTGACCACGTTAAGGACGCCCTGGCCACTAGGGAGATTCCCGCCACACTGGAGGAATTAATAGCAGTGTCTACTCGTATTGACCTCCGTTTTCACGAGCGGAGGTTAGAGCGAGCCCAGTGTAGGCAGAGGTTTCGGCTGGCTCCCACCTTCGCCAAACCTTTGGAATCTCCAGTCCCGGCTCCTGAGTCCCATGAACCTATGGTAGTGTCACGAGCGGGATCTAAGTCCCGGACCCCTCGTGCACTCCAGGTTTGCCATGTTTGCCAACAGTCAGGACATCTTGCCACCAGAGGTCACCAGCGGTCGAGGGAACGTCAGCGTCTAGTGGTAGTAGGTGGAGGTGCACTAGACACGGTGACGTTTGCCTCCAGACACGGTGACGTTTTGCGTGGATTCTGGGGCGGAGGGCAATTTTATGTCTTCTGCCTTCGCCCAACGTCACGCAATACCCCTGGTTATGCTACCTCAACCAGTAACGGTACGAGTGGTGAATGGGTCGACACTCCCCGCACAGATAACACATCAGACTATCCCATTTACTCTGTCCATGTCTCCATCTCATCAGGAGATTATATCTCTGCTCATCATTCCTGAGGGAATTGATGAGGTCCTGTTGGGGATACCTTGGCTACGGTACCACTCTCCTCACATCAAGTGGTCCTCGGGCAGAATTCTGGGATGGGGTGAATCTTGTGGGGGCAGGTGTCATCAAGAGTGCGTTCAGGTTGCTACTACAGAGGTACCCGCAGATCTTTCCTCTCTCCCCAAGCAATATTGGTCTTATGCAGACGTGTTCTCCAAAAAGGCGGCGGAGACCCTTCCGCCCCATCGCCCCTATGACTGTCCTATCGATCTCTTGCCTGGTGCTGAGCCTCCCCGGGGTCGAGTTTATCCACTATCTCTCCCGGAGACGGAGGCAATGTCTCAGTACATTCAAGAGAATCTGGCAAGAGGGTTCATCAGGAAGTTCAGTATGCCTTCAATTTTGAATAAATCCCCAACAGTGTCACCAGCAAAGCACCCCCACACCATCACACCTCCTCCTCCATGCTTCACAGTGGGAACAGGTATGTAGAGTCCATTCTTTCACCTTTTCTGCGTTGCAAAAAGATACGGTGGCTGGAACCAAAGATCTTAAATTTGGACTCATCAGACCATACCACAGATTTCCACTAGTCTAATGTCTATTCCGAGGGTTCTTTAGCTCAAACAAGTCTCTTCTGCTTGTTGCCTGTCCTTAGCAGTGGTTTCCTAGCAGCTATTTTACCATGAAGTCCTGCTGCACAAAGTCTCCTCTTAACAGTTGTTGTAGAGATGTGTCTGCTGCTAGAACTTTATGTGGCATTTACCTGGTCTCTAATCTGAGCTGCTGTTAACCTGCGATTTCTGAGGCTGGTGACTCGGATAAACTTATCCTCAGAAGCAGAGGTGACTTTAGGTCTTCCTTTCCGGGGGCGGTCCTCATGTGAGCCAGTTTCTTTGTAGCACTTGATCACTTGATGGTTTTTGCAACTGCACTTGGGGACACTTTCAAAGTTTTCCCAATTTTTCGGACTGACTGACCTTTATTTCTTAAAGTAATGATGGCCACTCAGTTTTTCTTTACTAAGCTGCTTTTTTCTTGCCATAATACAAATTATAACAGTCTATTCAGTTGGACTATCAACTGTGTATCCACCAGACTTCTGCTTAACACAACTGATGGTCCCAACTCCATTTATAAGGCAAGAAATCCCACTTATTAAACCTGACAGGGCACACCTGTGAAGTGAAAACCATTTCCGGTGACTACCTCTTGAAGCTCATCAAGAGAATGCCAAGAGTGTGCAAATCAGTCATCAAAGCAAAAGGTGGCTACTTTGAAGAACCTAGAATGTAAGACATATTTTCAATTGTTTCACTCTTTTTTGTTAAGTATATAATTCCACATGTGTTAATTCATAGTATTGATGTTAATTTACAATTTTCATAGTCATGAAAATACAGAGAAATCTTTAAATGAGAAGGTGTGTCCAAACTTTTGGTCTGTACTATGTTTATAAAAAAAGAAGGGAACACTTAAACAACACAATAACTCCAAGTCAATCATACTTCTGTGAAATCTAACTGTCTAATTATGAAGCAACACTGATTGTGAATCAATTTTTCCTGCTGTTGAGCAAACGGAACAGACAACAGGTTGAAAATATATACAATTAGCAAGACAACCCCTGCAGGGGGTGACTACAAACCATTTTTATGTTCTCATCCTGTCACAGGTGTGTCAGATGCAACAGACTGTCTTTCTGCATCTGGCTACAGAAGGTCTCTTCATTTGGCATTACAAATATCTCCTTAATCTTTCTGACTCTTGGACCCAGCAGCAACCTCCATCCGGCTCTAGTTGACACACCTGGACCTGGGTGTTCATAAATCCCCAATCTGCTGCAGAGAGTCACCAGTGAGATTCACATTTTTCCCTTGTGAAGACTTGGAGCTATAGCAGTCGTCTAACTTCCTCTGGAGCTGTTTGAAGACATTTAGTGTTACCTCTCTGAGTCTGCTCAAGCTAAATTCATTCCCCTTGTCTGTCTACCTTTTTGTCTTTAGTTTACAGTAGGGACTGACCAGTGCACATCCGACCCTGTTATTATGCAGGGCTTAGCTCTAGGGAGATACAAGGCTTATGTTTCCTACTTGGCAATTTTTGAGGAACCAATTTAGGGATGGTAGGGAAGGTAGAGTGTTATTAGATCTGCCTAGGGGTCTCCACTCACCCTTTCCCTAGTGTCTGGGCTTCTTTCCCCTCATCCCTTCGTGTTGCACCTAGCCTTTCCCACACTGTGCGTGACACATCTGTTTTAGCAATTGTTTTGGTTACTTTTGCATTTTGTCATTGCTCTCATCCCTACCGGTACAGTAGCAACCCACAAAAGTTGCTCATGTTGTGCGGCTCATTCATGATGGCACATCAATGTTAGCTGTGGCATGAAGGGTAGCTGTGTCTGTCAGCACATTGTCCAAAGCACATGTGACAGACATGAAAGCCTCTGCAGACAAATAGAGAATGTTCTGCTGTCTGCAACATTCTCCAGCATGAGTGGTTTGGAAGTTGATCAATAATGGTGTGGGGAGGCATTTCTTTCATAGCCCTCCATGTTCTAGCCAGAGGTACATTGGCTGCCATTAGGTCCCGTAATGAGATCGTCCTGAGCATGGAGCAGATACCAGGGGGCAGACCAGTTCACCAGGAGACGTGGAGTTTGCCATAGGAGGGCAACAACCCAGCAGCAGGACCACTAGCGCCTCCTTTGTGCAAGGAGGAACAGGAGGAGCAATGCCAGAGGACTGCAAAATGACCTCCAGAAGGCCACTAGCATTTATGTGTCTGCGCAAACTGTCAGCAACAGACTCCATGAGGGTGGTATGAAGGTAAAACGTACACAAGTGGGTGTTGTGCTTACAGCCCAACACCGTGCATAGCAATTGGCATTTGCCAGAGAGCACCAAGATAAGCAGATTTGACATTAACATTGTCGATTCGACATTCGACACTGCCCTTTATGAGTCACACTGAGCACATGTGACAGACGTGACATAGTCTGGATATGCTGCCTGCAACATCCTGTAGCATGACTGGTTTGGCAGTGCATCAGTATTGGTTTGGGGAGGCATTTCTTTGAAGGGCTACACAGCCATCCATGTTCTAGCCAGAGGTCCCCTGACTGCCATTAGGTACTGTGATGAGACCCATTGTGATATCATATACAGGTGCACTGGGTCCCTGGTTTCTTCTGATGCATGACAATGCACTCTGTACACAAATCGTACACACATGGCTCCGCTCCGTACACCTCATACACACACGGCTCTGCACTGTACACACCCGGCTCTGCTCCACACACCTTGTACACACACGGCTCCGCTCCGTATACCTTGTACACACACGGCTCTGCTACATCCACCCTGCAAACCTCTCCTGACCCCACACATCAACTTCCCCTCATCCAACACCATGACAATCACCACAGCAGAGTCCTGCATACACAAGGACCATGATCATGTGACCGCTGACTCCTCCCCTTCCTGTGACCTCATCACAGGTCCTGTGTGCACAGAGCAGCCATCCATGAGCAACCTGAGGAGATGCATGGAGAAGAGCGACTTCAGCATCAGGACCTGTGATGATGTCACGTGAGTTGGGGAGGGCTGGATGAGGAGATCCAGGACGGAGCCCTGAATAGACTCAATAGCATAGCCTAGTAACTAAACCTGCGTCTCCGATGCAAATCCAGTTACTACACCGACAGAATCTGACGCCCCCTCTCTTCAGGGACGACAGTGCTGCCTGAGCCAAAGAGCTCAACTCGCCTCATGGTAGCGGTGCCACTGGTCACAGCCATTACACAGTACGTAGCCGGGGCACATTTATAAGATTATCTCAGCACAGGAACATATTTTTGAAACACATCCAATTGTGAACGTTATTATTATTCCAAGATCGGTTGAATAAAATGAAGTTTGTTTGTGACACAACCCCTTTAAGTTATGTTTTCTACATCCATGGTGCCTGAATTAGAACTAAAACCTCCATGACACACAACCTGACAGTGGAGAGAAGCTGCAGACAAGACTATCTCCATCTCTCCTTTTCCTCCTATAGACTAGGCGACTAGTATGAATTGTAATAAAAAAAAGACACCACATGGTGGTGAAAGCAAGCTGATGTAGGAGGAGGATATGTATCAGACATACATTAAACAATGGAAAGCCACCAAATTATAACTTCCACTGGATCTCTTGATTAAAGGGCCCCATCAAAGACTTAGGAATGAAGACTCTATAGCTTGTCAAACAAGAACACTGTTGATATTCCCTAAAAGTCACAGATGACAATTGAAGTTTAGCTTGTAAGCTTAACATTAGTATATTTGCACTCATACATCTTTCCCAGATAGCCAAACATACTGAGTTTTTCAAGAGGAAAGTACTTCAGGAAGCGTTGGCATCATTCTTCCCATTTTTTTTTGTCTCCTTAGTGCTTTTTTGAAGTTTTTTGCTGTCATACCTTTTTAAACATTTTTCCAAAATTGTTGTGGCATCTTTTTTACTAGTGTTGTACAGATTTTTTTTTTTAACTCCATTCAAAAATGAATAAACCACTAATAATTTTTCAAGAAAATATGCTGTCAAACAGCTCAGAAAGACACTCTGGTGACTTTTGAGTCTTGCCATTTACTTGTGTTGTAAAGTATGGATCATCTTCAGAGATGAAGATGTCAAATGAATGCTCAGGTAACTACTTTTAACAGGTTGGAATTTAACATCTAATGTATTGTTGTACACTATCTTGCCATAGCTTTATACATTATGACACACAATTGAATTCTCCAAAAAAATGAATGTATTAATCACATAATATAAAATCAGTTAATATAAATCAAGGGAAGATGGTCCTCAAACATGTGCAATCTGAATGAATGTAAAGTATGTAGACATAAATTTCATTATAGTAAGTAGACTTTACACACCTTCAGATAAAAAAGTCACAAAAGAGGTTGTTATATACTGCCATAGAGCAAAAGAAAACATATATCATAAGTAGTGTTGAGCGATACCGTCCGATACTTGAAAGTATCGGTATCGGATAGTATCGGCCGATACCCGAAAAATATCGGATATCGCCGATACCGATATCCAATACCAATACAAGTCAATGGGACACCAAGTATCGGAAGGTATCCTGATGGTTCCCAGGGTCTGAAGGAGATGAAACTCTCCTTCAGGCCCTGGGATCCATATTAATGTGTAAAATAAAGAATTAAAATAAAAA
Organism: Ranitomeya imitator; assembly: GCF_032444005.1. Taxonomy (NCBI): domain Eukaryota; kingdom Metazoa; phylum Chordata; class Amphibia; order Anura; family Dendrobatidae; genus Ranitomeya; species Ranitomeya imitator. The sequence continues at coordinate 986,352,859 of NC_091282.1, forward strand.
ATATTGATATATTCACCTCTCCGGTGGCCCCTGGACATCACGCTGGTAACCGGCAGGCTTCTTTGTTTAAAATGAGCGCGTTTAGGACCTGCGAATGACGTTGCGGCTTCTGATTGGTCGCGTGCCGCTCATGTGACCGAGACGCGACCAATCAGAAGCCGTGACGTCATTCGCAGGTCCTAAATTCCTAGAATTAGGAGTTTAGTGAATGAGAATGACGTCGCGGCTTCTTATTGGTCGCGTGCCGCTCATGTGACCGCCACGTGACCAATCAGAAGCCGCGACGTCATTCTCATTCACTAAACTCCTAATTCTAGGAATTTAGGACCTGCGAATGACGTCACGGCTTCTGATTGGTCGCGTGGCGGTCACATGAGCGGCACGCGACCAATCAGAAGCCGCGACGTCATTCGCAGGTCCTAAACGCGCTCATTTTAAACAAAGAAGCCTGCCGGTTACCAGCGTGATGTCCAGGGGCCGCCGGAGAGGTGAATATATCAATATTTTTTATTTTAATTCTTTATTTTACACATCCCTATGGATCCGATACCGATACCCGATACCACAAAAGTATCGGATCTCGGTATCGGAATTCCGATACCGCAAGTATCGGCCGATACTTGCGGTATCGGAATGCTCAACACTAATCATAAGTACAGTTGTTATATCCAGGTTATAATTATAGCCAATATATCACAGAGATATAAGGCAATAGCTAAAAGTATTGTATAAAAGAATCCTAAATCCTAAATATGTACTAACTTCAGTTTATATAGCCAGATAACCATAGGATACTTCCATGGACCTTGATATGTCTGCTTTCACTAGGTGTAAGTCTCCATTGGGACACAGGAAATTACCTGGGATGGGATCAAAGGAGATTTCCCTTTTAACAGTGTAAAACAACTTCTGATCTCTGTCATTAGAGGAAGACAGCTTTTTCTCCTAATTGGAGGGCCAAATATGTAGTGCCCCCTCTACGAGTGGGTATGCTTTTCCTAATGCAGCAACTGCCAGCAACTAGGCCTCAGCATTTTTATCCTGCTTCCTCAACCAGGTAAAAGTCTGTTTGATCTTATCCAGTGATGGCTTTTTGCCAAGAAATGCCATGCCATTAAAATTGAGGCTATGTGCACATGTTCAGGTTTTTTCGCGTTTTTTTTGCATTTTTCGCAGTAAAAACGCTATAAAAACTCATTAAAAATGCATACATTATGCATCCTATCATTTAGAATGCATTCTGCATGTTTTGTGCACACGGTGCGTTTTTTTTCACACAAAAAACGCATCGCGGTAAAAAAGCAGCATGTTCATTAATTTTGCAGATTTTCTGCATTTTTCCCACTATTCTATGCATTTGGGAATAAACGCACAAAAAAGACACCAAAAATGCATCAAAAACGCATGAAAAACGCGAAAAAAACGCATGCGGATTTCTGGCAGAAATGTCCGTTTTTTGTCAGGAAAATTTCTGCAAGAAATCCTGACGTGTGCACATACCCTGAGGGTCCAACCTCTCAGGCTGTTGTTGCCTTAGGCTAGGTTCACATTGCCTTAAGTACATTGCGTTGAACGGATCCGTTAAACGCATGTACAGAAAAAGAGCCAAATTTGTCGAAAAATCGTCTTCACATTAACGCTTGCGTTAACGCACGTGACTGCGTTTATGTCATTTGGATGTCCATTCGCGAAGTATCCGTTTGTCTGCATTTGTCAGTGTCAAGTTGTTCTCTTTTTTTTTTCCTTTTGTCAGCGTCGGGTGTGGGTGCATACACATTCTCCATTTTGAAAGCATCGAGTGAACTTCTGCTAGCAAGATGTTTGTGTCTGAGCTCGTTAGATTTCGCTTGATGCAGTTGCGACGTTGGCAGAGAAAGCGTAGTTCTCAAAGGAGATATTGGATCCACGAAGTGAATTTCTTACGGAATACATATGGTGCCTTTCACACCCTGTATGTTCAGTTTCGAGATCATTCCTTAAAATTCCAATGCTATCTACAGATGTCCATTGAGACCTTTGATGTTCTGCTCTTGCATGTGAAGGATGAGATACATCATCAGCGCAGCACTTTCCGTGAAAGCATCTGTGCGGAGCAACGTTTAGTGGTGACTGTGAGGTAATTATAATTTTTTTTATCATTCTATTGACAAAGACAAGATCTAAGGTATCGTGGGGCATAATTATGTACATTTAGGCAATTGTATATTCTATTGTAACTAGCTTTTTTGTTAGTTGTCCTTTAAAATCCTAAACAAGTTTTTTTTTTTCTTTTTGATTGCCGACAGATATCTGGCTACCGGAGAATCTTTTTCGTTACTGCATTATCAATTTAGACTTGGGAAGTCAACTATTTGCCAACTGGTTCGGGAAACTTGTGATGCCATTTGGAACAACTTGCAACCACTTGTGCTACCAACACTGACATCAGAAATGTGGCTAGCGATTTCCCAACAGTTGGAGGATGTGGCTAATTTCCCCAGTTGTATTGGTGCCGTGGACGGCAAGCACATTCGGATTCAGAAACCAGCGCATAGTGGGTCACTATACTACAACTATAAAAAATACTTTTCCATTGTATTGATGGCTATTGCGGATGCAAGATACCATTTTGTTGCTGTGGATATTGGTGCGTATGGCTGGACTAACGATTCCAGAGTCTTCAGAGACTCCAACATGGGGAGATGTTTGTACAGAAACAACTTTAACATACCCTCATCACGACATCTACCGGGGACCAAAGACCCAAGTTTGCCCTATGTTTTAGTTGGTGATGAGGCGTTCCAACTCGGACAAAATCTCCTAAAGCCGTACTCAAGCCGTAGTCTAAACTACATCAGGCGCATTTTTAATTATCGCTTGAGCCGGGCAAGACGTTATGTGGAGTGTGCCTTTGGTATTTTGACCTTAAAATGGCAAATTTTACTAACTTGCATGCAACTGCAACCTGAAAATGTGGGCCGTGTAGTGAAGGCATGCATCTGTCTGCACAATTTTGTTTCCAGACATGAACCCCAGGTGGTTGACCCCGATGACTGAGATTTGAACCTCATCAGCATAGATTCGACTGCTGTTCGGTCTATAGCTCAAATTATGAGGATTCGTGATCAATTTGCTAATTACTTCACACATGAAGGCCATGTTCCATGGCAAGACATACACGTGTGAAAATTCTTGAAGTCTGAAGTTGTAGCCTGATGTTTTGCTGAAATGTGTGGTGCTTTTTTGGTTGGTTTTAGATCCAATAACCTTATGCCATGTAAAAAGTTACACTCATGTTATGTTGTGTTAAAAGTTAAAGTCCTACAAGAATCTTAAATTTTAAACAGTTTACTATAAATGTTTAGGAATTTTTCCGAACAAACAGTTGCTAGACATGTTTAACATATGATATCCCATAGGGATGAAAAAAACATACACACGAAATTGGGTGCAAAAAAAATTAAACAACAAAACTGTAAATGCTGTAATTGCACCTGGTTGGGGACAGTGAACAGGACTATAGACTGTGGTATTGCGTGGGCATGTCCATGCTTCTGGTTCTCGAGGAAGTGGGTTCATGTGGGCCCAAAAATTCCTCCACAAGGTCATTCAGTCTTTGCCTAAACATAATGTTTCTGTGTTCCAGGATATTTTGCACAACTGGCACATAGGACAAAAGCAAGAGCTTCCACTTGTTGGCTGCATATACAGACTCGCGGGATTGCAAGTCGGTAATTTACCACCACAAGCCTCTGAGTTCACTGCGACACATGTCCTCTACCCGTTGGAGTCCATCGACAATTATGGCATCAGCTTCATCTTTTTGTGATGCTCGCTTGCGTCCACGCTGTGCTTGCAACCGGGCACTCACACCAGACGCAACTGTGCTTCTCTCCACAGATCGTGGCTCGCTGATGCTAGACACATCTTCAGCGCCCGTCTGCTGGCTTGGTTCCAGTGGAGATGGCTCCAGTTCCTCTCCATGTCTAGGCGCAGCGGTACTGCATATCGTGCTGTAACCAAAAAAATAAAATTAATTATTTTTATTTAAACTATTTTGTCTCGCACACATACCTATTTTTACTTACGAGTAGGGTTGAGCGACTTTTACTTTTTTAAGGTCGAGTCGGATTTTGCGAAACCCGACTTTCTCAAAAGTCGAGTCGAGTGAAATCAGCCGATTATCGCGAAAAGTCAGGGTCGGGGATCGACCGAAACATGAAACCCAATGCAAGTCAATGGGAAATATGTAATCTGTACTGCGAGATTTTATCGCAGGCTTCCAAAACCGACATACAGACATACAATGGATCCATGTGCTCAAAAAATCATAAAAACATATGTATTGTCTATATCTATCTATCTATCTATCTATCTATCTATCTATCTATCTATCTATATATGTCATTGATACACACATATATATATATATATATATATATTTATATTTACTTCAGCGCGATATAGCAGAAAAGCCGGTAATTCAAGTGCCGGCTTTTCATTTCTCTTTCCTAAACCTGACATGATATGAGACATGGTTTACATGCAGTAAACCATGTCATATTCCCATTTTTTTTGCATATTACACACTACTAATGTTAGTAGTGTGTACGTGCAAAATTTGGGCGCTGTAGCTATTAAATTTAAGGAATAAATCGCGGAAAAAATTGGTGTGGGCTCCCGCGCAATTTTCTCTGCCAGAGTGGTAAAGCCAGTGACTGAGGGCAGATATTAATAGCCTAGAGAGGGTCCACGGTTATTGACGCCCCCTGGCTAAAAACATCTGCCCCCAGCCACCCCAGAAAAGGCACATCTGGAAGATGCGCCTATTCTGGCAATTGGCCACTCTCTTCCCACTCCCGTGTAGCGGTGGAATATGGGGTAATGAAGGGTTAATGTCACCTTGCTATTGTAAGGTGACATTAAGCCAGATTAATAATGGAGAGGCGTCAATTATGACACCTATCCATTATTAATCCAATAGTATGAAATGGTTAAAAAACACACACAATATTGCAAAGCATTTTAATGAAATAAACACACAGGTTGTTGTAATATTTTATTCCACTCTCAATCCACCTGAAGACCCTCGACCTGTAACAAATTAAAAATAATAAACCAACAATATCTGATACCTTCCGATGATCTGTCACGTCCCATGATGTAAATCGATCTGAAGGGGTTAAATTATTTTACAGGCAGGAGGTCTGCTAGTGCAGCTGTGCTCATGCCAGTAAAACTCCAGCGAATGAATGGAAAGTAGGTCAATGGCTTGTAGTTACCTTCATTCGCGGTGATGCGCCCTCTGCTGGATATCCTCATATGACCTCGAGGCTGGGAAAATATTCAGAAATATTCACTGCGACTGAAGGTAACTACAGGTCATTGACCTACATTACCTTCATTCTCCGGGGTTTCACAGGCACGAGCACAGCTGCATTATAGCAGAGCTCCTGCCTGTAAAATATTTTAACCCCTTCAGATGGATTTACATCGTGGGACGTGACAGATCATCGGAAGGTATGGGATATTGTTGGTTTATAATTTTTAATTTGTTACAGGTCGAAGGACTTCAGGTGGATTGAAAGTGGAATAAAATATTACAACAACCTGTGTGTTTATTTCATTAAAATACTTTGCAATATTGTGTGTGTGTTTTTTTTAACCATTTCATACTATTGGATTAATAATGGATAGGTGTCATAATTGACGCCTCTCCATTATTAATCTGGCTTAATGTCACCTTACAATAGCAAAGTGACATTAACCCTTCATTACCCCATATCCCACCACTACATGGGAGTGGGAAGAGAGTGGTCAAGTGCCAGAATAGGCGCATCTTCCAGATGTGCCTTTTCTGGGGTGGCTGGGGGCAGATGTTTTTAGCCAGGGGGGCCAATAACCGTGGACCCTCTCAAGGCTATTACTATCTGCCCTCAGTCACTGGCTTTACCACTCTGGCGGAGAAAATTGCGCGGGAGCCCACGCCATTTTTTTCCACGATTTAACCCTTAAATTTAATAGCTACAGCACCCAAATTTTGCACATACACACTACTAACATTAGTAGTGTGTAATATGCAAAAAAAAAAATGGGAATATGACATGGTTTACTGTATGTAAACCATGTCTCATATCATGTCGGGTTTAGGAAGGAGAAATGAAAAGACGGCAATTGAATTACCGGCTTTTCTGCCATATCGCGCTGAAGTAATTATAAGTATATATATATATATATGTGTCTCATTGACATACATATATAAAAATGGGGCTGAACGCGTCATACGAAACCCGACTTTGGTGCGAAGATCGCCGACCGCATGGCTGATCCTACACTAGGATCGGGTCGGGTTTCATGAAACCCGACTTTGCCAAAAGTCGGTGACTTTTGAAATTGTCCGATCCGTTTCGCTTAACCCTACTTACGAGCGCTGAGACACTGTTTTTTGCAGAAAGAGCAATTGCTCGTAATGCACATACGGGGTCCCCCGTTTGCCACCAGATCCGCTTGGTGCATTTTGGCTGTTGCGGAAGTCACGGACAAAGCGATCCCTTATCGATTTCCAATGGGTATGGACAGCATCGGCTTTAAATTTTAAAAAAAAGAAAAAAAAAAGATATATAAATAGTAGATAGATAGTTGATAAATTGTGGATAGATAGTTAGTTGTTAGATACAGTCATGGCCAAAAGTATTAACACTCCTGCAATTCTGTCAGATAATACTCATTTTCTTCCTGAACATGATTGCAATCACAAATTCTTTGGGATTATTATCTTCATTTAATTTGTCTTAAATGAAAAAAACACAAAAAGAATTGTCCTAAAGCCAAATTGGATATATTTCCACACCAAATATAAAAAGGGGATGGACAAAAGTATTGGCACCGTTCGAAAAATCATGTGCTGCTTCTCTAATTTGTGTAATTAACAGCACCTGTAACTTACCTGTGGCACCTAACAGGTATTGGCAATAACTAAATCGCACTTGCAGCCAGTTGACATGGATTAAAGTTGACTCAACCTCTGTCCTGTGTCCTTGTGTGTACCACATTGAGCATGGAGAAAAGAAAGAAGACCAAAGAACTGTCTGAGGACCTGAGAAACCAAATTGTGAGGAAGCATGAGCAATCTCAAGGCTACAAGTCCATCTCCAAAGACCTGAATGTTCCTGGGTTTACCGTGCGCAGTGTCATCAAGAAGTTTAAAACCCATGGCACTTTGGCTAACCTGCCTAAATGTGGACGGAAGAGAAAAATTGACAAGAGATTTCAACGCAAGATTGTGCGGATGTTGCATAAAGAACCTCGACTAACATCCAAACAAGTTCAAGCTGCCCTGCAGTCTGAGGGTACAACAGTGTGAACCCGTACTATCCGTCGGTGTCTGAATGAAAAGGGACTGTATGGTAGGAGACCCAGGGAGACCCCACTTCTTACCCCGAGACATAAAAAAGCCAGGCTGGAGTTTGCCAAAACTTACCTGAAAAAGCCTAAAACGTTTTGGAAGAATGTTCTGTGGTCAGATGAGACAAAAGTTGAGCTTTTTGGGCAAAGGCATCAACATAGAGTTTACAGGAGAAAAAAAGAGGCATTCAAAGAAAAGAACACGGTCCCTACAGTCAAACATGGCGGAGGTTCCCTGATGTTTTGGCGTTGTTTTGCTGCCTTTGGCACTGGACTGCTTGACCGTGTGCATGGCATTATGAAGTCTGAAGACTACCAACACATTTTGCAGCATAATGTAGTGCCCAGTGTGAGACAGCTGGGTCTCCCTCAGAGGGCATGGGTCTTCCAGCAGGACAATGACCCAAAAACACACTTCAAAAAGCACTAGAAAATGGTTTGAGAGAAAGCACTGGAGACTTCTAAGGTGGCCACTGGCCAGCAATGAGTCCAGACCTGAATCCCATAGAACACCTGTGGAGAGATCTAAAAATGGCAGTTAGGAGAAGGCACCCTTCAAATATCAGGGACCTGGAGCAGTTTGCCAAAAAAGAATGGTCTAAAATTCCAGCAGAGCATTGTAAGAAACTCATTGATGGTTACCGGAAGCGGTTGGTCGCAGTTATTTTGGCTAAAGGTTGTGCAACCAAGTATTAGGCCTAGGGTGCCAATACTTTTGTCTGGCCCATTTTTGGAGTTTTGTGTGAAATGATCAATGTTTTGCTTTTTGCTTCATTCTCTTTTGTGTTTTTCATTTAGGACAAATTAAATGAAGATAATAATACCAAAGAATTTGTGATTGCAATCATTTTCAGGAAGAAACTGAGTATTATCTGACAGAATTGCTGGGGTGTCAATACTTTTGGCCATGACTGTAGTTGATATATAGATAGTAGATAGATAGTTGATAGATAGCTGATATATAGTGGATAGATAGTAGTTATTAGATAGTTGATAGACAAATAGTTGAGAAATAGTGTATAGATAGTTGATAGATAGTTGAGAGATAGATAGTAGACAACAAGTGGATAGATAGATAGATTATAGATATATAGTGGATTGATAGATAGGAGAGAAAAATTAAATTTTTTGTTGATAGTTTTTTATTAGATTTTGCATTTAAAAAAAAAAAAAAACAACAACAGCTGTTTGACTGTTTGCATTCTTTACATTTTGCAATTTAACGTCACCAATATTTACCAATTAAGAGGTTGCCAACATCTCCATGTATCGGGGATCAAAGTGGCATATAATTTTATCCCACAACTTCCGGTTCTTCACGATGTCATGGTGGGAGCTGTCGCTTTGGTCCCATATGGAGGGGTTGGCTTCCACAAGGTTGATCAGTGTCTCGTTGTGAATGTCCAACGGCTCTTCGTCAACCGCAATCCTTTTTTTTTTTGGTGGCTGGCTTAGACTATGTAAACACAAAGCGTTATGTTGAAAGGTTCAATTTCACTAGATGGATAGATAGATAGATACACAGATAGATAGAGAGATAGATAGAGAGATAGATAGTTAGTTGATAGATAGTTTATAGATATAGTAGATAGAAAGTGGATAGATTGTAGATAAATATAGGATAGATAGTTAGTAGAAAGGTAGTGGATGGATAGTAGATAAATAGTCGCAATGTGTTGTTTTTCTTTCTGTCAATTTTATTAGCTTTTTTTATACTAAAAAAATAGTAGATTGTTAAATCCCCCGAAAAAAAGGAACTTTTTTTTAGTTTCTTTGTGTCGAAAAGGAAAATTTCTAGTTTTATATTTACCACTGGCAGTTGTGGCGACGACAGACGGCGAGGCTGCTTCTTTTTCCTGTGTCCTCCTTGTGTAACAACCTATGGTGTATTTAAAAGAAATTTTTTTTACAATTCTTGGATCAATAAATTTATGCCTGCAAAACAAAAAATGTGTGCCATGTACCTTTGTGGGTTTTGCCTTTTTTTTGGGGGGGGGCCTAGCAGGCTCGGGCTCCGAAGACTCCTATTTGCAATTAAAACATGATTATACACGTGCTTATCTCAATACACAGGAATTTCACACAACATTATTGTGTTTTTTTAAAGTGCAAGCCTACCGATTGCGATGAAAAAAACCGCAGACACGCTGCTGCTGCTTGACTCACTATCCGACATCTGCGTGCAACAAAGCAATACATTTTTAGTACACACACATACGACGGACAATACAGACTCCCATGATGTATACAGATATATATAATACTAGCTATTGAACCCGTTCTACGCCCGGGTGGCGAGCATTTATATTGGTATATTGTCTCCATCATGGTATGTGCTGCTCCATCCTGCGTCCCCATCCTGTCATGTGCTGCTCCATCCTGCGTCCCCATCCTGTCATGCGCTGCTCCATCCTGCGTCCCCATCCTGTCATGCGCTGCTCCCATCCTGCGTCCCCATCCTGTCATGCGCTGCTCCCATCCTGCGTCCCCATCCTGTGATGCGCTGCTCCCATCCTGTGATGCGCTGCTCCCATCCTGCGTCCCCATCCTGTCATGTGCTGCTCCATCCTGCGTCCCCATCCTGTCATGCGCTGCTCCATCATGCGTCCCCATCCTGTCATGCGCTGCTGCATCCTGCGTCCCCATCCTTATGTGCTGCTGCATCCTGCGTCCACATCCAGGCGCTGCTGCATCCTGCGTCCCCATCCTTATGTGCTGCTGCATCCTGCGTCCCCATCCTTATGTGCTGCTGCATCCTGCGTCCCCATCCTTATGTGCTGCTGCATCCTGCGTCCCCATCCTTATGTGCTGCTCCATCCTGCGTCCCCATCCTTATGTGCTGCTCCATCCTGCGTCCCCATCCTTATGTGCTGCTCCATCCTGCGTCCCCATACTGTTATGTGCTGCTCCATCCTGCGTCCCCATCCTTATGTGCTGCTCCATCCTGCGTCCCCATCCTTATGTGCTGCTCCATCCTGCGTCCCCATCCTTATGTCCGGCTCCATCCTGCGTCCCCATACTGTTATGTGCTGCTCCATCCTGCGTCCCCATCCTTATGTGCTGCTCCATCCTGCGTCCCCATCCTTATGTGCTGCTCCATCCTGCGTCCCCATCCTTATGTCCTGCTCCATCCTGCGTCCCCATACTGTTATGTGCTGCTCCATCCTGCGTCCCCATCCTTATGTGCTGCTGCATCCTGCGTCCCCATCCTTATGTGCTGCTCCATCCTGCATCCCCATCCTTATGTGCTGCTCCATCCTGCGTCCCCATACTGTTATGTGCTGCTCCATCCTGCGTCCCCATCCTTATGTGCTGCTCCATCCTGCGTCCCCATCCTTATGTGCTGCTCCATCCTGCGTCCCCATCCTTATGTGCTGCTCCATCCTGCGTCCCCATCCTTATGTCCTGCTCCATCCTGCGTCCCCATCCTTATGTCCTGCTCCATCCTGCGTCCCCATACTGTTATGTGCTGCTCCATCCTGCGTCCCCATCCTTATGTGCTGCTCCATCCTGCGTCCCCATCCTTATGTGCTGCTCCATCCTGCGTCCCCATCCTTATGTCCTGCTCCATCCTGCGTCCCCATCCTTATGTCCTGCTCCATCCTGCGTCCCCATCCTTATGTCCTGCTCCATCCTGCGTCCCCATCCTTATGTGCTGCTCCATCCTGCGTCCCCATCCTTATGTCCTGCTCCATCCTGCGTCCCCATACTGTTATGTGCTGCTCCATCCTGCGTCCCCATCCTTATGTGCTGCTCCATCCTGCGTCCCCATCCTTATGTGCTGCTCCATCCTGCGTCCCCATCCTTATGTGCTGCTCCATCCTGCGTCCCCATCCTTATGTGCTGCTCCATCCTGCGTCCCCATCCTTATGTCCTGCTCCATCCTGCGTCCCCATACTGTTATGTGCTGCTCCATCCTGCGTCCCCATCCTTATGTGCTGCTGCATCCTGCGTCCCCATCCTTATGTGCTGCTCCATCCTGCGTCCCCATCCTTATGTGCTGCTCCATCCTGCGTCCCCATCCTTATGTCCTGCTCCATCCTGCGTCCCCATCCTTATGTCCTGCTCCATCCTGCGTCCCCATATTGTTATGTGCTGCTCCATCCTGCGTCCCCATCCTTATGTGCTGCTCCATCCTGCGTCCCCATCCTTATGTGCTGCTCCATCCTGCGTCCCCATCCTTATGTCCTGCTCCATCCTGCGTCCCCATCCTTATGTCCTGCTCCATCCTGCGTCCCCATCCTTATGTCCTGCTCCATCCTGCGTCCCCATCCTTATGTCCTGCTCCATCCTGCGTCCCCATCCTTATGTCCTGCTCCATCCTGCGTCCCCATACTGTTATGTGCTGCTCCATCCTGCGTCCCCATCCTTATGTGCTGCTCCATCCTGCGTCCCCATCCTTATGTGCTGCTCCATCCTGCGTCCCCATCCTTATGTGCTGCTCCATCCTGCGTCCCCATCCTTATGTCCTGCTCCATCCTGCTTCCCCATACTGTTATGTGCTGCTCCATCCTGCGTCCCCATCCTTATGTGCTGCTCCATCATGCGTCCCCATACTGTTATGTGCTGCTCCATCCTGCGTCCCCATCCTTATGTGCTGCTCCATCCTGCGTCCCCATCCTTATGTGCTGCTCCATCCTGCGTCCCCATCCTTATGTGCTGCTCCATCCTGCGTCCCCATCCTTATGTCCTGCTCCATCCTGCGTCCCCATCCTTATGTCCTGCTCCATCCTGCGTCCCCATACTGTTATGTGCTGCTCCATCCTGCGTCCCCATCCTTATGTGCTGCTCCATCCTGCGTCCCCATCCTTATGTGCTGCTCCATCCTGCGTCCCCATCCTTATGTCCTGCTCCATCCTGCGTCCCCATCCTTATGTCCTGCTCCATCCTGCGTCCCCATCCTTATGTCCTGCTCCATCCTGCGTCCCCATCCTTATGTCCTGCTCCATCCTGCGTCCCCATCCTTATGTCCTGCTCCATCCTGCGTCCCCATACTGTTATGTGCTGCTCCATCCTGCGTCCCCATCCTTATGTGCTGCTCCATCCTGCGTCCCCATCCTTATGTGCTGCTCCATCCTGCGTCCCCATCCTTATGTGCTGCTCCATCCTGTGTCCCCATCCTTATGTGCTGCTCCATCCTGCGTCCCCATACTGCCTCTGACCCGCTCGGCGCCGAGTGCTGGGGGGCCTGAGCAGGCGGGGACACCGGCGCGCAGTGGGGGTCAGGTGCCGGTATCGCCGCCAGCTCAGGCCCCCCAGCAATTACTATACTCACCTGTCCGGCGTTCCATCGCTGAGCGCCGCCATCTTCCCGGTCTCCTGGCTGTGACTGTTCAGTCAGAGGGCGGCGCCGGCGCGCATTAAGCGCGTCATTGCGCCCTCTGAACTGAAGGCCACAGACCGAAGACCGGGAAGATAGTGCCGCTCAGCGATGGAACGGGGACAGGTGAATATAGGCCGATACTCACCCTCCTGGCGGTCCCTGCTTCTGCGGTGGAGATCGCGGTGTGTGTTCAGTGTGAACGCACACCGCGATCTCCCGGGAGCGTCGCTCTGTGAGGCCCAGACTGCGCCGGCGCTTGCGCTTGCGCAGTCTATAGAGGCTTCGGACAGAGTGACGCTCCCAGCGTTATATTATAGATATAGAATTGTACTTACATTTCCTGTGATCTCTTGCAAGACACTCTCTCTCACAATGTGCTGCAGACGTATGGAAAAATGTGTGGTAGGGACACTCCTCCTTTCATGGCCGAAGTCATATTTCCTGTCAAATGACCACACGGACCACCCTCAAACGCTATTAAAACGTATGGTTCTATTTGGAAATTTTTCATGATTTGCGTCTGGCTGCGTTTGCAATAGCCTTCTATAGCAGAATTAACGCTTCCGTTAGTCTTGCGTTAGCTTGGACGGACCCGAAAACGCTGCAAGCCGCATTCTAAGGTCCATCATAAAAAACGTTATGTGACAAACGCATGCCAATTTACCTAGCGCAATGTGAACCTAGCCTTGTAGCATCCTGTGATATTCTAATGACTTTTGCATCAGGGGACTCATGTGCTTGATGCCTACGCATATATTCTTTGTTTTTGTCCCAGCGATGCTCTTGCTCTTCAAGAGTCTCATTTGCCCTTTGTTGTCTTCGACGTTGTGCCTTTTCTGCTTTCCTTTCATTGTCATTGGCGTACTTTTAGGAGGAGACTAGTTGGCATTGATATTTGCCTTTTAAAGGGGTTTTCCCATGAACAAAAGTTTATTTAAAAAATTGTCTGTGTCTGACCGTGTACCGAACATACCACAGCTCCTGGGCAGGGGACGAAGCAAAAAACAATACTGATGTTATAGCAGGAAATCGCAGAGGATACATTTTGTGAGGTTAAATATTTTTTAAAAACAGTCAGTGAAATATTTTACCTCACCGAATGAACCCACTGTGAACCCCTGCTGTAATGTCAGTATTGTCTTTTGCTTCCTCTCCTGCCAGGAGATGTGGTATTCTCCGTACACAGTCAGACACAGTCAATTTTTAAAATTAACTTTTGTTCTTGGGAAAACCCCTTAGTGTGACCGGCTTCCTCTGCTTGTAGACACGTCGCGCATCTGCCACCAGTATCAGCCAAATGATTCACTGCACCTGTGCGTAATTCACGCAGGCACAGTAAATCAGACCGCCGCCATCTTTGTGCAGACAGAAAGCGGTGGCCACATTAAAACTGCGCATTTGCTCCTCCTTTACAAAGATGGTGGCAGTCAGTGAATCATTTGGCTGATCCTAGCGGCGGCGTGTTCCCGACGGTATTCCGCTGGTGGTACTGTGCAGGAGGATGCGTGAGTGTGTAAGTGGGTGAGTGTGAGTATGTGTGTGAGTATATGAGTGTGTGCGTCTGTGTGTGTGTGGTGCGACGGTGTTCCGCTGGTGGTACCGCGCAATAGGTTGGTACCAGCAGCAGTTTCCATATTGAGACACCCATCACTTGGGTGTCCCAATATGGTGGTCGGTGAACTTCCTCCGCTTGGAATTCTAGGATACGGTGACATCTGGACAGAACAGGAAATGAAAACATTACAAGGCAATTATATAAATAGATTAGAGATGGTCAAATAAATTAGAATGGAAATTAATTATATTCAAATTTTACTAAAAATATGCATTCGCCAAAATACTCACATTTTGCAATTACTGCAGTGCGCAGGCGCCGGGAAAGGTCAGAAAGGCCCGATGTCTGCACACTGCGCTAATTTGCTCTGCCCTCAACAGGGCAGACAAAGTATGCCTGCGCTTGAGCCGCAGCATGAATACAAGAAGAGGACGTCATCGTAAGAAGATGGGAGGCCCTGGACCGGACCGAAACGTCCATCGGACCGGACCGCCCCCCAGGTGAGTATAATCTAAGCTCTTTTTCTCATCTTTCAGGATATATTGGGAGCTTATCTACAGCATTACAGAATGCTGTAGATAAGTCCCTGATGCTGGTGGGCTTAGCTCATATTCGATTTTGGGGGTGACACTTTCCCTTTAATCGTTCATAATGAATCCCTAATACATCCTTACTATTTAATTCCTGTTTTAAATACTTCAAATTAGAATTTTCAGCTATCTCAGAGAATGACTGCGTAAAAATGCATTTAACACTAGAAGTCCCAGAAATTTCAAGCTCCCCCCTGAAGTCCCGAAAGAGGGTCAAATGACCCTTAAGGTACCTTCACACTCAACAATATCGCTAGCGATCCGTGACGTTGCAGCGTCCTGGCTAGCGATATAGTTGAGTTTGACAGGCAGCAGCGATCAGGATCCTGCTGTGCCATCGTTGGTCGGTGCAGAAAGTCCAGAACTTTATTTAGTCGCTGGACCTCCTGCAGACATCGCTGAATCGGCGTGTGTGACGCCGATTCAGCGATGTCTTCACTTGTAACCAGGGTAAACATCGGGTTACTAAGCGCAGGGCCGCGCTTAGTAACCCGATGTTTACCCTGGTTACCAGCGTAAACGTAAAAAAAAAACAAACACTACATACTTACCTTCCGCTGTCTGTCCTTCGGCGCTGTGCTTTCCTGCAATGTGAGTGCCGGCCAGCCGGAAAGCAGAGCACAGCGGTGACGTCACCTCTATGCTTTCCGGCTGGCGCTCACAGTCAGTGCAGAGAAGCAGAGCGCCGGAGGACAGACAGCTGAAGGAAAGTATGTAGTGTTTGTTTTTTTATGTTTACGCTGGTAACCAGGGTTAACATCGGGTTACTAAGCGTGGCCCTGCGCTTAGTAACCCGATGTTTACCCTGGTTACCAGGGGACCGGCATTGTTGGTCGCTGGAGAGCTGTCTGTGTGACAGCTCTCCAACGACCAAACAGCGACGCTGCAGCGATCTTGATCGTTGTCTGGATCGCTGCAGCGTCGCTAAATGTGACGGTACCTTTAGTCCAAACTGACAACTCTGATGGCTCCAATTAGCATCCTTTCATTTGTAAGTGTGGCCATTGCCTGAGGAATCTGCAGGGGGAAATTGTGTTGATCCACCTCAACAAAGGTCTTGTAAGAGAGTGTAAACAAAAGAATGTAAGCTGCTCCTGAGTGTGTCTGCCCACCCACCAGAACCCCACCTTAGCAAATTTGCATGCAGCCTTTTGTGCTGTGTAGGATGTATAGGTGACTGCTTCACCTATTTTGTTCACAAGAAACAAAATGCAGAGAAGGCACACCATTCAACAGGCATTGGAACTGATACTGAGCAACACCAACCCTTCTGACTCAGATGGAGAAGACATAGTCCTTCAACTGGATTTGGACTCTGAGCTGTCTTCAGGTTAGATTTTTCAAATTTCTTATTTTTATTTCCTGACTATCTTTTTGCTAGGTTCACATTTGAGAGAATTTCAGTTCCCTGTGAATCCAGCAGGGAACTTAGAAATTTTCTCAGCCTCCGCATGTTCCTCGCATGTGGGAGAGCGGGGAACGCGGTCCCTAGCAACCCGCTGTGTTTACTAGTTACCAGCTACACAGCGGGCTGCGGGGAGTGCGATTCACCCCCCCACATCCCCCTCTCCAGGGAACGCATCTTGAGGAGTTCTCTGTGTGGGGGGGATGCGGGGGTGCGAATCGCACTCCCCGCAGCCCGCTGTCCAGCTGGTAACCAGTGAACACAGCAGGTTGCTAGGGACCACGTTCCCTGCTCTCCCGCATGTGGGGAACATGCGGAGGCTGAGAAAATTTCTAAGTTCCCTGCTGGATTCGGCAGGAACTGAAATTCTTTCAAATGTGAACCTAGCCTTATTTAGAACCAAAACAAAAAGTTAATTTGAAATTATTTATCTTGCAGATGAGGAGACTCCTCTACCAAAAAAGAGAGCTCGGTTGGTGAGTGAGCCGACAGAGACCACAAAAGATGGCACAGTGTGGCGTGAAGTACAAGTGGGGAAACGTCTCCATTTCACCCCAATAGAACCGTACCCTACAGATGGAGAGCCAAGTGCTAAGGCCAGACGAAGTGTCCGGAGTCGCCTTCAGAGCTTGCTCTGTTTTATCACTCTTGACATGCTTCGTAGCATTCAAGAATGGACTACTCAACATGCACGTCACACGGAGCAGGTGGATTGGTTCATGGGTCTCCCGGAACTAATGGCATTTATTTCAGTCATTATCTTGCGGGGGGGTGACCAAGGTTCCATCACTACGTGACAGCTGGTCAGCAAACCTGGCAAACCCAAGGATCATTGCAACTATGACCCAAAACCGCTTCCAAGACATCATGCAACACCTATGCTTTGATGAAATGATCACACACAGTGAGCGAGTGGAGACCGATAAGTTTGCTACAATCTCTGATGTGTGGAGATCGTTTGTCACCAACTGCATCGTATCCTACAACCCTTGTCGACACATCACTATTGATGAACAGCTTTTCCCGTCAAAGACTTGCTGCTGTTTTCTGCAATACATTGCAACAAAACCAGACCAGTTTGACATCAAGTTTTGGGTGGCTTGCGACTTGAAATCAAAGTACATCTGTAATGTCCTCCCATATCTTGGCAAGGACCCCAGTCGTCCCAGCGGGGAGAGACTGTTCGAAACTGTAGTGATGAGGGTGATGGAACCATTCATGGGCAAGGGCAGAACTGTAACCACGGACAATTTCTTTACATCATTGTCACTTGCACAACGACTGCTTAGCCAGAAAACCACTATCCACAGCACAGTCAGAGTCACAGTCAAGACAGATGGACCGCACTGAATTCACCACTCAGGTGTTTTCAACCACTGGTGCCACACTGACAGTGTATGCACCCAAACGAAAGAAGGCCAGCTACATTCTCAGCAGCATGCACAGCGTGGTTGAGACTGAGGATACCAACAAAAGGAAGCCAAACACGGTCACACAATACAACCACACAAAGTGCGGTGTGGATGTAATGGATCAAATGGTGCGGGAGTACATCGTGCGTGCAGGAACACGGAGATGGCCAGTCGCCGTGTTCTAAAACATGATTGACATGGCAGCACTGAGTGCTCATGTTCTTTATCAGGCATGCACTGGGGTGCAGGAGACACGGGTGAACTTCCTGGTTGAGCTTGCAAAAGAGCTAGGTGGCTCTCATGTGACTGAAAAGAATGCACGCAAGGAGAAACTCCTTCGGCAACAACCTTCCACACCCCAGCCCTGGCAAAAGGGCGAAGTGTCAGGTCAACCATCGATGTACAAACAATTACATAGTGACATAGTTACATAGTTATTAAGGTTGAAGGAAGACTATATGTCCATCTAGTTCAACCCATAGCCTAACCTAACATGCCCCAACATGTTGATCCAGAGGAAGGCAAAAAATACCCATGTGGCAAAGAGTAAGCTCCACATTGGGGAAAAAAATTCCTTCCCGACTCCACATACGGCAATCAGACTAGTGCAACTGAGAGATGTGTTGACTGCTACAAATACATGTGTGGCAAATGTACCAGGGACATACCCAGGTAGTGCCAGGTATGTTCCAACAGTGCAGACAGACTGCTGAGTGAGTGCTGAAATGCTAGTCACACAAGAAGGACATGCCACTCACACACACAGCCCCCCACTGCAGCCTATTGTAAATATGTGTGGAATTGTTTTATTCCTTGTATTTTTTTTATTATTTTTATAACAAAAATAAAAAGCATGGAATCAAATAACAGTTGTTCTTTTGTATATTTTTCACACTGAAATTTCAATCCTCTTGTGCGATTTTCGCGCTATTTCTTTTTGCTAGTGTGCTTGAGGTCTTAGACATAAATGCTTCTGGTCATTGCTCACAGCTGTACCTTGCTCTAAAATGTCTAATTCTCTATTTAACCCCTTCATGACCCAGCCTATTTTGACCTTAAAGACCTTGCCGTTTTTTGCAATTCTGACCAGTGTCCCTTTATGAAGTAATCACTCAGGAACGCTTCAATGGATCCTAGCGGTTCTGAGATTGTTTTTTCGTGACCTATTGGGCTTCATGTTAGTGGTAAATTTAGGTTAATAAATTCTGTGTTTATTTGTGATAAAAATGGAAATTTGGCGAAAATTTTGAAAATTATGTGACACAAAATAGTTAATAAATAACATTTCCCACACGTCTACTTTACATCAGCACAATTTTGGAAACAAAATTTTTTTTTGCTAGGAAGTTATAAAGGTTAAAATTTGACCAGCGATTTCTCATTTTTACAACGAAATTTACAAAACCATTTTTTTTAGGGACCACCTCACATTTGAAGTCAGTTTGAGGGGTCTATATGGCTGAAAATACCCAAAAGTGACACCATTCTAAAAACTGCACCCCTCAAGGTGCACAAAACCACATTCAAGAAGTTTATTAACCCTTCAGGTGCTTCACAGCAGCAGAAGCAACATGGAAGGAAAAAATGAACATTTAACTTTTTAGTCACAAAAATGATTTTTAGCAACAATATTTTTATTTTCCCAATGGTAAAAGGAGAAACTGAACCATGAAAGTTGTTGTCCAATTTGTACTGAGTACGCTGATACCTCATATGTGGGGGTAAACCACTGTTTGGGCGCACGGCAGGGCTTGGAAGGGAAGGAGCGCCATTTGACTTTTTGAATGAAAAATTGGCTGCACTCTTTAGCGGACACCATGTCATGTTTGGAGAGCCCCCGTGTGCCTAAAAATTGGAGCTCCCCCACAAGTGACCCCATTTTGTAAACTAGACGCCCCAAGGAACTTATCTAGATGCATAGTGAGCCCTTTAAACCCCCAGGTGCTTCACAAATTGATCCGTAAAAATGAAAAAGTACTTTTTTTTCACAAAAAAATTCTTTTAGCCTCAATTTTTTCATTTTCACATGGACAACAGGATAAAATGGATCCTAAAATTTGTTGGGCAATTTCTCCTGAGTACACTGATACCTCACATGTGGGGGTAAACCACTGTTTGGGCACATGGTAAGACTCGGAAGGGAAGGAGCGCCATTTGACTTTTTGAATGAAAAATTTTATCTCCATCGTTAGCGGACACCATGTCGCGTTTGGAGAGACACTGTGTGCCTAAACATTGGAGCTCCCCCACAAGTGACCCCATTTTGGAAACTGGACCCCCCAAGAAACTTATCTAGATGCCTAGTGAGCACTTTAAACCCTCATGTGCTTCACAAACTGATCCGTAAAAATGAAAAAGTACTTTTTTTTCACAAAAAATTTATTTTTGCCTCAATTTTTTCATTTTCACATGGGCAATAGGATAAAATGGATCCTAAAATTTGTTGAGCAATTTCTCTCGAGTACGCCGATACCTCATATGTGGGGGTAAACCACTGTTTGGGCACACGGCAGGGCTCGGAAGGGAAGGCGCGCCTTTTGACTTTTTGAATGGAAAATTAGCTCCAATTGCTAGCGGACACCATGTCGCGTTTGGAGAGCCCCTGTGTGCCTATGCATTGGAGCTCCCCCACACGTGACCCCATTTTGGAAACTAGACCCCCCAAGGAACTTATCTAGATGCATACTGAGCACTTTAAACCCCCAGGTGCTTCACAGAAGTTTATAATGCAGAGCCATGAAAATAAAAAATAATTTTTCTTTTCTCAAAAATGATTTTTTAGCCTGGAATTTCCTATTTTGCCAATGGTAATAGGAGAAATTGGACCACAATTGTTGTTGTCCAGTTTGTCCTGAGTACGCACATACCCCATATGTGGGGGGTAAACCACTGTTTGGGCGCACGGCAGGGCTCAGAAGGGAAGGCACGCCATTTGGCTTTTTAAATGGAAAATTAGCTCCAATCATTAGCGGACACCATGTCGCGTTTGGAGAGCCCCTGTGTGCCTAAACATTGGAGATCCCCCACAAATGACCACATTTTGGAAACTAGACCCTAAAGGAACTAATCTAGATGTGTGGTGAGCACTTTGAACCCTCAAGTGCTTCACAGAAGTTTATAACGCAGAGCCATGAAAATAAAAAAAAAAAATTATTTTCTCAAAAATGATTTTTTAGCCCGCAATTTTTTATTTTCCCAAGGGTAACAGGAGAAATTTGACCCCAAAAGTTGTTGCCAGTTTCTCCTGAGTACGCTCATACCCCATATGTGGGGGTAAACCACTGTTTAAGCACATGCTGGGGCTCGGAAGTGAAGTAGTGACGTTTTGAAATGCAGACTTTGATGGAATGCTCTGCTGGCGTCACGTTGCGTTTGCAGAGCCCCTGATGTGGCTAAACAGTAGAAACCCCCCACAAGTGACCCCATTTTGGAAACTAGACCCCGAAAGGAACTTATCTAGATGTGAGGTGAGCACTTTGAACCCCCAAGTGCTTCACAGAAGTTTATAACGCAGAGCCGTGAAAATAATAAATACGTTTTCTTTCCTCAAAAATAATTTTTTAGCCCAGACTTTTTTATTTTCCCAAGGGTTACAGGAGAAATTGGACCACAAACGTTGTTGTCCAGTTTCTCCTGAGTACGCTAATACCCCATGTGTGGGGGTAAACCACTGTTTGCGCACACGTCGGGGCTCAGAAGGGAAGTAGTGACTTTGAAATGCAGACTTTGATGGAATGGTCTGCGGGCGTCACGTTGCGTTTGCAGAGCCCCTGATGTGCCTAAACAGTAGAAACCCCCCACAAGTGACCCCATTTTGGAAACTAGACCCCCAAAGGATCTTATCTAGATATGTAGTGAGCACATTCAACCCCGAAGTGCTTTACAGAAGTTTATAACGCAGAGCCGTGAAAATAATAAATACGTTTTCTTTCCTCAAAAATAATTTTTAGCCCAGAATTTTTTATTTTCCCAAGGGTTACAGGAGAAATTGGACCCCAAAAGTTGTTGTCCAGTTTCTCCTGAGTACGCTGATACCCCATGTGTGGGGGTAAACCACTGTTTGCGCACACGTCGGGGCTCAGAAGGGAAGTAGTGACTTTTGAAATGCAGACTTTGATGGAATGGTCTGCGGGTGTCACGTTGCATTTGCAGAGCCCCTGGTGTGCCTAAACAGTAGAAACCCCCCACAAGTGACCCCATTTTGTAAACTAGACCCCCCAAGGAACTTATCTAGATATGTGGTGAGCACTTTGAACCCCCAAGTGCTTCACAGACGTTTACAACGCAGAGCCGTGAAAATAAAAAATAATTTTTCTTTCCTCAAAAATGATGTTTTAGCAAGCAATTTTTTATTTTCTCAAGGGTAACAGGATAAATTGGACCCCAGTAATTGTTGCGCAGTTTGTCCTGAGTATGCTGGTACCCCATATGTGGGGGTAAACCACTGTTTGGGCACACGTCAGGGCTCGGAAGTGAGGGAGCACCATTTGACTTTTTGAATACAAGATTGGCTGGAATCAATGGTGGCGCCATGTTGCGTTTGGAGACCCCCTGATGTGCCTAAACAGTGGTAACCCCTCAATTCTACCTCCAACACACCCCTAACCCTTATCCCAACTGTAGCCGTAACCCTAATCACACCCCTAACCCCAACACACCCCTAACCACAACCCTAACCCCAGCACACCCCTAACCCTAACCACAACCCTAATTCCAACCCAACCCTAACCCTAAGGCTATGTGCCAACGTTGCGGATTCGTATGAGATTTTTCAGCACCATTTTTGAAAAATCCGCGGGTAAAAGGCACTGCGTTTTACCTGCGGATTTACCGCGGATTGCCAGTGTTTTTTGTGCGGATTTCACCTGTGGATTCCTATTGAGGAACAGGTGTAAAACGCTGCGGAATCCGCACAAAGAATTGACATGCTGCGGAAAATACAACGCAGCGTTTCCGCGCGGTATTTTCCATATGTTTACATGGTACTGTAAACCTGATGGAACTCTGCTGCGGATCCGCAGCGGCCAATCCGCACCGTGGGCACATAGCCTAATTCTAAAGGTATGTGCACACACTGCAGAAAACGCTGCGGATCCGCAGCAGTTTCCCATGAGTTTACAGTTCAATGTAAACCTATGGGAAACAAAAATCGCTGTACACATGCTGCAAAAAAACTGCACGGAAACGCAGCGGTTTACATTCTGCAGCATGTCACTTTCTGCGAATTCCGCAGCGGTTTTACAACTGCTCCAATAGAAAATCGCACTTGTAAAACCGCAGTGAAATGCGCAGAAAAACCGCGGTAAATCCACAGCGGTTTAGCCCTGCGGATTTATCAAATCCTCTGCGGAAAAATCCTACCCCCTAACCCTACCCCTAACCCTAACCCTACCCCTAACCCTACCCCTAATCCTACCCCTAACCCTAACCCTAGTTCTTACCCCAACATTAGTGGAAAAAAAAAAATTCTTTATTTTTTTTTATTGTCCCTACCTATGGGGGTGACAAAGGGGGGGGGGGGGGTCATTTACTTTTTTTTTTATTTTGATCACTGAGATAGGTTATATCTCAGTGATCAAAACTCACTTTGGAACGAATCTGCCGGCCGGCAGATTCGGCGGGCGCACTGCACATGCGCCCGCCATTTTGGAACATGGCGGCGCCCAGGAAAGAAGACGGCCGGACCCCGGGAGGCCAGGTAAGTATAAGGGGGGGAGATCAGGGCACGGGGGGGTGGGCATCGGAGCACGGGGGGGTGGATCGGAGCATGGGGAGGTGGATCGGAACATGGGGGGGTGGATTGGAGCACGAGGTGGGGGATCGCTGTGCGGGGGGGTGGATCGGAGCACGGGGGGGATCGCTGTGCGGGGGGGTGATCGGAGTGCGGGGGGTTGGATTGGAGCACGGGGGGTGTGATTGGAGCACGGGGGTGCGGAGCACAGGACGGGGGAGCGGAGCACAGGACGGAGGGGAGCGGACCACAGATCGGGGGGCTGGGGGGGCGATCGGTGGGGTGGGGTGGGGGCACATTAGTGTTTCCAGCCATGACCGATGATATTGCAGCATCGGCCAAGGCTGGATTGTAATATTTCACCAGTTTTTTAGGTGAAATATTACAAATCGCTCTGATTGGCAGTTTCACTTTCAACAGCCAATCAGAGCGATCGTAGCCACGGGGGGGTGAAGCCACCCCCCCTGGGCTAAACTACCACTCCCCCTGTCCCTGCAGATCGGGTGAAATGGGAGTTAACCCTTTCACCCGATCTGCAGGGACGCGATCTTTCTATGACGCATATGCTGCGTCATGGGTCGGAATGGCACCGACTTTCATGACGCAGCGTATGCGTCAAAGGTCGGGAAGGGGTTAAAATATATAAAAAATGATTCATTGTTTCAGTGCTTTTTTGCTCAAATAAAACTAAACTAAATACAATATATATAGCCTTTATATTATCAAATACAATAAACTGAATAGAACTAACTAGAAACTAAATAGCTAAACTCAATGGAAAACAACAACCTCATGTGGTGCGACAGTAAAGGCCTTAATTACAGAACAAAAGACGGTGATTAGAGGATGTTAGCTAAAATCCTTCAGGTCATTGGACCCATCTCTGGGTTCCAAAGGTAGAAATGTTAAATGACCCCTCTCTGTGACTTCTAGTGTTAAAAAGATGCTTGTCCACTTTGTAACACTTTATGAATAATTTTATTCAATGACTCCCATAGCAAGGCTGTTCAAGAAAGATCAACTCTTCACCTCAAACCAGTGAAGGGCTAATGCTTGTGTTCACCTTTGGGAATATTTATTTTTGCCCTTTTAGAGTCCAATGAAATATAGTTCTAAAGTTACATTAAATTGATTACAATCCCTTAGTAACCTTAACACTTACCTGTGTTTTTATATTGCTCCCATGTTGTCATTTTTCCTTATTGTACAGCTGGAGATACTGGTTTTTGTTCGCAAACATCTTTGTGGCCCAATCCTGGGAAAGCCAAACATTAAATGTGTGACTTATGAGAAATCACACCTGTATATATACATATGTATACTGTAAAAAAAAAAGTTAGACAGGTTTGGGAAATGCTGCATAGTAAGAGTGCTTTTTAAAAAAATAAACAGAAGTATTTATCAATTAGTAAAATGCAAAGAGAATGAAATAAAAGAAAAATCTACCATCATTTTTTATTGGTACATGTAACAAGAGCACTATTTGTGGTCACCTGTAAGCTCTATAAGGGCAGTCCCACACGTCCAGATAATTCCGGTACCGGAAAAATCGGTACCGGAATTATCCGTGTCCGTGTGCCCGTGCGCTTCTGTGGCACACGTGTGCCACCCGTGTGCCCACTGGGTACCACACGCACCGTGCAGGAGACAGCGCTAAAGTTTAGCGCTGTCCCCTGCATCTGGTGCTGAAGCCACGATTCATATCTTCTCTGCAGCAACGTTTGCTGTAAAGAAGACATGATAAATCCTTTTTTTTTTTGTTTCTCGTGTTTAAAATAAAGGTCCATGTCCCCAGCCCCCTCCCACCCCCTGTGCGCCCGCCCGCTGTTCTTAAAATACTCACCCGGCTCCCTCGCTGGCTGGCGCTGCTTCCTGTCCTGGCCGCACCTTCTACTGTATGAGCGGTCACGTGGGGCAGCCGATTACAGTCATGAATATGCGGCTCCACCTCCCATAGGGGTGGAGCTGCATATTCATCACTGTAAATGAGGAGAACCCGCAGAGGACCCTGCACATAGCCTTAGCCAAAATAACTGCGACCAACCGCTTCCGGAAACCATCAATGAGTTTCTTACAATGCTCTGCTGGAAATTTAGACTATTCTTCTTTGGCAAACTGCTCCAGGTCCCTGATATTTGAAGGGTGCTTTCTCCAAACTGCCATTTTTAGATCTCTCCACAGGTGTTCTATGGGATTCAGGTCTAGACTCATTGCTGGCCACCTTAGAAGTCTCCAGTGCATTCTTTCAAACCATTTTCTAGTGCTTTTTGAAGTGTGTCTTGGGTCATTGTCCTGCTGGAAGAGCCATGACCTCTGAGGGAGACCCAGCTTTCTCACACTGGGCCCTATATTATGCTGCAAAATTTGTTGGTAGTCTTCAGACTTCATAATGCCATGCGCATGGTCAAGTCCAGTGCCAGAGCCAGCAAAGCAACCCCAAAACATCAGGGAACCTCCACCATGTTTGACTGTAGGGACCGTGTTCTTTTCTTTGAATGCCTCTTTTTTTCTCCTGTAAACTCTATGTTGATGCCTTCGCCCAAAAAGCTCTACTTTTGTCTCATCTGACCAGAGAACATTCTTCCAAAATGTTTTAGACTGTTTCAGGAAAGTTTTGGCAAACTCCAGCCTGGCTTTTTTATGTCTCGGGGTAAGAAGTGGGGTCTTCCTGGGTCTCCTACCATACAGTCCCTTTTCATTCAGACACCGACGGATAGTACGGGTTGACACTGTTGTACCCTCAGACTGCAGGGCAGCTTGAACTTGTTTGGATGTTAGTTGAGATTCTTTATCCAACATCCGCACAATGTTGCGCTGAAATCTCTTGTCAATTTTTCTTTTCTGTCCACATCTAGGGAGCTTAGCTACAGTGCCTTGGGCTTTAAACTTATTGATGACACTGCGCACGGTAGACACAGGAACATTCAGGTCTTTGGAGATGGACTTGTAGCCTTGAGATTGCTCATGCTTCCTCACAATTTAGTTTCTCAGACAGTTC
This sequence comes from Ranitomeya imitator, assembly GCF_032444005.1. Classification (NCBI taxonomy): domain Eukaryota; kingdom Metazoa; phylum Chordata; class Amphibia; order Anura; family Dendrobatidae; genus Ranitomeya; species Ranitomeya imitator. Next base: position 986,379,256 of record NC_091282.1, read on the forward strand.
TTTGGTCTTCTTTCTTTTCTCCATGCTCAATGTGGTACACACAAGGACACAGGACAGAGGTTGAGTCAACTTTATTCCATGTCAACTGCCTGCAAGTGTGATTTAGTTATTGCCAACATCTTCTAGGTGTCACAGGTAAGTTTCAGGTGCTGTTAATTACACAAATTAGAGAAGCATCACATGATTTTTCGAACAGTGCCAATACTTTTGTCCACCCCCTTTTTTATGTTTGGTGTGGAATTATTTCCAATTTGGCTTTAGGACAATTCTTTTTGTGTTTTTTCATTTAAGACAAATTAAATGAAGATAATAATAATAACAAATAATTTGTGTTTGCAATCATTTTCAGGAAGAAACTGAGTATTATCTGACAGAATTGCAGGGGTGTCAATAATTTTGGCCACAACTGTATAAAACACGTACATGTTACACCGATATCGGTGTCACCAGTGTTTTCAATCAGTGTGCCATCCATGTGCCATTCGTGTTTTTTCGGTATGGATAATGGAAATGAAATTACAAAGCTTCTCATATACTTTCCATGTTAAACACTGACGACACATGAACGGCACACATACATCACACGTACGGCACACGGACGGCATGTTTACAGTGACTCATAGACTTGTATTGGCCCTTGTCATCTGTGCTGCTGGAAAAACAGACATGAGTGCAGTAACGTAGGTCAAATAGTGCACATGTGGCATCTGTGAAAAACATGATAGGTCGTCTGAAGTGGGCCGTACAGTCAAATAATTGAAAACATAGAAAAGATGATTTTACCACCTATCAGAAGTAGTATTTGCCGTGCTGTCATGCAAACACTTGATGTTCAGGTCCACCATTAAAGTGATTCAGGTTTGGATCCGGGTACTGATCTGGTACCCGAACCCAAACTTTTTTTTAACTGTTTGGCTGAACCCGCCGGACTTGAACATCCAGGGGTCCACCTATCTGTAATAACAGATTCCCTTTAATGGGTAGGAAAAGCTTGTAAGTTTTATTTTTGAAGAGAAATGGATGGCACACTGAGAGTAAAAATGGCCACTTGAGTAAAAAATAGCTGAAAATAAGACCCAGCAGACTGATGACAAATAGTCAATTTTTTTCTCTTGTGAAAACAAAACAAAAAGCATAAAATTGAGTGAGACCTTAGAGTTCCTATGGTTAAGAAGGCTTGTCGCCTTCTTTAAAGAGAACCCAACAGATGATACATGTTGCCCGATCCACTGTTCCATAAGCAGCAGTTATATTTAAAAAAATTGTGTAAAAAATTGCTACATGACCTGCAAAAATCAAGGCACCATATAGCTACATCAATGGAAAATTAAAAGATTATGAGTGCCAAATGTGGCAACACAAAAATGTTTTTTTTTTTCAATTCCATAACACAAGCTTTCATTCAGAAAAACTACCAAAATAAAATAATAATAAAAACAAAACAAGTTTGATATTGTTGTAGGTTCTTTGAATACAAACAATTTACCAGATTTCTCAATAGTGCTAAAAGGAGAAATTGTATTTGTTGCCTCTTGCTACCAATGAAATTACAGCTGTCATTTTACCATAGCAGTTACAACTCGAAACAGAACTCGGGTGTTTGCCTCCCATAGCTGTATGTTGCCAAAAATGATACATGTCAGAGCGAATGTTCACTCTGTCTGCACCATTATCGTCACACTCAGATACAGGTAAGTCCAACGGACGACACAGCATATAAATAAGACAGGATTGAAAAAGGAGGAGAAGGCCCTAATGGTAGGGAGTGGGGGATAGGACTCCTCCTGACAACAACCAATGCCTGTCCCTAAGTGCCCCCTTATGCCCTATGCGGGTCCTTCCCCCCGCTGCCATCACGTGCCTAGTTCCTGATTGTTACCTCTATGTACCCTGGCCAGTGCACTAGCTGGCAAGCATGCTAGCCTCACCACAGCAGATGGTAATACACAGGGGAAAAGACAAACAGGGGACAGATAAAAAGAATCCTAAGCTTAGGCTCTGCTGCTAAGCTCCACAAAAGCAGAGTAAATGGCACCAGGATAGCAGAACTCCCACAGCAGCAACCCCACGGTCACAGGCCTCTGATGGCTAAAGGAAAAAGTTTACCAACTGGCAAGTGATTAGTGCCGTCTGTTAGTCCGTGTAAGCAGACACTTAAAGCTAAGGCCGGTGTCACAATCAGTGTATAAAAATACGGTCTGTAATTTACGGCCGTAATACGCAGAAAAGTCCCCAAAATAGTGGTCCGTATCTCATCCGTAGGCAGGGTGTGTCAGCGTATTTTGCGCATGGCATCCTCCGTATGTAATCCGCACGGCATCCGTCCTGCGAGATTTTCTCGCAGGCTTGCAAAACCGACATACGGACATACAATGTCTGTATGTATATATATATATATATATGTATATATATATATATATATGTCAGTGAGACACACACACACACATATATATATTAATATTTCATCCAGCGCGAGATAGCTTAAAAGCCGGTAATTCAATTGCTGGCTTTTGCTATCTCCTTCCTAAACCCGACATGATATGAGACATGGTTTACATACAGTAAACCATGTCATATCCCCATTTTTTTGCATAATCCACACTACTAATGTTAGTAGTGTGTATGTGCAAAATTTGGGCTGTCTAGCTATTAAATTAAAGGGTTAAATGGCGGAAAAAATTGGCGTGGGCTCCCACGCAATTTTCTCCACCAGAGTAGTAAAGCCAGTGACTGAGGGCAGATATGAATGGAATGTAAGTCAATGACCTGTAGTTACCTTCATTCGCGGTGATGCGCCCTCTGCTGGATGTCCTCATATGATCTCGAGCGTGGGAGCTTTTCTGAATATTTTCCCAGCCTCGAGGTCATATGAGGACATCCAGCAGAGGGCGCATCACCGCGAATGAAGGTAACTTCAGGTCATTGACCTACATTCCATTAATTCCCCGGGGTTTTACAGGCAGGAGCACAGCTGCATTATAGCAGAGCTCCTGCCTGTAAAATAATTTAACCCCTTCAGATGGATTTACATCATGGGACATATTGAAGGAAGGTATGAGATATTGTTGGTTTATTATTTTTACTTTGTTACAGGTCGAGGGTCTTCAGGTGGATTGAGAGTGGAATAAAATATTACAACAACCTGTGTGTTTATTTCATTAAAATACTTTGCAATATTGTGTGTGTGTTTTTTTAACCATTTCATGCTATTGGATTAACAATGGATAGGTTTCATAATTGACGCCTCTCCATTATTAATCTGGCTTAATGTCACCTTACAATAGCAAGGTGACATTAACCCTTCATTACCCCATATCCCACCGCTACACGGGAATGGGAAGAGAGTGGCCAAGTGCCAGACTAGGTGCATCTTCCAGATGTGCCTTTTCTGGGGTGGCTGGGGGCAGATGTTTTTAGCCAGGGAGGGCCAATAACCATGGACCCTCTCCAGGCTATTAATATCTGCCCTCAGTCACTGGCTTTACTACTCTGGCAGAGAAAATTGCGTGGGAGCCCACGCCAATTTTTTCCGCCATTTAACCCTTTAATTTCATAGCTAGACAGCCCAAATTTTGCACATACACACTACTAACATTAGTAGTGTGGATTATGCAAGAAAATGGGGATATGAGATGGTTTACTGTATGTAAACCATGTCTCATATCATGTCGGGTTTAGGAAGGAGATAGCAAAGCCGGCAATTGAATTACCGGCTTTTAAGCTATCTCGTGCTGGATGAAATATTAATATATATATATGTGTCTCAATGACATATATATATATATATATATATATACATACCTATTCTATGTGTACACATTTATTCTACCTATTCTATTGTAAGCTGTCAGTGTGATTTTACTGTAAACCGCACTGAATTGCCGAATTGCCGGCTTTTCTCTCTAACACCGCTGAGCATTTCTCGCAAGTCACACGCATGGTATGTGTGTAATCCATATTTTTCTCACCCCCATAGACTTTCATTGGCGTATTTTTTGCGCAATACGGTGACAAACGCAGCATGCTGCGATTTTGTACGGCCATAGAAGACCGTATAATACGGATCAGTAAAATATGGCTGATAGGAGCTGGGGCATAGAGAAGCATTGTACCATATGCAATTCGTATTTTCAGCACCTCTTTTACGTCCGTAAAACATGGTAGTGTGACGCCGACCTAACTCTGATCTCTCTGTAGTTGGCAGTGGCAACAAAAATAATTTTTCTTTTACATAATTTTGATCAATAAGACCCAATGTTATTTTATCATTCTAGCTAAATAAAGGCATTGTATGTTAATAATGCATGTAAATAGCAGGCAGCTTGTGCACCTATCCATTATGAAAACAAGTGCGCGGAGCGAAACACGGAGCCACATTTGCAATTTGCAGATGTGCTGTAATTTTTCCAATAAGTTCAACATTCATCAGAACTTAAGTTATGGAAGTAGCAAAGAAGGTTGATGGAATATGCTTTTTTCTATTTAATATTCTGCATCTTGTAATAGTAATAATTTCAAATAGTTCTAATTTCTAATTTGCATATTAACAATATATTTATGTTTTCTATGGACACATTTCTTGAAACAATAAAAGAAAACTAATAAAGAAATTTGCCCTGGGCTTTTGAGAGACATGGCTATTCTGCAAGTGAATCTAAAATAAAACTATAGACTACTTCATCCTCAGCAGGTTAATGATGAACCTTCTCCAAATATTTGCAAACTGTCCTCCATCCTGGTTACAATGATCAACAAGTGACAAAACCTTAGGTTTCATAGAAGTAAAATATTAACTAGAAGCATTCTCAAAAACACAGGACTCTCATTCACAAATCTAAAGCATACAAACAGCACTTTTTATCTGAGACAACTACATTTAAAGTATATTGGATTTTTTTTACTTAAATGTATATAGTTTGGGTAAAAAAATTGCAATTGGTTTTAATTAAAAACATTGCACCAATTGACTTTTTAATGCTGTTTGCTTACTTGCTCGTTTCTGGCTATAAAATTAGATAAACGAAAGACCTGTCAGTGAACTAGTTCTGATGGGGAATTTGTTTTTCTATTACTGAGCTCCTCTCAGCTAACTTATTACCACAAACCACATCAAAGTAAGGCTGCCGTCACATGATCAGTATTTGGTCAGTATTTTTCATCAGTATTTGTAGCCAAAACCAGGAGTGGGTGATAAATGCAGAAGTGGTGCATATGTTTCTATTATACTTTTCCTCTAATTGCTCCACTCCTGGTTTTGGCTACAAACACTGATGTAAAATACTGACCAAACACTGCTAGTGTGACGGTAGCCTAAGGGCAGTCCCACACGTCCAGATAATTCTGGTACCAGAAAAATCAGTACCGGAATTATCCGTGTCCGTGTGCCCGTTTGTTTCTGTGGCACATCAGTGTGGCACACGTGTGCCGTCCGTGTGCCGACTGGGTACCACACGCACCGGGCAGGAGACAGCGCTAGAGATAAGCGCTGTCCCCTGCATCTGGTGCTGAAGCCGCGATTCATATCTTCTCTGCAGCAGCGTTTGCTGTAGAGAAGATATGAATAATCCTTTTTTTTTTGTTTTTTGTTTCTCGTGTTTAACATAAAGATCCATGTCCCCACCCCCCTCCCACCCACTGTGCGCCCGCCCGCTGTTGTTAAAATACTCACCTGGCTCCCTCGCTAGCGCTACTTACTGTCCTGGCTGCACCTTCTACTGTATGAGCGGTCACGTGGTGCCGCCGATTACAGTCATGAATATGCGGCTCCACCTCCCATAGGGGTGGAGCCGCATATTCATTACTGTAAATGAGCGGCCCCACGTGACCGCTCATACAGTAGAAGGTGTGGCCAGGACAGGAAGCAGCGCCAGCGAGGGAGCCGGGTGAGTATTTGAATAACAGCGGGCGGGCGCACAGGGCGTGGGAGGGGGGTGGGGACATGGATCTTTATGTTAAACACGAGAAACAATAAAAAAAAGGATTATTCATATCTTCTCTACAGCAAACGCTGCTGCAGAGAAGATATGAATCGCGGCTTCAAGCACAATGTGGGGGGGACAGCGCTTACTGTAGCACTGACTCCTGCACGGCACACGGACTGCAAACGGACAACGTCCGTGTGCAGTACGTGTTTTACACGGACCCATTGACTTTAATGGGTCCGTGTAATCCGTGCGTTCCCACAAACACTGACATGTCTCCGTGTTTGGCACACGGAGACACGATCCGCAAAAAATCAATGACATCTGCTCAGATGCATTGATTTTAATGTGTCTACGTGTGTCAGTGGCTCCGGTACATGAAGAAACTGTCACCTCATGTACCGGAGCCACTGACGTGTGAAACCGGCCTAAAGCTGATGTTTTGCGAAATTCCTATTTGAACTGAAAAAAGCTCAGTGAGGGTATGTGCACAAGTTGCGGATTCTCTGCGGATCCACAGCGTTTTTAGCACTGCAGAAACACTGCAGATCCGCAATTGATTTACAGTACAATGTAAATCAATGAGAAAAAAATGCTGTGCACACTTTGCGGAAAATCCGCTGCGGAAACGCTGTGGTTTAAAAGAAGTAGCATGTCACTTATTTTTTGTAAATCTGCAGCGTTTTTGTACCCATTCCATTATAGGAAACTGCAGGGGTAAAAAACGCAGCAAATCCGCAAGAAAACCGCAGCAAAAACGCACAAAAAATGCTGCGGAACCGCACGAAAAGCTCGACAAATCCGCAGGTGTGTTTTCTGCCAGGAGAGGCAGAATCCGCACCAGAAATTCCTAAGCCTAATTCGCAACGTGTGCACATAGCCTAAAAGGCTGGAGTCGCACACAATGTATAAAAAATCTGTCCTATTTTGTCTGCTGAGAATCGCACAAATGGTCTCCGTATGGTGATCCGTATCTCATCCGTGTGCAATGCCAGGATGCATTTTTTTTCTCAAAAAAGTATCTGTGTGTCTTCCGTATGTCATCCGTATGGTGAGATTTTCTCACACACTTGCAAAATGAGCAAATAATGGCTGAGCCTTTCCTGTCACCTGCCCAATGCCTGAGAATTTCTCGCAAGTCACACTGATGGTCCATGTGCTGTGCGATTTTTTCTTGCCTCCATAGACTTGCATTGGCATTTTTCAGCTGAGACACGCGGACAATTGCAGCATGCTGCGATTTCACTCGCAAGTGTAATACGGACGAGAAAAAAATGGAAGATGTGAGCTGCCCCATGGAGAAATACTGGTCAGACTGCTATGCAATTTTTTATCGCATAGCACTCGTCCGTATTATAGACTAGTGTGACTCCAGCTAAAGACAGATAAAAGAGTTACAAACTCCGGCCGGCCTCACACTCAGCGTATAAAAATACGGTCCTTTTTTTAAGACCGTAATACGCAGAAAAGTCCCCAAAATAGTGATTCGTATGTCATCCTTAGGCAGGGTGTGTCAGCGTATTTTGTTCATGTCATCCTCCGTATGTAATCCATATGGCATCTGTACTGCGAGATTTTCTCGCAGGCTTGCAAAACCGACATACGGACATACAATGGATCCATGGGCTCAAATAATCGTAAAAACATATATACTGTCTATGTATATATATATATATATATATATATATATATATGTCAGTGAGACACATTTATGTATATATATTAATATTTCATACAGCGCTAGATAGCTTAAAAGCCGGTAATTCAATTGCCGGCTTTTCCTATCTCCTTCTCAAACCCGACATGATATGGGACATGGTTTACATACAGTAAACCATCTCATATTCCACACTACTAATGTTAGTAGTATGTATGTGTAAAATTTGGGCGCTCTAGCTATTAAATTAAAGGGTTAAATCGCGGAAAAAATTGGCATGGGCTCCCGCGCAATTTTCTCCGCCAGAGTGGTAAAGCCGGTGACTGAGAGCAGATATTAATAGCCTAATAGCCTGGAGAGGGTCCATGGTTATTGGCCCCCCCGGCTAAAAACATCTGCCCCCAGCCACCCCAGAAAAGGCACATCTGGAAGATGCGCCTATTCTGGCACTTGGCCACTCTCTTCCCATTCCCGTGTGGCAGTGGGATATGGGGTAATGAAGGGTTAATGTCACCTCCTTGCTATTGTAAGGTGACATTAAGCCAGATTAATAATGGAGAGGCGTCAATTATGACACCTATCCATTATTAATCCAATAGTATGAAATGGTTAAAAAACACACACACATTATTACAAAGTATTTTAATTCAATAAATACACAGGTTGTTGTAATAGTTTATTATACTGGTAATCCACCTGAAGACCCTTGTCACCTGGAGCAAATGTAAAAAAAACAAACAACAATATTCCATACCTTCCGATGATCAGTCTCGTCCCACACTGTAAATCCATCTGAAAGGGTTAACTAATTTTACAAGCAGAAGCCTGCTAATGCAGCTGCCCTTGCCAGTAAAAACCCAGCGAATGAATGAAATGTAGGTGAATGAGCTGTTGTTACCTCGAGTTGCGGTGATGCGCCCTCTGCTGGATGTCCTCATGTGAACTTGAGCCTGGGAACTTTTCAGAATATATATATATATACCCCTATACTATGTGTAGACATTTATCTTAGCTATTCTATTCTAACCTGTCAGTGTGATTTTACTGTACACCGCACTGAATTGCCGGCTTTTCTATAGAACACCGCTGCGTATTTCTCGCAAGTCACACTGTTGGTCCGTGTGTAATCCATATTTTTCTCGCCCCCATAGACTTTTATTGGCGTATTTTTGCGCAATACGGTGACAAACGCAGCATGCTGCGATTTTCTACGGCCGTAGAAGACCGTATAATACGGATCAGTAAAATACGGCAAATAGGAGCTGGGCCATAGAGAATCATTGTACCGTATGCAATCCATATTTTCTGCACCTCTCATACGTCCGTAAAACTCGCTAGTGTGAGGCCGGCCCCCTCTCAGGCCGGTTTCACACGTCAGTGGCTCTGGTACCAGAGGTGACAGTTTCCTCATGTACCGGAGACACTAACTCACGTAAACACATTAAAATCAATGTGTCTCTGCACATGTCAGCGTGTTTTCACAGACCGTGTGTCCGTTTGAAAAACACGGAGACATGTCAGTGTTTGTGGGAGCGCACGTATCACACGGACCCATTAAAGTCAATAGGTCCGTGTAAACACGTACCGCACACGGATGCTGTCCGTGTGCTGTCCGTGTGCCGACTGGGTACCACACGCACCGTGCAGGAGAAAGCGCTAGAGTTAAGCACTGTCCCCTGCTTTGGGTGCTGAATCCAGAATTCATTCCTTCTTCCCAGCAGCGTTCGCTGGAGAGAAGGAATGAAAAATCAGGGGGGTTTTTTGTGTGTGTTTAAAATAAAGTTCCCGGTCAGCTCCCACCTCCCTCCCCCTGTGCGCCCACCCGCTGGCATTAAAATACTTACTCAGCTCCCTCGATGCTTCCTCTCAGCGTCGCTGCTTGTCCTGTATGAGCGGTCACGTGGTGCGGCACATTACAGTGATGAATACGCGGCTCCACACAACACACACAAAAAACCCCTGATTTTTCATTCCTTCTCTCCAGCGAACGCTGCTGGGAAGAAGGAATGAATTCTGGATTCAGCACCCAAAGCAGGGGACAGCGCTTACTGAAGCACTGTCTCCTGCACGGTCCGTGTGGTACCCAGTCGGCACACGGACCGCACACGGCTGCCGCACGTGTGCCACACTGATGTGCCACATGAGCACACAGACACACGGACACGGATAACTCCGCTACCAATTTTTCCGGTACCGGAATTATCTGGACGTGTGAGACAGGCCTCAGATGCAGCTCACTGATGGATTATCAGATAATTTATTCTGCAACCAGCAAAGATCAGTCCCACACAGAGGCAATAGAAAATAAATGGTGTAAATGTTTTGTGAACCTCAATTGCAAAAATGATTTGCTGTTAAATATATATACCATAATTTAAATTAAAAACAATACCTAAAGATGTCCATATCACCTGCTACATGTGTTTTTGAACATGAAAGCAAAATCTTCGAAAGCGTATTCCAATGTGTATGTAACACAGCAAAGTTTGAAGAGTTGTCTACAATTATTTTTTATTATTTGTTGCTTTGGAGTTGGAAAAAACAAATATTTTATACAGTGTTGGTACCCTTGAAATTGTTCCAGAAAATGAAGTATTTCTACCAGGCAATTATTGCAATTACATATGTTTTGTTATACATTGTTAGGGCTGGCGGAATGCACCGAGTAAATATAGAGATGTTATTTGGTGCGTTCGCAGCCCGGGGTCCACCGTGCAGGAAAAGAACCTGCTGCTGGCAAACAGCGGCACAATATGGCGGTAGAAGCGAACTCTGTTGCTTCACAGAGTCGCTATAAGGAAAGGACTGTGTCCTGTTAAACTCCACAGGAATACACAGTAACTGCTGAGCAGATAGCAGCTTGTGGTCACGCAGTCCAGGAGGCAAACATACAATCTCCTCACCGGAGGAGCCGGTATTCTAGTGGCTTATTTCAGCCGGGGCCCTGTAACCAAACACACAATCTCCTCACCGGAGGTGCCGGTATTCTAGTGGCTTATTTCAGCCGGGGCCCTGTAACCAAACACACAATCTCCTCACCGGAGGTGCCGGTATTCTAGTGGCTTATTTCAGCCGGGTCCCTGAATACACACAAGCGTGACCACACTGGCGCAAAACTCATGTCATGCATTGATACTAGCGCATGGCCATGCGGCCATGCGAGCCTTATATAGCTGCAGCAAGTAAAAGACCTTCCTAGAAGGACCAATGAGAGACTGCCATACCTGAGCATGTGACCCTAGATCTCCACTGAGAGATCTTACCCTGGGCATGCTCAGTGTGTGAAAAGCAGGAGTTAGTCCTAGCAGCTATAGGACCTTCCTACCATGTGACCCTCGATCTCCACTGAGAGATCTTACTCAGGGCATGCTCAGAATGAGAAAAGCAGGACTTAGTCGCAGAAGCGTCTGCTCGCCGCTGCCCAGCACTGACTTCAATGGCAGAAGCAGGAAAGGCAGCAGTAACTCTTTGTACAGAGTGGGACTGAGCAAGATGCTTGGACTGACGTCTCCGCTGAGCAGGCTCAACTGCGGCAGGAGAGGAATGGGAGACCGCAACGGAGATGGCCCAAGATTCCCCCTGTGCAGAGGCAGGAACTCGACCCCTAACATTACCCCCCCCTCCTTGGACCTCGCTACGCTCAAAGGCAGCAATGAGCTGCGGAGCCTGAATGTACTCAGCAGGCTCCCAGGACCTGTCCTCAGGACCATAACCCTTCCAGTCCACCAAATAAATTTTTTTACCACGTACCACCTTGCACCCCAAAATAGCATTCACCTCGTTATCATCTGTAGACGAACCCGATGTCCCAGCAGATGACTCGGAAAACTGAGACATGTATACGGGTTTCAAGAGGGAAACCTGAAAGGTGTCGGTGATACCCAGGCGTGGTGGAAGGGCTAAACGATAGACCACAGGATTAACCTGTTCGAGGACCTTAAAAGGACCCAAGTAGCGAGGTGCAAACTTAGTGGACTCCACTCGCAGCCTGATGTTATGGGCGGAGAGCCACACCAAGTCGCCAGGAGCAAAGGTCGGAGCGGGGCGCCGATGTGCATCGGCGGAGGACCTCATTCTCTCCTTGGAGGCCCGAATGGCATCCTGAGTGCGGTCCCAAATATCCCGTGCCTCCACAGCCCAGTCTGCCACCCTGGAGTCGGCGGAAGACACTGACATAGGCACAGGTACCCGCGGATGCTGACCATAGTTAAGGAGAAATGGAGTTTGTCCAGTGGAGTCAGCCACAGCGTTGTTTAGCGCAAACTCTGCCCAAGATAGCAAGGATGCCCAGTTATCCTGCCTGGCTGAGACAAAATGTCGCAGATATGTGACCAAAGTCTGGTTGGCCCTCTCTACCAACCCATTCGTCACGGGATGATATGCGGAAGAGAGATTTAACTCAATGCTGAGAAGACGACAAAGCTCTCTCCAGAACCGAGACGCAAACTGGAGACCCCGGTCACTGACAATTTTGTCCGGCATACCGTGTAGGCGGAAGATGTGTTTTATGAACAACGCTGCCAAGGCCCGTGTAGAAGGTAACCGTGGAAGCGGGACCAAATGCACCATTTTAGAAAAATGATCGGTGACAACCCAAATGATGGTACAGCCACGAGACTTGGGCAAACCCACCACAAAGTCCATCCCGACCATCTCCCAGGGCCTGTCTGCCACCGGCAAGGGATAGAGTAACCCTGCTGGCCGTTGTTGAGGAGATTTATTTTTGGCACAGGAGACACATGCCTGAATGTAATCTCTGACATCACGAACCATATGTGGCCACCAGTACGACCTCGCCAGTAGCTCAGATGTCCTTTTTGTCCCAAAGTGTCCACCCACCCTGGACGAATGAGCCCAAGAGAGAACCTCCGGTCGCAAATTAATGGGTACAAAAGTCTTGCCCGGAGGCACAGACTCTAGCGAAACCGGAGCTACGGTTCTCAGGCTCTCAGAAGGGACAATAAGCCGAGGCTCCCCTTCCTCCTCCTCAGATGACACAACAGAGCGAGAGAGGGCGTCAGCACGAATGTTCTTCTCCCCAGCGAGATAATGGAGGGTGAAGTGGAACCGGGAGAAGAACAAGGACCATCTGGCCTGGCGAGAATTTAGCCGCTGGGCTGTTTGCAAATATAACAAATTTTTGTGGTCCGTGAAGACTTGAAAGGGAAAGCGAGCCCCCTCCAAGAGATGTCTCCACTCCGAGAAAGCCAACTTCATCGCTAGCAACTCCCTGTCCCCGATGGAATAATTCCTCTCCGCTGGTGTGAAGGTCTTGGAGTAGAAGAAGCAAGGATGCTTCCGACCTTGAGCATCCTTTTGGAAGAGGACTGCTCCTGCACCAACGGATGAGGCATCCACCTCCATTATGAATGGCTTATCAACATCGGGATGATGTAGGATGGGAGCGCTAGCAAAACGGGACTTAATAGAAGAAAAGGCCCTGGAGACCTCTTCTGACCACAATTTTGGATTTGCTCCCTTCTTGGTGAGGGCTACCAAGGGAGCTACCAAAGTTGAGAAGTGGGGAATGAACTGGCGGTAATAATTAATGAACCCCATAAAGCGCTGCACCGCTTTAAGAGAATGGGGTTCTTGCCAGTCCATTACAGCCTGTAGTTTGGCAGGATCCATAGCCAATCCCTGGGCGGAGATGATATAGCCCAGGAAAGGTAAAGACTCCTGCTCAAACATACACTTCTCCAACTTTGCATAGAGAGAATTTGCCCGTAAGAGGTCGAAGACTCTGCCAACATCTCTCCGGTGGGAGTCAATATCTGGAGAAAAGATGAGAATATCATCCAGATAGACTACGACTGAGGTGGAAAGCATATCCCGGAAGATGTCATTGACAAAGTCTTGGAAAACGGCTGGGGCATTACAGAGCCCGAAGGGCATCACCAGATACTCATAGTGCCCATCTCTGGTGTTAAATGCCGTCTTCCATTCATCCCCCTCACGGATGCGAATCAGGTTATAAGCACCCCGCAGATCTAATTTGGTAAATACCTTAGCTCCCCTTAGCCTATCAAAAAGCTCAGAAATCAGGGGCAGCGGGTACTTATTCTTAACGGTGATGGCGTTAAGACCCCTGTAATCTATGCAAGGACGTAATTCTCCATTCTTCTTCTGCACGAAGAAGAACCCTGCCCCTGCTGGTGACACTGACTTCCTAATGAACCCTCTTGCCAAATTCTCCTGGATGTATTGGGGCATGGCCTCCGTTTCCGGAAGAGAGAGGGGATAGACATGTCCCCGAGGAGGTTCTGCTCCAGGCAAGAGATCTATAGGACAGTCATAGGGGCGGTGAGGCGGAAGGGTCTCCGCAGCCTTTTTGGAGAAGACGTCTGCATAGGACCAATAGTATTTGGGAAGAGAAGAGAGATTTGCGGGTATCTCAGTGGTGGAAACCTGAACGCACTCTTTCACACATCTGCCCTTACAGGATTCACTCCAACCCAATATCCTCCCAGAGGACCACTCAATATGTGGGGAGTGGAAACGGAGCCAGGGTATTCCCATCAGAATCTCATCCATTCCCTCGGGAAGGACAAGAAGGGAAATTATCTCCTGGTGGGATGGGGACATAGCTAACGTGAAAGGGACAGTCTGGTGTGTGATCTGAGATGGAAGTGTCGACTAGAGTTGAGCGACCTTGACCTTTTTAGAGTCGAGCCGGGTTTTGCGAAACCCGACTATGTCCAAAGTCGGGTCGAGTGAAATCGGCCGATTATGACGTAAAGTCGGGATCGACCGAAACACGAAACCCAATGCAAGTCAATGGGGCAGCATAGTCGGCAGTGAGTGGGGGCCAGGAAAACACCTAGAGTGGCCATTTTAATGTCAAAACCATCCATTCTTCTTAATGAAGCTTGTCAAGCGTAATTTACCTTATAATAATTGGAAGGCATTTGAAATTGGGGGTCATTTGGCTAAAGTTGTGGGGGGTAGGGCTGGTTCAAGTAATTAGTGGGCCCAGGAAATCTGGACCACGTCACGGCAGTGGAGCAGGGAGAGGTAAGTATTTCAACTTTGCAAGTGCTGTGAACCTGAGCAAGCAGGGGGGGCCCACTCGTTGGCATTGGCACTGGCACAGGGCCCCTCAAAGTACAGCGGTGTGTTTGCACGGCGGGGGCGCCTCCCACCGGCAGCAACACTTTTGCGTACTATGAGAGGCCCTGTGCCAGTGACGTCGCCAACTAGTATTCCTCCCCCCACCTGATGAAGGAACCTGCACTTTCATCTGCACCTTCCTCTTTGTCCCCGTGTAAGGTGGTATGGTATGCGGGAAGAGCAACCTGACTTTCAGCAGGGTCACAATGTTGTTGTGTAGCGTGCACGGGGAATGTTGCGTTATGGGTCAATGTACCAGCAGACTCATCTATCACTGGCTGGGCAATGGGCACGATGAAGTGGAAACACAGATATAGGCCCAAAGAAGAAAGTGGGCTAAATGCAGTTCAAAATTGGTAACACAGGAATAACCAGGGGGCATTGCAGTGGAGGACAACTGGAATGAGAGGCTGACACAGAGAGTAGGGCCAAATCAGTAAGTAGTCGAAATGCAGTTCAAAATTGGCAACCGTAGTAAACAGGCGGCACAGCTTTGTTCAGTGGAGGAGAACAGCAAGGAGTGGCAGACACCGATAGTAGGCCCCAAACCAACTAGTACGCCAAATGCAGTTGTTCCATTTAACCACAATTTAATGAGAGCCTGAAGATAGAAGCTCAGGAAAGGCAACCTGGGGAACACCTTGGAGTGTAACACACCATCTCTCTCCACCCCATACCCATTTTGTATGGCCTAATGCAGTGTACTTTTCTACAACTACTAAACGAGAGTCGGAAGACCGAAGCAATGGCAAGGAAACCTGGGGAACACCTTAGAGTGTAACACACCCTCTCTCTACACCCCATACCCAATTTGAAGGCCTAATGCAGTGTAGTTTCCAAGAACTACTAAACGAGAGCCGGAAGATCGAAGCTCAGGAAAGGCAACCTGGGGAACACCTTGGAGTGTAACACACCCTCTCGCTACACCCCATACCCAATTTGAAGGCCTAATGCAGCGTAGTTTCCAACAACTACTAAACGAGAGCCGGAAGATCGAAGCTCAGGAAAGGCAACCTGGGGAACACCTTGGAGTGTAACAAACCCTCTCTCTACACCCCATACCCAATTTGTAGGCCTAATGCAGCGTAGTTTCCGACAACTACTAAACGAGAGCATGAAGATCGAAGCTCAGGAATGGCAACCTGGGGAACACCTTGGAGTGTAACACACCCTCTCTCTACACCCCATACCCAATTTGTAGGCCTAATGCAGCGTAGTTTCCGACAACTACTAAACGAGAGCCGGAATATCGAAGCTCAGGAAAGGCAACCTGGGGAACACCTTGGAGTGTAACACACCCTCTCTCTACGCCCCATACCCAATTTGTAGGCCTAATGCAGCGTAGTTTCCGACAACTACTAAACGAGAGCCGGAATATCGAAGCTCAGGAAAGGCAACCTGGGGAACACCTTGGAGTGTAACACACCCTCTCTCTACACCCCATACCCAATTTGAAGGCCTAATGCAG
The DNA here is from genome assembly GCF_032444005.1 of Ranitomeya imitator. Taxonomy (NCBI): domain Eukaryota; kingdom Metazoa; phylum Chordata; class Amphibia; order Anura; family Dendrobatidae; genus Ranitomeya; species Ranitomeya imitator. The sequence continues at coordinate 986,395,412 of NC_091282.1, forward strand.
TGTAGTTTCCAAGAACTACTAAACGAGAGCCGGAAGATCGAAGCTCAGGAAAGGCAACCTGGGGAACACCTTGGAGTGTAACACACCCTCTCGCTACACCCCATACCCAATTTGAAGGCCTAATGCAGCGTAGTTTCCAACAACTACTAAACGAGAGCCGGAAGATCGAAGCTCAGGAAAGGCAACCTGGGGAACACCTTGGAGTGGAACACACCATCTCTCTACACCCCATACCCAATTTGAAGGCCTAATGCAGAGTAGTTTCCAAGAACTACTAAACGAGAGCCGGAAGATCGAAGCTCAGGAAAGGCAACCTGGGGAACACCTTGGAGTGTAACACAACGTCTCTCTACACGACGGAAGGGCTGATTCTTAGGAAGGAAGGCTGTTGGAAATAAGCATTGCGCGTCCGAGGGTGATTATATTCTTATTAGGTATATACTCACCCTCGGACGCGCCCTGCTTCTTTATTTGGAATGAATGTTTATTTGCAATGTGGTGTTGACTTTCTCTATTATTTTGGTAATTAATGATTTTATTATTTTCATTATTTTGCATCTTCTCGGCAATAATATAAAGAAGACGCGACAGGACAACACTCGGTGGATGCCATATGTGTGTTTTCAATTTAAAAAAACTTTCAGTTAACTACTTGCAGGAGAAAGTAATTGTAGCTGGTGGCCATTTTTAGTACTGTACCAGATTAGAGTTGTGTGTTTGTTTTTAATGTTAAAATGTCTGCATTTGATATCTCACCAGTATTTTCTTTTTTATAAGCAAAATACTTATTTTTATATTTTCTGATGTTGGTTCCAGGGGTACACGGCCAGCAGTGCCCTGGTCAGTGTAGTAGTAGTTGAAAGAATGGACCGCAGACAGGCATCGAAGGCCTAAAATAATAACACATGGCTGTAGGCAATTTTAAATTGGTTCCAGGGGTACACGGACAGCAGTGGTGTGGTCAGTGGAGGCCTAGTGGAAGGAGTGACCGCAGACAGGCATCGAAGGCCTAAAATAATAACACATGGCTGTAGGCAATTTTAAATTGGTTCCAGGGGTACACGGGCAGCAGTGACCTGGTCAGTGTAGTAGTAGTTGAAAGAATGGACCGCAGACAGGCATCGAAGGCCTAAAATAAAAAAATTGGGCTGGCTGTAGGCAATTTTAAATTGGTTCCAGGGGTACACGGGCAGCAGTGGTGTGGTCAGTGGAGGCCTAGTGGAAGGAGTGACCGCAGACAGGCATCGAAGGCCTAAAATAATAACACATGGCTGTAGGCAATTTTAAATTGGTTCCAGGGGTACACGGGCAGCAGTGACCTGGTCAGTGTAGTAGTAGTTGAAAAAATGGACCGCAGACAGGCATCGAATGCCTAAAATAATAACACATGGCTGTAGGCAATTTTAAATTGGTTACAGGGGTACACGGACAGCAGTGACCTGGTCAGTGTAGTAGTAGTTGAAAGAATGGACCGCAGACAGGCATCGAAGGCCTAAAATAAAAAAATTGGGCTGGCTGTAGGCAATTTTAAATTGGTTCCAGGGGTACACGGACAGCAGTGGTGTGGTCAGTGGAGGCCTAGTGGAAGGAGTGACCGCAGACAGGCATCGAAGGCCTAAAATAATAACACATGGCTGTAGGCAATTTTAAATTGGTTCCAGGGGTACACGGACAGCAGTGGTGTGGTCAGTGGAGGCCTAGTGGAAGGAGTGACCGCAGACAGGCATCGAAGGCCTAAAATAATAACACATGGCTGTAGGCAATTTTAAATTGGTTCCAGGGGTACACGGACAGCAGTGACCTGGTCAGTGTAGTAGTAGTTGAAAGAATGGACCGCAGACAGGCATCGAAGGCCTAAAATAAAAAAATTGGGCTGGCTGTAGGCAATTTTAAATTGGTTCCAGGGGTACACGGGCAGCAGTGGTGTGGTCAGTGGAGGCCTAGTGGAAGGAGTGACCGCAGACAGGCATCGAAGGCCTAAAATAATAACACATGGCTGTAGGCAATTTTAAATTGGTTCCAGGGGTACACGGACAGCAGTGGTGTGGTCAGTGGAGGCCTAGTGGAAGGAGTGACCGCAGACAGGCATCGAAGGCCTAAAATAATAACACATGGCTGTAGGCAATTTTAAATTGGTTCCAGGGGTACACGGACAGCAGTGACCTGGTCAGTGTAGTAGTAGTTGAAAGAATGGACCGCAGACAGGCATCGAAGGCCTAAAATAAAAAAATTGGGCTGGCTGTAGACAATTTTAAATTGGTTCCAGGGGTACACGGACAGCAGTGGTGTGGTCAGTGGAGGCCTAGTGGAAGGAGTGACCGCAGACAGGCATCGAAGGCCTAAAATAATAACACATGGCTGTAGGCAATTTTAAATTGGTTCCAGGGGTACACGGACAGCAGTGACCTGGTCAGTGTAGTAGTAGTTGAAAGAATGGACCGCAGACAGGCATCGAAGGCCTAAAATAAAAAAATTGGGCTGGCTGTAGGCAATTTTAAATTGGTTCCAGGGGTACACGGGCAGCAGTGACCTGGTCAGTGTAGTAGTAGTTGAAAGAATGGACCGCAGACAGGCTTAGAAGGCCTAACATAACAAAATTGGGCTGGCTGTAGGCACTTTAAATTGGTTCCAGGGGTACATGGGCAGCAGTGTATGGTCAGTGGAAGTCTAGTGGAAGGAGTGACGGCAGACAGTCTTCGAAGGCCTAACATAAGAAAATTGGGCTGACTGTAGGCACTTTTAAATTGGTTCCAGGGTAACACGGCCAGCAGTGGCCTGGTCAGTGTAGTAGTTGTAGAAAGAAGGGACCGCAGACAGGCTTCGAAGGCCTAACATAACAAAAATGTCAAAACAATGGTATTGTCAGTGCCAGGCATTGAAGGATGTCAGCGGCTAGACTACACATTGGTGAAGCTGTGAGAGATAATTTTGCTAGTGGTAGAGCACTGTTTGAGCTGGGGGGGGGAACTGTCTTGTGGCCGGCGGTACAGGCACAGGGCCCCTCATATTACAACGGTGTGTCTGACGTTGGGTGCGCACCACCACCGCCAGAGACACTTTATTGTACTATGAGGGACCCAGTGGCAGTGCCGTCGACCAAAAGCGGCCACACCCACCTCTTCAGACAAACAGCACTCTCAAGGGTCCAAGCGCAAAGTGGCGATAGCACGGCCCCGTGTGGGGAGTTTGGCCATTTCGTGAGGTGGAAACATGTCGTATGCTGGACAATCAGGTGAAGAAAATTACGAGATTGGAAAAGTCATTCAGAATAGTCCACAGGCAAGACCTTTTCATAGGAAAGCTAGGTGTCAGCCGGGCAGGGTGGGGCAAAAGATTTTGAAATCCAGTTGTGGTTCATTTTAATGAAGGTTAGATCATCTACATTTTGGGTAGCCAGACGAGTCCTTTTTTCTGTTAGTATTGAACCTGCAGCACTGAATACTCTTTCTGATAGGACACTAGCTGCCGGGCAAGCAAGCTCCTGCAATGCATATTCTGCCAATTCTGGCCAGGTGTCTAATTTGGATGCCCAGTAATCAAATGGGAATGACGGTTGAGGGAGAACGTCGATAAGGGATGAAAAATAGTTTGTAACCATACTGGACAAATGTTGTCTCCTGTCACTTTGAATTGATGCTGCAGTACCTGTCCTGTCTGCGGTCATAGAAAAATCACTCCACAACCTGGTCAGAAAACCCCTCTGTCCAACGCCACTTCTGATTTCTGCCCCTCTAACACCTCTGGTCTGCTGGCCCCTGGAGCTCGTGTGAGAACGATCACGGGCGCTGTGTGCAGGGAATGCCAGAAGCAAACGGTCAACAAGAGTTGATTGTTTTGTTGCTAATATTAGTTCCAAGTTCTCATGTGGCATAATATTTTGCAATTTGCCTTTATAGCGAGGATCAAGGAGGCAGGCCAACCAGTAATCGTCATCGTTCATCATTTTTGTAATGCGTGTGTCCCTTTTGAGGATACGCAAGGCATAATCCGCCATGTGGGCCAAAGTTCCCGTTGTCAAATCTGCGGTTGTGCTTGGTTGAGGGGCAGTTGCAGGCAAATCTACGTCACTTGTGTCCCTCAAAAAACCAGAACCCGGCCTTGCCACGCCACCAATTTCCCGTGCCCCCGGGAAAGCTTCCTCATTAAAAATATACTCATCCCCATCATCCTCCTCATCCTCCACCTCCTCTTCGCCCGGTACCTCGTCATGTACACTGCCCTGACCAGACAATCGCTGACTGTCATCAAGGCTTTCCTCTTCCTCTGGTGCAGACGCCTGATCCTTTATGTGCGTCAAACTTTGCATCAGCAGACGCATTAGGGGGATGCTCATGCTTATTATGGCGTTGTCTGCACTAACCAGCCGTGTGCATTCCTCAAAACACTGAAGGACTTGACACATGTCTTGAATCTTCGACCACTGCACACCTGACAACTCCATGTCTGCCATCCTACTGCCTGCCCGTGTATGTGTATCCTCCCACAAAAACATAACAGCCCGCCTCTGTTCGCACAGTCTCTGAAGCATGTGCAGTGTTGAGTTCCACCTTGTTGCAACGTCTATGATTAGGCGATGCTGGGGAAGGTTCAAAGAACGCTGATAGGTCTGCATACGGCTGGAGTGTACAGGCGAACGGCGGATATGTGCGCAAAGTCCACGCACTTTGAGGAGCAGGTCGGATAACCCCGGATAACTTTTCAGGAAGCACTGCACCACCAGGTTTAAGGTGTGAGCCAGGCAAGGAATGTGTTTCAGTTGGGAAAGGGAGATGGCAGCCATGAAATTCCTTCCGTTATCACTCACTACCTTGCCTGCCTCAAGATCTACAGTGCCCAGCCACGACTGCGTTTCTTGCTGCAAGAACTCGGACAGAACTTCCGCGGTGTGTCTATTGTCGCCCAAACACTTCATAGCCAATACAGCCTGCTGACGTATGCCAGTAGCTGCCCCATAATGGGAGACCTGGTGTGCAACAGTGGCAGGTGCGGATGGAGTGTTTGTGCGACTGCGGTCTGTGGACGAGCTCTTGCTTCTGCAGGAGGACGAGGAGGAGGAGGAGGAGGGGGTGCGAACGGCTACAGACAACTGTTTACTAGACCGTGGGCTAGGCAGAACTGTCCCAAACTTGCTGTCCCCTGTGGACCCTGAATCCACCACATTTACCCAGTGTGCCGTGATGGACACGTAACGTCCCTGGCCATGCCTACTGGTCCATGCATCTGTTGTCAGGTGCACCTTTGTGCTCACAGATTGCCTGAGTGCATGGACGATGCGCTCTTTAACATGCTGGTGGAGGGCTGGGATGGCTTTTCTGGAAAAAAAGTGTCGACTGGGTAGCTCGTAGCGTGGTACAGCGTAGTCCATCAGGTCTTTGAAAGCTTCGCTTTCAACTAACCGGTAGGGCATCATCTCTAACGAGATTAGTCTAGCTATGTGGGCGTTCAAACCCTGTGTACGCGGATGCGAGGCTAAGTATTTCCTTTTTCTAACCATAGTCTCATGTAGGGTGAGCTGGACTGGAGAGCTGGAGATCGTGGAACTAGCGGGGGTGCCGGTGGACATGGCAGACTGAGAGACGGTGGGAGATGGTATTGTTGCCGCCGGTGCCCTAGATGCAGTGTTTCCTACTACGAAACTGGTGATTCCCTGACCCTGACTGCTTTGGCCTGGCAAAGATACCTGCACAGATACAGCAGGTGGTGCGCTAAATGGTGGTCCTACACTGCCGGAAGGGATGTTGCGTTGATGACTAGCTTCATTGGCCGAGGGTGCAACAACCTTAAGGGACGTTTGGTAGTTAGTCCAAGCTTTCAAATGCATGGTGGTTAAATGTCTATGCATGCAACTAGTATTGAGACTTTTCAGATTCTGACCTCTGCTTAAGGAAGTAGAACATTTTTGACAGATGACTTTGCGCTGATCAATTGGATGTTGTTTAAAAAAATGCCAGACTGCACTCTTTCTAGCATCGGATACCTTTTCAGGCATTGCAGACTGAGCTTTAACCGGATGGCCACGCTGTCCTCCACCAGGTTTTGGCTTTGCCACGCGTTTTGGGCAAGATACGGGCCCGGCAGATGGAACCTGTGGCGATGTTGATGCCTGCTGCGGCCCCTCCTCCTCCTCTGCTTCAGAACTGCTGCCGCCTGCACCCTGTTCCCCCAATGGCTGCCAATCGGGGTCAAGAACTGGGTCATCTAATAACTCTTCTTGTACCTCCTGCGCAACTTCGTCTGTGTCACCGTGTCGTTCGGTGGTATAGCGTTCGTGATGGGGCAACATAGTCTCATCAGGGTCTGATTCTTGATCAGCACCCTGCGAGGGCAATGTTGTGGTCTGAGTCAAAGGACCAGCATAGTAGTCTGGCTGTGGCTGTGCGTCAGTGCACTCCATGTCAGATTCAATTTGTAATGGGCATGGACTGTTAACTGCTTCACTTTCTAAGCCAGGGACGGTATGTGTAAAGAGCTCCATGGAGTAACCCGTTGTGTCGCCTGCTGCATTCTTCTCTGTTGTTGTTTTTGCTGAAGAGGACAAGGAAGTGACTTGTCCCTGACCGTGAACATCCACTAACGACGCGCTGCTTTTACTTTTACCAGTTTCACGAGATGAGGCAAAAGAGCTAGAGGCTGAGTCAGCAAGATAAGCCAAAACTTGCTCTTGCTGCTCCGGCTTTAAAAGCGGTTTTCCTAATCCCAGAAAAGGGAGCGTTCGAGGCCTTGTGTAGCCGGACGATGAACCTGGCTCCACAGCTCCAGACTTAGGTGCAATATTTTTTCCCCCACGACCACCTGATGCTCCACCACTACCACTACCCTCATTACCAGCTGACAATGAACGCCCCCGGCCACGACCTCTTCCACTAGACTTCCTCATTGTTTTAAAAACGTAACCAAACTAACGTTATTTGTTGCAGTCACACAACTTACACGGTGAGCTATAACTTCAGTATGATTTAGCTACCCCTTTACAGGTTGGTGAGACCACAGCGAAAATCAGGCCCAATGTTACACACTCTTTTTTTGGTGGCTGCAAATTAGAGAGATGCCCCACACGCAGGACTGTCACTGAAGCACAAATGTTAATATTAATGTCACACTATTATTTTTTTTTTATTTTTATTTTTTTCAGGAACACTTTAGAAACCCCCCCAAAAAAAAAAAAAAGATTTTTGCAGGGAGAATTTAGAAAACAAATGTAACAAACTATATGCTTTCTATGGGCCACTGAGTGAGAGATGACGCACACAGGAATCAGGAGTGGCACACAAGCCCAGAGGCCAATATTTTTCTACCAATGATTGATGGAGTTATTTTCTCTGGTAGATTTTGGAACCCAAATCAAGGAAAAAAAATGTAGGCTTTCTATGGACCACAATTGGAGAGAGAGAGAGAGAGAGATGGCACACCCAGGAGTCAAGACTGGCACACAAGCAGAAAGGCCAATATTAATCTCCCACTGTTTTTTTTTTTTTTTTTCAGGGAGACTTTAGAAAAAAAAATAATAAAAAAAATATGATTTTATCAGGAAGAATTTAGAAACCAAATAAAATAAAATGATTTTTTCAGGGAGAATTTATAAAACAAATAAAAACAAAAATAGGCGTTCTATGGCCCACTGACTGAGAGATGACGCACACAGGAGTCAGGAGTGGCACACAAACCCAGAGGCCAATATTTTTCTACCAATGATTGATGTAGTTATTTTCTCTGGTAGATTTTAGAACCCAAATCAAGGAAAAAAAATATAGGCTTTCTATGGACCACAATTGGAGAGAGAGAGAGAGAGAGAGAGAGAGAGAGAGAGAGAGAGATGGCACACCCAGGAGTCAAGACTGGCACACAAGCAGAAAGGCCAATATTAATCTCCCACTGTTTTTTTTGGTTGTTTTTTTTTTTTTTTTTTTCAGGGAGACTTTAGAAAAAAAAATAATAAAAAAAATATGATTTTATCAGGAAGAATTTAGAAACCAAATAAAATAAAATGATTTTTTCAGGGAGAATTTATAAAACAAATAAAACCAAAAATAGGCGTTCTATGGCCCACTGACTGAGAGATGACGCACCCAGGAGTCAAGACTGGCACACAAGCAGAAAGGCCAATATTAATCTCCCACTGTTTTTTTTGGTTGTTTTTTTTTTTTTTTTTTCAGGGAGACTTTAGAAAAAAAAATAATAAAAAAAATATGATTTTATCAGGAAGAATTTAGAAACCAAATAAAATAAAATGATTTTTTCAGGGAGAATTTATAAAACAAATAAAACCAAAAATAGGCGTTCTATGGCCCACTGACTGAGAGATGACGCACCCAGGAGTCAAGACTGGCACACAAGCAGAAAGGCCAATATTAATCTCCCACTGTTTTTTTTTTTTTTTTTCAGGGAGACTTTAGAAAAAAAAATAATAAAAAAAATATGATTTTATCAGGAAGAATTTAGAAACCAAATAAAATAAAATGATTTTTTCAGGGAGAATTTAGAAAACAAATAAAACCAAAAATAGGCGTTCTATGGCCCACTGACTGAGAGATGACGCACACAGGAGTCAGGAGTGGCACACAAACCCAGAGGCCAATATTTTTCTACCAATGATTGATGTAGTTATTTTCTCTGGTAGATTTTAGAACCCAAATCAAGGAAAAAAAATATAGGCTTTCTATGGACCACAATTGGAGAGAGAGAGAGAGAGAGAGAGAGAGAGAGAGAGAGATGGCACACCCAGGAGTCAAGACTGGCACACAAGCAGAAAGGCCAATATTAATCTCCCACTGTTTTTTTGGTTGTTTTTTTTTTTTTTTTTTCAGGGAGACTTTAGAAATAAAAATAATAAAAAAAATATGATTTTATCAGGAAGAATTTAGAAACCAAATAAAATAAAATGATTTTTTCAGGGAGAATTTAGAAAACAAATAAAACCAAAAATATGCGTTCTATGGCCCACTGACTGAGAGAGAGAGAGAGATGGAACGCTTAGTACTGGCACACAAGCCCAAAGGGCAATATTAATCTCCCTTTTTTTTTCCAGGGAGAATTTCTGAAACCCAAAAAAAAAATAAAATAGGCTTTCTATGGCCCACTATTTGTGAGAGAGATGGGACGCTCAGGACTGGCACAGATGGCACGCTCAGGACTGGCACAGAAGCCCAGAGGCCAATATTAATCTCCCTTTTTTTCTGGGAGAATTTATAAAACCAAAAAAATATTTAAATAGGCTTTCTATGGCCCACTATTTGTGAGAGAGATGGCACGCTCAGGACTGGCACAGATGGCACGCTCACAACTGGCACACAAGCCCAGAGGCCAATATTAATCTCCCTTTTTTCAGGGAGAATTTCTAAAACCCAAAAAAAAAATAAAATAGGCTTTCTATGGCCCACTATTTGTGAGAGAGATGGGACGCTCAGGACTGGCACAGATGGCACGCTCAGGACTGGCACAGAAGCCCAGAGGCCAATATTAATCTCCCTTTTTTTCTGGGAGAATTTATAAAACCCAAAAAATATTTAAATAGGCTTTCTATGGCCCACTATTTGTGAGAGAGATGGCACGCTCAGGACTGGCACAGATGGCACGCTCACAACTGGCACACAAGCCCAGAGGCCAATATTAATCTCCCTTTTTTCAGGGAAAATTGATAAAACAAAAAAAAAAATTAAATAGGCTTTCTATGGCCCACTATTTGTGAGAGAGATGGCACGCTCAGGGCTGGCTGGCACAGATGGCACGCTCAGGACTGGCACACAAGCCCAGAGGCCAATATTAATCTCCCTTTTTTTCTGGGAGAATTTATAAAACCAAAAAAATATTTAAATAGGCTTTCTATGGCCCACTATTTGTGAGAGAGATGGCACGCTCAGGACTGGCACAGATGGCACGCTCACAACTGGCACACAAGCCCAGAGGCCAATATTAATCTCCCTTTTTTCAGGGAAAATTTATAAAACAAAAAAAAAAATTAAATAGGCTTTCTATGGCCCACTATTTGTGAGAGAGATGGCACGCTCAGGGCTGGCACAGATGGCACGCTCAGGACTGGCACACAAGCCCAGAGGCCAATATTAATCTCCCTTTTTTTCAGGGAGAATTTATAAAACCAAAAAAAAAAATAAATAGGCTTTCTATGGCCCACTATTTGTGAGAGAGATGGCACACTCAGGACTGGCACACAAGCCCAAAGGCCAATATTAATCTCCCACTGTATTTTTATCAGGGAGAATTTATACACCCCACAAAAAAAAATACAGAAAAATGAAAAGGCTTTCTATGGCCCACTATGTGAGAGAGATGGCACACACAGGGATGGCACTCTAGCAGAAATGCCAAATTGCCAATCTTAATCTCCCACCAAAAAAAAAAAAAAAAAAAAAAACAGGGAATGTCCTACAATTACTATCTCCCTGCCTGCAGTAATCTCAGCCAGGTATGGCAGGCAGCTACTATCTCCCTGCCTGCAGTAATCTCAGCCAGGTATGGCAGGCAGCAATAAGGAGTGGACTGATGCACAAATGAAATAAAAAGTGTGGACAAACAAAAAAGATAGCTGTGCAGAAAGGAAGGAACAAGAGGATTTGTGCTTTGAAAAAAGCAGTTGGTTTGCACAGCGGCGTACACACAGCAATGCAGCTATCAGGGAGCCTTCTAGGGCAGCCCAATGAGCTACAGCGCTGAGGGGAAAAAAAAAAAAAAAAAAACTTCCACTGTCCCTGCACACCGAGGGTGGTGTTGGACAGTGCAAATCGCTGCAGCACAAGCGGTTTTGTGGTTAATGGACCCTGCCTAACGCTATCCCTGCTTCTGACAAAGCGGCAGCAACCTCTCCCTAAGCTCAGATCAGCAGCAGTAAGATGGCGGTCGGCGGGAACGCCTCTTTATAGCCCCTGTGACGTCGCAGACAGCAAGCCAATCACTGCAATGCCCTTCTCTAAGATGGTGGGGACCAGGACCTATGTCATCACGCTGCCCACACTCTGCGTTTACCTTCATTGGCTGAGAAATGGCGCTTTTCGCGTCATTGAAACGCGACTTTGGCGCGAAAGTCGCGTACCGCATGGCCGACCCCGCACAGGGGTCGGATCGGGTTTCATGAAACCCCGACTTAGCCAAAAGTCGGCGACTTTTGAAAATGTTCGACCCGTTTCGCTCAACCCTAGTGTCGACCCATTCACTACCCTAACAGTCACCGGTTTGGCGAGCATCACCAGAGGTATTGCATGGCGCAGAGCAAAAGCTGAGGAGATGAAATTCCCCTCAGCTCCAGAATCCACACAAAGCTCGACTGTTAGAGAGTAAGAGCCTAATATGATAGTCCCTTTGAAGGACAGCTTGGAGGAAAATGCCGCTGTGTCTAGTGAGCCTCCTCCAAGGGTTACTAGACGCGATCGTTTACTCGACCGCCGTGGACATTTATTGGCATAATGTCCTTCTTGTTGGCAATTTCTGCAAACCACGGGTACTCGAGCGGTCCGAGACTTAGGTCCCGCTCGAGAAACCTCCATGGCCTCATGGGAGTCGGACGCCTGAACGGAAGATTCCAGAGGTCTGGCGAAGGTGGGAGCCAGCCGAAACCTCTGCCTACACTGGTCCCGCTCCAACCTCCGCTCGTTAAAACGGAGGTCGATGCGGGTAGATATAGAAATAAGCTCCTCCAGTGTGGCAGGAATCTCGCTGGTGGCCAAGGCGTCCTTCACATAGTCTGCCAGTCCTCTCCAGAACACCGGAATAAAGACTTTATCAGGCCATTCCAGCTCAGAGACCAGAGTCTGGAATTGCACGGCGAACTGGCTGACCATGGACGAACCCTGTGTTGTTGCCAACAATTGGAGCGCGGTATCGTGGGTGACACGAGGTCCCAAAAAGACCTGTTTCAGAGCGTCCAGGAAGAGAGGAGCACTCTGTGCCACACGATCATTGCGCTCCCATAGCGGCATTGCCTACTCCAACGCCCTGCCCGACAAAAGGGATAAAATAAATCCCACTTTCGCCCGTTCCGTAGGAAAACGTGCAGCCAGAAGCTCAAGATGTATGGAGCACTGACTCACGAATCCCCGACATAGCTTACTGTCACCAGCAAACTTGTCTGGAAGCGGGAGACGGGATAAAGTCGGAGCAGGGGTGGCAGAGGACAAACTGGCTGCAGCTACACTTGCAGCCTGAACAGCGACTGCGGTAACATCCACAGTTGAGGTTGTGCGCTCGAGAGCCGTCAAGCTACCCTCCAGCTGCTGGATGTACCGCTGTAAACGCTGATCGTCCGCCAATTACCAGCCAGACCCTGGCGCTAGTATACTGTTAGGGCTGGTGGAATGCACCGAGTAAATATAGAGATGTTATTTGGTGCGTTCGCAGCCCGGGGTCCACTGTGCAGGAAAAGAACCTGCTGCTGGCAAACAGCGGCACAATATGGCGGTAGAAGCGAACTCTGTTGCTTCACAGAGTCGCTATAAGGAAAGGACTGTGTCCTGTTAAACTCCACAGGAATACACAGTAACTGCTGAGCAGATAGCAGTCCAGGAGGCAAACATACAATCTCCTCACCGGAGGAGCCGGTATTCTAGTGGCTTATTTCAGCCGGGGCCCTGTAACCAAACACACAATCTCCTCACCGGAGGTGCCGGTATTCTAGTGGCTTATTTCAGCCGGGTCCCTGAATACACACAAGCGTGACCACACTGGCGCAAAACTCATGTCATGCATTGATACTAGCGCATGGCCATGCGGCCATGCGAGCCTTATATAGCTGCAGCAAGTAAAAGACCTTCCTAGAAGGACCAATGAGAGACTGCCATACCTGAGCATGTGACCCTAGATCTCCACTGAGAGATCTTACCCTGGGCATGCTCAGTGTGTGAAAAGCAGGAGTTAGTCCTAGCAGCTATAGGACCTTCCTACCATGTGACCCTCGATCTCCACTGAGAGATCTTACTCAGGGCATGCTCAGAATGAGAAAAGCAGGACTTAGTCGCAGAAGCGTCTGCTCGCCGCTGCCCAGCACTGACTTCAATGGCAGAAGCAGGAAAGGCAGCAGTAACTCTTTGTACAGAGTGGGACTGAGCAAGACCCTTGGACTGATGTCTCTGCTGAGCAGGCTCAACTGCGGCAGGAGAGGAATGGGAGACCGCAGCGGAGATGGCCCGAGATTCCCCCTGTGCAGAGGTGGGAACTCGACCCCTAACATGCATATGTTTATTTTTATTTGTATGTATCGGAACAAAACAAAAAAAAACAGAGGGAAAAAGGCAAATTGAAAATAATTTGACACAAAACCCCCCAAATGGGCCAAACAAAATTGTTGGCACGTTTCTAAAATTGTGGATAAACAACGTTATTTCAAGCATTTAATGCTCGTTGAAACTCATCTTTGGGAAGTAACAGGTGTGGGCAATATGAAAATCACACCTGAAAAAAAATAAAAAGTGCAGAAGTTGACTCAATTTTTGCACTGTGTGTCCGTGTGTGCTTCACCAATCATGGAAAACAGAAAGACAAGAGTACTTTCTGAGGACTTGAGAACCAAAATTGTTGAAAAATATCAACAATCTCAGGGTTACAAGTGCATCTCCAGAAATCTTGATGTTCCTTTGTCCACGGTGCACAATATAATCATAAAGTTCAGAACCAATAGCATTGTTGCTAGTCTCCCTGAACGAAGAAGTTCAAGCTGTCCTGCAGGCTCAGGGTGCAAAAGTGTCAGCTCTAACTATCCATCGACATTTGATGGAAATGAAACGCTATGGCAGGAGACCCAGGAGAACCCCACTGCTGACACAGAGATATAAGAAAGCTATGAAATATAGTGCCCAGAGTCAGAAAGCTGTATTTGCTTCCTAGGTCATAGGTCTTCCAGCAGGACAATATAATGAAGAAAAATAGTACTCCTGGATAGATGCTCAATTAGGGTCCAAAACCAATTAAATATAGCAAAAACTTAGTACTCAAAGGAATTTTGGAACACATTTATTAATTTTAACTAAAGTTACGAAATTTGTTCCAAAATTCCTTTGAGTGCCAAGTTTTTGATATATTTAACCCCTTTCTGACCTCGGACGGGATAGTACGTCCGAGGTCAGATCCCCTGCTTTGATGCAGGGCCCGCGGTGAGCCCGCATCAAAGCCGGGACATGTCAGCTGTTTTGAACAGCTGACATGTGCCTGTAATAGGCGCGGGCAGAATCGCGATCTGCCCACACCTATTAACTAGTTAAATGCCGCTGTCAAACACAAACAGCGGCATTTAACTACCGCTTCCAGCCGGGCGGCCGGAAATGACGTCATCGCCGACCCTTGTCACATGATCGGGGGTCGGCGATGTGTCAGGATGGTAACCATAGAGGTCCCAGAGACCTCTATGGTTACTGATCACCGGTGGCTGTGAGCGCCACCCTGTGGTCGGCGCTCACAGCACACCTCCATTTCTGCTACATAGCAGCGATCAGCAGATCGCTGCTATGTAGCAGAGGCGATCGAGTTGTGCCTGCTTCTAGCCTCCCATGGAGGCTATTGAAGCATGGCAAAAGTAAAAAAAAAAAGTAAAAAAAATGTAAAAATATAAAAGTTTAAATCACCCCCCTTTCGCCCCAATCAAAATAAATCAATAAAAAAAAAATCAAATCTAAACATATTTGGTATCGCCGCCCTCAGAATCGCCCGATCTATCAATTAAAAAAAAGCATTAACCTGATCGCTAAACGGCGTAGCGAGAAAAAAATTCAAAACGCCAGAATTACGTTTTTTAGGTCGCCGCGACATTGCATTAAAATGCAATAACGGGCGATCAAAAGAACATATCTGCACCAAAATGCTATCATTAAAAATGTCATCTCGGCACGCAAAAAATAAGCCCTCAACCGACCCCAGATCACGAAAAATGTCATCTCGGCACGCAAAAAATAAGCCCTCAACCGACCCCAGATCACGAAAAATGGAGACGCTACGAGTATCGGAAAATGGCACAATTTTTTTTTTTTTAGCAAAGTTTGGAATTTTTTTTCACCACTTAGATAAAAAATAACCTAGTCATGTTAGGTGTCTATGAACTCGTACTGACCTGGAGAATCATAATGGCAGGTCAGTTTTAGCATTTAGTGAACCTAGGAAAAAAGCCAAACAAAAAACAAGTGTGAGATTGCACTTTTTTTGCAATTTCACCGCACTTGGAATTTTTTTCCCGTTTTCTAGTACACGACATGCTAAAACCAATGATGTCGTTCAAAAGTACAACTCGTTCTGCAAAAAATAAGCCCTCACATGGCCAAATTGACGGAAAAATAAAAAAGTTATGGCTCTGGGACGGAGGGGAGTGAAAAACGAACACGGAAAAATGAAAAATCCCAAGGTCATGAATGGGTTAAATGGTTTTCAGCAGGACAATGACCCCAAATATACTTTAACCCCTTAGTGACAGAGCGAATTTGGTACTTAATGACCGAGCCAATTTTTACTATTCTGACCACTGTAACTTTATGAGTTTATAACTCTGGAACGCTTTAACAGATCCTGCTGATTCTGCTGATTCTGAGACTGTTTTTTCGTGACATATTGCACTTCATGTTTGTTGTAACATTTCTTCGATATTACTTGCGATTATTTATGAAAAAATGGAAATATGGCGAAAATTTTAAACATTTTGCAATTTTCAATTTTTGAATTTTTATGCTGTTAAATCAGAGAGATATGTCACACGAAGTAGTTAATAAATAACATTTCCCACATGACTACTTTACATCAGCACAATTTTGGAAACAAATTTTTTTTTTGTTAGGAAGTTATAAGGGTTAAAAGTTGACCAGCGATTTCTCATTATTACAACAAAATTTACAGAAAATACCAAAACTTGACACCATTCTAAAAATTACACCCCTAAAGGTGCTCAAAACCACACTCAAGAAGTTTATTAACCCTTTATGTGTTTCACAAAAACTGAAACAATTTGGAAGGAAAAAATGAACATTTAACTTTTTTTGCAAACATTTTACTTCAGAACCAATTTTTTTTACTTTCACAAGTGTAAAAAGAGAAAATGAAGCACAAAATTTGTTGTGCAATTTCTTCTGAATACGCTGATACCCCAAATGTGAGGGTAAACCGCTTGGAAGAGAAGCAGTTCCGTTTGACTTTTTCAATGCAGAATTGGCTGGAATTGAGATCGGACGCCATGTCGCGTTTGGAGAGCCCCTGATGTGCCTAAACAGTGGAAAACCCCCACAAGTGACCCCCTGTTGAAAACTAGACCCATTAAGGAACTAGATATGTGGTGAGCACTTTGAACCCCCAAGTGCTTCACAGAAATTTATAACGTAGAGCCATGAAAAGAAAAATTCTTTTTATTTCCTCCAAAAATTATTTTTTAGCCAGCAATTTTTTATTTTCTCAAGGCTAACAGGAGAAATTGGACCCCAAAAGTTGTTGTCCAGTTTGTCCTGAGTATGCTGATACCCCATATGTGGGGGGACCACTGTTTGGGCACACATTGTGGCTTGGAAGGGAAGTAGTGACGTTTTAAAATGCAGACGTCGATGGAATGGTCTGCGGGCGTCATGTTGCATTTGCAGAGCTCCTGATGTACCTAAACAGTAAAAACCCCTACAAGTGACCCCATATTGGAAACTAGACCCCCAAAGAGCTTATCTAGATGTGTGGTGAGCACTATGAACCCCCAACTGCTTCACAGAGGTTCACAATGTAGAGCCATGAAAATAAAACATCATATTTTTTCCACAAAAATGATCTTTTCACCCCCAAATTTTTACTATCACAAGGGTAACCGGAGAAATTGGACTCCAAAACTTATTGTGCAATTTATTCTGAGTATGCTGATACCCCTTATGTGGGGGGGGGGTGTCATGATCCCAATGGCAGGGGATCACAAAAGGACAAGCACACAAAAAACAGAACAAGCTCTAGGGTGATGGAAACTGAGCTGACCGCGATCCTGAACCTAATTCACAACACTAGCAGTAGCCGGGGAACGTGCCTACGATGATTCTAGACGTCTCGCGCCAGCCGAAGGACTAGCTTCCCCTATTAGAAGAAACAAAGACCTCTCTTGCCTCCAGAGAAACACCCCACAGAAATAGCAGCCCCCCACATGTAATGACGGTGAAATGAGAGGAAAGCACATACGTAGTAATGAAAACAGATTCAGCAAAATGAGGCCCGCTAAAACTAGATAGCAGAGGATACAAAAGTGAACTGCGCGGTCAGCGAAAAACCCTACAAAAAACCAACCTGAAATTACCTGAACTCATGTGCCAACTCATGGAACATGAGGAGTAATATCAGCCCACTAGAGCAACCAGCAACAAGGAATCACATAACTGCAAGCTGGACTAAAACAAAAATAAAGCAAAACGTGGAACAGGAAAATCAAAAACTTAGCTTGTCCTGAAGATTACTGAAGCGGAAAGCAGAGGTAACAAGACACACTGATTACATTCATCGCCGGCGAGGAAATGACAAGAAAGCCAGGTTAAATAGGAAACTCCCATATCCTGATAGAACAGGTGGACACCAGAGACCGCAGAGAACACAAGTCACCCAGTACCATCTGTAACCACCAGAGGGAGCCCAAAAACAGAATCCACAACAGTACCCCCCCCTTGAGGAGGGGTCACCGAACCCTCACGAGAACCACCAGGGCGACCAGGATGAGCCCTATGAAATGCACGGACCAAATCAGCAGCATGAACATCAGAGGCAACCACCCAAGAATTATCCTCCTGACCATAACCCTTCCACTTGACCAAATACTGAAGTTTCCGTCTGGAAACACGAGAATCCAAGATCCTCTCCACAACATACTCCAATTCTCCCTCCACCAGCACCGGAGCAGGAGGCTCAAGCGAAGGAACAACAGGTACCTCATACCTCCGCAACAACGACCGATGGAACACATTATGAATAGCAAACGATGCCGGGAGATCCAAACGAAACGACACAGGGTTAAGAATTTCCAAGATCCTATAAGGACCGATGAACCGAGGCTTGAACTTAGGAGAAGAGACCTTCATAGGAACAAAACGAGAAGACAACCACACCAAGTCCCCAACACGAAGTCGAGGACCCACGCGGCGACGGCGATTAGCAAACTGCTGAGCCCTCTCCTGGGACAACTTCAAATTGTCCACCACATGACTCCAAATCTGATGCAACCTATCCACCACCATGTCCACTCCAGGACAATCAGAAGGCTCCACCTGACCAGAGGAAAAACGAGGATGAAACCCCGAATTACAAAAGAAAGGAGAAACCAAGGTAGCAGAACTAGCCCGATTATTAAGGGCAAATTCGGCAAGCGGCAAAAAGGTAACCCAGTCATCTTGATCAGCAGAAACAAAACACCTTAAATAAGTTTCCAAGGTCTGATTAGTTCGTCTGGCCATCAGTCTGAGGATGGAATGCAGACGAAAAGGACAAATCAATGCCCATCTTAGCACAGAACGTCCGCCAAAATCTAGACACAAACTGGGATCACCTGTCAGAAACAATGTTCTCCGGAATCCCATGCAAACGAACCACGTTCTGAAAAAACAGAGGGACCAACTCAGAGGAGGAAGGTAACTTAGGCAAGGGTACCAGATGAACCATCTTAGAAAAGTGGTCACACACAACCCAGATGACGAACATTTTTTGAGAGACAGGGAGATCCGAAATAAAGTCCATGGAAATGTGCGTCCAAGGCCTCTTCGGGATAGGCAAAGGTGACAACAATCCACTGGCCCGAGAACAGCAAGGCTTAGCCCGAGCACAAACTTCACAAGACTGCACAAAAGAACGCACATCCCTCGACAAGGAAGGCCACCAAAAAGACCTGGCCACCAAGTCTCTAGTACCAAATATTCCAGGATGACCTGCCAACGCAGAAGAATGGACCTCGGAGATGACTCTACTGGTCCAATTATCCGGAACAAACAGTCTTTCAGGCGGACAACGATCAGGTTTATCCGCCTGAAACTCCTGCAAAGCACGTCGCAAGTCTGGGAAGACAGCCGACAAAATCACCCCATCCCTAAGGATACCAGTGGGCTCAGAATTTCCAGGGGAATCAGGCACAAAACTCCTAGAAAGAGCATCCGCCTTCACATTCTTTGAACCTGGCAGGTATGAAACCACAAAATCGAAACGGGAGAAAAACAGTGACCAACGAGCCTGTCTAGGATTCAGACGCTTGGCAGACTCAAGGTAAATCAGATTTTTGTGATCAGTCAAGACCACCACACGATGTCTAGCACCCTCAAGCCAATGACGCCACTCCTTAAAAATGCCCACTTCATGGCCAAAAGCTCCCGATTACCAACATCATAATTCCGCTCAGTGGGCGAAAACTTTCTAGAAAAGAACGCACATGGCTTCATCACCGAGCAATCGGAGCTTCTCTGTGACAAAACCGCCCCCGCTCCAATCTCAGAAGCATCAACCTCAACCTGAAAAGGAAGCGAAACATCTGGCTGACGCAACACAGGAGCAGAAGAAAACCGGCGCTTAAGTTCCTGAAAGGCCTCCACAGCCGCAGGAGACCAATCAGCAACATCAGCACCCTTCTTAGTCAGATCCGTCAAAGGCTTAACAACACTAGAAAAATTAGTTATGAAACGACGATAAAAATTAGCAAAGCCCAAGAACTTCTGTAGACTCTTAAGAGATGTAGGCTGCGTCCAGTCACAAATAGCTTGAACCTTGACGGGATCCATCTCAATAGTAGAAGGGGAAAAAATATACCCCAAAAAAGAAATCTTCTGGACTCCAAAGAGACACTTTGAACCTTTTACAAACAAAGAATTGGCCCGCAGGACCTGAAACACCTTCCTGACCTGCTGAACATGGGACTCCCAGTCATCAGAAAAAACCAAAACATCATCCAAATACACAATCATAAATTTATCCAGATATTCACGGAAGATATCGTCCATAAAGGACTGGAAGACAGAAGGAGCATTAGAAAGTCCAAAAGGCATCACCAAATACTCAAAATGGCCCTCAGGCGTATTAAATGCGGTTTTCCACTCATCACCCTGCTTAATCCGCACAAGATTATACGCACCCCGAAGATCAATCTTAGTGAATCATTTAGCCCCCTTAATGCGAGCGAACAAATCAGTCAACAATGGCAAAGAATACTGATATTTGACCGTAATCTTATTCAAAAGACGGTAATCTATACAAGGCCTCAAGGAACCATCTTTTTTGGCCACGAAAAAAAAACCTGCTCCCAAAGGAGACGAAGATGGACGGATATGTCCCTTTTCCAAGGACTCCTTAACATAATCCCGCATAGCAGTATGCTCTGGCACTGACAGATTGAACAAACGACCTTTAGGAAATTTACTGCCAGGAATCAAATCTATAGCACAATCGCAATCCCTGTGAGGAGGAAGCGAATTGAGCTTAGGCTCCTCAAAAACATCCCGATAATCAGACAAAAATACAGGAACCTCAGAAGGAGTAGATGAAGCGATAGAAATTGGAGGTGCATCATCATGAACCCCCTGACATCCCCAGCTTAACACAGACATCGTTTTCCAGTCCAAGACTGGGTTATGAGTTTGTAACCATGGCAGACCAAGCACTAAGACATCATGTAAATTATACAGTACCAGGAAGCGAATCACCTCCTGATGAACGGGAGTCATACGCATGGTCACGTGTGTCCAGCACTGAGGTTTATTCATAGCCAAAGGTGTAGAGTCAATTCCTTTCAAAGGAATAGGGACTTCCAGAGGCTCCAGACTAAACCCACAGCGGTTGGCAAATGACCAATCCATAAGACTCAGGGCAGCGCCTGAATCCACATAGGCATCGACGGAAATGGCAGATAATGAACAAATCAGAGTCACAGACAGAATGAACTTAGACTGCAAAGTACTAATGGCAACAGACTTATCAACCTTTTTTGTGCGTTTAGAGCATGCTGATATAACATGAGCTGAATCACCACAATAAAAACACAACCCATTTTTCCGCCTATAGTTTTGCCGTTCACTTCTGGACTGAATTCTATCACATTGCATTGTCTCAGGTGCCTGTTCAAAAGACACCGCCAAATGGTGCACAGGTTTGCGCTCCCGTAAACGCCGATCAATCTGAATAGCCATAGTCATAGACTCATTCAGACCTGCAGGCGCAGGGAACCCCACCATAACATCTTTAATGGCCTCAGAAAGGCCATCTCTGAATCTTGCAGCCAGGGCGCACTCATTCCACTGAGTAAGCACCGACCATTTCCGAAATTTCTGACAATATAATTCTGCTTCATCTTGCCCCTGAGAGAGAGCCAATAAAGCTTTTTCAGCCTGAATCTCTAGGTTAGGTTCCTCATAGAGCAAACCCAATGCCAGAAAAAACGCATCCACATTGAGCAACGCAGGATCCCCTGGTGCCAATGCAAATGCCCAATTCTGAGGGTCACCCCGCAGGAAAGATATCACAATCTTGACTTGCTGAGCAGGGTCTCCAGAGGAGCGAGATTTCAAAGAAAGAAACAACTTGCAATTGTTCCTAAAATTCAGAAAACTAGATCTATCTCCAGAAAAAAACTCTGGGATAGGAATTCTAGGTTCAGACATAGGAGCATGTACAACAAAATCTTGTATATTTTGAACCTTAGCAGCAAGATTATTCAGGCTGGAAGCCAAACTCTGGACGTCCATGATAAACAGCTGAGGTCAGAGCCATTCAAGGATTAAGAGGAGGTAAGACGCAGCAAACTCTGAGGGAAGGAAAAAAAAAAAAAAAAAAAAAAAAACTTCCTCAGACTACTTTTCCTCCTACTTCAGCCAATATGATTACCACTTTTCGGGCCGGCGATACTGTCATGATCCCAATGGCAGGGGATCACAAAAGGACAAGCACACAAAAAACAGAACAAGCTCTAGGGTGATGGAAACTGAGCTGACCGCGATCCTGAACCTAATTCACAACACTAGCAGTAGCCGGGGAACGTGCCTACGATGATTCTAGACGTCTCGCGCCAGCCGAAGGACTAGCTTCCCCTATTAGAAGAAACAAAGACCTCTCTTGCCTCCAGAGAAACACCCCACAGAAATAGCAGCCCTCCACATGTAATGACGGTGAAATGAGAGGAAAGCACATACGTAGTAATGAAAACAGATTCAGCAAAATGAGGCCCGCTAAAACTAGATAGCAGAGGATACAAAAGTGAACTGCGCGGTCAGCGAAAAACCCTACAAAAAACCATCCTGAAATTACCTGAACTCATGTGCCAACTCATGGAACATAAGGAGTAATATCAGCCCACTAGAGCAACCAGCAACAAGGAATCACATAACTGCAAGCTGGACTAAAACAAAAATAAAGCAAAACGTGGAACAGGAAAATCAAAAACTTAGCTTGTCCTGAAGATTACTGAAGCGGAAAGCAGAGGTAACAAGACACACTGATTACATTGATCGCCAGCGAGGAAATGACAAGAAAGCCAGGTTAAATAGGAAACTCCCATATCCTGATAGAACAGGTGGACACCAGAGACCGCAGAGAACACAAGTCACCCAGTACCATCTGTAACCACCAGAGGGAGCCCAAAAACAGAATCCACAACAGGGGGGCACTGTTTGGGCGCATGGCAGAGCTCAGAAGGGAAGGAGCGCCGTTTTGGAATGCAGACTTTGATAAAATGGTCTGCGGGCGTTATGTTGTGTTTGCAGAGCCCCTGATGTACCTAAACAGTAGAAACCCCCCACAAGTGACCGCATTTTGGAAACTAGACCCACCAAGGAACTTATCTAGATATGTGGTGAGCATTTTGAGTGCCCAAGTGCTTCACAGAAGTTTGACGCAGAGCCGTGAAAATAAAAAATCATTTGTTTTCCGCAAAGATGACTTTTTAGCCCCCAATTTTTTTATTTTTGCAATGGTAACTGGAGAAACTGGACCACAAAAGTTGTTGTCCAATTAGTCCTGAGTACGCTGATGTCTCATATGTGGGGGTAAACAACTGTTTGGGCACACGGCAGAGCTCAGAAGGGAGGGAGCACATTTGACTTTTTGAGCGCAAAATTGGCTGTCGCGTTTGGAGACCCCCTGATGTACCTAAACAGTGGAAACTCCCCAATTCTAACTCTAACCCTAACCCCAACAGACCCCTAACCCTAATCCCAAACAGATCCATAATCCTAATCACAACCCCAACCATAACCCTAATCACAACCCTAACCCTAAAAGACCCCTAACCCTAATCCCAACCCTAACCATAACCCTAATCAAAACCCTAAACCCAACACACCCCTAATCCTAATCTCAACCCTAACCTTAACCTTAATCCCAAACCTAACCCTAATCCCAAACCTAACCCTAATGCCAACCCTAACCCTAATCTAAACCCTAATCCCAACCCTAACCTTAATCTCAATTCTAGCCATAACTTTAGCCCCACCCCTAGCCCTAGCCCTAACTTTAGCCCCAACCCTAACCCTAATTTTAGCCCCAACCCTAACTCTAACCCTAACTTTAGCCCCAACCCTAACCCAACTTTAGCCCCAACCCTAACCCTAACTCTAGCCCTAACCCTAACTTTAGTCTAACTCAGTTTAGCCCAACTGTAACCCTAATTGGAAAATGGAAATACATACATTTTTTTTATTTTATTATTTTTTCCTAACTTAGGGGGTGATAAAGGAGGTGTTATTTACTTTTTTTTTTATTTTGATCACTGTGATAGGATCTATCACAGTGACCAAAATAAAACAAGAGGAAGAATCTTCCTCTGCCATCTGGCTGATCACGGAGGGCGCACTGTGCATGCGCCCGCCATTTTCTCACTGGAGGAAGAAGCCGGCGGTCAGGAGGGGACGCAGGAGGATCCAGGGACACTGGTAAGTATGACAGGGCTCCCGATCCCCATATTTCTCTGTCCTCTGATGTGCGATCACATCAGAGGACAGAGAATGACACACATTGCATTTTTTGAAAAAATGTATGAGGTTCTCCAGTAAACGGTTAATTACCGGTTATCACAAAACATGGGTCGGTAAAAACTGACCCTGATCATGTTCTTTAGGGTCTTGGCTACCCCCAGCAGCCGAGACCCCAAAGATCTGCGGGGTGCCAGCCGGCAGGCGCACTGCGCATGCGCCCGCCATTTTTTTGCTGGAAGAAGATGGCAGTGCCCATGAGGAACCATGAGGAGTACTGTTGGAACACAAAAATTGATGGTATAGTGTGGTATATGGGGTACAAAGACAGTGGGGCCATTCTCCATCAATGGAATCTTCTATGCCACTTGATATCTGAAATTGCTATATGATGATGTGTTGCCCTCTTCATACACTGAAGATGGCACGTTCCCTGAGTTTTTCCAGCAAGATGGTGTACCACCACATTATGGGTGTCAGGTCCGAGCATTCCTAATTCCTACATGAACAGTTTCCTGGAAAGTGGATTGGTCATCGTGAGCTAGTTGAATGGCCACCAAGGTCTCCCGATCTGACCCTTTAGACTTTTAACTTTGGGGTCATCTGAAGGCAATTGTTTATGCTGTGAAGATACGAGATGTGCAGCATCTGAAACAACGCATACTGGAAACCTGTGCTAGCATTAATTCTGCCGTGTTACTATCATTGTGTCAAGAGTGGGAGAAGAGGGTTGCATTGACAATCCAACACAATGGGCAGCACTTTGAACACATTTTATAAGTGGTCATAAACTTGTAAATAACTCATGAAAGAATAAAGTTATGTTAAAACCAAGCATACCATTGTTTTTCTTGTGAAATTCTCAATAAGTTTGCTGTCTCACGTGACCCTCTTCCCGTTTGAAAAAAAAAATTGGATCCAAAATGGCTGACTTCAAAATGTCTGCCATGGTCACCACCCATCTTGAAAAGTTTTCCCCCTCCCATGTACTAATGTGCCACAAACAGGAAGCTTATAACACCAACCATTCCCATTTTATTTAGGTGTATCCATATAAGTGGCCCACCCTGTACAGGGACCACCAGTGACATTATACACAGGAGTTCTATATATAGTGTATAGCATACCGGTAATAAAGGGATCACCGTAGATGTTATACACAGGAGCTCTGTATATAATGTCAGTGTACAGGTAATACAGTGATCACCCTGTGACATTATGCACAGGCTACAGGTATATAGTTCATTCATCTACTGCATATATCCTTCATGTGTCAACTCATTTCAATTCCATGTCAGCAAGCATATGTAGTGGTATATAGTTCATTCATCTACTGCATATATCCTGCATGTCTCCATTCATTTCAATTCTATGTCAGCAAGCATATGTAATGGTATATAGTTAATTCATCTACTGCATAAATCCTGCATGGCTCTGATCATTTCAATTCCATGTCAGCAAGCATATGTAAAGGTATATACTGTAGTTCATTCATCTTACTGTGCTTGTCCCTTTTATTGTAAGATCATGTAACCTACTCAAAGAGATTTATGTTCCACTAGATGGCAGCCCGATTCTAAAGAATCGGGAGTCTAGAATCCATATATACTTTATTTATTCAAATGTAAGAATAATACAATTAATAAATAATAGTAAGAAAGAACAAAAATAATAGGCAGTATATGGAGAAAACACCAAACAAAAGTTCAAAATTGGTGTGAAAATGTCACTGAACCACTTCACAACTAAATATATATAGTTTTGGTAAATGGTATTATCATTTTTTTGACGAAATTCGGCAGGAGCTTGAAGAGCAACGTCACTGGGCCCGCCTCCACGCAGTAGAAACTTGCTGTGAGGTAAAAATTCAAAAATCACGCCAAAATGGCGGGCGGAGTGTGTCACAGTACGGCACGTTTCTGATTGGTCGCTTGCAGCAGGCGGCAACCAATCAGACACTGGACACTGTTGACGTCACTTATCTCCGGACAATAGCTCCGGACATTAGCTCCGGACATTAGCTCCGGACAAAGCCACGGAAGTTGGCACAAATTGCAGGAAGTAGTATTCTAGGCAATTATATATTAGATGTTAGTCTGCAATCTTGTTTGTCTCTACTTTTATTGTCTCCTGCTGTCTTAACTTAGTTGATTGATTGCTAAAGAGGCAAACTAGTGATAGATCTAAGAGCAAGCCTCCTATATGTTCAGACATAGCTTGGGTATACATTTATGTAGGGGGGTATTTCTGTACATTTTATTCAAAGTACCTTGCAGTTATACTGTACATGGCAGTTAGACAAGGCAGGAGACAAATAAGCCAGTTAAACAAACCTATTCCCAGTACTTTTGGATTGCAACAAATATTCACCATATGCATTTGTATAATTTATATCCTGGTTGTTGCATTCACTCACATCCACCGTCCTTGAAGTAACTCTTTACACTCAATCGATATTGACCACTCAGTCTTCTCCTATCCTATGTATAGCACTCATGCTCTTTTCACAATGCTAAACTGCACAGATCCATTCAGTCCCACCATCCAACACAAGAGACGCTCTCACAAATCACTTAACGGTTTGAGTGATGAGTAGTCCCACGGTTGGCAAGTTAGAACTCAGAGACTGACTACGTGCACCACTGGTGTTTTGTGGAAAAGCAGATGTTAGATTGTGTAACAGTCTCTGCTGATACTCCTGCATGCGTGAATCCCTTTCTATGGCAGGAATTATTTCACCAAATTTGCTTTTGTACCGGGGATCTAAGAGTGTGGCAACCCAGTAGTTGGCATTACTTCGGATTCTGACAATCCGAGGGTCATGTTGCAGGTAGTGCAGCAAGAAGGCACTCATGTGTCTTGCGCATCCAGGAGGACCAAGTCCTTGTTGTCTTGGTGGTGGTGAGGTGAGAATCATGCTTCCTTCGTCTGCCCTCTCCCCCCAACCTCGCTCAACAGAAATTTGATCAAGGTCTCCCTCATCTGATGAGTCTTCCATGCCCAGTGCCAATTCGTCCTCCACTTCTTCCTCACCTACTGCACCTTCCTCAACTGTTTGGCTGCTACCATGCGCCCTCGGTAACCCCTCTCCCCCAGCCTCCTATG
Organism: Ranitomeya imitator; assembly: GCF_032444005.1. Taxonomy (NCBI): domain Eukaryota; kingdom Metazoa; phylum Chordata; class Amphibia; order Anura; family Dendrobatidae; genus Ranitomeya; species Ranitomeya imitator. Next base: position 986,422,378 of record NC_091282.1, read on the forward strand.
CCAGCTGCCTTGGTGCTGCCAACCTTCTTGACCTTGGAGATATGATCCCTTCCGCATACGACTCCTCCTGTTCCTCCTCCTCCTCTTGTTCTACCACCTGACTCCGAACACTGTGTAAGGTGTGCTCCAGCATATAAATCACCGGAATGGTCATGCTGATAATGGCATAGTCAGCACTAAACATCTTCATTGCTATTTCAAAACTGTGCAGAAGGGTGCATAGGTCCCTGATCTGAGACTACTCCTGCAGCGTGATTTGCCCCACCTCTTGATCTCGTTGGCCCAGGCTATACATCATAACGTATTGCATCAGGGCTCGTCGGTGCTGCCACAGTTGCTGAAACATGTGTAGAGTTGAATTTCACCGTGTGGGCACATCGCATTTCAGCCGGTGAACTGGCAGGCCCAACGACTTCTGTAGAGATGCAAGTCGTCGGGCTGCAGGATGCGAACGGCGGAAGTGAGCACACAGCGACCGTGCCCTCTGCAGAAGCCCATCTAGTCCGGGATAGTGGGAGAAAAAATAGCTAGACAACCATATTCAAAACGTGAGCCATACAAGGCACATGTGTGACATTGCCCCGGCGAAGGGCCGCACCCAGGTTTGTGGCATTGTCGCACACAGCCTTCCCTGGCTGCAGGTTGAGTGGAGACAACCATTGATGGAACTCAGTCTCCAGAGCTGACCACAACTCCTCTGCTGTGTGACTCACATTTGCCAGACATTTCAATGTAAACACTGCCTGATGCCGTTGAGCCCTGGTGACAGCATAGTGAGGAGGTGTGCAGGATCCCTTCTGCGCAGTTACAACGCGGGTGGCATTACCAGACAGGCTTTGGGTGCAGGTGGGGGACCGAGAGCAGGTTGAGGAGGCAGAAGCAGTGGAGGAACTTCTAGATACAGAGGATCGACGAGCAACTCGTGGCGACGGCAAGTCTTGAACAGCAGCCCCTTCTCCTGATGTCGCCATAGTTACCCAGTGCCCAGTCACCGACATGTAACGCCCCTGTCCATATCTACTCGTCCAAGTGTCTGTGGTGAAATGCACCCTGTCACACACAGAGTTTCTCAAGGAAGCGGTGATGTTGTGTGTGACATGCTGGTGTAGCGCAGGCACAGCTTTCTTTGACAAGTAGTGGCGACTGGGCATCTGGTACTGGGGCACTGCGACGGACATAAGGTCTTGAAAATCCTCTTTGTCCACCAGGTGGAAAGGCAGCATTTCTGTAGCCAACAGCTTGCTGATGGAGAAATTCAACCTCAGATAACAACAGGAGGACAAAAAGAGCAAACTGATTACATCTAAAAGATATCATATCATTTTATTATATCATGGAAAAGATAAAATGTCACAACAATATATAGAACACCAAAAACAATGCAGACTGTTATGAACCACACCCACACCTATCCCCACCCCACATATACACTTCAATCCCTGGAAAAATAAATAAATAAAGGTCCAAAGACCGTAACTCAGGGAAAAGACAGTGCGTCCAAACATGGACGTCAGGGAAGCAGCATGCATGAACCAGATGATTGGGAATAAAGTTACATCCGTCTATCTAACATCTAAGGTGCAATAGTGCATGGCAAGAAATGCAGCGCTTACCAACAGATGAGTGGAAACAAGGAGGGGGGTTGATGGATAGACGGGTGTAACTTTATTCCCAATCATCTGGTTCATGCATGAAGAGGACGCGGATGCACTTGATGGGGCAGACGGAGGTTGACCCGGCCCACTAGGACACATTGTAGCACAGTGAGCTTCCCACTGCAACTTATGCCTCATATCCATGTGACTGTTCATGCATGAAGTACTCAAGCTAGTGTTTTTTGGCCTCTACTGAGATTTTGTTGACAAATCTTACAGACAACATGAGTTGGGTCATCCTTTGCGATGTCAAAAAATGCCCAGGCTATGCAAGGCTTAGAGCCTGTGCGACCTGAAGAGCAACCACGACTTCTGGTCTGAAGCACAGTTGGGGTTGAGGATGCAGTTGTTGACGTGCTTCCAGTACTCCGTCTCTGTCCAGGAAGGCACACTGTTACCTCATCATCAGACTCGTCACTAGCATCCTCCTCCACCTCCTCTGCTGACCTCATGGACTGGCGGACTGGGGGTTGACAGTAAGTGGGGTCTACAACCTCGTCATCATCATCCTGTGAGTTCTCACACCCGTCGTCGTCAGAGCCTACCTCTTCCCGACTGAAAAGTCAAGTTTTCGTTCCAATCAGGTATCTCAGTCTCATCATCATCTTCCTCATTGTCTCCACCAACAGGAGTTACAGTTTGGGAACGAGGGTCTACATTATGCTCAGAACCTTCTTCATCTGGGCCTGGATCTGACTCACAAAGATTCTGGGCATCAGTGCAGATCATTTCGTCGTCTGGATTCACAGAAGCTCTGGAGCAGACCTCTGATTCCCAGGCTATAGTATGCATAAACAGCTCTACAGACTCATCCATGTGTGTTACCCCATGCTCAGACGGGCAGATGGAAACTTGGGAGCTGTGAGGAAGCAAGTGCGATTGGGGTGACAACTCTGAGGACTGGAGTAGTTGTGATATTGAAGTTGACATGGAGGAGAGCCCACTTGAACGAGCACTTGATATCCGTTCAAGCACCTGCTGTTTTTGTGCCTTATCTGGAATTTTTGGCGATGCTTGTAGCGATGGTCGTAAGAAAGGGATCATATCAGATTGTCCACGAAAAGAAGTAGACATCTTACTTTGGCCGGAAGATGGTTTTTCTTCTGCAGATGTTACTGTTGCTTTACCACCTAACCCACGGACACAACCTTTTTTTACCTTTCCAACACGCCTATTCCCCTTTCCACCAGCAGCAAGCCTTTTGCCACTCATTTTAGTGCTTAACTAATTGGCAACTCTGTATCTGTAGTTGTTGGCACAACAACCGATGGATGAAAACCGAGCAGAACTGAGTGGCCAAACTGTGGTAGTAGGCCCAAAACTAATAACTGGATTAGATGCAGTGAAAATTGAGATACACAGGCAGTATAGTTTGTTTCACAGTCGGGCTACTCTGCTGACATGCAGACACTGCTCCTAGGCCCAAAACTAATAACTGGATTAGATGCAGTGAAAATAGAGATACACAGGTGGTATAGTTTGTTTCACAGGCGGGCTACTCTGCTGATGTGCAGACACTGCTCCAATGCCCTAAACTAATAACTGGATTAGATGCAGTGAAAATAGAGATACACACATGGTATAGTTTGTTTCACAGGCGGGCTACTCTGCTGACGTGCAGACACTGCTCCTAGGCCCTAAACTAATAACTGGATTAGATGCAGTGAAAATAGAGATACACAGGTGGTATAGTTTTTTTCACAGGCAGGCTACTCTGCTGATGTGCAGACACTGCTCCTAGGCCCAAAACTAATAACTGGATTAGATGCAGTGAAAATAGAGATACACAGGCGGTATAGTTAGTTTCACAGGCGGGCTACTCTGCTGACGTGCAGGCACTGCTCCTAGGCACTAATTAAAAACTGGATTAGATGCAGTGAAAATAGAGATACACAGGCGGTATAGTTTTTTTCACAGGCGGGCTACTCTGCTGACGTGCAGACACTGCTCCTTGGCCCAAAACTAATAACTGGATTAGATGCAGTGAAAATAGAGATACACAGGCGGTGTAGTTTGTTTCACAGGCGGGCTACTCTGCTGACGTGCATACACTGCTCGTAGGCCCTAAACTATTAACTGGATTAGATGCAGTGAAAATTGAGATACACAGGTGGTATAGTTTGTTTCACAGGCGGTATACTTTGCTGACATGCAGACACTGCTCCTAGGCCCTAAACTATTAACTGGATTAGATGCAGTGAAAATAGAGATACACAGGCGGTGTCGTTAGATTCACAGACAGGTTACTCTGCTGACGTGCAGACACTGCTCCTAGGCCCTAAACTAATAACTGGATTAGATGCAGTGAAAATAGAGATACACAGGCAGTATAGTTTGTTTCACAGGTGGGCTACTCTGCTGATGTGCAGACACTGCTCCTAGGCCCTAAACTATTAACTGGATTAGATGCAGTGAAAATAGAGATACACAGGCGGTATAGTTTGTTTCACAGGCGGGATACTCTGCTGATGTGCAGACACTGCTCCTAGGCCCTAAACTATTAACTTGATTAGATGCAATGAAAATAGAGATACACAGGTGGTGTAGTTAGTTTCACAGGCGGGCTACTCAGATGACTATCAGACAATGCTACTAGCCCAAAAGGATTGGCTGAGCTAGATTACACCAAATACTGTGACAAACACTTGCACAGTACTGGCACAGACCTGCCTGGCAAACAGTGCTATGAACTGCTGTAACCTACCCTGAAAAGGGCTGATATTACAACTAGTCCCGACTCCTCCCGACTCCCTAAACCTATCTCTCTGACAATTCACTAAAAAAAAAACACTCTTTGTCTGTATAGCGGCCACAGCAGCAGCGGTGCCGCCTAACACTAAGCTGCAGCAGTGAGCAAATGGTGGTGACGGGGCAAATGGCTGGTTCTTCTAGGGCAAGGACATGTGACATACACAGCCAATGACACATGCCCTTGCTTGTGTGCATCACATGCACATTGCTGTGTGTGTGCGCACTGCTGATAGGCTGAGAGACTGCACCGCCCCACTGTAAATGCGGGAAAGAAAACAAAAATGGAGATCGGCGTTATTTCAGCACAGATCTATCCCCCGCCCCCCCACCCACCCACTATACACTGAAACAGTCTATTAACAATGATAAACAGTTTTAATGTGCAAATCAAGCGAGGTTTTTGCTGAACGAACAGTTATCGAACAGAAACTCGAACAGCTGAATTTTCAGCAAATTGTTCGGGTTCATCAAACGACTCGAACACCACCCAAAATAGCTCGAATTTGAGATTGGCAAACAGTTCGACTTGAACACCGCTCATCTCTAATCATGGGGTCTTGACAAGATGAAGAAAAGAAGGAGAACGACTCCAGAGATGACGTCAGGTACCTGAATGTAAATGTTATTTGTGATACTAATTCTCATGTTTTTATTTTTGCTAGGAGCATTAAAGGGAATGTCCAGGTTTATAATGATAGAACCAGAAACACATGGACTACCTGCACATTGAACAAGTCTGTACGAACCTGTTCACACCACCAAAAAACTTGAAGACACAAAAGAGAGCACAGTGAGGTCAAAAATACTCTGTTGTAAAAAAAAATCACAGTAATAAGCAAGTGCTTGTCAAAAGATGGAAAAAAACAGGGTATTTAGTTGATACGTTTTTTTGCAAAAAAATGTATACTAAGCTGCTCCACCAATCATCAAGGTATACCCTTAAAGAGCAGTCCTATCTAATGTATATAATCCCTATCTGATGTATTTAAAACCTGATCATCTGTATAGTACCTGTATAAGCAGGGTGCAGAGAAGGAATATCCATGTGGACATGCAGGATGGAATAGCTTAAATGCAAATGACCCACAGAGGAGTGATGGACTCCCCAGTCTTGTAGAAAAAAGAGAACAATTATAGAACCAGAAACACATGGGCTACTTGCACATTGAACAAGTCTGTAGGAACCTGTTCACACCACCAAAAAACTTGAAGACACAAAAGAGAAAACAGAGCACAGTGAGGTCAAAAATAGTCTGTTGTAAAAAAAATCACAGTAATAAGCAAGTGCTTCTCAAAAGATGGAAAAAACAGGGTATTTAGTTGATATGTTTTTTTGCAAAAATACAGGTACTATACAGATGATCAGGTTTTAAATACATCAGCTAGGGATTATATACATTAGATAGGACTGCTCTATAAGGGTATACCTTGACGATTGGTGGAGCAGCTTAGGATACATTTTTTTGCAAAAAAACGTAGCCCATGTGTTTCTGGTTCTATAATTGTTCTCTTGTTTTGACAAGACTGGGGAGTCCATCACTCCTCTGTGGGTCATTTGCATTTAAGCTGTTCCATCCTGCATGTCCACAGGGAGACAGCAGAAAAATCAGGCCCACTGTATTACACTACACAGTTTGAGTGGCAGAAAGTGGATGACAGATATGCCACAAACAGGACTGATGCAGATGCACTCAGTGGCAATATAAATCTCCCTTTTTTATGTGTGGGAGAATGCAGGAAAAAATCAGGCCCACTGTATTACACTACACAGTTTGAGTGGCAGAAAGTGGCTGACAGATATGAAAGTGGCTGACAGATATGAAACCCGACCCGATCCCAGTGTGGGATCGGCCATGCGGTACACGATCTTCGCGCCAAAGTCGCGTTTTATATGACGCGTTCTGCGCCATTTCTCAACCAATGAAGGTGGATGCAGAGTGTGGGCAGCGTGATGACATAGGTCTCAGTCCCCACCATCTTAGGAAAGGGCATTACAGTGATTGGCTTGCTTTCTGCGGCGTCACAGGGGCTATAAAGGGGCATGCACGCCGACCGCCATCTTACGTCTGCCGATCTGAGCATAGGGAGAGGTTGCTGTAGCTTCGTCTGAAGCAGAGATATTGTTAGGGAGGAAAGCTTAACCCCCAAACCGCTTGTGCTGTAGCGATTTCCACTGTCCAACACCACCTTTTCTTTGCAGGGACAGTGAAGGCTAGATTTCTGTGCATCAGCTCTGTAGCTTATAAAGCTCCATGATACCTGCATTGCTGTTTGTATGCCGCTGTGCAAACCAACTGCTTTTTTCAAAGCAAAAATCCTGTTGCTCCTTCTTTTCTGCACAGTTCTCTTGTTTCTTTGTCCACACTCTTGTGTGCAGCAGAACTTTTTATTGCTGCCATACTTGTCCTTTGATCATTGTAGGGAGATTGAAATTCTACTACAGCCTACTATATTTTTTGATATATCTGCCAACCACTTTCTGCCACTCAAACTGTGTAGTGTAATACAGTGGACCTGATTTTTTCCTGCATTCTCCCATACATAAAAAAGGGAGATTTATATTGCCACTGAGTGCATCTGCGTCAGTCCTGTTTGTGGCATATCTGTCAGCCACTTTCTGCCACTCAAACTGTGTAGTGTAATACAGTGGGCCTGATTTTTTCCTGCATTCTCCCACACATAAAAAAGGGAGATTTATATTGCCACTGAGTGCATCTGCGTCGGTCCTGTTTGTGGCATATCTGTCAGCCACTTTCTGACACAGAAACTGTGTAGTGTAATACAGTGGGCCTGATTTTTTCCTGCTGTCTCACACACCTATAAAGGGAGATTTAAACTCACAACAAGTTTACGTACACCTTCTAACTGGTTTTACAGTACCATATAACGTTTGTTAGTTTGGTTACATTTTTCCAAGAATAAGGAAGTCTGGTGTAAGAGGTCGTGGCCATGGGCGGTCATTGCCAGTAGGTAATGATGGTAATGGTGGTAGAGCATCAGGTGGTCATGGGAAAAACAATATAGCACCTAAGTCTCGAGTTGTTGAGCCAGCGTCATCGTCTGGCTACACAAGACCTCGAACGCTCCCTTTTCTGGGAGCAGGAAAACCGCTTTTAAAGCCGGAGCAGCAGGAGCAAGTTTTGGCTTTCCTTGCTGCCTCTGCCTCTAGCTCTTTCGCCTCCTCTTCGGAAAGTGTAAAATTTAAAAGCAGCTCGTCGTCAGTGGATGCTCCCGGTCAGGAACAAGTCGCTTCCTTGTGTCCTTCACCCAGAACAACAGAGAAGGATGCGTCAGGTGACACAACAGGTTACTCCATGAACAGGTCATGCCCATTACAAGATGAATCGGACATGGAGTGCACAAATGCACAGCCACAGCTAGATTATTATGCTGTTCCATTGACTGAGATCACAACATTGACCCTGATGAGACTCTGGTGCCCCGTCCTGAACGCTATAGCACCGGCTTACACAATGACACAGAGGAAGGTGAACAGGACATAGAAGAGGAGGTGATAGATGACCCCGATTGCCAGCCATTGGTGGAACAGGGTCCCGCTGGCAGTACCTCTGAAGCGGAGGAGGAGGAGCCGCAGCAGGCATCAACATCGCAACAGCTTTCATCTGGCAGGCCCATATCTGGCCAAAAACATGTGTCAAAACCAAAAACAGTTGTAGGACAGCATGGCCATCCGGTTACAGTAGCTCAGTGTGCAATGCCTGAAAAGGTATTCGATAGTAGGAAGAGTGAAGTCCGGCAATTTTTTAACCAAGATCCGAATGATCGGTGCAAAGTGATCTGTAAGAAATGCTCAAGGACCTTTAGCAGAGGTCATAATGTAAAAAATTTAAATACAAGTTGCATGCGTAGACATTTAACCAGCATGCACTTGCAAGCCTGGACTAACTAACAAATGTCCCGTAAAGTTGTTGCACCCACTCACAATGAAGCTAGTCAGCAACGCTACATTCCTTCCCTCACTGTAAGCCCACCATTTACGACACCACCTGCAGCAAATGTGGAGGTATCGTCGCAAGGCCAAAGCAGTCAGGGAATCACCAGGTTCTTGGTAGGAAACACTGTATGTAGGCCAACAGCAAAGAGACCATAACCAACCCTCTCTCAGTCTGCCATGTACACCACCACCCCGGCTAGTTCCACCATATGCAGCTCTCCAGTCCAGCTCACCTTACAAGAGACTCTCCTTAGGAAAAGGATGTACTCATCCTCTCATCCGCGTACACAGGGTTTGAATGCCCACATTGCTAGACTAATCTCGTTAGACATGATACCCTACCGGTTGGTTGAAAGCAAAGCTTTCAAAGCCCTGATGGCCTACGCAGTACCACGCTATGACCTACCCAGTCGACACTTCTTTGCGAGAAAAGCCATCCCAGACCTCCACCAGCATGTCAAAGACCGCATTGTCCATGTACTCAGGTAATCAGTCAATAGAAAGGTGCACCTCACAACAGATGCATGGACCAGTAGGCATGGCCAGGGATGTTACGTGTCTATCACGGCGCACTGGGTTAATGGTGGATGCAAGGTACACAGGGGACAGCAATAGTGGCACAGTTCTGCCTAGCCCACGGTCTGGGAAAAAGTTGGATGTGGGCATTTGCCCCTCCTCCTCCTCCTCCTCCAGAAGTGAAAGCTCGTCCACAGAGCACAGTCGCACGACCACTCCATCCGCAGCTGCCAGTGTTGCAACCGTGGTGTCCCATTATGGAACAGCTTGTGGGAAGCGTCAGCAGGCTGTGTTGGAAATGAAGTGTTTGGGCGACAACAGACACACCGCGGAATTTCTGTCCGACTTCTTGCAGCAAGAAACTAAGTCGTGGCTGGGCAGTGTACATCTTGAGGCAGGCAAGGTAGTCAGTGATAACAGAAGGAATTTTATGTCTGCCATAGCTCTTTCACAACTGAAACACATTCCTTGCCTGGCTCACACCTCAAACCTGGTGGTGCAGTGCTTCCTGAAAAGTTATCCGGGGCTACCCGCCCTGCTCCTGAAGGTGTGAAGACTTTGCTCACACATCCGCCGTTCGCCCGTACACTTCAGCCGTATGCTGAACCATCAGCGATCTTTGAAGCTTCCCCAGCACCGCCTAATAATCGACGTTGCAACAAGGTGGAACTCCACACTGCACATGGTTCAGAGGCTGTGCGAACAGAGGCGTGCTGTTATGTATTTGTGGGAGGATACACTTACACGGGCAGGCAGTTGGATTGCAGACATGGAGTTGTCAGGTGTGCAGTGGTCGAAGCTACAAGATCTGTGTCAAGTCCTTCAGTGTTTTGAGGAATGCACACGCCTGGTTAGTGCAGACGACGCCATCATAAGCTTGAGCATCCCCCTAATGCGTCTGCTGATACAAAGTTTGAAGCACATAAAGGAGCAGGCATCTGCAGCCGAGGACGAGGGTAGCCTTGATGACAGTCAGCCACGGTCTGCTCAGGGAAGTCTCCTGGACGAGGTGGTGGACGAAGAGGAGGAGAACGAGGAGGATGATGGGGATGAATATTTATGGGAAGAGGAAGATTCTCAGGGGGCAATAGAAACTGGTTGCGTTGCAAGGTCAGGTACAGGGTTTTTGAGGGAGACAAGTGATGTAGATTTGCCAGAAAGTGCCCCTCAACCCAGAACAAGCAGTGAATTGACACCTGGAACATTGGCCCACATGGCGGATTATGCCTTCTGTATCCTAAAAAGGGACCCCCGCATTATTAAAATGATGACCGATGACGATTACTGGTTGGCCTGCCTCCTGGATCCACGCTATAAAGGGAAATTGCAAAATATTATGCCACATGAGAACCTTGAGCAAATATTGGCTACCAAACAAGCAACTCTTGTAGACCGTTTGGTTCAGGTATTCCCAGCACACAGCGGCGGTGATGGTTCTCACACGAGCTGCAGGGGGCAACATGGCAGAGGTGTTTTGAGGTGCACAAATCAGAAGTGGCGTTGGACAGAGGGTTTTATGACCAGGTTGTGGAGTGATTTTGCAATGACCGCAGACACGACAGGAACTGCAGCATCAATTCAAAGTGACAGGAGACAACATTTGTCCAGTAGGGTTACTAACTATTTTTCCTCCCTGATCGATGTTCTCCCTCACAAGTCATTCCCATTTGATTACTGGGCATCCAAAATAGACACCTGGCCTGAATTGGCAGAATATGCATTGTAGGAGTTTGCTTGCCCAGCAGCTAGTGTGCTATCAGAAAGAGTATTCAGTGCTGCTGGTTCAATACTGACCGAAAAAGAAGTCGTCTGGCTACCCAAAATGTTGATGATCTAACCTTCATTAAAATGAACCCATCATGGATTTCTAATTGTTTTGCCCCACCTTTCCCTGCTGACACCTAGCTTTCCTGTAAAAAGGTCTTGCTTTTAGACTGGTTTTACTGACTGCTCCAATTTCTCCAATTGCAGCTGCTGTATGTCCAGCATATGCCATTTTTACACCTCCCAAAATGGGCTGACTAGCCCCATGGGGCTGTGGCCACCACTTGGCGCAAGCACCCGTGCGAGTGCCGTTTGGCTGAAGAGGTGGGTGTGCCCACTTTTGGGCGACGGCACTGGCACAGGGTCCCTCATAGTACAATGAAGTGTCTCTGGTGGTGGTGGTGCGCACCCAACGTCAGACACACCATCGTAACATGAGGGGCCCTGGGCCAGTACCGCCGCCCACGAGAGAGTGTTCCCCCCAGCTCAAACAGTGCTCTACCACTTGCAAAATTATCTCTCACTGCTCCACCACTGTTTAGTCTGTGCAGTTAAATCCTTCAATGACACTGCCAATACCAATTTGTTGACATGTATGATGCTAGTAAAAATATTCAGGGGCCCTGTCCTACATTTACACCAGTTAATACTTTGCGCCAAATACCACTGTCTGCAAGTCAGCAGAGGAGCCCACCCCTGTACCTAGGTATGCCACCTGTTTATTTGTGAATTTTTTTTTTGTACCAGACATTAACCTCACTTTATTATTTTGGCCTACTAACTTTGTCAGACACTCCTTCCAATTGTCCTCCGCTGACCACACCAATGCTGCCTGTGTATCCCTGTAACCTATTTAAACCTGCATCGAGACTACTTTTTAATTTTAGGCCTACTAAGTCTGACTGCGGTCCCTCCTTGCAATCGTCCTCCGCTGACCACACCAATGCTGCCTGTGTACCCCTGTAACCTATTTAAACCTGCATCGAGCCTACTTTTTTATTTTAGGCCTAGTAAGTCTGTCTGCGGTCCCTCCTTGCAATCGTCCTCCACTGACCACACCAATTTTGCCTGTGTACCCCTGTAACCTATTTAAACCTGCATCGAGCCTACTTTTTTTATTTTAGGCCTAATAAGTCTGTCTGCGGTCCCTCCTTGCAATCGTCCTCCGCTGACCACACCAATGCTGCCCGTGTACCCCTGTAACCTTTTTTAAACTGCATTGAGCCAACTTTTTAGTTTAAGGCCTACTACCTGTGTCTTTCTGCGCCACTCAATACAGCTGATATTTTTAATCTGAAACTGCATTTGGGCTACTAGTTTGGTTGGGGCCTACTAATGGTGTCTGCCGCTCCTAGGTGTTCTCCTGGTTTAATTTCCTGAGCTTCTATCTTTAGGCTTTCAGCCTATATTTTAATATTAACCTGCATTTGGCCTACTAGTTTGGTTGGGGCCTACTAACGGTGTCTGCCGCTCCTAGGTGTTCTCCTGGTTTAATTTCCTGAGCTTCTATCTTTAGGCTTTCAGCCTATATTTTAATATTAAACTGCATTTGGCCTACTAGTTTGGTTGGGGCCTACTAACGGTGTCTGCCGCTCCTAGGTGTTCTCCTGGTTTAATTTCCTGAGCTTCAATCTTCAGGCTTTCGGCCTATATTTTTAATATTAAACTGCATTTGGCCTACAAGTTTGGTTGAGGCCTACTAATGGTGTCTGCCGCTCCTTGGTGTTCTCCTGGTTTGTTTTCCTGAGCTTCGATCTTCAGGCTTTCGGCCTATATTTACAAATTGTTAACTGCATTTGGCCTACTAGTTTGGTTGGGCCTACTAACGGTGTCTGCCACTCCTTGCTGTTCTCCTCCACTGAACAAAGCAGTGCCGCCTGTTTACTACTGTTACCAATTTTGAAATGCATTTAGCCTACTTACAGAATTGGGCCTACTCACTGTGTCAGCCTCTCATTACAGTTGTCCTCCACTAGTGTTGAGCATTCCGATACCGCAAGTATCGGGTATCGGCCGATACTTGCGGTATCGGAATTCCGATACCGAATTCCGATACTTCCCGCGTATCGGATACCGGAATCGGAAGTTCCCAGAATTCAAACTGCACGCAGCAGCCAATGAGGAATGAATGAAAGTGTGGGCACATCCTGTTTAGCATGGTGGGCATGTAAGTACAGGCAAGGATGTGATTGGCTGCTGAAATGATGTCACTCTGCACTATAAAAAACGCTGCCGCCATTTTGCGCTCATTCTGCTGTGATTTCAGTTAGGGACAGGACGCTGTGTTCTAACTGAGGGCCAGTTGAGATAGCTAATTGCTTTATTTTGCTTTTCCAAGGCTAATTTAGCAAACGCTGTGTGTTCACCTTGCTCTTGCCTTGCAGCGCTGTTTTAACAGCGTTCTGCAAGGTCTCTCTGTGTGTGTGTGTGTGTGTGTGTGTGCAGCTCACTCTGTAGTCTGTGTGCAGCCATATACCCAGTTGTATTCAGCTCAGGGGGGGTTCACACTGCCTCATACAGTTCTATCCATTGTCCTTTTTTGCTCATAGTGCAGCCTGCTGCACATTTTTTCTAAAATTTCCTATTAGTGTTTTTCCACCCGTCTCCAGCTAAATTGTGGAAAAACACTACATAGGATAACCTAGAGGGGGTTTTTTGGGCCTTGCAGCGCCGTTTACGGCTGTCTGCATGGTCTCCGTGTGAGCGCAGCTCGCCCTGTAGTCTGTGTGCAGCCACAGCCGGTTGTATTCAGCTCAGGGTAAGTCACTGCCTCATACCGTAAAAAAACGTTTCCTTTTTTTCAAATAGTGCAGCCTGCTGAAATTTTTTCCAAAAATTTCCTATTAGTGTCTTTCCACCCGTCTCCAGCTAAATAGTGGAAAACACTACATAGGATAACCTAGAGGAGGGTTTTTGGGCCTTGCAGCGCCGTTTACGGCTGTCTGCACGGTCTCCGTGTGAGCGCAGCTCGCCCTTTAGTCTGTGTGCAGCCACAGCCGGTTGTATTCAGCTCAGGGTGTGTTACTGCCTCATACTGTTAAATAACTTGTCCTTTTTTTGAAATAGTGCAGCCTGTTGAAATTTTTTTTAAAAATTTCCTATTAGTGTCTTTCCACCCGTCTCCAGCTAAATAGTGGAAAAACACTACATAGGATAACCTAGAGGAGGGTTTTTGGGCCTTGCAGCGCCGTTTACGGCTGTCTGCACGGTCTCCGTGTGAGCGCAGCTCGCCCTGTAGTCTGTGTGCAGCCACCGCCGGTTGGATTCAGCTCAGGGTGCGTTACTGCCTCATACCGTTAAATAACTTGTCCTTTTTTTGAAATAGTGCAGCCTGTTGAAATTTTTTTAAAAAATTTCCTATTAGTGTCTTTCCACCCGTCTCCAGCTAAATAGTGGAAAAACACTACATAGGATAACCTAGAGGAGGGTTTTTGGGCCTTGCAGCGCCGTTTACGGCTGTCTGCACGGTCTCCGTGTGAGCGCAGCTCGCCCTGTAGTCTGTGTGCAGCCACAGCCGGTTGGATTCAGCTCAGGGTGCGTTACTGCCTCATACCGTTAAATAACTTGTCCTTTTTTTGAAATAGTGCAGCCTGTTGAAAATTTTTTTTAAAATTTCCTATTAGTGTCTTTCCACCCGTATCCAGCTAAATAGTGGAAAAACACTACATAGGATAACCTAGAGGAGAGTTTTTGGGCCTTGCAGCGCCGTTTACGGCTGTCTGCACGGTCCCCATGTGAGTTAAACTCGCTCTGTAGCCCGATCTGCAGAAAAAAAAAAGTAAAGTTCACCAAACACCACTTAACACTTGTGTAGGCCACATTTTATAAATAATAAAGTCTAGTCCACACTTTACAACATTAGTGTTTCTTACACCTGTTAGGAGGAGCATTTCAGGAATAAGCACACTAAGGCCTTAGTACTTTTCTGCTTATCTTTATCTGTCAACCAAGATGAAGAGGGCAGGGAGTAAGGCACGTGGGCGTGGGCGCGGAGCAGGGAGAGGACGTGGTGATTCTGTGCCTGCTGCGGGCACCGGTGACTCATCATCACTCAGTTTCAGCAGGGAACAGTCCTTCATGCGCAGCTTTGTCGGAGAGCGCCGTGCACCGCTGCTGCGTGAAGATCAAATTGAAGCTGTTGTCAGATGGATGGCAGCTAACGCATCGGCATCGACTTCAATTAGTGCCACATCCTCTCAGGCACAGACCACTGGAGAGCAGCCATCTGTCTCTTCACCACCTGCCAAATTGGCCAGGCAGTCAGAGAGCCCAGGACAGGAGCCGTCTCTACTTCTGTTCTCTGAATCTCTTGGCTTGGAAACAGGGGGCCAGCCAAGCAGCATTGGAGAAATGGAAGAAGAGGCAGTGTGCAGTGATGCCCAACAGCTTTGTCTCTCTGACTCTGAAGAGGCGGGTGGGCCAGTGCCTGCGGTGACCACAGCGCAGTACGCATCTGATGATGAAATTCAGGTGCCGCTTTCTGGTGCGTACTGTGCTGCCGAGACTACCCAGGAGGAGCAGTTGGTGGCAGAGGGTAGTGGAGATGATGAGGTCGTTGACCCATCGTGGCGTGAGGAACAGGAAGGTGGTGGGAGCAGCTCTGAGGAAGAGATTCCCCTTACGGGCCAAAGAGGGAGAGGGAGGGGGAAGACTGCGGAGCCTGTAGCCTCCACTTTGGCACCCGTTAGGAGCCTGTCTCTTTCAAAAGCCAAAAAGGGCGCTCCCAAGACTTGCAGTGCCTGGTCCTTTTTTGACACAGTTGCAGATGACATTTGTTTTGTCAAATGCAAGCTGTGTCATCAGAAAGTCAAAAGAGGTAAAAGTGTCAGCAACCTCAATACCACAAATATGTGGAAACATGTTCAGACCAGGCACGCGGTGGAGTTACAAAAACACACTGAAGACGTAGGCCAACCAACAGCGACAGCTACCACCTCTTCAGCTCGTGTTGCCTCTTCCTCCAGCTCACGCACAGCTGGTTTGGCTTCCTCCCAGGATCGCCATGGAAGATCCTCTGGCACTAGGGTTGAGCGAAAAGGGTCGAACATTTTCAAAAGTCGCCAACTTTTGGCGAAGTCGAGTTTCATGAAACCCGATCCGACCCCTGTGCGTTGTCGGCCATGCGGTACGCGACTTTCGCGCCAAAGTCGCGTTTCAATGACGCGAAAAGTGCCATTTCTCAGCCAATGAAGGTGAACGCAGAGTGTGGGCAGCGTGATGACATAGGTCCTGGTCCCCACCATCTTAGAGAAGGGCATTGCAGTGATTGGCTTGCTGTCTGCGGCGTCACAGGGGCTATAAAGAGGCGTTCCCGCCGACCGCCATCTTACTGCTGCTGATCTGAGCTTAGGGAGAGGTTGCTACCGCTTCGTCAGAAGCAGGGATAGCGTTAGGCAGGGTCCATTAACTCCCAAACCGCTTGTGCTGTAGCGATTTCCACTGTCCAACACCACCTTCGGTATGCAGGGACAGTGGAAGCTACATTTTTTTTTTCTCAGCGCTGTAGCTCATTGGGCTGCCCTAGAAGGCTCCCTGATAGCTGCATTGCCGTGTGTACGCCGCTGTGCAAACCAAGTGCTTTTTTCAAAGCACAAATCCTCTTGTTCCTTCCTTTCTGCACAGCTATCTTTTTTGTTTGTCCACACTTTTTATTTAATTTGTGCATCAGTCCACTCCTTATTGCTGCATGCTATACCTGGCTGAGATTACTGCAGGGAGATAGTAATTGCAGGACAGTCCCTGTTTTTTTTTTTTGTGGGAGATTAAGATTGGCATTTCTGCTAGAGTGCCATCCCTGTGTGTGCCATCTCTCAGTCAGTGGGCCATAGAAAGGCTATTTATTTTTTTGCTTGATTTGGGTTCTAAAATCTACCTGAAAAAATCACTACATCAATCAGTGGGAGAAAAATAATGGCCTCAGGGCTTGTGTGCCACTCCTGACTCCTGTGTGTGCCATCTCTCAGTCAGTGGGCCATTGAAAGCCTATTTATTTTTTTGCTTGATTTGGGTTCTAAAATCTACCTGCAAAAATCACTACATCAATCAGTGGGAAAAAAATATTGGCCTCAGGGCTTGTGTGCCACTCCTGACTCCTGTGTGTGCCATCTCTCAGTCAGTGGGCCATAGAAAGCCTATTTATTTTTTTGCTTGATTTGGGTTCTAAAATCTACCTGAAAAAATCACTACATCAATCAGTGGGAGAAAAATATTGGCCTCAGGGCTTGTGTGCCACTCCTGACTCCTGTGTGTGCCATCTCTCAGTCAGTGGGCCATAGAAAGCCTATTTATTTTTTTGCTTGATTTGGGTTCTAAAATCTACCTGAAAAAATCACTACATCAATCAGTGGGAGAAAAATATTGGCCTCAGGGCTTGTGTGCCACTCCTGACTCCTGTGTGTGCCATCTCTCAGTCAGTGGGCCATAGAAAGCCTATTTATTTTTTTGCTTGATTTGGGTTCTAAAATCTACCTGCAAAAATCACTACATCAATCGGTGGGAGAAAAATATTGGCCTCAGGGCTTGTGTGCCACTCCTGACTCCTGTGTGTGCCATCTCTCAGTCAGTGGGCCATAGAAAGCCTATTTATTTTTTTGCTTGATTTGGGTTCTAAAATCTACCTGAAAAAATCACTACATCAATCAGTGGGAGAAAAATATTGGCCTCAGGGCTTGTGTGCCACTCCTGACTCCTGTGTGTGCCATCTCTCAGTCAGTGGGCCTTAGAAAGCCTATTTATTTTTTTGCTTGATTTGGGTTCTAAAATCTACCTGAAAAAATCACTACATCAATCAGTGGGAGAAAAATATTGGCCTCAGGGCTTGTGTGCCACTCCTGACTCCTGTGTGTGCCATCTCTCAGTCAGTGGGCCATAGAAAGCCTATTTATTTTTTTGCTTGATTTGGGTTCTAAAATCTACCTGAAAAAATCACTACATCATTCAGTGGGAGAAAAAATATTGGCCTCAGGGCTTGTGTGCCACTCCTGACTCCTGTGTGTGCCATCTCTCACTCAGTGGGCCATAGAAAGCCTATTTATTTTTTTGCTTCATTTGGGTTCCAAAATCTACCTGAAAAAATCACAACATCAATCAGTGGGAGAAAAATATTGGCCTCAGGGCTTGTGGGCCACTCCTGACTCCTGTGTGTGCCATCTCTCAGTCAGTGGGCCATAGAAAGCCTATTTATTTTTTTGCTTGATTTGGGTTCTAAAAATTAACCTGTAAAAATCACTACATCAATCAGTGGGAGAAAAATATTGGCCTCAGGGCTTGTGTGCCACTCCTGACTCCTGTGTGTGCCATCTCTCAGTCAGTGGGCCATAGAAAGCCTATTTATTTTTTTGCTTGATTTGGGTTCTAAAATCTACCTGAAAAAATCACTACATCAATCAGTGGGAGAAAAATATTGGCCTCAGGGCTTGTGTGCCACTCTTGACTCCTGTGTGTGCCATCTCTCACTCAGTGGGGCATAGAAAGCCTTTTTTTATTTTTTTTTAATTGGTTTCTAAATTGTCATTGAAAAAATCATTTTATTTTATTTGGT
Organism: Ranitomeya imitator; assembly: GCF_032444005.1. NCBI lineage: Eukaryota > Metazoa > Chordata > Amphibia > Anura > Dendrobatidae > Ranitomeya > Ranitomeya imitator. The sequence continues at coordinate 986,440,559 of NC_091282.1, forward strand.
TTCTAAATTATTCCTGAAAAAATCATTTTATTTTACTTTGTTTATAAAGTCTCCCTGAAAAAAAAAAAATAGGTGGGAGATTAATATTGCCCTTTCTACTTGTGTGCCAGTCTTGACTTCTGGGTGTGCCATCTCTCTCTCTCTCTCTCAAATTGTGGGCCATAGAAAGCCTATTAATTTTTTGGCTTGATTTGGGTTCCAAAATCTACCTGAAAAAATCACAACATCAATCAGTGGGAGAAAAATATTGGCCTCTGGGCTTGTGGGCCACTCCTGACTCCTGTGTGTGCCATCTCTCACTCAGTGGGGCATAGAAAGCCTTTTTTTTTTTTTTTTTGTTTGGTTTCTAAATTGTCATTGAAAAAATCATTTTATTTTATTTGGTTTCTAAATTATTCCTGAAAAAATCATATTATTTTATTTTGTTTATAAAGTCTCCCTGAAAAAAAAAAAAAATAGGTGGGAGATTATTATTGCCCTTTCTGCTTGTGTGCCAGTCTTGACTCCTGGGTGTGCCATCTCTCTCTCTCTCTCTCTCTCTCAAATTGTGGGCCATAGAAAGCCTATTAATTTTTTGGCTTGATTTGGGTTCCAAAATCTACCTGAAAAAATCACAACATCAATCAGTGGGAGAAAAATATTGGCCTCTGGGCTTGTGGGCCACTCCTGACTCCTGTGTGTGCCATCTCTCAGTCAGTGGGCCATAGAAAGCCTATTTATTTTTTTGCTTGATTTGGGTTCTAAAATCTACCTGAAAAAATCACTACATCAATCAGTGGGAGAAAAATATTGGCCTCAGGGCTTGTGTGCCACTCCTGACTCCTGTGTGTGCCATCTCTCAGTCAGTGGGCCTTAGAAAGCCTATTTATTTTTTTGCTTGATTTGGGTTCTAAAATCTACCTGAAAAAATCACTACATCAATCAGTGGGAGAACAATATTGGCCTCAGGGCTTGTGTGCCACTCCTGACTCCTGTGTGTGCCATCTCTCAGTCAGTGGGCCATAGAAAGCCTATTTATTTTTTTGCTTGATTTGGGTGCTAAAATCTACCTGAAAAAATCACTACATCAATCAGTGGGAGAAAAATATTGGCCTCAGGGCTTGTGTGCCACTCCTGACTCCTGTGTGTGCCATCTCTCAGTCAGTGGGCCATAGAAAGCCTTTTTTTTTATTTTTTTTTAATTTGGTTTCTAAATTGTCATTGAAAAAATCATTTTATTTTATTTGGTTTCTAAATTATTCCTGAAAAAATCATTTTATTTTATTTTGTTTATAAAGTCTCCCTGAAAAAAAAAAAATAGGTGGGAGATTAATATTGCCCTTTCTGCTTGTGTGCCAGTCTTGAATCCTGGGTGTGCCATCTCTCTCTCTCTCTCTCTCTCTCTCTCTCTCTCTCAAATTGTGGGCCATAGAAAGCCTATTAATTTTTTGGCTTGATTTGGGTTCCAAAATCTACCTGAAAAAATCACAACATCAATCAGTGGGAGAAAAATATTGGCCTCTGGGCTTGTGGGCCACTCCTGACTCCTGTGTGTGCCATCTCGCAGTCAGTGGGCCATAGAAAGCCTATTTATTTTTTTGCTTGATTTGGGTTCTAAAATCTACCTGAAAAAATCACTACATCAATCAGTGGGAGAAAAATATTGGCCTCAGGGCTTGTGTGCCACTCCAGACTCCTGTGTGTGCCATCTCTCAGTCAGTGGGCCATAGAAAGCCTATTTATTTCTTTGCTTGATTTGGGTTCTAAAATCTACCTGAAAAAATCACTACATCAATCAGTGGGAGAACAATATTGGCCTCAGGGCTTGTGTGCCACTCCTGACTCCTGTGTGTGCCATCTCTGTCAGTGGGCCATAGAAAGCCTATTTATTTTTTTGCTTGATTTGGGTTCTAAAATCTACCTGCAAAAATCACTACATCAATCAGTGGGAGAAAAATATTGGCCTCAGGGCTTGTGTGCCACTCCTGACTCCTGTGTGTGCCATCTCTCAGTCAGTGGGCCATAGAAAGCCTTTTTTTTTTTTTTTTTTTTTTGGTTTCTAAATTGTCATTGAAAAAATCATTTTATTTTATTTGGTTTCTAAATTATTCCTGAAAAAATCATTTTATTTTATTTTGTTTATAAAGTCTCCCTGAAAAAAAAAAATAGGTGGGAGATTAATATTGCCCTTTCTGCTTGTGTGCCAGTCTTGACTCCTGGGTGTGCCATCTCTCTCTCTCTCTCTCTCTCTCTCTCAAATTGTGGGCAATAGAAAGCCTATTAATTTTTTGGCTTGATTTGGGTTCCAAAATCTACCTGAAAAAATCACAACATCAATCAGTGGGAGAAAAATATTGGCCTCTGGGCTTGTGGGCCACTCCTCACTCCTGTGTGTGCCATCTCTCAGTCAGTGGGCCATAGAAAGCCTATTTATTTTTTTGCTTGATTTGGGTTCTAAAATCTACCTGAAAAAATCACTACATGAATCAGTGGGAGAAAAATATTGGCCTCAGGGCTTGTGTGCCACTCCTGACTCCTGTGTGTGCCATCTCTCAGTCAGTGGGCCATAGAAAGCCTATTTATTTTTTTGCTTGATTTGGGTTCTAAAATCTACCTGAAAAAATCACTACATCAATCAGTGGGAGAAAAATATTGGCCTCTGGTCTTGTGGGCCACTCCTGACTCCTGTGTGTGCCATCTCTCACTCAGTGGGGCATAGAAAGCCTTTTTTTTTTTTTTTGTTTGGTTTCTAAATTGTCATTGAAAAAATCATTTTATTTTATTTGGTTTCTAAATTATTCCTGAAAAAATCATTTTATTTTATTTTGTTTATAAAGTCTCCCTGAAAAAAAAAAAAAATAGGTGGGAGATTAATATTGCCCTTTCTGCTTGTGTGCCAGTCTTGACTCCTGGGTGTGCCATCTCTCTCTCTCTCTCTCAAATTGTGGGCCATAGAAAGCCTATTAACTTTTTGGCTTGATTTGGGTTCCAAAATCTACCTGAAAAAATCACAAGATCAATCAGTGGGAGAAAAATATTGGCCTCTGGGCTTGTGGGCCACTCCTGACTCCTGTGTGTGCCATCTCTCAGTCAGTGGGCCATAGAAAGCCTATTTATTGTTTTGCTTGATTTGGGTTCTAAAATCTACCTGAAAAAATCACTACATCAATCAGTGGGAGAAAAATATTGGCCTCAGGGCTTGTGTGCCACTCCTGACTCCTGTGTGTGCCATCTCTCAGTCAGTGGGCCTTAGAAAGCCTATTTATTTTTTTGCTTGATTTGGGTTCTAAAATCTACCTGAAAAAATCACTACATCAATCAGTGGGAGAACAATATTGGCCTCAGGGCTTGTGTGCCACTCCTGACTCCTGTGTGTGCCATCTCTCAGTCAGTGGGCCATAGAAAGCATATTTATTTTTTTGCTTGATTTGGGTTCTAAAATCTACCTGAAAAAATCACTACATCAATCAGTGGGAGAAAAATATTGGCCTCAGGGCTTGTGTGCCACTCCTGACTCCTGTGTGTGCCATCTCTCAGTCAGTGGGCCATAGAAAGCCTTTTTTTAAATTTTTTTTTAATTTGGTTTCTAAATTGTCATTGAAAAAATCATTTTATTTTATTTGGTTTCTAAATTATTCCTGAAAAAATCATTTTATTTTATTTTGTTTATAAAGTCTCCCTGAAAAAAAAAAAAAAAAAATAGGTGGGAGATTAATATTGCCCTTTCTGCTTGTGTGCCAGTCTTGACTCCTGGGTGTGCCATCTCTCTCTCTCTCTCTCAAATTGTGGGCCATAGAAAGCCTATTAATTTTTTGGCTTGATTTGGGTTCCAAAATCTACCTGAAAAAATCACAACATCAATCAGTGGGAGAAAAATATTGGCCTCAGGGCTTGTGTGCCACTCCTGACTCCTGTGTGTGCCATCTCTCAGTCAGTGGGCCATAGAAAGCCTATTTATTTTTTTGCTTGATTTGGGTTCTAAAATCTACCTGTAAAAATCACTACATCAATCAGTGGGAGAAAAATATTGGCCTCAGGGCTTGTGTGCCACTCCTGACTCCTGTGTGTGCCATCTCTCAGTCAGTGGGCCATAGAAAGCCTATTTATTTTTTTGCTTGATTTGGGTTCTAAAATCTACCTGAAAAAATCACTACATCAATCAGTGGGAGAAAAATATTGGCCTCAGGGCTTGTGTGCCACTCCTGACTCCTGTGTGTGCCATCTCTCACACAGTGGGGCATAGAAAGCCTTTTTTTATTTTTTTTTATTTGGTTTCTAAATTGTCATTGAAAAAATCATTTTATTTTATTTGCTTTCTAAATTATTCCTGAAAAAATCATTTTATTTTACTTTGTTTATAAAGTCTCCCTGAAAAAAAAAAAATAGGTGGGAGATTAATCTTGCCCTTTCTACTTGTGTGCTAGTCTTGACTTCTGGGTGTGCCATCTCTCTCTCTCTCTCTCTCTCAAATTGTGGGCCATAGAAAGCCTATTAATTTTTTGGCTTGATTTGGGTTCCAAAATCTACCTGAAAAAATCACAACATCAATCAGTGGGAGAAAAATATTGGCCTCTGGGCTTGTGGGCCACTCCTGACTCCTGTGTGTGCCATCTCTCACTCAGTGGGGCATAGAAAGCCTTTTTTTTTTTTTTGTTTGGTTTCTAAATTGTCATTGAAAAAATCATTTTATTTTATTTGGTTTCTAAATTATTCCTGAAAAAATCATTTTATTTTATTTTGTTTATAATGTCTCCCTGAAAAAAAAAAAAAAATAGGTGGGAGATTAATATTGCCCTTTCTGCTTGTGTGCCAGTCTTGACTCCTGGGTGTGCCATCTCTCTCTCTCTCTCTCTCAAATTGTGGGCCATAGAAAGCCTATTAATTTTTTGGCTTGATTTGGGTTCCAAAATCTACCTGAAAAAATCACAACATCAATCAGTGGGAGAAAAATATTGGCCTCTGGGCTTGTGGGCCACTCCTGACTCCTGTGTGTGCCATCTCTCAGTCAGTGGGCCATAGAAAGCCTATTTATTTTTTTGCTTGATTTGGGTTCTAAAATCTACCTGAAAAAATCACTACATCAATCAGTGGGAGAAAAATATTGGCCTCAGGGCTTGTGTGCCACTCCTGACTCCTGTGTGTGCCATCTCTCAGTCAGTGGGCCATAGAAAGCCTATTTATTTTTTTGCTTGATTTGGGTTCTAAAATCTACCTGAAAAAATCACTACATCAATCAGTGGGAGAACAATATTGGCCTCAGGGCTTGTGTGCCACTCCTGACTCCTGTGTGTGCCATCTCTCAGTCAGTGGGCCATAGAAAGCCTATTTATGTTTTTGCTTGATTTGGGTTCTAAAATCTACCTGAAAAAATCACTACATCAATCAGTGGGAGAAAAATATTGGCCTCAGGGCTTGTGTGCCACTCCTGACTCCTGTGTGTGCCATCTCTCAGTCAGTGGGCCATAGAAAGCCTTTTTTTTTTTTTAATTTGGTTTCTAAATTGTCATTGAAAAAATCATTTTATTTTATTTGGTTTCTAAATTATTCCTGAAAAAATCATTTTATTTTATTTTGTTTATAAAGTCTCCCTGAAAAAAAAAAAAAAAATAGGTGGGAGATTAATATTGCCCTTTCTGCTTGTGTGCCAGTCTTGACTCCTGGGTGTGCCATCTCTCTCTCTCTCTCTCTCAAATTGTGGGCCATAGAAAGCCTATTAATGTTTTGGCTTGATTTAGGCTCCAAAATCTACCTGAGAAAATCACAACATCAATCAGTGGGAGAAAAATATTGGCCTCTGGGCTTGTGGGCCACTCCTGACTCCTGTGTGTGCCATCTCTCACTCAGTGGGGCATAGAAAGCCTTTTTTTTTTTTTTTGGTTTCTAAATTGTCATTGAAAAAATCATTTTATTTTATTTGGTTTCTAAATTATTCCTGAAAAAATCATTTTATTTTATTTTGTTTATAAAGTCTCCCTGAAAAAAAAAAATAGGTGGGAGATTAATATTGCCCTTTCTGCTTGTGTGCCAGTCTTGACTCCTGGGTGTGCCATCTCTCTCTCTCTCTCTCTCAAATTGCTGGCCATAGAAAGCCTATTAATTTTTGCTTGATTTGGGTTCTAAAATCTACCTGAAAAAATCACTACATCAATCAGTGGGAGAAAAATATTGGCCTCTGGGCTTGTGGGCCACTCCTGACTCCTGTGTGTGTCATCTCTCACTCAGTGGGGCATAGAAAGCCTTTTTTTTTTTTTTAATTTGGTTTCTAAATTGTCATTGAAAAAATCATTTTATTTTATTTGGTTTCTAAATTATTCTTGAAAAAAATCATTTTATTTTATTTTGTTTATAAAGTCTCCCTGAAAAAAAAAAAAAGGTGGAAGATTAATATTGCCCTTTCTGCTTGTGTGCCAGTCTTGACTCCTGGGTGTGCCACCTGTCTCTCTCTCTCTCTCTCTCTCAAATTGTGGGCCATAGAAAGCCTATTAATTTTTTGGCTTGATTTGGGTTCCAAAATCTACCTGAAAAAATCACTACATCAATCAGTGGGAGAAAAATATTGGCCTCAGGGCTTGTGTGCCACTCCTGACTCCTGTGTGTGCCATCTCTCACTCAGTGGGCCATAGAAAGCCAATTAATTTTTTTGCTTGATTTGGGTTCTAAAATCTACCTGAAAAAATCACTACATCAATCAGTGGGAGAAATATATTGGCCTCTGGGCTTGTGTGCCACTTCTGACTCCTGTGTGTGCCATCTCTCACTCAGTGGGCCAAAGAAAGCCTATTTTTTTTTTATTTGGTTTCTAAATTGTCCCTGAAAAAATCTTTTTATTTTATTTGGTTTCTAAATTCTTCCTGAAAAAATCATTTTATTTTATTTTGTCTATAAAGTCTCCCTGAAAAAAAAAAAAAAAAAATAGGTGGGAGATTAATGTTGCCCTTTCTGCTTGTGTGCCAGTCTTGACTCCTGGGTGTGCCATCTCTCTCTCTCTCTCTCAAATTGTGGGCCATAGAAAGCCTATTAATTTTTTGGCTTGATTTGGGTTCCAAAATCTACCTGAAAAAATCACAACATCAATCAGTGGGAGAAAAATATTGGCCTCTGGGCTTGTGGGCCACTCCTGACTCCTGTGTGTGCCATCTCTCAGTCAGTGGGCCATAGAAAGCCTATTCATTTTTTTGCTTGATTTGGGTTCTAAAATCTACCTGAAAAAATCACTACATCAATCAGTGGGAGAAAAATATTGGCCTCAGGGCTTGTGTGCCACTCCTGACTCCTGTGTGTGCCATCTCTCAGTCAGTGGGCCATAGAAAGCCTATTTATTTTTTTGCTTGATTTGGGTTCTAAAATCTACCTGAAAAAATCACTACATCAATCAGTGGGAGAAAAATATTGGCCTCAGGGCTTGTGTGCCACTCCTGACTCCTGTGTGTGCCATCTCTCAGTCAGTGGGCCATAGAAAGCCTTTTTTTTTTTTTTTTTTATTTGGTTTCTAAATTGTCATTGAAAAAATCATTTTATTTTATTTGGTTTCTAAATTATTCCTGAAAAAATCATTTTATTTTATTTTGTTTATAAAGTCTCCCTGAAAAAAAAAAAAATAGGTGGGAGATTAATATTGCCCTTTCTGCTAGTGTGCCAGTCTTGACTCCTGGGTGTGCCATCTCTCTCTCTCTCTCTCTCTCTCTCTCTCTCAAATTGTGGGCCATAGAAAGCCTATTAATTTTTTGGCTTGATTTGGGCTCCAAAATCTACCTGAGAAAATCACAACATCAATCAGTGGGAGAAAAATATTGGCCTCTGGGCTTGTGGGCCACTCCTGACTCCTGTGTGTGCCATCTCTCACTCAGTGGGGCATAGAAAGCCTTTTTTCTTTTTTTGGTTTCTAAATTGTCATTGAAAAAATCATTTTATTTTATTTGGTTTCTAAATTATTCCTGAAAAAATCATTTTATTTTATTTTGTTTATAAAGTCTCCCTGAAAAAAAAAAAAAAAAAAAGGTGGGAGATTAATATTGCCCTTTCTGCTTGTGTGCCAGTCTTGATTCCTGGGTATGCCATCTCTCTCTCTCTCTCTCTCAAATTGCTGGCCATAGAAAGCCTATTTATTTTTTTGCTTGATTTGGGTTCTAAAATCTACCTGAAAAAATCACTACATCAATCAGTGGGAGAAAAATATTGGCCTCTGGGCTTGTGGGCCACTCCTGACTCCTGTGTGTGTCATCTCTCACTCAGTGGGGCATAGAAAGCCTTTTTTTTTTTTTTTTATTTGGTTTCTAAATTGTCATTGAAAAAAATCATTTTATTTTATTTGGTTTCTAAATTATTCCTGAAAAAAATCATTTTATTTTATTTTGTTTATAAAGTCTCCCTGAAAAAAAAAAAAATAGGTGGGAGATTAATATTGCCCTTTCTGCTTGTTTGCCAGTCTTGACTCCTGGGTGTGCCACCTGTCTCTCTCTCTCTCTCTCTCTCTCAAATTGTGGGCCATAGAAAGCCTATTAATTTTTTGGCTTGATTTGGGTTCCAAAATCTACCTGAAAAAATCACTACATCAATCAGTGGGAGAAAAATATTGGCCTCAGGGCTTGTGTGCCACTCCTGACTCCTGTGTGTGCCATCTCTCACTCAGTGGGCCATAGAAAGCCAATTAATTTTTTTGCTTGATTTGGGTTCTAAAATCTACCTGAAAAAATCACTACATCAATCAGTGGGAGAAATATATTGGCCTCTGGGCTTGTGTGCCACTCCGGACTCCTGTGTGTGCCATCTCTCACTCAGTGGGCCAAAGAAAGCCTATTTGTTTTTTTTATTTGATTTCTAAATTGTCCCTGAAAAAATCTTTTTATTTTATTTGGTTTCTAAATTCTTCCTGAAATAATCATTTTATTTTATTTTGTTTATAAAGTCTCCCTGAAAAAACAAAAACAAAAAAAAAAACAGTGGGAGATTTATATTGACATTTGTGCTTGAGTGACAGTCCTGCGTGTGTGGCATCTCTGTGATTTGGTGCCACAGAAAACAGAGTGTGTAACATTGTGCCTGATTTTCCTTGTGGTCTCACCAACCTGTAAAGGGATATTGAAATCAAACTGAAGTTATAGCTCACCGTGTAAGTTGTTTGACAGCAACAAATAAAGTTACTTTGGTTAAGTTTTTAAAACAATGAGGAAGTCTGGTGCAAGAGGTCGTGGCCGTGGGCGTTCATTGTCAGCAGGTAATGATGGTAGTGGTAGTGGAGCATCAGGTGGTCGTGGGAAAAAAAATATTCCACCTAAGTCTGGAGCTGTGGAGCCAGGTTCGTCATCTGGCTACACAAGGCCTCGAACGCTCTCTTTTCTGGGAGTAGGAAAACCGCTTTTAAAGCCGGAGCAGCAACAGCAAGTTTTGGCTTACCTTGCAGACTCAGCCTCTAGCTCTATTGCCTCCTCTTCTGAAACTGGTAAATGTAAAAGCAGTGCGTCATTTGTGGATGTTCACGGTCAGGGACAAGTCGCTTCCTTGTCCTCTTCAGCAAAAACAACAACAAGAGAGAAGGATGCAGCAGGCGACACAACGGGTTACTCCATGGAGCTCTTTACACATACCGTCCCTGGCTTAGAAAGTGAAACAGTTAACAGGCCATGCCCATTACAAGTAGATTCTGACATGGAGTGCACTGATGCACAGCCACAGCCAGACTACTATGCTGGTCCTTTGACTCAGACCACAACATTGCCCTCTCAGGGTACTGATCCACAATCAGACCCTGATGAGACTATGTTGCCCCATCACGAACGCTATACCACCGACCGACATGGTGACACAGACGAAGTTGCACACGAGGTAGAAGAGGAGGTAATAGATGACCCTGTTGTTGACCCCGATTGGCAGCCATTGGGGGAACAGGGTGCAGGCGGCAGTAGTTCTGAAGCGGAGGAGGAGGGGCCGCAGCAGGCATCAACATCGCAACAGGTTCCATCTGCCGGGCCCGTATCTGGCCCAAAACGCGTGGCAAAGCAAAAAACTGTTGGAGGACAGCGTGTCCATCCGGTTAAAGCTCAGTCTGCAATTCCTGAAAAGGGATCCGATGCTAGGAAGAGTGCAGTCTGGCATTTTTTTAAACAACATCCAATTGATCAGCGCAAAGTCATCTGTCAAAAATGTTCAACTAGCTTAAGCAGAGGTCAGAATCTGAAAAGTCTCAATACAAGTTGCATGCATATACATTTAACCACCATGCATTTGCAAGCCTGGACTAATTGCCAAACATCCCTTAAGGTTGTAGCACCCTCGGCCAATGAAGCTAGTCAGCAACGCAACATCCCATCCGTCACTGTAAGACCACCATTTTCCGCACCACTGGCAGTATCTGTGCAGGTTTCTTTGCCAGCCAAAAGCAGTCAGGGTCAGGGAATCACCAGTTTTGTAGGAGGAAATACTGCATCTAGGGCACCGGCGGAAACAATACCGTCTCCAACAGTCTCTCAGTCTGCCATGGCCACCGGCACACCCGCTAGTTCCACGATCTCCAGCTCACCAGTCCAGCTCACCCTACATGAAACTCTGGTTAGAAAAAGGAAGTACTTATCCTCGCATCCGCGTACACAGGGTTTGAACGCCCACATAGCTAGACTAATCTCGTTAGAGATGATGCCCTACCGGTTAGTTGAAAGCGAAGCTTTCAAAGCCCTGATGGAGTACGCTGAACCACGCTACGAGCTACCCACTCGACACTTTTTTTCCAGAAAAGCCATCCCAGCCCTGCACCAGCATGTTAATCAGCGCATCGTCCATGCACTCAGGCAATCTGTGAGTACAAAGGTGCACCTGACTACAGATGCATGGACCAGTAGGCATGGCCAGGGACGTTACGTGTCCATCACGGCACACTGGGTGAATGTGGTGGATGCAGGGTCCACAGGGGACATCAATTTCGGGATAGTTGTGCCTAGCCCACGGTCTAGGAAACAGTTGTCTGTAGGCGTTCGCACCCCCTCCTCCTCCTCCTCCTGCAGAAGCGAGAGCTCTTCCACAGACCGCAGTCACCAAACCACTACATCGTCAGCTGTCACTGTTGCACACCAGTTGTCCCATTATGGGGCAGCTACTGGCAAGTGTCAGCAGGCTGTATTGGCTATGAAGTGTTTGGGCGACAACAGACACACCGCGGAAGTTCTGTCTGAGTTCTTGCAGGAAGAAACGCAGTCGTGGCTGGGCACAGTAGATCTTGAGGCAGGCAAGGTAGTGAGTGATAATGGAAGGAATTTCATGGCTGCCATCTCCCTTTCCCAACTGAAACACATTCCTTGCCTGGCTCACACCTTAAACCTGGTGGTGCAGTGCTTATTGAAAACTTATCCTGGTTTCTCCGACCTGCTCCTCAAAGTGCGTGGACTTTGCTCATATATCCGCCGTTCGCCTGTACACTCCAGCCGTATGCAGACCTATCAGCGGTCTTTGAACCTTCCCCAGCATCGCCTAATCATAGACGTTGCAACAAGGTGGAACTCAACACTGCACATGCTTCAGAGACTGTGCGAACAGAGGCGGGCTGGTATGTTTTTGTGGGAGGATACACATACACGGGCAGGCAGTAGGATGGCAGACATGGAGTTGTCGGGTGTGCAGTGGTCGAAGATACAAGACATGTGTCAAGTCCTTCAGTGTTTTGAGGAATGCACACGGCTGGTTAGTGCAGACAACGCCATAATAAGCATGAGCATCCCCCTAATGCGTCTGCTGATGCAAAGTTTGACGCACATAAAGGATCAGGCGTCTGCACCAGAGGAAGAGGAAAGCCTTGATGACAGTCAGCCATTGTCTGGTTAGGGCAGTGTACAGGACGAGGTAGCGGGCGAAGAGGAGGTGGAGGACGAGGAGGATGATGGGGATGAGTATATTTTTAATGATGAAGCTTTCCCGGGGGCACTGGAAATTGGTGGCGTGGCAAGGCCGGGTTCTGGTTTTTTGAGGGACACAAGTGACGTAGATTTGCCTGCAACTGCACCTCAACCAAGCACAACCGCAGATTTGACAACTGGAACTTTGGCCCACATGGCGGATTATGCCTTGCGTATCCTCAAAAGGGACACACGCATTACTAAAATGATGAACGATGACGATTACTGGTTGGCCTGCCTCCTTGATCCTCGCTATAAAGGCAAATTGCAAAATATTATGCCACATGAGAACTTGGAACTAATATTAGCAACAAAACAATCAACTCTTGTTGACCGTTTGCTTCAGGCATTCCCAGCACACAGCGCCCGTGATCGTTCTCACACGAGCTCCAGGGGGCAGCAGACCAGGAGTGTTAGGGGTGCACACATCAGAAGTGGTGTTGGACAGAGGGGTTTTCTGACCAGGTTGTGGAGTGATTTTGCTATGACCGCACACAGGACAGGTACTGCTGCATCAATTGAAAGTGACAGGAGACAACATTTGTCCAGTATGGTTACAAACTATTTTTCATCCCTTATCGATGTTCTCCCTCAACCGTCATTCCCATTTGATTACTGGGCATCAAAATTAGACACCTGGCCAGAATTGGCTGAATATGCATTGCAGGAGCTTGCTTGCCCGGCAGCTAGTGTCCTATCAGAAAGAGTATTCAGTGCTGCAGGTTCAATATTAACCGAAAAAAGGACTCGTCTGGCTACACAAAATGTTGATGATCTAACATTCATTAAAATGAACCACAACTGGATTTCGAATTCTTTTGCCCCACCTTGCCCGGGCGACACCTAGATTTCCTATGAAAAGCTCTTGCCTGTGGACTACTGTGAATGACTTTTCAAATGTCTTAATTTGCAGCAGCTGATTGTCCAGCATACGACATGTTTACACCTCCCTAAATGGCCAAACTCCCCACACGGGGCCGTGGTATCGCGACTTGGCGCAAGCACCCGTGAGAGTGCTGTTTGTCTGAAGAGGTGGGTGTGCCCGCTTTTGGTCGACAGCACTGCCACTGGGTCCCTCATAGTACAATAAACTGTCTCTGGCGGTGGTGGTGCGCACCCAACATCAGACACACTGTTGTAACATGAGGGGCCCTGGGCCTGTACCGCCGTCCACAAGAGAGTTCACCCACCCCCAGGTCAAACATTGCTCTGCCACTTCCACAATTATCTCTCACACTTCCACCAATGTTTAGACTATGCGCTGACATCCTTCCATTCCTGCCACTGACAATACCATTGTGTTGACATGTATAATGGTACTTAACATAGTCAGGGGCAGTGTCCTCTATTTACCAAAGTAAAAACTTTGCGCCAAATTAGTAGGTCAGAAACAACGCAGAGGATCCCACCCCTGTACCTAAAGATTGCACCCTTTAGTGTTTTCGCTGGATTTTAATGTGAGACATTCACATTTATGTATTGTTTTGGACTACTAACTGGCAGACACTCATTACAATCATCCTCCGCTGACCAGGCCACTGCTGGCCGTGTTCACCTGGAACCAATTTAAAATTGCCTACAGCCATATGTTATTATGTTAGGCCTTTGATGCCTGTCTGCGGTCACTCCTTCCACTAGGCCTCCACTGACCAGACCACTGCTGCCCGTGATCCCCTGGAACCAATTTAAAATTGCCTACAGCCAGCCCAATTTTTTTATGTTAGGCCTTCGAAGCCTGTCTGTGGTCCGTTCTTTCTACTACTACTACACTGACCAGTAGGGTTGAGCGAAACGGATCGTTCATTTTCAAAAGTCGCCGACTATTGGCAAAGTCGGGTTTCATGAAACCCGACCCGATCCCTGTGTGGGGTTGGCCATGCGGTACGCGACTTTTGCGCCAAAGTCGCGTTTCGTATGACGCGCTTGGCGCCATTTTTTTCAGCCAATGAAGGGGCGTGGGCAGAGTGATGACATAGGTCTTAGGGGCGTGGACGCCTATCGCCATGTTGTCGCTTGTGCACTGTAGCGATTTGCACTGTGTAACACCAGCTTTTCAGTTCAGGGACGGACGGAGGGGAGAGAGAGAGAGAGAGAGAGAAAGAGAGAGAGAGAGAGAGAAAAAAAAAAAATATCCCATTGGCTTTGCATTGGGTTTCGTGTTTCGGTCGATCCTCGACTTTTCGCCATAATCGGCCGATTTCACTCGACTCGACTTTTGAGATAGTCGGGTTTCGCGAAACCCGGCTCGACCCTAAAAAAGTCAAGGTTGCTCAACCCTACTGACCAGGCCACTGCTGCCCGTGTTCCCCTGGAACCAATTTAAAATTGCCTACAGCCATCTGTTATTATGTTAGGCCTTCAATGCCTGTCTGCGGTCACTCCTTCCACTAGGCCTCCACTGACCACACCACTGCTGCCCGTGTACCCCTGGAACCAATTTAAAATTGCCTACAGCCAGCCCAATTTTTTTATGTTAGGCCTTCGAAGCCTGTCTGCGGTCCGTTCTTTCAACTACTACTACACTGACCAGGCCACTGCTGCACGTGTTCCCCTGGAACCAATTTAAAATTGCCTACAGCCAACCCAATTTTTTTATGTTAGGCCTTCGAAGCCTGTCTGCGGTCCGTTCTTTCTACTACTACTACACTGACCAGGCCATTGCTGCCCGTGTTCCCCTGGAACCAATTTAAAATTGCCTACAGCCATCTGTTATTATGTTAGGCCTTCGATGCCTGTCTGCGGTCACTCCTTCCACTAGGCCTCCACTGACCAGACCACTGCTGCCCGTGTTCCCCTGGAACCAATTTAAAATTGCCTACAGCCAGCCCAATTTTTTTATGCTAGGCCTTCGAAGCCTGTCTGCGGTCCATTCTTTCTACTACTACTACACTGACCAGGCCACTTCTGCCCGTGTTCCCCTGGAACCAATTTTAAATTGCCTACAGCCATCTGTTATTATGTTAGGCCTTCGATGCCTGTCTGCGGTCACTCCTTCCACTAGGCCTCCACTGACCAGACCACTGCTGCGTGTGTTCCCCTGGAACCAATTTAAAATTGCCTACAGCCATCTGTTATTATGTTAGGCCTTCGATGCCTGTCTGCGGTCACTCCTTCCACTAAGCTTCCACTGACCAGACGACTGCTGCCCGTGTACCCCTGGAACCAATTTAAAATTGCCTACAGCCAGCCCAATTTTTTTATGTTAGGCCTTCGAAGCCTGTCTGCGGTCCGTTCTTTCTACTACTACTACACTGACCAGGCCACTGCTGCCCGTGTTCCCCTGGAACCAATTTAAAATTGCCTACAGCCAACCCAATTTTTTTATGTTAGGCCTTCGAAGCCTGTCTGCGGTCCGTTCTTTCTACTACTACTACACTGACCAGGCCACTGCTGCCCGTGTTCCCCTGGAACCAATTTAAAATTGCCTACAGCCATCTGTTATTATGTTAGGCCTTCGATGCCTGTCTGCGGTCACTCCTTCCACTAGGCCTCCACTGACCAGACCACTGCTGCCCGTGTTCCCCTGGAACCAATTTAAAATTGCCTACAGCCAGCCCAATTTTTTTATGTTAGGCCTTCGAAACCTGTCTGCGGTCCGTTCTTTCTACTACTACTACACTGACCAGGCCACTGCGGCCCGTGTTCCCCTGGAACCAATTTAAAATTGCCTACAGCTAACCCAATTTTTTTATGTTAGGCCTTCGAAGCCTGTCTGCGGTCCGTTCTTTCTACTACTACTACACTGACCAGGCCACTGCTGCCCGTGTTCCCCTGGAACCAATTTAAAATTGCCTACAGCCATCTGTTATTATGTTAGGCCTTCGATGCCTGTCTGCGGTCACTCCATCCACTAGGCCTCCACTGACCAGACGACTGCTGCCCGTGTTCCCCTGGAACCAATTTAAAATTGCCTACAGCCAGCCCAATTTTTTTATGTAAGACCTTCGAAGCCTGTCTGCGGTCCGTTCTTTCCACTACTACTACACTGACCAGGCCACTGCTGCCCGTGTTCCCCTGGAACCAATTTAAAATTGCCTACAGCCATCTGTTATTATGTTAGGCCTTCGATGCCTGTCTGTGGTCACTCCTTCCACTAGGCCTCCACTGACCAGACCACTGCTGCTCGTGTTCCCCTGGAACCAATTTAAAATTGCCCACAGCCATCTGTTATTATGTTAGGCCTTCGATGCCTGTCTGCGGTCACTCCTTCCACTAGGCCTCCACTGACCAGACCACTGCTGCCCGTGTTCCCCTGGAACCAATTTAAAATTGCCTACAGCCAGCCCAATTTTTTTATGTTAGGCCTTCGAAGCCTGTCTGCGGTCCGTTCTTTCAACTACTACTACACTGACCAGGCCACTGCTGCCCGTGTTCCCCTGGAACCAATTTAAAATTGCCTACAGCCATCTGTTATTATGTTAGGCCTTCGATGCCTGTCTGCGGTCACTCCTTCCACTAGGCCTCCACTGACCAGACCACTGCTGCCCTTGTTCCCCTGGAACCAATTTAAAATTGCCTACAGCCATCTGTTATTATGTTAGGCCTTCGATGCCTGTCTGCAGTCACTCCTTCCACTAGGCCTCCACTGACCAGACCACTGCTGCCCGTGTACCCCTGGAACCAATTTAAAATTGCTTACAGCCAGCCCAATTTTTTTATGTTAGGCCTTCGAAGCCTGTCTGCGGTCCGTTCTTTCTACTACTACTACACTGACCAGGCCACTGCTGCCCGTGTTCCCCTGGAACCAATTATAAAGTGCCTACAGCCCAATTTTTTTATGTTAGGCCTTCGAAGCCTGTCTGCGGTCTTTCCTTCCAATAGTTCTCCACTGACGAGACCAATGCTGGCCGTGTACCCCTGGAATCCAGCTGAAAGTGCATGGAGCCTCCTTTTTTTCTTTGTATTATATTTAGAAAGCCCAGATGAACTACGCTGTACCACGGTTCAAGCTACCCAGTCGACATTTCTTTTGCGAGATAAGCCATCCCAGCCCTCCAGCAGCATGAAAAAGTCTGCATTGTCATAGCACTCAGGCAATCAAACAGTAGAAAGGTGCACCTGACAAGAGACGCATGGACCAGTAGGCATGTCCACAAAAAGTTACGTGTCCATTACGGCGCACTGGGTTAATGTGTTGGATGCATGGTCCACAGGGGACAGCCTACAAAGTCTGTCTGCAGTCCCTAATTCAAATTTTCCTCCGCTGACCACACCACTGCTGCCCGTGTACCCCTGGAACCAATTTTAAAGTGTCTACAGCCTAATTTTGTTATGTTAGGCCTACTACGCCTGTCTGCGGTCCCTCCTTCCAATACTCGTCCACTGACCAGACCACTGCTGCCCGTGGACCCCTGGAACCTATTTTTAATTGCATAGAGCATCCTTATTTTAATAGTAGGCGTACAAAGTCTGTCTGCGGTCCACTATTGAAATTGTCCTCCACTGCCCAGAGCAATGCTGCCTGTGTACCCCTGTAACCTTTTTTAAGCTGCAGTGAGCCACATTTTGGGTTTAAGGCCTACTACCTGTGTCTGTCTGCGCCACTCAATTCAGCTGTGTTCCTTTGAAAAAAGCTGAACGTCAATAGTCTTGTTTTCAGCCTCTAGGAATTTTAAAACTGCATTGGGGGTACAACTTTGGTAGAACCTACTAACGGTGTCTGCCGCCCCAAGGTGTGCCCCAGGTTTCGTCCACATTGCTTCGGTCTTCCGACTCTCGTTTAGTAGTTGTAGAAAACTACACTGCATTAGACCTACAAATTGGGTATGGGGTGTAGAGAGATGGTGTGTTCCACTCCAAGGTGTTCCCCAGGTTTCCTCTCCATTGCTTCGATCTTCATGCTCTCGTTTAGTAGTTGTTGGAAACTACGCTGCATTAGGCCTACGAATTTGGTATGGGGTGTAGAGAGATGGTGTGTTGCACTCCAAGGTGTTCCCCAGGTTTCCTCTCCATTGCTTCGATCTTCATACTCTCGTTTAGTAGTTGTTGGAAACCACGCTGCATTAGGCCTACAAATTGGGTATGGGGTGTAGAGAGATGGTGTGTTACACTCCAAGGTGTTCCCCAGGTTTCGTCCACATTGCTTCGGTCTTCCGACTCTCGTTTAGTAGTTGTAGAAAACTACACTGCATTAGGCCTACAAATTGCATATGGGGTGTAGAGAGATGGTGTGTTTCACTCCAAGGTGTTCCCCAGGTTTCTTCTCCATTGCTTCGATCTTCATGCTCTCGTTTAGTAGTTGTTGGAAACTACGCTGCATTAGGCCTGCGAATTGGGTATGGGGTGTAGAGAGATGGTGTGTTGCACTCCAAGGTGTTCCCCAGGTTTCCTCTCCATTGCTTCGATCTTCATGCTCTCGTTTAGTAGTTGTTGGAAACTACGCTGCATTTGGCCTACAAATTGGGTATGGGGTGTAGAGAGATGGTGTGTTGCACTCCAAGGTGTTCCCCAGGTTTCCTCTCCATTGCTTCGATCTTCATGCTCTCGTTTAGTAGTTGTTGGAAACTACACTGCATTAGGCCTACAAAATGGGTATGGGGTGTAGAGAGATGGTGTGTTCCACTCCAAGGTGTTCCCAAGGTTTCCTCTCCATTGCTTCGATCTTCATGCTCTCGTTTAGTAGTTGTTGGAAACTACACTGCATTAGGCCTACAAAATGGGTATGGGGTGTAGAGAGATGGTGTGTTCCACTCCAAGGTGTTCCCCAGGTTTCCTCTCCATTGCTTCGATCTTCATGCTCTCGTTTAGTAGTTGTTGGAAACTACGCTGCATTAGGCCTACAAATTGGGTATGGGGTGTAGAGAGATGGTGTGTTGCACTCCAAGGTGTTCCCCAGGTTTCCTCTCCATTGCTTCGATCTTCATGCTCTCGTTTAGTAGTTGTTGGAAACTACACTGCATTAGGCCTACAAAATGGGTATGGGGTGTAGAGAGATGGTGTGTTCCACTCCAAGGTGTTCCCGAGGTTTCCTCTCCATTGCTTCGATCTTCATGCTCTCGTTTAGTAGTTGTTGGAAACTACGCTGCATTAGGCCTACAAATTGGGTATGGGGTGTAGAGAGATGGTGTGTTGCACTCCAAGGTGTTCCCCAGGTTTCCTCTCCATTGCTTCGATCTTCATGCTCTCGTTTAGTAGTTGTTGGAAACTACACTGCATTAGGCCTACAAAATGGGTATGGGGTGTAGAGAGATGGTGTGTTACACTCCAAGGTGTTCCCCAGGTTTCCTCTCCATTGCTTCGATCTTCATGCTCTCGTTTAGTAGTTGTTGGAAACTACACTGCATTAGGCCTACAAAATGGGTATGGGGTGTAGAGAGATGGTGTGTTCCACTCCAAGGTGTTCCCCAGGTTTCCTCTCCATTGCTTCGATCTTCATGCTCTCGTTTAGTAGTTGTTGGAAACTACGCTGCATTAGGCCTACCAATTGGG
This sequence comes from Ranitomeya imitator, assembly GCF_032444005.1. Classification (NCBI taxonomy): domain Eukaryota; kingdom Metazoa; phylum Chordata; class Amphibia; order Anura; family Dendrobatidae; genus Ranitomeya; species Ranitomeya imitator. Next base: position 986,459,845 of record NC_091282.1, read on the forward strand.
TATGGGGTGTAGAGAGATGGTGTGTTGCACTCCAAGATGTTCCCCAGGTTTCCTCTCCATTGCTTCGATCTTCATGCTCTCGGTTAGTAGTTGTTGGAAACTACACTGCATTAGGCCTACAAAATGGGTATGGGGTGTAGAGAGATGGTGTGTTACACTCCAAGGTGTTCCCAAGGTTTCCTCTCCATTGCTTCGATCTTCATGCTCTCGATTAGTAGTTTTTGGAAACTACACTGCATTAGGCCTACAAAATGGGTATGGGGTGTAGAGAGATGGTGTGTTCCACTCCAAGGTGTTCCCCAGGTTTCCTCTCCATTGCTTCGATCTTCGTGCTCTCGTTTAGTAGTTGTTGGAAACTACGCTGCATTAGGCCTACAAATTGGGTATGGGGTGTAGAGAGATGGTGTGTTGCACTCCAAGGTGTTCCCAAGGTTTCCTCTCCATTGCTTCGATCTTCATGCTCTCGTTTAGTAGTTGTTGGAAACTACACTGCATTAGGCCTACAAAATGGGTATGGGGTGTAGAGAGATGGTGTGTTCCACTCCAAGGTGTTCCCAAGGTTTCCTCTCCATTGCTTCGATCTTCATGCTCTCGTTTAGTAGTTGTTGGAAACTACACTGCATTAGGCCTACAAAATAGGTATAGGGTGTAGAGAGATGGTGTGTTCCACTCCAAGGTGTTCCCCAGGTTTCCTCTCCATTGCTTCGATCTTCATGCTCTCGTTTAGTAGTTGTTGGAAACTACGCTGCATTAGGCCTACAAATTGGGTATGGGGTGTAGAGAGATGGTGTGTTGCACTCCAAGGTGTTTCCCAGGTTTCCTCTCCATTGCTTCGATCTTCATGCTCTCGTTTAGTAGTTGTTGGAAACTACACTGCATTAGGCCTACAAATTGGGTATGGGGTGTAGAGAGATGGTGTGTTACACTCCAAGGTGTTCCCCAGGTTTCGTACACATTGCTTCGGTCTTCCGACTCTCGTTTAGTAGTTGTAGAAATATACACTGCATTAGGCCTACAAATTGGGTATGGGGTGTAGAGAGATGGTGTGTTCCGCTCCAAGGTGTTCCCCAAGTTTCCTCGCCATTGCTTCGATCTTAATGCTCTCGTTTAGTAGTTGTTGGAAACTACACTGCATTAGGCCTACAAATTGGGTATGGGGTGTAGAGACGGTGTGTTCCACTCCAAGGTGTTCTCCAGGTTGCCTTTCCTGAGCTTCTATCTTCAGGCTCTCGTTTAGTAGTTGTTGGAAACTACACTGCATTAGGCCTACAAAATGGGTATGGGGTGTAGAGAGATGGTGTGTTCCACTCCAAAGTGTTCCCCAGGTTTCCTCGCCATTGCTTCGATCTTAATGCTGTCGTTTAGTAGTTGTTGGAAACTACACTGCATTAGGCCTACAAATTGGGTATGGGGTGTAGAGACGGTGTGTTCCACTCCAAGGTGTTCTCCAGGTTGCCTTTCCTGAGCTTCTATCTTCAGGCTCTTGTTAAATAGTGGTTAAATGGAACAACTGCATTTGGCGTACTAGTTGGTTTGGGGCCTACTAACAGTGTCTGCCGCTCCTTGCTGTTCTCCTGGTTTCCTGTCCTGAAATTCCATTTTCAGGCTCTCGTTAAGTAGTTGTTAATGTTAGACTGCATTTGGCCTACTAGTTGGGTTGGGGCCTACTATCGGTGTCTGCCACTCCTTGCTGTTCTCCTCCACTGAACAAAGCTGTGCCGCCTGTTTACTACGGTTGCCAATTTTGAACTGCATTTCGACTACTTACTGATTTGGGCCTACTCTCTGTGTCAGCCTCTCATTCCAGTTGTCCTCCACTGCAATGCCCCCTGGTTAGTCCTGTGTTACCAATTTTGAACTGCATTTAGCCCACTTTATTCTTTGGGCCTATATCTGTGTTTCCTCCTCATCCTGCCCATTGCCCAGCCAGTGATAGATGAGTCTGCTGGTACATTAAACCATAACGCAACATTCCCCGTGCACGCTACACAGCAAGATTGTGACCCTGCTGAAAGTCAGGTTCCTCTTCCCGCATACCATACCACCTTACACGGGGACAAAGAGGAAGGTGCAGATGAAAGTGCAGGTTCCTTCATCAGGTGGGGGGAGGAATACTCGTTGGCGACGTCACTGGCACAGGGCCTCTCATAGTACGCAAAAGTGTTGCTGCCGGTGGGAGGCGCCCCCGCCGTGCAAACACACCGCTGTACTTTGAGGGGCCCTGTGCCAGTGCCAATGCCAACTAGTGGGCCCCCCCTGCTTGCTCAGGATCACAGCACTTGCAAAGTTTAAATACTTACCTCTCCCTGCTCCACTGCCGTGACGTGTTCCAGATTTCCTGGGCCCACTAATTACTTGAACCAGCCCTACCCCCCACAACTTTAGCCAAATGACCCCCAATTTCAAATGCCTTCCAATTATTATAAGGTAAATTACGATTGACAAGCTTCAGTAACAAGAATGGATGTTTTTGCCATTAAAATGGGCAGTGTAAATGTTTTCCTGGCCTCCACTCACTGCCGACTATGCTTCCCCATTGGCTTGCATTGGGTTTCGTGTTTCGGGCGATACCCGACTTTTCGCGATAATCGGCCGATTCCACTCGACTCGACTTCTAAGATAGTCGGGTTTCGCGAAACACGGCTCGACTCCAAAAAGGTCAAGGTCGCTCAACCCTATCTGGCACTGTTGTCCAGAGACCTAGTGTAATTCCACCCACAGCACCACATTCCTAGTCATCCTCACACTCCCAGTCTACTCTACAGCCATCGGTAGTACAGGCATGGGAGAAAAGGCGGGCATTCTCGGCCAATCACCCCCGAGCACAGGCTCTGAATGCAGGCATTGCCAAACTTCTGTCCCTGGAAATGCTCTCATTCAGGCTGGTGGAGACTGACAGCTTCCGTGACTTGATGGCATTGGCAGTCCCACAGTACAAGGTGCCCAGCCGCTTTTACTTCAGCAGGCAAGCTGTCCCTGCCCTGCACAAGCATGTGAAGGGACACATAAAACACGCACTACTGAACGCCGTCAGTAGCAAGGTCCACCTCACCACCGATGCGTGGACCAGTCAACATGGACAGGGGTGATACATTTCCCTCACTGCCCATTGGGTTAATGTTGTTGAGCCAGGTACAGATCGTGCGAGTGGCGCAGGACGTGTCCTGCCCACTCCAAGGATTGCAGGAATCCAGTCTGTATGCATTGACTCCTCCTCATACACAAGTTCCTCAGAATCATCGCTGCAGGAGCCGTCACAGTCCACCTCCACATGGACCCGTGAACGTTTACCTGTTACGACCGACATGAGCACAGCCGTGGCCAAACGTCAACAGGCCGTCTTGAAACTAGTTTCTTTGGGGAATCGAAGCCACACAGCGCAGGAGCTCTGGAATGCCATCAAGCAGGAGAGCGATGTGTGGTTAGTGCCAGCGAATCTCCAGCCAGGCATGGTATTGTGTGACAATGGCCGAAATCTGGTGGCAGCTTTGGCCATTGGCAACCTCACTCACATCCCATGTCTTGCACATGTGCTCAATTTGGTTGTGCAGAGTTTTCTGAGGGACTATCCGGATCTTGATGCACTGCTGCACAAGGTCCGCCTAGAGTGTGCTCACTTGCGGCGTTCCAGCTTGGCAAGATCTCGCATTGCTGCACCTACCAGGTGGAATTCCACGTTACATATGTTGGAGCGGTTGTGTGAGCAGCAGCAAGCAGTAATGGAGTACCAGCTGCATCAGGCGCAAAAAAGTCGCAGTCAGCGCCGATCAGACTTCACAACCACAGAGTGGGCCACTATGAAGGACGTCTGCCAGATTTTGCGTCCTTTCGATTATTCCACGCGGATGGCAAGTGCAGATGATGCACTAGTCAGCATTACTGTCCCCCTTATCTGCCTGCTTCAACAAACTTTGCAAGACTTAAGGGATGATGTTGTGGAAGAGGTGGAGGATGAGGAGTCACCTTTTCCATCAGCTTCTGGAGAGTCAGCGCCACGTGGTTCCTCACAAAGGGGTACGCAGGGGCCACTTTGAGAGGAGGATGAGGAGGAGTCAATGGAGGAGGAAGAGCTCCGTCCAGAGGAGCGAGTGAGACAATTGTCCAGTGGTCAGTGTGTACAGCGAGGGTGGGGTGATGACGAGCGGACAGAGATAATGTCTCAAGCAGGAGACAGCGTTTCTGGGCCAGTTGGCAGTCTGCAGCACATGGTGGATTTCATGCTGCAGTGCCTGAGAAACGACCGCCGCATCGACCACATTCTCAACATGCCTGATTATTGGGTGTTCACCCTCCTCGATCCTCGCTACCGGGACAACGTCCAAAACATCATCCCAGCGTTGACCCGGGAGCGTAAAATGCGGGAGTACCACGACACACTGGTGAATTCCATCATCTTCTCCAGTCCAACTGAGAGGAGTGCTGCTAGTGCTTTACAAAGCAGCTCAGTGCGTCGAGGCAGTGGGGGAGGCTCTGCACAAAGAGGGAGCAGAAGCAGTGCCTCTGCCCAAGGCAAGCCCAGTATGGCACAACTGTGGCAAACTTTTGTGTGCCCGCCCCAAATGTCTACACCATCACCGGCGGCTCCAGTCAGCAGGAGGCAACGGTTCCGTCAGATGGTGACAGACTACATGGCTTGCCCTCTTACTGTACTCCCAGACGACTCTTCCTCGTTCAAGTTTTGGGTCTCTAAGCTGGATACATGGCCAGAGCTAAGCCAGTATGCATTGGAGGTGCTGGCTTGCCCTGCGGCTAGTGTCTTATCGGAACGTGTCTTTAGTGCCGCAGGTGGTGTACTAACAGACCGTCGCATGCGACTATCCTCCGATAACGTTGACCGGCTTACTTTCCTGAAAATGAACCAGGCCTGGATCTCGCAGGAATTTGCCACTCCTCTGCCTGATTAAGTAATTGGGTGTCATCCAGGTCTCCTGTTGTGTTCATCTTTCTACCACCTGAACTGCTATTCCTGGGCTCCAACACTGCCAGTTGCAGCTCAGCACAGCCGTCATTCCTACCCCCTTGGTGCCATGCGCTGCCTCCTCAGCGTTGTTTTAAGCTGTCACGGAGCCTGCGCTGTTCTGTTATCCCTTGGCCATGCCCAATTTGCGCTGCCTGTCTTCTGACATAGTTTGGTGTCAGGCTGGCTGCGCCTGTGCGCCCGCGCTGCCCGAGAACCCGCCTCGCAGTGTCTTCTGATTGAATCACACTGCGAGCCTGGGATCCATGGGCATGCGCAGTGCATATCTTCACCTCGGGCTCTCGCTCATCTCCCTCCGCCTTCTTTAGACTGTGCGCCGTCAGCTGATCCCTAATAGCATGCCATGGCCGTGACGCCGCACAGTCTGAAGAAGAGGGAAGGAGGGGAGTGAGAGGCGAGGATATGCACTGTGCATGCCCATGGATCCAAGGCCCGCAGTGGGATTACATTAGACGACACTGCGAGGTGAGATCTGGAGCAGCGTGGACGCACAGGCACTGACAGCCTGACACCAAATTATGTCAGAAGACAGGCAGCGCAAATTGGGCATGGCCAAGGGATAACAGAACAGCGCAGGCTCCGTGACAGCTTAAAACAACGGTGAGGAGGCAGCGCATGGCACCAAGGGGGTAGGAATGACGGCTGTGCTGCGTCACATTACAAAGGAAAGTCCCACTTCAGGGACGGTTTAACGGTGTGAGGGGACACATTATATGAGTGTGTACTTCAGCGTTTGCAAGGAGCATAATTTTAGGAGCCACCATTTTCCATGTGCAGTATTACTGCTGTACAAGATGGCTCTTTCAGCAACAAATGCCTGGGGGGGGGGGGGGTTAAAGGTTCCCTTTCAACTTGCTCCACTGCAGGCTTCGGCCTACACTCTGCTCCTCTTTGATTCCCTGGGTTTCAACACTGTCAGTTGCCACCTGGAAGTGTTGTCTACACAGAAAAAACACTAGCTGATGTGTCAGTGGGGTTCAGCACCGCCAGCTGTTCCCCTGCTGTGTAGTCGGCAACGTGTCCAGCACAAGCCACGCTGGCACAACAGAACAAAAGCTGCCACCAGTGCAGGCTTTGGCCTACACTCTGCTCCTCTCCTCCTCCTGCTGACCCTGGGCTCTAACACCGCCAGTTGGTGCCTGGAAGTGCTGTCTGCACAGTCAACAGTCACTCCTCTGTTATTGGGGTTCAGTAACGTCAGCTGATCCCCAGCTGTGTGTGCGGCAATACCTCCAATCTGCTCCTCCTGCTGTCTCTGGGCTCTAACATCGCCAGTTGGTGCCTGGAAGTGCTGTCTGCCCAGTCAACAGTCACTCCTCTGTTATTGGGGTTCAGTAACGTCAGCTGATCCCCAGCTGTGTGTGCGGCAATACCTCCAATCTGCTCCTCCTTCTGTCCCTGGGCTCTAACACCGCCAGTTGGTGCCTGGAAGTGCTGTGTGCACAGTCAACAGTCGCTCCTCTGTTATTGGGGTTCAGTAACATCAGCTGATCCCCAGCTGTGTATCCGGCAACGTGTCATGCGACCGCCACGCTGGCACAACAAAAATGTAAGGGAACCTGTCCCCCCCCTAGGCGTTTGTTACTGAAAGAGCCACCTTGTGCAGCACTAATACTGCACAAGGAAAAGGTCGCTCTTGAAATTATGCTCCTTGGAAACGCTGAACTACACACTCATGTAATGTGTCCCCTCACACCGTCAAACCGTCCCGGAGGTGGGACTTTCCTTTGTAATGTGACGCAGCACAGCCGTCATTCCTACCCCCTTGGCTCCGTGCGCTGCCTCCTTAGCGTTGTTTGATACTGTCATGGACCCTGCGCTGTTATGTTATCCCTTGGCCATGCACAGTTTGCGCTGCCCGTCCTCTGACATCATTTGTTGTCGTCCTGGCTGCGCCTGTGCATCCACGTTGCCCGAAATGCCACCTCGCAGTGTCGTCTAATGTGATCCCACAGTGGGCCTGGTATCCATGGCCATGTGCAGTGCATATACTAGCCTCTCACTCCCCTTCTTCACGCTTCTTCAGACTAGGCGGCGTCAGCTGATCCCTAATAGCATGCCACGGCCGTGACGCCGCACAGTCTGAAGAAGCAGGAAGGAGGTGAGTGAGAGGAGATGATATGCACTGCGCATGCCCATGGATCCCAGGCCCGCAGTGGGATTACATTAGATGACACTGTGAGGTTGGATCTCGGGCAGATTTGACGCACAGGCACTGCCAGCCTGACACCTAAATGATGTCAGAAGACGGGCACTGCTAACTGTGCATGGCCAAGGGATAACATTACAGCGCGGGCTCCGTGACAGAACCGTGACAACAACGTTGAGGAGGTGGCACACGGCACCAAGGGGGTTGGAATGACGGCTGTGCTGTGTCACATTACAAAGGAAAGTCCCACTTCAGGGACGGTTTAACGGTGTGAGGGGACACATTATATGAGTGTGTACTTCAGCGTTTGCAAGGAGCATAATTTTAGGAGCCACCATTTTCCATGTGCAGTATTACTGCTGTACAAGATGGCTCTTTCAGCAACAAATGCCTGGGGGGGGTTAAAGGTTCCCTTTCAACTTGCTCCACTGCAGGCTTCGGCCTACACTCTGCTCCTCTTTGATTCCCTGGGTTTCAACACTGTCAGTTGTCACCTGGAAGTGTTGTCTACACAGAAAAAGCACTCGCTGATGTGTCAGTGGGGTTCAGCACCGCCAGCTGTTCCCTTGCTGTGTAGTCGGCAACGTGTCCAGCACAAGCCACGCTGGCACAACAGAACAAAAGCTGCCACCAGTGCAGGCTTCAGCCTACACTCTGCTCCTCTCCTCCTCCTGCTGTCCCTGGGCTCTAACACCGCCAATTTTTGCCCGGACGTGCTAGCTGCACAGAGAAAAACACCAGTCAATGTGTCAGTGTGGTTCAGCACGGCCAGCTGTTCCCCTGCTGTGTAGCTGGCAACGTGTCCTGCAAACGCCATGCAGGCACCTGAACTGAAATTAAAGGGAACCTGCCCCCACCCCCCCAGGTGTTTCTATGTATAACAGCCACCTTGTACAGCAGTACTGCTGCATTTGTACAAGGTGGCTGACTTTTTTTCCTTGCCCACGTTGAATTTAACACGTACAAAATGTGTCTCATTACAGACCATTACAATGTCCCTGAGGTGTGACTTTCCTTTTTAATGACACGCAGCACCCCCATTGGTAGCGCTGCCCATCTTCCGACATCATTGGTTGGCTGGCTGTGCCTGTGCGTCCGCCCTGCCCGACACAACGCCCCTCGTTGTTTCATATATTTTGACTGTGAGGGTGTGATTGATGGGCATGTGCAGTGCATTTGTTTGCCTGTCTTAACTCATCTCCTTCCGCCTTCTTCAGACTGTGCGGCCTCATGGCCGTGGCAGGCGATAAGGGATCAGCTGAGGCCGCCCAGTCTGAAGCAGGTGTAAGGACATGTGTGAGCGGCGAACATATTTACTGCGCAAGGCCACAAATCCCAGCTCTGCAGTGTGACTTTATTAAAAGACACTGCGGGTCTGGGATTCATGGCCATTGCTAACCGCACCGGCCAACATGAAATGAGGTGAGAAGACAGGCAGCGCTCACAGCGCATGGCCAAGGGATCACAATAGCGCAGACTCCTGTACAGCAAATAACAACGCTCAGGAGGCTGCGCCCAGCACCAAGGCGTTATTTATGTGCACCTGTGCTGCGTCTCCTTAAAAACACAAGTCACGCCTCCAATACAGTCTTACTGTATAATGGGCAAAATTGTATACGTCTTTCATTCTGCGTGTGCAATGAGTAAAATTCATAGAGCAACCTCTGACTTGTGCAGCATTAGTGCTGCACAAGGTGTGGCTATTGTACTTTGCAACACCTGAGGGGGGGTTAAAGGTTACCTTTGAAATTGGTTCTACTAGGCTTCGGCCTACACTCTGCTCCTCCTGCAGACCCTGGGCTCTAACTATGCCAGTTTTTGCCCGGACGTGCTAGCTGCACAGAGAAAAACACCAGCCAATGTGTCAGTGGGGTTCAGCACCACCAGCTGTTCCCCTGCTGTGTATCCGGCATCGTGTCCAGCACAAGCCACGCTGGCACAACAGACCAAAAGCTGCCACCAGTGCAGGCTTCGGCCTACACTCTGCTACTCTCCTCCTCCTGCTAACCCTGGGCTCTAACACTGCCAGTTGGGGCCCGGATGTGCTAGCTGCACAGAGAAAAACACCAGCCAATGTGTTAGTGGGGTTCAGCACCGCCAGCTGTTCCCCTGCTGTGTAGCCGGCATCGTGTCCAGCACAAGCCACGCTGGCACAACGTGTCCTGCAAACGCCACGCAGGCACCTGAACTGAAATTAAAGGGAACCTGCCCCCCCCAGGTGTTTCTATGTATAACAGCCACCTTGTACAGCAGTAATGCTGCATTTGTACAAGGTGGCTGACTTTTTCTCCTTGCCCACGTGGAACTCAACACGTACAAAATGTGTCTCATTACAGACCATTTCACTGCCCCTGAGGTGTGATTCTCCTTTTTAAATGACACGCAGCACCCTCCTTGGTAACGCTGGTCGTCTTCTGACATCATTGGTTGGCTGCCTGTGCCTGTGCGTCCGCCCTGCCCGACACAACGCCCCTCGTTGTCTCATTTTTTTGACTGCGAGGGTGTGATTGATGGGCACGAGCAGTGTATATCTTCGCCTGTCTTCACTCATCTCCTTCCGCCTTCTTCAGACTGTGCGGCCTCCTGGCCGCGGCATGTGATAAGGGATCAGCTGAGGCCGCCCAATCTGAAGCAGGTGTAAGGACATGAGTGAGCGGCAAACATATTTACTGCGCAAGGTCATGAATCCTAGCCCTGCAGTGTGACTTTATGAAAATACACTGCGGGTCAGGGATTCATGGCCATCGCTAACCGCACCGGCCAACATGAAATGAGGTCATAAGACGGGCAGCGCTAACTAGCCATGGCCAAGGGCTAACAAGAGCGCAGACTCCTGTACAGCAAATAACAACGCTCAGGAGGCTGCGCCCAGCACCAAGGCGTTATTTTTGGACACCTGTGCTGCGTCTCCTTAAAAAGACAAGTCACGCCTCCAATACAGTTCTACTGTACAATGGGCAAAATTGTGTACGTCTTTCATTCTGCGTGTGCAATGAGCAAAATTTAAAGAGCAACCTTTGACTTGTGGAGCATTACTGCTGCACAAGGTGTGGCTCTTCTATTTTGTAACACCTGAGGGTGGGTTAAAGGTTACCTTTGAAATTGGTTCAATTAGGCTTCGGCCTACACTCTGCTCCTCTCCTCCTCCTGCTGACCCAGGGCTCTAACACCGCCAGTTTTTGCCCGGAAGTGCTAGCTGCACAGAGAAAAACACCAGCCAATGTGTCAGTGGGGTTCAGCACCGCCAGCTGTTCCTCCGCTGTGTAGCCGGCATCGTGTCCTGCATACGCAACGCAGACACAAAGCTGCCTCCAGTGCAGGCTTCGGCCTACACTATGCTCCCCCTGCTTACCCTTTGCTCCAACACCGCTAGTTGGGGCTCTAGGAAGACAATCTTGAATAGGCAACGCATCCAGGTTCCAGCACCGCCAGCTGGTTCTCGGCAGTGTTTTTGTCACGGGTACTCCCTCGTGCCCAGCCTGGTTCCAGCACCGTCAGCTGTTTCCGGGTAGAGTCAAGCTCACTGAGACGCCTATGCTTGCCCCGTCGTGTTGCGGTCGGGTTAGCCAACTCCAGGGTGCCTCCAGTTTAGGAGCTTCCTATGTGGGCTGCGTGAATTGGCAGTCAAGGCTGGTTCTGTAGTGCCAGTAGGCCAAGCTCCCCCTGTAGGACTGTTGGGGTTCGGTAACTGCGGCTGCCTTGCGGCCTAGCTGTTTTCTCCTCTCCTGTGGACCTTCTGGTCCACCACCTGGTTCCAGCACCGTCAGCTGGTTCCGGGCAGAGCCTTTGGCTTAGGTGCCTCCTCCTGGGTATCCGAGTTCCGCCAGCGCCAGGCGGTCCTTGGTAGTGCTTTTAAGCGCGGGCACCTACAGCTTAGTAACCGGGTTCCAGCACCGTCAGCTGGTCCTCGGTGCCATTGGCTCTTGCACACTGGGGCAACGCATCCGGGTTCCAGCACCGCCAGCTGGTTCTCAGCAGTGTTTTTGTCATGGGTACTCCCTCGTGCCCAGCCTGGTTCCAGCACGTCAGCTGTTTCTGTGTAGTGTCAAGATCACTGAGATGCCTATGCTTGCCCCGTCGTGTTGTGGTCAGGTTAGCCAACTCCAGGGTGCCTCCAGTTTAGGAGCTTCCTATGTGGGCTGCGTGAATTGGCAGTCAAGGCTGGTTCTGTAGTGCCAGTAGGCCAAGCTCCCCCTGTAGGACTGTTGGGGTTCGGTAACTGCGGCTGCCTCGCGGCCTAGCTGTTCTCTCCTCTCCTGTGGACCTTCTGGTCCACCACCTGGTTCCAGCACCGTCAGCTGGTTCCGGGCAGAGCCTTTGGCTTAGGTGCCCCCTCCTGGGTATCCGAGTTCCGCCAACGCCAGGCGGTCCTTGGTAGTGCTTTTAAGCGTGGGCACCTACAGCTTAGTAACCGGGTTCCAGCACCATCAGCTGGTCCTCGGTGCCATTGGCTCTTGCACACTGGGGCAACGCATCCGGGTTCCAGCACAGCCAGCTGGTTCTCGGCAGTGTTTTTGTCATGGGTACTCCCTCGTGCCAAGCCTGGTTCCAGCACCGTCAGCTGTTTCCGGGTAGTGTCAAGCTCACTGAGACGCCTATGCTTGCCCCGTCGTGTTGCGGTCGGGTTAGCCAACTCCAGGGTGCCTCCAGTTTAGGAGCTTCCTATGTGGGCTGCGTGAATTGGCAGTCAAGGCTGGTTCTGTAGTGCCAGTAGGCCAAGCTCCCCCTGTAGGAATATTGGGGTTCGGTAACTGCGGCTGCCTCGCGGCCTAGCTGTTCTCTCCTCTCCTGTGGACCTTCTGGTCCACCACCTGGTTCCAGCACCGTCAGCTGGTTCCGGGCAGAGCCTTTGGCTTAGGTGCCTCCTCCTGGGTATCCGTGTTCCGCCAACGCCAGGCGGTCCTTGGTAGTGCTTTTAACTTCGGGCACCTACAGCTTAGTAACCGGGTTCCAGCACCGTCAGCTGGTCCTCGGTGCCATTGGCTCTTGCACACTGGGGCAACGCATCCGGGTTCCAGCACCGCCAGCTGGTTCTCAGCAGTTTTTTTGTCACGGGTACTCCCTCGTGCCCAGCCTGGTTCCAGCACCGTCAGCTGTTTCCGGGTAGTGTCAAGCTCACTGAGACGCCTATGCTTGCTCCGTCGTGTTGTGGTCGGGTTAGCCAACTCCAGGGTGCCTCCAGTTTAGGAGCTTCCTATGTGGGCTGCGTGAATTGGTAGTCAAGGCTGGTTCTGTAGTACCAGTAGGCCAAGCTCCCCCTGTAGGACTGTTGGGGTTCGGTAACTGCGGCTGCCTCGCGGCCTAGCTGTTCTCTCCTCTCCTGTGGACCTTCTGGTCCACCACCTGGTTCCTGCACCGTCAGCAGGTTCCGGGCAGAGCCTTTGGCTTAGGTGCCTCCTCCTGGGTATCCGAGTTCCGCCAACGCCAGGCGGTCCTTGGTAGTGCTTTTAAGCGCGGGCACCTACAGCTTAGTAACCGGGTTCCAGCACCATCAGCTGGTCCTCGGTGCCATTGGCTCTTGCACACTGGGGCAACGCATCCGGGTTCCAGCACCGCCAGCTGGTTCTTGGCAATATTTTTGTCAAGGGTACTCCCTCGTGCCCAGCCTGGTTCCAGCACCGTCAGCTGTTTCCGGGTAGTGTCAAGCTCACTGAGACGCCTATGCTTGCTCCGTCGTGTTGTGGTCGGGTTAGCCAACTCCAGGGTGCCTCCAGTTTAGGAGCTTCCTATGTGGGCTGCGTGAATTGGCAGTCAAGGCTGGTTCTGTAGTGTCAGTAGGCCAAGCTCCCCCTGTAGGACTGTTGGGGTTCGGTAACTGCGGCTGCCTCGCGGCCTAGCTGTTCTCTCCTCTCCTGTGGACCTTCTGGTCCACCACCTGGTTCCAGCACCATCAGCTGGTTCTGGGCAGAGCCTTTGGCTTAGGTGCCTCCTCCTGGGTATCCGAGTTCTGCCAACGCCAGGCGGTCCTTGGTAGTGCTTTTAAGCGCGGGCACCTACAGCTTAGTAACCGGGTTCCAGCACCATCAGCTGGTCCTCGGTGCCACTGGCTCTTGCACACTGGGGCAACGCATCCGGGTTCCAGCACCGCCAGCTGGTTCTCGGCAGTGTTTTTGTCAAGGGTACTCCCTCGTGCCCAGCCTGGCTCCAGCACCGTCAGCTGTTTCCGGGTAGTGTCAAGCTCACTGAGACGCCTATGCTTGCCCCGTCGTGTTGCGGTCGGGTTAGCCAACTCCAGGGTGCCTCCAGTTTAGGAGCTTCCTATGTGGGCTGCGTGAATTGGCAGTCAAGGCTGGTTCTGTAGTGCCAGTAGGCCAAGCTCCCCCTGTAGGACTGTTGGGGTTCGGTAACTGCGGCTGCCTCGCGGCCTAGCTGTTCTCTCCTCTCCTGTGGACCTTCTGGTCCATATCCTGGTTCCAGCACCGTCAGCTGGTTCTCGGCAGTGTCTTTTGCTCTTGTACCTTCTGCTCCCCATCCTGGTTCCAGTACCGTCAGCTGGTTCCGGGCAGAGCCTTTGGCTTAGGTGCCTCCTTCTGGGTATCCAAGTTCCACCAACGTCAGGTGGTCCTTGGTAGTGCTTTCAGGCACGGGTACCTCCTGCTTAGTAACCGGGTTCCAGTAACGTCAGCTGGTCCTTGGTAGTTTCATTGGCTCTTGGACCTTCAGCTACCCATCCGGGTTCCAGTACCGTCAGCTGGTTCTCGGCAGTGTCTTTTGCTCTTGTACCTTCTGCTCCCCATCCTGGTTCCAGTAACGTCAGCTGGTTCTGGGCAGAGCCTTTGGCTTAGGTGCCTCCTTCTGGGTATCCGAGTTCCACCAACGTCAGGCGGTCCTTGGTAGTGCTTTTTAGCACGGGTACCTCCTGCTTAGTAACCGGGTTCCAGTAACGTCAGCTGGTCCTCGGTAGTTCCATAGGCTCTTGAACCTTCGGGTAGCCATCCGAGTTCCAGTTCCATCAGCTGGTTCTTGGCATTTTCTCAGCCTTCTTGTACCTTCTGCTACATTTCCTAGTTGAAGACCCTAAAGACGACGACCCGGAAGACCACCCCTAAGATGACGACGACACTAGAGACGACAACCAGTGAGATGACGACCCTGAAGACCACCCCGATGACGACGACGACGGCGGAGACGACGACGGCGGAGACGACGACGGCGGAGACGACGACGGGGGAGACGACGACCCTGGAGACGACGACCCTGGAGACGACGACATGGAAGACCGAGAAGCAGAAGAACAAGAGGCTGCAGAACAAAGAGCAGAAGAACATTAAGCATAACACTTAATATCAGAGCAAAAGATATTATCTAAATTATATGCAGAAGAAGACTAAGCAGTGTATGGGGGTGAGTCCGTTCCTCCTCGTGGTGCCCCTGGATAAAGCCTGATTCTGCAGGCCAAACTGAACGCGGAAAAATGTAACTTTTGTGACAGGCAGAACGGATGGTGTAATCTTCAAACTTTTATAGATAACAACTACGGGAATGCCTGTCACAAATGAGAATATGATGAAGAAGTAGAATAGGAAGAATAATAATAGTTGAATAAAATGAATATGTAGAATAGGAAGAATAATAATAGTTGAATAAAATGAATATGAAGAATGTAATAAAAAAAAAATAGGTAGAAGATGAAGAAGAAGATGAATAAGGTGAAGAAGAAGTTGATGTCAAAGATGCTGATGATGATGAAGATGAAAGTGTGGGAAAAGTAAAAAAAAGAAGGGGAAGGGCGTGGAATAGTGAAACATCAATATCTGACAAAATAAAAAAAAATTTACATAGTCAATATCTTTGTCACTCCGAACGTCTTTAAAAAAAAAAAATCATGCTATTCTATTTGATTGGGCTAAACCTCTATGCCTTTAATGTCTCCGCCACCTCCCCAAATACATCCTGCATTATTCTTAGTTGTTTTCCCTCATGTAGAATGAACCTACAAGGAAAGAAAGGGTTTATTTTAATTCCGATATTTTGGTCCCATTGACTTGCATTGGGATCGGGTATCGGTATCGGCGATATCCGATATTTTTTGAATATCGGCCGATCCAATCCGATACCGATACTTTCCGATATCGGAAGGTATCGCTCAACACTATCCTCCACTGAACAAAGCAATGCCGCCTGGTTAGTCCTGTTACCAATTTTGAACTGCATTTAGCCCACTTTATTATTTGGGCCTATATCTGTGTTTCCTCCTCATTCTGCCCATTGCCCAGCCAGTGCTAGATGAGTCTGCTGTTACATTGACCCAGACCACTACATTCCCCTTGCACGCTACACAGCCAGAATCTGACCCTGCTGAAAGTCAGGTTCCCCTTCCCGCATACTATACCACCTTACACGGGGACAAAGAGGAAGGTGCAGATGAAAGTGCAGGTTCCTTCATCAGGTGGGGGGGCATACTCGATGGCGACGTCACTGGCACACGGCCCCTCATAGTATGCAAAAGTGTTGCTGCCGGTGGGAGGCACCCCCGCCGTGCAAACACACCGCCGTACTTTGAGGGGCCCTGTGCCATTGCCAATGCGATCGAGTGGGCCCTCCCTGCTTGCTCAGGATCACAGCACTTGCAAAGTTGAAATACTTACCTCTCCCTGCTCCACCGCCGTAACGTAGTCCATGTTTCCTGGGCCCACTAAAAACTTGAACCAGCCCTACCCCCCACAACTTTAGCCAAATGACCCCCAATTTCCAATGCCTAACTATTATTAAAAGGTAAATTAAGATTGACAAGCTTCAGTAACAAGAATGGATGTTTTTGCCATTAAAATGGGCACTGTAGGTGTTTTCCTGGCCTCCACTCACTGCCGACTATGCTTCCCCATTGACTTGCATTGGGTTTCGTGTTTCGGTCGATCCCCGACTTTTCGCGATAATCGGCAGATTTCACTCGACAAAGTCGGGTTCTGCGAAACCAGACTCGATCCTAAAAAAAGTAAAAGTTGCTGAACCCTAGTGCCTAGGGCAGCAAAAACTGGGGCAGAACGGTGGCGCAGTGGTTAGCACAGCAGCCTTGCAGCGCTGGAGTCCTGGGTTCTAATCCCACCCAGGACAACATCTGCAAAGAGTTTGTATGTTCTCTCCGTGTTTGCGTGGGTTTCCTCCGGGCACTCCGGTTTCCTCCCACATTCCAAAGACATACTGATAGGGATTCTAGATTGTGAGCCCCATTGGGGACAGTGATGATAATGTGTGCAAAACTGTAAAGCGCTGCGGAATATGTTAGCGCTATATAAAAATAAAGATTATTTAAATACGACCCTGGAAATGACACATATAAACCACACCAAAAAATGCAGCAATAAAGCAGCAAAACCTGCTTTTTAACTGCCAAGAGAGCACGTTTTGCTTGCAGAAAAAAATGCAGCAAAAATGCAACAGTCGAACATAGCTTTATACTGTAGTTCCAGCAAAAGTAGATGGTATTTTTAGACATCTCGTGCCCACTGTACTTTTATTTTGCGCAGCAGAAACTGACCTATGGTGCGTGTTTGAAATCCCCAACATGTCAATTATCTTGCTGGTATGCTCAGTTTTATGTGCCAACTTTTCTTATATAATTGAATTAGATGCCGAAAATCTGCAGGTAATAGACGTTTATGTGTTTTGTGCAGTAAAAAGCAAATGCAATCTGTACATGATTTTATTAATAAAGTTTTCTCAAATTGAAGTATCAAAAACAAAGCAGCTTTATTTGAAACATGACATCATCAAAGAGAGAAAAACTGCAGAATCAAAAATTTGATGAAAACACATGTAAATAAATAGACTCAAAAACACACTAAAAAAAACTGAAGTCACCTAATTTACCTGATAGATGCAGAAATGGTGGAGAAAATCTGCAACATCAAAAACTCAACAGAATACGCAACACGGGAAGGTAGCTTAAACATGGAACACTTGGAGATACCTAAAATCCTAAGGCTGCCGTCACACTAGCAGTATTTGGTCAGTATTTTACATCAGTATTTGTAAGCCAAAACCAGGAGTGGGTAATAAATACAGAAGTGGTGACGTGTTTCTATTATACTTTTCCCCTAATTGTTCCACTCCTGGTTTTGGCTTACAAATACTGATGTAAAATACTGACCAAATACTGCTAGTGTGATGGCAGCCTAATTCACATTTGGTCATATAAATGGATGAACAATGAACGATCTCTAGGACACTGAGGTAAAAATTTGCTGATTATTAGTAAATTATCAAAAAGATTTTGTTAAATGTATATTTTATTGAAATAAGAAAGGTACAGTAACATTAGAGTGCATTGTACAAACGAGTAACATGATTCCTCATAATGCATATCCAGCTCTGGCAAAGTGAGACCACTGCAAACTGTTCAGTTTGTCTGATTTTTCTCTTTATAGGTATATTTTTGACTAAAATGTAAATTTTTCTTTTATTCTATAAACTTCTGACAACATGTCTCTGAATTTCCAAGCTATACATTTTGTATTTTTTTTCTGAAAAGGAGAAATGGTCAAAATTACAAAAAAAAAACCCCAGTGCTTTCAGACCTCAAATAATGCAAAGAAAACAAGTTCAGAATCATTTAGAAAGAACAATGCTAATGTTTTAACTCAGGAAGAGTTCAGAAATCAATATTTTGTGGAATAACCATGATTTTTAATCACAGCTTTCATGAGTCTTGGCATGCTTTCCACCAGTCTTTCACACTGCTTCTGGGGCAAACATGTAAGCAGTTCTTCTTTGTTTGATGGCTTGTGGCTATCCATCATCCTCTTGATTATATTCCAGAGGTTTTCAATGGGGTTCAGGCATGGAGATTGGGCTGCCCATGACAGGGTTTTAATGTATAGTCTCTTAATTTTTGCCAGAGCTGTATAAGAAGAGAGAAAAATTATTATACTGGCTATATTAATGTAATTAGGAGAATATTCGGAATACTCAAACTATTTTACCCAAATCTGTTTGAATTGTATTGTTCGGCCTAGGCGACTGCAATCATATGTTACATAGTAGAATTGTGATACATTTATTAAGAATTTCTTGCATAGAAGGTAACTCTACACGTTTCCAATTTTTGGCTATGCCCGCTCTTCCTATTGATAGAAGGTGGAATGTAATGAAGGCATCTCCAAATGAGAGTCTATCGAGACTTAGAGAAAGTAATGCCACTTCAGGGCCCCACATAATTTTATATTGGGGAACACATGTAATTAAAGCATGTACCTGCTTCCATAGTTGTTACATTATTGGGCAATCCAACCAGATATGCCTCAGGGACTCACTTTGGTTATAGCATCTCCAACATGAACTAGATGTTTGGAGGAATATATTATTTAATCTATAGTGGGTATAGTACCATCTGTATAACAATTTCCTGGATATTTCTAAATGATTTATACAGTGCGAAGTTTTTTGATTTAATTGAAAGGTATGTTACAGATGTCCCTTAGTATAAATGTGTCCTAGATCTTTTTCCCATTTATTGATAAAGGTAGGAGTATCATTTAGAGATGAAATATTGATAGCTGCATATGATTTTGAGATACCTTTAGAGGAATCTTTGTTAGAAGAAAATTAATGTTTATATGGAGAAATAAGATTTTCCTTTTTAATCTTCACTCCACTTAAAAGTGTCTAATCGCTTTTATTGACCTGGTTTAACTCCAGTATTGTTGAACAGTTATGCAATAAGTTAGATCTCATAATATATCCAACAAGAGTGGAGATACCTTTAGATACTCAATCACCCAGGTTCAAAGATGGAATAATGTATTGAAAGGCTGATATTGGAAGTTTATTTAATCTAGGGGGTACTAATAGGCAACCTGAATATCTTAAATAATCTAGAAGGGAAGCTTGATAGTAATTCCGAATACATGGACATCCCATACCACCTTGGTTAGTGGAGAAGATCAGGATTTTTGCAGTTACTCTAGCTTTCTGATGGTCCCAAATATGTTTTGATATGTTATTATCACTGATATGAGTAATTTTTTTCAGTGTTTATGTAAATTGAAGGATTAGCTGTTAGTGGTCGAGTTCCCGCCTCTGCACAGGGGGAATCTCGGTCCATCTCCGCTGGGGTCTCCCATTCTTCTCCTGCCGCAGTGGAGGCTGCTCAGCAGAGATGTCAGTCCCTATGTCTTGCTCAGTCTGACTCTGTGCAAAGGGTTACTGCTGCCTTTCCAGCTTCTGCCATTGTAGCCAGTACTGGGCAGCGGCGAGCAGACGTTTTTGGGACTAAGTCCTGCTTTTTCCCTTCTGAGCATGCCCAGTGCAAGATCTCTTGCAGGAGATCAAGGGTCAGATGCTTAGATACTGCAGCAAATCCCATTGGTCCTTTAGGAAGGTCCTGAAGGTGCTCAACTTCTGTGGCAGCCTCCCATTGGTTCTTCTGGGAACGTCCTGTACTTGCTGCAGCTATAAAAGATTTGCATGGCCACATGGCTATGCGCTAGTGTACATTTAAAAATGTGTGTGTGCTGATGAGTGCAAGTCGTTCTTTAAACATCCCCTCCCTTGTGTATGACTCTTCGCAAAAGGTGGATGTATGCTATCTAGCGTCCGGTTGTGCTATCAGCATTAAACATACGTTACAGCGTCTTTTGCTATGACTGTCAGTCCAGCGGCATGCATTATTAAAGCGCTTTCCAACCCAAGTCTGGGTGGTTAGTGGCGTCCGCCAGTGCAGCACTGCTCGCACTCTTGTGCTTAAAATTACTTTTGTTTATTCTGACACCCAGTAGCGGAGTCGAGCACAAGTGGTATAAATTTATTATACTTTTGGATATCATTATAAATGGTATTTACTAAAGTAGAATAGTTAATTGCTTCTAAATTTTTAATAGGGTAGCTTAATAATATACCTAAATATGGTTATTGCTTAATCTGTCTAACTAAAGGGAAATATATGTTTCATGTAGGACTGAACAGAAGGGGGAATGCCCATATTTAAGATTATGGATTTGGATTGGTTCACTTTGCAGTAACTGGCAGCTCCAAATGTTTTGATCACTTGAGAGATTTTATCTACGGATTTGTGAGGATTAGTGACACGTAGAATTGCATCATCTGAAAATAATATTGCGATGATCTTTGTTTCCTATTTGAATACCAGATATTTGCCTGGGCAAAGGGTTCGCAGTAATGTGAAAATAAATGGTGATAATTTGACACCCTTGTCGTGTCCCATTTGCAATGGTGAAAGATAATACACCAGATGAGTAAATTTGTGCAGAAGGGATTGCATATAATGCCATTATTGATAAAAAAATTGGGCCAGAAAATTCAAACTTTTTGAGCACTTCACGTAAGTATCCCCAGTGAACCCCATCAAATGCCTTATCTGTGTCCAAAGTAAGGAGCATAGAAGACATTTGACGGCACTCCGGCTCTGAAATAATGTTAATAAAACGCGGGGTACCATCACGAAGAAGCAACATTTTATATCTCTTGATACTATTTTTAGAATTTTATTTCATATAATTTTCTTTTAAAAAACTATTTTACACATTATATTTTATATGATTTTCAGTGGACTGCATTTTGGAGAAAAGGTTAGCAATAAGCTTGCTATCTTTTATTACTTTTTATTGAAATGCTAAAGTACAAAGGCTTCATATAGTAAATATCTATACTGCACTTGTCTTTGATGTGGACAATACCAGTTATAAAGATTGTAAAACACAAATAAAATGTGCTCATAAAGTTCCAGATGGCAAAACAATAATCAGCAGTCACAATGCATGTTAACAAATGAGAAACAAAAACAGTTGTGAGGTTTCTACAGCCCTGCAGCTATAGGGATGAAAATAAAAATTAAGCATCGGAAAGTAAGAAACAGTAGATAAGAAATGTGGGCTAGGAATTGTAATATGGCTCTCGTTGAGCAAACACATGCTCATTGGCAATTATCAGAAAAGTTACATCTGCAGAGAACTTCAAAGTAGGAGTCACCTGGATGTAGGAGTCACCTGGATGTATGCAAGGTCAGAAAGAGACAGGTGGGCAGGAGAGTTTTAGCATCTTATATACAGTATATTGATGAAAGTGTATATATCTGTTGTTCTCTGTTCCTATTAGCTTACAAGCCAAATGGACACTGCTTTGTTGGGCTCAGAGGAAAGGGCTTTAGGGACTGGTGAAAATCCCTTGGAAATACTTCATCACTAGAGTTGAGCGACCTTGACCTTTTTAGAGTCGAGCCGGGTTTCGCGAAACCCGACTATCTCAAAAGTCGGGTCGAGTGAAATCGGCCGATTATGACGTAAAGTCGGGATCGACCGAAACACGAAACCCAATGCAAGTCAATGGGGCAGCATAGTCGGCAGTGAGTGGGGGCCAGGAAAACACCTAGAGTGCCCATTTTAATGTCAAAACCATCCATTCTTCTTAATGAAGCTTGTCAAGCGTAATTTACCTTATAATAATTGGAAGGCATTTGAAATTGGGGGTCATTTGGCTAAAGTTGTGTGGGGTAGGGCTGGTTCAAGTAATTAGTGGGCCCAGGAAATCTGGACCACGTCACGGCAGTGGAGCAGGGAGAGGTAAGTATTTCAACTTTGCAAGTGCTGTGATCCTGAGCAAGCAGGGGGGGCCCACTTGTTGGCATTGGCACTGGCACAGGGCCCCTCAAAGTACAGCGGTGTGTTTGCACGGCGGGGGCGCCTCCCACCGGCAGCAACACTTTTGCATACTATGAGAGGCCCTGTGCCAGTGACGTCGCCAACTAGTATTCCTCCCCCCACCTGATGAAGGAACCTGCACTTTCATCTGCACCTTCCTCTTTGTCCCCGTGTAAGGTGGTATGGTATGCGGGAAGAGCAACCTGACTTTCAGCAGGGTCACAATGTTGTTGTGTAGCATGCACGGGGAATGTTGCGTTATGGGTCAATGTACCAGCAGACTCATCTATCACTGGCTGGGCAATGGGCACGATGAAGTGGAAACACAGATATAGGCCCAAAGAATAAAGTGGGCTAAATGCAGTTCAAAATTGGTAACACAGGAATAACCAGGGGGCATTGCAGTGGAGGACAACTGGAATGAGAGGCTGACACAGAGAGTAGGGCCAAATCAGTAAGTAGTCGAAATGCAGTTCAAAATTGGCAACCGTAGTAAACAGGCGGCACAGCTTTGTTCAGTGGAGGAGAACAGCAAGGAGTGGCAGACACCGATAGTAGGCCCCAACCCAACTAGTAGGCCAAATGCAGTCTAACAATAACAACTACTTAACGAGAGCCTGAAAATGGAATTTCAGGACAGGAAACCAGGAGAACAGCAAGGAGTGGCAGACACCGATAGTAGGCCCCAAACCAACTAGTACGCCAAATGCAGTTGTTCCATTTAACCACAATTTAATGAGAGCCTGAAAATAGAAGCTCAGGAAAGGCAACCTGGGGAACACCTTGGAGTGTAACACACCATCTCTCTCCACCCCATACCCATTTTGTAGGCCTAATGCAGTGTACTTTTCTACAACTACTAAACGAGAGTCGGAAGACCGAAGCAATGGCAAGGAAACCTGGGGAACACCTTGGAGTGTAACACACCATCTCTCTCCACCCCATACCCAATTTGTAGGCCTAATGCAGTGTAGTTTCCAAGAACTACTAAACGAGAGCCGGAAGATCGAAGCTCAGGAAAGGCAACCTGGGGAACACCTTGGAGTGTAACACACCCTCTCTCTACACCCCATACCCAATTTGAAGGCCTAATGCAGTGTAGTTTCCAAGAACTACTAAACGAGAGCCGGAAGATCGAAGCTCAGGAAAGGCAACCTGGGGAACACCTTGGAGTGTAACACACCCTCTCTCTACACACCAAAACGCAATTTGAAGGCCTAATGCAGCGTAGTTTCCAACAACTACTAAACGAGAGCCGGAAGATCGAAGCTCAGGAAAGGCAACCTGGGGAACACCTTGGAGTGTAACAAACCCTCTCTCTACACCCCATACCCAATTTGTAGGCCTAATGCAGCGTAGTTTCCGACAACTACTAAACGAGAGCATGAAGATCGAAGCTCAGGAAAGGCAACCTGGGGAACACCTTGGAGTGTAACACACCCTCTCTCTACACCCCATACCCAATTTGAAGGCCTAATGCAGTGTAGTTTCCAAGAACTACTAAACGAGAGCCGGAAGATCGAAGCTCAGGAAAGGCAACCTGGGGAACACCTTGGAGTGGAACACACCATCTCTCTACACCCCATACCCAATTTGAAGGCCTAATGCAGCGTAGTTTCCAACAACTACTAAACGAGAGCCGGAAGATCGAAGCTCAGGAAAGGCAACCTGGGGAACACCTTGGAGTGTAACACAACGTCTCTCTACACCACGGAAGGGCTGATTCTTAGGAAGGAAGGCTGTTGGAAATAAGCATTGCGCGTCCGAGGGTGATTATATTCTTATTAGGTATATACTCACCCTCGGACGCGCCCTGCTTCTTTATTTGGAATGAATGTTTATTTGCAATGTGGTGTTGACTTTCTCTATTATTTTGGTAATTAATGATTTTATTATTTTCATTGTTTTGCATCTTCTCGGCAATAATATAAAGAAGACGCGACAGGACAACACTCGGTGGATGCCATATGTGTGTTTTCAATTTAAAAAACCTTTCAGTTAACTACTTGCAGGAGAAAGTAATTGTAGCTGGTGGCCATTTTTAGTACTGTACCAGATTTTAGTTGTGTGTTTGTTTTTAATGTTAAAATGTCTGCATTTGATATCTCTCCAGTATTTTCTTTTTTGTAAGCAAAATACTTTTTTTTATATTTTCTGATGTTGGTTCCAGGGGTACACGGGCAGCAGTGCCCTGGTCAGTGTAGTAGTAGTTGAAAGAATGGACCGCAGACAGGCATCGAAGGCCTAAAATAAAAAAATTGGGCTGGCTGTAGGCAATTTTAAATTGGTTCCAGGGGTAGACGGGCAGCAGTGGTGTGGTCAGTGGAGGCCTAGTGGAAGGAGTGACCGCAGACAGGCATCGAAGGCCTAAAATAATAACACATGGCTGTAGGCAATTTTAAATTGGTTCCAGGGGTACACGGGCAGCAGTGCCCTGGTCAGTGTAGTAGTAGTTGAAAGAATGGACCGCAGACAGGCATCGAAGGCCTAAAATAATAACACATGGCTGTAGGCAATTTTAAATTGGTTCCAGGGGTACACGGACAGCAGTGGTGTGGTCAGTGGAGGCCTAGTGGAAGGAGTGACCGCAGACAGGCATCGAAGGCCTAAAATAATAACACATGGCTGTAGGCAATTTTAAATTGGTTCCAGGGGTACACGGGCAGCAGTGCCCTGGTCAGTGTAGTAGTAGTTGAAAGAATGGACCGCAGACAGGCCTCGAAGGCCTAAAATAAAAAAATTGGGCTGGCTGTAGGCAATTTTAAATTGGTTCCAGGGGTACATGGGCAGCAGTGGTGTGGTCAGTGGAGGCCTAGTGGAAGGAGTGACCGCAGACAGGCATCGAAGGCCTAAAATAATAACACATGGCTGTAGGCAATTTTAAATTGGTTCCAGGGGTACACGGGCAGCAGTGCCCTGGTCAGTGTAGTAGTAGTTGAAAGAATGGACCGCAGACAGGCATCGAAGGCCTAAAATAATAACACATGGCTGTAGGCAATTTTAAATTGGTTCCAGGGGTACACGGACAGCAGTGGTGTGGTCAGTGGAGGCCTAGTGGAAGGAGTGACCGCAGACAGGCATCGAAGGCCTAAAATAATAACACATGGCTGTAGGCAATTTTAAATTGGTTCCAGGGGTACATGGGCAGCAGTGGTGTGGTCAGTGGAGGCCTGGTGGAAGGAGTGACCACAGACAGGCATCGAAGGCCTAACATAACAAAAATGTCAATACAATGGTATTGTCAGTGGCAGGCATTGAAGGATGTCAGCGCATAGACTAAACATTGGTGGAGCTGTGAGATAATTTTGCAAGTGGTAGAGCACTGTTTGAGCTGGGGTGGGGGGAAACTGTCTTGTGGCCGGCGGTACAGGCCCAGGGCCCCTCATATTACAACGGTGTGTCTGACGTTGGGTGCGCACCACCACCGCCAGAGACACTTTATTGTACTAGGAGGGACCCAGTGGCAGTGCCGTCGACCAAAAGCGGGCTCACCCACCTCTTCAGACAAACTGCACTCTCACGGGTGCTGTCGCCAAGTGTCGATACCACGGCCCCGTGTGGGGAGTTTGGCCATTTAGTGAGGTGTAAACATGTCGTATGCTGGACAATCAGGTGCTGAAAATTACGAGATTGGAAAAGGCATTCAGAATAGTCCACAGGCAAGACCTTTTCATAGGAAAGCTAGGTGTCAGCCGGGCAAGGTGGGGCAAAAGATTTCGAAATCCAGTTGTGGTTCATTTTAATGAAGGTTAGATCATCTACATTTTGGGTAGCCAGACGAGTCCTTTTTTCTGTTAGTATTGAACCTGCAGCACTGAATACTCTTTCTGATAGGACACTAGCTGCCGGGCAAGCAAGCTCCTGCAATGCATATTCTGCCAATTCTGGCCAGGTGTCTAATTTTGATGCCCAGTAATCAAATGGGAATGACGGTTGAGGGAGAACATCGATAAGGGATGAAAAATAGTTTGTAACCATACTGGACAAATGTTGTCTCCTGTCACTTTGAATTGATGCTGCAGTACCTGTCCTGTCTGCGGTCATAGCAAAATCACTCCACAACCTGGTCAGAAAACCCCTCTGGCCAACGCCACTTCTGATTTCTGCCCCTCTAACTCCTCTGGTCTGCTGGCCCCTGCAGCTCGTGTGAGAACGATCACGGGCGCTGTGTGCAGGGAATGCCAGAAGCAAACGGTCAACAAGAGTTGATTGTTTGGTTGCTAATATTAGTTCCAAGTTCTCATGTGGCATTATATTTTGCAATTTGCCTTTATAGCGAGGATCAAGGAGGCAGGCCAACCAGTAATCGTCATCATTCATCATTTTAGTTATGCGTGTGTCCCTTTTGAGGATACGTAAGGCATAATCCGCCATGTGGGCCAAAGTTCCAGTTCTCAAATCTGCGGTTGTGCTTGGTTGAGGGGCAGTTTCAGGCAAATCCACGTCACTTGTGTCCCTCAAAAAACCAGAACCCGGCCTTGCCGCGCCACCAATTTCCAGTGGCCCCGGAAAAGCTTCCTCATTAAAAATATAATCATGACCATCATCCTCCTCGTCCTCCTCCTCCTCTTCGCCCGCTACCTCGTCCCGTACACTGCCCTGGCCAGACAATGGCTGACTGTCATCAAGGCTTTCCTCTTCCTCAGCTGCAGACGCCTGATCCTTTATGTGCGTCAAACTTTGCATCAGCAGACGCATTAGGGGGATGCTCATGCTTATTATGGCGTTGTCTGCACTAACCAGCCGTGTGCATTCCTCAAAACACTGAAGGACTTGACACATGTCTTGAATCTTCGACCACTGCACACCTGACAACTCCATGTCTGCCATCCTACTGCCTGCCCGTGTATGTGTATCCTCCCACAAAAACATAACAGCCCGCCTCTGTTCACACAGTCTCTGAAGCATGTGCAGTGTTGAGTTCCACCTTGTTGCAACGTCTATGATTAGGCGATGCTGGGGAAGGTTCAAAGAACGCTGATAGGTCTGCATACGGCTGGAGTGTACGGGCGAACGGCGGATATGTGAGCAAAGTCCACGCACTTTGAGGAGCAGGTCGGATAACCCCGGATAACTTTTCAGGAAGCACTGCACCACCAGGTTTAAGGTGTGAGCCAGGCAAGGAATGTGTTTCAGTTGGGAAAGGGAGATGGCAGCCATGAAATTCCTTCCGTTATCACTCACTACCTTGCCTGCCTCAAGATCTACAGTGCCCAGCCACGACTGCGTTTCTTTCTGCAAGAACTCGGACAGAACTTCCGCGGTGTGTCTGTTGTCGCCCAAACACTTCATAGCCAATACAGCCTGCTGACGTTTGCCAGTAGCTGCCCCATAATGGGAGACCTGGTGTGCAACAGTGGCAGCTGCGGATGGAGTGGTTGTGCGACTGCGGTCTGTGGACGAGCTCTCGCTTCTGCAGGAGGACGAAGAGGAGGAGGAGGGGGTGCGAACGGCTACAGCCAATTGTTTCCTAGACCGTGGGCTAGGCAGAACTGTCCCAAACTTGCTGTCCCCTGTGGACCCTGCATCCACCACATTTAACCAGTGTGCCGTGATGGACACGTAACGTCCCTGGCCATGCCTACTGGTCCATGCATCTGTTGTCAGGTGCACCTTTGTGCTCACAGATTGCCTGAGTGCATGGACGATGCGCTCTTTAACATGCTGGTGGAGGGCTGGGATGGCTTTTCTGGAAAAAAAGTGTCGACTGGGTAGCTCGTAGCGTGGTACAGCGTAGTCCATCAGGGCTTTGAAAGCTTCGCTTTCAACTAACCGGTAGGGCATCATCTCTAACGAGATTAGTCTAGCTATGTGTGCGTTCAAACCCTGTGTACGCGGATGCGAGGCTAAGTACTTCCTTTTTCTAACTATAGTCTCATGTAGGGTGAGCTGGACTGGAGAGCTGGAGATCGTGGAACTAGCGGGGGTGCCGGTGGACATGGCAGACTGAGAGACGGTGGGAGATGGTATTGTTGCCACCGGTGCCCTAGATGCAGTGTTTCCTACTACGAAACTGGTGATTCCCTGACCCTGACGGCTTTGGCCTGGCAAAGAAACCTGCACAGATACTGCAGGTGGTGCGGAAAATGGTGGCCCTACACTGCCGGAAGGGATGTTGCGTTGCTGACTAGCTTCATTGGCCGAGGGTGCTACAACCTAAAGGGACGTTTGGTAGTTAGTCCAGGCTTGCAAATGCATGGTGGTTAAATGTCTATGCATGCAACTTGTATTGAGACTTTTCAGATTCTGTCCTCTGCTTAAGGTAGTTGAACATTTTTGACAGATGACTTTGCGCTGATCAATTGGATGTTGTTTAAAAAAATGCCAGACTGCACTCTTTCTAGCATCGGATACCTTTTCAGGCATTGCAGACTGAGCTTTAACCGGATGGCCACGCTGTCCTCCAACAGGTTTTAGCTTTGACACGCGTTTTGGGCAAGATACGGGCCCGGCAGATGGAACCTGTTGCGATGTTGATGCCTGCTGCGGCCCCTCCTCCTCCGCTTCAGAACTGCTGCCGCCTGCACCCTGTTCCCCCAATGGCTGCCAATCGGGGTCAAGAACTGGGTCATCTATTACCTCTTCTTGTAGCTCGTGTGCAACTTCGTCTGTGTCACCGTGGCGGTCGGTGGTATAGCGTTCGTGATGGGGCAACATAGTCTCATCAGGGTCTGATTCTTGATCAGCACCCTGCGATGGCAATGTTGTGGTCTGAGTCAAAGGACCAGGATAGTAGTCTGGCTGTGGCTGTGCATCAGTGCACTCCATGTCAGATTCAACTTGTAATGGGCATGGACTGTTAACTGCTTCACTTTCTAAGCCAGGGACGGTATGTGTAAAGAGCTCCATGGAGTAACCCGTTGTGTCGCCTGCTGCATTCTTCTCTGTTGTTGTTTTTGCTGAAGAGGACAAGGAAGCGACTTGTCCCTGACCGTGAACATCCACTAACGACGCGCTGCTTTGACATTTACCAGTTTCACGAGAGGAGGCAAAAGAGCTAGAGGCTGAGTCAGCAAGATAAGCCAAAACTTGCTCTTGCTGCTCTGGCTTTAAAAGCGGTTTTCCTACTCCCAGAAAAGGGAGCGTTCGAGGCCTTGTGTAGCCAGACGACGAACCTGGCTCCACAGCTCCAGACTTAGGTGCAATATTTTTTTTCCCACGACCAGCTGATGCTCCACCACTACCACTACCCTCATTACCAGCTGACAATGAACGTCCCCGGCCACGACCTCTTCCACCAGACTTCCTCATTGTTTTAAAAACGTTAACAAACGAACGGTATTTGTTGCTGTCACACAACTTACACGGTGAGCTATAACTTCAGTATGATTTAGCTACCCCTTTACAGGTGGGTGAGACCACAACGAAAATCAGCCACAATGTTACACACTCTGTTGTTGTTGGCAACAAATGAGATGGCACACACGCAGGACTGTCACTGAAGCGCAAATGTAAATATTTATCTCCCACTGATTTGTGTTTGTTTTTTTTAAAAGGGAGACTTCAGAAAAAAAAAAATTAAAAAAAAATTATTTTTTACAGAAGAATTTATAAAACAAATAAAATGAAATGATTGTTTCAGGGAGAATTTAGGAAAAAAAAAAAAAAAAGGCTTTGTAGGGCCCACTGAGTGAGAGAGGACGCACACAGGAGTCAGGAGTGGCACACAAGCCCAGAGGCCAATATTAATCTCCCACCGATTGATTTAGTGATTTTTTTTGGTAGATTTTGGAACCCAAATCAAGCAAAAAAATTAATAGGCTTTCTATGGCCCACAATTGGGGAGAGAGAGAGAGATGGCACACCCAGGAGTCAAGACTGGCACACAAGCAGAAGGGGCAATATGAATCTCCCACAGATTTTTTTTTTTTTTTTTTCAGGGAGACTTGAGAGAAAAAAAAATACAAAAAAAATGATTTTTTTCAGGAATAATTTAGAAACCAAAGAAAATAAAATGATTGTTTCAGGGAGAATTTAGAAAACAAATAAAACAAAAAATAGGCTTTCTAGGGCCCACTGAGTGACAGATGACGCACACAGGAGTCAGGAGTGGCACACAAGCCCAGAGGCCAATATTAATCTCCCACTGATTGATTTAGTGATTTTTTTTGGTAGATTTTGGAACCCAAATCAAGCAAAAAAATTAATAGGCTTTCTATGGCCAACAATTGGGGAGAGAGAGAGAGATGGCACACCCAGGAGTCAAGACTGGCACACAAGCAGAAGGGGCAATATGAATCTCCCACAGATTTTTTTTTTTTTTTTTTTTCAGGGAGACTTGAGAGAAAAAAAAAATACAAAAAAAATGATTTTTTTCAGGAATAATTTAGAAACCAAAGAAAATAAAATGATTGTTTCAGGGAGAATTTAGAAAACAAATAAAACAAAAAATAGGCTTTCTAGGGCCCACTGAGTGACAGATGACGCACACAGGAGTCAGGAGTGGCACACAAGCCCAGAGGCCAATATTAATCTCCCACTGATTGATTTAGTGATTTTTTTTGGTAGATTTTGGAACCCAAATCAAGCAAAAAAATTAATAGGCTTTCTATGGCCCACAATTGGGGAGAGAGAGAGAGATGGCACACCCAGGAGTCAAGACTGGCACACAAGCAGAAGGGGCAATATGAATCTCCCACAGATTTTTTTTTTTTTTTTTTTTTCAGGGAGACTTGAGAGAAAAAAAAATACAAAAAAAATGATTTTTTTCAGGAATAATTTAGAAACCAAAGAAAATAAAATGATTGTTTCAGGGAGAATTTAGAAAACAAATAAAACAAAAAATAGGCTTTCTAGGGCCCACTGAGTGACAGATGACGCACACAGGAGTCAGGAGTGGCACACAAGCCCAGAGGCCAATATTAATCTCCCATTTTTTTTTTTCCAGGGAAAATTTATAAACCCAATAAAAAAAATAATAATAAATAGGCTTTCTATGTCCCACTATCTGAGAGAGAGAGATGGCACGCTTAGGACTGGCACACAAGCCCAAAGCCCAATATTAATCTCCCACTGATTGATTTAATGATTTTTTCAGGTAGAATTTAGAACCCAAATCAAGCAAAAAAATTAATAGGCTTTCTATGGCCCACTGAGTGAGAGATGGCACGCACAGGAGTAAGGAGTGGCACACAAGCCCTGAGGCCAATATTTTTCTCCCACTGATTGATTGATTGATTTTTTCAGGTAGAATTAGGAACCCAAATCAACCCAAAAAATAAATAGGCTTTCTATGGCCCACTATTTGTGAGAGAGATGGCACGCTCAGGACTGGCACACAAGCCCAGAGGCCAATATTAATCTCCCACTTTTTATTTTTTCCAGGGAAAATTTATAAACCCAATAAAAAAAATAATAATAAATAGGCTTTCTATGGCCCACTATCTGAGAGAGAGAGAGATGGCACGCTTAGGACTGGCACACAAGCCCAAAGGCCAATATTAATCTCCCACTGATTGATTTATTGTTTTTTTTCAGGTAGAATTTAGAACCCAAATCAAGCAAAAAAATTAATAGGCTTTCTATGGCCCACTGAGTGAGAGATGGCACACACAGGAGTAAGGAGTGGCACACAAGCCCTGAGGCCAATATTTTTCTCCCACTGATTGATGTTGTGATTTTTTCTGGTAGATTTTGGAACCCAAATCAAGCAAAAAAATAAATAGGCTTTCTATGGCCCACTGAGTGAGAGATGACACAGACAGAGATGGCACTCTAGCAGAAATGTCAATCTTAATCTCCCACAAAAAAAAAAAAAGGAACTGTCCTTCAATTACTATCTCCCTGCAGTAATCTCAGCCAGGTATGGCAGGCAGCAATAAGGAGTGGACTGATGCACAAATTAAATAAAAAGTGTGGACAAACAAACAAGATAGCTGTGCAGAAAGGAAGGAACAAGAGGATTTGTGCTTTGAAAAAAGCAGTTGGTTTGCACAGCGGCGTACACACAGCAATGCAGCTATCAGGGAGCCTTCTAGGGCAGCCCAATGAGCTACAGCGCTGAGGAAAAAAAAAAAAAAAGGAGCTTCCACTGTCCCTGCACACCGAAGGTGGTGTTGGGCAGTGGAAATCGCTACAGCACAAGCGGTTTTGTGGTTAATGGACCCTGCCTAACGCTATCCCTGCTTCTGACGAAGCGGCAGCAACCTCTCCCTAAGCTCAGATCAGCAGCAGTAAGATGGCGGTCGGCGGGAACTCCCCTTTATAGCCCCTGTGACGCCGCAGACAGCAAGCCAATCACTGCAATGCCCTTCTCTAAGATGGTGGGGACCAGGACCTATGTCATCACGCTGCCCACACTCTGCGTTTACCTTCATTGGCTGAGAAATGGCGCTTTTCGCGTCATTGAAACGCGACTTTGGCGCGAAAGTCGCGTACCGCATGGCCGACCACGCACAGGGGTCGGATCGGGTTTCATGAAACTCGACTTCGCCAAAAGTCGGCGACTTTTGAAAATGTTCGACCCGTTTCGCTCAACCCTATTCATCACCACTCTGAGAAGACCACCAGTTTCGAATTTGTTTATGATAAATGACAACACAGTTTAATTGTATGCATACCCACAAAGTATGATGTTTCCCCACCATGCTTCACAGTTGGGATGGTGTTCTTGGGGTTACTTATCCTTCTTCCTCCAAACATAGTGAGTGGAGTTGATAGGAACATTTTTTATTTTGGTCTCATCTGACTACATGAAATTCTCCCATGCCTCCTTTGGATCATCCAGATGGTCATTAGCAAACTTCAAATGGGCCTGGATGTGTGCTGGTGGGAGCAGGGGGACTTACCTTGCATACCCTGCGGGAGTTTAATCCATGATGGCACAGTGTGTTACTAATGGTAATGTTTGAGACTGTGGTCCCAGCTCTCTTCAAGTCATTGACCCGGCCCTCCTGTGTAGATCTGGGCAGAGTCCTGACCTTTCTCAGAATCATCCTTACCCTACGACGCAAGATCTTGGATTGAGCCCCAGACCAATGAGGTTTGACAGTCATCTTGAGTTTCTTTAATTTACTAATAATTGTACCAAGATTTATTGCCTTCTCACCAAGCTGTTTGCCTATTGTCCTGTAGCCCATCCCAGCCTTGTGCTTTGGTCCAAGGTGTCCTTTGACGGCTCTTTGGTCTTGGCCATGGTGGAGAGGTTGGAGTGTGAGTGATTGAATGTGTAAACAGGTGTCTTTTATAAAGGTAACAAGTTCAAACAGGTGCAATTAATACAGGTAATGACTGTAGAGTAGGAGGGCTTTTTAAATAAAAACTAGCAGGTCTGTAATAGTCAAAATTCTTTCTGGTTGGTAGATGATCAAATACTTATTTTGTGCAATAAAATGCAATTTAATTATAATCTTTTCCAAATGTGGAGGTCAGCCAATTCTCAAAAAAGTCAACTGGAGCATTCCCCTTTGCTCTCTTCGGAACACCAACAAAGCGTATATTATTGTGCCGAAGCCTGTTCTCTATGTCATCGGTTTTATTCAGCAGAGTAATAATATTAGCAAAGGCCTTTTTGACTTCATTAGACAAAGGTGATAAAATATCTTCCACTTCCCCCACATGACCTTCCACAGAGGTCATGCTTTCTTTCATTTTTTGCATATTTTGCCTGATGCAGGACACATCCCTCTTTAGAGAGCTCATATGTCCATTCATGTCTGTCAAAGCAGAGCAGCACTGTGATACAGCTTTAAACACATCCTTCAGCGTTGTATCTGCCACCTCTCATACAGTATCAGGAGCCCCCTCACACGCAATCTCATCAGAGAAATCAAGATAGGCAGTGGGGGAGGAGGGGGTGTCCATCAGCATACCACTGCTCTTAGGGTACCGTCACACTATATGATTTACCTACGATCACGACCAGCGATATGACCTGGCCGTGATCGTAGGTAAATCGTAGTGTGGTCGCTGGGGAGCTGTCACACAGACAGCTCTCCAGCGACCAACGATGCCGAGGTACCCGGGTAACCAGGGTAAACATCGGGTTACTAAGCGCAGGACCGCGCTTAGTAACCCGATGTTTACCCTGGTTACCAGCGTTAAAAAAAAACAAACAGCACATACTTACATTCTGGTGTCCGTCAGGTCCCTTGCCGTCTGCTTCCCGCACTCACTGACTGCCGGCCGTAAAGTGAAAGTGAAAGCACGTCACCGCTGTGCTCTGCTTTCACTTTACGGCCGGCATTCACTGAGTGCGGGAAGCAGACGGCAATGGACCTGACGGACACCAGAATGTAAGTATGTGCTGTTTGTTTTTTTTAGTTTTACGCTTGTAACCAGGGTAAACATCGGGTTACTAAGCGCGGTCCTGCGCTTAGTAACCCGATGTTTACCCTGGTTACAAGCGAACGCATCGCTAGATCGCATCTCTAGATCGCTAGATCGGTGTCACACACACCGATCTAGCGATGCCAGCGGGAGATCCAGCGACAAAAGAAAGTTCCATACGATCTGCTACGACGTACGATTCTCAGCAGGATCCCTGATCGCTGCTGCGTGTCAGACTCAGCGATATCGTAACGATATCGCTGGAACGTCACGAATCGTACCGTCGTAGCGATTGAAATGGCACAGTGTGACGGTACCCTTATCCTGTGGTGGATCACCCTCATTGTGCAAAGCACTGGTAGGGATGGGTGCCAGACCAGGATTCAGATGGCTTCCCACTAGTCATGGGTATCTTGGCATACTGTGATATCAAGGTGCTTATGCTGCTCAGCATCCATTGTCACTGTGACAGGGCCCGCTGCGGCACCATATTGTCTCACTGTTCTCACCTGAGCCACCGCTTGCTTCTGACTCATGCCCTGCCATGTCATGCCGGAATCTAGTCCTCTCTGGCTCCGGATATGTGGCAGACTCTGTTCCGACAGTGCACCTCGTGCAGGAGCCCAAAGCCCAAGTTAAGTAGGATAATTGACAGGATACTGGCAGAGCTATTCAATGCATGCATCTTGCTACATGCCCAGCCAGATCTGACCCCCTGGCTATATGCTTTTGATGCATAACTTCCACAGTAAAAATGGTGTATAATATTTCCCTGCTTAGAACAATTTGCAGCATTAATTAGCCCTGAGAAGGGGTTTTGGTATGAGTGTCATGCTGCAGCTTAAAGGACATGCAATTCATCCTATCATGTCCTACATGATCCCTTCAGCACAATCTCTCCCTAAGTGCTGCTAACAGCAGTATTGAAATGTATTATAATTAGCCCTGAGAAGGACTATTGTTGTACTTCACATAAACATAATTGTGGTTGGATCCCTAGCTAATACGCAGCTGCAATTCTGTCCCTCTCTCATCAGCACCTCTCCCTACGCTACAGTGTGACGAGCATAGACCTGATGACACATAGACCTGATGAAACTGTGTGGCCAGCCAATCACAGTAATACCACAACCAAGATAGCTACTGTATTACAGTGACTGGCAGGCAATCCCCACATGTTCAATAGCTGTCTAAAAAGAGCCAAACGTGCTGGGCGGGGACTTGATCTCCCGCTCAACCATTAAAACAATACTCACTGAGTAACGAGCATGCCGAGCACACTGATGTTCAAGCATGTAATGAGCATGCGGAGCACACTGATGTTCAAGCGAGTAACGAGTAGTGACGAGAACACTAGCACATCACTAGTGGCCATTCAAAATATTGTAGAGTTCCAATCAAGTTAATGGAACACCTATATAATATCTTGAATGATTGGTAAAAAATAACGGCACAGGCAAGTTCAAACCAGCAGCATACTGATTCAAACATTGAGAAGGCTGTGGCAAACTCACACTAATGGATATCAATATTTAATTTAAAATTGATCAATTTCATAAGGCTGGATAATCTCTTCAAGCTGAATTGCCAACTAAGGAATAAAACTGTCATGTGGCTTGTAGACTGTCTCATTTTCTTTTAATTTTAACTTCTCATTACTTAAAATCTTTAAGACTTGAAAGTACAGAAATGCAAGAGCATACCAGTCACAGTGGTTTGCACTTCAACTAATGACACATTGCTGGAGTTCTTTGAAGTTCCCTACAAAACAACACATTGGTGCTATTGCATGTGAAACAATAAGAATTAAAAATCTGTGTTTCTTTGGCAGCTTCTGAAAACCTTTCTTCAGTAATTGCCATATGGAAAAGTCGCTAATAACTAATAGTGCTTGTACTACCAGAAATGGATTCTTCAAATATCAAAACCAATTGAAAGATTGCAGAGCATTGTGGAAGTTGTATCTGTTAGTGGTGCATAGTGCTGGAGAATAGGACTGAACAGCTGACTTTGACATGCTGCATGTTTCTGCCATCACTGTCACAATGTCACTGTTACTCACACACAGGCATCTGTCTGGGAGCCGTATCTGGGGTAGCAAGCTCAAACTCAGACACCTCTTTGCCCATTTGGAAAATTGTTCTGGATCACTGCGTTGAGAAACACGTGATGGTGTCTCCGCGGTGTTGGATGTTTTGGTCTCCCCGAGGTCATTCATCTGTACCTTCACAGCCTTTTACTAGGCACTGCTCCTAATAGCCAGTTTCCTACTCCACACTGATGAGGGGGCAAAAACCCCGAAGCAGCTGTCTGTGGATGGATACCATGCTGGGCATAGGTGGTTTTCCTATATTGGATGTTTTCCTTTATTGGATGCTGCCCTTCCGTGGTTGTTCCTTCCCGAGGAAAGGCCTGGCTATTCATTGCTTGCGTTGAGAAACACGTGATGGTGTCTCCGCAGCTTACTTTACATGCATCTTTAGATGTTTAAACTCCACTTCAAGGGAATATACATATTTTTCTGACTCCCATTTGTCAGCTTCTCGCATTGATCTGATATTATCGGATGTGTTCTCCCTCCCTAGATTTTCCTCTACACTGTGTTCCAAATTATTATGCAAATTATATTTTTCTCGGATTTTCCTAAATGGTTGGTGCAAATGACAGTCAGTCTAATAAAAGTCATCACCCGTTAGATTATACATCGAATTTTATTGAAGAAACCTCCCAATGATAAGAGTATAATCTCCAAAATAAATAAAAACTCAAAATGCACTGTTCCAAATTATTAGGCACAGTAGAATTTCTATACATTTGATATGTTTTAAAGAACTGAAAATGCTCATTTGTGGAATTTGCAGCATTAGGTCACATTCACTGAACAAAAAAGCTATTTAACTCCAAAACCACCTAACAGGCCAAGTTACATGTTAACATAGGACCCCTTCTTTGATATCACCTTCACAATTCTTGCATCCTTCGAACTTGTGGGTTTTTGGAGAGTTTCTGCTTGTATTTCTTTGCATGAAGTCAGAATCTCCTCCCAGAGCTGCTGTTTTGATGTGAATGGCCTCCCACCCTCATAGATGTTTTGCTTGATGATACTCCAAAGGTTCTCTGTACCGTTGAGGTCAGGTGAAGATGGTGGCTACACCCAGTGTCAGAATGGGGTGCCTAGGGCCCACCAGTGAAACCGACTCCAGGGGCCCACTCTAAATTTCAGCACCCAGGCTAGGTACACCTTTGTGTTGTAGTATTTTTAGGAGGCTCAGTAGTAAGTTTCATCATATTCACTAGAACAGGTACAACATGCTGCACATTTGTTTCTGCTAAAAAGATGGACACTCTAAGGGTATGTTCCCATGGTCAGTAAATGCTGCATGTTTGACGCTGCGTAGAGCCGCAGCGTCAAACACGCAGCGTTCAGATGTTACAACATAGTGGAGGGGATTTCCTGAAATCCCATCTCCACTATGCGGTAAAACACGCAGGCGGCAGACCTGCGTAAATGGACATGCGGCACGTCTTTCCAGAACGCAGCATGCCTGTATACAATGCGGCGACGCTCCGTCGCCGCACCGTAAATTTACCATAGACTATCATTAGATGCAGTAAAACCGCATCTAATGATTAGTCACATGCGTAATAACTGCGTAAACGCAAGCTTACTATGCATGTCTACAAATTTAAGTAAGGTCTTACCTGTCCCGCCGCCGGAAGTCCCTCGTCCACTGCAGTTCTCGCGATAACTTACCGCGAGAACTACCATGCAAGTGACCGGGGGTTATCTCCGGTCACTAGTCTGGTTCTCACGGTCAGCCAATTGTGAGAACGATGCAGTGTAGGTGATCGCTGGAGAGTTATCTCCGGTGATCATCTACAAGCTCTGCTATGTCTGGATGTCAGGCATCCAGATGTAGCAGAGCTGAACTCGTCATGGGACACTCGTTATTCAGGACTACGACTAATCAGGGAGTATACTGTTGGTTTATTTATTTTTTTCAGAAGATCGATTGCTTCCCTTGGATTACTAGTATAATAAAGATGACAAAACTGTGGTGGTTTATGTCATTAAAACACTTTGTTCTGCTTGTGTGTGTTTTATTAATCCTTTCACAACTATAGGATTAGTAATGGATAGGTGTTTTATTGACGCCTCTCCATTACTAAGCCGGCTTAATGTCACCTTACAAAGGTGGCATTAACTCCTTATTACCCCATATGCCACTGCTACAGGGCAAGTGGGAAGAGAAAGGCTAAGTACTGGAATTGGTGCATCTTACAGATGCGCCATTTCTGGGGCGGCTGGGGGCTGGTATATATCCATGCTCCCTTCCTAGGCTATGAATATCAGCCCGCAGTTGTCTGCGTAGCCTTTCTGGCTATAAATAATTGTTGGATCCCACGTCATTTTTTTTGTGTAGTCCCCCTATTTTAATAGCCAGTAAAGACTATATATACAGCTGCGGGCTGATATTCATAGCCTGGGAAGATCCATGGGTATTAACCCCTTCCCAGGCTACAAACATCAGTCCCCCAGTCACTGGCTCTCCCTCTTTGGTGCAGAAAATTGCGCCCACGCCATTTTTTTTTAATTAAACAGATATTGCATTTAAGGCTGGGGTCACTCTTGCGAGAAACTTGCAAAAGTCTCACACCTCAATACCCTGCACTGCTGCTGGCACTCGGACTGGAGTGTTCAGCTACATAGAAATACATGCAGCCACACGTTCCGATCCTGAGTGCCGGCGGCAGTGCTGGATGTTAAGATGCAAGACTCGTCCGAGTTTCTCGCATGTGTTATCCCAGCCTAACTCTTTACATACCATTTTATTACGTTTATTACTAAACATCGGGCTTGGTATTATCTATAGATATATTTATCTACCTATCTGTTATGACCTGGTGGTGAGGACAATAATGGACCTGGTGGTTAAGAGCACACGGAATGACCTGATAGTTACTAATCATACAGACAAGCTCTGAAACGTGGGAACTCTGCTGACCGCAATCCCTAATCCTATCACACACACTAGAAATAGCCGTGGATTGCTCCTAACGCTCCCTATGCAACTCGTCACAGCCTAAGGAACTAGCTAGCCCTAGAGATAGAAAAATAAAGCCTACCTTGCCTCAGAGAAATCCCCCAAAGGAACAGGCAGCCCCCACAAATAATGACTGTGAGTAAGATGAAAATTACAAACACAGAGATGAAATAGATTTAGCAAAGTGAGGCCCGACTTACTGAACAGACAGAGGATAGGAAAGGTAACTATGCGGTCAGCACAAAAAACTACAAAAAGACCACGCAGAGGGCGCAAAAAGACCCTCCGCACCGACTCACGGTGCGGAGGCGCTCCCTCTGCGTCCCAGAGCAAGCTGGACAGAAAAAATAGCAAACAGAGAAAAACAAGCAGGAACTTAGCTTCTGCTGGGAAGACAGGTCACAAGAACGATCCAGGAGCGAACTAGACCAATACTGGAACATTGACAGGTGGCATGGAGCAATGATCTAGGTGGAGTTAAATAGAGCAGCCAGCTAACGAATTAACCTCGTCACCTGTGGAAGGAACCTCAGAAGCCGCAGCCCCACTCACAACCACCAGAGGAAGCCCATGGACAGAACCAGCCAAAGTACCATTCATGACCACAGGAGGGAGCTTAACAACAGAATTCACAACAGTACCCCCCCTTGAGGAGGGGTCACCGAACCCTCACCAGAGCCCCCAGGCCGACCAGGACGAGCCAAATGAAAGGCACGAACCAGATCGGTAGCATGAACATCAGAGGCAAAGATCCAGGAATTATCTTCCTGACCATAACCCTTCCACTTGACCAGGTACTGGAGTTTCCGTCTTGAAATACGAGAATCCAAAATCTTCTCCACCACATACTCCAACTCCCCCTCCACCAACACCGGGGCAGGAGGATCAACGGATGGAACCACAGGCACCACGTATCTCCGCAACACGACCTATGGAATACATTATGGATGGCAAAAGAAGCTGGAAGGGTCAAACGAAATGACACAGGATTGAGAACCTCAGAAATCTTATACGGACCAATGAAACGAGGCTTAAACTTAGGAGAAGAAACCTTCATAGGAACATAACGAGATGACAACCAAACCAAATCCCCAACACGAAGTCGGGGACCCACACAGCGCCGGCGGTTAGCGAAACGTTGAGCCTTCTCCTGGGACAAAGTCAAATTGTCCACCACATGAGTCCAAATCTGCTGCAACCTATCCACCACAGTATCTACACCAGGACAGTCCGAAGACTCAACCTGCCCTGAAGAGAAACGAGGATGGAAATCAGAATTGCAGAAAAACGGTGAAACCAAAGTAGCCGAGCTGGCCCGATTATTAAGGGCGAACTCAGCCAAAGGCAAAAAGGACACCCAATCAACCTGATCAGCAGAAACAAAGCATCTCAGATATGTTTCCAAAGTCTGATTAGTACATTCGGTTTGGCCATTTGTCTGAGGATGGAAAGCCGAGGAAAAAGACAAATCAATGCCCATCCTAGCACAAAAGGATCGCCAAAACCTCGAAACAAACTGGGAACCTCTGTCCGAAACGATGTTCTCAGGAATGCCATGTAAATGAACCACATGCTGGAAAAACAACGGCACCAAATCAGAGGAGGAAGGCAATTTAGAGAAGGGTACCAAATGGACCATCTTAGAGAAGCGATCACAAACCACCCAAATGACTGACATCTTTTGAGAGACAGGGAGATCCGAAATAAAATCCATAGAAATATGCGTCCAGGACCTCTTCGGGACCGGCAAGGGCCAAAGCAACCCACTAGCACGAGAACAGCAGGGCTTAGCCCGAGCACAAGTCCCACAGGACTGCACAAAAGAACGCACATCCCGCGACAAAGACGGCCACCAAAAGGATCCAGCTACCAAATCTCTGGTACCAAAGATTCCAGGATGACCAGCCACCACCGAACAATGAACCTCAGAGATAACTCTACTAGTCCATTTATCAGGGACAAACAGTTTCTCCGCTGGGCAACGGTCAGGTCTATCAGCCTGAAATTTTTGCAGCACCCGCTGCAAATCAGGGGAGATGGCAGACAAAATTACCCCCTCTTTGAGAATACCTGCCGGCTCAGGAACACCCGGAGAGTCGGGCACAAAACTCCTTGACAGGGCATCAGCCTTCACATTCTTAGAGCCCGGAAGGTACGAAACCACAAAATCAAAACGGGAGAAAAATAGCGAACAACGAGCCTGTCTAGGATTCAACTGTTTGGCAGACTCGAGATAAGTCAAATTCTTGTGATCCGACAAGACCACCACGTGATGCTTGGCTCCTTCAAGCCAATGACGCCACTCCTCGAATGCCCACTTCATGGCCAACAACTCTCGATTGCCAACATCATAATTGCGCTCAGCAGGCGAAAACTTTCTAGAAAAGAAGGCACATGGTTTCATCACCGAGCCATCAGAACTTCTTTGCGACAAAACAGCCCCTGCTCCAATCTCCGAAGCATCAACCTCGACCTGAAACGGGAGCGAAACATCTGGCTGGCACAACACAGGGGCAGAAGAAAAACGACGCTTCAACTCCTGAAAAGCTTCCACAGCCGCAGAAGACCAATTGACCACATCAGCACCCTTCTTGGTCAAATCAGTCAACGGTTTAGCAACACTAGAAAAATTACTGATGAAGCGACGATAAAAATTAGCAAAGCCCAGGAACTTTTGCAGACTCTTCACAGATGTCGGCTGAGTCCAATCATAGATGGCCTGGACTTTAACAGGGTCCATCTCGATAGTAGAAGGGGAAAAAATGAAACCCAAAAATGAAACCTTCTGAACTCCAAAGAGACACTTTGACCCCTTCACAAACAAAGAATTCGCACGAAGGACCTGGAGCACCATTCTGACCTGCTTCACGTGAGACTCCCAATCATCCGAGAAGACCAAAATATCATCCAAATACACAATCAGGAATTTATCCAAGTACTCTCGGAAGATGTCATGCATAAAGGACTGAAATACTGATGGAGCATTGGAAAGCCCGAATGGCATAACCAGGTACTCAAAATGGCCCTCGGGCGTATTAAATGCTGTTTTCCATTCATCGCCCTGTTTAATACGCACAAGATTATACGCACAACGAAGATCTATCTTGGTGAACCAACTAGCCCCCTTAATCCGAGCAGATAAATCAGACAGCAGCGGAAAAGGGTACTGAAATTTGACTGTGATCTTATTAAGAAGGCGGTAATCAATACAAGGTCTCAAAGAACCATCCTTCTTGGCCACAAAAAAGAACCCTGCTCCCAATGGTGACGGCGACGGGCGAATGTGACCCTTCTCCAAGGATTCCTTTATATAACTCCGCATAGCGACGTGTTCTGGCACAGATAAATTGAACAGTCGGCCCTTAGGAAACTTACTACCAGGAATCAAATTGATAGCACAATCGCAATCCCTATGAGGAGGTAGGGCACTGGTTTTGGGCTCATCAAATACATCCCGGTAATCCAACAAAAACTCCGGGACTTCAGAAGGGGTGGATGACGAAATAGACAAAAATGGAACATCACCATGTACCCCCTGACAACCCCAGCTGGACACAGACATAGATTTCCAATCCAATACTGGATTATGGACCTGTAGCCATGGCAACCCCAAAACGACCACATCATGCAGATTATGCAACACCAAAAAGTGAATATCCTCCTGATGTGCAGGAGCCATGAACATGGTCAATTGGGTCCAGTACTGAGGCTTATTCTTGGCCAAAGGCGTAGCATCAATTCCTCTCAATGGAATAGGATACTGCAAGGGCTCCAAGAAAAAACCACAGCGCCTAGCAAACTCCAAGTCCATCAAATTCAGGGCAGCGCCTGAATCCACAAATGCCATAACAGAATAGGATGACAAAGAGCAAATCAGAGTAACGGACAAAAGAAATTTCGACTGTACCGTACCAATGGTGGCAGACCTAGCAAAACGCTTAGTGCGCTTAGGACAATCGGAGATAGCATGAGTGGAATCACCACAGTAAAAACACAGCCCATTCCGACGTCTGTGTTCTTGCCGTTCAGCTCTGGTCAAAGTCCTATCACATTGCATAGGCTCAGGTCTATGCTCAGATAATACCGCCAAATGGTGCACAGCTTTACGCTCACGCAAGCGTTGATCCATCTGAATGGCCAAAGACATAGACTCATTCAGACCAGCAGGCATGGGAAATCCCACCATGACATCCTTAAGGGCTTCAGAGAGACCCTTTCTAAAAATTGCTGCCAGGGCACATTCATTCTACTGAGTGAGTACAGACCACTTCCTAAACTTCTGACAATATATCTCTACCTCATCCTGACCCTGACACAGAGCCAGCAAGATTTTCTCTGCCTGATCCACTGTATTTGGTTCATCATAAAGCAATCCAAGCGCCAGAAAAAACGCATCAACATCACGCAATGCCGGATCTCCTGGCGCAAGGGAAAATGCCCAGTCTTGAGGGTCGCCACGTAACAAAGAAATAATGATTTTCACTTGTTGAACAGGGTCACCTGAGGAGCGAGGCCTCAAAGCAAGAAACAATTTACAATTATTTTTGAAATTCAGAAGCTTAGATCTATCCCCAAAAAACAAATCAGGAATTGGAATCCTAGGCTCTAACATTGGATTCTGAACCACAAAATCTTGAATGTTTTGTACCCTTGCAGTGAGATTATCCATACAAGAGAACAGACCTTGAATGTCCATATCTACACCTGTATCCTGCACCACCCAGAGGTAAAGGGGAAAAGAGAGACAAAACACACTGCAAAGAAAAAAAAAGG
The DNA here is from genome assembly GCF_032444005.1 of Ranitomeya imitator. Lineage (NCBI taxonomy): Eukaryota > Metazoa > Chordata > Amphibia > Anura > Dendrobatidae > Ranitomeya > Ranitomeya imitator. The sequence goes on from NC_091282.1 coordinate 986,503,651, forward strand.
TCTCAGAACTTCTCTTATCCCTCTATTGAGATGCATTAATACTTTTGGCCACCTGTACTGTTATGACCTGGTGGTGAGGACAATAATGGACCTGGTGGTTAAGAGCACACGGAATGACCTGATAGTTACTAATCATACAGACAAGCTCTGAGACGTGGGAACTCTGCTGACCGCAATCCCTAATCCTATCACACACACTAGAAATAGCCGTGGATTGCTCCTAACGCTCCCTATGCAACTCGTCACAGCCTAAGGAACTAGCTAGCCCTAGAGATAGAAAAATAAAGCCTACCTTGCCTCAGAGAAATTCCCCAAAGGAACAGGCAGCCCCCCACATATAATGACTGTGAGTAAGATGAAAATTACAAACACAGAGATGAAATAGATTTAGCAAAGTGAGGCCCGACTTACTGAACAGACAGAGGATAGGAAAGGTAACTATGCGGTCAGCACAAAAAAACTACAAAAAGACCACGCAGAGGGCGCAAAAAGACCCTCCGCACCGACTCACGGTGCGGAGGCGCTCCCTCTGCGTCCCAGAGCTTCCAGCAAGCAAGACAAAATCAAAATAGCAAGCTGGACAGAAAAAATAGCAAACAGAGAAAAACAAGCAGGAACTTAGCTTCTGCTGGGAAGACAGGTCACAAGAACGATCCAGGAGCGAACTAGACCAATACTGGAACATTGACAGGTGGCATGGAGCAATGATCTAGGTGGAGTTAAATAGAGCAGCCAGCTAACGAATTAACCTCGTCACCTGTGGAAGGAACCTCAGAAGCCGCAGCCCCACTCACAACCACCAGAGGAAGCCCATGGACAGAACCAGCCGAAGTACCATTCATGACCACAGGAGGGAGCTTAACAACAGAATTCACAACACCTATCTATCATCTATCTATAGATATATCTTATCTATCAATCTTTTTTATCTATCAATCAATCTATTATCTATCAATATATCTATCCATCTATGGAAACATACCCTAACGGAAACAACAAAGACCTGATTAATGTATTTAAGAAGAGGTCGCACTGACCTTGAAACTCGTTGAATAAACCACCTTTTAAATTTATTATCCTTAGAACTTCAGCATTAAGGCAGGTCGGATTTAACCCACATCTCCTGCACAGTTTATATTATCTATCTATGGAAACATACCCTAATGGAAACAACAAAGACCTGATTAATGTATTTAATTGGTTCTGTCCATCGCCATTTTTGTTTATTTTTAACTGATCCATTTCTTTAAGGCTATGGTCACACTATGGCTATGTGCACACGATGCGGATTTGCTGCGGATCCGCAGCAAATTTTTCCGCACAGAAACGCTGCAGATCCGCACTGTGATGTACAGTACAAGGTAAATCAATGGGATAAAAAAATAGCTGTGCGGAAAAATCAGTGCGGAATTGCTGCGGATTTCAAAGAAGTGCATGTCACTTCTTTTGTGCGGATCTGCAGTGTTTCTGCACCCCTCCATGATAAAAATCCACAGTGGCAAAAACTGCAGAAAATCCGCACAAAAATCGCACAAAATTTGCATAAAAACCGCAGCTGCGGATTCTGCCAGGAGATGCAGATTTTGTGCAGAAAATTCTGCACCTCTTTTCCTACGTGTTCACATAGCCTTACAGTATTTTACGTCAGTATTTGGCAGCCAAAACCAGGAGTGGGTGAAAAATATAGAAGTGGTGACGTGTTTCTATAAGGCTAAGTTTACAGTGGGTGTTTTTGCTGTGTTTTTTTTCTGCAGCAAAACCCAAGTGCTTGGCAGGAAAGAAGCTGTGGCAAAAACGCAGGTTTTGCTACATTTTTGGTGTGTTTTTTCCATTCAATTGCTAAAAGAAGTCACATGCTCTACATCCAAAAAAACAAGCAAAGCACAAAATACTGATAAAAAATAATCCAATGTGTGTGCATGAGATTTCTGAAATCTCATAGGCTTTGCTGGTACTGTAAAACGCAGCTGAAAATTAGCATAAAAAATGCATTAAAAATACAGCAAAAATGCCCAGTTTGAACGTAGCCTTATACTTTCCCTTTGATTGTTCCTCTCCTGATTTTGGCTACAAATACTGAGGTAAAATACTGACCAAATACTGTTTGCGTAATTGCAGCCTTAGTATAAACCAGTGTTTCCCAAACTCCAGTCCTCACGGATCCCACAGGTCATGTTCTCAGGATTTCCCTAGTATTGCACAGGTGGTAGAAGTTTCATCAAGCCCTCAGGAATTCTCTCACCTGTGCAACACTATGGAAATCCTGAAAACATGATCTATGGGGTCCGTGAGGACTGGAGTTTGGGAAACACTGGTTTAAACCTTTAGCAACCGCTGATACTCATTAAGCTAAGTGTACTTATTTCCTCATTGCCGTTATAAAATAGCAATCAGGAGTAAGGCTGTAGTGCCCCCCCCCAGAGTTGGAAAATCTGGGGGGGTCTCTGCTACCAGGGGTGGCCGAGACCCCGAAGAGCATGATCAGGGCCGGATTTTCCACTCTCTGATCATGTGATTGCCATTATCGCCCGCCGAGATCTGCCAGCCGATACCCGGCAACAATAGGAACCTTTTTCCTATTGTTTCCTTTTGATCACGGTTATAGAGCACCCGATGCAAACTGGAGAGATGGCATTTTTTTTACTATTATCTTTTTCCTATAAATAACATTATAAATATATAAGACTATGTTCACATTTGCGCCTTTGGGTGCAGCGTCGCCGACGCATACCGACGCATGGGTCATGCGCCCCTATCTTTAACATAGGGGGCGCATGGACATGTGCCGGTATGCGTTATACTGCGTTTTACGATGCATGCGTCATATAGACGCACAGACAGGGCGCAGAGGACGCTACTTGTAGCGTTTTTCCTGCGCCGAAATTCCTGCTCTGTGCTTTCTTATGACAACGCATGCGTCGCAAAATGCAGCGTTGTGCAGATGCGTTGTTGGTTGCGTGGCGTCGCCGACGCTGCGCCCAACAACGCAAATGTGAACGTAGCCTTAATTGTTCATTCTGCATATAAAAATGCCTGGTATCTTTTTAAAAGGATAGGTAGGATTTCGGGCAGCAAGTGCCATGAAGACGATGGGGGCCCCCTGTCAGCATCACAGGGGAGCAGTGGGGGATGGTAAAGTGATATGAACAACTAGAAGGCAGAAAGGGTAGAGGGGGCAGGGAGAGTGCAGCTTTTCTTGGGATGGAGGACAGGAGAGAGTCAGGACAGAGACATAAACAGGAAGCTCCGGTACTCACTTCAGGCCACTGTGTTCCTCTGGAGCTCCCCTCCCCTTCCTGACTGTGCCGACCACAGAGCTAAGCGCTTGGCTTGGAGCAGTGCAGGAGCCATAGGACACCACTGCCAGTAGCAATTTCTTCACTGCTAGCAGTAGCTTCAGCAGTGACTGCACAGCTCTCCTGGCCACATGCTGCAGCAGCCTGACCCGTCTGTGCTGTTGGGCGGGGCTTACTGCTGTCAAGCTCCAGGAGCTGCGTCAGGGCAGGTCAGTGAAATGTCTGTGCTGAGCCTCCCTCCTCCCATCCTACTAGCCACCAGAGACTCCGGGGAGGGAAGCGATACAGCCCGCACCCTGGTCTCATGCTGCAGTCTGAGCCAATGATCCCCACCAATATACCAGGCAATGCAGGAGCTCAGCTTTTCTCTCTTCTTCTGATGGGCAGGGAGAGGCGGAGCTTAAATCGGGCATGCAGCGATGCTCAGAAGAGAGAGACTGTCTAAGTCAGGGGCCCACCGGGGGATCCTCCGGTACCCCGGTGGGCCAGTCCGAGCCTGGCTACACCATGAGTTTATCTCCTTTTATGCCCATAGCAGCCAATGACTCAGAGGTATTCTTTGCAGCATTAGATGGTGCATTGTCATGCATGAAGATGACTTTGCTCCTGAAGGCATGTTTCTGCTTTTTAGACCATGGAAGAAAGTTGTCAGTCAGAAACTCTAAATACTTTACACAGGTCATTTTCACACCTTTGGGAACCTTAAAGCGTCCTACCAGCTATTTCCCCATGATTCTGGCCCAAAATGTGACTCCTCCACCTCCTTGCTGATGTCGCAGCCTTGTTGGGACATGGTGGCAATCCACCAACCATCCACTACTCCATCCATCTGGACCATCCAGGGTTGCTTGACACTCATCAGTAAACAATACTATTTGGAAATTAGTGTTCATGTATGTCTGGGCCCACTTTAACCATTTCTGCTTGTGAACACTGTTTAAGGGTGGCTGAATATTAGGTTTATGCACCACAGCAAGCCTTTGAAGCATCCTACACCTTGAGGTTCAAGGGACTCCAGAGGCACCAGCAGCTTCAAATAACCATTTGCTGCTTTGTAATGGTATTTTGGCAGCTGCTCTCTTAATCCCATGAATTTGTCTGGCAGAAACCTTCTTCATTATGCCTTTATCTGCATGAACTCTGTCTGTGCTCTGTTTCAGTCACAAATCTCTTCACAGTATGATGACCACTCTTAAGTTTTCGTGGAATATCTAATGTTTTCATACCTTGTCCAAGGCATTGCACTATTTAATGCTTTTCAGCAGCAGACAGATCCTTTTTAGTTCCCATATTACTTGAAACCAGTGGCCTGCTTAATAATGTGGAACATAATCTTTAAGTAGTTTTCCTTTAATTAGAATCACCTGGAAAACTAATTATCACATGTGTTTAAGATTTAAGAATTAAATCTTTATGACACTTAAATCCAATTTGCATAATAATTTGGAACGCAGTGTATATCCATTGGTAATAAATCCATTTCGGATCATGCCCCTGTCATTACCAAATTGGTTGAAGGTCACTCTATCAATAATCAACCGTTGTGGAAGTGTAATGCTTCTATTTTTCAAAATCCTACATACCATGAGGAAATTTCTAGATCTCTTAACCTTTATTTTTCTAAGAATATGTATGACCCTTCCTAGCCAATCCTCCAGTGGAACACGCACAAGGCGGTTCTACGTGGCGCTCTCATTCATATTTCATCCCATATTAAAAATTTTAAAGGGAACCTGTCACCCCCAAAATCGCGGATGAGGTAAACCCACCGGCATCAGGGGCTTATCTACAGCATTCTGGAACGCTGTAGATAAGCCCCCGATGTATCCTAAAAGATGAGAAAAAGACGTTAGATAATACTCACCCAGGGGCAATCCCGCTGTTGGTCCAGATCTGGCGCCTCCCATCTTCATCAGATGGAGTTCTCTTCTGGTCTTCACGCAGCGGCTCCAGCACAGGCGTACTTTGTCTGCCCTGTAGATAAGTCCCTGATGCCGATGGGCTTACCTCACCCGCGATTTTGGGGGTGACAGGTTCCCTTTAACCGCCAAAAGATTAAACGTTTACATCCTTGATTAAAGAGAAGGAGTTGGAGCTGGCATTGGGGTTGGCCAATAGTCCCACCCCTTGTTCCAAAACTTTGACTGAATTATCCCATCTTAGGAATGATTTGAGGGCCACAATTTTTTCATTTTATGACTCTGCGGTCAAACAATCAAAAATCAATCACTACATGTTCCTTAACAAGCCCACTTGTTTTATGTTTAATAGAATTAAAAAGTTTAGAATACGTAACCGAATCGACAAGATCATTTCTTCTAAGGGCATTTCTCTCACACACCGACAGGACATTGCAAATGAATTTACATAATATTTCAATCAATTATATAATTTGCGGTCTGATCCCTCTCTTCCCATTCCAGGTGAGAGATCTATTGATGACTTTTTGTCATCTGTCAATCTTCCTCAACTTGATTCCATGAATGCAGACTTTTTGGCAGCTCCTTTTAATGCAGAAGAGATTAGTGACACAATAAAACAACTGAAATCTTATAAGGCCCCTGGTCCTGATGGTTATAGCAATAATTATTATAAATCATTCCGTGAAATTCTTGTCCCCCATTTAGTTCAAATTTTCAATGTCGCTGCGTCCATTGGTTCTTTCCCTAGGGAAAATTTGGATGCCACAATTATACTTATTCTCAAGCCTCATACTAGTCCTGATCAAATACTTAATTACCGTCTCATTTCATTAATTAATACTGATCTCAAAATTTATTCCAAAGTCTTAGCTAACCGCCTTAACCTTATTTTGCCCATATTAATTTCCACGGACCAGATTGGATTTATCAAGCTCCAGCAATCCATTGAAGTTACCAGGAGGCTGATAAATATTATTAAATTAATTAATTCCCGAAAAATGAACTCCACTTTAATTTCCCTTGATGCAGAGAAAGCGTTTGATCTCCTAAATTGGACTTTTCTCAAATGTTCCCTACAAAAATTTGGCTTTGATTTGGACTTTATAAATAAAATTATGGCTTTATATTCCGATCCTCAGGCAAAAATTTATATTAATAATCACTTTTCTTTCCCATTTTCCAATCTCTAATGGTACTCGGCAGGGTGCCCCCTTTCTCCACTGCTTTTTGCCCTTGCCATAGAGCCTTTAGCCCAGCTCATTAGAGATAATCCCTCCATAGAGGGAGTTCGCACGGATCGTAAGGAATTTAAAATCAGTTTATATGCTGATGATATTCTCCTGTCCCTTACCAATCCTTGTCATTCTATTCCACATTTGCAAACCCTTCTTAACCCCTTTACCCCCAAGGGTGGTTTGCACGTTAATGACCAGGCCAATTTTTACAATTCTGACCATTGTCCCTTTATGAGGTTATAACTCCGAAACGCTTCAACGGATCCTGGTGATTCTGACATTGTTTTCTCGTGACATATTGTACTTCATGATAGTGGTAACATTTCTTTGATAGTACCTGCGTTTATTTGTGAAAAAAACGGAAATTTGGCGAAAATTTTGAAAATTTCGCAATTTTCAAACTTTGAATTTTTATGCAATTAAATCACAGAGATATGTCACACAAAATACTTAATAAGTAACATTTCCCACATGTCTCCTTTACATCAGCATAATTTTGGAACCAATTTTTTTTTTTTGTTAGGGAGTTATAAGGGTTAAAAGTTGACCAGCAATTTCTCATTTTTACAACACCATTTTTTTTTAGGGACCACGTCTCATTTGAAGTCATTTTGAGGGGTCTATATGATAGAAAATGCCCAAGTGTGACACCATTCTAAAAACTGCACCCCTCAAGGTGCTCAAAACCACATTCAAGAAGTTTATTAACCCTTCAGGTGTTTAATAGGAATTTTTGGAATGTTTAAATAAAAATGAACATTTAACTTTTTTACACAAAAAATTTACTTCAGCTCCAATTTGTTTTATTTTACCAAGGGTAACAGGAGAAATTGGACCCAAAAAGTTGTTGTCCAATTTGTCCTGAGTACGCTGATACCCCATATGTGGCAGTAAACCACTGTTTGGGCGCATTTTGGAAAGTAGACCCCCTAAGGAACTTATCTGGATGTGTGGTGAGCACTTTGACCCACCAAGTGCTTCACAGAAGTTTATAATGCAGAACCGTAAAAATAAAAAATCATATTTTTTCACAAAAATTATATTTTTGCCCCCAATTTTTTATTTTTCCAAGGGTAAGAGAAGAAATTGGACCTCAAAAGTTGTTGTCCAATTTGTCCTGAGTACGCTGATACCCCATATGTGGCAGTAAACCACTGTTTGGGCGCATGGGAGAGCTCGGAAGGGAAGGAGCGCAGTTTGACTTTTCAATGCAAAATTGACAGGAATTGAGATGGGACGCCATGTTGCGTTTGGAGAGCCACTGATGTGCCTAAACATTGAAACCCCCCACAAGTGACACCATTTTGGAAAGTAGACCCCCTAAGGAACTTATCTGGATGTGTGGTGAGCACTTTGACCCACCAAGGGCTTCACAGAAGTTTATAATGCAGAGCCATAAAAATAAAACAAAATTTTTTTCCCACAAAAATTATTTTTTAGCCCCCAGTTTTGTATTTTCCCTAGGGTAACAGGAGAAATTGGACCCCAAAAGTTGTTGTCCAATTTGTCCTGAGTACGCTGATACCCCATATGTGGGGGGGAACCACCGTTTGGGCGCATGGGAGGGTTCGGAAGGGAAGGAGCGCCATTTGGAATGCAGACTTAGATGGAATGGTCTGCAGGCGTCACATTGCGTTTGCAGAGCCCCTAATGTACCTAAACAGTAGAAACCCCCCACAAGTGACACCATTTTGGAAAGTAGACCCCCTAAGGAACTCATCTTGATGTGTTGTGAGAGCTTTGAACCCCCAAGTATTTCACTACAGTTTATAACGCAGAGCCATGCAAATAAAAAATATTTTTTTTTCCACAAAAATTATATTTTAGCCCCCAGTTTTGTATTTTTCCAAGGTTAGCAGGAGAAATTGGACCCTAAATGTTGTTGTCCAATTTGTCCTGAGTACGCTGATACCCGATATGTTGGGGGGAACCACCGTTTGGGCGCATGGGAGGGCTCGGAAGGGAAGGAGCATCATTTGGAATGCAGACTTAGATGGATTGGTCTGCAGGCGTCACATTGCGTTTGCAGAGCCCCTAATGTACCTAAACAGTAGAAACCCCCCACAAGTGACCCCATATTGGAAACTAGACCCCTCAATGAACTTATCTAGATGTGTTGTGAGAACTTTGAACCCCCAAGTGTTTCACTACAGTTTATAACGCAGAGCCGTGAAAATAAAAAATCTTTTTGTTTTCCCACAAAAATTATTTTTTAGCCCCCAGTTTTGTATTTTCCCAAGGGTAACAGGAGAAATTGGTCCACAAAAGTTGTTGTCCAATTTGTCCTGAGTACGCTGATACCCCATATGTTGGGGTAAACCCCTGTTTGGGCACACAGGAGAGCTCGGAAGGGAAGGAGCACTGTTTTACTTTTTCAACGCAGAATTGGCTGGAATTGAGATCGGACGCCATGTCGTGTTTGGAGAGCCCCTGATGTGCCGAAACAGTGGAAACCCCCCAATTATAACTGAAACCCTAATCTAAACACACCCCTAACCCTAATTCCAACGGTAACCCTAACCACACCTCTAACCCTGACACACCCCTAACCCTAATCCCAACCCTATTCCCAACTGTAAATGTAATCTAAACCCTAACCCTAACTTTAGCCCCAACCCTAACTGTAGCCCCAACCCTAACCCTAACCCTAGCCCTAACCCTAGCCCTAACCCTAACCCTAGCCCTAACCCTAACCCTAGCCCTAACCCTAACCCTAACCCTAGCCCTAACCCTAGCCCTAACCCTAACCCTAACCCTAGCCCTAACCCTAGCCCTAACCCTAGCCCTAACCCTAACCCTAGCCCTAACCCTAGCCCTAACCCTAGCCCTAACCCTAGCCCTAACCCTAGCCCTAGCCCTAACCCTAGCCCTAGCCCTAACCCTAGCCCTAACCCTAACCCTAATCCTAGCCCTAACGGGAAAATGGAAATAAATACATTTTTTTTTATTTTTCCCTAACTAAGGGGGTGATGAAGGGGGGTTTGATTTACTTTTATAGCGAGTTTTTTAGCGGATTTTTATGATTGGCAGCCGTCACACACTGAAAGACCTATTTTATTGCAAAAAATATTTTTTGCAATACCACATTTTGAGAGCTATAATTTTTCCATATTTTGGTCCACAGAGTCATGTGAGGTCTTGTTTTTTGCGGGACGAGTTGACGTTTTTATTGAAAACATTTTTGGGCACGTGACATTTTTTTATCGCTTTTTATTCCGATTTTTGTGAGGAAGAATGACCAAAAGCCAGCTATTCATGAATTTCTATTGGGGGAGGCGTTTATACCGTTCCGCGTTTGGTAAAATTGATAAATCAGTTTTATTCTTCGGGTCAGTACGATTACAGCGATACCTCATTTATATCATTTTTTTATGTTTTGGTGCTTTTATACGATAAAAACTATTTTACAGAAAAAATAATAATTTTTGCATCGCTTTATTCTCAGGACTATAACTTTTTTATTTTTTTGCTGATGATGCTGTATGGCGGCTCTTTTTTTGCGGGACAATATGACGCTTTCAGCGGTACCATGTTTATTTATATCTGTCCTTTTGATCGCGTGTTATTCCACTTTTTGTTCGGCGGTATGATAATAAAGCGTTGTTTTTTGCCTCGTTTTTTTTTTTTTTTTTCTTACGGTGTTTACTGAAGGGGTTAACTAGTGGGACAGTTTTATAGGTCGGGTCGTTACGGACGCGGCGATACTAAATATGTGTACTTTTATTGTTTTTTTTTTTTTATTTAGATGAAGAAATGTATTTATGGGAATAATATTTTTTTTTTTTTTTCATTATTTTGGAATATTTTTTTTTATTTTTTTTACACATTTGGAAAATTTTTTTTTTACTTTTTTACTTTGTCCCAGGGGGGGACATCACAGGTCAGTGATCTGACAGTTTGCACAGCACTCTGTCAGATCACTGATCTGATAGGAGTGCAGGCTGCTTTACAGTGCCTGCTCTGAGCAGGCTCTGTGAAGCCACCTCCCTCCCTGCAGGACCCGGATCCGCGGCCATCTTGGATCCGGGGCTCGAGCAGGGAGGGAGGTGAGGAGACCCTCGCAACAACGCGATCACATCGCGTTGCTGCGGGGGGCTCAGGGAAGCCCGCAGGGAGCCCCCTCCCTGCGCGGTGCTTCCCTGCACCGCCGGCACATCGCGATCATCTTTGATCGCGGTGTGCCAGGGGTTAATGTGCCGGGGGCGGTCCGTGACCGCTCCTGGCACATAGTGCCGGATGTCAGCTGCGATAAGCAGCTGACACCCGGCCGCGATCGGCCGCGCTCCCCCCGTGAGCGCGGCCGATCGGCTATGACGTACTATCCCGTCCAGGGTCAGATAAGCCCAGGGCACCTCGACGGGATAGTACGTCTAAGGTCACAGAGGGGTTAAAAAATTTTCATTTTTTTTCGTATTTTAAAATAAACGAGTCCAAGTCAAAAAATTTTCAATTTAACCTCACTGATTTTCAAATCCGGAGTATGAAGGATATTTCGCCCTGGGGTTGGGCGGAGAAGGATATTGTTTATTTGGGTCTGAGATTTTCTAGAAACCTTAGCTCCTTGATTCCCTGCAATTTGGATTCTCTTATTGCTTCCATTTCTAAAGAGCTTAGATTTTATGATGATAAAGTATTATTGTGATGGGGAAGGTGCCTTATTGTAAAATCAATAATTCTTCCCAAGATCCTCTATATTTTCAGGTCCCTTTCTTTACTTGTTTCTACTTCCTATTTGACCAGCTTGCAGGCACACCTCAATCTGTTTGTTTGGGGCAACAAAAGAGCTTGTATAGCCTCTAGTCAACTGTATAAACATAAATTGCGTGGAGGTATGGGTCTACCTAATGTTTCGGCCTATTATTTCTCTAATTTAATTAAACAGAGTCTATATTGGTGGTCTGCAGATCATACACCTTTATGGGTGGAATTGGAATTATATTTTAATAGAAATTCTCCACCTTGTAATATTATTATCAATTTATTCACCTCTAAGTATTTGCTTCGGTCTGATCATCCCATATTTGTAGCTGTTCTTGTGGTTTGGGGAAATTTCTCAAAATTAAAAGTGGTTTCACTAGGATGGAACTTATGCTGAGACTTTCCCTCTCTTTTTTGGCTACTGTTTTCTCGTTTGATCTGAATTCAAGTTGGGCTGACTGGGGAATCTCTAAACTACATGACATCTTTGATGGCAACAAGTTTGTTTCACTTACCCACCTTAAAGATAGGTTTGGTGTTCCCTCATTGGCTTTTATGCAGTTTACTATTTTAAAGGATTTTTTGAGGCCACTGGTGACTGGTCGCCCTCCTTTATTGGAGCTGGCAATTAATATTTTATGCAACTCCAGTCATAGCATATTTTGGTCTACTCAATAGATCTACCAGTGGTTTAATAACGATTTCAAAATTATAAAATCCCCATACATGAGCAAATGGGAATCTACTTTGAATCTTTCTGTCGCTCTAGATGATTGGGAACTGGCCATGTCCTTGACTTATTCTGCCACCATGTCCATGGCTCTTCATGAGTCTTATTTTATTATTATTATTATTATTTATTATTATAGCGCCATTTATTCCATGGCGCTTTACATGTGAGGAGGGGTATACATAATAAAACAAGTACAATAATCTTGAAAAATACAAGTCACAACTGGTACAGGAGGAGAGAGGACCCTGCCCGCGAGGGCTCACAATCTACAAGGGATGGGTGAGGATACAGTAGGTGAGGGTAGAGCTGGCCGATTTTAAGCTTATTAATTTTAAGCTTATTATTATATTATATTATATTATATATTATATATAATATAATATATATTATATATAATATATATATATATTATATATATAATATATATATTATATATAAATTATATATAAATATAATATAATATATATATATAATATATATTATATATTATATATTATATTATATTATATTATTATTATAATTTTTAGCTTAATAAGCTTATTTATTTTAAGCTTATCTCTAGGTGGTATTATTCACCGTCTCGCTTAGCATTTATTAATCCTTCCAATTCCCATCTCTGCTGGAGGGAATGTGGACATTATGGTAGCCTTTCCCATTTGTTTTGGTTTTGTCCACGTATTAGACCTTTTGGGATGAAATCTCTTCTCTTATTTCTATTATATTAAAACGTTTGGATTTTTCTCTGTCTCCTCAGTTGGCCCTGCTTTCGTTGAATGCAGATCAATTGACTCTACCTTTTAGGAAACTTGTTATACATCTGCTTTTAGTTTCTAAGAATGCTATTGCTTTTTTTTGGAAATCTTCTAAAATACCCTGTTCACAAGAAATTATTGACAAACTGGCTTTGCATAAATCCTATGAACAAAAATTGGCATTACTGAATGGCTGCTTTCCTTCCTTTTTGAAAAAATGGTCTCGCTGGCTGGAAATATTTCCATAAGAATTTACTGTATTTATTGTTTTGTTATTTTATTTTATTCTATTTTTACTTTTATGCTTCATGAATGTTTCATGCCATTGCATTTATGTTAACCTTGCTCTCTCTATGTCTTGTTTTGTTTGAAAATGTTAATAAAATTGTTTGGAAAAACAATATTTATATTGATGATCTTTTTTAAGAAATTCAGGTTACTAGGCCACATTAAAATCTGTTAAATTACTGACACCTTGTTGTACCACTGTGCACAATGGCCTTATACATTATTTTATTCTCTTTCATTGCAGTGGAAGATGTTATGAGACGATGGCGCAGCATACGCAACCAGTATAGGAGAGAAAGGCAGCAGCGCGCCAGGAGTGGGTCAGCAGTGCCTTCAAAAAAGTGCAAATATATTTACTATGACAGACTCTCCTTTTTGGATCCCAGTATGGATCTGAGACCGTAAGTAAAAACCTCAAAACACATTACACATATGTTTTTAACGGTCAAATTTTAAATTTTATTTACTTATTCTCATACTTTACTAACAGAACACAGTCCAACCTCACTGAGAGGGAGACTGGCTCAGACTCGGAGGTCATGATAGATCCGGTTGGGGAAGGAGAAGAGGTGGCTGGCCCATCTTTGGATCCTTCCAGGGCCATACCTCATGGAACATCTTCAGTTGCACCACAAGATCCGGCAACAACTGGCCAAGAAGCTGCACCACCACCCACAGCAGCACCAGTTCCAGTAAGCCAGGATGATCCTGGAAACAGTAGCAGCCCTATTGTTCCATTGGAGACATCCCCACATCCTGCTGTCATTTCCCGCCGTGGCCGCCGAAGGAGAGAGCTGCTAGAAAGTCACAGGAATGTGGACACTGGGGTCCTTAATTGTTTGGCTAGTGCTGCTCAGGATGAGGGTGAGGCGGCCTATGCGAGGAGCCTGGCCTGGTACCTCCATCCCATACTCCGTGAGGTGAGGCTACATGTGTGTGAGGGTGTTTTCAAATACTTATTGATGCATGTACCCCCCCAAATGAACCGTATGATTTGTTTGAGTTCATTGAGAGGTGGCAGCTGTTAGCACGTAACGTTCTGCGCCTTCCAACATCTCAACAGGTGCTCAACAAGTATTTGAAGCACCCCCTTCACATGTACCTACTAGTGATGAGCGAATATACTCATCACTCGAGATTTCTCGAGCATGCTCGAGGGTCCTCTGAGTATTTTTTAGTGCTTGGAGATTTAGTTTTTCTTGCCGCAGCTGAATTATTTATATCTGATTGCCAGCATAAGTATATTTGGGGGTTGCCTGTTTGCTAGGGAATCCCCACATGTACTTAAGTTGGCTATCAGATGTAAATCTTTCAGCTACAGCACGAAAAACTAAAACTCCGAGCACTAAAAAATACTCGGAGGACCCCCGAGCATGCTCGAGAAATCTCGAGTAATGAGCATATTCGCTCATCACTAGTGCCTACACCTCTACCCGTTACCACCCAAAACCCACCAAGGCCAGCACATTACCATATGCCATCATACCATGAACCTTCCTAATATGGCCACTTGTACAGACCCAATGCTGGAGGCTGGTCCCAACCTGGGTTTGGACGACATGGCCATATTGGGGGGGGAGGGGTATGAGGCAAGGCCTTTTTTTCAACCTCATGAGGGCCATACTCAAAACTCTTATGACCAATACTCAACTGGCCAATATGAGCAAGGGCAGCATTTCGATCAGGGACAGACATACACACAGGGTGATGGACAATTGGCCCAGCAAAGGCCACCTGACCAGGACCCTGAGCTGCTGCCATCACCTCCACCAACTTACAGGAATCTGTAATTACAAATGTTTTCTGGTGTTTATATTTTTTGTTGCTAACCATGTTTTTGTTTTACTTTGCTGTGATAGCACTTTGTTTTATTTTTCTAAAAAAATGGGTTATGTCAAGTTTATTTTCTAAAAAAAACCATATGATATTAATATGGTGTTTAAACAACAAAAAAGGCCTTTGCTATAATAAAAATATATAGTCAAAACTCAATTTCAGTTTGTTGGATCAATTATTACAACATTATGCTCAATTACTAGGTTCCTAAACATCTGTTAAATAAGTAATTGAAAAACACATAGTTAAGTAATTTAAGTAATTTATGCATTTTTATAGAAAATATATATAGATATAAAGGAAAAAGCTACAACATAGAAACAGCATTATCTTGCGAGGGAGTAGCACCCTGAGGAGAAACAAAATAATTTGTATAAATATCCCTAGTGGATGCTTTCCTGAAACGGAAAGTGCTTGCAAGCAGCATAATACAAAGAATAGCAGGTCTCTCCCTAAGGTGGCTAGCATATATGTATAAATATCCCTAACTTTTATGCCAGAAAGGGGATGCCGCTGAGGAAGGACTTGTATTGTAGGCCTACCCACATTGGCCAACATGGCTTCACCACTGTCAGCTGAGGAGCACTCATGAATTCTTGTGAAGTTGTGTAAGACCACACAAGCTTTTTTGACTTCATTACCATTTGCCTCACTCAGCTGAATGGCAGACTGGAGGACACGCCATTTGGAAGACATAATGCCAAAGGTGCACTCCACCAGTGCTGCACCCATGAAAGTCTGACATTAAACACCCACCACCGGTGGTTCAAGTTGCGCCGGGGATGAGTCCTCATGACATGCCTGGTCAATTGGAAGGCCTCATCTGCCACAAGTACATATGGGACTGCTTCAGCATTGGAGCCTGGGAGTTGTCGTGGTGGTGGGAGGTCCAACAGGTTTTCACGTAGCCGCCGACCCATAATGGACACATTGAAGACTCTAGAGTCTCCAGTTCACCCATAGGCCACAATATCAACAATTATAAACCTGTAGTTACTGGCAACTACAGCTAACAGAACTACAGAGAAAAACTGCTTATAATTGTAGAATTGGGAGCCCGAGTTCGGCGGCTTACGCACCTTGATATGTTTCCCATCCAGGGCTCAAATACAGTGAGGAAATTCACAAGAGTCAGTAAATCCACGGACTATTTTCAGCCAATCCTCCCTTTTGGGCTCCGGCATCACAAGTTCATGTAGTTTGTCCCATATTTGAACACATGTATTATGCACAATGCCGGAAATAGTGGACCGCCCTATCAGAAATTCCAGATGTATTCCGGCATTCTTTACTGTTAGGGCAGTGAGAATCTGGAATTGCTTGCCTGAGGAGGTGGTGATGGCGAACTCAGTCGAGGGGTTCAAGAGAGGCCTGGATGTCTTCCTGGAGCAGAACAATATTGTATCATACAATTATTAGGTTCTGTAGAAGGATGTAGATCTGGGGATTTATTATGATGGAATATAGGCTGAACTGGATGGACAAATGTCTTTTTTCGGCCTTACTAACTATGTTACTATGTTACTATGTTACTATAAGACAATCCAGTTGACAGGAATCTGAAAGCACACACAAAATTTTTTTTTTAGCAATGTTACAATGCTTGTTAAAAACCATAGTAAAGCAAAGTAATAAAAAGGCAGGAGACCAGTGTACCTTACAAAATTTACACTGGCTACTAACATTTAACATTTACTACATATTTGTATTTGATTTTGTACAAATAGATTAATATAATTTAAATCTGATGCTAGGAAAATCAAAATAGCACAAAAAACATCATCAACATACAGTATGTGAGGATGGTGAATACGTACCGTAAGGTAAGGAGAAGACGCTCCTCTGCGGATATGCATTTCCGCATCCTGGTATCCTGATACGTTATTCCTGGACGTACTGTCTCCAACAAGATATCAAAGGTGGGTATTGTCATGCGCGACAGTACTGGAAGAATTTGTCCGGATGTGTCCGCAGAGCTGAATAGAGCCTGTGAAAATGTTCTTTTGTGAGGCGTTGCTGCAAAAGTGGATGCACCCACATTATTCTTCTCCTCCTTCGCGGATCAACTATCCCTGGGTATGGCTGCCCAAAGAAGCGTGACAAGACCCAATTAAATAACACCCGCTGAGTTGGTGTGAAATGCAGGAGGTAACACATGTTGCCCAAGTACCACCAAAACACCTACACAAGCACAGCAACAAAATGGCCATATGGGAGGGTTCCACCTGTTGTAGAGGCCTTAAATAGGGTTTATGCTGATGATTTAAATTAATTTCAGGCCTCAAAACCGTTAAATGTCCATTTTGTAAGATTGCGTGAAAAAAACACATTACGCATGCCATACGGATTACATACGGAGGTTTACATGCGTAAAATACGCAGCCACACCTTGCCTACGGATGACATACAGATCACTGTTTTGCATGTCCACATGGATATTCCCTCTCTGAACCCTGCTTATACAGGTACAATACAGATGATCATGTTTTTAAATACATCAGATAGGGATTATATACATTAGTTAGGACTGCTCTATATGGGTATACCTTTTTTTTGCAAAAAAGCGTATCAACTAAATACCCTGTTTTTTCCATCTTTTGACTAGCACTTGCTTATTACTGTAATTTTTTTTACAACAGAGTATTTTTGACCTCACTGTGCTCTTTTGTGTCTTCACCTATTCACACTAGTCTGGATGTGCCAGTCATTTTTCTGTTAGTTCAATGTAAAAAATAAACCCAATCCCAAGAGTCCCTGCCACCCACTGTCTCCTTCTGACTACAGTCTCCCTTCAATCCCCACCAAGAGCCCCTGCCACCCAATGTTTCCTTCTGATCAAACAACAAAATGACTGCCATCAACCTTCTCCCTCTAATCTCTACTCTAATGATAATAATAATAATAATAATAATAATAACAATCTCCACTAAAAGCCCTGGCCACCCAGTGTGCCTCTCTGATCTCCACACCTCTAGAGCTAATGCCACTCAATGTCTCCATTAATGCTCTCTCACAGTGCCCCACTGTCTCTTTAAACTTGGGCTTTAATGAGATAAAGGGATTTAGTCATGGATGGTTTTAAAATAACAAACATTGGCATACAAATCTTCTGTCCTAGCAGATCCAATGCAAGCTGGTTCAGATGACTGTTCTGGTTCCAGAAGTGATGTCTGCTCTGTGCAAATGTTAACAGGACCACTACAGACTGTGACTAGCTACAACAGTCAGTTGACTAGAAGATTGTGGATATAGAGACACATCTAATGATGGGCTCTGCTAGTAACCAGTCAATGATCCTGTTGACTTCCAAACAGAGCTTGCATCGCTTCCAGAGACAACACGGTCATCTGTAGAATCCTGTGCGTGATCCGTAGGGATACTGGAAGGCCTCCATTTATTATTTTAAAACCATTCATGTTTAAGCCACTACAAGGCTCACTAACTTATGTTGCCTTTATTTGTGAAGCAGATATAAACAAGGTAAGGAGGGCCATTGCACATGTGCCTATGCTAGCCACCCAGGCTGAAGTTTGCCAGCCAGCCCTGGTCCTTATTCAGTTAAAACAATTTATTGAAACATGTGACTACCTGCTGGAAATTTTCTCAGAATCACATCCATAACTCTGCATCAATCTCAGTGACACTATCTCAACAACCCATCCAACACTTCGTGTGTTGGTCAAAACATGGTTACCATATGACAGCAGCAATAACATGCTGCAAGGGGCCTACTCATGTTGCATGGTCATGCCATCTACCCTTCACCATCACTGGTCACTGTCCTTCAGAGCAGATCCATCTGGTGTAGGTGTGGCACTACTCTTCACACTCTATCATCTCCTTGCCAAATAGGAAGATTTCTAAACATTGTGGAAGTTGTGCTATAAAGTTGGGCAATGACTGGAGAGTGTGACTGAACAGAAAAGTTAAGCAAAAAGTGCGCTTTATATCTAACTAAATGAAAATATATCAATCTGAAAAAGTCAGAAAAATTGACTGAAAATCTGGATGAAAATCTGTTTACCAGTGTTCCAGAAGCGTTAACTGTCAGTTATTGAAAGTAGAAAGTAAGCAGTGAGTGGGAAAGGCAAGGAAATGTGACAAATCATTAACTACCCACAAAAGAGATGCTGGTAAAATACGTTTTAATAAGGACATATGATGGAGTTACTTGCACAGGGATCATTTAATGAGCAGTCAAGCAGCATAAACTGTGATATCTTTCAAGATAACTAAGCAACTTATCAACATGACTCCCAAGAGACTGCTGAAGTCACTACAGACAATATTAATGAAGACAGAGATAAGACAGCAAACATCAGCTTTGTCAGCCACAGTAGACAGATGAGTAAATCATTACCTAAATGGAAGAAATTCACTGTATTAATCAAATCCTTTATATAATTGTCTAAGGGTCACTTCCGTCTGTCCTTCTGTCTGTCTGTCATGGAAATCCAAGTCGCTGATTGGTCGTGGCAAAATGCCCACGACCATTGCCACGACCAATCAGCGGCAAAATGGCTGCTCTTTCCTCCCCGCAGTCAGTACCCGCTCCATACTCCCCTCCAGTTAGCCCTCACACAGGGTTAATGCCAGGTTACCGGAGCGCGGTGTAACGCGCTCCGGTAATGCAGCTATTAGCCCTGTGTGGCCAACTTTTTACTATTGAAGATGCGTATGCAGCATCAATAGTAAAAAGATCTAATATTGCAAATAATAATAATAATAAAAAAAAAAGGTTATTCTCAACCTCCGACGTGGCGCGCTGTCCTTGGCAATGCAAGCGGCAGGTTCCGGTGCCAAGGATGCTATGCGAGAAGGACCTTCCATGACGTCACGGTCATGTGACCACGACATCATCACAGGTCCTGCGCTCATACCAACCAACCCTGGGACCGGAAGCTGACACGTGCACCGCACACAGGCGCCAGGACTTCAATGGTCTTCGGAAGGTGAGTATATGAGTATATGTTTATTTTTTATTTTAAGTCTTTTTAACCACGCATATAGTGCCCACATTGCTATATACTACATGGGCTGTGTTACATACTGCGTGGGCTGCATTATATACTACATGGCTGCTATGTAGTACGTGGGCAGTGTTGTATACTATGTGGGCAATGTTATATACTGCGTGGGCTGTGTTATATACTACATGGCTGCTATATACTATGTGGGCAGTGTTATATGCTATGTGGGCAATGTTATATACTGCGTGGGCTGCGTTATATACTACATGGCTGCTATATACTACATGGGAAGTTTTTTATACTGTGTGGGCTGCATTATTTACTACATGGCTGCTATATACTACGTGGGCAGTGTTATATACTATGTGGGCAGTGTTATATACTGTGTGGGCTGTGTTATATACTGCATGGCTGCTATATACTACATGGCCAGTGTAATATACTATGTGGGCAATGTTATATACTGCGTGGCCTGTGTTATATACTGCGTGGCCACTGTTACATACTGCGTGGCCACTGTTATTTACTGCGTGGCCTGTATTAACGCTTCGGGTATTCAAGAATATGTCGTGGCCTGTGCTATATACTATGTGGTTGCTATATACATACATATTCTAGAATACCCGATGCGTTAGGCTGGGTTCGCATTGCGTTATGGCTCTACGTTTAACAGACTATGTTACACCGCGGCATAACGCGGTGCAACGTAGTCCATTAATGTCACCATAGACTGCAATGTCGGACGCATCGCTAGCGCACGCCCTCAATGGGCGTGCGCTACCGATGTGCCGTCATTTGAGTGACAGACCCGAAACGCGGGCTGCAGCGTTTCCCGGTCCGTCACTGCTAGCGCAGATGGAGCTAGCAGAAGCTCCATCTGCGCTAGCGCTGTGCAAAAGTCAGCACTTGAGTTAGCGCAGTCCATTCAACGTATGCGTTGAACAGACTGCACTAACGCAATGTGAATCTAGCCTTAGAATCGGGCCACCATCTAGTATATATATATATATATATATATATATATATATAATTTTATTACCAACACAGCATTTGAAAAGGTGTATAGATTCATACCTCCCAACTTTGAAAGGTAAGAAAAAGGGAAACACATTGTGACTCGCTGTTCGCACCATGGCAATTTTTATTTTTATGCTAAGTCACTACCATAACCTTATCCAGTCCTTTGTATGGGGCTAGTGGTGAGGATAAGAGATAGGCAGTTGGTGTCAGGTCCTTTTGGTGTGGGGGGTCAGGGGGACATAGTGGGTGAAAGGGGCTCTTGGCATGGATTTGAGGGATAGAGTGTTAGGACTGGCGGAACGCACCAAGACAGATGATAAAGGTGCGTTCGCAGTCCGGGGTCCACCGTGCAGGTGGAGACCTGCTGCTAGTAATTGGCAGACAATATGGCGGTACACTAAAGTATACACGCGTGGGTTAAACCTCACCCAGCGTGAAGAAAGCGATCCTGTTAACTCACAGGACCGCAGTACCGCACTAGAGCGCGAGCAAGTGGTCAGCGGACTTAACCCCAGAAGGGATTGAAGCCCGATTAGACCCTTGCTGGCGTAACACCGCAACTGGGTGTGTAGAGAACCTTAGGACAAATATGTGCACAAGAGTGCGAGCGATGCCGCACTAACGGACGCCACTAACCACCCAGACTCGGGTATGGAAAGCGCAAGGCAAGCGCACGGCGCCGTACTGGCAGGCACAGCTATAGGACGCTGAGATGTGTGTATCGTGTAGATGGCAAGTCGGGCGCTAGATAGCTACCATCATCCGCGAACAGTCAACAACACTAGGGAGGGATATTTAGGAGCTTTCATCCTTCGACATACATCCATCTACACACACACATAATAACAAGACAATACTAGCGCATGGCCGTGCGGTCATGCGCAGTTTATATAGGAGCAGCACAGGAAGTGGCCACAGCACTTTTGCCCTTCTAGGACCTGCCAAGAGGACCAATGGAATGTGCTGCAGAGCCTGAGCACATGACCCTCGATCTCCAACGGGAGACCTTACGCTGGGCATGCTCAGTACATGCAGACAAGGACTTAGTCCCAGAGAAGTCCGCTCGCTGCTGACCAGTACTGACTTTAATGGCAGAGACTGGAGAAGCAGCACTAACTCTCTGAACAGAGTGAGAATGAGCAAGACGCTGGGACCGACGTCCTTGCTGAGCAGGCTCCACTGCGGCTGGACAAGAATGGGAGACCGCAGCGGAAGTGGCTCGAGATTCCCCCAGTGCAGAAGCGGGAACTCGACCCCTAACATAGAGTTAGTGTGGGGGAGGGCAGTGGGATACAGTAGATAGCAGGAGGGCCATTTAGTGGGTATCAGATGGAGATAGTGGGTGTCAATTGTTCCTGGGGTGGGGAGTGGACTCAGAGGCAGACAGTGAATGGCAGGTTAGGAGGTCTTCTCGATGTGTGTGGGAGGGTCAGTGGGATACAGTTGGTTGCACTGAAATTTGGTGGGCATTAGTGGACACAGTACGAGGCAGGGACTCTTGGAGAAAATTAGAGAGAGTCAAAAGGTGTCGGGGCCATTTTTTGGTGAATCTGAAAAGTGACAAGAAATCAGACCTCAAAGCTTAATAGAGACTGGGAGAAAAAGCCATAAAGCATTGGACAAATATTGCCGATAGTGTGTGTGTTGCACAACTGCAGAAGTGAATAAGAGTGTAGTAGTCTGTGAATAATATAACATAATTATGTTCAAAATACAAAAGAAAATAAAAAAATCAGACATTTAACTGCAAAGGTCTTCTGTCACGATTCTGCTACTTACTATGTTCTAGGGACGCAATGAGTGACAACTCAGCCACCCTACGTATTTCAGGGGAGTGGAGGGCTGTCAGTTTTGTCCATGAGAAGTGAATAGCTAGTGTCCCATTATGACTGGTCGTATACATTTTTTTTTGCCAGTATGGATCCCATTAATTTGCTTTGTGATTATGTGGTGAATCTGACTCAAATGATTCAGAATCTGGCTAAAGAGCACCAGAACATTGAATCATATTAGTCTCAGTTGCAGAGACAGATCTCTACCTTGATGAAAGTTACCTATAGCCCTTAGCGGCCGGCAATGGCTGTGATGTTTGTAACCGCAGACATGTAGTTGGCTTCCCCCGAACCTATACTGGCGCTTTCTGATAGATGATGAAATTAATTATACCCCTGAGACATGGAAATTTTCTTTGCACCTCATGACTCAGAATGTGTTTCTATCAATGCTTTCTTTGAAGCCTTACATTTAATCCATGACGATACTGACAGAATCCAGGTTACTGAGGCTAAGATCATGAACCTGGCTCAGGGGAACCACACCGCTGAGGACTATTATACTGAATTCTGTCAATAGTCCACTGAAGTTCAGTGGAACAATGTGGCCCTCAGATTCCAGTTCCATAGGGGCCTTTCCAAAGCTCTCAAATACGTAAGTGTTATCAGCATTGACTTTCATTGACTGTGGGTCTGCTACAAACGTTATTGATTCAGGACTGGTTCTGAAATTAGTATTAGGGACAGTTAGTTGGGAAAGACCCATTCAAATTTTTGTCACTGACAAGACACTTTTCTTCAGAATTTTTGTCAAAAGAGTAAGAGTGGAATTCACATTCTAAATGGGAGCACTTCACTTTGACTCCATCTCCTGTTTTGTTTTGGATAATTTACCTGCTGGGTTTGTAGTGGGGCTTCCAAGGCTGCTTGTTCACTATCCTGTTTTTGATTTGTATCAGAAAGAAATTGTTAAATGGAGCTTCAATTGTCATAACAAATGTCTAGATTCGGTACAAATATGCTCCGCTAATCTGGAGGGTCTGTCGGGGTACCTGAAAGACATTGAAGATGTGTTTTATGAAAAAGAGGCGGGTGTACTACTTTCCTATCTTCCCTATGATTGTGTTATTAATTTTGTCCTTAATTACAAATTTACAAAAGCTCGATTTTACAATTTGTCACCGCCCCCAAAATTATGTAAACTAAAGTTTATGAAAAGGTGATATCCCTCTTTCCTCCTCCCCTGTAGCTGCTGGATTTTACTTTGTAAAAAAGAAAGATGATGGTCTCTGCTCCATGCCTCGTTTTCTGAGAACAAAAAAAAATCATGGTTAAGAAGACATACCCAATTCCACTCATCCCTTGACCTAGATAATCAGGTAATGGGGGATAAGTGGTTTCTATGCTTGATCTTAGAGGGGTTTACAATTTGATATGCATCCAGAAGGATGATGAGTGGAATATGGAATTCTTAACATCTGAGGGTCTATTTAAAAATCTAGTCATGCCATTTGGAGTAACCAATGTGCTAGCTAGCAGTATTTCAAAACTTAAAGAATTATATTTTTTCTCATTGCATTGAAATGTTTGTTGTGATTCACCTTGATGATATTTTAATTTTTATGCATTTGGATTCTCACCAGGAACATTTCTGTCTGGTAATACAAAGGTTGAGGGAAAATTATTTGTTTGATAAATTAGAGAAATGCAATTTTTTTGCTTTTGAAATTTTGTTTTTGGGATTTAAGATGGATCCTGGGAAAGTGCAGGCCATAATTGATTGACTTCAACCCTGTGACTTCAAAGTGTTGTAACTATTTTTTGGATTTACCAATTATTATAGAAAATTCATTAAGGGTCTTTCTTAGATTGCTAAACCTCTTACTGAACTCACATGTAAGTCAAAGTTTGGTCACCGAATGCTGTTAGAACTTTAAAAAAAATAAAAGTATGTTTGATGCCTGACCCTGTTCTAATTCAACTCGATCTCCAAGAGCCATTCATTTTGGAGGTGGATGCTTTGGAGGTTGGCGTATAGGCTGTATTATTTCAGGGCACCATGTCCGTATTTGTAGAATTTTCATCCACTGAAAAAAATTCTGATGTTAGGAAAAATGAGTTACTCGCACTTAAATTAGCTTTTGAAGAATGAAGATATTTTTTGAAGGGGTAGTTCATCGAGTCACTGTGGTCACTGATCATAAGAATTTAGCTTGCATTTAATCAGCTAAATAGTTAGTTAACTCATAGACACGCCAGATGGTCCTTATTTTTCTCTAGATTCAATTTCTCTATCACTTTCAGGTCGGGGTCCAAGAATGTGAAGGATGTTGCATTGTTAAGCAGTCTTAATTCAGTTTCTTCTCAAGAACCTCCATCCTCTATTCCTTCTCAAGGTATTGTGGCTTATTTGGTATCCTCAGAGTTGGAAGTGAAGATCCATAAAGTTCAGTCATTGACCCCTTCCGCTACACCAGGGTCAAAATTATTTGTACCTGTGTACCTAAGATTGTGTTTGTTGCTAGAATTTCATGACTCAGCCTTGAGTGGTCTTGCGGTCACAGCTATGCGCAAAGCTATTACTAGACTTTTTAGGTGGATACCTACCAATAATGAGTATCTGCTTGTGAAGTTTGCACTAAAGTTTATAATAACTTGTCGGCCAGGCAGTTTGCTTTATTGTCAATTCCAGAAAGACTGTTTACTAGTGATGGGCGAGCACTAAAATGCTTGGGTGCTCGTTGTTCGGGTCGAGCATATTGTAATGCTAGGGTGCTTGACCCAAGCAACGAGCCCAATGTAAGTCTATGGTAAAGTCGAGCATTTTTGCCACGGCCCCCCGAAGGTCTTTAGAGGGTCTAAAAACAGCAGAAATCGTTGGGAACATTGTGCAAATGACATGGGAACATCAAGGGGAAGACTCCTGGAGGCATTTCTGACTCCCAGGTCACTCACTGCTGTGAACAATATTGTCCGAGTGTTACGCCACTTTTACAGACTCATCCCCCCAAAAAAACAAAATGCAGCCAAAATGGGTTTTCCTGGGAAATATGTTAAGGAACATCGTTTCCAGGGTAATGACTTGTATATAAGGCAAAATAAATGACCAAAAACAAAAATGCTCTTCCACACCTTGGACTATGTTAGCACCTAGCGTTTTCGATGCATTTTTAAACTTGAGCATTGCTTTCAACCAAGGCAAATGCATTCACTAGGAAATGTCAATTTAACATTTGACAACCTTATCTGCCCATGTGGTGTGTGCCACATCATCAGACACATCCTATTTCATTTATGAAAGAGGGACTCTGAAAGTCACAAAGCATATTTTTATAGGGTCCTCATGATGCCTTTACTATTCTTAAAGGGACAGCAGTCGGCCCTCACTGTACTTATGGAGCCATAGGGCGGCTATGCTTCGCTGTTCCCATTAATAAACAGTGTGACTCCTATCATGTTATTGCGTATGCAGTGAGTGACAGGGCTGCATAAAATTTGGACGCACCCCAATACCCCTTTGACGAGACTTACAGGAGGGCCATCTGAAGCAATGTTCCCATTATTAGGAAGTAGAGTTGAGCGACTTTTACTTTTTTCGGATCGAGTCAGGTTTCGCGAAACCCGACTTTGTCAAAAGTCGGGTCGGGTGAAATCAGCCGATTATTGCAAAAAGTCGGGGGCCGACTGAAACACGAAACCCAATGCAAGTCAATGGGGAATCAAAGTCGGCAGTGAGTGGAGGACAGGAAAACACCTACAGTGCCCATTTTAATGCCAAAAAACATCAATTCTTATTACTTAAGCTTGTCAATCTTAATTTACTTTATAATAATAATAGTTAGGCATTGAAAACTGGGGGTCATTTGGCTAAAGTTGTGGGGGGTAGGGCTGACTCAATATTTTCATGGGCCCAGGAAACGTGGAATATGTCACGGCAGTGGAGCAGGGAGAGGTTGGATGATGCAGCCAGAGTGGTTCGGTTTATTGGTATCACCTAGGTAACCCTTCCTGGCCGCGGTCAGGTGATGCTGCCGCTATGTGTGTGGGCGGGTACTCCTGCCAGCTGGGTTTCACTGCTTACAGAGGTGTTCTCTTCCGGCTGGTTGTGCGCATGCGCACTCTTGCGATGACGTCTGCATGGCTGGAGGCGGATGTGAGACCGCGTTTGATGACGTAGCAAGAGTACGGGGGTATGATGTTAGTGGTGAGTTATGAGACACTGTGGTTCATTGGTCGGGTTGTGAACCTTTTGTTGAAATGCGACTTTTGATAGGTATCAGGTACATTTAGGCGCCGTTTTCGGAGGTAACCAAATAGTATAATCCATCATATAAGATAGTACATGGCTTTCTCTGGATTGGGCTATTGTTCTCATGGTAACGACGGACACATTATGTTGATTGGCTAGTAGAAATGTAAACAACCTATGAAACTTTAAGTATATACATGTTTTCTGTACTCTGTATGTAGTGTGATTATACAGTATCTGCGGTGGTGGATTTTTATTATATGTAGATCTGATGTTTGTTTTTGTATTTTAATTGTGATATATTGTATGGTAGGAGGTGGCTTGATTGCGATTGGTGCACTGTGTGGCATTGATGCTATTTAAAGCTGACCCCTGACATGGTTTGTAATGGCTGACTGTCATCAAGGCTTCCCTCCTCCTCGGCTGCAGACGCCAGCTCCTTAATGTGTGACAAACTTTGCATCAGCAGACGCATTAGTGGGATACTCATGCTAATGATGGCGTCGTCTGCACTTACCAGGCATCTGCATTTCACAAAACACTGAAGGACTTGACAGAGGTCTTGGAGCTTCGACCACTGCACACCAGACAACTCCATGTCTGACATCCAACTGCAAGCCCGTGTATGTGTATCCTCCCACAAATTAATTACAGCAAGCCTCTGTTCGCACAGCCTCTGAACCATGTGCAGTGTGGAGTTCCACCTTGTTGCAATGTCAATTATTAGGCGGTGCTGGGGAAGATTGAGCGATCGCTGATGGTTCAGCATACGGCTGGAGTGTACGGGCGACCGGCGGATGTGAGAGCAAAGACTTCACACCTTCAGGAGCAGGGCTGGTAACTCCGGATAATTTTTGAGGAAGCACTGCACCACCAGGTTCAAGGTGTGAGGCAGGCAAGGTATGCGTTTAAGTTCTGAAAGGGCTATGGCAGCCGTTATCACTGACTACCTTGCCTGCCTCAAGATGTACACTGCCCAGCCATGACTGAGTTTGTTGCTGCAAGTACTCAGCCAGTACTTCCGCGGTGTGTCTGTTGTCACCCAAACACTTCATTTGTAACACAGCCTGCTGACGCTTACCACTAGCTGTTCAATAATGAGACACCTCATGTGTAACACTGGCAGCTGCGGATAGAGTTGTTGTGCGACTGCGCTCTGTGGATGAGCTTTCACTTCTGGAGGAGGAGGAGGAGGGGTGGAGAACGCCTACAGCCAACTGTTTCCTAGACCGTGGGCTAGGCAGAACTGTCCCACTATGGCTGTCTCCTGTGGACCCTGCATTCTCCACATTAACCCAGTGCGCCGTGATGGACACGAAACATCCCTGGCCATGCCTACTGGTCCATGCATCTGTTGTGAGGTGCACCTTTCATCTGACGGACTTGCTAGAGGAGGCCTGGGATGGCTTTTCACGCAAAGAAGTGCCGACTGGGTAGGTCATAGCATGGTACTGCGTAGGCCATCAGGTCTTTGAAAGCTTCGCTTTCAACCAACTGGTAGGGCATCATCTCTAACGAGATTAGTCTAGCAATGTGGGCATTCAAACGCCATGTATGCGGATGAGAGGATGAGTACTTTCCTTTCCTAACGAGAGTCTCTTGTAGGCTGAGCTGGACTGGAGAGCTGCATATGGTGGAACTAGCGGTGGTGGTGGTGGACATGGCAGATTGAGAGAGGGTTGGTGATGGTATTCTTGATGTTGGCCTACATACAGTGTTTCCTACCAATAACCTTGTGATTCCCTGACTGCTTTGGCCTTGCGACAATACCTCCACATTTGCTGCTGGTGGTGTCCTAACCGGTGGGCTTACAGTGAGGGAAGCAATGTGGCATTGCTGACTACCTTCATTCTGAGCAGGTGCACCAACGGTATGGGACGCTTGGTAGTTAGTCCAGGCTTGCAAGTGCATGCTGGTTAAATGTCTAAGCATGCACGTAGTATTTAAATTTTGAAGATTCTTCCCTCTGCTAACGGTCTTTGAGCATTTCTTACAGATAACTTTTGACTGTTCATTCGGATCTTGGTTAAAAAATTGCCACACTATACTCTTCCTACTATGGAATACCTTTTCAGGCATTGCACGCTGTGCTACTTTC
This sequence comes from Ranitomeya imitator, assembly GCF_032444005.1. Classification (NCBI taxonomy): domain Eukaryota; kingdom Metazoa; phylum Chordata; class Amphibia; order Anura; family Dendrobatidae; genus Ranitomeya; species Ranitomeya imitator. The sequence goes on from NC_091282.1 coordinate 986,532,520, forward strand.
ACCGGATGGCCACGTTGTCCTAAAACTGTTTTTGTTTTTGACAAACGTTTTTGGCCTGATACGGGCCTGCCAGATGACAGCTGTTGCGATGTGGATGGCTGCTGCGGATCATCCGCCTCCGCTTCTCAGCTACTGGCAGCGGCACCCTCTTCCCCCAATGGCTGCCAATCTGGATCAACAACTGGGTCATCTATCACCTCTGCTTCAATGTCATGTGCACCTTCCTCTGTGTCACCGTGTAAGGTGCTACAGCGTTCTGGATGGGGCACCATAGTCTCATCATTGTGAGATTCTGGCTCAGTACCCTTTCTAACCCAGGCATGATATGTGTAAACAGCTCAATGGAGTAACCTGTAGTGTCGCCTGACGCATCTTTCACTTTTGGTTTTTGTGAAGGACACAAGGAAACATCTTGTTCCTGACCGGGAGCGTCCACTGACGACTTGCTGCTTTTATATTTGGAACTTTCTGAAGAGGAGGCGAAAGAGCTAGAGGCTGAGTCAGCAAGGAAAGCTAAAACTTTTTCCTGCTGCTCCGGCTTTAAAAGCTGTTTTACTACTCCCAGATAAGGGAGCCTTTGAGGCCTTGTGTAGCCAGACGATGACGCTGGCTCAACACCTCCAGCCTTAGGTGCTATTGTGCTTATGCCACTACCACCAGATGCACCACCACCACCACCATCAGTACCAGCTGGCAACCACCGCCCATGGGCTCTTCTACCAGACTTCCTCATTTTTTGGAAAATCTAACCAAAATAACAACTGTTATATGGTACTGTAAAACAAGGTAGAAGGTGTATATAAACTTGTTGAGAATTTAAATCTCCCTTTTTTTGGGAGACTGAGCCAAAACTCAGTGTCACGCAGTAAACGGCGATAAAGGGGCAGGATGGCGTACTGGAACCCGCACCTGTCCCTACCACTAAATGGGGCCCTGGCTTTCCCTTATCTCGGGGGGTACCTATGATGGTTAGGAGGCCAAAGCTGCCAGCGCATCCCTGTCTCCTGTGCAGGCCCTATCAGGGGCCCGCTCTCCCCCCAGAGGAGGTGGACTGCACCAGTGTAATAATACAACAAATAACAGGGTATACAGACAAGGTAACTTAAAGTCTCAAACTCACCAAATGCTCACACAACCACAGAGGGAACACAGAGAAGGGAAGAGAAGGAATAAACTTAGGAGGGAAAACAGGTTTAACATGCAACCAAAACTGCAGACACCAATCTCTGTAAATAAACCTCCAACACCAACACTACGCTCCTTTAACCTCCAAGCCAGGCAGTAGAACTGATCACTGACACTAGCTGAAATCAGGACTGGGTCTATATAGAGGATCAGATTACAAAATCCACTTCAGCTGAGAGACCCAGCAACAATAAGGTTAACTCCTGCACTGCTGGCGCAAAGCAGCTAGGTCAGAATACAGGTGAAGACCTTCTGTTCACTGTGTGTGAATGAGGCCCAGATCGCTGCGGTTCTCTGGAACCTCTCTGTCGTGGTAGCCTCGTGACAGTACCCCCCCTTCTACGAGGGACCTCCGGAACCTCAGGAACAGGTTTCTCAGGATGAGCAGTATGAAATGCCCAAACCAACCTAACCGCATGGACATTGGCAGCAGGTACCCACATCCTTTCCTCAGGACCGTACCCTCTCCAGTGTACCAGATATTGTAGGGATCGACGAACTATACGAGAATCCATAACCCTGGAAATCTGGAACTTGACACTTCCATCAACAAGGACCGGAGATGGAGGTGAAGGGGACTGATTGGATGGTGCCACAACCTTTTTGAGTAAGGAGCGATGAAAAACATTATGGATCTTAAATGACTGAGGCAAAGCCAGCTGAAAAGCAACGGAATTCACGACAGCCACAATCCTATAAGGGCCAATGAACCTAGGGCCCAATTTCCACGAGGGAACTCTCAGCTTAATATTTTTCGAGGACAACTAAACCCAATCACCCACACACAGGTCCGGACCTTCCACATGTCTCCGATCAGCCGCATTCTTATACCTGGAACCCATCCTCTTTAATTTATCAAGAACCCCTTGCCATACGGACGTGATGGATGAAGAAAACCTCTCCTCTTCAGAGGAAACACAGAGTAGGGAAGAGAAGGAATAAACTTAGGAGGGAAAACAGGTTTAACATGCAATCAAAACTGCAGACACCAATCTCTGTAAATAAACCTCCAACACCAACACTACGCTCCTTCAAACTCCAAGCCAGGCAGTAGAACTGATCACTGACACTAGCTGAAGTCAGGACTGGGTCTATATAGAGGATCAGATTACAAAATCTACTTCAGCTGAGAGACCCAGCTCTCAGCAACTTAGCAATCAGGTTAAATCCTGCACTGCTGGCACAAAGCAGCTAGGTCAGAATACAGGTGAAGAGCTTCTGTTCACTGTGTGTGAACGAGGCCCAGAGCGCTGCGGTTCTCTGGAACCTCTCTGTCGCGGTAGCCCTGTGACACTCAGGCTGACAACACAATCTAAGTGGCAGCAAGTGGCTGGCTAACATACGACAAACTAACAGGACTGAAGTATATCCACTTTGTGAGAATTTGAATCTCCCTTTTTTTGGGGGGAGACTGAACCAAAACTCAGGCCCAGTGTATATAACAACGCAATCTAAGTGGCAGAAAGTGCCTGGCTGATATACGACAAACTATTTGGACTGAAGTATATCTACTTTGTGAGAATTAGAATCTCCCTTTTTTTCGGGAGACTGAACCAAAACTCAGGCCCAGTGTATATAACAACGCAATCTAAGTGGCAGAAAGTGGCTGGCTGATATACGACAAACTAACAGGACTGAAGTATATCCACTTTGGGAGAATTTGAATCTCATTTTTTTTTTTAGGAGACTGAACCAAAACTCAGGCCCTGTGCATAAAACAACACAATGTAAGTGGTAGAAAGTGGCTGACTGATATATGACAAACTAACAGGACTGAAGTATATCCACTATGTGAGAATTTGAATCTCCCTTTTTTTTGGGGAGACTGAACCAAAACTCAGGCCCAGTGTATATAACAACACAATCTAAGTGGTAGAAAGTGGCTGGCTGATGTATGACAAACTAACAGGACTGAAGTATATCCACTTTGTGAGAATTTGAATCTCACTTTTTTGGGGGGAGACTGAACCAAACCTCAGGCCCAGTGTATAAAACAACACAATGTAAGTGGCAGAAAGTGGCTGGAGGATATATAAAAGAATACAAGGACAGTAGTACAATTTCAATCTCCCTACAATGATCTCAGGAAAAGTATGGCAGCAATAAAAGGACTGCTGCACACAAAAGTGTGGACAAATAAACAAGATAACTGTGCAGAAAGGAGCAACAGGATTTTTGCTTTTAAAAAAGCAGTTGGTTTGCACAGCAGCGTGTAAACAGCAATGCAGCTATCAGGGAGCCTTTTAAGGCAGCCTAATAAGCTACAGAGATGATGCACAAAAATATAGCCTCCACTGCCCCTGCAAAAAAATGGGGTTAATCTTCCCTCCCTAACTATATCCCTTCTTCTTATGAAGCTGCAGCAACCTCTCCCTATGCTAAGATCGGCAGAAGTAAGATGGCGGCCATCGTGCACACCCCTTTATAGCCCCTGTGACGCCGCAGAAAGCAAGGCAATCACTGTCATGCCCTTCTCTAAGATGGTGGGGACCGAGACCTATGTCATCACGCTGCCTACACTCTGTGTCCTCCTTCATTGGCTGAAAAATGGCTCTGAAAGCGTCATACGAAACGCGACTTTTGCGCGCAGATCGCCGACCTCATGGCCGATCCCACACTAGGATCGGGTCGGGTTTCATGAAACCCGACTTTGCCGAAAGCGGCGATTTTTGAATTTTTCCGATCCGTTTCGCTCAACCCTATTAGGATGTTGGTACTCCCATACTGTTTGCTTATGCATTGCATGCAAGGCCTGCCTTGCATCCAATTTAGACGCACTCCAATATCCATTTGAAGAGACGTCCTGGCATGGCCACATGAAACCAAAGTTCCCATTATTCTTATTTTTTTACTCGCATACAGTTTGCCCATCAAGTGAGTGCAAGGTCTGCTCCAAATTTGGATGCATCCTAATAACCCTTTGAACAGACGTCTTGGATTGCCACATGAAACCAAAGTTCCCATTATTATGAATTTTGTACTACCATACTGTTTGCCTAGTCATTTAATGCAAGGCCTGCCCTGCCCCAAAGTTACAAGCACCCCAAAAACCCTTTCAACAGACGTCCTGGATGGCCACATGAATCCAAAGTTCCCATTATTCTTATTTTTTTTCACTCCCATGCAGACTGTGGAGACCTGGGTGTCGTAACCAGTGCCTTCCCCCCTCCCAACACTCCTGTAATGAAACACACAGAGTCCTAGGTGGGTTGAACAGGTCGGACTTAATAAAGATTACTAAGGTTAGATCTAACAACATACGTATATACATTTTTTTTATATTGCAATAGAATTTACAAATTTACATTATCCCGCAGGTTAGTATCACCATTAGCCCTTAAAAGGGAGGGAGGGTGGGACAAAAGCCTCCAGGTGTCCGCCGGGGCGAAAAGAGGAAGTTCCCGGCCGGACACCTGGATTTAACCCCTGTAGGAGTGGCCGTAGGACCCCTCCCCTCTAGTGACCACTGGCCGGTTGGGGGTCCCCTAATTAGTGCATCACTAAGGGGGAAGTGATGCTAGGGGGGAACTGGCACTGACAACCTTTCCATGCTGTTCTCTATGTGTGCTCCCCAGTCAGAGGCACGCTCCTTATACAGTACCGCGCCTGACAGTTTTCCCATGAATTGAATGCAAGGCTTGCTCCAAATTTGGACACACCACCAAAAACCCTTTCAACAGATGTCCTGGATGGCCATATGAAACCAAAGTTCCCATTATTATGATTTTTGTACTCCCATACAGTTTGCCCATAAAGTGAATGTAAGTCCTACTCCAAATTTGGATGCACCCCAACAACCCTTTCAACAAACGTACTAGATGGCCAATTGAAAGCATTGTTCAATTCCCATTATTTGTAATTTGGTACTCCCATACTGTTTGGCTATGCAGTGAATTGTTGAGCCAGAAGAACCTGCATTGGAGAATGTCAGTGTTGAGGATGAAGGCATGGCATTGGAGCATTGTAGTACTGAAGCTAAACACCCAACAGTGTAGCATTTCAGTGGTGAGCTTGAAGAACATGCATTGGAGAATTGCAGTGTTGAGGTTGAAGACTCAGTAGTGGAGAATGTCATTGTTGAGACTGGAAAACATGCAGTGTAGATTTGCAGTGTTGAGGCTGAAGAACTGGCACTGGAGAATTACAGTACCATAGTAACATAGTTATTAAGGTTGAAGGAAGACTTTAAGTCCATCTAGTTCAACACATAGCCTAACCTAACATGCCCTAACAGTGTTGAGGCTAAAGACACTGCCTTGGAGATTTGCAGTGTTGAGGCTGAAGAACCAGTAGTGAAGAATTGCAGTGTTGAGGATAAAGACCCGGCAGTGGAGCATTGCAATGTTGAGGCTGAAGCCACAGCATTTGTGAATTGCAGTGTTGAGACTGAAGAACCTGCAGTGGAGAATTGCAGTGATAAGGCTAAAGAACCTGTATTGGTGAATTGCAGTGGTGAGCCTGAGGACCCTGCAGTGGAGAATTGCAGTGTTGAGGCTGAAGAACCGGCACTGGAGAATTGCAGTGTTGAGGCTGAAGAACCAGCAGTGGAGAATTGCAGTGTTTAGGATGAAGACCCGGCAGTGGAGAATATCATCATTGAAGCTGACCAACCCCTACAGTCCCATTATTAAGAAGTGGGTCTCCCATACTGCTTGCATATGTAGTGAATGCAAGGCCTGGCCCAAATTTGGAAGCACATCAATACCCCTTGGAAAAGACGTGTAGGAGGGCCTCCTAAAAATTTGCTCCCATACAAAGGAGCGGGTCTCCTATACTTGTAATGCCCATGCAGTAAGGGTATGAGCTGACAAACATTTCTCCCTGGGGGCATACATCAACATAGTGTTTAAAAATGTACTTTACCGGCATCATAAACATCCTTTAAAGCAATAATGTGGGTGTTGCATCACGGACCACGGTCACCCTGGTGATCTAATGGTGCTGGATGAAGAGATGTGGAGGCGGCCTTACTAAAAATGTATTCCCAGTATATATGAGCGGGTCTCCTATACTTGTAATGTCCATGCAGTAAGTGTATGGGCTGACAAACATTTCCCCAATGGGGGGTATACAGCAACATACTGTCCAAAAATTTATCTATGGGCATCATAAACACCCTTCAAAACAATACCGTGGGTGTTGCATCATGGACCACAGTCACCATGGTGATCTACTGGTGGTGGATGATGAGAATGAGGAGAAAGAGGAGGACAAAAATGACAACAGCAAATAGGCCAAATCAGGAAGCGTATACCCATGTGAGGGTGTGAAGGGGTGCATGGTAATAGAGTTCCCAAAAAAAGACACTGGATTTGAGTTTATGTTTTGCTTCTATCATTCGGTGGTGAACAGAAGTCTGGCCCAATCCAGCCCGTGTTCATTTTTATAAGAGTCAGCCTGTCAGCATTTTCAGCTTTGTCAGTGTGGGAATTTTTTTAAATATTTTCTCACGCTAGAGTTCATATGAGTTTATTCGACCAGGGGGCGTAGCTTCTATGACATCAACGCAAGTCAACGAAGCTGCATTCCATTTATTCCCCAGGTTTTACAGCCGTGGCGGCTGCTTTAGCAGGTTCCTGGGTGCAAATTTATGCAGGGCCCTCACTCCTCCTGGTATCTGTTTTGAACTGTATTTCTGTTATGCTGTAATGTCTATTGTCTGTACAAGTCCCCTCTATAATTTGTAAAGCGCTGCGGAATATGTTGGCGCTATATAAATAAAAATTATTATTATTATTATTATTTACCCCTTCAGATGGATTTACATCGTGGGACATGACTGTACGATGGACAGATAAGGGCTATTGTTAATTTTTTATTTTCCTTTTTTTTCAGAAGAATGAGGGTCGCCAGTTGGATTGAGCGTAAAATAAAGAGATTAAAACCCCATGTGTTTATTTATTTCATTAAAATACTTTATTCATAATGTGTGTATATTTTTAACTCTTTATTACAATTGGATTAATAATGGATAGGTGTCTTATTGACATCTCGCTATTATTAACCAGGCTTAATGTCACCTTTCATTAGCAAGGTGACATTAACCCTTATTACCCCATATCCCACTGCTACTCGGGAGTGGGAAGAGAGTGGCTAAGTGCCAGAATAGGAGCATCTTACAGATGTGCCTTTTCTGGGGTGGCTGGGGGCAGATGTTTTTAGCTGGGGGGGGCAATAACCATGACCCCTCTCTAGGGTATTAATATCTGCCCTCAGTCACTGGCTTCCCAAAGAAAATTGCGCGGGAGCCCATGCTAGTTTTTTCTGTGATTTAACCCTTTATTTTAACACCTAGAGCTCCCAAATTTTGCACACACAAACCACTAATATTATTAGTGAGGAAAATGTAAAAATATAATGGATATGAAATGGTTTACTGTATGTAAACCATGTCTCATATCCTGTCGGGTTTGATAAGGAGATAGCAAAAGCCAGCAATTGAATTACCGGCTTTTAAGCTATCTAGCTCTGTATTAAATTTAAAAAAAATATATATATATATATATATATATATATATATGTGTGTCAATGACATATATATCTACCTATGCTATGTGTAGACATTAATTTTATCTATTCTATTCTAACCCGTCAGTGTGATTTTACTGTACACCGCACTGAGTTACCAGCTTTTCTATAGAACACCGGTGCATATTTCTCGCAAGTCACACGCATGGTCCATGTGTAATCCGTATTTTTCTTGCCGCCATAGACTTTCATTGGCATATTTTTGTAGGAATATGCTGACAATCGCAGCATGCTGCGATTTTTTCAGCCCATAAAATACGGCAGAGAAATATACGGCTGATGGAAACTGCCCCATATAGAGAAACATTGGTCCATGTGCAATGCATTATTTTTGCGCCTCTCCCTCATCTGTATTTCTCTCTACTGTGACCCTGGCCTAATGCCACAACAAAGATGGCTGCAGCATTACAGTGCATGGCTGAAAATCCCTGCACTGTCATTGGTGCTCTAAAGAGCGCCAGAATTGCAGGGCGGAGACCTGAGCTCCCGCCAAATAATCCCGGAAATACTCTGTGCTCGCCGAGAACACAGAGCATAGTAATATTTGGGCACGTACCGAGTAGTGACAAGCACGTTCACTCATCACTAAACATTTGTAAACATAAACTATTTTTGTGCAAAAAATGTATAATTAAAGGGAACCTGTCACCCCGTTTTTTCAAGATGATATAAAAATAGCGCTAAATAGGGGCAGAGCTCTGCTTTAAATTAGTGTATTTTTGGAGCCTTTATTCCCCACCTATGCTGCCGAAATACCTTTGTAAAGTTGCCATTTTGGGCTGTCACTCACGCTGGTCTGGTCATATGGGCGTGGTGACAGCGCTGTTTCTCTCCCAGATCTCCGTTGGTGACGTAGTGGTGTTCGCATGCCCAGCAGGCGAATCCAGTGCGCAGGTGAAGGAAAAAAGCACGATCTGCGCTATTCCGCGGTTTATTGGTGGACGCGGCCATCTTTGTGAGGCCGCGCGTGCGCAGATGGTACTTCTCAGCTTCCCGGGGCTTCAGGAAAATGGCCGCGGGATGCTGCGCATGCGCAGATGGAGATCGCGGCGGCCATTTTCCTGAAGCCGAGATGAGAACTCGGATTCAGGAAAATAGCCGCCACGATCTCCATCTGCGCACGCGCGGCATCCCGCGGCCATTTTCCTGAAGCCCCGGGAAGCCGAGAAGTACCATTTGCGCACGCGCGGCCTCACAAAGATGGCTGCGCCCACCAATAAACCGCGGAGTAGCGCAGATCGTGCTTTTTTCCTTCACCTGCGCACTGGATTCGCCTGCTGGGCATGCGAACACCACTACGTCACCAACGGAGATCTGGGGGAGAAACAGCGCTGTCACCACGCCCATATGAACAGACCAGTGTGAGTGACAGCCCAAAATGGCGACTTTACAAAGGTATTTCGGCAGCATAGGTGGGGAATAAAGGCTCCAAAAATACACTAATTTAAAGCACAGCTCTGCCCCTATTTAGCGCTATTTTATATCATCTTGAAAAAACGGGGTGACAGGTTCCCTTTAAAGAGAACTTGGAAATGGCAAAGGATGGCTAGTGTGAAAGAGATGAAAACATACCACAGGTAAGAATGTGGGAGCCACTATCAGCAGAATCACTGCCATCACTGGCACCAGCTATCTGGGCAGTATTACTACTAGCACCACTCACAATTGGCCTCCTATGGGTCTCGCAATCATGTTCATGAGGAGGAAGTGGAGGTTGTAATGGAATATATCGTACATCACTCGTCTCAGTGACAGCACAATATTACCACTGACAGTGTCAGTTACAGTCAAATGCACAGCCCACCTCCTCCGCCATAACACTTAAGGTACCGTCACACTGAACGATATCGCTAGCGATCCATGACGTTGCAGCGTCCTGGCTAGCGATATCGTTCAGTTTGACAGGCAGTAGCGATCTGGATTCTGCTGTGCCATCGTTGGTCGGAGCAGAAAGTCCTGTGACTTAATACCACCACACCATGACCAGACCACATAGTGACCGAATAATACTACATACAAGGGACATATACCACAACACCATTTCCAGATCACATATTACCACCACATAGTGACTGAATACTACAATACTGATCAGTAATAAAAAAAAACACAATACTATCACCATAAGTGCCAGTATTCACAGGAGATCTGTAATTAGTATGCAGTGTCTGTGTAGAGGTAATACAGAGATCACTGGTGGTATTATACACAGGAACTCTGTATATAATGTATAGATAATACAGTGATCACTGGTGACATTGTACACAGGACCGCTGTATATAGTATACAGTGTATAGTGTCAGTGTATAGGTAACACTGACTCACCAGTGATGTCTCTAGGTGAAGTCCTTCATCTTTCATCCAGCACAGACCGCCATCATTCCTTCCAGCCAGGACTCGTTTCTGCAGGAAATAATACAGTTATCTCGAGCTCCGCTTGCAGAACACATTACTTAATTTTTCACAACTTCTACATTACATCACATGAAGAAAAAAAGGTGATATAGTGTCACTCTGCACAGTAACAGGACCGCCTCGCCATTTAAAACAGTATACTCAAAAAATAAAATAAATACATCACTGCAGTAATAATATCCCTTAATTAGCCCCTATGGTAACACTATTCCCCACCCTGGCCCCGTTTATCTCATTCCTGGCTCCAGCCATATGTTCTCACATCCTGCCCTCATGAGTATCCATTCTACCCCATATGATCTCCCCATCCTGCCCCACCAGCCTCCATCGTATCCGTCCTGCCCCATCATCCAATCCTGCCCCGTGTCTCCATTCATGCCCCGTATCTACATTCTGCCCATGCCTCAAGTCCTGCCCCCAGTGTGTCCAGCAATCTGCCCCAGTGTGTCCAGCATATTACCTCCATGTTGTCCAGCAATCTGCCCCAGTGTGTCCAGCATATTACCCCCAGTGTGTCCAGAAATCTTCCCCAGTATGTCCAGCACTGCCCCAAGTGTGTCCAGCAATCTGCCCCAGTGTCCAGCATTGCCCCAGTGTGTCCAGCAGTCTGCCCCAGTGTGTCCAGCATATTACCCCCAGTGTGTCCAGCATATTACCCCCAGTGTCCAGCATTGCCCCAGTGTGTCCAGCATATTACCCCCAGTGTGTCCAGCATATTACCCCCAGTGTGTCCAGCAATCTGCCCCAGTGTCCAGCATTGCCCCAGTGTGTCCAGCAGTCTGCCCCAGTGTGTCCAGCATATTACCCCCAGTGTGTCCAGCATATTACCCCCAGTGTCCAGCATTGCCCCAGTGTGTCCAGCATATTACCCCCAGTGTGTCCAGCATATTACCCCCAGTGTGTCCAGCTTATTACCCCCAGTGTCCAGCATTGCCCCAGTGTGTCCAGAAATCTGCCCCAGGGTCTCCAGCATTGCCCCAGTATGTCCAGAAATCTGCCCCAGTGTGTCCAGAAGTCTGCCCCAGGGTCTCCAGCATTGCCTCAATGTGTCTAGAAATCTGCCCCAGGGTCTCCAGTATTGCCCCAGTGTGTCCAGCAATCTGCCCCATGGTCTCCTGTATTGCCCCAGTGTGTCCAGCAATCTGCCCCATGGTCTCCTGTATTGCCCCAGTGTGTCCAGCATTCTGCCCCATGGTCTCCAGTATTGCCCCAGTGTGTCCAGCATTCTGCCCCATGGTCTTCAGTATTGCCGCAGTGTGTCCAGCAATCTGCCCCATGGTCTCCAGTATTGCCCCAGTGTGTCCAGCAATCTGCCCCATGGTCTCCAGTATCGCCCCGGTGTGTCCAGCATTCTGCCCCATGGTCTCCAGTATTGCCCCAGTGTGTCCAGCAATCTGCCCCATGGTCTCCAGTATTGCCCCGGTGTGTCCAGCAATCTGCCCCATGGTCTCCAGTATTGCCCCGGTGTGTCCAGCAATCTGCCCCATGGTCTCCAGTATTGCCCCAGTGTGTCCAGCATTGCCCCCAGAGTCAGACATAAAGAAAAAAAAAAAAGTAAAATCCTTCACCTCTCCCGTTCCTAGCGCAGGTCCGGTGCAGTCAGCGTCTCTCCGGCTCTGCGACGCTCAGGACAGAGAGGCTGAGCGGCGCGCACAGTGATGACGTCATCGCGCCCTCTGCTCTGAGACGTCGCAGAGTCAGAGGACGCTGCAGCTGCCGCAGGAACCAGGAGAGGTGAGTATTAGAGCGGGGGGCGGGGGGCGGGGGCCCGGGGGTGGAGGGAGCCTGGTCGTGGCGGCGGACGGCGCCGCCCGAAGATTTAAAGGGGCGTCTTTTTTTTTTTTTTTCTTCTTCTTTCTCCTCCTGCAGCGCCGGCCGCCCCCCGCATTGTGCCGCCCGGGGCGGACCGCCCCCCCCCCGCACCCCCTTTCCTACGCCACTGGAACCACTGCTGTTGGTAAAAGAAGCTGTGATGGTAGTTATGGTAGTGGCATTTCATATGTGAAGGCATCTCAGATGTGGGAAATCATTTCGTTGTTACCCAAGCACTAATGTATTTCAGTGTGCTCTCTCTGGTATAGAAAAATAAACAGTGGACATAACAGCACAAATCAACTAGGAAGTACAGTTTTCCATTATTACATAAAGTGGCATCACTTGCTCTCGTGGGAAAAGCAGACCAGCAGTGTGAACAAGGCTTTAGTGATGCCTACTCATTGTCATCATCAGTGTCTTCCTCCTCTGTACTGCCTTTTGCAAAATGAATTCAGCTTTGTTAGAAGATACCTAACCACCATTATTTCTTAATGATACTGTATTTGCTGTAACAACATTTTCATTTATAATAAGGTGTTCTTAGGCATCAACTGAGATGAATTTCTCCAGTAAGATCCTATGCAGAATTGGGGCTCTGTGTATGGTTTGGTGAAAAGGAAAAAATGTTTCTAAAGTTTATGGTCAGCACATGCTGACCATAAAAACATACTCAGAAGGGAGTATTCTGAAAACATACTCAGAAGGGAGGTAAGAACATTTCTAAAACAATCCACAGTGAGGAGATTGGAACAAAACAAAATCCTCTAAACTGCATGCTCGCAAACGCCAGAAGCCTGACAAACAAGATGGAAGAACTAGAAGCAGAAATATCTACAGGTAACTTTGACATAGTGGGAATAACCGAGACATGGTTAGATGAAAGCTATGACTGGGCAGTTAACTTACAGGGTTACAGTCTGTTTAGAAAGGATCGTAAAAATCGGAGAGGAGGAGGGGTTTGTCTCTATGTAAAGTCTTGTCTAAAGTCCACTTTAAGGGAGGATATTAGCGAAGGGAATGAGGATGTCGAGTCCATATGGGTTGAAATTCATGGAGGGAAAAATGGTAACAAAATTCTCATTGGGGTCTGTTACAAACCCCCGAATATAACAGAAAGCATGGAAAGTCTACTTCTAAAGCAGATAGATGAAGCTGCAACCCATAATGAGGTCCTGGTTATGGGGGACTTTAACTACCCGGATATTAACTGGGAAACAGAAACCTGTGAAACCCATAAAGGCAACAGGTTTCTGCTAATAACCAAGAAAAATTATCTTTCACAATTGGTGCAGAATCCAACCAGAGGAGCAGCACTTTTAGACCTAATACTATCTAATAGACCTGACAGAATAACAAATCTGCAGGTGGTTGGGCATTTAGGAAATAGCGACCACAATATTGTGCAGTTTCACCTGTCTTTCACTAGGGGGACTTGTCAGGGAGTCACAAAAACATTGAACTTTAGGAAGGCAAAGTTTGAACAGCTTAGAGATGCCCTTAATCTGGTAGACTGGGACAATATCCTCAGAAATGAGAATACAGATAATAAATGGGAAATGTTTAAGAACATCCTAAATAGGCAGTGTAAGCGGTTTATACCTTGTGGGAATAAAAGGACTAGAAATAGGAAAAACCCAATGTGGCTAAACAAAGAAGTAAGACAGGCAATTAACAGTAAAAAGAAAGCATTTGCACTACTAAAGCAGGATGGCACCATTGAAGCTCTAAAAAACTATAGGGAGAAAAATACTTTATCTAAAAAACTAATTAAAGCTGCCAAAAAGGAAACAGAGAAGCACATTGCTAAGGAGAGTAAAACTAATCCCAAACTGTTCTTCAACTATATCAATAGTAAAAGAATAAAAACTGAAAATGTAGGCCCCTTAAAAAATAGTGAGGAAAGAATGGTTGTAGATGACGAGGAAAAAGCTAACATATTAAACACCTTCTTCTCCACGGTATTCACGGTGGAAAATGAAATGCTAGGTGAAATCCCAAGAAACAATGAAAACCCTATATTAAGGGTCACCAATCTAACCCAAGAAGAGGTGCGAAACCGGCTAAATAAGATTAAAATAGATAAATCTCCGGGTCCGGATGGCATACACCCACGAGTACTAAGAGAACTAAGTAATGTAATAGATAAACCATTATTTCTTATTTTTAGTGACTCTATAGCGACAGGGTCTGTTCCGCAGGACTGGCGCATAGCAAATGTGGTGCCAATATTCAAAAAGGGCTCTAAAAGTGAACCTGGAAATTATAGGCCAGTAAGTCTAACCTCTATTGTTGGTAAAATATTTGAAGGGTTTCTGAGGGATGTTATTCTGGATTATCTCAATGAGAATAACTGTTTAACTCCATATCAGCATGGGTTTATGAGAAATCGCTCCTGTCAAACCAATCTAATCAGTTTTTATGAAGAGGTAAGCTATAGACTGGACCACGGTGAGTCATTGGACGTGGTATATCTCGATTTTTCCAAAGCGTTTGATACCGTGCCGCACAAGAGGTTGGTACACAAAATGAGAATGCTTGGTCTGGGGGAAAATGTGTGTAAATGGGTTAGTAACTGGCTTAGTGATAGAAAGCAGAGGGTGGTTATAAATGGTATAGTCTCTAACTGGGTCGCTGTGACCAGTGGGGTACCGCAGGGGTCAGTATTGGGACCTGTTCTCTTCAACATATTCATTAATGATCTGGTAGAAGGTTTACACAGTAAAATATCGATATTTGCAGATGATACAAAACTATGTAAAGCAGTTAACACAAGAGAAGATAGTATTCTGCTACAGATGGATCTGGATAAGTTGGAAACTTGGGCTGAAAGGTGGCAGATGAGGTTTAACAATGATAAATGTAAGGTTATACACATGGGAAGAGGGAATCAATATCACCATTACACACTGAACGGGAAACCACTGGGTAAATCTGACAGGGAGAAGGACTTGGGGATCCTAGTTAATGATAAACTTACCTGGAGCAGCCAGTGCCAGGCAGCAGCTGCCAAGGCAAACAGGATCATGGGGTGCATTAAAAGAGGTCTGGATACACATGATGAGAGCATTATACTGCCTCTGTACAAATCCCTAGTTAGACCGCACATGGAGTACTGTGTCCAGTTTTGGGCACCGGTGCTCAGGAAGGATATAATGGAACTAGAGAGAGTACAAAGGAGGGCAACAAAATTAATAAAGGGGATGGGAGAACTACAATACCCAGATAGATTAGCGAAATTAGGATTATTTAGTCTAGAAAAAAGACGACTAAGGGGCGATCTAATAACCATGTATAAGTATATAAGGGGACAATACAAATATCTCGCTGAGGATCTGTTTATACCAAGGAAGGTGACGGGCACAAGGGGGCATTCTTTGCGTCTGGAGGAGAGAAGGTTTTTCCACCAACATAGAAGAGGATTCTTTACTGTTAGGGCAGTGAGAATCTGGAATTGCTTGCCTGAGGAGGTGGTGATGGCGAACTCAGTCGAGGGGTTCAAGAGAGGCCTGGATGTCTTCCTGGAGCAGAACAATATTGTATCATACAATTATTAGGTTCTGTAGAAGGACGTAGATCTGGGTATTTATTATGATGGAATATAGGCTGAACTGGATGGACAAATGTCTTTTTTCGGCCTTACTAACTATGTTACTATGTTACTATGCTGCAGCTGCTGCTTTGTGTGGTAAGACATTTCCCAACTTGGTTTATCACAGGAGTGATTGTTTCTGCTACGTCTGCAGCTCTCTGAGCTAATGATAAATCAAGTCAATGACATCGGAGGTCCAATGGCCGCTGAGCTTATATATGACTAACTTGATTTATGATGAGCTCAGAGGGTTGAAAACTTAGCAGAAACCTTCACTCCTGTGATAAAACAGGCAGGGAAATGTGTCACCTCAGAAAATGGCAATTGCAAACCCCTGCTGTTTTATTCGTATACTCACTTAGTGACTTATGCTTTCCCACTGGAGATGTGGTATGTGTTGAAAAAGAACTAGAACAAGTTTGTATAGCCATTTTACAGCAGATAGATGGGGCATATTTATAAGATTATCTCAGCACAGAAACAATTTTTTTTAATACGTCCAATTGTAGAGCTTATTTTTATTCCACAACCTATTAATTAGAAAGTGCTTTGTTTGGGCAACACCCAGTTTAACTTGGGCATCAACTGGGATGAATTTCCAGAGGAGAACCCTCTGCAGGACTGAGCCTCTCTGTAGTACTTGACACAAAACCTGAACATTTTTTCAAACAAAAATAGTTGGTCTTCGGAGATTGCACTTTTCATTTACAAAATGATAATTTTATGTAAAAAATAAGGTTTTTTTTGTGTTTTAACTGATGTGAAGTTTTCTGGTAGAACCATATGCAGAATTAAACTGCCAACCAAGAATTTTAATATAAAAATCTATTGCACTGTTATTTTTCATCACTATCTAACATGGTCAGAGATGGTGATTAAACCAGTAATTGAACCCTGACTCTGTGCTTGGTATGCTCTTCTAGATACAATGTTATGCAGAGAAGGTAACATGCAAAGTTGATAGAACACACACTCTCGGAGATTAGGGTTGAGCGACTTTTAGTTTTTTAGGGTCGAGTCGGGTTTCGCGAAACCCGACTATCTCAAAAGTCGAGTCGAGTGGAATCGGCCGATTATTGCGAAAAGTCGGGGATCGACCGAAACACGAAACCCAATGCAAGTCAATGGGGGAGCATAGTCAGCAGTGAGTGGAGGCCAGGAAAACACCTACAATGCCCATTTTAATGGCAAAAACATCCATTCTTGTTACTGAAGCTTGTCAATCTTAATTTACCTTATAATAATAGTAAGGCATTGGAAATTGGGGGTCATTTGGCTAAAGTTGTGGGGGGTAGGGCTGGGTCAAGTATTTAGTGGGCCCAGGAAATCTGGACCACGTCACGGCAGTGGAGCAGGGAGAGGTAAGTATTTAAACTTTGCAAGTGCTGTGATCCTGAGCAAGCAGGGGGGGCCCACTCATTGGCATTGGCACTGGCACAGGGCCCCTCAATGTACGGCGGTGTGTTTGCACGGCGGGGGCGCCTCCCACAGGCAGCGACACTTTTGCGTACTATGAGCGGCCCTGTGCCAGTGACGTTGCCAACGAGTATTCCCCCCCCAACCTGATGAAGGAACCTGCACTTTCATCTGCACCTTCCTCTTTGTCCCCGTGTAAGGTGGTATGGTATGCGGGAAGGGGAACCTGACTTTCAGCAGGATCACATTCTGGCTGTGTAGCGTGCACGGGGAATGTAGCATTCTGGGTCAATGTACCAGCAGACTCATCTATCACTGGCTGGGCAATGGGCAGGATGAGGAGGAAACACAGATATAGGCCCAAATAATAAAGTGGGCTAAATGCAGTTCAAAATTGGTAACAGGACTAACCAGGGGGCATTGCTTTGTTCAGTGGAGTACAACTGTAATGAGAGGCTGACATAGTGAGTAGGCCCAAATCAGTAAGTAGGCTAAATGCAGTTCAAAATTGGTAACAGAAGTAAACAGGCGGCACTGGTTTGTTCAGTGTAGGAGAACATCAAGGAGCGGCAGACACCGTTAGTAGGGCCAACAAAACAAGTAGGCCAAATGCAGTGTTATATTAAAAACAATTTAACGAGAGCCTGAAGATAGAAGCTAGGGAAAGGCAACCTGGAGAACACCTTGGAGCGGAAGACACCGTTTGTAGAACCCAGACCCAACTTGTAGGCCTAATGCAGTGTTGTTTCAACAACTACTTAACGAGAGCTTCAAAGATAGAAGCTAGGGAGAGGCAACCTGGAGAACACCTTGGAGCGGCAGACACCGTCCCCACAACCCAGACCCAACTTGTAGGCCAAATGCAGTGTTGTTTCAACAACTACTTAACGAGAGCTTCAAAGATAGAAGCTAGGGAGAGGCAACCTGGAGAACACCTTGGAGCAGCAGACACCGTCCCTACAACCCAGACCCAACTTGTAAGCCAAATGCAATGTTGTTTCAACAACTACTTAACAAGAGCTTGAATATAGAAGCTAGGGAGAGGCACCCTGGAGAACACCTTGGAGCGGCAGACACCGTCTCTAGAACCCAGACCCAACTTGTAGGCCTAATGCAGTGTTGTTTCAACAACTACTTAACGAGAGCCTGAAAATGGAATTTCAGGACAGGAAACCTGGAGAACAGCACGGAGCGGCATACACCGTAAGTAGGCCCCAACCAAACTAGTAGCCCCACTGCAGTTGTTCGATTAAAAAACTATTTAACAAGAGCCTGAAGATTGAAGCTCAGGAAAGGCAACCAGGAGATCACCTTGGAGTGGCAGACACTGTTAGTAGGCCCTAACCAAACTAGTAGCCCCACTGCAGTTGTTTGATTAAAAAACTATTTAACAAGAGCCTGAAGATTGAAGCTCAGGAAAGGCAACCAGGAGAACACCTTGGAGCGGCAGACACCGTCTCTACAACCCAGACCCAACTTGTAGGCCTAATGCAGTGTTGTTTCAACAACTACTTAACGAGAGCCTGAAAATGGAATTTCAGGACAGGAAACCTAGAGAACAGCACGGAGCGGCATACACCGTTAGTAGGCCCCAACCAAACTAGTAGCCCCACTGCATTTGTTCGATTAAAAATCTATTTAACAAGAGCCTGAAGATTGAATCTCAGGAAAGGCAACCAGGAGAACACCTTGAAGTGGCAGACACTGTTAGTAGGCCCCAACCAAACTAGTAGCCCCACTGCAGTTGTTTGATTAAAAAACTATTTAACAAGAGCCTGAAGATTGAAGCTCAGGAAAGGCAACCAGGAGAACACCTTGGAGCGGCAGACACCGTCTCTACAACCCAGACCCAACTTGTAGGCCTAATGCAGTGTTGTTTCAACAACTACTTAACGAGAGCCTGAAAATGGAATTTCAGGACAGGAAACCTGGAGAACAGCACGGAGCGGCATACACCGTTAGTAGGCCCCAACCAAACTAGTAGCCCCACTGCAGTTGTTCGATTAAAAAACTATTTAACAAGAGCCTGAAGATTGAAGCTCAGGAAAGGCAACCAGGAGAACACCTTGGAGTGGCAGACACCGTCTCTACAACCCAGACCCAACTTGTAGGCCTAATGCAGTGTTGTTTCAACAACTACTTAACAAGAGCTTCAAGATAGAAGCGAGGGAGAGGCAACAGAGAGAACACCTTGGAGCGGAATACTCAGTTTGTAGACCACAAGGAAACTTGTGGCCCCAATGCAGTTTTATAATTCTGACAAGCTGAAAATAAGCCTTTTTTTTTTTAGAGGAGGACAGCTGTATTAAGTGGCGCAGACAGACACTGCTAGTAGGCCTTACACCACAAAGTAGGCTCACTGCAGGATGAAAAAAGTTACATGGGTACACGGTCGGCTTTGGTGTGCTCAGCGGAGGACAAATGGAAGGAGGAACCGCAGACAGGCTTAGTAGGCCTAAAATTTAAAAAAATA
The DNA here is from genome assembly GCF_032444005.1 of Ranitomeya imitator. Taxonomy (NCBI): domain Eukaryota; kingdom Metazoa; phylum Chordata; class Amphibia; order Anura; family Dendrobatidae; genus Ranitomeya; species Ranitomeya imitator. Next base: position 986,551,941 of record NC_091282.1, read on the forward strand.
GTCTCAAAGCAGTTTGAATTATCTTGCAGGGGTACACAGGCAGCATTGGTGTGGTCAGCGGAGGACAATTGGAAGGAGAGACCGCAGACAGACTTAGTAGGCCTAAAATAAAAAAAATGAGGCTCAATGTAGTTTGAATTATCTTGCAGGGGTACACAGGCAGCATTGGTGTGGTCAGCGGAGGACGATTGGAAGGAGTGTCTGACACAGTTAGTACTCCAAAAAAATAAATAGATGTTAATGTCTCGCAAAACAACAAAACCAAAAAACAAAAGGGTGGCATACTTAGGTACAGGAGTGGGCTCCTCTGCTGAGTTTCAGACATAGTAATTTGGCGCTAAGTATTTACTGGTGTCAATATAGGACACTGACCCTGACTATTTTAACTAGCATCATACACGTCAACAAATTGGTATTGTCAGTGCCAGGCATTGAAGTATGTCAGCGCATAGACTAAACATTGGTGGAGCTGTGAGAGATAATTTTGCAAGTGGTAGAACAGTGTTTGAGCTGAGGGGGGGGGGGGGAACTCTGTTGTGGCCGGCTGTTATGGCTGGCAATCAGGCAACACAGCGTGCAGTAATCAGCGCACATACAGAGATCTGGCAATAACCAAAAACAATAGGACGAGCTCTGAGACGTGGAATCTCTGTAGACTGCAGTACCTGATCTATCCTCACACAACTATAAGCAGCAGTGGATTGCGCCTATCACTACCTATGCAACTCGGCACTGCCTGAGGAGCTGACTAGCCTGAAGATAGAAATACAAGCCTGACTTACCTCAGAGAAATACCCCAAAGGAATAGGCAGCCCCCCACATATAATGACTGTTAGCAAGATGAAAAGACAAACGTAGGAATGAAATAGATTCAGCAAAGTGAGGCCCGATATTCTAGACAGAGCGAGGATAGCAAAGAGAACTATGCAGTCTACAAAAAACCCTAAAACGAAAACCACGCAAAGGGGTAAAAAGACCCACCGTGCCGAACTAACAGCACGGCGGTGCACCCCTTTGCTTCTCAGAGCTTCCAGCAAAAGTTAATAGCAAGCTGGACAGAAAAAACAGAAAACAAACTAGAAGCACTTATCTAGCAGAGCAGCAGGCCCAAGGAAAGATGCAGTAGCTCAGATCCAACACTGGAACATTGACAAGGAGCAAGGAAGACAGACTCAGGTGGAGCTAAATAGCAAGGCAGCCAACGAGCTCACCAAAACACCTGAGGGAGGAAGCCCAGAGACTGCAATACCACTTGTGCCCACAGAAGTGAACTCAGCCACAGAATTCACAACAGTACCCCCCCCTTGAGGAGGGGTCACCGAACCCTCACCAGAACCCCCAGGCCGACCAGGATGAGCCACATGAAAGGCACGAACAAGATCTAGGGCATGGACATCAGAGGCAAAAACCCAGGAATTATCTTCCTGAGCATAACCCTTCCATTTGACCAGATACTGGAGTTTCCGTCTAGAGACACGAGAATCCAAAATCTTCTCCACAATATACTCCAATTCCCCCTCCACCAAAACAGGGGCAGGAGGCTCCACAGATGGAACCATAGGTGCCACGTATCTCCTCAACAACGACCTATGGAATACATTATGTATGGAAAAGGAGTCTGGGAGGGTCAGACGAAAAGACACCGGATTGAGAATCTCAGAAATCCTATACGGACCAATAAAACGAGGTTTAAATTTAGGAGAGGAAACCTTCATAGGAATATGACGAGAAGATAACCAAACCAGATCCCCAACACGAAGTCGGGGTCCCACACGGCGTCTGCGATTAGCGAAAAGCTGAGCCTTCTCCTGGGACAAGGTCAAATTGTCCACTACCTGAGTCCAGATCTGCTGCAACCTGTCCACCACAGAATCCACACCAGGACAGTCCGAAGACTCAACCTGTCCTGAAGAGAAACGAGGATGGAACCCAGAATTGCAGAAAAATGGAGAGACCAAGGTAGCCGAGCTGGCCCGATTATTAAGGGCGAACTCAGCCAACGGCAAAAATGACACCCAATCATCCTGGTCAGCGGAAACAAAACATCTCAGATATATTTCCAAGGTCTGATTGGTTCGTTCGGTCTGGCCATTAGTCTGAGGATGGAAGGCCGAGGAGAAAGATAGGTCAATGCCCATCCTACCACAAAAGGCTCGCCAGAACCTCGAGACAAACTGGGAACCTCTGTCAGAAACAATATTCTCAGGAATGCCATGTAAACGAACCACATGCTGGAAGAACAAAGGCACCAAATCAGAGGAGGAAGGCAATTTAACCAAGGGCACCAGATGGACCATTTTAGAAAAGCGATCACAGACCACCCAAATGACCGACATTTTTTGAGAAACGGGAAGGTCAGAAATGAAATCCATCAAAATATGTGTCCAAGGCCTCTTCGGGACCGGCAAGGGCAAAAGCAAGCCACTGGCACGTGAACAGCAGGGCTTAGCCCTAGCACAAATTCCACAGGACTGCACAAAAGCACGCACATCCCGTGACAGAGATGGCCACCAGAAGGATCTAGCAACCAACTCCCTGGTACCAAAGATTCCTGGATGACCGGCCAGCACCGAACAATGAAGTTCAGAGATAACTTTACTAGTCCACCTATCAGGGACGAACAGTTTCTCGGCCGGACAACGATCAGGTTTATTAGCCTGAAATTTCTGCAACACTCTCCGCAAATCAGGGGAGATGGCAGACACAATGACTCCTTCCTTGAGGATACTCGCCGGCTCAGATAACCCCGGAGAGTCGGGCACAAAACTCCTAGACAGAGCATCCGCCTTCACATTTTTAGAGCCCGGAAGGTATGAAATCATACAATTATTAGGTTCTGTAGAAGGACGTAGATCTGGGTATTTATTATGATGGAATATAGGCTGAACTGGATGGACAAATGTCTTTTTTCGGCCTTACTAACTATGTTACTATGTTACTATGTTAAATCACAAAATCAAAACGAGCAAAAAATAACGACCAACGGGCCTGTCTAGGATTCAAGCGCTTGGCAGACTCAAGATAAGTAAGGTTCTTATGATCAGTCAAAACCACCACGCGATGCTTAGCAACCTCAAGCCAATGACGCCACTCCTCGAATGCCCACTTCATGGCCAGCAACTCTCGGTTGCCCACATCATAGTTACGCTCAGCAGCAGAAAATTTCCTGGAAAAGAAAGCACATGGTTTGAACACTGAGCAACCAGAACCTCTCTGTGACAAAACCGCCCCTGCACCAATCTCAGAAGCATCAACCTCGACCTGGAACGGAAGAGAAACATCAGGTTGACACAACACAGGGGCACAGCAAAAACGACGCTTCAACTCCTGAAAAGCTTCCACGGCAGCAGAAGACCAATTAACCAAATCAGCACCCTTCTTGGTCAAATCGGTCAATGGTCTGGCAATGCTAGAAAAATTACAGATGAAGCGACGATAAAAATTAGCAAAGCCCAGGAATTTCTGCAGACTTTTTAGAGATGTCGGCTGAGTCCAATCCTGGATGGCCTGAACCTTAACCGGATCCATCTCGATAGTAGAAGGGGAAAAGATGAACCCCAAAAATGAAACTTTCTGCACACCGAAGAGACACTTTGATCCCTTCACGAACAAGGAATTAGCACGCAGTACCTGGAAAACCATTCTGACTTGCTTCACATGAGACTCCCAATCATCTGAGAAGATCAAAATGTCATCCAAGTAAACAATCAAGAATTTATCCAGATACTCACGGAAAATGTCATGCATAAAAGACTGAAAAACAGATGGAGCATTGGCAAGTCCGAACGGCATCACCAGATACTCAAAATGACCCTCGGGCGTATTAAATGCCGTTTTCCATTCATCTTCCTGCCTGATTCTCACCAGATTATACGCACCACGAAGATCAATCTTAGTAAACCAACTAGCCCCCTTAATCCGAGCAAACAAGTCAGAAATCAATGGCAAGGGATACTGAAACTTAACAGTGATCTTATTAAGAAGGCGGTAATCAATACACGGTCTTAGCGAACCATCCTTCTTGGCTACAAAAAAGAACCCTGCTCCCAATGGTGACGACGATGGGCGAATATGTCCCTTCTCCAGGGATTCTTTCACATAACTGCGCATAGCGGTGTGTTCAGGTACGGACAAATTAAATAAATGACCCTTAGGGAATTTACTACCAGGAATCAAATCGATAGCACAATCACAATTCCTATGCGGAGGTAGGGCATCAGACTTGGACTCTTCAAATACATCCTGAAAGTCCGACAAGAACTCTGGGATGTCAGAAGGAATGGATGACGAAATAGACAAAAATGGAACATCACCATGTACTCCCTGACAACCCCAGCTGGTTACCGACATAGAGTTCCAATCCAATACTGGATTATGGGTTTGTAGCCATGGCAACCCCAACACGACCACATCATGCAAATTATGCAGTACCAGAAAGCGAATAACTTCCTGATGTGCAGGAGCCATGCACATGGTCAGCTGGGCCCAGTACTGAGGCTTATTCTTGGCCAAAGGTGTAGCATCAATTCCTCTCAACGGAATAGGACACCGCAAAGGCTCCAAGAAAAATCCACAACGTTTAGCATAATCCAAATCCATCAGATTCAGGGCAGCGCCTGAATCCACAAACGCCATGACAGAATACGATGACAAAGAGCACATTAAGGTAATGGACAAAAGGAATTTGGACTGTACAGTACCAATAACGGCAGAGCTATCGAACCGCCTAGTGCGTTTAGGACAATTAGAAATAGCATGAGTAGAATCACCACAATAGAAACACAGTCTGTTCAGACGTCTGTGTTCTTGCCGTTCTACTTTAGTCATAGTCCTGTCGCACTGCATAGGCTCAGGTTTACTCTCAGACAATACCGCCAGATGGTGCACAGATTTACGCTCGCGCAAGCGACGACCGATCTGAATGGCCAAAGACATAGACTCATTCAAACCAGCAGGCATAGGAAATCCCACCATTACATCCTTAAGAGCTTCAGAGAGACCCTTTCTGAACAAAGCCGCTAGTGCAGATTCATTCCACAGAGTGAGTACTGACCACTTCCTAAATTTCTGACAATATACTTCTACATCATCCTGACCCTGGCATAAAGCCAGCAGATTTTTCTCAGCCTGATCCACTGAATTAGGCTCATCGTAAAGCAATCCCAGCGCCTGGAAAAATGCATCAACATTACTCAATGCAGAATCTCCTGGTGCAAGAGAAAACGCCCAGTCCTGTGGGTCGCCGCGCAAAGAAGAAATAATAATCCAAACCTGTTGAATAGGATTACCAGAAGAATGAGGTTTCAAGGCCAAAAATAGCTTACAATTATTTCTGAAGCTCAGGAACTTAGTTCTGTCACCAAAAAACAAATCAGGAATCGGAATTCTTGGTTCTAGCATCGATTTCTGATCAATAGTATCTTGAATCTTTTGTACATTTACAACGAGATTATCCATTGAGGAGCACAGAGCCTGAATATCCATGTCCACAGCTGTGTCCTGAAGCACTCTAATGTCTAGGGGAAAAAAAAGACTGAAGACAGAGCTAAGAAAAAAAAATGATGTCAGGATTTCTTTTTTCCCTCTATTAGGAATCATTGGTGAGGCTCCTTGTACTGTTATGGCTGGCAATCAGGCAACACAGCGTGCAGTAATCAGCGCACATACAGAGATCTGGCAATAACCAAAAACAATAGGACGAGCTCTGAGACGTGGAATCTCTGTAGACTGCAGTACCTGATCTATCCTCACACAACTATAAGCAGCAGTGGATTGCGCCTATCACTACCTATGCAACTCGGCACTGCCTGAGGAGCTGACTAGCCTGAAGATAGAAATACAAGCCTGACTTACCTCAGAGAAATACCCCAAAGGAATAGGCAGCCCCCCACATATAATGACTGTTAGCAAGATGAAAAGACAAACGTAGGAATGAAATAGATTCAGCAAAGTGAGGCCCGATATTCTAGACAGAGCGAGGATAGCAAAGAGAACTATGCAGTCTACAAAAAACCCTAAAACGAAAACCACGCAAAGGGGTAAAAAGACCCACCGTGCCGAACTAACAGCACGGCGGTGCACCCCTTTGCTTCTCAGAGCTTCCAGCAAAAGTTAATAGCAAGCTGGACAGAAAAAACAGAAAACAAACTAGAAGCACTTATCTAGCAGAGCAGCAGGCCCAAGGAAAGATGCAGTAGCTCAGATCCAACACTGGAACATTGACAAGGAGCAAGGAAGACAGACTCAGGTGGAGCTAAATAGCAAGGCAGCCAACGAGCTCACCAAAACACCTGAGGGAGGAAGCCCAGAGACTGCAATACCATTTGTGACCACAGAAGTGAACTCAGCCACAGAATTCACAACAGCCGGCGGTACAGGCCCAGGGCCCCACATGTTACAACGGTGTGTCTGACGTTGGTTGCGCGCCACCACTGCCAGAGACACTTTATTGTACTATGAGGGACCCAGTGGCAGTGCCGTCGACCAAAAACAGGCACACCCACCTCTTCAGACAAACGGCACTCTCACGGGTGCTTGTGCCAAGTGGTGAGACCACGGCCCCGTTGTGGGAGTTAGCCCATTTAGGGAGGTGTAAATATGTTGTATGCTGGACAAACAGCTGCTGCAAATTAACAGATTGGAACAGTCAGTAAGACCAGTCCACAAGCGAGACATTTTTATAGGAAAGCTAGGTGTCAGCCGGGAAAGGTGGGGCAAAATAATTCGAAATCCATGAGTGGTTCATTTTAATGAAGGTTAGATCATCAACATTTTGGGTAGCCAGACGAGTCCTTTTTTCGGTCAATATTGAACCAGCAGCACTGAATACTCTTTCTGATAGCACACTAGCTGCTGGGCAAGCAAGCTCCTGCAATGCATATTCTGCCAATTCAGGCCAGGTGTCTATTTTGGATGCCCAGTAATCAAATGGGAATGACGGTTGAGGGAGAACATCGATAAGGGATGAAAAATAGTTAGTAACCATACTGGACAAATATTGTCTCCTGTCACTTTGAATTGATGCTGCAGTACCTGTCCTGTGTGCGGTCATTGCGGAATCACTCCACAACCTGGTCAGAAAACCCCTCTGTCCAACGCCACTTCTGATTTGTGCAACTCTAACACCTCTGCCCTGTTGCCCCCTGCAGCTCGTGTGAGAACCATCACCGGCGCTGTGTGCTGGGAATGCCTGAATCAAACGGTCTACAAGAGTTGCTTGTTTGGTTGCTAATATTTGTTCGAGGTTCTCATGTGGCATGATATTTTGCAATTTGCCTTTATAGCGAGGATCAAGGAGGCAGGCCAACCAGTAATCGTCATCGGTCATCATTTTGATAATGTGTGGGTCCCTTTTGAGGATACGTAAGGCATAATCCGCCATGTGGGCCAAAGTTCCAGTTGTCAAATCTGCGGTTGTGCTGGGTTGAGGGGCAGTTTCAGGCAAATCAACGTCACTTGTCTCCCTCAAAAAACCTGAACCCGGCCTTGCAACGCCACCAGTTTTTGTTGGCCGCGGAGAAGCTTCCTCATTCAAAAAATACTCATCCCCATCATCCTCCTCGTCCTCCTCCTCTTCACCCGCTACCTCGTCCTGTAGATTGCCCTGACCAGACAATGGCTGACTGTCATCAAGGGCATCCTCTTCCTCGGCTGCAGACGCCTGCTCCTTTATGTGCGTCAAACTTTGCATTAGCAGACGCATTAGGGGGATGCTCATGCTTATTATGGTGTTGTCTGCACTAACCAGCCGTGTGCATTCCTCAAAACACTGAAGGACTTGACAAAGGTTTTGTACCTTCGACCACTGCACACCTGACAACTCTATGTCTGCCATCCAACTGCCTGCCCGTGTATGTGTATCCTCCCACAAATACATAACAGCATGCCTCTGTTCGCACAGTCTCTGAAGCATGTGCAGTGTGGATTTCCACCTTATTGCAACGTCGATGATTAGGCGATGCTGGGGAAGGTTCAAAGACCGCTGATGGTTCTGCATACGGCTGGAGTGTACGGGCGAATGGCGGATATGCGTGCAAAGTCTGCGCACTTTGAGGAGCAGGTCGGGTAACCCTGGATAACTTTTCAGGAAGCACTGCACCACCAGGTTTAAGGTGTGAGCCAGGCAAGGAATGTGTTTCAGTTGGGAAAGGGCTATGGCAGCCATAAAATTCCTTCCGTTACCAATCACTACCTTGCCTGCCTCAAGATGTAGTGCCCAGCCATGACTGAGTTTCTTTCTGCAAAAACTCGGACAGAACTTCTGTGGTGTGTCTGTTGTCGCCCAAACAATTCATTGCCAATACAGCCTGCTGACGTTTGCCACTAGCTGTCCCATAATGGGACACCTCGTGTGCAACAGTGGCAGCTGCGGATGGAGTGGTTGTGTGACTGTGGTCTGTGGACGAGCTCTTGCTTCTGCAGGAGGATGAGGAGGAGGAGGAGGGGGGCGAACACCTACAGCCAACTGTTTCCTAGACCGTGGGCTAGGCAGAACTGTCCCAATATTGCTGTCCCCTGTGGACCCTGCATCCACCACATTAACCCAGTGTGCCGTGATGGACACGTAACATCCCTGGCCATGCCTACTGGTCCATGCGTCTGTTGTCAGGTGCACCTTTGTACTCACAGATTGCCTGAGTGCATGGACGATGCGGTCTTTTACATGCTGGTGGAGGGCTGGGATGGCTTTTCTCGAAAAGAAGTGTCGACTGGGTAGCTCGTAGCGTGGTTCAGCGTAGTCCAACAGGGCTTTGAAAGCTTCGCTTTCAACTAACCGGTAGGGCATCATCTCTAATGAGATTATTCTAGCAATGTGGGCGTTCAAACCCTGTGTACGCGGATGCGAGGATGAGTACTTCCTTTTCCTAACGAGAGTCTCATGAAGGGTGAGCTGGACTGGAGAGCTGCAGATCGTGGAACTAGCGGGGGTGCCGGTGGGCATGGCAGACTGACAGAGGGTTGGAGATGGTATACTTGCTGGTTCCCTACATGCAGTGTTTCCTGCTACGAAACTGGTAATTCCCTGACTGCTTTGGCCTGGCGATGAAACCTGCACATTTACTGCAGGTGGTGCGGGAAATGGTGGGCTTACAGTGAGGGATGGGATGTAGCGTTGCTGACTAGCTTCATTGGCCGAGGGTGCTACAACCTTAAGGGACTTTTGGTAGTTAGTCCAGGCTTGCAAATGCATTGTGGTTAAATGTCTACGCATGCAACTTGTATTTAGACTTTTAAGATTCTGACCTCTGCTTAAGGTAGTTGAACATTTTTGATCGATGACTTTGCGCTGATCATTTGGATGTTGTTTAAAAAAATGCCATACTGCACTCTTTCTACTATCGGATACCTTTTCAGGCATTGCAGACTGAGCTTCTTTAACCGGATGTCCACGCTGTCCTACAACTGGTTTTGGAACGCATTTTTTTTTTGGCAGATGGAACCTGTTGCGATGTTGATGCCTGCTGCGGCTCCTCCTCCTCAGCTTCAGAGCTACTGCCGCCTGCACCCTGTTCCCCCAATGGCTGCCAATCGGTGTCAACAACTGGGTCATCTATGACCTCCTCTTCTATCTCGTGTGCAACTTCGTCTGTGTCACCGTGTAAGCCGGTGGTATAGAGTTCGTGACGGGGCACCATAGTCTCATCAGGGTCTGATTCTGGATCAGTACACTGCGAGGGCAATGTTCTGGTCTGAGTCAAAGGAACAGCATAGTAATCTGGCTGTGGCTTTGCATCTGTGCACTCCATGTCCGATTCAACTTGTAATGGGCATGGCCTGTTAACTGTTTCACTTTCTAACCCAGGAATGGTATGTGTAAGAGCTCCATGGAGTAACCCGTTGTGTCGCCTGACGCATCCTTCTCTGTTGTTCTTGGTGAAGAAGACAAGGAAGCGACTTGTCCCTGACCGTGAACATCCACTAACAACGCGCTGCTTTTACATTTAGCAGTTTCAGAAAAGGAGGCGAAAGAGCTAGAGGCTGAGTCAGCAAGGAAAGCCAAAACTTGTTCTTGCTGCTCCGGCTTTAAAAGTGGTTTTCCTACTCCCAGAAAAGGGAGCGTTCGAGGCCTTGTGTAGCCAGACGACGAACCTGGCTCAACAACTCGAGACTTAGGTGCTATATTGCTTTTGCCACAACCACCTGATGCTCCACCACCACTACCATCATTACCAGCTGGCAATGACCGCCCACGGCCACGACCTCTTCCACCAGACTTCCTCATTGTTTGAAAAACGTAACCAAACTAACGGTATTTGTTACTGTAAAACCAGTTACAAGGTGAACTCAAACTTCTGTTGGATTTATATATCCCTTTATAGGTGGGTGAGACTGAAGGGAAAATCAGGCCCAATGTATAACAGTACACAGCTTCAGTGGCAGACAGATATGCCACTAACAGAACTGACGCTGATGCAGACACTACCAATAAAAATCTCCCCCTTTTTATTTTTTCTGGGACAATTTTGAAGAAATGTGGCCCAGTCTTATACAGTATATGTTCTGTGGCACAAAATTAGAGCCAGATGCCACACACAGCACTGGCAATGAGGCAGAATTGCCAATCTTAATCTCCCACTATTTTTTTTCCAGGGAGAATTGAAAAGAAATCTGACCCAGTATTACACACTATGTTTAATGTGGCACAAAATTTGAGACAGGTGGCACACACAGGACTGGCCTTGAACCAGAAATGCCAGTCTTAATCTCCCACTATTTTTTTTTTCAGGGAGAATTTAAAAGAAATCAGGCCCAGTATTACACACTAGGTTTAATGTGGCACAAAATTTGAGATAGGTGGCACACAGGAGTGGCACTGAAGCAGAAATTCCAATCTTAATCTCCCACTATTTTTATTTTTTCAGGGAGAATTTAAAAGAAATCTGGCCCAGTATTACACACTAGGTTTAATGTGGCACAAAATTTGAGACAGGTGGCACACACAGGACTGGCACTGAAGCAGAAATGCCAATCTTAATCTCCCACTATTTCTTTTTTCAGGGAGAATTTAAATGAAATCTGGCCCAGTATTACACACTAGGTTTAATGTGGCACAAAATTTGAGACAGGTGGCACACACAGGAGTGGCACTGAAGCAGAAATGCCAATCTTAATCTCCCACTATTTTTTTTTCAGGGAGAATTGAAAAGAAATCTGGCCCAGTATTACACACTAGGTTTAATGTGGCACAAAATTTGAGACAGGTGGCACACACAGGACTGGCAATGAGGCAGAATTGCCAATCTTAATCTCCCACTATTTTTTTTTTCAGGGAGAATTTAAAAGAAATCTGGCCCAGTATTACACACTAGGTTTAATGTGGCACAAAATTTGAGACAGGTGGCACACACAGGACTGGCACTGAAGCAGAAATGCCAATCTTAATCTCCCACTGTTTTTTTTTCAGGGAGAATTTAAAAGAAATCTGGCCCAGTATTACACACTAGGTTTAATGTGGCACAAAATTAGAGACAGATGCCACACACAGCACTGGCACTGAGGCAAAATTGCCAATCTTAATCTCCCACTATTTTTTTTTATTTATGGGAGAATTGGCAAGAAATCAGGCCCACTGTTAGACTGTATGTTTTCTGTGCCAGAAAATGAGACACAGATGCCACGCACAGGACTGCCACTGATACAGATTTGCCAATTTTAATGTGCACCCCCTTTTTTTTTTTTTTTCAGGGAGACTAGTGAATAAATCTAGGCCACTGTATTAGAGTATAGTTTCTGTGGCAGAAAGTGGCTTGAAGAGATATAACGAAACAAAAAAACAAAGGGACTGTCCTACAATTACTATCTCCCTGCAGTAATCTCAGCAAAGTATGGCAGGCAGCAATAACAAGGAGTGGACTGCTGCACAAAAAAGTCAAAAGTGTGGACAAACAAACAAGATAGCTGTGCAGAAAGAAAGGAGCAACAGGATTTGTGCTTTGAAAAAAGCAGTTGGTTTGCACAGCCGTGTACAAACAGCAATGCAGCTTTCAGGGAGCCTTCTAGGGCAGCCCAATGAGCTACAGCGCTGAGGAAAAAAAAATGTAGCCTCCACTGTCCCTGCAAACAAAAGGTGGTGTTGGACAGTGGAAATCGCTACAGCACAAGCGGTTTGGGGGTTAATGTACCCTGCCTAACGCTATCCCTGCTTCTGACGAAGCGGCAGCAACCTCTCCCTATGCTCAGATCAGCAGCAGTAAGATGGCAGTCGGCGGGAACGCCCCTTTATAGCACCTGTGATGCCGCAGAAAGCAAGCCAATCACTGCAATGCCCTTCTCTAAGATGGTGGGGACTGAGACCTATGTCATCACGCTGCCCACACTCTGCGTCCACCTTCATTGGCTGAGAAATGGCGCTTTTCGTGTCATTGAAATGCAACTTTGGCGTGAAAGTCGCGTACCGCATGGCCGACCACACACAGGGATCGGGTCGGGTTTCATGAAACCCGACTTTGCCAAAAGTCAGCGACTTATGAAAATGACCGACCCGTTTCGCTCAACCCTATCGGAGATATAAGAATAGATGGTTGTTATCAAGTACAGAACCCTGTCTGCATTGTTTATACAATCATGGTCAACAATGGCTGGTGAAGTCTTAATTGGCAGATGCGCAGGAAATTTTAGTGTCTCTATTGGACATACAGGCAGCAACATAAAGGTACCGTCACATTTAGCGACGCTGCAGCGATATAGAGAACGAGCCGATCGCTGCAGCGTTGCTGTTTAGGTCGCTAGGAGACGTCAAACACCGGCAACAGCTGAGTGATGCAGGAGCGATCCAGTGACGTACTTATCGTTCTCGCTGGTTGTTCGCTCCATGAAAAACAATTGCTGGCATCGTTGCTTTTGCTGTCAAACATGACGAATCACGCCGACCTGACGACCAAATAAAGTTCCGGATTTCTAGCTATGACCAGCGATGTCACAGCAGGATCCTGATCGCTGCTGCGTGTCAAACACAACGAGATCGCTATCCAGGACGCTGCAACGTCACGGATCGTTGTCGTTCTCGTTGGAAAGTTGCTCAGTGTGAAGGTACCTTAACAGTCTGCCAGATTACAAAAGACTAAGGCCTTGATTCATTAAGGCCAGTGTCACATTTGCAACTGCAATGTGAGAAACACGCACTAGTCTAACACCTGAATACCCGGCACTGCCGCAACCACTCAGGAATGGAGTGTGTGGCTGCATGTATTTCTATGCAGCTGAATGCTTCGGTCTGAACAGACGGCAGCAGTGGCGGGTATTAAGGCGAGAGACTCGCACGAGTTTCTTGCATTGCAGTTGCAAGTGAGACACGGGCCTAAGACTGTTATTTTGAATGTCAGTTTAACCCCTTAACGACCAGAGGTATTTTTGGTTTTGCATTTTCATTTTTTGCTCCCCTTCTTCCCAGAGCTATAACTTTTTTGTTTTTGGTCAAAATGACTATATGAGGGTTTGTTTTTCGCAGGGAGAGTTGTACTTTTGAACGACACCATTGGTTTTAACATATACTGTACTGGAAAATGGGAAAAAAATTCCAAGTGCGGTGAAATTGCAAAAACAGTGGAATTCCATAATTGTTTTTTGTTTTGCTCTTTTACTATGTTCACTAAATGCTAGAACTGACCTGCCAATATGATTCTCCAGGTAATTAGAAGTTTATGGACACCTGAGTGGTGAAAAAAAATTTCTAAAGTTGGTTAAAAGGAAATTTTTTTTTTGCCATTTCTGATACCCATAGTGTCTCCATTTTTTGTGATCTTGGGTTGGATGAGGGCTTATTTTTTGTATGCTAAGCTGACACTTTAAGTGATACCATTTTGGTGCAGATACGATCTTTTGATTGCCCATTATTTCATTTTAATACAATGTTGAGGCAACCAAAAAATGTAATTCTGCCGTTTTTACTTTTAATCTCGTTGTGTTGTTTAGCAATCGGGTTAGATCTTTCTTCACATTGATAGATCGGGTGATTCTGAATGCGGCGATACCAAATATGTGTATGTTTGATTTTATTATTGTTTTATTTTGAATCTGGCAAAAGAGGGTGTTTTTGAACTTTTATAATTTTAATTGTTTTTATATTTTTAAAAACTTTTTGTACTTTTGGCATGCTTCAATAGTCTCCTTGAGAGACTAGAAGCTGCCATAACCTAATTGCCTCTGCTACATATACGCGATGATCAGATCGCCTATATGTAGCACAATTCCTCACGTGCTATGTGCACCGACCACCGGGTGGCACTCATAGCAATCTGGCAGTGACAACCATAGAGATCTGCTGGAGACTTCTGGTTATCATGCCAACCCATCGGCAACCCGCAGTCATGTGATACGGGCACCAATGGGAGGGATTTCGGGCGTGTTTGCCGGAAGCACATGTTAAATGCCGCTGTCAGAGTTTGACAGTGGCATTTAACTAGTTAACAGCAACGATTGGATTGCAATTTTACCCACGGCTGTAAGAGGCACAAGTCAGCTGTTCAAAATAGCTGACATGTGCCAGAAGAGATGAGGGCTCAGCGCCGGAGACCACATCAAAGGGATGGAGTCCGAAATTGGCATACTATTACGCCCGATGTTGGAAAGAGGTTAAAGAGGAATCTGCTATCAGGTTCAATATAGTCCTTAATTTCCAGACATTTGAGACTTTGTAGTATTGCTATTCACAGTTAATCTATTCCCTGCAAATAATTTGTTTTGAAAAAAATTGACAAAGCTGGTGAATTCGAATTTCAAAATATCTGCTCATCTCTATTGCCTAGAATTATAAATACTGTGAGAATGCTACTCACTTGGGTGCGTGGGGAGGTAGAACAGGAACTGTTTCCATTTAAATGTCCAAGATGGTTTATTAGTGCTTCATAAATAATGTCACAAGCAAAGGAAAATAAATGGTCTTTCAGTGCAGGAAAAACAAAGTAAACAGTTCCAGCATAGTCACTTTATAGACAATCCAGGACACACAGGCTGGATAACATCCAGTATACCTGCTCAGTCTGGAGATATCACACAGGAGGTCTTCTTACCTATCGCATTCATAGACCATGTGTCAAATGGAATCTATTTTCACCCTGTGAACCACACCCAGGGGTGGGGTATGAGGGCAGCCAGATCCATCCATTTTTCAGACTGCAAGTAAAATCTTGCACAGATGCACAAAACAAGCCTCTTATTACTACGTGCACTAGAGCAATAACTTTACATCACAGAGGATAACCACTTCTGTAATACATGCCTCCCATTAACTATGTGTCCAGTAGCCATCTTACATAATTCCCCCCTCTACCTAAAGCCATGGGGCTTGGCGCCTTCTACTATTAGACAAGTGATTCTCAAGAGGGAATCGGCATTACCATGTAGCTTTCTGGGTCTATGTTCCACATGGAAGCTAAAATCATGCAGGGCTAGGAACCAGTGGGTAATTCAAGTATTTTGCCCCTTTTTCTCCTTCATCCACCTGAGTGGAGCATGATCTGATACTAATTTAAATTTTCGCACTAACAGATAGTTTCTTAATGTGTCCACTTCCCACTTTATGGCCAAGCATTACTTTTCTACAATGGAATAATTCTTCTCACATGCCGACAGCTTCTTACTCAGGTAGAAAATAGGGTGCTTCTCTCCATGTATCTCTTGAGAAAGGATTACTCCTAATCCGACTTCTAAGGCGTCTGTCTGGAATACAAATTCCTTCTTACCTTTGGGGGCAATTCGGCCAGTTGCTTACATAGCGTTACTTTCATTTCTTGAACTACCATCTCTGCCTCCATAGTCCATTTGGTCATAGCTTATTTGATCCCCTTAAGGAGGTCAGCCAGGGCTGCAGTCATCATAGCAAGGTAGCACATCATAATTCCCAGAAAGGCTCTAACTCGCTTCTTTGACAGTGGTCTCAGAGAGTTTTGGATTGCATTCACTTCACTGCTCTAGGGTTTGATCTCTACCTACTACATATCCTAGGTATTTGCTCTCTTCTTTCCCCAAGGCACATTTTTGGGGATTTATCGAAAACTTCCTAAGAGCATCAAACACCGCCTGGACAATTTGCAGATGACTTCCCCAATCTGGGCAGAAGATTACAATATTTTCCAGGTACGCCACAGTGTAATTCTTATGGGGTGCGAGCATCCAGTTAATGGCTCACTGGAAGGCGCCTCGAGCTCCCTGCAGCCCAGATCACATCCAGACACCTACTGGATGGAAAAATCATCAGCTGACCTTGGAGGCAGAGCTGCTGCCATGACACAAACCCTGTGAATCATACCCAAGAGTGGGGTATCTGGACAACCAGACCAGCCCATCTCTCAGGCTGCCTGTAAAACCTGGCCAAAATGCACAAAACAAGCCTCTTATTACTATGGGCATTAGAGCAATATTCCAGGTTTACATCACAGAGGACAACCTCCGTGCAATACTTAGTTACAGACATATACACAAATATATTGTATTAACACAGAAAAATTCATTCCGATTTTTATTAGATTCATATTACATTTTTATGCCTATTGGACAAAGGTCAATATAACTTTTCAGTTTAACAAACTGTCTCCTTTTAGAATATAGCTTCTTTCAAAAATTGAAATCTTCAATTGTAAAACCTTTTAAGACATGTCCTTATACTGCTTAGGGAAACTTTAAAATGCTCCAACATCACTGTTTTGTATGCAACTCTGTATACGCTCTTTGGATCCATAGTCCTGCTAATTGGATTGTTCCACAAAAAAGTGGACATTCTTTAAATGGAACCTGTCACCAGGTTTTTCCAATATAACGTAGTGCCAGCACCTGCACGCCCTTATACAAGTCACCAATGCACTTTGTATAAAACAAAAAAGAGGTTTTCATTACACTCACCTACAGTGCTGTCAGGTCTGATGTGCGTTGCTGGTCTTGCTCCGGCGCCTCCTCTCGTCCTCCTTCCCTGCTTCATGTGGATGATGCATCCTGCGTCAACAACACAGCTTTTACACATTCAGGATTTTGTTAGGTTTTAGGTATTCTGTGCTTAAGGCCTGACACAATTCATTGACTTTTGCACAGGAGTGGCAATATCTAGTAAAAAAAAGTGTGCGGAATAGTGAACACCAAGTTCAGTGTTGCCATGGATTTCACTGGTATTTGACCACATAGAAGAATGCTTGATTTTTAATTTTTCCAGTATCATTATTGACTATTATTATTATTATTATACATGTACTATATACATGTACTATCCCTAAATGTGGAATACACGTTTCTTCATGTATGTGTTTATAGTTTACCAATTGGAATATACTCACCCTCGGACGCGCCCTGCTTCTTTCCGGCAGCCTTCCTTCCTCAGAATCAGCGCTTGCAGGACCTTGCGTGACGTCGCGGTGACGTCGCGGCTTGTGATTGGTCGCGCGAGCGGTCACATGGGCGGCCGTGCGACCAATCACAAGCCGCGATGTCACCGCGACGTCACCGCAAGGTCCTGCAAGCGCTGATTCGAAGGAAGGAAGGTTCCCGGTTAGTACCAGGGCGCGTCAGAGGGTAAGTATAGCGATATTTTTTATTTTAATTCTTTATTTTACACTTAAATATGGATCGCAGGGCCTGAAGGAGAGTTTCCTCTCCTTCAGACCCTGGGAACATTGGAAACCCAATGCACTGCATTGGGTTTCCAGTTTCGGCCGACCCCGACCCCGACTTTTTTATAGGATCGGCCGATTTCACTCGACCCGACTTTTGAAAAAGTCGGGTTTCGTGAAACCCGACCCGATCCTATAAAAGTAAAAGTCGCTCAACCCTAGTGTGCACAGCTTGTGGAGTGTGGTGCCCAGGTAGGTTCCAACACCTTAGTAATATGAAATGAAACCTGGCACTCAACTTGTACGTGAAAGTGGTTTTATTTAGCAGCAACAAAAAAACGTTTCGGTCGTTAATCTGACCTTCATCAGTTACGTATAAATAGTGTTGTTTATAGTGAGTGTACGCTCCTGTGAGCGAAGGGCTATGTTTTCCCTGTTATGAGAAGAGACTGGGTATGTGACCGGTAACCGCTGGCTTGTGATGTGACGAGACACGGTGTCCACTTTTTTTGTTGCTGGTAAATAAAACCGCTTTCACGTACAAGTTGAGTGCCAGGTTTCATTTCATATTACTAGAGAAAGAAAGTGAGGCCCTTGTGTGAAGCCTTAGGCTTAGGGACTACAACACAGCGCAGTAAGGAAGGCTTCCAACCCCACCTGGCTAGGGGGATTCCGAATCACTTCCAGGCTGGCCAGACCTCACCATCACCTGTGATCCGTATCCTGGACTGTGGCTGCATACTACCAGTAAAAGGTAAAGAGATTGCAACCTTGTGTCCTCCAGTTTTTTCCAGCACTACACTGTCTGTCATCTTTGCCTACTACATTGGGAGCCCTGGGGACTAAGCTTCACCTGTGGGAAGCCATACCATCCCTGCTGCAATAACATCATCCCCAGTGGACCCTTTTAAGCAATGTCAGTCATCCCTTACCGAATACCACAGGTTGTGTCACGAACATTATTTATTCCTATTTTCATTAACCCCCTTTTACTGGATGCCCAGGGCCACGGACCAGGTCACTGCCACCGTGACCACCCCTTTAAGAACAGAACTGGCCCTTCTCTCGCGGGCACTCCAAGTGCAATAAAGAATATGGAAGCCTAAGAGTGGTGATAGCTGTGGTTTTCTCCTTTCAAGATTACCTGCAGTCTGTTCGGCTTTTTGAATGTCATAATCGATATTTCATGTTTAATGAAATTTGTAATTGACTCACTAGCCAATCACCAATATTCACTAAAACTCTGTGAACATAGCAGGCAAAATAAAAGATCTAAAATAAAGTATAGAAAAAAAGAAGATAGGTATTAGTGGAAGTATTCCAAGAGCTGCTGGCTGAGGGCACAATCCAATAAATCCAAAAATAAAAATGAAGGTAGCACTTCCAAGCTTAATAAAATAAAAAGAAAGTAGATCTTTATTCACCCATCTGTAACATATTTTGTTCATTGGAACCATTTATGGCAGCTTGATATAATCATTGAAAGTCGGTAAGCACATAGATAAAGGAGGGTAAAAGGAAATGGTTTGCAGTGTCATTAGGTTGTGGAGGAAGAGATCCTTGAGTTTAGGGTGCTAGTACTAGGGAAAGTATAAATGGGTCCATGAGGTTGTGCAGATACATTTTGTGGTCATCTACACAATAGATGAATATTTCACCCTGTAGAATTTAATCTCATTCCTGATGCTAAGTGCTGTTTACTCTATGTATAGTACAGTAAACAGCAGAGGGTCTTATAACTTTTACCTTTAGCATGTTTGTCTATAATTTTCTTTCTAATCTCCGGATACAACTCTTTCCTCTGGCCCATGTTGCGTGTGATACTCACGTTGTCACTAAACAGCACAGTGAGTATCTGTAGCCCTTTGTACTGGCCCACTCACTGATACCAAGATTGTAGACACATGCGATGCTAGTTGGGTGATTTAACATGCCCCTTTTGCCATATTATTTCCAGGGGTACCATCATTTCTGTCCAGGCCTATTTCATGAGTTTTATTTATTTTTTTTTATTCTGTGGAAGCATGGTTGAAAAGCAATGCCTGACTTTCATTTGTTCATTAATCATAGATCTTTTATTATTACTTTTTTCAGATTCATGTAATTTCCTTGACCATTGAGGGTTTTTCTGTCATTAAATGAGGGGAACCGACAATTTTGACCACGTGTGTATATACATTACATGCGATACTGTTATTTCTTAGGAGAACCTTTAAAATGTCTTAAGATTTTCCATTTTTCTTATGTTTTTGCTTAATGCAGGTCACACAATGTGTTCCCTCGAATGTATGATTCTTTTTCCAAATACTAATACAAATACAGATACTATAGCAACTGGCAACCACTGTTTCCAGGCTCCTTACCTTGTGTCAGAGTCATAAAGATGCAGCGTTTTGGTTGAAGTAAAATGTTCTAATGGAAATGACTCACTATATGGTACAAGAATGGAAGACTTCTTCTACGTGTACGAAAGAAGCATATGGAACCATCCTTATAATGAACTTCCTTGTGGAAACTGTTACTCAGCATAGAAAGATGTGTTTCCACCATTTTAGACAGGGATCATGTGGGATACAAGTACAGGCTGTACTTTGGTCTATCGGATGTTTTCTTCCTTTACAACACAGCTGGCTGCAGCTGCTGTCAGGGTTCCTGAGAACTGACTGATCATTCAAGGTGGCTTAAGAAAGCATTACAAATCAGAGTTGTAGACAGTGGGCATTCTGCCAGTGTATGAGTGGCGTAGTGGATGGAGAACTTAGACAAGCTATTTTATTGATCACTGAGGGTAAATGAGACATATTATTTGCAATGATGTCCAGGCTACACTATAATTTATGAGGACAACAGACAAAGGAAATCCTTACCCGGTCAAAAAGATTTACAGAATGCAATGAAAGACCATATCATTTTCACTTCATTCATATAAATAACTAACCACAAACTACTTCAACAAGTCATTATATCAATGACAGTATATTAGTTCAACCAAAATTTTTTTTAGCAGATACTCATTATTCCATTATTGAAGGCTTGGTTATGTGGCACTTTTTGCAGTGAGTTTTCTAAATTTTGAAAAATTATTGAAAACTGGCCCAATTTTGTAGCAGTTACAAAAATTCCACCATAAAACTGGGCAAAAAACACTCATAAACAGTTCATGTAAACACATCCTATTACTACACCCTACTACTATTCTAGGTCTTTCTAGGTCATTCTTAATGATAACTGGCAGATCATTTTTCTAAAAATGCATGATTCTGATCAAATATAATGTCAAGGCGTATGGCAAGTTGAAAGAGATTATCTAACAAAACAGTTACTTGCTTTAACAGTGAAGAACTTTATGGAGACACGGTCAGTGGGTTCTCTAGCCTGCTAGCCTAAACTGCATGGACCAGGGATTATCCCACCGAATGCTCACTCTCCTTTTTTCTGTGAGAATAATACTGTAACGGTGTCTACCAAGCTGGGGTACCTCTTTCAGTACCCCTCCCCCCCCCCCGTGTTTCAGTAGGTCCAATCTGATTTTGCTAGATTCTGAATGAAGGACGCTGGCAGGCATTTCTTGATTACATGAGAGCATATAAAAGCTGACTGCTTCTCTACGTATTTCCAGTCTAAGAACAACCTTTATTTGCAGCACACAGAATATAAAACACAGATACACAGGGCAGGCCAATAGGAAAACAGCTGGCCAGACATACATTACAATAGCCGCAGGGGGCCGGAGCCTGCCGCTATTTACTGTGGGAATTACAAAGGTGGGAGGAGGTCAGAAAGAGAATATCTTGTCCAGGGGCGCAGCCTGTGGACTGATGCATTTCACATGGAAACTATTATACATACATATACTGCATAACATTCTTGGTGCTGGGGGGTTCTGTAACAAATACTACTCAGACAACACAGGGTGAGGCAAAAAAACATAGAACAGTCCCAGAAAAAAACCCAAGATGGTGCAAAATTACAGAGTCCTTCTGCTGACTCACGGAGATAAGAGAAGCTGTGACTTCAGAGTTTCCAGGGCTGAGAACCGCCAACTGTGGCACAACAGACAGGAGATAATGACAAGCTTAGGAATCTGACAGTCATTGAGGTACAAGTACAGAGGGCTGGAGGGTCTCAACCTGGCTTCTCTCAACATTTTCATGGAGCAAGGTGACCAGTGGGTCTCAATCCTGGCTTTCCCAAATGTATCCATGGGGTTCAGGTGACCAGTTGGTCCAAATCCTGACTACCCCAAATGTATCCATGGGTTCTGGGATGGTCAAAGGAACAGATCTGATCTGTATTATTTTAACTGGACCAGTGGTATCCTAAGCTGGTGTCCAGTATAGTGTCAAATCTGTGTCCCTCGTGATGGAGCCATGAAGTCTTGGTTGCTGTCTTGTGGAGTGTTCATGGCTGTGGTTTTGTAAAGAGTCTAGAGTTCTTTGGATCTCTTGGATGTACATTTTACAGACACATATCCCCTTTTTATAGTTCACAGCTGTTCTTCAAGCTGTTATCCACAGGTCAAGAGGAAGGGGTGATGATATTAACTCGCATTGTTTTATTATTTTGTTTATTCTTCAATAATAATAATAACCTTTATTTTTGTATAGAGCTAACATATTCCGCAGTGCTTTACAGTTTGCACACATTATCATCACTGTCCCCGATATGGCTCACAATCTAAATTCCCTATCAGTATGTCTTTGGAATGTGGGAGGAAACCAAGTGCCCGGAGGAAACCGAGTGCCCGGAGGAAACCCACGCAAACACGGAGAGAACATACAAACTCTTTGCAGATGTTGTCCTGGGTGGGATTAGAACCCAGGACCCCAGCAGTACTAACCACTGCACCACCGTGCTGCCCGGTGTTTGCAAGGCATCAAAGTGCATGGCCTGGTAATGTGTAATCAACATATCAGCAAACATCATTATTTAGTGACCCTGCATCCCTGTTTTGAAAAGATAATAGTATAATAAACTGTAGGAGCTGATATAAGATGTAAATAACAACCATTCAACAATTTGCCAATATTAATTCAACCTTCAAGAAAAGTCAATATTAAGATAACAGTCTATAACTTCCGGCTTACTGAAAATAGACGTCTGGATAATTAAGATAAAATGCTGTGATGTCACAAACATCATTATTTTATTTATTTTTTTACAGACAATGTATCACATATTAGCAATAATAAATTCTAGGCTTCATGCTCACTATAGCCAGGACAACCTGGCTTTAATCAATGTACTATATAAAAATATTACTACGTTTGTAAAATATGTATTTTCCCGTCTTTAAAAGAACTTTAGAATGAGCAACGTCTAAGAAACTATCAAGGTTAATGTCCACATATTTTTTCCAAGAGGAAAACAGATGGCTTTAAATACCATATGGATGAGAGAATCTTGTGTTAATGATGACAGAAACAACATTGTGTATTTAAAAGTTTTTGGAAATTTTAAACACAGGAAGACACAGCAGTTAATAACTCACATATCTTTTGTATGACACTAGAACTGTACAATAGGATGTGCATCCTGCATGTTATACTTATTGTACAAGCAAAAGTTCTTATAGTCAAGAAAAAATGCAAGTGCTATGACTGAAGGTACAAACTTTGGCTTGCTTCATCAAAGCTTTTACATCAGAAATCTGAAGTAAAAAGCTTTGAAAAGTCTGAAAGTTTTGGTGCAACTCAAAGCTGTACTAAAATTTTTGGACTTTTGACGTAAGGTTCTAGCAGGAACGTGGGATGCAGTGATGGGCAGGAGGCTGAGCATGGGTTAACAAGTATAACAGTCTTTAATGTAACAAGGGAATACTCCACGCAGGGAGGCAATGAGTTAAAAAGGGAATTGAAACAGTATAAAAGGTAAAGGATATGGAGAGTGGAGGGGCAACGGTTCAGACAACGGGAGTTCTGAAGAAAGTCAGTGGTTCCTAAGTCCATGAAATGGATAGCGCCAACAAGAACCGGCGCAGTATCTTTTCCAGGAAGGTCTTGTGGGCATCAATGCCCCATCTTCTGGCGGCAGCGGTCAGTCTCCGGTACTTTCCGCTGGGACCTAGTCCATATACTGATGTAGCTGGAGAAACATGGGCCACGGCACTATCTGAGCCCCACGTAGTACCCGCATGACTCCCCTCACAGTCTCTGTCAGCGGTGGTGGTGTTTGGGCCCGATTCTACGCTGTTTGAATGCCCTGGGACCGAAGCACTCACTGGTCCCCGCTGTAGCATCTGACAAGGGTATGGGCCACAGTCCTGTACAAGCCCAGCGTGGCTCGGTAAATTTATAATGCCAGTCAGGGTGCAAGGGTTTGTCCTGTTCCCGGTCACTCTTATGCGGCACGTGTGTTGTACTTGTAAGGAGAAGAACCCAGCTAGGCGTGCTTCCTCTGTGATCGGTCCGGAACCGTTGGGGCTGTCATCTATGTTGCAAGGAGGAAAGCTTAAGGCCCTGGACTGTTCGCGACAGTTGAGAAAAGGGGGCGTGGCTAAGATGAGGGTATTGCAGCGTGCAAGTAATTTGTCAGTCATGGCGGGTACGTGCAGTGCACAAGAGGTCAGTGTAGGTGCTCCTAATGCAGAGTATCGCTGATACCGCTGACACCATTGACACCGCTGACAGTGAGACAAAGGGCCCGTGTATGGGACATACAGTAGCCTTGCGCTCACGCAGACCGGAGAGTCATACCACCCATTGTGAACTTTATCCTGTTAAGCTTCTAAACAGACCCCACATAGGGAAAACCGCCATGCAGGACAGAGACATTGCCTTGTGTATTCCTTCTCCTTCCGGACCCAAAGCTGGCATCAGGACCACAAGGAAACATCGCCCACAACAGGACCCAAGACGCCATCCTCTGCCAAATTTCCACAGTGCCATTGCCTTAGCTCCACCGTTTGCACCCAGGAAATACACTGAGGACTGCGTCGGATTGATAAGTCTATTTCCTCTGAACGTATTGTCTCAATTACTTGTTTTACTACCGTGTTCCAAGTTGCAGTAATTTGTATTCAGAACATTTCCTTCTACTTCTCCCTGCATGGAGTATCCACTGTAGACTTAAATCCCCTATAACCCTTGCTCTGACTATGATCTGTTTCTGCATCCTACGTGCCTGCTGTCTCCTTACACTCTCATGGAAACGGTGCATTAGTAGCCTTCCTCTCTGGTAGTCACCGGTACACTGCACCTCGCTTCGTAGTCATCAGCCACACACTGCACATCACTCTCCCTTTCTAATCCCCCCTGCTGGCGGTGGGAGATGGCAGATGCTGGCCTGCATGATGCTGGTGCTCCCCGAATGGAGCACTCCTCTCTCTGGCTGCTGCTGCCAAACGTGCAGCTCCCCTCAGTGCAGCAGTCCCTGTCCTTCTGGTCTGCTCGATCTGCACACCTCTGCTCTATGTGCATGGCTCTGCTCTGTGTGCACAGCTCTGCACAGCTTGGCTCTGCATGGCTTTGCTCTGCAGCAGTCCTTCTCTCCTGCTTGCTGCTGGGCACAAAACTCCCTTCAATGCAGCAGACCCCATCCTTCAGGTCTGCTGCAGCACAGATTGTCGCAGCCCCGACACTCTCTGGTAGGGGAAGCAGAGCGTGCTGCTCACTGCTCTGCACTGGCACCGCACTGACCTGCTTCGTGCGCTTTTTCCTTTTATCTCATTGCTGCTGCGTGCCCTTTTTTGGCTCTCCACACCCTCTTGGTCAGAAGGAAGCTCCGGCTCTCTCTGGCTTCCCCCAAGCTGCATGGGAAGGTTCACCTACTTCAAGCTTCCCCCCCGGGAACAGTGGATGCAGCCACTCAAGTTCTGGACCTGCCACGCAGGTACCCGCTGTCTCTTCGACCCCCTGACATTGCCATTGTCACCCCATTTTTACCCAGCTCTGACAAAGTTGGCTATGAATACAAAATAAAACCTAGGAATACATATAATATATAACTTTTGTTAAAAATATTAAAATAAACCGAAGAAAAGTGCACACTAAACATAAAGGACTCTACAAAAGTCAAAGGAGTCGGGGACACCTAGAGCTGTCATGAATAGTGTTGAGCATTCCGATATCGCAAGTATCGGGTATCAGCCAATATTTGCAGTATTGGAATTCCGATACGGAGTTCCGATACTTTCAGTATATCAGATACTGGAATCGGAAGTTCCCATAATTCAAAGAGCCTGAATTCAGCCAATGAGGAATGATTAGAAGTGTGGGCACATCCTGTTCTGCATGGTAGGCATGTAACTACTGGCATGGCTGTGATTGGCTGCTGAAATGATGTCATGATGCACTATAAAAGTCGCCGCCGCTGCCATTTTGGGTTCACTCTGCTGTGAATTCAGTTAGGGACAGGATGCTATGTTCTGACTGAGGGCCAGTTTAGAGATAGCAATTTGCTTCATTGTGCTTTACGCAGGTTAATTTAGCAACCGCTGTGTTAGAACCTTGTTTTTGCCTTGCAGCGCTGTTCATAGCTGTCTGCAAGGTCTGTTTGTGAGTGCAGCTCATGCTGTTGTCTGTTTTACAGCCACCGCTGGTTGTAGTCAGCTCAGCGTGAGTCACTGCCTCATACTGTTCAATTGTTCTTTTTTGCATTAGTGCTGCCTGCAGGACATTTTTCCTGTTTTTCTACTATTAGTTGGTTTCCATCCGTATCCTGCTAGATTGTGGAAAAACACTATATAGGATTACATAGAGGAGCTTTTTTGGCCTTGCAGCGCCGTTCATGGCTGTCTGCACGGTCTGTGTGTGAGTGCAGCTCACTCTGTACTCTGTTCTGCCACCACAGCCGGTTGTAGTCAGCTCAGGGTGCGTCACTGCCTCACACTGTTCCATTGTCCTTTTTTCAATTAGTGCTGCCTACTGCACCTTTTTCAAATTTTGCCTATTAGTGGGTTTTCATCTGTATCCTGCTAGATTGTGGAAAAACACTATATAGAAATGCATAGAGGAACTTTTTTTGGCCTTGCAGCGCCCTTCACGGCTGTCTGCACGGTATGTGTGTGAGTGCAGCTCACTCTGTAGTCTGTTCTGTGGAAAAAAAAAGTTAATAAAGTTCACCAAACACTCCACTTTTCAGTTGTGTAGGCCACATTAGCTCATATCAAAGTCTAGTCCACACTTTAGAAAATTAGTGTTTCTTATACCTGTTAGGAGCTGTTCAGGAATAAGCACACTAAGCCCTTAGTACTTTTCTGCCTATATTTATCAGTCTACCAAGATGAAGATGGCAGGGAGTATGTGGGCGTGGAGTTTCTGCAGGGAGAGGACGTGGGGATTCTGTGCCTGCTGCAGGCACCGGTGACTCATCATCCCCCAGATTTAGCAGGGAACACTCCTTCATGCGCAGCTTTGTAGGAGATCGCCGTACCCCGCTGCGGCGGGATGAACAAATTGAAGCCGTTGTTGGATGGATGGCAGCTGATGCATCGACTTCAATTAGTGCCACTTCCTCTCAGGCACAGGGCACTGGAGAGCACCCATCTGTCTCTTCACCACCTGCCAAATTGCCCAGGCAGTCAGAGAGCCCAGGACAGGAGCCATCTCTACTTCTGTTCTCTGAATCTCTTGGCTTGGAAAGAGGGGGCCAGCCAAGCAGCATTCCAGAAATGGAAGAATAGGCAGTATGCAGTGATGCCCAACAGCTTTGTCTCTCTGAATCTGAAGAGGCGGGTGGGCCAGTGCCTCTGGTCAGCACACCTCAGTACGCATCTGATGATGAGACTCAGGTGCCACTTTCTGGTGCATACTGTGCTGCCGAGACTACCCAGGAGAAGCACTTGGTGCAGGAGGGTAGTGTAGATGATGAGGTCCTTGACCCATCATGACGTAAGGTACAGGAAGGTGGTGGGAGCAGCTCTGAGGAAGAGATTCCCAAACGGCCCAAAGAGGGAGAGGGAGGGGGAAGACTGCGTTGCCTGTAGTCTCCACTTCGGCACCCATTAGGAGCATGCCTCTTCCAAAAACCAAAACGGGCACTCCCAAGACTTGCAGTGCCTGGTCCTTTTTTGACACAGTTGCAGATGACATTTGCTTTGTCAAATGCAAGCTGTGTAATCAGAAAGTGAGAAGAGGGAAAAGTGTCAGCAACCTCAATACCACAAATATGTGGAAACGTGCGGACCAAGCACTTGGTGGAGTTACAAAAACACACTGAAGGCCTGGGCCAACCAACAGCGGCACCTAACACCTCTTCAGCTCGTGTTGTAGCCTCACATACAGCTGGTTTGGCTTCCTCACAGGATCGCCATGCAAGAACCTTTGGCACTGTTGTCCAGAGACCCAGTGTAATTCCACCACGTTCCCAGTCAACCTTACACTCCCAGCCCAGTCTACAGCCATCAGTAGCAAGGCATGGGAGAAAAGGTGGCCATTCTCAGCAAACCACCTCCAAGCACAGGCTCTGAATGCTGGCATTGCAAAACTACTGTCCCTTGAAATGCTGTCATTCAGGCTGGTGGAAACTGACACCTTCCGTAACTTGATGGCATTGGCAGTCCCATAATACAACGTGCTCAGCCCATTTTATTTCAGCAGACAAGCCGTCCCTTCCCTGCAAAAGCATGTGGAGGGAAACATTAAACATGCACTTCTAAACGCTGTCAGTAGCAAGGTACACCTCACCACCGATGCGTGGACCAGTCACTATGGACAGGGACGATACCTTTCCCTCACTGCCCATTGGGTAAATGTTGTGGAGCCGGGTACAGATCTTCAGAGTGGCGCTGCACGTGTTCTGCCAACTCCAAGGATTGCAGGAATCCAGTCTGTTCACATTGCCTCCTCCCCATACTCCAGTTCCTCTGAATCATTGCTGCAGTAGCTGTCACGTTCTACCTCCATCTTGACCTGTGAACGCTTACCTGTTACGACCAATATGAGCACAGCCGTGGCCAAACGTCAACAGGCCGTACTGAAATTAATTTCTTTGGGGAATCAAAGCCACACAGCGCAGGAGTTCTGGAATGCCATCAAGCAGGAGAACAACGTGTGGTTTGTGCCAGCAAATCTCCATCCAGGCATGGTAGGGTGTGACAATGGCCGAAATCTGGTGGCAGCTCTGGCCCTAGGCAACCTCACTCACATCCCATGTCTGGCACATGTGCTCAACTTGGTCGTGCAGAGTTTTTTGAGGGACTATCCGGATCTTGATGCACTGTTGCACAAGGTCCGCCTAGAGTGCGCTCACTTGTGGCGTACCAGCATGGCAAGATCGCGCCTTGCAGCTCTGCAGCGCCGATTCCGCCTTCTGGAACATCGCATCATATGTGACCTACCCACCAAGTGGAATTCAACATTACATATGTTCATATGTTGGAGCGGTTGTGTGAGCAGCAGCCAGCAGTAATGGAGTCATCAGGCGCAAAGAAGTCGCACTCCGCGCCGTTCAGACTTCACAACCACTGAGTGGGCCACTATGAAGGACATCTGCCAGGTTTTGCATGCCTTTGATGATTCCACGCGGATGGAGAGTGCAGATGATGCACTAGTCAGCATGACTGTCCCCCTTATCTGCCTGCTTGAAAGAACACTGCAAGCACTAAGGGATGAGGTTATGGAAGAGGTGGAGGATGAGGAGTCACAAATGCCATCTGCTTCTGGACAGTCTGCACGACTTGGTTCTTCAGAAAGACCTAGGCAGGGGACACTTTGTGAGGAGGATGAGGAGGAGTCAATGGAGGAGGAAGACATCTTTACAGAGGAGGGAGTTACACAATGCTCCAGTAGTCAGTATGTAGAGCGAGGGTGGTGTGATGCAGAGCAGGCAGAGATCACACCTCAAGCAGGGGACAGCGTTTCTTGACCAGTTGGCAGTCTGCAGCACATGGTTGATTTCATGCTGCAGTGTCTGAGAAACGACCGCTGTATCGCCCACATTCTCAACACGGCTGATTATTGGGTGTACATCCTTCTAGATCCGCATTACTGGGACAACTTACAAACCCTTATAACACTGTTGAACCGGGAGCGTAAAATGCGGGAGTATCAAGACACACTGGTGCATTCCATTAACTTCTCCAGTCCAACTGAGAGCAGTGGAGAAAGCTCAGCACAAACATCGAGCAGAAGCAGTACCTCAGCACAAGGCAAGAACAGTATTGACCAACTGTGGCAAACTTTTGTGTGCCCGCCACAAATGTCTACACCATCACAGATGGCTCCAGTCAGCAGGAGGCAACGTTTCCGTCAGATGGTGACAGGCTACATGTCTTGCCCTCTCAGTGTACTTCCACACGGCTCTTCCCCCTTCAAGTTTTGGGTCGCTAAGCTGGATACATGGCCAAAGCTTAGCCAGTATGCATTGGAGGTGCTGGCTTGCCCTGCTGCTAGTGTGTTATCAGAACGCGTCTTTAGTGCCGCAGGTGGTGTACTAACAGACCGTCGCATGCAACTATCCTCCGATAACATTGACCGGCTTACTTTTCTGAAAATGAACAAGGCCTGGATCTCGCAGCAATTTGCCAGCCCTCTTCCAGATTAAATACATGGTTGGCAACAGTACCCAGGTCTCCTGTTGTGTTCATGTTTCTACCACCTGAACTGTAATCCCTGGGCTCCAACACCACCAGTTGCTGCTCAGAAGTGCCATCTGCACAGTCAACACATGACCCAGTGTTATTGGGTTTCAGTATCGTCAGTTGATCCCCTGCTGTGTATCCGGCAATTGCTCCTGCTTCCTCCACACTCACACTACTACAGAAATTAAAGGGAACCTGTCCCCTCCAAGCGTTTGTAACTGAAAGAGACACATCGTGCAGCACAAATGCTGCACCAGGAAAAGGTGGCTCTTTTAGTTTTGCTCCTTGCACACGCTGAACTTAACACTTATAAAATATGTGTCCCCTCATACCGTGAAACCGTCCCGGAGGTGGGACTTTCCTTTGTAATGAGACGCAGCACAGCCGGCATTCATACCCCCTTGGCGCTGGGCGCCGCCCCCTCAGTGTTGTTTGAATCTGTCCCGGAGTCTGCGCTGTTATGTTAAACCTTGGGCATGCGCAGTTAGCGTTGCCCGTCTTCTGACATCATTTGATGTTAGGCTGACTGCTCCTGTGCGGTCGCGCTGCCCGAGATCCCACCCCACAGTGTCTTCTGATTTATTCATACTGTGGGGCTGGGATTCATGGCCATGCACTGTGCATATCTTTGCCTGTCACTCATCTCCTTTCGCCTTCTTCAGACTGTGTGCTGTCAGCTGATCCCTAATCACATGCCACGGCCGTGATGCCGCACAGTCTGAAGAAGGGGGAAGGAGATGAGTGAGAGGCAAAGATATTCACTGTGCATGCCCATGAATCCCAGCCCCGCAGTGTGAATAAATCAGAAGACACTGCGGGTTGTGATCTCGGACAGCGCGGCCGCACAGGCGCAGTCAGCCTGGCACCAAATGATGTCAGAGGATGAGCATCGCTAATTGCGCATGCCCAAGGTTTAACATAATAGCGCAGGGTCTGGGACAAATTCAAATAATGCTGAGGAGGCTTCGCCCCAGCGCCAAGGGGGTATGAATGCCGGCTGTGCTGCGTCTCATTATGAAGGAAAGTCCCACCTCCGGGATGGTTTCACGGTGTGAGGGGACACATTTTATAAGTATTTAGTTCAGCGTGTGCAAGGACTAAAAGAGCCACCATTTCCTTGTGCAGCATTACTGCTGCACAAGGTGGCTATTTCAGTAACTAATGCCTGGGGGGATAAAGGTTCCCTTTCAAATTGCTCCATTTAGGCCTTGGCCTACAATCTGCTTCTCCTGGATTCCCTGGGCTTCAACACCGCCACATGCTGCTCGGAAGTGCCGTCTGCACAGTCAACACTTGCTGCCATTTTAGTGGGGTTCAGTAACGTCAGCTGCTCCCCTGCTGTGTATCCGGCAATTGCTCCTGCTACCTCCACACTCACACTACTACAGATTTGAAACTTGCTCCAATTAGGCCTTGGCCTACACTCTGTTTCTCCTGTAATCCCTGGGCTCCCACACCACCAGTTGGTGCTCAGAAGTGCTGTCTGCACAGAGAAAAACACTCGCTCCTGTGTTAATGGAGTTCAGTAACGTCAGCTGCTCCCCTGCTGTGTATCTGGCAATGTATCCTGCGACCGCCACGCTGACCCTACAACAGATATTAAACTCGCTCCAATTAGGCCTCGGCCTACACTCTGATTGACCCTGGGCTCCAACACCGCCAGTTGGTGCTCGGAAGTGCTGTCTGCACAGAGAAAAACACTCGCTCCTGTGTTAGTGGGTCTTCTGATTTATTCACACTGTGGGGCTGGGATTCATGGGCATGCAATGTGCATATCTTCGCCTCAGGCTCTCACTCATCTCCCTACGCCTTCTTGAGACTGTGCGGCGTCAGCTGATCCCTAATCAAATGCCACGGCCGTGATGCTGCACAGTCTGAAGAAGCTGGAAGGAGATGAGTGAGAGGCAAAGATATGCACTGCGCATGCCCATGAATCCCAGCCCCACAGTGTGATTAAATCAGAAGACACTGCGAGGCGGGATCTCGGGCAGCGCGGCCGCACAGGCGCAGTCAAACTGACAGCAAATGATGTGGTGGCTCTTTTAGTTATCTTCCTTGCACACACTGAAGTTAACACTTATAAAATGTGTCCCCTCGTACTTTCAAACCTTTCCGGAGGTGGGACTTTCCTTCTTAATGAGACACAGCACAGCCATCATTCATACCCCGTTGGCAATGGGCGCAGCCTCCTGAGCTTTTTTGTTTGTGTACCAAAGCCAGCGCTGTTATGTTATCCCTTGGCCATGCGCAGTTAGCACTGCTCATTTTCTGACATCATTTGTTGTCAGGCTGGCCGCCCTGCCTGAGATCACGCCCCACAGTGTCTTATTTATTCACACTGTGGGGCTGGGATTTATGGGCATGCGCAGTGCATATCTTCGCCTTACACTCATCTCCTTCCGCCTTCTTCAGACTAGCCGGCGTTACGGCCATGGCATGTGATTAGGGATCAGCTGACGCCGCATAGGCAGAAGAAGGCAGAAGGAGATGAGTGAGAGGCGAAGATATGCACTGCGCATGCCCAAGAATCCTGGCCCTGCAGTGTGAATAAATCAGAAGACACTGCGGGGCATGATCTTGGGCAGCGCGACCGCACATGTGCAGTCTTGCTGACATCAAATGATGTCAGAAGACGGGCAGGGCTAACTGCGCATGGCCAAGGGATAACATAACAGCGCAGGCTCCGGTACACAAACAAACAACGCTTAGGAGGCTGTGCCCGGCGCCAAGGGGGTATGAAATGACAGCTGTGCTGCGTCTCATTAAGAAGAAAAGTCCCGCCTCTGGGACGGTTTCATGGTATGAGGGGCCAAATTTTATATAAGTATTTGGTTCAGCATGTGCAAGGAGCATAATTAAAAGAGCCACCTTTTCCTTGAGCAGCATTACTGCTGCACGAGGTGGCTCTTCTAGTTGCAAACCCCTGGGGGCGTTAAAGGTTCCCTTTCAACTTGCTTCAATTAGGCCTCAGCTTACTCTCTGTTTGTCATTTAATCCCTGGGCTCCAACACCGCCAGTTGCTGCTCTGAAGTGGCATGGGTACTCCCTCCTGCCCAGCCTGGTTCCATCACGCCAGCTGTTTCTGGGTAGTGTCAAGGTCACTTTGCCTCCAATCTGTTGAACTGTCGTGTTGCGGTCGGGTTACCGACTCAATGGTGCCTGCAGTTTAGGTGCTTCCTGTGTGGGCTGCGGAAACTGGCAATCAAGGCTGGTTTCATAGTGCCAATAGGACAAGCTCCTCCTGTAGGGCTGTGGATTTTCGGTAACTAGGGCTGGCTCACGGCCTAGATGACGTGGTTAGTGCGCGCCCTGTACTTGAACATCAGTGCAGAAGACGCTGAAGAAGGAGCGGCGCTGGAACGAAGTCAGGTGAATATTGAAAGTGCCGGGGACCTGAGCGACGGAGAGGTGAGTATGTGATTTTTTTTTTATCGCAGCAACAGCAAATGAGGCAATTGTCTGTATGTAGCATCTTATGGGGCCATAACTTTTGTGCAGCACTATATGGGGCAAGTGTCTGTACGGAGCCATAACATTTGTGCAGCACTATATGAGGCAAGTGTCTATATGGGGCCATAACGTTTGTGCAGCACTATATGGGGCAAGTGTCTGTATGGGGCCATAACGTTTGTGCAGCACTATATAGGGCAAGTGTCTGTATGGGGCCATAACGTTTCTGCAGCACTATATGGGGCAAGTGTCTGTATGGGGCCATAATCAATGTTTGTGTAGCACTATATGGGGCAAATGTCTGTATGTTGCCATAATCAACGTTTGTGCAGCACTATATGGGGCAAGTGTCTGTATGGGGCCATAATCAATGTTTGTGCAGCACTATAAGGGGCAAGTGTCTGTATGGGGCCATAATCAATGTTTGTGCAGGACTATAAGGGGCAAGTGTCTGTATGGGGCATAATTAATGTTTGTGCAGCACTATATGGGGCAAATATCTTTATGGAGCATCTTATGGGGCCATAATTAACATTTGTGGAGCATTACGGTATATGGGGAAAGTGTCTGTATGGAGCATCTTATGGGGCCATTATTAACCTTTATGCAGGATCATATGGGGCATATTTTAATATGGAGCATCTTATGGGGCCCATCATAAACTTTATGGAGCATATGGGGCTCCTGATTCAATATGGATATTCAAAAATACTTAACCTACTGATGTCTCAATTAATTTTACTTTTATTGGTATCTATTTTTACTTTTGACATTTAACAATAGCTGCTGCATTTTCCACCTTAGGCTTATACTCGAGTCATTACGTTTTCCCAGTTTTTTGTGGCAAAATTAGGGGGGTCAGCTTATACTCGAGTATATATGGTACAGTTAGGGCCAGAAATATTTGGACAGTGACACAATTTTCGCGAGTTGGGCTCTGCATGCCACCACATTGGATTTGAAATGAAACCTCTACAACAGAATTCAAGTGCAGATTGTAACGTTTAATTTGAAGGGTTGAACAAAAATATCTGATAGAAAATGTAGGAATTGTACACATTTCTTTACAAACACTCCACATTTTAGGAGGTCAAAAGTAATTGGACAAATAAACATAACCCAAACAAAATATTTTTATTTTCAATATTTTGTTGCAAATCCTTTGGAGGCAATCACTGCCTTAAGTCTGGAACCCATGGACATCACCAAACACTGGGTTTCCTCCTTCTTAATGCTTTGCCAGGCCTTTACAGCCGCAGCCTTCAGGTCTTGCTTGTTTGTGGGTCTTTCCATCTTAAGTCTGGATTTGAGCAAGTGAAATGCATGCTCAATTGGGTTTAGATCTGGAGATTGACTTGGCCATTGCAGAATGTTCCACTTTTTGGCACTCATGAACTCCTGGGTAGCTTTGGATGTATGCTTGGGGTCATTGTCCATCTGTACTATGAAGCGCCGTCCAATCAACTTTGCAGCATTTGGCTGAATCTGGGCTGAAAGTATATCCCGGTACACTTCAGAATTCATCCGGCTACTCTTGTCTGCTCTTATGTCATCAATAAACACAAGTGACCCAGTGCCATTGAAAGCCATGCATGCCCATGCCATCACGTTGCCTCCACCATGTTTTACAGAGGATGTGGTGTGCCTTGGATCATGTGCCGTTCCCTTTCTTCTCCAAACTTTTTTCTTCCCATCATTCTGGTACAGGTTGATCTTTGTCTCATCTGTCCATAGAATACTTTTCCAGAACTGAGCTGGCTTCTTGAGGTGTTTTTCTGCAAATTTAACTCTGGCCTGTCTATTTTTGGTATTGATGAATGATTTGCATCTAGATGTGAACCCTTTGTATTTACTGTCATGGAGTCTTCTCTTTACTGTTGACTTAGAGACAGATACACCTACTTCACTGAGAGTGTTCTGGACTTCAGTTGATGTTGTGAACGGGTTCTTCTTCACCAAATTAAGTATGCGGCGATCATCCACCACTGTTGTCATCCGTGGACGCCCAGGCCTTTTTGAGTTCCCAAGCTCACCAGTCAATTCCTTTTTTCTCAGAATCTACCCAACTGTTGATTTTGCTACTCCAAGCATGTCTGCTATCTCTCTGATGGATTTTTTATTTTTTTCAGCCTCAGGATGTTCTGCTTCACCTCAATTGAGAGTTCCTTTGACCGCATGTTGTCTGCTCACAGCAACAGCTTCCAAATGCAAAACCACACAACTGGAATCCACCCCTGACCTTTTAACTACTTCATTGATTACAGGTTAACGAGGGAGACGCCTTCAGAGTTAATTGCAGCCCTTAGAGTCCATTGTCCAACTACTTTTGGTCCCTTGAAAAAGAGGACGCTATGCATTACAGAGCTTTGATTCCTAAACCCTTTCTCCGATTTGGATGTGGAAACTATCATATTGCAGCTGGGAGTGTGCACTTTCAGCCCATATTATATATATAATTGTATTTCTGAACATGTTTTTGTAAACAGCTAAAATAACAAAACTTGTGTCACTGTCCAAATATTTCTGGCCCTAACTGTATATATATAAGAGGAGGTCCACTATAGAATAATTGCAGGCATCTACTGAACATGTGCAACCTGTCATGAAAGAACTGCAGGACATAGCTATGGGCAACCAAATGGGCAAAAGTCTCAGAGTAGCAAAAACTTTAGGAAATTGATTGAATTTGACTTTTTAGAATTTTAACCTACTGACTTATTATTGATACTGAATAACCCTTTCACGATTATATGGAGACTAGTTTCATAGATTTGCATGTTA
Organism: Ranitomeya imitator; assembly: GCF_032444005.1. Lineage (NCBI taxonomy): Eukaryota > Metazoa > Chordata > Amphibia > Anura > Dendrobatidae > Ranitomeya > Ranitomeya imitator. The sequence goes on from NC_091282.1 coordinate 986,588,226, forward strand.
CTGTGACAATATTATCCTTTAAAGAGAATCTGTCAGCAGGTTTTTGCTATATAATCTGAGGACAGCATGAGATAGGAACTAAGACACTGCTTTCAGGGATGTGTCACTTAGTAGGTTGTGTGCATGAATATTGTATCAGCAGGAGATAAACACATACTGGACCATTGTGCACAAGAGCCCTGGTCCGACCACGCTCCCTCCTCTGATCAGCAGCTCATTGTCAATAGGCAATGTACATAGAGATCTTGGTGTGGGCGGGATTAGCTTTCTCAGCTTTGCTACATCTAAAAACTTTGATTGTGTCACAACTGCTGCACCCAGTAATCTACGTAAGTGATGCATCATTGGAAACAGGGTCTCTTTTCCTATATTATGCTGTTGCAGATGAGATAGCAAAAGCCTGCTAACAGATTCCCTTCAGACTAAGTACTTTAAAATAGGCCTAAATTATAAAGATAGACCCACTTTAGTGCAGATATTGAAAACGTCATATAATTTTGTTACAACTAATTTAAAAACAATTTACCAAATGTATGAGCTCTATATGTTGTTTCTGTGAAAGAAAATGTGTATTTTCTGGAAATATTTTGTAATTTTACAGTTTTTTGAGGGAAGACTTGTACTGGGTTCCCAAGGGTCCCTTTCAGCTCTCTTTCTGTAAAACATCTTTATGTATAGCCAGATGACTATTGATACCTGCAAGGGTGATAGTTTTGGCAACTCTTCCTTTTCTGACATGACATGTAATACTGGATAAAAAACAAAATTGGTGCTTCATCAACTTCCTGGAAGACAGTCAAAACTATAACTAGGAGCATGCAAAGAAAACAATATAGTAATTCAAATATATTCCATCTAATCTCTGGTGTCGTTGTAACCTTGCTTTTTTACATTCTCAACTTTCATTTTAGTTGCTTTGTTGTACAGATTTATTATATTTATGTTGTCTCTCGTGTTTTGTATTCTTGGAGTGCTATACGCCCCTGCTTTTGCTCATGACGTGACAGAAAGAACTAAGTTTATAAAATCCAGACTGCTTATTTTGAAGGGCTGGTCATAGTATACTAAACAGCAGCAGCAAAAACAGCTCCTAGCAACCAGCATCACCTGTTCTCTGCTCTCTGAAGAACTATAAATTCCAGTGAGTCTGAGAGAGGTTGTTGAGTGGAGGCGTCATTAAAGTGCGGTTGCGGCAGATAAGTGCATAGATAAACACAATATCATAGTTTAACAGAAGAGCATAGTTTGGTGTTTTCCTTACTAGCTTTCCACTGTTTTCTCTGCTTTTATCTGTACTGTTTGTCCCCATAGTATGTGCTCCATGGACAATGCTTCCAGGTGTGCGCCTTGTGAGATGTATGCATGCCTTGAACAGCTATTTGAGGGCGAATCTGTCTCATTGTTAGCGAGTTACATGTTTGGAAGTCCAGGTAATGGATCTAAATGTGCAACACTTAGGGGCATTGCAAATCTGGAAAGGAGTTTAGAGCTCACTGTGCTCACTGAGCATGCGCCGGCTGGGGCCAGTGATATGGAGGAGGGTGGAGGTGGGGAAGATCATGACCCAGAAGTACATAGCTGGGTGACAGTTATAATATGTGATAGAAGGAAAAGTGACAGGGAGTCAAGTCCTGATCTGGCACAACCTAGTAAATATGCCTGTTTGATATTAAGATTGCAAGCCCAGGACTAGGATCACTACAGCAGCATGCTACTCCTAGCAAACACGAAAACGACTGCTGTAGGAAGGAGGGAAATAGGAGTGCAGCAAAGACAAGACAGATATTGGTGGTAGGGGATTCTATAATCAGGTGGACTGACAGGGTCATCTGCCTCCTAGACAGTGAGTGCCGAACAGTGTGTTGTCTGCTGGGTGCTCGGGTTCAACATATTGTGGATCGGATACACAGATTGCTGGGTGGTGCTGGGAAAAACCCAGCAGTCATGGTACACATTGACATAATGGCAAAGTTAGAGGGAGGAAGAAGGCCCTTAAAAACGATTGCAGGGAACTAGGAAAGAAGCTGAAGGGCAGGACCTCCAAGGTGTTTTTTTTCAGAATTTATGCCAGTGACATGAGTGTCACTAGAAAGACAGTGGGAGCTTATGGAGATAAATAAGTGGCTTAGAAATTGGTGCCAAAAAGAAGGGTTTGCTTTCATGGAGAACTGGGCCATCTTCTCAGTTAGCTACAGGCTGTATGGTAGGGACAGGCTGCACCTCAATGGGGAGGGTGCAGCTATGCTTGGAGGAAAAAATGGTCAGCTGGATAAAGGAGTTTTTAAACTAGGATCTGAGTTAGGGAGGGTAGTTGTGATAATAAGGGGATAGACAGAGAGAGTGAGACATTAGGGGTTAATGAGGATTTAGGGGGGCCTGGATATGCAAGGAACAGAGGGAGCTGAGTAGGAGTAACAAATGTGTTAATATAGTATTAAATGTCTGCTGACAAATGCAAGAAGTCTCGCAACTAGGGTTGAGCGACTTTTACTTTTATAGGATCGGGTCGGGTTTCACGAAACCCGACTTTCTCAAAAGTCGGGTCGAGTGAAATCGGCCGATCCTATAGAAAAGTCGGGGTCGGGGTCGGCCGAAACACGAAACCCAATGCAGTGCAATGGGATACTATGGTTCCCAGGGTCTGAAGGAGAGGAAACTCTCCTTCAGGCCCTGGGATCCATATTTAAGTGTAAAATAAAGAATTAAAATAAAAAATATTGCTATACTTACCCTCTGACGCGCCCTGGTACTAACCGGCAGCCTTCCTTCCTTAGAATCAGCGCGTGAAGGACCATAGATGACGTCGCGGCTTGTGATTGGTCGCGCGACCGCCCATGTGACCGCTCACGCGACCAATCACAAGCCGCGACGTCACCGAAGGTCATTCAAGCGCTGATTCTTAGGAAGGAAGGCTGCCGGAAAGAAGCAGGGCGCGTCCGAGGGTGAGTATATTCCTATTAGGTATATACTCACCCTCGGACGCGCCCTGCTTCTTTCCGGCAGCCTTCCTTCCTAAGAATCAACGCTTGAATGACCTTCGGTGACGTCGCGGCTTGTGATTGGTCGCGTGAGCGGTCACATGGGCGGTCGCGCGACCAATCACAAGCCGCGACGTCATCTATGGTCCCTCACGCGCTGATTCTAAGGAAGGAAGGCTGCCGGTTAGTACCAGGGCGCGTCAGAGGGTAAGTATAGCACTATTTTTTATTTTAATTCTTTATTTTACACTTAAATATGTATTCCGATACCGATTTCCGATATTGCAAACATATCGGAACTCGGTATCGGAATTCCGATACCAGATTCAGAAGATCGTCGACCTCATGGCCGACCCCACACAGAGGTCGGGTCGGGTTTCATGAAACCCGACTTTGCCAAAAGTCGGCGACTTCTGAAAATGGCCGACCCGTTTCACTCAACCCTACTCGCAACAACCTTAATGAACTGGAGACTCTTATGTCGGTCACAGACAGGGCCGGCGTCAGCACCCGGCGTACCCGGGCAAGTGCCGGGGCCCTGGTGAGACAGGGGGGGGGCCCATTCAAGGCCGGCATTAGGGGCAGGCAGCTGCCAGTGCCTAGGACGACCGCTCCCCCAGGGGGCCTCAGCTAGCGGCACATCACGGAGCTGATAATGGTGACCGCTCAATACAGGAAGAAACTGCTGGCGCTGGGAAGCAGGGACTGCACAGCGCCAGGAGCAGGTGAGTATAACGGGGAGGGGAGCGCAGCGCTGCACGATATTCACCTGCTCCTCGTTCCAGCCACCACTCCGTCTTCAGCGTCTTCTGCGGTGGCGTGGTTAGTGCACGCCCTCTGCCTGAGCGTCAGTGCAGAAGACGCTGAAGAAGATGGAGCGGCGGCTGGAACGAGGACAGGTGAATATTGAAAGTGCCGGGGGCCTGAGCGACGGAGAGGTGAGTATGTGATTTTTTTTTTTATCGCAGCAACAGCAAATGGGGCAAGTGTCTGTATAGAGCATCTTATGGGGCAATAACATTTGTGCAGCACTATATAGGGCAAGTGTCTCTATATACTACATGGCTGTTCTATATACTACGTGGGCCATGTTATATACTACGTGGGCTGTTATATGCTACGTGGGCTGTGCTATATACTAGATGGCTGTTCTATAAACTACGTGGGCCATGTTATATACTATGTGGCTGTGCTATATACTATATGGGCTGTGCTATATACTACGTGGCTGTGTTATATGCTATGTGGGCCTGTTATATACTACATGGCTGTGTTATATGCTATGTGGCTGTGCTATATACTACGTGGGCTGTGTTATATACTACATGGCTGTGTTTATATGCGATCATGAATCGTGGTATGTGTTAAAGGGGGGGCCACTGAGACTCTTTCGCCCGGGGCCCTCAAAAACCTGGAGCCAGCCCTGGTCGCAGAATACGATGTGGTGGGCATCAAGGAAACCTGGCTGTATGAAATCCATAACTGGGTAACAAACGTTGAGGGTTACACTACATTTAGAAGTGACAGGAGTAACAAAAAAGGTGTAAGGGTATGTATTTTTGTAAAATACAACTTAAAACCTGTCCTCAATGATGACATTGGGGGAAGTTGCGACTATGTGGTGTCAGTATGTCTAAATGTACATTGGGATGTTAATAATAGAAAGCTGATAATTGGAGTTTGCTACAAGCTTAATAAATATAGTTGAACAGGTGAACCGGTAGATCTGGTTCTCTCAAATAGACTATATACAATTCCAGATCTACAGGCCATGGAGAATTTAGGAAGCAGTGACCATAGAATGGTTTCAATGTAATTTTCAATCAAACATTCAAAAGGGGAAATGCATAAACCTGGACTTTTAAGAAATCTGATTTCAACAAATTAAGGAGAGAGCTTAATCGAGTAGACTGAGCCATGTCATGGTAACTGGGGATACCTAACATATATGAGGCATGTTTAAGGAAATACTACTAGAATCCTGTAGAAAGCAAAGTTTAATAAGACAAAAACAAAGGGCATTAAACATCCTAAGAATACAGAAATAGCATTTCAGGAGCATAAATATCTAAATAAGAAATGTAAAAAAGAAATCAAGCTAACAAAGCTATCTACAGAGAAACAAATAGCAAGCAACTTTAAAATAAATTTACATTTTTTTTTGTAAATACATCAATGCGAAAAAGAAAGAAAACAGATGTTATCAGCACCTTGAAAGATGATAATAAGATAATTATAGAGGACAAAGAAAAGGCTGAGATATTAAACAAGCACTTTTCATCTGTGTTCACCAATGGCTTGTTTGCTCTATTGATCTTTCAACAAGGCAAAAAAACAAAGTTCACCACCTGATATAAGTAGTTTAACACAAAATAGAAGTATGCCTGCATCTGATCAAATTATACATTGACAAATCCCCCGGCCCAGAAGACATTCATCCACGGATACTGAGGGAATTGACAGACTGAAATTTTCATATTCTTAGACTTTTTTGTAACAGGGGTGATGCCACAGGATTGGAGGATGGCAATTTAACCCCTTTACCCCCAAGGGTGGTTTGCACGTTAATGACCGGGCCAATTTTTACAATTCTGACCACTGTCATTTTGAGGGGTCTATATGATAGAAAATACCCAAGTGTGACACCATTCTAAAAACTGCACCCCTCAAGGTGCTCAAAACCATGTTCAAGAAGTTTATTAACCCTTCTGGTGCTTCACAGGAATTTTTGGAATGTTTAAATAAAAATGAACATTTAACTTTTTTTCACAAAAAATATAATTCAGCTCCAATTTGTTTTATTTTACCAAGGGTAATAAGAGAAAATGGACCCCAAAAGTTGTTGTACAATTTATCCTGAGTACACTGATACCCCATATGTGGGGGTAAACCACTGTTTGGGCGCATGACAGAGCTCGGAAGCAAAGGAGCACCATTTGACTTTTCAATGCAAAATTGACTGGAATCGAGATGGGAAACCATGTTGCGTTTGGAGAGCCCCTGATGTGCCTAAACATTGAAATCCCCCACAAATGACACCATTTTGGAAAGTAGACCCCCTAAGCAACTTATATATATAACCATAATCCTCTAGGTAGTACACCGAGCAGAGGATAAGAAGTGAAATGAACAGTAGGTAAAGTTTAAAAATAACAGTTTATTAATACATATTAAAAAAGGCAAAAAAAGGGGGAAGGGAAGGGGGAGGGGAACTGGACCAAAGGAAAAATAAAAAAAGACAAAAAGTGGGACTTCCAAGTGGTAGAGGGAGAGGGAAGCCAGCAAAAATAGATCTACATACAGAATAATACATGCACCGTATGAACAGATGTCCCCTCCAACATAGAACATAAAAGGTCTATATAACACAAGTGTGACTACCAGAATCTGGTTTTTGTAGACCAAACATATAAAACGGGCATAAACTACCACCTACACATATTGCCACAATGGTGATACATATGGGAGGAGGGAGAGGCCAGAAATAAAGCAAAAGTAGGGGATATCTCAAAGTACCAAAACCGTAGAGGCTGAAAAAATAAAGCAGCTACTCCTAAGGCTGATGAGAAGAAAACCCCTATATGTTAGCAGAATCAATGGCTCAAAGAACGCCATTGGTGAGAAGGAATTTAATTACCTGTAATAAGTTCGTGGAGGAGATTGAGGCAAGTGCCGGGGGGTTCAGGCAGGCATGTAGAAGCGTGTGGCTGTGGCTGCGCTCTCCCGACGCCTGACGAGCGCCGTTTCGCAAGGATGCTTCTTCCGGGGGCGGGTACTAGGGTTTAGAAGAGGCCGGTGTTTTATCGGGAAGGACACGTACTGATAGGCGGAGAGGTGTAGGGGCGTGTATAGTGGAGCGGCTGCCTGGACCAATCTGAGCGCAGGCGTCAGGAAACGCCCCCTGTTGCTAAGGGGACCTCCGGAAATGCGCTCCTGTGACACGCAGTGGAACGCACTGCGGTCACAAAATGGAGCGCTTCCGGAGGTCAGAGGGGGCTAGGAATCTCCCAGCGCATGCGCGTCAAGGTCACCAAAAGAAACGCTAAATAGAAAGTAAGGGGCGTGATATACAACGAAATAGGGACGCCCTTAAGTAGGAGGGCACCGCACATAAGATACTAAGGAACTTATCTAGAGGTGTGGTGAGCACTTTGACCCACCAAGTGCTTCAAAGAAGTTTATAATGCAGAACCGTAAAAATAAAAAATCATATTTTTTCACAAAAATTATATTTTTGCCCCCAATTTTTTATTTTCCCAAGGGTAAGAGAAGAAAGTGGACCCCGCAAGTTGTTGTACAATTTGTCCTGAGTATGCTGATACCCCATATGTGGGGGTAAACCACTGTTTGGGTGCACGGCACAGCTCGGAAGGGAAGGAGCGCCGTTTGACTTTTCAATGCAAAATTAACAGGAATTGAGATGGGACGCCATGTTGCGTTTGGAGAGCCACTGATGTGCCTAAACATTGAAACCCCCCACAACTGACACCATTTTGGAAAATAGACCCCCTAAGGAACTTAACTAGATGTGTGGTGAGCACTTTGAACCACCAAGGGCTTCACAGAAGTTTATAATGCAGAGCCGTAAAAATAAAACAAATTTTTTTTCCCACAAAAATTATTTTTTAGCCCCCAGTTTTGTATTTTCCTGAGGGTAACAGGAGAAATTGGACCCCTAAAGTTGTTGTCCTATTTGTCCTGAGTATGCTAATACCCCATATGTTGGGGTAAACCCCTGTTTGGGCATACGGGAGAGCTCGGAAGGGAAGGAGCACTGTTTTACTTTTTCAACGCAGAATTGGCTGGAATTGAGATCGGACGCCATGTCGCATTTGGAGAGCCCCTGATGTGGCTAAACAGTGGAAACCCCCCAATTATAACTGAAACCCTAATCCAAACACACCCCTAACCCTAATCCCAACAGTAACCCTAATCACACCTCTAACCCTGACACACCCCTAACCCTAATCCCAACCCTATTCCCAACCGTAAATGTAATCTAAACCCTAACCGTAACTTTAGCCCAAATCCTAACCCTAACTTTAGCCCCAACCCTAACTGTAGCCTTAACCCGAGCCCCAACCCTAACCCTAACCCTAGCCCTAACCCTAGCTCTAACCCTAGCCCTAACCTTAGCCCTAACCCTAACCCTAGCCCTAACCCTAGCCCTAACCCTAACCCTAACCCTAGCCCTAACCCAAGCCCTAACCCTAGCCCTAACCCTAACCCTAACCTCAGCCCTAGCCCTAACTCTAGCCCTAACCCTAACCCTAGCTCTAATGGGAAAATGAAAATAAATACATTTTTTTTCCCTAATGAGTGATGAAGGGGGGTTTGATTTACTTTTTTACTTTTATAGTGGGTTTTTTAGCAGACTTTTATGATTGGCAGCCGTCACACACTGAAAGACGCTTTTTATTGCAAAAAATATTTTTTGCGTTACCACATTTTGAGAGCTATAATTTTTCCATATTTTGGTCCAGCGTCATGTGAGGTCTTGTTTTTTGCGGGACGAGTTGATGTTTTTTTTGGTAACATTTTCGGGCATGTGATATTTTTTGATCGCTTTTTATTCTGATTTTTGTGAGTCAGAATGACCAAAAAACAGCTATTCATGAATTTCTTTTGGGGGAGGCATTTATACCGTTCCACGTTTGGTAAAATTGATGAAGCAGTTTTATTCTTCGGGTCAGTACAATTACAGCAATACCTCATTTATATCATTTTTTATGTTTTGGCGCTTTTATACGATAAAAACTATTTTATAGAAAAAATAATTATTTTTGCATCGCATTATTCTGAGGACTATAACTTTTTTATTTTTCTGCTGATGATGCTTTATGGTGTCTCGTTTTTTGCGGGACAAGATGATGTTTTCAGCGGTACCATTGTTATTTATATCTGTCTTTTTGATCGCGTGTTATTCCACTCTTTGTTTGGTAGTATGATAATAAAGCGTTGTTTTTTGCCTCGTTTTTTTTTTTTTCTTACGGTGTTTACTGAAGGGGTTAACTAACGGGCCAGTTTTATAGGTCGGGTCGTTACGGACACAGCGATACTAAATATGTGTACTTTTATTGTTTTTTTTTATTTAGATAAAGAAATGTATTTATGGGAACAATATATATTTTTGTTTTCATTATTTAGGATTTTTTTTTATTTTTTTACACATTTGGAAATTTTTTTTAACTTTTTTACTTTGTCCCGGGGGGACATCACAGATCGCTGATCTGACAGTTTGCACAGCACTATGTCAGATCACCGATTAGTCTCAGAGCACTGCAGCCTTACCAAGCGCCTGCTCTGAGCAGGCACTTGGTAAACCACCTCCCTCCCTGCAGGACCTGGATGCTGCGGCCATATTGGATTCAGGCCTGCTGCAGGGAGGGAGGTAAGGAGACCCTCGCAGCAACGCGATCACATCGTGTTGCTGCGGGGGTCTCAGGGAAGCCCGCAGGGAGCTCCCTCCCTGCGCGATGCTTCCCTGTACCGCCGGCACACTGCGATCATGTTTGATTGCAGTGTGCCGGGGGTTAATGTGCCGGGTTCTATGACCGCTCCTGGCACATAGTGCTGGATGTCAGCTGCGATAGGCAGCTGACATCCGGCTGCGATCGGCCGTGCTCCCCCCATTAGCACGGCCGATCGCGTATGACGTACTATCCCGTCGATGGTCATGCGGGCCCACCCCACCTCGACGGGATAGTACATCATATGGCAGAAAGGGGTTAAGAAAAGTAAAAAAGTGGATCTAAGTAACTACCATCCAGTAAGTCTGACACCAGTAGTGTGCAAAGTTTTTTAGGGCATCATAAGAGATGACCTGTAGAGATATATTTCAGAGAATAATGTAATAAATGACAACCAGCACGAAAGATAGGTCATGTCTAACCAACAAGTTGGGTTTCTATGAGGAGGTAAGCGCAAATCTGGCTGTTGGTAATGCAGCTGATGTGATTTATCTGGACTTTGCAAAGGCATTTGATACTGTACCACATAGCAACCTTATACTGAGGCTACAGAAGCAAGGACTGGGGATAACTATATGCAAATGGCTAAGGAATTGGCTAAATGACAGGCGCAAAGAGTCGTCATAAATGGTACGTTCTCTAAATGGGATAAAGTCCGCAGTGGGATACCGCAGGGATAGGGGCTTGGACCGATTGTTTTAAACCGCTTTAATAATGACCTAGTGGATTAGATCGAGAGTAAAGTGTCAGTCTTTGCTGACAACACCAAAGTATGCAAGATGTTAAAATCTGACCTTGACATTCCAATATTTCTTAACTTTTGACTTTGTAAACACTTGGAAAATTAGGTTTAACGTAGATAAATGTAGAGTAATGCACATAGGACTGAGTAATCCTATTGCTGCTTCTACATTAAATGGGAGTATACTCAGGACTAAAGAACAGGGGAAAGGCTTGCGTATTCTGGTTTCAAGTAAGGCGAGCAGCATTACTCAATGTCAGGAAGAAGCTACAAAAGCAATAGATAATAAAAGATAAAAGATAATATCCTGAAATCCCAACGTATTGTTTCCCTTTCATAAATCACTAGTGTTGAGCAATACCGTTCGATACTTGAAAGTATCGGTATCGGATAGTATCGGCGGATACCCGAAAAATATCGGATATCGCCGATACCGATATCCGATACCAATACAAGTCAATGGGACACCAAGTATCGGAAGGTATCCTGATGGTTCCCAGGGTCTGAAGGAGAGGAAACTCTCCTTCAGGCCCTGGGATCCATATTAATTAGTGTTGAGCGATACCGTCCGATACTTGAAAGTATCGGTATCGGATAGTATCGGCCGATACCCGAAAAATATCGGATATCGCCGATACCGATATCCGATACCAATACAAGTCAATGGGACATCAAGTATCGGAAGATATTCTCATGGTTCCCAGGGTCTGAAGGAGAGGAAACTCTCCTTCAGGCCCTGGGATCCATAGGGATGTGTAAAATAAAGAATTAAAATAAAAAATATTGATATGCTCACCTCTCCGGCGGCCCCTGGACATCACGCTGGTAACCGGCCGGCTTCTTTGTTTAAAATGAGCGCCTTCAGGACCTGCGAATGACGTCGCGGTTTCTGATTGGTCGCGTGCCGCCCATGTGACCGGCACGCGACCAATCAGAAGCCGCAACGTTATTCGCAGGTCCTTAATTCCTAGAATTAGGAGTTTTGTGAATGAGAATGACGTCGCGGCTTCTGATTGGTCGCGTGCCGGTCACATGGGCGGCACGCGACCAATCAGAAGCCGCGACGTCATTCGCAGGTCCTGAAGGCGCTCATTTTAAACAAAGAAGCCGGCCGGTTACCAGCGTGATGTCCAGGGGCCGCCGGAGAGGTGAGCATTAGAGTTGAGCGACCTTGACCTTTTTAGAGTCGAGCCGGGTTTCGCGAAACCCGACTATCTCAAAAGTCGGGTCGAGTGAAATCGGCCGATTATGACGTAAAGTCGGGATCGACCGAAACACGAAACCCAATGCAAGTCAATGGGGCAGCATAGTCGGCAGTGAGTGGGGGCCAGGAAAACACCTAGAGTGCCCATTTTAATGTCAAAACCATCCATTCTTCTTAATGAAGCTTGTCAAGCGTAATTTACCTTATAATAATTGGAAGGCATTTGAAATTGGGGGTCATTTGGCTAAAGTTGTGGTGGGTAGGGCTGGTTCAAGTAATTAGTGGGCCCAGGAAATCTGGACCACGTCACGGCAGTGGAGCAGGGAGAGGTAAGTATTTCAACTTTGCAAGTGCTGTGAACCTGAGCAAGCAGGGGGGACCCACTCGTTGGCATTGGCACTGGCACAGGGCCCCTCAAAGTACAGCGGTGTGTTTGCACGGCGGGGGCGCCTCCCACCGGCAGCAACACTTTTGCGTACTATGAGAGGCCCTGTGCCAGTGACGTCGCCAACTAGTATTCCTCCCCCCACCTGATGAAGGAACCTGCACTTTCATCTGCACCTTCCTCTTTGTCCCCGTGTAAGGTGGTATGGTATTGCGGGAAGAGCAACCTGACTTTCAGCAGGGTCACAATGTTGTTGTGTAGCGTGCACGGGGAATGTTGCGTTATGGGTCAATGTACCAGCAGACTCATCTATCACTGGCTGGGCAATGGGCAGGATGAGGAGGAAACACAGATATAGGCCCAAAGAATAAAGTTGGCTAAATGCAGTTCAAAATTGGTAACACAGGAATAACCAGGGGGCATTGCAGTGGAGGACAACTGGAATGAGAGGCTGACACAGAGAGTAGGCCCAAATTAGTAAGTAGTCGAAATGCAGTTCAAAATTGGCAACCGTAGTAAACAGGCGGCACAGCTTTGTTCAGTGGAGAACAGCAAGGAGTGGCAGACACCGATAGTAGGCCCCAACCCAACTAGTAGGCCAAATGCAGTCTAACATTAACAACTACTTAACGAGCGCCTGAAAACGGAATTTCAGGACAGGAAACCAGGAGAACAGCAAGGAGTGGCAGACACCGATAGTAGGCCCCAAACCAACTAGTACGCCAAATGCAGTTGTTCCGTTTAACCACAATTTAATGAGAGCCTGAAGATAGAAGTTCAGGAAAGGCAACCTGGAGAACACCTTGGAGTGGAACACACCATCTCTCTACACCCCATACCCAATTTGTAGGCCTAATGCAGTGTAGTTTCCAAGAACTACTAAACGAGAGCCGGAAGATCGAAGCTCAGGAAAGGCAACCTGGAGAACACCTTGGAGTTGAAAACACCATCTCTCTACACCCCATACCCAATTTGTAGGCCTAATGCAGTGTAGTTTCCAACAACTACTAAACGAGAGCCGGAAGATCGAAGCTCAGGAAAGGCAACCTGGAGAACACCTTGGAGTGGAACACACCATCTCTCTACACCCCATACCCAATTTGTAGGCCTAATGCAGTGTAGTTTCCAAGAACTACTAAACGAGAGCCGGAAGATCGAAGCTCAGGAAAGGCAACCTGGAGAACACCTTGGAGTGGAACACACCCATCTCTCTACACCCCATACCCAATTTGTAGGCCTAATGCAGCGTAGTTTCCAACAACTACTAAACGAGAGCATGAAGATCGAAGCATTGGCGAGGAAACCTGGGGAACACCTTGGAGTGGAACACACCATCTCTCTACACCTCATACCCAATTTGTAGGCCTAATGCAGCGTAGTTTCCAACAACTACTAAACGAGAGCCGGAAGATCGAAGCTCAGGAAAGGCAACCTGGAGAACACCTTGGAGTGGAACACACCATCTCTCTACACCCCATACCCAATTTGTAGGCCTAATGCAGTGTAGTTTCCAACAACTACTAAACGAGAGCCGGAAGATCGAAGCTCAGGAAAGGCAACCTGGAGAACACCTTGGAGTGGAACACACCATCTCTCTACACCCCATACCCAATTTGTAGGCCTAATGCAGTGTAGTTTCCAACAACTACTAAACGAGAGCCGGAAGATCGAAGCTCAGGAAAGGCAACCTGGAGAACACCTTGGAGTGGAACACACCATCTCTCTACACCCCATACCCAATTTGTAGGCCAAATGCAGCGTAGTTTCCAACAACTACTAAACGAGAGCCGGAAGATCGAAGCTCAGGAAAGGCAACCTGGAGAACACCTTGGAGTGGAAAACACCATCTCTCTACACCCCATACCCAATTTGTAGGCCTAATGCAGTGTAGTTTCCAAGAACTACTAAACGAGAGGCGGAAGATCGAAGCTCAGGATAGGCAACCTGGAGAACACCTTGGAGTGGAACACACCATCTCTCTACACCCCATACCCAATTTGTAGGCCTAATGCAGTGTAGTTTCCAACAACTACTAAACGAGAGCCGGAAGATCGAAGCTCAGGAAAGGCAACCTGGAGAACACCTTGGAGTGGAACACACCATCTCTCTACACCCCATACCCAATTTGTAGGCCTAATGCAGTGTAGTTTCCAAGAACTACTAAACGAGAGCCGGAAGATCGAAGCTCAGGAAAGGCAACCTGGAGAACACCTTGGAGTGGAACACACCATCTCTCTACACCCCATACCCAATTTGTAGGCCTAATGCAGCGTAGTTTCCAACAACTACTAAACGAGAGCATGAAGATCGAAGCATTGGCGAGGAAACCTGGGGAACACCTTGGAGTGGAACACACCATCTCTCTACACCCCATACCCAATTTGTAGGCCTAATGCAGCGTAGTTTCCAACAACTACTAAACGAGAGCATGAAGATCGAAGCATTGGCGAGGAAACCTGGGGAACACCTTGGAGTGGAACACACCATCTCTCTACACCCCATACCCAATTTATAGGCCTAATGCAGCGTAGTTTCCAACAACTACTAAACGAGAGCCGGAAGATCGAAGCTCAGGAAAGGCAACCTGGAGAACACCTTGGAGTGGAAAACACCATCTCTCTACACCCCATACCCAATTTGTAGGCCTAATGCAGTGTAGTTTCCAAGAACTACTAAACGAGAGCCAGAAGATCGAAGCTCAGGAAAGGCAACCTGGAGAACACCTTGGAGTGGAACACACCATCTCTCTACACCCCATACCCAATTTGTAGGCCTAATGCAGTGTAGTTTCCAAGAACTACTAAACGAGAGCCGGAAGATCGAAGCTCAGGAAAGGCAACCTGGAGAACACCTTGGAGTGGAACACACCATCTCTTTACACCCAATACCCAATTTGTAGGCCTAATGCAGTGTAGTTTCCAAGAACTACTAAACGAGAGCCGGAAGATCGAAGCTCAGGAAAGGCAACCTGGAGAACACCTTGGAGTGGAACACACCATCTCTCTACACCCCATACCCAATTTGTAGGCCTAATGCAGTGTAGTTTCCAAGAACTACTAAACGAGAGCCGGAAGATCGAAGCTCAGGAAAGGCAACCTGGAGAACACCTTGGAGTGGAACACACCATCTCTCTACACCCCATACCCAATTTGTAGGCCTAATGTAGCGTAGTTTCCAACAACTACTAAACGAGAGCATGAAGATCGAAGCATTGGCGAGGAAACCTGGGGAACACCTTGGAGTGGAACACACCATCTCTCTACACCCCATACCCAATTTGTAGGCCTAATGCAGTGTAGTTTCCAAGAACTACTAAACGAGAGCTGGAAGATCGAAGCTCAGGAAAGGCAACCTGGAGAACACCTTGGAGTGGAACACACCATCTCTCTACACCCCATACCCAATTTGTAGGCCTAATGCAGTGTAGTTTCCAAGAACTACTAAACGAGAGCCGGAAGATCGAAGCTCAGGAAAGGCAACCTGGAGAACACCTTGGAGTGTAACAAACCCTCACTCTACACCAAGGAAGGGCTGATTCTTAGGAAGGAAGGCTGTCGGAAAGAAGCAGGGCGCGTCCGAGGGTGATTATATTCTTATTAGGTATATACTCACCCTCGGACGCGCCCTGCTTCTTTATTTGTAATGAATGTTTATTTGCAATGTGGTTTTGACTTACTCTATTTTTTTGGTAAATAATGATTTTATTATTTTCATTGTTTTGCATCTTCTTGGCAATAATATAAAGAAGACGCGACAGGACAACACTCGGTGGATGCCATATCTGTGTTTTAAATTGAAAAAAACTTTCAGTTAACTACTTGCAGGAGAAAGTTATTGTAGCTGGTGGCCATTTTTAGTACTGTACCAGATTTTTGTTGTATGTGTTTGTTTTTAATGTTAAAATGTCTGCATTTGATATCTCTCCAGTATTTTCTTTTTTATAAGCAAAATACTTATTTTTATATTTTCTGATGTTGGTTCAAGGGGTACACGGGCAGCAGTAGACAGGTCAGTGGAGGCCTAGTGGAAGGAGGGACCGCAGACAGGCTTCGAAGCCCTAACATAATAAATTGGGCTGGCTGTAGGCAATTTAAAATTGGTTCCAGGGGAACACGGGCGGCAGTAGCCAGGTCAGTGTAGTAGTAGTGGAAAGAACGGGCCGCAGACAGGCTTCGAAGGCCTAACATAACAAAAATTGGGCTGTAGGCAATTTAAAATTGGTTCCAGGGGAACACGGGCGGCAGTAGCCAGGTCAGTGTAGTAGTAGTGGAAAGAACGGGCCGCAGACAGGCTTCGAAGGCCTAACATAACAAAAATTGGGCTGTAGGCAAATTAAAATTGGTTCCAGGGGAACACGGGCGGCAGTAGACAGG
Source organism: Ranitomeya imitator (assembly GCF_032444005.1). Classification (NCBI taxonomy): domain Eukaryota; kingdom Metazoa; phylum Chordata; class Amphibia; order Anura; family Dendrobatidae; genus Ranitomeya; species Ranitomeya imitator. The sequence goes on from NC_091282.1 coordinate 986,604,378, forward strand.
TCAGTGGAGGCCTAGTGGAAGGAGGGACCGCAGACAGGCTTCGAAGCCCTAACATAATAAATTGGGCTGGCTGTAGGCAATTTAAAATTGGTTCCAGGGGAACACGGGCGGCAGTAGACAGGTCAGTGGAGGCCTAGTGGAAGGAGGGACCGCAGACAGGCTTCGAAGCCCTAACATAATAAATTGGGCTGGCTGTAGGCAATGTAAAATTGGTTCCAGGGGAACACGGGCAGCAGTAGACAGGTCAGTGGAGGCCTAGTGGAAGGAGGGACCGCAGACAGGCTTCGAAGCCCTAACATAATAAATTGGGCTGGCTGTAGGCAATTTAAAATTGGTTCCAGGGGAACACGGGCGGCAGTAGACAGGTCAGTGGAGGCCTAGTGGAAGGAGGGACCGCAGACAGGCTTCGAAGCCCTAACATAATAAATTGGGCTGGCTGTAGGCAATTTAAAACTGGTTCCAGGGGAACACAGGCGGCAGTAGACAGGTCAGTGGAGGCCTAGTGGAAGGAGGGACCGCAGACAGGCTTCGAAGCCCTAACATAATAAATTGGGCTGGCTGTAGGCAATTTAAAATTGGTTCCAGGGGAACACGGGCGGCAGTAGACAGGTCAGTGGAGGCCTAGTGGAAGGAGGGACCGCAGACAGGCTTCGAAGCCCTAACATAATAAATTGGGCTGGCTGTAGGCAATTTAAAATTGGTTCCAGGGGAACACGGGCAGCAGTAGACAGGTCAGTGGAGGCCTAGTGGAAGGAGGGACCGCAGACAGGCTTCGAAGCCCTAACATAATAAATTGGGCTGGCTGTAGGCAATTTAAAATTGGTTCCAGGGGAACACGGGCAGCAGTAGACAGGTCAGTGGAGGCCTAGTGGAAGGAGGGACCGCAGACTGGCTTCGAAGGCCTAACATAAGAAAAATGTCAATACAATGGTATTGACAGTGCCAGGCATTGAAGGATGTCAGCGCATAGACTAAACATTGGTGGAGCTGTGAGAGAAAATTTTGCAAGTCGTAGAGCACTGTTTGACCTGGGGGGGGGGGGACTGTCTTGTGGCCGGCGGTACAGGCCCAGGGCCCCTCATATTACAACGGTGTGTCTGACGTTGGGTGCGCACCACCACCACCAGACACTTTATTGTACTATGAGGGACCTAGTGGCAGTGCCGTCGACCAAAAGCGGGCACACCCACCTCTTCAGACAAACAGTACTCTCACGGGTGCTGGCGCCAAGTGGCGATACCACGGCCCCGTGTGGGGACTTTGGCCATTTAGGGAGGTGTTAACATGTCAGATGCTGGACAATCAGGTGCTGCAAATTACGAGATTGGAAAAGTCGTTCAGAATAGTCCACAGGCAAGACCGTTACATAGGAAAGCTAGGTGTCAGCCGGGCAAGGTGGGGCAAAAGATTTCGAAATCCAGTTGTGGTTCATTTTAATGAAGGTTAGATCATCTACATTTTGGGTAGCCAGACGAGTCCTTTTTTCTGTTAGTATTGAACCTGCAGCACTGAATACTCTTTCTGATAGGACACTAGCTGCCGGGCAAGCAAGCTCCTGCAATGCATATTCTGCCAATTCTGGCCAGGTGTCTAATTTTGATGCCCAGTAATCAAATGGGAATGACGGTTGAGGGAGAACATCGATAAGGGATGAAAAATAGTTTGTAACCATACTGGACAAATGTTGTCTCCTGTCACTTTGAATTGATGCTGCAGTACCTGTCCTGTCTGCGGTCATAGCAAAATCACTCCACAACCTGGTCAGAAAACCCCTCTGGCCAACGCCACTTCTGATTTCTGCCCCTCTAACTCCTCTGGTCTGCTGGCCCCTGCAGCTCGTGTGAGAACGATCACGGGCGCTGTGTGCAGGGAATGCCAGAAGCAAACGGTCAACAAGAGTTGATTGTTTGGTTGCTAATATTAGTTCCAGGTTCTCATGTGGCATTATATTTTGCAATTTGCCTTTATAGCGAGGATCAAGGAGGCAGGCCAACCAGTAATCGTCATCGTTCATCATTTTAGTTATGCGTGTGTCCCTTTTGAGGATATGTAAGGCATAATCCGCCATGTGGCCCCAAGTTCCAGTTCTCAAATCTCCGGTTGTGCTTGGTTGAGGGGCAGTTTCAGGCAAATCCACGTCACTTGTGTCCCTCCAAAAACCAGAACCCGGCCTTGCCGCGCCACCAATTTCCAGTGGCCCCGGAAAAGCTTCCTCATTACAAATATAATCATCCCCATCATCCTCCTCGTCCTCCTCCTCCTCTTCGCCCGCTAACTCGTCCTGTACACTGCCCTGGCCAGACAATGGCTGACTGTCATCAAGGCTTTCCTCTTCCTCAGCTGCAGACGCCTGATCCTTTATGTGCGTCAAACTTTGCATCAGCAGACGCATTAGGGGGATGCTCATGCTTATTATGGCATTGTCTGCACTAAACAGCCGTGTGCATTCCTCAAAACACTGAAGGACTTGACACATGTCTTGAATCTTCGACCACTGCACACCTGACAACTCCATGTCTGCCATCCTACTGCCTGCCCGTGTATGTGTATCCTCCCACAAAAACATAACAGCCCGCCTCTGTTCGCACAGTCTCTGAAGCATGTGCAGTGTTGAGTTCCACCTTGTTGCAACGTCTATGATTAGGCGATGCTGGGGAAGGTTCAAAGAACGCTGATAGGTCTGCATACGGCTGGAGTGTACGGGCGAACGGCGGATATGTGAGCAAAGTCCACGCACTTTGAGGAGCAGGTCGGATAACCCCGGATAACTTTTCAGGAAGCACTGCACCACCAGGTTTAAGGTGTGAGCCAGGCAAGGAATGTGTTTCAGTTGGGAAAGGGAGATGGCAGCCATGAAATTCCTTCCGTTATCACTCACTACCTTGCCTGCCTCAAGATCTACAGTGCCCAGCCACGACTGCATTTCTTTCTGCAAGAACTCGGACAGAACTTCCGCGGTGTGTCTGTTGTCGCCCAAACACTTCATAGCCAATACAGCCTGCTGACGTTTGCCAGTAGCTGCCCCATAATGGGAGACCTGGTGTGCAACAGTGGCAGCTGCGGATGGAGTGGTTGTGCGACTGCGGTCTGTGGACGAGCTCTCGCTTCTGCAGGAGGATAAAGAGGAGGAGGAGGGGGTGCGAACGGCTGCAGCCAACTGTTTCCTAGACCGTGGGCTAGGCAGAACTGTCCCAAACTTGCTGTCCCCTGTGGACCCTGCATCCACCACATTTACCCAGTGTGCCGTGATGGACACGTAACGTCCCTGGCCATGCCTACTGGTCCATGCATCTGTTGTCAGGTGCACCTTTGTGCTCACAGATTGCCTGAGTGCATGGACGATGCGCTCTTTAACATGCTAGTGGAGGGCTGGGATGGCTTTTCTGGAAAAAAAGTGTCGACTGGGTAGCTCGTAGCGTGGTACAGCGTAGTCCATCGGGGCTTTGAAAGCTTCGCTTTCAACTAACCGGTAGGGCATCATCTCTAACGAGATTAGTCTAGCTATGTGGGCGTTCAAACCCTGTGTAAGCGGATGCGAGGCTAAGTACTTCCTTTTTCTAACCATAGTCTCATGTAGGGTGAGCTGGACTGGAGAGCTGGAGATCGTGGAACTAGCGGGGGTGCCGGTGGACATGGCAGACTGAGAGACGGTGGGAGATGGTATTGTTGCCGCCGGTGTCCTAGATGCAGTGTTTCCTACTACGAAACTGGTGATTCCCTGACCCTGACTGCTTTGGCCTGGCAAAGAAACCTGCACAGATACTGCAGGTGGTGCGGAAAATGGTGGCCCTACACTGCCGGAAGGGATGTTGCGTTGCTGACTAGCTTCATTGGCCGAGGGTGCTACAACCTTAAGGGACGTTTGGTAGTTAGTCCAGGCTTGCAAATGCATGGTGGTTAAATGTCTATGCATGCAACTTGTATTGAGACTTTTCAGATTCTGTCCTCTGCTTAAGGTAGTTGAACATTTTTGACAGATGACTTTGCGCTGATCAATTGGATGTTGTTTAAAAAAATGCCAGACTGCACTCTTTCTAGCATCGGATACCTTTTCAGGCATTGCAGACTGAGCTTTAACCGGATGGCCACGCTGTCCTCCAACAGGTTTTGGCTTTGCCACGCGTTTTGGGCAAGATACGGGCCCGGCAGATGGAACCTGTTGCGATGTTGATGCCTGCTGCGGCCCCTCCTCCTCCGCTTCAGAACTGCTGCCGCCTGCACCCTGTTCCCCCAATGGCTGCCAAGAACTGGGTCATCTATTACCTCTTCTTGTAGCTCGTGTGCAACTTCGTCTGTGTCACCGTGTCAGTCGGTGGTATAGCGTTCGTGATGGGGCAACATAGTCTCATCAGGGTCTGATTCTTGATCATTACCCTGCGAGGGCAATGTTGTGGTCTGAGTCAAAGGACCAGCATAGTAGTCTGGCTGTGGCTGTGCATCAGTGCACTCCATGTCAGATTCAACTTGTAATGGGCATGGACTGTTAACTGCTTCACTTTCTAAGCCAGGGACGGTATGTGTAAAGAGCTCCATGGAGTAACCCGTTGTGTCGCCTGCTGCATTCTTCTCTGTTGTTGTTTTTGCTGAAGAGGACAAGGAAGCGACTTGTCCCTGACCGTGAACATCCACTAACGACGCGCTGCTTTGACATTTACCAGTTTCACGAGAGGAGGCAAAAGAGCTAGAGGCTGAGTCAGCAAGATAAGCCAAAACTTGCTCTTGCTGCTCCGGCTTTAAAAGCGGTTTTCCTACTCCCAGAAAAGGGAGCATTCGAGGCCTTGTGTAGCCAGACGACGAACCTGGCTCCACAGCTCCAGACTTAGGTGCAATATTTTTTTTCCCACGACCAGCTGATGCTCCACCACTACCACTACCCTCATTTCCAGCTGACAATGAACGCCCCCGGCCACGACCTCTTCCACCAGACTTCCTCATTGTTTTAAAAACGTAAACAAACTAACGGTATTTGTTGCTGTCACACAAATTACACGGTGAGCTATAACTTCAGTATGATTTAGCTACCCCTTTACAGGTGAGTGAGACCACAACGAAAATCAAGCACAATGTTACACACTCTGTTGTTGGTGGCAACAAATGAGAGAGATGCCACACACGCAGGACTGTCACTGAAGCACAAATGTAAATATTAATCTCCCACTGATTTGATTTTTTTTTTTTTTCAGGGAGTAGTGTTGAGCGATACCTTCCGATATCGGAAAGTATCGGTATCAGTTGGGATCGGCCGATATTCAAAAAATATCGGATATCGCCGATACCGATACCCGATCCCAATGCAAGTCAATGGGACCAAAATATCGGAATTAAAATAAACCCTTTCTTTCCTTGTAGGTTCATTCTACATCAAGGAAAACAGCTAAGAATAATGTAGGATGTATTGTGGGAGGTGGCGGAGACATTAAAGGCAATGAGGTTTAGCCCAATCAAATAGAATAGCATGTTTGTTTTTTTTTAAGACGTTCGGAGTGAAAAAGATATTGAGTATGTAAATTTTTTTTTTATTTTGTCAGATATTGATGTTTCACTATTCCACGCCCTTCCCCTTCTTTTTTTTTCTTTTTTTTTTTTACTTTTCCCACACTTTCATCTTCATCATCATCAGCATCTTTGACATCAACTTCTTCTTCACCTTATTCATCTTCTTCTTCATCTTCTACCTATTTTTTTTTTTTATTACATTCTTCATATTCATTTTATTCAACTATTATTATTCTTCCTATTCTACATATTCTTTTTATTCCACTGTTATTATTCTTCCTATTCTAATTCTTCATCATATTCTCATTTGTGACAGGCATTCCCGTAGTTGTTATCTATAAAAGTTGGAAGATTACACCTTCCGTTCTGCCAGTCACAAAAGTTACATTTGTCCGCGTTCAGTTTGGCCTGCAGCATCAGGCTTTATCCAGGGGCACCACGAGGAGGAACGGACTCACCCCCATACACTGCTTAGTCTTCTTCTGCATATAATTTAGATAATATCTTTTGCTCTGATATTAAGTCTTATGCTTAATGTTCTTCTGCTCTTTGTTCTGCAGCCTCTTGTTCTTCTGCTTCTCGGTCTTCCATGTCGTCGTCTCCAGGGTCGTCGTCTCCAGTGTCGTCATCTCCGCCGTCGTCGTCTCAGCCGTCGTCGTCTCCGCCGTCGTCGTCGTCGTCGTCGTCATCGGGGTGGTCTTCCGGGTCGTCGTCGTCGTCATCGGGGTGGTCTTCCGGGTCGTCGACTTTAGGGTCTTCAACTTGGAAATGTAGCAGAAGGTACAAGAAGGCTGAGAAAATGCCAAGAACCAGCTGATGGAACTGGAACTCGGATGGCTACCCGAAGGTTCAAGAGCCTATGGAACTACCGAGGACCAGCTGACGTTACTGGAACCCGGTTACTAAGCAGGAGGTACCCGTGCTAAAAAGCACTACCAAGGACCGCCTGACGTTGGCGGAACTCGGATACCCAGAAGGAGGCACCTAAGCCAAAGGCTCTGCCCGGAACCAGCTGACGTTACTGGAACCAGGATGGGGAGCAGAAGGTACAAGAGCAAAAGACACTGCCGAGAACCAGCTGACGGTACTGGAACCCGGATGGGTAGCCGAAGGTCCAAGAGCCAATGGAAAAACCGAGGACCAGCTGACGTTACTGGAACCCGGTTACTAAGCAGGAGGTACCCGTGCCCGAAAGCACTACCAAGGACCACCTGACGTTGGTGGAACTTGGATACCCAGAAGGAGGCACCTAAGCCAAAGGCTCTGCCCGGAACCAGCTGACGGTACTGGAACCAGGATGGGGAGCAGAAGGTACAAGAGCAAAAGACACTGCCGAGAACCAGCTGACGGTGCTGGAACCAGGTGGTGGACCTGAAGGTCCACAGGAGAGGAGAGAACAGCTAGGCCGCGAGGCAGCCGCAGTTACCGAACCCCAACAGTCCTACAGGGGGAGCTGGGCCTACTGGCACTACAGAACCAGCCTTGACTACCAGTTCACGCAGCCCACATAGGAAGCTCCTAAACTGGAGGCACCCTGGAGTTGGCTAACCCGACCGCACCACGACGGGGCAAGCATAGGCGTCTCAGCGAGTTTGACACACCCCGGAAACAGCTGGCGGTGCTGAAACCAGGTTTGGCACGAGGGAGTACCTGTGACAAAAACACTGCCGAGAACCAGCTGGCGGTGCTGGAACCCAGATGCGTTGCCCCAGTGTGCAAGAGCCAATGGCACGACCGAGGACCAGCTGGCGGTGCTGGAACACGGTTACTAAGCTGTAGGTGCCCGCGCTTAAAAGCACTACCAAGGACCGCCTGACGTTGGCGGAACTCGGATACCCAGGAGGAGGCACCTAAGCCAAAGGCTCTGCCCGGAACCAGCTGACGTTACTGGAACCAGGATGGGGAGCAGAAGGTACAAGAGCAAAAGACACTGCTGAGAACCAGCTGACGGTACTGGAACCCGGATGGGTAGCCGAAGGTCCAAGAGCCAATGGAACTACCGAGGACCAGCTGACGTTACTGGAACCCGGTTACTAAGCAGGAGGTACCCGTGCCCGAAAGCACTACCAAGGACCACCTGACGTTGGTGGAACTTGGATACCCAGAAGGAGGCACCTAAGCCAAAGGCTCTGCCCGGAACCAGCTGACGGTACTGGAACCAGGATGGGGAGCAGAAGGTACAAGAGCAAAAGACACTGCCGAGAACCAGCTGACGGTGCTGGAACCAGGTGGTGGACCTGAAGGTCCACAGGAGAGGAGAGAACAGCTAGGCCGCGAGGCAGCCGCAGTTACCAAACCCCAACAGTCCTACAGGGGGAGCTGGGCCTACTGGCACTACAGAACCAGCCTTGACTACCAGTTCACGCAGCCCACATAGGAAGCTCCTAAACTGGAGGCACCCTGGAGTTGGCTAACCCGACTGCAACACGACGGGGCAAACATAGGCGTCTCAGTGAGTTTGACACACCCCGGAAACAGCTTACGGTGCTGAAACCAGGCTTGGCACGAGGGAGTACCTGTGACAAGAACACTGCCGAGAACCAGCTGGCGGTGCTGGAACCCAGATGCGTTGCCTATTAAAGATTGTCTTCCTAGAGCCCCAACTAGCGGTGTTGGAGCTAAGGGTAAGCAGGGGGAGCAGAGTGTAGGCCGAAGCCTGCACTGGAGGCAGCTTTGTGTCTGCGTTGCGTTTGCAGGACACTTTGCCGGCTACACAGTGGGGGAACAGCTGGCGTTGCTGAACCCCACTAACACAATGGCGTGTGTTTTTCTCTGTGCAGCTAGCACTTGCGGTCAAAAACTAGCAATGTTAGAGCCCGTGTTGAAGCAGGAGGAGGAGGAGAGGAGCAGAGTGTAGGCCGAAGCCTATTTGAACCAATTTCAAAGGAAACCTTTAACCCCCCCTCAGGTATTACAAAGTACAAGAGACACACCTTGTGCAGTATTAATGCTGCACAAGTGAAAGGTTGCTCTATTAATTTGTTTACTTGCACACGCTGAATGAAAGACGTACACAATTTAGCCCATTCTACAGTCAAACTGTAGTGGATGTGTGACTTGGCTTTTTAAGGAGACGCAGCACAGGTGTCCCAAATAACGCCTTGGTGCTTGGCGCAGCTTCCTGAGCGTTGTTATTTGCTGTACAGGAGTCTGCGCTCTTGTGTTATCCCTTGGCAATGCCCTGTTAGAGCTGCCCGTCTTATGACCTCATTTCATGTTGGCCGGTGCGGTTAACGATGGCCATAAATCCCAGACCCACAGTGCCTTTTCATAAAGTCACACTGCGGTGCTGTGATTCGTGGCCTTGAGCAGTAAATATTTTGGCCGCTCACACACGTCCTTACACCTGCTTCAGACTGGGCGGCCTCTGCTGATCCCTTCTCGCATGCCGCGGCCATGAGGCTGCACAGTCTGAAGAAGGCGGAAGGAGATGAGTTAAGACAGGTGAAGATATGCACTGCTCGTGCCCATCAATCACACCCTCGCAGTCAAAATAAGACAACGAGGAGCATTGTTTCAGGCAGGGCGGACGCACAGGCGCAACAAGCCAACCAATGATGTCAGAAGACGGGAAGCGCTACCAAGGGGGGTGCTGCGTATCATTAGAAAGGAAAGTCACACCTCAGGGACAGTGGAATGGTCTCAATGAGACACATTTTGTACGTTTTGAGTTCCACGTGGGCAAGGACAAAAAGTCAGCCACCTTGTACAAATGCAGCAGTACTGCTGTACAAGGTGGCTGTTATACATAGAAACACCTGGGGGTGGGGGGCAGGCTCCCTTCAATTTCAGTTCATGTGCCTGCGTGGCGTTTGCAGGACACATTGCCAGCTACACAGCAGGGGAACAGCTGGCGGTGCTGAACCCCACTAACACATTGGCTGGTGTTTTTCTCTGTGCAGCTAGCATGTCCGGGCAGAAACTGGCGTTGTTTGAGCCCAGGGTCAGCAGGAGGAGGAGAGGAGCAAAGTGTAGGCCGAAGCCTGCACTGGTGGCAGCTTTTGTTCTGTTGTGCCAGCGTGGCTTGTGCTGGACACGTTGCCGACTACACAGCAGGGGAACAGCTGGCGTTGCTGAACCCCACTAACACATTGACTGGTGTTTTTCTCTGTCCAGCTAGCAGTTCTGGGCAAAAACTAGCGGTGTTTGAGCCCAGGGTCAGCAGGAGGAGTAGAGGAGCAGAGTGTAGGCCGAAGCCTAGTTGAACCAATTTCAAAGGTTACCTTTAACCCCCCCTCAGGTGTTGCAAGGTACAAGAGCCACACCTTGAACAGCATTAATGATGCACAAGTCAAAGGTTGCTCTATTTAATTTTGCTCCTTGCACACGCTGAATTAAACACGTACACTATTTAGCCCATTATACTGTCAAACAGTAGTGGAGGCGTGACTAGTCTACTAGTCTTTTTAAGGAGACGCAGCACAGGTGTACAAATTTACACCTAGGTGCTGTGCGCAGATTCCTTACCGTTGTTATTTGCAGTACAGGAAACTGCGCTCTTGTGTTATCCCTTGGCAATACCCTGTTAGTGCAGGCCGTCTCATGACCTCATTTCATGTTGGCCGGTGCGGTTAACGATGGCCATAAATCCCAGACCCACAGTGGCTTTTCCTAAAGTCACACTGCGGTGCTGGGATTCGTGGCCTTGTGCAGTAAATATGTTCGCGCTCACACATGTCCTTACACCTGCTTCAGACTGGGCGGCCTCAGCTGATCCCTTATCGCATGCCGCGGCCATGAGGCCGCACAGTCAGAAGAAGGCGGAAGGAGGGGAGTGAAGACAGGGGAACATATGCACTGCTCGTGCCCATCAATCACACCCTCGCAGTCAAAATATATGAGACAACGGGGGGCGTTGTGTCGGGCAGGGGGGACGCACAGGCACAGCCAGCCAACCAATGATGTCAGGAGACGGGCAGCGCTAACAATGGGGGTGCTGCGTGTCATTAAAAAGGAAAGTCACACCTCAGGGACATTGTAATGGTCTGTAATGAGACACATTTTGTACTTGTTGAGTTCCACGTGTGCAAGGAGAAAAAGTCAGCCACCTTGTACAAATGCAGCAGTACTGCTGTACAAGGTGGCTGTTATACATAGAAACACCTGGGGGGGTGGGGGGCAGGCTCCCTTCAATTTCAGTTCATGTGCCTGCGTGGCGTTTGCAGGACACGTTGCCAGCTACACAGCAGGGGAACAGCTGGCGGTGCTGAACCCCACTAACACATTGGCTGGTGTTTTTCTCTGTGCAGCTAGCATGTCCGGGCAGAAACTGGCGTTGTTTGAGCCCAGGGTCAGCAGGAGGAGGAGAGGAGCAAAGTGTAGGCCGAAGCCTGCACTGGTGGCAGCTTTTGTTCAGTTGTGCCAGCGTGGCTTGTGCTGGACACGATGCCGACTACACAGCAGGGGAACAGCTGGCGGTGCTGAACCCCACTAACACATTGACTGGTGTTTTTCTCTGTGCAGCTAGCATGTCCGGGCAGAAACTGGCGGTGTTTGAGCCCGGGGTCAGCAGGAGGAGGAGAGGAGCAGAGTGTATGCCAAAGCCTGCACTGGTGGCAGCTTTTGGTCGGTTGTGCCAGCGTGGCTTGTGCTGGACACGATGCCAACTACACAGCAGGGGAACAGCTGGCGGTGCTGAACCCCACGAACACATTGACTGGTGTTTTTCTCTGTGCAGCTAGCAGTTCCGGGCAAAAACTAGCGGTGTTTGAGCCCAGGGTCAGCAGGAGGAGTAGAGGAGCAGAGTATAGGCCAAAGCCTAGTTGAACCAATTTCAAAGGTTACCTTTAACCCCCCCCTCAGGTGTTGCAAGGTACAAGAGCCACACCTTGAACAGCATTAATGATGCACAAGTCAAAGGTTGCTCTATTTAATTTTGCTCCTTGCACATGCTGAATTAAACACGTACACTATTTAGCCCATTATACTGTCAAACAGTAGTGGAGGCGTGACTACTAGTCTTTTTAAGGAGACGCAGCACAGGTGTACAAATTTACACCTAGGTGCTGTGCGCAGATTCCTTACCGTTGTTATTTGCAGTACAGGAAACTGCGCTCTTGTGTTATCCCTTGGCAATACCCTGTTAGTGCAGGCCGTCTCATGACCTCATTTCATGTTGGCCGTTGCGGTTAACGATGGCCATAAATCCCAGACCCACAGTGCCTTTTCCTAAAGTCACACTGCGGTGCTGGGATTCGTGGCCTTGTGCAGTAAATATGTTCGCCGCTCACACATGTCCTTACACCTGCTTCAGACTGGGCGGCCTCAGCTGATCCCTTATCGCATGCCGCGGCCATGAGGCCGCACAGTCAGAAGAAGGCGGAAGGAGGGGAGTGAAGACAGGGGAACATATGCACTGCTCGTGTCCATCAATCACACACTCGCAGTCAAAATATATGAGACAACGGGGGGCGTTGTGTCGGGCAGGGGGGACGCACAGGCACAGCCAGCCAACCAATGATGTCAGGAGACGGGCAGCGCTAACAATGGGGGTGCTGCGTGTCATTAAAAAGGAAAGTCACGCCTCAGGGACATTGTAATGGTCTGTAATGAGACACAGTTTGTACTTGTTGAGTTCCACGAGTGCAAGGAGAAAATGTCAGCCACCTTGTACAAATGCAGCAGTACTGCTGTACAAGGTGGCTGTTATACATAGAAACACCTGGGGGGGTGGGGGGCAGGCTCCCTTCAATTTCAGTTCATGTGCCTGCGTGGCGTTTGCAGGACACGTTGCCAGCTACACAGCAGGGGAACAGCTGGCGGTGCTGAACCCCACTAACACATTGGCTGGTGTTTTTCTCTGTGCAGCTAGCATGTCCGGGCAGAAACTGGCGTTGTTTGAGCCCAGGGTCAGCAGGAGGAGGAGAGGAGCAAAGTGTAGGCCGAAGCCTGCACTGGTGGCAGCTTTTGGTCAGTTGTGCCAGCGTGGCTTGTGCTGGACATGATGCCGACTACACAGCAGGGGAACAGCTGGCGGTGCTGAACCCCACTAACACATTGGCTGGTGTTTTTCTCTGTGCAGCTAGCATGTCCGGGCAGAAACTGGCGGTGTTTGAGCCCAGGGTCAGCAGGAGGAGGAGAGGAGCAGAGTGTAGGCCGAAGCCTGCACTGGTGGCAGCTTTTGGTCAGTTGTGCCAGCGTGGCTTGTGCTGGACACGATGCCGACTACACAGCAGGGGAACAGCTGGCGGTGCTGAACCTCACTAACACATTGACTGGTGTTTTTCCTCTGTGCAGCTAGCAGTTCCGGGCAAAAACTAGCGGTGTTTGAGCCCAGGGTCAGCAGGAGAGGAGCAGAGTGTAGGCCGAAGCCTAGTTGAACCAATTTCAAAGGTTACCTTTAACCCCCCCCTCAGGTGTTGCAAGGTACAAGAGCCACACCTTGTGCAGCATTAATGCTGCACAAGTAAAAGGTTGCTCTATTTGTTTTGCTCCTTGCACACGCTGACTAAAACACGTACACTATTTAGCCCATTATACTGTCAAACAGTTGTGGAGGCGTGACTTGTCTTTTTAAGGAGACGCAGCACAGGTGTCAAAATTTGCACCTAGGTACTGGGCGCAGATTCCTGAGCGTTGTTATTTGCTGTACAGGAGTCTGCGCTATTGTGATCCCTTGGCCATGCGCTGTGAGCGCTTCCTGTCTTCTGACCTCATTTCATTTTGGCCGTTGCGGTTAGCGATGGACATGAATCCCAGACCCACAGTGTGTTTTCAAAAAATCACACTGCGTGGCTGGGATTCGTGGCCTTGTGCAGTAAATAGGTTTGCCGCTTACACATGTCCTTACACCTGCTCCAGACTGGGCGGCCTCAGCTGATCCCTTATCGCCTACCACGGCCAGGAGGCCGCACAGTCTGAAGAAGGCAGAAGGAGATGAGTTAAGACAGGCGAACATATGCACTGCTCGTGCCCATAAACCACACCCTCGCTGACAAAATAAATATGACAACGAGGGGCGTTGTTTCTAGCAGGGCGGATGCACAGGCGCAGCCAGCTAACCATGATGACAAAAGACGGGAAATGCTACCAAGGGGGGTGCTGCGTATCATTAGAAAGGAAAGTCACACCTCAGGGACAGTGGAATGGTCTCAATGAGACACATTTTGTACTTGTTGAGTTCCACGTGGGCAAGGAGAAAAAGTCAGCCACCTTGTACAAATGCAGCAGTACTGCTGTACTAGGTGGCTGTTATACATAGAAACACCTGGGGGGGTGGGGCCAGGTTCCCTTTAATTTCAGTTCATGTGCCTGCGTGGCGTTTGCAGGTCACGTTGCCGGCTACACAGCAGTGGAACAGCTGGCGTTGCTGAACCCCACTAACACATTGGCTGGTGTTTTTCTCTGTGCAGCTAGCACTTCCGGGCAAAAACTAGCGGTGTTTGAGCCCAGGGTCAGCAGGAGGAGGAGAGGAGCAGAGTGTAGGCCGAAGCCTGCACTGGTGGCAGCTTTTGTTCTGTTGTGCCAGCGTGGCTTGTGCTGGACACGTTGCCGACTACACAGCAGGGGAACAGCTGGCGGTGCTGAACCCCACTGACACATCACCTAGTGTTTTTTCTGTGTAGACAACACTTCCAGGTGGCAACTGACAGTGTTGAAACCCAGGGAATCAAAGAGGAGCAGAGTGTAGGCCGAAGCCTGCAGTGGAGCAAGTTGAAAGGGAACCTTTAACCCCCCCCCCCCAGGCATTTGTTGCTGAAAGAGCCATCTTGTACAGCAGTAATACTGCACATGGAAAATGGTGGCTCCGAAAATTATGCTCCTTGCAAACGCTGAAGTACACACTCATATAATGTGTCCCCTCACACCGTCAAACCATCCCGGAAGTGGGACTTTCCTTTGTAATGTGACACAGCACAGCCGTCATTCCAACCCCCTTGGTGCCGGGCGCCACCTCCTCAACGTTGTTTGTTTCTGTCACGGAGCCCGCGCTGTAATGTTATCCCTTGGCCATGCACAGTTAGCGGTGCCCGTCTTCTGACATCATGTAGGTGTCAGGCTGGCAGTGCCTGTGCGTCCAAGCTGCCCGAGATCCAACCTTGCAGTGTCATCTAATGTAGTCCCACTGCGGGCCAGGGATCCATGGGCATGCGCAGTGCATATCATCGCCTCTCACTCACCTCCTTCCTGCTTCTTCAGACTGTGCGGCGTCACGGCCGTGGCATGCTATTAGGGATCAGCTGACGCCACCTAGTCTGAAGAAGCGTGAAGAAGGGGAGTGAGAGGCTAGTATATGCACTGCGCATGGCCATGGATACCAGGCCCACTGTGGGATCACATTAGACGACACTGCGAGGTGTGATTTCGGGCAGCGTGGACGCACAGGCGCAGCCAGGACGACAACAAATGATGTCAGAGGACGGGCAGCGCAAACTGTGCATGGCCAAGGGATAACATAACAGCGCAGGGTCCATGACGGAATCAAACAACGCTAAGGAGGCAGCGCACGGTGCCAAGGGGGTAGCAATGACGGCTGTGCTGCGTCACATTACAAAGGAAAGTCCCACCTCCGGGACGGTTGGACGGTGTGAGGGGACACATTACATGAGTGTGTAGTTCAGCGTTTGCAAGGAGCACAATTTCAAGAGCGACCTTTCCCTTGTGCAGTATTAGTGCTGCACATGGTGGCTCTTTCAGTAA
This sequence comes from Ranitomeya imitator, assembly GCF_032444005.1. Classification (NCBI taxonomy): domain Eukaryota; kingdom Metazoa; phylum Chordata; class Amphibia; order Anura; family Dendrobatidae; genus Ranitomeya; species Ranitomeya imitator. Next base: position 986,619,513 of record NC_091282.1, read on the forward strand.
CAAACGCCTAGGGGGGGGGGGGGGGGGGACAGGTCCCCTTACATTTTAGTTGTGCCAGCGTGGCGGTCGCATGACACGTTGCCGGATACACAGCTGGGGATCAGCTGACGTTACTGAACCCCAATAACAGAGGAATGACTGTTGACTGTGCACACAGCACTTCCAGGCACCAACTGGCGGTGTTAGAGCCCAGGGACAGCAGGAGAAGCAGATTGGAGGTATTGCCGCACACACAGCTGGGGATCAGCTGACGTTACTGAACCCCAATAACAGAGGAGCGACTGTTGACTGTGCACACAGCACTTCCAGGCACCAACTGGCGGTGTTAGAGCCCAGGGACAGCAGGAGGAGCAGATTGGAGGTATTGCCGCACACACAGCTGGGGATCAGCTGACGTTACTGAACCCCAATAACAGAGGAGCAACTGTTGACTGTGCACACAGCACTTCCAGGCACCAACTGGCGGTGTTAGAGCCCAGGGACAGCAGGAGGAGCAGATTGGAGGTATTGCCGCACACACAGCTGGGGATCAGCTGACGTTACTGAACCCCAATAACAGAGGAGCGACTGTTGACTGTGCACACAGCACTTCCAGGCACCAACTGGCGGTGTTAGAGCCCAGGGACAGCAGGAGGAGCAGAGGAACAGAGTGTAGGCCGAAGCCTGATTGGAGCAAGTTGAAAGGAAACCTTTAACCCCCCCCCCAAGACGTTTGTAGCTGAAAGAGCCATCTTGTGCAGCACTAAGGATGCAAAAGGAAAAGGTTGCTCTTTTAATTATGCTCCTTGCAAACACCGAAGTAAACACTAAAAATGTGTCCCTTTATACCGTTAAACCGTTCCGGAGGTGCGAATTTCCTTCGTAATGGGACACAGCACAGCTGTCATTTCTATCCCCTTGATGCCGTGCGCTGCCTCCTCAGCGTTGTTTTAAGCTGTCACGGAGCCTGCGCTGTTCTGTTAGCCCTTGGCCATGCCCAATTAGCGCTGCCTGTCTTCTGACATAATTTGGTGTCAGGCTGTCAGTGCCTGTGCGTCCACGCTGCTCCAGATCCCACCTCGCAGTCTCGTCTAACGTAATCCCACTGCGGGCCTTGGAACCATGGGCATGCACAGTGCATAACCTCGACTCTCACTCCCCTCCTTCCCTCTTCTTCAGACTGTGCGGTGTCACGGCCGTGGCATGCTAGGGATCAGCTGACGGCGCACAGTCTAAAGAAGGCGGAGGGAAATGAGCGAGAGCCCGAGGGGAAGATATGCACTGCGCATGCCCATGGATCCCAGGCCCGCAGTGTGACTCAATCAGAAGACACTGCGAGGCGGGATCTCGGGCAGCGCGGCCGCACAGGCGCAGCCAGCCTGACACCAAATTATGTCAGAAGACAGGCAGCGCAAATAGGGCATGCCCAAGGGATAACAGAACAGCGCAGGCTCCGTGACAGCTTAAAACAACGCTGAGGAGGCAGCGCATGGCACCAAGGGGGTAGGAATGACGGCTGTGCTGCGTCACATTACGAAGGAAAGTCCCAGCTCCGGGACGGTATAACGGTATCAGTGAACACATTTTATAAGTGTTAAGTTCTGCGTGTGCAAAGAGCTAAAAAAAAAAGAGCTACCTTTTCCTTGTGCAGCATTACTGCTGCACAAGATGGCTCTTTCAGTAACAAACGACGGGGGTGGGGGGGACAGGTTCCCTTACATTTAGGTTGCTGTGCCAGCGTGGCGGTCGCAGGACACATTGTCGGCTACACAGCTGGGGATCAGCTGACGTTACTGAAACCCAATAACACTGGGTCGTATGTTTTTACTGTGCAGTCTGCACTTCTGAGCCACAACTGGCGGTGTTGGAGCCCAGGAATAGCAGTTCAGGTGGTAGAAAGATGAACACAGCAGGAGACCTGGATGACACCCAATTACTTAATCAGGCAGAGGAGTGGCAAATTCCTGCGAGATCCAGGCCTGGTTCATTTTCAGGAAAGTAAGCCGGTCAACGTTATCGGAGGATAGTCACATGCGACGGTCTGTTAGTACACCACCTGCGGCACTAAAGACACGTTCTGATAAGACACTAGCCGCAGGGCAAGCCAGCACCTCCAATGCATACTGGCTTAGCTCTGGCCATGTATCCAGCTTAGAGACCCAAAACTTGAACGGGGAAGAGCCGTCTGGGAGTACAGTAAGAGGGCAAGCCATGTAGTCTGTCACCATCTGACGGAACCGTTGCCTCCTGCTGACTGGAGCCGCCGGTGATGGTGTAGACATTTGGGGCGGGCACACAAAAGTGTGCCAGAGTTGTGCCATACTGGGCTTGCCTTGGGCAGAGGCACTGCTTCTGCTCCCTCTTTGGGCAGAGCCTCCCCCACTGCCTCGACGCACTGAGCTGCTTTGTAAAGCACTAGCAGCACTCCTCTCAGTTGGACAGGAGAAGATGATGGAATTCACCAGTGTGTCGTGGTACTCCCGCAATTTACGCTCCCGGGTCAACGCAGGGATGAGGTTTTGGACGTTGTCCCGGTAGCGAGGATCGAGGAGGGTGAACACCCAATAATCAGGCATGTTGAGAATGTGGTCGATGCGGCGGTCGTTTCTCAGGCACTGCAGCATGAAATCCACCATGTGCTGCAGAGTGCCAACTGGCCCAGAAACGCTGTCCCCTGCTTGAGACATGATCTCTGCCCGCTCGTCATCACCCCACCCTCGCTGTACACACTGACCACTGGACAATTGTGTCGCTCCCTCCTCTGGACGGAGCTCTTCCTCCTCCATTGACTCCTCCTCATCCTCCTCACAAATTGGCCCCTGCGTACCCCTTTGTGAGGAACCACGTGGCGCTGACTCTCCAGAAGCTGATGGAAAAGGTGACTCCTCATCCTCCACCTCTTCCACCACATCATCCCTTAACCCTTGCAAAGTTTGCTGAAGCAGGCAGATAAGGGGGACAGTCATGCTGACTAGTGCATCATCTGCACTTGCCATCCGCGTGGAATAATCAAAAGGACGCAAAACCTGGCAGACGTCCTTCATAGTGGCCCACTCTGTGGTTGTGAAGTCTGATCGGCGCTGACTGCGACTTCTTTGCGCCTGATGCAGCTGGTACTCCATAACTGCTTGCTGCTGCTCACACAACCGCTCCAACATATGTAACGTGGAATTCCACCGGGTAGGTAGGTCACATATGATGCGGTGTTCCGGAAGGCGGAATCGGCGCTGCAGAGCAGCAATGCGGGATCTGGCCAAGCTGGAACGCCGCAAGTGAGCACACTCTAGGCGGACCTTGTGCAGCAGGGCATCAAGATCCGGATAGTCCCTCAGAAAACTCTGCACAACCAAATTGAGCACATGTGCCAGACATGGGATGTGAGTGAGGTTGCCAAGGGCCAAAGCTGCCACCAGATTTCGGCCATTGTCACACACTACCATGCCTGGCTGGAGATTCGCTGGCAGTAACCACACATCGCTCTCCTGCTTGATGGCATTCCAGAGCTCCTGCGCTGTGTGGCTTCGATGCCCCAATGAAACTAGTTTCAAGACGGCCTGCTGACGTTTGGCCACGGCTGTGCTCATGTCGGTCATAGGTAAACGTTCACGGGTCCATGTGGAGGTGGACTGTGACGGATCCTGCAGAGAGGAATCAGAGGAACTGGTGTAAGAGGAGGAGTCGATGCGTACAGACTGGATTCCTGCAATCCTTGGAGTGGGCAGGACACGTCCTGCGCCACTCGCACGATCTGTACCTGGCTCAACAACATTAACCCAATGGGCAGTGAGGGAAACATATCGCCCCTGTCCATGCTGACTGGTCCACGCATCGGTGGTGAGGTGGACCTTGCTACTGATGGCGTTCAGTAGCGCATGTTTTATGTTTGCCTCAACATGCCTGTGCAGGGCAGGGACAGCCTGCCTGCTGAAGTAAAAGCGGCTGGGCACCTTGTACTGTGGGACTGCCAATGCCATCAAGTCACGGAAGCTGTCAGTCTCCACCAGCCTGAACGAGAGCATTTCCAGGGACAACAGTTTGGCAATGCCTGCATTCAGAGCCTGTGCTCGGGGGTGGTTGGCCGAGAATGCCCGCCTTTTCTCCCATGCCTGGACTACCGATGGCTGTAGAGTAGACTGGGAGTGTGAGGATGACTGGGAAGGTGGTGCTGTGGGTGGAATTACACTAGGTCTCTGGACAACAGTGGAGGAAGAGGCAACATGAGATGAAGAGGTGGTAGCTGCCGCTGTTGGTTGGCCTACGTCTTCACTGTGTTTCTGTAACTCCACCGCGTGCCTGTTCCGCACATGTTTCCACATATTTGTGGTATTGAGGTTGCTGACACTTTTACCTCTTTTTACTTTCTGATGACACAGCTTGCATTTGACAAAACAAATGTCATCTGCAACTGTGTCAAAAAAGGACCAGGCACTGCAAGTCTTGGGAGTGCCCTTTTTGGCTTTGGAAAGAGACAGGCTCCTAACGGGTGCCAAAGTGGAGGCTACAGGCTCCACAGTCTTCCCCCTCCCTCTCCCTCTTTGGCCCGTAAGGGGAAGCTCTTCCTCAGAGCTGCTCCCACCACCTTCCTGTTCCTCACGCCACGATGGGTCAAGGACCTCATCATCTCCACTACCCTCTGCCACCAACTGCTCCTCCTGGGTAGTCTCGGCAGCACAGTACGCATCAGAAAGCGGCACCTGAGTTTCATCATCAGATGCGTACTGCGCTGTGGTCACCGGAGGCACTGGCCCACCTGCCTCTTCAGAGTCAGAGAGATAAAGCTTTTGGGCATCACTGCACACTGCCTCTTCTTCCATTTCTCCAATGCTGCTTGGCTGGCCCCCTGTTTCCAAGCCAAGAGATTCAGAGAACAGAAGTAGAGACGGCTCCTGTCCTGGGCTCTCTGACTGCCTGGCCAATTTGGCAGGTGGTGAAGAGACAGATGGCTGCTCTCCAGTGCTCTGTGCCTGAGAGGATGTGGCACTAACTGAAGTCGATGCCGAGGCGTTAGCTGCCATCCACCCGACAACGGCTTCAATTTGGTCTTCACGTAGCAGCGGTGCACGGCGCTCTCCGACAAAGCTGCGCATGAAGGACTGTTCCCTGCTGAAACTGAGTGACGACGAGTCACCGGCGCCCGCAGCAGGCACAGAATCACCACGTCCTCTCCCTGCTCCTCTCCCTGCTCCGCGCCCACGCCCACGTGCCTTACTCCCTGCCCTCTTCATCTTGGTTGACAGATAAAGATAAGCAGAAAAGTACTAAGGCCTTAGTGTGCTTATTCCTGAAATGCTCCTCCTAACAGGTGTAAGAAACACTAATGTTGTAAATTGTGGACTAAACTTTATTATTTTTCAAATGTGGCCTACACAAGTGTTAAGTTGTGTTTGGTGAACTTAACTTTTTTTTTGGTGCAGATCGGGCTACAGAGCTAGTTTAAATCACACGGAGATCGTGTAGACAGCCGTAAACGGCGCTGCAAGGCCAAAAAACCCTCCTCTCGGTTATCCTATATAGTGTTTTTCCACTATTTAGCTGGATACGAGTGGAAAGACACTAATAGGAAATTTTTTTTCAAATTTTAAACTGGCTGCACTATTTGAAAAAAAGGAAATTGTTTTTCAAGGTATGAGGCAGTAACGCACCCTGAGCTGAATCCAACCGGCTATGGCTGCACACAGACTACAGGGCGAGCTGCGCTCACACAGAGACCGTGCAGACAGCCGTAAACGGCGCTGCAAGGCCAAAAAACCCTCCTCTAGGTTATCCTATATAGTGTTTTTCCACTATCTAGCTGGATACGAGTGGAAAGACACTAATAGGAATTTTTGTTTTTCAAATTTTAAACAGGCTGCACTATTTGAAAAAAAGTAAAATTTTTCTCTAGGTATGAGCCAGTAACGAACCCTGAGCTGAATCCAACCGGCTATGGCTGCACACAGACTACAGGGCGAGCTGGGCTTACACGGAGACCGTGCAGACAGCCGTAAACGGCGCTGCAAGGCCAAAAAACCCTCCTCTAGGTTATCCTATATAGTGTTTTTCCACTATTTAGCTGGATACGAGTGGAAAGACACTAATAGGATTTTTTTTTTTCAAATTTTAAACAGGCTGCACTATTTGAAAAAAAGTAAAATTTTTCTCAAGGTATGAGCCAGTAACGAACCCTGAGCTGAATCCAACCGGCTATGGCTGCACACAGACTACAGGGCGAGCTGGGCTCACACGGAGACCGTGCAGACAGCCGTAAACGGCGCTGCAAGGCCCAAAAACCCCCCTCTAGGTTATCCTATGTAGTGTTTTTCCACAATAGAGCTGGAGACTGGTGGAAAAACACTAATAGGAAATTTGAGAAAAAATGTGCAGCAGGCTGCACTAAGAGCAAAAAAGGACAACTGTGTGAGGCAGTGTGAACCCCCCCTGAGCTGAATACAACCGGGTATATGGCTGCACACAGACTACAGAGTGAGCTGCACACACACACACACACAGAGACCTTGCAGAACGCTGTTAAAACAGCGCTGCAAGGCAAGAGCAAGGTGAACAGTGAAGAACACACAGCATTTTGCTAAATTAGCCTTTGGAAAGGAAATTAAAGCAATTAGCTAGCTCGACTGGCCCTCAGTTGGAACACAGCGTCCTGTCCCTAACTGAAATCACAGCAGAGTGAGCGCAAAATGGCGGCAGCGTTTTTTATAGTGCAGAGTGACATCATTTCAGCAGCCAATCCAAGCCTTGCCAGTACTTATATGCCCACCATGCTAAACAGGATGTGCCCACACTTCCAATCATTCCTCATTGGCTGCTGCGTTCAGTTTGAATTCTGGGAACTTCCGATTCCGGTATCCGATACGCGGGAAGTATCGGAATTCGGTATCGGAATTCCGATACCGCAAATATCGGCCGATACCCGATACTTGCGGTATCGGAATGCTCAACACTATCAGGGAGACTTTAGGAAAAAAAAATAATAGAATAAAATGATTTTTTCAGGAAGAATTTAGAAACCAAATAAAATAAAATGATTTTTTCAGGGATAATTTAGAAAACAAATAAAACAAAAAAAGGCTTTCTATGGCCCACTGAGTGAGAGATGACGCACACAGGAGTCAGGAGTGGCACACAAGCCCAGAGGCCAACATTTATCTCCCACTGATTGATGTAGTGATTTTTTCAGGTAGATTTTGGAACCCAAATCAAGCTAAAAAAATAATATGCTTTCTATGGCCCACAATTGGAGAGAGAGAGAGAGATGGCACACCCAGGAGTCAAGACTGGCACACAAGCAGAAAGGACAATATTAATCTCCCACTGATTTGTTTTTGTTTTGTTTTTCAGGGAGACTTTAGGAAAAAAAAAAAATAGAATAAAATGATTTTTTCAGGAAGAATTTAGAAACCAAATACAATAAAATGATTTTTTCAGGGAGAATTTAGAAAACAAATAAAACAAAAAAAGGCTTTCTATGGCCCACTGAGTGAGAGATGACGCACACAGGAGTCAGGAGTGGCACACAAGCCCAGAGGCCAATATTTATCTCCCACTGATTGATGTAGTGATTTTTTCAGGTAGATTTTGGAACCCAAATCAAGCTAAAAAAATAATAGGCTTTCTATGGCCCACAATTGGAGAGAGAGAGAGAGATGGCACACCCAGGAGTCAAGACTGGCACACAAGCAGAAAGGGCAATATTAATCTCACACTGATTTGTTTTTTTTGTTTTTTTCAGGGAGACTTTAGGAAAATAAAATAATAGAATAAAATGATTTTTTCAGGAAGAATTTAGAAACCAAATAAAATAAAATGATTTTTTCAGGGAGAATTTAGAAAACAAATAAAACAAAAAAAGGCTTTCTATGGCCCACTGAGTGAGAGATGACGCACACAGGAGTCAGGAGTGGCACACAAGCCCAGAGGCCAATATTTATCTCCCACTGATTGATGTAGTGATTTTTTCAGGTAGATTTTGGAACCCAAATCAAGCTAAAAAAATAATAGGCTTTCTATGGCCCACAATTGGAGAGAGAGAGAGAGATGGCACACCCAGGAGTCAAGACTGGCACACAAGCAGAAAGGGCAATATTAATCTCCCACTGATTTGATTTTTTTTTTTTTTCAGGGAGACTTTAGGGAAAAAAAATAATAGAATAAAATGATTTTTTCAGGAAGAATTTAGAAACCAAATACAATAAAATGATTTTTTCAGGGAGAATTTAGAAAACAAATAAAACAAAAAAAGGCTTTCTATGGCCCACTGAGTGAGAGATGATGCACACAGGAGTCAGGAGTGGCACACAAGCCCAGAGGCCAATATTTATCTCCCACTGATTGATGTAGTGATTTTTTCAGGTAGATTTTGGAACCCAAATCAAGCTAAAAAAATAATAGGCTTTCTATGGCCCACAATTGGAGAGAGAGAGAGATGGCACACCCAGGAGTCAAGACTGGCACACAAGCAGAAAGGGCAATATTAATCTCCCACTGATTTGTTTTTGTTGTTTTTTTCAGGGAGACTTTAGGGAAAAAAAATAATAGAATAAAATGATTTTTTCAGGAAGAATTTAGAAACCAAATAAAATAAAATGATTTTTTCAGGGAGAATTTAGAAAACAAATAAAACAAAAAAAGGCTTTCTATGGCCCACTGAGTGAGAGATGACGGACACAGGAGTCAGGAGTGGCACACAAGCCCAGAGGCCAATATTTATCTCCCACTGATTGATGTAGTGATTTTTTCAGGTAGATTTTGGAACCCAAATCAAGCTAAAAAAATAATAGGCTTTCTATGGCCCACAATTGGAGAGAGAGAGAGAGATGGCACACCCAGGAGTCAAGACTGGCACACAAGCAGAAAGGGCAATATTAATCTCCCACTGATTTCATTTTTTTTTTTTTCAGGGAGACTTTAGGAAAAAAAAATAATAGAATAAAATGATTTTTTCAGGAAGAATTTAGAAACCAAATAAAATAAAATGATTTTTTCAGGGAGAATTTAGAAAACAAATAAAACAAAAAAAGGCTTTCTATGGCCCACTGAGTGAGAGATGACGCACACAGGAGTCAGGAGTGGCACACAAGCCCAGAGGCCAATATTTATCTCCCACTGATTGATGTAGTGATTTTTTCAGGTAGATTTTGGAACCCAAATCAAGCTAAAAAAATAATAGGCTTTCTATGGCCCACAATTGGAGAGAGAGAGAGAGATGGCACACCCAGGAGTCAAGACTGGCACACAAGCAGAAAGGGCAATATTAATCTCCCACTGATTTGATTTTTTTTTTTTTTCAGGGAGACTTTAGAAAAAAAAAATAATAGAATAAAATGATTTTTTCAGGAAGAATTTAGAAACCAAATACAATAAAATGATTTTTTCAGGGAGAATTTAGAAAACAAATAAAACAAAAAAAGGCTTTCTATGGCCCACTGAGTGAGAGATGACGCACACAGGAGTCAGAAGTGGCACACAAGCCCAGAGGCCAATATTTATCTCCCACTGATTGATGTAGTGAGTTTTTCAGGTAGATTTTGGAACCCAAATCAAGCTAAAAAAATAATAGGCTTTCTATGGCCCACAATTGGAGAGAGAGAGAGAGATGGCACACCCAGGAGTCAAGACTGGCACACAAGCAGAAAGGGTAATATTAATGTCCCACTGATTTGTTTTTTGTTTTTTTTCAGGGAGACTTTAGGAAAAAAAAATAATAGAATAAAATGATTTTTTCAGGAAGAATTTAGAAACCAAATAAAATAAAATGATTTTTTCAGGGAGAATTTAGAAAACAAATAAAACAAAAAAAGGCTTTCTATGGCCCACTGAGTGAGAGATGACGCACACAGGAGTCAGGAGTGGCACACAAGCCCAGAGGCCAATATTTATCTCCCACTGATTGATGTAGTGATTTTTTCAGGTAGATTTTGGAACCCAAATCAAGCTAAAAAAAATAATATGCTTTCTATGGCCCACAATTGGAGAGAGAGAGAGAGATGTCACACCCAGGAGTCAAGACTGGCACACAAGCAGAAAGGGCAATATTAATCTCCCACTGATTTGTTTTTTTTTTTTTTTCAGGGAGACTTTAGGAAAAAAAAATAATAGAATAAAATGATTTTTTCAGGAAGAATTTAGAAACCAAATAAAATAAAATGATTTTTTCAGGGAGAATTTAGAAAACAAATAAAACAAAAAAAGGCTTTCTATGGCCCACTGAGTGAGAGATGACGCACACAGGAGTCAGGAGTGGCACACAAGCCCAGAGGCCAATATTTATCTCCCACTTTTTTTTTTTTGTTCCAGGGAAAATTTATAAACCCAATAAAAAAAATAATAAATAGGCTTTCTATGGCCCACTATCTGAGAGAGAGAGATGGCACGCTTAGGACTGGCACACAAGCCCAAAGGCCAATATTAATCTCCCACTGATTGATTTATTGATTTTTTCAGGTAGAATTTAGAACCCAAATAAAGCAAAAAAAAAAAAAAAAGGGCTTTCTATGGCCCACTGAGTGAGTGATGATGCACACAGGAGTCAGGAGTGGCACACAAGCCCTGAGGCCAATATTTTTCTCCCACTGATTGCTGTAGTGATTTTTTCAGGTAGATTTTAGAACCCAAATCAAGCAAAAAAATAAATAGGCTTTCTATGGCCCACTATTTGTGAGAGAGATGGCACGCTCAGGACTGGCACACAAGCCCAGAGGCCAATATTAATCTCCCACTTTTTTTTTTTTTTGTTCCAGGGAAAATTTATAAACCCAATAAAAAAAATAATAAATAGGCTTTCTATGGCCCACTATCTGAGAGAGAGAGATGGCACGCTTAGGACTGGCACACAAGCCCAAAGGCCAATATTAATCTCCCACTGATTGATTTATTGATTTTTTCAGGTAGAATTTAGAACCCAAATAAAGCAAAAAAAAAAAAAATGGGCTTTCTATGGCCCACTGAGTGAGTGATGATGCACACAGGAGTCAGGAGTGGCACACAAGCCCTGAGGCCAATATTTTTCTCCCATTGATTGATGTAGTGATTTTTTCAGGTAGATTTGAGAACCAAAATCAAGCAAAAAAATAAATAGGCTTTCTATGGCCCACTGACTGAGAGATGGCACACACAGGAGTCAAGAGTGGCACACAAGCCCTGAGGCCAATATTTTTCTCCCACTGATTGATGTAGTGATTTTTTCAGGTAGATTTTATAACCCAAATCAAGCAAAAAAATAAATAGGCTTTCTATGGCCCACTGAGTGAGAGATGGCACACACAGGGATGGCACTCTAGCAGAAATGTCAATCTTAATCTCCCACAAAAAAAAAAAAAAAAACAGGGAGTGTCCTTCAATTACTATCTTTCCTGCAGTAATCTCAGCCAGGTATGGCAGGCAGCAATAAGGAGTGGACTGATGCACAAATTAAATAAAAAGTGTGTACAAACAAAAAAGATAGCTGTGCAGAAAGGAAGGAACAAGAGGATTTGTGCTTTGAAAAAAGCAGTTGGTTTGCACAGCGGCGTACACACAGCAATGCAGCTATCAGGGAGCCTTCTAGGGCAGCCCAATGAGCTACAGCGCTGAGGGGAAAAAAAAAATATGTAGCTTCCACTGTCCCTGCACACCGAAGGTGGTGTTGGGCAGTGGAAATCGCTACAGCACAAGCGGTTTGGTGGTTAATGGACCCTGCCTAACGCTATCCCTGCTTCTGACGAAGCGGCAGCAACCTCTCCCTAAGCTCAGATCAGCAGCAGCAACATGGCGGTCGGCGGGAATGCCCCTTTATAGCCCCTGTGACGCCGCAGACAGCAAGCCAATCACTGCAATGCCCTTCTCTAAGATGGTGGGGACCAGGACCTATGTCATCACGCTGCCCACACTCTGTGTTTACCTTCATTGGCTGAGAAATGGCGCTTTTCGCGTCATTGAAACGCGACTTTGGCGCGAAAGTCGCGTACCGCATGGCCGACCCCGCACAGGGGTCGGATCGGGTTTCATGAAACCCGACTTTGCCAAAAGTCGGCGACTTTTGAAAATGAACGACCCGTTTCGCTCAACCCTAGTGAGCATATCAATATTTTCTATTTTAATTCTTTATTTTACACATCCCTATTGATCCGATACCGATACCCGATACCACAAAAGTATCGGATCTCGGTATCGGAATTCCGATACCACAAGTATCGGCCGATACCCGATACTTGCGGTATCGGAATGCTCAACACTAATATTAATGTGTAAAATAAAGAATTATAATAAAAAATATTGATATATTCACCTCTCCGGCGGCCCCTGGACATCACGCTGGTAACCGGCAGGCTTCTTTGTTTAAAATGAGCGCGTTTAGGACCTGCGAATGACGTCGCTACTTCTGATTGGTCGCGTGCCGCTCATGTGACCGCCACGCGACCAATCAGAAGCCGTGACGTCATTCGCAGGTCCTAAATTCCTAGAATTGCCAAGATGCTCTATACAGCTCAAGATACATAAAATTTAAGATGAAATCTGTATTCATTATACATTTAAAAGATTTTTAGGATTCAATAATATTTCAGACGCTTAATGTCTTCGCATTTTCAGAAATTTTGTAAGTACTGTACTGTTTATCCAAAATGAATTTGGCTGTTGATTCAAAATTAATTTTAGTATGTGTATACAGTACCTTTTCCTATATTCCATTAAGTCTAGGTCTAGTGTTTACTTTCCTACCCCCAACACAGTTTGTAATATTTCTGTTAGCAATGAGAGCATTGACCACTAATCATAATCATATGAAGGACAGTGGCTGAGACATGAATTAGTCATTGATTAATTTTCAAACTGATCATGCATGTGTGTAGGGTGGGATTTCAAAGAGTGTTTATCATATTCTCTATAAGGCCTTGGCTATGCTCTAATTTTTCCATGTGAACTTTATTCAAAAGTGGAATAAGCTGCTCAGCAAAAATAAGTACACTTGCTTTTAAACAGATTTTTATTAGTATTTCACTGAACACAAGAATTATTTCCAAAATGTTTACAATACTGAGATTCATAGAACATTTTTAAGCCATGACATGAAAGTAAAGTTAATGATATAATTTTCAATGCAGAATCTTCAGTTTTAATGAAATTAGTTAATGCAAAAATGAATACACTTCACATAAAAAAACTAGTATATATAGTATTTTTGATGACCACCATGATTTTTAAGAATGACATCAATTCTTCCACACATGAAATGAACACGTTGGGGACATATTACAAATGTATATTTTTTCTCTTTTTCATGAACGACCTCTGTTAGAGACTGCTGGATGAAAAGTGAAGGTCAACTTGTTTCTTCAGGTGTTGGATTGGGTTCAGATCAGGAGTTATAATTGACCATTGAATCACTTTCACCCATTTCTTCAGAAATGCAACAGCAGCCTTAGGCTACTTTCACACTGGCGTTTTTTGCCAGACGTCGCATTGCGTCGTTTATGGCAAAAAACGCATCCTGCAAAGTTGTATGCAGGATGCGTTTTTTCCCCATAGATTAACATTGGCGACGCTTTGCGACGCTTTGCCACACGTCGCAACCGTCGTGCGACGGTTGCGCCGTGTTGTGGCGGACCGCCAGGAGCAAAAAACGTTAAATGTAACGTTTTTTGCTCCTGACGGACCGCTTTTTCCGACCGCACATGCGCGGCCGGAACTCCGCCCCCACCTCCCCGCACCTCACAAAGGGGCAGCGGATGCGCCGGAGAAATGCATTCGCTGCACCCGTTGTGCAGTGCGTCAAATGCTAGCGTCGGAATCTCTGGCCGACGCATTGCGACGGGGAGATTCCGACGCTAGTGTGAAAGTAGCCTTACATGTATGTTTTGATTCCTTGTCATGTTTGAAAAGTGCACATCTACCAAGGGCACGGAGTGATGGTAGCATCTTCTCTTTCAATATAGTGCTCTACATTTGTGAAATCATGATACCATCAATGAGATGTAGCTCCATGAGACTAGCAGCAGTCATGCAGCCCCACATAAAGACACTGCTTCCACCATATTTGACTGTGGGCACCATGCATTTTTCTTTGTACTCCTCATTACTGTGGGCACCATGCATTTTTATTTATACTCCAAATCAATGCCATACAGTTTTTAAGTCATTGGTAACAATCCAAAGTATAGAGTTTCAGTAGTCTTCATATTTTTACACATGGGGTGTGTCAAATTGTAGGTGTTTTTTTGTGTGCATGGGCTGTAAGAAAATTGCATGCATGCCAAACCTCTGCAGTGCACAGTAAGCCGTATTGTGTCATGGCAAACATGGTTTGGCTTTCTACTTCTTTAGCTAACTGCTGTGAACATACATGTCAATTTTCTTCAACCCTTCTCATCCGAAAATTAATATGTTTAATTGTTGTCATGTTGGACTTCTGTGTGAGATCAAAGCAGTTCCAATTATGTTAAATTTTTGTATCACTTTTGCTATAATATTCTGATAGTAATGCTTGGCTGATCTTCTTGTAGCCTTCATCTTTCTTGTGTAAAGAAATTTTCTTAATCAGGTCTTGTGACATTTCTCTTCCATGTAATGCAATTAATGACAACATAAAATGGGAAGGGATTTTCTTTAACCCTGATGTTCTGTTTGGGTCATAGTGACCCGAACAGACTTTTTGCGGCCCTGTAGATTTTTTTCTGTAAGTCTCTAAAACTTGAGACTCCTTGACTTTTCCTCATTTGGGGGGACCTACCTATGAGTATTTTTTTTTTTTCCGTTTACTTTTTGCTACACACAAAAAGTTACACTTGTTGTGTTTGGGTGATAGTGACCCGACATCGTTTTTTACAGCTGTGAGGCCATATTTTCAGTGAAATAAAGGAGTTATAACCTCAGTTGGGTCTATTTATTGCATCTACTATTGTATATTAATTGATTTATTTCCTAAATTATTTCAATGGGGTCGTACACACGCTCTACCGGGGGTATGCATTGAGATCTGCGCACCATAAAAATGGCTTTATATTGATTATTTTTGGTGTGCAGTCTATTCTAAAATAAGTAAAGGAATTGTGGTACACATATTACACACATAGGTAACAGATGTAAATAGATATCAATAACTAATGATAACAAAATGTGATGTACAATGTGTGTATATAGGGACTAATTTAGCAGGGACAACTGTACAACAGAAATCCTATACAACCACAGAAAGAACACAGTCAAAATGTCCCCAAAAATACAAATCTTTATTAAATATACATATATAAAAAACTGGATCAGAACAAGTATATATAATGCAAATGGGGCTAGTAAAAACCAACCAAATGTAGCACCACAATACACATAAAAGGGCTACATGGTGCCCCCCATAGAACAAGACACACCCAGGATATTACTAATAATCAAATGGTTAATCCCGGATATACACGGAAACATGGGCCAAGTATAAAATATCCTATAGTGGACAATAATGGGGAACAATAATGGACATATACAAGAATCAATTGCAAATGCAAATGGGCACAAACGCCCCATATATAGAAATAAAATGCTAATGCAAGTTGGCACAAACGCCCCACATGTCCACAATTGTCCCCATATAAATATCGAGTCCTAACCAGGACATGGCCACATGTACTCACACCGATTACCTGGTAGTGTGACAGTAAGGGGGAACCAGAGCCCACCCCGACGCGCGTTTCGGAGCGCTACAAAGGCTCCTTCCTCAGGGGGTGAGGAGGAAGGAGCCTTTGTAGCGCTCCGAAACGCGCGTCGGGGTGGGCTCTGGTTCCCCCTTACTGTCACACTACCAGGTAATCGGTGTGAGTACATGTGGCCATGTCCTGGTTAGGACTCGATATTTATATGGGGACAATTGTGGACATGTGGGGCGTTTGTGCCAACTTGCATTAGCATTTTATTTCTATATATGGGGCGTTTGTGCCCATTTGCATTTGCAATTGATTCTTGTATATGTCCATTATTGTTCCCCATTATTGTCCACTATAGGATATTTTATACTTGGCCCATGTTTCCGTGTATATCCGGGATTAACCATTTGATTATTAGTAATATCCTGGGTGTGTCTTGTTCTATGGGGGGCACCATGTAGCCCTTTTATGTGTATTGTGGTGCTACATTTGGTTGGTTTTTACTAGCCCCATTTGCATTATATATACTTGTTCTGATCCAGTTTTTTATATATGTATATTTAATAAAGATTTGTATTTTTTGGGACATTTTGACTGTGTTCTTTCTGTGGTTCTATTCTAAAATGTAGAGTGCATCCGGAGAGATCACTAGGTGTGCACTACATGTGTATATTATGCGCAGAACGGACTGCTCAGAACACGCTAAGACTTTTATTTTTTGTAAAGCTAGTCTGTCTTCCTGGCTTATCTGCTTGTTTTCAGAAGGGTTTTTATCTTCTCTGCTCTTATCAGTACACATATGCTAGCTCAGACATGTTACCTTTCAGTTTCTTTGGAGAGCAGCTGTGTACATACCTCTGTTCCAGGATATCTCTGTTCCAGGCAGTATCTTTGTTTTCTACAGGTATGTTGCTTGTTATGCTTTTACTAATCAATTCTATTGATAGATTGTATATTGTAAAGGAATACTTTTATTTTATTACATGTAATTAGTGTTATTACTGTGTGATACACTGCTCTACACTTAGCATGATAGATTGCTGGATATTGAGCACTGGTATGCTTTGATGTAGTATAGAAGCTCTTATTGTTTTTGAAGCTGTTTTTTTTCTCAGACTTTATTATTATTGTTTACTTACAAAGGTTTTTTTATTACAAAATATGTGTAGTTTTCTATTTTCGTTTTGCTCATTGATCTGTTTTTTCAGAATAAAAACAAAAAAAAAAGATTTCTAGTTCATTTTTCTTTTTTTTTTACTACCAAACATGTTCACAAACAGTCTAGAAAGCAAAAAGTATAAAAAAATGGAGTTAGAGTGTCTAAAATCAAGGTTTAACCCCTTAGCGACCGCCGATACGCCTTTTAACGGCGGCCGCTAAGGGTACTTAAACCACAGCGCCGTTAATTAACGGCGCTGTGGAAAAAGTGAATAGCGCCCCCCAGAGTCGGATTTTCTCCGGGGTCTCGGCTGCCGAGGGTAGCCGAGACCCCAGAGAACATGATTCGGGGTTTTTTTTAACCCACCCCGCATTTGCGATCGCCGGTAATTAACCGTTTACCGGCGATCGCAAAAAAAAAAAAACGCGATCTCTTTTTAATTTCTCTGTCCTCCGATGTGATCGCACATCGGAGGACAGAGAAAAGGAGTCCCAGGTGGCCCCCCAATACTTACCTATCTCCCCCGATGCTCCTCGTGTCTCCCGGTGGGCGCCGCCATCTTCAAAATGGCGGGCGCATGCGCAGTGCGCCCGCCGGCCGGCCCCGCGAAAATCTTTGGGGTCTCGGCTGCCGGGGGTAGCCGAGACCCCAAAGAGCATGATCGGGGTCGGTTTTACCGACCCCTGTTTTGCGATCGCCGGTAATTAACCCCTTTCTGACATTGGACGTAATATCCCGTCCATGTGGGGTGGGCCCCTATGACAATGGATGGGATAGTACGTCCAGCGCGATCGGCGGCGCTCACGGGGGGAGCGCCGCCGATTGCGGCCGGGTGTCAGCTGCCTATCGCAGCTGACATCCGGCACTATGTGCCAGGAGCGGTCACGGACCGCCCCCGGCACATTAACCCCTGGCACACCGCGATCAAAGATGATCACGATGTGCCGGCGGTGCAGGGAAGCACCGCGCAGGGAGGGGGCTCCCTGCGGGCTTCCCTGAGCCCCCCGCAGCAACGCGATGTGATCGCGTTGCTGCGAGGGTCTTACCTCCCTCCCTCCCTGCTCGAGCCCCGGATCCAAGATGGCCGCGGATCCGGGTCCTGCAGGGAGGGAGGTGGCTTCACAGAGCCTGCTTAGAGCAGGCACTGTGAAGGCTGCAGCGCTGCATGTCAGATCAGTGATCTGACAGAGTGCTGTGCAAACTGTCAGATCACTGATCTGTGATGTCCCCCCCTGGGACAAAGTAAAAAAGTAAAAAAAAAAATTTTCAAATGTGTAAAAAAAATAAAAAAAAATATTCCAAAATAATGAAAAAAAAAAAAATATTATTCCCATAAATACATTTCTTTATCTAAATAATAAAAAAACAATAAAAGTACACATATTTAGTATCGCCGCGTCCGTAACGGCCCGACCTATAAAACTGGCCCACTAGTTAACCCCTTCAGTAAACACCGTAAGAAAAAAGAAAAAAAACGAAGCAAAAAACAACGCTTTATTATCATACCGCCGAACAAAAAGTGGAATAACACGCGATCAAAAAGACAGATATAAATAACCATGGTACCGCTGAAAACGTCATCTTGTCCCGCAAAAAATGAGCCGCCATACAGCATCATCAGCAAAAAATAAAAAAGTTATAGCCCTGAGAATAAAGCGATGCCAAAATAATTATTTTTTCTATAAAATAGTTTTTATCGTATAAAAGCGCCAAAACATAAAAAAATGATATAAATGAGGTGTCGCTGTAATCGTACTGACCCAAAGAATAAAACTGCTTTATCAATTTTACCAAACGCGGAACGGTATAAACGCCTCCCCCAAAAGAAATTCATGAATAGCTGGTTTTTGGTCATTCTGCCTCACAAAAATCGGAATAAAAAGCGATCAAAAAATGTCACGTGCCCGAAAATGTTACCAATAAAAACGTCAACTCGTCCCGCAAAAAACAAGACCTCACATGACTCTGTGGACCAAAATATAGAAAAATTATAGCTCTCAAAATGTGGTAATGCAAAAAATATTTTTTGCAATAAAAAGCGTCTTTCAGTGTGTGACGGCTGCCAATCATAAAAATCCGCTAAAAAACCCGCTTTAAAAGTAAATCAAACCCCCCTTCATCACCCCCTTAGTTAGGGAAAAATTTAAAAAATGTATTTATTTCCATTTTCCCATTAGGGCTAGGGTTAGAGTTAGGGCTAGGGTTAGGGCTAGGGTTAGGGCTAGGGTTAGGGCTAGGGTTAGGGTTAGGGCTAGGGCTAGGGTTAGGGCTAGGGTTAGGGCTAGGGTTAGGGCTAGGGTTAGGGTTAGGGCTAGGGTTAGGGTTAGGGCTAGGGTTAGGGTTAGGGCTAGGGTTAGGGCTAGGGCTAGGGTTAGGGCTAGGGTTAGGGCTAGGGTTAGGGCTAGGGTTAGGGCTAGGGTTAGGGTTAGGGCTAGGGTTAGGGCTAGGGTTAGGATTGGGGTTAGGGCTAGGGCTAGGGCTACAGTTTGGGTTGGGGCTAAAGTTACAGTTAGGGTTTAGATTACATTTACGGTTGGGAATAGGGTTTGGATTAGGGTTAGGGGTGTGTCTGGGTTAGAGGTGTGGTTAGGGTTACTGTTGGGATTAGGGTTAGGGATGTGTTTGGATTAGGGTTTCAGCTATAATTGTGCCTAAACAGTGGAAACCCCACATCAGGGGCTCTCCAAACGCGACATGGCGTCCGATCTCAATTCCAGCCAATTCTGCGTTGAAAAAGTAAAACAGTGCTTCTTCCCTTCCGAGCTCTCCCGTGTGCCCAAACAGGGGTTTACCCCAACATATGGGGTATCAGGGTACTCAGGACAAATAGGACAACAACTTTTGGGGTCCAATTTCTCCTGTTACCCTTGGGAAAATACAAAACTCGGGGCTAAAACATATTTTTTGTGGGAAAAAAAGATTTTTTATTTTCACGGCTCTGCGTTATAAACTGTAGTGAAACACTTGGGGGTTCAAAGTTCTCACAACACATCTAGATTAGTTCCCTGGGGGGTCTAGTTTCCAATATGGGGTCACTTGTGGGGGGTTTCTACTGTTTAGGTACATTAGGGGTTCTGCAAACGCAATGTGACGTCTGCAGAACATTCCATCTAAGTCTGCATTCCAAATGGCGCTCCTTCCCTTCCGAGCTCTGCCATGCGCTCAAACGGTGGTTTCCCCCAACATACAGGGTATCAGCGTACTCAGGACAAATTGGACAACAACTTTTGGGGTCGAATTTCTCCTCTTACCCTCGGGAAAATACAAAACTGGGGGCTAAAAAATAATTTTGGGGGGAAAGATTTTTTTTTTTAATTTTCACGGCTCTGCGTTACAAACTGTAGTGAAACACTTGGGGGTTCACAGCTATCACAACACATCTAGATGAGTTCCTTAGGGGGTCTAGTTTCCAAAATGGTGTCACTTGTGGGAGGTTTCTACTGTTTAGGTACATTAGGGGCTCTGCAAATGCAATGTGACACCTGCAGACCATTCCATCTAAGTCCGCATTCCAAATGGAGCTCCTTCCCTTCCGAGCCCTCCCATGCGCCCAAACAGTGGTTCCCCCCCACATATGGGGTATCAGCGCACTCAGGACAAATTGGACAACAAATTGTGGGGTCGAATTTCTCCTGTTACCCTCGGGAAAATACAAAACTGGGGGCTAAAAAATAATTTTTGTGGGAAAAAATTTTTGTTTTATTTTTTCGGCTCTCCATTATAAACTTCTGTGAAGCCCATGGTGGGTCAAAGCGCTCAGCACACATCTAGATAAGTTCCTAAGGGGGTCTACTTTCCAAAATGGTGTCACTTGTGGGGGGTTTCTACTGTTTAGGTACATTAGGGGCTCTGCAAACGCAATGTGACACCTGCAGACCATTCCATGTAAGTCTGCATTCAAATGGCACTCCTTCCCTTCTGAGCCTTCCCATGTGCCCAAACAGTGGTTCCCCCCACATATGGTGTATCATCGCACTCAGGACAAATTGGGCAACAAATTTTGGGGTCCAATTTCTCCTGTTACCCTCAGGAAAATACAAAACTGGGGGCTAAAAAAATAATTTTTGTGGGAAAAAAAATTTGTTTTATTTTTACGGCTCTGCATTATAAACTTCTGTGAAGCACTTGGTGGGTCAAAGTGCTCACAACACCTCTAGATAAGTTCCTTAGGGGGTCTACTTTGCAAAATGGTGTCATTTGTGGGGGGTTTCAATGTTTAGGCACATCAGTGGCTCTTCAAACGCAACATGGCGTTCTATCTCAATTCCTGTCAATTTTGCTTTGAAAAGTCAAACGGCGCTCCTTCCCTTCCGAGCTCTCCCATCCGCCCAAACAGTGGTTTACCCCCACATATGGGGTATCAGCGTACTCAGGACAA
Organism: Ranitomeya imitator; assembly: GCF_032444005.1. Classification (NCBI taxonomy): domain Eukaryota; kingdom Metazoa; phylum Chordata; class Amphibia; order Anura; family Dendrobatidae; genus Ranitomeya; species Ranitomeya imitator. The sequence continues at coordinate 986,640,631 of NC_091282.1, forward strand.
ATTGTACAACAACTTTTGGGGTCCAATTTCTTCTCTTACCCTTGGGAAAATAAAAAATTGGGGGCGAAAAGATAATTTTTGTGAAAAAATATGATTTTTTATTTTTACGGTTCTACATTATAAACTTCTGTGAAGCACTTGGTGGGTCAAAGTGCTCACCACACCTCTAGATAAGTTCCTTAGGGGGTCTACTTTCCAAAATGGTGTCATTTGTGGGGGGTTTCAATGTTTAGGCACATCAGTGGCTCTTCAAACGCAACATGGCGTCCCATCTCAATTCCTGTCAATTTTGCATTGAAAAGTCAAACGGCGCTCCTTCCCTTCCGAGCTCTCCCATCCGCCCAAACAGTGGTTTACCCCCACATATGGGCTATCAGCGTACTCAGGACGAATTGTACAACAACGTTTGGGGTCCAATTTCTTCTCTTACCCTTGAGAAAATAAAAAATTGGGGGCGAAAAGATAATGTTTGGGGTCCATTTTCTCCTGTTACCCTTGGTAAAATAAAACAAATTGGAGCTGAATTAAATTTTTTGTGAAAAAAAGTTAAATGTTCATTTTTATTTAAACATTCAAAAAATTCCTGTGAAGCACCAGAAGGGTTAATAAACTTCTTGAATGTGGTTTTGAGCACCTTGAGGGGTGTAGTTTTTAGAATGGTGTCACACTTCATTATTTTCTATCATATAGACCCCTCAAAATGACTTCAAATGTGATGTGGTCCCTAAAAAAAAATGGTGTTGTAAAAATGAGAAATTGCTGGTCAACTTTTAACCCTTATAACTCCCTAACAAAAAAAAATTTTGTTTCCAAAATTGTGCTGATGTAAAGTAGACATGTGGGAAATGTTATTTATTAACTATTTTTCGTGACATATCTCTCTGATTTAAGGGCATAAAAATACAAAGTTTGAAAATTGCAAAATTTTAAAAATTTTCGCCATATTTCCATTTTTTTCATAAATAATCGCAAGTAATATCGAAGACACGTTACCACTAACATGAAGTACAATATGTCTCGAAAAAACAATCTCAGAATCAGCGGGATCCATTGAAGCGTTCCAGAGTTATAACCTCATAAAGTGACAGTGGTCAGAATTGCAAAAATTGGCCTGGTCATTAAGTACCAAATTGGCTCTGTCACTAATAATAATAATAATAATAATTTTATTTATATAGCGCCAACATATTCCGCAGCGCTTTACAAATTATAGAGGGGACTTGTACAGACAATAGACATTACAGCATAACAGAAATACAGTTCAAAACAGATACCAGGAGGAGTGAGGGCCCTGCTCGCAAGCTTACAAACTATGGGGAAAAGGGGAGACACGAGAGGTGGATGGTAACAATTGCTTTAGTTATTCGGACCAGCTATAGTGTAAGGCTCAGGTGTTCATGTAAAGCTGCATGAACCAGTTACCTGCCTAAGTATGTAGCAGTACAGACTAAGGGGTTAATAAGCCGGGTCATAGTGACCCGGGACACTACAAGTGTATAGTAAATGCGAACAAAACAGCAGGGTTAAGTAATACCCTTTTATAGTCAAATTCTTGCTGAACACCTCTTTAACCCCTTTACCCCCAAGGGTGGTTTGTATGTTAATGACCAGGCCAATTTTTACAATTCTGACCACTGTCTCTTTATGAGGTTATAACTTTTGAACTCTTAAACAGATTCTGGTGATTCTGACAATGTTTTCTCATGACACATTGTACTTCCTGATAGTGGTAAAAATTCTTTGATATGACTTGCATCTGGTTGAGAAAACAAATAGAAATTTGGTGAAAATTTTGAAAATTTTGCAATTTTACAATTTTGAATTTTCATGCCCTTAAATCACACAGATATGTCACAAAAAGTACTTAATAAGTAACATTTCCAACATGTATACTTTACATCAGCCCAATTTTGGAACCCAATTTTTTTTTTGTTAGGGAGTTATAAGGGTTAAAAGTTGACCAGTGATTTCTCGCGACCACATCACATTTGAAGTCACATTGAGGGGTCTATATGATAGAAAATACCCAGAAATGACACCATTCTAAAAACTGCACCCCTCAAGGTGCACAAAACCACATTCAAGAAGTTTATTAACCCTTCTGGTGCTTTACAGGAATTGTTGGAATGTTTTAAAAAATGAACATTTAACTTTTTTCACAAAAAAATTAGTTCAGATCCAATTTTTTTATTTTCCCAAGGGTAACAGGAGAAATTGGACCCAAAAAGTTATTGTGCAATTTGTCCTGAGTACGCTGATACCCAGTATGTGTGTGGGGGGAACCACTGGGCGCATGGCAGAACTCGGAAGGGAAGAAGCGCTGTTTGACTTTTTCAACGTAAAATTGGCTGGAATTGAGATCGGACGCCATGTCGCATTTGGAGAGCCTCTGAAATGCGTAAACAGTGGAAACCCCCACAAGTGACCCCATCATGGAAACTAGACTCCCCAAGGAACTTATCTAATTGTGTAGTGAGAACTTTGAACCCCCAGGTGTTTCACTAAAGTTTATAACGCCCAGGCGTGAAAATAAAAAAAATCATATTTTTTCAACAAACATGAATTTTAGTCCAAAATGTTTTATTTTCCCAAGGGTAACAGGAGAAATTGGACCCCAAAAGTTGTTGTGCAGTTTGTCCTGAGTATGCTGATACCCCAACTGTGCGGGTAAACCAATGTTTGGTCGCATGGCAGAGCTCGGAAGGAAAGTAGCACCATTTGACTTTTTCAATGCAGAATTGGCTAGAATTGAGATCAGATGCCATGTCGCATTTGGAGAGCTCCTGATGTGCCTAAACAGTGGAAGCCCCCCAAATCTAACTCCAGCTCTAACCTCAACACACCCCTAAACTTAATCCCAACCCTAACCATAACCCTTACCACAAACCTAACCCTAACACACCCCTAACCCTAACCCTAAGCCCAACCCTAATCCTAACCGTAACCCTAATTTTAGCCCCAACCCTAACCCTAACTTTAGCCCCAACCCTAGCCCTAGTTTTCGCCCCAACCCTAACCCTAACTTTAGCCCCAACCCTAACCCTAACTTTAGCCCCAACCCTAACCCTAATTTTAGCCCTATCCCTAATGCTAACCACCCACTCTGCGCGCCTCTATTTCACCCCCAAACTTGAGGGGAAAAAGTACAATTTATAATCTGAAATTTAAGGTAAACACACTTATGTATGTATATATATATATATATATATATATATATATATATACAGTACAGACCAAAAGTTTGGACACACCTTCTCATTTAAAGATTTTTCTGTATTTTTATTACTATGAAAATTGTAAATTCACACTGAAGGCATCAAAACTATGAATTAACACATGTGGAATTATGAACCTAACAAAAAGGTGTGAAACAACTGAAAATATGTCTTATATTCTAGGTTCTTCAAAGTAGCCACCTTTTGCTTTGATGACTGCTTTGCACACTCTTGGCATTCTCTTGATGAGCTTCAAGAGATAGTCACCGGAAATGGTCTTCCAAGAATCTTGAAGGAGTTCCCAGAGATCCTTAGCACTTGTTGGCCCTTTTGCCTTCACTCTGCGGTCCAGCTCACCAAAAAAAATCTTGATTAGGTTCAGGTCTGGTGAAGCACCCCATCACTCTACTTCTTGGTCAAATAGCCCTTACACAGCCTGGAGGTGTGCTTGGGGTCATTGTCCTGTTGAAAAATAAATGATGGTCCAACTAAACGCAAACCGGATGGAATAACAAGCCGCTGCAAGATCCTGTGATAGCCATGTTGGTTCAATATGCCTTCAATTTTGAATAAATCCCCAACAGTGTCACCAGCAAAGCACCCCACACATCACACCTCCTAATCCATGCTTCACGGTGGGAACCAGGCATGTAGAGTCCATCTGTTCACCTTTTCTGCGTCGCACAAAGACACAGTGGTTGGAACCAAAGATCTCAAATTTGGACTCATCAGACCAAAGCACAGATTTCCACTGGTCTAATGTCCATTCCTTGTGTTCTTTAGCCGAAACAAGTCTCTTCTGCTTGTTACCTGTCCTTAGCAGTGGTTTTCTAGCAGCTATTTTGCCATGAAGGCCTGCTGCACAAAGTCTCCTCTGAACAGTTGTATGTGGAGATGTGTCTGCTGCTAGAACTCTGTGTGGCATTGAGCTGCTGTTAACCTGCGATTTCTGAGGCTGGTGACTCGGATAAACTTATCCTTAGAAGCAGAGGTGACTCTTGGTCTTCCTTTCCTGGGGCGGTCCTCATGTGAGCCAGTTTCTTTGTAGTGCTTGATGGTTTTGCAACTGCACTTAGGAACACTTTCAAAGTTTTCCCAATTTTTGGGACTGACTGACCTTCATTTCTTAAAGTAATGATGGCCACTCATTTTTCTTTACTTAGCTGCCTTTTTCTTGCCATAATACAAATTCTAACAGTCTATTCAGTAGGACTAATAGCTGTGTATCCACCAGACTTCTGCTCAACACAACTGATGGTCCCAACCCCATTTATAAGGCAAGAAATCCCACTTATTAAACCTGACAGGGCACACCTGTGAAGTGAAAACCATTTCCAGTGACCACCTCTTGAAGCTCGTCAAGAGAATGCCAAGAGTGTGCAAAGCAGTCATCAAAGCTAAAGGTGGCTACTTTGAAGAACTTAGAATATAAGACATAATTTCAGTTGTTTCACACTTTTTTGTTAAGTATATAATTCCACATGTGTTAATTCATATTTTTGATGCCTTCAGTGTGATTTTACAGTTTTCATAGTCATGAAAATACAGAAAAATCTTTAAATGAGAAGGTGTGTCCAAACTTTTGGTCTGTACTGTATAGTATATATCAACATTGAAATTGATAGACCAAACAGGAAATGTTATGGAATTATGGAAACCAGAAAATCAATAGATATGTAAAGGATTTGCATTTGACAAAAAAGTGGAAGCAAATTTTTCAAAACATTTGAATTTATTCAGTATTGAGTATGAGTGCCACGTGCAGAAATACCTGCATTTACATGCCTTAGCATCTTATCAGTGTGGTTATTAATGCTTGTTTGAAGAATGTTTTGCCACAATGAATGCAAATGCAAATCATAGAGATTTCTTGATATGCCACGAGCAATTTTTTAACATAATAATGCAAGGCCGTGAATATTTTGTTTGTGTGAGCTGTTTACAAGGCTTAAAAGTTCTGTCATGGCCTACAGTTTCACTGGGATGTTTCAAAAGGAGCTGCCAGCAAAGGATTTTGATGATTTGTGTTCCCAAGTGCATTGAGTGTGGCTGAACATTCCTTAAACAACCAATAATAACATCATTGATTGCATGCAAATGACAGCATTTAAATGTGGATATTTCTGCACGTGGCACTAATACTCAATATTCATTAAATAAAGACATTTTAAAATGAAGCTTCAATTATGTCACATTTGTGTATCATTAACAGGTTTATAGATCCTGTGATTTTCTTAACTCCCATGACTTTTCTTCCTTGGTGTTGCAATGTTTAGGAGTGTATATATATATATATATATATATATATATATATATATATATATATATATATATATATATATCCTGTATATACACTGCTCAAAAAAATAAAGGGAACACAAAAATACCATATCCTAGACATCACTGAATTAAATATTCCAGTTATAAATCTTTATTCATTACATAGTGGAATGTGTTGAGAACAATAAAACCTAAAAATTTTCAACATAAACCACAACTAATAACCCATTGAGGTCTGGAGTTGGAATGATGCTCAAACTCAAAGTGGAAAATGAAGTTACAGGCTGATCCAACTTCAGTGGAAATGCCTGAAAACAAAGAAATGATTCTCAGTAGTGTGTGTGGCCTCCACGTGCCTTTATGACCTGCCTACAACACCTGGACCTGCTCTTGATGAGGCGGCAGATGGTCTCCTGAGGTATCTCCTCCCAGACCTGGACAAAAGCACCCACCAACTCTTGGCCAGTCTGTAGTGCAACGTGACATTGGTGGATGGTGCGAGACATGATGTCCAAGATGTGTACAATCGGATTCAGGTCTGGGGAATGGGCCTTCATCAATGCCTTCATCTTGCAGGAACTGCTGACATACTCCAGCCACATCAGATCTGGCATTGTCCTGCATTAGGAGGAACCCTGGGCCAACCGCACCAGCATATGGTCTCACAAGGGGTCTGATCTCTGATGATCTTATATCGGTACCTAATGGCAGTCAGGCTACCTCTGATGAGTACATGGAGGACTATGCGGCTCTCCAAAGAAATGCCACCCCACACCATTACTGACCAACTGCCAAACCGGTCATGCTGCAGGATGTTGCAGGCAGCAGATTGCTCTCTACGGTGTCTCCAGACTTTGTCTCGTCTGTCACATGTGCTCAGTGTGAACCTGCTTTCATCTGTGAAGAGCACAGGGTGCCAGTGGCAATTTTGCCAATCCTGGTGTTCTGTGGCAAATGCCAAGTGTCCTGCACGGTGTTGGGCTGTGAGCACAACCCCCATCTGTGGATGTCGGGCACTTAGACCATCCTCATGGATTCGGTTTCTAACCATTTGTGCAGACACATGCACATTTGTGGCCAGCTGGAGGTCATTTTGCAGGGCTCTGGCAGTGCTCCTCCTGTTCCTCCTTGCACAAAGGCTGAGGTAGCTGTCCTGCTGCTGTGTTTTTTCCCTCCTACGGTCCCCTCAACATCTCCTTCTGTACTGGCCTGTATCCTGGTAGTGCCTCCAGCCTCTGGACACTACGCTGACAGACACAGCAAACCTTCTTGCCACAGCTCGCATTGATGTGCCATCCTGGATGAGCTGCACTACCAGAGCCACTTGTGTGGGTTTTAGAGTCGGTATCATGCTACCACAAGTGTGAAATCACAACCAACATTCAAAAGTGACCAAATCATCAGCCAGAAAGCATTGGTACTGAGATATGGTCTGTGGTCCCCACCTGCAGAACCACTCCTTTATTGAGTGTGTCTTGCTAATTGCCAATAATTTCCATCTGTTGTCTATTCCATATGTACAACAGCATGTCAAATTGATTGTCAAACAGTGTTGCTTCCTAAGTGGACAGTTTGATTTCACAGAAGTTTGATTTACTTGGAGCTATATTCTGTTGTTTAAGTGTTCCCTTTATTTTTTGGAGCAGTGTATATCTGTATATTGTAAGGATTGTACTCACTCAGATGCGTAGGAGGAAACAGGAGGCACATTCTCTTCAATGTCCATGTTGGTTTATTTGCTCCATAAACCATCAAGGCAGCAACAAAAAGGTAAACAGTCCGTACATCAGGCTGACACAGCATTAGTGTCCATAGAAGAGCTCTGCTCTCTCAGGCCTGAAGGCACACAGGCTGTGAAATGTCCAGCACTCAGGGTCTATCTGAAGCCACAGACACAGAAGGGCTTCTCCCTCTCAATGCAAAGAGTACTCTGTAGTGTCCAGCCTGGACAGATGGAAGTCTATCCACACTGGCAGACTCCCAAACACTCACTAACATGTCCCAAACACACCTCCACTAGGTAGCCTGAAACCACAACCATTTGTGAGGTAACATCACATGCACTGTCACGTGATCATGACATTATTGCAGGTCCTCAAACTCCTGCAGGGAAAAGGGTACAGTGAGCACCCCCACTCAGAGGTGAGGTATGTGGGTAGCCAGACCCTCCCATCTCTCATAGCTACCCGCAACCCGGACCCAGGTGCACTAAATGATATCTTTAGTGCTCACGTGCACTAAAGACAAAATACTCCGGGTTGCATCACAGGGAGCATCCATCCCTGTGACACATACCTCCCATTAACCACGCAACCACCAGTCACACCGCAATATATATAGATAGATTTAGATAGATATGTACGGTATATGTGTGAGTAAATAGTTATGAAGGTGAGGAGAATAGCCAATTAATTCAGACAGGCCATTCTACTAATCCTATAATAGTATATTTTTGTATAAGACTTGGTACAATTTTGTAGATTTTTAACAATTGGTTATTATGTAAAAGGTATTTGTAAATTACAGGTTCAAATTTTCCCAGGAGGAACAAATTACCTTAGAAGCCACAGAGTTTGTCTCATTGATTCAGCCTTTAGAGCATCAACTCTTAGCAATTGTCAGTATATATTTCATTCCTTCTGTGAGGTCCTTGAATAAATGCTTTTTAAAATGAAGATGAAAGAATATTTGTAACCAGAGATATAAATATAGTGAGACACACGGCTGGAGCATACTACAAAATATGACAAGGGCATTGAAATCTGTAGGAACACAATGATATGCCTTATACAGAAATAGGCAAAGTATGAATTTGTGTCCATATTCAAATCAGCCTTCAAAATATTCTTGAGATTAAAGAGGGTTGTGCAAACTTTTTTGTGACTGCAGACTTTTGAATCCTCACAGCACACAATCTGATTCCGGCGCTGGAACTGGCAGGTGCATGACCACAAGTATGTAATTTATGTAACATCCCTGCAGGCAACACTGCATGGCTTCCCATCTCCCCTCTTACTCACCACTGCGGGGCATGCTGTGAGTTCTGTCCTCTGCCGACTACATGCTCTGGGCATTATGTCCTTGCTTGCTGCATACTTCCTGGCTGTATGCTTAGGACGGCGGTCCCGGCACTTTCTGTCTCTTATAGAGACTGTATTCACCCTCCTAAGGTGTTCCCAACCAATTGCCAAGATGCCTCAGGCACCTGTGGCTTCCCAACAGTTAGTGTACTGCTGCTGAGTTGCCAGGTCCTGTCTTCCTGTGTCTTTCGTTTCAGCCACTCAGGGGGTCTTCGTATCCTGGCCTATACCTCTGTCCTGTTTCTCTCGTTTCAGCCACCCAGGGGGGCTTTGTACCCTGGGCTGTACCTGTGTCCAGTGTCTTCGTACCCTGGTCTGAATCCTTGTTTCTGGGCCTTGTCCCGTTCCTGACCCTGTCTGATCTTAGTCCTATACCTGTGTACGTTTGTATTCCTGTCTGTAGCCTTTTCTATCCTGCTGTGTGTTTCCTTGTGTTTACTCCTTCTGCTCTTTGCTCCGCATCCTGCAGCTCTGCTTATTGCTCTGCAACCTGTGGCTCTGCTGTTTGCTCCGCAACCTGTGGCCCTGCACTTTGCTCTGCAACCTGAGGCTCTGCTCTGTGCTCCGCAACCTGTGGTTCTGCTCTTTGCTCTGCAACCTGCGGTTCTGCTCTTTGCTCCACAACCTCTGTTCTGCTGTGCACCTTGTGGCTTTGCTCTGCTGCGCAACTTGCGGCTCTGCTCTGCTCTGCTCATTGCATCCTGCAGATCTGCCTGCTCACCACATTCTGTGGCTCTGCTTTTCTCCCGTCTTGCCTCCTGTGGCTCTGCAGTGCTCTTTGGATCCTGCGGCTTTGCTCTGCTCCCACTCCTCACTCTGTGTGTCCTTGTCCTTCCAGTCTGAACTGGTTCCTAACAGTTCCTGTCCCTCCAGTCTGAACTGGTTCTTAACAGTTCCTGTCCCTCCGGTCTGAACTGGCTCCAAACAGTTCCTGTCCCTTCAGTGTGAACTGAATCTTGTCTGTTCCCTAGTCGAACCTGCCTGTGTTCCTGCCCTACCCGTTACCATCCCACTTCATTCTGTGTGTTCTGTGCCCGCTTGCCTGCCCAGAGTGCCATTCTTGCCCGCCTGCCCCCCCAGAGTGCCAGTCGTGCCTGCTCAGAGTGTCAGCCATGCCCACCTGCCTGTCCAGAGTGCCAGCCCTGCCCACGTGCCTGCCCAGAGTGCCAGTCGTGCCCGCCTGCCTGCCTAGAGTGCTAGCCTTGCCTGACTGCCAGCCTAGAGTGCCAGCTGTGTCTGCCTGCCAGAGTGCCAGTCGTGCTCGTCCATACTTGCTCGAACCTGTCACTTGTGTTCAGTCCCTCAGTGGGTTCAGCTGCCACAGCTAGACACCTCCCTGGAGTGGTACCTGTCAGCTACCTGCCACACAAGCTTGTCCTCATCATCAGAGGCTCCAGTGAACAATAAGGCAGCTGCTTAGTCACACCTCTTCCAGGGTAGTCTGGTTTGTGCACAGTAGGGCCACAATCCCCACACTCATGCCATACAGTCAGAGCATGAGCATAACAATTTGCATAGTGGATGTGCACGTCCCCGTTCAGAACAAAAGAATTGAGTGGAGCCGGATACATCTAGTTGTAATGTGGCTGAAAGCATACAAATCATATACTTGAGGTAACATGACTGCCTGTGCGGGTTGCTGGTGCAACACCTCAGGTAACCGGTTGTTGCAGTGATGTTGCCTTCCTTTCAGGGAGGGCAATGTCGTGCGTGGAGGCAAGGAGGATTCTCTTCACCGGATAAGCATACGCATTCAACACCTTCTGAATCCAGGCCAGGAAGGGGAGCTTAGGACCTGGATTCAGGGGAGCTTCCCTCAGCTTTAAGTGTCCTGGTCTGGAGGAGCAGTTAGTTAGCTGGTCCAGGGAGACCAAGTGAGGCAGTCTGAGAGAGACACAGAAGGAGAAAGAAGTCTGAGACAGCACACATTGGAGCTGGCAGCCAGGATTATGCTGCGGCTCCAGGAAAGAGAGAAAACCTGAAAGGTTGTCGCATGCAGTGGATCATTGAGGAAAGGAGCACAGGAGTGGAAAAGGGCTCAGAGGGGAATTGTGACCAGGCTCCCTCAGAGCCAAAGTGCAGAAGCCAGGTACCGGGAGCCCAAGGCTTTTGTGGGACTCTAAGACACGAAGCCGAACCGGAGGGCTCTAGACTACATGTTAACTGACCACACCAAGCCTGAGGTACAGCAGTACTCTAAGAGCCCGGGTCGTGGTAAAGACCCTATAAAAAGGCTCAAACTGCCTACCGATCAGGTACGTAACTGTCCCAGGAGAGGATTCCTTGCCAGCAAGCTAAAAACAGCAGGGACCTCGCCATCTTAGCGCAAGTAGGAAAGGCTTAAGGACCTCACCTGGGAGAGGGATCACCTTTGCCTCCAAGCCAGCCAGACCACACTACCACCCATGCCTGGTATCCTGGACTGTGGCCTCCTAACAACAGTTAACCAGGTAAAGACTTTACAACTTGTGTCTTCCACTTATTCGTCGGCATACACCATCTTTTCCGCACACCTTGGGAGCCCTGGGGACCCCGCTTAACCTGTGGGAAGCATCACCATTATTGCTGCAACAACATCCCCCAGAAATTGAGTTCTGGTTTGTTTGAATTCACATATTTTGAGTTTGATATAGAGATGGTTTTCCAGTAGATTTTCCATGACTAACTGGACATGTCTGCGATGCCCCTTCAAGGTACCTGAATATATAAGAATGTCATCTAGACTGGGTCGTACTGGCCCACCGGAGAACCAGTACGGTGGAGAACACTGCTATGGGGCACCTGAGTCAAGGGGGGCCCTCCCGGTCCCAGAGAGCAGCAGCAGGAAAAAGAGCCTGTCCCCGCTGCTAAAGAGAAATGAATATTTGTGCTTCCCCACGCCCCCATGGGCGTGGAGAGGAATGAATACCATTTCACTTTAATAGCGGGCAGCGTTAGCCGCAGACTGAGGCTAACACTGCCTGCCAGTGCTGCTGGATCGGAGCCCTAGAGGTGGGGCCCTAAAGGGTGGCAAACCCTGATTGCGGTCCCTGCAGCTTGGGACCGGAGCTGGAGGGAACCGACGTGGTCCTTCTTCCTGCCTGCCTGCCCGGCACTTCCTGTCTGATTCAGCCCGGCTGGATGACGTCATCACTCAGCGTGGCTGTTTTATAGAGGAAACTGCCAGGATGTGCTGCGGCTGCTGGGAATGTGCGGAGAGGTAAGTGGGTCCTGTGTGTGTCTCTACCTGCGTATGTGCGGCTGTGTGTGTATGTGGTGCGGTGCTTTGTGTTTGTGGTGCTGTATGTGTGATAATGGTGTTGTGTGTGTGTATTGGAGATATTGGAGATTGGCAATGATGTGGGTGATGGGGGTGGTGGGGGAGAAGGCAATGATGGTGGTGTGGGGAGGCAATGTTGGTGGTGGTGGGGGAAGGCAATGATGATGGTGGCGGAGGAGGCAATGATGATGTGTGATGGAGGCAATGATGATGGTGGTGGGGGAGGCAATGATGATGATGATGGTGGGGGAGGCAATGATGATGGTGATAGGGGAGGAAATAATGGAGGTGGTGGAATGAGCAATGATGGGGTGGTGAGGAGAAGGCAATGTTGGTAGTGGGGGGAGGCTATGGTGATGGTGGTGGGGGAGGCAATGATGGAGGTGGAGGAATGGGCTATGATGGGGATGGTGGGGGAGAAAGCAATGATGGTTGTGGTGTAAAGTGTTGTGAATTCTGTGGCTGAATTCACTCCTGTGGTCACAAGTGGTACTGCAGCTTCTGAGCTTCCTCCCTCAGGTGTTCTGGTGAGCTCGTTAACTGCTTCATTACTTAACTCCGCCTGATGCTGCTATCCTTGCTCCTTGTCAATGTTTCAGTGTTGGATCTGAGCTTCTCCTGATTGTTCCTGTGACCTGCTGCTCTGTATAGCTAAGTGCTTTTTGCTTTTTTGTTGCTTTTTTTCTGTCCAGCTTGTCTTTTGTTTTGCTGGAAGCTCTGAGACGCAAAGGTTGTACCGCCGTGCCGTTAGTTCGGCACGGTGTTTTTTTTTTGCCCCCTTTGCGTGGTTTTGCTTTAGGGTTTTTTGTAGACTGCAAAGTTCGCTTTACTGTCCTCGCTCTGTCCTAGAATATCGGGCCCCACTTTGCTGAATCTATTTCATCCCTACGTTTTGTCTTTTCATCTTACTCACAGTCATTATATGTGGGGGGCTGCCTTTTCCTTTGGGGAATTGCTCTGGGGCAAGTCAGGCCTATTTTTCTATCTTCAGGCTAGCTAGTTTCTTAGGCTGTGCCGAGTTGCCTAGGTAGTTGTTAGGCGCAATCCACAGCCGCTTTTAGTTGTGTTTAGGATAGGATCAGGTGTGCAGTCTACAGAGTTTCCACGTCTCAGAGCTCGTTCTTGTATTTTTGGGTATTTGTCAGATCACTGTGTGCGCTCTGATCGCTAAGCACATTGTGTTTCTGGATTGCCTTCATAACACCTGTCATTAGCAAACATAACAGTACAAGGAGCCACACTAATGATTCTCAATAGAGGGAAAGAAAAAGTTCTGACATCATTTTTTTTTTTTTTTCTGCTCTGTGTTCACTTTTTTTTTTTTCCCCTAGACATTTGGGTGATTCTGGACACAGGTGTGGACATGGATATTCAGGGTCTGTGCTCTTCAATGGATAATCTCGTTATAAATGTACAAAAAATTCAAGATACTATTGATCAGAAATCTATGTTAGAACCAAGAATTCCTATTCCTGATTTGTTTTTTGGAGATAGAACTAAGTTTCTAAGTTTCAAAAATAATTGTAAGCTATTTCTGGCCTTGAAACCTCATTCTTCTGGTAATCCTATTCAACAGGTTTTGATTATTATTTCTTTTTTGCGCGGCGACCCTCAAGACTGGGCATTTTCTCTTGCGCCAGGAGACCCTGCATTGAGTAGTGTCGATGCGTTTTTCCTGGCGCTCGGATTGCTGTACGATGAGCCTAATTCAGTGGATCAGGCTGAGAAAAATTTGCTGGCTTTGTGCCAGGGTCAGGATGATATAGAAGTATATTGTCAGAAATTTAGGAAATGGTCAGTACTCACTCAGTGGAATGAATCTGCGCTGGCAGCTTTGTTCAGAAAGGGTCTCTCTGAGGCTCTTAAGGATGTCATGGTGGGATTTCCTATGCCTGCTGGTTTGAATGAGTCTTTGTCTTTGGCCATTCAGATCGGTCGACGCTTGCGCGAGCGTAAATCTGTGCACCATTTGGCGGTACTGCCTGAGGTTAAACCTGAGCCTATGCAGTGCGATAGGACTATGACTAGAGTTGAACGGCAGGAATACAGACGTCTGAATGGTCTGTGTTTCTACTGTGGTGATTCCACTCATGCTATTTCTGATTGTCCTAAGCGCACTAAGCGGTCCGCTAGGTCTGCCGTCATTGGTACTGTACAGTCCAAATTCCTTCTGTCCATTACCTTGATATGCTCTTTGTCGTCGTTTTCTGTCATGGCGTTTGTGGATTCGGGCGCTGCCCTGAATCTGATGGATTTGGATTATGCTAAACGTTGTGGGTTTTTCTTGGAGCCTTTGCGGTGTCCTATTCCATTGAGAGGAATTGATGCTACACCTTTGGCCAAGAATAAACCTCAATACTGGGCCCAGCTGACCATGTGCATGGCTCCTGCACATCAGGAAGTTATTCGCTTTCTGGTGTTGCATAATCTGCATGATGTGGTCGTGTTGGGGTTGCCATGGCTACAAACCCATAATCCAGTATTGGATTGGAATTCCATGTCGGTATCCAGCTGGGGTTGTCAGGGGGTACATGGTGATGTTCCATTTTTGTCGATTTCGTCATCCACCCCTTCTGAGGTCCCAGAGTTCTTGTCTGATTATCAGAATGTATTTGAAGAGCCCAAGTCCGATGCTCTACCTCCGCATAGGGATTGTGATTGTGCTATCAATTTGATTCCTGGTAGTAAATTCCCTAAAGGTCGATTATTTAATTTATCCGTGCCCGAACACGCCGCTATGCGCAGTTATATGAAGGAATCCCTGGAGAAGGGACATATTCGCCCATCGTCATCACCACTGGGAGCAGGGTTCTTCTTTGTAGCCAAGAAGGATGGTTCGCTGAGACCGTGTATTGATTACCGCCTTCTTAATAAGATCACTGTTAAATTTCAGTATCCCTTGCCATTGTTATCTGACTTGTTTGCTCGGATTAAGGGGGCTAGTTGGTTCACTAAGATAGATCTTCGTGGTGCGTATAATCTGGTGAGAATCAGGCAAGGAGATGAATGGAAAACTGCATTCAATACGCCCGAGGGTCATTTTGAGTATCTAGTGATGCCGTTCGGACTTGCTAATGCTCCATCTGTGTTTCAGTCTTTTATGCATGACATCTTCCGTGAGTATCTGGATAAATTCCTGATTGTTTACTTGGATGACATTTTGATCTTCTCAGATGATTGGGAGTCTCATGTGAAGCAGGTCAGAATGGTTTTTCAGGTCCTGCGTGCTAACTCTTTGTTTGTGAAGGGATCAAAGTGTCTCTTCGGTGTGCAGAAAGTTTCATTTTTGGGGTTCATCTTTACCCCTTCTACTATCGAGATGGATCCAGTTAAGGTCCAAGCCATCCAGGATTGGATTCAGCCGACATCTCTGAAAAGTCTGCAAAAGTTCCTGGGCTTTGCTAATTTTTATCGTCGCTTCATCTGTAATTTTTCTAGCATTGCCAAACCATTGACCGATTTGACCAAGAAGGGTGCTGATTTGGTTAATTGGTCTTCTGCTGCTGTGGAAGCTTTTCAGGAGTTGAAGCGTCGTTTTTGTTCTGCCCCTGTGTTGTGTCAGCCAGATGTTTCTCTTCCGTTCCAGGTCGAGGTTGATGCTTCTGAGATTGGAGCAGGGGCGGTTTTGTCACAGAGAGGTTCTGATTGCTCAGTGATGAAACCATGTGCTTTCTTTTCCAGGAAGTTTTCGCCCGCTGAGCGTAATTATTATGTGGGCAATCGAGAGTTGCTGGCCATGAAGTGGGCATTCGAGGAGTGGCGTCATTGGCTTGAAGGAGCTAAGCATCGCGTGGTGGTATTGACTGATCATAAGAACTTGACTTATCTCGAGTCTGCCAAGCGCTTGAATCCTAGACAGGCCCGTTGGTCGTTATTTTTTGCCCGCTTCGACTTTGTGATTTCGTACCTTCCGGGCTCTAAAAATGTGAAGGCGGATGCTCTGTCTAGGAGTTTTGTGCCCGACTCTCCGGGTTTATCTGAGCCAGCGGGTATCCTCAAGGAAGGAGTCATTGTGTCTGCCATCTCCCCTGATTTGCGGCGGGTGCTGCAAAAATTTCAGGCGAATAAACCTGATCGTTGTCCAGCAGAGAAACTGTTCGTCCCTGATAGGTGGACTAATAAACTTATCTCTGAACTTCATTGTTCGGTGTTGGCTGGTCATCCTGGAATCTTTGGTACCAGAGAGTTAGTGGCTAGATCCTTCTGGTGGCCATCTCTGTCACGGGATGTACGTACTTTTGTGCAGTCCTGTGGGATTTGTGCTAGGGCTAAGCCCTGCTGTTCTCGTGCCAGTGGGTTGCTTTTGCCCTTGCCGGTCCCAAAGAGGCCTTGGACACATATTTCGATGGATTTCATTTCTGACCTTCCCGTTTCTCAAAAGATGTCAGTCATTTGGGTGGTCTGTGATCGCTTTTCTAAAATGGTCCATCTGGTGCCCTTGGCTAAATTGCCTTCCTCCTCTGATTTGGTACCTTTGTTCTTTCAGCATGTGGTTCGGTTGCATGGCATTCCTGAGAATATTGTTTCTGACAGAGGTTCCCAGTTTGTTTCAAGGTTTTGGCGAGCCTTTTGTGGTAGGATGGGCATTGACCTATCCTTTTCCTCGGCTTTCCATCCTCAGACTAATGGCCAGACCGAACGAACCAATCAGACCTTGGAAACATATCTGAGATGTTTTGTTTCTGCAGACCAGGATGATTGGGTGTCCTTTTTGCCGTTGGCTGAGTTCGCCCTTAATAATCGGGCCAGCTCGGCTACCTTGGTTTCTCCATTTTTTTGCAATTCTGGGTTCCATCCTCGTTTCTCTTCAGGACAGGTTGAGTCTTCGGACTGTCCTGGTGTGGATTCTGTGGTGGATAGGTTGCAGCAGATCTGGACTCAGGTAGTGGACAATTTGATCTTGTCCCAGGAGAAAGCTCAACTTTTCGCTAATCGCAGACGCCGTGTGGGTCCCCGACTTCGTGTTGGGGATCTGGTTTGGTTATCTTCTCGTCATATTCCTATGAAGGTTTCCTCTCCTAAATTTAAACCTCGTTTTATTGGTCCGTATAGGATTTCTGAGGTTCTCAATCCTGTGTCTTTTCGTTTGACCCTCCCAGACTCCTTTTCCATACATAATGTATTCCATAGGTCGTTGTTGCGGAGATACGTGGCACCTATTGTTCCATCTGTTGAGCCTCCTGCCCCGGTTTTGGTGGAGGGGGAATTGGAGTATATTGTGGAGAAGATTTTGGATTCTCGTGTTTCTAGACGGAAACTCCAGTATCTGGTTAAATGGAAGGGTTATGCTCAGGAAGATAATTCCTGGGTTTTTGCCTCTGATGTTCATGCTTCCGATCTTGTTCGTGCCTTTCATGCGGCTCATCCTGGTCGGCCTGGGGGCTCTGGTGAGGGTTCGGTGACCCCTCCTCAAGGGGGGGGGTACTGTTGTGAATTCTGTGGCTGAATTCACTCCTGTGGTCACAAGTGGTACTGCAGCTTCTGAGCTTCCTCCCTCAGGTGTTCTGGTGAGCTCGTTAACTGCTTCATTACTTAACTCCGCCTGATGCTGCTATCCTTGCTCCTTGTCAATGTTTCAGTGTTGGATCTGAGCTTCTCCTGATTGTTCCTGTGACCTGCTGCTCTGTATAGCTAAGTGCTTTTTGCTTTTTTGTTGCTTTTTTTCTGTCCAGCTTGTCTTTTGTTTTGCTGGAAGCTCTGAGACGCAAAGGGTGTACCGCCGTGCCGTTAGTTCGGCACGGTGGTTTTTTTTTGCCCCCTTTGCGTGGTTTTGCTTTAGGGTTTTTTGTAGACTGCAAAGTTCGCTTTACTGTCCTCGCTCTGTCCTAGAATATCGGGCCCCACTTTGCTGAATCTATTTCATCCCTACGTTTTGTCTTTTCATCTTACTCACAGTCATTATATGTGGGGGGCTGCCTTTTCCTTTGGGGAATTTCTCTGGGGCAAGTCAGGCCTATTTTTCTATCTTCAGGCTAGCTAGTTTCTTAGGCTGTGCCGAGTTGCCTAGGTAGTTGTTAGGCGCAATCCACAGCCGCTTTTAGTTGTGTTTAGGATAGGATCAGGTGTGCAGTCTACAGAGTTTCCACGTCTCAGAGCTCGTTCTTGTATTTTTGGGTATTTGTCAGATCACTGTGTGCGCTCTGATCGCTAAGCACACTGTGTTTCTGGATTGCCTTCATAACACCTGTCATTAGCAAACATAACAGTACAAGGAGCCACACTAATGATTCTCAATAGAGGGAAAGAAAAAGTTCTGACATCATTTTTTTTTTTTTCTGCTCTGTGTTCACTTTTTTTTTTTTCCCCTAGACATTTGGGTGATTCTGGACACAGGTGTGGACATGGATATTCAGGGTCTGTGCTCTTCAATGGATAATCTCGTTATAAATGTACAAAAAATTCAAGATACTATTGATCAGAAATCTATGTTAGAACCAAGAATTCCTATTCCTGATTTGTTTTTTGGAGATAGAACTAAGTTTCTAAGTTTCAAAAATAATTGTAAGCTATTTCTGGCCTTGAAACCTCATTCTTCTGGTAATCCTATTCAACAGGTTTTGATTATTATTTCTTTTTTGCGCGGCGACCCTCAAGACTGGGCATTTTCTCTTGCGCCAGGAGACCCTGCATTGAGTAGTGTCGATGCGTTTTTCCTGGCGCTCGGATTGCTGTACGATGAGCCTAATTCAGTGGATCAGGCTGAGAAAAATTTGCTGGCTTTGTGCCAGGGTCAGGATGATATAGAAGTATATTGTCAGAAATTTAGGAAATGGTCAGTACTCACTCAGTGGAATGAATCTGCGCTGGCAGCTTTGTTCAGAAAGGGTCTCTCTGAGGCTCTTAAGGATGTCATGGTGGGATTTCCTATGCCTGCTGGTTTGAATGAGTCTTTGTCTTTGGCCATTCAGATCGGTCGACGCTTGCGCGAGCGTAAATCTGTGCACCATTTGGCGGTACTGCCTGAGGTTAAACCTGAGCCTATGCAGTGCGATAGGACTATGACTAGAGTTGAACGGCAGGAATACAGACGTCTGAATGGTCTGTGTTTCTACTGTGGTGATTCCACTCATGCTATTTCTGATTGTCCTAAGCGCACTAAGCGGTCCGCTAGGTCTGCCGTCATTGGTACTGTACAGTCCAAATTCCTTCTGTCCATTACCTTGATATGCTCTTTGTCGTCGTTTTCTGTCATGGCGTTTGTGGATTCGGGCGCTGCCCTGAATCTGATGGATTTGGATTATGCTAAACGTTGTGGGTTTTTCTTGGAGCCTTTGCGGTGTCCTATTCCATTGAGAGGAATTGATGCTACACCTTTGGCCAAGAATAAACCTCAATACTGGGCCCAGCTGACCATGTGCATGGCTCCTGCACATCAGGAAGTTATTCGCTTTCTGGTGTTGCATAATCTGCATGATGTGGTCGTGTTGGGGTTGCCATGGCTACAAACCCATAATCCAGTATTGGATTGGAATTCCATGTCGGTATCCAGCTGGGGTTGTCAGGGGGTACATGGTGATGTTCCATTTTTGTCGATTTCGTCATCCACCCCTTCTGAGGTCCCAGAGTTCTTGTCTGATTATCAGGATGTATTTGAAGAGCCCAAGTCCGATGCTCTACCTCCGCATAGGGATTGTGATTGTGCTATCAATTTGATTCCTGGTAGTAAATTCCCTAAAGGTCGATTATTTAATTTATCCGTGCCCGAACACGCCGCTATGCGCAGTTATGTGAAGGAATCCCTGGAGAAGGGACATATTCGCCCATCGTCATCACCACTGGGAGCAGGGTTCTTCTTTGTAGCCAAGAAGGATGGTTCGCTGAGACCGTGTATTGATTACCGCCTTCTTAATAAGATCACTGTTAAATTTCAGTATCCCTTGCCATTGTTATCTGACTTGTTTGCTCGGATTAAGGGGGCTAGTTGGTTCACTAAGATAGATCTTCGTGGTGCGTATAATCTGGTGAGAATCAGGCAAGGAGATGAATGGAAAACTGCATTCAATACGCCCGAGGGTCATTTTGAGTATCTAGTGATGCTGTTCGGACTTGCTAATGCTCCATCTGTGTTTCAGTCTTTTATGCATGACATCTTCCGTGAGTATCTGGATAAATTCCTGATTGTTTACTTGGATGACATTTTGATCTTCTCAGATGATTGGGAGTCTCATGTGAAGCAGGTCAGAATGGTTTTTCAGGTCCTGCGTGCTAACTCTTTGTTTGTGAAGGGATCAAAGTGTCTCTTCGGTGTGCAGAAAGTTTCATTTTTGGGGTTCATCTTTACCCCTTCTACTATCGAGATGGATCCAGTTAAGGTCCAAGCCATCCAGGATTGGATTCAGCCGACATCTCTGAAAAGTCTGCAAAAGTTCCTGGGCTTTGCTAATTTTTATCGTCGCTTCATCTGTAATTTTTCTAGCATTGCCAAACCATTGACCGATTTGACCAAGAAGGGTGCTGATTTGGTTAATTGGTCTTCTGCTGCTGTGGAAGCTTTTCAGGAGTTGAAGCGTCGTTTTTGTTCTGCCCCTGTGTTGTGTCAGCCAGATGTTTCTCTTCCGTTCCAGGTCGAGGTTGATGCTTCTGAGATTGGAGCAGGGGCGGTTTTGTCACAGAGAGGTTCTGATTGCTCAGTGATGAAACCATGTGCTTTCTTTTCCAGGAAGTTTTCGCCCGCTGAGCGTAATTATGATGTGGGCAATCGAGAGTTGCTGGCCATGAAGTGGGCATTCGAGGAGTGGCGTCATTGGCTTGAAGGAGCTAAGCATCGCGTGGTGGTATTGACTGATCATAAGAACTTGACTTATCTCGAGTCTGCCAAGCGCTTGAATCCTAGACAGGCCCGTTGGTCGTTATTTTTTGCCCGCTTCGACTTTGTGATTTCGTACCTTCCGGGCTCTAAAAATGTGAAGGCGGATGCTCTGTCTAGGAGTTTTGTGCCCGACTCTCCGGGTTTATCTGAGCCAGCGGGTATCCTCAAGGAAGGAGTCATTGTGTCTGCCATCTCCCCTGATTTGCGGCGGGTGCTGCAAAAATTTCAGGCGAATAAACCTGATCGTTGTCCAGCAGAGAAACTGTTCGTCCCTGATAGGTGGACTAATAAAATTATCTCTGAACTTCATTGTTCGGTGTTGGCTGGTCATCCTGGAATCTTTGGTACCAGAGAGTTAGTGGCTAGATCCTTCTGGTGGCCATCTCTGTCACGGGATGTACGTACTTTTGTGCAGTCCTGTGGGATTTGTGCTAGGGCTAAGCCCTGCTGTTCTCGTGCCAGTGGGTTGCTTTTGCCCTTGCCGGTCCCAAAGAGGCCTTGGACACATATTTCGATGGATTTCATTTCTGACCTTCCCGTTTCTCAAAAGATGTCAGTCATTTGGGTGGTCTGTGATCGCTTTTCTAAAATGGTCCATCTGGTGCCCTTGGCTAAATTGCCTTCCTCCTCTGATTTGGTACCTTTGTTCTTTCAGCATGTGGTTCGGTTGCATGGCATTCCTGAGAATATTGTTTCTGACAGAGGTTCCCAGTTTGTTTCAAGGTTTTGGCGAGCCTTTTGTGGTAGGATGGGCATTGACCTATCCTTTTCCTCGGCTTTCCATCCTCAGACTAATGGCCAGACCGAACGAACCAATCAGACCTTGGAAACATATCTGAGATGTTTTGTTTCTGCAGACCAGGATGATTGGGTGTCCTTTTTGCCGTTGGCTGAGTTCGCCCTTAATAATCGGGCCAGCTCGGCTACCTTGGTTTCTCCATTTTTTTGCAATTCTGGGTTCCATCCTCGTTTCTCTTCAGGACAGGTTGAGTCTTCGGACTGTCCTGGTGTGGATTCTGTGGTGGATAGGTTGCAGCAGATCTGGACTCAGGTAGTGGACAATTTGATCTTGTCCCAGGAGAAAGCTCAACTTTTCGCTAATCGCAGACGCCGTGTGGGTCCCCGACTTCGTGTTGGGGATCTGGTTTGGTTATCTTCTCGTCATATTCCTATGAAGGTTTCCTCTCCTAAATTTAAACCTCGTTTTATTGGTCCGTATAGGATTTCTGAGGTTCTCAATCCTGTGTCTTTTCGTTTGACCCTCCCAGACTCCTTTTCCATACATAATGTATTCCATAGGTCGTTGTTGCGGAGATACGTGGCACCTATTGTTCCATCTGTTGAGCCTCCTGCCCCGGTTTTGGTGGAGGGGGAATTGGAGTATATTGTGGAGAAGATTTTGGATTCTCGTGTTTCTAGACGGAAACTCCAGTATCTGGTTAAATGGAAGGGTTATGCTCAGGAAGATAATTCCTGGGTTTTTGCCTCTGATGTTCATGCTTCCGATCTTGTTCGTGCCTTTCATGCGGCTCATCCTGGTCGGCCTGGGGGCTCTGGTGAGGGTTCGGTGACCCCTCCTCAAGGGGGGGGTACTGTTGTGAATTCTGTGGCTGAATTCACTCCTGTGGTCACAAGTGGTACTGCAGCTTCTGAGCTTCCTCCCTCAGGTGTTCTGGTGAGCTCGTTAACTGCTTCATTACTTAACTCCGCCTGATGCTGCTATCCTTGCTCCTTGTCAATGTTTCAGTGTTGGATCTGAGCTTCTCCTGATTGTTCCTGTGACCTGCTGCTCTGTATAGCTAAGTGCTTTTTGCTTTTTTGTTGCTTTTTTTCTGTCCAGCTTGTCTTTTGTTTTGCTGGAAGCTCTGAGACGCAAAGGGTGTACCGCCGTGCCGTTAGTTCGGCACGGTGGGTTTTTTTTGCCCCCTTTGCGTGGTTTTGCTTTAGGGTTTTTTGTAGACTGCAAAGTTCGCTTTACTGTCCTCGCTCTGTCCTAGAATATCGGGCCCCACTTTGCTGAATCTATTTCATCCCTACGTTTTGTCTTTTCATCTTACTCACAGTCATTATATGTGGGGGGCTGCCTTTTCCTTTGGGGAATTTCTCTGGGGCAAGTCAGGCCTATTTTTCTATCTTCAGGCTAGCTAGTTTCTTAGGCTGTGCCGAGTTGCCTAGGTAGTTGTTAGGCGCAATCCACAGCCGCTTTTAGTTGTGTTTAGGATAGGATCAGGTGTGCAGTCTACAGAGTTTCCACGTCTCAGAGCTCGTTCTTGTATTTTTGGGTATTTGTCAGATCACTGTGTGCGCTCTGATCGCTAAGCACACTGTGTTTCTGGATTGCCTTCATAACACCTGTCATTAGCAAACATAACAGTAAAGGACAATGGTTGTGGGGGAGGAGGCAATGATGGAGATGGTGATGAGTACAATGATGGGGGTTGAGGGGGATAACAATGATGGTGGAGGAGAGGGCTGCGTTATACCCTTCAGGGGGCTAAATTATACCCTATCAGGGGCTATGTTATAATTCTGTGGGGGGCTGCATTATTATCTCAGGGGGCTACATCATACTAGATGATGGGAGCTGCATTATGCCCTATGAGAGGGCTACAGTATATTCTATGGGGGGCTGCCTTATAAGGGGGTTGCATTATACTCTGAGGGGGTTACATTATATTCTGTGGAGGGGCTGCATTATACTATATGAGGGGGCTGCATTGTGCCATATGAGGGTGCTACATTATATTCTATAGGGGCTGCATTATACCCTTTGAGGGGGTTGTATTATATTTTGTGGGGTGCTGTATTATACCCTATGAGGGGGGCTGCATTATATTCCTTGAGGGAAGCTGAATTATATTCTATGAGGCGGGTTACTTTATATTCTATGAGAGGGCTACCCCAACCCTTACATAATTAACCCCTTCCCGACCTTTGACGCACCGTATGCGTCATGAAAACCCGTGCCAATCCGACCTGTGACGCAGCATATGCGTCATGGCCGGATTGGGCTCCTGCAGGCCGGGTGAAAGGGTTAACTGTAATTTCACCCGGCCTGCAGGGACAGGAGGAGTTGTACTTTAGCCCGGGGGGGTGGCTTCACCCCCCGTGGCTACGATCGCTCTGATTGGCTGTTGAAAGTGAAACTGCCAATCAGAGCGATTTGTAATATGTCACCTAAAAAACTGGTGAAATATTACAATCCAGCCATGGCCGATGCTGCAATATCATCGGCCATGGCTGGAAACACTTTTGTGCCCCCACCCCACCCCACCAATCGTCCCCCCAGCCCTCCGATCTGTGGTCCGCTCCCCTCCGTCCTGTGCTCCGCTCCCCCATCCTCCTGTCCGCTCCCCCGTGCTCCAATCCCACCCCCGTGCTCCAATCCACCCCCCCGCACACCGATCCACCCCCCCGCACACCGATCCACCCCCCCGCACTCCGATCCACCCCCCCGTGTTACGATCCACCCCCCCATGCTCCGATCAACTCCCCCGTGCTCCGATGCCCCCCATGCCCTGATCTCCCCCCCTTATACTTACCTAGCCTCCCGGGTCCGTCCGTCTTCTTTCCTGGGCGCCGCCATCTTCCAAAATGGCGGGTGCATGCGTAGTGCGCCCGCCGAATCTGCCGGCCGGCAGATTCGTTCCAATGTGAATTTTGATCACTGTGATAAAACCTATCACAGTGATCAAAATAAAAAAACAGTTAATGTCCCCCCCCTTTGTCACCCCCATAGGTAGGGACAATAATAAAATAAAGAATTTTTTTTTTTTTTTACTAAGGTTGGAGTTAGAACTAGGGTTAGGGTTAGGGTTAGGGTACGGTGTGTGCACACGTATTCTGGTCCTCTGCGGATTTTTCCACAGCGGATTTGATAAATCCGCAGTGCTAAACCGCTGTGGATTTATCGCGGATTTACCGCGGTTTTTCTGCGCATTTCACCTCGGTTTTACAACTGCGATTTTCTATTGGAGCAGTTGTAAAACCGTTGCGGAATCCGCAGAAAGAAGTGACATGCTGCGGAATGTAAAGCGCTGCGTTTCCGTGCAGTTTTTCTGCAGCATGTGTACAGCAATTTTTGTTTCCCATAGGTTTACATTGAAATGTAAACTCCGCAGCGTGTGCACATACCTTTAGAATTAGGCTATGTGCACACGGTGCGGATTTGGCTGCGGATCCGCAGCGGATTGGCCGCTGCGGATTCGCAGCAGTGTTCCATCAGGTTTACAGTACCATGTAAACATATGGAAAACCAAATCCACTGTGCCCATGGTGCGGAAAATACCTCGCGGAAATGCTGCGTTGTATTTTCCGCAGCATGTCAATTCTTTGTGCGGATTCCGCAGCATTTTACACCTGTTCCTCAATAGGAATCCGCAGGTGAAATCCACACAAAAAACACTTGATATCTGCGGTAAATCCGCAGGTAAAACACAGTGCCTTTTACCCGCGGATTTTTGAAAAATGGTGCTGAAAAATCTCACACGAATCCGCAACGTGGGCAAATAGCCTTAGGGTTAGGGTTGGGTTGGAATTAGGGTTGTGGTTAGGGTTAGGGGTGTGTTGGGGTTAGGTTTGTGGTTAGGATTATGGCTACAGTTGGGCTAAGGGTTAGGGGTGTGTTGGGGTGAGTGTTGGAGGTAGAATTGAGGGGCTTCCACTGTTTAGGCACATCAGGGGGTCTCCAAACGCAACATGGCGCCACCGTTGATTCCAGCCAATATTTTATTCAAAAAGTCAAATGGTGCTCCCTCCCTTCTGAGCCCCGACGTGTGCCCAAACAGTGGTTTACCCCCACATATGGGGTACCAGCATACTCAGGACAAACTGCGCAACAATTACTGGGGTCCAATTTCTCCTGTTACCCTTGAGAAAATAAAAAATTGCTTGCTAAAACATCATTTTTGAGGAAAGAAAAATGATTTTTTATTTTCACGGCTCTGCGTTGTAAATGTCTGTGAAGCACTTGGGGGTTCAAAGTGCTCACCACATATCTAGATAAGTTCCTTGGGGGTCTGGTTTACAAAATGGGGTCACTTGTGGGGGGTTTCTACTGTTTAGGCACACCAGGGGCTCTGCAAACACAACGTGACACCCGCAGAGCATTCCATCAAAGTCTGCATTTCAAAAGTCACTACTTCCCTTCTGAGCCCCGACGTGTGCCCAAACAGTGGTTTACCCCCATATATGGGGTATCACCATACTCAGGAGAAACTGGACAACAAATATTGGGGTCAAATTTCTCCTGTTACCCTTGGGAAAATAAAATATTGCGGGCTAAAAAATCATTTTTGAGAAAATAATTTTTTATTTTTATTTTCATGGCTCTGCGTTATAAACTTCTGTGAAGCACTTGAGGGTTCAAAGTGCTCACCACACATCTAGATTAGTTCCTTTGGGGGTCTAGTTTCCAAAATGGGGTCATTTGTGGGGGATCTCCAATGTTTAGGCACACAGAAGCTCTCCAAACGCGACATGGTGTCCGCTAATGATTGGAGCTAATTTTCCATTTAAAAAGCCAAATGGCGTGCCTTCCCTTCCGAGCCCTGCCGTGCGCCCAAACAGTGGTTTACCCCCACATATTGGGTATCTGCATACTCAGGACAAACTGGACAACAACATTTATGGTCCAATTTCTCCTATTACCGTTGGCAAAATAGGAAATTCCAGGCTAAAAAATCATTTTTGAGGAAAGAAAAAATATTTTTTATTTTCATGGCTCTGCGTTATAAACTTCTGTGAAGCACCTGGGGGTTTAAAGTGCTCAGTATGCATCTAGATAAGTTCCTTTGGGGGTCTAGTTTCCAAAATGGGGTCACATGTGGGGGAGCTCCAATGCATAGGCACACAGGGGCTCTCCAAACGCGACATGGTGTCCGCTAACAATTGGAGCTAATTTTCCATTCAAAAAGTCAAAAGGCGCGCCTTCCCTTCCGAGCTCTGATGTGTGCCCAAACAGTGGTTTACCCCCACATGTGAGATATCAGTGTACTCGGGAGAAATTGCCCAACAAATCTTAGGATCCATTTTATCCTATTGCCCATGTGAAAATGAAAAAATTGAAGCGAAAAGAAATTTTTTGTGAAAAAAAAGTACTTTTTCATTTTTTTGGGGGGTCCAGTTTCCACAATGGGGTCACTTGTGGGGGAGCTCCAATGTTTAGGCACACAGGGTCTCTCCAAACGCGACATGGTGTCCGCTAACGATGGAGATAATTTTTCATTCAAAAAGTCAAATGGCGCTCCTTCCCTTCTGAGCCTTACCATGTGCCCAAACAGTGGTTTACCCCCACATGTGAGGTATCGGTGTACTCAGGAGAAATTTCCCAACAAACTTTAGGATCCATTTTATCCTGTTGCCCATGTGAAAATGAAAAAATTGAGGCTAAAAAATGTTTTTGTGAAAAAAAAGTACTTTTTCATTTTTACGGATCAATTTGTGAAGCACCTGGGGGTTTAAAGTGCTCACTATGCATCTATATAAGTTCCTTGGGGCATCTAGTTTCCAAAATGGGGTCACTTGTGGGGGAGCTCCAATTTTTAGGCACACGGGGGCTCTCCAAATGTGACATGGTGTCCGCTAAAGAGTGCAGCCAATTTTTCATTCAAAAAGTCAAATGGCGCTCCTTCCCTTCCTAGCCCTGCCGTGCGCCCAAACAGTGGTTTACCCCCACATATGAGGTATCAACGTACTCAGGACAAATTGGACAACAACTTTCATGGTTTAGTTTATCCTTTTACCATTGGGAAAATAAAAAAATTGTCACTGAAAAATCATTTTTGTGACTAAAAAGTTAAATGTTCATTTTTTCCTTCCATGTTGCTTCTGCTGCTGTGAAGCACCTGAAGGGTTAATAAACTTCTTGAATGTGGTTTTGTGCACCTTAAGGGGTGCAGTTTTTAGAATGGTGTCACTTTTGGGTATTTTCAGCCATATAGACCCCTCAAACTGACTTCAAATGTGAGGTGGTTCCTAAAAAAAATGGTTTTGTAAATTTCGTTGTAAAAATGAGAAATCGCTGGTCAAATTTTAACCCTTATAACTTCCTAGCAAAAAAAAATTTTGTTTCCAAAATTGTGCTGATGTAAAGTAGATGTGTGGGAAATGTTATTTATTAACTATTTTGTGTCACATAACTCTCTGGTTTAACAGAATAAAAATTCAAAATGTGAAAATTGCGAAATTTTCAAAATTTTCGCCAAATTTTTGTTTTTATCACAAATAAACACAGAATTTATTGACCTAAATTTACCACTAACATGAAGCCCAATATGTCACGAAAAAACAGTCTCAGAACCGCTAGGATCCATTGAAGCGTTCCTGAGTTATTACCTCATAAAGGGACACTGGTCAGAATTGCAAAAAACGGCCAGGTCTTTAAGGTCAAAATAGGCTGGGTCATGAAGGGGTTAAAACGTGTACTACCTTATATTATACCCTGATATTAGCACGTTTTACCACGCGATTGATGGTCTTGAATTTATTTCAATGTAGCTACATAGTGGGCCCCAAGAATGATTTTCTCTGGTGGTCCGAAGATGCTCCAGTCCGACGCTGCATCTTGATAAGCAACAACAAATCGATCCAAACATTTTGGAGATGAAATAAGATGAAAACTTACCACTTCATGATGATTCAGTTCAATGCAGATTTCGAGTTCAATTATCTCATGAGTAACACGTCCAGACAATAAAGATGATCCATCCACAGTTTCCATATCGATTGGCAAGGATTTAGTCCTACTTGCAATGTTATTGTCAAGTGTGAATTGTAAGTCAATGAAATTCCCTCCTACTCCTCAATCTAACATTTCAGAGCATTGTATTTTTTGGCTCCCAATTATGGCCTGTATGGGAATGACAAAATGAGATGATGGTGAACGCTCTTTGCCTTTATCTTGCATTACAGATGAGATGGTCTGCAGAACCGGATTTGATGGTTCAAAGAGGTCTTAATCGCTTTCAGTCCTGGCATTTGTGAAGGCTATGGTCCTTTTATTAGAACAGGTGATGGCAAAATGTCCAGTACCCCCACAATAGAGACATAGATTCTCTGTACACCACCTCTCCTTCCCTACTGCAGAGAGAGGTTTACAGATTACATCAATTTGCATAGGTTCAGGAACACTTTCCATTTCCTGTTGTTATTTTTTAATGTTGATTGAGTAAAGAAGTAGCAATAGGAAAACACGGCACTCAGGGCTTGTTGGTGGTGCACAAGTTAGGTATCCAACCCATCAACTGTAAGCAATAAATTACTTGGCACTCAGGAGAATATTTTCATGATAAGAAGTAAACAATTCGTTTATTAGGTGCATCCAGTTCAAATTTAAATGTTTTCGGTCTAATCACAAGACCTTCATCAGAAACCGTTTGAGAATACTGGAATATATATACAGAAAAAACAAGAAAGGTTTTTTTAGAAAAAATTGCATGATGCACAGTACAAATATGAACATGATACATTCTGGTCAAAATTATTAAATACATCACTCGTAATACGATAGATAACGACAGTGGCGGTCAGAACGAATCCGGCCTGGTGTTACGCGAGTCGTGAGCCTAATATAGGAGAAATTGTAAAACTGAGGACGTGTTAAGGAGAAAATTAGTACAGTGATGGTGATGAGTCCTTGTCTAGGGCATAGCTGTATGAGAGGCAAGTAGATCATCCCCAGAAAAAAAGGATATTGACTATGAAGTGACCTCCCGAAGTGCGAGGTCACAGAGAAACGGTGCAAGGTGAGACTGCCTAAAATACAAGAACATTATATTAAAACATGAACATATGAATATATATAGATGCCATAGTGCCGTGTGAAGCAACCGGGCATAAGGCCCTGTAAACTGCCATAAGATGTCAAAAGACAGTCTATATATGTGACCACCTAGAGCCTGTACGTAGTGTAACATGACAAATGGGTATGAGAGTGCAGCATATACACCCCAGACAAGAAGGGGTGGAAAGTGGACACGAAGGGGATTCTCTTTGGACTCTCCTCGGTGAGTCTAGTTTTTTTTTTTTCACCGAGATGGAACACAAATTCACTAACAGGGGCTATCCCCGTGGGGTACTGACGGACGCCAAAAGGAACATGTTAAATAATAAACCCAAGGAGAGTCCAAAGAGAATCCCCTTCGTGTCCACTTTCCACCCCTTCTCTAGCCTAGTACAATCTACCATAAGGAGACACTGGAACATTCTGACAAAAAGTTATCCTAAAATTCCTGAGTTCAAAGTACCCTTCCTGTCATGCTTTAAGCGAGCCAGGAACCTTAAGGACAGGTTAGTCAAGGCAGATGTTGGCCCAGGCACATTGGTCCCTAAGCAAACTTTTCTACAAACACAGAAACGCGGTACATTTCCCTACATTTCCCTGCCTGAATTGCCTTCAATGTAGTAACGTACAAAAGGGTCCCTCGGTTTTTCACCCACAAACTGGCAAGGCCATCCCCATAAAAGGCTTCTACACCTGTGAGTCTACACACGTGGTCTATCTTATCAAATGCCCTTGTGGTTTGGCATATGTGGGCGAGACCACACAAACAGTGAGGGATAGAGTGGCCCAACATAAATCTACCATACGATGTAGTAAGACACACCTCCCCCTTCCACATCATTTCTCGGAGATGAATCACAGTATCTCCCAACTCCGGTTCCAGGTTCTGGAACAGGTTGACATCCCTAGAAGAGGCCAGAATCGTACTAAGATGCTTCAAAGAAGGGAAGCATACTGGATATACACGTTGCAGACCCTAGAACCAAAGGGATTAAATAGGGACTATGACGTCTCAGCTTTTTTGTAATATAATGTGGACGATGTTAGTACATCTGTGAGGTTTTATTGACCTTGTTTAACTGTTTTTGTCCTGTTTTAACTGTGTTATGTCCTTTCCCCCACAGAACCGGTAACTGCACCTCTCGCACCGAGCACTGGCCTTACCTCACACGGTATAGTATATATGCACAATGCCATGACTGATATAGAGTGTTATCCTTATCTCTATATCATATCCGTGTGACCACCAGTAAGGATCCTGTTTTCCTTCACATGACTACCTTATTCCTTATGCAGAGTGTTCTTATACCTTTCCTCAGCCCTGCCTATCCATCTGTCTCGAGTCCCTTCGCTTATGGTCCTTTTCTCCGTGACACGCCCGGCGCTGCGATCCTGTCTACACAGTCTGTCTCTTATCCCCGTTTGGGCTCTTGCCCGTTTGCGCAAGCGCCGTAGGCCCCGGTCACCTCCCTGGCTCGTCTGAGCCGACTGCTCCCTTGCGCATGCGCTACTCTCCCGATCACGTGCCCCTGTGACGCGGCCGGTCAGGTGACCGTGGGGCAGAGCGCACTTATACCCGGAAGTGCCTCTGCCTGTCACCAGTCCCGGGAGCAACGCTAACCCACGCTACCCCAGCTACACTACGCCGGTGCGCCCCGAGGTTCCAGGTATGAGCTCCAGCTTCAGCGCGTCGCTCCTGTTTGCGCTTCCCTTGACTTCATGACCGACCCCTGTTTTTCTCCTCCCTTGCCTGCAGTGCTTCGGCTCTTGCGAGTTCCTCGCCTTTCTATAGCGCTCTTCCTCCTCACCTCCGGACCCCCAGGTAACAGTGGCTGCATCTTGATATCCTCTTCCCCTATTGCTTCATAGCCAGCTCCTTATGAGGGGTTTATTCTCCTCTTTTTTTTTTGGTTCCCAGGCGCTTTCTCCTCCCGGACCCTATCTGACGCTGGCACCCCGTTTGGGCCCATATGTAGTCAGTGTGTCTTCCAGGTATTATTTTGGGGCCTCTGGTGGCGCATTGTCTGGGGTGTATATGCTGCACTCTCATACCCATTTGTCATGTTACACTACGTACAGGCTCTAGGTGGTCACATATATAGACTGTCTTTTGACATCTTATGGCAGTTTACAGGGCCTTATGCCCGGTTGCTTCACACGGCACTATGGCATCTATATATATTCATATGTTCATGTTTTAATATAACGTTCTTGTATTTTAGGCAGTCTCACCTTGCACCGTTTCTCTGTGACCCCGCACTTCGGGAGGTCACTTCATAGTCAATATCCTTTTTTTCTGGGGATGATCTACTTGCCTCTCATACAGCTATGCCCTAGACAAGGACTCATCACCATCACTGTACTAATTTTCTCCTTAACACGTCCTCAGTTTTACAATTTCTCCTATATTAGGCTCACGACTCGCGTAACACCAGGCCGGATTCGTTCTGACCGCCACTGTCGTTATCTATCGTATTACGAGTGATGTATTTAATAATTTTGACCAGAATGTATCATGTTCATATTTGTACTGTGCATCATGCAATTTTTTCTAAAAAAACCTTTCTTGTTTTTTCTGTATATATATTCCAGTATTCTCAAACGGTTTCTGATGAAGGTCTTGTGATTAGACCGAAAACGTTTAAATTTGAACTGGATGCACCTAATTAACGAATTGTTCACTTCTTATCATGAAAATATTCTCCTGAATGCCAAGTAATTTATTGCTTATGAGTAAAGAAGTAGTTAGGGGTGTTTCCAAACCACTCACAGCCTTTTCTTTCTTCATTCAGTGAGTCTCTAATCAATTCGGATGCATAGATGAATAAAGTCCTCCAAATTATCCGGGGTCTCAATCCTCCTTGCAAGTTCATCTTTTATTAGCTCTGATAATCCTTGGCGAAATTGACTCCTCTGGGCAGCTAAATTCCATGTGGTGTCTGCCACCCAGCGTCGGAATTCAAAGGTATTTTCCGCTACAGAGCACTGCCCTTGACATAGATTATGCAATTTGGTTTCAGCTGTAGCACAACGCTTTGGGTCATCAAATACTTAGTCCATAGCAGTGATGAAATAAACAAAGTCACTTAGGAGGTCAGCATTCTTCTCCACATAAGCTGAGGCCCATTCAAGTGCCTCATCAGTCAAGAGATTAATGATAAATAGAACCCTTTTCCTGTCACTGGTAAACAGAGCAGATTATATCTGGAAATAAATATGGCATTGATTTAGGAATCCACAGTAATGATAATGATCCCGACTGAACTCTGCAGGCAGCGATATGCGTGCGTTTGATTCTGGGCCAGAATTGCGCAACTTCAAAAGTTGCCTCTGCAACTCAATAATTACCTTTTGCTGACCCAACAACACCTGTGTTTGTAACTTGGAAAAATTTTCTTGGAATGTCGTACCTGAATTCTGAAGTGCAGCAACTTTTTGCCTAATTTGGGCTGCAATAGACTTCATTATGTGTACGTAATTATTCTGTTATGGACTGACCTGGTTTGGAGTAGTGATATTGCAACCACTAGAGGCAGTATTAGCAGGTAGCATTCTCAGGGATAACCAAGGAGTCGGTGCACAGGAACAGCAATGTAGTTGGAAGAAATATGCAGGAATTGTCGTCAGGAAAACCAGAGGTCGTTACCAGGAGCAGCAATGGCATTTGAAGGAATAAGCAGCAATCATAGTCAGGAAAGCCAGAGGTCGATATCAGGAGCAGCAATGTCGAAAAAAGAAGCAGCAGGTGGAAGGAAGCTTGACTAGAAGCTGGTAGCTCAATAATCATGCAAGGAAAGGAGACCAAGGCCATGTTTAAGTAGGGTGTGCAATCAAGATGAGCCAATCAGGAACTCAGGGTGGTGACCAACAGGAAACTCAGGGTGGAGACATTAGCAACAACATAGATACAAGTATTTGGGTTAGCACGGAACTGTTCAGTGAGCTGAATATTTCAGAGGGGAGAGCTGCCATCTGGTGCACAGGAGATGCTGGGTTTGAATCCTGAGCAGAATTGCTGAGCAGTAGTTGAATGCAATTTCATAGGACGCTTGAACAAGTCAGTTAGAACAACAATGCAGCATGATGTTAAGAGATCAAAATAAGTAATGAAATGTATTACAAAAACATTTGCAGAGGCTGAACAATGATATTAAAAAAGCTTAGTAATTCTTTAAAGGGAATCTGACACATTTGACCGATTAATATGGGCATGCAGGTTACAGACTGCATAAGAAGGGTCCTACCTGTATGCCTCGTATCAGATGTCTTGTTGTTTAGAAATAATTTTTAATCATCTTGCGTAAATTACCTTTTCCAGGCTATGGGAAGGATCCTGTCTAGTTGATATCTCCGCATCCAGAGATTATTTTAAATAAAAAGGGGAGTTACCAGTGTGATACAAGTAACTAACAATGAACAGGAGAAATGTAATTTGTCTTCTTGCATTCAAATGTTTAACTGTGATCTGGAAGCTGAAGCTGAGATTTACCTGCAGATGTGTAAGTTATAATTATATATGATTTATGAACAAAAAGGCATCTGCTATGATACATAACAGTCCTACCTTTATCAGCATTCTATAACCTTTTTGCCGTTTAGATAGGTCAAATGTGGCGACCAATATCATTTAAGTCACCAACCCAGTGCTGTTATTGGTTTGGTAGTCATATAAATCATCTGACAAATCTTTAAAATATGAAGTAGTGCATGCATTCACTTATTGTCAAAGTCACTGAATGACAAATACAAATACGACCATGCAATTAATGGTATTTTATAAAATGGGCCATTCCACAGTGAAATTACTTCCATCGAATATGATTACAGCTAATTTGTAGTTTTTCTTTTTTTATATTGCTTTTTTTGCGTTTTATTCAATACTCACTGTGTAGCTTCCATAAATAAACATATTTATCTCAAGGACAATTAGAATATTGACCGTGACAAAACTCAAAGGCAGGTTTTATATGCTATTACCATAGGTAAAGTGTTGATTGATGGAGGGCAACATATCTGTCAGTCATGGATATTTTAACATTTGTATGAATAAAATTCATCCTGAGGGATGTTGTAAAAATGAATTCTCAAAGCACATGTTGCCCATACAATTACATTGTGTTTGAACATGTTCTTCTCAGAAGATCCCATAGTTACAGTACATTGTTTATCCTAACAAATATGAGTTGTGATATGATTGACACGGTAAATACCCTCTTTTTGGTGTAAAGCTATTACCTTATTTGTGTATGCAGACACATAGTTCAGATTTCCCATTACAAATATTTGATTGACTTTATTGCTTTCTTGAGTTCTGTCAAAATCTCATTCAATCTTCATATCATTGTCTAATTTTTGGATTTCTGAACTAGTGATCAGTGAGAAAAATAACACCAATGTTAGTCTCTAATAAGACCAAGGTTATGTCATACTTGTTAATGATTTTAAAAAAAAAAGGCTTTGCGTCTGAAACTACTATTAAGAGTTGCGTGAGAGAGTACACCAGTCCCTATAAGTGAGATTAATGGGGAACAAAACTATCTTTATATTATTCCTACAATGAGATAAGATGAGCAACTAATTCTTTGCGTTAAGTGACAATAATTATTTTGACACTGAGTTAAATCGCTTGAAATTCTTGATGTCATTCAATTCAGAAATTTGCATTTGTTAGTATTCTATATAGAATATAGGCATAAAATGGGCACATGCTAATCTTCAATATATATCAAAACATTATAGACAATGTAATACTACAGAGGTTATCCACTACATTTGCATTAATGACCTATCCTTATAATAGGTCATCAATGATTGATTGGACCGGGTCCGGCACCCGGCACCCCCACCGAACAGCTGGCCTGAAGTACTTCCTTGCAGAGCTCCCATCTACTTGTAGTGGCCTGGGCTTGTACTACACCTCATATTGATTTGTATGGCAGGCAAAAGTGTAGTACGTAGTTGCGGCCACTACAAATAGATGACCAGCTCCGTAAGTAAGCACTTTTGGCAAGTGGCCACTGTCGCTGCCACCAATAACAGCTGATCAACGGAGATGCCAGTTGCCGGATCCCAGCCAATAAGACATTGATGACCAATCATAAGCATGAGAACCCTTGACGTTGGGTTGCAAGCTCATCTATTTTGGCCAAAATATTAACCAATGCCTCATTTAATGTATGCATCATATGCATAAATTTTTTTGCACTTTTTATCATTTTTTGCAGGATGCAGCTAGGCCTCTTTTTGTTAGGTTGGTGTATTAGGGCATCTGTCCCTGTGCAGTGCATATAAAGCTCTGGTAAAAATTAAGAGGCCACTGCACAGTTTTATAAAAATCCGCTTCTCTACATGTCTGGCAGCCATTCCATTCCAGTGTCAGTTGAATTCCAACCAGAGTACACCTCATTTTACTTAATGTGCTTCTGATTAGGTGGTCACCTGAACCAAATTTTATTTAACAAAGGAAAGTACAAAAAACACTGCTGTGGTGTTCACAATCCTCTTGCAATAGGTCAAGCTGGATGGCAAAACAAGTGCTAGTAATATCCCAAAAGTAATAGGAATGAAAAAATAACTTTTAACCATGCCAAAGGAGTTGAAAAGAAAAGTCTTGAGTGAGGAAAAGACTCAATTCTGGTTTTACTAGCAAAGGGACAAAGTGAGCGTCATATTGCCTCCATCCTTAAAATTTCTAAGACGGCAGTCCATTATAACAAGGTCAAGTAGCAGACATTGAGGAAAACAAAGCTACCGACCGGCAGAGGGCAAAAACGACTCTCCGCTGACTTGGATGACCGTCACCTTATTCGAATGTCACTCAGCCACTGCAGGATGACATCAAGTGACCTACAAAAGGAATGGCAAATGGGGTGAAGTGCATGGTAAGAACAGTTCGTAACAGGTTCCTAGAGGCAGGACTCAAGACATGAAAAAGCTATAAAAAAGGCTTTCATCAATTAGAAGCAAAGGAGAGCCAGGCTGAAGTTTTCCAAAGATCATAAGGATTGGACCATAGAGGACTGGAGTAAGGTAATCTTCTCTGATGAGTCTAATTTTCACCTTTGCCCAACACCTGGTCATCTAATGGTTAGATGGAGACCTGGAAAGGCGTACAAGCCACAGTGTCTTGCAGCCACTGTGAAATTTGGTGGAAAATCAGTGATGATCTGGGGGATGCTTCAGCAAGGCTGGAATTGGGCAGGTTAATTTTTGCAAATGACGTATGAATCAAGCCGCATACAAGGTTATCCTGGAAAAACAGTTGATTCCTTCTGCTCAGGCAATGTTCCCCAACTCTGAGGACTGGTTTTTCTAGCAGGACAATGTACCATGCCACATAGCTAGGTCAATCAAGGTGTGGCTGAAGGACCACAACATCAAATCCCTGTCATGGCCAGCCCAATCTCCAGACCTGAACCCCAATGAATGGAATGTAATCAAGAGGAAGATGGATAGTCACAAAGAACTGCTGACATTTTTGTACCAGGAGTGGCATAAGGTCACCCAAAAGCAGTGTGAAAGACTGGTGGAAAGCATGTCAAGACGCATGAAAGCTGTGATTAAAAATAATGGTTATTCCACAAAATATTGATTTATGAACACATCCTGAGTTAAATCATTAGTATTGTTCTTTCTAAATGATTATGAACTTGGTTTTTTTTTGCATTGTTTGAGGTCTGCAAGCTATGCATTTTTTTGTTATTTTGACGATTTCTCATTTTCAGAAAATAAATGCAAAATCTATTGCTTAGAACTTTGGAGACATGTTGTCAGTAGTTTATAGAATAAAATAGCAATTTACATTTTACTCAAAAATATACCTATAACGAGAAAAATCAGACAAACTGAAAATTTTGCAGTGATCTCTTAATTTTTGCCTAAGCTGTATATAGTAGGGTTGAGCGAAACGGGTCGAAAATATTCAAAAGTCGCCGACTTTTGGCAAGGTCGGGTTTCATGAAACCCGACCCGACCCCTGTGTGGGGTCGGCCATGAAGTCGGCGATCTTTTGAATCTAGAATCGGAATTCCGATACCGATTCCCGATATGTTTAAGATATCGGGAATTGGTATCGGAATTCAGATTTAAGTGTAAAATAATGAATTAAAATAAAAAATATCGCAATACTTACCCTCTGACGCGCCCTGGTACTAACCGGGAACCTTCCTTCCTTAGAATCAGCCTTCCAGGACCTTGCGGTGACGTCGCGGTGACGTCGCGGCTTGTGATTGGCCGCGCGGCCGCCCATGTG
Organism: Ranitomeya imitator; assembly: GCF_032444005.1. Lineage (NCBI taxonomy): Eukaryota > Metazoa > Chordata > Amphibia > Anura > Dendrobatidae > Ranitomeya > Ranitomeya imitator. The sequence continues at coordinate 986,678,307 of NC_091282.1, forward strand.
ACCGCTCGCGCGACCAATCACAAGCCGCGACGTCACCGCGATGTCACCGAAGGTCCTGAAAGGGCTAATTCTTAGGAAGGAAGGCTGCCGGAAAGAAGCAGGGCGCGTCCAAGGGTGGGTATATACCTAATAGGAATATACTCACCCTCGGACGCGCCCTGCTTCTTTCCGGCAGCCTTCCTTCCTAAGAATCAGCCCTTCCAGGACCTTCGGTGACGTCGCGGCTTGTGATTGGTCACGCGAGCCGTCACATGGGCGGCCGCGCGGCCAATCACAAGCCGCGACGTCACCGCGACGTCACCGCAAGGTCCTGGAAGGCTGATTCTAAGGAAGGAAGGTTCCCGGTTAGTACCAGGGCGCGTCAGAGGGTAAGTATTGCGATATTTTTTATTTTAATTCTTTATTTTACACTAAAATATGGATCGCAGGGCCTGAAGGAGAGTTTCCGCTCCTTCAGACCCTGGGAACCATGGAAACCCAATGCACTGCATTGGGTTTCGAGTTTCGGCCGACCCCGACCCCAACTTTTTTATAGGATCGGCCGATTTCACTCGACCTGACTTTTGAAAAAGTCGGGTTTCGTGAAACCCGACCCGATCCTATAAAAGTAAAGGTCGCTCAACCCTAGTATATAGTGCTGGGCTGCCCGCCTGATAATATTAAGGGTGTCATCAGTAGGCTGTAAGCCGGACACTTTGCATTGCACATACCTGTGTGACTGGCATTCTACGCAAGCCCTATTGGTGTGTAATTTTTTTCTACTAGGCTGAAAACCCCTCCATAATCTGGTAGGTGTATGGGTGGCTGTTTTTATCTGTAGTTTGCCCCTGTGCTGCCCCTGCCTTTATTAGTGAGGGCATGTTACATCCTGCAAGAAGTGCATTTGTCATCAGACATGTTTTTGGGAAGGCTGCATTCTTAGGGTATGTGTTTTTTGAATTTTTCTATGTTAGCCAATCCTAAGGATAAGCCTTCAGAAGTAAAAGTAGTGGATAACCTCTTTAATATAGCCCATAATGGTAAAAGATGCTATTTGTACTCAAGACCTTTCTTTACTTGTATCTTGCATTAATAGCCACCTCTGCAAATTGATGTGACGTAGTGAGGAGATTGGATATGCAAATAAACAAGGTACTCATGACAGCAGTGAGTTATTACGGCAAGCACAGACAACAGTCAAGTCCTAGTAGTGGACAGCAGAGATTATCTGGATAAGTCAGAGGCTGTTCAGAGTTTATGGCATGCTAGGAGGTGTATATGCATCTGTCGCATGCAGATTTTTGTTAGTACAAATGCACAATGTGTTTATACCGTGTCCCCGAAATATATTACAATGCAGAAAGCTGTAACTGGAAACTTAACAAAGCTACAGTGCCTCGCGAAAGTATTCAACTCCCTGGAACTTTTCAACCTTTTCCCACATATCATGCTTCAAGCATAAAGATACCAAATGTAAATTTTTGGTGAAGAATCAACAAGTGGAACACAATGGTGAAGTTGAATTAAATTTATTGGTTATTTTAAATTTTCGTGGAAATTCGAAAACTGAAAAGTGGGGCGTGCAATATTATTTGTCCCCTTTACTTTCAGTGCAATGCAGGTCCCTGTTGATCCTCTGCTGAATTCCAAGGCCTCAGCTCTTCTCCGTTCACAGTCTCTTCTTTCAGTGCCAGCTAAACTTCGCCATTACAAAACAACTTCCCGAAAAAAAATTTGTGATTGACTTTCAGGAAATTTATTATAGACTATATTGTAGTACAATTGCAGATGATTTTGTTTTCAATCTTGACTCATATTGTGTTCAAACATAGGCAATAAAGGCAGACATCTCATAATTATCGTGAATCAATCTAATACCACAGGTTCTTTCCTGTCATATCTAAGCTGCCTCACATTAATTACTTGGATAGAAGATGTTTTTGTTGGAAATACAGTACAGACAAAAAGTTTGGACACACCTTCTCATTTAAAGATTTTTCTGTATTTTAAAAACTGTGAATTAACACATGTGGAATTATATACTTAACAAAAAAGTGTGAAACAACTGAAATTATGTCTTATATTCTAGGTTCTTCAAAGTACCCACCTTTTGCTTTGATGACTGCTTTGCATACTCTTGGCATTCTCTTGATGAGCTTCAAGAGGTAGTCACCGGGAATGGATTTCACTTCACAGGTGTGCCCTGTCAGGTTTAATAAGTGGGATTTCTTGCCTTATAAATGGCGTTGGGACCATCAGTTGTGTTGTGCAGAAGTCTGGTGGATACACAGCTGATAGTCCTACTGAGTAGACTGTTAGAATGTGTATTATGGCAAGAAATAAGCAGCTAAGTAAAGAAAAACGAGTGGCCATCATTACTTTAAGAAATGAAGGTCAGTCAGTCTGAAAAATTGGGAAAACTTTGAAAGTGTCCCCAAGTGCAGTGGCAAAAACCATCAAGCACTACAAAGACACTGGCTTACATGAGGACCGCCCCAGGAAAGGAAGACCAAGAGTCACTTCTGCTTCTGAGGATACGTTTATCCGAGTCACCAGCCTCAGAAATCGCAGGTTAACAGCAGCTCAGATTAGAGACCAGGTCAATGCCACACAGAGTTCTAGCAGCAGACACATCTCTACAACAACTGATAAGAGAAGACTTTGTGCAGCAGGCCTTCATGCTAAAATAGCTGCTAGGAAACCACTGCTAAGGGCAGGCAACAAGCAGAAGAGACTTGTTTGTGCTAAAGAACACAAGAAATGGACATTAGACCAGTGGAAATCTGTACTTTGGTCTGATGAGTCCAAATTTGAGATCTTTGGTTACAACCACCATGTCTTTGTGTGATGCAGAAAAGTTGAACGGATGGACTCTGCATGCCTGGTTCCCTCCGTGAACTATGGAGGAGGAGGTGTGATGGTGTAGGGGTGCATTGCTGGTGACACTGTTGGGAATTTATTCAAAATTGAAGGCATACTGAACCAGCATGGCTACCACAGCATCTTGCAGCGGCATGCTATTCCATCCAGTTTGCGTTTAGTTGGACCATCATTTATTTTTCAACAGGACAATGACCCCAAACACACGTCCAGACTGGGTAAGGGCTATTTGACAAAGAAAGAGAGTGATGGGGTGCTACGCCAGATGACCTGGCCTCCACAGTCACCAGACCTGAACCCAATCAAGATCGTTTGGGGTGAGCTGGACCGCAGAGTGGAGGCAAAAGGGTCAACAAGTGCTAAGCATGTCTGGGAGCTCCTTCAAGATTGTTGGAAGACCATTCCCGGTGATTACCTCTTGAAGATCATCAAGAGAATGCCAAGAGTGTGCAAAGCAGTCATCAAAGCAAAAAGTGGCTACTTTGAAGAACCTAGAATATAAGACATAATTTCAGTTGTTTCACACTTTTTTGTTAAGTATATAATTCCACATGTGTTAATTCATAGTTTTGATGCCTTCAGTGTGAGTGTAAAATTTTCATAGTCATGAAAATACAGAAAAATCTTTAAATGAGAAGGTATTTCCAAACTTTTGGTCTGTACTGTATATTCAGGTGTTTCTGTGGTGGCTGAATTAACATATTAATTCATGCACAAAAAGTGATAAAATATAATTCTGGGAGGTTTGGGTCATTTCGTTACTTTCACTAAATAGCCAGAGTATTAGGTCAGAAGCCATAGAAACAGTGCAGGCTCCGCAAAGAATAGTAACCCTTTTTTTTACCAATAGCCAGAGAGGATGGTGATTGGTGTTCAAGAGTTCTAGAATACATTCTAATAAATTAATCCATTATGTGACTCATTGCTTGCATACAGTAAAGTGATCTAGCCAGAGTCAGTACATGTAACATTACTGGCAGCAGGAAAGTCTTAGGATAGGACATATCAGTTACAGTGGGAGGGATGTTAGAAAGGAAAAACTGTGCGGGCAGCGATTTATCCATCTTGAGACTTTATGTAAGTCTCATAATGGTGCTTTGTATTTGAAGATGGTGACTAGTGAAAAAGATAGTGAGGGAGCTGTGTGGCAAATACAGCTCTGTCACTTGGAAAATATACTCTCCAGTGACAAGGCAACATCTTGCAGGAAGTTCAGAATGTAAATGTTAACAGACCATAAGAATGGCTGCAGAGGGCTGAAGGGGAAATTTGGTAGCAGGGAGGTGTGGGAACTCCTTACAGAGACAGCACGTAAGTTTTTGCACATGCAATACTCCTTTAAATTAATACAATAATTTTTGGCACATCCTCTGATTAGCTATTTGAAGAGATTTTGATTTTAAGATGAACAATTCAGACTCTACAAAGTATACATCACTTCATGTGTATGCACACCATCAACAGCTACCTAGCTACCTAGCATCTGCTGTGCTGTGTATTGCAGTGTTATCCTTTTTAACTAGTTGTTGGCCACATTATACATATAAGGTGTCAATTTAACTGATGCCGACATGCCCACATGCAAAGTCATATCCCGTGACTGAAATTTGGGGTCATTTGACTGCATGGGTCTGTATTCATCTTCCTTTTCCGATCTTTTCTACTACCCAAGTACCAGCATCCAACTTAAGTTTTGGGGTAATTAATAATGACCACTATTTCAAGTATTCATAGATTATCGGGTCCTTTTTTGGATTGGCCCTTGTACACTTAAATACTTACCCTGATCATTTGCTTCATGCCATGGACAAATCCTCAGCTAAACGAGTGTGTTTTCCCTTAGGATGGGTAATTAATAGTATACCTTTCACTGGATGGCCACATTTAGGTATTTATTAACTATTTGATATGACCATGTTTCCACCTTTCAGATTCTGAATTAGCTACCACTCAATAGAGTATGTTCCGTTTGCATTTTTCTTTGAGTTTTGTGCTTTTTTTAATGATCACACTTTTTTTCATATTTAATCTCAGTTATAAGTATTAGCACTCCTTTGCACTTCATATGGATTGACATATTGTCTGTCACTTGCACCTCTGTCTTCTCTATGTCCTACCTAACTCAGCATCCTCATACTCTGTATATTGTACTTACAATATCACAGCCATACATTTTGTATGCATTTATTTATTTATTTATTCATATTTGATCCATGTAAGTCTTGCCTGATAGATACAACTTTTTTTTAGTATTATCCCTTTTGGCTTTTATTGGTATTTTCAGTAAAGGATATGGTTTTATTTGTATTTCTTGTCTGGAATCCAACTCTTTTCTCAGATCTGTTTTATTTAATACACGCTATTAGACATAGTATTTTTGTCCTGTAGGCTTATTAAAAGGACAGGAAGTATGAGTCTAAAAAACTCCGGTTGTCGGTATGATGAATGCCATTCCACTTCAGTGTAAGCCATATTGTGTCAAGGGAAACACTCACCTCAGTTTGGCTTCCAACTTCTTTATCTAACTGCAGTGAACTTGCATAGATTTTCTTCAACCGTTCTCATCAGAAATTGCTCCTGTTTAAGGGTTAACTTCCGTGGTCAGCCTGAACTTCTCTGTGAGATGGTTGCAGTTCAATCTTTGTTAAATTTTTGCATTACTTTTGCTACAGTATTCTGACTGATAAGTAAAGATTGCTGATCAATTTGTAAGCATTCATCTTTCATCTTTGTGGCCTTTTGGCATTTCTCTTTCATGTGGTGCTATTGCTGACAGATTGAAATGGGAAGGAGTTTTCTTTGTTAAAGGGAACCTGTCAGCAGGATTGTGCTGAGTAATTTACAGACAGTGTTAGGTTGATGGCATTACAATGCCCTTGTTGACGAAATCTGTCTTGTGTTTATTGTTTAATCATTATTTTCAGTTTTCAGTTAATGACATTGTCGTGTTCTGTGTCAACCTGTCTTTATGTGGTGCTCTGCTTAGGTATTCATACTGATGGAGTATGACAGGGTACTGATCCCTTAGTGACCTGCCCCTATTTTACATACTGATTATTATATCTATTGAAAAAAATCACATTCAGCAGGCAGGTGCCGACAGCAGCATTTCCTGTGCTGCAGCATGACCGCAGCTATAATGTGCATTAAATTGTTTTATTTAGTCATTTTGCTAGAGGAAGAAAAAATTGTCTCTACCAAGATGGCACCGTCGGTGCCTGTGCAGCAATATCTATCAGATCGCAGAGAGATGCTACTGCATAGGCATGGCTGGTGCCATTTTAAGAAAGATTTTTTTTCAGAATCAATGTATATGACTAAATAAAACAATTAAATGCACATTATAGATGCGATCATGCTGCAATATATATAATAATCAGTATGTAAAATACAGGGCAGGTCACTGAGGGATCTGTGACCTGTCATAAGCCATCAATAAGAATACTTAAGCAGAGAACCACATAAACTCCCCCCCACAGGCCACCCCGAAGAATCTCATTAACTGAAAATAAAGATTAAACAACAACTGCAAGACGGATTTCATCTACCAAGGTATCATTTTAATCAGTAATAACTGTGAAAACCTGACACTGTCTGTAGGTTACTCAGCACAATCCTGCTGACTAGGGTTGAGCGAAACGGATCGGTCATTTTCAGAAGTCACCGACTTTTGGCAAAGTCGGGTTTCATGAAACCCGACCCGATCCCTGTGTGGGGTCGGCCATGAGGTCGGCGATCTTCTTATCGGGTATCGGAATTCCGATACCGAGTTCCGATATTTTTGCGATATCGGGAATCGGTATCGGGATCCATATTTATGTGTAAAATAAAGAATAAAAATAAAAAATATTGATATACTCACCCTCGGACGCGCCCTGGTTCTAACCGGCAGTCTCCCCTCCTAAGAATGAGCGAGTGAAGGACCTGCAGTGACGTCGTGGCTTGTGATTGGTCGTGTGAGCAGTCACATGAGCGGTCACATGACCAATCACAAGCCGCAACGTCATCAAAGGTCCTTCACTTGCTCATTCTTAGGAATGAAGGCTGCCGGCTAGAACCAGGGTGCGTCCGAGGGTGAGTATATCCCTATTTTTTATTTTTATTCTTTATTTTACACATTAATATGGATCCCAGGGCCTGAAGGAGAGTTTCCTCTCCTTCAGACCCTGGGAACCATTAGTATCCCATTGCACTGCATTGGGTTTCGTGTTTCGGCCGACCCCTACCCCGACTTTTCTATAGGATCGGCCGATTTCACTCGACCTGACTTTTGAGAAAGTCGGGTTTCGTGAAACCCGACTCGACCCTATAAAAATAAAAGTCGCTCAACTCTACTGCTGACATGTTCCCTTTAAGTAATGCTGTTCTCAGTTCTCGGTCACAAGATACAATAATGGCAATGTCATGATCCATTTTTGGATACGTGGCAGCTCTGGTTCCACTCTGTTTTTAAAGTAGCTTTTTTCCTTTCAGGACTATTGGGAGTTAATGTCAGTTTTTCCCCTGCTGGCAATCTGGTGTAACTGCAGTGCTGCTGGGTCAGCTGATGTGGGTGATGACCATTCCCACCATCCTTTAAATGGTCACTTGATGCATCATCTGACTGTTGGTGATAAAGTTTCTCTGGAGACCAGCCGATGTGTGAGGAGCTCTCTGGTGCTAGCGTGTATCAGCTGTCTGATGTCCTGGTGTTGCATCCTACGCTGAGTGGAGTTTGGAGTCTGGCTTCAGTGTCATCTGCAATGTGGAGCTTGGCAGCTGTGTCTGGAAGCTAAGTGTGGGGTTTTTTCCTCATCCTTTTTGTGTTTGTCGCTATCCCCTGCAGTGGTGAGGCTAGCACTCCTTGCCAGCCAGTTCACTAGCCAGGGAAGTTTGAGGTGACAACTAGGGATGAGTTTCCTGATGGCGGTGGGGGAAAGGACCCACTTAGGGCGTTAGGGAAGTGCAGGGAGAATTTCAGGTTTGAGTAGGAAGTGACCATTCCTTAATTTCCCTATTGATAGGGCCTTTTCCCCCTCTTTTACATCCCATATTGAGTTTGTTGTGCCGTCCGCTTACCAACCTCCCCGCGACGTCGCTATATATATTGTGACGGGCGATCTCTTTGATTACACTTTAATATTGTTTTGCTGTTTGAAACAAGAGGTTGTGAAACAAATATTATGTGCACATTATATGTACAATCAGTCATCCCGGTTTTCGTCTGCCAGCTCTCATACATTCATAAAAAGTCCAGCCAAATCTCACAGCTGTCATACATTTTGAACAGATTCCACTGGGTCTAGATGAGGTTTGAAGACATTCCTTTGCTCTTACTCATTAGTTAAAAGGAATTACCATAACATCTGATATTGTAGAAGAGGGAAATTTGCCATGCTGACCTTACCCAAAACATTCCGGAACTGGAGGTCTAAGGATTTATTAGCTCAGATGGTCTGAAAAGGTCAATGAGGCCCTTCTGCAGAGTTCCAAATAAAAATATAATGTTCAACCCAAATACTGATTCATTTCTGTTAAAATGTTCCTTATTTTGTGGGATACACTTGACATCTCCTTGCTGCTGTTCTTTCCTAGAATTTTGTCATAGGAAAGGCACTTCCAGCTGTCAGCAATGAGCTGGTACAACACCACAGCCAATCATGGGAGAACGATTCAAATTAACAGGATATCCTCCAATGTGCGCAATTGCATGTGTGACAAATCTTCTTCACATTTTATGTTCCCTACTGGGATTTAGTGCATTGAAAAAGCTGCATCTGTCTCTTCAGACATAAAATCTATGAATCCAATGTGCACAAGATGTCACTTCATTTGCAAAGGAATTAGTTGGCATTGTTTGCTTGTGAACATACTTGCTTGGTGAGTAGGAAGTGAAGATGCTCTTAGGGTTTCCATTATTTCAGAACAAAAAATGCTATTTTAATGGTGCTTCCACATAAGCACTGATGGTAACTCATTTTGATTGATTTGTCTCCACGGTAAAATCTCTTCTTACTAAACCTTGTGCACGTTTTTTGACGCGTTTTTGACGCGTTTTTGTGCATTTGTTGTGCGTTTTTTCCCAAATGCATAGAATTGCGGGAAAAACGCAGAAAATCCGCAAAAATTCCTGATCGAAGGATGTAGGTTTTTAGTTGAGAGGAATCTGTGCTGCACCTTATGTACATGCTCAGTAGTGAGGCAGTGCTGTGGAGTCGGAGTCGTGGGGTCGGGAGTAAGGGAAATTGAAAAGTTGTAGTCAGAGGTTTGGTTTATTGACTCCACAGCTTTCCCTCCACGCAGGTGATAAGACGTACTGTGTAATTTCGTAGTGCAGTACAGCGGTAGCACCGTACGCAGTGATGAGGCAGCGACCCACAAAATTCAAACACAAAAGTTTCTTGAATGTGTTTACTTCACACAATAAATGTCCAAATTTCACACAAGTGCATATCATTAGTGCTCAGTTCAAACCAGTTCATAGCATCACTTAGTACACGGCTTTAAATCACAGTCCCTAAACATGCCAGACTTCCTTTGTCTCTTATACACAGCTTCACTCCATTAGTTGCGATCACATATTATACGGCTTCCTTACATTGTACAGACACTACACACGCCAGTCATCCTCTGACTAGTTCCTGTGGGTGTCTGCACGCCATATCAAAGTCTCTATTCACACAGCATTACATGTCGCAGGCACTACACATGCTAGTCCTCCTTTGACTAGTTCCTGTGGATGTCCTGCACTGCTATATCACAGTCTTTTTACTCACACAGTCGTACACAGTCCTTGGTATCCTCCGGGTCACAGACGGGCACCATATCCAGCTATTTGAGGCCGTTACACATGCCAGTCCTCCTTTGGACACAGGACATCCAACTCCGGTTCACCTTCAGGCTCAGGACTGTCCACATCTGAGACCAGTTACCATGGACGGCAGTACTGCTGTGTACGCTGTGGGTGCCAGACGTCTCAGCTCCCCTGGCTGTTTGGCTCTGCTCTGTCCTGTGTCACTGCACACCGACAAAACTCCACAGAGCCTTTTGCTCTCCTCCAAACACCAGCCGGACACTGACTCTGACCCTGACACAGGCTTGACCTGACACCTGACACACCCATACCGTTCCTTGCAGGGCTTTATTTTTTTATTTTTTATTTAGAATTTTCAGAATACAGAACAACACCGCACACGAACATCAATCAGCAAAGGAACAAATACAATAGAGTAGCGAAGATGAGTATATCTAGTAATCTGGTCCAAATTATGGCCGGCCAAGAATCCTTAAGGTACCGTCACATTTAGCGACGCTCCAGCGATATAGACAACGATCCGACCTAAACTAGATCGCTGGAGCGTCGCTGTTTAGGTCGCTGTAGAGATGTCAAACACAGCAACTCCAGAACGATGCAGGAGCGATCCAGTGACGTACTTATCGTTCTCGCTGGTTGTTAGCTCTGTGAAAAAACATTGCAGGCATCATTGCTTTTGCTGTCAAACATGATGAATCACGCCGACCTGACGACCAAATAAAGTTCTGGACTTTCAGCTCCGACCAGCGATGTCACAGCAGGATCCAGATCTCTGCTGCGTGTCAAACACAACGAGATCGCTATCCAGGACGCTGCAATGTCACGGATCGTTGTCGTTCTCGTTGTAAAGTTGCTCAGTGTGAAGGTACCTTTAGTCCAATCACACATATGTCCATAGTAAAAAAGAGATCAAATATCAGGTAGCAGTCTGTGTACGGAGTAAATCATAAAAGGAAAAAAACAACATATATTTAAAATGACATAACTAGGTGGATAATAATCCAGGGGAACACGAATGAGGCCCCCTAAATAACTTCAGGGTTGAGACATTGAGAACAAATGAAGCCAAAAAGACATGACAAAAAAAATGGCGCAGGTGATTTAGAAGGTCAAATTTACATGGAGAAAGACAACTAGCAGAATCATGGGGGGCTAGGTAAAGCGTGTTGCCAGGGGAGCCACGTTTTAAGAAATTTATCGTGTGTACGTGCTTCCCAACTGGATAATTCCTCCATCCTCTGAATATCTTGGACTTTATTTACCCATTCACTAAAGGTAGGGGGAAACGTTTGTCTCCAGTGTATTGATATCAAGTGTTTAGCTGCGGCTATCAATAGGGGGAGCAAATCATGTTTTTTGGGAGTGTATAAATTTGCGGGAAGTGACAATGATACTTCCTGGGATGTTAGAGTCCTTGTAATTAAACCCATCCGCTGGAGATAGTTAAATATTTGTCCCAGAATTTTGAGATAATTGGGCAGTACCAAAATATATGGGCTAGTTAGCCCGTGGATTTCAAACATCTCCAATAGAGAGGGGAGTCAGACAGACCTAGGTGATAGAGTTTTTCAGGAGTTCTATACCATTGTGAAAGGATTTTAAATGTATTTTCCTGCAACAAAACACATCTTGAAAAACCATGTGAGTTACTCAAAACTTGTCTTGTCTCACGATTAGACAAGGACAAATTTAGTTCGGTTTCCCATGAGGATATATAAAGGGGTTTTAAATGGGTGGTTGGGGAGATAAGGTTAGAATAAAGTTTAGAGGTTAGTTTAGTAGGCATGGATTTCAGCCTGACAAGAAGTTCCAACCAAAGCCATTCGGTGCTATATTAGATATCAGACTTAAGTTTAGAAATAATACGTTGTATATGATATTTTTATAGGAAGTCACGGGGTCGTTTTTTGGCTTCCTGAGGCCAGTTGTCTGCACATCTAATCTGGTTGGAGAGGATATGTGAAATTGGAAGGGTTGGCAGAGAGTCCCATAGATCAAAGGCATCAACATAGTTTGAGTGAATGAGCCAAGGGATAATTTTCAAAGGGATGTTATCTAGAAAAAGGCAATGCGGCTACCTATTTGGAATAAGAGCTCTCCAAATAGCAAGGGTGTTATTAGTTATTGTATCTAGTGAATTTTGCAGGGGGGGACAGCGGAGGTCCAGAGATATATCTCCGCCCTCCTTCCCAACAACCTAAGTTAGAGGTTAGAGGTTTTGCAGTCGGATCCATTTTTAATCAGTTTCATCCATCGGGCCAAGTGAATTGCCTGGTAATAAGTCTTAAAATTTGGAAGGCCGAGGCCACTGGCATTTTTAGGGAGGGAAATGATTTTAAAGGGAAGTCTAGCTCTCCTATCTCTCCACCCAAATCTAGCGACCAATCTATCAGCAGTTAAAAAGAAGGACTTGGGAAGAGGTATGGGTATCATATTCATAAAATATAAAATTTTGGGGAGGATATAGGATTAAATTATACTGTATTTATCCTATCAATCCATGAAAGGTATGGCAAGTCGTATGATCTGAGTAACTTTTGTAGATTATCTAGCAGAGGGAGGAAGTTGTGTTTGTATAGAGTAGAGGGGTCTGCTGTAAGAAAGACTCCTAAATATTTCAGTTTTTCAGTGGGCCACTTAAATGGGGTAGTCCTTTTTAGTTCTGAAATCACTTCCACTGTCGTCGAAATGTTAAAAACCTGGGATTTGTTCATATTGACTTTGAAGTTAGAGATGACTCCAAACTCATCAAGCAGCTCTAGGAGACTAGTGAAGGCTGTTTTAAGATTTGATATTAGGATCAAAAGATCATCCACAAAAGCTGCTGTTTTAAATTCCATTTGGTCTATCACAATACCTCTAATCTCATTTTGTCTTATTTTCTGTATTAGGGTCTCCATAACCATCACCAAAAGGGTGGGGGAGACGGGACAGCCATGTCTAGTGCCATTTCCAATCGCAAGGGGGTCTGAGAGTAGCCCGTTGACTCAAACTCTAGCAGTTGGGTTGAGTACAGAGTCATAATGGCATCAATAAAAGGGGGAGGGAAGCCAAACTTCCGTAGGGTGCAGAGCGGTGTAGAGCTTCCTCAAAAAGTACACCGATAAGTCAGAGAGCTTCTGCTGAAACTACACCATCTGTGTGGGTTTTCTGCATTTTCACCTTGATGCTGCTCGCCTGTTTGTGCCGCAGCTTCACTTCTGGCATCCCACTCGCCACCTCATATGTCACATGCACACAAAGTGGAACTCGACCTTGCACAGGCGGATAGACTGTGAGAGCAGCACCAGCAGGTGATACTGTAGTTTGAGCTGTAGCACGCACTGTTGAGTTGCTCTGCAGAACAATTCCACTTCATGACCAATGAGTGGACCTCCATGCCTGATATGTATTCCTTCTTGTGCTGCTTTGAATACTCCATGAAAATGGCCAGGGCTGATGATGACATCCTCAGCAATACTATCCCACTTCTTTGCCACCTAGAAAAAAAAAAGCTTCAAGCAATGATGGATGAGGCGGTGGCACAGGAGGAAGAGGAGGAAGAACTGGGACCATTCACGCTAGGTACACAAATATGCAGCCATGGACAGTTTTGGAGGATAAGGAGGAGGAGGAAAATGAGGAAGAACTGCATTCACAGCAGGGTGGCACTCAAAACAACTAAAGGGCTTCACTGGAGCATGGCTGGAGGGATACAGACAATACAGAGGACCCAGACGATACACCTCCCACCGAGAACAGCTTGTCCTTGCATCTGGGAAGCCTGCACACATAAGGCAATACATGCTGATGTGCCTGTGCAACTAGCGCCGAGTTGGTGGGATGGTGACAAGTGCTGATTGCTGAGTGGCCACCCTTCTGGATCCCCACTACAAGCACAACATGCCATTCTTTCTTCAGTCAATAGAGAGATATTGGAAAATGTGGGTATACAAGGGCACGCTGCACCACTAAAGGCATCCTCACCTCACAGTAGAAGCTCAGTGGAAGAACAAGGCAGAAGAGGAGGAGGAGGAAGTCGCCAACACAGTTGGGGCATCGCCAGCATAGTGAAAGGGATGATGATTAGCATTGCAGAATTGTGTAAAACCTTACTAAGCACGTCAGAACATCCAGCAACGCCATCTGATATGGTTCGAGTTAGCAGGTGGCAGCATTTTTATTATGCCTGTGTAGCAACTCACTTGGGATTAATAGGATACACATTAAAAAAAACAACAACTGAGTCTGCTGATTCCTGTGCAGACTAAAGATCCTGACACCGCAATCCATAGTGGTGCCTGCGGGTAAAGAGATAGCCCTAATTAAAGAACTTTTAGACTGCAACTGGGAACTAAACTTCCTAAACGTCCATCAGGTTGCTTCACCAGAGGGCATAGCACAGTTTGAATTAACTACACAAAGAGTAGTGTTCCAAACAACGAAAATCGTGAGTAAAGTAAATAACAAAATACCAATAAAAGAATAAAGCATTTACTCTTAACAAATATACAGCTTACTTACTAAAGTTAAACAGAAGAGAAGTGCTGCTAACTATAGCAAGGAAACAACAAGGTGAAAATCCTTAGCTCAAAATTCACAGACTGGCTCCAAACATCAATACAATTTTGATTCAAGCTTCAGGAGGCTAATTTGCATATTCCAGGTGCCTTCTGGGAGAAGCGAAGTCTCCCTAAGCTAGAAGATCGTTGGGTACAGCCGGGACCAGCTGCTTCGAAAGCATCACCAAACCAGGGATTCAAGCTTCAGGAGGCTAATTTGCATATTCCAGGTGCCTTCTGGGAGAAGCGAAGTCTCCCTAAGCTAGAAGATCGTTGGGTACAGCCGGGACCAGCTGCTTCGAAAGCATCACCAAACCAGGGATTCAAGCTTCAGGAGGCTAATTTGCATATTCCAGGTGCCTTCTGGGAGAAGCGAAGTCTCCCTAAGCTAGAAGATCGTTGGGTACAGCCGGGACCAGCTGCTTCGAAAGCATCACCAAACCAGGGATTCAAGCTTCAGGAGGCTAATTTGCATATTCCAGGTGCCTTCTGGGAGAAGCGAAGTCTCCCTAAGCTAGAAGATCGTTGGGTACAGCCGGGACCAGCTGCTTCGAAAGCATCACCAAACCAGGGATTCAAGCTTCAGGAGGCTAATTTGCATATTCCAGGTGCCTTCTGGGAGAAGCGAAGTCTCCCTAAGCTAGAAGATCGTTGGGTACAGCCGGGACCAGCTGCTTCGAAAGCATTACCAAACCAGGAATTTTTGCCTGTAGGACATTATTGCAAGAGAGCTTGGCTGAGTAGATTACACAAGAAGAAAAACACACAGCAAGTCAGCAGGATCTAGGAGCAACATGGCAGATGTGACAACCTACATGGTGAGCTGCAGCATGTGCTACATGTTCACAGATCGACCAGAAGAAGAATCCAATTTCACCTGTCAGAAGTGTAGACTAGTGGCCCTTTTAGAAGAAAAGGTGCGGGGTCTGGAAGAAAGAATAGCAACTTTGAAACTCATCAAAGAGAATGAAGACTTTCTAGACAGAACAGAAGCATCTCTACTGGTCACAGAAGGTGCAAAAAGTGTCAGAGAACCTCCAAAAGCAGATGAGTGGAAGCATGTGACCAAAAGAAGCAAGAAGACCATGGAGAAATCACCAACCACACAACTGAAGAACCGATATCAAATCTTTGTAGAGGATGAAGATGGCACACCTAAGAATGAAGCAATACCAGCAAGCAAAAAAGAAAAGGGCACACAGCAACAAGTGACAGCAAAAAGTACAGCCAAGAAGCAACGAAGAGTGGTGGTGGTGGGAGACTCACTACTGAGAGGCACCGAAGCAGCCATCTGCAGACCGGACATAACTGCAAGAGAAGTATGCTGCCTTCCAGGTGCGATGATCAAGGATTTGACCGATAGGATACCAAAGCTCTTCAGCTCCAAGGACGTCCACCAATTTCTTCTGATACATGTTGGCACCAATGACACGGCAAGGAAGGACCTACCGACAATCTGCAAGGACTTTGAAGAGTTGGGGAAGAAAGTAAAGGAACTGGATGCACAGGTAGTTTTTTCTTCTATCCTTCCAGTAGACGGGCATGGCACCAGGAGATGGAACAGGATCCTTGATGCAAACAACTGGCTAAGACGATGGTGCAGACAACAAGGATTTGGATTCCTGGACCACGGTGTGAATTACTGGTATGATGGACTCCTCGCCAGAGACGGACTACACCTCAACAAACCTGGGAAACACACATTCGCCAGAAGACTCGCTACACTCATCAGGAGGGCGTTAAACTAGAAGAAGAGGGGACGGGAAGAAAAACATTAGACTCGAACAAAGACGACCCAGGAAAACATACTCAGAAGGGAGGTAAGAACATTTCTAAAACAATCCACAGTGAGGAGATTGGAACAAAACAAAATCCTCTAAACTGCATGCTCGCAAACGCCAGAAGCCTGACAAACAAGATGGAAGAACTAGAAGCAGAAATATCTACAGGTAACTTTGACATAGTGGGAATAACCGAGACATGGTTAGATGAAAGCTATGACTGGGCAGTTAACTTACAGGGTTACAGTCTGTTTAGAAAGGATCGTAAAAATCGGAGAGGAGGAGGGGTTTGTCTCTATGTAAAGTCTTGTCTAAAGTCCACTTTAAGGGAGGATATTAGCGAAGGGAATGAGGATGTCGAGTCCATATGGGTTGAAATTCATGGAGGGAAAAATGGTAACAAAATTCTCATTGGGGTCTGTTACAAACCCCCAAATATAACAGAAAGCATGGAAAGTCTACTTCTAAAGCAGATAGATGAAGCTGCAACCCATAATGAGGTCCTGGTTATGGGGGACTTTAACTACCCGGATATTAACTGGGAAACAGAAACCTGTGAAACCCATAAAGGCAACAGGTTTCTGCTAATAACCAAGAAAAATTATCTTTCACAATTGGTGCAGAATCCAACCAGAGGAGCAGCACTTTTAGACCTAATACTATCTAATAGACCTGACAGAATAACAAATCTGCAGGTGGTTGGGCATTTAGGAAATAGCGACCACAATATTGTGCAGTTTCACCTGTCTTTCACTAGGGGGACTTGTCAGGGAGTCACAAAAACATTGAACTTTAGGAAGGCAAAGTTTGAACAGCTTAGAGATGCCCTTAATCTGGTAGACTGGGACAATATCCTCAGAAATGAGAATACAGATAATAAATGGGAAATGTTTAAGAACATCCTAAATAGGCAGTGTAAGCGGTTTATACCTTGTGGGAATAAAAGGACTAGAAATAGGAAAAACCCAATGTGGCTAAACAAAGAAGTAAGACAGGCAATTAACAGTAAAAAGAAAGCATTTGCACTACTAAAGCAGGATGGCACCATTGAAGCTCTAAAAAACTATAGGGAGAAAAATACTTTATCTAAAAAACTAATTAAAGCTGCCAAAAAGGAAACAGAGAAGCACATTGCTAAGGAGAGTAAAACTAATCCCAAACTGTTCTTCAACTATATCAATAGTAAAAGAATAAAAACTGAAAATGTAGGCCCCTTAAAAAATAGTGAGGAAAGAATGGTTGTAGATGACGAGGAAAAAGCTAACATATTAAACACCTTCTTCTCCACGGTATTCACGGTGGAAAATGAAATGCTAGGTGAAATCCCAAGAAACAATGAAAACCCTATATTAAGGGTCACCAATCTAACCCAAGAAGAGGTGCGAAACCGGCTAAATAAGATTAAAATAGATAAATCTCCGGGTCCGGATGGCATACACCCACGAGTACTAAGAGAACTAAGTAATGTAATAGATAAACCATTATTTCTTATTTTTAGTGACTCTATAGCGACAGGGTCTGTTCCGCAGGACTGGCGCATAGCAAATGTGGTGCCAATATTCAAAAAGGGCTCTAAAAGTGAACCTGGAAATTATAGGCCAGTAAGTCTAACCTCTATTGTTGGTAAAATATTTGAAGGGTTTCTGAGGGATGTTATTCTGGATTATCTCAATGAGAATAACTGTTTAACTCCATATCAGCATGGGTTTATGAGAAATCGCTCCTGTCAAACCAATCTAATCAGTTTTTATGAAGAGGTAAGCTATAGGCTGGACCACGGTGAGTCATTGGACGTGGTATATCTCGATTTTTCCAAAGCGTTTGATACCGTGCCGCACAAGAGGTTGGTACACAAAATGAGAATGCTTGGTCTGGGGGAAAATGTGTGTAAATGGGTTAGTAACTGGCTTAGTGATAGAAAGCAGAGGGTGGTTATAAATGGTATAGTCTCTAACTGGGTCGCTGTGACCAGTGGGGTACCGCAGGGGTCAGTATTGGGACCTGTTCTCTTCAACATATTCATTAATGATCTGGTAGAAGGTTTACACAGTAAAATATCGATATTTGCAGATGATACAAAACTATGTAAAGCAGTTAATACAAGAGAAGATAGTATTCTGCTACAGATGGATCTGGATAAGTTGGAAACTTGGGCTGAAAGGTGGCAGATGAGGTTTAACAATGATAAATGTAAGGTTATACACATGGGAAGAGGGAATCAATATCACCATTACACACTGAACGGGAAACCACTGGGTAAATCTGACAGGGAGAAGGACTTGGGGATCCTAGTTAATGATAAACTTACCTGGAGCAGCCAGTGCCAGGCAGCAGCTGCCAAGGCAAACAGGATCATGGGGTGCATTAAAAGAGGTCTGGATACACATGATGAGAGCATTATACTGCCTCTGTACAAATCCCTAGTTAGACCGCACATGGAGTACTGTGTCCAGTTTTGGGCACCGGTGCTCAGGAAGGATATAATGGAACTAGAGAGAGTACAAAGGAGGGCAACAAAATTAATAAAGGGGATGGGAGAACTACAATACCCAGATAGATTAGCGAAATTAGGATTATTTAGTCTAGAAAAAAGACGACTGAGGGGCGATCTAATAACCATGTATAAGTATATAAGGGGACAATACAAATATCTCGCTGAGGATCTGTTTATACCAAGGAAGGTGACGGGCACAAGGGGGCATTCTTTGCGTCTGGAGGAGAGAAGGTTTTTCCACCAACATAGAAGAGGATTCTTTACTGTTAGGGCAGTGAGAATCTGGAATTGCTTGCCTGAGGAGGTGGTGATGGCGAACTCAGTCGAGGGGTTCAAGAGAGGCCTGGATGTCTTCCTGGAGCAGAACAATATTGTATCATACAATTATTAGGTTCTGTAGAAGGACGTAGATCTGGGTATTTATTATGATGGAATATAGGCTGAACTGGATGGACAAATGTCTTTTTTCGGCATTACTATGTTACTATGTTACTATGTTACTAATGTCAGAACTTCTACATAAATCTATCACCAGCAGGAAATGCATGTTTGGGGACAAAATATAAAGCAGAACCCAAAAGGTGATAGGTCGACAAAGGAGAACACCTGTATTAACCCCTTTCCGGCACTAACCCCACATCTTTTCCAGCACATGTCAGCTGTTTTGAACAGCTGACATATGCTTCTAACAGCCGCGAGTGGAATCGCAATCCACCCACGGCTGTTAACTAGTTAAAAGCCACTGTCAATCTCTGACAGCAGCATTTAACTTAGATTTCCAGCAAGTGCACTGGAAATCCCACCCATCGGTGATTGCGGGTCATCAAATGGTTCGCATCTCCAGCAGACCTTTATGGTTGTCACTGCCGGATTGCTATGAGCGCCACCCGGTTGTCGGCGCTCATAGCAAGTGACCATTTCTGCTACATACAGGCTATCTGATCATTGCTTGTATGTAGCAGAGCTGATCAAAGTACTGCAGCTTCTAGTCTCCCATGGAGACTATTGAAGCATGCAAAAAGTTTCTAAAAAGTTGCTTTTAAAAGTATTGAAAAAATAAAAAAATATAAAAGTTCAAATCACCCCCATTTTGCCCCATTCAAAATAAAACAATAAAAAAATTCAAAAAAAAAGAAAAAAAGAGATCCGCACCACTGAAGCCAAACACACAAAGAACGGTCCAAAGACCACTGCTGGTCTGCTCTTGATATCGGGTGCTATTGCCGCAGAAACATGAGAACGTGCATATGGATATGAAGAAATACAGCAGCACTCACCAATCTTCTGTGCAGGTAACTTTATTAGTGCATAAACTTCACGGCACGGGGGTGTATGCCAAGGTGATGTGAGGGCTGAACGACGGCCGTTTCGCAACTGTCCGGCGCTTCCACGGGTTCAATTAGTGAACGGACGTGACGCCTTAAGAAGAGTGCAGAACCCCGCACCCTCCCTCGGCCTCCCTCCGCCCACTAAAAGTAGAAACATTAAAATCACAGTAAAACATTATAAAATCAACAATAAAAAAGTACACATATTGCAAATAATTAAGCATTTACAAAGCAAATGAACATAGCGAAGAATGTCATCTCTACATTATATCTATCTACATTCGCCGACTCACGGTGGAGATAAACGTATAACCAAGGGTCCCTATATAATGGAAAGAATTTTTATCAATAGAACGCAGTTTCTCTATACGCCTATACTCATCAGCAGACAATTGTACGTCTTCAAGACAACCAAACATAACAAAGCGTGTCATATCCATATTCGATCTATCTATGTGCGCTGACTCTAGAGAGTGGCAGACAAATTCCTAAGGATCCTGGTGATGCAAAAAGAGTGTTATTGTATAACGATTAAATTCAAAATCTGTTTTACTGTGATTTTAATGTTTGTGCTTTTAGTGGGCGGAGGGAGGCCGAGGGAGGGTGCGGGGTCCTGCACTCTTCTTAAGGCGTCACGTCCGTTCACTAATTGAACCCGTGGAAGCGCTGGACAGGTGCGAAACGTCCGTCGTTCAGCCCTCACATCACCTTGGCATACACCCCCATGCCATGAAGTTTATGCACTAATAAAGTTACCTGCACAGAAGATTGGTGAGTGCTGCCGTATTTCTTCATATCCATATGCACGTTCTCATGTTTCTGCGGCAATAGCATCCGATATCAAGAGCAGACCAGCAGTGGTCTTTGGACCGTTCTTTGTGTGTTTGGCTTCAGTGGTGCGGATCTCTTTTTTTCTTTTTTTTCTTTTGTTTGCCATTGCTTATGTTCTGGTGTGGATCCAGCACACTGATTCATTGTCCAACCACATGAACCATACGCCCAGGGACTCTGTACAGGCGGGCGCTGCCCCTACAATGGAGGCAGAAGTTGGATCTGCGAGCACAGGTCTCAAAGCCGGCCGGGTGGATGTAAATAGTTATTTTAAGGAATGTGAAGAGGCTGATGAAGTACAATCACTAAGCACCAAAGCGTTAGAATATAAGTTGATGAATTTGTCTGAACGCGAAGTAAAGCTGTTTTGGACTAACAACTCATTATCCTCATATGTGGAAAGTGGGCGAGTCCCACGAGGACTGAGAGTCTGGAAAGACATATCCCATTTCACTAATGACCCTGAGTTTCGAGAACAATGGGAGCGGATCATGCTCAAATGCTCGCAAGAGTTGTTACAATTAGTCTTAACTTCTAATATTCGTAATTATGATCAAATTGAGTCCGACATTCAAAAAACCAAGGCGGAGTTAAAGACAAGATTAACCGATAACCAATGGTCGCAATTCAATAAAAAAATGGAGACTAAACTTATCCCTATCCAAGCGGAGACCAAGCAGAGAAAGCGTGACAAATTTATACGCGATAAAAAAGACTTTGACCAGGGGCTAATCTTTACTTGGCATAAACAACAGATAGCCGAGAATAAGCGCTACAACGATCCAGCAAAATCTGGCCGTAATAGGAAGAGATTCCGGAAACGTCATACCTTCCAACGAAGAGATTATGTCACCACTGAGTCCGACTCGAGTCAGAGTGAAGGGGCGGCTGCCTCAGGGAGCTCGGCGGAATGTCACGGCGCAGAAGCTGTATTTGAGGAATCCGGCCCTTTAGGAGGAGCAGAAGGACACGTCGAGGAGGCAAGAGACGGCAGATGGATGCAGGAGCGGAAAAGGAAATTTGTATCGTGGCGACAGAAGCGCTAAGAGAGTCCAATGCACAGCATGTAGTTAATTTGACCAACCATGCTCTGCACGATGCACATTTGTCACTACTTGCGAAGGGTCTCAATTTTTGTATCCCAAATGATTTTGATTTCATTGAATTTCAAATTGATTTATTTAAATCCATACGCAAAATACATTTGTTCAAGCATTTTTTGAACTAGTACGATCAATTTACAAGGGGAACAACCATGCACCATCGGCCCTATAGGTTTCATGGCGGGTGCGGTCTTACAGACTCTAGCGGACACCTATAATGAGGCTGAGTTGTTGCTTAGCCTAGGTGGGGAAGCACCACATACTCCAGCATCACACACGGCGTCCACCACACCTTTTACAGGGGGAGTAGCATCCCGATATATGCCTCCGGTAGTCCCTGGGAACTCTATTGATTTGTTTGGGGCCCAAGTACTTAGAGATGTGCAGGCCCTAATTTACCCCAAAGCACCATCCAACCTCACGCCTGAAGAGAATAAGGCTTTAAAGGACATAAGGGGATGGAGTGACTCGATAGTCCGACCCGCCGACAAGGGGGGAAAAACCGTGCTTATCCCTAAAGATATGTACATCGCAGAAGCTCTCAGACAATTGCAGGATGATTTCACGTACCGAAGGTTGAACGGCGACCCCACTAATAAATACAAAGGGGAGTTAAGATCACTGCTGAGACAGGCAGTAGAGATTGGAGTTCTATCTTATACAAAAGCAGTTGAATTGATGCCGGAGTTCCCCATTAAACCTCACAGGTACCATGTCCCAAAAATTCACAAGACCATTGACAATCCCCCAGGCCGACCGATAGTGTCTGGGGTAGGTTCCCTCACTGAACCACTTTCAAAATACATAGATTGGTTATTGCGTCCGTTACTTAAATACATCCCTTCATATATTAAAGACACGGGGGCGTTTCTTACGGAGATCCAACAATTTTCTTGGCAACCCTCTTATAGATTGGCATCTATTGATGTCATTTGTATACGCGGATCCCACAGGAGCAAGGTGTAGACTCTATACGCCAGATTTTGCAGACCACACAAAAAGAGAGTAACGTTATTGAGTTTATTTGCCATAGTCTTAAATTCATTCTTACGCATAATGCCTTCACTTTCCTGGACCTCTGGTACCTCCAGGTGGTTGGCACTGCCATGGGGACTCCGGCAGCATGTACATTTGCAAATCTCTATTTGGGTCATTTTGAGGAGCGGTATTTATATTCTACCAAGAACATATTTCTCAAACATATTCGAATGTTCTTGCGTTATGTCGATGACATGTTTGTGGTTTGGGACGGGTCGGAGGAAGATTTTGATGATTTTGTGGTCTTGCTTAATGACAACGATATGGGCATGGCCTTTACTTCAGTCTTTGGAGGAACACATTTGGATTTCTTAGATGTGGCTATTGACATAGAGGACGGTAAAATTAAGACTTCCCTGTACCGGAAATCAGTAGCTACTAATGCACTCATGCACTTCGACAGTTATCACCCCAGCCATACTAAACGTGCATTACCGTATGGGCAATTACTTAGAACAAAGTGTGCCAATAATGTAGAAGAGGTTTATCATACACAGTCCCTGGAATTAGAAAAGAGATTAAAGCAGAGGGGATATCCCGACCATATCTGGCAGGATGCACAGAGGAAAATGAGTAATCAGACCGGTTGGGTTAGAAATATGGATACCCTAACAGGTAAAAGATTCACATTTTGCTTTAAGTATGGCCCGATGGACCAACAGATCAGGGCAGCCATTAAGAACAACTGGCACTTGTTAGAAGGAGAGAGCACTTTGGCTGAAGTGACAACGAGAGGCCCTTTAATTTCCAGCAAAAGGAGTACCCGAATTAGAGATATATTGGTACAGAATTGGGTCACTGATAGTAGGGCTAAGAATTGGTTGGAGCGGGCCACACCACTGGGTAATTACCGGTGTGGACATTGTTCATACTGTAGGCAACACGTTATCGATAGGATTGTTAACGTCGGACCAATAGAGCATAAAGTGATGCAGCTCATTACATGTCAAACCAAAAACGTTGTATATGTTATCTGGTGCCCGTGTGGGAAATTTTATGTAGGTAAAACTATCAGGTGCCTATGTATACGCTTCAGGGAACACTGTAGGTCGGTGGTTACAGGAAAAGGGGCACCCAGACTTATTAGTCATATACGGGAGTTGCATGATAGGAATTCAGCAGTTATGACTTTCGCCGGTATAGAACAGGTTAAAATGCCCGCAAGAGGAGGGGACCATCATAACCTCCTACTGAGGCGAGAAACAGAATGGATCCTGCGGACAGGTGCAATGGGTCCTGCGGGACTAAACGAGAAAGTGGACATGTCGATCTTTTTATAAGATATATGGAAACTGTGAGTATATCGGCCCTCCTCAACTGTACATTAGATGCATAATAAGTTTGGGTCCGTACATATCAGAGCCTGTTCGATGCCGTTATTGGTTAGGTCTGGTACGTCCCATTTGTATCATAGGAGGATAGAGATTTTGAATTTAATCGTTATACAATAACACTCTTTTTGCATCACCAGGATCCTTAGGAATTTGTCTGCCACTCTCTAGAGTCAGCGCACATAGATAGATCGAATATGGATATGACACGCTTTGTTATGTTTGGTTGTCTTGAAGACGTATAATTGTCTGCTTATGAGTATAGGCGTATAGAGAAACTGCGTTCTATTGATAAAAATTCTTTCCATTATATAGGGACCCTTGGCTATACGTTTATCTCCACCGTGAGTCGGCGAATGTAGATAGATATAATGTAGAGATGACATTCTTCGCTATGTTCATTTGCTTTGTAAATGCTTAATTATTTGCAATATGTGTACTTTTTTATTGTTGATTTTATAATGTTTTACTGTGATTTTAATGTTTCTACTTTTAGTGGGCGGAGGGAGGCCGAGGGAGGGTGCGGGGTTCTGCACTCTTCTTAAGGCGTCACGTCCGTTCACTAATTGAACCCGTGGAAGCGCCGGACAGTTGCGAAACGGCCGCCGTTCAGCCCTCACATCACCTTGGCATACACCCCCGTGCCATGAAGTTTATGCACTAATAAAGTTACCTGCACAGAAGATTGGTGAGAGCTGCCGTATTTCTTCATATCCAACAAAATTCAAAAAATAAACAAACACATATTTGGTATCGGCGTGTTCAGAATCACCTGCTATATCAATATTAAAAAGAATTAACCCAATCATTAAACAGCGTAACAACAAAAAAAGTCAAAACCCCAGAATTTCGTTTTTTGGCCGCCGCGTCATTGAATTAAAATGCAATAACGGGCAATTCAAAAATCATATCTGCACTAAAATGGTATAATTAAAAACGACAACTTGGCACGCAAAAAATAAGTCTTCACCCAACCCGAGATCATGAAAATGTAGATGCTTCGGGTATCGGAAAACAGACCCATTTTTTTAAACCATCTTTGGAATTTTTTTTCACCACTTAAATAAAAAAATAACCTATACATGTTTGGTGTCTATGAACTCATAATGACCTGGAAAATCATAATGGCATGTCAGTTTTAGCATTTAGTGAACATGGTAAAAAAAAAGAAAAAAAAACAACAACTGTGGGATCACACTTTCTTTACAATTTCATCGCACTTGGAATTTTTCCCCCATTTTCCAGTAGACGATATGTTAAAACCAATGGTGTAGGGGAGTGTCTGGATATTGGACTGAGAGAATGTGCGAATGCAGAGCTCCTGCCAGGCATTTCCATTTACTGGCTGAAGAGCCCTGCATCGGCGCTCTGTCACGTTCAACGATGGGTCCCAGGAGGGTGAGAATTCCTGCACTCTCCGGAGCGGTGTTTACCGGCTCTGCAACCGCTCTGGATATCTTCCTGTGGGAGCAAAGTGGCACCATGATCTGGGCTCCATCTTACCGGTAGGAGTGGGCTGCTAAAAGAAATGAGGTCACAGCACACGGTGCCCTGGATGAAGGAGAACGGCGATCAGACCCAGCGGATGCTGGATCCACAAGGGAGTAAGGAGGATGCAAACATGGGAGAAGCCCCAAGGCAGCACAGCACTGATGGGGTCCTGCAGACAATGATCTCCCCAGAACATAATGATTTACAAAATGGTGAATCGCCGCAGGCAGATGGTAGAGGCCACCTTTCCCCCACCCCTGGACTGACTTAAGCTGCAGAGCCAGTGTTGTTGCCTGGAAGTATAGTGACCCCCATGGAAGGGAGCAGTAATACTGGGAAAAATGGGCTACTAATTTCCCAAAAGGGTCCCCTTAAGTCAACCCCAAGAACAGAGAATGAGGATGTCTCAGCGACTTTGTGCTATCTGGAGCTCCTTCCAGCCTTTTGTGGTGCATTGGGGCTCCTGGTCCCAATAGGCCCAGACTGGGACATTCCTGCCCCTGGGGTCCACCTCTGCCTCCTGTTTGGACTCAGAAAAGTAGAAAGTATTGTCTGATTAGCAGGGGTGGCAAGAGAGAAACACCCCAAAATGGACTTTGCTGACTTGTTAGACTTAACTTAATCTGATATTTACTTTTTTTCTTTTTCTATAATGCAAGATTCAGCTTATAGAAGTTGTTTGTATTTCTTTAAAAGTATTAGCCGGTGCAGGCTCATGTTTCTAATACTTATTAAGTAATTGGAAGCCAAATTTTTCTGTAGGAGGGTAATTCCGCAAGATATTGATGATTTTTGCCTGGGATAGCCCTGGTTTCCCTGCAGTAGAGGATAGCTTTCCTTTGCCTTATTTCTGAAGATTTATCTTTCTCCCTCTGTGCGGGTTAAACCCTGGGATTCGTCTCCCTGAAAATTCTCCTCTGGGTCTATGGGTTTTTCTTTTTCCTACCTAGTGGGTTTAATTTGTTCCACAGGTATAGCACAGACCAGGTAATTTGTTAATGGAAATTATGGCTCTTTATTTTTTAAAGTTAGCAAATAGTGATGAGCGAGTGTACTCGTTACTCGAGTTTCTCTGAGCATGCTCGGTTGGTCTCTGAATATTTTGGTGTGCTCGGCGTGCTGTTTTGGAAAATCCCCACATGTATTCAAGTTGTCTAGCAGCCGCAAATCATGAAGCTGCATCAACATAAACTAAATATCCAAGCACACCAAAATACTCGGAGACCACCTGAGCATGTTGGAGAAACACGAGTAACAAGCATAATCGCTCATCACTATTAGCAATTTCTTTCTATTTTTTTTTCTATATTATCCTTGTCTTTTCCTTTTTTTTTTTCTCTATGTTGTCCTTGTCTTTCCCCTTTAGTCTTTGTTCCCTATCCATTTGTTTGGATGCAGCCTCTAGAGCAGGTGACAAAGAACATCCTGGATGGGATGGTACATCACTGTATACTGGAGGCATAAGGAGACAGGAAGGTTTTTGTTTTCCTTGTACTTGTAAGTAACTTAATCATACATCAGAACTAGTGTGTTGAGCATTCCGATACTGCAAATATCGGGTATCGGCCGATATTCGCTGTATCAGAGTTCCGATACTGAGTTCCGATACTTTTACGATAACGAATACCGGAATAGGAAGTTCCCATAGTGCAATGATGCACTATAATGGAGTGTGGGCAGTGCGTGGGTGGAGACTGCGTGTCTGTGTGTGCAGGCGGGGTCTGTGCGTGACCGTGGGGGGTCTGTGTGGGCCTGCCGGGGGGCTGTGTGGGTTGCCGGGGGTCTGTGCGAGCCTGCCGGGGGTCTGTACGGGCTGCCGGGGGTCTGTATGGGCCTGCCAGGGGTCTGTGCGGGCCTCTAAGGGGTTGTGTGTGTGTGCAGGCATCGTCCGATGGGACTACAAGTCCCATTGAGCTATGCCTGCTACAATGACAGTGATTGACACATTAGCCAATGATGGGACAGTAGTAGTCCAATCATACGGCTAAAGTATTGAATGTAAAAAAAAACAAAAAAACACACAAACATACATACTACATACATACAACATACATACTACATACATAAATACATACATACAACATACTACATACATATATTCACAGACACTTGCTCAAAATAATGCTACTAAAGCCCTTCCATATAGAGGTCACTGTACCACTAACTTTATATCTCACACTCAGGGTGACCAAAAATATAATGATCTCCATTATTGTACTTGCTTAAAATCAGTATTTTATTGATGTAAATCAGATAAAAAATCTTTAAAATTATACATTACAAGAAGGGTACAAAATTGTTATGCTGTGCTATCAGGCAACACAGTGTGCAGTAATCAGCGCACATACAGTGATATGGCAATAACCCAAAAACAATAGAACAAGCTCTGAGACGTGGAATCTCTGCAGACTGCAATACCTGAACCTATCCTCACACAACTAAAAGCAGCAGTGGATTGCGCCTAACACTACCTATGCAACTCGGCACTGCCTGAGGAGCTGACTAGCCTGAAGATAGAAATACAAGCCTGACTTGCCTCAGAGAAATACCCCAAAGGAATAGGCAGCCCCCCACATATAATGACTGTTAGCAAGATGAAAAGACAAAACGTAGAAATGAAATAGATTCAGCAAAGTGAGGCCCGATATTCTAGACAGAGCGAGGATAGCAAAGAGAACTATGCAGTCTACAAAAAACCCTAAAGCAGAACCACGCAAAGGGGGGCAAAAAGACCCACCGTGCCGAACTAACGGCACGGCGGTGCACCCTTTGCGTCTCAAAGCTTCCAGCAAAAGAGAATAGCACAGCTGGACAGAAAAAACGGAAACAAAAACAAAATAACACTTATCTAGCAGAGCAGCAGGCCACAGAAAGATGCAGTAGCTCAGATCCAACACTGGAACATTGACAAGGAGCAAGGAAGACAGACTCAGGTGGAGTTAAATAGCAAGGCAGCCAACGAGCTCACCAAAACACCTGAGGGAGGGAGCCCAGAGGCTGCAATACCACTTGTGACCACAGGAGTGAATTCAGCCACAGAATTCACAACAGTACCCCCCCCTTGAGGAGGGGTCACTGAACCCTCACCAGAACCCCCAGGCCGACCAGGATGAGCCACATGAAAGGCACGAACAAGATCTGGGGCATGGACATCAGAGGCAAAAACCCAGGAATTATCCTCCTGAGCATAACCCTTCCATTTAACCAGATACTGGAGTTTCCGTCTAGAGACACGAGAATCCAAAATTTTCTCCACAATATACTCCAATTCCCCCTCCACCAAAACAGGGGCAGGAGGCTCCACAGATGGAACCATAGGTGCCACGTATCTTCTCAACAACGACCTATGGAATACATTATGTATGGAAAAGGAGTCTGGGAGGGTCAGACGAAAAGACACCGGATTGAGAATCTCAGAAATCCTATACGGACCAATAAAACGAGGTTTAAATTTAGGAGAGGAAACCTTCATAGGAATATGACGAGAAGATAACCAAACCAGATCCCCAACACGAAGTCGGGAACCCACACGGCGTCTACGATTAGTGAAAAGCTGAGCCTTCTCCTGGGACAAGGTCAAATTGTCCACTACCTGAGTCCAGATCTGCTGCAACCTGTCCACCACAGAATCCACACCAGGACAGTCCGAAGACTCAACCTGTCCTGAAGAGAAACGAGGATGGAACCCAGAATTGCAGAAAAATGGAGAGACCAAGGTAGCCGAGCTGGCCCGATTATTAAGGGCGAACTCAGCCAACGGCAAAAATGACACCCAATCATCCTGGTCAGCAGAAACAAAACATCTCAGATATGTTTCCAAGGTCTGATTGGTTCGTTCGGTCTGGCCATTAGTCTGAGGATGGAAGGCCGAGGAAAAAGATAGGTCAATGCCCATCCTACCACAAAAGGCTCGCCAGAACCTCGAGACAAACTGGGAACCTCTGTCAGAAACAATATTCTCAGGAATGCCATGCAAACGAACCACATGCTGGAAGAACAAAGGCACCAAATTAGAGGAGGAAGGCAATTTAACCAAGGGCACCAGATGGACCATTTTAGAAAAGCGATCACAGACCACCCAAATGACCGACATCTTTTGAGAAACGGGAAGGTCAGAAATGAAATCCATCGAAATATGTGTCCAAGGCCTCTTCGGGACCGGCAAGGGCAAAAGCAACCCACTGGCACGTGAACAGCAGGGCTTAGCCCTAGCACAAATCCCACAGGACTGCACAAAAGCACGCACATCCCGTGACAGAGATGGCCACCAGAAGGATCTAGCCACTAACTCTCTGGTACCAAAGATTCCTGGATGACCAGCCAGCACCGAACAATGAAGTTCAGAGATAACTTTACTAGTCCACCTATCAGGGACGAACAGTTTCTCGGCCGGACAACGATCAGGTTTATTAGCCTGAAATTTCTGCAACACTCTCCGCAAATCAGGAGAGATGGCAGACACAATGACTCCTTCCTTGAGGATACTCGCCGGCTCAGATAACCCCGGAGAGTCGGGCACAAAACTCCTAGACAGAGCATCCGCCTTCACATTTTTAGAGCCCGGAAGGTACGAAATCACAAAATCAAAACGAGCAAAAAATAACGACCAACGGGCCTGTCTAGGATTCAAGCGCTTGGCAGACTCGAGATAAGTAAGATTCTTATGATCAGTCAATACCACCACCCGATGCTTAGCTCCCTCAAGCCAATGACGCCACTCCTCGAATGCCCACTTCATGGCCAGCAACTCTCGGTTGCCCACATCATAATTACGCTCAGCAGCAGAAAATTTCCTGGAAAAGAAAGCACATGGTTTCAACACTGAGCAACCAGAACCTCTCTGTGACAAAACCGCCCCTGCTCCAATCTCAGAAGCATCAACCTCGACCTGGAACGGAAGAGAAACATCTGGTTGACACAACACAGGGGCACAGCAAAAACGACGCTTCAACTCCTGAAAAGCTTCCACGGCAGCAGAAGACCAATTAACCAAATCAGCACCCTTCTTGGTCAAATCGGTCAATGGTCTGGCAATGCTAGAAAAATTACAGATGAAGCGACGATAAAAATTAGCAAAGCCCAGGAATTTCTGCAGACTTTTCGGAGATGTCGGCTGAGTCCAATCCTGGATGGCCTGGACCTTAACCGGATCCATCTCGATAGTAGAAGGGGAAAAGATGAACACCAAAAATGAAACTTTCTGCACACCGAAGAGACACTTTGATCCCTTCACGAACAAGGAATTAGCACGCAGTACCTGGAAAACCATTCTGACTTGCTTCACATGAGACTCCCAATCATCAGAGAAGATCAAAATGTCATCCAAGTAAACAATCAGGAATTTATCCAGATACTCACGGAAAATGTCATGCATAAAAGACTGAAAAACAGATGGAGCATTGGCAAGTCCGAACGGCATCACCAGATACTCAAAATGACCCTCGGGCGTATTAAATGCCGTTTTCCATTCATCTCCCTGCCTGATTCTCACCAGATTATACGCACCACGAAGATCAATCTTAGTAAACCAACTAGCCCCCTTAATCCGAGCAAACAAGTCAGATATCAATGGCAAGGGATACTGAAACTTAACAGTGATCTTATTAAGAAGGCGGTAATCAATACACGGTCTTAGCGAACCATCCTTTTTGGCTACAAAAAAGAACCCTGCTCCCAATGGTGATGACGATGGGCGAATATGTCCCTTCTCCAGGGATTCTTTCACATAACTGCGCATAGCGGTGTGTTCAGGCACGGACAAATTAAATAAACGACCCTTAGGGAATTTACTACCAGGAATCAAATTGATAGCACAATCACAATTCCTATGCGGAGGTAGGGCATCAGACTTGGGCTCTTCAAATACATCCTGAAAGTCAGACAAGAACTCTGGGATGTCAGAAGGAATGGATGACGAAATAGACAAAAATGGAACATCACCATGTACTCCCTGACAACCCCAGCTGGTTACTGACATAGAGTTCCAATCTAATACTGGATTATGGGTTTGTAGCCATGGCAACCCCAACACGACCACATCATGCAGATTATGCAGTACCAGAAAGCGAATAACTTCCTGATGTGCAGGAGCCATGCACATGGTCAGCTGGGCCCAGTACTGAGGCTTATTCTTGGCCAAAGGTGTAGCATCAATTCCTCTCAACGGAATAGGACACCGCAAAGGCTCCAAGAAAAATCCACAACGTTTAGCATAATCCAAATCCATCAGATTCAGGGCAGCGCCTGAATCCACAAACGCCATGACAGAATACGATGACAAAGAGCATATCAAGGTAATGGACAGAAGGAATTTGGACTGTACAGTACCAATGACGGCAGAGCTATCGAACCGCCTAGTGCGCTTAGGACAATTAGAAATAGCATGAGTGGAATCACCACAGTAGAAACACAGCCTGTTCAGACGTCTGTGTTCTTGCCGTTCAACTTTAGTCATAGTCCTGTCACACTGCATAGGCTCAGGTTTACTCTCAGACAATACCGCCAGATGGTGCACAGATTTACGCTCGCGCAAGCGACGACCGATCTGAATGGCCAAGGACATAGACTCATTCAAACCAGCAGGCATAGGAAATCCCACCATGACATCCTTAAGAGCTTCAGAGAGACCCTTTCTGAACAAAGCTGCCAGCGCAGATTCATTCCACTGAGTGAGTACTGACCATTTCCTAAATTTCTGACAATATACTTCTATATCATCCTGACCCTGGCACAAAGCCAGCAAATTTTTCTCAGCCTGATCCACTGAATTAGGCTCATCGTAAAGCAATCCAAGCGCCTGGAAAAACGCATCAACATTACTCAATGCAGGGTCTCCTGGCGCAAGAGAAAACGCCCAGTCCTGTGGGTCGCCGCGCAAAAAAGAAATAATAATCAAAACCTGTTGAATAGGATTACCAGAAGAATGAGGTTTCAAGGCCAGAAATAGCTTACAATTATTTTTGAAGCTCAGGAACTTAGTTCTGTCACCAAAAAACAAATCAGGAATAGGAATTCTTGGTTCTAGCATAGATTTCTGATCAATTGTATCTTGAATCTTTTGTACATTTATAACGAGATTATCCATTGAGGAGCACAGAGCCTGAATATCCATGTCCACAGCTGTGTCCTGAAGCACTCTAATGTCTAGGGGAAAAAAAAAAAAACACTGAAGACAGAGCTGAGGAGAAAAAAAAAATGATGTCAGGACTTCTTTTTTCCCTCTATTGAGAATCATTGGTTTGGCTCCTTGTACTGTTATGCTGTGCTATCAGGCAACACAGTGTGCAGTAATCAGCGCACATACAGTGATATGGCAATAACCCAAAAACAATAGAACAAGCTCTGAGACGTGGAATCTCTGCAGACTGCAATACCTGAACCTATCCTCACACAACTAAAAGCAGCAGTGGATTGCGCCTAACACTACCTATGCAACTCGGCACTGCCTGAGGAGCTGACTAGCCTGAAGATAGAAATACAAGCCTGACTTGCCTCAGAGAAATACCCCAAAGGAATAGGCAGCCCCCCACATATAATGACTGTTAGCAAGATGAAAAGACAAAACGTAGAAATGAAATAGATTCAGCAAAGTGAGGCCCGATATTCTAGACAGAGCGAGGATAGCAAAGAGAACTATGCAGTCTACAAAAAACCCTAAAGCAGAACCACGCAAAGGGGGGCAAAAAGACCCACCGTGCCGAACTAACGGCACGGCGGTGCACCCTTTGCGTCTCAAAGCTTCCAGCAAAAGAGAATAGCACAGCTGGACAGAAAAAACGGAAACAAAAACAAAATAACACTTATCTAGCAGAGCAGCAGGCCACAGAAAGATGCAGTAGCTCAGATCCAACACTGGAACATTGACAAGGAGCAAGGAAGACAGACTCAGGTGGAGTTAAATAGCAAGGCAGCCAACGAGCTCACCAAAACACCTGAGGGAGGGAGCCCAGAGGCTGCAATACCACTTGTGACCACAGGAGTGAATTCAGCCACAGAATTCACAACACAAAATCCAAGAAACGAGGGACTACACTTCCATAGGATTTTTAAAAAACAAGGCTGAACAATTGCGAATAAGTTACCAAGTTACCACGTACGAAATGCCCTAATACATAATAAATATACATATTATTCCTGCCAAGATGCATACATGTTTCCCAAACATAGGTGTCACTCTATAATAATGTGTGGGTAAGTCAACGCTTGACCACATAGTGATCTAACATATAGCAAACAATTAAAAGATGGCATTAATAAGGTGGCTAGAAAGTAGCTTGTTATGTACCTCACAGTCAGCCACGTGAAAAATTCCTCGGCGTCCCTCTGCCCGACGCACGTTTTGCAATGCTTCTTCGGGAGGCGTGACATACATACTACATACATACTACATACATACTACATACATATATACAACATACATACTACATACATACTGCATAAATACTACATACATACATACTACATACACCAAATGCACCAAACACCAAAAACTGCATCAAAACTGCATAAAAAACAGCATCATAACTGCATCAAAAACCACACCAAAACCGCGCCAAAAACTGCATCAAAACTGCACCAGTTTTTGATGCAGGTTTTGATGCAGTTTTTGGTGTTGTTTTGATGCGTTTTTATCCATAGACTTGTATTAGTGACGGATGGCCACATGTCGCATCCGGCGTGCAACGGATCCGTCGTGTTTTGGTGGACAGTCGACGCAAAAAATAGTTCAAGTGAAAGTTTTTTTGTCCATCACATCCACCATTTTCTACTGCGCATGCACGGCTGAAACTCCACCCCCTCCTCCTGGACTTCAGAATGGGCAGCGGATGCATTGAAAAACTGCATCTGCTGCCCACGTCATGCACAAATTTCACAACGTGCGTCGGTACGTGGGCCCGACGAATAGCGACGGACCCGTACCAATGCGAGTGTGAAAGGGGCGTTAATGAGCGCCAACGGCCCGGGGCCAATATTTGTAGCCTGGGAAGGGGGTAATACCCATGGCCCCTCCCAGGCTATGAATATCAGCCCACAGCTGTCTGTGTAGCCTTTACTGGCTATAAAAATAGGGGGACTCCCCAAAAAAATGACGTGAGGTACCCCTATATTTTATAGCCAGAAAGGCTACGCAGACAGCTGCGGGCTGATATTCATAGCCTAGAGAGGGGCCATGGATATTGCCCCACCCCTGGCTAAAAATACCAGTCCACAGCCACCCCAGAAATGGCGCATCTGTAAGATGCGCCAATTCCGGCACTTAGCCCTTCTTTTCACACTCCCGTGTAGCGGTGGGATATGTGGTAATAAGGGGTTAATGTCACCTTGCTATTGTAAGGTGACATTAAGCCGGGTTAATAATGGAGAATAAAGTTGAGCGACTTACTTTTTTAGGATCGAGTCGGGTTTCGCGAAACCCGACTTTGTCAAAAGTTGGGTCGGGTGAAATCGGACGATTATTGCGAAAAGTCGGGGGCCGACTGAAACACGAAACCCAATGCAAGTCAATGGGGATTCAAAGTCGGCACTGAGTGGAGGACAGGTAAACTCCTATAGTGCCCATTTTAATGCCAAAAATATCAATTCGTATTACTGAAGCTTGTCAATCTTAATCTATTTTATAATAATAGTTAGGCATTGAAAACAGGGGGTCATTTGGCTAAAGTTGTGGGGGGTAGGGCTGGCTCAAGATTTTCGTGGGCCCAGGAAATGCGGAATACGACACGACGGTGGAGCAGGGAGAGGTAAGTATTTCAACTTTGCAAGTGCTGTGATCCTGAGCAAGCAGGGGGGGGCACTAGTTGGCACTGGCACGGGGCCCCTCATAGTACGGCAGTGTGTTTGACGGCGGAGGCGGCGCCTCCCACTGCCAGAGACAATTTTGCGTACTATGAGGGGCCCTGTGCCAGGGCCAATTAGTATGCCCCCCCACCTGATGAAGGAACCTGCCCTTTCATCTGCACCTTCCTCTTTGTCCCCGTGTAAGGTGGCATAGTTTGCGGGAAGGGGAACCTGACTTTCATCAGGGTCAGATTCTGGCTGTGTAGAGTGCAAGGGGAATGTAGTGGTCTGGGTCAATGTACCAGCAGACTCACCTAGCAGTGGCTGGGCAATGGGCAGTATGAGGAGGAAACACAGATATAGGCCCAAAATGAAAAAGTACGCTAAAAGCAGTTCAAAATTGGTAACAGGACTAAACAGGCGGCATTGCTTTGTTCAGTGGAGGACAACTGTAACGAGTGGCTCAGACAGATTTAGTAGGCCTAAAATAAAAAAGTAGGCTAAATGCAGTTCAAAATTGGTAACTGGAGTACACAGGCGGCATAGCTTTGTTCAGTGGAGGACAGCTGTAATGAGAGGCTGACACAGTTTCTAGGCCCAAGTAAGTAGGCTAAATGCAGTTCAAAATTGGTAAGAGGAGTACACAGGCGACATAGCTTTGTTCAGCGGAGGACAACTGTAATGAGAGGCTCACACAGACTTAGAAGGCCTAAAATAAAAAAGTAGGTTAAATGCAGTTCAAAATTGGTAACAGGAGTACACAGGCAGCATAGCTTTGTTCAGCGGAGGACAACTGTAATGAGAGGCTGACACAGTTACTAGGCCCAAGTAAGATAGTAGGCTAAATGCAGTTCAAAATTGGTAACAGGAGTACACAGGTGGCATTGCTTTGTTCAGTGGAGGACAACTGTAATAGAGGCTCACACAGTTACTAGGCCCAAATAAGTAAGTAGGCTAAATGCAGTTCAAAATTGGTAAAAGGAGCACACAGGCGGCATTGCTTTGTTCAGTGGAGGACAACTGTATTAAGTGGCTCAGACAGACTTAGTAGGCCTAAAATAAAAAAGTAGGCTAAATGCAGTTCAAAATTGGTAACAGGAGTACACAGGAGGCATAGCTTTGTTCAGTGGAGGACAACTGTAATGAAAGGCTGACACAGTTACTAGGCCCAAATAAGTAAGTAGGCTAAATGCAGTTCAAAATTGATAACAGGAGTACACAGGCGGCATTGCTTTGTTCAGTGGAGGACAACTGTAATAAGTGGCTCAGACAGACTTAGTAGGCCTAAAATAAAAAAGTAGGCTAAATGCAGTTCAAAATTGGAAACAGGAGTACACAGGTGGCATTGCTTTGTTCAGTGGAGGACAACTGTAATGAGAGGCTGACACAGTTACTAGGCCCAAATAAGCTGGTGGCATAGCTAGGGACATGGGTGGGCTCCTCTGCTGAGTAGCAGACAGTGGTAGTTGGCGCAAAGTATTAACTGGTCTAAATGGAGGCCAGGGCCCCTGTATATTTTTACTATCATCTATCATTTCAACAAATTTGTATTGGCAGTGCTATTGAAGGATTTAATAGCACAAACTACACAGTGGTGGAGCAGGGAAAGGTAAGTTTTGCAAGTGGTAGAGCACTGTTCGAGCTGGGGGGGACATTCTCATGGGCGGCGGTACTGGCACATGGCCCCTCATATTACAACAGTGTGTCTGACATTGGTTGTGCACCACCACTATCAGAGACACTTCATTGTACTATGAGGGACCCTGTGCCAGTGCCGTCGCCCAAGAGTGGGCACACCCACCTGTCCAGGCAAACGGCACTCGCACGGGTGCTTGCGCCAGGTGGTGACCACAGCCCTGTGGGGGGAGTCAGACCATTTAGGGAGGTATAAAAATGGCCTATGGTGAACATTCAGCAGCTGCAAATCGAGGAATTGGAGCAGTCATTAAGAGGAGGCCAAAAGCAAGTCATTTTTCAGGCAAGCTATCTGTCAGCAGGGGAAGGTGGGGCAAAATAATTAGAAATCCATGACTGGTTCATTTTAATGAAGGTTAGATCATCAACATTTTGGGTAGCCAGATGTGTCCTTTTTTCGGTCAGTATTGAACCAGCAGCATTGGAGACTCTTTCTGATAGCACACTAGCAGCTGGGCAAGCGAGCTCCTGTAATGCATATTCTGCCAATTCAGGCCAGGTGTCTATTTTAGATGCCCAGTAATCAAAGGGGAATGACCTGTGAGGGAGAACATCGATAAGGGGGGAAAAATTGTTGGTAACGATACTGGACAAATGCTGTCTCCTGTCATTTTGAATTGATGCAGCAGTACCTGTCGTGTCTGCAGTCATTGCGAAATCAGATTGTAGATTGTGAGCCTTCGCGGGCAGGGTCCTCATCCCTCCTGTACCAGTTATGACTTGTATTGTTTAAGATTATTGTACTTGTTTTCATTATGTATACCCCTCCTCACATGTAAAGCGCCATGGAATAAATGGCGCTATAACAATAAATAATAATAATAATAATCACTCCACAACCTGGTCATAAAACCTCTCTGTCCAATGCCACTTCGGATTTGTGCCCCTCTAACACCTCTGCCATGTTGCCCCCTACAGCTCGTGTGAGAACCATCACCGCCGCTGTGTGCTGGGAATGCCTGAACCAAACGATCTACAAGAGTTGCTTGTTTGGTAGCCAATATGTGCTCAAGGTTCTCATGTGGCATGATATTTTGTAATTTTCCTTTGTTTCGTGGATCCAGGAGGCAGGCTAACCAGTAATCGTCATCGGTCATCATTTTGATAATGTGGGGGTCCCTTTTTAGGATACGCAATGCATACTCAGCCATATGGGCCAATGTTCCAGATGTCAATTCACTGCTTGTGCTGGGTTGAGGAGCACTTTCTTGCAAATCAACATCACTTGTGGCCCGCAAAAACCCTGTACCTAACCTTGCAATGCCACCAGTTTGTATTGCCCCCTGAGAAGCACACTCCTCCCTTAAATATGGCACACCAGACAACTCCATGTCTGCCATCCAACTGCCTGCCCGTGTATGTGTATCATCCCACAAACAAATGACAGCAGGCCTCTGTTCGCACAGCCTCTGAAGCATGTGCAGTGTGGAGTTCCACCTTGTTGCAATGTTGATTATTAGGCGGTGCTGGGGAAGATTCAGCGATCGCTGATGGTTCAGCATACGGCTGGAGTGTACGGGCGACCGTCGGATGTGCGATCAAAGTCTGCGTACCTTCAGGAGCAGGGCTGGTAACTCCGGATAATTTTTTAGGAAGCACTGCACCACCAGGTTCAAGGTGTGAGCCAGGCAAGGTATGTGTTTCAGTTCTGAAAGGGCTATGGCAGCCATAAAAATTCCTTCCGTTATCACTGACTACCTTGCCTGCCTCAAGATGTACACTGCCCAGCCATGACTGAGTTTCTTGCTGCAAGTACTCGGCCAGTACTTCCGCGGTGTGTCTTTTGTCACCCAAACACTTCATTTGTAGCACAGCCTGCTGACGCTTATCACTAGCTGTTCCATAATGGGACACCTCGTGTGCAACATTGGCAGCTGCGGATGAAGTGGTCGTGCTACTGCACTCTGTGGATGAGCTTTTGCTTCTGGAAAATGAGGAGGAGGAGGAGTGGGGGTGTCGGACGCCCACAGCCAACTGTTTCCTAGACCGTGGGCTAGGCAGAACTGTCCCACTATGTCTGTTCCCTGTGGACCCTGCATCCACCACATTAACCCAGTGTGCCGTGATGGACACGTAACGTCCCTGGCCATGCCTACTGGTCCATGCATCTGTTGTGAGGTGCACCTTTCTGCTGACTGGTTGCCTCAGTGCATGGACAATGCGGTCTTTGACATGCTGGTAGAGGGCTGAGATGGCTTTACTCGCAAAGAAGTGTCGACTGGGTAGGTTATAGCGTGGTACTGCATAGGTCATCAGGGCTTTGAAAGCTTTGCTTTCAACCAACCGGTAGGGCATCATCTCTAACGAGATTAGTCTAGCAATGTGGGCGTTCAAACCCTGTGTACGCGGATGACAGGATGAGTACTTTCTTTTCCTAACGAGAGTCTCTTGTAGGGTGAGCTGGACTGGAGAGCTGCATATGGTGGAACTAGCGGGGGTGGTGGTGGACATGGCAGATTGAGAGAGGGTTAGTGATGGTATTCTTGATGTTGGCTTACATACAGTGATTCCTACCAAGATCCTTGTGATTCCCTGACTGCTTTGGCCTTGCAACGATACCTCCACATTTGCAGCTGGTGTTGTCCTAATCGGTGGGCTTACAGTGAGGGAAGCAATGTGGCATTGCTGACTACCTTCATTCTGATCATGTGCACCAACGGTACGGGTCGTTTGGTAGTTAGTCCAGGCTTGCAAGTGCATGCTGGTTAAATGTCTAAGCATGCACGTTGTATTTAAATTTTGGAGATTCTTCCCTCTGCTAAAGGTCTTTGAGCATTTCTTACAGATAACCAATATCCGAATGATCAGTACAGAGTTAAAAAATTCCCACACTGCACTCTTCCTACTATGGAATACCTTTTCAGGCATTGCACACTGTCCTACTTTAACTGGATGGCCACACTGTCCTAAAACTGTTTTTGTTTTTGACAAACATTTTTGGACAGATACGGGCCTGCCAGATGAAAGCTGTTGCGATGTAGATGGCTGCTGCGGATCATCCTCCTCTGCTTCTGAGCTACTGGCAGCGACACCCTCTTCCCCCAATGGCTGCCAATCTGAGTCAACAACTGGGTCATCTATCACCTCCTCTTCAATTTCATGTGCACCTTCCTCTGTGTCACCGTGTAAGGTGCTATAGCGTTTGGGACGGGGCACCATAGTCTCATCAGGGTCAGATTCTGGCTCAGTACACTGCAAGGGCAATGTAGTGATCTGAGTCAATGGAGCAGCATAATAATCTAGCTGTGGCTGTGGATCTGTGCACTCCATGTCCGATTCATCTTGTAACGGGCTTTTAACAATTTCCCTCTCTAACCCAGGCACGGTATGTGTAAAGAGCTCCATGGAGTCAACTGTAGTGTCGCCTGCCGCATCCTTCACTTTTGGTTTGGGTGAAGGACACAAGGAAGCGACTTGTTCCTGACCGGGAGCATCCACTGATGACTCGCTGCTTTTATATTTCTAACTTTCTGAAGAGGAAGCGAAAGAGCTGGAGGCTGAGTCAGCAAGGAAAGCCAAAACTTTCCTGCTGCTCTGGCTTTAAAAGCTGTTTTGCTACTCCAAGATAAGGGAGCCTTTGAGGCCTTGTGTAGCCAGACGATGATGCTGGCTCAACACCTCGAGCCTTTGGTGCTATTTTGCTTTTCCCACTACCACCAGATGCTCCACCACCACCACCACCCTGTGAACACCTGGAAGGGAAAGCGAGCTCCCTCCAGAGGATGTCTCCACTCTGAGAAAGCCAACTTCATAGCTAGCAACTCCCTGTCCCCGATGGAATAATTCCCCTCCGCTGGTGAAAAGGTCTTAGAGAAGAAGAAGAAAGGATGCTTCTGACCTTGAGCATCATTTTGGTAGAGGATTGCTCCAGCACAACGGATGAGGCATCCACCTCCATAATAAATGGCTTATGGATGGGAGCACTAGTGAAGGGTAACTTAATTGAGAGAAAGGCCTTGGAGACCTCCTCCGACCACAACTTGGGATTTGCCCCCTTCTTGATGAGGGCAACCAAGGAAGCTACCAAAGTTGAGAAGTGGGGAATGAACTGGCGATAGTAATTAATGAACCCCATAAAGCGTTGCACCGCTTTGAAAGAATTGGGTACCTGCCAGTCCATCACAACCTGTAGCTAGGCAGGATCCATAGCCAATCCCTGGGCAGACTCCTGCTCAAACACACACTTCTCCAACTTGGCATAGAGGGAGTTAGCCCATAGGAGGTCGAAGACCTTGCAAACATCTCTCCGGTGGGAGTCTATATCTGGAGAGTAGATGAGAATATCATCCAGATAAACTACGACCGAGGTGGAAAGCATATCCCAGAAGATGTTGTTCACAAAGTCTTGGAAAATGGCTGGGGCATTACAGAACCCGAAGGGCATCACCAGATTTTCATAGTGCCCATCCCTGGTGTTAAAAGCCGTCTTCCATTCGTCCCCCTCACAGATGCGAATCAGGTTGAAAGCACCCTGCAGATCTAATTTAGTAAATACCCTTGCTCCCCGTAGCCTATCAAAAAGCTCAGATATCAGGGGTAGTGGGTACTTATTCCTAACGGTGATGACGTTAAGACCCCTGTAGTCTTTGCATGGACACAGTTCTCCACTCTTCTTCTGTACGAAGAAGAACCCAGCCCCTTCAGGTGACACTGACTTCCTAATGAATCCTCTTGCCAGATTCTCTTGGATATACTGTGACATTGCCTCCATCTCCAGGACAGACAACGGATAGACTCGACCCCAGGGAGGCTCAGCACCAGGCGAGAGGTCAATAGGACAGTCATAGGGGCAGTGAGGTGGAAGGGTCTCCGCAGCCCTTTTGGAGAACACGTCTGCATGGGGCCAATATTGCTTGGGGAGAGAGGATAAATCTGCAGGTACCTCAGTTGTAACAACCTGAATGCTTTCCCTCTGACATCTACCCCCACAAGATTCACCCCATCCTAAAATTCTGCCTGTGGACCACTGGATATGAGAGTGATACCTTAGCCAAGGCATCCCCAACACGATCTCATCAATTCTCTCAGGAAAGACGAGCAAAGATATAATCTTCTGATGAGATGGCGACAAGGACAGAGTGAAAGGGATGGTCTGGTGTGTTATCTGTGAGGGCAGTGTCGACCCATTCACCACTCGTACAGTTACTGGTTGAGCTAGCATTACCAGGGGTATTGCATGATGTTGGGCGAAGGCAGAAGACATAAAAT
This sequence comes from Ranitomeya imitator, assembly GCF_032444005.1. NCBI lineage: Eukaryota > Metazoa > Chordata > Amphibia > Anura > Dendrobatidae > Ranitomeya > Ranitomeya imitator. The sequence goes on from NC_091282.1 coordinate 986,720,577, forward strand.
TGCTCTCCGCCCCAGAATCCACGCAGAGCTCTACCGAGTGAGTGAAAGACAATTTGGAGGCAAACATCGCCGTGTCTAGTGTACCTCGGCCTACTACCACTAGACGCTGTAGTTTCCTCGACTGCTGTGAACATCTGGTGGCAAGATGTCCTGAGTCCTGACTGCTTTCACACATGGCAGACCTGGAGTGCAGGAGCGGTCCGGGACTTAGATCCCGTTCATGACACTTCCATGCCCTCATGTGACTCAGGGACCTGGAACGGAGATTCCAAAGGTTTGGCGAAGTTGGGAGCCAGCCGAAACCTCTGCCTACACTGGGCCCGCTCTAGCCTTCGCTCTTGAAAACGGAGGTCAATACGGGTAGACACAGCTATTAACTCCTCCAGTGTGGCAGGAATCTCCCTTGAGGCCAGAGCGTCCTTCACGTGGTCAGCCAGCCCCTTCCAAAATATAGGGATAATACATCCCACCTTTGCCCACTCTGTGGGGAAACGTGCGGCCAGGAGCTCGAGATGTATAGAGCACTGGCTCACGAAACCCCTACAAGATTTACTATCACCAGAAAATTTTCTGGCAGTGGGAGGCGAGATAGACTCGGAACAGGGGTAGCCATGGACAAGGATGCTGCAGCCTGAACAGCAACTGCGGTAACATCCACAGCTGAGGTTGTGCGCTCGTGAGCTGTCAACCTACCCTCCAGCTGCTGGATGTACCGCAAGGATGGCTGTTTGTCCGCCATTTACTAGCCAGACCCTGGTGCTAGTATTAAGTTAGGGTTGGCGGAACGCACCAAGTATATATGTATATGTATAAAAAGATGCGTTCACAACCCGGGGTCCACCGTGCAGGAGAGGAACCTGCTTCTGGCAAATGGCGGCACTATATGGCAGTATAAGCAAACTCTGTTAACTCCACAGAGTCGTTAGAAATAAGATGCTGTGCCCTGTTAGCATCACAGGGGAACACAGCTAACTGCTGAGCTGATGTGCAGTGGCAGGAACTCAACTCCTAACAACATGATTCCTGGATGGTTATGATTTGTCAACGTCAAAACATTAACGCAGCATCAGTAGTATAAGTGACAGAAGTAATGTCTGTGAATTCTTTGACATTTTTTTAGACCAGCTTGTGAACAAGCACAGTAGAGTACAAGTCTGACATGTGATGAAAAATTGAGAGGATGGTGCAGGAGTATATAGAACCGAATATCATTACCATCAGGGGGGAGGGTTTTGACCCTTTCACATTTTGGTCTTTAAAAATGGATGTGTGACCTGAGCTCACCTCTCAAACCTTGGAGGTTTTATCATGCCTCGCAGCCAGCGTTCTCTCAGAACGTGTCTTCAGCACTTCTGGTGGTGTCCTGACAGATAAGCGTGGCCAGCTGTCCTCTGAAATTGTAGACCACCTAACTTTCATCAAGATGAACAAGTCAAGGATCTCCAAGAACTCTTGCACCAAAATCGCAGACTGTACAGACTAGGTGATGTTGAAGTTTTTAGTGTGCTGCATTGATCTCGTGTAATTGCACTCTGTCATATGTTTTGTGTGGCTTCTGTGCCTGCTGTTGCTGCTGTTGCAGATGTTATCACAAATTTTTGGAAATGTCAACGTTCCTTGTTGGGTGTCAATCTGCTGGGTTGGCTGTAGTGGATATCTTAGGGATCTGCGCTAAAGTCAATTAAAAAGTATTTTTTGCTTAAAAGTAACGCGTTTCAGGAGAATCCCCTGTATCAAATAAAAGACAGTAAACAGAATTTCAAGACAAAACATGGCAATGACCTTAATGGGATCGTATGATGTAAAACAATGCTATTAGCCTGCAGCTATAGGGTTAATGTGCAGGTTAGCAGCATTCTGACACCATGCGCACCCGCACTGAGAGCCCCGCTGTCAGGTGGAAATCAACTTTATTCCTCCTGTAGGCTCGCTATTTCAGACACAGGGGCAGTGACGGCATGGTTTCAATCACCGCTCAGTGCATAGACAATAGCAGCTGTAACATTGCCCCTGGTCTGTACTGGGGTCATGGTTGCAGCCACTGCTCCCTAGGCACAGAGAAGTGACTGAAATCAGGTCAGCACCACCTCTGCTATTGAAAGAGCAAGCATACCAGGAGAAATTAAGTTAATTTCCACCTTAGGCTACTTTCACACTAGCGTTGTGTGACGGACGTCGCAATGCGTCGATTTGCAGAAAAAACGCATCCTGCAAAGTTGTCCGCAGGATGCGTTTTTTCTCCATAGACTTGCATTAGCGACGCATTTCGACGTATTGCCACACGTCGCATCTGTCGTGCGACGGATGCGTCGTGTTTTTGGCGGCCGCGATGCACAAAAAACGTTCAATGTAACTTTTTTTTTGTGCTTCCGGTCCGCCATTTTTGACTGCGCATGAGCGGCCGAAACTCCACTCCCTCTTTCCCGGAACTCACAATGCGTGGTAAAACTGCATCCGCTGCCCACGTTGTGCTAATCAATCACACTGTCCGTCGGTACGTCGGGCCGACGCTTTGTGACGGCCCGTACCGACGGACTAGTGTGAAAGTAGCCTTACAGTGGGGCTCTCAGTGCGAGCACTGCATGGTGTCAGAACACTGTTTAAACTGCAGATAAACCCCATGTCTGCAGGATAATAGCATTATTTTACATTTAAGGATCCTTTTAAGTTTACCTCTATTTTAAAAAAAAGAATAGTTTCCCCAGAAGAAGAGTTTTGGAATGGCTCAGTCAGAGCCCATGCTGGGATCCCATTAAAAATCTGTTGAGTGACATGAAAAGGACTGTACACAGGAGAGGCCTTTACAATCTTACAGATTTGGAGCACCACTGCAAGGAAGAATGGGCAAAGATTGCCAATTCTAGATGAGACTATACTGATGAGACTCCTACCCAAAAAGACTGAATGCTGTCATAAATTCAATGGTCCTTCAAGAAAGCATTATTTTAAGGGGGGGGGGGGGATATTTATACAGCCACATTATTTTAGTTCTTTACTTTTCTTTTTACCACCAAAAGAGATTTAATTTTGTCTTTAAAATGAATTGTACAGATCATAGATTACATTAACATTGGAAAAAGTCTAGACATGATTGCCCGTGGTACAATTTTTTTTCTTCACAAAAAAATGTTGCATTTTACCCGGGAGTGTGTAGACTTTTTTTTATATCCACTGTATATGATTGATATAACATTCTTAATTTACCAGTGCCTCGTCACAATAGTACATTGAGCACTAAGTCAGCCTCATTCACAGGAGTAATATAAACCTTAAAAGTACGTCACTAACCTCTATGTTTGTAATCAAGAATAATCTAAGAATCTATTCATCATGGCTGGCAATTAGCATCTAGTTTCAGGCCATCTAAGCAGTGATCTGCTTTATCACATGTTTTTCATTCTTTTGGATTCATGGGTGTGATTGAAAATAGGCAGGCTGCACCCTTTAATCACTTGAACATCGATTTAGTGAAAGTTTTTCTGAAAAAGAATGGTAAAATGAATCAAGACAATGTAAAATAAAGAATTGTTTAAATGTAATATCTATACAGTACTAGAAAGAAGTTTCCATTAACATGTTTTATCTTTTTTTCCTTTGTGTTTAGAGAACCTATGTCAGATAAATTATTATTACTAAAAAACATAGGAAATAATTTACTTACATTGGCATTTTTTTTATACCAGTTGGGTTCAGATAAGCATATTTCATGATCTTTATATATATCTCAGTGCCCGGACAGACCATGGGTATCCTAACCAAAACTTTAAGTCTCAAATACATGCAGTATAAGGCCGGCGTCACACTACCATGTTTTACGGACGTATGAGAGGTGCTGAAAATACGGATTGCATACGGCAGAGGTGTCAAACTGCATTCCTCGAGGGCCGCAAACAGGTCATGTTTTCAGGATTTCCTTGTATTGCACAGGTGATAATTTAATCACCTGCACAGAATGATTCCAGCACCTTGTGCAATACAAGGAAATCCTGAAAACATGACCTGTTTGCGGCCCTCGAGGAATGCAGTTTGACACCTCTGGCATACGGTACAATGCTTCTCTAATGCCCCAGCTCCTATCAGCCGTATTTTACTGATCCGTATTATACGGTCTTCTACGGCCGTAGAAAATCGCAGCATGCTGCGTTTGTCACCATATTGCGCAAAAAATACGCCAATGAAAGTCTATGGGGGCGAGAAAAATATGGATTACACACGGACCAGCAGTGTGACTTGCAAGAAATACACAGCGGTGTAAGAGAGAAAAGCCGGCAATTCAGTGCGGTGTACAGTAAAATCACACTGACCGCTTACAATAGAATAGGTAGAATAAATGTGTACAAATAGCATAGGTATATATATATATATATATATATATATGTCATTGAGACACATATATATATATATATATATATTAATATTTCATCCAGCGCGAGATAGCTTAAAAGCCGGTAATTCAATTGCCGGTTTTTGCTATCTCCTTCCTACATACAGTAAACCATGTCATATCCCCATTTTTTTTGCATATTCCACACTACTAATGTTAGTAGTGTGTATGTGCAAAATTTGGGCTGTCTAGCTATTAAATTAAAGGGTTAAATGGTGGAAAAAATTGGCGTTGGCTCCCGCGCAATTTTCTGCGCCAGAGTAGTAAAGCCAGTGACTGAGGGCAGATATTAATAGCCTAGAGAGCCCTGGCTAAAAACATCTGCCCCCAGCCACCCCAGAAAAGTAAAAAACACAGAAGTGACACCTTATTAGTATATATGATAGATTAAAAATAATATATATTCTATGTTCTCTTCAATATGAACAAAGGGTCACCATCTTTTATACTTTATTCCCTGTCACTTTCTCATTGGTTCACTATCGGGTTTAGAGCCTCTTTTTTTCACCCCAGAAAAGGCACATCTGGAAGATGCGCCTATTGTGGCACTTGGCCACTCTCTTCCCATTCCAGTGTAGCGGTGGGATATGGGGTAATGAAGGGTTAATGTCACCTTGCTATTGTAAGGTGACATTAAGCCAGATTAATAATGGAGAGGCATCAATTATGACTAGGGTTGAGCGAAACGGGTCGGCCATTTTCAGAAGTCGCCGAATTTGGCAAAGTCGGGTTTCATGAAACCCGACCCGACCCCTGTGTGGGGTCGGCCATGAAGTCGGCGATCTTCTGAATCTGGTATCGGAATTCCGATACCGATTCCCGATATGTTTGCAATATCAGAAATCGGTATTGGAATCCATATTTAAGTGTAAAATAAAGAATTAAAATAAAAAATATCGCTATACTCACCCTCTGACGCACCCTGGTACTAACCGCCAGCCTTTCTTCCTTCGAATCAGCGCTTGCAGGACCTTGCGGTGACGTCGCGGTGATGTCGCGGCTTGTGATTGGTATTTTTATACGCTGAGTGTGACGCCGGCCTAAAACTATAAGATCAGGAAACCTGCATTCAGTCTGGGCACTGAGGTCTCTACTAGAAATGAGAAAATCAGGCACAATTCAATTAATCTGTTTGCATGGATTTTCCCCAAAAATTTGATTTGGAGACAAGTTATTATCAGCGAATTCAACATCTATTTTTGTGCTTTTGGGTTATCCTTGAATCACTTCTGTGCTCGAGCTGAATCTCTAGGTCTCTCGTCCTAGGCAGGGACCTCTGGTTCTAATGAGGCCCAGGAGTGTACTACGCAAGTGAATGGAAGGTCACAACTTCTTGATGTCACAAGTTCTCTGTGTCCTTTTGTGCACATCTGCAGAACCATCCTAGGCCATATCACATCAAGAAGTCATGGCCTCACATGAGAGGCTCAGGGAATTCCATCAGAACGACAGTGATCAGAAGATGCAGTGAGGTGCAGAAGAGTGGCAAGTGAAGGTTTTGAAGAGGTGAGTGGTGAGGTAAGTATGGGGATTTTTTATTTCTTTAACCTTTAGATGGCCTTTTTCAGTTCAAATGCTGGCCGTCATTTTGCTTAATTCACCCAGACGCGAAATACAAAAAATTCAGCAGTGTGGTGAATTTGTATTTTTGTAAAATTTGAGTAAAATTTTATTCCATTTGCTTAATTGTCTCTAGTCTATATGTGAAATGTACCCTTCTTAACCCCTTACAATAAGTTAGTGGAGAGTAAGATACACCAAATCTATTATTAATATTATAGTTTATTATCAGTCAGGCCACTACAGTAACCCACTTCCATAGCTAAACTGCACTCACATTCAGTCACTTTTATAAAGTGGTGGGAAAGCACAAAATCTGGCAAGATTCTGTTAGATTTGTGAAAAATCATACCACTTTTGTATGCCAGAAAAGTGGAATACACTTCCACATTGTTACGTCGGCCACCTAAGTGCCACCCTACTCACCGTGTGTTTGCTCTGCTCCATCCAGTACCTGTCCATTGCTCTAAGCTGCCTGGTGTCCCTCTTCCAGCCCTGCTGTTGTGAGTCATAAGGAGCACGGCCATACTTTGCCGGAATTTGTATCAATTCAGTCTTGCAGAGATCTGCTACTAGCAGGTGATATATCACACAACTCCATCCTTCAATCTACGCATGAACTTTTGTTCCCTTTCCTGTCCACCTCCAGCATTCAATCTATGTGTTTACTCATCTCATCTTCACTTTTCCTGACCTTGCTCGTTTACCCATACTGTCTGACCTCTCCGACTCTGGCTTTGTATAGTCAACATGTGGTGCCTGCCCTGACCTTAGACGGTCTGCCCATGCTTTTGTCCCGCCCACCTGTACCCCGTACCCGATTCTTTGACCCTCCTGTCAGCTGCTGCAGTCTCGGGGCCTGTCTTGGAGTGGTACCTGTTATCTGCCAATTGCCCAGCCTATCATCACCATCAGAGACCCTAGTGAATACCCATTAATCACCTGATCACACCGTACACCTTTTGTAGTGCATTTTTTAAATTTAAACTATTGATATATGTGAATAATGTAATTATATGGTTTATTGACTCTCAAAATAGCCTAGCAATAGCACAATTCTGTAGATGCCAAGTAAACTTTATTTGGGAAAAAAATAGAGGAAATTGGGCAAACTCCATGCAGTTGTCTTTCATGGTTGAATTTATCCTCAATGATTTATAACATAAGGACTATATTGTATGCTTATTTGTTTTATTGTGTAGGAATTGTCATGCTGCATTACAATGTCTAAATATTCTGCTGCTTTTTACTGTATGTCAGTTATCAGAAAGCAATTAAAAAAATCATATACATTTTAAGGGAAGTTAAGTGCAACTTTTTTCAATTATTCAGAGGAAACACATTTTCAATGGAAGTAATAGAGAAAGAAAAAAAGTCATGGGCATCTGCTTATTCTCCCACCAAATGAATGAATTTGTAGAATTCAGCACTGCCAAATAGCTTACAAGACCTTAAATCCTATGTGACTTCTTTATATGATTGTATAATTGTTCCCAGAAATGACCATAAAAACCCTATGTCATGTTCAACCATAATTGGGAGGAAGCAGACTAGTTGTAAAAATGACAAACATAATCCAAAATTATCCACTGTGACATTTATTTTGCAAGCACGATTGAAACAATAAAATTTCAAAGCAATAAAACATACTCCTTACTTCCTATTTTCCTATGTCCCATAATTTGACCACAACCTTTATTTGCTTTTATGGCAACACAGGTACATATTTTGGCTGCAATGTCAAAACATATCTCTTTCAGATTTTTATGACTAATTCTTTCATCTGATTTACGGAGAGATTATATTGTACATTATCAGTGTCACGAAAAAAAACAAAAACTAAATAAACGAGCTCACGGCTTTCTTCTACCAACTTTTGGGTATACATAATAGCATTACAAGTATTACAGGAGTTGTACATTTTTTGGATAGCCAGAAAAATCATATGTGCAAGCTTTCGGGACTGTAATGTAATTTTAGTTGAAAGCATTTTTGTGTAGGCAGTAGAGATCTGCATGACTTACATTGTATCATGTAGATTTTACTCTCAAATGTAATGCATCCATGTATAGCCGTTACATGAACCTCTTCACTCCCAGCCCATTTTTCCAGTTATTAATTTTTGCTTTTTCCTCACCCTTCTTCTAAGGCCGGTTTCACACGTCCTGATATTTCCAGTAATGGAAAAACTGGTACAGGAGATATTAGTGTCAGTGTGTGTACTACATGCAGCACACGTGTAGCAACCGTGTGCCACCTGTGTGCCATATCAGTTCCACAAGGACGGCAGCTGGGGAAGTAGCGCTACTGTAAGCGCTGTTACCCGGCGGCTGGTGCTAAAGCCGGTTGTCATCCATTCTCCCCTGTCCTGCCAGCGAGCAGTGCGAGCAGGGGAGAATGAATGAATGAGAAGCAGCGGGCATAGGCTCTGTAACTAGCTGTGACGTCACTGAGTCTGTGCTCGCTGCCAACATGAACTCCTGTGACCTCAGGATTGTGGGCGCATGAAAGTGATGAGGTTACAGCAGTTCATGCTCTGTCATAGTGACCTTATCACTTGCATTCTCCCACATCCTGAGGTAACAGGAGTTCATGCCGGCAGCGAGCACAGACTCAATGACGTCACCGCTAGTTACTGAGACTGTGCCCGCTGCTTCTCCTCATTCCCCAGTAGTTTACAGACGGAGTGGTCGCATTAGCACTGCTCCCGGTTGTAAACTGTACATTTCCCAGATATGGATTACAGCGTGGGACTGACTGAATGCCGGACAGGTATGGTATATTGTTAGTCTATTATTTTAATGTTTTTTACAGGAGATTGAGGGAGTTGATTGGATTAGCAGAAATAATAAAGATGGCAAAACTGTGTGGTGCATGATTTAATTAAAATACTTTATTCTTACTGTGTGGGGTTTATTTAACTATTTACCAATTAAAGGATTTGTAATGGAGAGGTTTCTTATTGACACCTCTCCATTACTAAGCCGGGCTTAATATCACCTTACAATAGGAAAGTAACATTAACCCCCCATTACCCCACTTGCCACCGCTATAGAGCAAGTGGGAAGAACCAGACAAAGCTCCAGAATTGGTGCATCTAATAGATGCACCTTTTTTGGGCAGCTGCTGTTATTAGGCCATGGCCCCTTGCTCGCCTGAGAATATCAGCCAGCACCTGTGAGTTTTTCCGGGTTGGTTTTAAAACATAGGGGGACCCCACGTCAGATTTTTCATTCATTCATTCTCCCATGCTCACCGGCAGAGCTGGGGAGAATGGATGAAAGCCATGTTCAGCACCAGCCACTGGGGAACAGAGGCTTACAATAGCACTACTTCCCCGGCGTCTGTCTGTGCACACGGAGGACAGTGCACTGTTCTCAGTTTGCACGTTTGTGGCACGTTTTGTCTCCGGGTGAAAACGGACATGTCTGCGTGTTTTGCACATGGACACACGGTCCATGAAAACACGCCGACATGTGCATAGACCCATATATTTGAATGTGTCTATGTGTGTCAGCGTCTCCAGTACATGAGAAAACTGTCACCACACGTACCGTAGACACTGACGTGTGAAAGGGGCCTAGGAGAAATAGCACTTTTATTTTTCCATCCACATAATAGTTTGAGGTCATGTTTTTTGTGGGACAAGTACTTTGAATGACACCATTCATTTTATCATGTGATGCACTAGAAAGCTGGAAAAAAATTCCAAGTGGGTTGAAGGTGCAAAAAAAGTGCAATTTCACAATTGTTTTTTTATTTAGATTGTGAGCCCTCGGAGGCAGGGTTCTCTCTCCTCCTGTACCAGTTGTGACTTGTATTCATTAAGATTATTATACCTGTTTTTTATTATGTATACCCTTCCTCACATATGGCCTATACAGTAAAACTAACATGGCAATATTATTCTCCAGTTCAGCATAATTGCGCAAAAACCATGTATAGCTTTTTTAATTTAATTGATGAAAATAAATTCAGAAATTTGTAGAAAAAAATAATTTTGTTTGTGTCTCCATTTTCAGAGCTCACTAACACTTTCAATTTTTGGAAAACGGGCTCAGCGAGGGCTTCTTTTGCGCCTTGAGTTGACGTTTTAACTGATATCATTTTGGGGTAGATACAATGTTTTGATCACCTCTTTTTGCATTTTATTGCAAAGTTCCAGTTACACAAATAAACGTAATTCTTTAATTTCGATCTTGGATTGGAACTTTTGTGTTCTTATTTTTTTTTCAAATTTTTTAAAACTTTTTACTGTATTTATTACAGTCCCTTAGAGGACTGAAGCTGTGATCATCTGATGGCTTTTGCTATAAATAGCAGGGCATGAGCACTGCTATGTATAGGTAAAATCACGGTCACCTAAGAATGGCAGCTACACCCTGGCATAAACAGCAGTCTCATAATTAAAGGCACATGAGTCTTCAGCAGACACCCAGATGTCATGGCAAGTTATCGTCACCCTGCGATCATGTAATGGAATGGGGTGTCCTCTGCTGGTGCATGTTAAATGCCACTATTAAAGATTGACAATGAAATATAACAGGTTGACAGCCACAGTCAGAGCTCTGCCCCACTCGTACATGTTAACATGATGGCTCATAAATTAAACTACATAGCAGCAGGTTTGGTTTGCTAGTCCTCTAGTAATAATCTCATGCTTCTAAAACAGTGATTTTATCAAAACTGCAGCAAATAGTCCAATAAGTGACAAATCCATGCAATCAGAGACTCTGTCTACATTATGATGCTCTCAGATATGGTAATTGAAAATATTGAAGAAGAAATTCATACCTTTTAGTTCCCAAAAATTGTTCCCTGCCATAATTTTTCCATTTGACTAGAGTGATGGTTGAGCATGCGTATTGCGTGCAAGCCGCTAGGTTCAGATAGAGGCGGGACAGATCTCATGCAGTCTTTGGAACTCTGGGGGAACCGTTACTCAGGGCGACCATGCACTTCAGCTTCCTCAGGCACAAGATGGATCCACTTGCTCACTCAGATATAATTGATAGAATCCTCATGAACATGAACAGTGTAGTTTAATGTCACAGCACATTCAGTACAATTCAAGTCTCTTAAGCACAGGCTTTATAAACAGTAGAGCTACTTCTTAGAGGAACATAGCCTAACAGTCTTTTTTGATAGCACAATTCAGCACAGATCAAGACTCATTACAAAAGCACAGTAGTACACAGCATTCCTTCTAGCACAGTGTAATGAAGGAGGGAGGGGGCTTGCTGAGGGAGATTAGCAAGGTAACACAATTTATTAAGAGTACTTATCTTCCTACTCCTGATAGACTTTTTTAACTAGCTGTCCAGGGGTTAAGGTACTGTCACACTAGACGATATCGCTAGCGATCCGTGACGTTGCAGCGTCCTCGCTAGCGATATCGTCCAGTGTGACAGGCAGCAGCGATCAGGCCCCTGCTGGGAGATCCCTGGTCGGGGAAGAAAGTCCAGAACTTTATTTCGTCGCTGGACTCCCCGTAGACATCGCTGAATCGGCGTGTGTGACACCGATTCAGCGATGTCTTTGCTGGTAACCAGGGTAAACATCGGGTAACTAAGCGCAGGGCCGCGCTTAGTAACCCGATGTTTACCCTGGTTACCATCCTAAAAGTAAAAAAACAAACAGTACATACTTACCTACAGCCGTCTGTCCTCCAGCGTTGTGCTCTGCTCTCCTCCTGCTCTGGCTGTGAGCGTCGGTCAGCCGGAAAGCAGAGCGGTGACGTCACCGCTCTGCTTTCTGGCTGCCCGGCGCTCACAGCCAGACCAGAGAAGCAGAGCGCCGAGGACAGACAGCGGTAGGTAAGTATGTAGCGTTTGTTTTTTTACTTTTTAGGATGGTAACCAGGGTAAACATCGGGTTACTAAGCGCGGCCCTGCGCTTAGTTACCCGATGTTTACCCTGGTTACCGGGGACCTCGGGATCGTTGGTCGCTGGAGAGCTGTCTGTGTGACAGCTCTCCAGCGACCAAACAGCGACGCTGCAGCGATCCGGATCGTTGTCGGTATCGCTGCAGCGTCGCTATGTGTGACGGTACCTTTAGTGCAGCTCCACTTTGTAATGGAATCCTGTGTCCCTATTGTTCACTTGCCTGAACGTTTTTTGAGTCAAATCACAGACACATACAACTAATCCCTTCTGCTGCTGCTAGGCCCAGAACAGTCAACAAGATTTCCACAATCCCCCTGGAGCTCTGCTAACCACTCCCTGTCTCCTGTGACTGTGTTAACCCTTCTAGTTGCTGGATGCTTTCAAAGCAACAGTAGTTAACACTACTTCTGCATGTGAGTCACCCACCAGGGCCGTGGGGTACCCGGTACCGGGTCCGATGTTCACAGGGGGATGTCACGGTGGCGACCCAATCCATGACCCTGGGTGCCCATGTAAAAGGGGAAAGTCTTTAAAGGGATTTGGTGAATAGAGTTTATGTTCGTGACGCCACCTGTGGTATTTGGTCAGTGGGGACCGACACTGCTTTAAGGGGTCCTCTGGGGTGATGTTATGGCAGCTAGATGGTAAAACTTCCCACAGGTGAAGTGTATCCCCTGGGCTCCCGGTGTAGATGGAAGATGGTGAATGGGGCAGTAAAGAATGAGGACACAGGTTTGCAGTCTCTTTACCTGGTTTACTGAAGACTTCAGCAGCCACAGTCCAGGGCACCAGAACACAGGGCAGACAGGGTCCGGCCAGCTTGGAAGCGAATTCAGAGTTCCCCTTTAGCAGGTGGAGATGAAAGCCTTCCTCTAGCGCGGTGGTGTTGTAGTCCCTTACTGCTTATTGCTTCAGATAAGGTCGTCACAGTTCTTCTCTCTGTCCCCCATATAGGATAGGACATAACCCATTTGACGGGTGACTTGAGCCTTTTTATAGGGACTCTAGCATGCCCTGGGCTCTATAGGTGTCACAGTGCCTCCTGGGTATTAAGGCGGACTAGTAAATTGCAGTTCAGCTGTCCTGCCGGTCTCTGCTGTAAGTCGTAGAGTCCCTTACAACCTTGGTGGTCCAGCTACGGTTATCTGTGCCTCAGAGGGAGGCAGCCTGCTCTTAGCTGGTCTCCCTGATGTCACTCTCCTGTGCTTCGCTTTACTGCACGCTCACTGAACAATGTTCGGCTTTTTGTGTGTCTCTTTCCATGAGCTGTAGTACTTCAGACCACACAGCCCCATTAGACCTTCTTCCTGCCTCAGACTGCTCCAGTCTGCTTCCTGGCACTAACCTACTTGTGGCCTGGAGTGTGAATATGTTGTGTGTATGGTGGTTACCTGATAAGAGTTATTCTTCATCGCTTCCAAAAGTAACATCACTCTCCGCGTGAGGAAAGCAATGCTACTGTGAGGACCAGGACCCTATAGGTTACCACACGCCTCCCCCCGTTAAATCCAGTACTCCCAGACTGGGAAAAGAAAACAACAGTACAGATTAGCAAAAAGACATACAACTTTTTGGAATGCTGTAAACATGTAAAACAAATTAATTAATGTAACTTTGGCTTCCCTTTATGGGAGGAATGGATGCTTAAACGTTAAAAGAACATATATACATGGTATGCATACCTATTATAACTAACTATGAAATGCAATTACCCTTATGGGTATACTACTTTAAGGCTTCAAACTGCAAAACAAACATTTTTATTTTTTTCAAAGTGCAGAACTTTCCCTACAAATGGCGACGACCCCTACAGGTATGCTGCATCAGGTCCGTTTAATTCAAAAGTGCAACATCAGACATCTTCAATACTTTCTGCTCATAACACTATCTGGATTCAAGTTTCAGTTTTATTGTTATTCATTATATTAACTCACTAATATATTAACTATCTAGCAGATGAAATGCAGTTCTGACTAACTTCAGATATCACTTCAACAAAGTGCAACAATTTTAACTGGTCAAAAGTGCAAATTCAAATCTAACTTCTTTCAGTACTGAGGCAGTGCATTTAATACTCAAGTCAATCAATAACTTTAGAACAGCTGCAACGATGCGAGGGACCCGTCATAAACCCCCAACATAGGCTTGGGTGGGCTACAAGGCATTTATCCAGACCCGGAATCCTACCACGCCAAACAGGTTTTTCTTCAGGTCTCTGTAAAACAAAGCAACTTTCACAGTAATGTTAGAAACAGTCTCTTAAAAGCTTCTTTATAAAACCAAAAGGAAGCACCTAAAGAGTTGCCAACTATGTACAGTGGAAAGTTTGTGGACCATTCACTGTCCATGGCCCCAATGCCTTTAAACAAATGATCCCTTTAAATGTAAATCTGGTCGGGTTAAACAAACTTTTAAACTTTTAACAATTCACAGTCATGTTCAAGCTTGCAAGCAAAGCTGTTTATCTCCTTGGCCAGGGTAGCCTGTTTCCTGGCTGGGAAACGCTTTCTGCAACTGTCACAACAGGTGACTCAAATGGTTTCAGTACAGTATCTGGGGAGTGATGGCTCTGCATATCTCCTTTCTCATACTTTGCTTGCTGGGCAAGGGGTTGCAGTTCACCCATACCAGAGTCATGGTCCCATGGAACATTGTAATGGCCCCAACCAGGTTGGAGGGCTGATGGTGCTGGGAGTGAGCCTACCAGTGACTCGTCGGACTGCAGCATGGCAGAGTCGGTGGCCGTGGTAAGGTCAGTCACTGGAGCAGGTTTAGTAGCTGGGGAAGGAGCACTGGCCGGAGCGGGTCGGTCACCAGGGCAGGGTCATTCCTCATATCTTCTTCAGATGCGGTCCCTCCGGTGCCGGTCTGATCCTCTGCTGAAGCTAAAGTCGCTGGTCGCTGGACAGGCCGCGGTGTTGTCATCTTCTTCAACGGCGTCTCACTTGCTGGCTCCGCTGGGGTAAAAGGTGCGGGCTGCAGGTCTTTCGTTGGCGCCGGCATCTTTTTCAGCAGTGCCACTCTTTCTGGCTCCGGAGCGCCAGATCTTCTTTCCCGCTCTGGACCATACGATGCAGCCAACGGACGTCTGGTAAGGCTCGCGGTGAAGGCTTCCTTCCACCCGGCCATGGTGCTCAGCTGAATCAAGAAGAGTTGGTCGCTGATCTCTTCCACGTCCGCTTTCAGGAACTCCAGGACCTCTGGTGATGGCTTGTTGCGGCTTCCATCCTGGTAGCTGGGGAAGTCCTCGGCTTCCACCCCACGCTCCGGGTCCAGGCTGCTCGCCATGTCGTCCTCCATGTTGCTCTTAGCGTCTTCCATTGGTTCCCGCGCTCTCCTTCGGGGGCGGAGCTTCTTCTTTCTCTTTCTTCTGCCAGTCAGTATCAGGAGGCGGATCTCTGTTGCTGATGGGCATGTCCGCATGGTACAGTAATATTTGGAGTGGGCGGCCATTATTTTCGCGCCCCACAGCTAGTTCCCGCCCATGATGGTGCACTTGTCTTTTCCAGTGCTCCTCGTGGCACTATAATGGCAGCAGTTTTGGCGACAATTCACAATGCACAGTCTCTCAATAAATCACAGTTAGGCACAGCACAGTCTCTAATTCACACATGACCCGATTCTCAGAGTCGGTCCATCCTGTTTGTGATGCCAAGATGAGTCGCCTGCCAGGGTCATGGGTAGTGTTGAGCGATACCCTCCGATATTTGAAAGTATCGGTATTGGATGGGATCGGCCGATATCAAAAAAATATCGGCTATCGCCGATACCGATACCCGATACCAATGCAAGTCAATGGGACACAAATATCGGAATGTATCCTGGATGGTTCCCAGGGTCTGAAGGAGAGTTTCCTCTCCTTCAGGCCCTGGGATCCATATTCATGTAAAAAAATAAAGAATAAAAATAAAAAATATGGATATACTCACCCCTCCGAAGGACCCTGGCTGTCACCGCTGCATGCGTCTGCCTCCATTCCTAAGAATTGCAGAGAGTGAAGGACCTTCGATGACGTCGCGGTCAGATGACCGGTCACCTGACCGCTCATGTGACCACGACGTCATCGAAGGTCCTTCACTCTCAGCATTCTCAGGAACAGAGGCAGACTCTTGTAGCGGTGACAGCCAGGGTTCGCTGGAGGGGTGAGTATATCCATATTTTTTATTTTTATTCTTTATTTTTTACATGAATATGGATCCCAGGGCCTGAAGGAGAGTTTCCTCTCCTTCAGACCCTGGGAACCATACGCACCGCACACGCCGAAGATGACTGAGAACACTTCCGATTCCGATTTCCGATATCACAAAAATATCGGAACTCGGTATCGGAATTCCGATACAGCAAATATCGGCCGATACCTGATATTTGCAGTATCGGAATGCTCAACACTAGTCATGGGGTACCTGGTACCAGGTCCGGTGTTCACAGGGGGATGTCACGGTGGTGACCCAGTCCATGGCCCTGGGTGGCCATGTAAAAGGGGAAAGTCTTTAAAGGGACTTTGGAAGTGCATTGAACAGCAAGGTGGATTGCAGCTGAGGGGAAAAAGAAAAAAAATCTTTAAATCTTCAGCTTAGCGAGTGTGAACGAGCTGAGTGTGACCTGAGCGTAAGTGTGAAAGGCGGTAAGTATGACTTGTGATTCAGTGAAGAGGTATTTGGAAAGCCTTTAACAAATACAATGCCTACAAGTAGTATTCAACCCCCTGCAGATTTAGCAGGTTTAATAAGATGCAAATAAGTTAGAGCCTTCAAACTTCAAACAAGAGCAGGATTTATTAACAGATGCATAAATCTTACAAACCAAAAAGTTTTGTTGCTCAGTTAAAATTTTATAAATTTTAAACATAAAAGTGTGGGTCAATTATTATTCAACCCCTAGGTTTAATATTTTGTGGAATAACCTTTGTTTGCAATTACAGATAATAAGCGTCTTTTATAAGACCTGATCAGGCCGGCACAGGTCTCTGGAGTTATCTTGGCCCACTCCTCCATGCAGATCTTCTCCAAGTTATCTAGGTTCTTTGGGTGTCTCATGTGGACTTTAATCTTGAGCTCCTTCCACGAGTTTTCAATTGTGTTAAGGTCAGGAGACTGACTAGGCCACTGCAACACCTTGATTTTTTGCCTCTTGAACCAGGCCTTGGTTTTCTTGGCTGTGTGCTTTGGGTCGTTGTCTTGTTGGAAGATGAAATGACGACCCATCTTAAGATCCTTGATGGAGGAGCGGAGGTTCTTGGCCAAAATCTCCAGGTAGGCCGTGCTATCCATCTTCCCATGGATGCGGACCAGATGGCCAGGCCCCTTGGCTGAGAAACAGCCCCACAGCATGATGCTGCCACCACCATGCTTGACTGTAGGGATGGTATTCTTGGGGTCGTATGCAGTGCCATCCAGTCTCCAAACATCACGTGTGTGTGGTTGGCACCAAAGATCTCAATCTTGGTCTCATCAGACCAGAGAACCTTGAACCAGTCAGTCTCAGAGTCCTCCAAGTGATCATGAGCAAACTGTAGACGAGCCTTGACATGACGCTTTGAAAGTAAAGGTACCTTACGGGCTCGTCTGGAACGGAGACCATTGCGGTGGAGTACGTTACTTATGGTATTGACTGAAACCAATGTCCCCACTGCCATGAGATCTTCCCGGAGCTCCTTCCTTGTTGTCCTTGGGTTAGCCTTGACTCTTCGGACAAGCCTGGCCTCGGCACGGGAGGAAACTTTCAAAGGCTGTCCAGGCCGTGGAAGGCTAACAGTAGTTCCATAAGCCTTCCACTTCCGGATGATGCTCCCAACAGTGAAGACAGGTAGGCCCAACTCCTTGGAAAGGGTTTTGTACCCCTTGCCAGCCTTATGACCCTCCACGATCTTGTCTCTGATGGCCTTGGAATGCTCCTTTGTCTTTCCCATGTTGACCATGTATGAGTGCTGTTCACAAGTTTGGGGAGGGTCTAAAATAGTCAGAAAAGGCTGGAAAAAGAGATAATTAATCCAAACATGTGAAGCTCATTGTTCTTTGTGCCTGAACTACTTCTTAATACTTCAGGGGAACCAAACAGAATTCTGGTGGGTTGAGGAGTTGAATAATAAATGACCCTCTGAAAAGACTTTTCACAATTTAAAAAAAATAAACAAAGAAATAACATTCTTTTTTGCTGCAGTGCATTGCACACTTCCAGGCTGATCTACAGTCCAAATGTCACAATGCCAAGTTAATTCCAAATGTGTAAACCTGCTAAATCTGCAGGGGGTTGAATACTATTTTTAGGCACTGTAGCTGTGTGAATTGGTGAGAATTGTTGAATTTGGAGTAGCTATATTCACAAAGGGTTAACTTAGGGTGGGGGCTTATAATTAGGGATTTATAAGGGGCAGCTGTTTGGGGCTCAAGTCCTTTTTGGAAGTGCATTGAACAGCAAGGTGGATTGCAGCTGAGGGGGAAAAGAAAAAAAAATTAAATCTTCAGCTTAGCGAGTGTGAATGAGCTGAGTGTGACCTGAGCGTAAGTGTGAACGGCGGTAAGGCTGGTTTCACACGTCAGTGGCTCCGGTACATGAGGTGACAGTTTCCTCACGTACCGGAGCCACTGACACACGTAGACACATTGAAATCAATGGATCTGTGCAGATGTCATTGATTTTTTGCGGACCGTGTCTCCGTGTGCCAAACACGGAGACATGCCAGTGTTCTTGGGAGCGCACGGATTACATGGACCCATTAAAGTCAATGGGTCTGTGTAAAACACGTACCGCACATGGATGTTGTCCATGTGCAGTTTGTGTGCCGTGCAGGAGACAGCGCTACATTAAGCGCTGTCCCCCCCACACTGGTGCTGAAGCTGCGATTCATATCTTCCCTGCAGCAGCGTTTGCTGTAGAGAAGATATGAATAATTGTGTGTAAAATCAAGATCCAGGTCCCCGCCCCCCTCCCACCCCCTGTGCGCCCCCCCCTCGCTGTGATTAAAATACTCTCCCGGCTCCCTCGCAGTGTCCTGTTCTGGCCACACCTTCCACTGTATGAGCGGTCACGTGGGGCCGCTCATTTACAGTAATGAATATAAGGCTCCACCCCTATGAGAGGTGGGGCCGCATATTAATGACTGTAATCGGCGGCCCCACATGACCGCTCATACAGTAGAAGGTGCGGCCAGGACAGGAAGCAGCGCCCGCCAGCAATGGAGCTGGGTGAGTATTTTCATCACAGCGGGGGGGGGGGGGTGCACAGGGGGTGGGAGGGGGTGAGGACCTGGATCTTGATTTTACACACAATTATTCATATCTTCTCTACAGCAGACGCTGCTGCAGGGAACATATGAATGGGGCTTCAGCACCAGATGCAGGGGACAGCGCTAAACTTTAGCGCTGTCTCCGGCACGGTGCCTATGGTACCCAGCGGGAACACGGGCGGCACACATGTGCCGCTCGTGTGCCACACTGATGTGCCACAGAAACGCAGCGGCACACGGACACGGATAATTCCGGTACCGATTTTTCCGGGACCGGAATTATCTGGACGTGTGAGACTGGCCTCAGTGTGACTGGTGTTTCAGTGAAGAGGTATTTGGAAAGCCTTTAACCCCTTCATGACCTTGGGATTTTTAATTTTTCCATGTTCGTTTTTCACTCTCCTCCTTCCCGGAGCCATAACTTTTTTATTTTTCCGTCAATTTGGCCATGTCAGGGCTTATTTTTTGCGGGACAAGTTGTACTTTTGAACGACATCATTGGTTTTAGCATGTCGTGTACTAGAAAACGGGAAACAAATTCCAAGTGCGGTGAAATTGCAAAAAAAAAGTGCAGTCCCACACTTGTTTTTTGTTTGGCTTTTTTGCTAGGTTCACTAAATGCTAAAACTGACCTGACATTATGATTCTCCAGGTCAGTACGAGTTCATAGACACCTAGCATGACTAGGTTATTTTTTACCTAAGTGGTGAAAAAAATTCCAAACTTTGCTAAAAAAAAATTAAAAAAATTGCGCCATTTTCCGATACTCGTAGCGTCTCCATTTTTCATGATCTGGGGTCGGTTAGAGGGCTTATTTTTTGCATGCCGAGATGACATTTTTAATGATAGGATTTTGGTGCAGATACGTTCTTTTGATCGTCCGTTATTGCATTTTAATGCAATGTCGCGGCGACCAAAAAAACGTAATTCTGGCGTTTCTAATTTTTTTCTCACTACACCATTTAGCGATCAGGTTAATGCTTTTTTTAATTGATAGATCGGGCGATTCTGAACGCAAATATGTGTAGATTTGATTTTTTTTATTGATTTATTTTGATTGGGGCGAAAGGGGGGTGATTTAAACTTTTATATTTTTTTTATTTTTTCACATTTTTTTAACTTTTTTTTTTACTTTTGCCATGCTTCAATAGCCTCCATGGCAGGCTAGAAGCAGGCACAGCACGATCAGCTCTGCTACATACTGCTGTTCGCTGCTATGTAGCAGAAAATCAGGTGTGCTGTGAGCGCCGACCACAGGGTGGCACTCACAGCTGCTGGGGATCAGTAACCATAGAGGTCTCAAGGACCTCTATGGTTACAATACTGAAGCATCGCCGACCTCCGATCATGTGACGGGGGTCGGCGATGCCGTCATTTCCGGCCGCCCGGCCGGATGCGGTGGTTAAATGCCGCTGTCTGCATTTGACAGCGGCATTTAACTAGTTAATAGGCGCGGGCAGATCACAATTCTCCCGCGCCTATTACAGGCGCATGTCAGCTGTTCAAAACAGCTGACATGTCCCGGCTTTGATGCGGGCTCACGGCCGGAGCCCGCATCAAAGCGGGGCTTCTGACCTCAGACGTACTATCCCGTCCGAGTTCAGAAAGGGGTTAACAAATACCTGTGTGAACTGGTGTGAATTGCTGAATTGGGAGTAGCTATATTCACAAGGGGTTAACTTAGGGTGGGGGCTTATAATTAGGGGTTTATAAGTGGCAGCTGTTTGGGGCTCAAGTCCTTTTTGGAAGTGCATTGAACAGCAAAGTGGATTGCAGCTGAGGGGAAAAAGAAAAAAAATCTTTAAATCTTCAGCTTAGCGAGTGTGAACGAGCTGAGTGTGACCTGAGCATAAGTGTGAACGGCGGTAAGTGTGACTTGTGATTCAGTGACTTTGGATTCAGAGAGTTTCCAAGGGAGGTATTACTGAATTGCTGTCTGTATTTTATTAATACTTTGCATTTTTTTTATGTAACGTTTCTGTCTGGTGCAATCCCCATTAGGAAATGTGCTCCACTATTGTTAATGCCATCCAGTGCACATCTTGCCACATGTATGCAGTCCTTGATCAGCCGGTCGAGGGTGCATACTGCTGTGCGAGATGTGAGCACGTTGTGCATTTGGAAGCCCAGATTCTGGATCTAAATGTGCAGCTGGCTACACTGAGATCCATTGACAACATGGAAAGGAGTCTTCTGCTCACTGAGCAGACGCTCAATGGGATAGATGAGGGGGGATGGTAGGATGGAGCTGCAGGACAGTGAAGTAGAAAGCTGGGTGACAGTTAGAAGGCCGGGTAGAGGGAAGAGTGCCAGGGAGGCTAGTCCTGGTCTGGCACACCCAAATAAGTTTGCTAAATTGGCAGATGAGGGGGGTGCCAGTACAGGGGTAGCACTGCTGCAGCCAGGCATGTCCCCTGAAAGCCGGAGGAGTGTCTGCTACAGTAAGGAGGGAAATAGGAGAGTAGGGCAGGCCAGACAGGTGCTGGTAGTGGGGGGCTCAATTATTAGGGGAACAGATAGGGCAATCTGTCACAAAGAAAGGGATCGTTGAACGGTGTGCTGCCTACCTGGTGCTCGAGTCGGACACATCGCTGGTCGGGTGGACAGATTACTGGGAGGGGCTGGTGAGGACCCCGCGGTCATGGTGCACATTGGCACAAATGACAAAGTTAGAGGTAGGTGGAAGGTCCTTAAAGATGATTTCAGGGAATTAGGCTGCAAGCTTAAAGCAAGGACCTCCAACGTGGTATTTTCCGAAATCCTGCCTGTACCACGTGCCACGCCAGAGAGGCAATGGGAGATTAGGGAGGTTAATAAGTGGCTCAAAATTGGTGTAGGAAGGAGAGGTTTGGGTTCCTGCAGAACTGGGCCGACTTCTCAGCTGGCTACAGGCTCTACGCTAGGGATGGGCTGCACCTCAATGGGGAGCGTGCAGCTGTGCTGGGGGATAAAATGGCTAGAAGGTTGGAGGAGTGTTTAAACTAGGGATTGGGGGGAGGGAATTCATTTTATAGGAGGGGAAGATATTGCAGATAGAGACCTGGGCACAAATAAGGAAGTTGTGGGTGGCGGTGGCATGGGGGGTGGGGTTAGATCAATTAATAATTTAAGAAAGAATAGAGGTGCAGAGAGATACATAAAATGTATGTATACTAATGCCAGAAGCCTTGCCAACAAAATGGACGAATTAGAATTAATGTTGCTGGAGCATAATTATGACATGGAGGGGATATCTGAAATGTGGCTGGATGAGAGCCATGACTGGGCTGTTAACTTGCAGGGTTATAGTCTGTTCAGAAATGACCGAATGGATAGGCGAGGGGGAAGGATGTGTCTATATGTAAAATCGTCCTTAACCCCTTTCTGACAGTATGTCTTAGCGATCAGCCGTGCTCACGGGGGGAGCACGGTCGATTGCGGCCAGGTGTCAGCTGCCTATCGCAGCTGACATCCGGTACTATGTGCCAGGAAAGGTCACGGACCACCCCCGGCACATTAACCCCCGGCACACCGCGATCAAACATGATATGGAGGCATCGCGCAGTGAGGGGCTCCCTGTGGGCTTCTCTGAGACCCCCGCAGCAACGCGATGTGATCGCGTTGCTGCGAGGATCTCTTACCTCCTCCTCCTTGCAGGCCCGGATCCTATATGGCCGCGGCATCCAGGTCCTGCAGGAAGGTGGCTTCACTGCGCCTGCTCTAAGCAGGCGCCGGGAAGCATAAGAGAAGTGCACATCAGATCGCTGATCTGACACAGTGCACAGCAAAGTGTCAGATCAGTGATCTTACACTATAACATGATGCCCCGCCCTGGGGCATTGTTATAGTGTTAAAAAAAAATATTCCAATGTGTAAAAAAAATTAAAAAAAATTCCCCTCTCAAAAAATATATATTGTTCCTATAAATACATTTCTTTATCTAAATAAAAAAAACAATAAAAGCACACATATTTAGTATCGCCTTGTCCGTAATGACCCCACCTGTAAAAATATATAACTAGTTAACACCTTCAGTGAACACCGTAAAAAAAAACGAGGCAAAAAACAACGCTTTATTCTCATACCGCCAAACAAAAAGTGGAATAACACGCGATCAAAAAGATGGATATAAATAACCATGGTACCGCTGAAAACATCATCTTGTCCCGCAAAAAACTAGCCACAATACAGCATCATCAGCAAAAAAATAAAAAAGTTATAGTCCTCAGAATAAAGCGATGCAAAAATAATTATTTTTTCTATAAAATAATAAAATAGTTTTTATCGTATAAAAGCATCAAAACATGAAAAAAATGATATAAATGAGGTATCACTGTAATCGTACTGACCAGAAGAATAAAACTGCTTTATCAATTTTACCAAATGTGGAACGGTATAAACGCCTCTCCCAAAAGAAATTAATGAATAGCTGGTTTTTGGTCATTTTGCCTCACAAAAATCAGAATAAAAAGCGATCAAAAAATGTCACGTGCCCGAAAATGTTACCAAAAAAAAGTCAACTCGTCCTGCAAAAAACAAGACCTCACATGACTCTGTGGACTCAATTATGGAAAAATTATAGCTCTCAAAATGTGGTAACGCAAAAAATATTTTTTGCAATAAAAAGCGTCTTTCAGTGTGTGACAGCTGTCAATCATAAAAATCCGCTAAAAAACCCGCTTAAAAGTAAATCAAACCCCCCTTCATCACCCCCTTAGTTAGGGAAAAATTAAAAAATTAAAAGAAATTATTTATTTCCATTTTCCCATTAGGGTTAGGGTTAGGGCTAGGGTAAAGGCTAGGGTTAAGGCTAGGGTTAGGGTTAGGGCTAGGGTTAGGGTTAGGGCTCGGGTTAAGGCTAGGGTTAGGGTTAGGGCTAGGGTTAAGGCTACAGTTAGGAGTGGGGCTAAAGTTAGGGTTACGGTTGGGGCTAAAGTTAGGGTTAGGGTTTGGATTAGATTTACGGTTGGGAATAGGGTTGGGATTAGGGTTAGGGGTGTGTCTGGGTTAGAGGTGTGGTTAGGGTTACCATTGGGATTAGGGTTAGGGGTGTGTTTGGATTAGGGTTTCAGTTATAATTGGGGGGTTTCCACTGTTTAGGCACATCAGGGGCTCTCCAAACGCGACATTGCATCCGATCGCAATTCCAGCCAATTCTGCGCTGAAAAAGTAATACAGTGCTCCTTCCCTTCCGAGCTCTCCCGTGTGCCCAAACAGGGGTTTACCCCAACATATGGGGTATCAGCGTACTCAGGACAAATTGGACAGCAACTTTTGTGGTCCATTTTCTCCTGTTACCCTTGGGAAAATACAAAACTGGGGGCTAAAAAATAATTTTTGTGGGAGAAAAAAAGAATTTTTATTTTCACAACTCTGCGATATAAACTGTAGTGAAACAATTGGGGGCTCAAAGTTCTCACAACACATATAGATAAGTTCCTTGGGGGGTCTAGTTTCCAATATGGGGTTACTTGTGGGGGGTTTCTACTGTTTAGGTACATTAGGGGCTCTGCAAACGCAATGTGATGCCTGCAGACCATTCCATCTAAGTCTGCATTCCAAATAGCGCTCCTTCCCTTCCTAGCCGTCCCATGCACTCAAACAGTGGTTCCCCCCACATATGGAGTATCAGCGTACTCAGGACACATTGTACAACAACTTTTGGGGTCCAATTTCTCCTGTTACCCTCGGGAAAATACAAAACTGTGGGCTAAAAAATAATTTTTGGGGGAAATTTTTTTTTTATTTTCACGGCTCTGCGTTATAAACTGTAGTGAAACACTTGGGGGTTTAACGTTCTCACAACACATCTAGATATGTTCCTTGGGGGGTCTAGTTTCCAATATGGGGTCACTTGTGGGGGGTTTCTACTGTTTAGGAATATTAAGGGCTCTGCAAACGCAATGTGATGCCTGCAGACCAATCCATCTAAGTCTGCATTCCAAATGATGCTCCTTCCCTTCCAAGCTCTGCCATGCGCTCAAACGGTTGTTCCCCCCATATATCAGGTATCAGAGTACTCAGGACAAATTGTACAACAATATTTTGAGTCCAATTTCTCCTGTTACCCTTGGAAAAATAAAAAACTGGGGGCTAAAAGATAATTTTTGTGGAAAAAAATATGTTTTATTTGCACGGCTCTGCGTTATAAACTGTCGTGAAACACTTGGGGGTTCAAAGCTCTCACAACACATCTAGATGAGTTCCTTAGGGGGTCTACTTTCCAAAATGGTGTCACTTGTGGGGGGTTTCTACTGTTTAGGTACATTAGGGGCTCTGCAAATGCAATGTGACGCCTGCAGACCATTCCATCTAAGTCTGCATTCCAAATGGCGCTCCTCCCCTTCCAAGCTCTGCCATGCGCCCAAACGGTGGTTCCCCCCCCACATATGGGGTATCAGCGTTCTAAGGAGAAATTGGACAACTTTTGGGGTCCAATTTCTCCTGTTACCCTTGGGAAATACAAAACTGGGGACTAAAAAATAATTTTTGTGGGAAAAAAAAAGATTTTTTTATTTCCACTGTTCTACGTTATAAACTGTAGTGAAACACTTGGTGGCTCAAAGTTCTCACAACACATCTAGATAAGTTCCTTGGGGGGTCTAGTTTCCAATAGGGGGTCACTTGTGGAGGGTTTCTACTGTTTAGGTACATTAGGGGCTCTGCAAACGCAATGTGACGCCTGCAGACCATTCCATCTAAGTCTGCATTCTAAATGGCGCTCCTTCACTTCCGAGCCCTCCCATGTGCCCAAACGGTGGTTCCCCCCCACCGCGGTCAGTGATGATGGCCACGGTTATTCATGATGGCTGCGACTGCAGGAAACAGCGCAGCACATGCGGCGGTGACAGCTGCGGATGGAAAGTGAGTATATACTATGTGGCTGTGCTATATACTACATCGCTGTGCAATATACTACTTGGCTGTTCAATATACTACATGTCTGTGCTATATACTATGTGGGCTGTGCTGTATACTATGTGGCTGTGCTCTATACTACGTGGCTGGCCAATATACTACGTGGGCTGTGCAATATACTACGTGTCTGTGCTATATAGTACGTAGGCTGTGTTGTATACTATGTGGCTGGGCAATATACTACGTGGCTGGGCAATATACTACGTGGCTGGGCAATATACTATGTGGCTGGGCAATATACTATGTGGCTGTGCAATATACTACGTCGGTAGTTATATACTACGTGGCTGGGCAATATACTACGTGACTGGGCAATATACTACGTGATTGGGCAATATACTACGTGGCTGGGCAATATACTACGTGACTGGGGAATATACTATGTGGTTGAGCAATATATTATGTGGCTGGGCAATATGCTACGTGGCTGGGCAATATACCACGTGGCTGGGCAATATACTACATGGCTGGGCAATATACTATGTGGCTGGGCAATATACTACGTGGCTGGGCAATATACTATGTGGCTGGGCAATATACTACGTGGCTGGGCAATATACTATGTGACTGGGCAATATACTACGTGGCTGGGCAATATACTATGTGACTGGGCAATATAGTACGCGGCTGGGCAATATACTATGTGGCTGGGCAATATACTACGTGGCTGGGCAATATACTACGTGACTGGGCAATATACTACGTGGCTGGGCAATATACTACGTGGCTGGGCAATATACTACATGGCTGGGCAACATAATACGTGGCTGGGCAATATACTACCTGGGTTGTGCAATATACTCTGAGGACATGCATATTCTAGAATACCCGATGCGCTAGAATCGGGCCACCATCTAGTAATATATATATACTAGCTATTGAACCCGTTCTACGCCCGGGTGGCGAGCATTTATATTGGTATATGGTCTCCATCCTGGTATGTGCTGCTCCATCCTGCGTCCCCATCCTGTCATGTGCTGCTCCATCCTGCGTCCCCATCCTGTCATGTGCTGCTCCATCCTGCGCCCCCATTCTGTCATGTGCTGCTCCATCCTGCATCTCCATCCTGTCATGTGCTGCTCCCATCCTGCGCCCCCGTTCTGTCATGTGCTGCTCCCATCCTGCGCCCCCGTTCTGTCATGTGCTGCTCCCATACTGCGCTTCCATTCTGTCATTTGCTGCTCCCATCCTGTCATGTGCTGCTCCCATCCTGTGCCCCCGTTCTGTCATGTGCTGCTCCCATCCTGCGCCCCCGTTCTGTCATGTGCTGCTCCCATCCTGCTCCCCTGTTCTGTCATGTGCTGCTCCTATCCTGCGCCCGTTCTGTAATGTGCTGCTGCCATCCTGCGCCCATTCTGTCATGTGCTGCTCCCATCCTGCGCCTCCATTCTGTCATTTGCTGCTCCCATCCTGTCATGTGCTGCACCCATCCTGCGCCCCCGTTCTGTCATGTACTGCTCCCATCCTGCGGCCCCGTTCTGTCATGTGCTGCTCCCATCCTGCGCCCCCGTTCTGTCATGTGCTGCTCCCATCCTGCTCCCCTGTTCTGTCATGTGCTGCTCCCATCCTGCACCTGTTCTGTCATGTGCTGCTGCCATCCTGCGCCCGTTCTGTCATGTGCTGCTCCCATCCTGCTCCCATGTTCTGTCATGTGCTGCTCCCATCCTGCGCCCATTCTGTCATGTGCTGCTGACATCCTGCGCCCGTTCTGTCATGTGCTGCTCCCATCCTGCGCCCGTTCTGTCATGTGCTGCTCCCATCCTGCGCCCGTTCTGTCATGTGCTGCTGCCATCCTGCGCCCGTTCTGTCATGTGCTGCTGCCATTCAGCGCCCGTTCTATCATGTGCTGCTGCCATCCTGCGCCCGTTCTGTCATGTGCTGCTGCCATTCTGCCCCCGTTCTGTCATGTGCTGCTCACATCCTGCGCCCGTTCTGTCATGTGCTACTGCCATCCTGCGCCCGTTCTGTCATGTGCTGCTCCCATCCTGTGCCCCGTTCTTTCATGTGCTGCTCCCATCCTACGCCCGTTCTGTCATTTGCTGGTGCCATCCTGCGCCCGTTCTGTCATGTGCTGTTGCCATCCTGCGCCCGTTCTGTCATGTGCTGCTGCCATCCTGCGCCCGTTCTGTCATGTGCTGCTCCCATCCTGCTCCCCTGTTCTGTCATGTGCTGCTCCCATCCTGCGCCCATTCTGTCATGTGCTGTTGACATCCTGCGCCCGTACTGTCATGTGCTGCTCCCATCCTGCGCCCGTTCTGTCATGTGCTGCTCCCATCCTGCGCCCGTTCTGTCATGTGCTGCTGCCATCCTGCGCCCGTTCTGTCATGTGCTGCTGCCATTCTGCGCCCGTTCTGTCATGTGCTGCTGCCATCCTGCGCCCGTTCTGTCATGTGCTGCTGCCATTCTGCCCCCGTTCTGTCATGTGCTGCTCCCATCCTGCGCCCGTTCTGTCATGTGCTGCTGCCATCCTGCGCCCGTTCTGTCATGTGCTGCTCCCATCCTGCGCCCGTTCTGTCATGTGCTGCTGCCATCCTGCGCCCGTTCTGTCATGTGCTGCTCCCATCCTGTGCCCCGTTCTTTCATGTGCTGCTCCCATCCTGCGCCCGTTCTGTCATGTGCTGGTGCCATCCTGCGCCCGTTCTGTCATGTGCTGCTGCCATCCTGCGCCCGTTCTGTCATGTGCTGCTGCCATCCTGCGCCCGTTCTGTCATGTGCTGTTGCCATCCTGCGCCCGTTCTGTCATGTGCTGCTGCCATCCTGCCCCCATTCTGTCATGTGCTGCTCCCATCCTGCTCCCCTGTTCTGTCATGTGCTGCTCCCATCGTGCGCCCGTTCTGTCATGTGCTGCTGACATCCTGCGCCCGTTCTGTCATGTGCTGCTCCCATCCTGCGCCCGTTCTGTCATGTGCTGCTGCCATCCTGCTCCCGTTCTGTCATGTGCTGCTGCCATCCTGCGCCCGTTCTGTCATGTGCTGCTGCCATCCTGCGCCCGTTCTGTCATGTGCTGCTCCCATCCTGCGCCCGTTCTGTCATGTGCTGCTGCCATCCTGCGCCCGTTCTGTCATGTGCTGCTCCCATCCTGCGCCCGTTCTGTCATGTGCTGCTCCCATCCTGCGCCCGTTCTGTCATGTGCTGGTCCCATCCTGCGCCCGTTCTGTCATGTGCTGCTGCCATCCTGCGCCCGTTCTGTCATGTGCTGCTCCCATCCTGCGCCCGTTCTGTCATGTGCTGCTGCCATCCTGCGCCCGTTCTGTCATGTGCTGCTGCCATTCTGCGCCCGTTCTGTCATGTGCTGCTGCCATCCTGCGCCCGTTCTGTCATGTGCTGCTGCCATTCTGCCCCCGTTCTTTCATGTGCTGCTCCCATCCTGTGCCCGTTCTGTCATGTGCTGGTGCCATCCTGCGCCCGTTCTGTCATGTGCTGCTGACATCCTGCGCCCATTCTGTCATGTGCTGCTGCCATCCTGCGCCCGTTCTGTCATGTGCTGCTGCCATCCTGCGCCCGTTCTGTCATGTGCTGCTGCCATCCTGCCCCCGTTCTGTCATGTGCTGCTCCCATCCTGCGCCACCATTGTATTATATGCCCCCCATAAGACGCTCCAGTGTGTATGCCCCCGTATGCTGCTGCCATATAAAAAAAAAAATATACCATACTCACCTATCGTCGGGCTCCACTGCAGGTGTGTCTTGAAGAAAATGGCGCCAGAAAGCGCGGACTGCGCAGGCGCCGATTCCGGCAGCAGGAATCGGCGCCTGCGCAGTCTGCGCTTCCCGGCGCCATTTTCTTGAAGACACACCTGCAGTGGAGCCGGAGTGTGTCTTCAAGAAAATGTCTTGAAGACACACACCGGCTCCTCTGCCTGTGACTGGTAAGTCAGAGGACGGCGCCGGCGCGCATTAAGCTGAACTGTCACAGCAGAGGAGCCGGGAGACGGAGCCGCACGCAGCGCTGGAACGGGGAAAGGTGAATATACTTACCCTCCTGGCGGTCCCTGACTCTCCAGTGGAGATCGCGGTATGCGTTCAGTGCTTACGCATACTGCGATCTCCTGGGAGCGTCACTCTGTGGGGGCCAGACTGCGCCGGCTTCGGACAGAGTGACGCTCCCAGCGTTATATTATAGATATATATATATATATACTTGTATGTATATATATATATATATATATTAAAAATCACCTTCTACAAATTTTAATCAGTTCATAGTGAATCACAAGAACTTCACTTGCCCTGAAAATACATGTATAACACTCTGAGATTTGTGGTACTATATACAACTAATTACGCAATAGTAGTAAATATAAAAGTGACCTCAGCACTCAGTGTATAGCTATAAACAGATGATGACTGTTTTTACTGTTTTTCTGTCATACACTATTTGTAATATTTGTTCTGTGTTTTATTGCTTTTTCTCCCTATCTCTATTACCAGAACTGTCAATTGTGACAGCATTATTCAGATTCACTTCAAAATGGCTGCAGCATTCCCTGCATTTATTTTTATACACATCCCTTCCTGACTTACTGTTCTCAGCTGTATCAGAGGTAATGTGAGTTTTCTCTGTCTGATTTGTGTAAAAGAGCGGCAAGCATTTTTGCGAATCAAATCTCAAATTGTTTGAATTTGCTGGGTCCACTGAAACAATTTGCTTATGTCAAATAAGTATATTGAGCGATTGGTTCTTAAGTATCATTTTACATACATAACTTAACACATTATTATCAGCTTTGCCTATTGTACTTTATGTTGTTTATTTTAAGTCTTTAAAGCTTGCATATTTCAAGTTTGATTTTTTCATTTTTTTGTCAATAATTGCACAAACCCTGGAAAGTGGTTGTTAACATGTATTTGGCAAAGTTTACATAGTAAAGAGTAGCTAAAATTACTGTTAAAATGCTAAACAATACAGAGAATGAGCATTGAACACGCACACAAGAGCACTGTACTTCTATTTATATAGAGCCTTTGTAGGTAAGCATGTGACTGAATAAATGACACTGCAGGGAACCTTCAAGCTGAAGAAAGGGAAAAATTGTTTAGAACAATTTGCATTAGTTCAAGGGCAACCTTGAGCACTTTACAGATGGTTTATTGCCATTCTTGTTCTGGTTAAGCTGTCTTTCATGTCAAAAGTCTTTTCCTGCTTTCTGATCAACAGGAAGAATTGCGGCTGCCATGCTGTTCGCCTAAGCTCCTGCAGGGGCTCCTTCCCTTTGATCACTGATATCGTTTGCAATCGAGTTAAAATAGGGGGCTGCTGTGATAAGCTGAGCTTCTGACAGTGAACAAGAATTTTCCCTTTCCATTTAAACAACTTCTTTTCTTTTCAGATCTTGGGAACAGTTAATCTCAAGACAGAAGAACCAGTGTTCTTCTGATGTAAGAACGGGGGTGTCTCACATTTTTTTTTTTAAAGAATAAGATATTAACAATTGGAAGTCTAGATAGTTTGTAAGGAATTTAGAAAGGCTGGAAATAAGGCTATGGAATGCAGAGTGTGTCGACTTTATGGCCTTTTATACAGAATTGAGACATAACTGTTTCTCAGAAATTCTAAACTGGTACTACAGACATTCGTTTCACAACTCATGCCTTATTTTGAAATCATTTTTTTTCTTTGCTCTTTATCATTTAATCCTTGTGTATTATATATAATTATCAGCTTTTTGATAAGTGACATATTATAGATTTTATTCTGAACAAGATCCTGTTAACGTTATGAAACTGCTGGCTAAAGCTGATAATAAACATATAATAAAATGGCATAATAATAATAATAATAATAATTTTTATTTATATAGCGCCAACATATTCCGCAGCGCTTTACAAATTATAGAGGGGACTTGTACATACAATAGACATTACAGCATAACAGAAATACAGTTCAAAACAGATACCAAGAGGAGTGAGGGCCCTGCTCGTAAGCTTACAAACTATGAGGAAAAGGGGAGACACGAGAGGTGGATGGTAACAATTGCTATAGTTATTCGGACCAGCCATAGTGTAAGGCTTGGGTGTTCATGTAAAGCTGCATGAACCAGTTAATTAATTTTTTTTTTTTTTTTTTAATATAGGCCACACAGGGATCGTTAGGTTAATGCATTGAGGCGGTAGGCCAGTCTGAACAAATGAGTTTTTAGGGCACGCTTAAAACTGTGGGGATTGGGGATTAATCGTATTATCCTAGGTAGTGCATTCCAAAGAATCGGCGCAGCACGTGTAAAGCATAATACATACACAATATTTCTATAACATGTTTGCATAATTGGAATCGTTCAAGTTACAAATTATAGCAACCTAAACAGGGGAATTACGAGTAACCTTGGTTCTCCATTGTAAAACTTGAAACAAGGTTCTAGTCTACCATGACTGCATTGATATAAAGTACAATGATATACACAGTGATGTCACAGTGCAGGAATAATGCAGTGCATGAGATACACCTGGAGTAACTATTGGACTTCATAATAAAAACTGTAAAGAATGAGGGTGTATTTTCTTTACCGTGCCACTTCAATAGTCATCACTTACTGCACCTGTTTGAATGAAGATGGATCTCCTTCACTGTTGGGTCCCATAGCACCAGCTATGTCTATTACCCTGGTGATCATACCCATAAAGCCAAAAACAGAGTAGAAAAGATTCAAAAATGATCATTAACAAAGACCACTTCTCAGCTTAGGTTGGATTCAGATGGCTGCATTCCACGGTCTGTATACAGACTGCAATGCCTGGACTGATCATGGACTTATGACACAGGAAAGATAGACAAATATTTAGAATTGAGAGTTCTCAGTGTGTGTCCCATAACTGAATGTTTATTCTTTCTCTGTCTATTTCTACACACCTCTCCCCAAAGTCCATACCTCTATCTGTTCAGGGAAATAGTTGTTGCAGAAGCAGTACATCAGGCAGGTCTTTACCACATTAGATTGAACCCGGCACTCAACTTAATGCTGTGAGAGGTTTATTGTAGTACCAAAAAAACATTTCGGTCCTAGTTCAGGATTTTCATCAGTTACATACTAGTAGGTGATTGTATTACATATTGTTTCAAAGAGCACAATGGAAATTGCGTCAAAGAGTGGCTTTTAAGTAGCCATACACGGGGTTAGGGTAGGCTTGTGTGGTGAGTGAGTGCGTGCCTAGACGCGGTATCCACCGCTCATCTAGGCACGGACTAACTCGCCGCACAAGCCTACCCTAACCCCATGTATGGCTACTTAAAAGCCACTCATTGATGAAATTTACATTGTGCTCTTGACATAATATCAAATACAATTACCTGCTAGAACATAACTGATGAAGGTCCTGAACTAGGGCCGAAACGTTTTTTGGTACTAC
The DNA here is from genome assembly GCF_032444005.1 of Ranitomeya imitator. NCBI lineage: Eukaryota > Metazoa > Chordata > Amphibia > Anura > Dendrobatidae > Ranitomeya > Ranitomeya imitator. The sequence continues at coordinate 986,753,872 of NC_091282.1, forward strand.
AATAAACCTCTCACAGCAATAAGTTGAGTGTCGGGTTCTTTCTATTAGTAACATATGGTATGGGAACCTACCTTCGCACCATTGATAGTAGTGCACACTTCCCTATCTCGCATATTTACCACATTAGAATCACCAATCACAATGATCTTAAAAATCTGGGCCTGGGTCGATCCATAGGAGCACGTGCTGTTGATACTAGCTTCCAAAGAAGATTCTAGTTCTCTGTCTCCACCAGTAGCAGAAGACATATTTACCCACAAATAAACGCTAGCGGGACTGCTCTGTATCTCCAAGAAATAGCGGGCGTGACTGGAGAGCTGCTCACCACAGGATGGATGTATAAGGTGGAAAGAAGCAGTAATCGGCGTCTCTCTTCACTACTGGCCCCCGCTGCCACAGCTTCCTCTAGTGCAGAGTGGCCAGCTGCTTTGGCATTTACTTGCTTCTCAGGAATGTGCTTTGTCACTATTAGGCTGGTTTCACATTTGCGTTTTTTGCCGCAGCGTTTCTACCGCATATAAACGCATGCATTGTGTTTTCCTATATTTAGAAATATGTCACCCCGAAAATTGCGGGTGAGGTAAGCCCACCGGCATCAGGGGCTTATCTGCAGCATTCTGTAATGCTGTAGATAAGCCCCCGATGTTACCTGAAAAAGGAGAAAAAGACGTTATATTATACTCACCCAGGGGCGGTCCCGCTGCTGGTCAGGTCGGATGGGCGTCTCTGGTCCACTGCGGCACCTCCCATCTTCATTACAAGACGTCCTTTTCTGATCTTCAGCCACGGCTCCGGCGCAGGCGTACTTTGCTCTGCCCTGTTGAGGGCAGACAAAGTACTGCAGTGCGCAGGCGCCGGAAAGGTCAGAGACCCGGCGCCTGCGCACTGCAGTACTTTATCTGCCCTCAACAAGGCAGAGCAAAGTACGCCTGTGCCGGAGCCGTGGCTGAAGATCAGAAAAGGACGTCTTGTAATGAAGATGGGAGGTGCCGCAGTGGACCAGAGACGCCCATCCGACCTGACCAGCAGCGGGACCGCCCCTGGGTGAGTATAATATAACGTCTTTTTCTCCTTTTTCAGGTAACATCGGGGGCTTATCTACAGCATTACAGAATGCTGCAGATAAGCCCCTGATGCCGGTGGGCTTACCTCACCCGCGATTTTCGGGGTGACAGGTTCCCTTTAACATGAAAAACGCATGCGTTTTTTTTGTTCGCATTTTCCCGTATTTGACGACGCATGCGTCGTCTCGTAGTTTTTGCGGCTTGGCGCGGAAATGCAACATGTAGTAATTTCTAGAGGCGTCTATTTGCCGCCAGGAAACGCATGCGGTCGATTGCGCAAGGTTTGCGACAAAAAACGCATTGCTGTCTATGTAAACGCATGCATTTTTAAGCACATGCGTTTGGTTGCGTTTTTGAACGCATGCGTTTCAATTGAGAAAGACATGTCTAGACACTGATAAGCCACCCCTCACCATCAAGGTGATAAAAGGGAGGGTGTGGACAGTTGCAGGTCACTTCTCACCAGACTCTGAAGCAGACGAGACACAGACAGGCTACATCTTGGAGGATAACAAGACCCTGAACAATGTGAGTATATCCTAGCCAATGCCTTTATTTTCTATTTTCTGTCTCTACATGTCCTAATTTCTGCCATTTCTTTCTTTCTACATGCATCAGAATGTCTTCTTCGGATTCTTCATCTGGTGAGGAGTTTCGGCCAGGACAGTCAGAAGTGGAGCATGTCAGTGAGGTGAGTATTTGCCTCGTCAGATTGGTAAGTATTCACTGTCACATCGACACATGTGACAATTTGATTTTTCCTTTTTTTTAGAGCTCTTCTACTGCGGCAGAGACAGGGCAGGAGCAGCGGAGTCAAGGTCCGGTGGAAAGACGGCAGCGGGTACGTATACAAGGCTGACTGTGTAATATTCTTGAATCTTCCTTTCTTTCCACATGTATTTCATTACTTTTTTTCTTCTGGAATCCTTTTGTATGTTGACTTTCCTATTCATGCCATTTCTCAGCATCTTTTTTCTTTCTTTTCCTTATGTAATTGAGCAAACTTTAATGACTTTCTTTAATTTTTAGGTTTCACATCGGGAAGATGATCTGAATGACCTCCTTATCACCCTGGTTAAGGAGCGAGTCCCGTTGTGGGACAGCCGGGATCTGTTGTGAATTCTGTGGTCAAGCTCCCTCCTGTGGTCATGAGTGGTACTTCGGCTGGTTCTGTCTATGAGCTTCCTCTGGTGGATGTGAGTGGGGCTGCGGCTTCTGAGTTTCCTTCCTCAGGTGACGAGGTTAAGTCGTTAGGTGCTGCTCTATTTAACTCCACCTAGTTCTTTGTTCCTGGCCTCCAGTCAATGTTCAAGAATTGGTCTTGCTTTCTCCTGGATCGTTCTTGTGGCCTGTCTGCCCTGCATAAGCTAAGTTTTGCTTGTGTTACTTTTGTTTGCTATATTTTCTGTCCAGCTTGCTATATTGGTTTTTCTTGCTTGCTGGAAGCTCTGAGACGCAGAGGGAGCACCTCCGTACCGTTAGTTGGTGCGGAGGGTCTTTTTGCCCCTCTGCGTGGTTGTTTGTAGTTTTTGTGTTCACCGCAAAGCTATCTTTCCTATCCTTGGTCTATTCAGTAAGTCGGGCCTCACTTTGCTAAAATCTATTTAATCTCTGTGTTTGTATTTTCTTCTTAACTCACAGTCATTATATGTGGGGGGCTGCCTTTTCCTTTGGGGAATTTCTCTGAGGCAAGGTAGGCTTATTTTTCTATCTTCAGGGCTAGCTAGTTTCTCAGGCTGTGCCGAGTTGCATAGGGAGCGTTAGGCACAATCCACGGCTACCTCTAGTGTGGTATGATAGGATTAGGGATTGCGGTCAGCAGAGTTCCCACGTCTCAGAGCTCGTCCTATGTTAGTAACTATCAGGTCACTTTGTGTGCTCTTAACCACTAGGTCCATTGTGGTTCTGAATCACCTGTTCATAACAGTACTGGAGGCCCAAAGTACTAATGCTTCTCAATAGAGGGAAAAGAGAAGTTCTGAGACCATTTTTTTCTCTGTACTGTGTTTTGTCTTTCTTTTCCCCTAGACATTTGGGTGGTTCAGGACACAGGTGTAGTGATGGACATTAAAGATCTGTCTTCTTGTGTGGATCATCTCACTGCAAGAGTACAAAATATTCAAGACTTTGTGGTTCAGAATTCTATGTTAGAGCCAAGAATTCCTATTCCTGATTTGTTTTCTGGAGATAGAGCTAAGTTTCTGAGTTTTAAGAATAATTGTAAACTGTTTCTGGCTTTGAAACCCCGCTCCTCTGGTGACCCAGTTCAACAAGTTAAGATCATTATTTCTTTATTACGTGGCGACCCTCAAGACTGGGCATTTTCCCTTGCGCCAGGAGATCCTGCATTATGTAATATTGATGCGTTTTTTCTGGCGCTCGGATTGCTGTATGATGAACCTAATTCAGTGGATCAGGCAGAGAAATATTTGCTGGCTCTGTCTCATGGTCAGGATGAGGTAGAGATATATTGTCAGAAGTTTAGGAAGTGGTCTGTGCTCACTCAATGGAATGAATGTGCGCTGGCAGCAATTTTCAGAAAAGGTCTCTCTGAAGCCCTTAAGGATGTCATGGTGGGATTACTGTTGTGAATTCTGTGGCTGAGTTCACTTCTGTGGTCACAAGTGGTATTGCAGTCTCTGGGCTTCCTCCCTCAGGTGTTTTGGTGAGCTCGTTGGCTGCCTTGCTATTTAGCTCCACCTGAGTCTGTCTTCCTTGCTCCTTGTCAATGTTCCAGTGTTGGATCTGAGCTACTGCATCTTTCCTTGGGCCTGCTGCTCTGCTAGATAAGTGCTTCTAGTTTGTTTTCTGTTTTTTCTGTCCAGCTTGCTATTAACTTTTGCTGGAAGCTCTGAGAAGCAAAGGGGTGCACCGCCGTGCTGTTAGTTCGGCACGGTGGGTCTTTTTGCCCCTTTGCGTGGTTTTCGTTTTAGGGTTTTTTGTAGACTGCATAGTTCTCTTTGCTATCCTCGCTCTGTCTAGAATATCGGGCCTCACTTTGCTGAATCTATTTCATTCCTACGTTTGTCTTTTCATCTTGCTAACAGTCATTATATGTGGGGGGCTGCCTATTCCTTTGGGGTATTTCTCTGAGGTAAGTCAGGCTTGTATTTCTATCTTCAGGCTAGTCAGCTCCTCAGGCAGTGCCGAGTTGCATAGGTAGTTGATAGGCGCAATCCACTGCTGCTTATAGTTGTGTGAGGATAGATCAGGTACTGCAGTCTACAGAGATTCCACGTCTCAGAGCTCGTCCTATTGTTTTTGGTTATTGCCAGATCTCTGTATGTGCGCTGATTACTGCACGCTGTGTTGCCTGATTGCCAGCCATAACAGTACAAGGAGCCACACCAATGATTCCCAATAGAGGGAAAAAAGAAATCCTGACATCATTTTTTTTTCTTAGCTCTGTCTTCAGTCTTTTTTTTCCCCTAGACATTAGAGTGCTTCAGGACACAGCTGTGGACATGGATATTCAGGCTCTGTGCTCCTCAATGGATAATCTCGTTGTAAATGTACAAAAGATTCAAGATACTATTGATCAGAAATCGATGCTAGAACCAAGAATTCCGATTCCTGATTTGTTTTTTGGTGACAGAACTAAGTTCCTGAGCTTCAGAAATAATTGTAAGCTATTTTTGGCCTTGAAACCTCATTCTTCTGGTAATCCTATTCAACAGGTTTTGATTATTATTTCTTTTTTGCGCGGCGACCCACAGGACTGGGCGTTTTCTCTTGCACCAGGAGATTCTGCATTGAGTAATGTTGATGCATTTTTCCAGGCGCTGGGATTGCTTTACGATGAGCCTAATTCAGTGGATCAAGCTGAGAAAAATCTGCTGGCTTTATGCCAGGGTCAGGATGATGTAGAAGTATATTGTCAGAAATTTAGGAAATGGTCAGTACTCACTCTGTGGAATGAATCTGCACTAGCGGCTTTGTTCAGAAAGGGTCTCTCTGAAGCTCTTAAGGATGTAATGGTGGGATTTCCTATGCCTGCTGGTTTGAATGAGTCTATGTCCTTGGCCATTCAGATCGGTCGTCGCTTGCGCGAGCGTAAATCTGTGCACCATCTGGCGGTATTGTCTGAGAGTAAGCCTGAGCCTATGCAGTGCGACAGGACTATGACTAAAGTAGAACGGCACGAACACAGACGTCTGAACAGACTGTGTTTCTATTGTGGTGATTCTACTCATGCTATTTCTAATTGTCCTAAACGCACTAGGCGGTTCGATAGCTCTGCCGTTATTGGTACTGTACAGTCCAAATTCCTTTTGTCCATTACCTTAATGTGCTCTTTGTCATCATATTCTGTCATGGCGTTTGTGGATTCAGGCGCTGCCCTGAATCTGATGGATTTGGATTATGCTAAACGTTGTGGATTTTTCTTGGAGCCTTTGCGGTGTCCTATTCCGTTGAGAGGAATTGATGCTACACCTTTGGCCAAGAATAAGCCTCAGTACTGGGCCCAGCTGACCATGTGCATGGCTCCTGCACATCAGGAAGTTATTCGCTTTTTGGTACTGCATAATTTGCATGATGTGGTCGTGTTGGGGTTGCCATGGCTACAAACCCATAATCCAGTATTGGATTGGAACTCTATGTCGGTAACCAGCTGGGGTTGTCAGGGAGTACATGGTGATGTTCCATTTTTGTCTATTTCGTCATCCATTCCTTCTGACATCCCAGATTTCTTGTCGGACTTTCAGGATGTATTTGAAGAGTCCAAGTCTGATGCCCTACCTCCGCATAGGAATTGTGATTGTGCTATCGATTTGATTCCTGGTAGTAAATTCCCTAAGGGTCGTTTATTTAATTTGTCCGTACCTGAACACACCGCTATGCGCAGTTATGTGAAGGAGTCCCTGGAGAAGGGACATATTCGCCCATCGTCGTCACCATTGGGAGCAGGGTTCTTTTTTGTAGCCAAGAAGGATGGTTCGCTAAGACCGTGTATTGATTACCGCCTTCTTAATAAGATCACTGTTAAGTTTCAGTATCCCTTGCCATTGATTTCTGACTTGTTTGCTCGGATTAAGGGGGCTAGTTGGTTTACTAAGATTGATCTTCGTGGTGCGTATAATCTGGTGAGAATCAGGCAGGGAGATGAATGGAAAACGGCATTTAATACGCCCGAGGGTCATTTTGAGTATCTGGTGATGCCGTTCGGACTTGCCAATGCTCCATCTGTTTTTCAGTCTTTTATGCATGACATTTTCCGTGAGTATCTGGATAAATTCTTGATTGTTTACTTGGATGACATTTTGATCTTCTCAGATGATTGGGAGTCTCATGTGAAGCAAGTCAGAATGGTTTTCCAGGTACTGCGTGCTAATTCCTTGTTCGTGAAGGGATCAAAGTGTCTCTTCGGTGTGCAGAAAGTTTCATTTTTGGGGTTCATCTTTTCCCCTTCTACTATCGAGATGGATCCGGTTAAGGTTCAGGCCATCCAGGATTGGACTCAGCCGACATCTCTAAAAAGTCTGCAGAAATTCCTGGGCTTTGCTAATTTTTATCGTCGCTTCATCTGTAATTTTTCTAGCATTGCCAGACCATTGACCGATTTGACCAAGAAGGGTGCTGATTTGGTTAATTGGTCTTCTGCTGCCGTGGAAGCTTTTCAGGAGTTGAAGCCTCGTTTTTGCTGTGCCCCTGTGTTGTGTCAACCTGATGTTTCTCTTCCGTTCCAGGTCGAGGTTGATGCTTCTGAGATTGGTGCAGGGGCGGTTTTGTCACAGAGAGGTTCTGGTTGCTCAGTGTTCAAACCATGTGCTTTCTTTTCCAGGAAATTTTCTGCTGCTGAGCGTAATTATGATGTGGGCAACCGAGAGTTGCTGGCCATGAAGTGGGCATTCGAGGAGTGGCGTCATTGGCTTGAGGGTGCTAAGCATCGCGTGGTGGTTTTGACTGATCATAAGAACCTTACTTATCTTGAGTCTGCCAAGCGCTTGAATCCTAGACAGGCCCGTTGGTCGTTATTTTTTGCTCGTTTTGATTTTGTGATTTCATACCTTTCGGGCTCTAAAAATGTGAAGGCGGATGCTCTGTCTAGGAGTTTTGTGCCCGACTCTCCGGGGTTATCTGAGCCGGCGAGTATCCTCAAGGAAGGAGTCATTGTAGAAAAAAAAAAAAATGGAGAGAAACCAGCTCACCTACTAGGCATTTGTAGTGGGGGAAGCCCGGATGCCGTGCAGTCTTCACGTGAAACAATAGAACAAAATAGAAGAGAAAATCCAGCTTCCAAAAATATCCAATTTATTAAAGTTAAAATCCAAGGTCCAAAAACATGGTTCACAGGAGAAGAGATAGCAGCATGGTACGCGTTTCGAACACTAGGTTCTTTTTCAAAGCCTTTGAAAAAGAACCTAGTGTTCGAAACGCGTACCATGCTGCTATCTCTTCTCCTGTGAACCATGTTTTTGGACCTTGGATTTTAACTTTAATAAATTGGATATTTTTGGAAGCTGGATTTTCTCTTCTATTTTGTTCTAAGGAGTCATTGTGTCTGCCATCTCCCCTGATTTGCGGAGAGTGTTGCAGAAATTTCAGGCTAATAAACCTGATCGTTGTCCGGCCGAGAAACTGTTCGTCCCTGATAGGTGGACTAGTAAAGTTATCTCTGAACTTCATTGTTCGGTGCTGGCCGGTCATCCAGGAATCTTTGGTACCAGGGAGTTGGTTGCTAGATCCTTCTGGTGGCCATCTCTGTCACGGGATGTGCGTGCTTTTGTGCAGTCCTGTGGAATTTGTGCTAGGGCTAAGCCCTGCTGTTCACGTGCCAGTGGGTTGCTTTTGCCCTTGCCGGTCCCGAAGAGGCCTTGGACACATATTTCGATGGATTTCATTTCTGACCTTCCCGTTTCTCAAAAAATGTCGGTCATTTGGGTGGTCTGTGATCGCTTTTCTAAAATGGTCCATCTGGTGCCCTTGGTTAAATTGCCTTCCTCCTCTGATTTGGTGCCTTTGTTCTTCCAGCATGTGGTTCGTTTACATGGCATTCCTGAGAATATTGTTTCTGACAGAGGTTCCCAGTTTGTCTCGAGGTTCTGGCGAGCCTTTTGTGGTAGGATGGGCATTGACCTATCTTTTTCCTCGGCCTTCCATCCTCAGACTAATGGCCAGACCGAACGAACCAATCAGACCTTGGAAACATATCTGAGATGTTTTGTTTCCGCTGACCAGGATGATTGGGTGTCATTTTTGCCGTTGGCTGAGTTCGCCCTTAATAATCGGGCCAGCTCGGCTACCTTGGTCTCTCCATTTTTCTGCAATTCTGGGTTCCATCCTCGTTTCTCTTCAGGACAGGTTGAGTCTTCGGACTGTCCTGGTGTGGATTATGTGGTGGACAGGTTGCAGCAGATCTGGACTCAGGTAGTGGACAATTTGACCTTGTCCCAGGAGAAGGCTCAGCTTTTCGCTAATTGCAGACGCCGTGTGGGACCCCGACTTCGTGTTGGGGATCTGGTTTGGTTATCTTCTCGTCATATTCCTATGAAGGTTTCCTCTCCTAAATTTAAACCTCGTTTTATTGGTCCGTATAGGATTTCTGAGATTCTCAATCCGGTGTCTTTTCGTCTGACCCTCCCAGACTCCTTTTCCATACATAATGTATTCCATAGGTCGTTGTTGAGGAGATACGTGGCACCTATGGTTCCATCTGTGGAGCCTCCTGCCCCTGTTTTGGTGGAGGGGGAATTGGAGTATATTGTGGAGAAGATTTTGGATTCTCGTGTCTCTAGACGGAAACTCCAGTATCTGGTCAAATGGAAGGGTTATGCTCAGGAAGATAATTCCTGGGTTTTTGCCTCTGATGTCCATGCCCCAGATCTTGTTCGTGCCTTTCATGTGGCTCATCCTGGTCGGCCTGGGGGTTCTGGTGAGGGTTCGGTGACCCCTCCTCAAGGGGGGGGTACTGTTGTGAATTCTGTGGCTGAGTTCACTTCTGTGGTCACAAGTGGTATTGCAGTCTCTGGGCTTCCTCCCTCAGGTGTTTTGGTGAGCTCGTTGGCTGCCTTGCTATTTAGCTCCACCTGAGTCTGTCTTCCTTGCTCCTTGTCAATGTTCCAGTGTTGGATCTGAGCTACTGCATCTTTCCTTGGGCCTGCTGCTCTGCTAGATAAGTGCTTCTAGTTTGTTTTCTGTTTTTTCTGTCCAGCTTGCTATTAACTTTTGCTGGAAGCTCTGAGAAGCAAAGGGGTGCACCGCCGTGCTGTTAGTTCGGCACGGTGGGTCTTTTTGCGTGGTTTTCGTTTTAGGGTTTTTTGTAGACTGCATAGTTCTCTTTGCTATCCTTGCTCTGTCTAGAATATCGGGCCTCACTTTGCTGAATCTATTTCATTCCTACGTTTGTCTTTTCATCTTGCTAACAGTCATTATATGTGGGGGGCTGCCTATTCCTTTGGGGTATTTCTCTGAGGTAAGTCAGGCTTGTATTTCTATCTTCAGGCTAGTCAGCTCCTCAGGCAGTGCCGAGTTGCATAGGTAGTTGATAGGCGCAATCCACTGCTGCTTATAGTTGTGTGAGGATAGATCAGGTACTGCAGTCTACAGAGATTCCACGTCTCAGAGCTCGTCCTATTGTTTTTGGTTATTGCCAGATCTCTGTATGTGCGCTGATTACTGCACGCTGTGTTGCCTGATTGCCAGCCATAACAGATTTCCTATGCCTGCTGGTCTGAATGAGTCTATGTCTTTGGCCATTCAGATCGGTCGACGCTTGCGTGAGCGTAAAACTGTGCACCATTTGGCGGTATTATCTGAGCATGGACCTGAGCCTATGCAGTGCGATAGGACTTTGACCAGAGCTGAACGGCAAGAACACAGACGTCAGAATGGGCTGTGTTTTTACTGTGGTGATTCCACTCATGCTATCTCCGATTGTCCTAAGCGCATTAAGCGGTTCTCTAGGTCTGCCACCATTGGTACAGTACAGTCTAAATTTCTTTTGTCCGTTACTTTGATCTGTTCTTTGTCATCCTATTCTGTCATGGCATTTGTGGATTCAGGCGCTGCCCTGAATTTGATGGACTTGGAGTATGCTAGGCGCTGTGGGTTTTTCTTGGAGCCCTTGCAGTATCCTATTCCATTGAGAGGAATTGACGCTACGCCTTTGGCCAAGAATAATCCTCAGTACTGGACCCAGCTGACCATGTGCATGGCTCCTGCGCATCAGGAGGATATTCGCTTTTTGGTGTTGCATAATCTGCATGATGTGGTCGTGTTGGGGTTGCCATGGCTACAAGTCCATAACCCAGTATTGGATTGGAAATCAATGTCTGTGTCCAGCTGGGGTTGTCAGGGGGTACATGGTGATGTTCCTTTTCTGTCTATTTCATCATCCACCCCTTCTGAGGTCCCAGAGTTCTTGTCGGATTACCGGGATGTATTTGATGAGCCCAAGTCCAGTGCCCTACCTCCGCATAGGGATTGTGATTGTGCTATCGATTTGATTCCTGGTAGTAAATTTCCTAAAGGTCGACTATTTAAGTGGTCTGTGCCTGAACACGCCGCTATGCGGAGTTACGTAAAGGAATCCTTGGAGAAGGGTCATATTCGCCCGTCGTCGTCGCCATTGGGAGCAGGGTTCTTTTTTGTGGCCAAGAAGGATGGTTCGCTGAGACCTTGTATTGATTACCGCCTTCTAAATAAAATCACGGTCAAATTTCAGTACCCCTTGCCGCTGCTGTCTGATTTGTTTGCTCAGATTAAGGGGGCTAGTTGGTTCACCAAGATAGATCTTCGTGGTGCGTATAATCTTGTGCGTATTAAACAGGGTGATGAATGGAAAACAGCATTTAATACGCCCGAGGGCCATTTTGAGTACCTGGTTATGTCATTCGGGCTTTCTAATGCTCCATCGGTGTTTCAGTCCTTTATGCATGACATCTTCCGAGAGTACCTGGATAAATTCCTGATTGTATACTTGGATGTTATTTTGGTCTTCTTGGATGATTGGGAGTCTCACGTGAAGCAGGTCAGAATGGTGTTCCAGGTTCTGCGTGCGAATTCTTTGTTTGTGAAGGGGTCAAAGTGTCTCTTTGGTGTTCAGAAGGTTTCATTTTTGGGGTTCTTTTTTTCCCCTTCTACTATCGAGATGGACCCTGTTAAAGTTCAGGCCATTTATGATTGGACTCAGCCGACATCTCTGAAGAGTCTGCAAAAGTTCCTGGGCTTTGCTAATTTTTATCGTCGCTTCATCAATAATTTTTCTAGTATTGCTAAACCGTTGACTGAGTTAACCAAGAAGGGTGCTGATGTGGTCAATTGGTCTTCTGCTGCTGTGGAAGCTTTTCAAGAGTTGAAGCGTCGTTTTTCTTCTGCCCCTGTGTTGTGCCAACCAGATGTTTCGCTCCCGTTCCAGGTCGAGGTTCATGCTTCTGAGATTGGAGCAGGGGCTGTTTTGTCGCAAAGAAGTTCTGATGGCTCGGTGATGAAACCATGCGCCTTCTTTTCCAGGAAGTTTTCGCCTGCTGAGCGTAATTATGATGTTGGCAATCGAGAGTTGCTGGCCATGAAGTGGGCATTCGAGGAGTGGCGTCATTGGCTTGAAGGAGCTAAGCATCGCGTGGTGGTCTTGACTGATCACAAGAACTTGACTTATCTCGAGTCTGCCAAACGGTTGAATCCTAGACAGGCTCGTTGGTCACTGTTTTTCTCCCGTTTTGACTTTGTGGTTTCGTACCTTCCGGGCTCTAAAAATGTGAAGGTGGATGCCCTGTCTAGGAGTTTTGTGCCCGACTCTCCGGGTTTGTCTGAGCCGGCGGGTATTCTCAAAGAGGGGGTAATTTTGTCTGCCATCTCCCCTGATTTGCGGCGGGTGCTGCAAAAATTTCAGGCTGATAGACCTGACCGTTGCCCAGCGGAGAAACTGTTTGTCCCTGATAAATGGACGAGTAGAGTTATCTCTGAGGTTCATTGTTCGGTGTTGGCTGGTCATCCTGGAATCTTTGGTACCAGAGATTTGGTGGCTAGATCCTTTTGGTGGCCGTCTCTGTCGCGGGATGTGCGTTCGTTTGTGCAGTCCTGTGGGGTTTGTGCTCGGGCTAAGCCCTGCTGTTCTCGTGCCAGTGGGTTGCTTTTGCCCTTGCCGGTCCTGAAGAGGCCCTGGACACATATCTCTATGGATTTTATTTTGGATCTCCCCGTCTCTCAAAAAATGTCGGTCATTTGGGTTGTTTGTGATCGCTTCTCTAAGATGGTCCATTTGGTACCCTTGTCTAAATTGCCTTCCTCCTCTGATTTGGTGCCATTGTTCTTCCAGCATGTGGTCCGTTTACATGGCATTCCGGAGAACATCGTTTCTGACAGAGGTTCCCAGTTTGTTTCGAGGTTTTGGCGAGCCTTTTGTGCTAGGATGGGCATTGATTTGTCTTTTTCCTCGGCTTTCCATCCTCAGACAAATGGCCAGACTGAACGAACCAATCAGACCTTGGAAACATATCTGAGATGTTTTGTTTCTGCCGATCAGGATGATTGGGTGTCCTTTTTGCCTTTGGCTGAGTTCGCCCTTAATAATCGGGCCAGCTCGGCTACTTTGGTTTTGCCGTTTTTCTGCAATTCTGGTTTCCATCCTCGTTTCTCTTCAGGGCAGGTTGAGTCTTCAGACTGTCCTGGTGTGGATACTGTGGTGGATAGGTTGCAGCAGATTTGGACTCATGTGGTAGACAATTTGACATTGTCTCAGGAGAAGGCTCAACGTTTCGCTAACCGCAGGCGCTGTGTGGGTCCCCGACTTCGTGTTGGGGATTTGGTTTGGTTGTCATCTCGTTATATTCCAATGAAAGTTTCCTCTCCTAAGTTTAAGGCTCGTTTCATTGGTCCGTATTGGATTTCTGAGGTTCTTAATCCTGTGTCTTTTCGTTTGACCCTTCCAGCTTCTTTTTCCATCCATAATGTATTCCATAGGTCATTGTTGCGGAGATACGTTGCACCTGTGGTTCCATCCGTTGATCCTCCTGCCCCGGTTTTGGTTGAGGGGGAGTTGGAGTATATAGTGGAGAAGATTTTGGATTCTCGTATTTCGAGACGGAAACTCCAGTACCTGGTTAAGTGGAAGGGTTATGGTCAGGAAGATAATTCCTGGGTCTTTGCCTCTGATGTTCATGCTGCCGATCTGGTTCGTGCCTTTCATTTGGCTCATCCTGGTCGGCCTGGGGGCTCTGGTGAGGGTTCGGTGACCCCTCCTCAAGGGGGGGGGTACTGTTGTGAATTCTGTGGTCAAGCTCCCTCCTGTGGTCATGAGTGGTACTTCGGCTGGTTCTGTCTATGAGCTTCCTCTGGTGGATGTGAGTGGGGCTGCGGCTTCTGAGTTTCCTTCCTCAGGTGACGAGGTTAAGTCGTTAGGTGCTGCTCTATTTAACTCCACCTAGTTCTTTGTTCCTGGCCTCCAGTCAATGTTCAGTATTGGTCTTGCTTTCTCCTGGATCGTTCTTGTGGCCTGTCTGCCCTGCATAAGCTAAGTTTTGCTTGTGTTACTTTTGTTTGCTATATTTTCTGTCCAGCTTGCTATATTGGTTTTTCTTGCTTGCTGGAAGCTCTGAGACGCAGAGGGAGCACCTCCGTACCGTTAGTCGGTGCGGAGGGTCTTTTTGCCCCTCTGCGTGGTTGTTTGTAGTTTTTGTGTTGACCGCAAAGCTATATTTCCTATCCTCGGTCTATTCAGTATGTCGGGCCTCACTTTGCTAAAATCTATTTTATCTCTGTGTTTGTATTTTCTTCTTAACTCACAGTCATTATATGTGGGGGGCTGCCTTTTCCTTTGGGGAATTTCTCTGAGGCAAGGTAGGCTTATTTTTCTATCTTCAGGGCTAGCTAGTTTCTCAGGCTGTGCCGAGTTGCATAGGGAGCGTTATGCGCAATCCACGGCTACCTCTAATGTGGTATGATAGGATTAGGGATTGCGGTCAGCAAAGTTCCCACGTCTCAGAGCTCGTCCTATGTTAGTAACTATCAGGTCACTTTGTGTGCTCTTAACCACTAGGTCCATTGTGGTTCTGAATCACCTGTTCATAACAGGGATCCACTGCACTTGAACAACATCACGATCCGGCGGTTATGGAATGAGGTGGCCCAAGCGATGTGGGATGGCTGGGACAACTCCCCGACACGGGTCCGAACTGCATTTGGTAAGTATTGCACTGCAGTGTGAAGCAGCAGAGACCTTGGCCGTGCTCACTCAACTGTGTGTGATGAAAGAAATTCTCAGGAGTTTCTCTCATCACACACAGTTGTGTGAGCATGGCAAAAAGTCAATTTTCTGACCATAATGTTGGTGGGCAAAGTCAAAACACGTTGGCGTTCGATGAAGGACCGCTTCAACAAGGACCAGCGTCAAGAGAGCCGTGTTCCCAGTGGTTCAGGAGCACGGATCAGACGCTACAAATACCATCGCGTTCTGTCATTTTTAAGACCGGTCCTTGCCCAGAGAACGTAAGTATTTATCACGTGCATTAGGTTGTATTGTATTGCCATAATCTGTATTTTTAAATTCCACAGGATTTTGCGTCTGGTAAATTTTTGACAATAATTTTTTTTTCTTTTTTTCGCAGCACATACAGCACAACTGTTGGCCCAGGTTCTGGAGTGGTCCTTCATCTGACAGCCACAGACCCGTTCCAGCCATCCAGCAGCGCAGCAGCAAGTGGGCCTTCCACACTAACTGGAGACCATGGAGCTGGTCCATCAGGTCTTCCTCTTTCGCAGTCCTCTTCCACTGCCCCCTTTTGGGCTCATGCCGGCAGTGGCAGAGGGCTTCGGACAGGTCACTCATGCCTGAGTTTTTGCACTTGAGCTCGGTTTTACACGACACAATCAAGGCTTTGGGTGACCGAATGGATGTTTCACATAACCTCTTAAATGCACGTATCCAGGAGGTCACCAAAAGCCTTGATCAAGTGAAAGCCAACATCCAGAGGCCAGCACATCATTTTTTTAATCAAATTGAGCAGGGCATGTCGGAACACCTTACTCCTGATCTCCCGCTGAGTGTCATGCAGGCCTGCAATGCTGCTTACGTGCAGGCTATGCAGCAGAGTCGGTATTTCCAGCAGACAGTGGGGGCATATCCACCTGTGCCTTCACTGTCACGATTGTCCTCAATGCCGACCTCTGCTGCATCCCACTGCACGGCAACCTCAATTCCTTCCACAGCCGGACACCACTACAGCACCACTATGCCGAGTGCAGTTGGACATCCCACTGCCACCACCATGACATCCGCTGTTCCTGCTTGGACCTCCTCCACTGACACCACGATGCAGCAGGACCCTGGCATGGCCTTCCGTACCACCACCTCCACGATGCAGCAGGTTTTTTACTGCGCCGACTTGGGGTAGAGCGATGTGAACGGGGGGGTGTGAAGAACTGAGGCCTGGCTAACCGCAGAGGTGGCAGGAGAAGGGGCAATGAAACTAGAAGGGCCTAGCATTGCCTTCCGTACCGCCACCACCACCACGCTGCAGCAGGACCCTGGCATGGCCTTCCATACCGCCACCTCCACGATGCAGCAGGACCCTGGCATGGCCTTCCGTACTGCCACCACCACAATGCAGCAGGACCCTGGCATGGCCTTCCGCTCTTCAAGCGCTATGGACTCTGGCATAGCTGCACGCTCTACAAGCACTATGGACTCTGGCATGGCTGCACGCTCTACGAGCACTATGGACTCTGGCATGGCTGCACGATCTACGAGCACTATGGAATCTGACACAGTGCAGCTGGACCCTGACAGGTCACCCGCCACCACGCCACGCCATATGAGCCCACCAAGACCTCCCCCAACCAGGCAAACCAAAAAAAACACAGAAAAAAAAACAGAGGACTCTTAGCATTCCTCCCCCTTCACCTAACAATGTGTCTGTAATGTCAGGTTTGTCTCACCCTTCCAGTGCGTCTCAAGCCTCTCATGTGTCAAGCCCCATCCCTGAACTTCCAGGCCCTTCTAGTTTCATTGCCCCTTCTCCTGCCACCTCTGCGGTTAGCCAGGCCTCAGTTCTTCACACCCCCCCGTTTACATCACTCTACCCCAAGTTGGCGCAGTAAAAAATAATTTTTTGAGTTGTTAACAAAATAAAAAAAGTTTGATTTGCCACAATTATGTTTGGTTTATTGTGTCTTCTGCCGCCGGCCACACTGTGCGCCAAGAAACGTCGCCACACACTTACTTTTTGGGCCACATCATATCTCCAGTAGTTAATAAGAAGAAGATTGCAGCTTTGTGTGTCTTTAGTTTACAGATATGAGGTGGGCCAAAAAATATTACATGTATTTCCTTAATCTCTTTTTGTCTGTGCCTGGTGTGGCAGTCTGAAGAGAAAATGGTGGAAATACAGTGCAGACCTCTACTGAACAGGTCTGGTGTCAAAAAACTCATTATTTATGACACCTGACCTATTGAGTAGAGAACTGCCTTGTATAACCACCATTTTCTCTTCTTTATACATAATCTATTAAACACAAATTGAGGGGACAATGGTGGTCACACACTACATATCTATGCTCACCTGCACAGGTGTCAGAAATAGTGAATTCATGAGCCTGTATATGTTTATCATGAATTCATTATTTCTGACACCTGACTTGATGAGTATAGATAGCGTGACAGTGATTGTCTCTTCAGTTTGTGTCCAATGGATACAGGAGAAGAGAATCATGATGCAATGACGTCAACAAGCTTACCAATAAAGCAACATGGCTGCCATTTCTAGCAATATGTGGCCAGTGTTTTATATCAGTATTTGTAAGCCAAAACAAGGAGTGGAACAATTAGAGGTAAATTATGATATTAACATAATAACTAGCACCTCTGCCTTTATCACCCATTTCTGGTTTTGGATTACAAAAACTGATATTAAATACAGATCAAATACTGCCAGTTTTAGGACAGCCTTGGTTTGGAGAGGAAAAAGATAGGAGAGACGGTCAACACAACCAAAACTAAAGTTTATTAATGAGAAATATTATTATCATTGTAGAAAATTACTGGTACAGATGTAATTACAACAGGACATTTACACAACATTGTCCTGCCATGACACACGTCCAATATCTGAATCAAAAAAGGCAGCAAATTGGTCCCGCATGTGACCAATGGCTGCAGTTGACCGCAGCGGGTGATGCTGGAAATCGGGCAGTGGGTGTGCAACTGGTTCATCCAGTTCAATGTTGGGTTGCTCCTTAACCATTATGTAATTGTGCAGAACCACACAGACTTTGACCACCTCGTCGACTGTTTCCACTTTTAGATTTATGGCTGATGCAAGAATGCGCCATTTAGCAACCAGAATGCCAAAGGTACACTCTACTGTTCTTCGGGCCCTGGTCAGTCTGTAGTTAAAGATCCTTCTAGTGTGGTTCAAGTCCCGACTGGAATAGGGCTTCAGTAGGTTTTCACACATCTGAAAGGCCTCATCCCCAACCATAACAAATGGCATCGGTGGACCTTGAGTGTTGGGGAGAGGTTGTGGCGGTGGAAAATTGAAATTGTTGCCATACACATGGCGGCCCATATCCGAGTTCTTGAAAGTCTGGGAATCATTGCCACGGCCAAAAGCTCCAATGTCCACGGTGATGAAGCGACAGTTCGCATCGGCTATTGCCATGAGCACCACAGAAAAATATTTTTTGTAATTGAAGTACTCCGATCCTGTTCTGGCTGGTTTGATAATGCGAATGTGCTTTCCATCCACTGCTCCTAAACAGTTGGGGAAATCACACACATTCCAGAATTTTTCCGCAATTTCAAGCCACATGTCCAAGGTGGGTAGGGGTATAAACTCATCCCGGAGTACATTCCACAAAGCCCGGCAGGTGTCCACAACTATTCCGGACAGGGTGGATATTCCAAGCCGGTATTGGAAGTGGAGGGATGATAAACTCTCTCTGGTGGCCAGAAATCTGGAAGAAAAACAAACACAAAAAAAACATTACAATCTATTCTTTTTATGGTGTGGTTACGATAAAGAAAGGAAAATACCCAAAAATACATGTCAGAAAACACTAAATTTGGACTGTCATTGGTTTAGATTTTGAACGTACCTTAATGTAACCAGCAGACATTCCTCAGGTGGAATCGCTCTACGGAGCTGAGTGTCCTGTCGCCGTATGGCTCCTTGGACACGAGAAAGCAAATCCCGGAACGAGTCTTGCGACATTCATGTGTATTCCTGGAATTTCTCCGGGTGGGCATTAAGCTCGGCATAGAGCGTGTGATAGGCTCCACAGCTCTCACGTAGTTTGATAATGGAGTGCCTCCAAAAACGCCTACGTTGTCTCCTTCTCCATCTTTCACGATTTCTGTCTTGCTCCCAAGAAAAAGCACAGGCAAGAAACAGCTTGAAGCTGAAATCCAGGTTGAAATAAAAGCTCTCCATGTAAAGATCCATCATGACACAGGATACAGTAGCAAACTGTTAAACTTTCAGTAGCCCTAAGGTCTATATATAGAGATCCCTTAATACAAGCCCTCTGTAGTCCCATTGGCGGTGTCTGGTTATCTTGATTTTTCTCTTGTGAAATTTCTCATCATGCGCACAAAAAACGCAAACGCAGGAAAAAATACATGTAAACACTTACAAACGCGGCCTTTTTTTAACCGCATGCGACAACGCATGCGTCTAAAAAACGCCGCGTTTGTACGCGTTTATATGCGTTTTTTCCACCACTTGCGGATGCGTTTTAAACGCTGCGGATTTAAACGCAAATGTGAAACTAGCCTAAAGTAGACATGTGCAAAATGCTATTCATTAACTATTTTGTGTGACATAACTCTCTGATTTAAGGGCTGTAGTGCAGAAGGGTTGGTGTAGCGTGACAGACAGGCAGTGACCACACGAAAGTTCAAAACAAATGTCTTTTAATGTCAAAAGAAACTTACAACTGGAACACAAGAGGTAACCTACGTATAGCTGCTGGGAAACAAGACAGTCCGTAACCGAAACAGTCTTGTCTTGTCTGCACCGCTGTGTCTTGCAGAGGGGTGCCATGCCTTTTGGCTCTGCTTGGCTCCGTGTTGCTTCACACAGGCTGGAGCTTTGCAGAACCTTCTGCTCTGCGAGTTTGAAAACCAAGACTGACATACCCAACCCTTTTCTGCAGGGTTTTTACAAGGAATCTGTGGCCATAGACCTGGCTGGGATTAAGCACTTTGTCCCACTACCATTCGGTAGTCCGCTCCAAAAATAAAAGCCCATGGCGGGTTTTCTTAAATCTGCCTTGGGCAAACAGCTTGCCTAAGATCCAAATTTACTTTTATTTTGCATTGCAATCGCAACTATGCCTGTGACTGCAATGAACTCCCACGGCCTCAATACACCTCTATACCCATCTTGGGGGATACATATAGACCCTAACATATGATCCCTCTCACTGCCTCACAGGGCAAAAATTTGGAAATTGACAGAATTTTCAACATTTTCAACATATTAAATTTTTTTTTCACAAATAAATGCAAGTCATATCGCAGAAATTTTGCCACTATAATAAAGTACAATATGTAACAAAAAAAAGTCTCAGTATCAGTGAAGTTATTACCTCATAAAGTGACACTGGTTAGAACTGTAAAATTTGGCTTGGTCATGAAGATTGGGGGTAAAGGGTTTAAGATTTGCAGCCTTTGCATAATAGGTCAGAGCGCATAGCTTTTCCTTGCAGATAAAGGATACAATGGGCTAGATCTGATTGTGGTGTATTACTGCATCTAAAACACTGAAAATGGGAGTGAAAGTCTCAGTCTGTGAACAATCATATAAATATTCAAGTGATATAGGGAGGTGCTTGTGTGGCACTCCAGGAGTCTGGATGCCACAGTGGCAATACCTCCCTCACAAGGGGTAATGCCATGCCTGGAAGCAAGAAGGGATCCCCTTAATAAGTAACACTGGCATGTAACACTTCCCTACTCCAGACCAGAATGGGGAGCTCTTAACCCAGTTTCAGGGGAAATTCCCTGATAAGTTCTGGTCTGGAGGTGGGGTTAGTCAGTTAATGAGAGACAGTGAAAAAAGAGGAAGCAAGTGAGAAAAACTAGGGATAGGAGCTAGGAGCTGCGATTGAGCTCACCCCAGGACTGAGCGCAACAGATCGGACAACAGAGTCCATGGTTGTGTGGGAACTGTATGCCCCACAACTGAATCTGGAGAACAGGAGATTGCAGGTCTCCTGGCCACATCTGATGTCCGAAGGCACAGCAGAAAACTAGAGAGCCTGGAGTCACCACGAAGGAGTAACATCAGGAAAAGGCTCAAGCTGCCTGCCATGCAGGTACTGTTCCATTAAAAGGACAGATTGAGAGAGGGACTTGAAGAGAGCTTAAGGCATCAAGAATCTAAGGAACAGTGCAGTAGGGAGGCTTCTCACCCCACCTGGCTAGGGGGATTCTGAACTGCTTCCAGGCTGCCCGGATTTCTTTTACCACCTGTACCTGTGCTCCGGACTGTACCTACAATTAAAGGTAAAGAAACTACAGTCCCTGTGTCCTCCAATCATTCCTGCACCACAGCTTCCACAACCCCTCATAGACTGTTCTGGTAGCCCTGGGGCCCCGCTACACCTGTGGGGAGCAGGACCATCCTAGCTGCGTCACCATTGGCCCCAGCGGTCCCTTTAAGCAGCGTCAGCCATCTATAGCCAAATACCACAGGTGGTATCATGAACAATAGCCTACAAACATTCACTTATCCCTTTTAATTGCGTGTTTAGGACCACTGACCTGGTCACTGCTGCTGCGACTACCCCTTTAAGAACCGTCCGACCCGGTTCCGAGTACCCAAGAGCCCTAGCGGGTGTTGCACTTGTGGGACTGTGAATTGATTAGTCTGTTATATACTGCAGTACAGCAACTTGATACCATTTATTCTTTATTCTTGACACACTGCAAACAAGGATAGCAGTGTAATACTGCTCTTTACTTATTTTCTGCTACAGAAAAAGCCTGAAACCAATGCTTCTACAGTGAGGAAAAATGTTTTTAGTCAGCCACCAATTGTGCAAGTTCTCCCACTTAAAAAGATGAGAGAGGCCTGTAATTGACATCATAGGTAGACCACAACTCTGAGAGTCAAAATGAGAAAACAAATCCAGAAAATCACCTTGTCTGATTTGGCAAGATTTATTTTGCTAATTATGGTGGAAAGCAAGTATTTGGTTACCTAAAAACATGCAAGATTTCTGGCTCTCTCAGACCTGTAACTTCTTCTTTAAGAGACTCATCTGTCCTCCACTCATTTCTTGTAGTAATGGCACCTGTTTGAACTTGTTATCAGTATAAAAGACACCTGCCCACAACCTCAACCAGTCACACTCCAAACTCCACTATAGTGAAGACCAAAGAGCTGTCGAAGGACACCAGAAACAAAATTGCAGCCCTGCACCAGGCTGGGAAGACTGAATCTGCAATAGGCAAGCAGCATGGCCTCTCTCATCTTTTTAAGTGGGAGAACTTGCACAATTGGTGGCTGACTAAATTATTTTTTTCCCCACTGTACATGCATCCTGCAAGGATATAGCGCCCCCACAGCACAAATCCACACACCCAGCCAGAACCCCCCTCTGGGTAATATGCCGGAGTGTAAGAGATGAGTACCTCACCCACAGCTACCACCCCACTCCACATTACACTAGCATGGAATAATATGCAGTATGTTTACAGAGACATTTGAAATTGCTTTACTTCAGGTGAAAAGCTAAGATGTGCTTTTACAATGCATGGAAAATTTCCTTGTACATGCTAAGTTTTAACACTGTATATATTAGAAGGCCTTTTGTAGTTTTAGAAACTATGTGAATGCTATAATAAAATGAGAAATTACAGGCTTCCATGTTTACATTCTTTCCAGTGCTCAATTACAGTATATGTATACTGAACCTTTGATAATCAGCCTTTCAGAAACCTAATATAAAAGCTGGATTTTCCACAAACTTCATACCTAACTATACATCACAATATGTTTTATGTGTTGTAATAAAATCAGCAGTAAAATAATAAAAAGCCATTGTACTCTTCTCTGCATTTTAACCTGAAAGAAATTGTCTTTTCTTTGTAGAACTGTAGTATGTAGAGATGAGTGGATTGATGACCAGTGAACAATCTACTCCGATTCGAATTTCCTAACAGTTACGGTTCACTCTGTGATTCAATTTTCAAGGATCGCAAAAAAAAAAAATGCCCAACACCATTTCACGCAAAGTTTATGAGTGGTGTTTTGCATGACCATGTGGGCTTCTCCATAATGTCTTGCAGCTATGACATCACATGGTCTATCTCACCCTATCCAGTGGATTCTCAGACATTGTACGGCTGGGGACAGTACTTGAGATATTCCATGTAAGCAGAATCAGATAACCTTCATTGAGTTCTGTCACATTTTTTTCTCTCCGCATCTCACCTCTAGACAGCAGTGTTAGGAGCTTCCTCTGCTTCCTTACCGTCCATGGGATAAAAGATCAATGGGTCTCAGAGGAGCACAGCTGGACTGGTGGTTTGCACAGCAGATTAGATTCCATCTCTATATTCACCCAAAACGTTGATTATGTCCATTACTAGATGGTGGCCCGATTCTAACGCATCGGGTATTCTAGAATATGTATGTATGTATGTACGTCGCACTGTGAGTGCGGGTTAAATTCTACTCCAATATAGCTAATTGGTCGAGACCAGCCGGGTGCGACCAATCAGCGAAGTGTGGTTGAAATCCCGCACTAATTCGCGGCCGGACTGCGTTTCGCTGATTGGTCGCAGTTGGCCGGGCACAACTAATCACCGAAGCGGTGTTTAAATCCCATGGCAATATCGCTGATTGGTCGCTGCCAGCCGCATAGTATATAGCACAGCCACGTAGTGTATAGCAGCCACATAGTATATAGCACAGCCACTTTGTATATAGCGCAGCGATGTAGTAGATAACACAGCCCATGCAGTATAAAGCACAGCCATGTAGTATATTGCACAGCCACGTAGTATATAGCAGCCACATAGTATATAACACAGTCCATGTAGTATTTAGCACAGTGACGTAATATATAGCAGCCACGTAGTATATAACACAGACAGCCACATAGTATATAGCATTCACGTAGTATTTAGCAGCCACGTAATATATAGCAGCCACATAGTATACAGCACAGTGATGTAGAACAGTATATAGCAGCCACATAGTACATAACACAGCCCACGTAGTATATAGCACAGCCACGTAATACATAGCAGCCATGTAGTATATAACACAGACAGCCACGTAGTATAGAGCACAGCCACATAGACGTTGTCAAAGAAGAGGGGAAGGAAAAAACAAAATTAATACATAAATTGCCTTTAGTTTGAAGCAATCACGCATACTATCTAATTTTGACGATTTCTTGACATTGTCATATCCAACGACTTGGGAATTTTACAGTATAGGAATATGATTGTATTGTTGCTGTTGTACTGATTTGCAATCAGCATCGCCTTTTCCAGTATGTCCTGTCTGTTTCCCTGTAGTCTGTCTCTGATGTTAGGAATCCCTCTCTTGTTTCCCACTTAGTATTTGGTCAGCCATCATTGTCAGGTGCATGTTATGTACATCACTGGTTAAGAATTATCTTTTCACCTGCTGTTACTGTGTGCATAATTCACGAATTCAGTCTGAGAATATAGCTCTCCTAGAATCTTTATACATGCTTCTGCAGCTGAGATGGCACTGTCTAACAAAGCTCTTGGTGTGAATACTGGTAACATTGAGGGAGAGCTTGATGGTTGGGTAGAACTTGTTGAAGTTATTGTGGAAGGTGAGTAGATCATCTTTTGAGCATGTCCATATTATTAGCAGATCATCAGTGTAGCGGAAGTATGCAAAAGGTTTAACAGAACAAGATGACAAAAATTCTTCCTCCAGTTTCGCCATAAATAAGTTAGCATATTGTGGGGACATTTTGCTTCCCATGGCGCTGCCCATACACTGTTGGTATAAATTGTTCCCCCAAAAAAATAGTTTTGATGGAGCACAAACCTGTTAAATTGCAGTGTTGGTTCTATGGCTAGATTGTTCTTTTGAAGGAAATATTTACATGCTGCAATTCCATCCTCATGAGGAATGTTGGAATAGAGAGACTCTACATCCATGGTGGCTAGTAGAGTGTCCTCTGGAAGTGGGCCCAGCGCTGACAACTTGCAAAGAATATCCGTGGTGTCCTGGATATAGCTGGGTGTGCGCCTCACCAAGGGTTTCAGAATGTTTTCCACCCAATCTGAGATATTCTCAGTTAAAGTCCCAATACCAGAGATGATAGGCCTCCCAGGATTACCTTCTTTATGTATTTTAGGCAACATGTAGAAGGTACCGGTTCGGGGATTGTCTGGTATTAGTTCCAGCAGTGAGGATGAAGTGGAATCCATTGATGATATGTGTTAGTTCCTCTGTGTATTTTTTGGTCGGATCTCCCTGAAGTGGAGTCTAGTATTTTATATCCAAGGGTTGTCTGTTTGCTTCCTGGATGTAATCTGTCATATTCGTTATGACTACAGATCCTCCTTTGTCAGCTGGTTTGATGATGATATTGTTATTGTCTCTTAAGGATTGTATAGCTTTTCTTTCCTCCATAGTGATATTTTGTGGCACTTTATGGTGTCTGTCCAAAATGTCAGATTTAACTTTTTTACGGAAACAGTCAATGAAGTGATCCAGCGTTTGGTTGTGCCCAGGTTGGGGGGTCCAGTTTGTCCTCTTTTTCTTTTTTGCTGTGTCGGTTACATTGTCTTGTGATGTGATATCTGCATGGTTATGAAAGAATTCTTTGAGTCGCAATCTGTGGAAGAATTCCTCGATATCACTACAAAACTGAGCCCTATCAAGCTGTTTTGTAGGACAGAATGTTAGTCCCTTTGAAAGAACATACATTTCTCCTGTGCTTGGCTCATATTGTGAGAGGTTTACAACAGAGGACAATGTATTAAAATGATTCTGTAAATTAGGCTTACCTTCAGCTACATTGAGACCTGCTTTCTTTCTGAGTCTGTCCAGTTTCTTTTTCTTATTGATAATGAGGTGATGTTGTAAACTGTTGTAGAAATCCTGCAATGTCTCTTTGATAAGACAAGAACCCAGTCCTTGTAGTCGGTCCTGTAGGTAATTTATCTCTTTATGGATGGTCCTCTTCTTGTGGTACAAAAATCCAATTAGATGATTCCGCAGTCTCTCAGATGATCTGCAGCAAATTTTCTGTGAAAAATGGGTATTGTAGGTATACTTTGTTGGATTCCTTATCATGAGGCCTTTAGGGATTAGGTTTTCCTTCTTGCATCTGGATAGAAAGAAAATGTCGCTGTTCATTTGTGCCAGTTTCTTCAGGAGGTTTTTCAAATCTGAGACAGAATGTTTTATACTTGGTCAAGGATGAATGTCCTTATGCATCACAGTTAGTGTTGAGCGATACCTTCCGATATCGGAAAGTATCGGTATCGGTTTGGATCGGCCGATATTCAAAAAATATCGGATATCGCCGATACCGATACCCGATCCCAATGCAAGTCAATGGGACCAAAATATCGGAATTAAAATAAACCCTTTCTTTCCTTGTAGGTTCATTCTACCTGAAGGAAAACAACTAAGAATAATGTAGGATGTATGGGGGAGGTGGCGGAGACATTAAAGGCAATGAGGATTAGTCCAATCAAATAGAATAGCATGTTTTTTTTTTTTTTTTAAAGAAGTTCGGATTGAAAAAGATATTGAGTATGTAAATTTTTTTTATTTTGTCAGATATTGATGTTTCACTATTCCACGCCCTTCCCCTTCTTTTTTTTCTTTTTTTTTTTTTTTTCTTTTCCCACACTTTCATCTTCATCATCATCAGCATCCTTGACATCAACTTCTTCACCTTATTCATCTTCTTCTTCATCTTCTACCTATTTTTTTTTTTATTACATTCTTCATATTCATTTTCTTCAACTATTATTATTCTTCCTATTCTACATATTCTTTTTATTCCACTGTTATTATTCTTCCTATTCTACTTCTTCATCATATTCTCATTTGTGACAGGCATTCCCGTAGTTGTTGTCTATAAAAGTTGGAAGATTACACCTTCCGTTCTGCCAGTCACAAAAGTTACATTTGTCCGCGTTCAGTTTGGCCTGCAGCATCAGGCTTTATCCAGGGGCACCACGAGGAGGAACGGACTCACCCCCATACACTGCTTAGTCTTCTTCTGCATATAATTTAGATAATATCTTTTGCTCTGATATTAAGTCTTATGCTTAATGTTCTTCTGCTCTTTGTTCTGCAGCCTCTTGTTCTTCTGCTTCTCGGTCTTCCATGTTGTCGTCTCCAGGGTCTTCGTCTCCAGTGTCGTCATCTCCGCCGTCGTCGTCTCAGCCGTCGTCGTCTCCGCCGTCGTCGTCGTCGTCGTCATCGGGGTGGTCTTCCGGGTCGTCGTCATCGGGGTGGTCTTCCGGGTTGTCGACGTTAGGGTCTTCAACTTGGAAATGTAGCAGAAGGTACAAGAAGGCTGAGAAAATGCCAAGAACCAGCTGATGGAACTGGAACTCGGATGGCTACCCGAAGGTTCAAGAGCCTATGGAACTACCGAGGACCAGCTGACGTTACTGGAACCCGGTTACTAAGCAGGAGGTACCCGTGCTAAAAAGCACTACCAAGGACCGCCTGACGTTGGCGGAACTCGGATACCCAGAAGGAGGCACCTAAGCCAAAGGCTCTGCCCGGAACCAGATGACGTTACTGGAACCAGGATGGGGAGCAGAAGGTACAAGAGCAAAAGACACTGCCGAGAACCAGCTGACGGTACTGGAACCCGGATGGGTAGCCGAATGTCCAAGAGCCAATGGAACTACCAAGGACCAGCTGACGTTACTGGAACCCGGTTACTAAGCAGGAGGTACCCGTGCCTGAAAGCACTACCAAGGACCACCTGACATTGGTGGAACTTGGATACCCAGAAGGAGGCACCTAAGCCAAAGGCTCTGCCCGGAACCAGCTGACGGTACTGGAACCAGGATGGGGAGCAGAAGGTACAAGAGCAAAAGACACTGCCGAGAACCAGCTGACGGTGCTGGAACCAGGTGGTGGACCCCAAGGCCCACAGGAGAGGAGAGAACAGCTAGGCCGCGAGGCAGCCGCAGTTACCGAACCCCAACAGTCCTACAGGGGGAGCTGGGCCTACTGGCACTACAGAACCAGCCTTGACTACCAGTTCACGCAGCCCACATAGGAAGCTCCTAAACTGGAGGCACCCTGGAGTTGGCTAACTCGACCGCCCCACGACGGGGCAAGCATAGGCGTCTCAGTGAAGTTGACACAACCCGGAAACAGCTGACGGTGCTGAAACCAGGCTTGGCACGAGGGAGTACCTGTGACAAGAACACTGCCGAGAACCAGCTGGCGGTGCTGGAACCCGGATGCGTTGCCCCAGTGTGCAAGAGCCAATGGCACGACCGAGGACCAGCTGACGTTACTGGAACCCGGTTACTAAGCAGGAGGTACCCGTGCTAAAAAGCACTACCAAGGACCGCCTGACGTTGGCGGAACTCGGATACCCAGAAGGAGGCACCTAAGCCAAAGGCTCTGCCCGGAACCAGATGACGTTACTGGAACCAGGATGGGGAGCAGAAGGTACAAGAGCAAAAGACACTGCCGAGAACCAGCTGACGGTACTGGAACCCGGATGGGTAGCCGAATGTCCAAGAGCCAATGGAACTACCAAGGACCAGCTGACGTTACTGGAACCCGGTTACTAAGCAGGAGGTACCCGTGCCTGAAAGCACTACCAAGGACCACCTGACATTGGTGGAACTTGGATACCCAGAAGGAGGCACCTAAGCCAAAGGCTCTGCCCGGAACCAGCTGACGGTACTGGAACCAGGATGGGGAGCAGAAGGTACAAGAGCAAAAGACACTGCCGAGAACCAGCTGACGGTGCTGGAACCAGGTGGTGGACCCCAAGGCCCACAGGAGAGGAGAGAACAGCTAGGCCGCGAGGCAGCCGCAGTTACCGAACCCCAACAGTCCTACAGGGGGAGCTGGGCCTACTGGCACTACAGAACCAGCCTTGACTACCAGTTCACGCAGCCCACATAGGAAGCTCCTAAACTGGAGGCACCCTGGAGTTGGCTAACTCGACCGCCCCACGACGGGGCAAGCATAGGCGTCTCAGTGAAGTTGACACAACCCGGAAACAGCTGACGGTGCTGAAACCAGGCTTGGCACGAGGGAGTACCTGTGACAAGAACACTGCCGAGAACCAGCTGGCGGTGCTGGAACCCGGATGCGTTGCCCCAGTGTGCAAGAGCCAATGGCACGACCGAGGACCAGCTGACGGTGCTGGAACCCGGTTACTAAGCTGTAGGTGCCCGCGCTTAAAAGCACTACCAAGGACCGCCTGGCGTTGGCGGAACTCGGCTACCCAGGAGGAGGCACCTAAGCCAAAGGCTCGGCCCGGAACCAGCTGACGGTGCTGGAACCAGGTGGTGGACCCCAAGGCCCACAGGAGAGGAGAGAACAGCTAGGCCGCGAGGCAGCCGCAGTTACCGAACCCCAACAGTCCTACAGGGGGAGCTGGGCCTACTGGCACTACAGAACCAGCCTTGACTACCAGTTCACGCAGCCCACATAGGAAGCTCCTAAACTGGAGGCACCCTGGAGTTGGCTAACTCGACCGCCCCACGACGGGGCAAGCATAGGCGTCTCAGTGAAGTTGACACAACCCGGAAACAGCTGACGGTGCTGAAACCAGGCTTGGCACGAGGGAGTACCTGTGACAAGAACACTGCCGAGAACCAGCTGGCGGTGCTGGAACCCGGATGCGTTGCCCCAGTGTGCAAGAGCCAATGGCACGACCGAGGACCAGCTGACGGTGCTGGAACCCGGTTACTAAGCTGTAGGTGCCCGCGCTTAAAAGCACTACCAAGGACCGCCTGGCGTTGGCGGAACTCGGCTACCCAGGAGGAGGCACCTAAGCCAAAGGCTCGGCCCGGAACCAGCTGACGGTGCTGGAACCAGGTGGTGGACCCCAAGGCCCACAGGAGAGGAGAGAACAGCTAGGCCGCGAGGCAGCCGCAGTTACCGAACCCCAACAGTCCTACAGGGGGAGCTGGGCCTACTGGCACTACAGAACCAGCCTTGACTACCAGTTCACGCAGCCCACATAGGAAGCTCCTAAACTGGAGGCACCCTGGAGTTGGCTAACTCGACCGCCCCACGACGGGGCAAGCATAGGCGTCTCAGTGAAGTTGACACAACCCGGAAACAGCTGACGGTGCTGAAACCAGGCTTGGCACGAGGGAGTACCTGTGACAAGAACACTGCCGAGAACCAGCTGGCGGTGCTGGAACCCGGATGCGTTGCCCCAGTGTGCAAGAGCCAATGGCACGACCGAGGACCAGCTGACGGTGCTGGAACCCGGTTACTAAGCTGTAGGTGCCCGCGCTTAAAAGCACTACCAAGGACCGCCTGGCGTTGGCGGAACTCGGCTACCCAGGAGGAGGCACCTAAGCCAAAGGCTCGGCCCGGAACCAGCTGACGGTGCTGGAACCAGGTGGTGGACCCCAAGGCCCACAGGAGAGGAGAGAACAGCTAGGCCGCGAGGCAGCCGCAGTTACCGAACCCCAACAGTCCTACAGGGGGAGCTGGGCCTACTGGCACTACAGAACCAGCCTTGACTACCAGTTCACGCAGCCCACATAGGAAGCTCCTAAACTGGAGGCACCCTGGAGTTGGCTAACTCGACCGCCCCACGACGGGGCAAGCATAGGCGTCTCAGTGAAGTTGACACAACCCGGAAACAGCTGACGGTGCTGAAACCAGGCTTGGCACGAGGGAGTACCTGTGACAAGAACACTGCCGAGAACCAGCTGGCGGTGCTGGAACCCGGATGCGTTGCCCCAGTGTGCAAGAGCCAATGGCACGACCGAGGACCAGCTGACGGTGCTGGAACCCGGTTACTAAGCTGTAGGTGCCCGCGCTTAAAAGCACTACCAAGGACCGCCTGGCGTTGGCGGAACTCGGCTACCCAGGAGGAGGCACCTAAGCCAAAGGCTCGGCCCGGAACCAGCTGACGGTGCTGGAACCAGGTGGTGGACCCCAAGGCCCACAGGAGAGGAGAGAACAGCTAGGCCGCGAGGCAGCCGCAGTTACCGAACCCCAACAGTCCTACAGGGGGAGCTGGGCCTACTGGCACTACAGAACCAGCCTTGACTACCAGTTCACGCAGCCCACATAGGAAGCTCCTAAACTGGAGGCACCCTGGAGTTGGCTAACTCGACCGCCCCACGACGGGGCAAGCATAGGCGTCTCAGTGAAGTTGACACAACCCGGAAACAGCTGACGGTGCTGAAACCAGGCTTGGCACGAGGGAGTACCTGTGACAAGAACACTGCCGAGAACCAGCTGGCGGTGCTGGAACCCGGATGCGTTGCCCCAGTGTGCAAGAGCCAATGGCACGACCGAGGACCAGCTGACGGTGCTGGAACCCGGTTGCTAAGCTGTAGGTGCCCGCGCTTAAAAGCACTACCAAGGACCGCCTGGCGTTGGCGGAACTCGGCTACCCAGGAGGAGGCACCTAAGCCAAAGGCTCGGCCCGGAACCAGCTGACGGTGCTGGAACCAGGTGGTGGACCCCAAGGCCCACAGGAGAGGAGAGAACAGCTAGGCCGCGAGGCAGCCGCAGTTACCGAACCCCAACAGTCCTACAGGGGGAGCTGGGCCTACTGGCACTACAGAACCAGCCTTGACTACCAGTTCACGCAGCCCACATAGGAAGCTCCTAAACTGGAGGCACCCTGGAGTTGGCTAACTCGACCGCCCCACGACGGGGCAAGCATAGGCGTCTCAGTGAAGTTGACACAACCCGGAAACAGCTGACGGTGCTGAAACCAGGCTTGGCACGAGGGAGTACCTGTGACAAGAACACTGCCGAGAACCAGCTGGCGGTGCTGGAACCCGGATGCGTTGCCCCAGTGTGCAAGAGCCAATGGCACGACCGAGGACCAGCTGACGGTGCTGGAACCCGGTTACTAAGCTGTAGGTGCCCGCGCTTAAAAGCACTACCAAGGACCGCCTGGCGTTGGCGGAACTCGGCTACCCAGGAGGAGGCACCTAAGCCAAAGGCTCGGCCCGGAACCAGCTGACGGTGCTGGAACCAGGTGGTGGACCCCAAGGCCCACAGGAGAGGAGAGAACAGCTAGGCCGCGAGGCAGCCGCAGTTACCGAACCCCAACAGTCCTACAGGGGGAGCTGGGCCTACTGGCACTACAGAACCAGCCTTGACTACCAGTTCACGCAGCCCACATAGGAAGCTCCTAAACTGGAGGCACCCTGGAGTTGGCTAACTCGACCGCCCCACGACGGGGCAAGCATAGGCGTCTCAGTGAAGTTGACACAACCCGGAAACAGCTGACGGTGCTGAAACCAGGCTTGGCACGAGGGAGTACCTGTGACAAGAACACTGCCGAGAACCAGCTGGCGGTGCTGGAACCCGGATGCGTTGCCCCAGTGTGCAAGAGCCAATGGCACGACCGAGGACCAGCTGACGGTGCTGGAACCCGGTTGCTAAGCTGTAGGTGCCCGCGCTTAAAAGCACTACCAAGGACCGCCTGGCGTTGGCGGAACTCGGCTACCCAGGAGGAGGCACCTAAGCCAAAGGCTCGGCCCGGAACCAGCTGACGGTGCTGGAACCAGGTGGTGGACCCCAAGGCCCACAGGAGAGGAGAGAACAGCTAGGCCGCGAGGCAGCCGCAGTTACCGAACCCCAACAGTCCTACAGGGGGAGCTGGGCCTACTGGCACTACAGAACCAGCCTTGACTACCAGTTCACGCAGCCCACATAGGAAGCTCCTAAACTGGAGGCACCCTGGAGTTGGCTAACTCGACCGCCCCACGACGGGGCAAGCATAGGCGTCTCAGTGAAGTTGACACAACCCGGAAACAGCTGACGGTGCTGAAACCAGGCTTGGCACGAGGGAGTACCTGTGACAAGAACACTGCCGAGAACCAGCTGGCGGTGCTGGAACCCGGATGCGTTGCCCCAGTGTGCAAGAGCCAATGGCACGACCGAGGACCAGCTGACGGTGCTGGAACCCGGTTACTAAGCTGTAGGTGCCCGCGCTTAAAAGCACTACCAAGGACCGCCTGGCGTTGGCGGAACTCGGCTACCCAGGAGGAGGCACCTAAGCCAAAGGCTCGGCCCGGAACCAGCTGACGGTGCTGGAACCAGGTGGTGGACCCCAAGGCCCACAGGAGAGGAGAGAACAGCTAGGCCGCGAGGCAGCCGCAGTTACCGAACCCCAACAGTCCTACAGGGGGAGCTGGGCCTACTGGCACTACAGAACCAGCCTTGACTACCAGTTCACGCAGCCCACATAGGAAGCTCCTAAACTGGAGGCACCCTGGAGTTGGCTAACTCGACCGCCCCACGACGGGGCAAGCATAGGCGTCTCAGTGAAGTTGACACAACCCGGAAACAGCTGACGGTGCTGAAACCAGGCTTGGCACGAGGGAGTACCTGTGACAAGAACACTGCCGAGAACCAGCTGGCGGTGCTGGAACCCGGATGCGTTGCCCCAGTGTGCAAGAGCCAATGGCACGACCGAGGACCAGCTGACGGTGCTGGAACCCGGTTGCTAAGCTGTAGGTGCCCGCGCTTAAAAGCACTACCAAGGACCGCCTGGCGTTGGCGGAACTCGGCTACCCAGGAGGAGGCACCTAAGCCAAAGGCTCGGCCCGGAACCAGCTGACGGTGCTGGAACCAGGTGGTGGACCCCAAGGCCCACAGGAGAGGAGAGAACAGCTAGGCCGCGAGGCAGCCGCAGTTACCGAACCCCAACAGTCCTACAGGGGGAGCTGGGCCTACTGGCACTACAGAACCAGCCTTGACTACCAGTTCACGCAGCCCACATAGGAAGCTCCTAAACTGGAGGCACCCTGGAGTTGGCTAACTCGACCGCCCCACGACGGGGCAAGCATAGGCGTCTCAGTGAAGTTGACACAACCCGGAAACAGCTGACGGTGCTGAAACCAGGCTTGGCACGAGGGAGTACCTGTGACAAGAACACTGCCGAGAACCAGCTGGCGGTGCTGGAACCCGGATGCGTTGCCCCAGTGTGCAAGAGCCAATGGCACGACCGAGGACCAGCTGACGGTGCTGGAACCCGGTTACTAAGCTGTAGGTGCCCGCGCTTAAAAGCACTACCAAGGACCGCCTGGCGTTGGCGGAACTCGGCTACCCAGGAGGAGGCACCTAAGCCAAAGGCTCGGCCCGGAACCAGCTGACGGTGCTGGAACCAGGTGGTGGACCCCAAGGCCCACAGGAGAGGAGAGAACAGCTAGGCCGCGAGGCAGCCGCAGTTACCGAACCCCAACAGTCCTACAGGGGGAGCTGGGCCTACTGGCACTACAGAACCAGCCTTGACTACCAGTTCACGCAGCCCACATAGGAAGCTCCTAAACTGGAGGCACCCTGGAGTTGGCTAACTCGACCGCCCCACGACGGGGCAAGCATAGGCGTCTCAGTGAAGTTGACACAACCCGGAAACAGCTGACGGTGCTGAAACCAGGCTTGGCACGAGGGAGTACCTGTGACAAGAACACTGCCGAGAACCAGCTGGCGGTGCTGGAACCCGGATGCGTTGCCTTGCCTATTAAAGATTGTCTTCCTAGAGCCCCAACTAGCGGTGTTGGAGCAAAGGGTAAGCAGGGGGAGATGAGTGTAGGCCGAAGCCTGCACTGGAGGCAGCTTTGTGTCTGCGTTGCGTTTGCAGGACACTTTGCCGGCTACACACTGGGGGAACAGCTGGCGTTGCTGAACCCCACTAACACAATGGCGTGTGTTTTTATCTGTGCAGCTAGCACTTGCGGGCAAAAACTTGCGATGTTAGAGCCCGTGTTGAAGCAGGAGGAGGAGGAGAGGAGCAGAGTGTAGGCCGAAGCCTAGTTGAACCAATTTCAAAGGAAACCTTTAACCCCCCCCTCAGGTGTTACAAAGTACAAGAGACACACCTTGTGCAGTATTAATGCTGCACAAGTGAAAGGTTGCTCTATTAATTTGTCTACTTGCACACGCTGAATGAAAGACATACACAATTTACCCCATTCTACAGTCAAACTGTAGTGGATGCGTGACTTGGTTTTTTGATGAGACGCAGCACAGGTGTCCAAAATAACGCCTTGGTGCTTGGCGCAGCTTCCTGAGCGTTGTTATTTGCTGTACAGGAGTCTGCGCTCTTGTGTTATCCCTTGGCAATGCCCTGTTAGCGCTGCCCATCTTATGACCTCATTTCATGTTGGCCGGTGCGGTTAACGATGGCCATAAATCCCAGACCCACAGTGTCTTTTCATAAAGCCACACTGCGGTGCTGGGATTCGTGGCCTTGAGCAGTAAATATTTTGGCCGCTCACACACGTCCTTACACCTGCTTCAGACTGGGCGGCCTCTGCTGATCCCTTCTCGCATGCCGCGGCCATGAGGCTGCACAGTCTGAAGAAGGCGGAAGGAGATGAGTTAAGACAGGCGAAGATATGCACTGCTCGTGCCCATCAATCACACCCTCGCAGTCAAAATAATTAAGACAACGAGGAGCATTTTATTCAGGCAGGGCGGACGAACAGGCGCAAGTAGCCAACCAATGATGTCAGAAGACGGGAAGCGCTACCAAGGGGGGTGCTGCGTATCATTAGAAAGGAAAGTCACACCTCAGGGACAGTGGAATGGTCTCAAAGAGACACATTTTGTACGTGTTGAGTTCCACGTGGGCAAGGAGAAAACGTCAGCCACCTTGTACAAATGCAGCAGTACTGCTGTACAAGGTGGCTGTTATACATAGAAACACCTGGGGGTGGTGGCCAGGCTCCCTTCAATTTCAGTTCATGTGCCTGCGTGGCGTTTGCAGGTCACGTTGCAAGCTGCACAGCAGGGGAACAGCTGGCGGTGCTGAACCCCACTAACACATTGGCTGGTGTTTTTCTCTGTGCAGCTAGCATGTCCGGGCATAAACTGGCGTTGTTTGAGCCCAGGGTCAGCAGGAGGAGGAGAGGAGCAAAGTGTAGGCCGAAGCCTGCACTGGTGGCAGCTTTTGTTCTGTTGTGCCAGCGTGGCTTGTGCTGGACACGTTGCCGACTACACAGCAGGGGAACAGCTGGCGGTGCTGAACCCCACTAACACATTGGCTGGTGTTTTTCTCTGTGCAGCTAGCATTTCCGGGCAAAAACTAGCGGTGTTTGAGCCCAGGGTCAGCAGGAGGAGTAGAGGAGCAGAGTGTAGGCCGAAGCCTAGTTGAACCAATTTCAAAGGTTACCTTTAACCCCCCCCTCAGGTGTTGCAAGGTACAAGAGCCACACCTTGAACAGCATTAATGATGCACAAGTCAAAGGTTGCTCTATTTAATTTTGCTCCTTGCACACGCTGAATTAAACACGTACACTATTTAGCCCATTATACTGTCAAACAGTTGTGGAGGCGTGACTTGTCTTTTTAAGGAGACGCAGCACAGGTGTCAAAATTTGCACCTAGGTACTGGGCGCAGATTCCTGAGCGTTGTTATTTGCTGTACAGGAGTCTGCGCTCTTGTGTTATCCCTTGGCAATACCCTGTTAGTGCAGGCCGTCTCATGACCTCATTTCATGTTGGCCGGTGCGGTTAACGATGGCCATAAATCCCAGACCCACAGTGGCTTTTCCTAAAGTCACACTGCGGTGCTGGGATTCGTGGCCTTGTGCAGTAAATATGTTCGCCGCTCACACATGTCCTTACACCTGCTTCAGACTGGGCGGCCTCAGCTGATCCCTTATCGCATGCCGCGGCCATGAGGCCGCACAGTCAGAAGAAGGCGGAAGGAGGGGAGTGAAAACAGGGGAACATATGCACTGCTCGTGCCCATCAATCACACCCTCGCAGTCAAAATATATGAGACAACGGGGGGCGTTGTGTCGGGCAGGGGGGACGCACAGGCACAGCCAGCCAACCAATGATGTCAGGAGACGGGCAGCGCTAACAATGGGGGTGCTGCGTGTCATTAAAAAGGAAAGTCACACCTCAGGGACATTGTAATGGTCTGTAATGAGACACATTTTGTACTTGTTGAGTTCCACGTGTGCAAGGAGAAAAAGTCAGCCACCTTGTACAAATGCAGCAGTACTGCTGTACAAGGTGGCTGTTATACATAGAAACACCTGGGGGGGTGGGGGGCAGGCTCCCTTCAATTTCAGTTCATGTGCCTGCGTGGCGTTTGCAGGTCACGTTGCAAGCTACACAGCAGGGGAACAGCTGGCGTTGCTGAACCCCACTGACACATTGACTGGTGTTTTTCTCTGTGCAGATTGCATGTCCGGGCAAAAACTAGCGGTGTTAGAGCCCAGGGTCAGCAGGAGGAGTAGAGGAGAGGAGCAAAGTGTAGGCCGAAGCCTGCACTGGTGGCAGCTTTTGGTCGGTTGTGCCAGCGTGGCTTGTGCTGGACACGATGCCGGCTACACAGCGGGGGAACAGCTGGCGGTGCTGAACCCCACTAACACATTGGCTGGTGTTTTTCTCTGTGCAGCTAGCATGTCCGGGCAGAAACTGGCGTTGTTTGAGCCCAGGGTCAGCAGGAGGAGGAGAGGAGCAAAGTGTAGGCCGAAGCCTGCACTGGTGGCAGCTTTTGTTCTGTTGTGCCAGCGTGGCTTGTGCTGGACACGTTGCCGACTACACAGCAGGGGAACAGCTGGCGGTGCTGAACCCCACTAACACATTGGCTGGTGTTTTTCTCTGTGCAGCTAGCATTTCCGGGCAAAAACTAGCGGTGTTTGAGCCCAGGGTCAGCAGGAGGAGTAGAGGAGCAGAGTGTAGGCCGAAGCCTAGTTGAACCAATTTCAAAGGTTACCTTTAACCCCCCCCTCAGGTGTTGCAAGGTACAAGAGCCACACCTTGAACAGCATTAATGATGCACAAGTCAAAGGTTGCTCTATTTAATTTTGCTCCTTGCACACGCTGAATTAAACACGTACACTATTTAGCCCATTATACTGTCAAACAGTTGTGGAGGCGTGACTTGTCTTTTTAAGGAGACGCAGCACAGGTGTCAAAATTTGCACCTAGGTACTGGGCGCAGATTCCTGAGCGTTGTTATTTGCTGTACAGGAGTCTGCGCTCTTGTGTTATCCCTTGGCAATACCCTGTTAGTGCAGGCCGTCTCATGACCTCATTTCATGTTGGCCGGTGCGGTTAACGATGGCCATAAATCCCAGACCCACAGTGGCTTTTCCTAAAGTCACACTGCGGTGCTGGGATTCGTGGCCTTGTGCAGTAAATATGTTCGCCGCTCACACATGTCCTTACACCTGCTTCAGACTGGGCGGCCTCAGCTGATCCCTTATCGCATGCCGCGGCCATGAGGCCGCACAGTCAGAAGAAGGCGGAAGGAGGGGAGTGAAAACAGGGGAACATATGCACTGCTCGTGCCCATCAATCACACCCTCGCAGTCAAAATATATGAGACAACGGGGGGCGTTGTGTCGGGCAGGGGGGACGCACAGGCACAGCCAGCCAACCAATGATGTCAGGAGACGGGCAGCGCTAACAATGGGGGTGCTGCGTGTCATTAAAAAGGAAAGTCACACCTCAGGGACATTGTAATGGTCTGTAATGAGACACATTTTGTACTTGTTGAGTTCCACGTGTGCAAGGAGAAAAAGTCAGCCACCTTGTACAAATGCAGCAGTACTGCTGTACAAGGTGGCTGATATACATAGAAACACCTGGGGGGGTGGGGGGCAGGCTCCCTTCAATTTCAGTTCATGTGCCTGCGTGGCGTTTGCAGGTCACGTTGCAAGCTACACAGCAGGGGAACAGCTGGCGTTGCTGAACCCCACTGACACATTGACTGGTGTTTTTCTCTGTGCAGATTGCATGTCCGGGCAAAAACTAGCGGTGTTAGAGCCCAGGGTCAGCAGGAGGAGTAGAGGAGAGGAGCAAAGTGTAGGCCGAAGCCTGCACTGGTGGCAGCTTTTGGTCGGTTGTGCCAGCGTGGCTTGTGCTGGACACGATGCCGGCTACACAGCGGGGGAACAGCTGGCGGTGCTGAACCCCACTAACACATTGGCTGGTGTTTTTCTCTGTGCAGCTAGCATGTCCGGGCAGAAACTGGCGTTGTTT
Source organism: Ranitomeya imitator (assembly GCF_032444005.1). Taxonomy (NCBI): domain Eukaryota; kingdom Metazoa; phylum Chordata; class Amphibia; order Anura; family Dendrobatidae; genus Ranitomeya; species Ranitomeya imitator. Next base: position 986,792,036 of record NC_091282.1, read on the forward strand.
GAGCCCAGGGTCAGCAGGAGGAGGAGAGGAGCAAAGTGTAGGCCGAAGCCTGCACTGGTGGCAGCTTTTGTTCTGTTGTGCCAGCGTGGCTTGTGCTGGACACGTTGCCGACTACACAGCAGGGGAACAGCTGGCGGTGCTGAACCCCACTAACACATTGGCTGGTGTTTTTCTCTGTGCAGCTAGCATTTCCGGGCAAAAACTAGCGGTGTTTGAGCCCAGGGTCAGCAGGAGGAGTAGAGGAGCAGAGTGTAGGCCGAAGCCTAGTTGAACCAATTTCAAAGGTTACCTTTAACCCCCCCCTCAGGTGTTGCAAGGTACAAGAGCCACACCTTGAACAGCATTAATGATGCACAAGTCAAAGGTTGCTCTATTTAATTTTGCTCCTTGCACACGCTGAATTAAACACGTACACTATTTAGCCCATTATACTGTCAAACAGTTGTGGAGGCGTGACTTGTCTTTTTAAGGAGACGCAGCACAGGTGTCAAAATTTGCACCTAGGTACTGGGCGCAGATTCCTGAGCGTTGTTATTTGCTGTACAGGAGTCTGCGCTCTTGTGTTATCCCTTGGCAATACCCTGTTAGTGCAGGCCGTCTCATGACCTCATTTCATGTTGGCCGGTGCGGTTAACGATGGCCATAAATCCCAGACCCACAGTGTGTTTTTAAAAAATCACACTGCGGTGCTGGGATTTGTGCCCTGGTGCACTAAATATGTTTGCCGCTCACACATGTCCTTACACCTGCTTCAGACTGGGCGGCCTCATCTGATCCCTTATCGCCTGCCGCGGCCATGAGGACACCCAGTCTGAAGAAGGCGGAAGGAGATGAGTGAACACAGGCAAACATATGCACTGCACATGCCCATCAATCACACCCTCGCTGTCCAAAAAAATAAGACACCGAGGGCCGTTGTTTCGAGCAGGGGAGATGCACAGGCGCAGCCAGCTAACCAATGATGTCAAAAGACGGGCAGCGCTAACAAGGGTGGTGCTGCGTGTCATTACAAAGGAAAGTCACACCTCAGGGACATTGTAATGGTCTCTAATGAGACACATTTTGTACGTGTTGAGTTCCACGTGGGCAAGGAGAAAAAGTCAGCCACCTCGTACAAATGCAGCAGTACTGCTGTACAAGGTGGCTGATATACATAGAAACACCTGTGGGTGGGGGGCAGGCTCCCTTCAATTTCAGTTCATGTGCCTGCGTGGCGTTTGCAGGTCACGTTGCAAGCTACACAGCAGGGGAACAGCTGGCGTTGCTGAACCCCACTGACACATTGACTGGTGTTTTTCTCTGTGCAGATTGCATGTCCGGGCAAAAACTAGCGGTGTTAGAGCCCAGGGTCAGCAGGAGGAGGAGGAGAGGAGCAAAGTGTAGGCCGAAGCCTGCACTGGTGGCAGCTTTTGGTCGGTTGTGCCAGCGTGGCTTGTGCTGGACACGATGCCGGCTACACAGCAGGGGAACAGCTGGCGGTGCTGAACCCCACTAACACATTGGCTGGTGTTTTTCTCTGTGCAGCTAGCATTTCCGGGCAAAAACTAGCGGTGTTTGAGCCCAGGGTCAGCAGGAGGAGTAGAGGAGCAGAGTGTAGGCCGAAGCCTAGTTGAACCAATTTCAAAGGTTACCTTTAACCCCCCCCTCAGGTGTTGCAAGGTACAAGAGCCACACCTTGAACAGCATTAATGATGCACAAGTCAAAGGTTGCTCTATTTAATTTTGCTCCTTGCACACGCTGAATTAAACACGTACACTATTTAGCCCATTATACTGTCAAACAGTTGTGGAGGCGTGACTTGTCTTTTTAACGAGACGCAGCACAGGTGTCAAAATTTGCACCTAGGTACTGGGCGCAGATTCCTGAGCGTTGTTATTTGCTGTACAGGAGTCTGCGCTATTGTGATCCCTTGGCCATGCGCTGTGAGCGCTTCCTGTCTTCTGACCTCATTTCATGTCGGCCGTTGCGGTTAGCGATGGACATGAATCCCAGACCCACAGTGTGTTTTTAAAAAATCACACTGCGGTGCTGGGATTTGTGCCCTGGTGCACTAAATATGTTTGCCGCTCACACATGTCCTTACACCTGCTTCAGACTGGGCGGCCTCATCTGATCCCTTATCGCCTGCCGCGGCCATGAGGACACCCAGTCTGAAGAAGGCGGAAGGAGATGAGTGAACACAGGCAAACATATGCACTGCACATGCCCATCAATCACACCCTCGCTGTCCAAAAAAATAAGACACCGAGGGCCGTTGTTTCGAGCAGGGGAGATGCACAGGCGCAGCCAGCTAATCAATGATGTCAAAAGACGGGCAGCGCTAACAAGGGTGGTGCTGCGTGTCATTACAAAGGAAAGTCACACCTCAGGGACATTGTAATGGTCTCTAATGAGACACATTTTGTACGTGTTGAGTTCCACGTGGGCAAGGAGAAAAAGTCAGCCACCTCGTACAAATGCAGCAGTACTGCTGTACAAGGTGGCTGATATACATAGAAACACCTGTGGGTGGGGGGCAGGCTCCCTTCAATTTCAGTTCATGTGCCTGCGTGGCGTTTGCAGGTCACGTTGCAAGCTACACAGCAGGGGAACAGCTGGCGTTGCTGAACCCCACTGACACATTGACTGGTGTTTTTCTCTGTGCAGATTGCATGTCCGGGCAAAAACTAGCGGTGTTAGAGCCCAGGGTCAGCAGGAGGAGGAGGAGAGGAGCAAAGTGTAGGCCGAAGCCTGCACTGGTGGCAGCTTTTGGTCGGTTGTGCCAGCGTGGCTTGTGCTGGACACGTTGCCGACTACACAGCAGGGGAACAGCTGGCGGTGCTGAACCCCACTGACACATCACCTAGTCTTTTTTTCTGTGTAGACAACACTTCCAGGTGGCAACTGACAGTGTTGAAACCCAGGGAATCAAAGAGGAGCAGAGTGTAGGCCGAAGCCTGCAGTGGAGCAAGTTGAAAGGGAACCTTTAACCCCCCCCCCCCAGGCATTTGTTGCTGAAAGAGCCATCTTGTACAGCAGTAATACTGCACATGGAAAATGGTGGCTCCGAAAATTATGCTCCTTGCAAACGCTGAAGTACACACTCATATAATGTGTCCCCTCACACCGTCAAACCATCCCGGAAGTGGGACTTTCCTTTGTAATGTGACACAGCACAGCCGTCATTCCAACCCCCTTGGTGCCGGGCACCACCTCCTCAACGTTGTTTGGTTCTGTCACGGAGCCCGCACTGTAATGTTATCCCTTGGCCATGCACAGTTAGCGGTGCCCGTCTTCTGACATCATGTAGGTGTCAGGCTGGCAGTGCCTGTGCGTCCAAGCTGCCCGAGATCCAACCTTGCAGTGTCATCTAATGTAGTCCCACTGCGGGCCAGGGATCCATGGGCATGCGCAGTGCATATCATCGCCTCTCACTCACCTCCTTCCTGCTTCTTCAGACTGTGCGGCGTCACGGCCGTGGCATGCTATTAGGGATCAGCTGACGCCGCCTAGTCTGAAGAAGCGTGAAGAAGGGGAGTGAGAGGCTAGTATATGCACTGCGCATGGCCATGGATACCAGGCCCACTGTGGGATCACATTAGACGACACTGCGAGGTGTGATTTCGGGCAGCGTGGACGCACAGGCGCAGCCAGGACGACAACAAATGATGTCAGAGGACGGGCAGCGCAAACTGTGCATGGCCAAGGGATAACATAACAGCGCAGGGTCCATGACGGAATCAAACAACGCTAAGGAGGCAGCGCACGGTGCCAAGGGGGTAGCAATGACGGCTGTGCTGCGTCACATTACAAAGGAAAGTCCCACCTCCGGGACGGTTGGACGGTGTGAGGGGACACATTACATGAGTGTGTAGTTCAGCGTTTGCAAGGAGCATAATTTCAAGAGCGACCTTTCCCTTGTGCAGTATTAGTGCTGCACATGGTGGCTCTTTCAGTAACAAACGCCTAGGGGGGGGGGGGACAGGTCCCCTTACATTTTAGTTGTGCCAGCGTGGCGGTCGCATGACACGTTGCCGGATACACAGCTGGGGATCAGCTGACGTTACTGAACCCCAATAACAGAGGAGCGACTGTTGACTGTGCACACAGCACTTCCAGGCACCAACTGGCGGTGTTAGAGCCCAGGGACAGCAGGAGGAGCAGATTGGAGGTATTGCCGCACACACAGCTGGGGATCAGCTGACGTTACTGAACCCCAATAACAGAGGAGCGACTGTTGACTGTGCACACAGCACTTCCAGGCACCAACTGGCGGTGTTAGAGCCCAGGGACAGCAGGAGGAGCAGAGGAACAGAGTGTAGGCCGAAGCCTGATTGGAGCAAGTTGAAAGGAAACCTTTAACCCCCCCCCCCAAGACGTTTGTAGCTGAAAGAGCCATGTTGTGCAGCACTAAGGATGCAAAAGGAAAAGGTTGCTCTTTTAATTATGCTCCTTGCAAACACCGAAGTAAACACTAAAAATGTGTCCCTTTATACCGTTAAACCGTTCCGGAGGTGCGAATTTCCTTCGTAATGGGACACAGCACAGCTGTCATTCCTATCCCCTTGATGCCGTGCGCTGCCTCCTCAGCGTTGTTTTAAGCTGCCACGGAGCCTGCGCTGTTCTGTTAGCCCTTGGCCATGCCCAATTAGCGCTGCCTGTCTTCTGACATAATTTGGTGTCAGGCTGTCAGTGCCTGTGCGTCCACGCTGCTCCAGATCCCACCTCGCAGTCTCATCTAACGTAATCCCACTGCGGGCCTTGGAACCATGGGCATGCACAGTGCATAACCTCGACTCTCACTCCCCTCCTTCCCTCTTCTTCAGACTGTGCGGTGTCACGGCCGTGGCATGCTAGGGATCAGCTGACGGCGCACAGTCTAAAGAAGGCGGAGGGAAATGAGCGAGAGCCCGAGGGGAAGATATGCACTGCGCATGCCCATGGATCCCAGGCCCGCAGTGTGACTCAATCAGAAGACACTGCGAGGCGGGATCTCGGGCACCGCGGCCGCACAGGCGCAGCCAGCCTGACACCAAATTATGTCAGAAGACAGGCAGCACAAATAGGGCATGCCCAAGGGATAACAGAACAGCGCAGGCTCCGTGACAGCTTAAAACAACGCTGAGGAGGCAGCGCATGGCACCAAGGGGGTAGGAATGACGGCTGTGCTGCGTCACATTACGAAGGAAAGTCCCAGCTCCGGGACGGTATAACGGTATCAGTGAACACATTTTATAAGTGTTAAGTTCTGCGTGTGCAAAGAGCTAAAAAAAAAGAGCTACCTTTTCCTTGTGCAGCATTACTGCTGCACAAGATGGCTCTTTCAGTAACAAACGACGGGGGGGGGGGGGGGACAGGTTCCCTTACATTTAGGTTGTTGTGCCAGCGTGGCGGTCGCAGGACACATTGCCGGCTACACAGCTGGGGATCAGCTGACGTTACTGAAACCCAATAACACTGGGTCGTATGTTTTTACTGTGCAGCCTGCACTTCTGAGCCGCAACTGGCGGTGTTGGAGCCCAGGAATAGCAGTTCAGGTGGTAGAAAGATGAACACAGCAGGAGACCTGGATGACACCCAATTACTTAATCAGGCAGAGGAGTGGCAAATTCCTGCGAGATCCAGGCCTGGTTCATTTTCAGGAAAGTAAGCCGGTCAACGTTATCGGAGGATAGTCGCATGCGACGGTCTGTTAGTACACCACCTGCGGCACTAAAGACACGTTCCGATAAGACACTAGCCGCAGGGCAAGCCAGCACCTCCAATGCATACTGGCTTAGCTCTGGCCATGTATCCAGCTTAGAGACCCAAAACTTGAACGGGGAAGAGCCGTCTGGGAGTACAGTAAGAGGGCAAGCCATGTAGTCTGTCACCATCTGACGGAACCGTTGCCTCCTGCTGACTGGAGCCGCCGGTGATGGTGTAGACATTTGGGGCGGGCACACAAAAGTGTGCCAGAGTTGTGCCATACTGGGCTTGCCTTGGGCAGAGGCACTGCTTCTGCTCCCTCTTTGGGCAGAGCCTCCCCCACTGCCTCGACGCACTGAGCTGCTTTGTAAAGCACTAGCAGCACTCCTCTCAGTTGGACAGGAGAAGATGATGGAATTCACCAGTGTGTCGTGGTACTCCCGCAATTTACGCTCCCGGGTCAACGCAGGGATGAGGTTTTGGACGTTGTCCCGGTAGCGAGGATCGAGGAGGGTGAACACCCAATAATCAGGCATGTTGAGAATGTGGTCGATGCGGCGGTCGTTTCTCAGGCACTGCAGCATGAAATCCACCATGTGCTGCAGAGTGCCAACCGGCCCAGAAACGCTGTCCCCTGCTTGAGACATGATCTCTGCCCGCTCGTCATCACCCCACCCTCGCTGTACACACTGACCACTGGACAATTGTGTCGCTCCCTCCTCTGGACGGAGCTCTTCCTCCTCCATTGACTCCTCCTCATCCTCCTCACAAATTGGCCCCTGCGTACCCCTTTGTGAGGAACCACGTGGCGCTGACTCTCCAGAAGCTGATGGAAAAGGTGACTCCTCATCCTCCACCTCTTCCACCACATCATCCCTTAACCCTTGCAAAGTTTGCTGAAGCAGGCAGATAAGGGGGACAGTCATGCTGACTAGTGCATCATCTGCACTTGCCATCCGCGTGGAATAATCAAAAGGACGCAAAACCTGGCAGACGTCCTTCATAGTGGCCCACTCTGTGGTTGTGAAGTCTGATCGGCGCTGACTGCGACTTCTTTGCGCCTGATGCAGCTGGTACTCCATAACTGCTTGCTGCTGCTCACACAACCGCTCCAACATATGTAACGTGGAATTCCACCGGGTAGGTAGGTCACATATGATGCGGTGTTCCGGAAGGCGGAATCGGCGCTGCAGAGCAGCAATGCGGGATCTGGCCAAGCTGGAACGCCGCAAGTGAGCACACTCTAGGCGGACCTTGTGCAGCAGGGCATCAAGATCCGGATAGTCCCTCAGAAAACTCTGCACAACCAAATTGAGCACATGTGCCAGACATGGGATGTGAGTGAGGTTGCCAAGGGCCAAAGCTGCCACCAGATTTCGGCCATTGTCACACACTACCATGCCTGGCTGGAGATTCGCTGGCAGTAACCACACATCGCTCTCCTGCTTTATGGCATTCCAGAGCTCCTGCGCTGTGTGGCTTCGATGCCCCAATGAAACTAGTTTCAAGACGGCCTGCTGACGTTTGGCCACGGCTGTGCTCATGTCGGTCATAGGTAAACGTTCACGGGTCCATGTGGGGGTGGACTGTGACGGATCCTGCAGAGAGGAATCAGAGGAACTGGTGTAAGAGGAGGAGTCGATGCGTACAGACTGGATTCCTGCAATCCTTGGAGTGGGCAGGACACGTCCTGCGCCACTCGCACGATCTGTACCTGGCTCAACAACATTAACCCAATGGGCAGTGAGGGAAACATATCGCCCCTGTCCATGCTGACTGGTCCACGCATCGGTGGTGAGGTGGACCTTGCTACTGACGGCGTTCAGTAGCGCATGTTTTATGTTTGCCTCAACATGCCTGTGCAGGGCAGGGACAGCCTGCCTGCTGAAGTAAAAGCGGCTGGGCACCTTGTACTGTGGGACTGCCAATGCCATCAAGTCACGGAAGCTGTCAGTCTCCACCAGCCTGAACGAGAGCATTTCCAGGGACAACAGTTTGGCAATGCCTGCATTCAGAGCCTGTGCTCGGGGGTGGTTGGCCGAGAATGCCCGCCTTTTCTCCCATGCCTGTACTACCGATGGCTGTAGAGTAGACTGGGAGTGTGAGGATGACTGGGAAGGTGGTGCTGTGGGTGGAATTACACAAGGTCTCTGGGAGGAAGCCAAACCAGCTGTGCGTGAGCTGGAGGAAGAGGCAACACGAGCTGAAGAGGTGGTAGCTGCCGCTGTTGGTTGGCCTACATCTTCAGTGTGTTTCTGTAACTCCACCGCGTGCCTGGTCCGCACATGTTTCCACATATTTGTGGTATTGAGGTTGCTGACATTTTTCCCTCTTTTTACTTTATGATGACACAGCTTGCATTTGACAAAACAAATGTCATCTGCAACTGTGTCAAAAAAGGACCAGGCACTGCAAGTCTTGGGAGCGCCCTTTTTGGCTTTGGAAAGAGACAGGCTCCTAACGGGTGCCAAAGTGGAGGCTACAGGCTCCGCAGTCTTCCCCCTCCCTCTCCCTCTTTGGCCCGTAAGAGGAAGCTCTTCCTCTGAGCTGCTCCCACCACCTTCCTGTTCCTCACGCCACGATGGGTCAAGGACCTCATCATCTCCACTACCCTCTGCCACCAACTGCTCCTCCTGGGTAGTCTCAGCAGCACAGTACGCACGAGAAAGCGGCACCTGAGTTTCATCATCAGATGCGTACTGCGCTGTGGTCACCGGAGGCACTGGCCCACCTGCCTCTTCAGAGTCAGAGAGAAAAAGGTGTTGGGCATCACTGCACACTGCCTCTTCTTCCATTTCTCCAATGCTGCTTGGCTGGCCCCCTGTTTCCAAGCCAAGAGATTCAGAGAACAGAAGTAGAGACGGCTCCTGTCCTGGGCTCTCTGACTGCCTGGCCAATTTGGCAGGTGGTGAAGAGACAGATGGCTGCTCTCCAGTGCTCTGTGCCTGAGAGGATGTGGCACTAACTGAAGTCGATGCCGAGGCGTTAGCTGCCATCCACCCGACAACGGCTTCAATTTGGTCTTCACGCAGCAGCGGTGCACGGCGCTCTCCGACAAAGCTGCGCATGAAGGACTGTTCCCTGCTGAAACTGAGTGACGACGAGTCACCGGCGCCCGCAGCAGGCACAGAATCACCACGTCCTCTCCCTGCTCCTCTCCCTGCTCCGCGCCCACGCCCACGTGCCTTACTCCCTGCCCTCTTCATCTTGGTTGACAGATAAAGATAAGCAGAAAAGTACTAAGGCCTTAGTGTGCTTATTCCTGTAATGCTCCTCCTAACAGGTGTAAGAAACACTAATGTTGTAAATTGTGGACTAAACTTTATTATTTTTCAAATGTGGCCTACACAAGTGTAAGTTGTGTTTGGTGAACTTAACCTTTTTTTTGGTGCAGATCGGGCTACAGAGCTAGTTTAAATCACACGGAGACCGTGCAGACAGCCGTAAACGGCGCTGCAAGGCCAAGAAACCCTCCTCTAGGTTATCCTATATAGTGTTTTTCCACTATTTAGCTGGATACAAGTGGAAAGACACTAATAGGAATTTTTTTTTTCAAATTTTAAACTGGCTGCACTATTTGAAAAAAAGGAAATTGTTTTTCAAGGTATGAGGCAGTAACGCACCCTGAGCTGAATCCAACCGGCTATGGCTGCACACAGACTACAGGGCGAGCTGCGCTCACACAGAGACCGTGCAGACAGCCGTAAACGGCGCTGCAAGGCCCCCAAAAAAACCTCTAGGTTATCCTATGTAGTGTTTTTCCACAATTGAGCTGGAGACTGGTGGAAAGACACTAATAGGAATTTTTTTTTTTTTCAAATTTTAAACAGGCTGCACTATTTGAAAAAAAGGAAAATTTTTCTCAAGGTATGAGCCAGTAACGAACCCTGAGCTGAATCCAACCGGCTATGGCTGCACACAGACTACAGGGCGAGCTGGGCTCACACGGAGACCGTGCAGACAGCCGTAAACGGCGCTGCAAGGCCAAAAAACCCTCCTCTAGGTTATCCTATATAGTGTTTTTCCACTATTTAGCTGGATACGAGTGGAAAGACACTAATAGGAATTTTTTTTTTCAAATTTTAAACAGGCTGCACTATTTGAAAAAAAGGAAAATTTTTCTCAAGGTATGAGCCAGTAACGAACCCTGAGCTGAATCCAACCGGCTATGGCTGCACACAGACTACAGGGCGAGCTGGGCTCACACGGAGACCGTGCAGACAGCCGTAAACGGCGCTGCAAGGCCCAAAAACCCCCCTCTAGGTTATCCTATGTAGTGTTTTTCCACAATAGAGCTGGAGACTGGTGGAAAAACACTAATAGGAAATTTGAGAAAAAATGTGCAGCAGGCTGCACTAAGAGCAAAAAAGAACAACTGTGTGAGGCAGTGTGAACCCCCCCTGAGCTGAATACAACCGGGTATATGGCTGCACACAGACTACAGAGTGAGCTGCACACACACACACACACAGAGACCTTGCAGAACGCTGTTAAAACAGCGCTGCAAGGCAAGAGCAAGGTGAACAGTGAAGAACACACAGCGTTTTGCTAAATTAGCCTTTGGAAAGGAAAATAAAGCAATTAGCAAGCTCAACTGGCCCTCAGTTAGAACACAGCGTCCTGTCCCTAACTGAAATCACAGCAGAGTGAGCGCAAAATGGCGGCAGCGCTTTTTTATAGTGCAGAGTGACATCATTTCAGCAGCCAATCCCAGCCTTGCCAGTACTTACATGCCCACCATGCTAAACAGGATGTGCCCACACTTTCATTCATTCCTCATTGGCTGCTGCGTTCAATTTGAATTCTGGGAACTTCCGATTCCGGTATCCGATACGCGGGAAGTATCGGAATTCAGTATCGGAATTCCGATACCGCAAATATCGGCCGATACCCGATACTTGCGGTATCGGAATGCTCAACACTAATCACAGTATGTGTTAATGCTTATATTTTCTATTGTTTGACTTATTTCTCTGACAATCCTTGTGACAGGTGTTATTTCCTTATCTATCTTTATATGTAAAATGACTTATATTTCTGCATGCATCTGAGCTATTTTCCTCTCTGTGTGTTTAGCCATTTGTCTGCGCTACTTCCCTCTGAGTCTAGCCCTATTTACATTAATGTAATCGTTATAATTGTATAGAGCATTGTTGGGTATTGTGGGGCCCTCATCGGTCAGACCCCAGCAATCATACATTTTTCAACGTAATCTTTGTATTTAGTGGAAAAAAACACTTCAAAATAAAAGTACCAGGACTTCTTTCTGTTCAATTAATTGTATGTAAGAGATTGTATTAGGTCTCATCTGACTAGCTGGATTGTCAAAACCCTTGGTCTGGAGTCATAGTGAAACAAGGACAGATGACATTGATTCAACAAGGTATACTGGTCGGAGCAAGAAAGGTTGTTAAGGATGGATGGCATAAGGATGGGGCGGACACTGACAGCTTGGTGCCCCAGTGCAAGAAATGTGTCTGGGTCCCTCTCCATGCCTGGTACACAGCTTATTATGAGGGCAATCTGGCAATAAGACCCCTGGAGCCTTGGGCTCCGAGAAACAAGCCAAATCACCCTCATTATTACAGCCCTGCAAGCAGGAATGTACATAGAGTTCACAGGGCACCAAAGCAAAAGTTCTATTTGTGCCTCCCCACACCTCTAAAAAATATATATTTATATTTTTTCACTGAGATGGAGCTATATATTCCCAATGTGTAATATATATATATATATATATATATATATATATATATATATAAAGTTGAGGCAGCACACCATAGATCAATTGTACTGTACTATTTGTTGGCCCATGTGGGGATGTAGGGGAACTAAGAACACATCTTTTTAGTAGAATGCAGAGGGAGGTGGAGACTGTAACCCAATATAAGAATGCATTGAAAGAGCTACGTACTGCGATTATTAGAAAAGATGGCATGGGAGTAGGACGCACAGACATAATTTTACGGGACCTCCTAGTGACTGGTTTGCAAGACGTGCTGACAAAACAAGCCCTGCAAGAACGTGTACGGGTAACCCCCAAATTACTTTTCCTTAAGTAGGGAGTGAGGCACGCATGCATGAACAGGAGCGGGGGAGACAGACCCGGTTGGGAAGGTCCAGAGCATGGGGGTGTCTGTAAACACCATTGCTGAACTCCAATGGGTGGAAGAAATGAGGAGAGAGCTTGTGAGTGTGAAAGTAGAACTGGCCTACATAAAAAGAAAAAGGAGGCTATCAGTAATTCTTCAGAGAGCAGGGAAGGCCCGGAGCCCCGCCGTGACTCCAGAATGTTTCGCCGGTCGAGGCTCATCACTTGTACACATGTACGGAGAGAGCAGACACATCGCACGGGAGTGCACCCGCCGAGGAAGAATGAAGTCCTGCCACCAGTTAAACTAGAGGGCTCCGAGCTAGGGGGATGTCGCTCAGAGCCATAACAGGTGAGGAAGAGTAGTAGAAGTCCCACAATCTTAGTGTCAACATGCCCCCTGATATGGGCAAAGATAGATGGATGTGCAAGGCAATGCCTAGTAGACACAGGCTCACAGGTGACCACGATGCAAGTGGCTTAAATCCGGCAAGATTTTCCTTGAGCAAAGCGGCCTGAATGGGGCACTGTGATAAAGTTAATGGCGGCCAACCAACTTCCCATCCCGGTCGCAGGGGTGGTATAGATGCAAGTGTCTTTCTGTGGGAGAGTCCTTGGATGGAAAGGTGTGATACTGACCCAGGGAGAAGTAATTAATGGACCCACTGTCACCTTGGGAATGAACGTGCTGAAAGATTTCGGAAGTCTTCTCATCACGGAGCCCTCTAAAGAGATTCTAAAACAGTAGGGCCCACATACCCCTCAAAGGAGAATTTTCCAACAACTGGCACAGGTGGCACAAGTACAAGAGTCTAGCTGTGAGGGAGGAGTGTTGGGAAAAGTGATCATCCCCACTTCCACCAAACTTGTTCTTCCTCCGGGACAAACATTGCTGTCTCTGTCCATCCGTGCCTGTGTCCCCTTGGAGGGGGTTGAGGTCCAAAATGAATCATCTTCTTCAGAACAACTACCCACAGGACTCCTAGTGGCGCATACGTTAGCCATTGTACAAGAAGAGACTGTTCCTGTATGGTGCATTAATTTAGGAGATCAGGACATTATCGTTGTTCCCTGAAGGCCCAAGTAATGCACCCACCTGAGGAAGTAATATCCTCCCAAGCAGTACAACTGGAAATACAACCTGGAGACCCTTGGAATGTGGCAGTGAACTCCATCTCAGTATCAGAGCCTCATTACATCAAAGAGGGCCGACACATACTGGAACGAATGTGGGCTAAATTGACCAAACTCACATTCACCCAGGTACAACAGTTAGAAGCCATGCTGGGGAGGTATAAAGATGTTTTTGCTCTCCACGATGATGATTTTGGCTGCACCACGGCCATTTCGCACGAAATACCAACTGGAAGCACCACACCTATAAGGGAGCGGTACCGACAAATTCCCCCACAATTATACCAGAAAGTGAAGAGCATGTTGAACCAGATGTTGCAAGCGGGCATCATTAGCCAGAGTCCGTGGGCTGCACCAATTGTGTTAGTGCAAAAGAAGGATGGTACCTTACGTTTTTGTGTGGATTATCAAAAACTCAACGCTTGTACCATTAGAGACTCATATCCATTGCCCAGGATTGAAGAGTCCCTATCCGCTCTGAGAAAAGTCAGGTTCTTGTCTCCATTCGACCTCGCCAGCGGCTTCTGGCAAGTGCCCACGTCTGAACAAGATCGAGTAAAGACAGCCTTTATTCTTCCCATGGGCTTGTACGAGTTCAATCGTATGTCGTTCGGCTTAGCCAACGTTCCTGGGACTTTTCAGTGTCTCGTGGAAAGGTACCTAGGAGACTTGAATTTTGAATCAACGCTCATCTACCTGGACGACATTATAGTCTATGTGGCTTCATTCAAGGAACACCTGCAGCACTTAGAACAAGTGTTGGCCCACCTTTTGAGACACGTACTAAAAAAGGAAGCCCCAAAATTGCCATTTATTTCGCACACAGATTGAGTACTTAGGCCATGTCGTTTTCGCTGAAGGAGTAGAGCCCTCCAGAGAAAATATTGCTGTGATTCAAGACTGGCCCACTCCAAGGACTGTAAAGGATGTTCGGGCATTCCTGGGACTGACCGGATATTACAGGCGCTTTGTGAAGAACTTCGCTCGATGGGCAAAGCCTTTGCTGGAGCTATTGAACAAGGTACCTTCCAGTGTAAAAAACTGGAAAATCTGCTGGAAAGAGTCCCAAGAAGAGGCCTTTCAGGATCTAAATAAAGCACTCACAGAAAAGCCTGTCTTGGCTTATGCAGATTTCTCATGATCGTTTATTCTCCACATCAACAGGAGTCTGCTGGGACTTGGAGCTGTGTTGTTGCAGCTGCATGATGGGAAAGAGAGGGTGATCGCGTATGCTAGCTGATCCCTTCACGATTCTGAATGCAATCCGGACAAATACAGCTCCTTTAAGTTGTAGCTTCTGGCTTTGGTGTGGGATATGATAGAGAGATTCGCAGAATATCTATCTGTCTCCAAAGTATTAGTGCACACTGACAACAACCCGTTATTGCACCTGGAGACTGCGAGACTGGGGGCTCTGGAGCAGTGATGGGTGGCCAGAATGGCAAAGTTTCACTATAAGATTGCCTATAAGAGGGGAGCAGAAGACACTCATGATGATGCCTTGTCTAGGAGAAGTACTAATCTAGAGCGGGACAGAGATGCGGAGCTGGAAGATGAAGAAATCCCAAAGTTTCTGAGACCTGCCAGGATGGTGGTGGCAACACATGAACAAATACACACCTCAGCCCAGGAAGGCATACTGGGCCGATCCCGGGATGAGTGGGTTCAACCTCAGCAGGAAGATAGTGAACTGGCATTGATAAGGCAGTGTGTGACTGCTCAAAGACTCCCCAGCTCGACAGAAATAAGTACTCTGTCTCCAGAGGTGTTACGAATCCTTTGCCAGTGGGAACAGCTTTGGATGAAGAACGACCTACTGTACCAGAAAGCACAATTGTGGACAGAGCCGAGTGCGACCTGGCAAGTCATATTCCCGACAGCATTGTTATCCAAGATTGCTGTTTCTGCACATGAATAAGGGGCCCACTTTGGTTCAGAAAAGACCTTCCAATGGTTACAATGGTTCATTTACTATTGAAGTTGAAAAGAAAAGTGGAAGAGGCCTGTTGAAGGTGTCGAACATGTGAACTGACTAAGCCGCCAGAGTAGAGAGCTCCGATACAGTCCTTTGTAACCTCGGCACCTTTAGAACTCTTGACAATAGACGATCTGACCATTGGCCCAGCCCATCAGGGCTATGGGCATTGCTTAGTGATCATGGATCACTTTACAAAGTTTGCCATGGTGACTCCAACTCGAGACCAGACCGCAGAGTCAGCTGGCAAGTCCCCCAGTAGCTATAAACAAGAAAATTTCATCTGGCTACAATCTGCACAGAAGAAGAAGAGACAGTCATACACTCCTCGAATAGTCTTGCCCATGGAATCATGAGGAACAAGAGTGGGGGAGTGTAGGGAGGAGAGCCAAGCTAACGATCCCTCTTGTGTGTCTGGGCTGGAACTGTCTCGGCTGTCACCATTATTTCGAAGGGAAGAGAGTTCTGACAGGAGCAGTTCAGGACACCTGAATGGTGGGAGAGGGTCCGATTTATTTAGTTTTGTGCATGGGAAGATGAGGCTTTTCGCAGGGAATGAGCATGAGAGCGTAGAGATGGTTGACTCCCTCTTGACTTACCCATGCCCGCTATCTGTGCCTTTTCACCCAGTTAAAGGGACACTGTCACCTGATTTTGGAGGGAACAATCTTTAGCCATGGAGGCAGGGTTTTTGGGTGTTTGATTCACCCTTTCCTTACCCGCTGGCTGCATGCTGGCTGCATTATTGGATTGAAGTTCATTCTCTGTCCTCCATAGTACACGCCTGCGCAAGGCAAGATTGTCTTGTGCAGGCATGTACTACGGAGGACAGAGAATGAACTTCAATCCAATATTGCAGCCAGCATGCAGCCAGCGGGTAAGGAAAGGGTGAATCAAACACCCAAAAACCCCGCCTCCATGGCTAAAGATTGTTCCCTCCAAATTCAGGTGACAGTGTCCCTTTAACAGTGCCATCTCGACTGAAGACTCAGGGTCCAGAGAGCTCCCCGCATTGCACAGTGACCAGTACGGACTTCAGAGCATCATTTCACTCACCACCACAGAGACACCGCTCAGTCCTATCTCTGCGGTGCCTACTGAGTGCCAGCCTGTTCCTGTGGCCGTGACCACTGGACTGCACACTACTTCTGCGTCCTTGCCTGCTGAACTGTTTGCTACATCCGCCATGCCGCGGACCAACACCTCTACAACATCTCGTGCCCGGACCAGGAGAGCACGTGCTGAAGGACCCAGAGGATTCACCACAGCAAGTTGCCAGTGCATCACCTTTCTGCGGGACCGGATTGTAGACTTCTCGCGCCGCCTGCGGCGCCACCAAGGGATCTTCCAGCCACCTCCTACCAAGGCCCAGAGACTGATAAGTTGAACTGTTGTTACCTTTACAATAATACCACCTGCTTTATTTATTATTGTGTTACATAAAATCCTTGTTAACCCTTGCTCTGCCTCCTGTGTGTCACTGCATCCTACGCACCTGCTAGCATCCCTACACTGCCTCAACTTTTTTTTATTTATCTGGAAGGACTGGTATGTACCTGAGGCTTTGCACCCTATGCCCACTTGTGCTGCTTTTTACTCATATAAATACAATGGTTACGGAAAGTATTCAGACCCCTTTACATTTTTCACTCTTTGTTTCATTGTAGCCATTTTGTAAATTCAAATAAGTTCATTTTTTTTCTCATTAATGTACACTCTGCACTCCATCTTGACTGAAAAACCCCCAGAAATGTTGAAATTTTTGCAAACTTAATAAAAAAGAAAAACTGAAATATCACATGGTCATAAGTACAACAAAGACTTCTATCCGCATAATCCTTGTAAGAAAAATACTGAGGGCACTCACCAGTCTTCAAAAGTCACTTCTTTATTAATCACAACTCCAGATAAAATTCATGGCCGGGGGAGAGGGAGCCGAAGCTCGTGTGAGCAGGGCAGGACGACGGCCGTTTCACGCTGTGCCTGCGCTTCTACGGGTCGATTGGTGCTCAGGACATACAGCGGATATAGTGTACCGGCCATGACACACCCACCACCAAATCCCTCTCACAAACCATAAAGATACACATATAAAAAGCACATATTAAAAACAATATTAAGCTACAACAATGGCTATATGAACGAACTCTCAATTACATTTCAAAAGCTGTCATTGATAATCACATCAGAGTTACAAATTCAAAATCAAAGTCCAATGAACCGTAACGACGTTAACTAGCATTCTACTCCTAAGCCACCTACAGGAATATAGACATATCGACCCTATCATTGAAGCCAAGCGGACCCATTGCATTACTGCGCATGATCCACCTGGCTTCACATCTCAGGAGCAGGTTATTCAAATCACCCCCCTGGGAGGGCAAGCCGACTTTTTCAATCCCGGCGAAGGTAAGACACTCTGTGCTGCCATCATGTTTCTCCCTCATATGGGAGACTAAACGCGGTACACCTTTTCCTGACACTACGGATCTGCAGTGTTCCCGAAAACGGACATACATTGGCCGAATGGTCTTCTCTATATAATATAGCCTGCAAGGGCAAAACACTATGTAGACTACATGATCCGTCCTACAGGTAATAAAATCATTAACCGTGTGCTCCACCGCCCCCATCCGGAGTGTCCGCTCTGTCAAATGCTGTTTACAACACGGGCAATGCCCGCATTTAAAATTGCCTTTAGGGACCGCTGTATCCAGCCAATTCGTGTTCAACCTGGTGATACGATTTCTGACCAATTTATCTCTCAACCTTACACTTCTCCTATTAGCTATCAGAGGACCTCTCGCTACAATCTCAGATAGTTCCTTATCACGTCCCAACAAGTGCAAATTCTTTTTTTATGGCTAACCTAATTTGCTAATCCATATTACTATACTTAAAACAAAAAGTGAATCTTTTTCCTCCTTCTTGTCTCTGAACTAGTGATTTTCTCCTACATCTCTCTTTTCTTTCGTTTTTTACTCTGTCAAAAGTGGACGTTACTAACTTCTCTGGATAACCTTTTTGCCTCAGTCTAATCCCCATCTCTTTCGATTGACGGTAAACACCTTCCTCAGTATTGTTCACTCTACTAACTCTCAGGAGTTGGCCATATGGTAAGGCTCGTTTCGTATACATGGGGTGAAAACTGTTGAAACAACGTCCAAAAATTCCAGTCGCTTACCCCCATACACTGATGTGAAAACCATATTCATGTCATTGATCTGATTCAAATGTACCACAAATTCGTTGAAAACCTCCTCCGTGCCATCCCAAATTATCACTATATCGTCGATATATCTTCAATAATACTTGATATATTGCAAAAAGACATTGCTATTTGAGTATACGTACTTCTCTTCGAAAAAACCCAAAAACAAATTCGCAAAAGTACAAGTCCCCATCGCAGTCCCCACCTCTTGTAAGTACCATTCATCCAAGAAAGTGAAAGCGTTGTGAGTCAAAATAAAATGTAACCCTTCACAAATAAACCCAATAAAATCGCGGCTTTTGTCCGTGGTACTCAGAATAGACTCAGTGGTATCTACCCCTATTCTCTGGGGGATCCTAGTGTACAAACTCTCGACATCTATTGATGCCAGAGCAAAACTGTCCTGCCAATCAAACCCTCGTATACTCTTAAGGAAAGAGTTAGTATCTTTTAAATAAGATGGAATATCTTTCAACATGGGGCGTAACAACCAATCTATGTACTGGGATAGGGGCTCAGTGAGCGACCCTATCCCAGACACAATCGGCCGCCCAGGGGGACAATCAATAGATTTGTGCACCTTCGGGATGTGATACCAGTGGGGTCTGGTAGGGAACTCCGGCAGCAACTTTTCTGCCTTCCTCTGCGACACAATCCCTAATTCGACATATTTCCTTAGGTACGATCTCAACTCATTCTTGTACCTCTGTAATGGGTTACTAGGGAGCAATCTATATACTGCGCTGTCCGACAATTGTCTCTTTGCTTCAATAATATAAGAAGTCCTAGGCAGCAGTACTATTTTACCCCCCTTATCGGCAGCCCTTACTACCGTATCATTCCAAGAGCAAATCTCTTGCAGAGCCTTTCTTTCCTCTACCGTGATGTTAACGGGGGCTTTGTGGTAAAGGAGCCCCTCAACATCCTTTATCACCTGCGTTTCAAATAAA
The DNA here is from genome assembly GCF_032444005.1 of Ranitomeya imitator. Classification (NCBI taxonomy): domain Eukaryota; kingdom Metazoa; phylum Chordata; class Amphibia; order Anura; family Dendrobatidae; genus Ranitomeya; species Ranitomeya imitator. Next base: position 986,811,065 of record NC_091282.1, read on the forward strand.
TCAATCAGGTTACCGAGGGATACGACTGGCATGAACCTGGAAGGAACTCTTCCCCTATAAGGGGCCACATTCACTTCATCCCCATTGCTTTGGTTATTCACTTCTTCTGTCAACCCCAATAATAATTCCGCGTCCTCCCTCAAATCAGCCAATGCCCCTGTCCCTGCCATAAAACCCAAAGGGCCAATAGTACAAGGACTTTCTCCTTCCAACATATCACTGGTAACGGTTTTATTAACAAATGATTTAAAAAGATGGATTTTTCTAATAGACTTAAATAAGTCGATTTTAAATTCAGTCAAATCAAAATCTTGCGGGATACTGTAACCTAGGCCCTTAGATAAAAGGGACAAATGAGCTGGAGCCAAAACATGATCAGTCAGATTAATCACTGTCTCCTCAGCTGGGACGGCTATTTCCGTGTCCATGCAACGTGTCTCCGTTTCCGTTGTTTTCCTACACCGGCCCTTTCTTCTGCCCCTCCGGATCTTTCTCCTAAAGGGGTAGACACCCCTGGGGCTTCTGTTTCAACCCTGTGTCTACCCCTTTAGGAGAAAGATCCGGAGGGGCAGAAGAAAGGGCCGGCGTAGGAAAACAACGGAAACGGAGACACGCTGGTGTGTTATGTGCTGATGGCTTAGTCGGGCGCTAGATATTGTGACGCCCAGGAGACCGGGATACCCAGCACCGGACCAATGGAGTCTGTCTCTTGATGGGGATGTCACGGGTGGCTTGACCCGGTGCTGTGGCCTCAGGCAATGCACAGTGTAAGGGGTATCATGAGGGGACAGGCACTTACTTGATCAGCAGCAGATTCTCCCAGCGGTGACGATCCCGATCCTGGATAGATGGCTATTGTCCAAATGAAAGACTGAGGCACTGAAACGTTTAACCAGTTTACTTTAACATAAAAGGATTTACAACCAGTCCTGTCACCGGAGTCTGTATGGGAACTCTGAGTTACTTTGACCCTGCCGGGGTCTTCGCCTCTTACTGTGCGCAATTTCTGTGTGGCCCTGCTGCTGTATGTGAACTGGCTGCCGGCCCAATCTGTCCCCTCCGGGTCCTGGTTCGACGGGCAACCCGAGTCCTTTTATCGGTTTACCCCCTCTGGGAGTACCGCTGAACTCTGTGTCTGTTGCTGCGTCCGGCCCTAGTGAAGCTGATATCACCTCACGTTTTTCCGGTTGCTGTATTATATATAATGAATACAGCCACGGATCCGGTATCCGTCTTTGCGCCTGTTCTGGATAGTGATTAATGCTACCCGGTTCTCACAATGTCCTTTTTCTCTATCCCTCTTCTCCTCAGGCCGGTGATTTAGGCCTGGTAACAGTCACAGGGCTGTTAGAGATTCAACTGTATGACCTCTCACTTTCAGCTCCTTAGCCCAACTGCCATTTCTTCTCTCAGACCAGAATGGATCAAGGGGAGTCTCTGGAGCTCCCCCTTCTGGCCGGAGGTGGTAGTGCAGTCTTGCTATTTTAGTATTTGTACTTACTGTCAGTAACTATTTTTGTGGCAAATACCCCTAGGGGTGCCACATTCCCCCTTAGTTAAGAACAGTACTCCGGGACTGTGGGACAATAACATTTTGAAATAACAATTAATATGTACAGAGTCTTAAAAATGAAAAGTTACAAAAACCACTCAAGGAAACAAAAATAGAGTTCTGTAAAAAAGTCACTTCAAATAGCGTCCATTAATACAGTTCTATCCTTGAAGGTATTAGGAAAGGCACTGTACTTAGTGTCCAGGAATTTAGTTCCATTTTTCCAACGGAGTTATCAATATAAAGTCTAAAGAAAGTTCAAAAAGAGCAAAAAGCAAAGTTCAAAAAGCAGTCTTTCCGGAGCTTTGATTTAGTGCCTCCAGGCTGATAAAAAGTTCAAGAATATGCAATAAGTTCATACAGACAAGTCTCTGTAGGCACTGGGCTTAAACGTTGCAGACTGATAACAATGACTATACTACATTTTCTGTTTAACTATATACGGCATAACATATATACAATTCACATTATGAGCTTTATAGTTGGTAATCTGCATACCTGGCCGGTAATTGACCCTGGGTACTACGCTGTGATCTACGTAATAGCGGTGTCTCTTCATGTGGTGTACTACTGTCTACTGCGGATGTAGTATCTGCCCGCTCTGCTAAAGATAATTCCACGACTATGGAGTTGGCAAGTCCACCGTGAATGGGATTACTCTGACCAGGAATCTGTTCTTCCTGGCCTGGAACCTCCTGTAGTACGGGGTCAGCCTCTTCCTGTCTTGGGACTTCTGGTATTGGGTTCGGTGTTGGGTAAAAGGCCACCATGGGAACCATTACTGCACCATGGTATGTTAGTAGGGTTTTGGGAAAGTCTCCTATACAGGTGTGATACACTTCCTCTTCTTTTTCCTTTACTGGTTGAACCTGTATGGGTTGAATAACTTCTGGTTCTGGCTGGACAACGTCTGGCTCTTTCAATGCTTCCGGACACAATTTAAGATTGTCTCTTGACACTAGTACAGATGTTAAGCCTCCGTTTTTGCTAATGAGACACATTTTAGGATTATCCACTCTTGTTGGTAAAATTGTGTAGGGTATGGCTTCCCACTGATTGTCCAGTTTATTGGTTCGACGATTTCTCTTGAGCACTTGGTCACCCGGTCTTAATGGGGTCGCTAGAGCATTCTGGTTGAAAGTTCGCTCTTGTCTTTCTCTAGTTTGCTGAAGGCTTCTTTCCACACTCTCTTGCACTTGGCGATACTGCTTTTGCCGTATGATATCCCAATTGGAGTCTTGAACTTCTGCGTCTGGTTTCAGAATTCCCATTTCTAGATCGATTGGTAATTGGCCGGGTCTTGCACGCATAAGGTAAGCTGGGGTGCAGTTGGTGGAGCTCACCGGGACATGATTATACAGATCCACCAAGTCAGGCAATTTCTCTGGCCATTGATTCCTTTCTGTCTCAGGTAAAGTCTTTAGTAGGTCTATTACAATATGGTTCATCTTCTCGCATAAGCCGTTTGTTTGTGGATGATAGGCCGTCGTCCGGATCTTTTTGCAACCATACATATTACAGAATTCTCTGAAGATCTCTGATTCAAAGGCTGTACCTTGGTCGGTGAGAACCTGTTCCGGATATCCATGGGGTCTACAAAAGTACGTTTGGAACGCTTTGGCTGCTGTTTTTGCTGTCAGATCTTTTACGGGTACTACTACCAAGAAACGTGAATAATGGTCCACGATGGTCAAGGCATAGACATAGCCGGACCGGCTTGGTGTCAACTTCACGTGGTCCATGGCTACAAGTTCAAGTGGTTGTTTGGTGATTATGGGCTGCAGTGGTGCTCTTTGGTTCTTTTGATCGTTTCTTCTGAGGTTGCACGGGCCACAATTTCTGCACCACTGTTCGATTGATTTTCTCATCCCGACCCAAAAAAATCTTTCTCTTAGAAGTACTTCTAACTTTTTCCAACCGAAGTGACCAGCACCATTGTGGTAAGCTTCGAGGACCATCTTCACATCTTGTTTAGGCACAATAATCTGCCAAACCAATTCATGTGTTTCCGGATTGGTGTATCTTCTACAGAGCTTCCCTTGATACAGGAACATTTTGCCTCTCTCTTTCCAGAGTTGATGCGTCTCTTCTGGGGCATCCTCATCGGGATATGCACTTTGCTCAGTCAACAGTTCCTTCACCAACTTCACAGCCGGATTGCTGTCTTGGGTGTCAGCCCATCTATGGTGTGCTAACGGATTAAAATTCACCTCTTGTTGTTTCTGATAGGTACTTGACTGATGATGTTTTGCCTTGGGACGATGGAAGGCTGGTAGTTCAATTTCTTCAAGCTCCCCCGTTTCCTCTTCTACATCTCTCAAGTGTGGCATCCGGGATAGGGCATCGGCATTTCCATTCTTGCGACCTGCTCGATACTTGATTATGAAGTTGTAATTAGATAACCGGGCTATCCATCGCTGTTCTAACGCACCTAATTTGGCTGTGTCCAGGTGGGTCAACGGATTGTTGTCAGTATAGACAATAAATTCTGCAGCGGCCAGATAGTGTTTGAAACGCTCCATCACAGCCCAAACTACTGCCAGTAGTTCCAATTTGAAGGAGCTGTAATTTTCTGAATTTCTTTCAGTAGGCCGGAGCTTTCTACTTGCAAAGGCGATGACTTTCTTCCGACCTTCTTGCTTTTGTGACAGCACCGCTCCTAGTCCCACATTACTGGCATCGGTGTAGAGGATGAAAGGTTGATGGTAATCTGGGTATGCCAGAACCTCTTCTCCAGTTAGTGCCTTCTTTAGTTGTTCAAAGGAGTCTTCCCTTTCGTCGTTCCACTGAAAAGGAGGGTTTCGGTTTGAAGGTTTCTTCGTCTGCCCTACCAAGGTGTCTTGCAAGGGTGCTGCCAACTTGGTAAATCCTTTTATAAATCTGCGATAGTAACCCACCAATCCCAGGAATTGTCTCACTTCTTTTGCGCTGGTAGGTCTTGGCCAATCCCTTATGGCGCTTATTTTCTCGGGATCTGGTGCTACTCCCTCCGAACTCACGATGTGTCCCAGGTACTGTACCTTTGGCTTGAGAAGGTGACATTTGGATGGCTTGACTTTCATGCCATACCTGGATAAGGCTTCGAACACTTCTGCCAGGTCTATTAAGTGTTGTTCGTAAGTCTTTGAGTAGACGATCACATCATCTAGGTACAGGAGGACGGTCTCGAAGTTCTTGTGTCCGAGGCAGCATTCCATCAGCCGCTGGAAGGTACTGGATGCGTTGCAGAGTCCGAACGGCATGCGATTAAATTCACATAGACCCATTGGTGTGGTGAATGCCGTCTTTTCCTTATCTCTCTCAGCCACAGGGACTTGCCAATACCCGCTTGTTAAGTCTAAGGTGGAAAAATAATTAGCAGATTTCAAAGCAGTTAAGGACTCTTCTATCCTAGGCAAGGGGTAGGCGTCTTTATGGGTGATGTTATTAATCTTCCGGTAGTCTACGCACATTCTCATGGTTCCGTCCTTTTTTTTGACAATCACTAGAGGGGCCGCCCAGGGGCTACAGCTGTCTCTTATTACCCTGGCCTGTTTCATTTCCCTCAGCATATCTTTTGCACATTGATAGTGAGCGGGCGGTATGGGTCTATATCTTTCTTTTATTGGGGGATGGTCACCTGTGGGGATTGTGTGTTCTACCCCTTTTATCCGTCCAATGGGTGTTTACTGAAGACTTGTTCATATTCCGTCACTAGCCTATACACCCCTTGCTTTTGATGGGTAGGTGTTGAATTTATGCCCACGTGTAGCTGTTGGCACCAATCCTCCATTTCTCCATCTGAGCCATTGCCTTCCACCTGACAGGTTGGTTCTAAGGGCTCAATGGTTGTGATGGCATTGTTGTCAACAGTATATAGCTTTGCCATTGTAGCATACCTTGGCAAAGTGACCTCTTCCTCTCCACAGTTCAAAAGTCGTACCGGCACTCGTCCCCGGTGTACCTCGACTATCCCTCGTGCTGTGAGTATAGTGGGCCTGCTGTCGGTGTACACTGGTTCTATTAAGGCTTGATAATCTCGTCCCTTAGTACCAATGGCTGCTCTACACCATACCAGCATTTCTGTTTTTGGTGGGATTACAATAGACGTTGGATCACTTACCCTCACACTGCCGATTTCTCCACCTGCAACTTCTACCTGTTGCCTTAACATCAATACTTTTATTTCCCTCCGGAGAACTCTCTGCTGGCAGGATTGGGCAGTTTCAGCAATTTGCTGTAAGACAGAAATGACTTCGGAAAAGCAGTTCTCTAACACATTCATTCCTATCAATACAGTTGGTTCACAGTTCCGCCGGTCAACATCAACAACAATTATACCCTGTTTCTTCAGTTCTACTTTACCAATCTTTATGGTCATCTCCCTGAATCCTAGTTTCGGTACCAACTTACCATTACTGGCCCATATATCTAGTTCAACATCAGAGGGCCCTTTATCAATATCTGCATCAGCCCAGTACCTCTTATAAAGGATATACGGTATAGATGAAATCTGGGAACCTGTGTCCAGCAAAGCGTTGAGGGGAATTCCGTCCAGCACGATAGGGATAATGGGTCGTCCTCCGATGTACCTGTCGTGCCAGGGTGTTGGGCCTTGAAAGTTCATTCCTGTGAAGCGGCCCGCATTCCCAGGGGATTCCCGTTTAAATCACAATCTCGTGCAAAGTGGCCCGGCTGCTGGCAACGGCGGCAAATGGGCTGTCCATCCGGTTGGTAGCGGTCGCGGGGTCGTCCTCTCCATGTCGGGTATCTCCGGGGTCTCATCCATGGAACATCCTCTCTACAGTTTGCCAACTCCATCTTGTGTCCTCTCATCTCCTGCATGGTTTTAGCCATTGAAGCAACAACATCAGCTAAAGAGTCAAGCTTTTGTTGAAGAGCCTCATTAGTACTGGGTCCCAGGGGCTTAGCAATGGCCCCAGACATAGCTGATGTCACTGGCACTCCCTGTTGTTGAGGTGCCTCTGCCATGGGTTGCGCAGGATCCTGATCCCGAGGTGCCTCTGCCAGCTGGAGACGTATAGCGCTCTCCTTTAATTGGGCAAATGTCAATTCAGGGTTCTTAAAAACAAGCATGCTCACATGCCCCCGGTGAGAAGGGGTGTAGAGTCCCTCAATAAATTGATCTCTTAGCAGTTTATCCGCTCCGGTGTTAAAAATGGGTTCAGCCAGTGTAAGTGATTTAAGGGCTTCCTGCAGGTTTAAGGCAAAGTCTCTCACGCCCTCATTAGCTTTTTGTTTGCAATTAAAGAATCGTATTTTAGCTTTGCTGCTGGCCGTGGTTTCAAATGTAGCTTTTAATCCAGCAAATATGCGTTCAACAGTGCCTTTTAGATCAGCTGCCCATGCTGTGACTTCTCGCTTAGCATGGCCACTTAGCTGCATCATCAGGAGACTAACACGCTGAACTTCACCCACAGGGAACATGTCAAAATGGGCCAGCATCTTTTCTCTGAAATCGTCAAGGGTATTAGGCTCACCTTCATACATTGGAAGCCATGGGCCACCCGGGGTATATGGCATCAGCACCGGCATGATGGGCGCCACTCCTTGCACCGCTGCGCTGCCGGACTCTCTATTGACACTCTGTCTTTTAGCTGCATTAGCGTTGCGGCGTCTCCGTGCTGCGACATACTGTGCCCCCTTAGTTAATCCGGACCCTTCCGGTCCTCCGCTTCCGTCGGGATAGTGTAGATTCGTTCCGCTGTGCAGCAGGATCGATTTTCCCCTTGCTCTGATGTCAGAGCGCTCAGCTTGGTGCCGCCCACAATGACACGCCCCCTGCTGCTCCCACCCACCGCGCTCTGTAATGGCGGATTCTGAAGTTTTTCAGTTAGACTGGGGCTCAGGTGATGGCGTAGCTCAATTAACAGTCTCGTGCCTAACGGTTATGAAGTGATTACCTCAGGGGATGGCGGCCATCTTTACTCCATTATAACCAATGGGGAAAAGTCACTTTCAATAGTTTTCAATGGGGAATGGATTTTTCTTTAATAAAGTCAATTTTCAAGATTTTTCATCCCAGTTTTCACAGTTTTGGGCTCCAATCACGGCACACAATACCCGGTATACGGGCTGGCTAGATCCTGTTCGTGACGCCAATTGTGACGCCCAGGAGACCGGGATACCCAGCACCGGACCAATGGAGTCTGTCTCTTGAGGGGGATGTCACGGGTGGCTTGACCCGGTGCTGTGGCCTCAGGCAATGCACAGTGTAAGGGGTATCATGAGGGGACAGGCACTTACTTGATCAGCAGCAGATTCTCCCAGCGGTGACGATCCCGATCCTGGATAGATGGCTATTGTCCAAATGAAAGACTGAGGCACTGAAACGTTTAACCAGTTTACTTTAACATAAAAGGATTTACAACCAGTCCTGTCACCGGAGTCTGTATGGGAACTCTGAGTTACTTTGACCCTGCCGGGGTCTTCGCCTCTTATTGTGCGCAATTTCTGTGTGGCCCTGCTGCTGTATGTGAACTGGCTGCCGGCCCAATCTGTCCCCTCCGGGTCCTGGTTCGACGGGCAACCCGAGTCCTTTTATCGGTTTACCCCCTCTGGGAGTACCGCTGAACTCTGTGTCTGTTGCTGCGTCCGGCCCTAGTGAAGCTGATATCACCTCACGTTTTTCCGGTTGCTGTATTATATATAATGAATACAGCCACGGATCCGGTATCTGTCTTTGCGCCTGTTCTGGGTAGTGATTAATGCTACCCGGTTCTCACAATGTCCTTTTTCTCTATCCCTCTTCTCCTCAGGCCGGTGATTTAGGCCTGGTAACAGTCACAGGGCTGTTAGAGATTCAACTGTATGACCTCTCACTTTCAGCTCCTTAGCCCAACTGCCATTTCTTCTCTCAGACCAGAATGGATCAAGGGGAGTCTCTGGAGCTCCCCCTTCTGGCCGGAGGTGGTAGTGCAGTCTTGCTATTTTAGTATTTGTACTTACTGTCAGTAACTATTTTTGTGGCAAATACCCCTAGGGGTGCCACAATAGCAATCATCCACCTTCTGCGAGCAGTCATCCAATAGGGAGGGGATTTTAAAGAACGACTTTCACTCACAACACACACACGTTTACAAATGTACACTAGCCCATGGCTGTGTGGTCATGCGAACCTTATATAGCTGCAGCATGTACATGACCTTCCCGGAAGGACCAATGGGAGACTGCCACAGAAGTTGAGCACCTTCAGGACCTTCCTGGAGGACCAATGGGATCTGCTGCAGTATCTGAGCATGTGACCCTCAATCCCCAACGGGAGACCTTGCCCTGGGTATGCTCAGAAGGGGAAAAGCAGGACTTAGTCCCGAAAGCATCTGCTTGCCGCTGCCCAGCACTGGCTTCAATGGCAGAAGCTGGAAAAGCAGCAGTAACCCTATGCACAGAGTGAGACTGAGCAAGACGCTGGGACCGACGTCTCCGCTGAGCAGACTCCACTGTGGCTGGAGAAGAATGGGAGACCGCAGCAGAAATAGTTCGAGATTCCCCCTGTACATAGGCGGGAACTCGACACCTATCAAATAGCACTAGGGTTCCTACCCTCTTTCTCTCTGGGGAGGCCACATGGAAATTTAAATTCCAAGAGGGACAATGGATGGCCTATATGTCTCCTTAAGTGTACTTAGCTCCCTCCACAAGGAGAATCTATACTCATTAGGGTATGTGCACACGCTGCGGATTTTGCTGCGGATCTGCACCAGATTGGCCGCTGCGGATTCGCAGCAGTTTTCCATGCATTTACAGTCCAATGTAAACCTAAGGAAAACGAAATCCACAGTGCACATGCTGCTGAACAAAACGCGTGGAAACTCTGTGTCTGTTGCTGCGTCCGGCCCTAGTGAAGCTGATATCACCTCACGTTTTTCCGGTTGCTGTATTATATATAATGAATACAGCCACGGATCCGGTATCCGTCTTTGCGCCTGTTCTGGGTAGTGATTAATGCTACCCGGTTCTCACAATGTCCTTTTTCTCTATCCCTCTTCTCCTCAGGCCGGTGATTTAGGCCTGGTAACAGTCACAGGGCTGTTAGAGATTCAACTGTATGACCTCTCACTTTCAGCTCCTTAGCCCAACTGCCATTTCTTCTCTCAGACCAGAATGGATCAAGGGGAGTCTCTGGAGCTCCCCCTTCTGGCCGGAGGTGGTAGTGCAGTCTTGCTATTTTAGTATTTGTACTTACTGTCAGTAACTATTTTTGTGGCAAATACCCCTAGGGGTGCCACATTCCCCCTTAGTTAAGAACAGTACTCCGGGACTGTGGGACAATAACATTTTGAAATAACAATTAATATGTACAGAGTCTTAAAAATGAAAAGTTACAAAAACCACTCAAGGAAACAAAAATAGAGTTCTGTAAAAAAGTCACTTCAAATAGCGTCCATTAATACAGTTCTATCCTTGAAGGTATTAGGAAAGGCACTGTACTTAGTGTCCAGGAATTTAGTTCCATTTTTCCAACGGAGTTATCAATATAAAGTCTAAAGAAAGTTCAAAAAGAGCAAAAAGCAAAGTTCAAAAAGCAGTCTTTCCGGAGCTTTGATTTAGTGCCTCCGGGCTGATAAAAAGTTCAAGAATATGCAATAAGTTCATACAGACAAGTCTCTGTAGGCACTGGGCTTAAACGTTGCAGACTGATAACAATGACTATACTACATTTTCTGTTTAACTATATACGGCATAACATATATACAATTCACATTATGAGCTTTATAGTTGGTAATCTGCATACCTGGCCGGTAATTGACCCTGGGTACTACGCTGTGATCTACGTAATAGCGGTGTCTCTTCATGTGGTGTACTACTGTCTACTGCGGATGTAGTATCTGCCCGCTCTGCTAAAGATAATTCCACGACTATGGAGTTGGCAAGTCCACCGTGAATGGGATTACTCTGACCAGGAATCTGTTCTTCCTGGCCTGGAACCTCCTGTAGTACGGGGTCAGCCTCTTCCTGTCTTGGGACTTCTGGTATTGGGTTCGGTGTTGGGTAAAAGGCCACCATGGGAACCATTACTGCACCATGGTATGTTAGTAGGGTTTTGGGAAAGTCTCCTATACAGGTGTGATACACTTCCTCTTCTTTTTCCTTTACTGGTTGAACCTGTATGGGTTGAATAACTTCTGGTTCTGGCTGGACAACGTCTGGCTCTTTCAATGCTTCCGGACACAATTTAAGATTGTCTCTTGACACTAGTACAGATGTTAAGCCTCCGTTTTTGCTAATGAGACACATTTTAGGATTATCCACTCTTGTTGGTAAAATTGTGTAGGGTATGGCTTCCCACTGATTGTCCAGTTTATTGGTTCGACGATTTCTCTTGAGCACTTGGTCACCCGGTCTTAATGGGGTCGCTAGAGCATTCTGGTTGAAAGTTCGCTCTTGTCTTTCTCTAGTTTGCTGAAGGCTTCTTTCCACACTCTCTTGCACTTGGCGATACTGCTTTTGCCGTATGATATCCCAATTGGAGTCTTGAACTTCTGCGTCTGGTTTCAGAATTCCCATTTCTAGATCGATTGGTAATTGGCCGGGTCTTGCACGCATAAGGTAAGCTGGGGTGCAGTTGGTGGAGCTCACCGGGACATGATTATACAGATCCACCAAGTCAGGCAATTTCTCTGGCCATTGATTCCTTTCTGTCTCAGGTAAAGTCTTTAGTAGGTCTATTACAATATGGTTCATCTTCTCGCATAAGCCGTTTGTTTGTGGATGATAGGCCGTCGTCCGGATCTTTTTGCAACCATACATATTACAGAATTCTCTGAAGATCTCTGATTCAAAGGCTGTACCTTGGTCGGTGAGAACCTGTTCCGGATATCCATGGGGTCTACAAAAGTACGTTTGGAACGCTTTGGCTGCTGTTTTTGCTGTCAGATCTTTTACGGGTACTACTACCAAGAAACGTGAATAATGGTCAACGATGGTCAAGGCATAGACATAGCCGGACCGGCTTGGTGTCAACTTCACGTGGTCCATGGCTACAAGTTCAAGTGGTTGTTTGGTGATTATGGGCTGCAGTGGTGCTCTTTGGTTCTTTTGATCGTTTCTTCTGAGGTTGCACGGGCCACAATTTCTGCACCACTGTTCGATTGATTTTCTCATCCCGACCCAATAAAATCTTTCTCTTAGAAGTACTTCTAACTTTTTCCAACCGAAGTGACCAGCACCATTATGGTAAGCTTCGAGGACCATCTTCACATCTTGTTTAGGCACAATAATCTGCCAAACCAATTCATGTGTTTTCGGATTGGTGTATCTTCTACAGAGCTTCCCTTGATACAGGAACATTTTGCCTCTCTCTTTCCAGAGTTGATGCGTCTCTTCTGGGGCATCCTCATCGGGATATGCACTTTGCTCAGTCAACAGTTCCTTCACCAACTTCACAGCCGGATTGCTGTCTTGGGTGTCAGCCCATCTATGGTGTGCTAACGGATTAAAATTCACCTCTTGTTGTTTCTGATAGGTACTTGACTGATGATGTTTTGCCTTGGGACGATGGAAGGCTGGTAGTTCAATTTCTTCAAGCTCCCCCGTTTCCTCTTCTACATCTCTCAAGTGTGGCATCCGGGATAGGGCATCGGCATTTCCATTCTTGCGACCTGCTCGATACTTGATTATGAAGTTGTAATTAGATAACCGGGCTATCCATCGCTGTTCTAACGCACCTAATTTGGCTGTGTCCAGGTGGGTCAACGGATTGTTGTCAGTATAGACAATAAATTCTGCAGCGGCCAGATAGTGTTTGAAACGCTCCATCACAGCCCAAACTACTGCCAGTAGTTCCAATTTGAAGGAGCTGTAATTTTCTGAATTTCTTTCAGTAGGCCGGAGCTTTCTACTTGCAAAGGCGATGACTTTCTCCCGACCTTCTTGCTTTTGTGACAGCACCGCTCCTAGTCCCACATTACTGGCATCGGTGTAGAGGATGAAAGGTTGATGGTAATCTGGGTATGCCAGAACCTCTTCTCCAGTTAGTGCCTTCTTTAGTTGTTCAAAGGAGTCTTCCCTTTCGTCGTTCCACTGAAAAGGAGGGTTTCGGTTTGAAGGTTTCTTCGTCTGCCCTACCAAGGTGACTTGCAAGGGTGATGCCAACTTGGTAAATCCTTTTATAAATCTGCGATAGTAACCCACCAATCCCAGGAATTGTCTCACTTCTTTTGCGCTGGTAGGTCTTGGCCAATCCCTTATGGCGCTTATTTTCTCGGGATCTGGTGCTACTCCCTCCGAACTCACGATGTGTCCCAGGTACTGTACCTTTGGCTTGAGAAGGTGACATTTGGATGGCTTGACTTTCATGCCATACCTGGATAAGGCTTCGAACACTTCTGCCAGGTCTATTAAGTGTTGTTCGTAAGTCTTTGAGTAGACGATCACATCATCTAGGTACAGGAGGACGGTCTCGAAGTTCTTGTGTCCGAGGCAGCATTCCATCAGCCGCTGGAAGGTACTGGATGTGTTGCAGAGTCCGAACGGCATGCGATTAAATTCACATAGACCCATTGGTGTGGTGAATGCCGTCTTTTCCTTATCTCTCTCAGCCACAGGGACTTGCCAATACCCGCTTGTTAAGTCTAAGGTGGAAAAATAATTAGCAGATTTCAAAGCAGTTAAGGACTCTTCTATCCTAGGCAAGGGGTAGGCGTCTTTATGGGTGATGTTATTAATCTTCCGGTAGTCTACGCACATTCTCATGGTTCCGTCCTTTTTTTTGACAATCACTAGAGGGGCCGCCCAGGGGCTACAGCTGTCTCTTATTACCCTGGCCTGTTTCATTTCCCTCAGCATATCTTTTGCACATTGATAGTGAGCGGGCGGTATGGGTCTATATCTTTCTTTTATTAGGGGATGGTCACCTGTGGGGATTGTGTGTTCTACCCCTTCTATCCGTCCGAAGTCCAATGGGTGTTTACTGAAGACTTGTTCATATTCCGTCACTAGCCTATACACCCCTTGTTTTTGATGGGTAGGTGTTGAATTTATGCCCACGTGTAGCTGTTGGCACCAATCCTCCATTTCTCCATCTGAGCCATTGCCTTCCACCTGACAGGTTGGTTCTAAGGGCTCAATGGTTGTGATGGCATTGTTGTCAACAGTATATAGCTTTGCCATTGTAGCATACCTTGGCAAAGTGACCTCTTCCTCTCCACAGTTCAAAAGTCGTACCGGCACTCGTCCCCGGTGTACCTCGACTATCCCTCGTGCTGTGAGTATAGTGGGCCTGCTGTCGGTGTACACTGGTTCTATTAAGGCTTGATAATCTCGTCCCTTAGTACCAATGGCTGCTCTACACCATACCAGCATTTCTGTTTTTGGTGGGATTACAATAGACGTTGGATCACTTACCCTCACACTGCCGATTTCTCCACCTGCAACTTCTACCTGTTGCCTTAACATCAATACTTTTATTTCCCTCCGGAGAACTCTCTGCTGGCAGGATTGGGCAGTTTCAGCAATTTGCTGTAAGACAGAAATGACTTCGGAAAAGCAGTTCTCTAACACATTCATTCCTATCAATACAGTTGGTTCACAGTTCCGCCGGTCAACATCAACAACAATTATACCCTGTTTCTTCAGTTCTACTTTACCAATCTTTATGGTCATCTCCCTGAATCCTAGTTTCGGTACCAACTTACCATTACTGGCCCATATATCTAGTTCAACATCAGAGGGCCCTTTATCAATATCTGCATCAGCCCAGTACCTCTTATAAAGGATATACGGTATAGATGAAATCTGGGAACCTGTGTCCAGCAAAGCGTTGAGGGGAATTCCGTCCAGCACGATAGGGATAATGGGTCGTCCTCCGATGTACCTGTCGTGCCAGGGTGTTGGGCCTTGAAAGTTCATTCCTGCGAAGCGGCCCGCATTCCCAGGGGATTCCCGTTTAAATCACAATCTCGTGCAAAGTGGCCCGGCTGCTGGCAACGGCGGCAAATGGGCTGTCCATCCGGTTGGTAGCGGTCGCGGGGTCGTCCTCTCCATGTCGGGTATCTCCGGGGTCTCATCCATGGAACATCCTCTCTACAGTTTGCCAACTCCATCTTGTGTCCTCTCATCTCCTGCATGGTTTTAGCCATTGAAGCAACAACATCAGCTAAAGAGTCAAGCTTTTGTTGAAGAGCCTCATTAGTACTGGGTCCCAGGGGCTTAGCAATGGCCCCAGACATAGCTGATGTCACTGGCACTCCCTGTTGTTGAGGTGCCTCTGCCATGGGTTGCGCAGGATCCTGATCCCGAGGTGCCTCTGCCAGCTGGAGACGTATAGCGCTCTCCTTTAATTGGGCAAATGTCAATTCAGGGTTCTTAAAAACAAGCATGCTCACATGCCCCCGGTGAGAAGGGGTGTAGAGTCCCTCAATAAATTGATCTCTTAGCAGTTTATCCGCTCCGGTGTTAAAAATGGGTTCAGCCAGTGTAAGTGATTTAAGGGCTTCCTGCAGGTTTAAGGCAAAGTCTCTCACGCCCTCATTAGCTTTTTGTTTGCAATTAAAGAATCGTATTTTAGCTTTGCTGCTGGCCGTGGTTTCAAATGTAGCTTTTAATCCAGCAAATATGCGTTCAACAGTGCCTTTTAGATCAGCTGCCCATGCTGTGACTTCTCGCTTAGCATGGCCACTTAGCTGCATCATCAGGAGACTAACACGCTGAACTTCACCCACAGGGAACATGTCAAAATGGGCCAGCATCTTTTCTCTGAAATTGTCAAGGGTATTAGGCTCACCTTCATACATTGGAAGCCATGGGCCACCCGGGGTATATGGCATCAGCACCGGCATGATGGGCGCCACTCCTTGCACCGCTGCGCTGCCGGACTCTCTATTGACACTCTGTCTTTTAGCTGCATTAGCGTTGCGGCGTCTCCGTGCTGCGACATACTGTGCCCCCTTAGTTAATCCGGACCCTTCCGGTCCTCCGCTTCCGTCGGGATAGTGTAGATTCGTTCTGCTGTGCAGCAGGATCGATTTTCCCCTTGCTCTGATGTCAGAGCGCTCAGCTTGGTGCCGCCCACAATGACACGCCCCCTGCTGCTCCCACCCACCGCGCTCTGTAATGGCGGATTCTGAAGTTTTTCAGTTAGACTGGGGCTCAGGTGATGGCGTAGCTCAATTAACAGTCTCGTGCCTAACGGTTATGAAGTGATTACCTCAGGGGATGGCGGCCATCTTTACTCCATTATAACCAATGGGGAAAAGTCACTTTCAATAGTTTTCAATGGGGAATGGATTTTTCTTTAATAAAGTCAATTTTCAAGATTTTTCATCCCAGTTTTCACAGTTTTGGGCTCCAATCACGGCACACAATACCCGGTATACGGGCTGGCTAGATCCTGTTCGTGACGCCAATTGTGACGCCCAGGAGACCGGGATACCCAGCACCGGACCAATGGAGTCTGTCTCTTGAGGGGGATGTCACGGGTGGCTTGACCCGGTGCTGTGGCCTCAGGCAATGCACAGTGTAAGGGGTATCATGAGGGGACAGGCACTTACTTGATCAGCAGCAGATTCTCCCAGTGGTGACGATCCCGATCCTGGATAGATGGCTATTGTCCAAATGAAAGACTGAGGCACTGAAACGTTTAACCAGTTTACTTTAACATAAAAGGATTTACAACCAGTCCTGTCACCGGAGTCTGTATGGGAACTCTGAGTTACTTTGACCCTGCCGGGGTCTTCGCCTCTTATTGTGCGCAATTTCTGTGTGGCCCTGCTGCTGTATGTGAACTGGCTGCCGGCCCAATCTGTCCCCTCCGGGTCCTGGTTTGACGGGCAACCCGAGTCCTTTTATCGGTTTACCCCCTCTGGGAGTACCGCTGAACTCTGTGTCTGTTGCTGCGTCCGGCCCTAGTGAAGCTGATATCACCTCACGTTTTTCCGGTTGCTGTATTATATATAATGGACATATAATGGATCTCTCTGCAGCATTCGACACTGTGGATCATCAGCTCCTCCTCACTATGCTCCGCTCCATCGGCCTCAAGGACACCGTTCTCTCCTGGTTCTCCTCCTATCTCTCTGACCGATCCTTCACTGTATGTTTTGCTGGTTCCTCCTCCTCTCACCTTCCCCTTACTGTTGGGGTTCCTCAAGGATCAGTCCTAGGCCCCCTACTCTTCTCGTTGTATACTGCCCCTATTGGACAAACAATCAGTAGATTTGGTTTCCAGTACCATCCCTATGCTGACGACACCCAATTATACACTTCTGCTCCCGATATCACACCGACCTTTTTAGAAAACACCAGTGATTGTCTTACCGCTGTCTCTAACATCATGTCCTCCCTCTATCTGAAACTAAACCTGTCAAAAACTGAACTCCTCGTGTTCTCTCCCTCTACTAACCTACCTTTGCCTGACATTGCCATCTCCGTGTGCGGTTCCACCATTACTCCAAAGCAACATGCCCGCTGCCTTGGGGTCATCCTTGATTCTGACCTTTCATTCACCCCCTACATCCGATCACTGGCTCGCTCTTCTTACCTGCATCTCAAAAACATTTCTAGAATTCGCCCTTTTCTTAATTTCGACTCTGCAAAAACTCTGACTGTTTCACTTATTCATTCTCGTCTGGACTATTGTAACTCTCTACTAATCGGTCTCCCTCTTGCAAAACTCTCCCCGCTCCAATCTGTCCTGAATGCTGCAGCCAGGATCATATTCCTCACCAACCGTTACACCGATGCCTCTACCCTGTGCCAGTCATTACACTGGCTACCCATCCACTCCAGAATCCAGTACAAAACTACTACCCTCATCCACAAAGCACTCCATGGCTCAGCACCACCCTACATCTCCTCCCTGGTATCAGTCTACCACCCTACCCGTGCCCTCCGCTCCGCTAATGACCTCAGGTTAGCATCCTCAATAATCAGAACCTCCCACTCCCGTCTCCAAGACTTTACACGTGCTGCGCCGATTCTTTGGAATGCACTACCTAGGTTAATAAGATTAATCCCCAATCCCCACAGTTTTAAGCGTGCCCTAAAAACTCATTTGTTCAGACTGGCCTACCGCCTCAATGCATTAACCTAACGATCCCTGTGTGGCCTATTTATAATAAAAAAAAAAAAAAAAAAAAAGGTTCCTCGCATCATGTTCTCATACACTTTATGCAGTATTAGCCCTCTGTGTCTGTACTGCTACATACTTAGGCAGGTAACTGGTTCATGCAGCTTTACATGAACACCTGAGCCTTACACTATGGCTGGTCCGAATAACTAAAGCAATTGTTACCATCCACCTCTCGTGTCTCCCCTTTTCCTCATAGTTTGTAAGCTTGCGAGCAGGGCCCTCACTCCTCCTGGTATCTGTTTTGAACTGTATTTCTGTTATGCTGTAATGTCTATTGTCTGTACAAGTCCCCTCTATAACTTGTAAAGCGCTGCGGAATATGTTGGCGCTATATAAATAAAATTATTATTATTATTATTATAATGAATACAGCCACGGATCCGGTATCCGTCTTTGCGCCTGTTCTGGGTAGTGATTAATGCTACCCGGTTCTCACAATGTCCTTTTTCTCTATCCCTCTTCTCCTCAGGCCGGTGATTTAGGCCTGGTAACAGTCACAGGGCTGTTAGAGATTCAACTGTATGACCTCTCACTTTCAGCTCCTTAGCCCAACTGCCATTTCTTCTCTCAGACCAGAATGGATCAAGGGGAGTCTCTGGAGCTCCCCCTTCTGGCCGGAGGTGGTAGTGCAGTCTTGCTATTTTAGTATTTGTACTTACTGTCAGTAACTATTTTTGTGGCAAATACCCCTAGGGGTGCCACAATAGCAATCATCCACCTTCTGCGAGCAGTCATCCAATAGGGAGGGGATTTTAAAGAACGACTTTCACTCACAACACACACACGTTTACAAATGTACACTAGCCCATGGCTGTGCGGTCATGCGAACCTTATATAGCTGCAGCATGTACATGACCTTCCCGGAAGGACCAATGGGAGACTGCCACAGAAGTTGAGCACCTTCAGGACCTTCCTGGAGGACCAATGGGATCTGCTGCAGTATCTGAGCATGTGACCCTCAATCCCCAACGGGAGACCTTGCCCTGGGTATGCTCAGAAGGGGAAAAGCAGGACTTAGTCCCGAAAGCATCTGCTTGCCGCTGCCCAGCACTGGCTTCAATGGCAGAAGCTGGAAAAGCAGCAGTAACCCTATGCACAGAGTGAGACTGAGCAAGACGCTGGGACCGACGTCTCCGCTGAGCAGACTCCACTGTGGCTGGAGAAGAATGGGAGACCGCAGCAGAAATAGTTCGAGATTCCCCCTGTACATAGGCGGGAACTCGACACCTATCAAATAGCACTAGGGTTCCTACCCTCTTTCTCTCTGGGGAGGCCACATGGAAATTTAAATTCCAAGAGGGACAATGGATGGCCTATATGTCTCCTTAAGTGTACTTAGCTCCCTCCACAAGGAGAATCTATACTCATTAGGGTATGTGCACACGCTGCGGATTTTGCTGCGGATCCGCACCAGATTGGCCGCTGCGGATTCGCAGCAGTTTTCCATGCATTTACAGTCCAATGTAAACCTAAGGAAAACGAAATCCACAGTGCACATGCTGCTGAACAAAACGC
The DNA here is from genome assembly GCF_032444005.1 of Ranitomeya imitator. Classification (NCBI taxonomy): domain Eukaryota; kingdom Metazoa; phylum Chordata; class Amphibia; order Anura; family Dendrobatidae; genus Ranitomeya; species Ranitomeya imitator. The sequence goes on from NC_091282.1 coordinate 986,830,201, forward strand.
GTGGAAACGTAGCGTTGCTTATTCCACAGCACGTCAATTCTTTGTGTGGATTCCGCAGTGGTTTACACCTGCTCCTCAATAGGAATCTGCATAAAATCCGCAGGTAAAACGCAGTGCATTTTACCTGCGGATTTCTAAAAACAGGTGCGGTTCCATCTACGTGTGCACATACCCTCAGACCTCTCCAAAAAAAGACACATGACCATTTTTGATCCGAGACATAGACCAAAGTAGTACATTCAAATAATTGGGTCCATGGAAAAAACAGACAGAACACGGATGCCATCTATGTTTCATCTGTGTGCTGTCAATTTTGTAATGTTTTTGAAATTGAGCTGAACATAAGAATCAAAATCTGATCAAGCACAATGATAGAACTTGATCCGTCTCTTACAACCAAGCAAAAAATACTTGGATTCATTGCTTAAATTTTTGTTTGACATTTACATGTGATGCAATTTGATGTGAAAACAGTATTAAAATAGTGGTGTTTAGGCGTCATACACAGCTAGGTAAAAGCAGCGTGCTAAAACTAAATTAACAGTAATTGCAAATTTGGCACACATTTTACCATGTCGTTCTAGGAAATCTAAAGGTACCGTCACACATAACGATTTCTTTAACGATATCGTTGCTTTTTGTGACGTAGCAACGATATCGTTAATGAAATCGTTCTGTGTGACAGCGACCAACGATCAGGCCCCTGCTGGGAGATCGTTGGTCGCTGGGAATGATCAGGACCTTTTTTTTGGTCGCTGATCACCCGCTGTCATCGCTGAATCGACGTGTGTGACGCCGATCCAGCAATGTGTTCACTGGTAACCAGGGTAAATATCGGGTTACTAAGCACAGGGCCGCTCTTAGTAACCCGATATTTAACCTGGTTACCATTGTAAAAGTAAAAAAAAAACAGTACATACTCACATACCGGTGTCTGTCACGTCCCCCGCCTTCAGCTTCCTTCACTGACTGTGAGCGCCGGCTGTAAAGCAGAACGGTGACATCACCGCTGTGCTCTGCTTTACGGCCGGCCGGCGCTGACACAGTGAGTGCGGGAAGCTGACACCGGGGGACGTGACAGACACCGGAATGTGAGTATGTACTGTTTTTTTTTTACATTTACAATGGTAACCAGGGTAAACATCGGGTTATTAAGCGCGGGCCTGCGCTTAGTAACCCGATGTTTACCCTGGTTACCCGGGGACTTCGGCATCGTTGGTCGCTGGAGAGAGCTGTCTGTGTGACAGCTCTCCAGCGACCACACAACGACTTACCAACGATCACGGCCAGGTCGTATCGCTGGTCGTGATCGTTGGTAAATCGTTTAGTGTAACGGTACCTTAAGTCTCAATTGAAAACTGCATGTCTTTATTGTAATTTCTTTTGTTTTGTCAATACTAAAACCAGCTCACTAACCAGTATGTGAACTGATTCTAGGGGATCATGCACAAGATAGCATTAAGTCACACATTTACCTTTGATTCTGTAAGAGACATATACTCTGATCTTGTTGGTTTCCATACAAATTTAATAGAAGGCAAATCATGGCTTGTTCAATCAGCAGTGCGTGAGTTACAGAATTTTTGTTAGTTATTATATAATTTACCTGGTTGCTACATTTACCAGTATTATTAATTATAGTAATAGTATCACTCATTGTGATCATCTTCAGCAGTGACAAATGTGATAAAGGCTATGGCTCCTTCCATAATAAGGGGTTGGAGACATTTGCTTAGGAGATCTCTGCTTTGCTGTAGTTTATCATGCGGTAATGAGACTTGCAGACATTTCCAGCTGCCATTAATCAAGTCTGGAGCCTGACTGGAGCCAAGCAGGAGGCCAGTGCATGGATTCTACCTGAAGCATGGGAAATACAATAGGACAGAGATAAATAGTCTTCACCCTAAAAGCACTAAAATCTGTCTTTCCAAACTGCTTAACATTCACTCCCAGATTGATTTCCTCTGTCTTCCCCCCTGGCCAAGCCATTTATTTCCCCCAAGCAGTGACAGTTTTATGCTTAGCTAACTTGTTATTATGCTTAGATTACTTGCTGGTTTGTTTCATGTGACCTTTCCTTTCTGTCCCAATCTGTGTCTTATTAGATGTCATGTGATTCTTGTTTAACACAGGAGAAAACATTGTGAGCACACGGCATTGAACATACATATCCCGCTAAAAGCCTTAAATAAACTTACTAATTTGAAAAACCTATCTGTCAGATGATGCCAGTGTTTGACTTACTACACATCCTGTTTGGTTTCCAAATATGCAATTCCTTTATACTTCTGGAATGCTGGCATGAAAGATAAGTCTGTATGCGATGTCTACCATTGTAGCCTGTACTAACTAGATTCATTATGCTATTTGCATGACATTGCAGGAAATTAGCTATGTTATGTTTTTGAATGAGCCTTTCACAAATTTATAGAGTGACATCGGAGGTATTAGCACATTTACTGACTAATGTGACCATATATATACAAGTGACACCCCACCAGGTTAATACTTGGTCAGTTCAAATCTGACCAAGGACAACACCTTCAACATGCAGATCACGTTCTCCCAGTGCCTAGGGCTTGGGTACACGGCCGATTTTATCATACGAGTGCTATCTGTTGATTTCACAGAACGCACTCGTACCTATGTTATTCTACGGGGCTGTGCACATTTTCTTGTTCTTTTCCTCACACTGAGTGGTAGATGTAAATAATCAGTGACATGTCTGATTTTGATCCGAGGGGTCAAATCAAATTCTGCAATGCAAGTCTATGGGCCCGTGAAAAAAACCGAACTGACATTTGAGTGCTGTCTGATTTTCACAGACCAGCAGGACAAGTTGGAGAAACTTTTTTTTCTCTCCATTTTCAAGAAAAACCTTATGCCACTCTGACCAAAGTCTAATCAGAATAAGCAGCTAATTTTCCACGTATGTGAAATAGGTCTGGTGATCCTACTTTTAGGGCTTGTTTTCACTTGCGAGGAACACGTCCGTGTCTCGCATGTGGAAACGAAGCTCTGGTGCCGGCACTCCGGAAACGGAGCGTGCGGCTGCATGTGTTGCTATGCGGCCGCACGCTCCGCTCCACAGTGCCGGCGCCAGAGCTTCGTTTCCACATGCGAGACACGGAGGTGTTCCTCGCAAGTGAAAACAAGCCCTTAGTGTGAGTTTATTCCAACATTGCAAACTTATCCAAAGAGATTGATTTACTTTCTAAGGCCGGGATCACACTTGCGAGTTCAATCCCGGCCTAAGAAATAGAATCCGTGTGGGGACAGGGAATGATGTTAATGGTGGCAGTGCTTGACATTATGTTAGTGCTATATAGGCAATAGGAAATAAATAAGAAATATAGGCCACTACTGATCTCTGGTCTCCTGCAGATCCTGATTGCATTCATCTATCGCATTTTTACGTCGCCTAACTATGCTGGCATAGTTGGATACTGCATAAACAGCAATGTTCAAAAATATTCATTTTTTTGGAATTCCTTAAAGTGGTTGTCTTGTCTAAAATGACACGTCTGCAGTTAGTCTATGTGATTGCAGACTTTTGAATCCTCACACAGCTCACACTGCGCTAGAGGATTTTTGGGTGTCTTCGCCGGGAATGGCGGATACATGATCACAGGTTTGTGATGCGCATAGCCCAGGACCAAAACCCAACCAGATTGTTTCCACCATACTCAATGCAAGTGTATTGGATTTACACGATAGAACAATTGGTTGAATAGAGATATTTGCCTTTTTGTTAGATTTAATCCACTAACCAAACAATTCTTGGTAAACTTGAACTTCATAGTACAAAATGATGTACATGTTCATTAGCACTGATGTAGGTGTGTGTTTAGGGTGCCCATGAGCTGAGCTTCACACACAGTAGATGCTGGCTATATCACATTGTCAGCATGTGTGTCTAATAGCAGAGGCTGGATCTGAGCTTTGATTACTGCTATTAACCATTTAAATGCCACTCTCAGTTTCTGACATCAGAGCTTAAATGGAGCCATGTGCTCCATCTACCATCTACTCACTTCATTGCGATCACAGTGCACAATTGGGTTATCTGGAGACCACCATCTTGGTATGCCTGTGACTCTCAGCTATAGACTGAACTGCATAAGAGACAGTGATTTGTATTATAAACTGCAATACTTTATTATTGCAGTATATAGTATAAGCAATTTGATGCCCTCAAGTTCAAGTTCGCTAAGTGAAATAAACATTAGAATAAAAACTTTAAAAAAAACATTAAAAAAACTTTATAATAATTCAAATCACCATAATTTCTTCCAATAAAATAAAGACATTGAATTATTTAAATAATATGTTTGGTGTTGCCACTTCCATAAGATCCGATCTACCAAAATATAAGATTAATTAATCCATACAGTAAATGCCATAAAGAGGAAAAAATAATAAAAAAAATAAAAAATTAATTTGTTATTTTAGTCACCAGATTATCCTAAAAACATGCCATAAAATGCGGTCAAAATGTCATATGTGTAATGCAGGTGTCTGGATGCAACGAGCAGAGATCACGAGGCAGAAACAGCCAGGGGTTGATACAATGGTATTTATTTAAAACAGAGCATTTAAAAAAATTTGTGTTAGTAGATATGCAATTTAATAGTATAGGGAATCGCAACAGATTTAGATTAATCAAGAAAGTCTTTTACTACTTAACGTTAGTGGTGTGCCAAGTCTTGGTAGTCACCCTGTGAGTTCTCACTCGAAGCTCTGGCCCTAGTGGGGGTCACCGGGTTTTTCCACTAAGCTGCAAGTTTCTTCATTACGTAGTCTATTAAAGCCCATTGAGCCTCCCATGCACCAACAGGCTCTCTCCACACCTATAATCCTAGTCCCAATTGACCCTGTTACCGTAGGTGATAGCTGGAAGTGACGGCCCTGCTCACTCGCACTGTTCCTTCTCTGTTGGAGGTTTGCCTCTTCTTTCGCAGCCGTCGCATGGCTCTTCTCAGCATGATTGTTGGTGGAAGTCTCTCAGGCTCAAGAAAGAGAGGACCGGGCTCAACTTTTGACAGGCATAGTTGGGCCTTGACCAGCACAGGGTGCAGATTCTGGCTCTGACCAGTGTAAGCCAAACTTAGAGATATCTTCCGGGGGATCCGGACTGTGCCAGGTAGTGACCGCCACCTGGGTAGCAGACTCCTCGCTGATGCATGTCATGTTGATGTCAGTGGTGTCTCTTGGGCACGTCTGCCCCACTCTTCCCTGGCACCAAATCTCCTCATGGTTGGCCGTGTAGGGATTTTATATTAGGGAAGTCCTTACTGAGGGTCAACTGATCTGGTCCAGCACACAAGGTCGTTCCCCATCCAAATCTTCCAGCACACTTTGGTTCCACTTGATTTTGGCTGGCCAGCAGATGTCAGTCTCTTATTAATGGCATATCCTGCACTAATATTCCAGATGTATAATGGCTTTTTGTTACATTTGTATCCCAAATTAGTACCCATAAGAACAATTGCCAAAAATATACCATGTAATAGTACATGGACATTACAATAGTACATGGACATTACAGAGCAAGATCTATTCTCACTATTGCACAACTGGGAAAGTGTATACTGATATATATATATATATATATATATATATATATATATATTTATATATATCAGATCAGGACAGAGTACAAAAGCTGGTGCCTTATAGAAAGTTTACCCTTCAGGCATACCGACCTGGTTATTTGTTATGTAATATTGCGTATTCCGGGAAATGTGTTTTGCTTAATAATTAAAAAAATTGTGAATCAAGAATTATAATGAAGGGTTAAACGGATGCTTGCTCAGGTAAGCTTGTATGTACACATTTAGGAGGAATTTGCACTGTTGCTTTCATCCTGAAGTGTGGCAAAGCTGGATCTATCTGTTTATACATTCCTAAGTAAGTGGGAGAGAAAAGCCTCTCTGCAGAGGATGCCTCCTGTCTCCGGAAACAGAGGGGGAGACCGGATTTCAGATAACAGCTTCCAGCAATTATTCCATTTGTACTAAACATTAATTGCACAGGGGATTGCCTGAAGAAAAGGTACATGTGTGATTAATAGGAGCAGGTCATGCGCTAGCACAATGCATTGTTTTCTTCTTCAAACTTCTTTTCATCTAAATGGCAAGAAAAACAAAATAATTATTTTTTATTTTTCTTAAATGTCCAAAGGCACATATGCTTTACAAAGCATTGCCAAAAACAAACAAAATATTTTTTGTTAGTGAGCCAAACTTAATTACTGCCACAAATAAAAACCAAAACACACCAAAAAACACATAATGTAAATCCCGAGAACCTCAATATCTATTTTTCAGTACGACTTTATAATAAAAGAGGATTGAAGAGAGAACTGAAGGATGTTCCTGTAGATGATTTAGTATGAAGTAAGGATGCTTAAAGGATGCCAGTAAATTATTGTGGGACAGCGAGAAGAGTAAAAGGAAGTATGAAAGTCATGGTCAAGAAGATTCCTAGACATGAATCTGTCCCTTGTTAACAATTAATCCAGATTTGTCAGGGTTACTTGGAATAATCTTTATAAAAAAACAATCTCTTTTATTCATTATGCATAGACATAGACTGACAATGATCAGTTTTAATTTTATAAGCTGCAACCATCAATTTCATCAGTATGGGATCAAAAATGTTTCTATAGAGGTATTATTTGAGCACTATTTGGAGCAGTTATTTTAGTGGTATTTTGAAATATTATGTGAACACTGGATGGCGACATTGGAAATCAAGGTCCCAGAGTCTGGAGGAAGAGTGGAGAGGCCACAGTCCAAGCTGCTTGAGGTCTAGTGTGAAGTTTCCACAATCACTGTTGGTTTGAGGAGTCATATCATCTGCTGGTGTAGGTCTACTGTGTTTTATCCAGACACAAGTTAGTGCAGCCATCTACCAGGAAATTCTAGAGCACTTCATGCTTCCCTCTGCCAACAAGGTTTTTGGATATGGAAATTACATTCTCTAGCAGGACTTGGCACCTGTCCGCACTGCCAAAAGTACCAGTATATGGTTTAAAAACAATAGTGTCACTGTGCTTGATTGGCCAGCAAACTCGCCTGACCTTAAACCTATAGAGAATCTATGGGGTATTGTCAAAAGGAAGATGAGAGTCACCAGATCCAAAAAATGCAGAAGAGGTGAAGGATGCTATCAAAGCAACCTGGGCTTCCATAACTTCTCAGCAGTGCCACAGGCTGATCGCATCTTTGCCACGCCATAATCATCAACATTAACAGAAATAAACACTAAAAATAGATCACTCTGTTTGTAATGACTCAATATAATATATGAGCTTCAATTTTTGCATTGAAGAACTGAAATAAATTAACTTTTTGTTGATATTTTAATTTTGTGAAAACTACCTTTACATATTGATTAGCCTTAACATTAAAATCAATGACAAGTGATGTGAATAAATGTAATTATCCTGTGTCATGGCAACTGTCAAGTTTTGAGATGTATTAGGCACCAAAGAAACAGTCAGTTCTTGAAGCTGGTGTGTTAAAAGCAGGTAAATTGGCCAGGAATAAGAAATAGACTTTGATAAGAGCTAAATTGTGACTAGTTTGAGAGTCTACAAATTGGGAAAGAGATTCCCTGTATGCAGACGTTAGTACCCACCAAAAATGGTCCATGGAGGACAACAAGTACTGTAGCTAAATGATCACTAAAAAACCTGAGTGGTGAAGGCTAGCCTGGCTTACTTAAACCCACAGTAGAGATACTGCATCAGGAATGGCTGTTTCCCCTTAAGCCGTTAACGACCAGGGGTATTTCAGGTTTTGAATTTTTGATTTTTGCTCCCCTTCTTCCCAGAGCCATAACTTTTTTTTATTTTTCTGTCAATATGGCCATGGGAGGGCTTGTTTTTTGGGGGACCAATTGCACTTTTGAAAGACACCATTGGTTTTAACATATTGTGTACTGGAAAATGGGAAAAAAAATTCCAAGTGTGGTGAAATTGCAAAAAAAGTGCAAATCCGCAGTTTTTTTTTTCACCTTGTTCACTACATGCTTAAAATGACCTGCCATTATGATTGTCCGGGTCATTAAGAGTTCACAGACACAAAAAAACATATAGCTTTTTCTTATTTAAGTGGTGAAAAAAAATTCCAAAACTTGCTAAAAATAATAGCTCCATTTTCCGTTACCCTTAGCGTTTCTATTTTTCATGATCTGGGACTGGGTGAGGGCTTATTTTTTGTGCTCCAAGCTGACATTTGTGTTGATACCATTTTGGTGTAGATACAATCTTTTGGTTGCCTGTTATTGCATTTTAATGCAATGTAGCGTAACCAAAAAATGTAATTCTGGTGTTTTGAATTTTTTTTCTCATTACGTCATTTAGCGATTGGGTTAATTCTTTTTTCATATTGATAGATCAGGCGATTCTAAATACTGCGATGCAAAATATTTTATATTTGATTTGTTTTTAATTGTTTTATTTTGAATGGTGCGAAGAGGGGTGGTTTGAACTTTGAACCATTTTTTTTATTTTTTTACATTTTTAAAAACTTTTTTTACTTTTTGCATGCTTCAATAGTCTACAGGGGAGATTATGAGCTGCAATAATTTGATCGCCTCTGCTACACATCGCCAATGATCAGATCGCCTTTATGTAGTAGAAATGCTCACTTGCTATGAGCGCTGACCATGGGGTGGTGCTTATAGCAATCCGGAAAGGAAAAGGATAGAAATCTGATTCAAACCTCTGGTTGTCATACTGACCCATCGATGACCCGTAATCATGTGATGGGGTCACCAATGGTTGGGATTTACGATGCGCTTCCAGTGAGCGCGAGTTAAATGATGCTGTCAGACATTGTCAGCAGCATTCAACTGGTTAACATCCCTAGGTGGATCGCGACTCCACCCGTGGCTGTTGCGGTCACATTTCAGCTTTAGCGTCAGAGCCTGTACCAAACATTCTCTCTCCAGCTTATACAAAGTGTAGAGCTGGGACAGAATTGGGGCAGAACCCATCAAATTCTTGATGACCAGCAGCGGTCGCCACTATCTAACCCTCTCTTAATGAATTATTATTATTATTATTTATTTATATAGCACCATTGATTCCATGGTGCTGTACATGAGAAGGGGTTACATACAAGTTACAAATATCACATACAGTAAACAAACTAACAATGACGGACTGATACAGAGGGGCGAGGACCCTGCCCTTGCGGGCTTACATTCTACAGGATTATGGGGAAGGAGACAGTAGGTTGAGGGTTGCAGGAGCTCCGGTGTTGGTGAGGCGGTAGCTCCGGTGTTGGTGAGGCGGTAGCTCCGGTGTTGGTGAGGCGGTAGCTCCGGTGTTGGTGAGGCGGTAGCTTCGTTGGTGATGAGGCAGCAGCGGTGTCAGTGCAGGCTGTAGGCTTTCCTGAAGAGATGAGTTTTCAGGTTCCGTCTGAAGGATCCGACTGTGGTTGATAGTCGGACGTATTGGGGCAGAGAGTTCCAGAGGATGGGGGATATTCGGGAGAAGTCTTGGAGGCGATTGGATGAGGAGCGAATAAGTGTGGAGGAGAGAAGGAGGTCTTGGGAGGACCGGAGGTCACGTGAGGGAAGATATCGAGAGATTAGTTCAGAGATATATGGAGGAGACAGGATGTGGATGGCTTTGTAGGTCAGTATTAGCAATTTGAACTGGATACGCTGAGGGAATGGGAGCCAGTGAAGAGATTTGCAGAGGGGGGAAGCGGAGGAGTAGCGAGGAGAGAGATGGATTAGTCGGGCAGCAGAGTTAAGGATGGACTGGAGAGGTGCAAGGGTGTTAGCAGGGAGGCCACAGAAAAGGATGTTGCAGTAGTCAAGGCGGGAAATGATGAGGGCGTGCACAAGCATTTTAGTAGATTGGGGGTTGAGGAAAGGACGGATCCTGGAGATATTTTTGAGCTGGAGGCGACAGGAGGTGGAAAGAGCTTGGATGTGTGGTTTGAAGGACAGGGCAGAGTCGAAGGTTACTCCGAGGCAGCGGACTTCGGGTACAGGGGAAAGCATGATGTCATTGACTGCGATAGATAGGTCAAGTAAGGAAGATTCATGAATGAATCAGGAGTGTTTGCCAAAATGCCCCTCTCATCAAGACTAACGAGGGAATCATCGGTCTTGATGAATCGCCCTCATGTTTCTGGTTCCCAGCCAGCTATTTAAAGTATGTCTACTCTGAAATGCCTAGCTGCAATCTCGCACAGACAGTGTCTGATTCATGCTGTCTGTGGATCGGGCATCATGAATCTGATGAAGGATTTCTTTAACATCTAATGTAATGACAAACCTTAGCTAGTAAATCAATTTATCTTAAGCACCATTTTTAATTCTCTAAATAGCTCCAAACTGTTCAGTAGAAATTTTATTTTTTTACTGAGCACCAAAATCTTACTACACATGGAGTCATGAAAAATTGATTAAATATCATATCCAGAATGAACAATATTTGCCATTACATTGTTGTGAAAATGATGAGTTATGATGACATTTACTTCAACAGTATGGCACCACCTAGTGTTTAGCACAAAGTGTATAGCAATCTGCAAGTTGACCTAGTGAGCTAAGTGCTCTCCAATAATAGAAAAGTTTGTATTGCGCTCTTAATAAAATTTAGCTAAAGGAAGCCAAAATATTATCGCTTAATTCTGTATTTATGCACAGGAATGGAGCTCTGTATAGAAAATCAGCTCCGTATTCAGCTGTGAATAATAGAATGACATGGAGTTAAAAGGTATAAAATCAGGTGTAAGAGCACTAATCACCCATGAGGAACATTTGCATATTTTTAGGATATTGAAATTAAATTATTTCAATAACCCCCAATCTACTGAAAATTCTAATTACAAAGAATAAAACTACTAATGTTTTTGTTAAATGATGGCAAGCAATTCTACCAATGTTTTACATACTCTGCATACAATCTTTTTTTCACATCCTGAAATAATGTCCAAAATAGTCATTAAGATTTTTTGTGTACAACAAGAATAAAAAACATATTTTTCAAGCATAAAGATCCCTCTTCCAACAGAATAGTCCATGGGTGGTCCTTTTTTTAAATTGAGCTCTTAGACTTCAAGGGGGTGTTTGGTCTAAAGTGAAAAGTCTGCAGTCACTCTGTGTGACTGGAGACTTGTGAATCCTCACGGCTCATGCACTGTGTAGTTTCGCTGGTGTCCTCCCCGTGTATGGCAGTCAAGTATGCCATATGCATACTCCCAGGCAGAACCTGTCTATTGGACATGGCCTCGCTCAGTACAAGTGTATAATGCAAGGCTGCACGCAAGTAGACAGGTCCTGCCTGGAAGTATACATATCGCATACTTGACCACCGTTCAGAGGCGTAGCTAGGGTTTCGGTTAAGGGGGTGCAAAGCTTCTCAGTGGGTCCCTAACCAGGTAACCTTGATTACAACTCGGTGATGCACCCTAATAGTGGAGGAGGACCTCAGCAGATGACAGCAACGTTACTGAAAATAATCTCTATACAAAGACCAACATTGATATTATCGCCATATGGTCAGTGGTAGATACCAGCACAAAACATATAAACGATTACAGCACAGTTACAGATAATGACTTAATGCTGACGTTCTTTCTGATGGAATCGTTCACTTCTTCTTTCTTTTCCATTTGGCCCAGACCGACAAGACAACTTCTTCCAGCCACAACTCGGCTGCAAAGAATACGGCAAAGACACATTTCACTTCTCATATTCCAGCCCCATCACCATCTATTCCAAACCTGCACAAACTCCTCATCCTGCTGATACCCCAATACTGAGCAGCTGCTGCCGTATGTGTCTCTATTACTGCACCTACTGTGTGGTTCTCTGTGCCTTCTAAATTCTAAAGCAACCCTCTATAATATAGCAACGCCGGGTGCAAGTGCCCCAGAAAACAGTGCCCATATTTTGTCCCCTAGAAATTAATATTGCCCTGTGTGTGCCCCTTTGATAGTCACAGTTACCTGAGTTCCCCTATAACAATAAGTGCCAACTTTCCATTTAATAATGTCCCGAGTCTCCCCCTGTACAGCTTCCCTATACACAGTATGATACTCTCTTATACACAGTATAATGCCGCCTCACTGTATAGTACCACCCACAGTATACTGATCCCTTAGTATCCCCCAAACTGTTTTATGGCTCCAACACTGTATGATGACCCCCTCACTGTAATCTCCACACTGTATGATGGAAATAGCCTCCACATAGTATAATGCACCAGATAGTCCTCAATATAGTATAATGCACTCCCCATATGCCTACTCTATATTGTATAATGCACCCCCATAGGCAGACTCTATAGCGTAATGCAGCCCCCATAGACAGACTCTATAGCATAGTGCACCCCCACCGTCAGGCTCTATAGCATAAGGCAGCCCACTAGGCAGATTTTATAGCATAAGGCAGCCCTCATAGGCATACTCTATAGCACAAGGCAGCCCCCATAGTCAGACTCCGTAGTATAAGGAAGCCCCCCATGAACAAACTCTGTAGTATAAGGAAGCACCCATAAGTAGACTCTGTAGGATAAGGCAGCACCCCATAGGCAGACTCTGTAGTATAATAAAGCCCCCATAGGCAGACCCTCTAGTATAAGGCAACACCCCATAGGCATACCCTGTAGTATAAGGCAGCTCCCCATAGGCAGACTCTGTAGTATAAGGCAGCTCCCATGGGCAGACTTTTGTATAAGGCAGCCCCCCATAGGCAGACCCTGTAGTATAAGACAGCACCCAATAGGCAGACTCTGTAGTATAAGGTAGATCGATTCTCCCTGCTCTGCCACAGAATGTAAATGTATCGGCGCGCTGTGGACACTCCGATATAGTTACAGTAGCGCAGCTCCGGGTGAGCCCCCTCAGAGTGTGGGGCCCAGGGCCACCACCCTCTCTGCTCCCCCCAGTAGCTACTCTACTGCCACCGTTCCTATCGAAGACAACAGCAAATTTTCGCAGCACGCAGTGCATTCACTTGGAGGATTCACAAGTGTGCAGTCACACAGTGACTGCAAACTTTTCATTTTAGACTTGACACCTTTAAAATCACCTGACTGCAGCCCTGAGGACAAATAATATTATTAATAAAGTAGTAAAAATATAGTTAGTAATTCTTATTGCACAGCACTTCTTATCTCAGTTTTTTTTTCTTTTTACCTTTTTTCTTGTCTTGAGCCACTAAAACACTTAAATAAGCATAAGATAATTTTCTCCGTGTTTTGTTTGTATCTTAGTTAATACTTTGCTAAATAAGGAGGCAAAGATAGTAAAATATGTAGAGTTAGGGAGTTCTTAACAAAGACACTTCAAAAGGAAATGAGCAAAAATGCCTTCTCCTCCCCGGCATTCCATACAGTTTTTTCAATGTGCAGTAATACAGGGTTTGGAATGCTCTTATGCTGGATAATAGTAATCTTTATTATAAGAGTCTAGGACTTCATTTCATAATCATTTTCTTCCGGACAGACAGCTGTGAATACTTAAGGTAGATTAACCAAACAGCAACCGATTTAAATACCATTCAACAATTTTTGCTAAATACATAATTGTACAGGATGAAGCTGGAGGTAATGTCATTCATGTTCTTGAAAATAATCACAAGCACTCATGTTAATTTGTGCTTTTACTTTACTCCTTTGGGCCTCTCTTACAGAGCTGACAATTTTTATGGAAAACAACATGTACCTTGTAGCCAATTTATTAGCTCTATCATATGTGTGATTTTTTTTAATGTTTTTTTTTGTATGAGCTGATCATTTTAAATGGACCATGATGTTCTAAAGAAAACCCTAATTTTCAATTCAACACCTGTACCCAGTTGATATTGGCTTCTGATAGGTCTTTGTAACTACAACTAAATGTAGCTATATTACTATAGGCCCCATGACAACTTTTGGACCCACCTCCTCTGTCCTTTCAACTGTTGCTTAGATGCCCCAATTTTACAATTTGCATTTAGGATAATTATATGATATGAGGATGAGTCACCTGCCAGGGCAGTGGGGTACTCGGTATCGGGTCTGGTCCTTAAAGGGTCCATGGCCCTGGGTGCCCATGTAAAAGTGACGGTCTTTAAAGGGGTGTGTGAAATAATAAAAGTTTGTGACGCTACCTCTGGTATTCGGTAAGGGATGACCGACGCTGCCTAAAGGGGTCTTCTGGGGTGATGTTATGGCAGCTGGGATGGTGTAGCTTCCCACAAGTGAAGCTGGGTCCCCATGGCTCCCGGTGTAGTAGATGAAAAACAAAGGACGCAGTTCTGCAGTCTTTTTACCTGGTTTACTGCTGGTAGCAGGCAGCCACAGTCCAGGGCACCAGATCACGGGTACAGGCAGGTTCCGGCTGGCTTGGATGCGAGTTCAGAGTCCAGCTTTTCCAAGTGGAGTTAAAAGCCTTCCTCTTAGCGCGGTGGTATTATAGTCCCTTACTGCCTATGGCTTCTTAGCAAGCTCCTCTCAGTTATATCTGTCCTTTATTGAAGTGGGACACAAACCCGTATGACAGGTGACTCAAACCTTTTTACAGGGTCTCTATCATGACCCGGGTTCTATGTGTCACTGTGTCTCCTGGGCGGACAGGTTACGTATAATCTAGCTGTCCTACCGGTTTCTGCTGTGCCTCCTAGATTATGACACAACCTTGGTCTTCCGGTTACCGGTATATGCGCTCTGTCAGGAAGGTAGCCCAGTCGGAGCTATTCTCACTTGTTGTCACTCTCCTGTGCTTCGCTCTCTGGGAAGTTAGTTAAAGACTGTTCTTCCTTCTGTATCTCGCTATCTATGAGCTACAGCACCTTAGGCTGTACGGCCCCTCACCCATCCTTCTGCCTCAGACTGCTCCAGTCTGCTGTCTGGCACCAACTGACTAATTCTTCCCAACTGCCTAGCATCTGCCTAGCAACTAACTCCTCCTCCCTACCAGAGAGAGCAGCTCCCCTGAAGTCAAGTGTAGAGCTCCTCCTTCTGGCCTGGAGTCAGAACGATGTTGTAAGGGCTATTTACCTGTTAAAAGGAATCTTCTATCGCTTACAAGCGTGACATCACTCTCCCCATGAGGAAAGCAATGTCACTGTCACAACCAGTGCCCTGGGGTGTCACACTTTCCCCCCTTCCCGTTAAATCCAGTACTCCTGGACTGGAAAAAGAAAACAACAATTCAGGTTAGATAAAAGACATACAAAAAAATTTAAAATGCATGTAACAGGTTAAACTTTAGCTTCCCTTTATGGGAGGTAATTAGGCTTGAACGTTACGGGAACATAAGTGTAAATATTTTTTTTTCAAGTGCACACCATTCCATTATTAACATTTTTACTTCTTGTTCTCGAGCAGGTTCTCAGGCCTGCATCCTCCTGTACTGGAGGCCAGCTGGATCCTGCATCCTCCTGGACTGGAGGCCAGCTGGGTCTTCTCCTTTGGGGCACTGGCATGGACTGCACAATTTTGGTTAGGGGCATAGTTCCGTATACTGTCCTACACCCTAGGTTTACATACAAAAAATCTCATTTTTACTATTGCTGCAGTGCGACTGTCAAAAGTGTCTTTCAGTTTGGCTAATATTTGCTCTCAACAGTTCCTTTTTCAATATCGAGCCAGGATTTTACTTCTCTTTGTGGTGCACCAAATAAATGGCCAGTTAGAATGCTGACTTTTTGTTGTTCCAACAGGGTGTAAACCTGAAATAAGCTGCAGAGTCTTTCTTTAACCCCTTTCTGCCATTAGACGTACTATTCCGTCCATGTGCTCAGAGCAGGCACTTGGTTACGCTGCAGCGCTCTGAGACAGATCAGTGATCTGCCAGAGTGCTGTGCAAACTGGCAGATCACCGATCTGTATTGTCCCCCCCCTGGGACAAAGTAAAAAAGTTCAAAAAAAAAAATGTTACAAGTGTGTAAAAAAAATAAAAAAATCCTAAATAATGAAAAAAAAAAAATTATTATTCCCATAAATACATTTCTTTATCTAAATTAAAAAAAAACAATAAATGTGCACATATTTAGTATCGCCACGTCTGTAACGACCCGACCTATAAAACTGTCCCACTAGTTAACCCCTTCAGTAAACACCGTAAGAAAAAAAAAAAAAAGAGGCAAAAAACGCTTTATTATCATACTGCCAAACAAAAAGTGGAATAACACGTGATCAAAAAGACGGATATAAATATCCATGGTACCGCTGAAAGCGTCATCTTGTCCCGCAAAAAACGAGCTGCCATACAGCAACATCAGCAAAAAAATTAAAAAGTTATAGTCCTCAGAATAAAGCGATGCAAAAATAATTATTTTTTCTATAAAATAGTTTTTATCGTATAAAAGCGCCAAAACATTAAAAAAATGATATAAATGAGGTGTCGCTGTAATCATACTGACCTGAAGAATAAAACTGCTTTATCAATTGTACCAAACGGGGAACGGTATAAACGCCTCCCCCAAAAGAAATTCATGAATAGCTGGTTTTTGGTAATTCTGCCTCACAAAAATCGGAATAAAAAGCTATCAAAAAATGTCACGTGCCCGAAAATGTTACCAATAAAAATGTCAACTCGTCCCGCAAAAAACAGGACCTCACATGACTCTGTGGACTCAAATATGGAAAAAATTATAGCTCTCAAAATGTGGTAACGCAAAAAATATTTTTTGCAATAAAAAGCGTCTTTCAGTGTGTGACGGCTGCCAATCATAAAAATCCACTAAAAAACCCGCTATAAAAGTAAATCAAACCCCCCTTCATCACCCCCTTAGTTAGGGAAAAATAAAAAAATAAAAAAATGTATTTATTTCCATTTTCCCATTAGGGTTAGGGCTAGGGTTAGGGTTAGGGCTAGGGTTAGGGCTAGGGTTAGGGTTAGGGCTAGGGTTAGGGCTAGGGTTAGGGCTAGGGTTAGGGCTAGGGTTAGGGCTAGGGTTAGGGTAAGGGCTAGGGTTAGGGTTAGGGCTAGGGTTAGGGCTAGGGTTAGGGCTAGGGTTAGGGCTAGGGTTGGGGCTAGGGTTATGGTTAGGGCTTGGGTTAGGGCTAGGGTTAAGGCTACAGTTAGGTTTAAGGCTACAGTTAGGGTTGGGGCTAAAGTTAGGGTTAGGGTTTGGATTACATTTGCGGTTGGGAATAGGGTTGGGATAAGGGTTAGGGGTGTGTCTGGGTTAGAGGTGTGGTTAGGGTTACCGTTGGAATTGGGGTTAGGGGTGTGTTTAGGTTAGGGTTTCAGTTATAATTGGGGGTTTCCACTGTTTAGACACATCAGTGGCTCTCCAAACGCGACATGGCGTCCGATCTCAATTCCAGCCAATTCTGCATTGAAAAAGTAAAACAGTGCTCCTTCCCTTCCGAGCTCTCCCGTGTGCCCAAAAAGGAGTTTACCCCAACATATGGGGTATCAGCGTACTCAGGACAAATTGGACAACAACTTTTGAGGTCCAATTTCTCCTGTTACTAGTGTTGAGCGATACCGTCCGATACTTGAAAGTATCGGTATCGGATAGTATCGGCCGATACCCGAAAAATATCGGATATCGCCGATACCGATATCCGATACCAATACAAGTCAATGGGACATCAAGTATCGGAAGGTATTCTCATCGTTCCCAGGGTCTGAAGGAGAGGAAACTCTCCTTCAGGCCCTGGAATCCATAGGGATGTGTAAAATAAAGAATTAAAATAAAAAATATTGATATGCTCACCTCTCCGGCGGCCCCCGGACATCACGCTGGTAACCGGCCAGCTTCTTTGCTTAAAATGAGCGCCTTCAGGACCTGCGAATGACGTCGCGGCTTCTGATTGGCCGCGTGCCGCCCATGTGACCGGCACGCGACCAATCAGAAGCCGCGACGTCATTCGCAGGTCCTTAATTCCTAGAATTAGGAGTTTTGTGAATGAGAATGACGTCGCGGCTTCTGATTGGTCGCGTGCCGGTCACATGGGCGGCACGCGACCAATCAGAAGCCGCGACGTCATTTGCAGGTCCTGAAGGCGCTCATTTTAAACAAAGAAGCCGGCCGGTTAGCAGCGTGATGTCCAGGGGCCGCCGGAGAGGTGAGCATATCAATATTTTTTATTTTAATTCTTTATTTTACACATCCCTATTGATCCGATACCGATACCCGATATCACAAAAGTATCGGATCTCGGTATCGGAATTCCGATACCGCAAGTATCGGCCGATACCCGATACTTGCGGTATCGGAATGCTCAACACTACCTGTTACCCTTGGGAAAATACAAAACTGGGGGCTAAAAAATAATTTTTGTGGGAAAAAAAAGATTTTTTATTTTCACAGCTCTGCGTTATAAACTGTAGTGAAACACTTGAGGGCTCAAAGTTCTCACAACACATCTAGATAAGTTCGTGGGGGGGGGTCTAGTTTGCAATATGGAGAAAATACAATACAGGGGGCTAAAAAATAATTTTGGGGGGAATTTTTTTTTTTATTTTCACGGCTCTGCGTTAGAAACTGTAGTGAAACACTTGGGGGCTCAAAGTTCTCACAACACATCTAGATAAGTTCCTTGCGGGGTCTAGTTTCCAATATGGGGTCACTTGTGGGGGTTTTCTACTGTTTAGGTACATTAGGGGCTCTGCAAACGCATTGTGACGCCTGCAGACCATTCCATCTAAGTCTGTATTCCAAATGGCGCTCCTTCCCTTCCGAGCCCTCCCATGCACCCAAACGGTGGTTCCCCCCACATATGGGGTATCAGCGCACTCAGGACAAATTGCACAACAACTTTTGGAGTCCAATTTCTCCTGTTACCCTCGGGAAAATACAAAACTGGGGGCTAAAAAATAATTTTTGTGGGAAAAAAATGTTAGTTTTATTTTTACGGCTCTGCATTATAAACTTCTGTGAAGCTCTTGGTGGGTCTAAGTGCTCACCACACATCTAGATAAGTTCCTTAGGGGTCTACTTTCCAAAATGGTGTCACTTGTTTCAATGTTTAGGCACATCAGTGGCTCTCCAAATGCAACATTGCGTCCCATCTCAATTCCTGTGAATTTTGCATTGAAAAGTCAAACGGCGCTCCTTCCCTTCCGAGCTCTCCCATGTGCCCAAACAGTGGTTTACCCCCACATATGGGGTATCAGCGTACTCAGGACAAATTGTACAACAACTTTTTGGTTCCAATTTCTTCTCTTACCATTGGGAAAATAAAAAATTGGGGGTGAAAAATAATTTTTGTGAAAAAAAAATGATTTTTTATTTTTACGGTTCTGCATTATAAACTTCTGTGAAGCACTTGGTGGGTCAAAGTGCTCACCACACCACTAGATAAGTTCCTTAGGGGGTCTACTTTCCAAAATGGTGTCACTTGTGGGGGGTTTCAATGTTTAGGCACATCAGTGGCTCTCCAAACGCAACATGGCGTCCCATCTCAATTCCAGTCAATTTTGCATTGAAAAGTCAAATGGCACTCCTTCGCTTCCAAGCTCTGTCATGTGCCCAAACAGTGGTTTACCTCCACATACGGGGTATCGGCGTACTCAGGACAAATTGTGCAACAAGGTTTGGGGTCCATTTTCTCCTGTAACCCTTGGTAAAATAAAACAAATTGGAGCTGAAGTAAATTTTTTGTGAAAAAAAGTTAAATGTTAATTTATATTTAAACATTCCAAAAATTCCTGTGAAACACCTGAAGGGTTAATAAATTTCTTGAATGTGGTTTTGAGAACCTTGAGGGGTGCAGTTTTTAGAATGGTGTCACACTTGGGTATTTTCTATCATATAGACCCCTCAAAATGACTTCAAATGAGATGTGGTCCCTAAAATAAAATGGTGTTGTAAAAATGAGAAATTGATGGTCAACTTTTAACCCTTATAACTCCCTAACAAAAAAAAATTTTGGTTCCAAAATTGTGCTGATGTAAAGTAGACATGTGGGAAATGTTACTTATTAAGTATTTTGTGTGATATATCTCTGTGATTTAATTGCATAAAAATTCAAAGTTGGAAAATTGCAAAATTTTCAAAATTTTCGCCATATTTCCATTTTTTTCACAAATAAACGCAGGTAATATCAAAGAAATTTTACCACTATTATGAAGTACAATATGTCACGACAAAACAGTGTCAGAATCACCGGGATCCATTGAAGTGTTCCAGAGTTATAACCTCATAAAAGGACAGTGGTCAGAATTGTAAAAATTGGCCCGGTCCCTAACGTGCAAACCACCCTTGGGGGTAAAGGGGTTAAAGTCATTGAGGGTGTGGGACTCCCCTCAATATTATGGCAGCAAGGCCACTCCTGGTATATAGGGCATGGATAGCGGCATAATAGGAGCTGTGGCTAGGTCCGGCCCATTTGCAGGAGCTGTGGGCACTGCCGGGACTGGTGGCATTGTGGGACCTGTGGCTACAACCGCTGCTAGTTTTCCTCCCAGGTCCAACATATCCATTCTCCCGTGCTAAACTTCAGTTTGACTGACGTCTCTCCTCCAGAGTCTGCAAGGGTTCTTCCTGTGCGCGGTAAGTCGCTCCTTCCTGTCCTCCTTTCAGGGCTTTGCAGCGTTTTCACTTGCAGTTCTCACTTCAGGCTCCACCCACAATGTCACACCCCTCTTTTTCTGCGCTCCTCGCCGCGCCCTTTCTGGCAGCTGTTGGTGGATATTTTGAAAACAAAATGCGCGCACCGTGTGACGTAGTTATGGTGGCAGTTATGGTGTGACAATGTTTTAGAAGCTCATTAAAGCCTCTGGTATACAATCCAACAAAGTATCTCTTCTAAGCAGTCTCTTAGGCGTACAAGACCCGTTTTCTGGGTTGGTCCATCCTGTTCATGATGCCAAAATGAGTCGCCTGCCAGGGCAGTGGGGTACTCGGTATCAGGTCTGGTCCCTAAAGGGATGTGCCACGGTGGCCGTGACCTGGTCCGTGGCCCTGGGTGCCCATGTAAAAGGGATGGTCTTTAAAGGGGTGTGTGAAGTAATGAAAGTTTGTGATGCCACCTCTGTTATTCGATCGGGGATGACCGACGTTGCTTAACGGGGCCTCTGAGATGATGTTATGGCAGCTAGGATGGTGTAGCTTCCCACAGGTGAAGCTGGGTCCCCAGGGCTCCTGGTGTAGTAGATGAAGATGGTGTATGGTGCAATAAAGAACAAAGGATGCAGTTGTGGAGTCTTTTTACCTGGTTTACTGATGGTAGCAGGCAGCCGCAGTCCAGGGCACCAGATCACAGGTACAGGCAGGGTCTGGCTGGCTTGGAAGTGAGTTCAGAGTCCAGATTTAGCAGGTGGAGTTAAAAGCCTTCCTCTTAGCATGGTGGTATTATAGTCCCTTACTGCCTATGGCTTCTCAGCAGGCTCCTCTCCGTTATATCTGTCCTTTATTGAAGTGAGACACAAACCCGTATGACAAGTGACTCGAGCCTTTTTACATGGTCTCCATTATGACATGTGCTCTATGTGTCAGTGTGTCTCCTGGGCATTAGGTGGACAGGTTACGTGTAGTCTAGCTGTCCTTCCGGTTTCTGTGTGCCTCCTATAGTACGACACAACCACGGTCTTCTGATTACCGGTATCTGTGCTCTGTCAAGGAGGTAGCCTAGTCGGAGCTATTCTCATTTGTTGTCACTCTCCTGTGCTTCGCTCTCCAGCACGTTAGCTAAAGGTTGTTCTTCCTTCTGTATCTCACTATCTAGGAGCTACAGCACCTCAGGCTGTACGGCCCCTCACCCATCCTTCTGCCTCAGACTGCTCCAGTCTGCTGTCTGGCACCTACTGACTAATTCTTCCCAACTGCCTAGCAACTGCCTAGCAACTAACTCCTCCTCCCGACCAGAGAGAGCAGCTCCCCTGAAGTCGGGTGTAGAGCTCCCCCTTCTGGCCTGGAGTCAGAACAGTGTTGTAAGGGCTAATTACCTGTTAAAAGGAATCTTCCATCGCTTTCAAGAGTGACTTCACTCTCCCCATGAGGAAAGCAATCCCACTGTGACAACCAGGACCCTGGGGTGCCACATATATTTTGTTACAACCGAACATAGAATACATTTTAGAAGTTGAAAGTTGAAATTTATGACAGTAACACGTCTCAGAAAAGTTGAGACTGGGTTAAAGGGAACATGCCAGCTTATACACAATGCCCAATCTACAGAAACCGTGCTACCCAAACTCTGGCTATCATGGCATCCAAGACAAAAACAGGACTCATCAATCAAGAAGATGGTCCTCCACTACATCTTGCTTTACCATTGAGAGTGGTGACATGATGTCAATGAAACACCTGTAGCAGGACATCTAGCTTATATTTCAATGTCGTTTAAACACCTTTTGATGCATTGACTAGACAATTTAACCAGTGGTACAGCTATTTCTCCAACGTGTCCTGTGAGACATTTTTCAACACAACAATGCCAGGCTGTATGTTGCTTGTGCTACTGTTAACAGCGCATGTGACCTAAACGTGCTACCATGGCCTGCAGTATTACCAGACTTGTCTTTCATCAATCATCAATTGCAAAAGGAGCTGCCAACAGCGGATATTGATGAGTCATGTGGCAAGTGCATTTAGTGTCAGAAAGTTCCTTAGGCTGCCAGCTAATGGAATAGTACGTCAGCTGGCAGTATCCCCCACTTTGAGTTGGGCTGACCATAAAGCCACCACATGTCAGCTCTTTTCAACAGCTGACATGTACCAGCAATGGGCGTGAGCGGAATCGCGATTCGTCCACGCCCATTAACTAGTTAAATGCCGCTGTCAAACTCTGACAGCAGCATTTACCAAGCACTGCCGGCCTCGCAGCCAGAAGTACAATCAACGGTGCATTGCCATCACAACCAGAGATCTCTTTGAGACACGGCCGGCGCACATAGCAAGCCTGTAATTGGGCCTCTATGTAGCAGAGGCAATTGAGTAGTGGATGCTTCTAGCCTCCCATGGAGGCTATTGAAGCATGCCAAAATAAAAATAAAAAATATGTTTACAAATATGAAAAAATAAAAAAATATAAAAGTTCAAATCACCCCACTTTCGCCCCAATCAAAATAAAAAACAATAATAATAAAAAAATCCTACACATATTTGGTATCGCCACATTCAGAATTGCCCAATCTATCAATAAAAAAAAAAGAGTGCCAGCAGTGCCCGCCTAACTGCCAAGGGTGGCAGCCGTGCCTGCCTGTCTACTGTTGTGAATTCAGTTGTCGGGCTCCCTCCTGTGGTCATGAATGGTACTTCAGCTGGTTCTGTCCATGGACTTCCTCTGGTGGGTGTTTCTGAGTTTCCTTTCACAGGTGATGAGGTTAATTCATTAGCTGGCTGCTCTATTTAACTCCACTTAGATCTTTGCTCCATGCCACCTGTCAATGTTCCAGTATTGGTCTAGTTCACTCCTGGATCGTTCTTGTGACCTGTCTTCCCAGCAGAAGCAAAGTTCCAGCTTGTATTTCTTTGGTTTGCTATTTTTCTGTCCAGCTTGCTATTTTTATTGTTGTCTTGCTTGCTGGAAGCTCTGGGACGCAGAGGGAGCACCTCCGCACCGTGAGTCGTTGCGGAGGGTCTTTTTGCGCCCTCTGCATGGTCTTTTTGTAGGTTTTTGTGCTGACCGCAAAGTAACCTTTCCTATCCTCGGTCTGTTCAGTAAGTCGGGCCTCACTTTGCTAAATCTATTTCATCTCTGTGTTTGTATTTTCATCTTTACTCACAGTCATAATATGTGGGGGGCTGCCTTTTCCTTTGGGGAATTTCTCTGAGGCAAGGTAGGCTTTATTTTTCTATCTTCAGGGCTAGCTAGTTCCTTAGGCTGTGCCGAGTTGCATAGGGAGCGTTAGGCGCAATCCACGGCTATTTCTAGTGTGTTTGATAGGATTAGGGATTGCGGTCAGCAGAGTTCCCACGTCCCAGAGCTCGTCCTTTATTATCAGTAACTATCAGGTCATTCCGTGTGCTCTTAACCACCAGGTCCATTATTGTCCTGACCACCAGGTCATAACAGTACAGGTGGCCCAAAGTACTAATGCATCTCAAGAGAGGGATAAGAGAAGTTCTGAGACCATTTTTTTTTCTTTGCAGTGTGTTTTGTCTCTCTTTTCCCCTTTACCTCTGTGTGGTTCAGGACACAGGTGTAAACATGGACATTCAAGGTCTGTCCTCTTTGATGGATAATCTCACTACAAGGGTACAAAACATTCAAGATTTTGTGGTTCAGAATCCGATGTCAGAGCCTAGGATTCCAATTCCTGATTTGTTTTTTGGTGATAGATCTAAGTTCTTGAATTTCAAAAATAATTGTAAATTGTTTCTTGCCTTGAAACCTCGCTCCTCAGGTGACCCTGTTCAACAAGTAAAGATCATTATTTCTTTGTTACGTGGTGACCCTCAAGACTGGGCATTTTCCCTTGCGCCAGGAGATCCGGCATTGCGTGATGTTGACGCGTTTTTCCTGGCGCTTGGATTGCTTTATGACGAACCTAATTGAATGGATCAGGCAGAGAAAATCTTGCTGGCTCTGTGTCAGGGTCAGGATGAAGCGGAGATATATTGTCAGAAGTTTAGAAAGTGGTCTGTGCTCACTCAGTGGAATGAATGTGCCCTGGCAGCAATCTTCAGAAAGGGTCTCTCTGAAGCCCTTAAGGATGTCATGGTGGGATTTCCCATGCCTGCTGGTCTGAATGAGTCTATGTCTTTGGCCATTCAGATCGATCGACGCTTGCGTGAGCGTAAAGCTGTGCACCATTTGGCGGTACTATCTGAGCATGGGCCTGAGCCTATGCAATGTGATAGGACTTTGACCAGAGCTGAACGGCAAGAACACAGACGTCGGAATGGGCTATGTTTTTACTGTGGTGATTCCACTCATGCTATCTCCGATTGTCCTAAGCGCACTAAGCGGTTCGCTAGGTCTGCCCCCATTGGTACGGTACAGTCTAAATTTCATTTGGCTCATCCTGGTCGGCCTGGGGGCTCTGGTGAGGGTTCGGTGACCCCTCCTCAAGGGGGGGGGTACTGTTGTGAATTTGGTTGTCAGGCTCCCTCCTGTGGTCATGAATGGTACTTCGGCTGGTTCTGTCCATGGACTTCCTCTGGTGGGTGTTTCTGAGTTTCCTTCCACAGGTGATGAGGTTAATTCATTAGCTGGCTGCTCTATTTAACTCCACTTAGATCTTTGCTCCATGCCACCTGTCAATGTTCCAGTATTGGTCTAGTTCACTCCTGGATCGTTCTTGTGACCTGTCTTCCCAGCAGAAGCTAAGTTCCAGCTTGTATTTCTTTGGTTTGCTATTTTTCTGTCCAGCTTGCTATTTTTATTGTTGTCTTGCTTGCTGGAAGCTCTGGGACGCAGAGGGAGCGCCTCCGCACCGTGAGTCGGTGTGGAGGGTCTTTTTGCGCCCTCTGCGTGGTCTTTCTGTAGGTTTTTGTGCTGACTGCAAAGTAACCTTTCCTATCCTCGGTCTGTTCAGTAAGTCGGGCCTCACTTTGCTAAATCTATTTCATCTCTGTGTTTGTATTTTCATCTTTACTCACAGTCATTATATGTGGGGGGCTGCCTTTTCCTTTGGGGAATTTCTCTGAGGCAAGGTATGCTTTATTTTTCTATCTTCAGGGCTAGCTAGTTCCTTAGGCTGTGCCGAGTTGCATAGGGAGCGTTAGGCGCAATCCACGGCTATTTCTAGTGTGTTTGATAGGATTAGGGATTGCAGTCAGCAGAGTTCCCACGTCCCAGAGCTCGTCCTTTATTATCAGTAACTATCAGGTCATTCCGTGTGCTCTTAACCACCAGGTCCATTATTGTCCTGACCACCAGGTCATAACAGTCTACCAAGAGTGCCAGCCATACCCACATGCCAAGAGTGCCAGCCATACCCACCAGAGTACCAGTCATGCCCGTCTGCACTAGCCTGCTCTTGTTTTAGGCTTCAGTAAACACCAAGGTAGCTGCTAAGTCATGCCCTTTCTAGGGTAGTCTGGTTGGTGGCACAGTGGGGCCACAATCCCACGCTCCCGTCATTCAGTCTGGGCGCAAGTGTTATATCATGAAGGGGAAAGAAGTGGTGAATTGTATTTACTTTAATTTAGAACATTCACAGCTGTATAAGTTGGATAACTCTTGCAATATTAAATATAAAATGTATTTTAATTGACTATTTAAAAACAACATCATACTTTCTTCCAACTTTTCTTACCATCCTTATAGGGATTGCCCCAAGATTGCATATTATCCCCTTATTCCAGAATACAAGGAGTAATTTACTCATTGCTTCGCTCATACCTGACCGATCATGAGAACTGGACTCTGCAATTCTGAATAAGGGATACATTACAATCTTATTACATACAACTCTTTAGATAATAAAAAAATTCAACTTTGCAATAGCAATAATAACATTTTAAACTTTAGCAAAATAAATCCCAATAATCAGTGAAACCAATTAAAATACAAAGGACTATAAACCATGTAGGCATATGTCTATACAATAAAAAGCTTTATCATTTACTCCAGTTCATATAATGAATGTAATAGTTACAATATGGGCGACCCATAAAGTAAAATTCTACGATTCTGTAACAGGCCACACAGTTTCAGAGTAATTCTATTCTGCTGTGTAGAGGGTATATTTTGTGTCTGCTGCCCTATATGTAAGCTCCAATCACACTTTTGACTTTTTTTTATTATCCTGAAGTCAGATTGCTCATGTCACATTATCCTTTGGATGGGTTGTGAGGCCCATTACGATAAAGAATGTAAGCATCTTCCCTTAAAATGACGTGACTCGGATGGTTATAAATACCACTGCAAATTCTCCACACCATTTACTGGCTTTTGTTGGATTCCTGTGCAGATTAATATGATTTGCTTGTAATTACAATGAATCTCTGTCATGTCTGAACAGCACGCAGTGATGCGCCCCTTTTTGAAAGTCTACAAGCTTAAATTCAGCTATACAACTTTTACCTATCTACATGTGCTTCATCATTATTAGAGATATTTATTAATTTATCATTATCATAACTTTTTGTTATTCTAAATCAAAATAATTACACAAGAACTTTGGTAAAAGCTTCTTTTAAGTTCTTAGCAGCAAAATGTTATGTTGAATGAATGTAAACTCTTTGTATGAATCATGTTTTCTTCATCTAATATAAACAGCTGTCTCAATAAAACTCTTTTCTATCTTAAGTTCAATGCAGCAAGACAAAGATTTGATTGAGTTTATTCTTCAATTTATTGAAAAAAATAGCACACAGTGGATTGTTTATACAGACGAGCTAAAGGGTAACAATGATTCGAACTTTTGATTTTCAGGCTCCATATCTTACCATCCACTACGGCTTCGAACATAAAACTACCATAATTTTATATACAATCATCTTGGCTATCTAATACATAAATGTGGCTTAACCCCTTCATGACCCAGCCTATTTTGACCTCAATGACCTGGCCGTTTTTTGCAATTCTGACCAGTGTCCCTTTATGAGGTAATAACTCGGGAACGCTTCAATGGATCCTAACGGTTCTGAGATTGTTTTTTCGTGACATATTGGGCTTCATGTTAGTGGTAAATTTAGGTCAATAATTTTTGCGTTTATTTGTGAATAAAATGGAAATTTGGCTAAAATTTAGAAAATTTCGCAATTTTCAAATTTTTAATTTTTATTCTGTTAAACCAGAGAGTTATGTGACAAAAAATAGTTAATAAATAACATTTCCCACATGTATACTTTACATCAGAACAATTTTGGAAACAACATTTTTTTTTGCTAAGAAGTTATAAGGGTTAAAATTTGACCAGCGATTTCTCATTTTTACAACGAAATTTACAAAACCATTTTTTTAGGGACCACCTCACATTTGAAGTCAGTTTGAAAAGTGACACCATTATAAAAACTGCACCCCTCAAGGTGCTCAAAACCACATTCAAGAAGTTTATTAACCCTTCAGGTGCTTCACAGCAGCAGAAGCAACATGGAAGGAAAAAATGATTATTTAACTTTTTAGTCACAAAAATGATACTTTAGCAACAATTTTTTTTATTTTCCCAAGGGTAAAAAGAGAAACTGGACCGGAAAAGTTATTGTACAATTTGTCCTGAGTACGCCGATACCCCATACGTGGGGGGGAACTACTGTAGGCAGGGCTCGGAAGGGAAGGAGCGCCATTTGACTTTTGAATGAAAAATTAGGAACTTATCTAGATGCCTAGTGAGCACTTTGAATGCCCAGGTGCTTCACAAATTGATCCGTAAAAATGAAAAAGTACTTTTTTTTCACAAAAAATTTCTTTTCGCCTCAATTTGTTCATTTCCACGTGGGCAGCAGGATAAAATGGATCCTAAATTGTGTTGGGCAATTTCTCCTGAGTACACCGATACCTCATATGTGGTCACAAACCACTGTATGTGCACACGGCAAGGCTCGGAAGGGAAGGAGCGCCATTTGACTTTTGAATGAAAAATTAGCTCCAATCGTTAGCGGACACCATGTCGTGTTTGGAGAGCCCCTGTATGCCTAAACTTTGGAGCTCCCCCACATGTGACCCCATTTTGGAAACTAGACCCCCCAAGGAACTTATCTAGATGCATAGTGAGCACTTTGAACCCACAGGTGCTTCACAAATTGATCCGTAAAAATGAAAAAGTACTTTTTTTTCACAAAAAATGTTTTAGCCTCAATTTGTTCATTTCCACATGGTCAACAGGATAAGATGGATCCTAAAATTTATTGGGCAATTTCTCCTGAGTACACTGATACCTCACATGTGGGGGTAAACCACTGTTTGGGCACACGGCAGGGATCGGAAGGGAAGGAGCGCCATTTGACTTTTTGAATGAAAAATTAGCTCCAATCGTTAGCTGACACATGTCGCGTTTGGAGAGCCCCTGTGTGCCTAAACATTTGAGCTCCCCCACATGTGACCCCATTTTGGAAACTAGACCTCCCATGGAACTAACCTAGATGTGCGGTGACCACTTTAAATCCCCAAGTGCTTCAAAGAAGTTTATAACGCAGAGCCGTGAAAATAAAAAATCATTTTTTTAGCGTGGTGCTAACAGCAGGTCACCAAAGATGTCGTTCACCAGTTCTTGGAAGATGGCCGAGGCATTGCAGAGTCCAAACGGCATAACAAGATACTCGTAATGGCCATTGTGGGTGTTGAAAGCCGTCTTCCACTGGTCTCCCTGGCAAATTCGAGCCAGGCTGTATGGCCCTCATAAGCCAAGCTTCGTGAAGACTTAGGAACCCTTCAGGCGATCAAACAGCTAGGAGATCAGGGGGAGGGGGTACTTGTTTTTTACTGTGATTAAGGCTCCTGTAGTAACTGCAAGGTCGCATAGAGCCATCCTTCTTGTTCATGCAGAAAAACCCAGCTCCGGACGGAGTTGAGGATTTTCTCTTCTATATACTCGGACACAGCGCGAGTCTCTGCCTGGGACAGGGGGTTAATTTAGCCTCGTGGAGGTAAGGTATCCGGCAGGAGGTCAATCGGGCAGTCATATGGCTATGAGGTGGCAATGTATCAGCCTTCTTCTTGTCGAAGAAGTCCGCATACATCCAATATGCCACGGGCAGGCTGAGCAAATTAGCAGTTGAAGTAGGGGAAGTAGGATACCGGACAAGGCAAATATGAGCAAGGCACATTTCATGACATCCTGAGCCCCAACGGAGTACAGTCCAGAAGAGGTTCACGTTTTTGCAGCCACTGGAGACCTAGAAGTAGAGGATAAGAGAGACCCAACAGCACATGAAGAGAAATCTTCTCCGAATGCAGGATCCCCACATGAAGCTCCATGGGCTCCGTGTAGACTGACATTAGGTTGATGGCAGCTGACCCCTAGGAAAGGATAGCTGGAATGGCGCAGGGAAATGTTAAACAGATTCCGGCCAAGCAGAGAAGATGACAGGAACCGCAGGTGCAGAAGAAATTGTAACCCAAAAGTTGTGCAATTTGTCCTGAGTACGCTGATACCCCATATGTGGGGGTAAACCACTGTTTGGGCGCATGGCAGAGCTCGGAAGGAAAGGAGTGCCGCTTGACTTTTCACTGCAAAATTGACTGGAATTGAGATAGGACATCATGTTGCGTTTGGAGAGCCCCTGATGTGCCTAATCATTGAAACCCCCCACAAGTGACACCATTTTGGAAATTGGCCCCCTAAGGAACTTGTCTAGAAGTGTTGTGAGAGCTTTGAACCCGCAAGTGTTTCACTACGGAGTTCAGAAATTAAAAAATCATTATTTTTCCACAAAAATTAGCCCCCAGTTTTGTATTTTTCCAAGGGTAACAGCATAAATTGGACCCCAAAAGTTGTTGTCCAATTTGTCCTGAGTACGCCAATACCCCATGTGTGGGGGGGACCTCCGTTTAGGTGCATGGCAGAGCTCGAAAGGGAAGGAGTGCCATTTGGAATGCAGACTTAGATGGATTGGTCTTCAGGCGTCACGTTGCATTTGCACAGCCCCTGATGTACCTAAATACTAGAAGCCCCCCACAAGTGACCCCATATTGGAAACTAGACCCCACAAGGAACTTATCTAGAGCTATTGTGAGAACTTTGAACCCCAAAATGTTTCACTACAGTTTATAACGCAGAGCCGTGAAAATAAAAAAAAAACTCACACTCACTTGATGTGCAGTTCCCATCACCCCCACTTCATCATTTGCAGTCCACCTTACTTCATCATTTAGTCCCCTATCCCCCTTCACTTCATGTGCAGTGCCCCTTACTTCATCATTTGCAGCCCCCTATTATTTCATCATGTGCAGTACCCTCTCAAACACAATTCATCATCTGCAGTCTCCATCACTTCCACATCATAATTTGCAGTCCCTATCACCCCACTTCATCATTTGCATTCCACATCATTTGCAATCCCCATCAGAGGCGTATCTAGGCTTTCTGGCACCCGGTGCAAGAATACATTTTGGTGCCCCCCCAGGACATATGCGATTTGTACACTTAGTCATGTACCGACGAGCTCCTCTCTCTAATGCTCTCAATATTCAGTGAGAAAATGAGAGAAGCAGAAGAGAAGCTCGTTGTCACAGGACCATAAGTATGAAAATCACATATGAGTGACGTGTCCATGTGACGACTACTGGACCCTGCAGAGCTGAATCCTGACATCGCAGCTTCTGAATTCTCACAACGAATGCACTGCACACTTTTAGGATTCTCCCTGGCGGTGGACAGTCATGTCAGCACAATCATGTGATTTGTATACTTCTGACCACATTCTGACTAGACGTTCCCGACCTCGCTCAGTTCATTTGCATTAACTGAGGCCACACATGTCTAGTCAGCACGTGACTGCATTAATGTAAATCGCCAGCATGAGAGAATCCTGACAGCGTGCAGGGCGCACTGTGAGAAGTCAGAAGTCTGCAGTCACAAAGAATAACTGCAGACTCATCACAAACCTGAACATCCCCTTTAATGCTCCTAACATAAATAAAAACATGAGAATTAGTCACATCACAGATAAGATTTACATCCAGGTACCTTATAGATGACATCGTCTCTGGAGCCATTCTCCTTTTCTTTCTCTTGTCCAGACCACATGATGAGTTTTGTCATCCACAGCTGTCTCTGCAAGCTTCCATCTTCTCCGCTCTTTTGCAGAAAATCTCCACATGACACCCTTAAAGATACAAGTGTCATTATAATGCTCCTGAATGAAAAATTGCCCCCACTATATTGTGTGCACAAAATATGACCCCCACACTGTCCCACTTGTGGTACATGCTCTTCACACTGACCTCTCCTTTCCATACCGGCCCCCTCTTCACATTGTCCTCTCACACTGTGTCCCCCTCTATAGGGCCCAGTATTTATACTGTACTCTCTCATCACACTCCCCCTCCTTGGTATACTGTCCCCTCCTGGCTGTGCCCTTACACTGTCCCCCCATGCTACGCCCCCACTACTCAGTTTCTATTCTGTGCCCACTCACTTTTCTCCCCCATACTGTCTCCTTACACTATTCCCCTCCCTCCTCATACTGTCTCCTCTCACATCCCTCCTGTTCACCATACTGTCTCCTCATATATTTACCCCCTCACTTTCTATACTGCCTGCTCACCTGACTCCCCATACTGTGTCTGCACTAGAGTTGAGCGACCTTGACCTTTTTAGAGTCGAGCCGGGTTTTGCGAAACCCGACTATGTCCAAAGTCGGGTCGAGTGAAATCGGCCGATTATGACGTAAAGTCGGGATCGACCGAAACACGAAACCCAATGCAAGTCAATGGGGCAGCATAGTCGGCAGTGAGTGGGGGCCAGGAAAACACCTAGAGTACCCATTTTAATGTCAAAACCATCCATTCTTCTTAATGAAGCTTGTCAAGCGTAATTTACCTTATAATAATTGGAAGGCATTTGAAATTGGGGGTCATTTGGCTAAAGTTGTGGGGGGTAGGGCTGGTTCAAGTAATTAGTGGGCCCAGGAAATCTGGACCACGTCACGGCAGTGGAGCAGGGAGAGGTAAGTATTTCAACTTTGCAAGTGCTGTGAACCTGAGCAAGCAGGGGGGGCCCACTCGTTGGCATTGGCACTGGCACAGGGCCCCTCAAAGTACAGCGGTGTGTTTGCACGGCGGGGGCGCCTCCCACCGGCAGCAACACTTTTGCGTACTATGAGAGGCCCTGTGCCAGTGACGTCGCCAACTAGTATTCCTCCCCCCACCTGATGAAGGAACCTGCACTTTCATCTGCACCTTCCTCTTTGTCCCCGTGTAAGGTGGTATGGTATGCGGGAAGAGCAACCTGACTTTCAGCAGGGTCACAATGTTGTTGTGTAGCGTGCACGGGGAATGTTGCGTTATGGGTCAATGTACCAGCAGACTCATCTATCACTGGCTGGGCAATGGGCACGATGAAGTGGAAACACAGATATAGGCCCAAAGAAGAAAGTGGGCTAAATGCAGTTCAAAATTGGTAACACAGGAATAACCAGGGGGCATTGCAGTGGAGGACAACTGGAATGAGAGGCTGACACAGAGAGTAGGGCCAAATCAGTAAGTAGTCGAAATGCAGTTCAAAATTGGCAACCGTAGTAAACAGGCGGCACAGCTTTGTTCAGTGGAGGAGAACAGCAAGGAGTGGCAGACACCGATAGTAGGCCCCAACCCAACTAGTAGGCCAAATGCAGTCTAACATTAACAACTACTTAACGAGAGGCTGAAAATGGAATTTCAGGACAGGAAACCAGGAGAACAGCAAGGAGTGGCAGACACCGATAGTAGGCCCCAAACCAACTAGTACGCCAAATGCAGTTGTTCCATTTAACCACAATTTAATGAGAGCCTGAAGATAGAAGCTCAGGAAAGGCAACCTGGGGAACACCTTGGAGTGTAACACACCATCTCTCTCCACCCCATACCCATTTTGTAGGCCTAATGCTGTGTACTTTTCTACAACTACTAAACGAGAGTCGGAAGACCGAAGCAATGGCAAGGAAACCTGGGGAACACCTTGGAGTGTAACACACCATCTCTCTCCACCCCATACCCAATTTGTAGGCCTAATGCAGCCTACTTTCCGACACCTACTAAACGAGAGCATGAAGATCGAAGCTCAGGAAAGGCAACCTGGGGAACACCTTGGAGTGTAACACACCATCTCTCTCCACCCCATACCCAATTTGTAGGCCTAATGCAGCCTACTTTCCGACACCTACTAAACGAGAGCATGAAGATCGAAGCTCAGGAAAGGCAACCTGGGGAACACCTTGGAGTGTAACACACCATCTCTCTCCACCCCATACCCATTTTTTAGGCCTAATGCAGTGTACTTTTCTACAACTACTAAACGAGAGTCGGAAGACCGAAGCAATGGCAAGGAAACCTGGGGAACACCTTGGAGTGTAACACACCATCTCTCTCCACCCCATTCCCCATTTTTTAGGCCTAATGCAGCCTACTTTCCGACACCTACTAAACGAGAGCATGAAGATCGAAGCTCAGGAAAGGCAACCTGGGGAACACCTTGGAGTGTAACACACCATCTCTCTCCACCCCATACCCATTTTGTAGGCCTAATGCAGCGTACTTTTCTACAACTACTAAACGAGAGCATGAAGATCGAAGCTCAGGAAAGGCAACCTGGTGAAAACCTTGGAGTGTAACACAACCTGTCTCTACACCCCATACCAAATTTGTAGGCCTAATGCAGCGTAGTTTCCACCAACTACTAAACGAGAGCCGGAAGATCGAAGCTCATGAAAGGCAACCCGGGGAACACCTTGGAGTGTAACACAACCTCTCTCTACACCACGAAAGGGCTGATTCTTAGGAAGGAAGGCTGTTGTAAATAAGCATTGCGCGTCCGAGGGTGATTATATTCTTATTCGGTATCTACTCACCCTCGGACGCGCCATGCTTCTTGATTTGTAATTAATGTTTATTTGCAATGTGCTTTTGACTTACTCAATTATTTTTTTAATTATTGATTTTATTAAATTAATAGTTTAACATCTTATTGGAAATAATTTAAAGGAGACGCGACAGGACAACACTCGGTGGATGCCATATCTGTGTTAACAACTCCAAAAAACTTTCAGTTAACTTCTTGCAGGAGAAAGAAATTGTAGCTGTTGGACCTTTGTAGTACAGTTCCAGATATTTGTTGTGTGTTTGTTTTGATTGTTAAAATGTCTGCATTTGAGATCTCAACACGATCTTATTTTTTATAATCAAATTAATTTTTTAAATATTTTATTAGGTTGGTTCAAGGGGTACACGGGCCGCAGTAGACAGGTCAGTGGAGGCCTAGTGGAAGGAGGGACCGCAGATGCGCCACTGTTTCACCCATACACAATTAGTAGGCCTAATGCAGCGTAGTTTCCAACAGCTACTAAACGAGAGCCGGAAGATCGAAGCTCAGGAAAGGCAACCTGGGGAACACCTTGGAGTGTAACACAACCTCTCTCTACACCACGGAAGGGCTGATTCTTAGGAAGGAAGGCTGTTTTAAATAAGCATTGCGCGTCCGAGGGTGATTATATTCTTATTCGGTATCTACTCACCCTCGGACGCGCCATGCTTCTTGATTTGTAATTAATGTTTATTTGCAATGTGCTTTTGACTTACTCAATTATTTTTTTAATTATTGATTTTATTAAATTAATAGTTTAACATCTTATTGGAAATAATTTAAAGGAGACGCGACAGGACAACACTCGGTGGATGCCATATCTGTGTTAACAACTCCAAAAAACTTTCAGTTAACTTCTTGCAGGAGAAAGAAATTGTAGCTGTTGGACCTTTGTAGTACAGTTCCAGATATTTGTTGTGTGTTTGTTTTGATTGTTAAAATGTCTGCATTTGAGATCTCAACACGATCTTATTTTTTATAATCAAATTAATTTTTTAAATATTTTATTAGGTTGGTTCAAGGGGTACACGGGCCGCAGTAGACAGGTCAGTGGAGGCCTAGTGGAAGGAGGGACCGCAGATGCGCCACTGTTTCACCCATACACAATTAGTAGGCCTAATGCAGCGTAGTTTCCAACAGCTACTAAACGAGAGCCGGAAGATCGAAGCTCAGGAAAGGCAACCTGGGGAACACCTTGGAGTGTAACACAACCTCTCTCTACACCACGGAAGGGCTGATTCTTAGGAAGGAAGGCTGTTTTAAATAAGCATTGCGCGTCCGAGGGTGATTATATTCTTATTCGGTATCTACTCACCCTCGGACGCGCCATGCTTCTTGATTTGTAATTAATGTTTATTTGCAATGTGCTTTTGACTTACTCAATTATTTTTTTAATTATTGATTTTATTAAATAAAATAGTTTAACATCTTATTGGAAATAATTTAAAGGAGACGCGACAGGACAACACTCGGTGGATGCCATATCTGTGTTAACAACTCCAAAAAACTTTCAGTTAACTTCTTGCAGGAGAAAGAAATTGTAGCTGTTGGACCTTTGTAGTAGAGTTCCAGATATTTGTTGTGTGTTTGTTTTGATTGTTAAAATGTCTGCATTTGAGATCTCAACACGATCTTATTTTTTATAATCAAATTAATTTTTTTTATATTTAATGATGTTGGTTCAAGGGGTACACGGGCAGCAATAGACAGGTCAGTGGAGGCCTAGTGGAAGGAGTGACGGCAGACAGGCATCAAAGGCCTAACATTGGGCTGGCTGTAGGCAAGTTAAAATTGGTTCCAGGGGAACACGGCCATCAGTGGCCTGGTCAGTGTAGTTGTAGTTGAAAGAACGGGACGCAGACAGGCTTCGAAGGCCTAACATAATAACATAGGGCTGGCTGTAGGCAAGTTAAAATTGGTTCCAGGGGAACACGGCCATCAGTGGCCTGGTCAGTGTAGTTGTAGTTGAAAGAACGGGACGCAGACAGGCTTCGAAGGCCTAACATAACAAACTTGGGCTGGCTGTAGGCACTTTTAAATTTGTTCCAGGGGTACATGGGCAGCAGTGTATGGTCAGTGGAAGTCTAGTGGAAGGAGTGACCGCAGACAGGCTTCCAAGGCCTAACATAACAAACTTGGGCTGGCTGTAGGCACTTTTAAATTGGTTCCAGGGGTACACGGGCAGCAGTGGTCTGGTCAGTGGAAGTCTAGTGGAAGGAGTGACCGCAGACAGGCTTCCAAGGCCTAACATAACAAACTTGGGCTGGCTGTAGGCACTTTTAAATTGGTTCCAGGGGTACACGGGCAGCAGTGGTCTGGTCTGTGGAAGTCTAGTGGAAGGAGTGACCGCAGACAGGCTTCGAAGGCCTAACATAACAAACTTGGGCTGGCTGTAGGCACTTTTAAATTGGTTCCAGGGGTACACGGGCAGCAGTGGTCTGGTCAGTGGAAGTCTAGTGGAAGGAGTGACCGCAGACAGGCTTCCAAGGCCTAACATTACAAACTTGGGCTGGCTGTAGGCACTTTTAAATTGGTTCCAGGGGTACACGGGCAGCAGTGGTCTGGTCTGTGGAAGTCTAGTGGAAGGAGTGACCGCAGACAGGCTTCGAAGGCCTAACATAACAAACTTGGGCTGGCTGTAGGCACTTTTAAATTGGTTCCAGGGGTACACGGGCAGCAGTGGTCTGGTCAGTGGAAGTCTAGTGGAAGGAGTGACCGCAGACAGGCTTCCAAGGCCTAACATAACAAACTTGGGCTGGCTGTAAGCACTTTTAAATTGGTTCCAGGGGTACACGGGCAGCAGTGGTCTGGTCAGTGGAAGTCTAGTGGAAGGAGTGACCGCAGACAGGCTTCCAAGGCCTAACATAACAAACTTGGGCTGGCTGTAGGCACTTTTAAATTGGTTCCAGGGGTACACGGGCAGCAGTGGTCTGGTCTGTGGAAGTCTAGTGGAAGGAGTGACCGCAGACAGGCTTCGAAGGCCTAACATAACAAACTTGGGCTGGCTGTAGGCACTTTTAAATTGGTTCCAGGGGTACACGGGCAGCAGTGGTCTGGTCAGTGGAAGTCTAGTGGAAGGAGTGACCGCAGACAGGCTTCGAAGGCCTAACATAATAAACTTGGGCTGGCTGTAGGCACTTTTAAATTGGTTCCAGGGGTACACGGGCAGCAGTGGTCTGGTCAGTGGAAGTCTAGTGGAAGGAGTGACCGCAGACAGGCTTCCAAGGCCTAACATTACAAACTTGGGCTGGCTGTAGGCACTTTTAAATTGGTTCCAGGGGTACACGGGCAGC
Source organism: Ranitomeya imitator (assembly GCF_032444005.1). NCBI lineage: Eukaryota > Metazoa > Chordata > Amphibia > Anura > Dendrobatidae > Ranitomeya > Ranitomeya imitator. Next base: position 986,867,804 of record NC_091282.1, read on the forward strand.
AGTGGTCTGGTCTGTGGAAGTCTAGTGGAAGGAGTGACCGCAGACAGGCTTCGAAGGCCTAACATAACAAACTTGGGCTGGCTGTAGGCACTTTTAAATTGGTTCCAGGGGTACACGGGCAGCAGTGGTCTGGTCAGTGGAAGTCTAGTGGAAGGAGTGACCGCAGACAGGCTTCCAAGGCCTAACATAACAAACTTGGGCTGGCTGTAGGCACTTTTAAATTGGTTCCAGGGGTACACGGGCAGCAGTGGTCTGGTCTGTGGAAGTCTAGTGGAAGGAGTGACCGCAGACAGGCTTCGAAGGCCTAACATAATAAACTTGGGCTGGCTGTAGGCACTTTTAAATTGGTTCCAGGGGTACACGGGCAGCAGTGGTCTGGTCAGTGGAAGTCTAGTGGAAGGAGTGACCGCAGACAGGCTTCAAAGGCCTAACATAACAAACTTGGGCTGGCTGTAGGCACTTTTAAATTGGTTCCAGGGGTACACGGGCAGCAGTGGTCTGGTCAGTGGAAGTCTAGTGGAAGGAGTGACCGCAGACAGGCTTCGAAGGCCTAACATAACAAAATTGGGCTGGCTGTAGGCACTTTTAAATTGGTTCCAGGGGTACATGGGCAGCAGTATATGGTCAGTGGAAGTCTAGTGGAAGGAGTGACGGCAGACAGTCTTCGAAGGCCTAACATAACAAAATTGGGCTGACTGTAGGCACTTTTAAATTGGTTCCAGGGTAACACGGCCAGCAGTGGCCTGGTCAGTGTAGTAGTTGTAGAAAGAAGGGACCGCAGACAGGCTTCGAAGGCCTAACATAACAAAAATGTCAAAACAATGGTATTGTCAGTGCCAGGCATTGAAGGATGTCAGCGCCTAGACTACACATTGGCGAAGCTGTGAGAGATAATTTTGCTAGTGGTAGAGCACTGTTTGAGCTGGGGGGGGGAACTGTCTTGTGGCCGGCGGTACAGGCACAGGGCCCCTCATATTACAACGGTGTGTCTGACGTTGGGTGCGCACCACCACCGCCAGACACTTTATTGTACTATGAGGGACCCAGTGGCAGTGCCGTCGACCAAAAGCGGCCACACCCACCTCTTCAGACAAACAGCACTCTCAAGGGTCCAAGCGCAAAGTGGCGATAGCACGGCCCCGTGTGGGGAGTTTGGCCATTTCGTGAGGTGGAAACATGTCGTATGCTGGACAATCAGGTGAAGAAAATTACGAGATTGGAAAAGTCATTCAGAATAGTCCACAGGCAAGACCTTTTCATAGGAAAGCTAGGTGTCAGCCGGGCAGGGTGGGGCAAAAGATTTTGAAATCCAGTTGTGGTTCATTTTAATGAAAGTTAGATCATCTACATTTTGGGTAGCCAGACGAGTCCTTTTTTCTGTTAGTATTGAACCTGCAGCACTGAATACTCTTTCTGATAGGACACTAGCTGCCGGGCAAGCAAGCTCCTGCAATGCATATTCTGCCAATTCTGGCCAGGTGTCTAATTTGGATGCCCAGTAATCAAATGGGAATGACGGTTGAGGGAGAACGTCGATAAGGGATGAAAAATAGTTTGTAACCATACTGGACAAATGTTGTCTCCTGTCACTTTGAATTGATGCTGCAGTACCTGTCCTGTCTGCGGTCATAGAAAAATCACTCCACAACCTGGTCAGAAAACCCCTCTGGCCAACGCCACTTCTGATTTCTGCCCCTCTAACACCTCTGGTCTGCTGGCCCCTGGAGCTCGTGTGAGAACGATCACGGGCGCTGTGTGCAGGGAATGCCAGAAGCAAACGGTCAACAAGAGTTGATTGTTTTGTTGCTAATATTAGTTCCAAGTTCTCATGTGGCATAATATTTTGCAATTTGCCTTTATAGCGAGGATCAAGGAGGCAGGCCAACCAGTAATCGTCATCGTTCATCATTTTTGTAATGCGTGTGTCCCTTTTGAGGATACGCAAGGCATAATCCGCCATGTGGGCCAAAGTTCCCGTTGTCAAATCTGCGGTTGTGCTTGGTTGAGGGGCAGTTGCAGGCAAATCTACGTCACTTGTGTCCCTCAAAAAACCAGAACCCGGCCTTGCCACGCCACCAATTTCCCGTGCCCCCGGGAAAGCTTCCTCATTAAAAATATACTCATCCCCATCATCCTCCTCATCCTCCACCTCCTCTTCGCCCGGTACCTCGTCATGTACACTGCCCTGACCAGACAATCGCTGACTGTCATCAAGGCTTTCCTCTTCCTCTGGTGCAGACGCCTGATCCTTTATGTGCGTCAAACTTTGCATCAGCAGACGCATTAGGGGGATGCTCATGCTTATTATGGCGTTGTCTGCACTAACCAGCCGTGTGCATTCCTCAAAACACTGAAGGACTTGACACATGTCTTGAATCTTCGACCACTGCACACCTGACAACTCCATGTCTGCCATCCTACTGCCTGCCCGTGTATGTGTATCCTCCCACAAAAACATAACAGCCCGCCTCTGTTCGCACAGTCTCTGAAGCATGTGCAGTGTTGAGTTCCACCTTGTTGCAACGTCTATGATTAGGCGATGCTGGGGAAGGTTCAAAGAACGCTGATAGGTCTGCATACGGCTGGAGTGTACAGGCGAACGGCGGATATGTGCGCAAAGTCCACGCACTTTGAGGAGCAGGTCGGATAACCCCGGATAACTTTTCAGGAAGCACTGCACCACCAGGTTTAAGGTGTGAGCCAGGCAAGGAATGTGTTTCAGTTGGGAAAGGGAGATGGCAGCCATGAAATTCCTTCCGTTATCACTCACTACCTTGCCTGCCTCAAGATCTACAGTGCCCAGCCACGACTGCGTTTCTTGCTGCAAGAACTCGGACAGAACTTCCGCGGTGTGTCTATTGTCGCCCAAACACTTCATAGCCAATACAGCCTGCTGACGTTTGCCAGTAGCTGCCCCATAATGGGAGACCTGGTGTGCAACAGTGGCAGGTGCGGATGGAGTGTTTGTGCGACTGCGGTCTGTGGACGAGCTCTTGCTTCTGCAGGAGGACGAGGAGGAGGAGGAGGGGGTGCGAACGGCTACAGACAACTGTTTACTAGACCGTGGGCTAGGCAGAACTGTCCCAAACTTGCTGTCCCCTGTGGACCCTGAATCCACCACATTTACCCAGTGTGCCGTGATGGACACGTAACGTCCCTGGCCATGCCTACTGGTCCATGCATCTGTTGTCAGGTGCACCTTTGTGCTCACAGATTGCCTGAGTGCATGGACGATGCGCTCTTTAACATGCTGGTGGAGGGCTGGGATGGCTTTTCTGGAAAAAAAGTGTCGACTGGGTAGCTCGTAGCGTGGTACAGCGTAGTCCATCAGGTCTTTGAAAGCTTCGCTTTCAACTAACCGGTAGGGCATCATCTCTAACGAGATTAGTCTAGCTATGTGGGCGTTCAAACCCTGTGTACGCGGATGCGAGGCTAAGTATTTCCTTTTTCTAACCATAGTCTCATGTAGGGTGAGCTGGACTGGAGAGCTGGAGATCGTGGAACTAGCGGGGGTGCCGGTGGACATGGCAGACTGAGAGACGGTGGGAGATGGTATTGTTGCCGCCGGTGCCCTAGATGCAGTGTTTCCTACTACGAAACTGGTGATTCCCTGACCCTGACTGCTTTGGCCTGGCAAAGATACCTGCACAGATACAGCAGGTGGTGCGCTAAATGGTGGTCCTACACTGCCGGAAGGGATGTTGCGTTGATGACTAGCTTCATTGGCCGAGGGTGCAACAACCTTAAGGGACGTTTGGTAGTTAGTCCAAGCTTTCAAATGCATGGTGGTTAAATGTCTATGCATGCAACTTGTATTGAGACTTTTCAGATTCTGACCTCTGCTTAAGCTAGTTGAACATTTTTGACAGATGACTTTGCGCTGATCAATTGGATGTTGTTTAAAAAAATGCCAGACTGCACTCTTTCTAGCATCGGATACCTTTTCAGGCATTGCAGACTGAGCTTTAACCGGATGGCCACGCTGTCCTCCACCAGGTTTTGGCTTTGCCACGCATTTTGGGCAAGATACGGGCCCGGCAGATGGAACCTGTGGCGATGTTGATGCCTGCTGCGGCCCCTCCTCCTCCTCTGCTTCAGAACTGCTGCCGCCTGCACCCTGTTCCCCCAATGGCTGCCAATCGGGGTCAAGAACTGGGTCATCTAATAACTCTTCTTGTACCTCCTGCGCAACTTCGTCTGTGTCACCGTGTCGTTCGGTGGTATAGCGTTCGTGATGGGGCAACATAGTCTCATCAGGGTCTGATTCTTGATCAGCACCCTGCGAGGGCAATGTTGTGGTCTGAGTCAAAGGACCAGCATAGTAGTCTGGCTGTGGCTGTGCGTCAGTGCACTCCATGTCAGATTCAACTTGTAATGGGCATGGACTGTTAACTGCTTCACTTTCTAAGCCAGGGATGGTATGTGTAAAGAGCTCCATGGAGTAACCCGTTGTGTCGCCTGCTGCATTCTTCTCTGTTGTTGTATTTGCTGAAGAGGACAAGGAAGTGACTTGTCCCTGACCGTGAACATCCACTAACGACGCGCTGCTTTTACTTTTACCAGTTTCACGAGAGGAGGCAAAAGAGCTAGAGGATGAGTCAGCAAGATAAGCCAAAACTTGCTCTTGCTGCTCCGGCTTTAAAAGCGGTTTTCCTAATCCCAGAAAAGGGAGCGTTCGAGGCCTTGTGTAGCCGGACGACGAACCTGGCTCCACAGCTCCAGACTTAGGTGCAATATTTTTTTCCCCACGACCACCTGATGCTCCACCACTACCACTACCCTCATTACCAGCTGACAATGAACGCCCCCGGCCACGACCTCTTCCACTAGACTTCCTCATTGTTTTAAAAACGTAACCAAACTAACGTTATTTGTTGCAGTCACACAACTTACACGGTGAGCTATAACTTCAGTATGATTTAGCTACCCCTTTACAGGTTGGTGAGACCACAGCGAAAATCAGGCCCAATGTTACACACTCTTTTTTTGGTGGCTGCAAATTAGAGAGATGCCCCACACGCAGGACTGTCACTGAAGCACAAATGTTAATATTAATGTCACACTATTATTTTTTTTTTATTTTTATTTTTTTCAGGAACACTTTAGAAACCCCCAAAAAAAAAAAAAATAGATTTTTGCAGGGAGAATTTAGAAAACAAATGTAACAAACTATATGCTTTCTATGGGCCACTGAGTGAGAGATGACGCACACAGGAATCAGGAGTGGCACACAAGCCCAGAGGCCAATATTTTTCTACCAATGATTGATGGAGTTATTTTCTCTGGTAGATTTTGGAACCCAAATCAAGGAAAAAAAATATAGGCTTTCTATGGACCACAATTGGAGAGAGAGAGAGAGAGAGAGAGAGAGAGAGAGAGAGAGAGAGAGAGATGGCACACCCAGGAGTCAAGACTGGCACACAAGCAGAAAGGCCAATATTAATCTCCCATTTTTTTGGGGGGTTTGTTTTTTTTTTTTTTTTTTTTTTTTCAGGGAGACTTTAGAAAAAAAAATAATAAAAAAAATATGATTTTATCAGGAAGAATTTAGAAACCAAATAAAATAAAATGATTTTTTCAGGGAGAATTTATAAAACAAATAAAAACAAAAATAGGCGTTCTATGGCCCACTGACTGAGAGATGACGCACACAGGAGTCAGGAGTGGCACACAAGCCCAGAGGCCAATATTTTTCTACCAATGATTGATGTAGTTATTTTCTCTGGTAGATTTTGGAACCCAAATCAAGGAAAAAAAATATAGGCTTTCTATGGACCACAATTGGAGAGAGAGAGAGAGAGAGAGAGAGAGAGATGGCACACCCAGGAGTCAAGACTGGCACACAAGCAGAAAGGCCAATATTAATCTCCCACTGTTTTTTTTGGTTGTTTTTTTTTTTTTTTTTTCAGGGAGACTTTAGAAAAAAAAATAATAAAAAAAATATGATTTTATCAGGAAGAATTTAGAAACCAAATAAAATAAAATGATTTTTTCAGGGAGAATTTATAAAACAAATAAAACCAAAAATAGGCGTTCTATGGCCCACTGACTGAGAGATGACGCACCCAGGAGTCAAGACTGGCACACAAGCCCAGAGGCCAATATTTTTCTACCAATGATTGATGTAGTTATTTTCTCTGGTAGATTTTGGAACCCAAATCAAGGAAAAAAAATATAGGCTTTCTATGGACCACAATTGGAGAGAGAGAGAGAGAGAGAGAGAGATGGCACACCCAGGAGTCAAGACTGGCACACAAGCAGAAAGGCCAATATTAATCTTCCACTGTTTTTTTTGGTTGTTTTTTTTTTTTTTTTTCAGGGAGACTTTAGAAAAAAAAATAATAAAAAAAATATGATTTTATCAGGAAGCATTTAGAAACCAAATAAAATAAAATGATTTTTTCAGGGAGAATTTATAAAACAAATAAAAACAAAAATAGGCGTTCTATGGCCCACTGACTGAGAGATGACGCACACAGGAGTCAGGAGTGGCACACAAGCCCAGAGGCCAATATTTTTCTACCAATGATTGATGTAGTTATTTTCTCTGGTAGATTTTGGAACCCAAATCAAGGAAAAAAAATATAGGCTTTCTATGGACCACAATTGGAGAGAGAGAGAGAGAGAGAGAGAGAGAGAGATGGCACACCCAGGAGTCAAGACTGGCACACAAGCAGAAAGGCCAATATTAATCTCCCACTGTTTTTTTTGGTTGTTTTTTTTTTTTTTTTTCAGGGAGACTTTAGAAAAAAAAATAATAAAAAAAATATGATTTTATCAGGAAGAATTTAGAAACCAAATAAAATAAAATGATTTTTTCAGGGAGAATTTAGAAAACAAATAAAACCAAAAATAGGCGTTCTATGGCCCACTGACTGAGAGAGAGAGAGAGATGGCACGCTTAGTACTGGCACACAAGCCCAAAGGGCAATATTAATCTCCCTTTTTTTTTCAGGGAGAATTTCTAAAACCCAAAAAAAAAAAAAAATAGGCTTTCTATGGCCCACTATTTGTGAGAGAGATGGCACGCTCAGGACTGGCACAGATGGCACGCTCACAACTGGCACACAAGCCCAGAGGCCAATATTAATCTCCCTTTTTTCAGGGAAAATTTATAAAACCAAAAAAAAAATGAAATAGGCTTTCTATGGCCCACTATTTGTGAGAGAGATGGCACGCTCAGGACTGGCACAGATGGCACGCTCACAACTGGCACACAACCCCAGAGGCCAATATTAATCTCCCTTTTTTTCAGGGAGAATTTATAAAACCAAAAAAAAAAATTAAATAGGCTTTCTATGGCCCACTATTTGTGAGAGAGATGGCACGCTCAGGGCTGGCACAGATGGCACGCTCACAACTGGCACACAAGCCCAGAGGCCAATATTAATCTCCCTTTTTTCAGGGAAAATTTATAAAACCAAAAAAAAAATTAAATAGGCTTTCTATGGCCCACTATTTGTGAGAGAGATGGCACGCTCAGGACTGGCACAGATGGCACGCTCACAACTGGCACACAAGCCCAGAGGCCAATATTAATCTCCCTTTTTTTCAGGGAGAATTTATAAAACCAAAAAAAAAATTAAATAGGCTTTCTATGGCCCACTATTTGTGAGAGAGATGGCACGCTCAGGGCTGGCACAGATGGCACGCTCAGGACTGGCACACAAGCCCAGAGGCCAATATTAATCTCCCTTTTTTTCAGGGAGAATTTATAAAACCCAAAAAAAAATAAAATAGGCTTTCTATGGCCCACTATTTGTGAGAGAGATGGCACACTCAGGACTGGCACACAAGCCCAAAGGCCAATATTAATCTCCCACTGTATTTTTATCAGGGAGAATTTATACACCCCACAAAAAAAAATACAGAAAAATGAAAAGGCTTTCTATGGCCCACTATGTGAGAGAGATGGCACACACAGGGATGGCACTCTAGCAGAAATGCCAAATTGCCAATCTTAATCTCCCACCAAAAAAAAAAAAAAAAAAAAAAACAGGGAATGTCCTACAATTACTATCTCCCTGCCTGCAGTAATCTCAGCCAGGTATGGCAGGCAGCTACTATCTCCCTGCCTGCAGTAATCTCAGCCAGGTATGGCAGGCAGCAATAAGGAGTGGACTGATGCACAAATGAAATAAAAAGTGTGGACAAACAAAAAAGATAGCTGTGCAGAAAGGAAGGAACAAGAGGATTTGTGCTTTGAAAAAAGCAGTTGGTTTGCACAGCGGCGTACACACAGCAATGCAGCTATCAGGGAGCCTTCTAGGGCAGCCCAATGAGCTACAGCGCTGAGGGGAAAAAAAAAAAAAAAACTTCCACTGTCCCTGCACACCGAGGGTGGTGTTGGACAGTGCAAATCGCTGCAGCACAAGCGGTTTTGTGGTTAATGGACCCTGCCTAACGCTATCCGTGCTTCTGACAAAGCGGCAGCAACCTCTCCCTAAGCTCAGATCAGCAGCAGTAAGATGGCGGTCGGCGGGAACGCCTCTTTATAGCCCCTGTGACGTCGCAGACAGCAAGCCAATCACTGCAATGCCCTTCTCTAAGATGGTGGGGACCAGGACCTATGTCATCACGCTGCCCACACTCTGCGTTTACCTTCATTGGCTGAGAAATGGCGCTTTTCGCGTCATTGAAACGCGACTTTGGCGCGAAAGTCGCGTACCGCATGGCCGACCCCGCACAGGGGTCGGATCGGGTTTCATGAAACCCCGACTTAGCCAAAAGTCGGCGACTTTTGAAAATGTTCGACCCGTTTCGCTCAACCCTAGTCTGCACACATCCCATCACCTTCACTCCCCATACTCTGTCCACATACATTTTTCACATCGCTACTCATACTGTATCTACATACATTCCCCCGATCGCTGTCTGCACCCATCCCCCATACTGTTTCCTCAGATATGCCCCCCATTCTCCTGTACTGTTTCCTCATATATGCCCATTATTTTCCTCTACCCACCCCATCATTGCTCTCTTCACCACCTCCATCTTTACCTTCTCCACCACCACTATCATTGCTTTCTCCCCCCACCACCCCATCCCACCACCTCCATCATTTCCTCCTTTGCCTTTTCCACCATATCCATCATTTTCTCTTCCCCACCATCCCCATCATTGCCCTTTTCCACCACCATCATCATTGTCCTTTTCGCCGCCATCACCATACTTGCCCATTTCACCACCTCCATCATTTTCTCCCCCTCCAATATCATCAGTGTGCTTTCCACAACCACCATCCTTGTCCATTCTACCACCTCCATCATTTCTTCCCCCTTCATTATTGTGCCCTTTCCACCACCTCCATGATTTCCTCCTCCCCATCATCATTGCATTTTCACCCCACCACCATCATTGCCCATTCCAATTTCCACCTCCATCATTGCCTCCCCCCACCCCCATCATTGCCCATTCCACCACCTCCATCATTTCCTCCCCCCACCCCATCATTGCCCATTCCACCTCCATCATTGCCCATTCCACCACATCCATCATTTCCTCCTCCCCCTCCATCCCAATTATTGCACTCTCCCTGTCAGCCCCATCACACACGGCTCCGCTCCATACACCTTGCACACACGGCTTCCGCTCTGTACACCTTGCACACACACGGCTCCGCTCCATACACACACGGCTCCACTCCATACACTTTGCACACACCCAGTTCCGCTCCGTACACCTCGTACACACATGGCTTTCCTCCATGCACCTTGCACACACCCAGCTCCGCTCCATACATCTCATAGACACACATGACTCCGTTCCATACACCTTGCACACACGGCTCTACTCTGTACACCTCATACACACCCAGCTCTGCTCCGTACACCTCATACACATACGGCTCCGCTCCATACACACATGGATCTGCTCCATACACCTTGCACACACCCAGTTCCGCTCCTTACACCTCGTATACACACATCTTCACTCCATGCACACACCCAGCTCCGCTCCATACATCTCATAGACACACATGACTCCGCTCCATACACCTTGCACACATGGCTCCACTCCGTACACCTCATATACACCGAGCTCTGCTCTGTACACCTCATACACACACGGCTCCTCTCTGTACACCTTGTACACACACGGCTCCACTCCATACACCTTGCACACACCCAGTTCCGCTTCGTACACCTCATACACACACGGCTCCGCTCCATACACCTTGCACACATGGCTCCACTCCGTACACCTCATATACACCGAGCTCTGCTCTGTACACCTCATACACACACGGCTCCACTCTGTACACCTTGTACACACACGGCTCCACTCCATACACCTTGCACACACCCAGTTCCGCTTCGTACACCTCATACACACACGGCTCCGCTCCATACACCTTGCACACACCCAGTTCTGCTCCGTACACCTCGTACACACACACGGATCCGCTCCAAACATCTTGCACACACCCAGTTCCGCTCCGTACTCCTCATACACACACGGCTCCGCTCCATACACCTTGCACACACCCATACACCTCGTACACACACACGGCTCCGCTCCATGCACATTGCACACACCCAGCTCCGCTCCATACACCTCATAGACACACATGACTCCGCTCCATACACCTTGCACACGGCTCCACTCCGTACACCTCGTACACACCCAGCTCTGCTCCGTACACCTCATACAAACACGGCTCCACTCCATACACCTTACACACACCCAGTTCTGCTTCATACACCTCATACACACACGGCTCCGCTCCATGCACCTTGCACACACCCAGCTCCACTCCATACACCTCACAGACACACATGACTCCGCTCCATACACCTTGCACACACGACTCCACTCCGTACACCTCGTACACACCCAGCTCTGCTCCGTACATCTCATACAAACACGGCTCCACTCCATACACCTTGGACACACCCAGTTCTGCTTCATACACCTCGTACACACACAGCTCCGCTCCATGCACCTTGCACACACCCAGCTCCGCTCCATACACCTCACAGACACACATGACTCCGCTCCATACACCTTGCACACACGGCTCCACTCCGTACACCTCGTACACCACATACACACACGGCTCCGCTCCATGCACCTTGCACACACCCAGCTCCGCTCCATACACCTCACAGACACACATGACTCTGCTCCATACACCTTGCACACACGGCTCCACTCTGTACACCTCGTACACACACGGCTACGCTCCATACACCTCGCACACATGGCTTCCTTTCTGTACACCTCGTACACACATGGCTCCACTCCATACAAACAAGGCTCCGCTCCATCCACCTTGCACACACCCAGCTCTGCTCCGTACACCTCATACACACACAGCTCTGCTCCATACACCTTGCACACACCAAGTTACGCTCCGTACAACTTGTACACACGCAGCTCTGCTCCATGCACCTTGCACACACCCAGCTCCACTCCATACACCTCATAGACACACATGACTCTGCTCCATACACCTTGAACACACCCAGTTCCGCTCCATACACCTCATAGACACACATGACTCTGCTCCATACACCTTGCACACATTGCTCCACTCCGTACACCTCGTACACACCCAGCTCTGCTCCGTACACCTCATACACACACGGCTCCACTCCATACACCTTGCACACACCCAGCTCCGCTCCATACACCTCATAGACACACATGACTCTGCTCCATACACCTTGCACACATTGCTCCACTCCGTACACCTCGTACACACCCAGTTCTGCTCCGTACACCTTGTACACACATGGCTCCACTCTTTACACCTCGTACACACACAGCTCCACTCCGTACACCTCGTACACACCCAGCTCTGCTCCACACCTCATACACATGGCTCTGCTCCATACACCTTGCACACACGGCTTCTGCTGTGTACACCTCGTACACACATGGCTCTGCTACATCCACACAAACCACTCCTGACCCCACACAAAAGCTTACCCTCGTCCAGCACCATGACAACCAGCAGAGTCCTGCACTACATGGAGGCCCTTGATCATGTGTCTCCTGACTCCTCCCCTCCTGTGACCTCATCACAGGTCCTGTGCGCATTGAGCTGCGGCAACAATAGCTGTGGTGTGCGGCTCTCTGCGGTGGAGGGGCTCTGCTGTGGGACAAGTGCAGTCCCACCAGAGCCTCCTTGGACCGCCGCATCATCAGGCGGCCTGCTAGTGCCCCCCTGTCGGCTGCACCTGGGGCACATGCCCCGGCTTGCCCCCTGGATACGTCACTGATCCCCATCACCCCACCTCATCATTTCCAGTCCCCATCACCCCTGAATCATTTGCAGTCCACATCATCTCATCATCATTTGCAGTCCCCATCACCTCCACTTCATCATTTGCAGTCCCCACCATTAGGGTTGAGCGAAACGGGTCGGTCATTTTCATAAGTCGCCGACTTTTGGCAAAGTCGGGTTTCATGAAACCCGACCCGATCCCTGTGTGGGGTCGGCCATGCGGTACGCGACTTTCGCGCCAAAGTCGCGTTTCAATGATGCGAAAAGCGCCATTATTCAGCCAATGAAGGTGGACGCAGAGTGTGGGCAGCGTGATGACATAGGTCTAAGTCCCCACCATCTTAGAGTAGGGCATTGCAGTGATTGGCTTGCTTTCTGCGGCGTCACAGGGGCTATAAAGGGGCGTTCCCGCCGACCGCCATCTTACTGCTGCTGATCTGAGCATAGGGAGAGGTTGCTGCCGCTTCGTCAGAAGCAGGGATAGCGTTGGGCAGGGTACATTAACCCCCAAACCTCTTGTGCTGTAGCGATTTCCACTGTCCAACACCACCTTTTGTTTGTAGGGACAGTGGAGGCTACATTTTTTTTCCTCAGCGCTGTAGCTCATTGGGCTGCCCTAGAAGGCTCCCTGATAGCTGCATTGCTGTTTGTACACCGCTGTGCAAACCAACTGCTTTTTTCAAAGCACAAATCCTGTTGCTCATTCCTTTCTGCACTGCTATCTTGTTTGTTTGTCCACACTTTTGACTTTTTTGTGCAGCAGTGCACTCTTTCATATTGCTACCTGCCATACTTTGCTGAGATTACTGCAGGGAGATAGTAATTGTAGGACAGTCCCTTTTTTTTTGTTGTTTCGTTAAATCTCTTCAAGCCACTTTCTGCCACAGAAAATATACTCTAATACAGTGGCCCAGATTTATTCACTAGTCTCCCTGAAGAAAAAAAAAAGGGTGCAGATTAAAATTGGCAAATCTGCATCAGTGGCAGTCCTGTGTGTGGCATCTGTGTCTCATTTTCTGGCACAGAAAACATACAGTCTAACAGTGGGCCTGATTTCTTGCCAATTCTCCCATAATTAAAAAAAATAGTGGGAGATTAAGATTGGCAATTTTGCCTCAGTGCCAGTGCTGTGTGTGGCATATGTCTCTAATTTTGTGCCACATTAACCCCTTCATGACCCAGCCTATTTTGACCTTAAAGACCTTGCCGTTTTTTTCCAATTCTGACCAGTGTCCCTTTATGAGGTAATAACTCAGGAACGCTTCAACGGATCCTAGCGGTTCTGAGATTGTTTTTTCATGACATATTGGGCTTCATGTTAGTGGTAAATTTAGGTCAATAAATTCTGCGTTTATTTGTGATAAAAACGGAAATTTGGCGAAAATTTTGAAAATTTCGCAATTTTCACATTTTGAATTTTTATTCTGTTAAACCAGAGAGATATGTGACACAAAATAGTTAATAAATAACATTTCCCACATGTTTACTTTACATCAGCACAATTTTGGAAACAAAATTTTTTTTTGTTAGGAAGTTATAAGGGTTAAAATTTGACCAGCGATTTGTCATTTTTACAACGAAATTTACAAAACCATTTTTTTTAGGGACCACCTCACATTTGAAGTCAGTTTGAGGGGTCTATATGGCTGAAAATACCCAAAAGTGACACCATTCTAAAAACTGCACCCCTCAAGGTACTCAAAACCACTTTCAAGAAGTTTATTAACCCTTCAGGTACTTCACAGCAGCAGAAGCAACATGGAAGGAAAAAATGAACATTTAACTTTTTAGTCACAAAAATTATCTTTTAGCAACAATTTTTTTATTTTCCCAATGGTAAAAGGAGAAACTGAACCACGAAAGTTGTTGTCCAATTTGTCCTGAGTACGCTGATACCTCATATGTGGGGGTAAACCACTGTTTGGGCGCACGGCAGGGCTTGGAAGGGAAGGAGCGCCATTTGACTTTTTGAATCAAAAATTGGCTCCACTCTTTAGCGGACACCATGTCACGTTTGGAGAGCCCCCGTGTGCCTAAAAATTGGAGCTCCCCCACAAGTGACCCCATTTTGGAAACTAGACGCCCCAAGGAACTTATCTAGATGCATAGTGAGCACTTTGAACCCCCAGGTGCTTCACAAATTAATCCGTAAAAATGAAAAAGTACTTTTTTTTCACAAAAAAATTCTTTTAGCCTCAATTTTTTCATTTTCACATGGGCAACAGGATAAAATGGATCCTAAAATGTGTTGGGCAATTTCTCCTGAGTACACCAATACCTCACATGTGGGGGTAAACCACTGTTTGGGCACATGGTAAGGCTCGGAAGGGAAGGAGCGCCATTTGACTTTTTGAATGAAAAATTATTTCCATCGTTAGCGGACACCATGTCGCGTTTGGAGAGCTCCTGTGTGCCTAAACATTGGCGCTCCCCCACAAGTGACCCCATTTTGGAAACTAGACCCCCCAAGGAACTTATTTAGATGCCTAGTGAGCACTTTAAACCCTCACGTGCTTCACAAATTGATCTGTAAAAATGAAAAAGTACTTTTTTTTCACAAAAAAATTCTTTTCGCCTCAATTTTTTCATTTTCACATGGGCAGTAGGGTAAAATGGATCATAAAATTTGTTGGGCAATTTCTCCCGAGTACGTCGATACCTCATATGTGGGGGTAAACCACTGTTTGGGCACTCGGCAGGGCTCGGAAGGGAAGGCGCGCCATTTGACTTTTTGAATGGAAAATTAGCTCCAATTGTTAGCGGACACCATGTCGCGTTTGGAGAGCCCCTGTGTGCCTAAACATTGGAGCTCCCCCACAAGTGACCCCATTTTGGAAACTAGACCCCCCAAGGAACTTATCTAGATGCATATTGAGCACTTTAAACCCCCAGGTGCTTCACAGAAGTTTATAACGCAGAGCCATGAAAATAAAAAATAATTTTTCTTTCCTCAAAAATGATTTTTTAGCCTGGAATTTCCTATTTTGCCAAGGATAATAGGAGAAATTGGACCCCAAATATTGTTGTCCTGTTTGTCCTGAGTACACAGATACCCAATATGTGGGGGTGAACCACTGTTTGGGCGCACGGCAAGGCTCGGAAGGGATGGCACGCCATTTGGCTTTTTAAATGGAAAATTAGCTCCAATCATTAGCGGACACCATGTCACGTTTGGAGAGCCCCTGTGTGCCTAAACATTGGAGATCCCCCAGAAATGACACCATTTTGGAAACTAGACCCCCAAAGGAACTAATCTAGATGTGTGGTGAGGACTTTGAACCCCCAAGTGCTTCACAGAAGTTTATAACGCAGAGCCATGAAAAAAAAAAAATTTATTTTCTCAAAAATGATCTTTTAGCCTGCAATTTTTTATTTTCCCAAGGGTAACAGGAGAAATTTGACCCCAAAAGTTGTTGTCCAGTTTCTCCTGAGTACGCTGATACCCCATATGTGGGGGTAAATCACTGTTTGGGCACATGCCGGGGCTCGGAAGTGAAGTAGTGACGTTTTGAAATGCAGACTTTGATGGAATGCTCTGTGGGCGTCACGTTGCGTTTGCAGAGCCCCTGATGTGGCTTAACAGTAGAAACCCCCCACAAGTGACCCCATTTTGGAAACTAGACCCCCAAAGGAACTTATCTAGATGTGTGGTGAGCACTTTGAACCCCCAAGTGCTTCATAGAAGTTTATAATGCAGAGCCGTGAAAATAATAAATACGTTTTCTTTCCTCAAAAATAATTATTTAGCCCAGAATTTTTTAATTTTCCCAAGGGTAACAGGAGAAATTTGACCCCAATATTTGTTGTCCAGTTTCTCCTGAGTATGGTGATACCCCATATGTGGGGGTAAACTACTGTTTGGGCACATGCCGGGGCTTGGAATTGAAGTAGTGACGTTTTGAAATGCAGACTTTGATGGAATGCTCTGCGGGCGTCACGTTGCGTTTGCAGAGCCCCTGATGTGCCTAAACAGTAGAAACCCCCCACAAGTGACCCCATTTTGGAAACTAGACCCCGAAAGGAACTTATCTAGATGTGTGGTGAGCACTTTGAACCCCCAAGTGCTTCATAGAAGTTTATAATGCAGAGACGTGAAAATAATAAATACGTTTTCTTTCCTCAAAAATAATTATTTAGCCCAGAATTTTTTATTTTCCCAAGGGTTACAGGAGAAATTGGACCCCAAAAGTTGTTGTCCAGTTTCTCCTGAGTACGCTGATACCCCATGAGTGGGGGTAAACCACTGTTTGGGCACACGTCGGGGCTCAGAAGGGAAGTAGTGACTTTTGAAATGCAGACTTTGATGGAATGGTCTGCGGGTGTCACGTTGCGTTTGCAGAGCCCCTGGTGTGCCTAAACAGTAGAAACCCCCACAAGTGACCCCATTTTAGAAATTAGACCCCCCAAGGAACTTATCTAGATATGTGGTGAGCACTTTGAACCCCCAAGTGCTTCACAGACGTTTACAATGCAGAGCCGTGAAAATAAAAAATCATTTTTCTTTCCTCAAAAATTATGTTTTAGCAAGCATTTTTTTTGATTCACAAGGGTAACAGGAGAAATTGGACCCCAGTAATTGTTGCGCAGTTTGTCCTGAGTATGCTGGTACCCCATATGTGGGGGTAAACCACTGTTTGGGCACACGTCAGGGCTCGGAAGTGAGGGAGCACCATTTGACTTTTTGAATACGAGATTGGCTGGAATCAATGGTGGCGCCATGTTGCGTTTGGAGACCCCTGATGTGCCTAAACAGTGGTAACCCCTCAATTCTACCTCCAACACTAACCCCAACACACCCCTAACCCTAATCCCAACTGTAGCCATAACCCTAAACACAACCCTAACCGCAACACACCCCTAACCACAACCCTAACCCCAACACACCCCTAACCATAACCACAACCCTAATTCCAACCCTAACCCTAAGGCTATGTGCCCACGTTGCGAATTCGTGTGAGATATTTTCGCACCATTTTTGAAAAATCCGCGGGTAAAAGGCACTGCGTTTTACCTGCGGATTTTCCGCGGATTTCCAGTGTTTTTTGTGCGGATTTCACCTGCGGATTCCTATTGAGGAACAGGTGTAAAACGCTGCGGAATCCGCACAAAGAATTGACATGCTGCGGAAAATACAACGCAGCGTTTCCGCGTGGTATTTTCTGCACCATGGGCACAGCGGATTTGGTTTCCATATGTTTACATGGTACTGTAAACCTGATGGAACACTGCTGCGAATCCGCAGCCAAATCCGCACCGTGTGCACATAGCCTAATTCTAAAGGTATGTGCACACGCTGCGGAAAACGCTGCGGATCCGCAGCAGTTTCCCATGAGTTTACAGTTCAATGTAAACCTACGGGAAACAAAAATCGCTGTGCCCATGCTGCGGAAAAACTGCACGGAAACGCAGCGGTTTACATTCCGCAGCATGTCACTTCTTTGTGCGGATTCCGCAGCGGTTTTACAACTGCTCAAATAGAAAATCGCAGTTGTAAAACCGCAGTGAAATGCGCAGAAAAACCGCGGTAAATCCGCCATAAATCCGCAGCGGTTTAGCACTGCGGATTTATCAAATCCGCAGCGGAAAAATCCGCAGAGGACCAGAATACATTTGCACATACCGAAACCCTAACCCTAGCCCTAACCCTAACCCTACCCCTAGCCCTAACCCTAACCCTAACCCTACCCGTACCCCTACCCCTAGCCCTAACCCTAACCCTACCCCTAGCCCTAACCCTAACCCTAGCCCTAACCCTACCCCTAACCCTACCCCTAACCCTAACCCTATTCTAACATTAGTGGAAAAAAAAAATTTCTTTATTTTTTTATTGTCCCTACTAGGGTTGAGCGAAACGGGTCGAACATTTTCAAAAGTCGCCGACTTTTGGCTAAGTCGGGGTTTCATGAAACCCGATCCGACCCCTGTGCGGGGTCGGCCATGCGGTACGCGACTTTCGCGCCAAAGTCGCGTTTCAATGACGCGAAAAGCGCCATTTCTCAGCCAATGAAGGTAAACGCAGAGTGTGGGCAGCGTGATGACATAGGTCCTGGTCCCCACCATCTTAGAGAAGGGCATTGCAGTGATTGGCTTGCTGTCTGCGACGTCACAGGGGCTATAAAGAGGCGTTCCCGCCGACCGCCATCTTACTGCTGCTGATCTGAGCTTAGGGAGAGGTTGCTGCCGCTTTGTCAGAAGCAGGGATAGCGTTAGGCAGGGTCCATTAACCACAAAACCGCTTGTGCTGCAGCGATTTGCACTGTCTAACACCACCCTCGGTGTGCAGGGACAGTGGAAGTTTTTTTTTTTTTTTTTTTCCCCTCAGCGCTGTAGCTCATTGGGCTGCCCTAGAAGGCTCCCTGATAGCTGCATTGCTGTGTGTACGCCGCTGTGCAAACCAACTGCTTTTTTCAAAGCACAAATCCTCTTGTTCCTTCCTTTCTGCACAGCTATCTTTTTTGTTTGTCCACACTTTTTATTTCATTTGTGCATCAGTCCACTCCTTATTGCTGCCTGCCATACCTGGCTGAGATTACTGCAGGCAGGGAGATAGTAGCTGCCTGCCATACCTGGCTGAGATTACTGCAGGCAGGTAGATAGTAATTGTAGGACATTCCCTGTTTTTTTTTTTTTTTTTTTTTTGGTGGGAGATTAAGATTGGCAATTTGGCATTTCTGCTAGAGTGCCATCCCTGTGTGTGCCATCTCTCTCACATAGTGGGCCATAGAAAGCCTTTTCATTTTTCTGTATTTTTTTTTGTGGGGTGTATAAATTCTCCCTGATAAAAATACAGTGGGAGATTAATATTGGCCTTTGGGCTTGTGTGCCAGTCCTGAGTGTGCCATCTCTCTCACAAATAGTGGGCCATAGAAAGCCTATTTTATTTTTTTTTGGGTTTTATAAATTCTCCCTGAAAAAAAGGGAGATTAATATTGGCCTCTGGGCTTGTGTGCCAGTCCTGAGCGTGCCATCTGTGCCAGCCCTGAGCGTGCCATCTCTCTCACAAATAGTGGGCCATAGAAAGCCTATTTAATTTTTTTTTTGGTTTTATAAATTCTCCCTGAAAAAAAGGGAGATTAATATTGGCCTCTGGGCTTGTGTGCCAGTTGTGAGCGTGCCATCTGTGCCAGTCCTGAGCGTGCCATCTCTCTCACAAATAGTGGGCCATAGAAAGCCTATTTAATTTTTTTTTTTGTTTTATAAATTTTCCCTGAAAAAAGGGAGATTAATATTGGCCTCTGGGCTTGTGTGCCAGTTGTGAGCGTGCCATCTGTGCCAGTCCTGAGCGTGCCATCTCTCTCACAAATAGTGGGCCATAGAAAGCCTATTTAATTTTTTTTTTGGTTTTATAAATTTTCCCTGAAAAAAGGGAGATTAATATTGGCCTCTGGGCTTGTGTGCCAGTTGTGAGCGTGCCATCTGTGCCAGTCCTGAGCGTGCCATCTCTCTCACAAATAGTGGGCCATAGAAAGCCTATTTAAATATTTTTTTGGTTTTATAAATTCTCCCAGAAAAAAAGGGAGATTAATATTGGCCTCTGGGCTTCTGTGCCAGTCCTGAGCGTGCCATCTGTGCCAGTCCTGAGCGTCCCATCTCTCTCACAAATAGTGGGCCATAGAAAGCCTATTTTTTTTTTTTTTTGGGTTTTAGAAATTCTCCCTGAAAAAAAAAGGGAGATTAATATTGCCCTTTGGGCTTGTGTGCCAGTACTAAGCGTTCCATCTCTCTCTCTCTCTCTCAGTCAGTGGGCCATAGAACGCCTATTTTTGGTTTTATTTGTTTTATAAATTCTCCCTGAAAAAATCATTTTATTTTATTTGGTTTCTAAATTCTTCCTGATAAAATCATATTTTTTTTATTATTTTTTTTTCTAAAGTCTCCCTGAAAAAAAAAAAAAAAAACAACCAAAAAAAACAGTAGGAGATTAATATTGGCCTTTCTGCTTGTGTGCCAGTCTTGACTCCTGGGTGTGCCATCTCTCTCTCTCTCTCTCTCTCTCTCCAATTGTGGTCCATAGAAAGCCTATATTTTTTTTCCTTGATTTGGGTTCCAAAATCTACCAGAGAAAATAACTACATCAATCATTGGTAGAAAAATATTGGCCTCTGGGCTTGTGTGCCACTCCTGACTCCTGTGTGCGTCATCTCTCAGTCAGTGGGCCATAGAACGCCTATTTTTGTTTTTATTTGTTTTATAAATTCTCCCTGAAAAAATCATTTTATTTTATTTGGTTTCTAAATTCTTCCTGATAAAATCATATTTTTTTTATTATTTTTTTTTCTAAAGTCTCCCTGAAAAAAAAAAAAAAAAACAACCAAAAAAAACAGTGGGAGATTAATATTGGCCTTTCTGCTTGTGTGCCAGTCTTGACTCCTGGGTGTGCCATCTCTCTCTCTCTCTCTCTCTCTCTCTCTCTCTCCAATTGTGGTCCATAGAAAGCCTATATTTTTTTTCCTTGATTTGGGTTCCAAAATCTACCAGAGAAAATAACTACATCAATCATTGGTAGAAAAATATTGGCCTCTGGGCTTGTGTGCCACTCCTGACTCCTGTGTGCGTCATCTCTCAGTCAGTGGGCCATAGAACGCCTATTTTTGTTTTTATTTGTTTTATAAATTCTCCCTGAAAAAATCATTTTATTTTATTTGGTTTCTAAATTCTTCCTGATAAAATCATATTTTTTTTATTATTTTTTTTTCTAAAGTCTCCCTGAAAAAAAAAAAAAAAAAAAAACAAACCCCCCCAAAAAAATGGGAGATTAATATTGGCCTTTCTGCTTGTGTGCCAGTCTTGACTCCTGGGTGTGCCATCTCTCTCTCTCTCTCTCTTTCTCTCTCCAATTGTGGTCCATAGAAAGCCTATATTTTTTTTCCTTGATTTGGGTTCCAAAATCTACCAGAGAAAATAACTCCATCAATCATTGGTAGAAAAATATTGGCCTCTGGGCTTGTGTGCCACTCCTGATTCCTGTGTGCGTCATCTCTCACTCAGTGACCCATAGAAAGCATATAGTTTGTTACATTTGTTTTCTAAATTCTCCCTGCAAAAATCTATTTTTTTTTTTTTGGGGGGGTTTCTAAAGTGTTCCTGAAAAAAATAAAAATAAAAAAAAAATAATAGTGTGACATTAATATTAACATTTGTGCTTCAGTGACAGTCCTGCGTGTGGGGCATCTCTCTAATTTGCAGCCACCAAAAAAAGAGTGTGTAACATTGGGCCTGATTTTCGCTGTGGTCTCACCAACCTGTAAAGGGGTAGCTAAATCATACTGAAGTTATAGCTCACCGTGTAAGTTGTGTGACTGCAACAAATAACGTTAGTTTGGTTACGTTTTTAAAACAATGAGGAAGTCTAGTGGAAGAGGTCGTGGCCGGGGGCGTTCATTGTCAGCTGGTAATGAGGGTAGTGGTAGTGGTGGAGCATCAGGTGGTCGTGGGGAAAAAAATATTGCACCTAAGTCTGGAACTGTGGAGCCAGGTTCGTCGTCCGGCTACACAAGGCCTCGAACGCTCCCTTTTCTGGGATTAGGAAAACCGCTTTTAAAGCCGGAGCAGCAAGAGCAAGTTTTGGCTTATCTTGCTGACTCAGCCTCTAGCTCTTTTGCCTCCTCTCGTGAAACTGGTAAAAGTAAAAGCAGCGCGTCGTTAGTGGATGTTCACGGTCAGGGACAAGTCACTTCCTTGTCCTCTTCAGCAAAAACAACAACAGAGAAGAATGCAGCAGGCGACACAACGGGTTACTCCATGGAGCTCTTTACACATACCGTCCCTGGCTTAGAAAGTGAAGCAGTTAACAGTCCATGCCCATTACAAATTGAATCTGACATGGAGTGCACTGACGCACAGCCACAGCCAGACTACTATGCTGGTCCTTTGACTCAGACCACAACATTGCCCTCGCAGGGTGCTGATCAAGAATCAGACCCTGATGAGACTATGTTGCCCCATCACGAACGCTATACCACCGAACGACACGGTGACACAGACGAAGTTGCGCAGGAGGTACAAGAAGAGTTATTAGATGACCCAGTTCTTGACCCCGATTGGCAGCCATTGGGGGAACAGGGTGCAGGCGGCAGCAGTTCTGAAGCAGAGGAGGAGGAGGGGCCGCAGCAGGCATCAACATCGCCACAGGTTCCATCTGCCGGGCCCGTATCTTGCCCAAAATGCGTGGCAAAGCCAAAACCTGGTGGAGGACAGCGTGGCCATCCGGTTAAAGCTCAGTCTGCAATGCCTGAAAAGGTATCCGATGCTAGAAAGAGTGCAGTCTGGCATTTTTTTAAACAACATCCAATTGATCAGCGCAAAGTCATCTGTCAAAAATGTTCTACTTCCTTAAGCAGAGGTCAGAATCTGAAAAGTCTCAATACTAGTTGCATGCATAGACATTTAACCACCATGCATTTGAAAGCTTGGACTAACTACCAAACGTCCCTTAAGGTTGTTGCACCCTCGGCCAATGAAGCTAGTCATCAACGCAACATCCCTTCCGGCAGTGTAGGACCACCATTTAGCGCACCACCTGCTGTATCTGTGCAGGTATCTTTGCCAGGCCAAAGCAGTCAGGGTCAGGGAATCACCAGTTTCGTAGTAGGAAACACTGCATCTAGGGCACCGGCGGCAACAATACCATCTCCCACCGTCTCTCAGTCTGCCATGTCCACCGGCACCCCCGCTAGTTCCACGATCTCCAGCTCTCCAGTCCAGCTCACCCTACATGAGACTATGGTTAGAAAAAGGAAATACTTAGCCTCGCATCCGCGTACACAGGGTTTGAACGCCCACATAGCTAGACTAATCTCGTTAGAGATGATGCCCTACCGGTTAGTTGAAAGCGAAGCTTTCAAAGACCTGATGGACTACGCTGTACCACGCTACGAGATACCCAGTCGACACTTTTTTTCCAGAAAAGCCATCCCAGCCCTCCACCAGCATGTTAAAGAGCGCATCGTCCATGCACTCAGGCAATCTGTGAGCACAAAGGTGCACCTGACAACAGATGCATGGACCAGTAGGCATGGCCAGGGACGTTACGTGTCCATCACGGCACACTGGGTAAATGTGGTGGATTCAGGGTCCACAGGGGACAGCAAGTTTGGGACAGTTCTGCCTAGCCCACGGTCTAGTAAACAGTTGTCTGTAGCCGTTCGCACCCCCTCCTCCTCCTCCTCCTCCTCGTCCTCCTGCAGAAGCAAGAGCTCGTCCACAGACCGCAGTCGCACAAACACTCCATCCGCACCTGCCACTGTTGCACACCAGGTCTCCCATTATGGGGCAGCTACTGGCATACGTCAGCAGGCTGTATTGGCTATGACGTGTTTGGGCGACAATAGACACACCGCGGAAGTTCTGTCCGAGTTCTTGCAGCAAGAAACGCAGTCGTGGCTGGGCACTGTAGATCTTGAGGCAGGCAAGGTAGTGAGTGATAACGGAAGGAATTTCATGGCTGCCATCTCCCTTTCCCAACTGAAACACATTCCTTGCCTGGCTCACACCTTAAACCTGGTGGTGCAGTGCTTCCTGAAAAGTTATCCGGGGTTATCCGACCTGCTCCTCAAAGTGCGTGGACTTTGCGCACATATCCGCCGTTCGCCTGTACACTCCAGCCGTATGCAGACCTATCAGCGTTCTTTGAACCTTCCCCAGCATCGCCTAATCATAGACGTTGCAACAAGGTGGAACTCAACACTGCACATGCTTCAGAGACTGTGCGAACAGAGGCGGGCTGTTATGTTTTTGTGGGAGGATACACATACACGGGCAGGCAGTAGGATGGCAGACATGGAGTTGTCAGGTGTGCAGTGGTCGAAGATTCAAGACATGTGTCAAGTCCTTCAGTGTTTTGAGGAATGCACACGGCTGGTTAGTGCAGACAACGCCATAATAAGCATGAGCATCCCCCTAATGCGTCTGCTGATGCAAAGTTTGACGCACATAAAGGATCAGGCGTCTGCACCAGAGGAAGAGGAAAGCCTTGATGACAGTCAGCGATTGTCTGGTCAGGGCAGTGTACATGACGAGGTACCGGGCGAAGAGGAGGTGGAGGATGAGGAGGATGATGGGGATGAGTATATTTTTAATGAGGAAGCTTTCCCGGGGGCACGGGAAATTGGTGGCGTGGCAAGGCCGGGTTCTGGTTTTTTGAGGGACACAAGTGACGTAGATTTGCCTGCAACTGCCCCTCAACCAAGCACAACCGCAGATTTGACAACGGGAACTTTGGCCCACATGGCGGATTATGCCTTGCGTATCCTCAAAAGGGACACACGCATTACAAAAATGATGAACGATGACGATTACTGGTTGGCCTGCCTCCTTGATCCTCGCTATAAAGGCAAATTGCAAAATATTATGCCACATGAGAACTTGGAACTAATATTAGCAACAAAACAATCAACTCTTGTTGACCGTTTGCTTCTGGCATTCCCTGCACACAGCGCCCGTGATCGTTCTCACACGAGCTCCAGGGGCCAGCAGACCAGAGGTGTTAGAGGGGCAGAAATCAGAAGTGGCGTTGGCCAGAGGGGTTTTCTGACCAGGTTGTGGAGTGATTTTTCTATGACCGCAGACAGGACAGGTACTGCAGCATCAATTCAAAGTGACAGGAGACAACATTTGTCCAGTATGGTTACAAACTATTTTTCATCCCTTATCGACGTTCTCCCTCAACCGTCATTCCCATTTGATTACTGGGCATCCAAATTAGACACCTGGCCAGAATTGGCAGAATATGCATTGCAGGAGCTTGCTTGCCCGGCAGCTAGTGTCCTATCAGAAAGAGTATTCAGTGCTGCAGGTTCAATACTAACAGAAAAAAGGACTAGTCTGGCTACCCAAAATGTAGATGATCTAACCTTCATTAAAATGAACCACAACTGGATTTCAAAATCTTTTGCCCCACCCTGCCCGGCTGACACCTAGCTTTCCTATGAAAAGGTCTTGCCTGTGGACTATTCTGAATGACTTTTCCAATCTCGTAATTTTCTTCACCTGATTGTCCAGCATACGACATGTTTCCACCTCACGAAATGGCCAAACTCCCCACACGGGGCCGTGCTATCGCCACTTTGCGCTTGGACCCTTGAGAGTGCTGTTTGTCTGAAGAGGTGGGTGTGGCCGCTTTTGGTCGACGGCACTGCCACTGGGTCCCTCATAGTACAATAAAGTGTCTCTGGCGGTGGTGGTGCGCACCCAACGTCAGACACACCGTTGTAATATGAGGGGCCCTGTGCCTGTACCGCCGGCCACAAGACAGTTCCCCCCCCAGCTCAAACAGTGCTCTACCACTAGCAAAATTATCTCTCACAGCTTCACCAATGTGTAGTCTAGGCGCTGACATCCTTCAATGCCTGGCACTGACAATACCATTGTTTTGACATTTTTGTTATGTTAGGCCTTCGAAGCCTGTCTGCGGTCCCTTCTTTCTACAACTACTATACTGACCAGGCCACTGCTGGCCGTGTTACCCTGGAACCAATTTAAAAGTGCCTACAGTCAGCCCAATTTTGTTATGTTAGGCCTTCGAAGACTGTCTGCCGTCACTCCTTCCACTAGACTTCCATTGACCAGACCACTGCTGCCCGTGTACCCCTGGAACCAATTTAAAAGTGCCTACAGCCAGCCCAAGTTTGTTATGTTAGGCCTTCGAAGCCTGTCTGCGGTCACTCCTTCCACTAGACTTCCACAGACCAGACCACTGCTGCCCGTGTACCCCTGGAACCAATTTAAAAGTGCCTACAGCCAGCCCAAGTTTGTTATGTTAGGCCTTGGAAGCCTGTCTGCGGTCACTCCTTCCACTAGACTTCCACTGACCAGACCACTGCTGCCCATGTACCCCTGGAACCAATTTAAAAGTGCCTACAGCCAGCCCAAGTTTGTTATGTTAGGCCTTGGAAGCCTGTCTGCGGTCACTCCTTCCACTAGACTTCCACTGACCAGACCACTGCTGCCCGTGTACCCCTGGAACCAATTTAAAAGTGCCTACAGCCAGCCCAAGTTTGTTATGTTAGGCCTTCGAAGCCTGTCTGCAGTCACTCCTTCCACTAGACTTCCACAGACCAGACCACTGCTGCCCGTGTACCCCTGGAACCAATTTAAAAGTGCCTACAGCCAGCCCAAGTTTGTTATGTTAGGCCTTGGAAGCCTGTCTGCGGTCACTCCTTCCACTAGACTTCCACTGACCAGACCACTGCTGCCCATGTACCCCTGGAACCAATTTAAAAGTGCCTACAGCCAGCCCAAGTTTGTTATGTTAGGCCTTGGAAGCCTGTCTGCGGTCACTCCTTCCACTAGACTTCCACTGACCAGACCACTGCTGCCCGTGTACCCCTGGAACCAATTTAAAAGTGCCTACAGCCAGCCCAAGTTTGTTATGTTAGGCCTTCGAAGCCTGTCTGCGTCCCGTTCTTTCAACTACAACTACACTGACCAGGCCACTGATGGCCGTGTTCCCCTGGAACCAATTTTAACTTGCCTACAGCCAGCCCTATGTTATTATGTTAGGCCTTCGAAGCCTGTCTGCGTCCCGTTCTTTCAACTACAACTACACTGACCAGGCCACTGATGGCCGTGTTCCCCTGGAACCAATTTTAACTTGCCTACAGCCAGCCCAATGTTAGGCCTTTGATGCCTGTCTGCCGTCACTCCTTCCACTAGGCCTCCACTGACCTGTCTATTGCTGCCCGTGTACCCCTTGAACCAACCTAATAAAATATAAAAAAAATTAATTTGATTATAAAAAATAAGATCGTGTTGAGATCTCAAATGCAGACATTTTAACAATCAAAACAAACACACAACAAATATCTGGAACTGTACTACAAAGGTCCAACAGCTACAATTTCTTTCTCCTGCAAGAAGTTAACTGAAAGTTTTTTGGAGTTGTTAACACAGATATGGCATCCACCGAGTGTTGTCCTGTCGCGTCTCCTTTAAATTATTTCCAATAAGATGTTAAACTATTAATTTAATAAAATCAATAATTAAAAAATTAATTGAGTAAGTCAAAAGCACATTGCAAATAAACATTAATTACAAATCAAGAAGCATGGCGCGTCCGAGGGTGAGTAGATACCGAATAAGAATATAATCACCCTCGGACGCGCAATGCTTATTTAAAACAGCCTTCCTTCCTAAGAATCAGCCCTTCCGTGGTGTAGAGAGAGGTTGTGTTACACTCCAAGGTGTTCCCCAGGTTGCCTTTCCTGAGCTTCGATCTTCCGGCTCTCGTTTAGTAGCTGTTGGAAACTACGCTGCATTAGGCCTACTAATTGTGTATGGGTGAAACAGTGGCGCATCTGCGGTCCCTCCTTCCACTAGGCCTCCACTGACCTGTCTACTGCGGCCCGTGTACCCCTTGAACCAACCTAATAAAATATTTAAAAAATTAATTTGATTATAAAAAATAAGATCGTGTTGAGATCTCAAATGCAGACATTTTAACAATCAAAACAAACACACAACAAATATCTGGAACTGTACTACAAAGGTCCAACAGCTACAATTTCTTTCTCCTGCAAGAAGTTAACTGAAAGTTTTTTGGAGTTGTTAACACAGATATGGCATCCACCGAGTGTTGTCCTGTCGCGTCTCCTTTAAATTATTTCCAATAAGATGTTAAACTATTAATTTAATAAAATCAATAATTAAAAAAATAATTGAGTAAGTCAAAAGCACATTGCAAATAAACATTAATTACAAATCAAGAAGCATGGCGCGTCCGAGGGTGAGTAGATACCGAATAAGAATATAATCACCCTCGGACGCGCAATGCTTATTTAAAACAGCCTTCCTTCCTAAGAATCAGCCCTTCCGTGGTGTAGAGAGAGGTTGTGTTACACTCCAAGGTGTTCCCCAGGTTGCCTTTCCTGAGCTTCGATCTTCCGGCTCTCGTTTAGTAGCTGTTGGAAACTACGCTGCATTAGGCCTACTAATTGTGTATGGGTGAAACAGTGGCGCATCTGCGGTCCCTCCTTCCACTAGGCCTCCACTGACCTGTCTACTGCGGCCCGTGTACCCCTTGAACCAACCTAATAAAATATTTAAAAAATTAATTTGATTATAAAAAATAAGATCGTGTTGAGATCTCAAATGCAGACATTTTAACAATCAAAACAAACACACAACAAATATCTGGAACTGTACTACAAAGGTCCAACAGCTACAATTTCTTTCTCCTGCAAGAAGTTAACTGAAAGTTTTTTGGAGTTGTTAACACAGATATGGCATCCACCGAGTGTTGTCCTGTCGCGTCTCCTTTAAATTATTTCCAATAAGATGTTAAACTATTAATTTAATAAAATCAATAATTAAAAAAATAATTGAGTAAGTCAAAAGCACATTGCAAATAAACATTAATTACAAATCAAGAAGCATGGCGCGTCCGAGGGTGAGTAGATACCGAATAAGAATATAATCACCCTCGGACGCGCAATGCTTATTTACAACAGCCTTCCTTCCTAAGAATCAGCCCTTTCGTGGTGTAGAGAGAGGTTGTGTTACACTCCAAGGTGTTCCCCGGGTTGCCTTTCATGAGCTTCGATCTTCCGGCTCTCGTTTAGTAGTTGGTGGAAACTACGCTGCATTAGGCCTACAAATTTGGTATGGGGTGTAGAGACAGGTTGTGTTACACTCCAAGGTTTTCACCAGGTTGCCTTTCCTGAGCTTCGATCTTCATGCTCTCGTTTAGTAGTTGTAGAAAAGTAAGCTGCATTAGGCCTACAAAATGGGTATGGGGTGGAGAGAGATGGTGTGTTACACTCCAAGGTGTTCCCCAGGTTGCCTTTCCTGAGCTTCGATCTTCATGCTCTCGTTTAGTAGGTGTCGGAAAGTAGGCTGCATTAGGCCTACAAATTGGGTATGGGGTGGAGAGAGATGGTGTGTTACACTCCAAGGTGTTCCCCAGGTTGCCTTTCCTGAGCTTCGATCTTCATGCTCTCGTTTAGTAGGTGTCGGAAAGTAGGCTGCATTAGGCCTACAAATTGGGTATGGGGTGGAGAGAGATGGTGTGTTACACTCCAAGGTGTTCCCCAGGTTTCCTTGCCATTGCTTCGGTCTTCCGACTCTCGTTTAGTAGTTGTAGAAAAGTACACAGCATTAGGCCTACAAAATGGGTATGGGGTGGAGAGAGATGGTGTGTTACACTCCAAGGTGTTCCCCAGGTTGCCTTTCCTGAGCTTCGATCTTCATGCTCTCGTTTAGTAGGTGTCGGAAAGTAGGCTGCATTAGGCCTAAAAAATGGGGAATGGGGTGGAGAGAGATGGTGTGTTACACTCCAAGGTGTTCCCCAGGTTTCCTTGCCATTGCTTCGGTCTTCCGACTCTCGTTTAGTAGTTGTAGAAAAGTACACTGCATTAGGCCTAAAAAATGGGTATGGGGTGGAGAGAGATGGTGTGTTACACTCCAAGGTGTTCCCCAGGTTGCCTTTCCTGAGCTTCGATCTTCATGCTCTCGTTTAGTAGGTGTCGGAAAGTAGGCTGCATTAGGCCTACAAATTGGGTATGGGGTGGAGAGAGATGGTGTGTTACACTCCAAGGTGTTCCCCAGGTTGCCTTTCCTGAGCTTCGATCTTCATGCTCTCGTTTAGTAGGTGTCGGAAAGTAGGCTGCATTAGGCCTACAAATTGGGTATGGGGTGGAGAGAGATGGTGTGTTACACTCCAAGGTGTTCCCCAGGTTTCCTTGCCATTGCTTCGGTCTTCCGACTCTCGTTTAGTAGTTGTAGAAAAGTACACAGCATTAGGCCTACAAAATGGGTATGGGGTGGAGAGAGATGGTGTGTTACACTCCAAGGTGTTCCCCAGGTTGCCTTTCCTGAGCTTCGATCTTCATGCTCTCGTTTAGTAGGTGTCGGAAAGTAGGCTGCATTAGGCCTAAAAAATGGGGAATGGGGTGGAGAGAGATGGTGTGTTACACTCCAAGGTGTTCCCCAGGTTTCCTTGCCATTGCTTCGGTCTTCCGACTCTCGTTTAGTAGTTGTAGAAAAGTACACTGCATTAGGCCTAAAAAATGGGTATGGGGTGGAGAGAGATGGTGTGTTACACTCCAAGGTGTTCCCCAGGTTGCCTTTCCTGAACTTCGATCTTCATGCTCTCGTTTAGTAGGTGTCGGAAAGTAGGCAGCATTAGGCCTACAAATTGGGTATGGGGTGGAGAGAGATGGTGTGTTACACTCCAAGGTGTTCCCCAGGTTTCCTTGCCATTGCTTCGGTCTTCCGACTCTCGTTTAGTAGTTGTAGAAAAGTACACAGCATTAGGCCTACAAAATGGGTATGGGGTGGAGAGAGATGGTGTGTTACACTCCAAGGTGTTCCCCAGGTTGCCTTTCCTGAGCTTCTATCTTCAGGCTCTCATTAAATTGTGGTTAAATGGAACAACTGCATTTGGCGTACTAGTTGGTTTGGGGCCTACTATCGGTGTCTGCCACTCCTTGCTGTTCTCCTGGTTTCCTGTCCTGAAATTCCATTTTCAGCCTCTCGTTAAGTAGTTGTTAATGTTAGACTGCATTTGGCCTACTAGTTGGGTTGGGGCCTACTATCGGTGTCTGCCACTCCTTGCTGTTCTCCTCCACTGAACAAAGCTGTGCCGCCTGTTTACTACGGTTGCCAATTTTGAACTGCATTTCGACTACTTACTGATTTGGCCCTACTCTCTGTGTCAGCCTCTCATTCCAGTTGTCCTCCACTGCAATGCCCCCTGGTTATTCCTGTGTTACCAATTTTGAACTGCATTTAGCCCACTTTCTTCTTTGGGCCTATATCTGTGTTTCCACTTCATCGTGCCCATTGCCCAGCCAGTGATAGATGAGTCTGCTGGTACATTGACCCATAACGCAACATTCCCCGTGCACGCTACACAACAACATTGTGACCCTGCTGAAAGTCAGGTTGCTCTTCCCGCATACCATACCACCTTACACGGGGACAAAGAGGAAGGTGCAGATGAAAGTGCAGGTTCCTTCATCAGGTGGGGGGAGGAATACTAGTTGGCGACGTCACT
The DNA here is from genome assembly GCF_032444005.1 of Ranitomeya imitator. Taxonomy (NCBI): domain Eukaryota; kingdom Metazoa; phylum Chordata; class Amphibia; order Anura; family Dendrobatidae; genus Ranitomeya; species Ranitomeya imitator. The sequence continues at coordinate 986,899,027 of NC_091282.1, forward strand.
GGCACAGGGCCTCTCATAGTACGCAAAAGTGTTGCTGCCGGTGGGAGGCACCCCCGCCGTGCAAACACACCGCTGTACTTTGAGGGGCCCTGTGCCAGTGCCAATGCCAACGAGTGGGCCCCCCCTGCTTGCTCAGGTTCACAGCACTTGCAAAGTTGAAATACTTACTTCTCCCTGCTCCACTGCCGTGACGTGGTCCAGATTTCCTGAACCCACTAATTACTTGAACCAGCCCTACCCCCCACAACTTTAGCCAAATGACCCCCAATTTCAAATGCCTTCCAATTATTATAAGGTAAATTACGCTTGACAAGCTTCATTAAGAAGAATGGATGGTTTTGACATTAAAATGGGTACTCTAGGTGTTTTCCTGGCCCCCACTCACTGCCGACTATGCTGCCCCATTGACTTGCATTGGGTTTCGTGTTTCGGTCGATCCCGACTTTACGTCATAATCGGCCGATTTCACTCGACCCGACTTTGGACATAGTCGGGTTTCGCAAAACCCGGCTCGACTCTAAAAAGGTCAAGGTCGCTCAACTCTAGTCCCTACCTATGGGGGTGACAAAGGGGGGGGGTCATTTATTATTTTTTTTATTTTGATCACTGAGATAGATTATATCTCAGTGATCAAAATGCACTTTGGAACGAATCTGCCGGCCGGCAGATTCGGCGGGCGCACTGCGCATGCGCCCGCCATTTTGGAAGATGGCGGCGCCCAGGGAGAAGACGGACGGGACCCCGGCTGGATCGGTAAGTATGATGGGGTGGGGGGGGACCACGGGGGGGGGATCGGAGCACGGGGGGGGGGAATCGGAGTGCGGGAGGGGTGGAACGGAGCACGGGGGGCGTGGAACGGAGCACGGGGGGGCTGGAATGGAGCACGGGGGGGGGGAACGGAGTACCGGGGAGGTGGATCGGAGTGCAGGGGGGGTGATTGGAGCACGGGGGGGTGATTGGAGCACGGGGGGAGCGGACAAGAGCACGGGGGGGAGCGGAGCACTGGACGGAGGGGAGCCGGAGCAGTGTACCGGCCAGATCGGAGGGCTGGGGGGGCGATCGGAGGGGTGGGGTGGGGGCACACTAGTATTTCCAGCCATGGCCGATGATATTTCAGCATCGGCCATGGCTGGATTGTAATATTTCACCCGTTATAATGGGTGAAATATTACAAATCGCTCTGATTGGCAGTTTCACTTTCAACAGCCAATCAGAGCGATCGTAGCCACGAGGGGGTGAAGCCACCCCCCCTGGGCTAAACTACCACTCCCCCTGTCCCTGCAGATCGGGTGAAATGGGAGTTAACCCTTTCACCCGATCTGCAGGGACGCGATCTTTCCATGACGCCGCATAGGCGTCATGGGTCGGAATGGCACCGACTTTCATGACGCCTACGTGGCGTCAAAGGTCGGGAAGGGGTTAAACCTAGTGTGTAAAACTGGGCCAGATTCCTTTTAAATTCTCCCTGAAAAAAAAAAACAGTGGGAGATTAAGATTGGCATTTCTGCTTCAGTGCTAGTCCTGTGTGTGCCACCTGTCTGAAATTTTGTGCCACATTAAACCTAGTGTGTAATACTGGGCCAGATTTATTTTAAATTCTCCCTGAAAAAATAAAAATAGTGGGAGATTAAGATTGGCAATTTCTGCTTCAGTGCCAGTCCTGTGTGTGCCACCTGTCTCAAATTTTGTGCCACATTAAACCTAGTGTGTAACACTGGGCCAGATTTCTTTTAAATTCTCTCTGAAAAAAAAAAACAGTGTGTTAGGACTGGCGGAACGCACCAAGACAGATGGTATAGATGCGTTCGCAGTCCGGGGTCCACCGTGCAGGTGAAAACCTGCTGCTAGCAATTAGCAGACTATATGGCGGTACACTAGAGTATACACGCGTGGGTTAACCTCACCCAGCGTGAAAGAAGCAATCCTGTTAAGGCACAGGACCGCGGTACCGCACCTAAAGCGCGAGCAAGTAGTCAGCGAACTCAACCCCAACTGGGATTGAAGTCCGATTAGACCCTTGCTGGCGCAACACCGCAACTGGGTGTGAAATGAAACAGAAGAGCATGCAGTGCCGCACTGACGAACGCCACTAACCACCCAGGCTTGGGTAAGGAAAGCACAGAGGAAGTGCACGGCGCCGTACTGGCGGTCACAGCAACTGGACGCTATAATGTGTGACTAGTGCTGTAGGATAAGTCGGGCGCTAGGTAGCAGCCATACACCTTCCGCGAACAGTCATACCATAGGGTAAGGGTATCCAAGGACGACTTGCACTCACAACATACACACATTAGCAATTGTTTGACAATACTAGCGCATGGCCGTGCGGTCATGCGCAGTTTATATAGCAGCAGCACAGGAAGTGGCCACAGCACTTTTGCCCTTCTAGGACCTGCCAAGAGAACCAATGGAATGTGCTGCAGAGCCTGAGCACATGACCCTCGATCTCCAACGGGAGACCTTACGCTGGGCATGCTCAGTATGCGCAGACAAGGACTTAGTCCCAGAGAAGTCCGCTCGCTGCTGACCAGCACAGACTTTAATAGCAGAGACTGGAGAAGCAGCAGTAACTCTCAGAACAGAGTGAGAATGAGCAAGACGCTGGGACCGATGTCCTTGCTGAGCAGACTCCACTGCGGCTGGACAAGAATGGGAGACCGCAGCGGAGGTGGCTCGAGATTCCCCCTGTGCAGAAGCGGGAACTCGACCCCTAACATTACCCCCCCCTCCTAGGGCCCCCCCCTCCTTGGGCCTTGCTACGTTCGAAGGCAGCAATGAGCTGCAGAGCCCGAATGTGCTCAGCAGGCTCCCAGGACCTATCCTCAGGGCCGTAACCCTTCCAGTCCACCCAAAAAAATTTTTTGCCACGTACCACCTTGCACCCCAAGATAGCGTTCACCTCGAAATCGTCCGTAGACGAACCCGATGTCCCGGCAGATGACTCAGAAAACCGAGACATGTATACGGGCTTAAGGAGGGACACATGAAAAGTGTCGGTGATACCAAGGCGTGGAGGAAGGGCCAGACGGTAGACCACAGGATTAACCTGTTCGAGGACCTTGAAGGGACCCAAGTAGCGAGGAGCAAATTTAGTGGACTCAACTCGCAGCCTGATGTTACGGGCGGAGAGCCACACCAAGTCGCCAGGAGCAAAGGACGGGGCGGGGCGCCGATGAGCATCGGCGGAGGACCTCATTCTCTCCTTAGAGGCCCGAATGGCATCCTGAGTGCGGTCCCAAATATCCCGTGCCTCCACAGCCCAGTCTGCCACCCTGGAGTCAGCGGAAGACACGGGCATAGGCACAGGTACCCGTGGATGCTGACCATAGTTGAGGAGGAATGGGGTTTGTCCAGTGGAGTCGGCTACGGCGTTCTTCAGCGCAAACTCTGCCCATGATAGCAAGGATGCCCAGTCATCCTGCCTGGCTGAAACAAAATGTCACAGGTATGTGACCAAGGTCTGGTTGGCCCTCTCTACCAACCCATTCGTCTCGGGATGATAAGCGGAAGAGAGATTCAACTCAATACTGAGAAGACGACACAGCTCTCTCCAGAACCGAGACGCAAACTGGGGACCCCGGTCACTGACAATTTTGTCAGGCATACCATGTAGGCGGAAGATGTGCTTAATGAACAACGCAGCCAAGGCCCGTGCAGAAGGTAACCGTGGTAGCGGCACCAAATGCACCATTTTCGAGAAATGATCGGTGATGACCCAAATGATGGTACAGCCGCGAGACTTGGGCAAACCCACGACAAAGTCCATCCCGACCATCTCCCAGGGCCTATCTGCCACTGGCAAGGGATAGAGCAACCCAGCTGGCCTTTGACGCGGAGATTTATTTTTGGCGCAGGAGACACATGCCAGAATATAATCCCTGACATCCCGGACCATATGCGGCCACCAGTACGTCCTCGCCAGTAGCTCAGATGTCCTCTTTGTCCCAAAGTGTCCACCCCCTCTGGACGAATGAGCCCAAGAGAGAACCTCCGGTCGCAAATTAATGGGCACAAAAGTCTTGCCCGGAGGCACAGACTCAAGCGAAACCGGTGCTACGGTTCTCAGGCTCTCAGAGGGAACAATAAGCCGAGGCTCCTCTTCCTCCTCTTCAGTTGACATAAGGGAGCGAGAGAGAGCATCAGCACGAATATTCTTCTCCCCGGCGAGAAAATGAAGAGAAAAGTGGAACCGGGAAAAGAACAAGGACCATCTGGCTTGGCGAGAATTTAGCCGCTGGGCTGTCTGTAAGTAGACCAAATTTTTGTGGTCAGTGTAAACCTGGAAGGGAAACCGCGCACCTTCCAGAAGATGTCTCCACTCTGAAAAGGCCAACTTCATTGCTAGCAGCTCCCTATCCCCGATGGAGTAGTTTCTCTCCGCTGGCGAGAAAGTCTTAGAGAAGAAGAAGCATGGATGCTTCCGACCTTGAGCATCCTTCTGGTAGAGGACTGCTCCAGCACCAACGGACGAGGCATCCCCCTCCATTAGGAATGGCTTATCCACATCGGGACGATGTAAGATGGGAGCGCTAGCAAAGTGGGACTTAATAGAAGTGAAGGCCTTGGAGACCTCTTCCGACCACAATTTAGGATTCGCTCCCTTCTTGGTGAGGGCTACCAAGGGAGCTACCAGAGTTGAGAAGTGGGGAATGAACTGGCGGTAATAGTTAATGAACCCCATAAAGCGCTGCACCGCTTTAAGAGAATGGGGCTCTTGCCAGTCCATCACAGCCTGTAGTTTGGCAGGATCCATAGCCAATCCCTGGGCGGAGATGATATAGCCCAAGAACGGCAAAGACTCCTGCTCAAACATACACTTCTCCAACTTAGCGTAAAGAGAGTTTGCCCATAGGAGGTCGAAGACTCTGCCAACATCTCTCCGGTGGGAGTCAATATCTGGAGAAAAGATGAGAATATCATCCAGATAGACTACAACTGAGGTGGAAAGCATATCCCGGAAGATGTCGTTGACAAAGTCTTGAAAAATGGCTGGGGCATTACAGAGCCCGAAGGGCATCACCAGATACTCATAGTGCCCATCTCTGGTGTTAAACGCCGTTTTCCATTCGTCCCCCTCACGGATGCGAATCAGGTTGTAAGCACCCCGCAGATCTAATTTAGTAAATACCCTTGCTCCCCGAAGCCTATCGAAGAGCTCAGATATCAAGGGCAAAGGATACTTGTTCTTAACGGTGATAGCGTTAAGACCCCTGTAGTCTATGCATGGACGTAGCTCCCCATTCTTCTTCTGCACGAAGAAGAACCCTGCCCCAGCAGGTGACACTGACTTCCTGATAAACCCTCTTGCCATATTCTCTTGAATGTACTGAGACATGGCCTCCATCTCCGGGAGAGATAATGGATAAACTCGACCCCGGGGATGCTCCGCACCAGGCAAGAGATCGATAGGACAGTCATAGGGGCGATAGGGCGGAAGGGTCTCCGCCGCCTTCTTGGAGAACACGTCTGCGTAAGACCAATATTGCTTGGGGAGAGAGGATAGATCTGCGGGTACCTCAGTAGTAGCAACCTGAACGCACTCTCGGTGACACCTACCCCCACATGATTCACCCCATCCCAGAATTCTGCCTGAGGACCACTCGATGTGAGGAGAGTGGTACCGTAGCCAAGGTATCCCCAACAGGACCTCATCAATACCCTCAGGAATGACGAGCAGAGAAATAATCTCCTGATGGGATGGCGACAGGGACAGAGTAACAGGGATGGTCTGATGTGTTATCTGTGCGGGGAGTGTCGACCCATTCACCACTCGTACCGTTACTGGTTGAGATAGCATAACCAGGGGTATTGCGTGACGTTGGGCGAAGGCAGAAGACATAAAATTGCCCTCCGCCCCAGAATCCACGCAGAGGTCTACCGAGTGGGAGGATGAGCCAAAGGTAATTGTCCCCTTAAAGGATAATTTGGAGGCAAACGTCGCAGTGTCTAGTGCACCTCCACCTACTACCACTAGATTCTGACGTTTCCTGGACCGCTGACGACATCTGGTGGCAAGATGTCCTGACTGTTGGCAAACATGGCAACCCTGGAGTGCACGAGCGGTCTGGGACTTAGATCCCGCTCGTGACACCACCTTAGGTTCCTGGAACTCAGGAGCCTGGACTGGAGATTCCAAAGGTTTGGCGAAGGTGGGAGCCAGCCGAAACCTCTGCCTACACTGGGCTCGCTCTAACCTCCGCTCGTGAAAACGGAGGTCAATGCGAGTAGATACTGCTATTAACTCCTCCAGTGTGGCGGGAATCTCCCTAGTGGCCAGAGCATCCTTAACGTGGTCAGCCAGCCCCCTCCAAAATATAGGGATATATAGGCTTTATATTATTATTTAGTTTCCTTACACACCCAGTTGCGGTGTTGTGCCAGCAAGTGTCTAATCGGACTTCAATCCTAGTTGGGGATGAGTTCGCTGACTTCTTGCTCGCGCTCTATGTGCGGTACCGCAGTCCTGTGACGCAACAGGATCGCTTCCTTCACGCAGGGTGAAGTTAACCCGTGCGTGTATACTTATAGTACCGCCATATAGTCCGTCTTACTAGCAGCAGGGTTTTTACCTGCACGGTGGACCTCGGACTGCGAACGCACCTAGTTCTATTTCATCTTGTACTTGGTGCGTTCCGCCAGTCCTTAACATAATACTAGCGCCAAGGTCTGGCTAGTAAATGATGGACGATCAGCGTTCACAGCGGTACATCCAGCAGCTGGAGGGAAGGTTGGCGGCTCTTGAGCATTCAACCTTAGCTGTGGATGTCACTGCTGTCGCTGTTCAGGCTGCTAGTGTTGCTGCAGCCACCTTGTCCACTGCCGCTCCTGTCCCGGCTCTAACTCGCCTCCCGCTTCCAGAGAAATTCTCTGGTGACAGTAAGTCTTGTAGGGGTTTCGTGAGTCAGTGCTCTATCCATCTCGAGCTTCTGGACGCTCGTTTCCCTACAGAGCGGGCTAAGGTGGGATTTATAGTGTCTCTTCTATCGGACAGGGCGTTGCAGTGGGCTACGCCGCTATGGGAGCGTAGCGATCATGTGGTGCAGAGTGCTCCGTTGTTTCTGAGCACTCTGAAACAGGTCTTTTTAGGACCTCGTGTCACCCATGATACGGCACTCCAATTGTTGGCATTGACTCAGGGCTCGTCCTTGGTCAGTCATTTTGCCGTCCACTTCCGCATCTTAGCATCTGAGCTGGAGTGGTCGGATAAAGCCCTCATTCCAATATTTTGGAGGGGGCTGGCTGACCACGTTAAGGATGCCCTGGCCACTAGGGAAATTCCCGCCACACTGGAGGAATTAATAACTCTATCCACTCGTATTGATCTCCGTTTTCACGAGCGGAGGTTAGAGCGAGCCCAGTGTAGGCAGAGGTTTCGGCTGGCTCCCACCTTCGCCAAACCTTTGGAATCTCCAGACCAGGCACCTGAGCCCCATGAGCCTGTGGTAGAGTCACGAGCGGGATCTAAGTCCCGGACCGCTCGTGCACTCCAGATTTGTCATCTTTGCCAACAAACAGGACATCTTGCCTCCAGATGTCTCCAGCGGTCGAGGAAACGTCAGCGTCTAGTGGTAGTTGGTGGAGGTGCACTAGACACAGCGACGTTTGCCTCCAAATTGTCCTTTAAAGGGACAATAACATTGGGCTCATCCTCTCACTCGGTAGAACTCTGCGTGGATTCTGGGGCGGAGGGCAATTTTATGTCTTCAGCCTTCGCCCAACGTCATGCAATTCCTCTGGTCATGCTATCTCAACCAGTAACGGTACGAGTGGTGAATGGGTCGACACTGCCCGCACAGATTACACATCAAACTATCCCTTTTACTCTGTCCATGTCACCATCTCATCAGGAGATTATATCTCTACTCATCATTCCTGAGGGAATTGATGAGGTTCTCTTGGGGATACCTTGGTTACGATACCACTCTCCTCACATCGAGTGATCCTCAGGCAGAATTCTGGGATGGAGTGAATCTTGTGGGAACAGGTGTCATCGAGAGTGCGTTCAGGTTGCTACTACAGAGGTACCCGCAGATCTTTCCTCTCTCCCCAAGCAATATTGGTCTTATGCAGACGTGTTCTCCAAAAAGGCAGCGGAGACCCTTCCGCCCCATCGCCCCTTTGACTGTCCTATTTATCTCTTGCCTGGTGCTGAGCCTCCCCGGGGTCGAGTCTATCCATTATCTCTCCCAGAAACGGAGGCAATGTCTCAGTACATTCAAGAGAATCTGGCAAGAGGGTTCATCAGGAAGTCAGTGTCACCTGCTGGGGCAGGGTTCTTTTTCGTGCAGAAGAAGAATGGAGAACTACGTCCATGCATAGACTACAGGGGTCTTAATGCTATCACAGTTAAGAACAAGTACCCTTTGCCTTTGATATCTGAGCTTTTCGATAGGCTTCGGGGAGCTAGAGTGTTTACTAAACTAGATCTGCGGGGTGCTTATAACCTGATTCGCATCCGTGAGGGGGACGAATGGAAAACTGCATTTAACACCAGAGATGGGCACTATGAGTATCTGGTGATGCCCTTCGGGCTCTGTAATGCACCTGCCGTTTTCCAAGACTTTGTCAACGACATCTTCCGGGATATGCTTTCCACCTCAGTTGTAGTCTATCTGGATGATATTCTCATCTTTTCTCCAGATATTGACTCCCACCGGAGAGATGTTGGCAGAGTCTTCGACCTCCTACGGGCAAACTCTCTTTATGCGAAGTTGGAGAAGTGTATGTTTGAGCAGGAGTCTTTACCGTTCCTGGGCTACATTATCTCCACCCAGGGATTGGCTATGGATCCTGCCAAACTACAGGCTGTGATGGACTGGCAAGAGCCCCATTCTCTTAAAGCGGTGCAGCGCTTTATTGGGTTCATAAACTATTACCGCCAGTTCATTCCCCACTTCTCAACTCTGGTAGCTCCCTTGGTAGCCTTCACCAAGAAGGGAGCGAATCCCAAATTGTGGTCGGAAGAGGTCTCCAAGGCCTTCACTTCTATTAAGTCCCACTTTGCTAGCGCTCCCATCTTACATCGTCCCGATGTGGATAAGCCATTCCTAATAGAGGTGGATGCCTCGTCCGTTGGTGCTGGAGCAGTCCTCTATCAAAAGGATGCTCAAGGTCGGAAGCATCCATGCTTCTTCTTCTCTAAGACCTTCACGCCAGCTGAGAGAAACTACTCCATTGGGACAGGGAGTTGCTAGCAATGAAGTTGGCCTTTTCGGAGTGGAGACACCTTCTGGAAGGTGCGCGGTTTCCCTTCCAAGTTTACACAGACCACAAAAATTTGGTCTATTTGCAAACAGCCCAGCGGCTAAATTCTCGCCAGGCCAGATGGTCCCTGTTCTTCTCCCGGTTCCACTTTTCCCTTCATTATCTCGCCGGGGAGAAGAATATCCGTGCTGACGCTCTCTCTCGCTCCCTTATGTCAACTGAGGAGGAGAAAGAGGAGCCTCGGCTTATTGTCCCTTCCGAGAGCCTGAGAACCGTAGCGCCGGTTTCGCTAGAGTCTGTGCCTCTGGGCAAGACTTTTGTGCCCATTAATTTGCGACCAGAGGTTCTCTCTTGGGCTCATTCGTCCAGGGTGGGTGGACACTTTGGGACAAAGAGGACATCTGAGCTACTGGCGAGGACGTACTGGTGGCCGCATATGGTCCGGGATGTCAGGGATTATATTCTGGCGTGTGTCTCCTGCAACAAAAATAAATCTCTGCGTCAAAGGCCAGCTGGGTTGCTCTATCCCTTGCCAGTGGCGGATAGGCCCTGGGAGATGGTCGGGATGGACTTTGTTGTGGGTTTACCCAAGTCTCGCGGCTGTACCATCATTTGGGTCATCACCGATCATTTCTCAAAAATGGTGCATTTGGTGCCGCTACCACGGTTACCTTCTGCACGGGCCTTGGCAGCGTTGTTCATTAAACACATCTTCCGCCTACATGGTATGCCTGACAAAATTGTCAGTGACCGGGGTCCCCAGTTTGCGTCTCGGTTCTGGAGAGAGCTTTGTCGTCTTCTCAGTATTGAGTTGAATCTCTCTTCCGCTTATCATCCCTAGACGAATGGGTTGGTAGAGAGGGCCAACCAGACCTTGGTCACATACCTGCGACATTTTGTTTCAGCCAGGCAGGATGACTGGGCATCCTTGCTATTATAGGCAGAGTTTGCACTGAACAACGCCGTAGCCGACTCCACTGGACAAACCCCATTCCTCCTCAACTATGGTCAGCATCCACGGGTACCTGTGCCTATGCCCGTGTCTTCCGCCGACTCCAGGGTGGCAGACTGGGCTGTGGAGGCACGGGATATTTGGGACCGCACTCAGGATGCCATTCGGGCCTCTAAGGAGAGAATGAGGTTTAACAATTATAAATGTAAGGTTATACACATGGGAGGAAGGAATCAATATCACCATTACACACTGAATGGGAAACCACTGGGTAAATCTGACAGGGAGAAGGACTTGGGGATCCTAGTTAATGATAAACTTACCTGGAGCAGCCAGTGCCAGGCAGCAGCTGCCAAGGCAAACAGGATCATGGGGTGCATTAAAAGAGGTCTGGATACACATGATGAGAGCATTATACTGCCTCTGTATAAATCCCTAGTTAGACCGCACATGGAGTACTGTGTCCAGTTTTGGGCATCGGTGCTCAGGAAGGATATAATGGAACTAGAGAGAGTACAAAGGAGGGCAATAAAATTAATAAAGGGGATGGGAGAACTACAATACCCAGATAGATTAGCGAAATTAGGATTATTTAGTCTAGAAAAAAGACGACTGAGGGGCGATCTAATAACCATGTATAAGTATATAAGGGGACAATACAAATATCTCGCTGAGGATCTGTTTATACCAAGGAAGGTGACGGGCACAAGGGGGCATTCTTTGCGTCTGGAGGAGAGAAGGTTTTTCCACCAACATAGAAGAGGATTCTTTACTGTTAGGGCAGTGAGAATCTGGAATTGCTTGCCTGAGGAGGTGGTGATGGCGAACTCAGTCGAGGGGTTCAAGAGAGGCCTGGATGTCTTCCTGGAGCAGAACAATATTGTATCATACAATTAGGTTCTGTAGAAGGACGTAGATCTGGGGATTTATTATGATGGAATATAGGCTGAACTGGATGGACAAATGTCTTTTTTCGGCCTTACTAACTATGTTACTTACTAACTATGAGGTCCTCTGCCGATGCTCATCGGCGCCCCGCTCCGACCTTTGCTCCTGGCGACTTGGTGTGGCTCTCCGCCCGTAACATCAGGCTGCGAGTTGAGTCCACTAAATTTGCTCCTCGCTACTTGGGTCCATTCAAGGTCCTCGAGCAGGTTAATCCTGTGGTCTATCGTTTGGCCCTTCCGCCATGCCTGGGTATCACCGACACCTTTCATGTGTCCCTCTTGAAACCCGTGTATATGTCCCGGTTTTCCGAGTCATCTGCTGGGACATCGGGTTTGTCTACGGACGATTATGAGGTGAACGCAATTTTGGGGTTCAAGGTGGTACGTGGCAAAAAATTTTATTTGGTAGACTGGAAGGGTTATGGCCCCGAGGACAGGTCCTGGGAGCCTGTTGAGCACATTCGGGCCCCGTAGCTCATTGCTGCCTTCGAACGTAGCGAGGCCCAAGGAGGGGGGGGCATGTTAGGAGTCGAGTTTCCTCTGCTGCACAGGGGGAATCTCGATCCGTCTCCGCTGCGGTCTCCCATTCTTGTCCAGCCGCAGTGGAGTCTGCTCAGCAGGGACGTCGATCCCAGCGTCTCGCTCAGTCTGACTCTGTGCGAAGAGTTACTGCTGCTTTTCCTGCTTCTGCCATTGAAGCCAGTGCTGGGCAGCGGCGAGTGGACGTTTCTGGATCTAAGTCCTGCTTTTCTCTGTCTGAGCATGCCCAGGGCAGGATCTCCCATTGGAGATCGAGGGTCACATGCTCAGGTACTGCAGCACATCCCATTGGTCCTTTTGGCAGGTCCTGAAAGGGCAAAACTTCTGTAGCTGTTTCCTGTGCTGCAGCTATATAAACTGCGCATGACCGCACGGCCATGCGCTAGTATTGTCTTGTAAATATGTGTGTGTGTTGTGAGTGAAAGTCGCTCTTTAAATAACCCTCCCTATTGAATGATTGTTCGCGGAAGGTGTATGTTTGCTATCTAGCGCCCGACTTATCCAACAGCACGTAACACACATTACAGCTACCAGTTACTGTGTCCGCCTGTACGGCGCCGTGCGCTTGCTCTGCGCTTTCCTGACCCAAGCCTGGGTGGTTAGTGCCTTTATATTATTATTTAGTTTCCTTACACACCCAGTTGCGGTGTTGTGCCAGCAAGTGTCTAATCGGACTTCAATCCTAGTTGGGGTTGAGTTCGCTGACTTCTTGCTCGCGCTCTATGTGCGGTACCGCGGTCCTGTGACACAACAGGATCGCTTCCTTCACGCAGGGTGAAGTTAACCCGTGCGTGTATACTTATAGTACCGCCATATAGTCCGTCTTACTAGCAGCAGGGTTTTTACCTGCACGGTGGACCCCGGACTGCGAACGCACCTAGTTCTATTTCATCTTGTACTTGGTGCGTTCCGCCAGTCCTTAACACCAGATTTCTTTTAAATTCTTCCTGAAAAAAAAATAGCGGGAGATTAAGATTTGCATTTCTGCTTCAGTGCCACTCCTGTGTGTGCCACCTGTCTCTAATTTTGTGCCACATTAAACCTAGTGTGTAATACTGGGCCAGATTTCTTTTCAATTCTCCCTGAAAAAAAAATAGTGGGAGATTAAGATTGGCAATTCTGCCTCATTGCCAGTGCTGTGTGTGGCATCTGTCTCTAATTTTGTGCCACAGAACATATACTGTATAAGATTGGGCGACATTTCTTCAATATTCTCCCAGAAAAAAATAAAAAGGGGGAGATTTTTATTGGTAGTGTCTGCATCAGTGTCAGTCCTGTTAGTGGCATATTTGTCTGCCAATGAAGCTGTGTACTGTTATACATTGGGCCTGATTTTCCCTGCAGTCTCACCCACCTATAAAGGGATATATAAATCCAACAGAAGTTTGAGTTCACCTTGTAACTGGTTTTACAGTAAAAAATGCCGTTAGTTTGGTTACGTTTTTCAAACAATGAGGAAGTCTGGTGGAAGAGGCCGTGGGCGGTCATTGCCGGCTGGTATTGATGGTAGTGGTGGTGGAGCATCAGGTGGTCATGGGAAAAGCAATATAGCACCTAAGTCTCGAGTTGTTGAGCCAGGTTCGTCGTCTGGCTACACAAGGCCTCAAACGCTCCCTTTTCTGGGAGTAGGAAAACCACTTTTAAAGCCGGAGCATCAAGAACAAGTTTTGGCTTTCCTTGCTGACTCAGCCTCTAGCTCTTTTGCCTCCTCTTCTGAAACTGCTAAATGTAAAAGCAGCGCGTCGTTAGTGGATGTTCACGGTCAGGGCAAGTCGCTTCCTTGTCTTCTTCACCAAGAACAACAGAGAAGGATGCGTCAGGCTACAAAATGGGTTACTCCATGGAGCTCTTTACACATACCGTTCCTGGGTTAGAAAGTGAAACAGTTAACAGGCCATGCCTATTACAAGTTGAATCGGACATGGAATGCACAGATGCACAGCCACAGCCAGATTACTATGCTGTTCCTTTGACTCAGACCAGAACATTGCCCTCGCAGTGTACTGATCCAGAATCAGATCCTGATGAGACTATGGTGCCCCGTCATGAACGGTATACCACAGGCTTACACGGTGACACTGACGAAGTTGCACACGAGATAGAAGAGGAGGTCATAGATGACTCAATTGTTGACCCCGATTGGCAGCCATTGGGGGAACAGGGTGCAGGCGGCAGTAGCTCTAAAGCGGAGGAGGAGGAGCCGCAGCAGGCATCAACATCGCAACAGATTCCATCAGCCGGGCCCGTATCTGGCCAAAAACGCGTGGCAAAACCAAAACCAGTTGTAGGACAGTGTGGCCATCCGGCTAAAGAAGCTCAGTCTGCAATGCCTGAAAAGGTATCCGATAGTAGAAAGAGTGCAGTCTGGCATTTTTTTAAACAACATCCAAATGATCAGCGCAAAGTCATCTGTCAAAAATGTTCAACTACCTTAAGCAGAGGTCAGAATCTTAAAAGTCTAAAGACAAGTTGCAAACTACCAAACGTCCCTTAAGGTTGTAGCACCCTCGGCCAATGAAGCTAGTCAGCAACGCTACATCACTTCCCTCACTGTAAGCCCACCATTTCCCGCAGTAAATGTGCAGGTTTCGTCGCCAGGCCGAAGCAGTCAGGGAATCACCAGTCTCGTAGTAGGAAACACTGCATGTAGGGCACCAGTAAGAATACCATCTCCAACCCTCTCTCAGTCTGCCATGTCCACCGGCACCTCCGCTAGTTCCACGATCTGCAGCTCTCCAGTCCAGCTCACCCTACATGAGACTCTCGTTAGGAAAAGGAAGTACTCATCCTCGCATCCGCGTACACAGGGTTTGAACGCCCACATTGCCAGACTAATCTCATTAGATATGATGCCCTACCGGTTAGTTGAAAGTGAAGCTTTCAAAGCTCTGATGGACTACGCTGTACCACGCTACGAGCTACCCAGTCGACACTTCTTTTCGAGAAAAGCCATCCCATACCTCCACCAGCATGTAAAAGACCGTATCGTCCATGCACTCAGGCAATCTTTGAGTACAAAGGTGCACCTGACATCAGATGCATGGACCAGTAGGCATGGCCAGGGTTGTTACGTGTCCATCACGGCACACTGGGTTAATGTGGTGGATGCAGGGTCCACAGGGGACAGCAATATTGGGACAGTTCTGCCTAGCCCACGGTCTGGGAAACAGTTGGCTGTAGGTGTTCGCCCCCCCCCTCCTCCTCCTCATCCTCCTGCGGAAGCAAGAGCTCGTCCACAGACCGCAGTCGCACAACCACTCCATCCGCAGCTGCCACTGTTGCACACGAGGTGTCCCATTATGGGACAGCTAGTGGCAAGCGTCAGCAGGCTGTATTGGCAATGAAGTGTTTGGGCAACAACAGACACACCGCGGAAGTTCTGTCCGAGTTCTTGCAGAAAGAAACTCAGTCATGGCTGGGCACTGTACATCTTGAGGCAGGCAAGGTAGTGAGTGATAACGGAAGGAATTTTATGGCTGCCATAGCCCTTTCCTAACTGAAACACATTCCTTGCCTGGCTCAGACCTTAAACCTGGTGGTGCAGTGCTTCCTGAAAAGTTATCCGGGGTTACCCGACCTGCTCCTCAAAGTGCGCAGACTTTGCACGCATATCCGCCATTCGCCCGTACACTCCAGCCGTATGCAGAACCATCAGCCGTCTTTGAACCTTCCCCAGCATCGCCTAATCATCGACGTTGCAACAAGGTGGAACTCCAGACTGCACATGCTTCAGAGACTGTGCGAACAGAGGCATGCTGTTATGTATTTGTGGGAGGATACACATACACGGGCAGGCAGTTGGATGGCAGACGTGGAGTTGTCAGGTGTGCAGTGGTCGAAGGTACAAGACCTGTGTCAAGTCCTTCAGTGTTTTGAGGAATGCACACGGCTGGTTAATGCAGACAACGCCATAATAAGTGTGAGCATCCCCCTAATGCATCTGCTGATGCAAAGTTTGACGCACATAAAGGAGCAGGCGTCTGCAGCCGAGGAAGAGGATAGCCTTGATGACAGTCAGCCATTGTCTGGTCAGGGCAATCTACAGGAAGAGGTAGCGGGCGAAGAGGAGGAGGATGATGGGGATGGGTATTTTTTGAATGAGGAAGCTTCTCCGGGGCCAAAAGAAACTGGTGGCGTTGCAAGGCCGGGTTCAGGTTTTTTGAGGGAGACAAGTGACGTAGATTTGCCTGAAACTGCCCCTCAACCCAGCACAACCGCAGATTTGATAACTGGAACTTTGGCCCACATGGCGGATTATGCCTTACGTATCCTCAAAAGGGACCCACGCATTATTAAAATGATGACCGATGACGATTACTGGTTGGCCTGCCTCCTTGATCCTCACTATAAAGGCAAATTGCAAAATATCATGCCACATGAGAACCTCGAACAAATATTAGCAACCAAACAAGCAACTCTTGTAGACCGTTTGATTTAGGCATTCCCAGCACACAGCGCCGGTGATGGTTCTCACACGAGCTGCAGGGGGCAACAGGGCTGAGGTGTTAGAGTTGCACAAATCAGAAGTGGCGTTGGACAGAGGGGTTTTCTGACCAGGTTGTGGAGTGATTTTGCAATGACCGCAGACAGGACAGGTACTGCAGCATCAATTCAAAGTGACAGGAGACAACATTTGTCCAGTATGGTTACTAACTATTTTTCATCCCTTAGCGATGTTCTCCCTCAACCATCATTCCCATTTGATTACTGGGCATCCAAAATAGACACCTGGCCTGAATTGGCAGAATATGCATTGCAGGAGCTTGCTTGCCCAGCAGCTAGTGTGCTATCAGAAAGAGTATTCAGTGCTGCTGGTTCAATATTGACTGAAAAAAGGACTCGTCTGGCTACCCAAAATGTTGATGATCTAACTTTCATTAAAATGAACCACTCATGGATTTCGAATAATTTTGCCCCACCTTTCCCGGCTGACACCTAGCTTTCCTATAAAAAGGTCTCGCTTGTGGACTGGTCTTACTGACTGTTCCAATCTCTTCATTTGCAGCAGCAGTTTGTCCAGCATACGACATGTTTACACCTCCCTTAATGGGCTAACTCCCCCCACGGGGCTGTGGTCTCGCCACCTGGCGCAAGCACCCGTGAGAGTGCAGTTTGTCTGAAGAGGTGGGTATGCCCGCTTTTGGTCGACGGCACTGCCACTGGGTCCCTCATAGTACAATAAAGTGTCTCTGGCGGTGGTGGCGCGCAACCAACGTCAGACACCGTTGTAACATGAGGGGCCCTGGGCCTGTACCGCCGGCCACAAGAGAGTTTCCCCCCCAGCTCAAACACTTCTACCACTTGCAAAATTATCTCTCACAGCTCCACCAATGTTTAGTCTATGCGCTGACATCCTTCAATGCCTGGCACTGACAATACCAATTTGTTGACATGTATGATGCTAGTTAAAATAGTCAGGATCAGTGTCCTATATTGACACCAGTAAATACTTAGCGCCAAATTACTATGTCTGAAACTCAGCAGAGGAGCCCACCCCTGTACCTAAGTATGCCACCCTTTTGTTTTTTGGTTTTGTTGTTTTGCGAGACATTAACATCTTTTTATTTTTTGGGAGTACTAACTGTGTCAGACACTCCTTCCAATCATCCTCCGCTGACCACACCAATGCTGCCTGTGTACCCCTGCAAGATAATTCAAACTGCATTGAGCCTAATTTTTTTTAATTTTAGGCCTACTAAGTCTGTCTGCGGTCCCTCCTTCCAATTGTCCTCCGCTGACCACACCAATGCTGCCTGTGTACCCCTGCAAGATAATTGAAACTGCTTTGAGCCTATTTTTTAAAATTTTAGGCCTACTAAGTCTGTCTACAGTTTCTCCTTCCATTTGTCCTCTGCTGAGCACACCAATGCCGACCGTGTACCCATGTAACTTTTTTTCATCCTGCAGCGAGCCTACTTTGATGTGTAAGGCCTACTAGCAGTGTCTGTCTGCGCCACTTAATACAGCTGTCCTCCTCTAAAAAAAAAAAAAAAAGGCTGATTTTCAGCTTGTCAGAATTATAAAACTGCATTGGGGCCACAAGTTTCATTGTGGTCTACAAACTGAGTCTTCCGCTCCAAGTTGTTCTCTCTGTTGCCTCTTCCTCGCTTCTATCTTGAAGCTCTTGTTAAGTAGTTGTTGAAACAACACTGCATTAGGCCTACAAGTTGGGTCTGGGTTGTAGAGACGCTGTCTGCCGCTCCAAGGTGTTCTCCAGGTTGCCTCTCCCTAGCTTCTATCTTGAAGCTCTCATTAAGTAGTTGTTGAAACAACACTGCATTAGGCCTACAAGTTGGGTCTGGGTTGTAGAGACGGTGTCTGCCGCTCCAAGGTGTTCTCCTGGTTGCCTTTCCTGAGCTTCAATCTTCAGGCTCTTGTTAAATAGTTTTTTAATCAAACAACTGCAGTGGGGCTGCTAGTTAGGTTGGGGCCTACTAACAGTGTCTGCCGCTCCAAGGTGTTCTCCTGGTTGCCTTTCCTGAGCTTCAATCTTCAGGATCTTGTTAAATAGTTTCTTAGTCGAACAACTGCAGTGGGGCTACTAGTTTGGTTGGGGTCTACTAACGGTGTATGCCGCTCCGTGCTGTTCTCCAGGTTTCCTGTCCTGAAATTCCATTTTCAGGCTCTCGTTAAGTAGTTGTTGAAACAACACTGCATTAGGCCTACAAGTTGGGTCTGGGTTCTAGAGACGGTGTCTGCCGCTCCAAGGTGTTCTCCAGGTTGCCTCTCCCTAGCTTCTGTCTTTGAAGCTCTCGCTAAGTAGTTGTTGAAACAACACTGCATTAGGCCTACAAGTTGGGTCTGGGTTCTACAAACGGTGTATTCCGCTCCAAGGTCTTCTCCAGGTTGCCATTCCCTAGCTTCTATCTTCAGGCTCTCGTTAAATTGTTTTTAATATAACACTGCATTTGGCCTACTTGTTTTGTTGGCCCTACTAATGGTGTCTGCCGCTCCTTGATGATCTCCTACACTGAACAAACCAGTGCCGCCTGTTTACTACTGTTACCAATTTTGAACTGCATTTAGCCTACTTACTGATTTGGGCCTACTCACTGTGTCAGCCTCTCTTTACAGTTGTACTCCACTGAACAAAGCAATGCCCCCTGGTTAGTCCTGTTACCAATTTTGAACTGCATTTAGCCCACTTTATTATTTGGGCCTATATCTGTGTTTCCTCCTCATCCTGCCCATTGCCCAACCAGTGATAGATGAGTCTGCTGGTACATTGACCCAGAACGCTACATTCCCTGTGCACGCTACACAGCAAGATTGTGACCCTGCTGAAAGTCAGGTTCCCCTTCCTGCATACCATACCACCTTACACGGGGACAAAGAGGAAGGTGCAGATGAAAGTGCAGGTTCCTTCATCAGGTGGGGGGGGAATAATCGTTGGCAACGTCACTGGCACAGGGCCCCTCATAGTACGCAAAAGTGTCGCTGCCGGTGGGAGGCGCCCCCGCCGTGCAAACACACCGCCGTACTTTGAGGGGCCCTGTGCCAGTGCCAATGCCAACGAGTGGGCCCCCCCTGCTTGCTCAGCACAGCACTTGCAAAGTTGAAATACTTACTTCTCCCTGCTCCACTGCCGTGACGTGGTCCAGATTTCCTGGGCCCACTAAATACTTGAACCAGCCCTACCCCCCACAACTTTAGCCAAATGACCCCCAATTTCCAATGCCTTACTATTATTATAAGGTAAATTAAGACTGACAAGCTTTAGTAACAAGAATGGATGTTTTTGCCATTAAAATGGGCACTGTAGGTGTTTTCCTAGCCTCCACTCACTGCCGACTATGCTCCCCCATTGACTTGCATTGGGTTTCATGTTTCGGTCGATCCCCGACTTTTCGCGATAATCGGCCGATTTCACTCGACTCCACTTTTGAGATAGTCAGGTTTCGCAAAACCCGACTCGACCCTAAGAAGCTAAAAGTCGCTCAACCCTACCCACCATCATTTGCCATCCCCATCACCCCCACATCATCATCTGCAGTCCACATCACCCCCACTTCATCATTTGCAATCCCCATCACCTCCACTTCATCATTTGTAGTCCCCATCATCATTTGCAGTCCCCATCACCCCCACATCATCATATGCAGTTACACATCACCCCCACTTCATCATTTGCAGTCCCCATGTCCCCCACATCATCATTTGCAGTCCCCATCACCCCACATGATTTGCAGTTCCCATCACCCCCACTTCATCATTTGCAATCCCCTGTCCCCCCTGCACTTCATCTGCAGTCCCCCTTACTTCATCATTTGCAGCCCCCTATCATTTCATCATGTGCAGTACCTCCTCAAACACACTTCATCATTTGCAGCCCCCTATCGTTTCATCATGTGCAGTACCCCCTCAAACACACTTCATCATTTGCAGCCCCCTATCACTTCATCGTGTGCAGTACCCCCTCAAACACACTTTATCATTTGCAGCCCCCTATCATTTCATCATGTGCAGTACCCCCTCAAAGACACTTCATCATCTGCAGTCTCACTCCCCCCAGCTCACCCATTTTCAAAAAACAAAAATCTTTTTTATACTTACCTCAGTCGTTCCCGGGGTGTCTAGTGTTTTCAGCAGTGAAGCAGCAGCTAGAATGTATGGGCTGCTGAGAGGATTCTGAAAGGAGCACATACATTCTAGCACATTCACCACTGAGATTGCTAGAATGTATGGGCTGTAGTCAAGACCTGCAGGGAGCCCATACATTCTAGCTACAGCCGAGCAGGAGCTGCGCAGCCGACTAGGTAAGACTGCCATGCACAGCTCCAAAAAGGCTCCTGGGCCTCAGCGCCGACATGTGCAGCGCAGTGCACAGTATTCTAGTGCACGATGGGGCCCGATCACTAGAAGCACAACAGTGGGGCCCCGGATCTGCGGGCCCCTCTGTGTACTGCTGCTGACCGGGCCCCATACAGCAGTAAGGGCAGTAATGCCCTGATGGCGGCCCTGTACAGGATGCAGAGAGACCTTCATGCTGTATATAGGGGCAATGGAGACCATCATACAATAAATAGGGACAATGGGAAAATCATACAGTATTTTATATAGGTGCTATGTAGCCATTTTACTATATGTAAGGAGCTCTGTGATCCTCAATGTATAATAAAGGGCTTTGGGGACCATCATATTGTGTTATGGGGTCTGTAGGACCATCATTCTGTATGTACAGAGCTATGTGGGCACTCAGAGGACATTATTTGTTTTAAATGGGGACATAGGGGCACTCAGGTTCCATTATTTTTTTCTTGGGGGGGGGCATTGTTATCTTTAAGTAGACACTCAAGGGTACTTGTTGCTAGAGGGGGACATTTGGGATATTATATTATTCAAAGGAACATACAGGGCTTTTCTATGTTGCACAGTATGGGCATTAATACTTTCAATGCACACTTTAAGATTGCCTTGCGCAGGCGTGTACTACGGAGGACAGAGAATGAACTTCAATCCAATATTGCGGCCAGCATGCAGCCAGCAGGTAAGGAAAGGGTGAATCAAACACTTGAAAACTCCGCCCATATGACCGAAAACCGGTCCCGCCAAATTCAGGTGACAGGTTCCCTTTAAGGACCCTAGCAATGCCTGCCATACTGTGTTTACATATCCATGTTTCTGAGTTGTATGTAGGTTTGTAAGTAAGCTCAGTTATGGTACCATATCTAAGCAGTAACCTTCTAGTATTGTATCAATGTAGTAATCTAGATTCTGGGACGATATGTATTGGTTCTGTTTCCGTATCTTGTAGTAGACATAGTAAGCTCGGTTCTGCTCCCTTATCTCTGCAGTAAGCTCGGTTCTGCTCCCTTATTTCTGTAGTAAGCTCGGTTCTGCTCCCATATCTCTGTAGTAAGCTCGGTAATGCTCCCATATTTCTGTAGTAAGCTCGGTTCTGCTCCCTTATCTCTGCTGTAGGCTCGGTTCTGCTCCCACATTTCTGTAGTAAGCTCGGTTCTGCTCCCATATCTCCAGAGTAAGCTCGGTAATGCTCCCATATTCCTGTAGTAAGCTCGGTTCTGCTCCCTTATCTCTGCTGTAGGCTCGGTTCTGCTCCCACATTTCTGTAGTAATTTCGCTTCAGCTCCCATATCTCCGTAGTAAGCTCAGCTCTGCTCCCATATTTATGTAGTAAGCTTGGTTCTGCTCCCATATCTCTGTAGTAAGCTCTGTTCTGTTCCTATATCTCTGTAGCAAGCTCGGTTCTGGTCCATAGCTCTATAGTAAGCTTTGTTCTGTTCCAATATCTCTGTAGTAAGCTCAGTTCTGCACCCATATCTCTGTAGTATGCTCAGTTCTGTTCCCATATCTCTGTAGTAAGGTCAGTTCTGCTCCCATATCTCTGTAGTAAGCTCAGTTCTGTTCCCATATCTCTGTAGTAAGCTTCAGTCAGTTTCCTTTTCTATGTAGCAATCTTGGTTCCGGTCTCGTGTCTACGTAGTCAGTTTGCTTCTTACAGTATCTATGTAGGCAGCAAGCTTGGTTCTGCCTCCATATATATGCTGCTAGCTCCTTTCTGTTACCATATCTATATACCAGCCTGTTATCTCTGCTGCTTTAATGCAGCGGCCAGAGATAAGCAGGGCAAAAGCACCGCAACTGGATAGGCTGAAAATTGCCAGCCAGCCCCTGTGTGGACTGAAAAAAAAAAACAGAAATGTAGAAATTTTAAAAAATTAAAAAAGAAAACCTGAAATATCACATGGTTATAAGTATTCAGACCCTTTGCTCAGACACTCATTATTACCTTATATACTTAAGTATAAGCCGACCCAAGTATAAGCCGAGACCCCTAATTTTGCAACAAAAAACTAGGAAAACTTAATGACTCGAGTATAAGCCTAGGGTGGAAAATGCAGCAGCTACTGGTAAATGTCAAAAATAAAAATAGATACCAATAAAAGTAAAATTAATTGAGACATCAGTAGGTTAAGTGTTTTTGAATATAAATATTGAATCAGGAGCCCCATATAATGCTCCATACAGTTCATGATGCACCCCATAAGATGCTGCATATAAAATACGCCCCATATAATACTCTATAATTTTTTTGATGGGCCCCATAAGATGCTCCATATTAAAATATGCCCCATATAATGCTGCACAAATGTTGATTATGACCCCATAAGATGCTCCATACAGACATTTGCCCCATATAATGCTGCACAAATGCTGATTATGGCCCCATAAGATGCTCCATACAGACATTTGCCCCATATAATGCTGCACAAATGCTGATTATGGCCCCATAAGATGCTCCATACAGACATTCGCCCCATATAATGCTGCACAAATGCTGATTATGGACCCATAAGATGCTCCATACAGACATTTGCCCTATATAATGCTGCACAAATGCTGATTATTGCCCCATAAAATGCTCCATACAGACATTCGCCCCATATAATGCTGCACAAATGCTGATTATGGACCCATAAGATGCTCCATACAGACATTTGCCCCATATAATGCTGCACAAATGCTGATTATTGCCCCATAAGATGCTCCATACAGACATTCGCCCCATATAATGCTGCACAAATGCTGATTATGGACCCATAAGATGCTCCATACAGACATTCGCCCCATATAATGCTGCACAAATGCTGATTATGGACCCATAAGATGCTCCATACAGACATTTGCCCCATATAATGCTGCACAAATGCTGATTATTGCCCCATAAGATGCTCCATCTATATATATAATTGCCTAAGGGTTTTTCCGTCTGTCTGTCTTTCTGTCTGTCTGTCTGTCTGTCTGTCGTGGAAATCTTGCGTCTCTGATTGGTCGAGGCCTGGCGGCCTGGCGGACGTAGAAATCCCGCGTCTCTGATTGGTCGAGGCCACCAGACCTCGACCAATCAGCAACGGACACAGCGACGATGATGTCATAAAGGACGTAGACATCTCACGTTTCTGATTCAACGACGGGCACAGACCGGCACAGCATCGACGTAGAAATCCCGCGTCTCTGATTGGTCGAGGCCTGGCGGCCTGGCGGAAGTAGAAATCCCGCGTCTCTGATTGGTCGAGGCCACCAGACCTCGACCAATCAGCAACGGGCACAGCGACGATGATGTCATAAAGGACGTAGAAATCCTGCGTCTCTGATTGGTCGAGGTCGCCAGGCCTCGACCAATCAGCAACGGGCACAGCGACGATGATGTCATAAAGGACGTAGACATCCCGCATCTCTGATTGGTCGAGGTCACCAGGCCTCGACCAATCAGCGACGGGCACAGCGACGATGATGTCATAAAGGACGTAGACATCCCGCATCTCTGATTGGTCGAGGTCACCAGGCCTCGACCAATCATCAACGGGCACAGCGACGATGATGTCATAATGGTTGCCATGGCGACGATGATGTCATAAAGGGTGCCTCGACCAATCAGCGACGGGCACAGTCTGCCGCGAATTCTGGAATCATCATTGTCCATATACTATGGGGACATGCATATTCTAGAATACCCGATGCGTTAGAATCTATATATATAATTGTCTAAGGGTTTTTCCGTCTGTCTGTCTTTCTGTCTGTCTGTCTGTCTGTCTGTCTGTCTTTCTGTCTGTCTGTCTGTCCTGGAAATCCCGCCTCTCTGATTGGTCAAGGCCGCCAGGCCTCGACCAATCAGAGACCGGCACAGCATCGACGTAGAAATCCCGCGTCTCTGATTGGTCGAGGCCGCCAGGCCTCGACCAATCAGCAATGGGCACAGCGACGATGATGTCATAAAGGACGTAGAAATCCCACGTTTCTGATTCAGCGACGGGCACAGTATCGACGTAGATGTCATAATGGTTGCCATGGCGACGATGATGTCATAAAGGTTGCCTCGACCAATCAGCGACGGGCACAGTCTGCCGCGAATTCTGGAATCATCATTGTCCATATACTATGGGGACATGCATATTCTAGAATACCCGATGCATTAGAATCGGGCCACAATCTAGTATTAAAATATGCCCCCATATAATGCTGCACAAATGTTGATTATGGCCCCATAAGATGCTCCATACAGGCATTCGCCCCATATAATGCTGCACAAATGCTGATTATGGCCCCATAAGATGCTCCATACAGACATTTACCCCATATAATGCTGCACAAATGCTGATTATGGCCCCATAAGATGCTCCATACAGATATTTGCCCCATGTAATGCTGCACAAATGCTGATTATGGCCCCATAAGATGCCCCATATTAAAATATGCCCCCATATAATGCTGCACAAATGTTGATTATGACCCCATAAGATGCTCCATAAAGACATTTGCCCCATATAATGCTGCACAAATACTGATTACGGCCCCATAAGATGCTCCATACAGACATTTGCCCCATATAATGCTGCACAAATGCTGATTATGGCCCCATAAGATGCTCCATACAGACATTCGCCCCATATAATGCTGCACAAATGCTGATTATGGCCCCATAAGATGCTCCATACAGACATTTGCCCCATACAATGCTGCACAAATGCTGATTATGGCCCCATAAGATGCTCCATATTAATATATGCGCCCATATAATTCTGCACAAATGCTGATTATGGCCCCATAAGATGCTCCATACAGACATTTGCCCCATACAATGCTGCACAAATGCTGATTATGGCCCCATAAGATGCTCCATATTAAAATATGCCCCCATATAATGCTGCACAAATGCTGATTATGGCCCCATAAGATGCTCCATACAGACATTTACCCCATATAATGCTGCACAAATGCTGATTATGGCCCCATAAGATGCTCCATATTAAAATATGCCCCCATATAATGCTGCACAAATGTTGATTATGACCCCATAAGATGCTCCATACAGGCATTCGCCCCATATAGTGCTGCACAAATGCTGATTATGGCCCCATAAGATGCTCCATACAGACATTTGCCCCATATAATGCTGCACAAATGCTGATTATGGCCCCATAAGATGCTCCATACAGACATTTGCCCCGTATAATGCTGCACAAATTGTTAGGGCTAGCAGAACGCACCAAATAATTAGAGAAAAGGAATAAGGTGCGTTCGCAGCCCGGGGTCCACTGTGTAGAGATGGAACCTGCTGCTAAGCAATGATGGACTATATGGCAGTACAATGAGGATACACACACGGGTTAGCTAAGAAGCGAACCCTGTTGCATTACAGGGCCGCAGTACCGCACATAACAAAAATAATAATAAAGTAGCACAAGAGTGCATGTGGTGCCGCTCTGGCAGATGCCACTAATCACCTAGACTTGGGTTTGGTAAGCGCTGTGATAGCGCACAGCGCCGCACTGGCCGTCACAGTAATAGACGCTGTTTGTGTACTTGTGTTGGTAACAAGTTGGGCGCTTGATTACAATCATCCGCCTTACACAAGCATTCAAACACAAAGGGAGGGGATGATTAAAGAGCGACTTTCACTCACAACACACACGTAAACAAGTGTATACTAGCGCATGGCCGTGCAGACATGCAAACCTTTTATACCTTCCTAGAGGACCAATGAGAACTGCTACAGTAGCTGAGCAACTTCAGGACCTTCCTAGAGGACCAATAGGAGCTGCTGCAGTACCTGAGCATGTGACCCCAGACCTCCACTGAGAGGTCTTCCTTTGGGCATGCTCAGAAGGGAAAAAGCAGGACTTAGTCCCAGAGACGTCTGCTTGCCGCTGATCAATACAGGCTATAATGGCAGAGCCTGGGAAGGCAGCAATAACCCTTTGCACAGAATCAGACTGAGTGAGACGCTGGGACGACCGCAGCAGAAATGGTTCGAGATTCCCCCTGTGCAGCAGCAGGAACGCGACTCCTAACACAAATGCTGATTATGGCCCCATACGATGCTCCATAGTCACATTTGCCCCATATAATGCTGCACAAATGCTGATTATGGCCCCATAAGATGCTCCATATAAAAATGTGCCACATGTAGTGCTGCTGCTGCAATAAAAAAAAAATGACATACTCATCTCTCGTCGCTGCCTGCTGCTCCTCAGCATCCCGTCTCTCCACAGTGACTGTTCAGGCAGAGAGCGGCACGCACACTAATATGTCATCATGCCCTCTGACCTGAACAGTCACTGCAAAGGACGCGAAAGATGGAGCGGTGGTGGAACGAGGAAAGGAGAATATTAAATACTCACCTGCTCCCTGCGCAGTCCCTTGCAGTTTCTCCTGGACAGATAGTCTCCGGGAGCCAGCAGCTTATTCCTCTGTTCAGCGGTCACTGGTACCGCTCATTACAATAATGAATATGCGGCTCCACCCCTATGGGAGTGAAGTCCATATTCATTACTTTATTGAGTGGTACCATGTGACCGCTAAACAGAGGAAGAAGGTGCCGGCGCCGGAGACCATGGGACATGCAGGGACAGCGCCAGGAGCAAGTGAGTATGTGACTGTTTCGCTCCCCCTCACCCGCCGACCATGACTCGAGTATAAGCTGAGAGGGCAACTTTGAGCCCCCAAAAATGGGTTGAAAATCTCGGCTTATACTCGAGTATATACAGTAAGTCACATGCTGTCCATTTTCTTGTGATCCTCCTTGAGATGGTTCAACTCCTTTATTGGAGTCCAGCTGTATTTAATTAAACTGATAGGACTTGATTTGGAAAGGCACACATCTGTCTATATAAGACCTCACAGCTCACAGTGTATGTCAGACCAAATGAAAATCATGAGGTCAAAGGACCAAGGAGCTCTGAGACCGAATTGTGGCAAGGCACAGATCTGATATGCAAAATTGGGGACTGCATGGCTTACCAATAGTAAGAAGGACCGAGGCTAGCAGAGAGCCGGATGACAGGACCCTAAAGCACATTTCGCATGTTGGACACCACTTTCTCAAGGGGAATGCAGTTGTGGTGACCAAAAGGACCTTTTTATGTCCATGGTGACCAGTCAGGTAACCGGTCTCGCGGACCATGTGGACCAATGAGGTGACACATGCACTCCACACCTGATGAGACCTGCGAACATGACCATGGCCGTCAAAAGTCACTGCACATGCCCAAAAAGGCGAGCAAGTCGTGGCCCCTTATTCTTCCACATTCATTTAATTTTTTATGTCTTGGTGCTTTTACATAATAAAACCTTTTTTACAGAAAAAAATTATAATTTTTGCATCACTTTTTTCAGAGAGCTGTAACTTTTTTAGTTTTCCACTGAACTGTATGGCAGCTTGTTTTTTGTGGCAAAAGATGACATTTTCAGAGACACACATTTTTACTTTTATTGCATTTTATTCCACGTTCGTTCGTGGGAACTTTCCTTGAAAGCTCACTGGCTCGAGTTCATATGAGGACAACCAGCAGAGGGCGCTTCTTATGAACTCGAGCCTGGGAGCTTTCTAGGAAAGTTCCCACGATCTAGGAACAGCCAGCAGAGGGCGCCTCACCGCAAATGCAGGTAAATATAGGTCATTGACCTACTTTACCTACATTCTCCGGGGTTTTGCAGACATGAGCAACGTTGCATTAGCAAAGCTCGGGGCTGCAAAATATTTTAACCCCTTCAGATGGATTTACATCATTGGACTTTACAGATCTGCGGAAGGTTAGGATATTGTTGGTTTATTATGTTTTTTTTGTTACAGAACGAGGGTCTTCAGTGACTGGATTGGGCGTTGAATAAAATATTACAACAACCTTTGTTTTTATTTCATTAAAATAATTTTTAATAATGTGTTTGTGTATTTTTTAACCCTTTACTACAATTGGATTAATAATGGATAGGTGTCATAATTGACGCCTCTCCATTATTAATTTGGCTTAATGTCACCTTACAATAGCAAGGTGGCATTAACCCTTCATTACCCCATATCCCACCGCTACACGGGAATAGGAAGAGAGTGGCCAAGTGCCAGAATAGGCGCATCTTCCAGATGTGCCTTTTCTGGGGTGGCTGGGGGCAGGTGTTTTTAGCCAGGGGGGGGCAATAACCATGGACCCTCTCCATGCTATTAATATCTGCCCTCAGTCACTGGCTTTACTACTCTGGCGGAGAAAATTGTGCGGGAGCCCACGCCAATTTTTTCCGCCATTTAACCCCTTAATTTACTAGCTAGAACGGTCACATTTTGCATAGACACACTACTAACATTAGTAGTGTGGAATATGCAAAAAAAATGGTGATATGAGATGGTTTACTGTATGTAAACCAGGTCTCATATCATGTCGGGTTTAGGAAGAGAAAGCAAAAGACGGTAATTGAATTACCGGCTTTCTGCTATATCGCGCTGGATGAAATATTAATATATATACATATATGTGTCTACTGACATATATATATATATATATATATAGACAGTATATATGCTTTTTTTTTTTTTACACATGGATCCCTTGTATAGCCGTATGTCGGTTTTGCAAGCCTGCGATAAAAACACGCAGTACGGATGACATACGGATTACATATGGAGGATGCCATGTGCAAAAAACGCTGAAACACCCTGCCTACGGAGGAGCTACGGACCACTCTTTTCGGGACTTTTCAGCGTATTACGGCCGTAATATACGGACCGTATTTTCATACGCTGAGTGTGAAGCCGGCCTCTAACTGTGTTTTTACTTTTTTACTTTGTCCCTCTATTGGACTTTCACTTTTTTCTCTCTGATCACTTATAAAGCATAGCAATGCACAATCATTGCTGTGCCTTGTAAACTGTCAATGCTAGACCGGCGTCACAGTTAAAAATGAAAAATCGGTCTGAGTCTCCCTGCTGAGTGTCACACAAGTATTTTCCGCATGGTCATTCATGTGTAATGTGTTTGCAAAGCGATGATGCGATTTTTCGAACCTATGAATCCGTATGGCATCCGTACGACATGCATATGGCTTTATATTTCTCACTGATTTTCCTTATTGAATTTAATGGCTCAATGGGCTGAAATGAGGAAAATGTGTGCATATGTCTCGCAAGTCACACTGATGGTCCATGTGGCATCCGATATTTTCTCGCACCCATAGACTTGCATTGGCGAGACTTAGGTGATACACGCTTACAATCGCGGCATGCTGCGATTTCGCTCGCATGCTGAATGCGACCGAGAAAAAAAAAAACGATGATGGGAGCTGCCCCATAGATTAACCCCTTTCTGACATTAGACGTACTATCCCATCGAGGTGGGGTGGGCCCATATGACCACCGACGGGATAGTACATCATATGCGATCGGCCGCGCACACAGGGGGAGCGCTGGTGGGTGTCAGCTGACTATTACAGCTGAAATCCAGCACTATGTGCCAGGAGCGGCACACTGCGATCAAAGATGATCACAGCATTCCGGCGGCACAGGGAAGCATCGCACAGGGATTGGGCTCCCTGCGTGCTTCCCTGAGACCCTCGGAGCAACGCGATATAATCATGTTGCTCAAAGGTCCTCCTTCCTCCTTCTCCCTGCAGGCTCCGGATCCAAAATGGCTGCGGGGCTGCTTCTGGGTCCTGCAGGGAGGTGGCTTACAAGCGCCTGCTCAGAGCAGGTGCTGGTAAGCCAGGAGCAATGCCTGTCAGTTCGCTGATCTAATAGAATGCTGTGCAAAGTGTCAGATCAGCGATCTGACACTATAGTGTGATGTCCCGCCAGGAGCAATGTAAAAAAGTAAAAAAAAAAATCTTTACATGTGTAAAAAAATAAAATAAAAAAAATTCCTAAATAAAGAAAAAAAAATATTGTTCCAATAAATACCTTTCTTTATCTAAATAAAAAACAATAAAATACACATATTTAGTATCGCCGCGTCCGTAACGACCTGACCTATAAAACTGTCCCACTTGATAACCCCCTCAGTGAACACGTCACAAAAAAACGAGGCAAAATACAACGCTTTATTATCATACTGCAGAACAAAAAGGGGAATAACACGCGATAAAAAAAAGGATATAAATATCCATGGTACGTCATCTTCTCCCGCAAAAAGCGAGCCGCCATACAGCATCATCAGCGAAAAAATTAAAAAGTTATAGTCCTCAGAATAAAGTGATGCAAAAATAATTATTTTTTAAATAAAATAGTTTTTATCATATAAAAGCGCCAAGACATAAAAAATATAAATGAGGTATCGCTGTATCGTTCTGACCCAAAGAATAAAGCTGCTTTATCAATTTTACCAAACGTGGAATGGTATAAACGCCCCCCCAAAAGAAATTCATGAATAGCTGGTTTTTGGTCATTCTGCCTCACAAAAATCGGAATAAAGCGATCAAAAAATGTCACGTGCCCGAAAATGGTACCAATAAAAAAGTCAACTTGTCCCGCAAAAAACAAGACCTCAAATTTCTCTGTGGACCAAAATATGGAAAAAATTATAGCTCTCAAAATATGGAGATGCAAAAACTATTTTTTGCAATAAAAGCATCTTTCAGTGTGTGACGGCTGCCAATCATAAAAATCCGCTATAAAACCCACTATAAAAGTAAATCAAACCCCCCTTCATCACCCTCTTAGTTAGGGAAAAATAATAAAATTTTAAAAATGTATTTATTTCCATTTTCCAATTAGGGTTAGAACTAGGGTTAGGGCTAGGGTTAAGGTTGGGGCTAAAGTTATGGTTGGGGCTAGGTTTAGGGCTAGGGTTGGGGCTAGGGTAAGGGTTAGGGTTGGGGCTATGGATAGGGTTGAGGCAAGGGTTAGGGTTGGGGCTAGAGTTAGGGCTTGGGTTAGGGTTAGGGCTACAGATAGGGTTGGGGCTAAAGTTAGGGTTAGGGTTGGGGCTAAAGTTAGGGTTGGGGTTGAGGTTAAAATTAGGGTTAGGATTACATTTACGATTGGGATTAGGGTTGGGATAAGGGTTAGGGATGTGTCAGGGTTAGAGGTTTAGTTAGGGTTACTGTTGGGAT
Source organism: Ranitomeya imitator (assembly GCF_032444005.1). Lineage (NCBI taxonomy): Eukaryota > Metazoa > Chordata > Amphibia > Anura > Dendrobatidae > Ranitomeya > Ranitomeya imitator. The sequence goes on from NC_091282.1 coordinate 986,930,506, forward strand.
TACGGTTAGGGGTATGTGTTTGGATTAGGGTTTCAGTTAGAATTGGGGGGGTTTTAGGCACATCAGGGCTCTCCAAACGCGACATTGCGTCCAATCTCAATTCCAGCCAATTCTACGTTGAAAAAGAAAAACAGTGCTCCTTCCTTTCCAAGCTCTCCCGTGTGCCCAAACAGGGGTTTACCCCAACATATGGGGTATCAGCGTACTCAGGACACATTGGACAACAACTTTTGGGGTCCAATATCTCCTGTTACCCTTGGGAAAATACGAAACTGGGGGCTAAAATATAATTTTTTGTGGAAAAATAAAAATTTTTTATTTTCACGGCTGTGTTATTAACTGTAGTGAAACATTTAGGGGTTCAAAGTTCTTACAACACATCTAGATAAGTTCCTTGAGGGGTCTAGTTTCCAATATGGGGTCACTTATGGGAGGTTTATACTGTTTAGGTACATCAGGGGGACTGCAAATTAAACGTTACGCCTGCAGACCAATCCATCTAAGTTTGCATTCCAAACGGCACTCCTTCCCTTCTGAGCTCTGCCATGCACCCAAACAGTGGTTCCCCCCACATATTGGATATCAGCGTGCTCAGGACAAATTGGACAACAACTTTTGGCGTCCAATTTCCTTTGTTACCCTTGGGAAAATACAAAACTGGGGGCTAAAAACTATTTTTGTGAAAAAAAAGATTTTTTATTTTCATGGCTTTGCATTATTAACTGTAGTGAAACACTTGGGGGTTCAAAGTTCTCACAACACATCAAGATTAGTTCCTTGGGGGGTCTAGTTTCCAATATGGCTCATGGCTCTGCATTATAAACTTCTGTGAAGCACTTGTTGGGTCAAAGTGCTTGCCACTAGTGTTGAGCGATACCTTCCGATATCGGAAATTATCGGTATCGGATAGGATCGGCCGATATTCAAAAAATATCGGATATCGCCGATACCGATACCCGATCCCAATGCAAGTCAATGGGACCAAAATATCGGAATTAAAATAAACCCTTTCTTGCCTTGTAGGTTCATTCTACATGAAGGAAAACAACTAAGAATAATGCCGGATGTATTTGGGGAGGTGGCGGAGACATTAAAGTCATAGAGGTTTATCCCAATCAAATAGAATAGCATGTTTTTTGTTTTTTTTTAAGACGTTCGGAGTGACAAAGATATTGACTATGTAAATTTTTTTTTTATTTTGTCAGATATTGATGTTTCACTATTCCAAGCCCTTCCCCTTCTTTTTTTTTACTTTTCCCACACTTTCATCTTCATCATCATCAGCATCTTTGACATCAACTTCTTCTTCACCTTATTCATCTTCTTCTTCATCCTTTATCTTTTTTTTTTTTTTAATACATTCTTCATATTCATTTTATTCAACTGTTATTATTCTTCCTATTCTACTTCTTCATCATGTTCTCATTTGTGACAGGCATTCCCGTAGTTATCTATAAAAGTTGGAAGATTACACCTTCCGTTCTGCCAGTCACAAAAGTTACATTTGTCCGCGTTCAGTTTGGCCTGCAGCATCAGGCTTTATCCAGGGGCACCACGAGGAGGAACGGACTCACCCCCATACACTGCTTAGTCTTCTTCTGCATATAATTTAGATAATATCTTTTGCTCTGATATTAAGTCTTATGCTTAATGTTCTTGTGCTCTTTGTTCTGCAGCCTCATGTTCTTCTGCTTCTCGGTCTTCCATGTCGTCGTCTCCAGGGTCGTCGTCTCCAGTGTCGTCATCTCTGCCGTCGTCGTCTCAGCCGTCGTCGTCTCCGCCGTCGTCGTCTCCGCCGTCGTCGTCTCCGCCGTCGTCGTCGTCGTCATCGGGGTGGTCTTCTGGGTCGTCGTCGTCGTCATCGGGGTGGTCTTCCGGGTCGTCGACTTTAGGGTCTTCAACTTGGAAATGTAGCAGAAGGTACAAGAAGGCTGAGAAAATGCCAAGAACCAGCTGATGGAACTGGAACTCGGATGGCTACCCGAAGGTTCAAGAGCCTATGGAACTACCGAGGACCAGCTGACGTTACTGGAACCCGGTTACTAAGCAGGAGGTACCCGTGCTAAAAAGCACTACCAAGGACCGCCTGACGTTGGCGGAACTTGGATACCCAGAAGGAGGCACCTAAGCCAAAGGCTCTGCCCGGAACCAGCTGACGGTACTGGAACCAGGATGGGGAGCAGAAGGTACAAGAGCAAAAGACACTGCCGAGAACCAGCTGACGGTACTGGAACCCGGATGGGTAGCCGAAGGTCCAAGAGCCAATGGAACTACCGAGGACCAGCTGACGTTACTGGAACCCGGTTACTAAGCAGGAGGTACCCGTGCCTGAAAGCACTACCAAGGACCACCTGACGTTGGTGGAACTTGGATACCCAGAAGGAGGCACCTAAGCCAAAGGCTTTGCCCGGAACCAGCTGACGGTACTGGAACCAGGATGGGGAGCAGAAGGTACAAGAGCAAAAGACACTGCCGAGAACCAGCTGACGGTGCTGGAACCAGGTGGTGGACCTGAAGGCCCACAGGAGAGGAGAGAACAGCTAGGCCGCGAGGCAGCCGCAGTTACCAAACCCCAACAGTCCTACAGGGGGAGCTGGGCCTACTGGCACTACAGAACCAGCCTTGACTACCAGTTCACGCAGCCCACATAGGAAGCTCCTAAACTGGAGGCACCCTGGAGTTGGCTAACCCGACCGCACCACGACGGGGCAAGCATAGGCGTCTCAGTGAACTTGACACAACCCGGAAACAGCTGACGGTGCTGAAACCAGGCTTGGCACGAGGGAGTACCTGTGACAAGAACACTGCCGAGAACCAGCTGGCGGTGCTGGAACCCAGATGCGTTGCCCCAGTGTGCAAGAGCCAATGGCACCGAGGACCAGCTGGCGGTGCTGGAACCCGGTTACTAAGCTGTAGGTGCCCGCGCTTAAAAGCACTACCAAGGACCGCCTGGCGTTGGCGGAACTCGGATACCCAGGAGGAGGCACCTAAGCCAAAGGCTCGGCCTGGAACCAGCTGACGGTGCTGGAACCAGGAGGTGGACCCGAAGGCCCACAGGAGAGGAGAGAACAGCTAGGCCGCGAGGCAGCCGCAGTTACCGAACCCCAACAGTCCTACAGGGGGAGCTGGGCCTACTGGCACTACAGAACCAGCCTTGACTACCAGTTCATGCAGCCCACATAGGAAGCTCCTAAACTGGAGGCACCCTGGAGTTGGCTAACCCGACCGCACCACGACGGGGCAAGCATAGGCGTCTCAGTGAACTTGACACAACCCGGAAACAGCTGACGGTGCTGAAACCAGGCTTGGCACGAGGGAGTACCTGTGACAAGAACACTGCCGAGAACCAGCTGGCGGTGCTGGAACCCAGATGCGTTGCCCCAGTGTGCAAGAGCCAATGGCACCGAGGACCAGCTGGCGGTGCTGGAACCCGGTTACTAAGCTGTAGGTGCCCGCGCTTAAAAGCACTACCAAGGACCACCTGGCGTTGGCGGAACTCGGATACCCAGGAGGAGGCACCTAAGCCAAAGGCTCGGCCTGGAACCAGCTGACGGTGCTGGAACCAGGAGGTGGACCCGAAGGCCCACAGGAGAGGAGAGAACAGCTAGGCCGCGAGGCAGCCGCAGTTACCGAACCCCAACAGTCCTACAGGGGGAGCTGGGCCTACTGGCACTACAGAACCAGCCTTGACTACCAGTTCACGCAGCCCACATAGGAAGCTCCTAAACTGGAGGCACCCTGGAGTTGGCTAACCCGACAGCACCACGACGGGGCAAGCATAGGCGTCTCAGTGAACTTGACACAACCCGGAAACAGCTGACGGTGCTGAAACCAGGCTTGGCACGAGGGAGTACCTGTGACAAGAACACTGCCGAGAACCAGCTGGCGGTGCTGGAACCCAGATGCGTTGCCCCAGTGTGCATGAGCCAATGGCACCGAGGACCAGCTGGCGGTGCTGGAACCCGGTTACTAAGCTGTAGGTGCCCGCGCTTAAAAGCACTACCAAGGACCGCCTGGCGTTGGCGGAACTCGGATACCCAGGAGGAGGCACCTAAGCCAAAGGATCGGCCCGGAACCAGCTGACGGTGCTGGAACCAGGAGGTGGACCCGAAGGCCCACAGGAGAGGAGAGAACAGCTAGGCCGCGAGGCAGCCGCAGTTACCGAACCCCAACAGTCCTACAGGGGGAGCTGGGCCTACTGGCACTACAGAACCAGCCTTGACTACCAGTTCACGCAGCCCACATAGGAAGCTCCTAAACTGGAGGCACCCTGGAGTTGGCTAACCCGACCGCACCACGACGGGGCAAGCATAGGCGTCTCAGTGAACTTGACACAACCCGGAAACAGCTGACGGTGCTGAAACCAGGCTTGGCACGAGGGAGTACCTGTGACAAGAACACTGCTGAGAACCAGCTGGCGGTGCTGGAACCTAGATGCGTTGCCCCAGTGTGCAAGAGCCAATGGCACCGAGGACCAGCTGGCGGTGCTGGAACCCGGTTACTAAGCTGTAGGTGCCCGCGCTTAAAAGCACTACCAAGGACCGCCTGGCGTTGGCGGAACTCGGATACCCAGGAGGAGGCACCTAAGCCAAAGGCTCGGCCTGGAACCAGCTGACGGTGCTAGAACCAGGAGGTGGACCCGAAGGCCCACAGGAGAGGAGAGAACAGCTAGTGTTGTGAATTCTGTGGCTGAGTTCACTTCTGTGGTCACAAGTGGTATTGCAGTCTCTGGGCTTCCTCCCTCAGGTGTTTTGGTGAGCTCGTTGGCTGCCTTGCTATTTAGCTCCACCTGAGTCTGTCTTCCTTGCTCCTTGTCAATGTTCCAGTGTTGGATCTGAGCTACTGCATCTTTCCTTGGGCCTGCTGCTCTGCTAGATAAGTGCTTCTAGTTTGTTTTCTGTTTTTTCTGTCCAGCTTGCTATTAACTTTTGCTGGAAGCTCTGAGAAGCAAAGGGGTGCACCGCCGTGCTGTTAGTTCGGCACGGTGGGTCTTTTTGCCCCTTTGCGTGGTTTACGTTTTAGGGTTTTTTGTAGACTGCATAGTTCTCTTTGCTATCCTCGCTCTGTCTAGAATATCGGGCCTCACTTTGCTGAATCTATTTCATTCCTACGTTTGTCTTTTCATCTTGCTAACAGTCATTATATGTGGGGGGCTGCCTATTCCTTTGGGGTATTTCTCTGAGGTAAGTCAGGCTTGTATTTCTATCTTCAGGCTAGTCAGCTCCTCAGGCAGTGCCGAGTTGCATAGGTAGTTGATAGGCGCAATCCACTGCTGCTTATAGTTGTGTGAGGATAGATCAGGTACTGCAGTCTACAGAGATTCCACGTCTCAGAGCTCGTCCTATTGTTTTTGGTTATTGCCAGATCTCTGTATGTGCGCTGATTACTGCACGCTGTGTTGCCTGATTGCCAGCCATAACAGTACAAGGAGCCCTCCAATGATTTCCAATAGAGGGAAAAAAGAAATCCTGACATCATTTTTTTTTCTTAGCTCTGTCTTCAGTCTTTTTTTTCCCCTAGACATTAGAGTGCTTCAGGACACAGCTGTGGACATGGATATTCAGGCTCTGTGCTCCTCAATGGATAATCTCGTTGTAAATGTACAAGAGATTCAAGATACTATTGATCAGAAATCGATGCTAGAACCAAGAATTCCGATTCCTGATTTGTTTTTTGGTGACAGAACTAAGTTCCTGAGCTTCAGAAATAATTGTAAGCTATTTTTGGCCTTGAAACCTCATTCTTCTGGTAATCCTATTCAACAGGTTTTGATTATTATTTCTTTTTTGCGCGGCGACCCACAGGACTGGGCGTTTTCTCTTGCACCAGGAGATTCTGCATTGAGTAATGTTGATGCATTTTTCCAGGCGCTGGGATTGCTTTACGATGAGCCTAATTCAGTGGATCAAGCTGAGAAAAATCTGCTGGCTTTATGCCAGGGTCAGGATGATATAGAAGTATATTGTCAGAAATTTAGGAAATGGTCAGTACTCACTCTGTGGAATGAATCTGCACTAGCGGCTTTGTTCAGAAAGGGTCTCTCTGAAGCTCTTAAGGATGTAATGGTGGGATTTCCTATGCCTGCTGGTTTGAATGAGTCTATGTCCTTGGCCATTCAGATCGGTCGTCGCTTGCGCGAGCGTAAATCTGTGCACCATCTGGCGGTATTGTCTGAGAGTAAGCCTGAGCCTATGCAGTGCGACAGGACTATGACTAAAGTAGAACGGCACGAACACAGACGTCTGAACAGACTGTGTTTCTATTGTGGTGATTCTACTCATGCTATTTCTAATTGTCCTAAACGCACTAGGCGGTTCGATAGCTCTGCCGTTATTGGTACTGTACAGTCCAAATTCCTTGTGTCCATTACCTTAATGTGCTCTTTGTCATCATATTCTGTCATGGCGTTTGTGGATTCAGGCGCTGCCCTGAATCTGATGGATTTGGATTATGCTAAACGTTGTGGATTTTTCTTGGAGCCTTTGCGGTGTCCTATTCCGTTGAGAGGAATTGATGCTACACCTTTGGCCAAGAATAAGCCTCAGTACTGGGCCCAGCTGACCATGTGCATGGCTCCTGCACATCAGGAAGTTATTCGCTTTTTGGTACTGCATAATTTGCATGATGTGGTCGTGTTGGGGTTGCCATGGCTACAAACCCATAATCCAGTATTGGATTGGAACTCTATGTCGGTAACCAGCTGGGGTTGTCAGGGAGTACATGGTGATGTTCCATTTTTGTCTATTTCGTCATCCATTCCTTCTGACATCCCAGAGTTCTTGTCGGACTTTCAGGATGTATTTGAAGAGTCCAAGTCTGATGCCCTACCTCCGCATAGGAATTGTGATTGTGCTATCGATTTGATTCCTGGTAGTAAATTCCCTAAGGGTCGTTTATTTAATTTGTCCGTACCTGAACACACCGCTATGCGCAGTTATGTGAAGGAGTCCCTGGAGAAGGGACATATTCGCCCATCGTCGTCACCATTGGGAGCAGGGTTCTTTTTTGTAGCCAAGAAGGATGGTTCGCTAAGACCGTGTATTGATTACCGCCTTCTTAATAAGATCACTGTTAAGTTTCAGTATCACTTGCCATTGATTTCTGACTTGTTTGCTCGGATTAAGGGGGCTAGTTGGTTTACTAAGATTGATCTTCGTGGTGCGTATAATCTGGTGAGAATCAGGCAGGGAGATGAATGGAAAACGGCATTTAATACGCCCGAGGGTCATTTTGAGTATCTGGTGATGCCGTTCGGACTTGCCAATGCTCCATCTGTTTTTCAGTCTTTTATGCATGACATTTTCCGTGAGTATCTGGATAAATTCTTGATTGTTTACTTGGATGACATTTTGATCTTCTCAGATGATTGGGAGTCTCATGTGAAGCAAGTCAGAATGGTTTTCCAGGTACTGCGTGCTAATTCCTTGTTCGTGAAGGGATCAAAGTGTCTCTTCGGTGTGCAGAAAGTTTCATTTTTGGGGTTCATCTTTTCCCCTTCTACTATCGAGATGGATCCGGTTAAGGTTCAGGCCATCCAGGATTGGACTCAGCCGACATCTCTAAAAAGTCTGCAGAAATTCCTGGGCTTTGCTAATTTTTATCGTCGCTTCATCTGTAATTTTTCTAGCATTGCCAGACCATTGACCGATTTGACCAAGAAGGGTGCTGATTTGGTTAATTGGTCTTCTGTTGCCGTGGAAGCTTTTCAGGAGTTGAAGCGTCGTTTTTGCTGTGCCCCTGTGTTGTGTCAACCTGATGTTTCTCTTCCGTTCCAGGTCGAGGTTGATGCTTCTGAGATTGGTGCAGGGGCGGTTTTGTCACAGAGTGGTTCTGGTTGCTCAGTGTTCAAACCATGTGCTTTCTTTTCCAGGAAATTTTCTGCTGCTGAGCGTAATTATGATGTGGGCAACCGAGAGTTGCTGGCCATGAAGTGGGCATTCGAGGAGTGGCGTCATTGGCTTGAGGGTGCTAAGCATCGCGTGGTGGTTTTGACTGATCATAAGAACCTTACTTATCTTGAGTCTGCCAAGCGCTTGAATCCTAGACAGGCCCGTTGGTCGTTATTTTTTGCTCGTTTTGATTTTGTGATTTCATACCTCCCGGGCTCTAAAAATGTGAAGGCGGATGCTCTGTCTAGGAGTTTTGTGCCCGACTCTCCGGGGTTATCTGAGCCGGCGAGTATCCTCAAGGAAGGAGTCATTGTGTCGGCCATCTCCCCTGATTTGCGGAGAGTGTTGCAGAAATTTCAGGCTAATAAACCTGATCGTTGTCCGGCCGAGAAACTGTTCGTCCCTGATAGGTGGACTAGTAAAGTTATCTCTGAACTTCATTGTTCGGTGCTGGCCGGTCATCCAGGAATCTTTGGTACCAGGGAGTTGGTTGCTAGATCCTTCTGGTGGCCATCTCTGTCACGGGATGTGCGTGCTTTTGTGCAGTCCTGTGGAATTTGTGCTAGGGCTAAGCCCTGCTGTTCACGTGCCAGTGGGTTGCTTTTGCCCTTGCCGGTCCCGAAGAGGCCTTGGGCACATATTTCGATGGATTTCATTTCTGACCTTCCCGTTTCTCAAAAAATGTCGGTCATTTGGGTGGTCTGTGATCGCTTTTCTAAAATGGTCCATCTGGTGCCCTTGGTTAAATTGCCTTCCTCCTCTGATTTGGTGCCTTTGTTCTTCCAGCATGTGGTTGGTTTACATGGCATTCCTGAGAATATTGTTTCTGACAGAGGTTCCCAGTTTGTCTCGAGGTTCTGGCGAGCCTTTTGTGGTAGGATGGGCATTGAACTATCTTTTTCCTCGGCCTTCCATCCTCAGACTAATGGCCAGACCGAATGAACCAATCAGACCTTGGAAACATATCTGAGATGTTTTGTTTCCGCTGACCAGGATGATTGGGTGTCATTTTTGCCGTTGGCTGAGTTCGCCCTTAATAATCGGGCCAGCTCGGCTACCTTGGTCTCTCCATTTTTCTGCAATTCTGGGTTCCATCCTCGTTTCTCTTCAGGACAGGTTGAGTCTTCGGACTGTCCTGGTGTGGATTATGTGGTGGACAGGTTGCAGCAGATCTGGACTCAGGTAGTGGACAATTTGACCTTGTCCCAGGAGAAGGCTCAGCTTTTCGCTAATCGCAGACGCCGTGTGGGACCCCGACTTCGTGTTGGGGATCTGGTTTGGTTATCTTCTCGTCATATTCCTATGAAGGTTTCCTCTCCTAAATTTAAACCTCGTTTTATTGGTCCGTATAGGATTTCTGAGATTCTCAATCCGGTGTCTTTTCGTCTGACCCTCCCAGACTCCTTTTCCATACATAATGTATTCCATAGGTCGTTGTTGAGGAGATACGTGGCACCTATGGTTCCATCTGTGGAGCCTCCTGCCCCTGTTTTGGTGGAGGGGGAATTGGAGTATATTGTGGAGAAGATTTTGGATTCTCGTGTCTCTAGACGGAAACTCCAGTATCTGGTCAAATGGAAGGGTTATGCTCAGGAAGATAATTCCTGGGTTTTTGCCTCTGATGTCCATGCCCCAGATCTTGTTCGTGCCTTTCATGTGGCTCATCCTGGTCGGCCTGGGGGTTCTGGTGAGGGTTCGGTGACCCCTCCTCAAGGGGGGGGTACTGTTGTGAATTCTGTGGCTGAGTTCACTTCTGTGGTCACAAGTGGTATTGCAGTCTCTGGGCTTCCTCCCTCAGGTGTTTTGGTGAGCTCGTTGGCTGCCTTGCTATTTAGCTCCACCTGAGTCTGTCTTCCTTGCTCCTTGTCAATGTTCCAGTGTTGGATCTGAGCTACTGCATCTTTCCTTGGGCCTGCTGCTCTGCTAGATAAGTGCTTCTAGTTTGTTTTCTGTTTTTTCTGTCCAGCTTGCTATTAACTTTTGCTGGAAGCTCTGAGAAGCAAAGGGGTGCACCGCCGTGCTGTTAGTTCGGCACGGTGGGTCTTTTTGCCCCTTTGCGTGGTTTACGTTTTAGGGTTTTTTGTAGACTGCATAGTTCTCTTTGCTATCCTCGCTCTGTCTAGAATATCGGGCCTCACTTTGCTGAATCTATTTCATTCCTACGTTTGTCTTTTCATCTTGCTAACAGTCATTATATGTGGGGGGCTGCCTATTCCTTTGGGGTATTTCTCTGAGGTAAGTCAGGCTTGTATTTCTATCTTCAGGCTAGTCAGCTCCTCAGGCAGTGCCGAGTTGCATAGGTAGTTGATAGGCGCAATCCACTGCTGCTTATAGTTGTGTGAGGATAGATCAGGTACTGCAGTCTACAGAGATTCCACGTCTCAGAGCTCGTCCTATTGTTTTTGGTTATTGCCAGATCTCTGTATGTGCGCTGATTACTGCACGCTGTGTTGCCTGATTGCCAGCCATAACAAGCTAGGCCGCGAGGGAGCTGCAGTTACCGAACCCCAACAGTCCTACAGGGGGAGCTGGGCCTACTGGCACTACAGAACCAGCCTTGACTACCAGTTCACGCAGCCCACATAGGAAGCTCCTAAACTGGAGGCACCCTGGAGTTGGCTAACCCGACAGCACCACGACGGGGCAAGCATAGGCGTCTCAGTGAACTTGACACAACCCGGAAACAGCTGACGGTGCTGAAACCAGGCTTGGCACGAGGGAGTACCTGTGACAAGAACACTGCCGAGAACCAGCTGGCGGTGCTGGACCCAGATGCGTTGCCCCAGTGTGCAAGAGCCAATGGCACGACCGAGGACCAGCTGACGGTGCTGGAACCCGGTTACTAAGCTGTAGGTGCCCGCGCTTAAAAGCACTACCAAGGACCGCCTGACGTTGGCGGAACTCGGATACCCAGGAGGAGGCACCTAAGCCAAAGGCTCGGCCCGGAACCAGCTGACGGTGCTGGAACCAGGAGGTGGACCCGAAGGCCCACAGGAGAGGAGAGAACAGCTAGGCCGCGAGGCAGCCGCAGTTACCGAACCCCAACAGTCCTACAGGGGGAGCTGGGCCTACTGGCACTACAGAACCAGCCTCGACTACCAGTTCACGCAGCCCACATAGGAAGCTCCTAAATTGGAGGCACCCTGGAGTTGGCTAACCCGACCGCACCACGACGGGGCAAGCATAGGCGTCTCAGTGAACTTGACACAACCCGGAAACAGCTGACGGTGCTGAAACAAGGCTTGGCACGAGGGAGTACCTGTGACAAGAACACTGCCGAGAACCAGCTGGCGGTGCTGGAACCCAGATGCGTTGCCCCAGTGTGCAAGAGCCAATGGCACCGAGGACCAGCTGGCGGTGCTGGAACCCGGTTACTAAGCTGTAGGTGCCCGCGCTTAAAAGCACTATCAAGGACTGCCTGGCGTTGGCGGAACTCGGATACCCAGGAGGAGGCACCTAAGCCAAAGGCTCGGCCCGGAACCAGCTGACGGTGCTGGAACCAGGAGGTGGACCCGAAGGCCCACAGGAGAGGAGAGAACAGCTAGGCCGCGAGGCAGCCGCAGTTACCGAACCCCAACAGTCCTACAGGGGGAGCTGCGCCTACTGGCACTACAGAACCAGCCTTGACTACCAGTTCACGCAGCCCACATAGGAAGCTCCTAAACTGGAGGCACCCTGGATTTGGCTAACCCGACAGCACCACGACGGGGCAAGCATAGGCGTCTCAGTGAGCTTGACACAACCCGGAAAGAGCTGACGGTGCTGAAACCAGGCTTGGCACGAGGGAGTACCTGTGTCAAAAACACTGCCGAGAACCAGCTGGCGTTGCTGGAACCCAGATGCGTTGCCCCAGTGTGCACGAGCCAATGGCACGACCGAGGACCAGCTGACGGTGCTGGAACCCGGTTACTAAGCTGTAGGTGCCCGCGCTTAAAAGCACTACCAAGGACCGCCTGGCGTTGGCGGAACTCGGATACCCAGGAGGAGGCACCTAAGCCAAAGGCTCGGCCCGGAACCAGCTGATGGTGCTGGAACCAGGAGGTGGACCCGAAGGCCCACAGGAGGGGAGAGAACAGCTAGGCCGCGAGGCAGCCGCAGTTACCGAACCCCAACAGTCCTACAGGGGGAGCTGGGCCTACTGGCACTACAGAACCAGCCTTGACTACCAGTTCACGCAGCCCACATAGGAAGCTCCTAAACTGGAGGCACCCTGGAGTTGGCTAACCCGACCGCACCACGACGGGGCAAGCATAGGCGTCTCAGTGAACTTGACACAACCTGGAAACAGCTGACGGTGCTGAAACCAGGCTTGGCACGAGGGAGTACCTGTGACAAGAACACTGCCGAGAACCAGCTGGCGGTGCTTGAACCCAGATGCGTTGCCCCAGTGTGCAAGAGCCAATGGCACCGAGGACCAGCTGGCGGTGCTGGAACCCGGTTACTAAGCTGTAGGTGCCCGCGCTTAAAAGCACTACCAAGGACCGCCTGACGTTGGCGGAACTCGGATACCCAGGAGGAGGCACCTAAGCCAAAGGCTCGGCCCGGAACCAGCTGACGGTGCTGGAACCAGGAGGTGGACCCGAAGGCCCACAGGAGAGGAGAGAACAGCTAGGCCGCGAGGCAGCCGCAGTTACCGAACCCCAACAGTCCTACAGGGGGAGCTGGGCCTACTGGCACTACAGAACCAGCCTTGACTACCAGTTCACGCAGCCCACATAGGAAGCTCCTAAACTGGAGGCACCCTGGAGTTGGCTAACCCGACCGCACCACGACGGGGCAAGCATAGGCGTCTCAGTGAACTTGACACAACCCGGAAACAGCTGACGGTGCTGAAACCAGGCTTGGCACGAGGGAGTACCTGTGACAAAAACACTGCCGAGAACCAGCTGGCGGTGCTGGAACCCGGATGCTTTGCCTATCAAACATTGTCTTCCTACAGCCCCAACTAGCGGTGTTGGAGCAAAGGGTAAGCAGGGGGAGCAGAGTGTAGGCCGAAGCCTGCACTGGAGTCAGCTTTGTGTCTGCGTTGCGTTTACAGGACACTTTGCCGGCTACACAGTGGGGGAACTGCAGGCGGTGCTGAACCCCACTAACACATTGGCTGGTGTTTTTCTCTGTGCAGCTAGCACTTCCGGGCAAAAACTAGCGTTGTTACAGCCCAGGGTCAGCAGGAGGAGGAGAGGAGCAGAGTGTAGGCCGAAGCCTAGTTGAACCAATTTCAAAGGTAACCTTTAACCCCCCCTCAGGTGTTACAAAGTACAAGAGCCACACCTTGTGCAGCATTAATGCTGCACAAGAAAAGGTTGCTCTATTAATTTGTCTACTTGCACACGCTGAATGCAACACGTACACAATTTAGCCCATTCTACAGTCAAACTGTAGTTGAGGCGTGACTTGTATTTTTAAGGAGACGCAGCATAGGTGTCCCAAATAACGCCTTTGTGCTAGGCGCTGCTTCCTGAGCGTTGTTTTTTGCTGTACAGGAGTCTGCGCTCTTGTGTTATCCCTTGGCAATGCCCTGTTAGCGCTGCCCGTCTTATGACCTCATTTCATGTTGGCCGCTGCGGTTAACGATGGCCATAAATCCCAGACCCACACTGCCTTTTCATAAAGTCACACTGCGGTGCTGGGATTCGTGGCCTTGAGCAGTAAATATTTTCGACGCTCACACACGTCCTTACACCTGCTTCAGACTGGGCGGCCTCTGCTGATCCCTTTTCGCATGCCGCGGCCAGGAGGCCGCACAGTCTGAAGAAGGCGGAAGGAGATGAGTGACGACAGGCGAACACATGCACTGCTCGTGCCCATAAACCACACCCTCGCTGACAAAATAAATAAGTCAACGAGGGGCGTTGTTTCACGCAGGGCGGATGCACAGGCGCAGCCAGCTAACCATGATGTCAAAAGACGGGAAGCGCTACCAAGGGGGGTGCTGCGTATCATTAGAAAGGAAAGTCACACCTCAGGGACAGTGGAATGGTCTCAATGAGACACATTTTGTACGTGTTGAGTTCCACGTGGGCAAGGAGAAAAAGTCAGCCATCTTGTACAAATGCAGCAGTACTGCTGAACAAGGTGGCTGTTTAACATAGAAACACCTGGGGGTGGGGGGCAGGCTCCCTTCAATTTCAGTTCATGTGCCTGCATGGCGTTTGCAGGTCACGTTGCCGGCTACACAGCTGGGGAACAGCTGGCGGTGCTGAACCCCACTGACACATTGGCTGGTGTTTTTCTCTGTGCAGCTAGCAATTCCCTGCAAAAACTAGCGTTGTTAGAGCCCAGGGTCAGCAGGAGGAGGAGAGGAGCAGAGTGTTGGCCGAAGCCTGCACTGGTGGCAGCTTTTGATCAGTTGTGCCAGCGTGGCTTGTGCTGGACACGATGCCGGCTACACAGCAGGGGAACAGCTTGCGGTGCTGAACCCCACTAACACATTGGCTGGTGTTTTTCTCTGTGCAGCTCGCATGTTCGGGCAAAAACTGGCGGTGTTAGAGCCCAGGGTCAGCAGGAGGAGGAGAGGAGCAGAGTGTAGGCCGAAGCCTAGTTGAACCAATTTCAAAGGTAACCTTTAACCCCCCCTCAGGTGTTGCAAGGTACAAGAGCCACACCTCGTGCAGCATTAATGCTGCACAAGTAAAAGGTTGCTCTCTTAATTTTTCTCCTTGCACACGCTGAATAAAACACGTACACTATTTAGCCCATTATACTGTCAAACAGTAGTGGAGGCGTGACTTGTCTTTTTAAGGAGATGCAGCACAGGTGTCAAATTTTACACCTAGGTGCTGGGCGCAGATTCCTGAGCGTTGTTGTTTGCTGTACAGGAGTCTGCGCTCTTGTTATCCCTTGGCCATGCGCTGTGAGCGATGCCTGTCTTCTCACCTCATTTCATGTTGGCCGGTGCGGTTAGCGATGGCCATGAAACCCAGACCCGCAGTGTCTTTTAATAAAGTCACACTGCAGAGCTGGGATTCGTGACCTTGCGCAGTAAATTTTGTCGCCTGTCCCTCATGTCCTTACACCTGCATCAGACAGGGCGGCCTCATCTGATCCCTTCTCGCATGCCGCGGCCATGAGGCCGCACATTCTGAAGAAGGAGATGAGTAAAGACAGGCGAAGATATCCACTGCTCGTGCCCATCAATCACACCCTCGCAGTCAAAATAAGTAAGACAACGAGGAGCGTGGTTTCAGGCAGGGCGGACGCACAGCCGCAGCCAGGCAACCAAAGATGTCAGAAGACGGGCAGCGCTAACAAGGGGGGTGCTGCGTGTCATTAAAAAGGAAAGTCACACCTCAGGGACATTGTAATGGTCTGTAATGAGACACATTTTTTACGTGTTTAATTAAACGTGGGCAAGTAGACAAAGTCAGCCACCTTGT
Source organism: Ranitomeya imitator (assembly GCF_032444005.1). Classification (NCBI taxonomy): domain Eukaryota; kingdom Metazoa; phylum Chordata; class Amphibia; order Anura; family Dendrobatidae; genus Ranitomeya; species Ranitomeya imitator. The sequence continues at coordinate 986,945,771 of NC_091282.1, forward strand.
ACAAATGCAGCAGTACTGCTGTACAAGGTGGCTGTTATACATAGAAACACCTTGGGGTGGGTGGCAGGGTCCCTTTCATTTCAGTTCATGTGCCTGCAAGGCGTTTGCAGGTCACGTTGCCGGCTACACAGCAGGGGAACAGCTGGCGTTGCTGAACCCCACTAACACATTGGCTGGTGTTTTTCTCTGTGCAGCTAGCACTTCCAGGCTAAAACTGGCGGTGTTATGAGCCCAGGGTCAGCAGGAGGAGGAGAGGAGCAGAGTGTAGGCCGAAGCCTGCACTGGTGGCAGCTTTTGTTCTGTTGTGCCTGCGTGGCGTTTGCAGGTCACGTTGCCGGCTACACAGCTGGGGAACAGCTGGCGGTGCTGAACCCCACTAACACATTGGCTGGTGTTTTTCTCTGTGCAGCTAGCACTTCCGGGCAAAAACTAGCGGTGTTTAAGCCCAGGGTCAGCAGGAGGAGGAGAGGAGCAGAGTGTAGGCCGAAGCCTAGTTGAACCAATTTCAAAGGTAACCTTTAACCCCCCTCAGGTGTTGCAAGGTACAAGAGCCACACCTCATGCAGCATTAATGCTGCACAAGTAAAAGGTTGCTCTCTTAATTTTTCTCCTTGCACACGCTGAATAAAACACATACACTATTTAGCCCATTCTACTGTAAAACAGTAGTGGAGGCGTGACTTGTCTTTTTAAAGAAAAGCAGCCCAGGTGTCGAAAATAACACCTTGGTGCATGGGCGCAGCTTCCTGAGAGTTGTTATTTGCTGTACAGGAGTCTGCGCTCTTGTTATCCCTTGGCCATGCGCTGTGAGCGCTTCCTGTCTTCTGACCTCATTTCATGTCGGCCGTTGCTGTTAGCGATGGAAATGAATCCCAGACCCACAGTGTGTTTTCAAAAAAATCACACTGCGTGGCTGGGATTCGTGGCCTTGTGCAGTAAATATGTTTGCCGCTCACACATGTCCTTACACCTGCTTCAGACTGGGCGGCCTCATCTGATCCCTTATCGCATGCCGCGGCCATGAGGCCGCATAGTCTGAAGAAGGCGGAAGGAGGGGAGTGAAGACAGGCGAACATATGCACTGCTCGTGCCCATCAATCACACCCTCGCAGTCAAAATATATGAGACAACGAGGGGGGTTGTGTCGGGCAGGGCGGACGCACAGGCACAGGCAGCCAACCAATGATGTCAGAAGACGGGCAGCGCTACCAAGGGGGGTGGTGCGTGTCATTAAAAAGTAAAGTCACACCTCAGGGACATTGTAATGGTCTCTAATGAGACACATTTTGTACGTGTTGAGTTCCACGTGGGCAAGGAGAAAAAGTCAGCCACCTTGTACAAATGCAGCAGTACTGCTGTACAAGGTGGCTGTTATACATAGAAACACCTGGGGGTGGGGGGCAGGCTCACTTCAATTTCAGTTCATGTGCCTGCATGGCGTTTGCAGGACACGTTGCCAGCTACACAGCAGGGGAACAGCTGGCGGTGCTGAACCCAGAGGCGTAGCTAGAGCTTTTGCCGCCCGGGGCTGTTCCCGAGTTTGGCGCCCCCCCCCTCCCCCGGCTCAATACACACAAAGGTTACCAAAAATGGTTTTCCTGTTTTGTAGAACTTATACTGGGCCTAATGGTGTCACCCCCACATGCCAAACCTGTGACTTAATACCACCACACCGTGACCAGACCACATAGTGACCGAATAATACTACATACAAGGGACAAATACCACAACACCATTTCCAGACCACATATTACCACCACATAGTGACTGAATACTACAATACTGATCAGTAATAAAAAAAAAACACAATACTATCACCATAAGTGCCAGTATTCACAGGAGATCTGTACTTAGTATGCAGTGTCTGTGTAGAGGTAATACAGAGATCACTGGTGACATTGTACACAGGACCTCTGTATATAGTATACAGTGTATAGTGTCAGTGTATAGGTAACACTGACTCACCAGTGACGTCTCTAGGTGAAGTCCTTCATCTTTCATCCAGCACAGACAGCCATCATTCCTTCCAGCCAGGACTCGTTTCTGCAGGAAATAACACAGTTATCTCGAGCTCCGCTTGCAGAACACATTACTTAATTTTTCACAACTTCTACATTACACCACATGAAGACAAAAAGGCGATATAGTGTCACTCTGCACAATAACAGTACCGCCCCCCCATTTAAAACAGTATACTCAAAAAATAAAATAAATACATCACTGCAGTAATAATATCCCTTAATTAGCCCCTATGGTAACACTATTCCCCACCTTGGCCCCGTTTATCTCATTCCTGGCTCCAGCCATATGTTCTCGTATCCTGCCCTCATGACTATCCATTCTACACCATATGATCTCCCCATCCTGCCCCATATGATCTCCCCATCCTGCCCCTCCAGCCTCCATCGTATCCGTCCTGCCCCATGATCCAATCCTGCCCCGTGTCTCCAATCATGCCCCATGTCTCCAATCATGCCCCAAGTCCTGCCCCCAGTGTGTCCAGCAATCTGCCCCAGTGTGTCCAGCATATTACCCCCATGTTGTCCAGCAATCTGCCCCAGTGTGTCCAGCATATTACCCCCATTGTGTCCAGCATATTACCCCCAGTGTGTCCAGCATATTACCCCCAGTGTGTCCAGCAATCTGCCCCAGTGTGTCCAGCAATCTGCCCCATGGTCTCCTGTATTGCCCCAGTGTGTCCAGCATTCTGCCCCATGGTCTCCAGTATTGCCCCAGTGTGTCCAGCATTCTGCCCCATGGTCTTCAGTATTGCCCCAGTGTGTCCAGCAATCTGCCCCATGGTCTCCAGTATTGCCCCGGTGTGTCCAGCATTCTGCCCATTGGTCTCCAGTATTGCCCCAGTGTGTCCAGCATTCTGCCCCATGGTCTCCAGTATTGCCCCAGTGTGTCCAGCAATCTGCCCCATGGTCTCCAGTATTGCCCCAGTGTGTCCAGCAATCTGCCCCATGGTCTCCAGTATTGCCCCAGTGTGTCCAGCAATCTGCCCCATGGTCTCCAGTATTGCCTCAGTGTGTCCAGCAATCTGCCCCATGGTCTCCAGTATTGACCCCGGTGTGTCCAGCAATCTGCCCAATGGTCTCCAGCATTGCCCCCAGAGTCAGACATAAAGAAAAAAAAAAAAGTAAAATCCTCACCTCTCCCGTTCCTAGCGCAGGTCCGGTGCAGTCAGCGTCTCTCCAGCTCTGCGACGCTCAGGACAGAGAGGCAGAGCGGCGCGCACAGTAGTGACGTCATCGCGCCCTCTGCTCTGAGACGTCGCAGAGTCAGAGGACGCTGTAGCTGCCGGCGCCGCAGGAACCAGGAGAGGTGAGTATAGAGCGGGGGGCGGGGGCCCAGGGGCGGGGGGAGCCTGGTCGTGGCGGCGGACGGCGCCGCCCGAAGATTTAAAGGGTCGTCTTTTTTTTTTTTTTCCTTTCTCCTGCAGCGCCGGCCGCCCCCCGCATTGTGCCGCCCGGGGCGGACCGCCCCCCCCGCACCCCCCTTCCTACGCCACTGGCTGAACCCCACTAACACATTGGCTGGTGTTTTTCTCTGTGCAGCTAGCAATTCCGGGCAAAAACTAGCGTTGTTAGAGCCCAGGGTCAGCAGGAAAAGGAGAGGAGCAGAGTGTAGGCCGAAGCCTGCACTGGTGGCAGCTTTTGATCAGTTGTGCCAGCGTGGCTTGTGCTGGACACGATGCCGGCTACACAGCAGGGGAACAGCTGGCGGTGCTGAACCCCACTAACACATTGGCGGGTGTTTTTCTCTGTGCACCTAGCACTTCCAGGCTACAACTGGCGGTGTTATAGCCCAGGGTCAGCAGGAGGAGGAGAGGAGCAGAGTGTAGGCCGAAGCCTAGTTGAACCAATTCCAAAGGTAACCTTTAACCCCCCCTCAGGTGTTGCAAGGTACAAGAGCCACACCTTGTGCATCATTAATGCTGCACAAGTAAAAGGTTGCTCTCTTAATTTTGCTCCTTGCACACGCTGAATAAAACACGTACACTATTTAGCCCATTCTACTGTAGAACAGTAGTGGAGGCGTGACTTGTCTTTTTAAAGAAAAGCAGCACAGGTGTCGAAAATAACACCTTGGTGCATGGGCGCAGCTTCCTGAGCGTTGTTATTTGCTGTACAGGAGTCTGCGCTCTTGTTATCCCTTGGCCATGCGCTGTGAGCGCTTCCTGTCTTCTGACCTCATTTCATGTCGGCCGTTGCGGTTAGCGATGGACATGAATCCCAGACCCACAGTGTGTTTTCTAAAAATCACACTGCGTGGCTGGGATTCGTGGCCTTGTGCAGTAAATATGTTTGCCGCTCACACATGTCCTTACACCTGCTTCAGACTGGGCGGCCTCAGCTGATCCCTTATCGCCTACCACGGCCAGGAGGCCGCACAGTCTGAAGAAGGCGGAAGGAGATGAGTGAACACAGGCAAACATATGCACTGCACATGCCCATCAATCACATCCTCGTTGTCCAAAAAAATAAGACACAGAGGGGCGTTGTTTCGAGCAGGGCAGACGCACAGGCGCAGCCAGCTAACCAATGATGTCAAAAGACGGGCAGCGCTAACAAGGGTGGTGCTGCGTATCATTAGAAAGGAAAGTCACACCTCAGGGACAGTGGAATGGTCTCAATGAGACACATTTAGTACGTGTTTAATTAAACGTGGGCAAGGAGAAAAAGTCTGCCACCTTGTACAAATGCAGCAGTACTGCTGTACAAGGTGGCTGTTATACATAGAAACACCTGGGGGTGGGGGGCAGGCTTCCTTCAATTTCAGTTCATGTGCCTGCGTGACGTTTGCAGGACACGTTGCCAGCTACACAGCAGGGGAACAGCTGGCGTTGCTGAACCCCACTGACACATTGACTGGTGTTTTTCTCTGTGCAGCTCGCATGTCCGGGCAAAAACTGGCGGTGTTAGAGCCCAGGGTCAGCAGGAGGAGGAGAGGAGCAAAGTGTAGGCCGAAGCCTGCACTGGTGGCAGCTTTTGGTCGGTTGTGCCAGCGTGGCTTGTGCTGGACACGATGCCGGCTACACAGCAGGGGAACAGCTGGCGGTGCTGAACCCCACTAACACATTGGCTGTTGTTTTTCTCTGTGAAGCTTGCATTTCCGGGCAAAAACTAGCGGTGTTAGAGCCCAGGGTCAGCAGGAGGAGGAGAGGAGCAGAGTGTAGGCCAAAGCCTGCACTGGTGGCAGCTTTTGGTCGGTTGTGCCAGCGTGGCTTGTGCTGGACACGATGCCGGCTACACAGCAGGGGAACAGCTGGCGGTGCTGAACCCCACTAACACATTGGCTGTTGTTTTTCTCTGTGAAGCTCGCATTTCCGGGCAAAAACTAGCGGTGTTAGAGCCCAGGGTCAGCAGGAGGAGGAGGGGAGCAGAGTGTAGGCCGAAGCCTAGTTGAACCAATTTCAAAGGTAACCTTTAACCCCCCCTCAGGTGTTGCAAGGTAGAAGAGCCACACCTTGTGCAGCATTAATGCTGCACAAGTAAAAGGTTGCTCTATTTAGTTTGCTCCTTGCACACGCTGAATAAAACACGTACACTATTTAGCCCATTAAACTGTCAAACAGTAGTGGAGGCGTGACTTGTCTTTTTAAGGAGACGCAGCACAGGTGTCAAAATTTACACCTAGGTGGAGGGCTTAGATTTCTGAGCGTTGTATTAGCTGTACAGGAGTCTGCGCTATTGTGATCCCTTGGCTATGCGCTCTGAGCGCTGCCTGTCTTCTCACCTCATTTCATGTTGGCCGTTGCTGTTAGCAATGGATATGAATCCCAGGCCCACAGTGTGTTTTCAAAAAATCACACTGCGTGGCTGGGATTCGTGGCCTTGTGCAGTAAATATGTTTGCCGCTCACACATGTCCTTACACCTGCTTTAGACTGGGCGGCCTCAGCTGATCCCTTATCGCCTACCACGGCCAGGAGGCCGCACAGTCTGAAGAAGGCGGAAGGAGATGAGTGAACACAGGCGAACATATGCACTGCACATGCCCATCAATCACACCCTCGCAGCCAAAATATATGAAACGAGGGGGGTTGTGTCGGGCAGGGCGGACGCACAGGCACAGGCAGCCAACCAATGATGTCAGAAGACGGGCAGCGCTACCAAGGGGGGTGGTGCGTGTCATTAAAAAGTAAAATCACACCTCAGGGACACTGTAATGGTCTGTAATGAGACTCATATTTTACGTGTTTAATTCTACGTGGGCAAGGATAAAAAAACAGCCACCTTGTACAAATGCAGCAGTACTGCTGTACTAGGTGGCTGTTATACATAGAAACACCTGGGGGGGTGGGGCCAGGTTCCCTTTAATTTCAGTTCATGTGCCTGCGTGGCGTTTGCAGGTCACGTTGCCGGCTACACAGCAGGGGAACAGCTGGCGGTGCTGAACCCCACTAACACATTGGCTGGTGTTTTTCTCTGTGCAGCTAGCACTTCCGGGCAAAAACTAGCGGTGTTTGAGCCCAGGGTCAGCAGAAGGAGGAGAGAACAGAGTCTAGGCCGAAGCCTGCACTGGTGGCAGCTTTTGTTCTGTTGTGCCAGCGTGGCTTGTGCTGGTCACGTTGCCGACTACACAGCAGGGGAACAGCTGGCGGTGCTGAACCCCACTGACACATCACCTAGTGTTTTTTCTGTGTAGACAACACTTCCAGGTGGCAACTGACAGTGTTGAAACCCAGGGAATCAAAGAGGAGCAGAGTGTAGGCCGAAGCCTGCAGTGGAGCAAGTTGAAAGGGAACCTTTAACCCCCCCCCCAGGCATTTGTTGCTGAAAGAGCCATCTTGTACAGCAGTAATACTGCACATGGAAAATGGTGGCTCCGAAAATTATGGTCCTTGCAAACGCTGAAGTACACACTCATATAATGTGTCCCCTCACACCGTCAAACCATCCCGGAAGTGGGACTTTCCTTTGTAATGTGACACAGCACAGCCGTCATTCCAACCCCCTTGGTGCCGTGCGCCACCTCCTCAACGTTGTTTGGTTCTGTCACGGAGCCCGCGCTGTAATGTTATCCCTTGGCCATGCACAGTTAGCGGTGCCCGTCTTCTGACATCATGTAGGTGTCAGGCTGGCAGTGCCTGTGTGTCCAAGCTGCCCGAGATCCAACCTTGCAGTGTAATCTAATGTAGTCCCACTGCGGGCCAGGGATCCATGGGCATGCGCAGTGCATATCATCGCCTCTCACTCACCTCCTTCCTGCTTCTTCAGACTGTGCGGCGTCACGGCCGTGGCATGCTATTAGGGATCAGCTGACGCCGCCTAGTCTGAAGAAGCGTGAAGAAGGGGAGTGAGAGGCTAGTATATGCACTGCGCATGGCCATGGATACCAGGCCCACTGTGGGATCACATTAGACGACACTGCGAGGTGTGATTTCGGGCAGCGTGGACGCACAGGCGCAGCCAGGACGACAACAAATGATGTCAGAGGACGGGCAGCGCAAACTGTGCATGGCCAAGGGATAACATAACAGCGCAGGGTCCATGACGAAATCAAACAACGCTAAGGAGGCAGCGCACGGTGCCAAGGGGGTAGCAATGACGGCTGTGCTGCGTCACATTACAAAGGAAAGTCCCACCTCCGGGACGGTTGGACGGTGTGAGGGGACACATTACATGAGTGTGTAGTTCAGCGTTTGCAAGGAGCATAATTTCAAGAGCGACCTTTCCCTTGTGCAGTATTAGTGCTGCACATGGTGGCTCTTTCAGTAACAAACGCCTAGGGGGGGGGACAGGTCCCCTTACATTTTAGTTGTGCCAGCGTGGCGGTCGCATGACACGTTGCCGGATACACAGCTGGGGATCAGCTGACGTTACTGAACCCCAATAAAAGAGGAGCGACTGTTGACTGCGCACACAGCACTTCCAGGCACCAACTGGCGGTGTTAGAGCCCAGGGACAGCAGGAGGAGCAGATTGGAGGTATTGCCGCACACACAGCTGGGGATCAGCTGACGTTACTGAACCCCAATAACAGAGGAGCGACTGTTGACTGTGCACACAGCACTTCCAGGCACCAACTGGCGGTGTTAGAGCCCAGGGACAGCAGGAGGAGCAGATTGGAGGTATTGCCGCACACACAGCTGGGGATCAGCTGACGTTACTGAACCCCAATAACAGAGGAGCGACTGTTGACTGTGCACACAGCACTTCCAGGCACCAACTGGCGGTGTTAGAGCCCAGGGACAGCAGGAGGAGCAGAGGAACAGAGTGTAGGCCGAAGCCTGATTGGAGCAAGTTGAAAGGGAACCTTTAACCCCCCCAAGACGTTTGTAGCCGAAAGAGCCATCTTGTGCAGCACTAAGGATGCAAAAGGAAAAGGTGGTTCTTTTAATTATGCTCCTTGCAAACACCGAAGTAAACACTAAAAATATGTCCCCTTATACCGTTAAACCGTCCCGGAGGTGCGAATTTCCTTCGTAATGAGACACAGCACAACTGTCATTCCTATCCCCTTGGTGCCGTGCGCTGCCTCCTCAGCGTTGTTTTAAGCTGTCACGGAGCCTGCGCTGTTCTGTTAGCCCTTGGCCATGCCCAATTAGCGCTGCCTGTCTTCTGACATAATTTGGTGTCAGGCTGTCAGTGCCTGTGCGTCCACGCTGCTCCAGATCCCACCTCGCAGTCTCGTCTAACGTAATCCCACTGCGGGCCTTGGAACCATGGGCATACACAGTGCATATCCTCGACTCTCACTCCCCTCCTTCCCTCTTCTTCAGACTGTGCGGTGTCACGGCCGTGGCATGCTATTAGGGATCAGCTGACGGCGCACAGTCTAAAGAAGGCGGAGGGAAATGAGCGAGACCCCGAGGGGAAGATATGCACTGCGCATGCCCATGGATCCCAGGCCCGCAGTGTGACTCAATCAGAAGACACTGCGAGGCGGGATCTCGGGCAGCGCGGCCGCACAGGCGCAGCCAGCCTGACACCAAATTATGTCAGAAGACAGGCAGCGCAAATAGGGCATGCCCAAGGGATAACAGAACAGCGCAGGCTCCGTGACAGCTTAAAACAACGCTGAGGAGGCAGCGCATGGCACCAAGGGGGTAGGAATGACGGCTGTGCTGCGTCACATTACGAAGGAAAGTCCCAGCTCCGGGACAGTATAACGGTATCAGTTAACACATTTTATAAGTGTTAAGTTCTGCGTGTGCAAGGAGCTAAAAAAAAAGAGCTACCTTTTCCTTGTGCAGCATTACTGCTGCACAAGATGGCTCTTTCAGTAACAAACGACGGGGGGGGGGGGGGGACAGGTTCCCTTACATTTAGGTTGTTGTGCCAGCGTGGCGGTCGCAGGACACATTGCCGGCTACACAGCTGGGGATCAGCTGACGTTACTGAAACCCAATAACACTCGGTCGTATGTTTTTACTGTGCAGCCTGCACTTCTGAGCCGCAACTGGCGGTGTTGGAGCCCAGGAATAGCAGTTCAGGTGGTAGAAAGATGAACACAGCAGGAGACCTGGATTACACCCAATTACTTAATCAGGCAGAGGAGTGGCAAATTCCTGCGAGATCCAGGCCTGGTTCATTTTCAGGAAAGTAAGCCGGTCAACGTTATCGGAGGATAGTCGCATGCGACGGTCTGTTAGTACACCACCTGCGGCACTAAAGACACGTTCCGATAAGACACTAGCCGCAGGGCAAGCCAGCACCTCCAATGCATACTGGCTTAGCTCTGGCCATGTATCCAGCTTAGAGACCCAAAACTTGAACGGGGAAGAGCCGTCAGGGAGTACAGTAAGAGGGCAAGCCATGTAGTCTGTCACCATCTGACGGAACCGTTGCCTCCTGCTGACTGGAGCCGCCGGTGATGGTGTAGACATTTGGGGCGGGCACACAAAAGTGTGCCAGAGTTGTGCCATACTGGGCTTGCCTTGGGCTTCTGCTCCCTCTTTGGGCAGAGCCTCCCCCACTGCCTCGACGCACTGAGCTGCTTTGTAAAGCACTAGCAGCACTCCTCTCAGTTGGACAGGAGAAGATGTTGGAATTCACCAGTGTGTCGTGGTACTCCCGCAATTTACGCTCCCGGGTCAACGCAGGGATGAGGTTTTGGACGTTGTCCCGGTAGCGAGGATCGAGGAGGGTGAACACCCAATAATCAGGCATGTTGAGAATGTGGTCGATGCGGCGGTCGTTTCTCAGGCACTGCAGCATGAAATCCACCATGTGCTGCAGAGTGCCAACTTGCCCAGAAACGCTGTCCCCTGCTTGAGACATGATCTCTGCCCGCTCGTCATCACCCCACCCTCGCTGTACACACTGACCACTGGACAATTGTGTCGCTCCCTCCTCTGGACGGAGCTCTTCCTCCTCCATTGACTCCTCCTCATCCTCCTCACAAATTGGCCCCTGCGTACCCCTTTGTGAGGAACCACGTGGCGCTGACTCTCCAGAAGCTGATGGAAAAGGTGACTCCTCATCCTCCACCTCTTCCACAACATCATCCCTTAACCCTTGCAAAGTTTGCTGAAGCAGGCAGATAAGGGGGACAGTCATGCTGACTAGCGCATCATCTGCACTTGCCATCCGCGTGGAATAATCAAAAGGACGCAAAACCTGGCAGACGTCCTTCATAGTGGCCCACTCTGTGGTTGTGAAGTCTGATCGGTGCTGACTGCGACTTCTTTGCGCCTGATGCAGCTGGTACTCCATAACTGCTTGCTGCTGCTCACACAACCGCTCCAACATATGTAACGTGGAATTCCACCAGGTAGGTAGGTCACATATGATGCGGTGTTCCGGAATGCGGAATCGGCGCTGCAGAGCAGCAATGCGGGATCTGGCCAAGCTGGAACGCCGCAAGTGAGCACACTAGGCGGACCTTGTGCAGCAGGGCATCAAGATCCGGATAGTCCCTCAGAAAACTCTGCACAACCAAATTGAGCACATGTGCCAGACATGGGATGTGAGTGAGGTTGCCAAGGGCCAAATCTGCCACCAGATTTCGGCCATTGTCACACACTACCATGCCTGGCTGGAGATTCGCTGGCAGTAACCACACATCGCTCTCCTGCTTGATGGCATTTCAGGGCTCCTGCGCTGTGTGGCTTCGATGCCCCAATGAAACTAGTTTCAAGACGGCCTGCTGACGTTTGGCCACGGCTGTGCTCATGTCGGTCATAGGTAAACGTTCACGGGTCCATGTGGAGGTGGACTGTGACGGATCCTGCAGAGAGGAATCTGAGGAACTGGTGTAAGAGGAGGAGTCGATGCGTACAGACTGGATTCCTGCAATCCTTGGAGTGGGCAGGACACGTCCTGCGCCACTCGCACGATCTGTACCTGGCTCAACAACATTAACCCAATGGGCAGTGAGGGAAACATATCGCCCCTGTCCATGCTGACTGGTCCACGCATCGGTGGTGAGGTGGACCTTGCTACTGACGGCGTTCAGTAGCGCATGTTTTATGTTTGCCTCAACATGCCTGTGCAGGGCAGGGACAGCCTGCCTGCTGAAGTAAAAGCGGCTGGGCACCTTGTACTGTGGGACTGCCAATGCCATCAAGTCACGGAAGCTGTCAGTCTCCACCAGCCTGAACGAGAGCATTTCCAGGGACAACAGTTTGGCAATGCCTGCATTCAGAGCCTGTGCTCGGGGGTGGTTGGCCGAGAATGCCCGCCTTTTCTCCCATGCCTGTACTACCGATGGCTGTAGAGTAGACTGGGAGTGTGAGGATGACTGGGAAGGTGGTGCTGTGGGTGGAATTACACTAGGTCTCTGGACAACAGTGGAGGAAGAGGCAACACGAGATGAAGAGGTGGTAGCTGCCGCTGTTGGTTGGCCTACGTCTTCACTGTGTTTCTGTAACTCCACCGCGTGCCTGGTCCGCACATGTTTCCACATATTTGTGGTATTGAGGTTGCTGACATTTTTCCCTCTTTTTACTTTCTGATGACACAGCTTGCATTTGACAAAACAAATGTCATCTGCAACTGTGTCAAAAAAGGACCAGGCACTGCAAGTCTTGGGAGCGCCCTTTTTGGCTTTGGAAAGAGACAGGCTCCTAACGGGTGCCAAAGTGGAGGCTACAGGCTCCGCAGTCTTCCCCCTCCCTCTCCCTCTTTGGCCCGTAAGGGGAAGCTCTTCCTCAGAGCTGCTCCCACCACCTTCCTGTTCCTCACGCCACGATGGGTCAAGGACCTCATCATCTCCACTACCCTCTGCCACCAACTGCTCCTCCTGGGTAGTCTCGGCAGCACAGTACGCATCAGAAAGCGGCACCTGAGTTTCATCATCAGATGCGTACTGCGCTGTGGTCACCGGAGGCACTGGCCCACCTGCCTCTTCAGAGTCAGAGAGAAAAAGCTGTTGGGCATCACTGCACACTGCCTCTTCTTCCATTTCTCCAATGCTGCTTGGCTGGCCCCCTTTTTCCAAGCCAAGAGATTCATAGAACAGAAGTAGAGACCGCTCCTGTCCTGGGCTCTCTGACTGCCTGGCCAATTTGGCAGGTGGTGAAGAGACAGATGGCTGCTCTCCAGTGCTCTGTGCCTGAGAGGATGTGGCACTAACTGAAGTCGATGCCGAGGCATTAGCTGCCATCCACCCGACAACGGCTTCAATTTGGTCTTCATGCAGCAGCGGTGCACGGCGCTCTCCGACAAAGCTGCGCATGAAGGACTGTTCCCTGCTGAAACTGAGTGACGACGAGTCACCGGCGCCCGCAGCAGGCACAGAATCACCACGTCCTCTCCCTGCTCCTCTCCCTGCTCCGCGCCCACGCCCACGTGCCTTACTCCCTGCCCTCTTCATTTTGGTTGACAGATAAAGATAAGCAGAAAAGTACTAAGGCCTTAGTGTGCTTATTCCTGAAATGCTCCTCCTAACAGGTGTAAGAAACACTAATGTTGTAAAGTGTGGACTAAACTTTATTACTTTTCAAATGTGGCCTACACAAGTGTTAAGTTGTGTTTGGTGAACTTTACTTTTTTTGTTGTGCAGATCGGGCTACAGAGCTAGTTTAAATCACACGGAGACCGTGCAGACAGCCGTAAACGGCGCTGCAAGGCCAAAAAACCCTCCTCTAGGTTATCCTATGTAGTGTTTTTCCACTATTTAGCTGGAGACGGGTGGAAAGACACTAATAGGAATTTTTTTTTTTAAATTTTAAACAGGCTGCACTATTTGAAAAAAAGGAAATTGTTTTTCAAGGTATGAGGCAGTAACGCACCCTGAGCTGAATCCAACCGGCTATGGCTGCACACAGACTACGGGGCGAGCTGCGCTCACACAGAGACCGTGCAGACAGCCGTAAACGGCGCTGCAAGGCCCAATAAACCCCCTCTAGGTTATCCTATGTAGTGTTTTTCCACTATTTAGCTGGAGACGGGTGGAAAAACACTAATAGGGAATGTTTTTTTAAATTTTTAAACAGGCTGCACAATTTGAAAAAAAGGAAAATTTTTCTCAAGGTATGAGGCAGTAACGAACCCTGATTTTTATAGTGCAGAGTGACATCATTTCAGCAGCCAATCACAGCCTTGCCAGTACTTACATGCCCACCATGCTAAACAGGATGTGCCCACACTTCCAATCATTCCTCATTGGCTGCTGCGTTCAGTTTGAATTCTGGGAACTTCCGATTCCGGTATCCGATACGCGGGAAGTATCGGAATTCGGTATCGGAATTCCGATACCGCAAATATCGGCCGATACCCGATACTTGCGGTATCGGAATGCTCAACACTACTTACCACACATCTAGATACGTTCCTTAGGGGGTCTACTTTCCAAAATGGTGTCACTTGTGGGGGTTTCAATGTTTAGGCACATCAGGGGCTCTCCAAACGCGACATTGAGTCCTGTCTAAATTCCAGTAAATTTTGCATTGAAAAGTCAAATGGCGCTCCTTCCCTTCTGAGCTCTGCTGTTCGCCCAAACAGTGGTTTACCCCCACATATCGGGTATCAGCGTACTCAGGACAAATTGCACAACAACTTTTGGGGTCCAATTTCTTCTGTTACCCTTGGGAAAATAAAATATTAGGGTCGAAAAGATCATTTTTGTAAAAAAATATGATTTTTTATTTTTACGGCTCTGTATTAGAAACTTCTGTGAAGCACTTGGTGGGTCAAAGTGCTCACCACACATCTAGATAAGTTGCTTAGGGGTCTCCTTTCCAAAATGGTGTCACTTGTGGGGGGTTTCAATGTTTAGGCACATCAAGGGCTCTCCAAAGGCGACATGACATCCTATCTCAATTCAAGTCAATTTTGCATTGAAAAGTCAAATTGCGCTCCTTCCCTTCCGAGCTTTGCTGTGCGTCCAAACAGTGGTTTACCCCCACATATGTGGTATCAGCGTTCTCAGGACAAATTGCACAGCAACTTTTGGGGTTCAATGTCTCTTGTTACCCTTGGTAAAATAAAACAAATTGGAGCTGAACTAAATTTTTTGAGAAAAAAAATTAAATGTTCATTTTTTTAAACATTCCAAAAATTCCTGTGAAACACCTGAAGGGTTAATAATCTACTTGAATGTGGTTTTGAGCACCTCTAGAGGTGAAGTTTTTAGAATGCTGTCACACTTGGGTATTTTCTATCATATAGACCCCTCAAAGTGACTTCAAATGTGAAGTAGTCCCTAAAAAAAATGGTGTAAAAATGAGAAATTGCTGGTCAACTTTTAACCCTTATAACTCCTAGACACAAAAAATGTTGGTTCCAAAATTGTGCCACTGTAAAGTAGACATGTGGGAAATGTTACTTATTAAGTATTTTGTGTCGCACATCTCTGTGATTTAAGGGCATAAAATTCAAAGTTGGAAAATTGCAAAATTTTCAAAATTTTCACCAAATTTCCATTTTTTTTCCACAAATAAACGCAGGTAATATCAAACAAATGTTACCACTATCATAAAGTACAATATGTCATGAGAAAACATTGTGAGAATCATCAGGATCCGTTGAAAAGTTCCAGAGTTATAACCTCATAAAGTGACAGTGGTCAGAATTGTAAAAATTGGCCCGGTCATTAACGTGCAAACCACCCTTGGGTGTTAAGGGGTTAACAGTGGTCTGATTGCTATGCGATGTTTTCTCGCATAGCACTTGTCTGTATTCTACGGCAATGTGACCCTGGCCCTACATTGACATACAAGCTTGACACACCATGTTCTGAGCATGCTTGCTAGTTTTGGTGACCTGGATGTCGCCATGGCAACAATCGGGCCACTGCGATGATGCCGCAGGAGTGCGGATCGGAAAGCACAGGGGGCCTCCTCCCTCTGCTTGCCTTCTAAATGCTGCAATCATTATCGAGGGAAGTAAATTGCTGGGAGTGGTATGGGTTTTGTGTGAAATTATGTCCAATTTACTTTTTTTCCTTTGTATTTTTTTTGTATTGTTGCAATACACACAAAGGAAATAAACATGTGTATAGCAAAACATGTGTAATTGCAATATTTGTTTGGGAGAAATACTTCATTTTCTGGAACAATTTCAAGGGTGCCAACAATTTCAGCCATGACTGTATGTGACAACCCTGCTATGGTTTCATACAAAACAGTTGTAACGTGGCAGCCGGTATGAGCCTGTTCCATACATCTGAATACAGTTATTGCCTCAGCATAAACATGTATTTTCAGAAACCCTATTCAGATGTAAAGAACAACCAGAGATATTTCTGCAACAAATTTTCTACATTTGAACACTATAGCAGTATCTTTGTAGGCTCTTTGCAGAAATTTTTTTTTAGGAATGTGCTAAAAAAAAGTAATTCTACAGTGCCAGGTATTCTTGCATCAATTCCCGGTACTGCCGCCAGCATTCGGGACCGGAGTGTGCGGCTGCATAGAAATACATGCAGCCGCACATTCCCGAGTGCCAGCGGCGGTGCCGGGTATTGATACAAGAGACTCGCTCGAGTTTCTCGCATCACACTCGCAAGCAAGACCCCGGCCTAAGGCTACACATTGTTCCCATTTTCAAGTCTTTTTCTTTTTTTACTTTATTAAACAGGCGTTGGTCATAGTAAAATTCGTGCACATGCGAGATGCCTCCATAGGTCTGCGCATGCAGGATTTCTTGCTATACAGTCTTTTACTAATATTGATGCTGACGCATGGGGGTGAGCGTGATCATGGGAATTGGTAGGGGTGCATAATTACTTTTGATTTACATATGCTTGACTCTTAATTGTCCGGAGATTACAGCAAGAAAATGGTAGAAGGTGTAGCAATAAACGTTACATATTCGGACAGCGCTGCCCAAGCGGTATTTCAGGATACTATTAGTATGCTATGAAAAAAATGTCCTGACAGATTCCTTTAATTTATTTGTTGTGCCGATTTCATGATAGCTCCGTACACACATACAGTAACTCAATGTTTGGCAATTTACTGTGTAACTTAAAGTTTGGCAATTTACTGTGTAGCAGGAAAATTAATGATATCGGCATTCCTGTAAAAGTTTATGTTTTGCCATTGACTAATGGTGAATTAAATAAATGAAATAATCACATTTGTCACTTACAGACTCTACAGGTAACTACTTCTATATTTGTACTTGAGTAATTCAAGGGAACTATGGAAACTAAGCAAATACTTTTTGCACGGTTCGCTATATGGCATAACCATCATAATTTTTATTTCTAATAGCAATTTTTCTTAAGAATAATGATGTGCGGATGAAATGAGTATTTACCAGCACTACGCGGACGTGATGAGTTCTCCATATTTTCCTTTCTCGGTCCTCGAGGCTAGTTCATTAAGACTTGAATGAATATGTGTTGTACTTTAATAGTACTGGAGGGGAAGAAAAGAGCTCCGAGCAGACAGTGCCAGGATATACCAGATTTATTAACATACGAAAGTCAATTTGATTCACTGTACTTCATAAATTTTACTGACGTCATTAACAGAAAGCCTATAATATACTTTATTCCAGCGTTATTTAGAATCGAAGTATGTTTCTAAAATAGGAAGTTTAGACCATCTTTGGCTATCTTGTCTTTTTTCTACATAGATAATTGCTAACAGTCATTTAATGGCTATTTGCTATTGCAGTACATTAAAATTAGCAGTAATCTATTTGAAGAGAAACATGAAAGATCAAATTTCATATGTGCTTACCCTATTTAAATAGATTAAAAAACTGTTAAAATAGTAAAGATGCATAAAATCTTAAAAGGAATCTGCCACAAGTAGTGATGATCGAATAGTGAAGGATTCGGGAAAATCAGCACAAATAATTTCTAATATCCATGTATTCGTACTGAATAACAAATCCAATGCAAGTCAGTGGGAAAGCCCAATATTTTCTGCTGGACCCAATAGGGGCATGGGAAAAAAATGGATGGGAAATAGATGGGAAAGAGCTAAAACTAAATGGGAACAGCATGGAGAAGACGCCTTCATGCTTTTCTGACTCACATATGGTATCTGGGAATAATGTTGTCAGATTATTATGTTGGTTTTATGGATTTTTAAAAAGACCTACTAAACCAAATTTTTTTAAAGGGAAAAATGGTAAGAAACATTTTCTTCATAACCACATGTATATAGCGAAAGAAAATGAGAAAATAAATTTTACCTCCCCTTTAGCATATGTTATGTTATGTTTAGCATTTTGGCTTTATTTTTTACTTTAACATTTGTGAGGGCTCTCACTCCTACATTTGGGAGGACCCTTCCTCATGCCAAATAGTTAACAAGATAGTGGAATACATATTTCCCATCCCATTACAATGCCATTTTAAATGTGCCCATTTGAATATTGGGCATTGCCGCCACCACCACGATGTCCACCGGCATGTCATTATGCGGTCCTCGCTGACAATTAGTAGAGTGCTAGCAGGTGCCATGAAACCGAAGTTTGGTAAGGACCCTCAGGTGGCCCCGTGTCGTACATTTGGAAGAGTTCTCACTCCTATATTTGGGAGGTCCCTCCCTCATGCCAAATAGTTAGCCAGATAGTGGAATACATATTCCCCATCAATTTACAATGCCAGCTAAAACATGTCCATTTGAATTTTGGTCTTTGCCCGCAACCACCACCAAGTCCACTGCCTCGTCATCATGCGGCCCTCGCTTTTAATTTTCAGAGGGCCACCAGGTGCTGTGCAACCAGCGTTTTGTAAGCTCCACAGTTCATATTCACCACTGAATCCCAATGGAATAACTGTCATAGCGAATGAAGCTGCTGTAAGGTGAATATGATACAGGACCTGGGGGAGCTGAATGATCAATGTCAGTAAATTGGATTCTACCAGACACCAAAAGCATTAGAATTAAATTCTGTATACAGTGTATGCAAGTGAGGGCCTGTATTGTGATCAGTCTGTCAGGCCTCAAACCCATGTCAGGAATATGCGCAAGCCTCATTTTACTTGGAAGCAGCCTCCTCAAGGGAAAGAGACAGGAGTGCCATTAACCAATCTGCACATGCCTACGCATTTTCTATTGGTTTAATAAATAGCGTATCTTTATCTAGCAGTTGTGTGACTGGTGCAAAACCTGCAGAGATACGCAAACATGACTATTTATCTCTAATTTTCCTGAGTCTTCTGTTGTCAGGTGTAATAAAGCTGATATTGCCACACATTGCTAGATACATTGAATTTGTACATAACACCTCTGTGAGGGTACTTGCCAAAAATAAAGCCAGGATTTTTTTCATAAGCATAAAGCATTCAGTATGAGAAACGATGATGTTAAGGGATGTGGATGTGGTGGTGCCCGCCAAGGCTGTGTTACAGATCAAAATGTGACTGGATCTCATTCTAGCTTCCTGTCAAAATGTGGTCAGTGCGGTACACCACTCATGGATTGATACAATTGACAGGATGTTGTGGGTTGGATGGCAGACAAAGGCTCCAGAGTGTTGACAAGCAGCACCACGAAGTCTTCCAAACAGTGCAGTCTCAGTAGCCAAGAGGCTGGGCCTCTGAATCCTCAACATGGTCCTCCCTCCTGCCACCATCAAGAGTCCCAGGACACATATGACCCCAATGCTGGCCACTCTGAAGAACTGTTTACTTTTCCTTGTAATTTTTCATGCCTCACAAAGTGCACCATTAAAGAGGGTCATAAGGAGTTGGAATGCAGTTATCCCCAAACATTTGAGCACCCACGGCCAGGAAAAAACCACTTTGGGGAAGGTCAATTCATGTCTGAAGAGGTGGAGGATTATCATGACGCAAAGTTGTCATCAGGTCAACCTAAAATTGCAACTCAAACAGAGGATCAGATTGAGGAATTGGAAGATGACATGGTCAATAATGAGGCCACTGAACCAACCTGGCACGGTGGCATGCCTAGCAAGCACAGCAGTGCAGACAGGGATTAGTCCGCAGCACAAAAACAGGCAAGAAGAGGTAGTGATCTGACCAGAGGGAGAACTCGGTCAAGTGTTCCACAGAGCCCCCGGCACTTGGCAAGAAAACAGGCCAAGGGTGCGTTGTTCCCCTGTATGGCAGTTTTTTTAAATTCCTTCCAACAAAACATTTGCATTATCTGCCAACCCAAGCTAAGAAGATGCTAGAACATTGTCAACATGAGCACCAAAAGCATGCAAAAGCACATGGCAGCCAAGCACCCAAGTAGGTGGGTGGAATGCCTGGGTACAAAATCTGTTTCTGATGGTGAAACCACTGCTGCATCCTCTGTATTACAGCCTTCCCATTTTGCTGTCCATGAAGCAGGCACTGATGCCTCCTGCCCACAACCTGTAGTTGCACAGACACAACAGTCAGCAATCATGTCCAGTTTGTTGTCTCAGCATAGGATTCACTTGTCCTTGCTCCATTCGTTTAACAGAAAGCAGAAATATCGACCTACCCACCCACAGGCCAAAACACTAAGCATTGTCATAGCCAGGTAGTCCTGGAAATGTTGCCTTTTCGACTTGTGGGAACTGAGTCTTTCTGCGACTTCTTAGTGGTGGCAGCCCCGCGCTAGTCGATTTCGATCCAACATTATTTTTCCCGGTGTGCCATCAACACACTACATAAGCACGTGTTACACAATGTCAGCCTTACTCTGGCCAACACAGTCACAGGGAAGATCTATTTTACCACAGACATGTGGATAAGTTCTTGTAGACAGGGACGCTACATTTCCCTTATGGTACACTGACTGAATCTGATGGAGTCTGGGACAGAGTCAGAGGCTGGGACATCACACATCCATCTTAAGTACACCAAGAATAATGATCCTAACTTCTATCAAGGTTTCAGTCTCCTCATATTACAGTTCCTGTCTCTCCTCCTCCTCGTCACCAAAAGTAGCCTCCCCATCACTCCCCAGCTGGGAGGTCTGCAGCATGTGGCAGCAAGTTCATCTGTTTAGGTGATAAAGCTCACAACAGCAGCCGAGCTGTTGAAGGTGATAAAAGAACAGACTGATCATTGGCTCTCCCCCTGAACCACCAACCCTGTCTGGTTGTGTGCGATAATGAGTGTAAGGCTAGGTTCCCATTGCGTTAATGGGACCGTGCTAACGGACAGCGTTGCACGGCGAAATTAACGCCGTGCAACGTGTCTGTTAGCACGCCCATTAACAGCAATGGGGACGCGCATCACTAGCGTGTGCCATTTTCGACACGCGCTAGCGATGTGCCGGTGTTTTGTGGCGCGCCACGGACGCTGCTTGCAGCGTCCGAGGCGCGCCCGCGGTCCGTTCCCCGCTCTCGCAGATCGGAGGTACGTTTAACGCGACCCCTTTAAAACACATTGCGTTAGCGCTATCCGCTAGCGCTAGGCACTAAACGGATTGCACTAACGCAATCTGAACCTAGCCTAACTTGGTGGTGGCTTTAAAGCATGACAAGCTAGTAAACACATTCCATGCATGGCCCACATGTTGAAGTTGGTTGTACAGTATTTTTTAACAACAACCTGACTTGCCGGATCTACTTGCGAAGGTACGGCATGTCAGCACACATTTCCAAAAGTCATCTCAGGCTTTTGGCAGACTAGGTTTGCTGCAGCAGTCCTTTAATTTGCCTTGTCACCGACTGATTTGTGACCTGCCTTCACGCTATATTTTGACCTTTAATAATAATGATAATAATAATAATAATAATAATAACTTTATTTCTATTAAGCCAACATGTTCCACAGCATTTTACATTTTAGAGGGGACTTGTATAGACAAAAAGAAAACATTACAGAATAACAATAATCACATAAACAACAGATGCCAAGAGGAATAAGGCCCCTGCTCGCAAGCTTACAATTAGTGTTGAGCGATACCGTCCGATACTTGAAAGTATCAGTATCGGATAGTATCGGCCGATACCCGAAAACTATCGGATATCGCCGATACCGATATCCGATACCAATACAAGTCAATGGGACACCAAGTATCGGAAGGTATCCTGATGGTTCCCAGGGTCTGAAGGAGAGGAAACTCTCCTTCAGGCCCTGGGATCCATATTAATGTGTAAAATAAAGAATTAAAATAAAAAATATTGATATATTCACCTCTCCGGCGGCCCCTGGACATCACGCTGGTAACCGGCAGGCTTCTTTGTTTAAAATGACCGCGTTTAGGACCTGCGAATGACGTCGCGGCTTCTGATTGGTCGCGTGCCGCTCATGTGACCCATTTTTTCACCCACAAGGATTACAGGGGATGACCACGCACACCAGGTGCAACTCAGAGAGGTAATGTCCACAAACTGACACATTTTCATGAGCATCAGCAAGGGCTATCTGTGGGTGTAACTATGATGAGGAGGGAGAAGTTCACCAAGATGGCGAAGAACTACTTAAGTTACAATACCAGCATCCTTACTTATTCTTCAGTGCCCTTTAACTATTGGTTGTCCAAGCTCCACATTTGGCCCGACCTCTCCTTCTACACCTTGGAGGTGTTGCCATGCCCTGCTGCAAGTGTGTTGTCTGAGTGGGTTTTTAGTTTAGCTGGTGCAGTCATAACGGATAGGCGCACACACCTGACAACGGAAAATGTAGACAGGCTGACTCTTCCAAAATTGAACAAGGACTGTATTTCTGGTGACTTTGTAAGCACTATGGATGACAACAAAGTAATGTAAAAGCAACCCAGATATCTTGTTTGGGAAGTTGCCTTAAAATCCATCCCATGCCATCCAAACCCATTTTGTTCATAAAATCACCTCCTCCTCCTGCTTCTGCAACATGTACTTAGTGGTTATGGTTGTATACCCCACGAGGGTAATGTTTTGTACTTTGTGAAAACTTGTCACATTGTGCAATGGTGAAACTTGTACTCTCTATCAATTCCCTTGCTGACACACTCCAACAGCGGAGTAATAAAGTTAATTGCCCCTGCTAAATTATCACGTAAGATTATCTCTACCCAGATTGTGCCAGTTACACAACTGCTAGACAAAGATACACAATTTTATAGAACAATAGAAAATTAGGATTTTTGATAATTCGGCTTGCTGACACATTGAAAATGCGGAGTAATGAAGATTATTGCCCCTGCTAAATTGTCACGTATGATTATCTGTACCCGGATTGCACCAGTCGCACAACTGCTAGATAAAGATACGCTATTTTTTAAACAAATATAAAATTATGATTTTTTTCAATCATCTTGCTGACACACTCCAAATGCGTAGTAATGTAAATTATTGTTCCTGCTAAATTGTCACTTACGATTATCTCTACCCTGATTATGCCAGTCGCACAACTGTTAGATACAGAAACTCTATTTTTTAAAACAATAGAAAATTATTATTTTTTTAATCACCTTATTGACCCACTCCAAATATGGAGTATTGAAAATTATTGTCCATGCTATATTGTCACGTACGATTATCTCTATCCAGATTGCTCCAGTCGCACAACTGCTAGACAAATATTTGGCATTTTAAGTAGAAAATAGCAGTGATGTGCAGCATGTACTTGCAATTATGAGAACACCAAGGTGCCTGCCATTTAATGCTGAAACTATGCTCTCCCTACGCTGTTTCTGGCTGCAATGTGCTCAAGATGGTGCTGGCAGCCTTTCAATAGTCCCTATGATGCTGGAAGGCCAGCTAATCACAGTAATACCACACCAAAGATGACACTGGCATTATTGTGATTGGCAAGCCAGCCCAGCATGTTCATTGGCTGCAAATAAAGCGCCAAACATGCTGGGTGGGTAACTCAAATATACCGAGGTGAATACTAAGTTACTTGCCGAGTATCGAAGAGCCTGAATACTGTACTATTCATGCGAGTAACGAATAGTGCTGAATGTATTCGCAAATCAATAGTCACAAGATTTTTGCTACCTCATCTAAGAGCAGCATAATGAGGTAAGAAAAGAGACCCTGAATCCAGCGATGTGTCACTTGGATTACTGGGTGCAGCAGTTGTAACACAGAGTTCTTTGATGTGCCATGTAGATCTGAGAAAAGTAACCTCGTCCACATCATAGTCTCTTGACAGTGAGCTGCTTATCACAGAAGGCGGAGAAGTCAGATGCCTTGGCATAAGGCAGCTAGTCAGGGCAATGACAATCACCGAACCTTCATTGTAAGTAACCAACAGCACATAGCCTGATGAGTGAAACATCAATTAAATATGTTCACGTTGTTCTCAGATTACATAACAAAAGCCTGATGACAGATTCCCTTTGCAACCCATTTAGGTGTGCCAACACTTGGAAGAAAATGTGTTCATAGGCACACTCATTCTCCACTATTGACTGTCAATCACTTGATGAATGAGCAAAACTCTCATATATCAGGTGAAAAGTTTTTTAATCAAGGTGAAAAAAATCCTCATTATCGGAAGTAAATCATCTTGTGAATACAAACAATGTGCTCCCAATATCCTGATTTGTAATGTGCACAGAACAATCTAATTGACAATAGTTATGTTTGCATGCAATCAGCCAGTCCAAACTGCAGACATTCTTCTGCCAGAAGCAAGATGGTGCATGGCAAAACTGAAGGGAAGTGGAGCTCTGCCACTAGGGAAAGATTTAAGGGGGGCACCCCTGACACTTGCTCTATGCAACCCTAAGCTCCCTAGAATCCAGTGCTCATACTCACCTGCGAGAAACTCGGATGAGTCTCGCACGTCAATACCCGGCGCTGCTGCCGGCACTCAGGAGCGGAGCGTGCGGCTGCATGTATTCCTATGCTGCCACATGCTCCGATCTGAGTGCCGGGTGCAGTGACGGGTATTAATATGCGAGACTCATCCGAGTTTCTCGCAGGTGAGTAGGAGCACTTCCCCTGAGAACGACCCAGACCAATGTGTAGGGTAGCAGAACGCTAGTCCTGTTCCAAAAAAAAAGACACAAAGGGAAACAGACCAGGATAAAAGAAACAGCAATCACTCAACACACTCCCAGATTACAGAAAGGAGAAGGATTAGGTGAGGTAAAACAAAAAGGAGAGAAGGTTATAGAAGACACTCAAAAAACCTCCCAAAACATTTCTCCAGAGATAGTCCTGGGCAATCTCTCTTCACACAGCTCACTCCACCACGTTATAGCAAGCTGTCACTGGGAACTACTCAAACTAAGAGGTGAGTATTTATACCAGAGAGGCGTGGAGAACAGCTGAGATTACTCAGGATGGAGAGCTCTAGAAGACAACAGAACTGTTTAACCATTGCAACAACAGAGCAAGTGAAATCTACATAGCTTAACCCTTGTAACACCAGAACAGGGGAAATCTACACAGCTAACTGGAAGGCAAAGCAGATACATCCAGTGCAGGTGCATGCGTAGCCACACTCCAAGATCTTCTGACCCATCTGTCGCTATATCCCAGTAAATGGCCTGTGAGGGTATGTTTCCACGTTCAGGAAGCGCTGCGTGTTTGATGCTGCGTTGAGGCGCAGCATCAAACACGCAGCGTTCAGATATTACAGCATACTGGAGGGGATTTCATGAAATCCTGTCTCCACTATGCATTAAAAGTCGCATGCGGCAGACCCGCGGAAATGGACATGCGGTGCGTCTTTTAAGAACGCAGCATGTCCTTACATTGCTGAAACAATGCCAGGACAACGCAGGTGACCTGCCAGTGACCTCAGGTGCAGATTTGGTCAGGATTTTATCTGCATAAAATTCTGACCATATTCTGATGCAATCCTGAACGTGGACACATACCCTGATAGGCTTACCTATAGCTCATTGGCAGGTAGGTAATGGCCAAGGTCAGCTTGCCAAATAGGCCATTACAAACATCTTTGATGTTAATTCACACACAACAGAGTTATTGCAATTAATTCTGCAACTGTCTCTTTCTTCTAAGCTGGGCCTACAGAAATCTATACAAGCATGGAAATGTTTTTCAGATGCAGAAATTTCGGCAAAAAAATCTGCCACATATAAATAAGTAAAACCTTTTGGGAGTATCAAGAAAATTTGCAAATTTTACTAAAAGAGAAAAAAAATATTATGGGATACTGTGGTATGTTCCTCTTTATTGAAATAGGGAATTTAGGCCCCGAATCTTGAGCATATATGAGCTTCCTATTTGGAATATGTAGAATACAAATATGGGCCTATTGTTGAACCATTAGGTTTTGTCCTGAGGAAGAAGTCTTGTGTGACTTCGAAATGGGTTTTTGACACCCCAGGTTCCTGGTTGTCACAGTAGCATTGCTTTCCTGATGGGGAGAGAGATGTCACGGAGAAAAATAGTGAGTTCTCGTCTCGAACAGATAGAGGAGTAAATCAAAACAAAGTCAATATACTTACAAAGTGTATAGTGCCTTATGAGTTATATACTATACAGTGCACCACCACCCCGATGACGCAGTTTAGCCTATGCTCTTTCAAAAAGGGGCATTGATTCCCAGCTAGCTGTGTGCCCCTTAATATGTCCATGGAGGTTGGTGAATGGTTGCTATGTCAGCAGTCAGTGTTTTATTGGCGCATTTTAGCTCGATGCTGCCCATTCCCTTGTAAAGTGACGGGAAGTCCGGGAGGCATCCGAGCTGACATGCACACACGCTGATCTCCAAGCTAGAATGGGGAGGATCCCAAGTAAAAGATTAGTGGCTTCACAATGCAAATTAGGGACCTCTCACACTCTGCAGTAGCATGGTGCAAAGAGGATGGTGTTTATTATTGCAAAAAGAGTGGTACTCAGTATCGCAAGCAGAGCAGTACTCACTATCAAGTGAAGGGTTAGTAGCTTCTTCCTGCAGATTAGGAGTCGCTCGTACTCTGCAATAGCGTTATGCAAAGAAGACAATGCCTATTGAAAAAAATGTAGACTAACGAATAAATTCTTGGTTATTGACAGGGATAAGATGGGGACTTCAGTACACTATAGGTGTTAAAGTAAAAATAATAAGGGCAATGTGTGTAGGTGAGATTGAATTGTACCAGTAAATAACTAGAATCCCTAATTTGAATGTAATAATGGTGATTGGTGAGTGATGAAAAAAAAATTATGTGCAGAAATTTGATATGATTCTTCTAATATAAAGAAAAGTGTAGACCAGAAGGACAATATAGAAGACTTCCGGGAGGCGGGACCAAAGAATGGCTGCTTGTAATCTGAGCTCCCCGCTGACCTAATCTAATTTAAGGCCATCTCACCGGTGGTGCATTCGGAGAAGCTGCTGAAAGCGGGGAGAGTGTCTGGGCAGGGATTCCTTCCAACGGACCCGGGCTCTCAGGGAGGCTCCAGGCATAGGCAGTGCCATTCAGCATGGACACCATCCAATTGCAGGCCGTGGAGGCTATGAGGATCCCCAGCAACTGCCACGGGTGGCAGGGGACTGGGCGCTGGACCCTGGTGCACTGGGCGGCTAGACAGGAAGAGGATAATAAGGTCTGGGAGACAGGATAAATCACTCTCTGCTATATAATTAACCCTCTCATAGTCCCCCATCATAGGACAAATTAATCTGTTTCAGAGGACATCTTGAAGCCTTGTAGAAAGGCTAACCTGCTTTTTGCTATATAATGAACCCCCTGTAGTCCTATTGCCATAGGACATCATAAGGATCTGCTTTAAAAGACACGAGCAACTGTAAATACTACTCTGGGCCTGTATAATGCTTCTCCTAAAGATTAAAGTTGCCCCTGAAGTCTGTTTAACCCCTGTGAGTCAGGGTAAGCAGTGAAAGCTTGCTGCTTCACCTGCTCTTTATGTGAGCTACTTACTATATCGCAGTTTCTGATGTAAACGATGCTCAAATAGGACATCACCACCTTTTTGTTACACCATTAATGTCACTGGTCATGGATAAATTCATGAGCAAGCAAGCTAAAGGAGGCTGAACTTCATCTCAAAACCAACAAGGTTCCTCCTCACCTAACTCTGTCTCTGATACCGGTAGCGAGACCTCACATTCTAGCTGAAGCCATAATGGAGCGCCTCATGCTTGAAATAGACTCCAAATTTGCTATCTTTCAGACCTCAATAGACTCTATAATGTCACAAGTAAACAATCAGGGCACCTACCTGGCTGAGACTAAGCAACATATCTCAGATCTGGAGGATGCCACAGGGAGATGGGAGATCGCCTGGAGGGAAGGGAGAGAGTCATCACGGAGCTCCAAACCAAAGCGGACGATTTGGAAAATAGATGTAGACGCAACAACCTGAAATTGGTGGGGCTGCCGGAATCGATTCACCCCTATGAGCTGCTAAAGTTCACATCTGAGTGGCTGCAGGGGCTTTGGACATCCACTCATCACACAGAATAGGCCCACTGAGAGGAGAAAATGATAAACCTCGACCGGTCTTAGTTAAGGCCCTTGACTATCAGGATAAAATTCGTTTACTTACTGCATACAGGAAGAAATCACAACTCTCCTTTGATGGCCACAAGGTTCTGATGTTCCAGGACTTTTTGGCCTTGGTAGTGGCCAAATGCAGGGCTTTAACCCGGTGTGTAAGATTTTGGCAGATAAGAACATTAGATTTGGCCTACAATACCCTGCGGTGCTGCTCTTCAACATATTGGGGAAAAGCCGGGTCTTTACTGACCCAGTGAAGGCACTGAAATTTGCAGCTAGTGTGGCTTACCTAGTGACACTATTATAATCCGCATAAAGTGATGTCAACTGACAATAGTTTGCTATGTTGTTGATATTTGATGCTTTCCAAATTCTGTATCATATATTGCGATGCAGGTTAAAAGGAGAGCCCAGGTTATGTTTGAATTTAAAATCTTATGATTAGGGAGGGTATTGGGGGGAGGGTCTCCGCATTCAACCTCAGGTAATTAATAATTCAGGGGTTCTAGGACCTACTTGCTGGGATGGGTAGGGATCCCAATTTCATGTTTTGATTAAAATAAATCTAATTTCACGTACTGGAGTGGGTTAATGGAAGATGTCACTGAGCAAGAGAAGTCAGCTGTGACATCTCTTTTGTGGTGTTCATGAAGCTTTAATGGTCTAAATTTCCCAGTCAAAAGGAGGAAAATCTTAAATTATTTGCATCTTGAAAATTTCCATATTGTTCTTCTCCAGGAAACCCATTGGGTGAAGGGTAACTATACAATTTTTTTCGAGCAAAAAATGTCCGTTATGTGCAGAGGCTTCCTTCACGAGGAAAGAGAGAGGTGTTGCAATCTTGATTAACAGAAACATTGGACATGAAAGTAATTGATGTGATCAAAGATCCCTCAGGGAGATTTGTCTGTGTCAAACTCGCCATAGAGGGGATGACTTACAGCTCAATTAACATTTATGCGCCAAACTCGCCAGATCCACATTTCCAAGCTAAAGTATTGAAACAGATCCCAGGCTGGGTCACATCCCACATGATTGTGGGTGGAGATTTTAATGAGGTACATGACACTGATATGGATAAATCCAATCCTCAGTCTCCACACATATCCACCCAGGGGAGACTTATACAATCTCTCTTGTATCACTTGAGGTTGCTAGATGTCTGGAGAGTACAGCATCCTATTGAGAAACTTTTTTCTCACTACTCACATGCACATTATTCTCATGCTAGAATCGACTACTGGTTCTTGGGTTCTTCACTGATGCCACAGATCTTGCAAACTAAATTCCTAGACATCCATATTTCAGACCATGGACCGATAACTTTCAAATTCAGATTAACTAATCCAATTCATTTTCCCAGGAAATGGAGGCTTAATTCATTTCTATACCACTCAGATTTAAGAAAATTCCTACAACTTTCATGGTAAACCTACAAATTAGATAACAAATACATAGCGAAACACCACATCTTTTCTGGAACACCTCTAAAGCAGTGTTGAGAGGGCAGATAATCTCGTATGTGAGCCACAAAAAAGTTACTAGAGCAGACCCTAGAGGCAGAGAAATATCTGACTTTTGCATATAAAAAATGTAAATCAAATAATACACCACTTACAAAAAAACAAAACCTTGAGGCAAAATGGGCCACGTACAATATTGATTATCAAAAGCAAAATTTTTTTAAATGGGGCAACAAATCGGGTAAGTTACTCGCATCTTTTACTAGACCATATTGAAAGGCAACAATGGTCCGCCAAATTTGAGGTGGCGGAGTCTTGACTGGAAATGAGAAAATCATAGATGAGCTTAGGTCATTTTTTTGGCTCTCTTTACAAAGCAGAGACAAGGTAAGCGGATGATGTTTCAAGTTTATTACAATTGGATGTCGCACCTCTACTGACAGATGAGCATCGGGAAATTCTTAACGCACCTATAACTCCTTCGGAGGTCATCCAAACCATTAGAACCTTGAAGCTCTATAAGTCTCCTGGTCCCGATGGGTATAGTAATGAGTATTACAGAATTTTGGGGGGATTGGTGGGTCCACATCTTTGCAAAGTTTTCAATAAGCTGGTTCAGACTGGGCAACTCCCGGATCACTTCAATGAAGCAGATATAATAGCACTCCCTAAGCCAGGTAAAGACTCTTCATGGGTGGAGGGCTATAGGCCAATTTCGCTCTTGAACTCAGACTTTAACATTTTCACCAAGATACTTGCAAATAGAGTTCAACAAATAATTCCCAGGCTGATACTACCTCAGCAGATTGGCTTTATTCACGGTAAATCCATAACGTACAATATACGGATGGCTCTCCGGGCTATTTCTTATGGAACGACTCATGGGTGCCTGGGATCTATTGTGGTCAGTCTGGATGCCGACAAAGCATTTGATAGGGTGGCCTGGGACTATCTTTTTAATGTCCTGCCATTCGTGAATTTCTGCTCATGGTTTTGCGAGGTGATCAAAATAATATATAGAAAACCGGTGTCCAGGCTGGCCATAAATGGCATGCTCTCACCCACATTCGATATCCAAAGGGGCACACATCAGGGTTGTCCTTTATTGACCTTACTTTTTAACAAAGCCCTGGACCCACTGCTTAAAACCCTTCAAAACTTACCAATGTATAGAGGCATACAAATTGGGCCCACCCCACTCAAAATTGAGGCATTTGCCGACCACATCCTGTTATTCATCTCAAATCCAACTACGGCCATAACAGCTATCATGAGGGTCCTAGGCCATTTTGGAAATTGCTTGGGCTTTAAAATAAATTATAATAAATCCGAAGCTCAGGCACTATTTAAACAAGGGAAATTGAACAATCCTACACTCCCTTTCCAGTGGAGCACATCCTCCATCAAATATCTAGGCATTCACCTTCCGTCAGATTTGTCATAACTAAACCACATTAATATTAAACCCTTGATTACTTTAACGCTTAACCTTTTAAACTCTTTGAAGCATTTTGCCTTATCCTTTCCGGACAATGACATCTAACTAAAATGGTAATGTTCTCAAAACTTATGCATGTTTTTCAAACACTACCCCTTTTGTTGTCAAAAGCGGACATTAAAACCCTGAATACAGCTTTTAGGAATTTTTTATGAGGAAAAGAAAGATGAACACGTATAGGTTTAATTAACCTACAAGCTCCAAAGGAGCAGGGCGGCATAACCTTCCCAGATATTGGGAGGTACAACCTAGCAGCAAATTTCAGATACGTTATTGATTGGATAAGAGTGAATTCACATTCTGCAAATGTACTTTTAGACCAACAATTAAGTCCCCATATCTCGCCCCATTGTTCCCCGGCATATGTTCCTAAGGGTCAAAGTGGGGATTTAATCCCAAGGAAAAAGGGGGTGATAAAGGACCATAGAGCCACATGCAGAAAGATGGTGGAAAATTGAAAGTTATAAATTGTAACCCAAAAGGAAGATTTTATATATATATATATATATATATATAATCTATAATATAACGCTGGGAGCGTCACTCTGTCCGAAGCCTTTATAGACTGCGCAAGGGCAAGTGCCGGCGCAGTCTGGGCCTTACAGAGTGACGCTCCCAGGAGATCGCGGTATGCGTAAACACTGAACGCACACCGCGATCTCAGGGACCACCAGGAGGGTAAGTATATTCACCTGTCCCCTGTTCCAGCGCTGCGTGCGGCTCCGTCTCCCGGGTCCTCTGCTGTGACATTCCCAGTTCAGAGGGCGCGATGACAGGCTTAATGCGCGCCGGCGCCGCCCTCTGACTGAACAGTCACAGCCAGAGGAGCCGGAAGATGGTGGCGCGCAGCGCTGGAACGGGACAGACAGGTGAGTATAGCAAGTGCTGGGGGCCTGACCTAGCGGTGACTCCGGCACCTGACCCCCACAGCGCGCCGGTGTCCCGGCCTGCTCAGGCCCCCAGCACTCGGCGCCCAGCGACGATAGGTGAGTATGGTATTTTTTTTTTATATATGGCAGCAGCATACGGGGCATATATAATGGAGCATCTTATGGGGGGCATATAATACAATGGTGGCGCAGGATGGGAGCAGCACATGACAGAACGGGCGCAGGATGGCAGCAGCACATGACAGAACGGGCGCAGGATGGTAGCAGCACATGACAGAACGGGCGCAGGATGGCAGCAGCATATGACAGAACGGGCGCAGGATGGCAGCAGCACATGACAGAACGGGTGCAGGATGGGAGCAGCACATGACAGAACAAGGGAGCAGGATGGGAGCAGCACATGAAAGAACGGGGGAACAGGATGGGAGCAGCACATGACAGAACGGGGGCGCAGGATGGGAGCAGCACATGACAGAACGGGGGTGCAGGATGGCAGCAGCACATGACAGAACGGGCGCAGGATGGGAGCAGCACATGACAATGGGGGCGCAGGATGGGAGCAGCACATGACAGAACGGGGGCGCAGGATGGCAGCAGCACATGACAGAACGGGCGCAGGATGGGAGCAGCACATGACAGAACAGGGGCGCAGGATGGGAGCAGCACATGACAGAATGGGGGCACAGGATGGGAGCAGCACATGACAGGATGGGAGCAGCAAATGACAGAATGGAGGCGCAGGATGGGTGCAGAACATTTCAGAATGGAGGCGCAGGATGGATGCAGCACATGTCACAATGGGGGCGCAGGATGGGAGCAACACATGACAGAATGGGGGCGCAAGATAGGTGCAGAACATGTCAGAATGGGGGCGCAGGATAGGAGCAGCACATGTCACAATGGGGGCACAGGATGGAAGCAGCACATGACAGAATGGGGGAGCAGGATGGGTGCAACACATGACAGAATGGGGGCGCAAGATGGGAGCAACACATGTCACAATGGGGGCACAGGATGGAAGCAGCACATGTCACAATGGGGGCGCAGTATGGGTGCAACACATGACAGAATGGGGGCGCAAGATAGGTGCAGAACATGTCAGAATGGGGGCGCAGGATGGGAGCAGCACATGTCACAATGGGGGCACAGGATGGAAGCAGCACATGACAGAATGGGGGAGCAGGATGGGTGCAACACATGACAGAATGGGGGCGCAAGATGGGTGCAACACATGGCAGGATGGGGGCGCAGGATGGGTGCAGCACATGACAGGATGTGGACGCAGGATGGAGCAGCACATGTCAGAATGGGGGTGCAGGATGGGAGCAGCACATGTCAGAATGGGGGTGCAGGATGGGCGCAGCACATGTCAGGATGGGGACGCAGGATGGAGCATCTCATGACAGGATGGGGACGCAGGATGGAGCAGCACATACCAGGATGGAGACCATATACCAATATAGATGCTAGCCACTCGGGCGTAGAACGGGTTCAATAGCTAGTATATATATATATATATATATATACACACACAGTATAGGTATTTCAAAAAAAGAGGCAGCACTCCATATCTTCTGTGAAAGCGTGGAAGATTTAATCAACCCACATGTCTGGGCTACGTTTCGGCTCCATATGAGCCTTTCTCAAGAGTGGTGTCTCTACTTAGTACATATTTATACGTGTCTCAACAACCATCAATTAATCTTTTTTTATAAAAATGCTACACATTCCATAAAAGTGCATTAAATTTATAATACATTGTGCATTGTTTTCTTTGAAGTGTGCATGTGCAAAAGTACCTTAGTGCTTTTACATTCACTCGTAATATTGCCAAATCCCAGAATACTCCTCTGAATATATTTCACAGTATGCGGCTAATCGCTGTATAAATTATAGGAATAGTTATCATCCAATATTTACACTTACCCTAATGAGACATGTGCATTCAAGGAGGACGTCATCTCTGATATGTGGCGTTCAAAAAAACTCATTGTGCATGCTCCCACTGCATCATTGCAGAGGGATGAGCCACTAACCAATGATCAATCTCGTGTGGCATTTTCTTGATTGCGTACTCGCAGTCACGCGTTCCTACACCATGTTTGTTGTGGCATCATATTAAAATTGCTTATATGCGCACGCGCAAATGCACATAGTGGCGTACTCCATAAGGAACGTATAAAAAGCCTGCACTATACTCTTATTATGAATTAGATTGTCATCAATAATATACTTTCTTTTATATGCATTTATATAGGACACATTGTTGTGCCATACTTATTTTAAATTGTATCAAAGTCATTTCACATCCGCACAGAAGCCACTTTGGCATTGTGCTAGAAAATCAATTTCACACTTAAACTCAAGAGACTATGTCTATTTTTTTTAGGTGTTGCGTCATCCGGACTATTTGCGGTACCTATTCCTACCCTGACGCACCGGACGACACCTTGTCCAGGCAGTCTCCGGGAGTCACATAGTGTCCAAATGCACCAAATGATCCCTACGGACCATGCTGGTGCAACTTGCGACAACTATAGGGTAGTTTCACCTCTGTCCAGGTCAGATACTCACACCCTCATAGAAAATTGCACTACCATATAGAATTTCATAAAGATTTTTTAATGTTGATTTTTTAATTTTTTGGTTTTTTACTGGATCAACAATCTATAATATTCAAAGAGTACTAATACTAATAATGAAGAATATTTAGTAAAGAAAAAAGAAAAATATATCATATTTTGTTATTGTCTCCATCCTCCACGATACCAAATTCTCCCAGGGCAATTGTTCTACATCACCGTATATCTGAAAGGCAAAAAAATTAAAAACAATTAAAATTAGGGATATTTCATACCCCCAACTATAAGTAACAATATTTGTCACCTACAAGTCTTCAGCTAAACTTAATAGACAAGGTTCACATATTCCCCCTCAAATCACCGTATGTATTTTAAAATCCACATTTAAACCCCTGGGTTTAAGAGTACTAAGTTCATATATCCATTTTAACTCCTTCTTTTTTAGTATTTGCTCTCTATCACCCACTCTTCTCAGGGTTGGAACTACATCAATTATTTTGCACTTAAGTTCTTTTTCGGAATGGTTACATTCTACAAAATGTTTGGGGACTGGTAGGTCCAAACTTTTCTTTCTTCTGGTATATCGGTGGTGATTCATCCTGACCTTGAATTCACAGGTATACCAAAGATTACATGGACACACAAGAAGGTATATTACATAGTCTGAATTACATGTCAAATATTCCTTTATCTCATATACTTTTCCAGTTGTTGGGTGCTGGAACGTAGAGCCCGTTATCATGTGTGCACAATTTACATAACTTAAACAAGGGAAACATCCCTTTTTCTTTTTACCCGTTAATGTCAACAGAGATCCTACATCTGATTTAACCAAATAGTCCCCTATGTTTTTACTTTTCTTATATGCATAGAGTGGTTGCCTTACAAATTCTTTTACCCCAGGGAGGCATTTCCCCAACATTCCCCAATGTTTCCTTATTATGTTGGTTTTCTCCCTGCTTTCTTCCACATATGTAGTTATAAAGGGAACCCAATTTCTATGTTTCTCTTCCCTATCCCTTGTTTCTTTATTTATCAATGCGCTTCGATTTTTACTTACCACTTTTTCCTTGGTAATTTTAAGAAGGTTCTCTAGGTATCCCCTACTTAAAAATGTATTAACTAGGGTATTCAGCACCATATCAACATCTTCCCTCCATTTAACAATACGTCATACTCTAAGTAATTGGCTAAGTGGTATAGATCTCAACATTTTGCATGGGTGTTGGCTATCATATGCCAACAAGTTATTTCTATCCATCTCCTTGACGAAAAGTGTTGTAATAAGCTCACCCTCCCTTTGTTGAACCAACACATCTAAGAATTGTATATCAACCATTGAAGACACAAGAGTGAACTTAATAGTCTGATCAATAGTGTTGAGAAATTGGTGAAAGTCCTCCAAAGCTTTCTGTGATCCTGTCCAAAGGAGGAAGACATCATCTATGTTTCTCCACCACACCAATACATGTCGGAAGTGGTGGGACACATAGATGCTGTCCTCCTCCAGGACCTCCATAACTATCTATTGTCTAAGGGTTTTTCCGTCTTTCTGTCTGTCTGTCTTTCTGTCTGTCTGTCTTTCTGTCTGTCCTGGAAATCCCGCGTCTCTGATTGGTCGAGGCCACCAGGCCTCGACCAATCAGCGACCGGCACAGCAACGATGATGTCATAAAGGACGTAGACATCCCGCGTCTCTGATTGGTCGAGGCCGCCAGGCCTCGACCAATCAGCAACGGGCACAGCGACGATGATGTCATAAAGGATGTAGAAATCCCACATTTCTGATTCAGCGACGGGCACAGTATCGACGTAGATGTCATAATGGTTGCCATGGCGATGATGATGTCATAAAGGTTGCCTCGACCAATCAGCGACGGGCACAGTCTGCCGCGAATTCTGGAATCATCATTGTCCATATACTACGGGGACATGCATATTCTAGAATACCCGATGCGTTAGAATCGGGCCACAGTCTAGTATTTGCATAACAGGGGGCCATATTTGCCCCCATTGCTGTTCCACGCTTTTGTGTGTAAGATGTGTCACCAAATAAGAAATAATTTATTTTTAAAATAATTTCCAACAGTCTCAACAAAAATGTATTACCCTCTACTGTGTACCCCGCTTAATCTAATTTTTTTTCCAATCGCGTTTAAACCACATTCATGGTCTATGGAAGTGTATATGGAGACTACGTCAAATGATGCCAATATTATCTCCCTACCCAGTTGTACCGCCTCCAATTTTGTCAAGAAATCAGTCGTATCTCTTATATAAGATTTACTTCTTTTCACAATGGGATTAAGTATTTTATCTAAAAAGATACAAATTCTATTGAAGACTGAACCCACCCCTGAGATTATTGGGCGCCCAGGTGGATTGTCGAGCCTTTTAAGTATCTTGGGGATTTTATATAGGACTGGTGTTATTGGGGCCTTCACCAGTAAATAATCATACAAGTCCTGATCTATAAGGCATATATCTAATGCCTCCTTCAAACACATCTTTATCTCCTTTTCAATATTAAACCTTAGATCTCCATCCATTTTAAGATATCCATTTTCATCTTGCAATTGTCTCATGACCTCAGACATATACATTGTCCTATCCATGACGACAGCGCCCCCTTTGTCAGCGGGTTTTATGACAATGTTGCCGTCATGGACAAGCCCCTGCAATGCCAAATACTCTTCTTTCAGGATATTAGGATATTTGGATCCCCTTGTATCATTATCTCTCAACATCTCAACCTCCATTGTGACTGCCTTTTCAAACGCATCTAACACAGCTGGTCCCACAGGGGGAACAAAATTAATTTTCCTTCTTATATATATATACACACACTCTGTGTGTGTGTATATATATATATATATCTACTATATAAAGCTGAATGTGTGTATGTGTGTGTGTGTGTATGTGTGTGTGTATGTCCGGGATTGGCATCTGCACCGTCGCAGCTACAGCCACAAAATTTTGCACAGTCACACGTCTGGACCCCGAGAGCGTCATAGGCTATGTTGTGAGGCGAAATTTTAACCCCGCACGTTCCAATTCACCTAACAATTTTGCCCCTATCTACATAATGGGGAAAAAAGTGAAAGGAAAAGTGTTGGAGGCGTCGCAGCTACGGAAACAAAATTTTGCACAGTCACACGTCTGGACCCCGAGAGCGTCATAGGCTATGTTGTGAGGTGAAATTTTAACCCCGCGCGTTCCAATTCACCAAACAATTTTGCCCCTATCTACATAATGGGGAAAAAAGTGAAAGGAAAAGTGTTGGAGGCGTCGCAGCTACAGAAACAAAATTTTGCACAGTCACACTTCTGGACCCCGAGAGCGTCATAGGCTATATTGTGAGGCGAAATTTTAACCCCGCGCGTTCCAATTCACCAAACAATTTTGCCCCTATCTACATAATGGGGAAAAAAGTGAAAGGAAAAGTGTTGGAGGCGTCGCAGCTACAGAAACAAAATTTTGCACAGTCACACGTCTGGACCCCAAGAGCGTCATAGGCTATATTGTGAGGCGAAATTTTAACCCCGCGCGTTCCAATTCACCAAACAATTTTGCCCCTATCTACGTAATGGGGAAAAAGTGAAATAAAAAGTGTTGGAGGCAAATTGACAGCTGCCAGATGTGGACAAGGGGGACTTAAAGAGGGAGAGCGATGGCGCAAAAGAGTATATACCGATCAGTTGCTAAGGTGGGGCCCCGACATGAGATACTCACCACACATGGGGATATGAACACACACACAAAATGCGCCACACACTACCACGTGCTTGAACACATATACCACCCTCAACACACATTTCACCACACATACACCAACCTCGCCACATAAAAGTCGAAACACAAAAGTCGCCGCTCAAAACTCGCCACGCGCAAAACTCACCACATGCAAAAACTAGGCTCACGCAAAACTCGCCACAAGTGCAAAACTCACCTCATGAAAAACTCGCCAC
Source organism: Ranitomeya imitator (assembly GCF_032444005.1). NCBI lineage: Eukaryota > Metazoa > Chordata > Amphibia > Anura > Dendrobatidae > Ranitomeya > Ranitomeya imitator. Next base: position 986,983,822 of record NC_091282.1, read on the forward strand.
ACGCAAAACTTGCACACGCGGAAAAATTGCCACATGCACAAAATTTGCAACACATGCAAAAGTTGCCTCACACAAAACTTGCACATACTCAAAAGGCACCAGACATAAAACTCACCACGCGCAAAACTCGCCATGCGCAAAACTTGCTGCACACAACTTGCTACACTAACCTGTTACATGCAACCCGACACACAAAAAGTTGCTACACGCATGTTGCCACACAAAACTCATCTCACAAAAGTCGCTACATGCATGTCGCCACAAACAACTCAACACACACAACTTGACAAACGAAACTCGCCCTAAAACACACACAAGTCTGGTATTAGCCTTCAAAAATAAAAATCTGATTAATAAGCAGACAAACTACAAGAGCAACAAATGTACCATATAGGAAATACAGCAGCTGTCAGTCACATGACCTGTCTATTATGTGTATGTGTGAGCTAATATATACTGCCAGGGGGAGGGCTTCCTGTTGGCTGGGGATTTAGCAGGCTGCCAATTTATCTTACAAATACTGAGGTAAAAATACTGAGCAAATAAAGTGTTAACGAGGTCTAATACAGGAGATCACACAGGTATATACTATATACAGGGGAGAGGACACACAGATATATACTATATACAGGAGAGATAACACACAGGTATATACTATTTAGAGGAGGAGATGACATACAGGTGCATACTATATACAGGAGATGACATACAGGTATATATAAATACAGGAGGAGATGACACACAGGTATATACTATATACAGGAGCAGATTACCTACAGGTATATACTATATACATGAGGAGATGACATACAGGTATATGCTATATATAGAAGATGACATACAGGTATATACTATATACAGGAGGAGATGACACACAGATATATACTATATACAGGGGAGATGACACACAGGTATATACTATATACAGGAGGAGATGACATACAGGTATATACTATATATAGAAGGAGATGACATACAGGTATATACTATATATAGGAGGAGATGACATACAGGTATATACTATATATAGGAGGAGATGACATACAGGTATATACTATATATAGGAGGAGATGACATACAGGTATATACTATATATAGGAGGAGATGACATACAGGTATATACTATATACAGGGGAGATGACACACAGCAGGTATATACTATATACAGGGGAGATGACATACAGGTATATACTATATACAGGAGATGACATACAGGTGTATACTATATATAAGGGAGATGACAAACATGTATATACTGAGGTGAAAATGAGAGGTGTGAGGTAAAAATGAAAAGGTGTGAGTGCAAAATGAGAGGAGTGAGGGAAAATAGTGTAGTGATCGGAAAATGACAGATGTGAGGTCGAAATGACAAGTGTTAGGGGGGAATGAGAGGAGTGAGGGAGAAAATGAGAGGTGTGAGGGAGAAAATGAGAGATGTGAGGGGGAAAATGAGAGTCGTGATGGGAAAATAAGAGAAGTGACGTGCTATAACTAACCACAGATATTTACTATGCCCAGGCAACGCCGGGCTCTTCAGCTAGTATATATATATATATATCTCTTCCATAAAATCCACCTGTTCTAGTGGATACCCATATTTTTTGTAAAGGTCTACATTTTTATAAAGATGATACGCACAGTACGTTGTTTTTACCACTTCATACATAAAAAAGGGGGGCAGAGGCTTAAGGTATGAACCCGGTGTTTTATTCCTGTTCTTTCGATATTGAGGTATGTTCCACTTGTAAATCCAGGTGGCAAGTAAATCCAGGATACCCCAAAAAAAGGGGGGGGGGAGGGTGTGGGTCGGGGGAAAAAGCCAACCAGAAAAACCCATCCACAGTCCCATGACCCAGCATATCAAAAAATAGAAAAATGGATTAAAGGGTGATAAGAAGCCAACCAGAAATGGAGATGCAGTCTATTGTAAAGTTTAGTTTAATGCGACTCTAACATATGATATTGATATATTTTTTCTGTTAAAGAAGTTATCCACTACTATAAAGTTGTTTTTTTTTTTTCATAAATCTTGCTATTATGTGCCACTGAAAACATCTACTGTGTTTATTTTAGCAATATTAGCTGTTATCATGCTGTAGCAGCACATCTTCAGTGCTGGATTCAGCTCTCATGGGGTTAATCGACTACTTCCTTATTGTGACCTAATACTACAAGTTCCATGATGCTTTGCAATGCCACTAAGCCCGAATCTAGCACACCCCCTCCAAAAACACACCCAAACCCCTCCCTCCTCTCCCTCCTCTCTCTTCAAAAAGATTTGTGGTGTCATTTCTGTCCAACTCCTCTTTTACATTTGTCCAACCCACACTCCATTACACAGAGAGATAGATAGATAGATAGATAGATAGATAGATAGATAGATAGATAGATAGATAATAGATAGAGAGATAGATAGATATGGGATAGATAGATAGATAGATATTAGATAGAGAGAGAGAGAGAGATATGAGATAGATAGATGTGGGATAGATAGATAGATAGATAGATAGATAGATAGATAGATAGATAGATAGATGTGGGATAGATAGATATGGGATAGATAGATAATAGACAGACAGATGATAGATAGATAGATAGACACAGACAGATAATAGATAGATAGATATGGGATAGAGAGATGATAGATAGATAGATAGACACAGACAGATAATAGATAGATAGATATGGGATAGAGAGATAATAGATAGATAGATAGATATGGGATAGAGAGATAATAGATAGATAGATAGATAGATATGGGATAGAGAGATGATAGATAGATAGATAGATAGACACAGACAGATGGATAGAATTAGATAGATATGGGATAGATGGATACATACAGATATATCTATATATCTATTTCCATAGATATGTCCATATCCATGTTTCTAAACCCCTTCACCCCTGGAGCTTTTTTCGTTTATCGCTCCCCTTCTTTCCAGAGCCATAATGTTTGCGTCAATATGGCCATGTGGGGGCTTATCTTTTGCGGGACAAGTTCTACTTTTGAACGACACCATTGGTTTTAGCATGTCGTGTAACAGGAAATGTGAAAAAAATTCAAAGTGCGATGAAATTGCAAAAAAAGTGCAATCCCACACTTGTTTTTTGCTTGCCTTTTTGCTAGGCTCACTAAATGCTAAGGCTGTGTGCACACGTTGCGGATTTGATTGCAGATCCGCAGCGTTTTTTGCCGCACAGAATTGCAGCAAATCCGCATTGTAGTGCACAACCAATGTAAGTCTATGGGAGCCGCAGACTTGTTGTGCACATGCTGCGGAAAAGGCCGCACCGAAACGCAGCTTTTTTTTTTCTCCGCAGCATGTCACTTCTTTTGTGCCGAACTGCAGCGTTTCTGCACCCTTAGGCCGGGATCACACACAGCGAGATACGGCCGAGTCTCACAGGTTAAAACCAAGCTCTGGCACCGGCACTCCGGAGCGGAGCGTGCAGCCGCACAGCAATACATGGAGCCGCACGCTCCGCTCCGGAGTGCCGGTGCCAGAGCTTGTATTTAACCTGCGAGACTCGGCCGTATCTCGCTGTAGTGTGACTCCGGCCTCAAACTTTCATTGAGATGTAGAAAATATCTGCAGTTTTGCTGCGGATGTGGGTCCTAGAAATGCTGCAGTTCAGGAGGAGGGAAGTGTGTGGGTGGTGACCAGGGCCGAACTGGCCATCGGGCACTTCTGGCAAATGCCAGAAGGGCCGGTGCCAGTAGTGGGCCGCTGCACTCTTTCCCCCCTACTCCCGCCAGTGCCGCCGCCGCATTCAACTATACCGGCGTCCATGACGCCGGTATAGTTCAATGCAATGATGGAGGAGAGAGCGTCCGCTGACGCTCCCTCTCCCATCATTCCCCGCTCTGCCTCTGACACTGCGGGTGCACGATGACGTCATATCATCGCACACCTGCTGTGTCCCGGGCAGACTGCAGCCGCCGAGACAGGAGCCAGGAGCAGCGCGGGCAAGAGGAAAGGTGAGGAGAGTGTGGAGCCATTATCGGGGGGATGAGATGTGGGTTGTGCTGTATATACCACTGTGTGGGCTGGGCTGTGTATGTACCACTGTGTGGGCTGTGTATATACCACTGTGTGGGCTGTGCTGTGTATATACCACTGTGTGGGCTGTGCTGTGTATATACCACTGTGTGGGCTGTGCTGTGTATATACCACTGTGTGGGCTGTGCTGTGTATATACCACTGTGTGGGCTGGGCTGTGTATGTACCACTGTGTGGGCTGTGTATATACCACTGTGTGGGCTGTGCTGTGTATATACCACTGTGTGGGCTGTGCTGTGTATATACCACTGTGTGGGCTGTGCTGTGTATATACCACTGTGTGGGCTGTGCTGTGTATATACCACTGTGTGGGCTGTGCTGTGTATATACCACTGTGTGGGCTGTGTGTTGTGTATACTACTACGCGGGCTGTGCTGTATATACTACTACGCGGGCTGTGCTGTATTTACTACTACGCGGGCTGTGCTGTATATACTACGACCCGGACTGTGCTGTATACTACTACACGGGCTGTGCTGTATACTACTACACGGGCTGTGCTGTAAACTACTATTCGGGCTGTGCTGTATATACTACGACCCGCGCTGTGCTGTATACTACTACATGGGCTGTGCTATATACTATGCAAGTTGTGCTATATTATATGCGGGCTTTGATATATACTATGGGAGGTATATTATATTCTATGGGGGAGGCCGTGTTATATACTACTAGCTATTGAACCCGTTCTACGCCCAGGTGGCGAGCATTTATATTGGTATATGGTCTCCATCCTGTCATGTGCTGCTCCATCCTGCGCCCCCATCCTGTCATGTGCTGCTCAAATCCTGCACCCCTGTTCTGTCATGTGCTGCTGCCATCCTGCAGCCCCATTCTGACATGTGCTGCTCCCATCATGCGCCACCGTTCTGTAATTTGCTGCTCCCATGCATATGGCCGGTACACTGCTCCATTATGGTTCATGGCCCCCATAACATGCTCCATAGTATATGCCCCATACACTGCTCCATAAATGTTGATGGCCCCCATAAGATGCTTCATAGTATTAAATGCCCCGTATGCTGCTGCGATATATATATATAAAAAAAAAAAAAATAACATACTCACCTATCGTCGCTGGGCACCGAGTGCTGGGGGGCCTGAGCAGGCGGGGACACCGGCGCGCTGTGGGGGTCAGGTGCCGGTATTGCCGCTAGCTCAGGCCCCCGACACTTGCTATATTCACCTGTCCCCTGTTCCAGCGCTGCACGCCACTTCTTCCGGTCCTCTGGCTGTGACTGTTCAGTCAGAGGGCAGCGCGCATTAAGCGCGTCATCGCGCCCTCTGAACTGTGAAAATCACAGGCAGAGGACCCGGGAGACAGAGCCGCACGCAGCGCTGGAACGGGGGACAGGTGAATATAGCTTATACTTACCCTCCTGGCGCGTCCCTGCCTCTCCGTTGGAGATCGTGGTGTGCGTTCAGTGTTTACGCATACCTCGATCTCCTGGGAGCGTCACTCTGTGGGGTCCAGACTGCGCCGGCGCTTGCGCAGTCTATAAAGGCTTCGGACAGAGTGACGCTCCCAGTGTTATATTATAGATGTGGCTGTGTTATATACTACTGCGGGGGTATATTCTATTCTATGGGGGAGGCTGTCTTATATACTATGTGGGGTATATTATATTCTATGGGGGAGGCTGTCTTATATACTATATGCGAGCACATTTGCAGGATCCTTTTTTTTTTTTTGCCGGATCCGTTTTTTCTCAGAGTTGTATTAGCGCCTGATGGCCACACGTTTCATCCGTTTTTTGCTAGATCCGTCGCTGTGCATTTTTTCGACGTACCGAAAAACCGTTTCTCTGTATGTGTTTTCCGTCCGGCGGAAACAGCTTTTTTGACGTATCCTGCCAAAAACGGATGAAACGTGTGGCCATCAGGTGTAATCCGGCGCTAATACAACTCTATGAGAAAAAACGGATCTGGCGTAAAAAAAAGGATTCGGCGAAAATAAACGGATCCGGTGGAAAAAACAGATCTGGTGGAAAAAAAAAACATCCGGCGGAAAAAAACGGATCCGGCGGAAAAAAAACATCCCGGTGTACTGTATGTCGCATGTCGTCGCATGGTGCATGTCGTTGCATGGTGCATGTCGCATGCCGGCGCATGGTGCATGTAGCATGTCGCATGGTGCATGTCGTCGCATGGTGCATGTCATCGCATGGTGCATGTAGCATGTCGTCGCATGGTACATGTCACATGCCGTCGCATGGCGCATGTTGTTACATGGTGCATGTCGTCGCATGGTGCATGTCGCATGCCGCTGCATGGTGCACGCCTCTGCATGGTGCATGTCACATGCCGCTGCATGTCGTCGCATGGTGCATGCCAGCGCATGGTGCATGTAGCATGTCGCCGCATGGTGCATGTCACCGCATGGTGCATGTCGCATGCCGTCGCATGGTGCATGACGCATGTCGTCGCATGGTACATGTTGCATGCCGTCGCATGGTGCATGTAGCTGCATGGTGCATGTCGCTGCATGGTGCATGTCGCTGCATGGTGCATGTCGTCGCATGGTGCATGTCGTCGCATGCCGCTGCATGGTGCATGTCGTCGCATGCCGCTGCATGGTGTGTGTTGTATGTATGTACTGAGTGTTTTTTTTTTTTCATTCAACACATTAGCCGGATGATGGGACTACAACTGTCCCATCATTGGCTAATGTGCCAGTCACTGTCAGTGTAGCAGGCAGAGCCCGATGGGACTTGTAGTCCCATCGGACGATGCCTGCACACACATACATACACATATATATACATACACACACACACACACACACACACACACACCAACAACCCCCCACAGGAGACCCCCGGCGCCGAGCGGCACAGGAGACCCCCGGCGCCGAGCGGCACAGGAGACCCCCGGCGCCGAGCGGCACAGGAGACCCCCGGCGCCGAGCGGCACAGGAGACCCCCGGCGCCGAGCGGCACAGGAGACCGCCGGCGCCGAGCGGCACAGGAGACCCCCGGCGCCGAGCGGCACAGGAGACCCCCGGCGCCGAGCGGCACAGGAGACCCCCGGCGCCGAGCGGCACAGGAGACCCCCGGCGCCGAGCGGCACAGGAGACCCCCGGCGCCGAGCGGCACATGCCGGCACCCAGACCCCAGCGTCAGGCATCCACGCACTCCCCCCAGCAGAGCCAGCACAGCCCTGTCCTCAGATCCCAGCGTGAGCAGTGAGCACACATAGCCCCGCCCGCCCCCAGCACAGCCCTGCAGGCAGCCCCGCCCCCAGCCCAGTCACTTTTGCTGAGTGACTGCAGACTGTGGGGGCTGGTCACGCCTGCTGCTGACGTCACGTCAATTTTCAGAGCCTGGAAATTGACGTGACGTCGGCGGAAATGAGCGGCGGCTGCAGTCTGGGGGTCATGTGACCCGTACCCAGCTGCAGCCATAGCGCCGCTCACAGGCAAAAACGACAACGCAAGGTATTTACACAATGCAATAGGGGCCCTGGGGGGATACATTGGGGGGTTACATGAAAGTAGTGGACAACCCCTTTAACTCTGTTTACTTGATGTCAGCGCACCACTTTTGTTACACTGTTATAACATGGTTCTTTCTGCTTGAATTTTTATTGCAAAAATATATTTTTTAAAAATTCATTAGAATTTAAGTTGTAAATGATACTCTTTTTTCAATGTATCCTTTTTCCTCCTTAAATTTCCCTTCTAAGGGGATGTGCTATGATGTAAATTTTTCTCACATGTAGATTCAGTCAGTGAATAAAAATCACATTTCTGCACTGCCCCATTGAATCACATTGGTCCGTGTGCTGTCCGTTTATTTTACAGTCAGGACTGAGACCGAAAATGTAGTCATATCAACGAGCTCTATTACTCCCAATTTCATAAAAGAGATTTGTTGTTGTATATGAATATACTGTACATATTGAACTTAAAAGTTGCTTCCTTTAGTATAGGTACCTTCCCATCAAAATAATGATTATGCTCCCTTAAAGGTTATTATACTTATTATGCTTTTATTATGTACATTCACTTAAAGATGTGAAGGCTCCCAAAATTTTTTTGAGTAGTTAAAATTATTTGATTTATGGGTCTGAATGATTAAAGAGGAATTAGCATTGCAAGAGAACATAATGGGGTAAGAATCAGAGGATAATTTTGTCAGCATGGAAACACAAGTATACAAATTGCATGTATGTGGTCACTTGGCTGCCCACTTTCAGAGGGAATATAGGAGACTTTTGACAGTGTGTACATTGCACACTGTCATTATTCTTTCGTCTACAGTCACACAGAGTGACTGAAATTTTTCTAGGGTCTGGAGAACCCCTTTAACGATTTTTTTCTTTAGTGGAAATATCAACAGGCAGTAGTTAACAAGCTGAAATTGAAGCAACATTAGGTACCAATGACTGCTTGCATAACAAGTCTGTCAATAATTTACAGATAGACAGGAAGACATTTATCATTGAATGAATTAGTTACTTATTATGCCACCTTCACAGTTCCATTCACTCTTGCTTTGCTAGCAAGGCAAGCTCTATGTCACATGCCTCAGTTTAAATAACATCCTTTCACATGTGAAGAATAATTTGTTAAAAATGATTTGGCACTCAGACGAAAAATAACAAAGAAAAAAATTCCTTTATGAGAATTGAGATCCTTTTTATTTTATTTTGCATTCATAGTAGTTGAATATTTTCGGTCCTGCTGGGGACCTTCGTCAAAACTGAATGCCCAAGGAGAAGGAACCTTGTCACAATTGCATGTGTAGTAGTGAACAGCGTCACAGGGATAGGACCGAAAACTGTCAACTACTATAAATGAAAATAAAATAAAAAGAAGCTCAACTCTCATAAAGGAATTGTTTTCTTTGTTTGTTTTTTGTCTTAGTGCCAAGTGTGATTGATATTGCACGATATGGGTTGGAGGCCCTACTTGAGCACCTCATCCTGGATACTTAGAATGCTGTATATTAATCCATATTGTTAAAAATTACTGTCAATCAATGACAAATCAAGTTGATAATGCTAGAAAGACATGCATTCATATCTAACAATAATCCTATATATATACAGTGGGGCAAAAAAGTATTTAGTCAGTCAGCAATAGTGCAAGTTCCACCACTTAAAAAGATGAGAGGCGTCTGTAGTTTACATCATAGGTAGACCTCAACTATGGGAGACAAACTGAGAAAAAAAAATCCAGAAAATCACATTGTCTGTTTTTTTAACATTTTATTTGCATATTATGGTGGAAAATAAGTATTTGGTCAGAAACAAAATTTCATCTCAATACTTTGTAATATATCCTTTGTTGGCAATGACAGAGGTCAAACATTTTCTGTAAGTCTTCACAAGGTTGCCACACACTGTTGTTGGTATGTTGGCCCATTCCTCCATGCAGATCTCCTCTAGAGCAGTGATGTTTTTGGCTTTTCGCTTGGCAACACGGACTTTCAACTCCCTCCAAAGGTTTTCTATAGGGTTGAGATCTGGAGACTGGCTAGGCCACTCCAGGACCTTGAAATGCTTCTTACGAAGCCACTCCTTCATTGCCCTGGCGGTGTGCTTTGGATCATTGTCATGTTGAAAGACCCAGCCATGTTTCATCTTCAATGCCCTTGCTGATGGAAGGAGGTTTGCACTCAAAATCTCACGATACATGGCCCCATTCATTCTTTCATGTACCCGGATCAGTCGTCCTGGCCCGTTTGCAGAGAAACAGCCCCAAAGCATGATGTTTCCACCACCATGCTTTACAGTAGGTATGGTGTTTGATGGATGCAACTCAGTATTCTTTTTCCTCCAAACACAACAAGTTGTGTTTCTACGAAACAGTTCCAGTTTGGTTTCATCAGACCATAGGACATTCTCCCAAAACTCCTCTGGATCATCCAAATGCTCTCTAGCAAACTTCAGACGGGCCCGGACATGTACTGGCTTAAGCAGTGGGACACGTCTGGCACTGCAGGATCTGAGTCCATGGTGGCGTAGTGTGTTACTTATGGTAGGCCTTGTTACATTAGTCCCAGCTCTCTGCAGTTCATTCACTAGGTCCCCCCGCGTGGTTCTGGGATTTTTGCTCACCGTTCTTGTGATCATTCTGACCCCACGGGGTTGGATTTTGCGTGGAGCCCCAGATCGAGGGAGATTATCAGTGGTCTTGTATGTCTTCCATTTTCTAATTATTGCTCCCACTGTTGATTTCTTCACTCCAAGCTGGTTGGCTATTGCAGATTCAGTCTTCCCAGCCTGGTGCAGGGCTACAATTTTGTTTCTGGTGTCCTTTGACAGCTCTTTGGTCTTCACCATAGTGGAGTTTGGAGTCAGACTGTTTGAGGGTGTGCACAGGTGTCTTTTTATACTGATAACAAGTTTAAACAGGTGCCATTACTACAGGTAATGAGTGGAGGAAAGAGGAGACTCTTAAAGAAGAAGTTACAGGTCTATGAGAGCCAGAAATCTTGATTGTTTGTTTCTGACCAAATACTTATTTTCCACCATAATATGCAAAAAAAATGATAAAAAAACAGACAATGTGATTTTCTGGATTTTTTTTTCTCAGTTTGTCTCCCATAGTTGAGGTCTACCTATGATGTAAATTACAGATGCCTCTCATCTTTTTAAGTGGTGGAACTTGCACTATTGCTGACTGACTAAATACTTTTTTGCCCCACTGTATATATATACTGTATATATATATATATATATATATATATATATATATATATATAGTACAGACCACAAGTTTGGACACACCTTCTCATTTAAAGATGTTTCTGTATTTTCATGACTATGAAAATAATTGCACATTCATTCACACTGAAGGCATCAAAACTATGAATTAACACAAGTGGAATTATATACTTAAAAAAGTGTGAAACAACTGAAAATATGTCTTATATTCTAGGTTCTTAAAAGTAGCCACCTTTTGCTTTGATGACTGCTTTGCACACTCTTGGCATTATCTTGATGAGCTTCAAGAGGTAGTCACCGGGAATGATCTTCCAACAATCTTGAAGGAGTTCCCAGAGATGCTTAGCACTTGTTGGCTCTTTTGCCTTCACTTTGCAGTCCAGCTCACCCCAAACCATCTCGATTGGTTTCAGGTCTGGTGACTGTGGAGGCCAGGTCATCTGGCGTAGCACCCCATCACTCTCCTTCTTGGTCAAATAGCCCTTACATAGCCTGGAGGTGTGTGTGTGGTCATTGTCCTGTTGAAAAATAAATGATGGTGCAACTAAACGCAAACCGGATGGAATAGCATGCCGCTGCAAGATGCTGTGGTAGCCATGCTGGTTTAGTATGCCTTCAATTTTGAATAAATCCCCAACAGTGTCACCTGCAAAGCACCCCCATACCATGCTTCACGGTGGGAACCAGGCATGTAGAGTCCATCTGTTCACCTTTTCTGCATCGCACAAAGACACGGTGGTGGGAACCAAAGATCTTAAATTTGGACTCATCAGACCAAAGCACAGATTTCTAGTGGTCTAATGCCCATTCCTTGTGTTCTTTAGCCCCAACAAGTCTCTTCTGCTTGTTGCCTGTCCTTAGCAGTGGTTTCCTAGCAGCTATTTTACCATGAAGGCCTGCTGCACAAAGTGTCTTCTTAACCCCTTCATGACCCAGCCTATTTTCTTTCCAAAAGTTTTTATTAGGATTTTAACCAGGAAGGATAGGATAGGAGGGGACGGAGGGGAGGGTGTGGGGTATGGAGGTGAGGAAAATAAGTCCATATAGCAATAGGGTAAACAGGCGATTACATAGTAGGTCAATATAAACATAATGGAGATGAAATAACTCAGTAAGTTGTTAAAGTGACTTAAGTAATACTTTGTACAGGTTCGCTATGTGAATATCTGAAGCTATATTGGGTAATTAGTATGAAATAGAATGCAAAGGCCTGTTTTGAACTTAGGCTTACAGTAAATTATATGGTAGCTTACTATGTCCGGGAACACCTTCGGGTGACCCTGCGACTATGTGGGCAGCAAAAATATCTGGCTCATTGTCAAAGCTAATTATTGGGAAGAGGCACATCTATAACCCCTAAGAGTAGAAAAAGGTGTTACTATGTGCAGAGCAGAACTATAATTCAGGTAGGACCATTGTAGGATCTGTAAGATTTCAGACCATGCTGTAGCAGGAAGGATAAACCCTCTGAAGGGGTTGCGATATGTACAGTTCCGGACAAGAGTTTTATCAAAAGAGTAGAGGACGGTGACCATGAATAGGCAAAGTGAGACCTCCGGAGCTCCCGCGTAATTGATGAAAAGTCCCGTCGCTTTTTCAAAGTGTCCTTGGACAAGTCTCTGAAAAATGTTAGGTGGCCATATGGGGAGAGTAGGAAGTTTTTTTCAGAGGAGAGGTTAAATATTTTACCTCTAACCCAGGCTGGGAAAAAGGAGACAATGATGTCTCTTGGCACGTCTGGTGGGAGGGACACAGGTCTTTTGATTCGGTAGGCTCTTTCAATAATGCTAGGTTCGTTGACATCAGGAATAAATTTGGAGATCATTTTGTAAATATAGCTTTTTAGGTGGGGGGTTTAACAGACTCTGGAACTCCCCTGATTTTTTCGTTGTTCCTCCGCTTATGGTCCTCGAGACTCGCCAGGTTACACTTTATTGAGGCAATATCTTTTTGTAGATTTTCTAGCAAAATTGCGGAAACAGGAGGAGTCGGTGAACTATCCAAAAAGGGGAGATCCATATCCTCAGGTGAGTAATCCTCCATGCTACTGATTGAGGAGTATACAGCGGAAGCGTACGAGTCACATGTAGGTGAAGAGTAGCTACATTGGGATGAACTCGAGGATGATACTGACGAGGAGGAACCAAGGCTTTCTGCAATGGAAGTCAGTGCGTCTCTCACATAGGACTCAGATGCCTTCTCTGTATGTGATGATCTCGTGTTTAAAGTGTTGAGAGAGAATATATATTTATCTAATATTAGTGAACCTTCTTCCATTTTTTTATTAATGATGTCACAGAAGTTTTTAAGCATATTGTCCATTGCTAGTTCAGTGGGGGGTCCCTCTGCATCAGTCGTTCCCTCTGTACCAAGGAAAGGGTATGGAATTTCTGAGGTGGAGCTACCCTCCCCCTTGTTGTCATAACTGTCATCTCCCTGTTGTGGGGTAGCCTGTGAGTGGCGATTTTCCTGTGGCGCACCCTCCAGTTCAATTGGTGTCACCACAGGACCTGTGGCCTGATGTTTTCCCCTCGTCTGGGGTCTGCACTGCGGTGTAAATGTGGGAGCATCAAATCTTAGTGTGCGGCTTGCTGTTTGACTTGTCACAGATATAGTAGTAGCTGTCATCTGTGGACTAGGGCAGGGCACAAGTTCTGGGGCACTATACTTTAGTGCTCGGCTGGCAGCCTGCTTCCTTGTATCCCTGTATGTTGAGTGTGGAGTTGTGGGCGGGGTTTCCTCCCTACCTCTGCTCCCCCTCTCCTCCGGCATGAATGCAGCTGCTGTTATGCTTTTAGATGTAGTGCCGGTCTTGGGGGCTGTGGCAGAGAGTCTAGGGGACCTTATGGAAGGTGTCGCTCATGATGAGAGCTCACCTGAGGTTCTCCCTGCTGCTGTGGCCGTCCTCTTCACTCTGGGAGCGTTGCCGCCGCTAGTAGTTGGCGGAGTTATGAGCGGGGCTTCGTCCCCGCCTCCTCTCCCCGGCCCTCTCAGCGCTTGTATTGCCTCGGCTCCGGGTTTGATCCCGGAAGTCGTGTCAGCTCTGGATCGGTGATCGGAGGGTCTCGGGGGTCCCGCAGCATGAGTTGTTTGTGGCGCGGACTCACCCGCTGTCCCCTTCATCATCGGGCTGCGGCTCTGTCCTCTGGGAGCGGCACTGCCGAATATCATGGGCGGAGTCATGGGCGGGTCTATGGGCGGGGTCATCTCCCCTCTCCTGCTTCTCGGCCTCGCCATCTCAGGCGAGGCCGCGGCTTTGGGCCCACAAATGTCGGCGGCTCCGGTTCTTGTGGGGATGCCTGTGGGTCCTGCGGATTTCGGTGTGGGAGACGCTGTGGACGGGGGGATGTCCAGGTTTCCTCCTGTGGTTGGAAATGTGCTGGAACTTGGAAGTCTGATGAGTGCAGCTTCCTATCTGCGACAAGGCCACGGCTGCGATTCATATGTCCTTGTGCTGCTTGGGGCTTCTTCAAAGTCGTTTTCCTCATATTGTGCTCTGGCCTTGAACACTTTAAATAAAGTTTTGCACAGTTTCTTCCCAAAATGTATGATAATTGCCGCTAATAATTAGGGATTTAGCAGGAGCTCCTGTGACACAGTTCTGCTCCCAGTCCCTAGCAAGCCACCTGCCGTCATGACCCAGCCTATTTTGACCTTAATGACCTGGCCATTTTTTGCAATTCTGACCAGTGTCCCTTTATGAGGTAATAACTCAGGAACGCTTCAACGGATCCTAGCGGTTCTGAGATTGTTTTTTCGTGACATATTGGGCTTCATGTTAGTGGTAAATTTAGGTCAATAAATTCTGCGTTTATTTGTGATAAAAATGGAAATTTGGCGAAAATTTTGAAAATTTCGCAATTTTCACATTTTGAATTTTTACTCTGTAACCAGAGAGTTATGTGACACAAAATAGTTAATAAATAATAACATTTCCCACATGTATACTTTACATCAGCACAATTTTGGAAACAATTTTTTTTATTGCTAGGAAGTTATAAGGGCTAAAATTTGACCAGCGATTTCTCATTTTTACAACGAAATTTACAAAACCATTTTTTTTAGGGACCACCTCACATTTGAAGTCAGTTTGAGAGGTCTATATGGCTGAAAATACCCAAAAGTTACACCATTCTAAAAACTGCACCCCTCAAGGTGCTCAAAACCACATTCAAGAAATTTATTAACCTTTCAGGTGCTTCACAGCAGCAGAAGCAACATGGAAGGAAAAAATGAACATTTAACTTTTTAGTCACAAAAATGACTTTTAGCAACAATTTTTTTATTTTCCCAATGGTAAAAGGAGAAACTGAACGACAAATGTTGTTGTCCAATTTGTCCTGAGTACGCTGATACCTCATATGTGGGGGTAAACCACTGTTTGGGCGCACGGCAGGGCTTGGAAGGGAAGGAGCGCCATTTGACTTTTTGAATGAAAAATTGGCTCCACTCTTTAGCGGACACCATGTCATGTTTGGAGGGCCCCCGTGTGCCTAAAAATTGGAGCTCCCCCACAAGTGACCCCATTTTGGAAACTAGACGCCCCAAGGAACTTAATGAAAAAATACTTTTTTTTCACAAAAATATTATTTTAGCCTCAATTTTTTCATTTTCACATGGGCAACAGGATAAAATGGATACTAAAATTTGTTGGGCAATTTCTCCTGAGTACACCGATACCTCACATGTGGGGGTAAACTGTTGTGAATTCTGTGGTCGAGCTCCCTCCTGTGGTCACAAGTGGTACTTCGGCTGATTCTGTCTATGGGCTTCCGTTGGTGGATGTGAGTGGTACTGCGGCTTCTGAGTTTCCTTCCTCAGGTGATGAGGTTAAGTCGTTAGGTGCTGCTCTATTTAACTCCACCTAGTGCTTTGATCCTGGACTCCAGTCAATGTTCTAGTATTGGTCTTGCTTCCTCCTGGATCGTTCCTGTGGCCTGTCTGCCCAGCATAAGCTAAGTTCTGCTTGTGTTACTTTTGTTTGTTATATTTTCTGTCCAGCTTGCTATATTGGTTTTTCTTGCTTGCTGGAAGCTCTGAGACGCAGAGGGAGCACCTCCGTACCGTTAGTCGGTGCGGAGGGTCTTTTTGCCCCTCTGCGTGGTTGTTTGTAGGTTTTTGTGTTGACCGCAAAGCTATCTTTCCTATCCTCGGTCTATTCAGTATGTGGGGCCTCACTTTTCTTAATCTTTTTCATCTCTGTGTTTGTATTTTCATCTTTACTCACAGTCATTATATGTGGGGGGCTGCCTTTTCCTTTGGGGAATTTCTCTGAGGCAAGGTAGGCTTATTTTTCTATCTTCAGGGCTAGCTAGTTTCTCAGGCTGTGCCAAGTTGCATAGGGAGCGTTAGGCGCAATCCACGGCTATCTCTAGAGTGGTGTGATAGGATTAGGGATTGCGGTCAGCAGAGTTCCCACGTCTCAGAGCTCGTCCTATGTTTTTTGGTTATTGTCAGGTCACTTGGTGTGCTCTAAACTTCAAGGTTCATTGTGGTTCTGAATTACCTATTCATAACAGTACTGGAGGCCAAAAGTACTATGCTTCTCAATAGAGGGAAAAAAGAAGTTCTGAGACCATTTTTTTTTCTTTGCACTGTGTTTTGCCTTTTTTTTCCCCTAGACATTTGGGTGCTTCAGGACACAGGTGTAGTGATGGACATTAAAGGTCTGTCTTCATGTGTGGATCATCTCACTGCAAGAGTACAAAATATTCAAGACTTTGTGGCTCAGAATTCTATGTTAGAACCAAGAATTCCTATTCCTGATTTGTTTTCTGGAGATAGAGCTAAATTTCTGAGTTTCAAAAATAATTGCAAACTGTTTCTGGCGTTGAAACCTCGCTCCTCTGGTGACCCAGTTCAACAAGTTAAGATCATTATTTCGTTATTACGTGGCGACCCTCAAGACTGGGCATTTTCCCTTGCGCCAGGAGATCCTGCATTATGTAAAATTGATGCGTTTTTTCTGGCGCTCGGATTACTGTACGATGAACCTATTTCAGTGGATCAGGCAGAGAAAAATTTGCTGGCTCTGTGTCAGGGTCAGGATGAGATAGAGATTTATTGTCAGAAGTTTAGAAAGTGGTCCGTGCTCACTCAATGTAATGAATGTGCGCTGGCAGCTATTTTCAGAAAGGGTCTCTCTGAAGCCCTTAAGGATGTCATGGTGGGATTTCCTATGCCTGCTGGTCTGAATGAGTCTATGTCTTTGGCCATTCAGATCGGTTGACGCTTGCGTGAGCGTAAATCTGTGCACCATTTGGCGGTATTATCTGAGCATAAACCTGAGCCTATGCAGTGCGATAGGACTTTGACCAGAGTTGAAAGGCAAGAACACAGACGTCAGAATGGGCTGTGTTTCTACTGTGGTGATTCCACTCATGCTATCTCCGATTGTCCTAAGCGCACTAAGCGGTTCGCTAAGTCTGCCACCATTGGTACGGTACAGTCGAAATTTCTTTTCTCCGTTACTTTGATCTGCTCTTTGTCTTCCTATTCTGTCATGGCATTTGTGGATTTAGGCGCTGCCCTGAATTTGATGGACTTGGAGTTTGCTAGGCGCTGTGGGTTTGTCTTGGAGCCCTTGCAGTGTCTTATTCCATTGAGAGGAATTGATGCTACGCCTTTGGCCAAGAATAAGCCTCAGTACTGGACCCAGCTGACCATGTGCATGGCTCCTGCGCACCAGGAGGATATTCGCTTTCTGGTGTTGCATAATCTGCATGATGTGGTCGTGTTGGGGTTGCCATGGCTACAAGTCCATAACCCAGTATTAGATTGGAAATCAATGTCTGTGTCCAGCTGGGGTTGTCAGGGGGTACATGGTGATGCTCCATTTCTGTCTATCTCATCATCCACCCCTTCTGAGGTCCCAGAGTTCTTGTCTGATTACCGGGATGTATTCGATGAGCTCAAGTCCAATGCCCTACCTCCGCATAGGGATTGTGATTGTGCTATCGAGTTGATTCCTGGTAGTAAGTTTCCTAAGGGTCGACTGTTTAATTTATCTGTACCTGAGCATGCCGCTATGCGGAGTTACGTGAAAGAATCCTTGGAGAAGGGTCATATTCGCCCGTCGTCATCGCCATTGGGAGCAGGGTTCTTTTTTGTGGCCAAGAAGGATGGTTCGCTGAGACCTTGTATTGATTACCGCCTTCTAAATAAAATCACGGTCAAATTTCAGTACCCCTTGCCGCTGCTATCTGATTTGTTTGCTCGGATTAAGGGGGCTAGTTGGTTCACCAAGATAGATCTTCGTGGTGCATATAATCTTGTGCGTATTAAACGGGGCGATGAATGGAAAACTGCATTTAATACGCCCGAGGGCCATTTTGAGTACCTAGTTATGCCATTCGGACTTGCCAATGCTCCATCAGTATTTCAGTCCTTTATGCATGACATCTTCCGAGAGTACCTGGATAAATTCCTGATTGTATACTTGGATGATATTTTGGTCTTCTCGGATGATTGGGAGTCTCATGTGAAGCAGGTCAGAATGGTGTTCCAGGTCCTGCGTGCTAATTCTTTGTTTGTGAAGGGATCAAAGTGTCTCTTTGGTGTTCAGAAGGTTTCATTTTTGGGGTTCATTTTTTCCTCTTCTACTATCGAGATGGACCCTGTTAAGGTCCAGGCCATTTATGATTGGACTCAGCCGACATCTCTGAAGAGTCTGCAAAAGTTCCTTGGCTTTGCTAATTTTTATCGTCGCTTCATTTGTAATTTTTCTAGTATTGCTAAACCATTGACCGATTTGACCAAGAAGGGTGCTGATGTGGTCAATTGGTCTTCTGCTGCTGTGGAAGCTTTTCAAGAGTTAAAGCGTCGTTTTTCTTCTGCCCCTGTGTTGTGTCAACCAGATGTTTCGCTTCCATTCCAGGTCGAGGTTGATGCTTATGAAATTGGAGCGGGGGCTGTTTTGTCGCAAAGAGGTTCTGATTGCTGGGTGATGAAGCCATGCGCCTTCTATTCCAGGAAGTTTTCGCCTGCTGAGCGAAATTATGATGTTGGCAATAGAGAGTTGCTGGCCATGAAGTGGGCATTCGAGGAGTGGCGTCATTGGCTTGAAGGAGCTAAGCATCGCGTGGTGCTCTTGACTGATCACAAGAACTTGACTTATCTCGAGTCTGCCAAACGGTTGAATCCTAGACAGGCTCGTTGGTTGCTGTTTTTCTCCCATTTTGACTTTGTGGTTTCGTACCTTCCGGGCTCTAAAAATGTGAAGGCGGATGCCCTGTCAAGGAGTTTTGTGCCCGACTCTCCGGGTTTGCCTGAGCCGGCGGGTATTCTCAAAGAGGGAGTAATTGTGTCTGCCATCTCCCCTGATTTGCGGCGGGTGCTGCAAAAATTTCAGGCTAATAAACCTGATCGTTGCCCAGCGGAGAAACTGTTTGTCCCTGATAGGTGGACGAATAAAGTTATCTCTGAGGTTCATTGTTCGGTGTTGGCTGGTCATCCTGGAATCTTTGGTACCAGAGATTTAGTGGCTAGATCCTTTTGGTGGCCGTCTCTGTCGCGGGATGTGCGTTCTTTTGTGCAGTCCTGTGGGATTTGTGCTCGGGCTAAGCCCTGCTGTTCTCGTGCCAGTGGGTTGCTTTTGCCCTTGCCGGTCCCGAAGAGGCCTTGGACACATATCTCTATGGATTTTATTTCGGATCTCCCCGTCTCTCAAAAAATGTCGGTCATTTGGGTAGTTTGTGATCGCTTCTCTAAGATGATCCATTTGGTACCCTTGTCTAAATTACCTTCCTCCTCTGATTTGGTGCCATTGTTCTTCCAGCATGTGGTTCGTTTACATGGAATTCCAGAGAACATCGTTTCTGACAGAGGTTCCCAGTTTGTTTCGAGGTTTTGGCGAGCCTTTTGTGCTAGGATGGGCATTGATTTGTCTTTTTCCTCGGCTTTCCATTCTCAGACAAATGGCCAGACTGAACGAACCAATCAGACCTTGGAAACATATCTGAGATGTTTTGTTTCTGCTGATCAGGATGATTGGGTGTCCTTTTTGCCGTTGGCTGAGTTCGCCCTTAATAATCGGGCCAGCTCGGCTACCTTGGTTTCGCCGTTTTTCTGCAATTCTGGGTTCCATCCT
Organism: Ranitomeya imitator; assembly: GCF_032444005.1. Lineage (NCBI taxonomy): Eukaryota > Metazoa > Chordata > Amphibia > Anura > Dendrobatidae > Ranitomeya > Ranitomeya imitator. Next base: position 987,003,646 of record NC_091282.1, read on the forward strand.
CGTTTCTCTTCAGGGCAGGTTGAGTCTTCGGACTGTCCTGGTGTGGATACTGTGGTGGACAGGTTGCAGCGGATTTGGACTCATGTAGTGGACAATTTGACCTTGTCCCAGGAGAAGGCTCAACGTTTCGCTAATCGCAGACGCTGTGTGGGTCCCTGACTTCGTGTTGGGGATTTGGTTTGGTTGTCATCTCGTTATATTCCTATGAAGGTTTCCTCTCCTAAGTTTAAACCTCGTTTCATTGGTCCGTATAGGATTTCTGAGGTTCTTAATACTGTGTCTTTTCGTTTGACCCTTCCAGATTCTTTTTCCATCCATAACGTATTCCATAGGTCATTGTTGCGGAGATACGTGGCACCTATGGTTCCATCTGTTGATCCTCCTGCCCCGGTTTTAGTGGAGGGGGAGTTGGAGTATATAGTGGAGAAGATTTTGGATTCTCGTGTTTCAAGGCGGAAACTCCAGTATCTGGTTAAGTGGAAGGGTTATGGTCAGGAAGATAATTCCTGGGTCTTTGCCTCTGATGTCCATGCTGCCGATCTTGTTCGTGCCTTTCATATGGCTCATCCTTGTCGGCCTGGGGGATCTGGTGAGGGTTCGGTGACCCCTCCTCAAGGGGGGGGGTACTGTTGTGAATTCTGTGGTCGAGCTCCCTCCTGTGGTCACAAGTGGTACTTCGGCTGATTCTGTCTATGGGCTTCCGTTGGTGGATGTGAGTGGTACTGCGGCTTCTGAGTTTCCTTCCTCAGGTGATGAGGTTAAGTCGTTAGGTGCTGCTCTATTTAACTCCACCTAGTGCTTTGATCCTGGCCTCCAGTCAATGTTCTAGTATTGGTCTTGCTTCCTCCTGGATCGTTCCTGTGGCCTGTCTGCCCAGCATAAGCTAAGTTCTGCTTGTGTTACTTTTGTTTGCTATATTTTCTGTCCAGCTTGCTATATTGGTTTTTCTTGCTTGCTGGAAGCTCTGAGACGCAGAGGGAGCACCTCCGTACCGTTAGTCGGTGCGGAGGGTCTTTTTGCCCCTCTGCGTGGTTGTTTGTAGGTTTTTGTGTTGACCGCAAAGCTATCTTTCCTATCCTCGGTCTATTCAGTATGTCGGGCCTCACTTTGCTTAATCTATTTCATCTCTGTGTTTGTATTTTCATCTTTACTCACAGTCATTATATGTGGGGGGCTGCCTTTTCCTTTGGGGAATTTCTCTGAGGCAAGGTAGGCTTATTTTTCTATCTTCAGGGCTAGCTAGTTTCTCAGGCTGTGCCAAGTTGCATAGGGAGCGTTAGGCGCAATCCACGGCTACCTCTAGTGTGGTGTGATAGGATTAGGGATTGCGGTCAGCAGAGTTCCCACGTCTCAGAGCTCGTCCTATGTTTTTTGGTTATTGTCAGGTCACTTGGTGTGCTCTAAACTTCAAGGTCCATTGTGGTTCTGAATTACCTATTCATAACAGTAAACCACTGTTTGGGCACATGGTAAGGCTCGGAAGGGAAGGAGCTCCATTTGACTTTTTGAATGAAAAATTATCTCCATCGTTAGCGGACACCATGTCGCATTTGGAGAACCCCTGTGTGCCTAAACATTGGAGCTCCCCCACAAGTGACCCCATTTTGGAAACTGGACCCCCCAATGAACTTATCTAGATGCCTAGTGAGCACTTTAAACCCTCAGGTGCTTCACAAATTGATCCGTAAAAATGAAAAAGTACTTTTTTTCACAAAAACTTATTTTCACCTCAATTTTTTCATTTTCACATGGGCAATATGATCAAATGGATCTTAAAATTTGTTGGGCAATATCTCCCGAGTACGACGATACCTCATATGTTGGGGTAAACCACTGTTTGGGCACACGGCAGGGCTCGAAAGGAAAGGTGTGCCATTTGACTTTTTGAATAGAAAATTAGCTCCAATTGTTAGCGGACACCATGTCGCGTTTGGAGAGCCCCTGTGTGCCTAAACATTGGAGCTCCCCCACAAGTGACCCCATTTTGGAAACTAGACCCCCAAAGGAACTAATCTAGATGTGTGATGAGCACTTTGAACCCCCAACTGCTTCACAGAAGTTTATAACGCAGAGCCATGAAAATGAAAAAAATTTCTTTTCTCAAAAATGATTTTTTAGCCCACAATTTTTTATTTTGCCAAGGATAACAGGAGAAATTTGACCCCAAAAGTTGTTGTCCAGTTTCTCCTGAGTACGCTGATACCCCATATGTGGGGGTAATCCACTGTCTGGGCACATGCCAGGGCTCGGAAGTGAAGTAGTGACATTTTGAAATGCAGACTTTGATGGAATTCTCTGCGGGCGTCACGTTGCGTTTGCAGAGCCCCTGATGTGGATAAACAGTAGAAACCCCCCATAAGTGACCACATTTTGGAAACTAGACCCCAAAAGGAACTTATGTAGATGTGTGTGGTGAGCACTTTGAACCCCCAAGTGCTTCACAGAAGTTTATAATGCAGAGCCGTGAAAATAATAAATACGCTTTCTTTCCTCAAAAATAATTATTTAGCCCAGAATTTTTTAATTTTCCCAAGGGTAACAGGAGAAATTTGACCCCAATATTTGCTGTACAGTTTCTCCTGAGTACGGTGATACCCCATATGTAGGGGTAAACTACTGTTTGGGCAAATGCCGGGTCTCGGAAGTGAAGTAGTGACGTTTTGAAATGCAGACTTTGATGGAATGGCGTCACGTTGCGTTTGCAGAGACCCTGATGTGTCTAAAGAGTAGAAACCCCCCACAAGTGACCCCATTTTGGAAACTAGACCCCCCAAGGAACTTATCTAGATATGTGGTGAGCACTTTGAACCTCCAAGTGCTTCACAGAAGTTTATAACGCAGAGCCGTGAAAATAATAAATACGTTTTCTTTCCTCAAAAATAATATTTTAGCCCAGAATTTTTTATTTTTCCAAGGGTTACAGGAATTGGACACCAAACGTTGTTTTACAGTTTCTCCTGAGTACGCTGATACCCCATGTGTGGGGGTAAACCACCGTTTGGGCACACGTCGGGGCTCAGAAGGGAAGTAGTGACTTTTCAAATGCAGACTTTGATGGAATGGTCTGCTGGCATCATGTTGCATTTGCAGAGCCCCTGGTGTGCCTAAACAGTAGAAACCCCCCACAAGTGACCCCATTTTGGAAACTAGACCCCCCAAGGAACTTATCTAGATATGTGGTGAGCACTTTGAACCCCCAAGTGCTTCACAGACGTTTACAACGCAGAGCCATGAAAATAAAAAATCAATTTTCTTTCCTCAAAAATGATGTTTTAGCAAGCAATTTTTTATTTTCACAAGGGTAACTGGAGAAAGTGGACCCCAATAATTGTTGCGCAGATTGTCCTGAGTATGCTGATACTCCATATGTGGGGGTAAACCACTGTTTGGGCACACGTTGGGGCTCGGAAGTGTGGGAGCACCATTTTTGAATACAAGATTGGCTGGAATCAATGGTGGCGCCATGTTGCGTTTGGAGACCCCTGATGTGCCTAAACAGTGGAAACTCCTCAATTCTACCTCCAACACTAACCCCAACACACCCCTAACCCTAATCCCAAATGTAGCCATAACCCTAATCACAACCCTAACCCCAACACACCCCTAACCACAGCCTTAACCCCAACACACCCCTAACCCTAATCCCAACCCTAACCACAACCCTAATTCCAACCCTAACCCTAAGGCTAGGTGCCCACGTTGCGGATTCGTGTGAGATTTTTCAGCACCATTTTTGAAAAATCCGCGGGTAAGAGGCACTGCGTTTTACCTGCGGATTTACAGCGGATTTCCAGTGTTTTCTGTGTGGATTTCACCTGAGGATTCCTATTGAGGAACAGGTGTAAAATGCTGCGGAATCCGCACAAAGACTTGACATGCACGGTATTTTCCGCCCGATGGGCACAGCGGATTTGGTTTTCCATAGGTTTACATGGTACTGTAAACCTGATGGAACACTGCTGCGAATCCACAGCGGCCAATCCGCTGTGGATCCGCAGCCAAATCCGCACCATGTGCACATAGCCTAATTCTAAAGGTATGTGCACACGTTGCGGAAAACGCTGCGGATCCGCAGCAGTTTCCCATGAGTTTACAGTTCAATGTAAACCTATGGGAAACAAAAATCGCTGTACACATGCTGCAGAAAAACTGCACAGAAACGCAGCGGTTTACATTCCGCAGCGTGTCACTTCTTTCTGCGGATTCCGCAGCGGTTTTACAACTGCTCCAATAGAAAATCGCAGTTGTAAAACTGCAGTGAAATGCACAGAAAAACCGCGGTAAATCCGCCATAAATCCGCAGCGGTTTAGCACTGCAGATTTATCAAATCCGCTGTGGAAAAATCCGCAGAGGACCAGAATACGTGTGCACATACCCTAACCCTAACGCTAGTTCTAACCCCAACCTTAGTGGAAAAAAAAAATTCTTTATTTTATTACTAGATTGTGGCCCGATTCTAACGCATCGGGTATTCTAGAATATGCATGTCCCCGTTGTATATGGACAATGACCATTCCAGAATTCGCGGCAGACTGTGCCCGTCGCTGATTAGTCGAGGCAACCTTTATGACATCATTGTCGCCATGGCAACCATTATGACATCTACGTCGACACTGTGCCCGTAGCTGAATCAGAAACGCGGGATGTCTACGTCCTTTATGACATCATCGTCGCTGTGCCCGTCGCTGATTGGTCAAAGCCTGGCGGCCTCGACCAATCAGAGACGTGGGATTTCCAGGACAGACAGACAGACAGACGGAAAAACCCTTAGACAATTATATATATAGATTGTCCCTACCTATGGGGGTGACAAAGGGGGGGTCATTTACCATTTTTTTTATTTTGATCACTGTGATAGGTTTTATCACAGTGATCAAAATGCACATTGGAACGAATCTGCCGGCCAGGAGATTCGGCGGGCGCACTGGGCATGCGCCCGCCATTTTGGAAGATGGCGGCACCCATGGAGAAGATGGACGGACCCCGGGAGGCTCGGTAAGTATGATCGGGTGGCGGGGAGCATGGGGGGGTGGATCAGAGCATGGGGGGGTGGATCGGAGCGCAGGGGGTGGATTGGAGCACGGGGAGGTGGATCGGAGGATGGGGGGTGGTTTGGAGCACAGAGGGGTGGATCGGAGTGTGGGGGGTGGATCGGAGTGCAGGGGGGGTGGATTGGAGCACGGGGGTGGGATTGGAGCATTGGGGGAGTGGACAAGAGCAAGGGGGAGCGGACAGGAGGACGGAGGGGAGCAGAGCAGTGTACAGGACTGATCGGTGCACTGGGGGGGCGATCGGTGGGGTGGGGGGGCAGACCAGTGTTTCGAGCCATGGCCAATGATATTGCAGCATCGGCCATGGCTGGATTGTAATATTTCACCAGTTTTAATAGATGAAATATTACAAATCGCTCTGATTGGCAGTTTCACTTTCAACAGCCAATCAGAGCGATCGTAGCCACGGGGGGGGGGGGGGGTGAAGCCACCCCCCCTGGGCTGTACATCCACTCCCCCTGTCCCTGCAGATCACGTGAAATTGGAGTTAACCCTTTCACCGGATCTGCAGGGTCAGATTGGCACCGACTTTCATGACGCCTACGTGGCGTCATGGGTCGGGAAGGGGTTAACAGTTGTTGTAGAGATGTGTCTGCTACTAGAACTCTGTGTGGCATTGACCTGGTCTCTAATCTGAGCTGCTGTTAACCTGCGACTTCTGAGGCTGGTGACTCGGATAAACTTATTCTCAGAAGCAGAGGTGACTCTTGGTCTTTTTTTCCTGCAGCAGTCCTCATGTGATCCAGTTTCCTTGTAGTGCTTGATGGTTTTTGCCACTGCACTTGGGGACACTTTCAAAGTTTTCCCAATTTTTCAGACTGACTGACCTTTATTTCTTTAAGTAATGATGGCCACTCATTTTTGTTTACTTAGCTGCTATTTTCTTGCCATAATACAAATTCTAACAGTCTATTCAGTAGGACTATCAGCTGTGTATCCACCAGACTTCTGCACAACACAACTGATGATCCCAACCCCATTTATAAGGCAAGAAATCCCACTTATTAAACCTGACAGGGCACACCTGTGAAGTGAAAACCATTCTCGGTGACTACCTCTTGAAGCTCATCAAGAGAATGCAATGAGTGTGTAAAGCAGTCATCATAGCAAAAGGTGGCTACTTTGAAGAACCTAGAATATAAGACATAATTTCAGTTCTTTCACTCATTTTTGTTAAGCATATAATTCCACTTGTGTTAATTCATAGTTTTGATGCCTTCAATGTGAATGTACAATTATCATAGTCATGAAAATACAGAAAAATCTTTAAATGAGAAGGTGTGTCCAAACTTTTGGTCTGTACTGTATATATAAAATATTTTAATTATTTGCCTTTCTTCTTTCCTTCTATCTCAAGTAAGTAGTATAGTTGCAAACATAATTACACAACCTCTATCACACATTAGGTTTACCAAAATGTACAAACTTTATGCTGTTTTCAATTTTCCAATTAAACAAAAAAATTCTCATTACAACTAACATAACAAGTGGTTAGCCAAAATCAATAGAAAATGCCTTTTTGAATAAGGATCTCTCTGGCCCATTGGAGGACTGGAGAATTGCCTGATGGGCCCTAGATTTGGGGCATCTGCTGGTGCCAGGGATACTGCATATGTGTACTTGGGTGCACATCTAGCTGAAAACTATTGCAAAACAGTAACTATTGCCACCCTGCCCTGCACTAACTGTATACTCCACTAGCCTATCAGACACCAGAAGCTGACATCAGACCATTGTGTTGCAGGTGAAGCAATGACATCAGGCACCCCTGCACTGGACATTGGAGGAAGAAGAAGCTGCTCAACATCGGAGTGGGAAAAGCTGTGAGGAATTGGTTTTAGTTTGCTCATTTTTTAAATTGCCATGTGAAGAGCACTAGAGAGAAGGGAACCAAATTGAATTGGGACCAAAGAGGGAGACATTTTTCGGTACAATGACGACATGGGACATTAAGCTGTATAAGTACCATCAAGTGGGACATTACTTTACATTCACTCTCCCTCGTTGATAATGATACAAATAAATGTGATGTTTTAATCATACTCACAATTTCTCTGTAGATGCTGGAATCTTTCCATTTTCTTTGCTGCCTTTATTGCCCAGAAACCTGTCAGGAGCCTCCATGAACTGCATTCCAATCACGGTATTTTCCCGTACCTGGTGAGGTGATGTTTGTGTTTCTTTTTCCTTTCTTCCATTTTCTAAACACTGGCTAATCATAACAAGTGACCCCACTCTATCAGCTCATCTTCTACTGTACCGAATATCATATTCAGACACAACATGAATCTGAAGAACCTTGTAGCTCCTAGCTGCATTCAATCATGTTATAAACCAGACAAAATTAGAACAGATGGTATATTATACTTCTTTCCATATCTTATGGGGTGCTATTGTTGTGAGAATGGTTGGCACAACACTGTTTAACCCCTTCCCGACCCATGACGCCACGTAGGCGTCATGAAAGTCGGTGCCATTCCGACCCATGACGCCTATGCGGCGTCATGGAAAGATCGCGTCCCTGCAGATCGGGTGAAAGGGTTAACTCCCATTTCACCCGATCTGCAGGGACAGGGGGAGTGGTAGTTTAGCCCAGGGGGGGTGGCTTCACCCCCTCGTGGCTACGATCGCTCTGATTGGCTGTTGAAAGTGAAACTGCCAATCAGAGCGATTTGTAATATTTCACCTATTATAACGGGTGAAATATTACAATCCAGCCATGGCCGATGCTGAAATATCATCGGCCATGGCTGGAAATACTAGTGTGCCCCCACCCCACCCCACCGATCGCCCCCCCAGCCCTCCGATCTGGCCGGTACACTGCTCCGGCTCCCCTCCGTCCAGTGCTCCGCTCCCCCCCGTGCTCTTGTCCGCTCCCCCCGTGCTCCAATCACCCCCCCGTGCTCCAATCACCCCCCCTGCACTCCGATCCACCCCCCCGGTGCTCCGTTCCACCCCCCCGTGCTCCGTTCCAGCCCCCCCGTGCTCCGTTCCACGCCCCCCGTGCTCCGTTCCACCCCTCCCGCACTCCGATTCCCCCCCCCGTGCTCCGATCCCCCCCGTGGTCCCCCCCCACCCCATCATACTTACCGATCCAGCCGGGGTCCCGTCCGTCTTCTCCCTGGGCGCCGCCATCTTCCAAAATGGCGGGCGCATGCGCAGTGCGCCCGCCGAATCTGCCGGCCGGCAGATTCGTTCCAAAGTGCATTTTGATCACTGAGATAGATTATATCTCAGTGATCAAAATAAAAAAAATAATAAATGACCCCCCCCCCCTTTGTCACCCCCATAGGTAGGGACAATAAAAAAATAAAGAAATTTTTTTTTCCACTAATGTTAGAATAGGGTTAGGGTTAGGGTTAGGGCTAGGGGTAGGGGTAGGGGTAGGGTTAGGGGTAGGGTTAGGGGTAGGGTTAGGGTTAGGGCTAGGGTTAGGGGTAGGGTTAGGGTTAGGGCTAGGGTTAGGGTTTCGGTATGTGCACACGTATTCTGGTCCTCTGCGGATTTTTCCGCTGCGGATTTGATAAATCCGCAGTGCTAAACCGCTGCGGATTTATGGCGGATTTACCGCGGTTTTTCTGCGCATTTCACTGCGGTTTTACAACTGCGATTTTCTATTTGAGCAGTTGTAAAACCGCTGCGGAATCCGCACAAAGAAGTGACATGCTGCGGAATGTAAACCGCTGCGTTTCCGTGCAGTTTTTCCGCAGCATGGGCACAGCGATTTTTGTTTCCCGTAGGTTTACATTGAACTGTAAACTCATGGGAAACTGCTGCGGATCCGCAGCGTTTTCCGCAGCGTGTGCACATACCTTTAGAATTAGGCTATGTGCACACGGTGCGGATTTGGCTGTGGATCCGCAGCAGTGTTCAATCAGGTTTACAGTACCATGTAAACATATGAAAAACCAAATCCGCTGTGCCCATGGTGCGGAAAATACCGCGCGGAAACGCTGCGTTGTATTTTCCGCAGCATGTCAATTCTTTGTGCGGATTCCGCAGCGTTTTACACCTGTTCCTCAATAGGAATCCGCAGGTGAAATCCGCACAAAAAACACTGGAAATCCGCGGAAAATCCGCAGGTAAAACGCAGTGCCTTTTACCCGCGGATTTTTCAAAAATGGTGCGAAAATATCTCACACGAATCCGCAACGTGGGCACATAGCCTTAGGGTTAGGGTTGGAATTAGGGTTGTGGCTATGGTTAGGGGTGTGTTGGGGTTAGGGTTGTGGTTAGGGGTGTGTTGCGGTTAGGGTTGTGATTAGGGTTATGGCTACAGTTGGGATTAGGGTTAGGGGTGTGTTGGGGTTAGGGTTGTGGTTAGGGGTGTGTTGGGGTTAGGGTTGTGTTTAGGGTTATGGCTACAGTTGGGATTAGGGTTAGGGGTGTGTTGGGGTTAGTGTTGGAGGTAGAATTGAGGGGTTACCACTGTTTAGGCACATCAGGGGTCTCCAAACGCAACATGGCGCCACCATTGATTCCAGCCAATCTCGTATTCAAAAAGTCAAATGGTGCTCCCTCACTTCCGAGCCCTGACGTGTGCCCAAACAGTGGTTTACCCCCACATATGGAGTACCAGCATACTCAGGACAAACTGCGCAACAATTACTGGGGTCCAATTTCTCCTGTTACCCTTGTGAATCAAAAAAAATGCTTGCTAAAACATAATTTTTGAGGAAAGAAAAATGATTTTTTATTTTCTCGGCTCTGCGTTGTAAACGTCTGTGAAGCACTTGGGGGTTCAAAGTGCTCACCACATATCTAGATAAGTTCTTTGGGGGTCTAATTTCTAAAATGGGGTCACTTGTGGGGGTTTCTACTGTTTAGGCACACCAGGGGCTCTGCAAACGCAACGTGACACCCGCAGACCATTCCATCAAAGTCTGCATTTCAAAAGTCACTACTTCCCTTCTGAGCCCCGACGTGTGCCCAAACAGTGGTTTACCCCCACTCATGGGGTATCAGCGTACTCAGGAGAAACTGGACAACAACTTTTGGGGTCCAATTTCTCCTGTAACCCTTGGGAAAATAAAATATTCTGGGCTAAATAATTATTTTTGAGGAAAGAAAACGTATTTATTATTTTCACGGCTCTGCATTATAAACTTCTATGAAGCACTTGGGGGCTCAAAGTGCTCACCACACATCTAGATAAGTTCCTTTCGGGGTCTAGTTTCCAAAATGGGGTCACTTGTGGGGGGTTTCTACTGTTTAGGCACATCAGGGGCTCTGCAAACGCAACGTGACGCCCGCAGAGCATTCCATCAAAGTCTGCATTTCAAAACGTCACTACTTCAATTCCAAGCCCCGGCATGTGCCCAAACAGTAGTTTACCCCCACATATGGGGTATCACCGTACTCAGGAGAAACTGGACAACAAATATTGGGGTCAAATTTCTCCTGTTACCCTTGGGAAAATTAAAAAATTCTGGGCTAAACAATTATTTTTGAGGAAAGAAAACGTATTTATTATTTTCACGGCTCTGCATTATAAACTTCTATGAAGCGCTCGGGGGTTCAAAGTGCTCACCACACATCTAGATAAGTTCCTTTCGGGGTCTAGTTTCCAAAATGCGGTCCCTTGTGGGGGGTTTCTACTGTTAAGCCACATCAGGGGCTCTGCAAACGCAACGTGACGCCCACAGAGCATTCCATCAAAGTCTGCATTTCAAAACGTCACTACTTCACTTCCGAGCCTCGGCATGTGCCCAAACAGTGGTTTACCCCCACATATGGGGTATCAGCGTACTCAGGAGAAACTGGACAACAACTTTTGGGGTCCAATTTCTTCTGTAACCCTTGGGAAAATAAAAAATTCTGGGCTAAATAATTATTTTTGAGGAAAGAAAACGTATTTATTATTTTCACGGCTCTGCATTATAAACTTCTATGAAGCACTTGGGGGTTCAAAGTGCTCACCACACATCTAGATAAGTTCCTTTGGGGGTCTAGTTTCCAAAATGGGGTCACTTGTGGGGGGTTTCTACTGTTAAGCCACATCAGGGACTCTGCAAACGCAACGTGACGCCCACAAAGCATTCCATCAAAGTCTGCATTTCAAAACGTCACTACTTCACTTCCGAGCCCCGCCATGTGCCCAAACAGTGATTTACCCCCACATATGGGGTATCATCGTACTCAGGAGAAACTGGACAACAACTTTTGGGGTCAAATTTCTCCTGTTACCCTTGGGAAAATAAAAAATTGCAGGCTAAAAGATCATTTTTGAGAAAATAATTTTTTTTTTTTTCATGGCTCTGCGTTATAAACTTCTGTGAAGCACTTGGGGGTTCAAAGTCCTCACCACTCATCTAGATTAGTTCCTTTGGGGGTCTAGTTTCCAAAATGGTGTCATTTCTGGGGGATCTCCAATGTTTAGGCACACAGGGGCTCTCCAAACGTGACATGCTGTCCGCTAATGATTGGAGCTAATTTTCCATTTAAAAAGCCAAATGGCGTGCCATCCCTTCCGAGCCCTGCCGTGCGCCCAAACAGTGGTTTACCCCCACATATGGGGTATCTGCGTACTCAGGACAAACAGGACAACAATATTTGGGGTCCAATTTCTCCTATTATCCTTGGCAAAATAGGAAATTCTAGGCTAAAAAATCATTTTTGAGGAAAGAAAAATTATTTTTTATTTTCATGGCTCTGCGTTATAAACTTCTGTGAAGCACCTGGGGGTTTAAAGTGCTCAATATGCATCTAGATAAGTTCCTTGGGGGGTCTAGTTTCCAAAATGGGGTCACTTGTGGGGGAGCTCCAATGTTTAGGCACACAGGGGCTCTCCAAACGTGACATGGTGTCCGCTAACAATTGGAGCTAATTTTCCATTCAAAAAGTCAAATGGCGCGCCTTCCCTTCCGAGCCCTGCCGAGTGCCCAAACAGTGGTTTACCCCCACATATGAGGTATCGACGTACTCGGGAGAAATTGCCCAACAAATTTTATGATCCATTTTACCCTACTGCCCATGTGAAAATGAAAAAATTGAGGCGAAAAGAATTTTTTTGTGAAAAAAAAGTACTTTTTCATTTTTACAGATCAATTTGTGAAGCACCTGAGGGTTTAAAGTGCTCACTAGGCATCTAAATAAGTTCCTTGGGGGGTCTAGTTTCCAAAATGGGGTCACTTGTGGGGGAGCGCCAATTTTAGGCACACAGGAGCTCTCCAAACGCGACATGGTGTCCGCTAACGATGGAAATAATTTTTCATTCAAAAAGTCAAATAGCGCTCCTTCCCTTCCGAGCCTTACCATGTGCCCAAACAGTGGTTTACCCCCACATGTGAGGTATTGGTGTACTCAGGAGAAATTGCCCAACACATTTTAGGATCCATTTTATCCTGTTGCCCATGTGAAAATGAAAAAATTGAGGCTAAAAGAATTTTTTTGTGAAAAAAAAGTACTTTTTCATTTTTACGGATTAATTTGTGAAGCACCTGGGGGTTCAAAGTGCTCACTATGCATCTAGATAAGTTCCTTGGGGCGTCTAGTTTCCAAAATGGGGTCATTTGTGGGGGAGCTCCAATTTTTAGGCACACGGGGGCTCTCCAAACGTGACATGGTGTCCGCTAAAGAGTGGAGCCAATTTTTGATTCAAAAAGTCAAATGGCGCTCCTTCCCTTCCAAGCCCTGCCGTGCGCCCAAACAGTAGTTTACCCCCACATATGAGGTATCAGCGTACTCAGGACAAATTGGACAACAACTTTCGTGGTTCAGTTTCTCCTTTTACCATTGGGAAAATAAAAAAATTGTTGCTAAAAGATAATTTTTGTGACTAAAAAGTTAAATGTTCATTTTTTCCTTCCATGTTGCTTCTGCTGCTGTGAAGCACCTGAAGGATTGATAAACTTCTTGAATGTGGTTTTGAGTACCTTGAGGGGTGCAGTTTTTAGAATGGTGTCACTTTTGGGTATTTTCAGCCATATAGACCCCTCAAACTGACTTCAAATGTGAGGTGGTCCCTAAAAAAAATGGTTTTGTAAATTTCGTTGTAAAAATGACAAATCGCTGGTCAAATTTTAACCCTTATAACTTCCTAACAAAAAAAAATTTTGTTTCCAAAATTGTGCTGATGTAAAGTAAACATGTGGGAAATGTTATTTATTAACTATTTTGTGTCACATATCTCTCTGGTTTAACAGAATAAAAATTCTAAATGTGAAAATTGCGAAATTTTCTAAATTTTCGCCAAATTTCCGTTTTTATCACAAATAAACGCAGAATTTATTGACCTAAATTTACCACTAACATGAAGCCCAATATGTCACGAAAAAACAATCTCAGAACCGCTAGGATCCGTTGAAGCGTTCCTGAGTTATTACCTCATAAAGGGACACTGGTCAGAATTGCAAAAAACGGCAAGGTCTTTAAGGTCAAAATAGGCTGGGTCATGAAGGGGTTAAGGAGTGTGCCACTGACTGCGGTGCCCCCCCTTGCCCATTCCATTCACCTGGCCTGCTGTTGTGAATTCTGCTTTTGGGTTCCCTCCAGTGGTTGTAGGTGGTAATGCAGTTGTCCCTGAGTTGCAGTCCTGGTCAGGTGTTTCTGCTGATTGCAGTTCTGACTGGGGTATTTAGGTGTGCAGGATTCATTAGTCCTTGCCAGTTGTCCATGGTTCTGGGAGGTTTTGGATCTTTGTCTGGTTCCTCCTGCCTTGCTGCCAATTCAGCAAAGATAAGTGTCTGGTTTTTGTTTCTGTGGCACACATGCTGTGTGCTTAATAATTCTGTGCTATTCATTTGTTCTCTCTTGTCCAGCTTAGACTGTGTCAGTTTTTTCTCAGTCTTCTTGGATTCTCTGGAGTTGCAGATATACGCTCCGCATCTTTAGTTAGATGGTGGAGTTTTTTGTATTTTCTGCTGTGGATATTTTTGGAAGGATTTTAATACTGACCGCTTAGTATTCTGTCCTATCCTTTCCTATTTTAGCTAGAGTGGCCTCTTTTGCTAAATCCTGTTTCCTGCCTGCGTGTGTCTTTTTCTCTACTACTCACAGTCAATATTTGTGGGGGGCTGTCTATCCTTTGGGGTTCTGCTCTGAGGCAAGGTAGAATTCCTATTTCCATCTATAGGGGTATTTAGTCCTCCGGCTGTGTCGAGGTGTCTAGGATTTGTTAGGCACACCCCACGGCTACTTCTAGTTGCGGTGTTAAGTTCAGGATTTGCGGTCAGTACAGTTTATACCAACTCCAGAGAAGGTTCCATGCGACTCAAAGGTCACCGGATCATAACAGTACAACTGGCCAATAATGAGTTAAATGCATCTCAGAAGAAGGGAAGAAAGGTGTTGAGCCATTTTTTTTTTCGCACTCTGTTTTGTCTTCTCTTCCCTCTTTTTCTCTAAGTGGCTGAGGAGTCTTGTGCTAGCATGGATATTCAGGAATTAGCTTCTCGTGTGGACCAGCTTGCTGCTAGGGTACAGGGTATTTCTGATTATATTGTTCAGACTCCTGTTTTAGAGCCGAAGATTCCTACACCTGATTTGTTTTTTGGTGACAGGTTCAAATTTTTGAGTTTTAAAAACAACTGTAAACTGTTTTTTGCTCTGAGACCTCGATCCTCCGGTGATTCCATTCAGCAGGTTAAAATCATCATCTCCCTGCTGCGTGGCGATCCACAGGATTGGGCATTTTCCCTGGAATCTGGGAATCCGGCTTTGCTTAATGTAGACTCCTTTTTTCAGGCTTTAGGTTTATTATATGATGAATCACTTAAATAAATGTATAAAAATGGGCTCCTATTGAATTTGGAATCATATAAACCCAGAAAAAATGTTTTTATTATAAATCTCGATTAAAATGCCACCAACCTGTGGCTGCACCAAGAAAAAATCAAAAAACAAAAACACACAATAAAAAACACCGTGAAAAAACTAGGGTGGGGATTGTTAGGAGTCGAGTTTCCTCTGCTGCACAGGGGGAATCTTGATCCGTCTCCGTTGCGGTCTCCCATTCTCCTCCAGCCGCAGTGGAGTCTGCTCAGCAGGGACGTCGCTCCCAGTGTCTTGCTCGCTCTCACTCTGTACAGAGAGATACTGCTGCTTCTTCAGCTCCTGCCATTAAAGTCAGTGCTGGTCAGCGGCGAGCGGACTTTCCTGGGACTAAGTCCTTGTTTGCGCACACTGAGCATGCCCAGAGCAAGATCTCCCGTTGGAGATCGAGGGTCATGTGCTCTGGCTCTGCAGCGCATTCCATTGGTCCTCTTGGCAGGCCCTGGAAGGGCAAAGTTTCTGTGGCCACTTCCTGTCCTGCAATTATATAAACTGCGCATGACCGCACGGCCATGCACTAGTGTACAATTGAATACGTGTGTTTGTTGTGAGTGCAAGTCGTTCATTAAATACCCCTACCCTATTGTATGACTGTTCGCGTATGGTGTATGGCTGC
The DNA here is from genome assembly GCF_032444005.1 of Ranitomeya imitator. Taxonomy (NCBI): domain Eukaryota; kingdom Metazoa; phylum Chordata; class Amphibia; order Anura; family Dendrobatidae; genus Ranitomeya; species Ranitomeya imitator. The sequence continues at coordinate 987,019,085 of NC_091282.1, forward strand.
TATCTAGCGCCCGACAAATCACTCAACGTGTCACACACGTATCAGCGTCTATTGCTGTGACCGCCAGTGCGGCGCCACGCGCCAGTAGTGCGCTTCCTGACCCACCTCTGGGTGCTTAGTGGTGCCTGCCAGCACGGCACAGTTCGCACTTCGGTGCTCTAATTATAAGAGTTGCCTAACACACCCTGTTGCGGTGTTCTGTCAGCAAGTGGTCTAATCGGACTTCAATCCTAGTTGGGGTTAAGTTCGCTGACTGCTTGCTCGCCTTCTATGTGCGGTACCGCGATCCTGTGACGCAACAGGATCGCTTCCTTCACGTTGGGTGAAGTTTAACCCACGCGAGTATACTTATGAGTATCGCCATATAGTCCGTCATTACTCAGCAGCAGGTTCTATCTCTGCACGGTGGACCCCAAGGCGACGAACGCACTGTACACTATCAGTCTTATTATTTGGTGCGTTCCGCTAGCCCTAACATTACACTAGCGCCAGGGTCTGGCTAGTGATGACGGACAAACAGCAATCCCTGCGGTATATACAGCAGCTGGAGGGTAGGTTGGCGGCTCTCGAGAGCGCAACCTCAGCTGTGGATGTTACCACAGTTGCTGTACAGGCTGCCAGCGTGGCTGCAGCAACTTTGTCCATTGCCACCCCTGTTCCGACATTTTCTCGCCTCCCGCTGCCAGAAAAATTTTCTGGTAATAGCAAATTTTGTAGGGGATTCGTGAGTCAGTGCTCTATTCATCTCGAGCTTCTGGCTGCACGTTTCCCCACAGAGCGGGCTAAGGTGGGATTTATTGTGTCTCTATTGTCGGACAGGGCGTTGGAATGGGCTACGCCGCTGTGGGAGCGTGGCGATCATGTGGTGCAGAGTGCTCCTCCTCTGTTTTTGAGCACTTTAAAACAGGTCTTTTTAGGACCTTAAGTCACCCATGACACTGCGCTCCAACTGCTGGCATTAACTCAGGGTGAGTCCTTGGTCAGTCAATTTGCCGTCCAATTCCGCACTTTAGCATCTGAGCTGGAATGGTCGGATAAAGCTCTTATCCCCATATTTTGGAGGGGCTTGGCTGACCATGTAAAGGACGCTCTGGCCACTAGGGAGATTCCTGCCACACTGGAGGAGTTAATAACAGTCTCCACTCGAATTGACCTCCGTTTTAACGAGCGGAGGTTAGAGCGAGCCCAGTGTAGGCAGAGGTTTCGGCTGGCTCCTACTTTCGCCAAACCTCTGGAATCTCCGGTCCTGGTTCCTGAGTCACATGAGGCCAGGGAAGTGTCACAAGCGGGACCTAAGTCCCGGACCGCTTGTGCACTCAGGGTCTGTCATGTTTGCCAGCAGTCTGGACATTTAGCCACCAGATGTCCTCAGCGGTCGAGGAAACGTCAGCGTCTAGTGGTCGTAGGTGGAGGTACACTAGACACGGCGACATTTGCCTCTAAATTGTCCTTTAAGGGGACAATTACTATAGGCTCATTCTCCCACTCGGTAGAGCTTTGCGTGGATTCTGGGGCGGAGGACAATTTTATGTCTTCTGCCTTCGCCCAACGCCACGCAATACCTCTGGTTATGCTAGTTCAACCTGTAACGGTACGAGTGGTGAATGGGTCGACTCTGCCCTCACAGATAACTCACCAGACCATCCCTTTTACTCTGTCCATGTCGCCATCTCATCAGGAGATTATTTCTCTGCTCGTCATTCCAGAGGGAATTGATGAAGTCCTGTTGGGAATACCTTGGCTACGGTACCACTCTCCTCATATCGAGTGGTCCTCAGGCAGAATTCTGGGATGGGGTGAATCTTGTGGGGGTAGGTGTCAGAGGGAGTGCGTTCAGGTAGCTACAACTGAGGTACCCGCAGATCTTTCCTCTCTCCCCAAGCAGTATTGGTCGTATGCAGACGTATACTCCAAAAAAGCGGCGGAGACCCTTCCGCCCCATCGCCCCTATGACTGTCCTATTGACCTCTTGCCTGGTGCTGAGCCTCCCCGGGGTCGAGTCTATCCGCTATCTCTCCCGGAGACGGAGGCAATGTCACAGTACATCCAGGAAAATCTGGCAAGAGGGTTCATCAGGAAGTCAGTGTCACCTGCTGGGGCAGGGTTCTTCTTCGTGCAGAAGAAGAGTGGGGAATTGCGTCCATGCATAGACTACAGGGGTCTTAACACCATCACCGTTAAGAATAAATACCCTTTGCCTTTGATATCTGAAATGTTCGATAGGCTTCGGGGAGCAAGGGTATTTACTAAATTAGATCTGCGGGGTGCTTACAGCCTGATTCGCATCCATGAGGGGGACGAATGGAAGACGGCTTTTAACACCAGGGATGGGCACTATGAATATCTGGTGATGCCCTTTGGGCTCTGTAATGCCCCAGCCGTTTTCCAAGACTTTGTGAACGATATCTTCTGGGATATGCTTTCCACCTCGGTCGTAGTCTATCTGGATGATATTCTCATCTACTCTCCAGATATTTACTCCCACCGGAGAGATGTTTGCAAAGTCTTCGACCTCCTACGGGCAAACTCCCTCTATGCCAAGTTGGAGAAGTGTATGTTTGAGCAGGAGTCCTTACCTTTCCTAGGCTACATCATCTCAGCCCAGGGATTGGCTATGGATCCTGCCAAACTACAGGCAGTGATGGACTCGCAGGAACCCCATTCTCTTAAAGCGGTGCAGCGCTTTATGGGGTTCATCAATTATTATCGCCAGTTCATCCCGCATTTCTCAACTTTGGTAGCTCCCTTGGTTGTCCTCACCAAGAAGGGGGCGAATCCCAAATTGTGGTCTGAGGAGGTCTCCAAGGCTTTTATCTCTATAAAGTCACACTTCGCTAGCGCTCCCATTCTTCATCGCCCCGATGTTGACAAGCCATTTATCATGGAGGTGGATGCCTCTTCTGTTGGTGCTGGAGCAGTCCTCTTCCAAAAGGATGCTCAAGGTCGGAAGCATCCTTGCTTCTTTTTCTCCAAGACCTTCGCACCAGCAGAGAGGAATTATTCCATCGGGGACAGGGAGTTGCTAGCCATGAAGTTGGCTTTCTCGGAGTGGAGACATCTCTTGGAGGGAGCACGTTTTCCCTTCCAAGTCTTCACAGATCACAAAAATTTGGTGTATCTGCAGACAGCTCAGCGGTTGAATTCTCACCAGGCCAGATGGTCCTTGTTCTTCTCCCGGTTTCATTTCACCCTCCATTTCCTTTCTGGGGAGAAGAACATTCGGGCCGACGCTCTCTCTCGCTCCGTTGTGTCATCTGCGGAGGAGGAGTCTCGGCTTATTGTCCCCACCGAGAGTTTGAGAACCGTGGCCCCGGTTTCGCTGGAGTCTGTGCCCCCGGGCAAGACCTTTGTTCTATCTAGTTTGCGACCGGAGGTTCTCTCTTGGGCGCACTCGTCCAGGGTGGGTGGACATTTTGGTACTAAAAGGACATCAGAGTTACTGGCGAGGACATACTAGTGGCCGCATATGGCTCGTGATGTCGCGGAGTACGTTCGGGCGTGTGTCTCTTGCGCCAGGAACAAGACTCCTCGGCAATGGCCAGCTGGGTTGCTTTATCCTCTGCCCGTGGCTGACAGGCCCTGGGAGATGGTCGGGATGGACTTTGTGGTTGGCTTACCCAAGTCTCGTAATTGCACCATTATCTGGGTGATCACCGATCATTTTTCCAAAATGGTGCATTTGGTGCCTCTTCCACGGCTACCATCTGTACGGGCGTTGGCTGTCTTGTTTATCAAGCATATCTTTCGCTTACACGGTATGCCAGACAAAATTGTTAGTGACCGGGGTCCCCAGTTTGCGTCTCGATTCTGGAGGGAGCTATGTCGTCTACTCAGTATTGAGTTAAATCTCTCTTCGGCATATCATCCCGAGACGAATGGGTTGGTAGAAAGGGCCAACCAGACCTTGGTCACATATCTGCGACATTTTGTTTCTGCCAGACAGGATGACTGGGCATCCTTGCTACCGTGGGCAGAGTTTGCACTTAACAATGCCGTAGCCGACTCTACCGGTCAGACTCCATTCCTCTTAAATTACGGCCAGCATCCGCGTGTTCCTGTGCCCATGCCTGTGTCTTCCGCTGATCCCAGGGTGGCAGACTGGGCTGTGGAGGCACGGGACATTTGGGATCGCACGCAGGATGCCATTCGGGCCTCCAAGGAGAGAATGAGGTCCTCCGCCGATGTTCATCGGTGCCCCGCTCCGACTTTTGCCCCTGGCGACTTGGTGTGGCTCTCCGCCCGTAACATCAGGCTGCGAGTTGAGTCCACTAAGTTTGCTCCTCGCTACTTGGGTCCCTTCAAGGTTCTCAAACAGGTTAATCCTGTGGTCTGCCGCCTGGCTCTTCCTCCACGCATGGGTATCAACGACACCTTTCATGTGTCCCTCTTGAAACCCGTATACATGTCCCGGTTTTCCGAGTCATCTGCCGGGACATCGGGTTCGTCTACGGACGATTAAGAGGTGAGCGCTATTTTGGGGTGCAAGGTGGTACGCGGCAAAAAGTTTTATTTGGTGGATTGGAAGGGTTATGGTCCAGAGGACAGGTCTTGGGAGCCTGCTGAAAACATTCGGGCCCCACAGCTCATTGCTGCCTTCGAGCGTAGCGAGGCCCAAGGAGGGGGGGTAATGTTAGGAGTCGAGTTTCCTCTGCTGCACAGGGGGAATCTTGATCCGTCTCCGCTGCGGTCTCCCATTCTCCTCCAGCCGCAGTGGAGTCTGCTCAGCAGGGACGTCGCTCCCAGTGTCTTGCTCGCTCTCACTCTGTACAGAGAGTTACTGCTGCTTCTTCAGCTCCTGCCATTAAAGTCAGTGCTGGTCAGCGGCGAGCGGACTTTCCTGGGACTAAGTCCTTGTTTGCGCACACTGAGCATGCCCAGAGCAAGATCTCCCGTTGGAGATCGAGGGTCATGTGCTCTGGCTCTGCATCGCATTCCATTGGTCCTCTTGGCAGGCCCTGGAAGGGCAAAGTTTCTGTGGCCACTTCCTGTCCTGCAATTATATAAACTGCGCATGACCGCACGGCCATGCGCTAGTGTACAATTGAATACGTGTGTTTGTTGTGAGTGCAAGTCGTTCATTAAATACCCCTACCCTATTGTATGACTGTTCGCGTATGGTGTATGGCTGCTATCTAGCGCCCGACAAATCACTCAACGTATCACACACGTATCAGCGTCTATTGCTGTGACCGCCAGTGCGGCGCCACGCACCAGTAGTGCGCTTCCTGACCCACATCTGGGTGCTTAGTGGTGCCTGCCAGCACGGCACAGTTCGCACTTCGGTGCTCTAATTATAAGAGTTGCCTAACACACCCTGTTGCGGTGTTGTGTCAGCAAGTGGTCTAATCGGACTTCAGTCCTAGTTGGGGTTAAGTTCGCTGACTGCTTGCTCGCCTTCTATGTGCGGTACCGCGATCCTGTGACGCAACAGGATCGCTTCCTTCACGTTGGGTGAAGTTTAACCCACGCGAGTATACTTATGAGTACCGCCATATAGTCCGTCATTACTCGGCAGCAGGTTCTATCTCTGCACGGTGGACCCCGGGCTACGAACGCACCGTACACTATCAGTCTTATTATTTGGTGCGTTCCGCTAGCCCTAACAGGGGATAAGGACAATCCCTAGATGGTACCTAAATGGCACCTACCTAACAGCGGGGGTTGGCGCCCTAGGGGGAACGTTATGGCGCCCCCTGTTATGCTGTGCTATCAGGCAACACAGTGTGCAGTAATCAGCGCACATACAGTGATATGGCAATAACCCAAAAACAATAGAACAAGCTCTGAGACGTGGAATCTCTGCAGACTGCAATACCTGAACCTATCCTCACACAACTAAAAGCAGCAGTGGATTGCACCTAACACTACCTATGCAACTCGGCACTGCCTGAGGAGCTGACTAGCCTGAAGATAGAAATACAAGCCTGACTTGCCTCAGAGAAATACCCCAAAGGAATAGGCAGTCCCCCACATATAATGACTGTTAGCAAGATGAAAAGACAAAACGTAGGAATGAAATAGATTCAGCAAAGTGAAGCCCGATATTCTAGACAGAGCGAGGATAGCAAAGAGAACTATGCAGTCTACAAAAAACCCTAAAGCAGAACCACGCAAAGGGGGGCAAAAAGACCCACCGTGCCGAACTAACGGCACGGCGGTGCACCCTTTGCGTCTCAGAGCTTCCAGCAAAAGAGAATAGCACAGCTGGACAGAAAAAACGGAAACAAAAACAAAGTAACACTTATCTAGCAGAGCAGCAGGCCACAGGAAAGATGCAGTAGCTCAGATCCAACACTGGAACATTGACAAGGAGCAAGGAAGACAGACTCAGGTGGAGTTAAATAGCAAGGCAGCCAACGAGCTCACCAAAACACCTGAGGGAGGAAGCCCAGAGGCTGCAATACCACTTGTGACCACAGGAGTGAATTCATCCACAGAATTCACAACAGTACCCCCCCCTTGAGGAGGGGTCACTGAACCCTCACCAGAACCCCCAGGCCGACCAGGATGAGCCACATGAAAGGCACGAACAAGATCTGGGGCATGGACATCAGAGGCAAAAACCCAGGAATTATCCTCCTGAGTATAACCCTTCCATTTGACCAGATACTGGAGTTTCCGTCTAGAGACACGAGAATCCAAAATTTTCTCCACAATATACTCCAATTCCCCCTCCACCAAAACAGGGGCAGGAGGCTCCACAGATGGAACCATAGGTGCCACGTATCTTCTCAACAACGACCTATGGAATACATTATGTATGGAAAAGGAGTCTGGAAGGGTCAGACGAAAAGACACCGGATTGAGAATCTCAGAAATCCTATACGGACCAATAAAACGAGGTTTAAATTTAGGAGAGGAAACCTTCATAGGAATATGACGAGAAGATAACCAAACCAGATCCCCAACACGAAGTCGGGGACCCACACGGCGTCTACGATTAGCGAAAAGCTGAGCCTTCTCCTGGGACAAGGTCAAATTGTCCACTACCTGAGTCCAGATCTGCTGCAACCTGTCCACCACAGAATCCACACCAGGACAGTCCGAAGACTCAACCTGTCCTGAAGAGAAACGAGGATGGAACCCAGAATTGCAGAAAAATGGAGAGACCAAGGTAGCCGAGCTGGCCCGATTATTAAGGGCGAACTCAGCCAACGGCAAAAATGACACCCAATCATCCTGGTCAGCAGAAACAAAACATCTCAGATATGTTTCCAAGGTCTGATTGGTTCGTTCGGTCTGGCCATTAGTCTGAGGATGGAAGGCCGAGGAAAAAGATAGGTCAATGCCCATCCTACCACAAAAGGCTTGCCAAAACCTCGAAACAAACTGGGAACCTCTGTCAGAAACAATATTCTCAGGAATGCCATGCAAACGAACCACATGCTGGAAGAACAAAGGCACCAAATCAGAGGAGGAAGGCAATTTAACCAAGGGCACCAGATGGACCATTTTAGAAAAGCGATCACAGACCACCCAAATGACCGACATCTTTTGAGAAACGGGAAGGTCAGAAATGAAATCCATCGAAATATGTGTCCAAGGCCTCTTCGGGACCGGCAAGGGCAAAAGCAACCCACTGGCACGTGAACAGCAGGGCTTAGCCCTGCGCACACACAGATTGGACCTGGAGAAAAAGAAAAGGTCAAAATTCTTAAGGGACACCGAAGATTACCTTCAGAACAGAGTGTATCAGTGGCGGGAACCCCATCGGGGCTTCAGGCGTCGGACCTCCCAAAGTTCCTCAGGCTCGGCCGACAGCAGACCTGGAAAAGAAAGCACATGGTTTCAACACTGAGCAACCAGAACCTCTCTGTGACGAAACCGCCCCTGCTCCAATCTCAGAAGCATCAACCTCGACCTGGAACGGAAGAGAAACATCTGGTTGACACAACACAGGGGCACAGCAAAAACGACGCTTCAGCTCCTGAAAAGCTTCCACGGCAGCAGAAGACCAATTAACTAAATCAGCACCCTTCTTGGTCAAATCGGTCAATGGTCTGGCAATGCTAGAAAAATTACAGATGAAGCGACGATAAAAATTAGCAAAGCCCAGGAATTTCTGCAGACTTTTCAGAGATGTCGGCTGAGTCCAATCCTGGATGGCCTGGACCTTAACCGGATCCATCTCGATAGTAGAAGGGGAAAAGATGAACCCCAAAAATGAAACTTTCTGCACACCGAAGAGACACTTTGATCCCTTCACGAACAAGGAATTAGCACGCAGTACCTGGAAAACCATTCTGACTTGCTTCACATGAGACTCCCAATCATCAGAGAAGATCAAAATGTCATCCAAGTAAACAATCAGGAATTTATCCAGATACTCACGGAAAATGTCATGCATAAAAGACTGAAAAACAGATGGAGCATTGGCAAGTCCGAACGGCATCACCAGATACTCAAAATGACCCTCGGGCGTATTAAATGCCGTTTTCCATTCATCTCCCTGCCTGATTCTCACCAGATTATACGCACCACGAAGATCAATCTTAGTAAACCAACTAGCCCCCTTAATTCGAGCAAACAAGTCAGATATCAATGGCAAGGGATACTGAAACTTAACAGTGATCTTATTAAGAAGGCGGTAATCAATACACGGTCTTAGCGAACCATCCTTTTTGGCTACAAAAAAGAACCCTGCTCCCAATGGTGATGACGATGGGCGAATATGTCCCTTCTCCAGGGATTCTTTCACATAACTGCGCATAGCGGTGTGTTCAGGCACGGACAAATTAAATAAACGACCCTTAGGGAATTTACTACCAGGAATCAAATTGATAGCACAATCACAATTCCTATGCGGAGGTAGGGCATCAGACTTGGGCTCTTCAAATACATCCTGAAAGTCAGACAAGAACTCTGGGATGTCAGAAGGAATGGATGACGAAATAGACAAAAATGGAACATCACCATGTACTCCCTGACAACCCCAGCTGGTTACCGACATAGAGTTCCAATCTAATACTGGATTATGGGTTTGTAGCCATGGCAACCCCAACACGACCACATCATGCAGATTATGCAGTACCAGAAAGCGAATAACTTCCTGATGTGCAGGAGCCATGCACATGGTCAGCTGGGCCCAGTACTGAGGCTTATTCTTGGCCAAAGGTGTAGCATCAATTTCTCTCAACGGAATAGGACACCGCAAAGGCTCCAAGAAAAATCCACAACGTTTAGCATAATCCAAATCCATCAGATTCAGGGCAGCGCCTGAATCCACAAACGCCATGACAGAATACGATGACAAAGAGCATATCAAGGTAATGGACAGAAGGAATTTGGACTGTACAGTACCAATGACGGCAGAGCTATCGAACCGCCTAGTGCGCTTAGGACAATTAGAAATAGCATGAGTGGAATCACCACAGTAAAAACACAGCCTGTTCAGACGTCTGTGTTCTTGCCGTTCAACTTTAGTCATAGTTCTGTCGCACTGCATAGGCTCAGGTTTACTCTCAGACAATACCGCCAGATGGTGCACAGATTTACGCTCGCGCAAGCGACGACCGATCTGAATGGCCAAGGACATAGACTCATTCAAACCAGCAGGCATAGGAAATCCCACCATGACATCCTTAAGAGCTTCAGAGAGACCCTTTCTGAACCAAGCCGCCAGTGCAGATTCATTCCACAGAGTGAGTACTGACCACTTCCTAAATTTCTGACAATATACTTCTACAGCATCCTGACCCTGGCATAAAGCCAGCAAATTTTTCTCAGCCTGATCCACTGAATTAGGCTCATCGTAAAGCAATCCAAGCGCCTGGAAAAACGCATCAACATTACTCAATGCAGGGTCTCCTGGCGCAAGAGAAAACGCCCAGTCCTGTGGGTCGCCGCGCAAAAAAGAAATAATAATCAAAACCTGTTGAATAGGATTACCAGAAGAATGAGGTTTCAAGGCCAGAAATAGCATACAATTATTTTTGAAGCTCAGGAACTTAGTTCTGTCACCAGAAAACAAATCAGGAATAGGAATTCTTGGTTCTAGCATAGATTTCTGATCAATTGTATCTTGAATCTTTTGTACATTTATAACGAGATTATCCATTGAGGAGCACAGAGCCTGAATATCCATGTCCACAGCTGTGTCCTGAAGCACTCTAATGTCTAGGGGAAAAAAAAAAAAAACTGAAGACAGAGCTGAGGAAAAAAAAATGATGTCAGGACTTCTTTTTTCCCTCTATTGAGAATCATTGGTTATGGCTCCTTGTACTGTTATGCTGTGCTATCAGGCAACACAGTGTGCAGTAATCAGCGCACATACAGTGATATGGCAATAACCCAAAAACAATAGAACAAGCTCTGAGACGTGGAATCTCTGCAGACTGCAATACCTGAACCTATCCTCACACAACTAAAAGCAGCAGTGGATTGCGCCTAACACTACCTATGCAACTCGGCACTGCCTGAGGAGCTGACTAGCCTGAAGATAGAAATACAAGCCTGACTTGCCTCAGAGAAATACACCAAAGGAATAGGCAGCCCCCCACATATAATGACTGTTAGCAAGATGAAAAGACAAAACGTAGGAATGAAATAGATTCAGCAAAGTGAGGCCCGATATTCTAGACAGAGCGAGGATAGCAAAGAGAACTATGCAGTCTACAAAAAACCCTAAAGCAGAACCACACAAAGGGGGGCAAAAAGACCCACCGTGCCGAACTAACGGCACGGCGGTGCACCCTTTGCGTCTCAGAGCTTCCAGCAAAAGAGAATAGCACAGCTGGACAGAAAAAACGGAAACAAAAACAAAGTAACACTTATCTAGCAGAGCAGCAGGCCACAGGAAAGATGCAGTAGCTCAGATCCAACACTGGAACATTGACAAGGAGCAAGGAAGACAGACTCAGGTGGAGTTAAATAACAAGGCAGCCAACGAGCTCACCAAAACACCTGAGGGAGGAAGCCCAGAGGCTGCAATACCACTTGTGACCACAGGAGTGAATTCATCCACAGAATTCACAACAGCCCCCGCTCCACGTCGGCTAACCCTAGGGTCCCTGATAAACCCTAATGATCCCAAAGGGTCCCTCTGCCCACACAATGATGTGCTAAAGGTGCCCCTAACAGCTATACATATAACAACTAGACCTAGGGAAGCCTCAAACCCCACACCTGTGAATTAAAAACAATATGAGAACATGCAGAGGGCATTTTATGGCCACATTTTGCCATTATCACGTATGATCCATGACTTTTATGGCAAAACCTCACTTAGGCAGATAATACTGCAATTCCTTCTATCAGCGCTGTGGGAGGCGCACACCTGCAAGATTCCACCCTACCACAAACAATACAAGTAATCGATCTGTACCTCATACACTAATGTCCAATCCCACCGGGATGTTGTTTACAGATAAAGACATGTATATAGATCGATACTCATCATTAAGTGAAGAGCCGTCTGCCCACTGTTCCTAAGTAGCCTCAACGCGTTTCGCCTCACTGGCTCATCAGGAGGCTCGATTAATGCTCATGTGTCTCGATGGTGCAGGATATATAAAACATAGGATATTATATATCCGGCACCATCGAGACACATGAGCATTAATCGAGCCTCCTGATGAGCCAGTGAGGCGAAACGCGTTGAGGCTACTTAGGAACAGTGGGCAGACGGCGCTTCACTTAATGATGAGTATAGATCTATACACATGTCTTTATCTGTAAACAACATCCCGGTGGGATTGGACATTAGTGTATGAGGTACAGATCGATTACTTGTATTGTTTGTGGTAGGGTGGAATCTTGCAGGTGTGCGCCTCCCACAGCGCTGATAGAAGGAATTGCAGTATTATCTGCCTAAGTGAGGTTTTGCCCTAAAAGTCACGGATCATACGTGATAATGGCAAAATGTGGCCGTAAAATGCCCTCTGCATGTTCTCATATTGTTTTTAATTCACAGGTGTGGGGTTTGAGGCTTCCCTAGGTCTAGTTGCTATATGTATAGCTCTTAGGGGCACCTTTAGCACATCATTGTGTGGGCAGAGGGACCCTTTGGGATCATTAGGGTTTATCAGGGACCCTAGGGTTAGCCGACGTGGAGCGGGGGCGCCATAACACTCCCCCTAGGGCGCCAACCCCCGCTGTTAGGTAGGTGCCATTTAGTTACCATCTAGGGATTGTCCTTATCCCACCCTAGTTTTTTCACGGTGTTTTTTATTGTGTGTTTTTGTTTTTTGATTTTTCTTGGTGCAGCCACAGGTTGGGGGCATTTTAATCGAGATTTATAATAAAAACATTATTATATGATGAACCTAATTCTGTGGATCAAGTGGAGAAGACCTTGTTGGCCCTGTCTCAGGGTCAAGAGTCGGCAGAATTGTATTGTCAGAAATTTAGAAAATGGTCTGTGTTGACTAAATGGAATGATGATGCTTTGGCGGCAATTTTCAGAAAGGGTCTTTCTGAATCCATTAAAGATGTTATGGTGGGGTTTCCCACGCCTTTTGGTCTGAGTGATTCTATGTCTCTGGCCATTCAGATTGATCGGTGCTTACGGGAGCGCAGAACTGTGCGCGCTGTGGCGTTGTCCTCAGAGCAAATTCCTGAGCCAATGCAGTGTGATAGGATTCTGTCTAGAACGGAACGACAAGGTTTCGGACGTCAGAATAGGTTGTGTTATTATTGTGGCGACGCTTCTCGTGTCATTTCTGTCTGCCCTAAGCGGACAAAGAGGATCGCCAGTTCATTTACCATCAGTACTGTACAACCTAAATTTCTGTTATCTGTGTCCTTGATCTGCTCATTGTCATCATTTTCTGTCATGGCGTTTGTGGATTCAGGCGCTGCCTTGAACTTAATGGACTTTGAGTTTGCCAGGCGTTGTGGTTTTCCTTTGCAGCCTTTGCAGAACTCTATTCCTTTAAGGGGCATTGATGCTACACCCTTGGCAAAAAATAAGCCCCAGTTTTGGACACAGGTTACCATGCGCATGGCGCCAGCCCATCAGGAAGTTTGTCGATTTCTGGTGTTGCATAATTTGCATGATGTTATTGTGCTGGGTTTTCCGTGGTTGCAGGTACATAATCCTGTGTTGGACTGGAAGTTTATGTCTGTGACTAGTTGGGGTTGTCAGGGGATTCATAATGATGTTCCTTTGATGTCAATCTCCTCTTCTTCCTCTTCTGAAATTCCAGAGTTTTTGTCTGATTTTCAGGATGTATTCGATGAGCCCAAGTCCAGTTCCCTTCCACCGCGCAGGGACTGTGATTGTGCTATTGACTTGATTCTAGGCTGTAAGTTTCCTAAGGGCCGACTTTTCAACCTGTCTATGCCTGAACACACCGCCATGCGGAATTATATTAAGGAGTCTATGGCGAAAGGGCATATTCGGCCATCTTCATCGTTGGGAGCGGGATTTTTTTTGTTGCTAAGAAGGATGGCTCCTTGAGACTCTGTATTGATTATCGCCTCTTGAATAAGATCACGGTCAAGTTTCAATACCCTTTACCTTTGCTTTCTGATTTGTTTGCTAGGATTAAGGGGGCTAGTTGGTTTACTAAGATTGACCTTCGGGGGGCATATAATCTTGTTCGTATTAAGCAAGGTGATGAATGGAAAACTGCGTTTAATACGCCCAAAGGTCATTTTGAATATCTTGTGATGCCATTCGGGCTCTCTAATGCTCCATCTGTTTTTCAGTCCTTCATGCATGATATCTTCCGGACTTATCTTGATAAATTCTTGATTGTATATTTGGACGATATTTTGATTTTTTCCGATGATTGGGAGTCTCATGTGCAACAGGTCAGGATGGTATTTCAGATCCTTCGTGACAATGTTTTGTTTGTGAAGGGGTCTAAGTGTCTCTTTGGGGTGCAGAAGGTTTCTTTTTTGGGCTTCATTTTTTCTCCCTCATCTATGGAGATGGATCCGGTTAAGGTTCAGGCCATTCATGGTTGGATTCAACCCACATCCGTGAAGAGCCTTCAGAAATTTTTGGGTTTTGCAAATTTTTATTGCCGTTTCATTGTTAACTTCTCTAGCGTGGTTAAACCCTTGACCGATTTGGCGAAGAAAATCGCTGATGTGGCGAATTGGTCCTCTGCGGCTGTCGCTGCCTTTCAGGAGCTTAAACGCCGATTTACTTCTGCTCTGGTGTTGCGCCAACCGGATGTTTCTCTTCCGTTTCAGGTTGAGATTGACGCTTCTGAGATTGGGGCAGGGGCCGTTTTGTCTCAGAGGGATCCTGTTGGTTCCTTGATGAAACCGTGTGCCTTCTTTTCCCGTAAGTTTTCGCCTGCTGAACGCAATTATGATGTCGGCAATTGGGAGTTGTTGGCTATGAAATGGGCATTTGAGGAGTGGCGACATTGGCTTGAGGGCTAAGCACCGTATTGTGGTCTTGACTAGGGTTGAGCGACCTTGACCTTTTTAGAGTCGAGTCGTGTTTCGCGAAACCCGACTATCTTAGAAGTCGAGTCGAGTGGAATCGACTGAATATGGCGAAAAGTCGGGTATCGCCCGAAACACGAAACCCAATGCAAGTCAATGGGGGAGCATAGTCGGCAGTGAGTGGAGGCCAGGAAAACACCTACACTGCCCATTTTAATGACAAAAACATCCATTCTTGTTACAGAAGCTTGTCAATCATAATTTACCTTATAATAATTGGAAGGCATTTGAAATTGGGGGTCATTTGGCTAAAGTTGTGGGGGGTAGGGCTGGTTCAAGTAATTAGTGGGCCCAGTAAATCTGGACCACGTCACGGCAGTGGAGCAGGGAGAGGTAAGTATTTCAACTTTGCAAGTGCTGTGATCCTGAGCAAGCAGGGGGGGCCCACTCGTTGGCATTGGCACTGGCACAGGGCCCCTCAAAGTACAGCGGTGTGTTTGCACAGCGGGGGCGCCTCCCACCGGCAGCAACACTTTTGCGTACTATGAGAGGCCCTGTGCCAGTGACGTCGCCAACCAGTATTCCTCCCCCCACCTGATGAAGGAACCTGCACTTTCATCTGCACCTTCCTCTTTGTCCCCGTGTAAGGTGGTATGGTATGCGGGAAGAGGAACCTGACTTTCAGCAGGGTCACAATCTTGCTGTGTAGCGTGCACGGGGAATTTTGCGTTATGGGTCAATGTACCAGCAGACTCATCTATCACTGGCTGGGCAATGGGCAGGATGAGGAGGAAACACAGATATAGGCCCAAAGAATAAAGTTGGCTAAATGCAGTTCAAAATTGGTAACACAGGACTAACCAGGGGGCATTGCAGTGGAGGACAACTGGAATGAGAGGCTGACACAGAGAGTAGGCCCAAATCAGTAAGTAGTCGAAATGCAGTTCAAAATTGGCAACCGTAGTTAGCAGGCGGCACAGCTTTGTTCAGTGGAGGAGAACAGCAAGGAGTGGCAGAGTCCGATAGTAGGCCCCAACCCAACTAGTAGGCCAAATGCAGTCTAACATTAACAACTACTTAACGAGAGCCTGAAAATGGAATTTCAGGACAGGAAACCAGGAGAACAGCAAGGAGTGGCAGACACCGATAGTAGGCCCCAAACCAACTAGTACGCCAAATGCAGTTGTTCCATTTAACCACAATTTAATGAGAGCCTGAAGATAGAAGTTCAGGAAAGGCAACCTGGAGAACACCTTGGAGTGTAACACACCATCTCTCTACACCCCAGACCCAATTTGTAGGCCTAATGCAGTGTAGTTTTCAACAACTACTAAACGAGAGTCGGAAGATCGAAGCAATGTGGACGAAACCTGGGGAACACCTTGGAGTGTAACACACCGTCTCTCTACACCCCATACCCAATTTGTAGGCCTAAAGCAGTGTAGTTTTCTACAACTACTTAACGAGAGTCGGAAGACCGAAGCAATGTGGACGAAACCTGGGGAACACCTTGGAGTGGAACACACCATCTCTCTACACCCCAGACCCAATTTGTAGGCCTAATGCAGTGTAGTTTCCAACAACTACTAAATGAGAGCATGAAGATCGAAGCAATGGACAGGAAACCTGGGGAACACCTTGGAGTGGAACACACCATCTCTCTACACCCCATACCTAATTTGTAGGCCTAATGCAGTGTAGTTTTCTACAACTACTAAACGAGAGTCGGAAGACCGAAGCAATGTGGACGAAACCTGGGGAACACCTTGGAGTGGAACACACCATCTCTCTACACCCCATACCCAATTTGTAGGCCTAATGCAGTGTAGTTTCCAACAACTACTAAACGAGAGCCAGAAGATCGAAGCAATGGAGAGGAAACCTGGGGAACACCTTGGAGTGTAACACACCGTTTCTCTACACCCCATACCCAATTTGTAGGCCTAATGCAGTGTAGTTTCCAACAACTACTAAACGAGAACATTAAGATCGCAGCAATGGAGAGGAAACCTGGGGAACACCTTGGAGTGGAACACACCATCTCTCTACACCCCATACCCAATTTGTAGGCCTAATGCAGTGTAGTTTTCTAGAACTACTAAACGAGAGTCGGAAGACCGAAGCAATGTGGACGAAACCTGGGGAACACCTTGGAGTGGAACACACCATCTCTCTACACCCCATACCCAATTTGTAGGCCTAATGCAGTGTAGTTTCCAACAACTACTAAACGAGAGCATTAAGATCGAAGCAATGGCGAGGAAACCTGGGGCACGCCTTTGGGAGGCAGACACCGTTAGTAGGCCCTACCAAAGTTGTACCCCCAATGCAGTTTTAAAATTCCTAGAGGCTGAAAACAAGACTATTGACGCTCAGCTTTTTTCAAAGGAACACAGCTGAATTGAGTGGCGCAGACAGACACAGGTAGTAGGACTTAAACCAAAAATGTGGCTCACTGCAGCTTAAAAAAGTTACAGGGGTACACAAGCAGCAGTGCTCTGGGCAGTGGAGGACAATTTCAATAGTGGACCGCAGACAGACTTTGTACGCCTACTATTAAAAAAAGGATGCTCTATGCAATTAAAAATAGGTTCCAGGGGTCCACGGGCAGCAGTGGTGTGGTCAGTGGACGAGTATTGGAAGGAGGGACCGCAGACAGGCGTAGTAGGCCTAACATAACAAAATTAGGCTGTAGACACTGTAAAATTGGTTCCAGGGGTACACGGGCAGCAGTGGTGTGGTCAGCGGAGGAAAATTGGAATTAGGGACTGCAGACAGACTTTGTAGGCTGTCCCCTGTGGACCATGCATCCAACACATTAACCCAGTGCGCCGTAAAGGACACGTAACTTTTTGTGGACATGCCTACTGGTCCATGCGTCTCTTGTCAGGTGCACCTTTCTACTGTTTGATTGCCTGAGTGCTATGACAATGCAGACTTTTTCATGCCGGTGGAGGGCTGGGATGGCTTTTCTCGCAAAAGAAATGTCGACTGGGTAGCTTGAACCGTTGCACAGCGTAGTTCATCTGGGCTTTCTAAATATAAAACAAAGAAAAAAAGGAGGCTACATGCACTTTCAGCTGGGTTCCAGGGGTACACGGCCAGCATTGGTCTGGTCAGTGGAGAACTATTGGAAGGAAGGACCGCAGACACGCTTCGAAGGCCTAACATAATAACAGATGGCTGTAGGCAATTTTAAATTGGTTCCAGGGGTACACGGGCAGCAGTGGTGTGGTCAGTGGAGGCCTAGTGGAAGGAGTGACCGCAGACAGGCATCGAAGGCCTAACATAATAACACATGGCTGTAGGCAATATTAAATTGGTTCCGTGGGTACACGGGCAGCAGTGGTGTGGTCAGTGGAGGCCTAGTGGAAGGAGTGACCGCAAACAGGCATCGAAGGCCTAAAATAAAAAAATTGGGCTGGCTGTAGGCAATTTTAAATTGGTTCCAGGGGTACACGGGCAGCAGTGGTGTGGTCAGTGGAGGCCTAGTGGAAGGAGTGACCGCAGACAGGCATCGAAGGCCTAACATAATAACACATGGCTGTAGGCAATTTTAAATTGGTTCCGTGGGTACACGGGCAGCAGTAGTGTGGTCAGTGGAGGCCTAGTGGAAGGAGTGACCGCAAACAGGCATCGAAGGCCTAACATAATAACACATGGCTGTAGGCAATTTTAAATTGGTTCCAGGGGAACACGGGCAGCAGTGGCCTGGTCAGTGTAGTAGTAGTAGAAAGAACGGACCGCAGACAGGCATCGAAGGCCTAAAATAAAAAAATTGGGCTGGCTGTAGGCAATTTTAAATTGGTTTCAGGGGTACACGGGCAGCAGTGGTGTGGTCAGTGGAGGCCTAGTGGAAGGAGTGACCGCAGACAGGCATCGAAGGCCTAACATAATAACACATGGCTGTAGGCAATTTTAAATTGGTTCCGTGGGTACACGGGCAGCAGTGGTGTGGTCAGTGGAGGCCTAGTGGAAGGAGTGACCGCAAACAGGCATCGAAGGCCTAAAATAAAAAAATTGGGCTGGCTGTAGGCAATTTTAAATTGGTTCCAGGGGTACACGGGCAGCAGTGGTGTGGTCAGTGGAGGCCTAGTGGAAGGAGTGACCGCAGACAGGCATCGAAAGCCTAACATAATAACACATGGCTGTAGGCAATTTTAAATTGGTTCCGTGGGTACACGGGCAGCAGTGGTGTGGTCAGTGGAGGCCTAGTGGAAGGAGTGACCGCAGACAGGCATCGAAGGCCTAACATAATAACAAATGGCTGTAGGCAATTTTAAATTGGTTCCGTGGGTACACGGGCAGCAGTGGTGTGGTCAGTAGAGGCCTAGTGGAAGGAGTGACCACAAACAGGCATCGAAGGCCTAAAATAAAAAAATTGGGCTGGCTGTAGGCAATTTTAAATTGGTTCCAGGGGTACACGGGCAGCAGTGGTGTGGTCAGTGGAGGCCTAGTGGAAGGAGTGACCGCAGACAGGCATCGAAGGCCTAACATAATAACACATGGCTGTAGGCAATTTTAAATTGGTTCCGTGGGTACACGGGCAGCAGTGGTGTGGTCAGTGGAGGCCTAGTGGAAGGAGTGACCGCAAACAGGCATCGAAGGCCTAACATAATAACACATGGCTGTAGGCAATTTTAAATTGGTTCCAGGGGAACATGGGCAGCAGTGGCCTGGTCAGTGTAGTAGTAGTAGAAAGAACGGACCGCAGACAGGCATCGAAGGCCTAAAATAAAAAAATTGGGTTGGCTGTAGGCAATTTTAAATTGGTTCCAGGGGTACACGGGCAGCAGTGGTGTGGTCAGTGGAGGCCTAGTGGAAGGAGTGATCGCAGACAGGCATCGAAGGCCTAACATAATAACAGATGGCTGTAGGCAATTTTAAATTGGTTCCAGGGGTACACGGGCAGCAGTGGTGTGGTCAGTGGAGGCTTAGTGGAAGGAGGGACCGCAGACAGGCTTCGAAGGCCTAACATAACAAAATAGGGCTGTTGGCAATTTAAAATTGGTACCATGGGTACACGGGCAGCAGTACAATGGTCAGTGGAGGCCTAGTGGAAGGAGGGACCGCAGACAGGCTTCAAAGGCCTAACATAAAAAATAGGGCTGTTGGCAATTTAAAATTGGTTCCAGTGGTACAAGGGCAGCAGTACAATGGTCAGTGGAGGCCTAGTGGAAGGAGGGACCGCAGACAGGCTTCGAAGGCCTAACATAAAAAAATAGGGCTGTTGGCAATTTAAAATTGGTTCCAGGGGTACACGGGCAGCAGTACAATGGTCAGTGGAGGCCTAGTGGAAGGAGGAACCGCAGACAGGCTTCGAAGGCCTAACATAACAAAAATGTCAATACAATGGTATTGTCAGTGCCAGGCATTGAAGGATGTCAGCGCATAGACTAAACATTGGTGGAGCTGTGAGAGATAATTTTGCAAGTGGTAGAGCACTGTTTGAGCTGGGGGGGAAGGAACTGTCTTGTGGCCGGCGGTACAGGCCCAGGGCCCCTCATATTACAACGGTGTGTCTGACGTTGGGTGCGCACCACCACCGCCAGAGACACTTTATTGTACTATGAGGGACCCAGTGGCAGTGCCGTCGACCAAAAGCGGGCACACCCACCTCTTCAGACAAACAGCACTCTCACAGGTGCTGGCGCCAAGTGGCGATACCACGGCCCCGTGTGGGGAGTTTGGCCATTTAGTGAGGTGTAAACATGTCGTATGCTGGACAATCAGGTGCAGAAAATTACGAGATTGGAAAAGTCATTCAGAATAGTCCACAGGCAAGACCTTTTCATAGGAAAGCTAGGTGTCAGCCGGGCAAGGTGGGGCAAAAGATTTCGAAATCCAGTTGTGGTTCATTTTAATGAAGGTTAGATCATCTACATTTTGGGTAGCCAGACGAGTCCTTTTTTCTGTTAGTATTGAACCTGCAGCACTGAATACTCTTTCTGATAGGACACTAGCTGCCGGGCAAGCAAGCTCCTGCAATGCATATTCTGCCAATTCTGGCCAGGTGTCTAATTTGGATGCCCAGTAATCAAATGGGAATGACGGTTGAGAGAGAACGTCAATAAGGAATGAAAAATAGTTTGCAAGCAAGCTCCTGCAATGCATATTCTGCCAATTCTGGCCAGGTGTCTAATTTGGATGCCCAGTAATCAAATGGGAATGATGGTTGAGGGAGAACGTCGATAAGGAATGAAAAATAGTTTGTAACCATACTGGACAAATGTTGTCTCCTGTCACTTTGAATTGATGCTGCAGTACCTGTCCTGTCTGCGGTCATAGCAAAATCACTCCACAACCTGTTCAGAAAACCCCTCTGGCCAACGCCACTTCTGATTTCTGCCCCTCTAACACCTCTGGTCTGCTGGCCCCTGCAGCTCGTGTGAGAACGATCACGGGCGCTGTGTGCAGGGAATGCCAGAAGCAAACGGTCAACAAGAGTTGATTGTTTGGTTGCTAATATTATTTCCAAGTTGTCATGTGGCATTATATTTTGCAATTTGCCTTTATAGCGAGGATCAAGGAGGCAGGCCAACCAGTAATCGTCATCGTTCATCATTTTAGTAATGCGTGTGTCCCTTTTGAGGATACGTAAGGCATAATCCGCCATGTGGGCCAAAGTTCCAGTTCTCAAATCTGCGGTTGTGCTTGGTTGAGGGGCAGTTTCAGGCAAATCCACGTCACTTGTGTCCCTCCAAAAACCAGAACCCGGCCTTGCCGCGCCAACAATTTCCAGTGGCCCCGGAAAAGCTTCCTCATTAAAAATATAATCATCCCCATCATCCTCCTCGTCCTCCTCCTCAAGCCCGCTACCTCGTCCTGTACACTGCCCTGGCCAGACAATGGCTGACTGTCATCAAGGCTTTCCTCTTCCTCAGCTGCAGACGCCTGATCCTTTATGCGCGTCAAACTTTGCATCAGCAGACGCATTAGGGGGATGCTCATGCTTATTATGGCGTTGTCTGCACTAACCAGCCGTGTGCATTCCTCAAAACACTGAAGGACTTGACACATGTCTTGAATCTTCGACCACTGCACGCCTGACAACTCCATGTCTGCCATCCTACTGCCTGCCCGTGTATGTGTATCCTCCCACAAAAACATAACAGCCCACCTCTGTTCGCACAGTCTCTGAAGCATGTGCAGTGTTGAGTTCCACCTTGTTGCAACGTCTATGATTAGGCGATGCTGGGTAAGGTTCAAAGAACGCTGATAGGTCTGCATACGGCTGAAGTGTACGGGCGAAAGGCGGATATGTGAGCAAAGTCCACGCACTTTGAGGAGCAGGTCGGATAACCCCGGATAACTTTTCAGGAAGCACTGCACCACCAGGTTTAAGGTGTGAGCCAGGCAAGGAATGTGTTTCAGTTGGGAAAGGGAGATGGCAGCCATGAAATTCCTTCCGTTATCACTCACTACCTTGCCTGCCTCAAGATCTACAGTGCCCAGCCACGACTGCGTTTCTTTCTGCAAGAACTCGGACAGAACTTCCGCGGTGTGTCTGTTGTCGCCCAAACACTTCATAGCCAATACAGCCTGCTGACGTTTGCCAGTAGCTGCCCCATAATGGGAGACCTGGTGTGCAACAGTGGCAGCTGCGGATGGAGTGGTTGTACGACTGCGGTCTGTGGACGAGCTCTCGCTTCTGCAGGAGGATGAGGAGGAGGAGGAGGGGGTGCGAACGGCTACAGCCAACTGTTTCCTAGACCGTGGGCTAGGCAGAACTGTCCCAAACTTGCTGTCCCCTGTGGACCCTGCATCCACAACATTCACCCAGTGTGCCGTGATGGACACGTAACGTCCCTGGCCATGCCTACTGGTCCATGCATCTGTTGTCAGGTGGAGCATCATCTCTAACGAGATTAGTCTAGCTATGTGGGCGTTCAAACCCTGTGTACGCGGATGCGAGGCTAAGTACTTCCTTTTTCTAACCATAGTCTCATGTAGGGTGAGCTGGACTGGAGAGCTGGAGATCGTGGAACTAGCGGTGGTGCCGGTGGACATGGCAGACTGAGAGACGGTGGGAGATGGTATTATTGCCGCCGGTGCCCTAGATGCAGTGTTTCCTACTACGAAACTGGTGATTCCCTGACCCTGACTGCTTTGGCCTGGCAAGGAAACCTGCACAGATACTGCAGGTGGTGCGGAAAATGGTGGCCCTACACTGCCGGAAGGGATGTTGATGACTAGCTTCATTGGCCGAGGGTGCTACAACCTTAAGGGACGTTTGGTAGTTAGTCCAAGCTTGCAAATGCATGGTGGTTAAATGTCTATGCATGCAACTTGTATTGAGACTTTTCAGATTCTGCCCTCTGCTTAAGGTAGTTGAACATTTTTGACAGATGACTTTGCGCTGATCAATTGGATGTTGTTTAAAAAAATGCCAGACTGCACTCTTTCTAGCATCGGATACCTTTTCAGGCATTGCAGACTGAGCTTTAACCGGATGGCCACGCTGTCCTCCAACAGGTTTTGGCTTTGCCACGCGTTTTGGGCAAGATACGGGCCCGGCAGATGGAACCTGTTGCGATGTTGATGCCTCCTGCGGCCCCTCCTCCTCCGCTTCAGAACTGCTGCCGCCTGCACCCTGTTCCCCCAATGGCTGCCAATCGGGGTCAAGAACTGGGTCATCTATTACCTCTTCTTGTAGCTCGTGTGCAACTTCGTCTGTGTCACCGTGTCGGTCGGTGGTATAGCGTTCATGATGGGGCAACATAGTCTCATCAGGGTCTGATTCTCGATCATTACCCTGCGAGAGCAATGTTGTGGTCTGAGTCAAAGGACCAGCATAGTAGTCTGGCTGTGGCTGTGCATCAGTGCACTCCATGTCAGATTCAACTTGTAATGGGCATGGACTGTTAACTGCTTCACTTTCTAAGCCAGGGACGGTATGTGTAAAGAGCTCCATGGAGTAACCCGTTGTGTCGCCTGCTGCATTCTTCTCTGTTGTTGTTTTTGCTGAAGAGGACAAGGAAGCGACTTGTCCCTGACCGTGAACATCCACTAACGACGCGCTGCTTTTACATTTACCAGTTTCACGAGAGGAGGCAAAAGAGCTAGAGGCTGAGTCAGCAAGATAAGCCAAAACTTGCTCTTGCTGCTCCGGCTTTAAAAGCGGTTTTCCTACTCCCAGAAAAGGGAGCGTTCGAGGCCTTGTGTAGCCAGACGACGAACCTGGCTCCACAGCTCCAGACTTAGGTGCAATATTTTTTTTCCCACGACCACCTGATGCTCCACCACTACCACTACCCTCATTACCAGCTGACAATGAACGCCCCCGGCCACGACCTCTTCCACCAGACTTCCTCATTGTTTTAAAAACGTAACCAAACTAACGGTATTTGTTGCTGTCACACAACTTACACGGTGAGCTATAACTTCAGTATGATTTAGCTACCCCTTTACAGGTGGGTGAGACCACAACGAAAATCAGGCACAATGTTACACACTCTGTGTTTGGTGGCAACAAATGAGAGAGATGCCACACACGCAGGACTGTCACTGAAGCACAAATGTAAATATTAATCTCCCACTGATTTGATTATTTTTTTTTTTCAGGGAGACTTTAGAAAAAAAAAATAATAGAATAAAATGATTTTTTCAGGAAGAATTTAGAAACCAAATAAAATAAAATGATTTCTTCAGGGAGAATTTAGAAAACAAATAAAACAAAAAATAGTCTTTCTATGGCCCACTGAGTGAGAGATGAAGCACACAGGAGTCAGGAGTGGCACACAAGCCCAGAGGCCAATATTGTTCTCCCAATAATTGATGTAGTGATTTTTTCAGGTAGATTTTGGAACCCAAATCAAGCTAAAAAAATAATAGTCTTTCTATGGCCCACAATTGGAGAGAGAGAGAGAGATGGCACACCCAGGAGTCAAGACTGGCACACAAGCAGAAAGGGCAATATTAATCTCCCACTGATTTGATTTTTTTTTTTTCAGGGAGACTTTAGAAAAAAAAAATAATAAAAAAAAAAAGATTTTTTTCAGGAAGAATTTAGAAACCAAAGAAAATAAAATGATTTTTTCAGGGAGAATTTAGAAAACAAATAAAACAAAAAATAGGCTTTCTATGGCCCACCGAGTGAGAGATGACGCACACAGGAGTCAGGAGTGGCACACAAGCCCAGAGGCCAATATTTATCTCCCACTGATTGATTTAGTGATTTTTTCAGGTAGATTTTGGAACCCAAATCAAGCAAAAAAAATAATAGGCTTTCTATGGCCCACAATTGGAGAGAGAGAGAGAGAGATGGCACACCCAGGAGTCAAAACTGGCACACAAGCAGAAAGGGCAATATTAATCTCCCACTGATTTGATTTTTTTTTTTTTTCAGGGAGACTTTAGAAAAAAAAAATTAAAAAAAATGATTTTTTCAGGAAGAATTTAGAAACCAAATAAAATAAAATGATTTTTTCAGGGAGAATTTAGAAAACAAATAAAATAAAAAATAGGCATTCTATGGCCCACTGAGTGAGAGATGACGCACACAGGAGTCAGGAGTGGCACACAAGCCCAGAGGTCAATATTGTTCTCCCAATGATTGATGTAGTGATTTTTTCAGGTAGATTTTGGAACCCAAATCAAGCAAAAAAAATAATAGGCTTTCTATGGCCCACAATTGGAGAGAGAGAGAGAGATGGCACACCCAGAAGTCAAGACTGGCACACAAGCAGAAAGGGCAATATTAATCTCCCACTGATTTGATTTTTTTTTTTTCAGGGAGACTTTGGAAAAATAAAAAAATAAAAAAAAATGATTTTTTCAGGAAGAATTTAGAAACCAAATAAAATAAAATGATTTTTTCAGGGAGAATTTAGAAAACAAATAAAACAAAAAATAGGCTTTCTATGGCCCACTGAGTGAGAGATGACGCACACAGGAGTCAGGAGTGGCACACAAGCCCAGAGGCCAATATTGTTCTCCCAATGATTGATGTAGTGATTTTTTCAGGTAGATTTTGGAACCCAAATCAAGCTAAAAAAATAATAGGCTTTCTATGGCCCACAATTGGAGAGAGAGAGAGAGATGGCACACCCAGGAGTCAAGACTGGCACACAAGCAGAAAGGGCAATATTAATCTCCCACTGATTTGATTTTTTTTTTTTTCAGGGAGACTTTAGAAAAAAAAATAATACAAAAAAATGATTTTTTCAGGAAGAATTTAGAAACCAAATAAAATAAAATGATTTTTTCAGGGAGAATTTAGAAAACAAATAAAACAAAAAATAGGCTTTCTATGGCCCACTGAGTGAGAGATGACGCACACAGGAGTCAGGAGTGGCACACAAGCCCTGAGGCCAATATTTATCTCCCACTGATTGATTTATTGATTTTTTCAGGTAGAATTTAGAACCAAAATCAACCAAAAAAATAAATAGGCTTTCTATGGCCCACTATTTGTGAGAGAGATGGCACGCTCAGGACTGGCACACAAGCCCAGAGGCCAATATTAATCTCCCACTTTTTTTTTTTTTTTTCATGAAAAATTTATAAACCCAATAAAAAAATAATAAATAGGCTTTCTATGGCCCACTATCTGAGAGAGAGAGATGGCACGCTTAGGACTGGCACACAAGCCCAAAGGCCAATATTAATCTCCCTTTTTTTTTGTTCAGGGAGAATTTATAAAACCCAAAAAAAAAAAATAAATAGGTTTTCTATGGCCCACTATTTGTGAGAGAGATGGCACGCTCAGGACTGGCACACAAGCCCAGAGGCCAATATTAATCTCCCACTTTTTTTTTTTTTCAGGGAAAATTTATAAACCCAATAAAAAAAATAATAAATAGGCTTTCTATGGCCCACTATCTGAGAGAGAGAGATGGCACGCTTAGGACTGGCACACAAGCCCAAAGGCCAATATTAATCTCCCTTTTTTTTTTCAGGGAGAATTTATAAAACCCCCCCAAAAAAAATAAATAGGTTTTCTATGGCCCACTATTTGTGAGAGAGATGGCACGCTTAGGAATGGCACACAAGCCCAAAGGCCAATATTAATCTCCCACTGATTGATTTATTGATTTTTTCAGGTAGAATTTAGAGCCCAAATAAAGCAAAAAAAAAAAATAGGCTTTCTATGGCCCACTGAGTGAGTGATGATGCACACAGGAGTCAGGAGTGGCACACAAGCCCTGAGGCCAATATTTTTCTCCCACTGATTGATGTAGTGATTTTTTCAGGTAGATTTTGGAACCCAAATCAAGCAAAAAAATAAATAGGCTTTCTATGGCCCACTGACTGAGAGATGGCACACACAGGAGTCAGGAGTGGCACACAAGCCCTGAGGCCAATATTTTTCTCCCACTGATTGATGTAGTGATTTTTTCAGGTAGATTTTAGAACCCAAATCAAGCAAAAAAATAAATAGGCTTTCTATGGCCCACTGAGTGAGAGATGGCACAGACAGGGATGGCACTCTAGCAGAAATGCCAATCTTAATCTCCCACAAAAAAAAAAAAAAAAAAAAAAGGAACTGTCCTTCAATTACTATCTCCCTGCAGTAATCTCAGCCAGGTATGGCAGGCAGCAATAAGGAGTGGACTGATGCACAAATTAAATAAAAAGTGTGGACAAACAAACAAGATAGCTGTGCAGAAAGGAAGGACACAGTGGTGTTGGACAGTGCAAATCGCTACAGCACAAGCGGTTTGGTGGTTAATGGACCCTGCCTAATGCTATCCCTGCTTCTGACGAAGCGGCAGCAACCTCTCCCTAAGCTCAGATCAGCAGCAGTAACATGGCGGTCGGCGGGAACGCCCCTTTATAGCCCCTGTGACGCCGCAGACAGCAAGCCAATCACTGCAATGCCCTTCTCTAAGATGGTGGGGACCAGGACCTATGTCATCACGCTGCCCACACTCTGCATTTACCTTCATTGGCTGAGAAATGGTGCTTTTCGCGTCATTGAAACGCAACTTTGGCGCGAAAGTCGCATACCGCATGGCCGACCCCGCACAGGGGTCGGATCGGGTTTCATGAAACCCGACTTTGCCAAAAGTCGGCGACTTTTGAAAATGAACGACCCGTTTCGCTCAACTCTAGTCTTGACCGATCATAAGAATCTGATTTACCTCGAGTCTGCCAAATGGCTGAATCCTAGACAGGCTCGATGGTCCTTGTTTTTTTCCCGTTTTGATTTCGTAGTTTCGTATCTTCCGGGTTCTAAGAATATTAAGGCTGATGCCCTCTCTAGGAGTTTTTTGCCTGATTCTCCTGAGGTCCTTGAACCGGTCGGCATTCTGAAAGAAGGGGAGGTCCTTTCTGCCATTTCCCCTGATTTACGACGGGTTCTTCAGGAATTTCAGGCTGACAGACCTGACCACTGTCCAGTGGGGAAACTGTTTGTTCCTGACAGATGGACTAGTAGAGTGATTTCTGAGGTTCACTGTTCTGTGTTGGCTGGTCATCCTGGCATTTTTGGTACCAGAGATTTGGTTGGTAGGTCCTTTTGGTGGCCTTCTTTGTCCCGTGATGTGCATTCTTTTGTGCAGTCCTGTGGGACTTGTGCGCGGGCCAAGCCTTGTTGTTCCCGTGCTAGTGGGTTGCTTTTGCCATTGCCAGTCCCTGAGAGGCCCTGGACGCATATTTCTATGGATTTTATTTCTGATCTTCCGGTTTCCCAGAAGATGTCTGTTATCTGGGTTGTTTGTGACCAGTTCTCTAGGATGGTTCATTTGGTGCCTTTGCCTAAATTGCCTTCCTCTTCAGATTTGGTTCCGTTATTTTTTCAGCATGTGGTTCATCTGCATGGTATTCCGGAGAATATTGTGTCCGACAGAGGTTCCCAGTTTGTTTCTAGGTTTTGGCGGGCCTTTTGTGCTAGGCTGGGCATTGATTTGTCTTTTTCTTCTGCATTTCATCCTCAGACAAATGGCCAGACCGAGCGAACTAATCAGACTTTGGAGACTTATTTGAGATGCTTTGTGTCTGCTGATCAGGATGATTGGGTGGCCTTCTTGCCATTGGCCGAGTTTGCCCTTAGCCCTCCGTCACATACAACTGATCTGACAGGCGCTTCTCTTTTACTTTCATTTCTCCTTCCTCACCAGATTGTGAGGAAACCCCCTCCCTCCAGGTAGTCTCCTGTCTCTTGAAGGTCTGTGAAACCTGATATCACAGTTGGATTTCAGAGCTTCAGGGGAGAGGATATAGCTGCACAGATCTCTCAGGCTCATTGTATGTGAATACGTCACATTCAGTAAGGTTGGTATTTTATGTTTTTATTCATCACAATAGTTTATTTAGCTTGTTTTATGAATGTATAGCACAAAATGTGAGGATATTTCATAGAAATAAGGGAGATTTTATAAAAGAAAGTGTGCTGCTCAGGCATATACAGTAGTTCCCTAACATATTCCTTCTCTTGCTTCAGATTATCTGCTGAAATGGAGAGGAAAATGTACAATTTATCCAAACAACTTGATGTTGAGGAAGTAACAAACATGCTGTTAGATGATAGAGACCTCACACTGAATGAGGATTTAGGAGAGGAAAGTGAGATTGATTCTCATGATGAGGTAGAAGAATGTGTCCTGGATTCTGAAACAGAGCAAGATGGTGACAGTGGTGAGGATGAAGAAGTTGGATCATATTATATTGGAAAAGAACTAGTACTTGGAGAGCTACGCAGGAGAAGCGTGAAAACAATCGGTATCCCCTCTCGCCTTCAAGTTCAGCTCAAAAGGTTCCGCCCAGAAGATGATGGTGAAAAGTCACCATCTGCACCACCTCACAAAAGAAGGAGATGCACCACCTGCCAAACGGAAAGCGGAACCAGAAGGCTTTCAAATTATGAATGTCTCAAATGTCATAAAGCAATTTGCCTGACACATGCAAAAATGGTGTGTAATTCTTGCTATTTGCTCTGCAAGTGTGACTTTTCTGGGGAAACCTCAGCATCTACTTCTGATTGAATATGTTTTTAATAGTACTTAAGGTACCTTAAAATTAAGTTTGTGTTCAAAAATGTTCTTTGTACATTTTTTTGAGAGAGTCGAACTGGGGACTATTTGGCGGGAGTTTTGAAAAGTTTGTATTTCATAGTTATTAGTTTTATGTTAAGTAAATGTTTTTTTTTGCAACTGATTATGTGTAGTCTCTTTTATTACATCCCTATGAAGGTCACTGATCACTTTTAGAGCACTGAAATTGCAAACATTAGATATTATAGGTATTTTTCCAGCAGGCGCCTGACAGGCACATTGTATGTGAACTCGTTAGTCCGAATATTGTATGTGACGGAGGGTTAATAATCGGGCTAGTTCGGCTACTTTGGTTTCGCCTTTCTTTTGTAATTTTGGTTTTCATCCTCGTTTTTCTTCTGGGCAGGTTGAGCCTTCTGACTGTCCTGGTGTGGATTCTGTGGTTGACAGGTTGCAGCAGATTTGGGCTCATGTGGTGGACAATTTGGTGTTGTCTCAGGAGGAGGCTCAACGTTTTGCTAAACGTCGTCGGTGTGTTGGTTCCTGGCTTCGGGTTGGGGATCTGGTCTGGTTGTCTTCCCGTCATGTTCCTATGAAGGTTTCTTCCCCTAAGTTTAAGTCTCGGTTTATTGGTCCTTATAGGATTTCTGAGATTATTAATCCAGTGTCTTTTTGATTGGCGCTTCCGGCTTCTTTTGCTATCCATAATGTCTTCCATAGATCTTTATTGCGGAAATATGTGGTGCCCGTTGTTCCCTCTGTTGATCCTCCGGCCCCTGTGCTGGTTGATGGGGAGTTGGAGTATGTGGTTGAGAAGATTTTGGATTCTCGTTTTTCGAGGCGGAGGCTTCAGTACCTTGTCAAATGGAAGGGTTATGGCCAGGAGGATAATTCTTGGGTTTTTGTCTCTGATGTCCATGCTGCTGATTTGGTCCGTGCCTTTCATCTGGCTCGTCCTGATCGTCCTGGGGGCCCTGGTGAGGGTTCGGTGACCCCTCCTTAAGGGGGGTACTGTTGTGAATTCTGCTTTTGTGTTCCCTCCAGTGGTTGTAGGTGGTAATGCAGTTGTCCCTTAGTTGCAGTCCTGGTCAGGTGTTTCTGCTGATTGCAGTTCTGACTGGGGTATTTAGGTGTGCAGGATTCATTAGTCCTTGCCAATTGTCCATGGTTCTGGGAGGTTTTGGATCTTTGTCTGGTTCCTCCTGCCTTGCTGCCAATTCAGCAAAGATAAGTGTCTGGTTTTTGTTTCTGTGGCACACATGCTGTGTGCTTAATAATTCTGTGCTATTCATTTGTTTTCTCTTGTCCAGCTTAGACTGTGTCAGTTTTTTCTCAGTCTTCTTGGATTCTCTGGAGTTGCAGATATACGCTCCGCATCTTTAGTTAGATGGTGGAGTTTTTTGTATTTTCTGCTGTGGATATTTTTGGAAGGATTTTAATACTGACCGCTTAGTATTCTGTCCTATCCTTTCCTATTTTAGCTAGAGTGGCCTCTTTTGCTAAATCCTGTTTCCTGCCTGCGTGTGTCTTTTCCTCTACTACTCACAGTCAATATTTGTGGGGGGCTGTCTATCCTTTGGGGTTCTGCTCTGAGGCAAGGTAGAATTCCTATTTCCATCTATAGGGGTATTTAGTCCTCCGGCTGTGTCAAGGTGTCTAGGATTTGTTAGGCATACCCCACGGCTACTTCTAGTTGCGGTGTTAAGTTCAGGATTTGCGGTCAGTACAGTTTATACCAACTCCAGAGAAGGTTCCATGTGGCTCCAAGGTCACCGGATCATAACAGCCTGCCCCTCTCTCCCTTTCCCCCTTTTTGTTTATGTGTTAAATGGTTTGGCTCATTTTTTGGTTGGTTCCCGCCCTCCTGTCCATCTCAGCCCTAGCCCCATTCCTTCTCCTGCACTGCGAGCAGGGCGTTCATGTGACCGCAGGGCAAGCAGGGCAAGCAGGGCAGCCCCACCCACACCAGCTCTGTCTGATGTAGCTCTGCCCCCTGTCTTTCAGAGCACGGTAACTCCGCCCCCTGCCTTTCATAACGTGGAAGCTCCACCCCCTGCCTTTCATAGCGCTGTAGCTCTGCCCCCTGTCTTTCATGGCGTGGTAGCTCCGCCTCCTATCTCTTCGATCATTGCTGCTCAGCCTGCCACTACTAATGTTTTCATTCCTTCTGTCAGTCGCTCACATGCATGGAATTCAGAAGGAGGGAGCAAACTTAATCTTTCCCTGGCCACTCTCCCTGCTCCGCAGCCTGCTGAGTTAGTAATGATTCACTCGGGCCGGACAGAGCGTGTGGCTCTGCCCACTGTGCCCCAGCCCAGTCTCCCCCCTCCCACAGGTCGACGTGCAGGGCACTGTGGACTGGACACCATTACTGAGGCTCCAATTTTAACCCCTCGGCCTCAGTATTTATTGATCAGAAGAATTCAGTTAAAACGGTTGAGCTACCGCTAGCCAGTATATTTAAAGATTCCCTATATTGCGGGATTAGCCCACTTGGTTCTCATTTAGATAGTGAAACTAAGAATAAAATATGGTCGAACAATTATATAGATACAGTATATGGTCATTAGTATCAGTGGATCAGCATATGATCGATAAGGAGAGGTGAATTAATGATAGGCCGTTTGATAGGAGCAGGTAGAAGGTCGCAAAAACCATGAGTAATTGGTTACAGGCTTTTTCGATTTTGGGCTGTGTCATGGGCCAGAAACATCTGGAACAGTGTTCTGATTTGCTCATTTATCAGGACATGATTTACACTTCTTACAAGGCCCACAGCGGTTCCGCCTGGGGGCGCTACGATGAGGAGTTCCGGAGGCTGCTGGCCCTGCAGCCTGAAATTGGTTGGGGGTAAAAGCTACGGACATGGGGATCAGGTTAATGTTTTCCCAAAACCTGCCCTCCTTTCCAACAGTGGCAACTAGTCACCCCACAACAGCAGGTCACAACTCAGTGGTCGTCCGGAGACCTGGAGCCTGCTGGTTGTTCAATGAGGGACACTGCCATTTCTTTGGGTTATACAAGTACAAGCATGCGGAGGAGCTCATCCTGTGGCCTGCTGTCTTCATCCAATGAGCAAACTGCCAGTCAAGCCTGCCTCTAGTGAAAGCAGGGAATATAAGGACCTCGGTGAACATATCTGCGATGGGCCCTTGGCTAGACCGTTATCCTAATAAAGACGCGGCTGGCCAACTTGGTTTTGCATATGGGGTTTTTATCCCTTTCAAATTTAGTGGATCCCCTTCGTTTGCTGCAAATTTGAAATCTGCCTGGGACCACTCTGAGGTTTTACGCGAGAAAATCATTAAAGAAGTGAAGCTAGGCAGGATTTCTGGCCCGTTCAAAACTCCTCCTTTTTGGAACTTTAGAGTTTCCCCTTTGCGTTTATTTCTGAAAAAGGAACCTGGCAGTTTTCGTCTTATACACCATCTATCCTACCCCAAGGGTGAGTCTGTTAATGATGGAATTTCCACGGAGGACGCACCGGTATCATACATTTCATTTGACAGGGCGGTGGCCTTAGTCCGCCAGGCTGGCGCCGGCGCCCTCCTCGCGAAGTCTGATATCGAATTTTGAACTCTTCAGTTCCTTTTTGGATTGGGTTGTTGGATCCGGAACGGGTTACAGGTCTGTCACACACTTGGATGATTATCTGTTTGTGGGTCCTAAAGATTCAACCGTTTGTGTGCAGTTATTGAATTTTTTCAAGGAAATAGCACACCAGTTTGGGGTCCCGTTATCTGCGGAAAAAACTGTGGGCCCAGTTACAACCCTGTCATTCTTGGAGATTGAAATCGACACTGTGAATATGGTTTATCATTTACCTTCGGAAAAAGTGGAGAAGCTGATTGCATGATTGAAGGTTTTTGTTCAGTTAAAAAAGTTACCCTCCTACAAATGCAATCCTTACTCGGGCTATTGGTTTCTGCCTGTAAAGTCATGCGGGCGGGTAGAGTTTTTTAACGGCGTTTGTCATTAGCAACAAGAGGGGCTACCTTCCCAGTCATAAAATCTGGTTAACAAGAAGTTTACGGGCTGATTTGGCGGTTTGGAAAATTTTTTTGATTTCATTCAATGGCCGTAATTGTTCTATGTCCTCAGAAATTTATAGCAAGGAGTTAAAATTATTTTGGGATGTGGCCGGGTCAGCTGGCCGGGTCAGCTGGTTTTGGTACCATTTTAGGAGATCAGTGGTGTGCGGCCCTTGGCCAGAGTCGTGGAAGTTGCAAGGGCTTTGAAAAAACCTTACGCTATTGGAACTTTTTCCCATTGTAGTAGCTGTGGAGATATGGGGCACTCAATTTGCCAACAAAAAAATATGCTTCTTGTGCGACAATCTCAGGGTGGTCCATTGTATAAATCGCTTGTCTTCATCTTCTCCTCCGGTTCTCAGTCTACTTCGTCACCTAGTCCTTGTCTGTTTAAATAAGAACATATGGTTTTGGACCCGCCATGTTCCAGGAGTGGAAAATGATATCGCTGATGCTTTGTCACATTTTAATTGGCAGGTCTTCAGGGAGCTTCTCCCCAGTGCACAACAGGAAGGCTTGCTGTGCCCTTCTTCCCTATGGGACATTGTGGCCAACAGTTAATCCCATTGGTCTGTTCGTCAGTGGCTCCCTCTACTTAGCAGTCATACGGTAAGTCTTGGGTGGAATGGTGTCATCTGATCAATGGGAGACTGTTATGGACCTGGTGGTTAGGAGCGCCCGGAACGACCTGATGGTTAAACTCACACAGGACAAGCTCTGGGAAGTGGGAACTCTGCTGACCGCAACCCCTAATCCTATCACACAACTAGAAATAGCCATGGAGCGTACCTAACATGACCTAGACACCTCTTCACAGCCTAAGAGCTAACTAGCCATAAAGATAGAAAATAAAGCCTACCTTGCCTCAGAGAAATTCCCCAAAGGAAAAGGCAGCCCCCCACATATATTGACTGTGAGTTAAGATGAAAGTCACAAACACAGAAATGAAACAGGTTTCAGCAAAGGGAGGCCAGACTTACTAAACAGACTGAGGATAGGAAAGGTATCTTTGCGGTCAGCACAAAAAACTACAAAAGACCACGCAGAGTGTGCAAAAAGACCTCCGCACCGACTCACGGTGCGGAGGTGCCACTCTGCATCCCAGAGCTTCCAGCTAGCAAGACAAAATCATGATAGCCAACTGGACAAGGAAACAATGAACAAATAATTAACTAGCAGGGATTTAGCTTCTGCTGGAGTACACAGGTCACCAGAAAGATCCAAGAGCGAACTGAACCAGTACAAGAACATTGACAGCTGGCATGGAGTAATGATCTGAGTGGAGTTAAATAGAACAGCCAGCCAAAGAATAAACTACGTCACCTATGGAAGGAACCTCAGAAGCAGCAGCTCCACTCACAGCCACCAGAGGGAGTCCATGGACAGAACTCGCCGAAGTACCATTCATGACCACAGGAGGGAGTTCGAAAACAGAATTCACAACAGTACCCCCCCCCTTGAGGAGGGGTCACCGAACCCTCACCAAAGCCCCCAGGCCGATCAGGACGAGCCAAATGAAAGGCACGAACTAGATCGGCAGCATGAACATCAGAGGCAAAAACCCAGGAATTATCTTCCTGACCATAACCCTTCCACTTGACCAGGTACTGGAGTTTCCGTCTCGAAATACGAGAATCCAAAATCTTCTCCACCACATACTCCAACTCCCCCTCAACCAACACCGGGGCAGGAGGATCAACAGAGGGAACCATGGGCGCCACGTATCTCCGCAATAACGACCTATGGAACACTTTGTGGATGGCAAAAGAAGCTGGAAGGTCCAAACGAAATGACACAGGATTAAGAACTTCAGAAATCTTATACGGACCAATGAAACGAGGCTTAAACTTAGGAGAGGAAACCTTCATAGGAACATGACGAGATGACAACCAAACCAAATCCCCAACACGAAGTCGGGGACCAACACAGCGCCGGCGGTTAGTGAAACGTTGAGCCTTCTCCTGGGACAATGTCAAATTGTCCACCACATGAGTCCAAATCTGCTGCAACCTGTCCACCACCGTATCCACACCAGGACAGTCCGAAGGCTCAACCTGCCCTGAAGAGAAGCGAGGATGGAAACCAGAATTACAGAAAAAAGGCGAAACCAAAGTAGCCGAGCTCGCCCGATCATTAAGGGCGAACTCAGCCAAAGGAAAGAAGGACACCCAATCATCCTGATCAGCAGAAACAAAGCATCTCAGATATGTCTCCAAAGTCTGATTAGTTCGTTCGGTTTGGCCATTTGTCTGAGGATGGAAAGCCGAAGAAAAAGACAAATCAATGCCTATCTTAGCACAAAAGGACCGCCAAAACCTCGAAACAAACTGAGAACCTCTGTCCGAGACGATGTTCTCCGGAATGCCATGCAAGCGAACCACATGCTGGAAAAACAATGGCACCAAATCAGAAGAGGAAGGCAATTTAGATAAGGGTACCAAATGGACCATCTTAGAGAAGCGATCACAAACCACCCAAATGACCGACATCCTGTGAGAGACAGGGAGATCTGAAAAAAAATCCATGGAAATATGCATCCAGGGCCTCTTCGGGACCGGCAAGGGCAAAAGCAACCCACTGGCACGAGAACAGCAGGGCTTAGCCCGAGCACAAGTCCCACAGGACTGCACAAAAGAACGCACATCCCGTGACAAAGAAGGCCACCAAAAGGATCTAGCCACCAAATCTCTGGTACCAAAGATTCCAGGATGACCCGCCAACACCGAACAATGAACCTCAGAGATAACTCTACTAGTCCATCTATCAGGGACAAACAGTTTCTCCGCTGGACAACGGTCAGGTCTATCAGCCTGAAACTTCTGCAGCACGCGCCGCAAATCAGGGGAGATGGCAGACAAAATTACCCCCTCTTTGAGAATACCCGCCGGCTCAGGAACACCCGGAGAGTCAGGCACAAAACTCCTTGACAAGGCATCAGCCTTCACATTCTTAGAGCCCGGAAGGTATGAAACCACAAAATCAAAACGGGAGAAAAACAGCGACCATCGAGCCTGTCTAGGATTCAACCGTTTGGCAGACTCGAGATAAGTCAAATTCTTGTGATCCGTCAAGACAACCACGCGATGCTTGGCTCCTTCAAGCCAATGTCGCCACTCCTCGAATGCCCACTTCATGGCCAACAACTCTCGATTGCCAACATCATAATTGCGCTCAGCAGGCGAGAATTTTCTAGAAAAGAAGGCACATGGTTTCATCACCGAGCCATCAGAACTTCTTTGCGACAAAACAGCCCCTGCTCCAATCTCAGAAGCATCAACCTCAACCTGAAACGGGAGCGAAACATCTGGCTGGCACAACACAGGGGCAGAAGAAAAACGACGCTTCAACTCCTGAAAAGCCTCTACAGCCGCCGAGGACCAACTGACCACATCAGCACCTTTCTTGGTCAAATCAGCCAACGGTTTAGCAACACTAGAAAAATTAGCGATGAAGCGACGGTAAAAATTAGCAAAGCCCAGGAACTTCTGCAGGCTCTCCACAGATGTCGGCTGAGTCCAATCATAAATGGCCTGAACTTTAACAGGGTCCATCTCGATAGTAGAAGGGGAAAAAATGAAACCCAAAATTGAAACCTTCTGAACCCCAAAGAGACATTTCGACCCCTTCACAAACAAGGAATTCGCACGAAGGACCTGGAACACCATTCTGACCTGCTTCACATGCGACTCCCAATCATCCGAAAAGACCAAAATATCATCCAAATATACAATCATAAATCTATCCAGGTACTCTCGGAAGATGTCATGCATAAAGGACTGAAACACAGATGGAGCATAAGAAAGCCCGAATGGCATAACCAGGTACTCAAAATGGCCCTCGGGCGTATTAAATGCTGTTTTCCATTCATCGCCCTGTTTAATTCGCACAAGATTATACGCCCCTCGAAGATCTATCTTGGTGAATCAAGTAGCCCCCTTAATCCGAGCAAACAAATCAGACAGCAGCGGCAAAGGGTACTGAAATTTGACTGTGATCTTATTAAGAAGGCGGTAATCAATACAGGGTCTCAAAGAGCCATCCTTCTTGGCCACAAAAAAGAACCCTGCTCCCAACGGTGATGACGACGGGCGAATATGACCTTTCTCCAAGGATTCCTTTATATAACTCCGCATAGCGGCGTGCTCTGGCACAGATAAATTAAACAGTCTGCCCTTAGGAAACTTACTACCAGGAATCAAATTAATAGCACAATCGCAATCCCTATGAGGAAGTAGGGCACCGGATTTGGGCTCTTCAAATACATCCCGGTAAACTGACAAAAACTCAGGGACTTCAGAAGGAGTGGAAGGCGAAATTGACAGCAATGGAAAATCACCATGTACCCCCTGACAACCCCAGCCGGACACAGACATAGATTTCCAATCCAATACTGGATTATGGACCTGTAGCCATGGCAAACCCAAAACGACCACATCATGCAGATTATGCAACACCAAAAAGCGAATATCCTCCTGATGTGCAAGAGTCATGCATATGGTCAATTGAGTCCAGTACTGAGGCTTATTCTTGGCCAAAGACGTAGCATCAATTCCTCTCAATGGAATAGGATACTGCAAGGGCTCCAAGAAAAAACCACAGCGCCTGGCAAACTCCAAGTCCACCAAATTCAGGGCAGCGCCTGAATCCACAAATGCCATAACAGAATAGGACGACAGAGAGCAAATCAGAGTAATGGACAAAAGAAATTTAGACTGTACCGTACCAATGGTGGCAGACCTAGCGAACCGCTTAGTGCGCTTAGGACAATCGGAGATAGCATGAGTGGAATCACCACAGTAAAAACACAGCCCATTCCGACATCTGTGTTCTTGCCGTTCCGCACTGGTCAAAGTCCTATCACATTGCATAGGCTCAGGCCTATGCTCAGAAAATACCGCCAAATGGTGCACAGCTTTGCGCTCACGCAAGCGCCGATCGATCTGAATGGCCAAGGACATAGACTCATTCAGACCAGCAGGCGTGGGAAATCCCACCATGACATCCTTAAGGGCTTCAGAAAGACATTTTCTGAAAATTGCCACCAGGGCACACTCATTCCACTGAGTAAGCACAGACCACTTTCTAAACTTCTGACAGTACACCTTCGCTTCATCCTGACCCTGACACAAAGCCAGCAAGATTTTCTCTGCCTGATCCACTGAATTTGGTTCATCATAAAGCAATCCAAGCACCAGAAAAAACGCATCTACATCACGCAATGCAGGATCTCCTGGAGCAAGGGAAAATGCCCAGTCTTGAGGGTCACCACGCAACAAAGAAATAATGATTTTTACTTGTTGAACGGGGTCACCAGAGGAGCGGGGTTTCAAAGCTAGAAACAGTTTACAATTATTTTTGAAATTCAGGAATTTAGATCTATCCCCAGAAAACAAATCAGGAATTGGAATTCTAGGCTCTAACATCGGATTCTGAACCACAAAATCTTAAATGTATTGTACCCTTGCAGTGAGATGATCCACACAAGAGGACAGACCTTGAATATCCATATCTACACCTGTGTCCTGCGCCACCCAGAGGTTAAGGGGAAAAGATAGACAAAAAACACTGCAGAGAAAAAAAACAATGGTCTCAGAACTTCTCTTATCCCTCTATTGAGATGCATTAATACTTTGGGCCACCTGTACTGTTATGGACCTGGTGGTTAGGAGCACCCGGAACGACCTGATGGTTAAACTCACACAGGACAAGCTCTGGGAAGTGGGAACTCTGCTGACCGCAACCCCTAATCCTATCACACAACTAGAAATAGCCATGGAGCGTACCTAACACGATCTAGACACCTCTTCACAGCCTAAGAGCTAACTAGCCCTAAAGATAGAAAATAAAGCCTACCTTGCCTCAGAGAAATTCCCCAAAGGAAAAGGCAGCCCCCCACATATATTGACTGTGAGTTAAGATGAAAGTCACAAACACAGAAATGAAACAGGTTTCAGCAAAGGGAGGCCAGACTTACTAAACAGACTGAGGATAGGAAAGGTATCTTTGCGGTCAGCACAAAAAACTACAAAAGACCACTCAGAGTGTGCAAAAAGACCTCCGCACCGACTCACGGTGCGGAGGTGCCACTCTGCATCCCAGAGATTCCAGCTAGCAAGACAAAATCATGATAGCCAACTGGACAAGGAAACAATGAACAAATAATTAACTAGCAGGGACTTAGCTTCTGCTGGAGTAGACAGGTCACCAGAAAGATCCAAGAGCGAACTGAACCAGTACAAGAACATTGACAGCTGGCATGGAGTAACGATCTGAGTGGAGTTAAATAGAACCGGCAGCCAAAGAATAAACTACGTCACCTGTGGAAGAAACCTCAGAAGCAGCAGCTCCACTCACAGCCACCAGAGGGAGTCCATGGACAGAACTCGCCGAAGTACCATTCATGACCACAGGAGGGAGTTCGAAAACAGAATTCACAACAGGAGACCAGTTCATTCTCACTGTCAGGCCAGACTTGAGGTGACAGTTGAATTTTTGTTGCTAATCTGGAATTCCGGAATTTCTGGTTTTTCAGCACAACAGTGGTTATCTGGTTTGGCCTTTTATTTTCAGTTGCTAGGTTGGCCAGATGTTACAAAGGCCTTTATAATCAGGCAGGCCTTTAAAGGGTGGAAGAGAGCTCAACCCTGTAAAGAAAGTAGACGCCCCATTACCATTTCTTTATTACATCAGTTGGTCCCATCCACCCCTGTTATTTGCTCTTCACAATATGAAGCTGCTCTTTTTTTCCGCTGTGTATGTCATCCTGTATTTTGAAGCTTTACGCATTAGTGAGTTAGTCCCTAGATTGAAAAATATGCCAGATAAGGGTTTATTGAGTGAAGACGTGGTGGTAGTAGAAGATGCGATACATCTCCGTATTCGCAGATCAAAAACAGACCCTTCTTTGAGGGGTGCCTGGATTCTGGTAAGCACAGTTTCAGGATGCCCAGTTTGCCCAGTTAAGACGGTTTTAAAATATCTGGAATTCAGAAATAATGGAGAATTTTCCTTGCACATGCGGATGGGTCCTCATCGACTAAATTTCAATTTCAGTCGGTTTTTCTCAAGGGCCTACAGGCTTCCGGTGTCCAACCTGGGGAATATGGGACACACTCCTTTCGTATAGGGGTCACCACGGAGGCTGCAAAAGCGGGTTTACCAGAGTCGGAGGTTCAGAGGATAGGCAGATGGCGCTCTGCTTGTTATGCTAGGTACATTAGACCGGATTTACTAATCTGATTTCTTTTCTTTTGGTTGTTTAGGTCGTTCCAGGCCAACAGTGTGGTTCCTAGGCCATTCATATATTTTCTGGGCTACTCAGAGAGCGGAATGCCGTCCTGGAGGAAGAAATATGGGTTTTCATGGTTTGGATGTTAATTGGCTGGGCATTCAGGGTCTGAGATGGCCTCAAGTGCTACAAGAAGTGGTTGATATCGGGAGGGATATGTTTGGGCCAGTAATTCTAGTTTTGCATGTTGACGGGAATGATTTGTGTTCCTACAAGGTTGCTGAGCTGCTGACTATGATGAGGTCTGACTTGGTAAGATTTCCTAGTTTTTTCCCGGAGCTCATACTAGTATGGTCAGAGATAGTACCTAGAGCTGTGTGGCAGGGTACTCGGGATGGGATGGCAGTAGAGCGGACTAGATGCACCATAAGCGCACGTGAGGGATAAGTTCGGTGTGGTGGTGAGGCATCGCCAGCTGGAGGGTGACAATTCAGCTCTCCTGAGGTCAGATGGCGTAAATCTCACTAATATCGGTTTGGATAGCCTGTTGTCAGGGCTTCAAGATGGGATAGAACAAGCGTTGTACTTGATGGGTGGGGGTTGGAGTCCCGTGTAGGACTACACGGGATCCTCCATGGCTGTTTCAACAATAGGAAGCACCGGAAGGTTGAGGCTAAGTAGGCTGACTTGCCTGTAGATGTTACAGGGCATTTGGTTACTGGTCTGTTGTGAAGTTGAAAGTGCTTCCTTCCATTGTTATATATGAAAAAAGAAATTAAGGCTGTGACCCTCACCCAGCATTTACTTGTGTTGTTTCTTTATTGGGAGATGGAATCCTATGCGGGAGGGGGGGGAGAGTGGTTTTGCTGGGGGAGGGGGTGTTTATTGGGGGTCGCCGCAGTCTCCCAAATACAAGTATTGTCAGATCACTAAACACAGTTTTTCAACCTTTCAGTCAATGGTCACCAAAGAAAGGTTTCATATCAACCATTTTTTTAATTGAAATACTTTTTGTCATTTATCTGCTTGATTGTGACTTGAATCTCCAATATGTTGGTAGAATGATATACAACCCATCCATCAAATTAATAAGCACAGATATAATATACAAAATGGTGTTCTGTACCCTTCGTGAGGTGCACCTGTGGCACTCCCGAGTTCAGGCGCAGTGTGCCTGAAGGGCAGAGGTTAACCCACAATGTATAATTATCTCAAGTTCAGGACTCTAAGGCTAAGTGTGCACGTTGCGTATTTGCTTGCAGAAATTTCTGCAAGGTTTCTGCATCTCTTGGCAGAAAAACACAACTGAAAATACGCACATTTTTTATGTGTTTTTTATGTTTTTGCATGCATTTTTGTAAATCCATAGAGCTGCATAAAGATATATAATTTAAAAAAAAAGAATTGTGATGTAATTTCCTTGTTAAACCTCTTCAGCCAGATACCCTCATTAATGTTAAATAAAGACATACACACACCAGCTTATGTACAGTGGGTACGGAAAGTATTCAGACCCCTTTACATTTTTCACTCTTTGTTTCATTGCAGCCATTTGGTACATTAAAAAAAAGTTTTTTTCTTCACAATAATGTACACTCTGCACCTCATCTTGACTGAAAAAAGCATAAATGTAGAAATTTTCTCAAATTTATCAAAAAAGAAAAACTGAAATATCACATGGTCATAAGTATTCAGACACTCATATTTAAGACACATGCTGTCCATTTCCTTGTGTTCCTCCTTGAAATGGTTCTAATAATAATAATCTTTATTTTTATATAGCGCTAACATATTCCGCAGTGCTTTGAACAAATTATCGTCACTGTCCCTGTTGGGGCTCACAATCTAAATTCCCTATCAGTATGTCTTTGGAATGTGGGAGGAAACTGGAGTACCCAGAGGTAACCCACGCAAACACATACAAACTCTTTGCAGATGTTGTCCTTAGTGGGGCTTGAACCCAGGACTCCAGCGCTGCAAGGCTGCTGTGCTATGGGTACAGAGCCCTGTGGTCAGGTGATTGTTATGTTCCTTGTGGTGGTTTATATTCAAAATTAATGAAGACACCCATGGAAACATCAGATTTGAAAAGTGTTTGTGTGGATGAATCAGCCAAAAATATACCTAAGGAATGCATGTGACTATTTTCTACATACAGTAGGCATCTTGAAGCTGTCATCAACAACAAAGGCTTTTGTATGAAGTATTAATTAAATTTCAGTGTGTGTAATAGTTTTTCCAGTGTAATTTCTCATTATTACATATAACTTAATTTATGGACATGTAAGGATTGATTTCTTTGCCTGTGCGGATTGGATGGGTTGTCACCGACATCTGGTGACAATTTTATGTCAATAACACTTTTAGAAATATATTTATTTAGAAAATTGGTGATGTGTTCAATACCTATTTTAACTTCTGAATAATATGATGCTGACTTTGAATCAGCAAATATTTTGGCAAAGCACCAGGTGAGCAAAACCTTTGCATTTTATAATCTTCAAAATGTATTGAAATCATCTACCTCTTTTAACTGATGGTCATAAAATGGTATATGAGCAATTAACAATCTGTCTTTTAGCTGTGTGTTACCAAAATGGGAACATGCATACAAAGTCCAGTAGATATATATATGTGCCTTATCAGGAGTAGGCCAAGCTTCTAAAATCAGTTTCCTCCAGATAAGACTCTACCATAGTGATCTTCGGAAGTGAGCCCATACTGCTGCCTTGTAAGTTTACATAAGAAAGGAAATAATCAATTTATGGTTGTCACTGAATAAGCCCTTATCGTGCTCATTTCCTCACTATTGCTTCACAAGCTAAATATTGCATGTTCAAAGTTAACTTCAGAGAGACAGCTAAATGATTCCTGAGCAGTACAGAGATTGATCACTAGGTGACATGATGAATAACTTTTTTTTTTAAATAAAAGCACATCTGTTCATATCAATGTAGCAAATTTGTAACACAACACAATCACCACATACAGCAGAAGACCTATAGATCATGATCTCTGCAACCTCTATTGGGTCCACCTGTGGAGTCATGCAAATGATGATATAAGTTTGCAATGCGTCGGCCCGACGTACCGACGCACGTTGTGAAAATTGTGCACAACGTGGGCAGCAGATGCAGTTTTTCAACATATCCGCTGCCCAGTCTATGTCCTGGGGAGGAGGGGGCAGAGTTACGGCCACGCATGCGCGGTCAGAAATGGCAGATGCGACGTACAAAAAAAGTTACATTGAACTTTTTTTGTGACGATGGTCCGCCAAAACACAACGGATCTAGTGCACGACGTGACGTGTGACCATCCGTCACGATCCATCGGCAATACAAGTCTATGGGCAAAAAACGCATCATGCGGGCACATTTGCAGGATTTTTTTTTTGTCCAAAACGACCGATTGCGATGGATGCCACACGACGCAAGTGTGAAAGTAGCCTTAGGGCTAGGGTTAGGGCGGGGGCTAAAGTTAGGGCTAGGGTTAGAGTTGGGCTAGGGTTAGGGTTGGGGCTAAAGTTAGGGCTAGGGTTAGGGTTGGGGCTAAATTTAGGGTTAGGGCTAGGGTTAGGGTTGGGGCTAAAGTTAGGGCTAGGGTTGCAGCCAAAGTTAGGGTTAGAGTTGGGATTAGGGTTAGGGTTTGGATTAGGGTTGGTATTAGGGTTAGGGTTGGCATTAGGGTTACACTTGGGATTAGGGTTACACTTGGGATTAGGGTTAGGTTTGGGATTAGGGTTAAGGTTAGGGATAGGATTAGGGTTAGGGGTGTATTGGGATTAGGGTTAGGTTTGAGGTTAGGGTTGAGATTAGGATTAGGGGTGTGTTGGGTTTAGGGTTTTGATTAGGGTTATGGTTAGGGTTGAGATTAGGGTTCTTTTGGGGTTAGGGTTGTGATTATCGTT
This sequence comes from Ranitomeya imitator, assembly GCF_032444005.1. Classification (NCBI taxonomy): domain Eukaryota; kingdom Metazoa; phylum Chordata; class Amphibia; order Anura; family Dendrobatidae; genus Ranitomeya; species Ranitomeya imitator. The sequence goes on from NC_091282.1 coordinate 987,063,530, forward strand.
AGGGTTGTGATTAGGATTATGGATCGAGTTGGGATTAGGGTTAGGGGTGTGTTGGGGTTAGGGTTGGAGTTAGAATTGGGAGGTTTCCACTGTTTAGGTACATCAGGGGGTCTACAAACACAACAGCCAATTTTGTGCTCAAAAAGTCAAACGGTGCTCCCTCCCTTCTGAGCTCTGCCGTGCGCCCAAACAGTGGTTTACCCCCACATATGGGGCATCAGTGTACTCGGGATAAATTGGACAACAACTTTTGGGGTCCAATTTCTCCTGTTACCCTTGTGAAGATAAAAACTTGGGGGCTACAAAATCTTTTTTGTGAAAAAAAAATATTTTTTATTTTCACGACTCTGCATTATAAACTTCTGTGAAGCACTTGGGCATTCAAAGTTCTCACCACACATCTAGATAAGTTCCATGGGGGGTCTAGTTTCCAAAATGGGGTCACTTGTGGGGGGTTTTAATGTTTAGGTACATCAGGGGCTCTGCAAATGCAACATAACACCCACAGACCATTCTATCAAAGTCTGCATTCCAAAACTGTGCTCCTTACTTTCCGAGCTCTGCCGTGCGCCCAAACAGTGGTCCCCCCACACATCGGGTACCAGCATACTCAGGACAAATTGAACAACAACTTTTGGGGTCTAATTTCTCTTGTTAATCTTGTGAAAATAAAAACTTAGGGGCTAAAAAATCTTTTTTGTGGAAAAAAATATTTTTTATTTTCATGACTCTGCATGACTTCTCATGCACTTCTCATGACTTCTGTGAAGCACTTGGGCACTTAAAGTTCTCACCACACATCTAGGTAAGTTCGTTGAGGGGTCTAGTTTCCAAAATGGGGTCACTTGTGGGTAAAAAATTGCAGGCTAAAAAATCATTTTTGGAGGAAAAAAAGGAATTTTTATTTTCACGGCTGTACTTCATAAATTTCTGTGAAGCACGTGGGGGTTTAAAGTGCTCACCATGCATCTAGATAAGTTCCTTAAGGGGTCTAGTTTCCAAAATGGGGTCACTTATGGGAGGTGTCTACTGTTTGGGCACATCAGGGGCTCTCCAAACGCGACATGGCATCCGATCTCAATTCCACCCAATTCTACATTGAAAAAGTAAAACGGCTCTCCTTCTCTTCCAAGCTCTGCGGTGCGCCCAAACAGTGGTTTACCCCCACATATTGGGTATCAACGTACTCAGGAGAAATTGCACAACAACTTTTGTGGTCTAATTTCTTCTGTTACCCTTGTGAAAATAAAAATTTTGGGGCAAAAAGATCATTTGTGTATAGAAAAAACGCGATTTTTTTTATTTGCACGGCTCTACTTTATAAACTTCCGTGAAGCACCTAGGGGTTTAAAGTGCTTACCACCAATCTAGATAAGTTCCTTAAGGGGTCTAATTTCCAAAATGGGGTCACTTGTGGGGGTTTCCACTGTTTAGGCACATCAGCGGCTATCCACACGCGACATGGCGTCCGATCTCAATTCCAGCCAATTCTACATTGAAAAAGTAAAACGGCACTCCTTCTCTTCCAAGCTCTGCGGTGCGCCCAAATAGTGGTTTACCCCCACATATGGGGTATTGACGAACTCAGGAGAAATTGCACAACAACTTTTGTGGTCTAATTTCTCCTGTTACCCTTGTGAAATTAAAAATTTGGAGGCAAAATGGTGGTTTACCCCCACATATGGGGTATCGGCGTATTCAGGAGAAATTGCACAACAAAATTTATGGTTAAATTTCTGTTTTTATATTTGTGAAAATAAAAAAAAATGGTTCTGAATTAAAATGTTTGCAAAAAAAAGTTAAATGTTCATTTTTTTTAAACACTCCAAAAATTCCTGTAAAACACCTGAAGGGTTAATAAACTTCTTGAATGTGGTTTTCAGCACCTTGAGGGGAGCAGTTTTTAGAATGGTGTCACACTCGGTTATTTTCTATCATATAGACCCCTCAAAATGACTTCAAATGTGATGTGGTCCCTAAAAAAAAGGTGTTGTAAAAATGAGAAATTGCTGGTCAACTTTTAACCCTTATAACTCCGTAACAAAAAAAAATTGTGCTGATGTAGACATGTGGGAAATGTTATTTATTAACTATTTTTGTGTCATATCTCTCTGATTTAAGGGCATAAAAATACAAAGTTTGAAGATTTCAAAATTTTCAAAATGTTCGCCATATTTCCATTTTTTTCATAAATAATCGCAAGTAATATCTAAGAAATTTTGCCACTAACATGAAGTACAATATGTCACGAAAAACAGTCTCTGAATCAGCGGGATCCGTTAAAGCGTTCCAGAGTTATAACCACATAAAGTGACAGTGGTCAGAATTGTAAAAATTGGCTCGGTCATTAAGTACCAAATTGGCTCTGTCACTAAGGGGTTAAACCAGAAAGATCCCACCAGCATGCAATGGAAAATTATAGGAAATTCCATCTCTCATAATTTATTGGGGCTCTACATGTGGGACCCTTCCCCAATCTCGAGAACAAAGGGGGCATTAGTGTTATGTTATTTAATCAGATTGGGGAAATGTCTCATATGTGCTCATAAACAGTTGTTCGGGTGCACATCTGAACTAAAAAGTTAAAAAATGCCATTTAGCTCTTGAAGTGTATAATTTGTGGAATGTTTTTCAGGAACAATGATACATTTGCAAATCATGAGATATGACGTTTTGAAATAACTGCTTCACTCCCATCACATAAACTGTACAATTACAATGGCAAACATTTAAAGCCACAGGCCATAAGCTCTAAGTGGAAATAAGTTAAAGAGAGCCTTTCGCCAAATTTTTCATGTAAATCTGTTCACATAATTTATTTTTGGCTGCAGAATGGAATTTTTTTAAATATATATTTCACCTCAACATTGCAGAGATATTAGGAATTAAAGTATCTGTCACCTAATGAGTTAACTTTAATCCAAGTGGGTGTTAGATAGTTTTCTCTCAGGGCATGTACTTCTCCCTGTATGATGCTGACCAATCATAACCAGACAGCTGTTATCTGATAACTTTTGTTAAGTCCAAGTGGGTGTTAACTTATTATATGCCAACAGAGAGGCAAAATTAAAAAAAAAATGTTTATTCCTTCTTCAGCCACTATTGCAGCGTGTGTCCAGCTCAAAATGAAAAAAAAGAGTTAAAGGTCCTCTTTAAAGATTGCCTCATGGAAGTAAATGCAAAGCATTTATAAAAAAATTACTTTCTTTCTCACTCTAAAAAAGGAAATTATTGTAAATACTTAAAATGGCACATTCTACCAATTTACCAGAGCCACCATTACATTGTAATTGTCAGTATCGCTGTTTTTATTTTTAGTTGTATATGGATAAGAACTTTAAGGTGGTTTTCCTTTTCTACAGTTTTTTCTTCTATCATTGACTAGTTATTAAACTGTATCTTGTTAAATAACAATTCCCACAAACCATTTGAACAGGTGTGTATTGTCGTTTTAGTATTTTTAGAGTCTGTGTCAAATTTGATAAAATAGAGCATTCTCTAAGCATGCTGATTATTCTGATTATTACTCTTGTGAGTTTTACAATAGAATTTAAAGGGAATTTATCAGTAGGATTAGCCCTCCAAAGTTGTCTATATGGGCATGCAGGTCATAGGAAGCTGAATTCAATGATACCATGATGTCTGTGATTTGAAGTCTCTTTTCAGAAACATTAATATTTTCCTTATATGTAAATGAGTTGTTCAGGACTATGGTCCAGACATTGATCTGCATGAGAATCTGCCTCCAGAGCTTATTTTAAATAAAAAGGTATTTACCAGTGTGATGTGTAATCACCGCTCTCTGATCTCCTGGTCTCACTGCAGAGCTGTGTGTGATTATAACTGACACATCTGCAGGTTCCTCTCAGCTTCAGCTTCTATCTAACTGGAATCCAATATTATAATACTGCAGCAAATGTGTTTGGAAGGAGACAAAGAGCAGTTCTACATTTCTGAGTTAGTTACATGTCTCACACTGATATTTCCCCCTATTATTAAAATAAGCTCTGGAGGCAGATTCTCAAGCAGATCAGTATCCTCCTATAACATAGAACAGCTCATGTACACATAGGAAAAACATGGATTTCTTTGGAATAAGACGTTAGTTCACAGATATCAAGATATTATTTTATTAATCTTCCTATGAACTGCATGGCTTAGAATGGTTGTTCCTCCTGACAGATTCACTTTAAAATTCCTATTAAAATGCTAGCACAATGACACAAAATAAGAATCACCAAAAGATTTTGTTCACACATAGCTTTTGTCATTCAATTTGTCCGCATGAAAAACAGACTAAGGTCACAAAACTGAAGCAGATACTGCATGCAATTTGGTGCATTTCGATCAGGGGCATACATAGAAATCACAGGACCTTTTAGCAAATGTTCTAACTCTAATCCAGCTCATAAACCCCATACTGGTCGTGTGGTCTGATACTTTAGATGATACACCCCTGATTGTGATGCGGTTTGTTATACTGTTTTATTGCATTTTTCTTTGTACTTACCCATTTTGATCTCATGTGCAGTAAAACGCTAAAAACAGTGTTTCAAATCTTTTTATTTTTCTCAAAATCACCACAGGTAAATAAAACACAAAAAGTGCACCATGAGAGCGAAATGTTAGAAATCTCATACAGTTTGCTTCTTCTGTAAAATATGCTGAAATAATATTTGTGAAATACCTTCCGAGGATCTGTCACGTCCCACGATGTAAATCGATTCCATCTGAAGGGGTTAATTTTTTTTACAGCCAGGAGCTCTGCTATAATGCAGCTATGCTCCTGACTGTAAAACCCCAGCGAATGAATGGAAACTAGGTCAATGACCTGTAGTTACCTTCATTCGCGGTGAGGCGCCCTCTGCTGGTTGTCCTTTGAGCGTGGGAAAAAATCAGAAAAGTTCCCAGGCTCGAGTTTATATGAGGACAACCAGCAGAGGGCGCCTCACCGCGAATGAAGATAACTACAGGTCATTGACCTAGTTTCCATTCATTCGCTGGGGTTTTACAGTCAGGAGCATAGCTGCATTATAGCAGAGCTCCTGGCTGTAAAAAAAATTAACCCCTTCAGATGGATTTACATCGTGGGACGTGACAGATCCTCGGAAGGTATGGATATTGTTGGTTTATTATTTTTTCTTTGTCACAGAGCGAGGGACTTCAGGTGGATTACCAGAATAATAATATATTCAAACAACATGTGTTTTTATTTCATTAAAAGACTTTTAAATAATGTGTTTGTGTTTTTTTAACCATTTCAGACTATTGGATTAATAATGGATAGGTGTCATAATTGACGCCTCTCCATTATTAATCTGGCTTAATGTCACCTTACAATAGCAAGGTGACATTAACCCTTCATTACCCCGTATCCCACCGCTACACAGGAATGGGAAGAGAGTGGCCAAGTGCCAGAATAGGCGCATCTTACAGATGTGCCTTTTCTGGGGTGGCTGGGGCCAGATGTTTTTAGCCGGGGGGAGGGGCAATAACCGTGGACCCTCTCCAGGCTATTAATATCTGCCCTCAGTCACTGGCTTTACTACTCTGGCGGAGAAAATTGCACGGGAGCCGACGCCTTAAATTTAATAGCTAGAGCACCCAAATTTTGCACATACACACTACTAACATTAGTAGTGTGGAATATGCAAAAAAATGGGGATATGAGATGGTTTACTGTATGTAAACCATGTCTCATATCATGTCGGGTTTTGGAAGGAGATAGCAAAAGCCGGCAATTGAATTACCGGCTTTTAAGCTATCTCGCGCTAGATGAAATATTAATATATATATATATATATATGTGTCTCACTAACATATATATATATATATATATATATATATATATATATATACGGTACATATGTTTTTATGTTTTGAGCACATGGATCCCTTGTATATCCGTATGTCGGTTTTGCAAGCCTGCGAGAAAATCTCGCAGTACGGATGCCATACGGATTACATACGGAGGATGCCATGCGCAAAATACGCTGACACACCCTGCCTACGGAGGAGATACAGACCACTATTTTGGGGACTTTTCTGTGTATTACGGCCGTAAATTACGGACCGTATTTTTATACGCTGAGTGTGACGCCGGCCTAAGCCTATCAGTGCCTCCTGAATAAAGGGAAAATTTGGGGGCTGTTTGTTAAAAACTGCCCACCCCCTGTGTGATATAGTCACAGATTATTTAGTTTGTATCATCTGTGTGTAAAGACCAGCATGCCTGGCATCTGCCGCACAAGGGGATTATTTTTGGACCATTTTTTCAATTTAAGCAGACTAAAAAGCGTATTTGTAAAGCAGATTATTGCTATGTAATCTGAGGTAGGCGTTAAAACATACATATCAAAGATGTGTCACATGTCATGTTGTTGTCTACTTAAAGGGGTATTGCCATCTCTTAGATCTTATCCCAATTTGTAGTAGGAGCAATATTAATAATAATATTAGTAAATACCACCTATTAGAAATGTAGCATAGTTTTTCTGATTTGCTATGTCTCTTTCCTCATGTGCAGGCATTACAGGACCTTAGCCTGTATGTGCATTGCAGATAAGCTTCATTCATTACATTGGAGCTTAGTTACAATTCCAGAGATAACCCAAGTGGTACTATTTCTGGAAGAGAAAAGCCTTGTTTTTCTAATTTGAATTGAAATTATAATAATATTTTTTAAATAAAATTAAATCTTGGTTTTCTGTGCTTAGGGAATGATGTCATTGTGTAATGCCTATTACACTGATGGATAATTCAGACTACAAAAATATTGCTAATTGTTTGACATTGTAACTATCAAATTTGTCACAGTAAGCATCTATTTTATTAAGTGGTCCAGCAGTAATTTTAGAGTAATATCTGAGATTTGATTTAATAGTTTTGTTCAACCCTTTGCACAAAAACATTTGGATCAAGTCCCAACAAGACCTCCTGACTGCAGTTTATACAGAAGTCCTAATCCATCCAAATGAGGTATTTCTAGTATCCAAAGAATGTTTTCATCACAAAAGTTTATTGCAAAGCATTATATTAACAAACAGAAGCATTATATAGCATTATAGGAAGATATCTGTGAACAAATTGAGGGTGAAGTTTTCATAAACCAAGGTGAAGATTTTTTTTTCTGATAGTTTTTTGACAGCTAACGTTACCAGGGCAACTTTTTTGCTTAGACATACTTGAAATGAATGAAACCGCTCGGCTTGCCTGGCTTATGATCAGATCCTTTCATGTTATAACATGCAGGAAAGAGGCTACAGGAAGTTGAACAAAAGGAGAAAACCCTTTAAAATATACACACAAAAGCTATAAAATTTGTTATGAGGTGAGTGTGGAGCAATAAGCCTGCTCACAAACATCCTTTAGCATTTACCTACACACAAACTTCATTTTGGGTACAGATACTTCCGTGCTGCTAAGGAAACCATACAGTAAAATTGTTAACATATGTATACATTAAATATTCACATTTTATAAAAAATTTACATCTAAAAGAGTATGCAAGCATAATAGAGAACACAATGAGTGCCATTAAAACATAACAGAGGGAGTAAAGAGTTTGCTAGATAATGCTGTGTTCCAAAGAGCCCACACTCTAGCTATTGGGATATAGATTACAGTTTACAGAGTACATAATACTTAAAAGAAGATCAGCCACAACTAAAAAAATTCAGTTAAATACCTTGTAATAATAATTGAAAAGTCATGTTTCTGACACTCTTTTCTGTTTTGCAATGCATCACTGCATTGCAAAGATAGTCAGATTTGTTGTTTTTAGTGTGCAATATGTGAAATCTCTGCATGAAGTGCAACTGGGCATTTCTTCACAGTCTTCTCTTGATATATGTACTTCTTTCCCCTCCATCGGAGTCTCTGCTCGGTAGTGTCTGACAGTGATGGATCAACTGCCGAGCTGTGATTGGCAGAGTCTGAGAGAGATAAGTAAAAGCACATACCCCCTGCCCAGACCGTGAAGAAATGCTCAGTTAGACCACAGAGATTTCATCCGAATAGCTCCGCAAAGGAGTAACACAGCACACAAAGGAAAAAGCTTCAGAATCATTGGAGCCAAGGCATTTTTAAGAGAGTAAGAAGCCATGTTTATTGGTAGCGGTATTGCAACATTAACTTAAATACAAGACACTAGGTTATTTTGTCCCCACAGTCCTATGAATAAAATCTAAAATGGACTATTGGTACCACAGCATCCCAATTGAGATATTAATATGTAATATTTGAATTGTTTGTGGGCACGATGACACTTAAGTACAGGGGGGGGAATAAGTATTGGATACACTGCTGATTTTGCAAGTTCATCCACTTAAAAATAATTGAGAGGTATGTCATTTTTATCGCAGGTACACTTCAACTGTGAAAGACTGAATCTAAAAATAAAAAACAGAAAATCACATTGTATGATTTTTAAATAATTACATTTTTTTTAATACATGAAATAAGTACTTGATCAACTATAAATCATCAAGAATTCTGGCACTCACAGACCTGTTAGTTTTTCTTTAAGAGGCCCTCCTACTCTGCACTTATTAACTGTATTGATTGCATGTTTGAACTCGTTAGCTTTTAAAGTACACTTGGCCACAAACGCGATCAATCACACTCCAACCTGTCTACCATGGCCAAAACCAAAAAACTGTTTAAGCACACCAGGGATATAATTGTAGACCTTCACAAGGCTGGTATGGGCAGGACAAGGAGGAGGAGGAACAACCAAGTTCACAGCAGGGTGTGTTCAGAGAAGTTCTCGGGCGTCACTGAAGCATGACAACACATCAGAAGGTAGGGTTAGCGTGGATGAAATGTGGCAAAACTTTATGAGCATGCCAAAACAACTGGCACTACTGTGATGATTCCACAACTTGACACCCCACCTAATGTCTCTATTTTGTTGAAGTGATCATGCGATATGGTCTCTTCACTTCGTGACATTACAAACCTCCTGGGGGACATGTAAGGTCAACTTGGCACATATTTACACAGATACCCCCAGTCTATATGGGCCTAAGGAAGCAAAGGGAGTGAGAGGATGTTGCCCATGCAGTTGCTCACATTGCACTACACTCACAACCCTGACAGACTGAGAGGCCCCTTTCTCTAGCACCAGTGAAACATTGTCAGGTGAACCTTGTAGGACTGCAACCAATTCCTCGTTAGATATAAGCCCGATACATTAATTGGATTATATTTAGCCAGACACCAGCTCCGCTAGCATGGAAAGTTAAAACAGATAAAACACGTGTGGATGCATGAATCGAGATAAAAGAGCACCTTAAGGTTAAATTATATATGCACCATAAGGGTGCACTAGACAATGCACTATATACACAGTGGTTATACAGTGAGGAAAGTATTAAGATCCCTTTAAATTTTTCACTCCTTGTTTCATTGCAGCCATTTGGTAAATTCAAAAAAGTTATATTTTTCTCATTAATGTACACTCTGCACCCCATTTTGACTAAAAAAATAGAAATGTAGAAATGTTTCAAATGTATTAACCCCTTCATGACCCAGCCTATTTTGACCTTAATTTGGCCGTTTTTTGCAATTCTGACCAGTGTCCCTTTATGAGGTAATAACTCAGGAACGCTTCAACGAATCCTAGCGGTTCTGAGACTATTTTTTCGTGACATATTAGGCTTCATGTTAGTGGAAAATTTAGGTCGATAATTTTTTGTTTATTTGTGAAAAAAATAGAAAGTTGGCAAAAATTTTGAAAATTTCGCAATTTTCAAATTTTGAATTTTTATTCTGTTAAACGAGAGAGTTATGTGACAAAATAATTAACAAATAACATTACCCACATGTCTACTTTACATCAGCGCAATTTTGGAAAAAAAATTTTTTTTTGCTAGGAAGTCATAAGGGTTAAAAGTTGACCAGCGATTTCTCATTTTTACAGCAACATTTACAAAACCATTTTTTTTAGGGACCACCTCATATTTGAAGTCAGTTTGAGGGGTCTATATGGCTGAAAATACCCAAAAGTTACACCATTCTAAAAACTGCACCCCTCAAGGTGCTCAAAACCACATTCAAGAAGTTTATTAAACCTTCAAGTGCTTCACAGCAGCAGAAGCAACATGGAAGGAAAAAATTTAACTTTTTAGTCACAAAATGATCTTTTAGCAACAATTTTTTTATTTTCCCAAGGGTAAAAAAGAGAAACTGGACACCAAAAGTTATTGTACAATTTGTCCTGAGTACGCCGATACCCCATATGTGGGGGGAACTACTGTTTGGGTGCACGACAGGGCTCGGAAGGTAAGGAGCGCCATTTGACTTTTTCAATGAAAAATTGGCTCCAATCTTTAGCGGACACCATGTCGTGTTTGGAGGGCCCCTGTGTGCCTAAACATTGGAGCTCCCCCACAAGTGACCCCATTTTGGAAACTAAACCCCCAAGGAACTTATCTAGATGCATAGTGAGCACTTTGAACCCCCAGGTGCTTCACAAATTCATCCGTAAAAATGAAAAAGTACTTTTTTTTTCAAAAAAAATTTCTTCTAGCCTCAATTTGTTCATTTCCACATGGTCAACAGGATAAAATGGATCCAAAATGTGTTGGGCAATTTCTACTGAGTACACCAATACCTCATATGTGGTCACAAACCACTGTTTGTGCACACGGCAAGGCTCGGAAGGGAAGGAGCGCCATTTGACTTTTGAATGAAAAATTAGCTCCAATCGTTAGCGGACACCACGTTGTGTTTGGAGAGCCCCTGTATGCCTAAACATTGGAGCTCCCCCACATGTGACCCAATTTTGGAAACTAAACCCTCAAGGAACTTATCTAGATGCATAGTGAGCACTTTGAACCCCCAGGTGCTTCACAAATTGATCCGTAAAAATGAAAAAGTACTTTTTTTTCACAAAAATTTTTTTAGCCTCAATTTGTTCATTTTCACATGGCAACAGGATAAGATGGATCCTAAAATATATTCGGCAATTTCTCCTGAGTACACTGATACCTCACATGTGGGGGTAAACCACTGTTTGGGCACACGGCAGGGCTCGGAAGGGAAGGAGCACCATTTGACTTTTTGAATGAAAAATTAGCTCCAATCGTTAGTGGACACCATGTCGCGTTTGGAGAGCCCCTGTGTGCCTAAACATTGCAGCTCCCCCACATGTGACCCCATTTTGGAAACTAGACCCCCCAAGGAACTTACCTAGATGCATAGTGAGCACATTGAACCCCCAGGTGCTTCACAAATTGATCCGTAACAATGAAAAAGTATTTTTTTTTCACAAAAAATTTATTTTGGCCTCAATTTGTTCATTTCTACATGGGCAACAGGATAAAATGGATCCTAAAATGTATTGAGCTATTTCTCCTGAGTACAGTGATACCTCACATGTGGGGGTAAACCACTGTTTGGGCACACGGCCGGGCTTGGAAGGGAAGGAGCGCCATTTGACTTTTTGAATGAAAAATTAGCTCCAATCGTTAGCGGATACCATGTCGCGTTTGGAGAGCCCCTGTGTGCCTAAACATTTGAGCTCCCCCACATGTGACCCCATTTTGGAAACTAGACCTCCCATGGAACTAACCTAGATGTGCGGTGACCACTTTAATCCCCCAAGTGCTTCACAGAAGTTTATAACGCAGAGCCGTGAAAATAAAAAATCATTTTTCTTTCCTCAAAAATTATTTTTTAGCCCGCAATTTTTTATTTTCACAAGAGTAAAAGGAGAAATTGGACCCCAAAAGTTGTTGTCCAGTTTGTCCTGAGTACGATGATACCCCATATGTGGGGGGGAACCACTGTTTGGGCACATGTCGGGGCTGGGAAGGGAAGTAGTGGTGCTTTGAAATGCAGACTTTGATGGAATGGTCTGCGGGCGTCATGTTGCATTTGCAGAGCCCCTGATGTGCCTAAACAGAAGAAGCCCCCCACAAGTGACCCCATTTTGGAAACTAGTCCCGCGAAAGGAACTTATCTAGATATGTGGTGAGCACTTTGAACCCCCAAGTGCTTCACAGAAGTTTACAAAGCAGAGCCGTGAAAATAAAAAAAATCATTTTTCTTTCCTCAAAATGATGTTTAGCAAGCAATTTTTTATTTTCACAAGGGTAACAGGAGAAATTGGACCCCAATAGTTGTTGCCCAGTTTGCACTGGGTATGCTGGTACCCCATATGTGGGGGTAAACCACTGTTTGGGCACACGTCGGGGCTCGGAAGGGAAGTAGTGATGCTTTGAAATGCAGACTTTGATGGAATGGTCTGCGGGCGTCATGTTGCATTTGCAGAGCCCCTGATGTGCCTAAACAGTAGAAACGCCCCACAAGAGACCCCATTTTGGAAACTAGATGCCCCAAGGAACTTATCTAGATATCTGGTGAGCACTTTGAACCCCCAAGTGTTTCACAGAAGTTTACAACGCAGAGTCGTGAAAATAAAAAATCATTTTTCTTTCCTCAAAAATGATGTCTTAGCAAGCAATTTTTTATTTTCACAAGGGTAACAGGAGAAATTGGACCCCAATAATTGTTGCCCAGTTTGTCCTGAGTACGCTCTTACCCCATATTTGGGGGTAAACTACTGAATGGGCACACTTTGGGGCTCGGAAGGGAAGTAGTGGCGTTTTGAAATGCAGACTTTGATGGAATGGTCTGGGGGCGTCACATTGCATTTGCAGAGCCCCTGATGTGCCTAAACAGTAAAACCGCGCACAAGTAACCCTATTTTGGAAACTAGACCCCCAAAGGAACTTATCTAGATATGTGGTGAGCACTTTGAACTCCCAAGTGCTTCACAGAAGTTTATAACGCAGAGCCGTGAAAATAAAAAAATAATTTTACTTTCCTCAAAAACGATGTTTTAGCAAGCAGTTTTTTTTATTTTCACAATGGTAGCAGGAGAAATTGGACCTCAATAGTTGTTGCCCAGTTCGTCCCAAGTATGCTGGTATCCCATATGTAGGGGTAAACCACTGTTTTGGCGCACGTCGGGGCTTGGAAGGGAGGGAGCACCATTTGACTTTTTGAACGCAAGATTGGCTGGAATCAATGGTGGCGCCATGTTGCGTTTGGACACCCCTGATGTGCCTAAACAGTGGAAACCCCTCAATTCTAACTCCAACACTAACTCCAACACACCCCTAACCCTAATCTCAACTCTAGCCATAACCCTAATCACAACCCTAACCCCAACACACCCTTAACCACAGCCCTAACCCCAACACACCCCTAACCATAAGCCAAACCCTAATCCAAACCCTAACCCCAACACACCCCTAACCACAACCCTAACCCCAACACACCCCTAACCATAACCCTAACCACAAGCCTAATCTTAACCCTATTTCCAACCATAGCCCTAATTCCAATCCTAACTCTAATTCCAACCCTAACCCTAAGGCTATGTGCCCACGTTGCGGATTCGAGTGAGATTTTTCCGCAACATTTTTGAAAAATCCGCGGGTAAAAGGCACTGCGTTTTACCTGCGGATTTACCATGGATTTCCAGTGTTTTTTGTGCAGATTTCACCTGCAGATTCCTATTGAGGAACAGGTGTAAAACGCTGCGGAATCCGCACAAAGAAGTGACATACTGCGGAAAATACAACACAGCGTTCCCACGCGGTATTTTCCGCACCATGGGCACAGTGGATTTCGTTTTCCATAGGTTACCATGGAACTGTAAAGCTGATGGAAAACTGCTACGAATCCACAGCGGCCAATATGCTAAGGATCCGCAGCCAAATCCGCATCGTGTGCACATAGCCTAATTCTAAGGGTATGTGCACACGATGCGGAAAACGCTGCGGATCCACAGCGTTTCCGCTGCTGCGGGTCCATAGCAGTTTCCCATGAGTTTACAAAAAACCCTGGGCACATGCTGCGGAAAAAACTGCGCGGAAACGCAGCGGTTTACATTCCGCACATTTCACTTTCTGCGGATTCCGCAGCGGTTTTTCAACTGCTCCAATAGAAAACTGCAGTGAAATCACCAGAAAAACCGTGGTAAATCCGCAATAAATCCGCAGCGGTTTTGCACTGCGGATTTATAAAAACCGCTGTGGAAAAATCCGCAGAGGACCAGAACACATGTGCACATTCCCTAACCCTAACACTAACTGTAGTGGAAAAAAAATGTCTTTATTTTATTATTGTTCCTACTTATGGGGGTGATAAAGGGGGGGTTCATTTACTTTATCTTTTATTTTGATCACTGTGATAGGTTTTATCACAGTGATCAAAATGTACATGGAACAAATCTGCCGGCCGGCAGATTCGGCGGGCGCACTGCGCATGCGCCCGCCATTTTGGTGGCGGCACCTATGGAAAAGACGGACGGACACCAGGAGCCTCGGTAAGTATTAGGGGGGGGGAGATCGGGGCACGGGGGGTGTCGGAGCACAGAGGGGTGGCATAGGAGCACGGGGGGAACGGGCAGGATGACGGGGGAGCGGAGCACAGGACAGAGGGGAGCGGACCACAGATCGGTGGACTGGGGGGGCAATCGATGGGGTGGGGGGTCACATCAGTGTTTCCAGCCATGGCCGATGATATTGCAGCATCGGCCATGGCTGGATTGTAATATTTCACCAGTTTTTTAGGTGAAATATTACAAATCGCTCTGATTGACAGTTTCACTTTCAACAGCCAATCAGAGTGATCGTAGCCATGGGGGGGTGAAGCCACCCCCCCCCGGGCTAAAGTACCACTCCCCCTGTACCTGTAGATCGGGTGAAATTGGAGTTAACCCTTTCACCCGATCTGCAGGGACGCGATCTTTCCATGACACCACATAGGCGTCATGGGTCGGATTGGCACCGACTTTCATGACGCCTACGTGGCGTCATGGGTCGTGAAGGGGTTAAAAAAGAAAAACTGAAATATCACATGGTTATAAGTATTCAGACCCTTTACGCAGATACTCATATTTGTCACATTCTGTCCATTTCCTTGTGATCCTCCTTGAGATGGTTCTACTCCTTCATTGGAGTCCAGCTGTACTTAATTAAACTGATAGGACTTGTTTTGGAAAGGCACACACCTGTCTATATAAGACCTCACAGTGAATGTCAGACCAAATGAGAATCATGAGGTCAAAGGAACTGGCGATGAGGCTCAGAGACAGAATTGTGGCAAGTCCAAGGTTACAAAAGAATTTCTGCAGTACTCAAGGTTCCTAAGAGCACAGTGGCCACCCTAATCCTAAAAATGGAAGAAGTTTGGGACTACCAGAAGTCTTCCTAAACCTGGCTGTCCAGCCTAACTGAGGGAGGGAGATGGGAGAAAGTTTCAAAAGTCAACTATCACTGCAGCCCTCCACGCAGGCATTTATGGCACAGTGGCCTAATGGAAGCCTCTCCTCAGTGCAAGACATATGAAAGTCAAGCCTGCATAGTGTTTGCTAAAAACACATGAAGAACTCCCAGACTATGAGAAATAAGATTCTCTGGTCTAATGAGATGAAGATAAATCTTTTTGGTGATAATTCTAACAGGTATGTATGTAGAAAATCAGGCATTGCTCATCACCTGCCCAATACAATCCCAACAGTGAAGCATGGTTGTGCCAGCATCATGCTATGGGGGTGTTTTTCAGCTGCAGGGACAGGATGAATGGATGTCATTGAGAGAAACATGAATGCGGCCAAGTACAGAGATATCCTGTATGAAAACCTCTTCCAGAGTGCTCTGGTCCTCAGACTTGGCCGAATGTTCACCTTCCAACAAGACAATGACCCTAAGCACACAGCTAAAATAATAAAGGAGTGGCTTCAGAACAACTCTCTGACCATTCTTGACTGGCTCAGCCAGAGCCCTGGCCTAAACCTAATTGAGCATCTTTGGAGAGACCTGAAAATGACTGTCCACAAAAATTCACTATCCAACCTAATGGAACTGGAGAGGATCTGCTAGGAAGAATGGCAGAGGATCCCCAAATCCAGGTGAGCAAAAGTTATTGCATCATTCCCAAGAAGACTCATGGCTGTACTAGCTCAAAAGGGTGCTTCTACTCAATACTGAGCAAAGGGTCTGAATATATATGACCATGTGATATTTCAGCTTTTCTTTTGTAATAAATTTGCAACAATTTCAACATTTCTGTTTTTTTCAGTCAAGATGGGGTGCAGAGCAGGGGTGTCAAACTGCATTCCTCGAGGGTCTCGTGTTTTCAAGATTTCCTTTGCATTATACAAGGTGCAGGAATTATTCTGTGCAGGTGATTAACCCCTTTACCCCCAATGGTGGTTTGCACGTTAATGACCGGGCCAATTTTTACAATTCTGACCACTGTCCCTTTATGAGGTTATAACTCTGGAACGCTTCAACGGATCCCAGTGATTCTGACATTGTTTTCTCGTGACATATTGTACTTCATGATAGTGGTAAAAATTCTTTGATAGTACCTGCGTTTATTTGTGAAAAAAATTGAAATTTGGCGAAAATTATGAAAATTTCGCAATTTTCCAAATTTGAATTTTTATGCAATTAAATCACAGAGATATGTCACACTAAATACTTAATAAGTAACATTTCTCACATGTCTATTTTACATCAGCACAATTTTGGAACCAACATTTTTTTTTGTTAGGGAGTTATAAGGGTTAAAAGTTGACCAGCAATTTCTCATTTTTACAACACCATTTTTTTAGGGACCACATCTCATTTGAAGTCATTTTGAGGGGTCTATAAGATAGAAAATACCCAAGTGTGACACCATTCTAAAAACTGTACCCCTCATGGTGCTCAAAACCATATTCAAAAAGTTTTTTAACCCTTCTGGTGCTTCACAGGAATTTTTGGAATGTTTAAATAAAAATGAACATTTAACTTTTTTTCACAAAAAATTTACTTCAGCTCCAATTTGTTTTATTTTACCAAGGGTAACAGGAGAAAATGGACCCCAAAAGTTGTTGTACAATTTGTCCTGAGTACACCGATACCCCATATGTGGGGGTAAACCACTGTTTGGGCGCATGACAGAGCTCGGAAGCGAAGTGATAATGTTTTTTGCCTCGTTTTTTTTTTTTCTTACGGTGTTTACTGAAGGGGTTAACTTGTGGGCCAGTTTTATAGGTTGGGTCGTTACGGACGCGGCGATACTAAATATGTGTACTTTTATTTTTTTTTTTTAATTTAGATGAAGAAATGTATTTATGGGAATAATATTTTTTTTTCATTATTTAGGAATATATATATATATTTTTTTACACATTTGGAAATATTTTTTTTTACTTTTTTATTTTGTCCAAGGGGGGGACATCACAGATCGATGATCTGACAGTTTGCACAGCACTCTGTCAGATCACCGATCTGACATGCAGCACTGCAGGCTTCACAGTGCCTGCTCTGAGCAGGCTCTGTGAAGCCACCTCCCTCCCTGCAAGACCCGGATCCGCGGCCATCTTGGATCTGGGCCTGGAGCAAGCAGGGAGGGAGGTAAGACCCTCGCAGCAACGCAATCACATCGCGTTGCTGCGGGGGGCTCAGGGAAGCTTCCCTATACCGCCGGCACATCGCGGTTTGATGTGTTTGATCGCGGTGTGCCAGGGGTTAATGTGCCGGGGCGGTCCGTGACCGCTCCTGGGACATAGTGCCGGATGTCAGCTGCGATAGGCAGCTGACACCCGGCCGCGATCGGCGGCGCTCCCCCCGTGAGCGCTGCCAATCGCATATGACGTACTATCCCGTCGGTGGTCATAGGGGCCCACCTCACCTCGACGGGATAGTACATCTAATGTCAGAAAGGGGTTAAATTATCACCTGTGCAATACAAGGAAATCCTGAAAACATAACCTGTTTGCGGCCCTCGAGGAATGCAGTTTGACACCCCTGGTGCAGAGTGTACATTAATGAGAAAAAAAAATCAATTTTTCTTACTTTACTAAATGACTGCAATGAAAGAAAGCGTGAAAAATTTAAAGGGGTCTGAATACTTTCCATGCCCACATTCATGCGTCCTTCAATGGCAACCGGTCATTCTGGTCCTGCAGCTGAAATACACCCCCATAGCATGATGCTGCCACCACCATGTTTCACTGTTGGAATCGTATTGAGCAGGGAATGAGTAGTGCCTGGTTTTCTCTACACATACTGCTTAGTATTATCACCAAATAGGTCTATCTTATTTCTCATAGTTTTGGAGTCCTTCATGTGTTTTTTTAGCAAACTCTATGCGGGCTTTCATATGTCTTGCACTGAGGAGAGGGTTCCGTCAGGCCACTCTGCAATAAAGACCCAACTGGTGGAGTCAGTGTGCCGGAAACTGCAAACGCTGCTGAAGCATGGCTCGGGCGGCGGAAGCTATAACTAACTTTCTAAATTGGGCACACAGGCAGCGTACTTTGACAAGCAGATTTGGCTGCTCCGGGTAGGTTTTGAGAAACCGCTGAACCACGAGGTTAAGCACATGGGCCTGGCATAGTATGTGTGTGAGCTTGACTCACCTCAGAGCTGCAACCACGTTCCGGCCATTGTCACACATGTCAATGCCTGGCTGTAGGCTCAGCGGTGTCAGCCACAGATCTGCCTGCTCTTTCAGAGCTGGTGACAACTCTTCAGCATTGTGCGGTTTGTCACCTAAGCATATTAGCTTCAGCACAGCCTGTTGCCGCTTGGCTGAGGCAGTGCTGCTTGTGACTCATGCTGTCATTTTGGAGATGGAGGCTGAAGAGCAGGAGGATGAGGTGCAGGATCTGTAGACTGTGGGGGCAACCCTGATTGACCTAGGGCCCGCAATCCTCAGTGCCGGCAGGACGTATTCCATCCCATGGTTTGACTGGGTCCCAACTTTCACTATGTTAACCCACTGTACCTTCAGCTAGCAGTACCGTCCCTGCCCACAAGTTATTGTCCACGTGTCCGTGGTTAGGTGGAATTTCCCAGTAACTGCATTGTTGAGGGCACGGCTAATGTTGTGGGACTCATGCTTGTGTAATGCCGGTACGGCACAGTGAGAGAAGTAGTGGCAGCTGGGGACCCAGTACCAAGGAATGACGACCACCATCAGGTTGCGGAAAGTTTCCATCTCCACGAGCCTAAAGGGCAACATTTTGAGCACAGGCAGCAGCAAAATGTGGGAATTTAGTATCGTAGACTGTGCGGCGTTGGCTGCGTATTTGCGCTTGTGTTCCAAGGACAGGTGTATGGACAACTGAACGCTGCGCTGTGACAAGGACATGGACGTGCTTGCTGATGGTGCTAGTTGAGTGTGTGCAACGACAGGTGCAGGGCAGGAGGCATCTTTGCATGCATCATGGGCAGGGGATTGGCTTGCATGCACAACAGCAAAAGAAGCAGTGATGTTACACGCAGACATTGTTCCTGGACCCTGGGTTTCGCCCACAAAGTCAGGTACTTTGCTGCCATGTGCCTGATCATGGTGGTGGTGATCAGGCTGGTAGTTTTGCTACCCCTGCTTATGCTGGCTTGCCAGGTGGTGGAAATGGCCTTTTTAGGGTTATCGGTAGTGATGAGCGAACGTGCTCTCCACTGCTCGCTACTCGCCCGAGTATCACTATGCTTGGTGTACTCGGTGAGCATCGAGCATTTCCGGGATTATTCGGAGGTAACTGGTATCTCCACCCAGAATTTTTGGTGGACTTTAGAGACCCAATCATGCTGCAGGGATTGTCTGCCAGGTCATGAAACGCAGCGGCCATCTTTTTTGTGGTAATGCAGTGATTGGCTTGGCGACACAGCATCATCCCAGGTATAAGAGACCTGGTACAGCCCTGCTCACCGCATTCTTTTCCGGATTCAGCAAGAGTTGGGAGAGCTGCTGCCAAGATAGGGTCAGAATCATGGTTTTTAGTTAGCGTAGGTCTGCAATTCTTAAATCCACAACTCCTGAGAAACCAACAGTCCTTTTTAGGGCTAATTAGTGGGTCCCGATATTGCAGCGCTAGGTAGGCAGGGCACAGCATATCAACATCAGTGCAAGGCCTGCAGGCACCATATGTACGTATATTGCTCCCACTGCATTCCTCCCATAGCTCTATAACTGTCTGCTGCTGCAGCTTCTTTACTATATACCTAGTTCCTTTTTTCCAAAAAATTCACCCAAAAAATATACAGTGTGTTCTGTCAGACTGAGGCCTGTTTAAAAATCATAATTTGTCATGCATATGTAGCATAGTTATGTGTGCTAGCCTTGTGCCTCTTTTTTTTTGGTGTTTTAAATTCACCAAATAAGGCCTCATATATCTGCGTGCTCCAAGTTTTTGCATTTTACGCCGTTTTGCCACTGTTTTGCTGTCTGTTACTCTAATTATATACAGCACTATTTGGCATTTAAAAAAAAAAGGCCACATATTTGCCAGTGTGGTATTTCCGTGACAGCCCTCATATATCTGCTTGCTCCAAGTTTGGGCATTGTAGGTCGGTGTACCACTTTTTTTTGCTGTCTGCTACTCTAACTACAGTCATGGCCAAAAGTTTTGAGAATGACACCAAAATTATATTTTCACATGTACCGCTGCCCTCTGGTTTTTATTAGTGTTTGTCTGATGTTTATATTACATACTGTGAGGCAGTGACCCCTGTAACAGGTAGGGGGCGCTGCATGGTCTCCCCAGTATGCGCACGGAGGCGTATTGCGGCCATGAGAGTGCGTGGCAATTATGTGCATGGATGTGATAGTGAGTCAGTGTCTGGCATTGTGGTTAATGGGAGGTATGTGTCACAGGGATGGATGCTCCCTGCGATGCAACCCGGAGTATCTTGTCTTTAGAGCGCGTGAGCACTAAAGATGTCATTTAGTGCACCTGGGTCCGGGTTGCGGGTAGCTATGAGAGATGGGAGGGTCTGGCTACCCACATACCTCACTCTGAGTGGGGGTGCTCACTGTATCTTTTTCCCTGCAGGTGTTTGAGGACCTGCCGTGATGTCATGATCATGTGACCAGTGCATGTGATGTTACCTCACCTGTGGGTGTGGTTACAGGCTACCTAAAGGAGGTGTGTTAGCACATGGTAGTGAGTGTTTGGGAGTCTGCAAGTCTGAGCAGACTTCCATGTGTCCAGGCAGGACACTACAGAGCATTCCTGTATGCTCTCTGAGTGTATGTTCCTGTAGGTTCCTGTATGCTCTCTGAGTGTGGACCTGAGTGGTTCTGTGCTGAACAGTCCTGGAAGCCGGAGTGTTGACTCCCTGGGGAGCACGTGGTGGGACTCTGGTACTGGTGGCCTGGGGTGTTGGATGGTCCCAGCCGGGCGACGGACGTCCTGAAGATCACCCAGACAGGTCACCTGTGGTGAGGACCATGGACTGACGAGGAGTCAGCCTGTGGAGCAGGAGCTCTTACGAGGTAACCCCGGGTCTGGGGAAAGGACTATGTGCCTTAATGAAGGTCAGTTACTGAACTGTGTGGCATGCAGTCACCCAGGACAACTGGACAAAGTAAAGTCCTGCATGTTTACTTACTGACTGTGCTTCAAAGCCGTATATTGTGAAGTGCTAAGTAATATGTGAGGTCTGTGATGTGGAACATGGCCTTCCGTGGTTTATGCTGAGTGGATAATAAACCACATGGACTATTTATGTGAAAAACCGTGCCTGTCTATGTTTATCTTGCTGACAAGCGAGTATTCCCCAATACGCTAGTGAGCGCTATTTCACATATGGTGGAGAATGCGGGCATCGTTCCAGGTGGCACGTACAGAGTTAATTGCTGTGGCTCGGCGTGGCCACGAAGATGGCGTCTAGCCTGTAACTCGGCGGGTTACGAAGGTGACAAGCATCTGGCTGTGGATCGGCGGGTCCACGAAGGTGACAAGCGGCTTGCTGTGGATCGGCGGGTCCACGAAGTTTGCGGTGGAGCCGTGCAGAGCCTTGTGGAGCATAGCTGCAATTGCAGCAAAAGGTTGCACAGCAGCTGGAGCTGCAGTGGCTTGTCGTCGTCAGCCGGAGGTGCCGGTTATATGTGTTTGCAGTGGGAGCTGTGGCAGTACCAGTAGGAGCTGGTGAAGTGACATAAAAAAATAAATAAATAAATTTTTTCCCCTTTTCCCAGATCGTGCAGACTCTTAAAGGGCCAGTACAAGCCCAGAGACATAGTGGTGTACTGTGCGAACTTGGGCCTGAGTGCCGTGGGGAAGTCCACGGGGTGTACCCCAGGGAAGGGGGTGTCCCTAAAAGTGGGTGGGGACCCAAACGGGGATGGTTGCCCAAAAGGGGGCGGAGTCCCAAAAAGGGGCGGTACCCCGAACAGGGGTAGTAGCCCAAAAAGGGGTGGAATCCCAAAAGGGGCCTGTAACCCAAACAGGGGTGGTGTCAAAAAGCGGAGCACTTGCCCAGAAGGGGGCAGGGCCAAAAAAAGGGGCGGTAACCTGAAGTGGGGTAGAAGCCCAAAAAGTGGTGGAATCTGGGGAAATGGTGGTTTCCAAAAAGAGGGAGGAGCCTCCCAAAGATGTACCGCAGACAAATGGGTACCCAGGGCGTATAAGTTATGTGTGTCCGGTATGCGATGTGAACTATCCCCCTGGTGAAACTTTACGTGGGTGTGCCGTGCGGATGCATGAGATAGAGATGTACGGACTGGTCGATTCTGGGGGCCCTGTGACTCTAGTGAGGGTTGCACCTGACTGATTTGAAATGCCTGATAGGAGAGTCAGTGTAACCTGCATCCATGGGTACACCAAGGGCTGTCCAGTGGCCAGGGTGGTCCTTGAGACGGCCAAGGACAGTGCAATCCATGATGTGGCCATAGTCTCAACCTTACCCTGCCCAGTGATAATTGGCCGGGACTCTAGGTTGTTCACAGAATTGTGGGAGAAGGGAGCTTCTTTACAACAAGAGAATGGAAGGCTCTCAGGTGGTGGGGTTGCATACCTTAAAGCATTTATTTTTCCCAAAGTAGTTGGGGCCGACGACGGGTTGACCAGTGGGGAAGGTGAGTCTGCCCAACTTACGGACATGTCACCTGAAGTGTACCCCAGGAAGACTGATGGGTCACGTATAAGGGTGACCAGAGGAAAAGGTGCGTCTGCCGAACTTACTGACCTGACGTCACCTGACATGTGCGACAATGTGACTGGTAATGAACTGGTAGATAAGGATGTGGTGGTTAAACAAAGTGGAGCTGACACCCAGTTAGAGTGTGACTTGAGGGGTCGCCTTATTGTGGGGTGTGACACAGACTCCAAGGGTGACTGTGACATGACATGGCCAGTAACAAGTGCTACAACTGAGTATGATGTACCGGTATCAGAAATACTGACACAGGGGAACGACAGGGCTCCACAGGGTGAAGACAGGATGGCAGTGACAGCCATGCCAGAAATTGTGACCTGTTTAAGTGGGGACTGTCGGTTCCAGGAAGACCAATTGGGTGGTGGTGACTTCCATTCAGATGATGACACCAGTGGAAAAGAGTGCAGTAAGGCTGACTCAGGTACCGCTGGCAAGTCTTCCTCCCGTCGCCGGAGACGTAGAAAAGACAAAGGGGCTGAACCAGTTGCACCTTGTGAAGATGTGACGGAAGAGGGTGAAGGCTCCAGGAAATCTGGTGCTGAGGACTTGAAGTGTCTGGAGTACTTTAAAGTCCCAGGGGAACGGAACGAACCTAAGGATGTCACCGCTGAGACCCCAGAGAGGGTTGACGCTGACAGTGCAAAGTCTGAGGGTGCAGAAGTGGAGGAGGCCACCAAAGAAGTGGTGCCTGAATTAGATACCTCCTCAAGTGATGCATGCTCCACCAATCCGGAGGATGGGAGAAGCGAGATAGAGCTGCCCAAAGAGTCTCTCGAACAAGAAAAGGCCCTGAGACAAATGGCAGAGCACAGGTTGGATGAGCTGGAGAAGGAGGTCTCTGAGCTCAGAGGTCACCTGACAGTGTGGCACAGTGAGAATAAGGCCTTAGGCAAAAATATGGTAGTGCTCTGAGAAGCAGTAAGAAGTCTTCTGTCAGAGGAGAAGTTACGGGTCCGAGACTTACAGCAGTCATCCCCGAGTGATAACAAGGCGGAGCTGCCGATACCCATCTTGGCAAAGGTTGTTGAGAAGGGTAAAACTGAGGAAGAGCAAGACAGTTGCCCGGTCGTGACCGATGTCTTGATGGAAGTTCCGAAGGTAAACCAGGAGCCATCTGTTCATGAAGAAAATGAGACCTCGTTCTTCAAGTGTGTTGTGGAGATACCCGAGGACGTGCGGAGTGCATGTGCCAGTGAGGGTGCGCATGAGGCTTTTAAAAAGGCAGTGGAAGCATGTAGTGTGCACTGGGCACCAGAGACAGAACAGTTGGTGATTTTGTCGACTAAAGAAGTCACAATGAAGCGGGTGGCTATCCTGAGGGATATGCATCTACAATGTCTCCACACGAAACGGATGATCCTGTTGAGAAATGAGGAAGCTGCTCGACGTCTGGAGCTTGCGAAAGAAGCTCAAAAACGGCTAGGCTTTGTGGAAGAAGTCATCCTGGTACCCGGAAGTTTGGTGGGGAAAATCGTCGGAAGACTTGGGAGAGTGATGCAGGAGATAGTGAATAAATCCGGTGTGAAGAGACTGAGGATTCTCGCTGATGACGAGGCCCAGGATGTGGGTGAAGATGGGATGGTTCCATTCCTTGTTCTCGGGTCCGTAGAAAGTCTTGAGAATATCCGGATGCTCCTTGGGTATCGCGTGGCGTACCTAAAAGAAATCGAGCAGCTAAGACGTGAGAGGGACCAGATCAATAAAGAGCTGCAGAAAATGCAAAACAGATGGCCGCCAGCATCATCTCACGAGTTAGAGAGGCGAAGAGGTTCGCTAAGGGCTGAAGGTCCTCAAGATGAAGCGAAAAGAGGACATAAAGACAATAGAAGAAATGGCCAGCAGAGAGGTTACAGAAAGAGGCCTGATGAAAGAGACAAAAGTAGTGTCGTCTCAGTTAGCTCAGGGCTGAGTGACTTAGGTGGGAGACCCGGTAGCGGATGTGTTGACAAACAGTCAGTCCAGACAGGTCGTATGGGTGCAAGGGGATTGCGACGCCAGATTGACCATGATGCCCAAAACCCGACTGAGAGGGCCCTCTCGAGTGGTAGGGCAAGGTTACTTGGGTACCCGGTCTCGAGGCCCCTGGGTGAAGACAAATGTTCAACCCCACAAGTTTGAACAGAGGGGGGGTATGTGAGGCAGTGACCCCTGTAACAGGTAGGGGGCGCTGCATGGTCTCCCCAGTATGCGCACGGAGGCGTATTGCGGCCATGAGAGTGCGTGGCAATTATGTGCATGGATGTGATAGTGAGTCAGTGTCTGGCATTGTGGTTAATGGGAGGTATGTGTCACAGGGATGGATGCTCCCTGCGATGCAATCCGGAGTATCTTGTCTTTAGAGCGCGTGAGCACTAAAGATGTCATTTAGTGCACCTGGGTCCGGGTTGCGGGTAGCTATGAGAGATGGGAGGGTCTGGCTACCCACATACCTCACTCTGAGTGGGGGTGCTCACTGTATCTTTTTCCCTGCAGGTGTTTGAGGACCTGCCGTGATGTCATGATCATGTGACCAGTGCATGTGATGTTACCTCACCTGTGGGTGTGGTTACAGGCTACCTAAAGGAGGTGTGTTAGCACATGGTAGTGAGTGTTTGGGAGTCTGCAAGTCTGGGCAGACTTCCATGTGTCCAAGCAGGACACTACAGAGAATTCCTGTATGCTCTCTGAGTGTATGTTCCTGTAGGTTCCTGTATGCTCTCTGAGTGTGGACCTGAGTGGTTCTGTGCTGGACAGTCCTGGAAGCCGGAGTGTTGACTCCCTGGGGAGCACGTGGTGGGACTCTGGTACTGGTGGCCTGGGGTGTTGGATGGTCCCAGCCGGGCGACGGACGTCCTGAAGATCACACGGACAGGTCACCTGTGGTGAGGACCATGGACTGGCGAGGAGTCAGCCTGTGGAGCAGGAGCTCTTACGAGGTAACCCCGGGTCTGGGGAAAGGACTATGTGCCTTAATGAAGGTCAGTTACTGAACTGTGTGGCATGCAGTCACCCAGGACAACTGGACAAAGTAAAGTCCTGCATGTTTACTTACTGACTGTGCTTCAAAGCCGTATATTGTGAAGTGCTAAGTATTATGTGAGGTCTGTGATGTGGAACATGGCCTTCCGTGGTTTATGCTGAGTGGATAATAAACCACATGGACTATTTATGTGAAAAACCGTGCCTGTCTATGTTTATCCTGCTGACAAGCGAGTATTCCCCAACACGCTAGTGAGCACTATTTCACAATACAGAAATATAATTGCAATCATATTATGAGTACCAATAGGTTATATTGACAGTTAGAATGAGTTAATGCAGCAAGTCAATATTTGCAGTTTTGACCCTTCTTCTTCAAGACCTCTGCAATTCTCCCTGGCATGCTCTCAATCAACTTCTGGACCAAATCCTGACTGATAGCAGTACATTCTTGCATAATCAATGCTTGCATTTTGCCAGAATTTGTTGGTTTTTGTTTGTCCACCCATCTCTTGATGATTGACCACAAGTTCTCAATGGGATTAAGATCTGGGGAGTTTCCAGGCCATGGATCCAAAATCTCTATGTTTTGTTCCATGAGCCATTTAGTTATCACCTTTGCTTTATGGCAAGGTGCTCCATCATGCTGGAAAAGGCATTGTTGGGCGCCAAACTGCTCTTGGACGGTTGGGAGAAGTTGCTCTTGGAGGACATTCTGGTACCATTCTTTATTCATGGCTGTGTTTTTAGGCAAGACTGTGAGTGAGCTGATTCCCTTGGCTGAGAAGCAACCCCACATATGAATGGTTTCAGGATGCTTTACAGTTGGCATGAGACAAGACTGGTGGTATCGCTCACCTCTTCTTCTCCGAATAAGCTGTTTTCCAGATGTCCCAAACAATCGAAAAGGGGATTCATCAGAGAAAATGACTTTGCCCCAGTCCTCAGCAGTCCACTCCCTCTACCTTTTGCAGAATATCAGTCGGTCCCTGATGTTTTTTCTGGAGAGAAGTGGCTTCTTTGCTGCCCTCCTTGAAACCAGGCCTTGCTCAAAGAGTCTCCGCCTCAAAGTGCGTGCTGAAGCGCTCACACCAGCCTGCTGCCATTCCTGAGCAAGCTCGGCACTGCTGGTAGTCCGATCCCACAGCTGAAACAGTTTTAAGATACAGTCCTGGCGCTTGCTGGTCTTTCTTGGGTGCCCTGGAGCCTTTCTCCTTGAAGTTCTTGATGATGTGATAGATTGTTGACTGAGGTGCAATCTTTGTAGCTGCGATACTCTTCCCTGTTAGGCCATTTTTGTGCAGTGCAATGATGGCTGCACATGTTTCTTTAGAGATAACCATGGTTAGCTGAAGAGAAATAATGATACCAAGCACCAGCTTCCTTTTAAAGTGTCCAGTGATGTCATTCTTACTTAATCATGACTGATTGATCGCCAGCCCTGTCCTCATCAACACCCACACCTGTGTTAATGGATCAATCACTAAAACGATGTTAGCTGCTCCTTTTAATGCAGGACTGCAATGATGTTGAAATGTGTTTTGGGGTTAAAGTTCATTTTCTGGGCAAATATTAACTTTGCAAGTACAGTAATTGCTGTTAAGCTGATCACTCTGACATTCAGGAGTATATGCAAATTGCCATTAGAAAAAAATGAAGCAGTAGAATTTGGAAAAATTAATATTTGTCTCATTCTCCAAATTTTTGTCCATGACTGTATGTTCAGCACTATTTAGCTTCAAAAAATATAAAAAGGCCACATATTTGCCAGTGTGGTATTTCCGTGACAGCCCTCATATATCTGCGTGCTCCAAGTTTGGTCATTGTAGGCTGGTGTACCACATTTTTTACTGTCTGATACTCTAATTTTATACAGCACTATTTAACATATAAAATATAAGAAGGTCACATATTTGCCAGTGTAGTATTTATGTGACAGTCCTCATATATCTGCATGCTCCAAGTTTGGGCATTGTAGGCCATTTTACCACTGTTTTTGTTGTCTGGTACTCTAATTATATACAGCACTATTTGGCATTTAAAATAAAAAACGGCCACATATTTGCCAATGTTGTATTTCCGTGACAGCCTTCATATATCTGCGAGCTCCAAGTTTGGGCATTGTAGGCTGGTGGACTACTTTTGTTGCTGTCTGTTACTCATTATATACAGCATTATTTAGCTTCAAAAAATATAAAAATGCCACATATTTGCCAGTGTGGTATTTTTGTGACAGCCTTCATATATCTGCGTGCTCCAAGTTTGGACATTGTAGGCCGGTGGACCACTTTTTTTGCTGTCTGTTACTCTAATTATATACAGCACTATTTAGCATAAAAAAATATAAGAAGGTCCCATATTTAACAATGTGTTACTTCCGTGACAGCCCTCATATACTTGCACGCTACAAGTTTGGGCATTGTAGTCCGGTGGACCCATTTTTTTGCTGTCTGTTACCCTAATTATATACATCACTATTGAGCATAAAAAATATTAAAAAAACACATATTTGACAGTGTGTTACTTCCGTGACAGTCCTCATATATCTGCGTGCTCCAAGTTTGGGCATTGTAGGCCGTTTTGCCACTGTTTTTGTTGTCTGGTACTCTAAATATACAGCACTATTTGGCATTTAAAAAAAAAGCAAGCCACATATTTGCCAATGTGGTATTTCTGTGACAGCCCTCATAAATCTGCGATCTCCAAGTTTGGGTATTGTAGGCCGGTGGACCACTATTTTTGCTGTCTGTTACTCTGCTTATATACAACACTATTTTGCATAAATTAACTTAAAAAAAACCCCCAAAATTGAATACAGTCTGTTATTTCAGGCTGAGGCCTGCCTGGTGTTTGGGATTGAAAAATCGTAGATTTGCAGGCATACTGATCAGATAATAATTAGCTACGAATAAATATATTTGTGTTGAGCATTTGAAATAGTGCAGTAGTCCATTTAAAATGGGCAAGGCAAGGGATGGGGAAGTGGACGTGGTGATGATGATGGTGCATGTAGAGGACGAGGCCATGGCCAAGGTGAAAGTGGGCAACAACAAAGACCCACATCTTCTCACTCGACCTTCCAGTCCCAGTTTCTAGGAGACCGCCGCACACCACTATTGAAGCCAGAGCAGTGTGAATCGGTTAATTGTTGGATAGCGGATAATGCTTCCAGTCATTTAGCCACCACCACCATGTCTTCCACATGGTCAAGTCTGAGTAGCCATTAGGGTTGCCAAGATATTCCCCATCCTGATCCTCCTGCCTCCCACCATGCCGAGTTCCCTGAGACAACTAATTCCACACTTGAACACTCTGAAGAGCTGTTCAGTTTTCCATTTCAAGATTCAGAACTCTTGGCCGGTCAATTTGAAATGGGGACAGATGAGATCGCATGTAGAGATGCCCAAAGCTTTGACCAGCCTCGGTCACATAAAGGCGATGGTGGGAGGGCAGTAGCACACATGGGGAATGAGGCATATCACCCCAACAGGCAGGAAGAAGCAGTGTAGTGGCCACAGACAGAAGGTGTGCATTCATTCTCCATAACACCAACATGAGGGAAGTTGCCATTCCAACTGTTAGATCTTCCCGAGTCTGGTTATTTTTTAAAGACACTGCCAATAACCCCAAACCGGCCATTTGCAGCACCTGCCATGCCTGCATCAGCATGGGTAGCAAAACAACCAGCCTGACCACCACCAGCGTGATCTGGAACATGGCAACAAAGCACCCGACTTTGTGGGATGAACCCCAGGCTCCAGGACCACTGCCTGCAGGTCACACCACTGCTTCTTCAACTGTTTTGTGGAGAAGCCAATCCCTAGTACACCGTGCATGTGAAGATGCCTCCAGCCCTGCACCTGTTGTGGCCCACAGTCAAGCAGCACCATCATCAAGCCTGTCCACGTCCTTGTCCCAGCATAGCCTTCAGTTGTCTATAACTCAGTCTTTGGAACGCAAGCAGAAATACGCAGCCAATGCCTCACAGGCCACAGTCCTAAATTCTAATATTTCTCTTCTGCTTGTGCTAGAAATGCTGAGTTTTAGGCTTATTGAGACAGAAGCTTTCTGCAACCTGATGGCGGCGGCCGTCCCAAGGTACTGGGTCCCCAGTCGCCACGATTTCTCCCAGTGTGCCATACCGGCATTACACCAGCATGTGTCCCACAACATTACCCATGCCCTCAACAATGCTGTTACAGGGAAAGTCCACCTAAACATGGAAACCTGGACAAGTGCTTGTGGACAGGGACGGTACATCTCACTGACGGTACACTGTTTTAACGTAGTGGAAGTCAGGACCCAGTCGGACCTAGGGATGGAACACATCCTCCCCACGCTGAGGATTGCTGGCCCTATGTCAATCAGGGTTGCCCCCACAGTCTACAGCTCCTGAACCTCCTCCTCTTCCATCTCTAAGGCTACATTCACATTTGCGCCGCTCCCGGCTGCGTCGGGCGCAGCCGCAGCGACGCACGCGCCATGCGCCTCTATATTTAACATGGGGGCGCATGGACATGCGTTGCATTTCCATTTTGCGACGCATGCATCGCTGCAGCGCATGCGTCAGGGCGCAGGGAACGCAGCATGATGCAGTTTTTCCTGCACCCAGAACCATGCAAAAAGCGACGCATGCGTGGGAAAACGCAGCGTTTGTGCATGCATTCATATTTGCGTTGTGCGTTGTTTTCTGTTCTGAAAAGCTACCTTGAGCTGCCGGATCTGCTAGTGAAAGGACGACATCTGTCTGCCCATTTTAGAAAGTCAGCTACAGCTTCAGCTTCCCTTGTTGTGCTTCAGCAGCGTTTGCAGCTTCCAGTACAAATGCAATCGGTGTGTAAAAATCAGACACCACTCGCATGGTCTGCGTGCTGTGTGATTTTTTTTTTCCGCACCCTTTGACTTCTATTCCGAGAAGTGCTTCAATTTCTGACTTTTTTCCAGTCTGATCGTGGTCTGATCCGAGCTGGCAAAAAAAGCAGATAGACACACAATGATAGAATAACATTGGTCCAAATTTAATCCGATTTTCTATCAGATTGCATTCGTCAGATTTTGTCGCAAATGGGAATGAGCCCTAAGAAAGGTCACACTTACTAATATGTTTAAAATACCAGTTCGCTGCAGGACGCAGACATGCCCTAATGTGTTATGATGGAAATAGTCTATTACTTTTGTCAGTGACTCATATTCATTTTATGCTGCTTACTTTACTAATTTCAGTATATTTCATTCATTTCTTTATAATCCGCAACTGAAAAAAATCAGTAGTAGGGGAGTTTTTTTCAGTTCACATAAGGCAAACTAGATTTCTGCATTCCTGAAATAGGAAACATGTTGTATAGAAAGGAATGGGCTGTTTTATAAACATGACAGAGTTCCTTTTGCCTGCATTATCAGCCACACTTCATTTACTTGTGGAATGCAACTCCATATGGCTTCTATAAGTGTTAAATGTTTCTATGTAGCTATAGAACACACATAATTGTGGGTCAATGATTCCCGCACCACTACACATCCTCTTCTTTTTTCACACTGAAAAGTCAAAGGACAAAGAAACATTGTACAATTTATGGCAGTACTCTTAGTAATCAATGCAGACCATCTCTACATTATGATAGCATAGGTATAGTAACTATTTATAATATTGGAAGTTGTGGGAGATTTTGTGGACATCCCAATCCAAATGGAACATCTGCATGAAGTTTGTATGTTCTCACAGGGTTTGCATGGGTTTCCTACCACATTCCAAAAAAAAAAAAGTTAAGCAAGTTGTCTGAGAAACTGCGAAATTCAACTAGCTACTAGGGATGATCTAAACTTCTCAGTGATACTTGGCTATCACTCGAATATCTGGGTGCCCAAATGTGCTAGGCACTCATCCTTGAATCCCTGTCCCACATGTTTGGTGCCTGTTACACAGCCAATAAGCAAGCCCCCACTTGCTTATTAGCTGTGTAACAGACACCAAACATGTGGGATTGGGATTCAAGGATTGTAAAGCCGTAACAATCTTGTGGTATTACTGTGATTGGTTGGCTACATTACCTGATTAGAGATTATAAAAGGACCGGTGCTGGTGTGCTCGGCTCATTGACGCTATTGCGCAGCTCAGGGACAGTTCTGATTGGAGGGTGAGAAGTTATCCAGGCCTGTATCTGCACAGTTTAACTAATCAGCTTCCTCTATTGTCAAAACTGGTGCCCATGCTGAACCATCATGCTAAGGGTACCGTCACACAGTGGCACTTTTGTCGCTATGACGGTACGATTTGTGACGTTCCAGCGATATCCATACGATATCGCTGTGTCTGACACGCAGCAGCGATCAGGGACCCTGCTGAGAATCAGACGTCGTAGCAGATCGTTTGGAACATTCTTTCGTCACTGGATCTCCCGCTGTCATCGCTGGATCGGTGTGTGTGACACCGATCTAGCGATGCATTCGCTTGTAACCAGGGTAAACATCGGGTTACTAAGCGCAGGGCCGCGCTTAGTAACCCGATGTTTATCCTGGTTACCAGCGTAAATGTAAAAAAAAAAAAAAACAGTACATACTTACATTCCGGTGTCCGTCAGGTCCCTTGCCGTCTGCTTCCCACACTCACTGACTGCCGGCCGTAAAGTGAAAGCAGAGCACAGTGGTGACGGCACCGCTGTGCTGTGCTTTCACTTTACGGCCGGCAGTCAGTGAGTGCGGGAAGCAGACGGCAAGGGACCTGACGGACACCGGAATGTAAGTATGTACTGTTTTTTTTTTTTTACGCTGGTAACCAGGGTAAACATCGGGTTACTAAGCGCGGTCCTGCGCTTAGTAACCCGATGTTTACCCTGGTTACCCGGGGACCTCGGCATCGTTGGTCGCTGGAGAGCTGTCTGTGTGACAGCTCTCCAGCGACCACACTACGACTTACCAACGATCACGGCCAGGTCGTATCGCTGGTCGTGATCGTTGGTAAATCGTATAGTGTGACGGTACCCTAACAGTCCTTCTAGGGGCTAATCTTGTGCTTTGCTGTTAATATAAGATACATTCTGCATTTAGCATAGGGACAATTGCAGGAGCAGGAAGAGTAGCAGCATACAGCCTCTAGGCAGGGCATAGAGTTTTGCAGCCAATTGCTAAATATATAGCTGCTGCAATAAAACATTTTTTTTTTTTTTTTTTGGGGGGGGGGGGCGGTGAAAAAATGTACTATATTGTTATCCATAGAGTATTATGTGCTTTGTGTTACATTACGGTGGTATATAACATTCAAAAAAACATTCAAATATGTTTCTAGTTTCAAACAGTCATCCACAGAGTGTTATGTGGTTTGCAATACATTTCAGTGGTATGAGTATATAACATTCCAAAAAAGTGTTCAAAATTTTTTTCTGGATTGAATTTGTCATCAACATAGTATTACTTAGTTTGAGTTATACAGCTCTGGCAAAAAAATGAGAGCACCACGTCAAAACCCTGTCATGGGCAGCCCAATCTCCAGGCCTGAACCCCACTGAAAACCTCTGGAATGTAATCAAGAGGATGATGGATAGTCACAAGCCATCAAACACTGCCAGAAGCAGTGTGAAAGACTGGTGGATAGATTTCCAAGAGGCATGAAAGCTGTGATTAAAAATCATGTTTATTCCACAAAATATTGATTTCTGAACTCTTTCTGAGTTAAAACATTAGCATTGTTGCTTGTAAATGATTATGCACTTGTTTTCTTTGCATTATTTAAGGTCTGAAAGCACTGTTTGTTTGTTTTTAATTTTGACTTTTTTAGAAAAAAAATACAAAATCTATTGCTTGGAAACTCGGAGACATATTGTCAGAAGTTTATAGACTAAAAGAGAAATTTACATTTTACTCAAAAATATACCTATGAAGAGAAAAATCAGACAAACTGAACATTTTGCAGTGGTCTCTTAATTTTTGCCAGAACTGTATTTCAGTGGTATATAACACTCCTAAAAAGCATTGACATTTTTATTCCGGATTTAGTTAGTCATCCATGCAGCAGTACATGCCTTATGTTACATTTTGGTAGCATATACCACTCCAAAAAGAATTGAAAAATGTTTCTGGATTCAACTAGTCATCCATAGAGTATTACGTGCTTTCAATTACATGTTGATGGATTAAAATAGAGTTGTGCGACTTTTACTTTTTTAGGATCGAGTCGGGTTTCGCGAAACCTGACTTTCTCAATAGTCGGGTCGGGTGAAATCGGCCGATTATTTTGAAAAGTCGGGGGCCGACCGAAACACGAAACCCAATGCAAGTCAATGGGGAATCAAAGGCGGCAGTGAGTGGAGGACAGGAAATCACCTACAGTGCCCATTTTAATGCCAAAAACATCAATTCTTATTTCTTAAGCTTGTCAATCTTAATTTAGTTCATAATAATAGTTAGGCATTGAAAACAGGGGATCATTTGGCTAAAGTTGTGGCGGTAGGGCTGGCTCAAGATTTTCGTGGGACCAGGAAACGCGGAATACGTCACAGCGGTGGAGCAGGGAAAGGAAAGTATTTCAACTTTGCAAGTGCTGTGATCCTGAGCAAGCAGATGGGGCCCACTAGTTGGCCCTGGCACAGGGCACCTCATAGTATGGCGGTGTGTTTGACAGCGGTTGGCACCTCCCACTGCCAAAGACACTTTTGCATACTATGAGGTGCCCTGTGCCAGTGCCAACGAGTATGCCCCCCCACCTGATGAAGGAACCTGCACTTTCATCTGCACCTTCCTCTTTGTCCCCGTGTAAGGTGGTATAGTATGTGGGAAGGGGAACCTGACTTTCAGCAGGGTCAGTTTCTGGCTGTGTAGAGTGCAAGGGGAATGTAGTGGTCTGGGTCAATGTACCAGCAGACTCATCTAGCAGTGGCTGGGCAATGGGCAGGATGAGGAGGAAACACAGATATAGGCCCAAAATAAAATCCTGAGGAAGTGGCACTGGTGGGGACCATCGCCCGACCGCCCCCCCTACCTCTGAGTATTGGTAAGTGCTAGCACCCTTTTTCCACCACCATACTTAATGGCATTACTATAGAATCCCACTGCTTTGGGGTGACCTTGGTTGGATAGTGTAGGTGCTTTTTCTTATGCATACCATTACAAGGGTATTTACATCTGGAGGAGTGGGGGGATGGGCGCTTTTCCAGCATTGCTGGGACATTCATCCTGTGCTCTAGTCATTAGATAATGTAATATTTTGATATATGTTTTTGTATTATTTATGGCAATTAAAGTTTGTTTTATAAATCATTGCTCTGAATTGCTCTCCTTTTGGCATGGTTTGTTTTGAGCTGATTTGGTGAGGTCGGGGTCTTTTGGTGTATTTACTGCCAGACCTCGTGCGCTCACAATATGTATCTGGGAGTTTTGTATCCAAAATAAAACTGTAGTCTAAATGCAGTTCAAAATTGGTAACAGGACTAAAAAGGTGGCATAGCTTTGTTCAGTGGAGGACAATTGTAATGAGTGGCGAAGACACAGTTAGTAGGCCCAAAATAAAAGAGTAGGCTAAACACAATTCAAAATGGGTAACAGGACTAAACAGGTGGCATAGCTTTGTTCAGTGGAGGACAATTGTAATGAGTGGCGCAGACACAGTTAGTAGGCCCAAAATAAAACAGTAGGCTAAATGCAGTTCAAAATTGGTAACAGGACTAAACAGGCAGCATAGCTTTGTTCAGTGGAGGACAATTGTAATGAGTGGCGCAGACACAGTTAGAAGGCCCAAATACAAAAGTAGGCTAAAAGCAGTTCAAAATTGGTAACAGGACTAAACAGGCGGCATAGCTTTGTACCTTGGAGGACAATTTTAATGAGTGGTGCAGACACAGTTAGTAGGCCCAAAATAAAACTGTAGGCTAAATGCAGTTCAAAATTAGAAAAAGGACTAAACAGGTGGCATAGCTTTGTTCACTTGAGGACAATTGTACTGATTGGCGCAGACACAGTTAGTAGGCCCAAAATAAAAGAGTAGGCTAAACACAATTCAAAATTGGTGACAGGACTAAACAAGTGGCCTAGCTTTGTTCAGTGGAGGACAATTGTAATGAGTGGCACAGACACAGTTAGTAGGCCCAAATACAAAAGTAGGCTAAAAGCAGTTCAAAATTGGTAACAGGACTAAACAGGTGGCCAACTTTGTTCAGTGGAGGACAATTGTAATGAGTGGCACAGACACAGTTAGTAGGCCCAAATACAAAAGTAGGCTAAATGCAGTTCAAAATTGGTAACAGGACTAAACAGGCAGCATAGCTTTGTTCAGTAGAGGACAATTTTAATGAGTGGCGCAGACACAGTTAGTAGGCCCAAAATAAAACAGTAGGCTAAATGCAGTTCAAAATTGGTAACAGGACTAAACAGGCGGCATAGCTTTGTTCAGTAGAGGACAATTGTACTGAGTGGCGCAGACACAGTTAGTAGACCCAAAATAAAAAAGTAGGCTAAATTCAGTTCAAAATTGGTAACAGGACTAAACAGGCGGCATAGCTTTGTTCTGTGGAGGACAATTGTAATGAGTGGAGCTGACACAGTTAGTAGGCCCAAAATAAAACAGTAGGCTAAATGCAGTTCAAAATTGGTAACAGGACTAAACAGGCGACATAGCTTTGTTCAGAGGATGACAATTTTAATGAGTGGTGCAGACACAGTTAGTAGGCCCCCCAAAAAACTGTAGGCTAAATGCAGTTAAAAATTAGAAACAGGACTAAACAGGCGGCATAGCTTTGTTCAGTGGAGGACAATTATAATGAGTGGCGCAGACAGTTAGTAGGCCCAAAATAAAACAGTAGGCTAAAAGCAGTTCAAAATTGGTAACAGGACTAAACAGGTGGCATAGCATTGTTCAGAGGATGACAATTGTAATGAGTGGCGCAGACAAAGTTAGTAGGCCCAAATACAAAAGGAGGCTAAAAGCAGTTAAAAATTGGTAACAGGACTAAACAGGCGACATAGCTAGGTACTGGGGTGGGCTCCTCTGCTGAGTAGCAGACAGTGGTAGTAGGCGCAAAGTATTAAATGGTTTAAATGGAGGCCAGGGCCCCTGTATATTTTAACTATCATCTATCATTTCAACAAATTTGTATTGGCAATGCCATTGAATGATTTAACAGCACAGATTACACAGTGGTGGAGCAGGGAGAGGTAAGTATTGCAAGTGGTAGAGCACTCTTCGAGCTTGGGGGGAACACTCTCTCATGGACGGCGGTACTGGCACAGGGCCCCTCATATTACGACAGTGTGTCTGACGCTGGTTGTGCACACCACCATCCGAGACACTTCATTGTACTATGAGGGACCCTGTGCCAGTTCCATCGCCCAAGAGTGGGCGCACCCACCTGTCCAGGCAAACGGCACTTGCACGGGTGATTGCGCCAACTAGTGACCACGGACCTGTGGGGGGAGTTAACCCATTTAGGGAGGTATAAAAATGGCCTATGGTGGACATTCAGCAGCTGCAAATGGAGGAATTGGAGAAGTCAGTAAGTGGAGGTCAAGAGCAAGACATTTTTCAGGCAAGATAGGTGTCAGCAGAAGAAGGTGGGGCAAAATAATTTGAAATCCATGATTGGTTCATTTTAATGAAGGTTAAATCATCAACATTCTGGGTAGCCAGACGTGTCCTTTTTTTCGTTCAGTATTGAACCAGCAGCACTGAAGACTCTTTCTGATAGCACACTAGAAGCAGGGCAAGCGAGCTCCTGTAATGCATATTCTACCAATTCAGGTCAGGTGTCTATTTTAGATGCCCAGTAATCAAAGGGGAATTGTTATGACCTGGTGGTCAGGACAATAATGGACCTGGTGGTTAAGAGCACACGGAATGACCTGATAGTTACTGATAATAAGGACGAGCTCTGAGACGTGGGAACTCTGCTGACCGCAATCCCTAAACCTATCAAACACACTAGAAATAGCCGTGGATTGCGCCTAACGCTCCCTATGCAACTCGGCACAGCCTAAGAAACTAGCTAGCCCTGAAGATAGAAAAATAAAGCCTACCTTGCCTCAGAGAAATTCCCCAAAGGAAAAGGCAGCCCCCCACATATAATGACTGTGCGTAAAGATGAAAATACAAACACAGAGATGAAATAGATTTAGCAAAGTGAGGCCCGACTTACTGAACAGACCGAGGATAGGAAAGGTTACTTTGCGGTCAGCACAAAAACCTACAAAAAGACCACGCAGAGGGCGCAAAAAGACCCTCCGCACCGACTCACGGTGCGGAGGCGCTCCCTCTGCGTCCCAGAGCTTCCAGCAAGCAAGACAACAAATTAAATAGCAAGCTGGACAGAAAAATAGCAAACCAAAGAAATACAAGCTGGAACTTAGCTTCTGATGGGAAGACAGGTCACAAGAACGATCCAGGAGTGAACTAGACCAATACTGGAACATTGACAGGTGGCATGGAGCAAAGATCTAAGTGGAGTTAAATAGAGCAGCAGCTAACGAATTAACCTCGTCACCTGTGAAACTCAGAAACACCCACCAGAGGAAGTCCATGGACAGAACCAGCCGAAGTACCATTCATGACCACAGGAGGGAGCCCGACAACCGAATTCACAACAGTACCCCCCCTTGAGGAGGGGTCACCGAACCCTCACCAGAGCCCCCAGGCCGACCAGGATGAGCCAAATGAAAGGCACGAACCAGATCGACAGCATGAACATCAGAGGCAAAAACCCAGGAATTATCTTCCTGACCATAACCCTTCCACTTGACCAGGTACTGGAGTTTCCATCTCGAAACACGAGAATCCAAAATCTTCTCCACCACATACTCCAACTCCCCCTCAACTAACACCGGGGCAGGAGGATCAACGGATGGAACCACAGGCGCCACGTATCGCCGCAATAACGACCTATGGAACACATGATGGATGGCAAAAGAAGCAGGAAGGGCCAAACGAAATGACACAGGATTGATAACCTCAGAAATCTTATACGGACCAATGAAACGAGGCTTAAACTTAGGAGAGGAAACCTTCATAGGAACATAACGAGACGACAACCAAACCAAATCCCCAACACGAAGTCGGGGACCCACACAGCGCCGGCGGTTAGCGAAACGTTGAGCCTTCTCCTGGGACAATGTCAAATTGTCCACCACATGAGTCCAAATCTGCTGCAACCTATCCACCACAGTATCTACACCAGGACAGTCTGAAGACTCAACCTGCCCTGAAGAGAAACGAGGATGGAAACCAGAATTGCAGAAAAACGGCAAAACCAAAGTAGCCGAGCTGGCCCGATTATTAAATGCGAACTCAGCCAAAGGCAAAAAGGACACCCAATCATCCTGATCAGCAGAAACAAAGCATCTCAGATATGTTTCCAAAGTTTGATTAGTTCGTTCGGTTTGGCCATTTGTCTGAGGATGGAAAGCCGAGGAAAAAGACAAATCAATGCCCATCCTAGCACAAAAGGATCGCCAAAACCTTGAAACAAACTGGGAACCTCTGTCAGAAACTATGTTCTCC
This sequence comes from Ranitomeya imitator, assembly GCF_032444005.1. Taxonomy (NCBI): domain Eukaryota; kingdom Metazoa; phylum Chordata; class Amphibia; order Anura; family Dendrobatidae; genus Ranitomeya; species Ranitomeya imitator. The sequence goes on from NC_091282.1 coordinate 987,102,917, forward strand.
GGGATACCATGTAAACGAACCACATGCTGGAAAAATAATGGCACCAAATCAGAGGAGGAAGGCAATTTAGACAAAGGTACCAAATGGACCATCTTAGAAAAGCGATCACAAACCACCCAAATGACCGACATCTTTTGAGAGACGGGGAGATCCGAAATAAAATCCATAGAAATATGCGTCCAGGGCCTCTTCGGGACCGGCAAGGGCAAAAGCAACCCACTGGCACGAGAACAGCAGGGCTTAGCCTGAGCACAAGTCTCACAGGACTGCACAAAAGAACGCACATCCCGCGACAAAGACGGTCACCAGAAGGATCTAGCCACCAAATCTCTGGTACCAAAGATTCCAGGATGCCCAGCCAACACTGAACAATGAATCTCAGAGATAACTCTACTAGTCCATCTATCATGGACAAACAGTTTTTCCGCTGGGCAACGGTCAGGTCTATCAGCCTGAAAATTTTGCTGCACCCGCCGCAAATCAGGGGAGATGGCAGACAAAATTACCCCCTCTTTGAGAATACCCGCCGGCTCAGGAACACCCGGAGAGTCAGGCACAAAACTCCTTGACAGTGCATCAGCCTTCACATTCTTAGAGACCGGAAGGTACGAAACCACAAAATCAAAACGGGAGAAAAATGATGACCATCGAGCCTGTCTCGGATTCAACCGTTTGAAGATAAGTCAAATTCTTGTGATCTGTCAAGACCACCACGCGATGCTTGGCTCCTTCCAGCCAATGATGCCACTCCTCGAATGCCCACTTCATGGCCAACAATTCACGATTACCAACATCATAGTTACGCTCAGCAGGCGAAAGCTTTCTAGAAAAGAAAGCACATGGCTTCATCAGCGAGCCATCAGAATTTCTCTGCGACAAAACAGCCCCTGCTCCAATCTCAGAAGCATCAACCTCAACCTGAAACGGAAGCGAAACATCTGGCTGAAACAACCCAGGGGCAGAAGAAAAACAATGCTTCAACTCCTGAAAAGCCTCTACAGCCGCAGAAGACCAATTGACCATATCAGCACCCTTCTTGGTGAAATCAGTCAACGGTTTAGCAACAGTAGAAAAATTAGCGATGAAGCGCCGATAAAAATTAGCAAAGCCCAGGAACTTTTGCAGGCTCTTCACAGATGTCGGCTGAGTCCAATCGTAAATGGCCTGGACTTTAACAGGGTCCATCTCGATAGTAGAAGGGGAAAAAATGAACCCCAAAAATGAAACCTTCTGAACTCCAAAGAGACACTTTGACCCCTTCACAAACAAGGAATTCGCACGAAGGACCTGGAACACCATTCTGACCTGCTTCACATGAGACTCCCAATCATCCGAAAAGACCAAAATATCATCCAAATACACAATCAGGAATTTATCCAGGTACTCTCGGAAGATGTCATGCATAAAGGACTGAAATACTGATGGAGCATTGGAAAGCCCGAATGGCATAACCGGGTACTCAAAATGGCCCTCGGGCGTATTAAATGCTGTTTTCCATTCATCGCCTTGTTTAATACGCACAAGATTATACGCCCCTCGAAGATCTATCTTGGTGAACCAACTAGCCCCTTTAATACGAGCAAACAAATCAGACAGCAACGGCAAAGGATACTGAAATTTGACAGTAATTTTATTAAGAAGGCGGTAATCAATACAAGGTCTCAAAGAACCATCCTTCTTGGCCACAAAAAAGAACCCTGCTCCTAACGGTGATGACGACGGGCGAATATGGCCTTTCTCCAAGGATTCCTTTATATAACTCCGCATAGCGGCGTGTTCTGGCACAGATAAATTGAACAATCGGCCCTTAGGAAACTTACTACCAGGAAACAAATTAATTGCACAATCGCAATCCCTATGAGGAGGTAGGGCACCGGATTTGGGCTCATCAAATACATCCCGATAATCCGACAAAAACTCTGGAACTTCAGAAGGAGTGGAAGACGAAATAGACAAAAATGGAACATCACCATGTACCCCCTGGCAACCCCAGCTGGACACACACATAGATTTCCAGTCCAATACTGGATTATGAAACTGTAGCCATGGCAACCCCAAAACGACCACATCATGCAGATTATGCAACACCAGAAAGCGGATATCCTCCTGATGTGCAGGAGCCATGCACATGGTCAATTGGGTCCAATACTGAGGCTTATTCTTGGCCAAAGGCGTAGCATCAATTCCTCTCAATGGAATAGGATACTGCAAGGGCTCCAAGAAAAAACCACAGCGCCTAGCATACTCCAAGTCCATCAAATTCAGGGCAGCGCCCGAATCCACAAATGCCATAACAGAATAGGATGACAAAGAGCAAATCAGAGTAACAGACAATAGAAATTTAGAGTGTACCGTACCAATGGTGGCAGACCTAGCGAACCGCTTAGTGCACTTAGGACAATCGGAGATAGCATGAGTGGAATCACCACAGTAAAAACACAGCCCATTCCGACGTCTGTGTTCTTGCCGTTCAGCTCTGGTCAAAGTCCTATCACATTGCATAGGCTCAGGCCCATGCTCAGATAGTACCGCCAAATGGTGCACAGCTTTACGCTCACGCAAGCGTCGATCGATCTGAATGGCCAAGGACATAGGCTCATTCAGACCAGCAGGCATGGGAAATCCCACCATGACATCCTTAAGGGCTTCAGAGAGACCCTTTCTGAAGATTGCTGCCAGGGCACATTCATTCCACTGAGTGAGCACAGACCACTTTCTAAACTTCTGACAATATATGTCCGCTTCATCCTGACCCTGACACAGAGCCAGCAAGATTTTCTCTGCCTGATCCACTGAATTAGGTTCATCATAAAGCAATCCAAGCGCCAGGAAAAACGCATCAACATCAAGGAATGCCGGATCTCCTGGCGCAAGGGAAAATGCCCAGTCTTGAGGGTCACCACGTAACAAAGAAATAATGATCTTTACTTGTTGAACAGGGTCACCTGAGGAGCGAGGTTTCAAGGCAGGAAACAATTTACAATTATTTTTGAAATTCAAGAACTTAGATCTATCACCAAAAAACAAATCAGGAATTGGAATCCTAGGTTCTGACATCGGATTCTGAACCACTAAGTCTTGAATGTTTTGTACCCTTGTAGTGAGATTATCCATCCAAGAGGACAGACCTTGAATGTCCATGTTTACACTTGTGTCCTGAACCACCCAGAGGTAAAGGGGAAAATAGAGACAAAACACACTGCTAAGAAAAAACAAATGGTCTCAGAACTTCTCTTATCCCTCTATTGAGATGCATTAGTACTTTGGGCCACCTGTACTGTTATGACCTGGTGGTCAGGACAATAATGGACCTGGTGGTTAAGAGCACACGGAATGACCTGATAGTTACTGATAATAAGGACGAGCTCTGGGACGTGGGAACTCTGCTGACCGCAATCCCTAAACCTATCAAACACACTAGAAATAGCCGTGGATTGCGCCTAACGCTCCCTATGCAACTCGGCACAGCCTAAGAAACTAGCTAGCCCTGAAGATAGAAAAATAAAGCCTACCTTGCCTCAGAGAAATTCCCCAAAGGAAAAGGCAGCCCCCCACATATAATGACTGTGCGTAAAGATGAAAATACAAACACAGAGATGAAATAGATTTAGCAAAGTGAGGCCCGACTTACTGAACAGACCGAGGATAGGAAAGGTTACTTTGCGGTCAGCACAAAAACCTACAAAAAGACCACGCAGAGGGCACAAAAAGACCCTCCGCACCGACTCACGGTGCGGAGGCGCTCCCTCTGCGTCCCAGAGCTTCCAGCAAGCAAGACAACAAATTAAATAGCAAGCTGGACAGAAAAATAGCAAACCAAAGAAATGCAAGCTGGAACTTAGCTTCTGATGGGAAGACAGGTCACAAGAACGATCCAGGAGTGAACTAGACCAATACTGGAACATTGACAGGTGGCATGGAGCAAAGATCTAAGTGGAGTTAAATAGAGCAGCAGCTAACGAATTAACCTCGTCACCTGTGAAACTCAGAAACACCCACCAGAGGAAGTCCATGGACAGAACCAGCCAAAGTACCATTCATGACCACAGGAGGGAGCCCGACAACCGAATTTACAACAGGGAATGACCTGTGAGGGAGAACATCGATAATGGAGGAAAAGTAGTTCGTAACCATACTGGAAAAATGCTGTCTCCTGTCACTTTGAATCGATGCAGCACTACCTGTCGTGTCAGCGGTCATTGCGAAATCACTCCACAACCTGGTCATAAAACCCCTCTGTCCAATGGCACTTCGGATTTGTGCCCCTCTAACACCTATGCCATGTTGCCCCCTGCGGCTCGTGTGAGAACCATCACCGTCGCTGTGTGCTGGGAATGCCTGAACCAAATGGTCTACAAGTATTGCTTGTTTGGTAGCCAATATTTGCTAAAGTTTCTCATGTGGCATGATATTTTGTAATTTTCCTTTATATCGTGGATCCAGGAGGCAGGCCAACCAGTAATCGTCATCGGTCATCATTTTGATAATGCGGTGGTCCCTTTTTAGGATACGCAAGGCATACTCAGCCATGTGGGCCAATGTTCCAGGTGTCGATTCACTGCTTGTGCTGGGTTGAGGAGCACTTTCTTGCAAATCAACATCACTTGTGTCCCGCAAAAACCCTGTACCTGACCTTGCAACGCCACCAGTTTCTATTTCCCCCTGAGAAGCATCCTCCTCCCATAAATATTCATCCCCATCATCCTCCTCCTCGTCCTCCTCTTCGTCCGCCACCTCGTCCAGGAGAGTTCCCTGAGCAGACAATGACTGACTGTCATCAAGGCTTCCCTCCTCCTCGGCTGCAGACGCCAGCTCCTTAATGTGCGTCAAACTTTGCATCAGCAGACGCATTAGTGGGATGATCATGCTAATGATGGTGTCGTCTGCACTTTCCAGCCGTGTGCATTCCTCAAAACACTGAAGGACTTGACAGAGGTCTTGGAGCTTCGACCACTGCACACCAGACAACTCCATGTCTGCCATCCAACTGCCTGCCCGTGTGTGTGTATCCTCCCACAAATTAATTACAGCACGCCTCTGTTCGCACAGCCTCTGAACCATGTGCAGTGTGGAGTTCCACCTTGTTGCAATGTCGATTATTAGGTGGTGCTGGGGAAGATTCAGTGATCACTGATGGTTCAGCATACGGCTGGAGTGTACGGGCGACCGGCGGATGTGCGAGCAAAGTCTTCGCACCTTCAGGAGCAGGGCTGGTAACTCCGGATAATTTTTGAGGAAGCACTGCACAACCAGGTTCAAGGTGTGAGCCAGGCAAGGTATGTGTTTAAGTTCTGAAAGGGCTATGGCAGCCATAAAATTCCTTCCGTTATCACTGACTACCTTGCCTGCCTCAAGATGTACACTGCCCAGCCATGACTGAGTTTGTTGCTGCAAGATCTCGGCCAGTACTTCCGCGGTGTGTCTGTTGTCCCCCAAACACTTAATTTCTAACACAGCCTGCTCACGCTTACCACTAGCTGTTCGATAATGGGAAACCTCATGTGCAATACTGGCAGCTGCGGATGGAGTGGTCGTGCGACTGCGCTCTGTGGATGAGCTTTCACTTCTGGAGGAGGAGGAGGAGGAGGAGAGGTGGTGAACACCTACAGCCAACTGTTTCCTAGACCGTGGGCTAGGCAAAACTGTCCCACTATGGCTGTCCCCTGTTGACCCTGCATCCACCACATTAACCAAGTGTGCCATGATGGACACATAATGTCCTTGGCCATGCCTACTGGCCCATGCATCTGTTGTGAGGTGCACCTTTCTACTGACTGATTGCCTGAGTGCATGGACAATGCGGAATTTGACATGCTGGTGGAAGGCTGGGAAGGCTTTTCTAGAAAAGAAGTGTCGACTGGGTAGGTCATAGCGTGGTACTGCGTAGGCCATCAGGGCTTTGAAAGCTTCGCATTCAACCAACTGGTAGGGCATCATCTCTAACAAGATTAGTCTAGCAATGTGGGTGTTCAAACCCTGTGTACGCGGATGAGAGGAGGAGTACTTTATTTTCCTAATGAGAGTCTCTTGTAGGGTGATCTGGACTGGAGAGGTGCATATGGTGGAACTAGCGGTGGTGGTGGACGTGGCGGATTGAGAGAGGGTTGGTGATGGTATTATCGATGTTGGCCTACATACAGTGTTTCCTACCAAGAACCTTGTGATTCCCTGACTTCTTTGGTCTTGCGACAATACCTCCACATTTGCTGCTGGTGGTGTCCTAACCGGTGGGCTTACAGTGAGGGAAGCAATGTAGTGTTGCTGACGATTTTCATTCTGAGCAGGTGCACCAACGGTACGGGACGTTTGGTAGTTAGTCCAGGCTTGCAAGTGCATGCTGGTTAAATGTCTAAGCATGCACGTTGTATTTAAATTTTGAAGATTCTTCCCTCTGCTAAAGGTCTTTGAGCATTTCTTACAGATAACTTTTGACTAGTGTTGAGCGATACCGTCCGATACTTGAAAGTATCGGTATCGGATAGTATCGGCCGATACCCGAAAAATATCGGATATCGCCGATACCGATATCCGATACCAATACAAGTCAATGGGACATCAAGTATCGGAATGTATCCTCATGGATCCCAGGGTCTGAAGGAGAGGAAACTCTCCTTCAGGCCCTGGGATCCATATTAAAGTGTAAAATAAAGAATTAAAATAAAAAATATTGTTATATTCACCTCTCCGGCGGCCCCTGGACATCAGCGGGAGGATCCGGCGTCCGGCACGGCTTCTTTCTTCAAAATGCGCGCCTTCAGGACCTGTGGAATGACGTCCCGGCTTCTGATTGGTCGCGTGCCGCCCATGTGACCGCCACGCGACCAATCAGAAGCCGCGACGTCATTCCTCAGGTCCTAGAAGGCGCTCATTCTAGGACTTTAGCTGAGGAATGACGTCGCGGCTTCTGATTGGTCGCGTGGCGGTCACATGGGCGGCACGCGACCAATCAGAAGCCGGGACGTCATTCCACAGGTCCTGAAGGCGCGCATTTTGAAGAAAGAAGCCGTGCCGGACGCCGGATCCTCCCGCTGATGTCCAGGGGCCGCCGGAGAGGTGAATATAACAATATTTTTTATTTTAATTCTTTATTTTACACTTCCGATACCGATACCCGATATCACAAAAATATCGGATCTCGGTATCGGAATTCCGATACCGCAAGTATCGGCCGATACCCGATACTTGCGGTATCGGAATGCTCAACACTACTTTTGACTGATCATTCGGATCTTGGTTAAAAAATTGCCACACTGCACTCTTCCTACTATGGAATACCTTTTCAGGCATTGCACGCTGTGCTGCTTTCACCAGATGGCCACGCTGTCCTAAAACTGTTTTTGTTTTTGACAAACGTTTTTGGCCTGATACGGGCCTGCCAGATGACAGCTGTTGCAATGTAAATGGTTGCTGCGGATCATCCTCCTCCGCTTCAGAGCTACTGGCAGTGGCTCCCTATTCCCCCAGTGGCTGCCAATCTGAGTCAACAACTGGGTTATCTATCACCTCCTCTTCAATGTCATGTGCACCTTCCTCTGTGTCACCATGTAAGGTGCTATAGCGTTCGGGACGGGGCATCATAATCTCATCAGGGTCAGATTCTGGCTCAGTACACTGTGAGGGCAATGTAGTGATCTGAGTCAATGGAACAGCATTATAATCTAGCTGTGGCTGTGCATCAGTGCACTCCATGTCCGATTCATCTTGTAATAGGCAGTTAACAATTTCCCGTTCTAACCCAGGCACGGTATGTGTAAAGAGCTCCATGGAGAAACCTGTAGTGTCGCCTGACACATCCTTCACATTTGGTTTGGGTGAAGGACACAAGGAAACGTCTTGTTCCTGACCGGGAGCATCCACTGACGACTCGCTGCTTTTATATTTGGAACTTTCTGAAGAGGAGGCGAAAGAGCTAGAGGCTGAGTCAGCAAGGAAAGCCAAAACTTTTTCCTGCTGCCGTTTTCCTACTCCCAGATAAGGGAGACTTTGAGGCCTTATGTAGCCAGACGATGATGATGGCTCAAAACCTCCAGCCTTAGGTGCTATTGTGCTTTTTTTTTTTTTTTCTTTGCACTTTTTTTGGGGGGAGACTAAACCAAACCTCAGGCCCTGTGCATAAAACAACACAATGTAAGTGGAAGAAAGTGACTGGAAGATATATGAAAAAATACAAGGACTGTAGTACAATTTCAATCTCCCTACAATGATCTCAGGACAAGTATGGCAGCAATAAAAAGGACTGCTGCACACAAAAGTGTGGACAAATAAACAAGATAACTGTGCAGAAAGGAGCAACAGGATTTTTGCTTTTAAAAAAGCAGTTGGTTTGCACAGCGGCGTACAAACAGCAATGCAGCTATCAGGGAGCCTTATAAGGCAGCCTAATAAGCTACAGAGCTGATGCACAAAAATATAAACTCCACTGTCCCAGCAAACAAATGGTGGTGTTGGACAGTGGAAATTGCTACAGCACAAGCAGTTTTGGGGCTTAATCTTCCCTCCCTAACTATATCCCTTCTTCTGATGAAGCTGCGGCAACCTCTCCCTATGCTACGATCGGCAGTAAGATGGCATGCACGCCCATTTATAGCCCCTGTGACGCTGCAGAAAGCTAGCCAATCACTGTCATGCCCTTCTCTAAGATGGTGGGGACCGAGACCTATGTAATCACGCTGCCCACACTCTGCGTCCTCCTTCATTGGCTGAAAAATGGCGCTGAAAGAGTCATACGAAACGCAACTTTGGCGCTAAGATCGCCGACCTTATGGCCGATCCCACACTAGGATCGGGTCAGGTTTCATGAAACACGACTTTGCTGAAAGTCGGCGATTTTTGAATTTGTCCGATCCGTTTCGCTCAATCCTAGATTGAAATACTCCAAAAAAGTGTTGAAAAAGTTTTCTTAATTTAGTTAGTCATCCATTAAGTATTACGTAGTTTGTGTTACATTTCAGTGGTATAGAACACTTCAAAAAAACTTTCAAAAGTTTTTTGACACTTGCAAACAAATTCAATGACAATGAAGCAGAGGTGCTGCAATGGCCCCTACAGTCCCTTAACCTCAACCCAATCAAACACTTGTGGGTAGAAGTGAAGAAAAAACTTTTTACATACCTAATGAGTCGACCAGTTTGCACCAAATTTGAAAACATGCAGAATAAACCTGAGATGAAATTTCGGTCAACAAATGTTTGAATCTGATCGAGAACATACCCAGAAAGAGTCAAGAAGTGTTGAATGCCAAAGGTGAATTTACAAAATACTTAAAAAATAATACAAATTCAAATTTAGAACTTTAGGAGCAAAACAGTAACAGTGCAGTGACATGACAAAAATATGCATAACTAATCATATGCTAAATAGTTGAAAGTAAAATTTATGCATGAGATAGCCAGGATGATTTTCTATACAATGATGGTAGTCTTACAAGCAAAACAGTAGTGGATTGTGAGAAAGTCAAAAGTTCAAAACAGTGTTACTCTTTAGCTCTTTACTGTATAACAATACAAAAAAGTGTTCAAAATTTTTCTGGATTCAATTAGTCATCCATAGAGTATTACGTGCTTTATGATACATTTCAGTGGTATATAACACTCCAAAAAAGTTTTCAATTTTTTTTTCTGCTTTCAATTAGTCATCCAAAGAGTCAGATAGCCATGACCCAGCAAGTAGTGAGCTGACTGAGGGGCCTAGGCTGGTCAGAAGAGAGAAGGAGGCAAGTCCTGCTATGGACTGACCTGAGTTGGAGTAGTGATATTACAACTACTAGGAGCAACACCGGCAAGTAGTGTAGTCAGACTATAGTACACGGAGCAGCAGTGGAGTTGGAAAGATAAGCAGAATTGTAGTCAGGATATAGCCAGAGGTTGATAGGCGAAGCAGCTATAGGATCTTGAGGATAAGTGGGAATAGTAGTCAGGATATAGCCAGAGCTTGGTACAAGCTGCAGGGATTGCTCCCTGCTCACCAATTGACCTCAGGGTTAGCTGCCCTGCAAAGGCCCATCCTTGGGGCCCTGATGCAGCTGCATCGGCTTTACATGCAGGCAGTGTTAGCCTCAGCATGCGGCTAACACTGCCTGCTATTAAAGTGAAATGAATGTTCACTCATCTCCATGCCCATGAACGCATGGGGAAGCGTAAATATTCATTTCTTTTTTCCAGCGGGGACAGGCACCTTTCTCCAGCTCCTGTTCCGCTGGCACCGGGTGGGCCCCCTTGACTCAGGGGCCCCATAGCTGCTGGGCATGCCGCTATTAGTGACACACCACTTGCAAGGGGAACCTGGAGCAGTGAGGGCCCTAGGCAGCTGCTGGCCAGTATGCCAGCAAGTTTCATTGCCTGGGCCCACCAGAGAATTCTCCAGTTCTCTGGTGGGCCAGTCCGACTCTGGGCCTGATTTTGACAGGCTAGGATGGACTGATAAACATTTAAGTGCACACCTTTTTTTCTAGTCATACTAATTAAAATATGCGGTACAGTAAAATTAAAACACTGATTTTACAATTATACTGACAAAATTCCTGTAACATTGAGGTTGCTAGTAGTGATGAGTAGTGTTGAGCATTCCGATACCGCAAGTATCGGGTATCGGCTGATATTTGCTGTATCGGAAATTCCGATACCGAGTTCCGATACTTTCAGTATATCGGATACCGGAATTGGAAGTTCCCATAATTCAAACAGCCAGAATTCAGCCAATGAGGAATGATTAGAAGTGTGGGCGCATCCTGTTCTGCGTGGTAGGCATGTAACTACTGGCATGGCTGTGATTGGCTGCTGAAATGATGTCATGATGCACTATAAAAGTCGCTGCAGCCATTTTGGGTTCACTTTGCTTTGAATTCAGTTAGGGACAGTTAGTTGTGTTCTGACTGAGGGCCAGTTCAGAGATAGCGATTTGCTAGATTGTGCTTTACCCAGGCTAATTTAGCAAACGCTATGTGAGAACCTTGTTTTTGCCTTGCAGCACTGTTCACAGGTGTCTGCAAGGTGTCTGTGTGATAGCAGCTCACTCTGTAGTCTGGTCTACAGCCACCACTGGTTGCAGTCAGCTCAGGGTGCATCACTGCCTCATACCGTTCCATTGTCCATTTTTCAATTAGTGCAGCCTGCTGCACATTTGTTCAAATTTATCCTATTAGTGGCTTCCCATCCATTTACAGCTAGATTGTGGGAAAACACTATAGGATTTAATAGGGGAGCTTTTTTTGGCCTTGCAGCGCTGTTCACGGCGGTCTGCACGGTCTCTGTGTGAGTGCAGCTCACTCTCTAGTCTGTTCTACCGCCACAGCCGGTTGTAGTCAGCTCAGGGTGCGTCACTGCCTCATACCATTCCATTGTCTGTTTCTCAATTAGTGCAGCCTGCTGCACATTTGTTCAAATTTATCCTATTAGTGGCTTTCCATCCGTATCCTGCTAGATTGTGGAAAAAAACTATATAGGAGTACAAAGAGGAGCTTTTTTTGGCCTTCCACCACCCTTCACGGCTGTCTGCACGGTCTGTGTGTGAGTGCAGCTCACTCTGTAGTCTGTTCTGCAAAAAAACAATAATACAGTTCACCAAACACACCACTTTACTGTTGTGTAGGCCACATTAGCTCATATAAAAGTCTAGTCCACACTTTTGAAAATTAGTGTTTCTTATACCTATTAGGAGCTGCTCATGAATAAGCACACTAAGCCCTTAGTACTTTTCTGCCTATCTTTATTAGTCTACCAAGCTAAAGAAGGCAGGGAGTAAGACACGTGGGCATGGGCGTGGAGCAGGGAGAGGACGTGGGGATTCTGTGCCTGCTGCGGGCACCCGTCACTCATCATCACCCAGTTTCATCAGGGAACAGTCCTTTATGTGCAGCTTTGTAGGAGATTGCCGTACTCTGCTGCTGCGGGAAGAACAAATTGAAGCCATTGTCGGATGGATGGCAGCTAACGCATCGACTTCAATTAATGCCACATCCTCTCAGTCACAGAGCACTGGAGAGCACCCATCTGTCTCTTCACCACCTGCCAAATTGCCCAGGCAATAATGAAAAAGAACTCAGCACTCAACTGATGCTTTAGTGCAATTTTAATCGTAGTAGTACCCAATAAACGTTTCGGTCCTAAACATGGACCTTCGTCAGTAACTACATGTGAAAACCAAAAAAAACAAGTGTAAACAAAAAATACAGAAAATAAAGTTACATACAAAATGAAGTATATACAAAGTATTTTGGAGAGAAAAGATAGCATCAATACAAAACTCTGGTCAACCGTATATGTAGAGTATATGCTGGGGAGAAAATAACCCGAATATCTAGGCTGAATATGTTCCACTCAGGTCAAATGCGAAAGAATAAACCAGAAAATGAAAGTGAAAGAGGAGGTACATACCGTACTAAAGAATAATAGGACAGACCATAGGGTCATAGGGCACAAAGAGGCAGCGTCTGTAAGTGTAAGAAAGTCCCATAAAACATCCTATGGACCGATAGGAAAAAGGTATTTTTGTCTGATAAATTGCCCAGGCAGTCAGAGAGCCCAGGACAGGAGCCATCTCTACTTCTGTTCTCTGAATCTCTTGGCTTGGAAAGAGGGGGCCAGCCAAGCAGCATTGGAGAAATGGAAGAAGAGGCAGTATGCAGTGATGCTCAACAGCTTTGTCTCTCTGATTCTGAAGAGGCGGGTGAGCCAGTGTCTCCGGTCAGCACACCTCAGTACACATCTGATAATGAGACTCAGGTGCCACTTTCAGGTGCGTACTGTGCTGCCGAGACTACCCAGGAGCAGGAGTTGGTGGAAGAGGGTAGTGTAGATGATGAGGTCCTTTACCCATCATGGCGTGGGGTACAGGAAGGTGGTGGGAGCAGCTCTGAGGAAGAGATTCCCCGAAAGGCCCAAAGAGGGAGAGGGAGGGGGAAGACTGCAGTGCCTGTAGCCTCCACTTCAGCACCCATTAGGAGCATGCCTCTTCTAAAAGCCAAAACGGGCGCTCCCAAGACTTGCAGTGCCTGGTCCTTTTCTGACACAATTGCAGATGACATTTGCTTAGTCAAATGCAAGAAGTGTCATCAGAAAGTCAAAAGAGGGAAAAGTGTCAGCAACCACAATACCACAAATATGTGGAAACATGTGTGGACCAAGCACGTGGTGGAGTTACAAAAACACACTGAAGACCTGGGCCAACCAACAGCGGCACCTACCACCTCTTCAGCTTGTTTTGTTGCCTCTTCCTCCAGCTCACACACAGCTGGGTCGGCTTCCTCCCAGGATCGCCATGGAAGAACCTCGGGCATTGTTGTCCAGAGACCCAGTGTAATTCCACCCACAGCACCACGTTCCCAGTCATCCTCACACTCCCAGCCCAGTCTACAGCCATTGGTAGCACAGGCATGGGAGAAAAGGAGGCCATTCTCGGCAAACCACCCCCGAGCACAGGCTGTGAATGCTGGCATTGCAAAACTACTGGCCCTTGAAATGTCATTCAGGCTGGTGGAGACTGACACATTCCGTAACTTGATGGCATTAGCAGTCCCACAATACAACGTGCCCATCCACTTGTATTTCAGCAGGCAAGCTGTCCCTGCCCTGCAAAAGCATGTGGAGGGAAACATTACACATGCGCTACTAAATGCCGTCAGTAGCAAGGTCCACCTCACCACCGATGCGTGGACCATTCGCCATGGACAGGGACGATACCTGTGCCTCACTGCCCATTGGGTTAATGTTGTGGAGCCGGGTACAGATCTGAGTGGCGCTGTACGTGTTCTGCCAACTCCAAGGATTGCAGGAATCCAGTCTGTACACATTGCCTCCTCCTCATACTCCAGTTCCTCAGAATCATCGCTGAAGGAGCCGTCACAGTCTACCTCCACCTTGACCTGTGAACGCTTACCTGTTATGACCGATATGAGCACAGCCATGGCCAAATGTCAACAGGCAGTACTGAAATTAATTTCTTTGGGGAATCCAAGCCACACAGCGCAGGAGCTCTGGAATACCATCAAGCAGGAGAGCGACGTGTGGTTTGTGCCAGCAAATCTCCAGCCAGGCATGGTAGTGTGTGACAATGGCCAAAATCTGGTGGCAGCTCTGGCCCTAGGCAACCTCACTCACATCCCATGTCTGGCACATGTGCTCAACTTGGTCATGCAGAGTTTTTTGAGGGACTATCTGGATCTTGATGCACTGCTGCACAATGTTCGCCTAGAGTGTGCTCACTTTCGGCGTTCCAGCATGGCAAGATCGCACATTGCAGCTCTGCAGCGCCGATTCCGCCTTCCGGAACATCGCATCATATGTGACCCACCCACCAGGTAGAATTCCACGTTACATATGTTGGAGCGGTTGTGTGAGCAGCAGCAAGCAGTAATGGAGTACCAGCTGCATCATGCACAAAGAAGTCACACTGCGCGCCATTCAGACTTCACAACCACTGAGTTGGCCACTATGAAGTACGTCTGCCAGGTTTTGCGTGCCTTTGATGATTCCATGCGGATGGCGAGTGCAGATGATGCACTAGTCAGCATGACTGTCCCCCTTTCCTGCCTGCTTGAAAGAACACTGCAAGCGCTAAGGGATGATATTGTGGAAGAGGTGGAGGATGAGGAGTCACAAATGCCATCTGCATCTGGACTGTCCGTGCGACATGGTTCCTCACAAAGACCTGGGCAGGGGACACTTTGTGAGAAGGATGAGGAGGAGTCAATGGAGGAGGAAGACATCTCCCCAGAGGAGGGAGCTACACAATTTTCCAGTCGTCAGTGTGTAGAGCGAGGGTGGGGTGATGCTGAGCAGGCAGAGGTCACGCCTCAAGCAGGGGACAGTGTTTCCTGGCCAGTTGGCAGTATGCAGTACATGGTTGATTTCATGCTGCAGTGCCTGAGAAACGATCGCCGCATCGCCCACATTCTCAACACGGCTGATTATTGGGTGTACACCCTCCTAGATCCTCGCTACCGGGGCAACTTTCAAAGCTTACACTGTATGCTGTTACACTGTAACAGCATAAAATGCGGGAGTACCAAGACACACTGGTGCAGTCTATCGTCTTCTCCAATCCAATCGAGAGGAGTTCTGGTAGTGCTTTCCAAAGCAGCTCTGTGCGTCGAGGTAGTGGAGGAAGCTCAGCACAAACAGGGACCAGAAGCAGTGCCTCAACACAAGGCAAGACCAGTATGGCCCAACAGTGGCAAAGTTTTGTGTGCCCACCACAACTGTTTACACCATCACAGACGGATCCAGTCAGCAGGAGGCAGCGTTTCCGTCAGATGGTGACAGACTACATGTCTTGCCCTCTCAGTGTACTCCAAGAGGGCTCTTCTCCCTTCAAGTTTTGGGTCTCTAAGCTGGATACATGGCCAGAGCTAAGCCAGTATGCATTGGAGGTGCTGGCTTGCCCTGCTGCTAGTGTATTATCGGAACGCGTCTTTAGTGCTGCAGGTGGTGTACTAACAGACCGTCACATGCAACTATCCTCCGATAACGTTGACCGGCTTTTCTGAAAATGAACAAGGCCTGGATCTCGCAGGAATTTTTCACTCCTCTTCCAGATTAAATACTTGGTTGGCAAAAGTATCCAGGTCTCCTATTGTGCTCATTTTTCTAACACCTGAACTGTAATCCCTGTGCTCCAACACCGCCAGTTGCTGCTCAGAAGTGCCATCTGCACAGTCAACACATGACCCAGTGTTATTGGGTTTCAGTAACGTCAGCTGATCCCCTGCTGTGTATCCGGCAATTTCTCCTGTTCCGTCCACACTCTCACTACTTCAGATATTAAACTTGCTCCAATTAGGCCTCAGCCTACACCCTGATTGACCCTGAGCTCCAACACCGCCAGTTGGTGCTCGGAAGTGCTGTCTGCACAGAGAAAAACACTAGCTCCTGTGTTAGTGGGGTTCAGCAACGTCAGCTGCTCCCCTGCTGTGTGTGCGGCAATAAACAAACTCTGCTCCTCCTGCTTTCCCTGGGCACAAACACTGCCAGTTGGTACCCGGAAGTGCTGTCTGCACAGTCAACAGTTGCTCCTCTGTTATTGGGGTTCAGCAACGTCAGCTATTCTCCTGCTGTGTGCGCGGCAATAATGAAAGTCTGCTCCTCCTGCTTTCCTGGGCACAAACACCGCCAGTTGGTGCCCAGAAGTGCTGTCTGCACAGTCAACAGTTGCCCCTCTGTTATTTGGGTTCAGTAACATCAGCTGTTCCCCTGCTGTGTGTGTGGCAGTAACTAAAGTCTGCTCCTCCTGCTTTCCCTGGGCACAAACACTGCCAGTTGGTGCCCGGAAGTGCTGTCCGCACAGTCAACAGTCGCTCCTGTTATTGGGGTTCAGTAACGTCAGTTGTTCCCCTGCTGTGTGTGTGGCAATAACTAAAGTCTGCTCCTCCTGCTTTCCTTGGGCACAAACACCGCCAGTTGGTGCCCGGAAGTGCTGTCTGCACAGTCAACAGTCGCTCCTCTGTTATTGGGGTTCAATAACGTCAGCTGTTTCCCTGCTGTGTGTGCGGCAATAACAAAAGTCTGCTCCACCTGCTTTCTCTGGGCACAAACACTGGCAGTTGGTGCCCGGAAGTGCTGTCTGCACAGTCAACAGTCGCTCGTCTGTTATTGGGGTTCAGTAACGTCAGCTGTTCCCCTGCTGCATATCCGGCAACATATCTAGCGACCGCCATGCTGACACACCAGCAGACATTAAACTGCCTCCCGTGCAGGCCTCGGCCTATACTCTGCTCCTCCTGGATTCCCTGTGCACAAACACCGTCAGTTGGTGCCCGGAAGTGCTGGCTGCACAGAGAAAAACACTCGCTCATGTGTCAGTGGGGTTCAGTAATGCCAGCTGCTCCCTTGCTGTGTATCCGGCAACGTGTCCAGCGACCGCCACGCTGGCACACCAACAGACATTAAACTGCCTCCCGTGCAGGCTTTGGCCTACACTCTGCTCCTCCTGGATTCCCTGGGCACAAACACCACCAGTTGGTGCCCGGAAGTGCTGGCTGCACAGTCAACACTAGCTGCCGTGTTATTGGGTTTCAGTAACGTCAGCTGATCCTCAGCTGTGTATCCAGCAATGTGTCCAGCGACCGACACGCTAACACAACAACAGATATTAAACTGCCTCGAGTGCAGTCTTGGGCCTACACTCTGCTCCTCCTGCTGTCCCTTGGCTCCAACACTGCCAGTTGCTGCTCAGAAGTGTCTTTGGCACTTGTACCTTCTGCTACCCATCCTGGTTCCAGTACCGTCAGCTTGCTCTGGGCAGAGCATTTGGCTTAGGTGCCTCCTTCTGGGTATCCGAGTTTCACCAATGTCAGGTGGTCCTTGGCAGTGCTTTCTAGCACAGGTACCTCCTGTTAGTAACCGGGTTTCAGTAACGTCAGCTGATCCCCAGCTGTGTATCCAGCAATGTGTCCAGCGACCGCCACGTTGACACAACAACAGATATTAAGCTGCCTCGAGTGCAGGCTTGGGCCTACACTCTGCTCCTCCTGCTGTACCTGGGCTCCAACACCGCCAGTTGCTTCCTGGAAGTGCTGTCTGCACAGTCAACACTAGCTGCTGTGCTATTGGGTTTCAGTAACATCAGCTGATCCCCAGCTGTGTATCCGGCAATGTGTCCTGTGACCGCCATGCTGACACAACATCAGATATTAAACTGCCTCAAGTGCAGGCTTCGGCCTACACTCTGCTCCTCCTGCTGTCCCTGGGCTCCAACACCGCCAGTTGCTACCTGGAAGTGCTGTCTGCACAGTCAACACTAGCTGCCGTGTTATTGGGTTTCAGTAACGTCAGCGGATCCCCAACTATGTATCCGGCAATGTGTCCAGCGACCGCCACGCTGACACAACAACAGATATTAAACTGCCTCGAGTGCAGGCTTCAGCCTACACTCTGCTCCTCCTGCTATCCCTGGGCTCCAACACTGCCAGTTGCTGCCTGGAAGTGCTGTCTGCACAGTCAACACTAGCTGCCGTGTTATTGGGTTTCAGTAACGTCAGCTGATCCCCAGCTGTGTATCCGGCAATGTGTTCAGCGACCGCCATGCTGACACAACAACAGATATTAACCTACCTCGAGTGCAGGCTTAGGCCTACACTCTGCTCCTCTTGCTGTCCATGGGCTCCAACACCGCCAGTTGCTGTTAAGTAGTGTCTTTGGCACTTGTACCTTCTGGTCCCCATCCTGGTTCCAGTACTGTGTCAGCTGGTTGTGGGCAGAGTCTTTGGCTTAGGTGCCTCCTTCTGGCTATCCGAGTTCCACCAACGTCAGGTGGTCCTTGGTAGTGCTTTCTAGCATGGGTACCTCCTGGTTAGTAACCGGGTTCCAGTAACATCAGCTAGTCCTCGGTTGTTCCATTGGCTCTTGTACCTTCGTCTAGCCATCCGGGTTCCAGTACAGTCAGCTGGTTCTCTGCAGGGTCTTTTGCTCTTGTACCTTTTGCTCCCCATCCTGGCTCCAGTACCATCAGCTGGTTCCGGGCAAAGCCTTTGGCTTAGGTGCCTTCTTCTGGATATCCGAGTTCCACCAACGTCAGGTGATCCTTGGTAGTGCTTTCTAGCATGGGTACCTCCTGCTTAGTAACCGGGTACCTTCGGCTAGCCATCTGGGCTCCAGTACCGTCATCTGGTTCTCGGCAGGGTCTTTTGCTCTTGTACCTTCTGTTACATTTCCAAGTTCAAGACCCTAAAGATGACGACCCTGAAGACCGAGAAGCAGAAGAACAAGAAGCTGCGGAACAAAAAGCAGAAGAACATTAAGCATAAGACTAAAAATCAGAGCAAAATATATTATCTAAATTATAACTTATAAGCAGAAGAAGACTAAGCAGTGTATGGGGGTGAGTCCATTCCTCCTCGTGGTGCCCCTGGAAAAAACCTGCTGCTGCAGGCCAAACTGAACGCGGACAAATCCTTTTGTAAATCTTTTGTGACAGGCAGAACGGAAGGTGTAATCTTCAAACTTTTATAGATAACAACTACAGGAAAGCCTGGCTGTCACAAATAAGAGTATAATGAAGAAGAAGAATATGAAGAAGATGAATAAGTTGATTAAGAAGAAGAATAATAGTTGAATAAAAAGAATATGAAGAATGTAAAAAAAAAATAATATGAATAAGGTGAAGAAGAAGAAGAAGATGAATAAGGTGAAGGAGAAGTTGATGGAAAAGATGATGCTGCTGAGGATGATGAAGAAGAAAGTGTGGGAGAAGTTAAAAAGAAGGTGAACAGCATGGAAGTAGTGAAACATAAATATCTGACAAAATATAAAAAATCTTAACATAGTCAATATCTTTGTAACTCCGAACGTCTTAAAAAAAAATAATTCTTGCTATTCCATTTGGTTGGGCTAAACCTCTATGCCTTTAATGTCTCCTCACCACACATCCAGCCACACTCAGATTGCACAAACATCACTTTCATAGACTAATATTGATACAAAAATGTAAGTAAAGTAACACAGGTAGTTGACTGAAAGTAAGTGCAAGCCTGCCTGTCTGGAAGCCCTAGTCACACAGGCAATCCACCAGATGGAGACCCAACTTGGAGTCTCCACATTTCAGAAAATAATTGTCACACAGAACAAAAGTGACATCAATTTCCATAGAGTAGAAACATTATGATAAGCCTCTGACTCACCTTATCCTACAGGCAACCCACCAGATGGAGACCCAACTTGAAGTGTCCACATTTCAAAAAAATTGTTTGCAACATCAGCAGCAGTAGTAACAGCAGGCACAGAAGACACCACAAGGATGGCAAATACTGCAATAACGCAAGATCAATGCATGAGATTAAAAATAACATCATCGGCCAGTCTGGCCAGTCTGCGACTGGGGTGCAAAGGCTATTGGAGATTCATGGCTTGTTTATTTTGATTAACGTTAATCAGTCAATACTTTCCGGTGACATCTGGATGCGCTTATCCGAAGACACAAAAGAGCACAGTGAGGTAAAAAAAAATCACAGTAATAAGCAAGTGCTAGTCAAAAGATGGAAAAAACAGGGTATTTAGTTGCTACATTTTTTTAGCAAAAAATGTATATTAAGCTGCTCCACCAATCATCAAGGTATACCCATATAGAGCAGTCCTAACTAATGTATATAATCCCTATCTGATGTATTTAAAAACCTGATCATCTGTATAGTACCTGTATAAGCAGGGTTCAGAGATGGAATATCCATGTAGACATGCTGGATGGAACAGCTTTGATGCAAATGACCCATAAGGAGTGGTGGACTCCCTAGTCTTGTAGAAACAAGAGAATAATTACAGAACCAGAAACACATGGGCTACTTGCACAATTAACAAGTCTGTAGGAATCTGTTCACACAACACCAAGAAACTTGAAGACACAAAAGATAGGGTGGGCCGCATGGGGGCTGGTTCCCTTCATTTCATTCTATCTTCCTCAGCGGTATGATCGAGTATGAGCTTGTCCTTTGGGAACTTATTGTGGTAATATGTACTCTCATACATGTATAGCAATGCCTTTATTTATCTGTCCATTAGCCGGTTAATATGCTGGTCCTAATGTCACAATATTGTTAGTTTTAGGTCAGAGTAAAGATCTTTTATAGGTATTTGTATCTGTATACTCTGCTATCTACATTGGATACCAATACATTGGGGCAAGAGACGGCTTAAGACAGTATGCTATTTTGGAGGCAGATTTGAGGGAGATCTTTTTCCATGTGGATTATTAGCCTTCTTGGGTAAATCTTTTGTATGTTTTTGTTTTTTAAATGCTTTTAAAAATTTATAGTGTGTGGTTTGAGGACTTGTTATAAATAAAATTTGTTACATTTGTTGATCCCTGCGCCTATGCATGTTTCTTTTTCTGTGGTTGTTTTGAAGACACAAAAGAGCACAGTGAGGTCAAAAATACTCTGTTGTAAAAGAAAATCACAGTAATATAGTAATAAGCAAGTGCTAGTCAAAAGAGGGTATTTATTTGATACTTTTTTTGCCGGCAGGACACCACCAGCAGTGCTGAAGACACGCTATGAGAGGACGCTGGCTGCCAGGCATGGCAAAACTTATGTATTTAACCCCTTTCTGACATTACATATACTATCCTGTCCATGTTCCTTGGGCCCGTCTGATCATGGATGGGATGGTATGTCATCGCCGATCGGCCATGCACACGGGTGGTGTGTGGCCGATCGCGGCTGGGTGTCAGCTAATTCTTACAGCTCACACCCAGCACTAAGAACCAGGAGCAGTTACTGACCACTCCCGGCACTTTAACCCCTGGAACACTGCGATCAAACATGATCTCAATGTTCAGAAGTTGGCACAGGGGCTGACAGCCCCTCTTCTGTTGGATCGGTGCCATGGAGACCCGATGTCGCCATGATGATATCCGGGTCTCCAGAGCTGAGAGACTTCCTGTCATGCGCAGTGATGATCAGGAAGTCTCTCAGGTTAGTGTGCAGTATCTGCAGCGCTGATCATTTCTAAAGCATTCAGATGCTGCTTCATCTCCTTGCTATAGAATCGATCAGTTTGCACAAAATGATTGTCCCATAGTGGGACCAAGTGTAAAAGTAAGAATGAAATAAAAAAACATTTTTTAATAATTGTAAAAATATTTTAAAAGATAATAAAAATAATAATACAAAAATCAATATTTATTCTATCAATAAATAAATATTTGAATGAAAAAAAAATCTAAACTATAAAAGCACACATTTGGTATCTCCGCATCTATAATGACCCAACCTATAAAACTGTCCCACTAGTTAACCCCTTTAGTGAAAACAATAAAAAAACAAGGCAATAAACAATGCTTTATCATCATACAGCCAAACAAAAAGTGGAATAACACATGATCAAAAAGACGGATATAAATATGCATGGTACTGCGGAAAACATCATATTGTCCCACAAAAAACGAGCTGCCACACAACTTCATCAGCGGAAAAATAAAAAAGTTATAGCTCTCAGAATAAAGCAATGCAAAATAATTATTTTTATATAAAATAGTTTTTATTGTATAAAAGCACCAAAGCATAAAAAAAAGATCTAAATAAGGTATCGCTGTAATTATACTGACCCGAACAATAAAGCTGCTTTATCAATTTTACCACACACGGAACGATATAAACGCCCACCCAAAGGAAATTCATGATTTCCTGGCTTTTGTTCATTCTGCCTCCCAAAAATCAGAATAAAAAGCGATCAAAAAATGTCATGTGCCCGAAAATGTTACCAATAAAAATTTCAACTCATCCGGCAAAAAACAAGACTTCACATGACTCTGTGGGACAAAATAAGAAAAAATTATAGCTCTCAAAATGTGATGATGCAAAAACTATTTTTTTGCAATAAAAAGAGCCTTTTAGTGTGTAACATCAGCCAAACATAAAACCCCGCTATAACGCCTCTTTCACACGTCCTGATATTTCCGGTACCGGATGTTAGGAGAATCAGTCCCCCCTGCTTGTGCCAATCACTGGCAAAGCAGGGGAGAATGATGAGAGCCGTGTTCTGCTCCCGTTGCAAGCAGCGGAGAATCAGTCCCCCCTGCTTGTGCCAATCACCGGCAAAGCATGGGAGAATGATGAGAGCCGTGTTCTGCTCCCGGTGCAAGCAGCGGAGAATAATTCTCCCCTGCTTGTGCCAATCTCCGGCAGAGCAGGGATAAATAATGAGAGCCGTGTTCAGCACCCGGGGCCGGGAAACAGCACTTGCTGTAACGCTTCTTACCCTGCGCTGATGCGTGTCACATGGATGACATCCATATATGTTATGCGTATGCACATGTGCAAGTTGTTTTGTGGCCCATGCTGACATTAAAAAATGGACATGTCAGCATGTTTTGCCCACGGAAACACACTAATATGCGCACAGACCCATTCACTTGAATAGGCAATTAGCGCTCCGTTTTTTCCGAGTCTCTCCACATGGCTGCACAATGGTATAAAATTCTGTGACACACCCATGGTTTCAATATGATCACTTCTCCCCTAGATGAATTCAATGAGGGGTGTAACTCATAAAGTGGGGTAACTTATGGGGGTTCTGCTGTTTTGGCACCTCATGGGCTCTCCCAGTGGGTCATGGCACCTGCAAACCATTACAGTAAAATCTGGTGCTCCTTCCCTTCTGAGCTATGCCATGTGCCTAAACAGTGGTTTACTCCCACATTTGGGGTATCATCGTACTCAGGACAAATTGCACAATAACTCTTGGGGTCCAAATTCTTCTATTACCCTTGGGAAAATAAAAAATTGGTGGTGAAAAAAATCTTTTTTGTGGAAACAATTTGATTTTATATTTTAACGGCTTTACATTATAAACTTCTGTGAAGCACTTGGGGGTTCAAAGTGCTCACCACACATCTAGATAAGTTCGTTAGGGGGTCTAGTTTCCATAACAGGGTCAATTTTGGGGGGTTTCCACTGTTTAGGCATATCAGGGACTCTCCAAATGCGACATGATGCCCGCAGACCATTCCATCAAAGTCTGCATTCCAAAATGTCACTACTTCCCTTTTGAGCCCTGACTTGTGCCCATACAGTAGTTTTCTCCCACATATGGGGTACCAGCGTACTCAGGACAAATTGCACAATAACTTATGGGGTCCAATTTCTCCTGTTACCCTTAGGAAAGTAATTTTTTGAGAAAAAAAGTTAAATGTTCAATTTTTTTTAAACATTCCGAAATTTTCTGTGAAGTACCAGGAGGGTTAATAAACCTCTTGAATGTGGTTTTGAGAACCTTCAGGGGTGGAATTTTTAGAATGGTGTCAATTTTGTCTATTTGTATCATATAGACCCCTCAAAGTGACTTGTGATGTGGTCCCTAAAAAATTGTTGTAAAATTGAGAAATCAGTGTTTACATTTTAACCCTTATAACTTCCTAACAAAAAAAATGTTGGTTCCAAAATTGTGCTGATGTAAAGTAAACATGTGGGAAATGTTACTTATTAAATATTTTGTGTGACATATCTGTGTGATTTAAGGGCATGAAAATTCAAAGATGGAAAATTGCAAAATTTTCAAAATTTTCGCCAAATTTCATTTTTTTTCACAAATAAACGCAAGTAATATCAAATAAATTTGACCACTATCATGAAGCACAATATGTCTTGAGAAAGCATTGTCAGAATCAACGGGATCCATGCAAGCGTTCCTGTATTATTTTCCTCATAAAGGGACAGTGGTCAGAATTGTAAAAATTGGCCTGGTCATTAAAATGCAAACCACCCTTGGGGGTATAGAGGTTAAAAAAGAAAAAAGCAAAAGGGTACTAACCTA
This sequence comes from Ranitomeya imitator, assembly GCF_032444005.1. NCBI lineage: Eukaryota > Metazoa > Chordata > Amphibia > Anura > Dendrobatidae > Ranitomeya > Ranitomeya imitator. The sequence continues at coordinate 987,127,153 of NC_091282.1, forward strand.
CCTGATGGCATTGATATTGAGCTTCAGATACTCCTGCTCCATTCTCCCCAGTCATTCACAACGTGTTAGACTTGTACTCTGTTCTGCTGGTGCACAGGCTAGTCTAAAAAATGTGTGAAACAACTCACAGAAATTGCTTCTGCCAATAACCCTACTGCTGCTGCTAAAGTATTGGCGATGATGCCTTGAGGCTCACAGGGTTGAACATCTAGAACTGGGATGCACACTGTGTGCCTCATTACAGTCTTGGGGAAGCACTTTTAAGATTGTTTACAAGAGTATTTTGATACTTCAGCATGCGAGCATACCTTTCCAGGGGTAAAGCATCTGACTAAATTTACTCTTGTAATGTGGATCTAACAGAGTGACAACCCAGTAGTAGTATTTCTAACCCTAAAAATATGGGCATCATGTTGAAGATGCAGCAAGAAAGCACTCATGGTAGTGCTCAAGTGAGCACACAGTGACAGTGCTTTCTGCAGAGGTGCATCCAGGTCAATGTAGTGGCTTAGAAATCGATGTACCCCTAGACTGAGGACATGAACCATGCAAGGCATGTGTGTGAGGTTGCCATGGCATAGGGCCGCCACCAGAGTTTGCAATGTTATCGCACACGGCCTTCCCTGTTCGAGGTTCAGTGGAGACAGCCAATGCTCTATCTCGGCCTGGATGGCTGTCCACAACTCTTGTGTCCACAACGCTGTGTGACTGTGATCTACAAGGCATATTAATTTAAAAACTGCCTGATTGCAGTGGCTGCGCAGTACGGATGTGGGGGATATTCTACCTGCACTGTTGGAATGCAAGTCTGATTAAGGGAGAGGTTGAGGGCACAGGTGGAGGTCCTAGAGTAGGTGGAGGAGACAGAAGCAGTGGAGAAAGTGTTAGATACAGAGGCTTATCCTGCAAGCCTTTGAGATTCAAAGACTTGTGCAGCAGACACTTGACCTCCTGCCCCCATAGCTACAAGAGTCACCCAATGCCCAGTCAGTGAGATGAAATGCCCCTGCCCATGTTTGCTCGTCCAGGTGTCAGTGGTGAAAAGCACCCTGGTAGACAAAGATTTTTTCAGGAAATGGATGATGTTGTCGGTGACATGCATGTGTAATATAGGCACAGCTTTCTTAAAGAAGTAATGGTGAGTGGGCAACTGGTACTGGGGGACTGCGATAGCCATCAACTTTCTGAAACCATCTTTATTCACAAGGCGGAAAAGCAGCATTTTTGTGGCCAACAGACTGGAGATGGTGGAGTTCAACCTCTTAGCTTTGGAATGCATATGAGGAAACATTATTTTACATGACCACAACTGTGGGACAAAGGGCTGGCTGATGTGCTAAGAAAGGGTGGAGGTGCAGGCGGAGATGTTATGGTGGATTGAGAAAGATGTGTTGTGCTATGTGACACAAAAGCAGCAGCCATGTCTCCTTCCTTAACAGCTGATGGGCTTTCACTCACCCAGACTGTAGGTGGTAAACAAGTGTAATTTCTTTGGCCGGAAACCTGTTTCAGAAGACTGGGCATTGTGACAGAGGAGGAAGAAGCAGAAAATGGGGTTGATGGGGATTGCCGGTGGTTGGCTAGTTCTAAAAGTCCACATTTTAGCGCAGTGACATTTCCACACTAAGGTGATCTTGCATGTACTGCTTAATGCATGTAGTTGTCAAATTATTGCAATTTTTCCTCTACTGACATTCTTTTGCAAATTTGAGAGATAACTTGTGTTGCGTCATCCTTTGCGGTCTTTAAAAAAGGCCCAGGTTAGGCAACCCTTGCCACTCCTGCAAACTGCATGCTGGTGCTGGCCACAGCCAGAATTGAGGGTGAGAATGCAGTGCTTGTCATATTTGCATCACTTCATGTCTGTGAAGCCGCAATGCAATGTCCTCATCTTCCTCCTCATCCACCTCCTTTGCAGAGCTACTCAACTGCATACCTCCGGGTTCAAAAGAAGCAGGGAACTACAACCTCATCATCATCTTCTCTGTTCTCACACTCCTCATCCTGAGAGTCACACTCCTCCTCTTCCTGCCCTGACACCACAGTATAGTCCGCATGCATTTCGTGTATCAGAGTCTCATCAGGATCTCCTAAACCCTTGGTGGCTAACGTCTGGTGACACACAGACTGACACACAGTTTTTACATAATCTACTTTAATGCTGGAAGATCGATTTCATACAGGACAAGATCCTATCAAGTTAACTGACAAGTTCACTATCAGCAGCAGCAATAGCGCAGGAGCGACCTCTCTGCACTGTGACACTGAGACAATGGCACCAGCAAAACATGATGTCCACTTTTTACATGGCCAAGAACTCAGCAGTCTATCACAGAATACCTTGTGTCATGACATTTTGAATGATTTCTGAGCCCTGATTGGCTGCTGTAATCAACAAACATAAAGTTAAGGGAAAAAAAATCACGCTGCTCCTTTAACTTCTCCACATGCTTCTCTAACCTCTCCACACCCCCTCTTGTCATCAAACACGTCCCCCCACTCATCATTCTGCGCCACTATCATAGCCAAAGTAATAACAAAAGCATTAGTAGAAACGCAATGATTTACCGAACTGTGACTGAAATTTGCTGACTTTGGGTGAAAATGCTTGTGAAAGCAAAAATTAATCCAAATATGCTACGTTCGTGCCAAATTTGAAATTGGCAAATGTTTTCCAAACATGTTTGCTCATCTCTAGTGGCAGTCAGAAAGGAAATTAATCCTTTCATATACACGTAATAATTAATTTTTTCTAAGAAATCACCTAAGCTTTTTTGAAGGTACCAACTGTTTCTGTTCTAATCAGCTTCTGAGGTGACTATTCCACAGATTTACAGCTCTTCTGGTGTAACAAGCCTTGCTATATCTGGACTTAAAAGCTTTTTTTTTCTAACAGACTAAGGAAGTACTGTCAGTACCAAGTGGAACTATTATTACTAAGCGTTGGTGCATTTCCTGAGTGCTGCCAGCAATTAATATATGTGACCTATTTTTAAGTTGGGCGTTACCCTTCCCTTGAAATTTAAACGAGGTGATAACTTATAATTATAACCTTTTGTTTAATCCAAAGAGGTGGGATGCGAATGTTTGGCAAAGAAATTATTATCTATTGATATACAGTAGGTTGCTAATATATTTTTGGCAACGGTATGACACACAGTATTAAGCAACTTTTCTTTTGAAGCTTGTAACTAGCTTCCAAGTGTAATAGAAAAATAGGAAACAATATATTGTAAATTAATGACTTTTTGCCCCGTGGTGATAGGAGGGATTGGATTTACGCCAAAACATTCATTTTGCAGAATCTGTAACCTGGTATTGTTGATTTGAGGAGTTTTGGTGAGTAGTTTCTACATGTCTACAAGTATATTTAGTCAGATCTAAAGAAGACGAACCATGTAAGATGATCTCGCTTAAAATTAACCTTATGATTCGACTTTGATTAGCCTGAAGCTTTAATGAAAAAATGAATGTGTTTCATAAGTAATGAATGTGAATTTCAATATGAGAGAGATTCCAAGTTTGCACTGTACAAAGTAGAATATACTTTGCAAGTTTTATTGCAGAGGTAATTTGTATTTTCTAAATATTATGCGATATCAAGTATATTAAATTAATGGATATGATTTTTACTGTATATCATTGTGTCAAGCACTCTACAAGACTGTGAATCTCTCCATCCCAAGATACAATTTTTGTAATTTTTTGCAAAACGCTCCCTTCAATACCTGATATGTAGCACACTACAGAAAATTATTCTTTCATCTATAATTAAATACGATAATTCCAATATTCCACATACAACATATATGTATATTAACATATACTGTAAATAAATATTATTGCATGTAAGTATTTTAATATAATTAATCCAGATGTGTCAGCTTCTCACCTCCAAGGTAACAATTTAAAGAGAATCTGTCAGCAGGTTTTTGTTACTTCATCTAACAGCAGCATTATCTAGGTAAAAAGACCCTGAATTCAACGATGTATCAATTAGATTACTGGGTGCAGCGGTTCTGACAAAATCAGAGTTTTCAGATTTAGAAATGCAGAGCTAACAAAGCTAAGCTCTGCATTACATAGGGCTTCCTAATGTTAGCAGTGTCCCTAAATATAGTTATGCCAACACTGTATACCTGATTAACAAAAAAATAACCACACTCTGCCTACTAAATGAAAACATGATTCCTTATTGTAGCGCAGAATAAATAATTGCCATACTGTGTTCCCAACTGCCACACTAAAAGCAATTTCCTATTAGTTTATATGTAAAGTACTGAGGTAATAAATGTCATGCTTTACAGAAAATAAATACAATAAAAATACAAAAAAAACCATTAAAGACAAGTCTATATTCTGTTGCTCATTAAAAAGGTGGATACCATTAAATGGCCCAAAAGTCAAAAAACAATTATACAAAATTCAAACAAAAATATACACTGTCTTGCGAAAGTATTCGGCTTCCTGGAAGTTTTCAACCTTTTCCCACATATCATGCTTCAAACATAAAGATACCAAATGTAAATTTTTGGAGAAGAATCAACAACAAGTGGAACACAATTGTGCAGTTGAGCTAATTTTATTGGTTATTTTACATTTTTGTGGAAATTAAAAAACTGAAAAGTGGGGCGTGCAATATTATTCGGCCCCTTTAACTTAATACTTTGTTGTGTCACTTTTTGCTGCGATTACAGCTGCAAGTCACTTGAGGTATGTCTCTATCAGTTTTGTACATCAAGAGAATGAAATTCTTGTCCATTCCTCCTTGGCAAACAGCTCGAGCTCAGTGAGGTTTGATGGAGATCGTTTGTGAACAGCAGTTTTCAGCTCTTTCCACAGATTCTCGATTGGATTGAGGTCTGGACTTTGACTTGGCCATTCGAACACCTGGATACATTTATTTGTGAACCATTCCATTGTAGATTTTGAGTTATGTCTGGGATCATTGTCTCGTTGGAAGACAAATCTCCATCCCAGTCTCAGGTCTTTGGCAGACTCCAACAGGTTTTCTTCAAGAATGGTCCTGTATTTGGCTTCATCCATCTTCCTATCAATTTTAACCATTTTCCCTGTCCCTGCTGAAGAAAAGCAGGCCCAAAACATGATGCTGCCACCACCATATTTGACAGTGGGGATGGTGTGTTCAGGGTGATGAGCTGTGTTGCCTTTACGTCAAACATATCGTTTGGCATTTGTCACGCCCGCACATACTTACCCGGCTTCTCCCATCCCTCGGCGCGCTCACGATCCTGTCCCGCGCCGCTCTGCCTCCTCCTTCGCCGGTTCTCGGCATCTGGTCTCTTCGCGCATGCGCGGTCCCGTCTCCCCCGTCGCTGAGCCTTCTGGGAGGTCGCGACCCGGTGGCTCCGCCCCAACATGTCGGCGCCCATCGGGTATTTCTTCCCGGCGTCTTCCTAGGTAAGACGCCTTTGCTTTGTAGGTGCACTGTCTGCCGTCAGTGTCCCTATGCCCTAGGCTCCCCTGTACCAGTGTCTTTTCTCAGCCCAGTCCTTGCTTTGTCGCTGTATCCTGCCAGTCCGTGTTCCTGCTGTATCCTCCCAGTCCGTGTTCCTGCTGTATTCTGCCAGTCCGTGTTCCTGCTGTATCCTGCCTGTCCGTGTTCCTGCTGTATTCTGCCAGTCCGTGTTCCTGCTGTGTCCTGCCAGCCCGTGTTCCTGCTGTATCCTGCCTGTCCGTGTTCCTGCTGTATCCCGCCAGTCCGTGTTCCTGTTGTATCCTGCCGGTCCGTGTTCCTGCTGAGTCCTGCCGTTCCGTGTTCCAGACATTCTTTCAGTTAAGTCTTGTTTTCCTATTATTCCCTGCCATCCTTATAGCCTGTGGTTTCCTTCTTTATTTTGGGTCGTCCCTTTGGCTCTAGCTGTTGTGTCTCCATTCCCCCGAGGTCCTGCTCCTAACACTCCCTGTATAGGGGGTGATTCCATCTGGTCCGCTCGACCCCGGGGGCTCTAGAGTCACGACCCAGAGGGTCCACTCTCGGATTTCTGTCCGAATACTTACAGGAAGCAAAAGCCATGGACCCCGCTGGGGCCTCTGCTACGCAAAAAGAGCTACTCTTTTTGCGGGAGAATCAGTCCCGTATGATGTCCTTTATGAAGGCTATGGATTCTCGTTTGTCCACGCTCCAGTCCTCCGATCCTGGCAACGCCGCTCTACTCATTGGCTTACAGCAAGAGTTAGCTCAGCAGCGTGACACCCAGGCCCATATACTTAGTTATATGTCTTCTATTGATGATCGGCTGCTTTCCATCCAGACAGCCGCTTCTACGTCTGCTCCTGCTTCCCATCCTCCACCCCGCTTGGCTAAACCGCCTCGGTACAATGGGGATCCTAAGTCCTGCCGAGGATTTCTAAACCAATGCCGTCTTCACTTTGAGCTTCTGCCCCAGCATTACCCGACGGATCGGTCCAAAGTTGCGTTTTTGATTTCCCATCTAGAGGGTGACGCCTTGGCATGGGTTAATCCACTCTGGGAGCGAGACGATCCCCTAGTCTCCCGGTTGTCTGAATTTTTGGAGACTTTCCGTCTTGTCTTTGACGAACCTGGACGACTGGCCTCTACAACTGAAGCCCTATTCTCTCTCCATCAGGGATCGTTATCTGTAGGCCAGTACGCTATTCAGTTCCGCACCCTCTCCTCTGACTTGGGCTGGAACAATGAGGCGTTGGTGGGTGCTTTCTGGCGGGGTCTCTCTGGGCGCATAAAGGATGAGTTAGCTGGTCGGGACACCCCTACGGTTTTGGAGGAATTAATTTCCTTAGCGACCCGTATTGACCTTCGGTTCCAAGAACGCGCTCGCGAGCGGAGGTCTCTTCGTCCTTCTTCTGCCACCCGTAAGCCACTCAGTCCACAGCCTAGAACCTCCTCTCAGGCGTCCGCACCGGAACCTATGCAAGTGGACCGTCTTAAAATGTCCGAACAACGTCGTAAAGAGAGGCGCACTCAGGGGTTATGTTTTTACTGCGGAAGTGCTGCTCATTTATTGCGCTCTTGCCCTGAACGTCCAGAAAACTCCTCCGCCTAGGTCAGGTAAGAGAGGCCTCCCTAGGTGTGTGTGATTCCTCTCAACCCCTTACTTTGTCCGTTCTTTTGCATATTGCGGGCAAGGGCGTTTCTCTGGATGCGTATGTGGATTCGGGCGCTGCAGGGAATTTTATTAGGTTGGAAGAGGTTTTGAAATTCTCCGTTCCAGTCAGAACCTTAGAGGCTCCTGTGATTCTAGCATCTGTGGATGGTAAACCTTTACAGGAGACCATTACTCAAGTGACACTTGAGGTTGAACTTCAAGTTGGGGCTCTGCACAAGGAGAGAATTGCATTTTATGTTTTAGCGGGTCTGTCTCATCCTATGCTCTTAGGTCTTCCTTGGTTACGGAGCCACGAGCCCATTTTAGATTGGCGCAATGGTAATATCTTGCGCTGGGGGGAGCTTTGTCGGGAACGTTGTCTGCTGCCGGTGCGTCCTGTGGGATATTCCTCTAATTCTTCTCCTTCTTCTTCCTTTCCCGCCTTACCCTCTGTCTACAGCGCTTTTTCTGATGTCTTCAACAAGAAGGAGGCTGAGGAGCTTCCGCCTCACCGTCTCTATGATTGTCCCATAGATCTCGTGCCTGGAACTAACCCGCCCAGGGGCAGAATCTATCCTCTCTCTCCTGCTGAGACTCAAGCTATGTCTGAGTACATTCAAGAAAATCTTGCTAAAGGTTTCATCCGCAAGTCTTCTTCTCCGGCCGGAGCAGGGGTTTTTTTCGTGAAGAAGAAAGACGGTTCCCTTCGTCCCTGCATTGATTATCGAGGCCTAAACAACATCACGGTGAAGAACAAATATCCTCTGCCACTCATTCCGGAACTCTTCGACCATCTTCGGGGTGCGCAAATCTTTACCAAATTAGATCTACGTGGCGCATACAATCTGGTTCGTATTCGTGCAGGCGATGAGTGGAAGACCGCCTTCAATACGCGTGACGGTCACTACGAATACTTGGTTATGCCGTTTGGTCTCTGCAACGCCCCCGCGGTTTTCCAGGAATTTGTGAACGATGTATTTCGGGATCTTCTCTACTCCTCAGTCGTGGTTTACCTTGACGACATCCTCATCTTCTCTCCGGATCTCTCCACTCACAGGCGAGATGTCCGCCGAGTCCTGCAAAGGCTAAGAGAGAATCATCTGTTCGCTAAGATTGAAAAGTGCGTCTTTGAACAGTCCTCTCTTCCCTTCCTTGGGTATATTGTCTCAAGATCTGGCTTAGAGATGGATCCAGAGAAGGTTTCTGCTGTCCTGAATTGGCCTCGTCCTCTTGGAACAAAAGCAATCCAACGTTTTCTTGGCTTTGCCAACTACTATAGACAATTTATTCCTCATTTTTCTTCCATGACCAAGCCTATCTCTGCCCTAGTTCGCAAGGGAGTCAATTCCAGCCTTTGGACCCCTGAGGCTGAAGAGTCTTTTTTGTCCCTTAAACAAAGTTTCGCTACGGCCCCTGTGCTTCATCGTCCTGATGCTAATAGACCGTTTGTCCTTGAGGTCGACGCATCTTCTATTGGAGCTGGAGCAGTACTTTTGCAAAGATCTTCGTCCGGACGTTTGGTGACCTGTGGTTTCTTTTCTAAAACTTTTTCCGCTCCTGAGCGTAACTACTCTATAGGGGATAAGGAGCTATTGGCTATCAAGCTAGCCTTGGAAGAATGGCGTTATCTTCTTGAAGGGTCTCTTCATCCATTCATCATTTACACTGACCACAAGAATCTGGCCTATATTCAGTCTGCCCAAAGACTAAATCCACGACAAGCCAGATGGTCTTTATTCTTCAGACGATTTGAGTTTGAACTTCATTTCCGACCTGGAAATAAGAATGTCAAAGCAGATGCTCTTTCGAGATCCTTTCAACCTCAGGACATGGAGGATTCTCCGGCTCACATCATTGATCCTGCGAGGATCGTCACTCTTGCTCCTCTAAGAGTGATTCCTACTCCTCCTGGCAAGACTCTTGTGGCTAATCAAGACAAGGAGAGAGTTTTACGTTGGGGTCACTCCTCCAAAATTGCAGGACATGTAGGAGTCAAGAAGACACAGTCTCTTATCTCTCGGCACTACTGGTGGCCATCTCTCCGTCAAGACGTCACCAAATTCATCGCTTCTTGTCCTTCTTGTGCTAAAAATAAAGTCCCTAGGCAGCTTCCCTCCGGTCTCCTGCATCCTCTGCCTGTGCCTTCCGTTCCATGGAGTCATATCGCTATGGACTTCATCACTGATCTACCTTCTTCCTTGAATTGCTCTGTCATCTTGGTTGTTGTAGATCGGTTATCTAAAATGGCTCACTTCATCGCTTTGCCTGGTCTGCCTTCCGCTCCTGAGTTGGCAAAGATCTTTTTACACCAAGTCTTCCGTCTTCATGGTTTTCCACATCATATTGTCTCAGACCGTGGAGTACAATTTACCTCACGTTTTTGGAGAGCTCTCTGCAGTCTATTAAAGGTTAACTTGGACTTCTCTTCCGCCTATCACCCTCAGTCCAACGGACAAGTGGAGCGAGTTAATCAAGTTCTGACTACATATCTGCGACCCTTCACCAATGCACACCAAGATGACTGGGTCTCTCTTCTCCCTTGGGCTGAATTCTCTTACAACAATCTTCCCAGCGAATCTTCCTCCAAATCTCCCTTTTTCGTAGTCTATGGTCAACATCCGAACATTCCTCTTCCTGTTTCTCTTTCCTCGGGGGTACCGGCAGCGGATTTCTTGTCCCGGGAATTCTCTACGATTTGGAATGAGACCAAAGTGGCTCTTGAGAAAGCTAGCCTTAATATGAAAAGGTTTGCTGACAAGAAGCGTTTGGATGCTCCGCCATATTCTCCGGGTGATAAAGTTTGGCTCTCCTCTCGCTATATCAAGCTTAAAATTCCCTCTTACAAACTGGGTCCTCGCTACATTGGTCCTTTTCCTATCTTGAGTCGCATTAATGATGTCTCTTATAAGTTGAAGCTACCTGCCTCTTTGCGCATCCCCAATGCCTTCCATGTGTCTCTTCTTAAACCCGCAGTCTTTAATTGTTTTCACTCCGCTACCTCTTCCTCTCCTCAGCTCTGTACTTCTGGAATCTTTAATGTTAAAGATATTCTTGCCAAAAAAGTAGTTAGGGGTAAAACTTATTTTTTGATTGATTGGGAGGGATTTGGCCCTGAGGAGAGGTCCTGGGAGCCCCGAGAGAACATCAACGCTCCCCTTATCATGAAAAGATTCCTTTCTAGCCTTAAAAGGAGGGGGACTAAGGAGGGGGGTACTGTCACACCCGCACATACTTACCCGGCTTCTCCCATTCCTCGGCGCGCTCACGATCCTGTCCCAAGCCGCTCTGCCTCCTCCTTCGCCGGCTCTCGGCGTCTGGTCTCTTCGCGCATGCGCGGTCGCGTCTCCCCCGTCGCTGAGCCTTCTGGGAGGTCGCGACCCGGTGGCTCCGCCCCAACATGGCGGCGCCCATTGGGTATTTCTTCCCGGCGTCTTCCTAGGTAAGACGCCTTTGCTTTGTAGGTGCACTGTCTGCCGTCAGTGTCCCTATGCCCTAGGCTTCCCTGTACCAGTGTCTTTTCTCAGCCCAGTCCTTGCTTTGTCGCTGTATCCTGCCAGTCCGTGTTCCTGCTGTATCCTGCCAGTCCGTGTTCCTGCTGTATCCTCCCAGTCCGTGTTACAGCATTGTTGCCAAAAAGTTCGATTTTGGTTTCATCGGACAAGAGCACCTTCTTCCTCATGTTTGGTGTGTTTCCCAGGTGGCTTATTGCAAACTTTAAACTACACTTTTTATGGATATCTTTGAGAAATGGCTTTCTTCTTGCCACTCTTCTATGAAGGCCAGATTTGTGCAGTGTGTAACTGATTGTTGTCCTAAGGTCAGACTGTCTCACCTCAGCTGTAGATCTCTGCCATCCATCCAGAGTGATCATGGGCCTCTTAGCTGCATCTCTGATCAGTCTTCTCCTTGTTTGAGATGAAAGTTTAGAGGGACGGCCAGCTCTTGGTAGATTTGCAATGGTATGATACTCCTTCCATTTCAACATGATCAATTGCACAGTGCTCCTTGGGATGTTTAAAGTTTTAGAACTAATTTTGTATCCAAATCCGGCTTTAAACTTCTCCACAACAGTATCACGGATCTGCCTGCTGCGTTCCTTGGTCTTCATGATAGGTATATACCTATTAGGTATATAATCACCCTCGGACGCGCCCTGCTTCTTTCCGGCAGCCTTCCTTCCTAAGAATCAGTGCTTGCAGGACCTTGCGTGACGTCGCGGTGACGTCGCGGCTTGTGATTGGTCGCGCGAGCGGTCACATGGGCGGCCGCGCGACCAATCACAAGCCGCGACGTCACCGCGACGTCACCGCAAGGTCCTGGAAGCGCTGATTCGAAGGAAGGAAGGTTCCCGGTTAGTACCAGGGCGTGTCAGAGGGTAAGTATAGCGATATTTTTTATTTTAATTCTTTATTTTACATTAAATATGGATTCCGATACCGATTTCCGATATTGCAAACATATCGGAAATCGGGATCGGAATTCCGATACCACATTCAGAAGATCGCCGACTTCACGGCCGACCCCACACAGGGGTCGTGTCGGGTTTCATGAAACCCGACTTTGCCAAAAGTCGGCGACTTCTGAAAGTGGCCGACCCGTTTCGCTCAACCCTAGTGGGGACCACAGACCACATCTCAGTACCAATGTTTTCTGGCTGATGTTTTGGTCACTTTTGAATGTTGGTTCTGCTTTCACATTCCTGGTAGCATGAGATGGAATCTACAACCCATACAAGTGGCTCAGGTAGTGCAGCTCATCCAGGATGGCAGATCAATGTGAGCTGTGGCAAGAAGGCTTGCTGTGTCTGTCAGTGTAGTATCCAGAGGCTGGAGGCACTACCGGGAGACAGGCCAGTACACCAGGAGACGTGGAGGGGGCCATAAGAGGGCAACAACCCAGCAGCAGGATCACTACCTCAGCCTTTGTACGAGAAGAAACAGGAAGAGCACTGCCAGAGCCCTGCAAAATGACCTCCAGCAGGCCACAAATGTGCATGTGTCTGCACAAACGGTTAGAAACTGACTCCATGAGGATGGTATGAGTGCCCGAAGTCCACAGATGGGGTTTGTCCTCACAGCCCAACACTGTGCAGGATGTTTGGCATTTGCCACAGAACACCAGGATTGGCAAATTCGCCACTGATGCCCTATGCTCTTCACAAATGAAAGCAGGTCCACACTGAGCACATTACAGTAACTTAGATGATAAGTTAACCAGTTCTCAATAGTACAGTAGCTCATAATAAAATTTATGGTCTTGCTGCATATGGCAAAGGCTATGCATATAAACTTAGAATGATTGGCTGCCTACGTTTGCATTTAGGCTTTATATCCTATGAAATATAACATGGCAGAGACATGCAACTTATTCCTTTCAAAACATTTATTGCTTTATTTTGCTTAAAAAGATAATTTGAAGAAACAACTATTTGCCTCTGTTGGTTTCTATAAATTGTCATTTTTATGGTTTCATTTTTTAAAAGCACTATAGTTATAAGAGCAGGTGCTAGCCTGGAGCTTCTTTATGTTTCCTCTATGGGGAAAATGTTAGAAAAAAGCAACTAATTGAAAATTCTATAGGGAAATTAATTCTACACACAGCTGTGGAATCATTCTTTTTTAATGTGCCTATTCTATCCACAGGCTAATGCCTCCAGATGTTTTATATTATGTGATGAGAACTTAAAAAAATTCAAGAAACATAAATTAAAATAAATATTAACCCCTTTAGGAATGGCCAATTTGTAGCCTTTAAGACAAAGCATTTTTCTCAGTTTTTTTTAAATCATCATAATCACTTTGCCAGAACCATAACTTTTCATTTTTCTGTTGATGTAGTTGTAAGGGGGTTTTGTTTTGCAGGATTAGTTGTGTTTTTCAGTGGCACCATTTTGGGGCACATATATCTTTTTGAAAAGCTCATAGTGCCTACATGAGAGAATCACCAATAAAAAAGGGTTAGAATTGCCACAGTAAGGGCTCATACCCATTTGCGAGAAAAACGGACTAGTGCAATCAGATAAAAAATCGGATTGCACTCAGACTAATGTTATTCAATGGGTGACAGCTGCAATTTTTTTCTCAGCTGAAATCGGACTGAGAAAAAAATCGCAGCATCCTGCGATTTGCTGCATATCTCAGACAAGACTCGCCAATGCAATTCAATGGATGCGAGTGCTGTCTGTTTTATACGCACCTGTGTCCTTTGAAAAGCCGGCAATTCATATGTGGCTACTGTAAATATCACATTGACAGGTTAGAATAGAATAGATAGAATAGATATATACACATAGAATATATATATATATATATATATATATATATAAATATATATATATATATTCTAATATATATATAGAGAGAGAGAGAGAGAGAAAAAAGAGAAAAAAAAAGCCAACCAGCACTCCCAATGTGAACACATGCAAGCTGCAAACTGTATCATATAGATATAAAAGAACACAGCAGCACATGTACATGAATCTAGGCCATGTGAAAACACAAAAATATTTTGAGAAGTATGATTCATATCGAACATTTGTCTGTGTTTTCACATGGCCTAGATTCATGTACATGTGCTGCTGTGTTCTTTTATATCTATACTAGCTATTGCACCCGTTCTACACCCGGGTGGCGAGCATTTATATTGGTATATGGTCTCCATCCTGTCATGTGCTGCTCCATCCTGCGTCCCCATCCTGTCATGTGCTGCTTCCATCCTGAGCCCCCATTCTGACATGTGCTGCACCCATCCTGCGCCTCCATTCTGACATGTGCTGCACCCATTCTGCGCCTCCATTCTGACATGTGCTGCACCCATCCTGCGCCTCCATTCTGACATGTGCTACACCCATCCTGCGCCTCCATTCTGACATGTGCTGCACCCATCCTGCGCCCCCATCCTGTCATGTGCTGCTCCCATCCTGCGCCCCCGTTCTGTCATGTGCTGCTCCCATCCTGCGCCCCCGTTCTGTCATGTGCTGCTTCCATCCTGCACCCCCGTTCTGTCATGTGTTGCTCCCATCCTGCGCCCCCGTTCTGTCATGTGCTGCTTCCATCCTGCGCCCCCGTTCTGTCATGTGCTGCTCCCATCCTGCGCCCCCATTCTGTCATGTGCTGCTTCCATCCTGCACCCCCGTTCTGTCTTGTGCTGCTCCCATCCTGCACCCCTGTTCTGTCATGTGCTGCTTCCATCCTGCACCCCAGTTCTGTCATGTGCTGCTTCCATCCTGCACCTCCGTTCTGTCATGTGCTGCTCCCATCCTGCGCCCCCGTTCTGTCATGTGCTGCTCCCATCCTGCGCCCCCATCCTGTCATGTGCTGCTCCCATCCTGCACCCCCGTTCTGTTATGTGCTGCTCCCATCCTGCGCCCCCGTTCTGTCATGTGCTGCTCCCATCCTGCGCCCCCGTTCTGTCATGTGCTGCCCTATTCTGTCATGTGCTGCTCCCATCCTGCGCCCCCGTTCTGTCATGTGCTGCTCCCATCCTGCGCCACCATTCTTTAATTTGCTGCTCCCATCCATATGCCCCATACACTGCTCCATAAAGGTTGATGGCCTCCATAAGATGCTCCATAGTATATGCCCCGTACACTGCTCCATAAAGGTTTATGGCCCCCATAAGATGCTCCATAGAATATGCCCTCGTACACTGCTCCATTATGGTTGATGGCCCCATAAGATGCTCCATAGTATATGCCCCCGTACACTGCTCCATTATGGTTTATGGCCCCATAAGATGCTCCATAGTGTATGCCCCGTACACTGCTCCATTATGGTTTATGGCCCCCATAAGATGCTCCATGGTATATGCCCCTGTACACTGCTCCATTATGGTTTATGGCCCCCATAAGATGCTCCATGGTATATGCCCCCGTGCACTGCTCCATTATGGTTTATGGCCCCCATAAGATGCTCCATGGTATATGCCCCCGTACACTGCTCCATAAAGGTTTATGGCCCCCAGAAGATGCTCCATGGTATATGCCCCTGTACACTGTTCCATTATGGTTTATGGCCCCCATAAGATGCTCCATTGTATATGCCTCGCATGCTGCCGCAATATATATAAAAAAAAAACCATACTCACCTATCATCGCTGGGCGCCGAGTGCTGGGGGGCTTGAGCAGGCGGGGACACCGGCGTGCTGTGGGGGTCAGGTGCCGGTATCGCCACCAGTTCCGGCCCCCCAGCACTTGCTATATTCACCTGGCCCCGTTCCACCGCTGCGCGCCGCCATCTTCCGGCTCCTCTGGCTGTGACTGGTCAGTCAGAGGGCGGCGCGCATTAAGCACGTCATCGCGCCCTCTGAACATCACAGGCAGAGGACCGGGACACGGAGACGGAGCCGTACGCAGCGCTGGAATGGGGGACAGGTGAATATAATACTTACCCTCCTGGCGGTCCCTGCCTCTCCGTTGGAGATCGCGGTGTGCGTTCAGTGTTTACGCATACCGCGATCTCCTGGGAGCATCACTCTGTGGGGTCCAGACTGTGCCGGCGCTTGCGCAGTCTATAAAGGCTTCGGACAGAGTGACGCTCCCAGCATTATATTATAGATGATACAGCTTGCAGCTTTCATGTGTTCACATTGGGAGTGCTGGTTGGCTTTTTTTTTTCTTTGTTTAGTGTATGGATGTGGCTGTATCCAGACTGATCTTGCACTCCTCCCATTGACCTTGCAGGTAGTGGTAATCAACTCTACCTGCCCATAAATTGTAGGTTTAGCCCAGAGTGACATGTTTGTCCAAAGTTGTAGGCTGGTGGCCCAAGAGTGGCATGTACGGCAGAGTAGGACCCATCAGAGGGAGATCACCTTGCCGTGGTTGATGGGCACACATGAATTGGTCAATTTATGCGCTAAGAATCTTCATGTTCTCTATAATTGTAATAATAATAATAATAATAATCTTTATTTATATAGCGCCAACATATTCCGCAGCGCATTACAGTTTAAAAAGTAATTGTAAGTTTTATGAAAAAATGTTTGAAAATTTTTTTATGAAAAAATATTTTGAGAAGTATGATTCATATCGAAGATTTGTCTGTGTTTTCACATGGCCTAGATTCATGTACATGTGCTGCTGTGTTCTTTTATATCTATATGATACAACTTGCAGCTTTCATGTGTTCACATTGGGAGTGCTGGTTGGCTTTTTTTTCTCTGATTAGTGTATGGATGTGGCTGCATCCAGACTAATCTTGTACTCCTCCTATTGACCTTGCAGGTGGTGGTAATCAACTCTACCTGCCTATAAATTGTAGGTTTAGCCCAGAGTGACATGTTTGTTTAAAGTTGTAGGCTGGTGGCCCAAGAGTGGCATGTACGGTAGAGTAGGACCCTGTTGTAAATTCTGTTGTTGAACTCCCTCCTGTGGTCGTGAATGGTACTTCGGCGAGTTCTGTCCATGGACTCCCTCTGGTGGCTGTGAGTGAAGCTGCTGCTTCTGAGGTTCCTTACACAGGTGACGTGGTTTATCCTTTGGTTGGCTGTTCTATTTAACTCCACTCAGATCGTTACTCCATGCCAGCTGTCAATGTTCCTGTGCTGGTTCAGTTCGCTCTTGGATCTTTCTGGAGACCTGTCTCTTCCTGCAAGAAGCTAAGTCCCCGTTTGTTATTTTCTGTTCATGGTTTTCTAGTCCAGCTTGCTTTCATGATTTTGTCTTGCTAGCTGGAAGCTCTGGGATGCAGGGTGGCGCCTCCGCACCGTGAGTCGGTGCGGGGGTCTTTTTGCACACTCTGCGTGGTCTTTTGTAGTTTTTGTCCTGACCGCAAAGATACCTTTCCTATCCTCTGTCTATTTAGTTAGTCTGGCCTCCCTTTGCTAAAACCTGTTTCATTTCTGTGTTTGTGACTTTCATCTTAACTCACAGTTAATATTTGTGGGGGGCTGCCTTTTCCTTTGGGGAAATTTCTCTGAGGCAAGGTAGGCTTTATTTTCTATCTCTAGGGCTAGCTAGTTCTTAGGCTGTGCCGAGGCGTCTAGGCCTGTTTGGTACGCTCCACGGCTATTTCTAGTGTGTGTGATAGGATTAGGGATTGCGGTCAGCAAAGTTCCCACTTCCCAGAGCTTGTCCTGTGAGTTTAACCATCAGGTCATTCCTGGTGCTCCTAACCACCAGGTCATAACAGTACAGCTGGCCCAAAGTATTAATGCATCTCAATAGAGGGATAAGAGAAGCTCTGAGACCATTTTTTTTTCTTTGCACTGTGTGTTGTCTTTCTTTTCCCCTAGACCTTTGGGTGGTTCAGGACACAGGTGTAGAGATGGACATTCAAGGTCTGTCCTCTTGTGTGGATCATCTCACTGCAAGGGTACAAAACATTCAAGATTTTGTGGTTCAGAATCCTATGTTAGAGCCTAGAATTCCTATTCCTGATTTATTTTCTGGGAGCAGATCTAAGTTTCTGAATTTCAAAAATAATTGTAAACTGTTTCTAGCTTTGAAACCCCGCTCCTCTGGTGACCCCGTTCAACAAGTAAAAATCATTATTTCGTTGTTGCCTGGTGACCCTCAAGACAGGGCATTTTCCCTTGCGCCAGGAGATCCTGCATTGCGTGATGTTGATGCGTTTTTTCTGGTGGTTGGATTGCTTTATGATGAACCAAATTCAGTGGATCAGGCAGAGAAAATTTTGCTGGCTTTGTGTCAGGGTCAGGATGAAGCGGAGGTGTACTGTCAGAAGTTTAGAAAGTGGTCTGTGCTTACTCAGTGGAATGAGTGTGCCCTGGCGGCAATTTTCAGAAAGGGTCTTTCTGAAGCCCTTAAGGATGTCATGGTGGGATTTCCCACGCCTGCTGGTCTGAATGAGTCTATGTCCTTGGCCATTCAGATCGATCGGCGCTTGCGTGAGCGCAAAGCTGTGCACCATCTGGCGGTATTCTCTGAGCATAGGCCTGAGCCTATGCAGTGTGATAGGACTTTGACCAGAGCTGAACGGCAAGAACACAGACGTCAAAATGTGTTTTTACTGTGGTGAATCCACTCATGCTATCTCCGATTGTCCTAAGCGCACTAAGCGGTTCGCTAGGTCTGCCACCATTGGTACTGTACAGTCTAAATTTCTTTTGTCCGTTACTCTGATTTGCTCTCTGTCGTCCTATTCTGTTATGGCATTTGTGGATTCAGGCGCTGCCCTGAACTTGATGGACTTGGAGTTTGCCAGGCGCTGTGGTTTTCTCTTGGAGCCCTTCCAGTATCCTATTCCATTGAGAGGAATTGATGCTACGCCTTTGGCCAAGAATAAGCCTCGGTACTGGACTCATTTGACCATGTGCATGGCTCCTGCACATCAGGAGGATATTCGCTTTTTGGTGTTGCATAATCTGCATGATGTGGTCGTTTTGGGGTTACTATGGCTACAGGTACACAACCCAGTATTGGATTGGAAATCAATGTCTGTGTCAAGCTGGGGTTGTCAAGGGGTACATGGTGATGTTCCATTGCTGTCAATTTCGTCTTCCACTCCTTCTGAAGTCCCTGAGTTTTTGTCGGATTACCGGGATGTATTTGATGAGCCCAAATCCGGTGCCCTACCTCCTCATAGGGATTGTGATTGTGCTATTGATTTGATTCCTGGTAGTAAGTTTCCTAAGGGTCGACTGTTCAATTTATCGGTGCCAGAACACGCCGCTATGCGGAGTTATATAAAGGAATCCTTGGAGAAGGGTCAAATTCGCCCGTCGTCTTCACCATTGGGAGCAGGGTTCTTTTTGTGGCCAAGAAGGATGGCTCTTTGAGACCTTGTATTGATTACCGCCTTCTTAATAAGATCACAGTAAAATTTCAATACCCTTTGCCGCTGCTGTCTGATTTGTTTGATCGGATTAAGGGGGCTAGTTGGTTCACCAAGATAGATCTTCGAGGGGCGTATAATCTTGTGCGAATTAAACAGGGCGATGAATGGAAAACAGCATTTAATACGCCCGAGGGCCATTTTGAGTACCTGGTTATGCCATTCGGGCTTTCTAATGCTCCATCTGTGTTTCAGTCCTTTATGCATGACATCTTTCGAGAGTACCTGGATAGATTCATGATTGTATATTTGGATGACATTTTGGTCTTTTCGGATGATTGGGAGTCTCATGTGAAGCAGGTCAGAATGGTGTTCCAGGTCCTTCGTGCGAATTCCTTGTTTGTGAAGGGGTCAAAGTGTCTCTTTGGAGTTCAGAAGGTTTCATTTTTGGGTTTCATTTTTTCCCCTTCTACTATCGAGATGGACCCTGTTAAAGTTCAGGCCATTTATGATTGGACTCAGCCGACATCTGTGAAGAGCCTGCAGAAGTTCCTGGGCTTTGCTAATTTTTACCGTCGCTTCATCGCTAATTTTTCTAGTATTGCTAAACCGTTGACTGATTTGACCAAGAAAGGTGCTGATGTGGTCAATTGGTCCTCTGCGGCTGTAGAGGCTTTTCAGGAGTTGAAGCATTGTTTTTCTTCTGCCCCTGTGTTGTGCCAGCCAGATGTTTCGCTCCTGTTTCAGGTCGAGGTTGATGCTTCTGAGATTGGAGCAGGGGCTGTTTTGTCGCAAAGAAGTTCTGATGGCTCGGTGATGAAACCATGTGCCTTCTTTTCTAGAAAATTCTCTCCTGCTGAGCGCAATTATGATGTTGGCAATCGAGAGCTGTTGGCCATGAAGTGGGCATTCGAGGAGTGGCGACATTGGCTTGAAGGAGCTAAACATCGCGTGGTGGTCTTGACGGATCACAAGAATTTGACTTATCTCTCGAGTCTGCCAAATGGTTGAATCCTAGACAGGCTCGATGGTCGCTCTTTTTCTCCCGTTTTGATTTTGTGGTTTCATACCTTCCGGGATCTAAGAATGTGAAGGCTGATGCCCTGTCAAGGAGTTTTGTGCCTGACTCTCCGAGTGTTCCGGAGCCGGCGGGTATTCTTAAAGAGGGGGTAATTTTGTCTGCCATCTCCCCTGATTTGCAGCGCGTGCTGCAGAAGTTTCAGGCTGATAGACCTGACCGTTGTCCAGCGGAGAGACTGTTTGTCCCTGATAGATGGACTAGTAGAGTTATCTCTGAGGTTCATTGTTCAGTGTTGGCTAGTCACCCTGGAATCTTTGGTACCAGAGATTTGGTGGCTAGATCCTTTTGGTGGCCTTCTTTGTCATGGGATGTGCGTTCTTTTGTGCAGTCCTGTGGGACTTGTGCTCGGGCTAAGCCCTGCTGTTCTCGTGCCAGTGGGTTGCTTTTGCCCTTGCCCGTCCCGAAGAGGCCCTGGACGCATATTTCCATGGATTTTATTTCTGATCTCCCTGTTTCTCAAAGGATGTCGGTCATTTGGGTGGTTTGTGATCGCTTCTCTAAGATGGTCCATTTGGTACCCTTGTCTAAATTGCCTTCTTCCTCTGATTTGGTGCCATTGTTTTTCCAGCATGTGGTTCGTTTGCATGGCATTCCAGAGAACATCGTCTCGGACAGAGGTTCCCAGTTTGTTTCGAGGTTTTGGCGGTCCTTTTGTGCTAAGATGGGCATTGATTTGTCTTTTTCTTCGGCTTTCCATCCTCAGACTAATGGCCAAACCGAACGAACTAATCAGACTTTGGAAACATATCTGAGATGCTTTGTATCTGCTGATCAGGATGATTGGGTGTCCTTCCTGCCTTTGGCTGAGTTCGCCCTTAATAATCGGGCCAGCTCGGCTACTTTAGTTTCTCCTTTTTTCTGTAATTCTGGTTTCCATCCTCGTTTCTCTTCAGGGCAGGTTGAGCCTTCGGACTGTCCTGGTGTGGATACGGTGGTGGACAGGTTGCAGCAGATTTGGACTCATGTGGTGGACAATTTGACATTGTCCCAGGAGAAGGCTCAACGTTTCGCTAACTGCCGATGCTGTGTTGGTCCCCGACTTCGTGTTGGGGATTTGGTTTGGTTGTCATCTCGTCATGTTCCTATGAAGGTTTCCTCTCCTAAGTTTAAGCCTTGTTTCATTGGGCCATATAAGATTTCTGAAGTTCTTAATCCTGTGTCATTTCTTTTGCCATCCATAATGTGTTCCATAGGTCGTTGTTGCGGAGATACGTGGCGCCTATGGTTCCCTCCGTTGATCCTCCTGCCCCGGTGTTGGTCGAGGGGGAGTTGGAGTATGTGGGGGAGAAGATTTTGGATTCTCGTGTTTCGAGACGGAAACTCCAGTACCTGGTCAAGTGGAAGGGTTATGGTCAGGAAGATAATTCCTGGGTTTTTGCCTCTGATGTTCATGCTGCTGATCTAGTTCGTGCCTTTCATTTGGCTCATCCTGATCGGCCTGGGGGCTCTGGTGAGGGTTCGGTGACCCCTCCTCAAGGGGGGGTACTGTTGTGAATTCTGCTGTTGAACTCCCTCCTGTGGTCGTGATTGGTACTTCGGCGAGTTCTGTCCATGGACTCCCTCTGGTGGCTGTGAGTGAAGCTGCTGCTTCTGAGGTTCCTTACACAGGTGACGTGGTTTATCCTTTGGTTGGCTGTTCTATTTAACTCCACTCAGATCGTTACTCCATGCCAGCTGTCAATGTTCCTGTGCTGGTTCAGTTCGCTCTTGGATCTTTCTGGAGACCTGTCTCTTCCTGCAAGAAGCTAAGTCCCCGTTTGTTATTTTCTGTTCATGGTTTTCTAGTCCAGCTTGCTTTCATGATTTTGTCTTGCTAGCTGGAAGCTCTGGGATGCAGGGTGGCGCCTCCGCACCATGAGTCGGTGCGGGGGTCTTTTTGCACACTCTGTGTGGTCTTTTGTAGTTTTTGTGCTGACCACAAAGATACCTTTCTTATCTTCTGTCTATTTAGTTAGTCTGGCCTCCCTTTGCTAAAACCTGTTTCATTTCTGTGTTTGTGACTTTCATCTTAACTCACAGTTAATATTTGTGGGGGGCTGCCTTTTCCTTTGGGGAAATTTCTCTGAGGCAAGGTAGGCTTTATTTTCTATCTCTAGGGCTAGCTAGTTCTTAGGCTGTGCCGAGGCGTCTAGGCCTGTTTGGTACGCTCCACGGCTATTTCTAGTGTGTGTGATAGGATTAGGGATTGCGGTCAGCAAAGTTCCCACTTCCCAGAGCTTGTCCTGTGAGTTTAACCATCAGGTCATTCCTGGTGCTCCTAACCACCAGGTCATAACAGGACCCATCAGAGGGAGATCACCTTGCCGTGGTTGATGGGCACACATGAATTGGCCAATTTATGCGCGAAGAATCTTCATTTTATCTATAACTGTAAGTTTTATGAAAAAAAAATGTTTGAAAAAATTTTTATGAAAAAATATTTTGAGAAGTATGATTCATATCGAACATTTGTCTGTGTTTTCACATGGCCTAGATTCATGTACATGTGCTGCTGTGTTCTTTTATATATATACATATATATATATATATATATATATTTTGTCAGTGACACACACATATATATGCATTTCTATTGAACTGAAAGATAGATAGAAAAAAAGCCGGTAATTCATTTGCAGCCTTCTGGAAAATCAGGAGCCAACAGAAGAGATGGATTACATACAGGAAATACATATAGACTAGGTGGATATATAGATGTGTGTGACAAGTACAATCAGTATAGTGTGTGCTGGACATGTATTTAATTAATAAATGATTATTTATTGGAAACAAATGGTGTGGGCTCCCGCGCAATTTTCAAAACCAGCAGAAGGAAAGCCAGTTACTGTGGCATATGTTTATAGCCTGGGAAGGGGATAATACCCATGGAGCTTTCCAGGCTATTAATATCTGCTCACAGCTGTCTGCTCCTGCAGTGATTTTACAGAAACTGGCAGATGAATTACCAGCTTTTATTCTATCTACCTTTCTGTGCAATATATATATATATATATATATATATATATATATATATATATATACAGTATGTGTGTGTCACTGACGTGTGTATATATATATATATATATATATATATATATATATGTAATATTTGTATTCTATGTTTATAAATCTATGCTATTTTATTCTAACCTGTCCATCTGTGATTATACTGTACGTGGCAGATCATTTGCCGGATTTCAACCTATCTATCTGATATATATATACTAGATGGAGGTCCGATGCTATCACATCGGGAGGGCGGTAATGTCACGATGGGGGCAGCCATGTGGCTCTGCTGTTGCCTAATGGCATCCTGTGACAATCTAATGAATTTTGCATCAGAGGACTCATGTGCTTGACGTGAATGCTTATATGCATTGTTTTTTGTCCCAGCGATACTGTTGCTCTTGAATAGTCTCATTTGCCCTTTGTTGTCTTCGACATTGTGCCTTTGCTGCTTTCCTTTCATTGTCATTGGTGTACTTTTTTGGAGGAGCCATGTTGGCATTGATATTTGCTTTTAGGGTTTTTCTCACTAACAAAAGTTATTTTTAAAAATTGTCTGTGTCTGCCGTGTACCGGACATACCATGTCTCCTGGAGGAAGCAAAAGACAATGCTGACATTATAGCAGGAGATCGCAGAGGATACATTTTGTGAGGTTAAATATTTTTAAAAAACAGTTAAATATTTTACCTCACAAAATGAATCCTCTGTGATCCCCTGCTGTAATGTCAGCATTATCTTTTGCTTCCTCCCCTGCCCAGGAGATGTAGTATGCTTCGTACACGGTCAGACACAGTCAATTCTTAAAATGAACTTTCATTCGTGCACATCTGCTGCTGTGATCAGCTGAATGATTCAATGCACCTGCGCGTAATTCGCTCAGGTGCAGTAAATCAGACTGCCACCATATTTGTGCAGACATATAGCGGTGGTCACATTAAACTGCACATGCACTCCTCCTGTACAAAGATGGCGGCAGTCAATGAATAATTCGGCTGATCCCAGCGGTGTCGTGCTTGCGATTGTGTTCCACTGGTGGTACCGCGCAAAAGACTGCATGCGTGAGTGTGTGTGTGTGTGTGTGTGTGTGTGAATGTGAGCGAGTGAGAGTGAATGTGAGTGTGTGAGCATGTGTATTAGTGTGAATGAGAGTGTGAATGAGAGTGTGAATGAGAGTGTGAATGAGAGTGTGATTGTGAATGTGTGATTGTGAGTATGTGTGTGAATGTTAGTGTGATTGTGAAAGTGTGAGTGTATGAGTGTGTGTGTGTGAGCATGAGTCTGAGTGTGAATGCAAGCGTGAGTGTGAATATGTGTGTGAATGCGAGTGTGTAATTGTGAGTGTGTGACAGTGTGAGAGTGTGTGTGGTGCGTACGGCATATAGAGTGTGTGTGAGTGGTGCGACAGTGTTCCTCTGGTGGTACCATGCAATAGGTTGGTACCAGCAGTTGTTTCCATATTGAGACACTCATCATTTGGGTGTCCCAATATGGCGGTCGGTGAACTTCCTCCGCTTGGAATTCTGGGATACGGTGACATCTGGACAGAACAGGAAAAGAAAACATTACAAGGCAATGATATACTCTAAATATATATATATATATATATATATATTACAGTATATATGTGTGTCTGTTTTGAAGAATATTTTGTTTTAAAACGATGTGTAAATGACAGAGCACTGCTGTATGTAAAAGCTCATGTTAAATTGCATTGCACACGGATTGCGTATGGATGTCGTATGGATGTTGCATTTAAAAATCGTACTATACTCGCATGACACTCGCATAGCACTTGCCCATTTTTTCGATCTGGAAATCGGACCGTTTTTTTCTCGCAAAAGGGTATGAAAATCATTTTATGACCTAATATAAACACTACATCTGCAATAAGCCAATACTTAGTTTTCCATGATGGGCAAGCTGTAGCCACAACTGAGAAAGTCTTTAATCTCTTCACCCCCGAGCCTGTTTTCACCTTCATGACAGGGCCAAATGTTACAATTCTGACCACTGTCATTTTATGTGATAATAACTCTGGAAAGCTTCCATGGATCCCAATGATTCTGAGATTGTTTTCTCGTGACATATATTGTACTTTATGATAGTGGTGACATTTCTTCGATATGACTTTTTTGTTTATCTGTGAAAGAAATACGGAAATTTGGCAAAAATGTGGAAGATGTTGCAATTTTCCAACATTTCCATGCTCTTAGATCAGAGAGGTATATCACAAAAAATACTTGATAAATAACATTTCCCACATGTAAACAGAATATCAGCACAATTTTTTAAACATTTTTTTTGGTTACGATTTCTCATTTTTCCAACAAAATTAAGAAATCCATTTTTTTAGAGACCACATCACATTTGAAGTGACTTTGAGGGGTCTATATGGCAGAAAATACATAAAAGTGGCACCATTCTAAAAACTGTACTCCTTAAAGGGAAGGTGCCGCATTTTATTTTTTGTATTAAAAATGATTGTTTATATAAACAATTATTTTTAATACAAATTAACATTTTTTACCTTTAACATTTTTTTTATTATTAATTATTTTTTCAGCCAATGTGCACCGCCATTTTGCTTTGCAGGAGTGTAAGTGTAGCTGTACGACACTTACACTCTGCAAAAACGGCTGCCCTGGGCATAGAGACCTGCGGTCGGCGTCTGACCCTATACTTTGCATTGAGCTGCTCTCTGCTGCGATCTGGCCACGCCCCCTGGGCCATCCACATCACAGCAGAGGCAGGAGATCGGCGCCATCTTTCTTGAGCTCACAGTGCATCTGTGAGCTCCACTTGAGAGCCCTGCTGTAATAGGAGGAGACCAAGGACGGCACAGGAGGGAGAAAGGAGCAGCATCGGCAGCAGTGAAATAATATTGGTGGGGAGGGGGAGAGGTAATCTAATCCTATCCTTTGTGATGCTGACTCTGAGCAGTGTATCTCCTCCCACGTGTGTTACTGTGCTGACTGTGTATCTAATCCAACCCTGTGTGATACTGACTGAGATGTGTATCTAATCCTCTCCTGTGTGATGCTGTCTGCTGAGCCATGAATCTAATCCTACCCTGTGTGTTACTGTATGCTGAGCCGTGTATCTAACCCTCTCCTGTGTGATACTTTGCTGAGTTGTGTATCTAATCCTCCCCTGTGTGATCCTGACTTCTGAGCCGTGTATCTAATCCTATGCTGTGTGATACTGTCTGCTGAGCTGTGTATCTAATCCTACCCTGTGTGATACTGGGTACTGACCTGTGTATCTAATCCTATTCTGTGTGTTACTGTATGCTGAGCCATGTATTTAATCCTCTCCTGTGTGATACTTTGCTGAGTTGTGTATCTAATCCTCCCTTGTGTGAAACTAACTGCTGGGCCGTGTATCTAATCCTCTCCTATGCACTCCTCTCTCCCCTGTTATGTGTTATCTATATGGCAGTATTATGTGTGAAGTATATGGCGGTATTATGTGTGATCTATATGGCGGTATTGTGAGAACACTGGTGGTATGTGAGATTTATATGGCGTCGTTATGTGTGAAGTATATGGTGGTATTATGTATGATCTATATGGCGGTATTATGTGAGAACACTATGGCGTCGTTATTTGCGATCTATATGATGGTATTATGTGAGAACTATAGCACAGTATTATGTGTGATCTATATTGCGGTATTATGTGAGAACGCTATGGTGGTATTATCTTCTGAAAGGGGACCCCTTCTAGGGTGGTTCTGGCTGAGCAGTTGCACACGGGTCTGGGGTAATAGAGGGGGCAGCATGAACTCAAGTTAGGTGCAGTCAGGGGAAGGCTGGTGAGGCAGCTGAAGAGAGGTGTCTCATTTTTATTTTTAATATATGGCTACATTTCCTTCCCTGCATCACCCGGACTGCGCCTGTCACCTCGCTTTCACACATCACAGACAGGATCTGCGGCCGGCGTTACACTAGCGAGTTTTACGGACATATGAGAGGCACAGAAAATACGCATTGCACACGGACCAATGATTTTCTATGGGGCAGCTCCTATCTGCCGTATTTTACGCATCCGTATTATATGGTATTGTAAGGCCGTAGAAAATCGCAGCATGCTTCGTTTGTCAGTGTATTACGCAAAAAATCCGCCAATGAAAGTCAATGGGGGCGAGAAAAATATGGATTACACATGGACCAACAGTGTGACTTGCGAGAAATACACAGCGGTGTTCTATAGAAAAGCTGGCAATTCAGGGCGGTGTACAGTAAAATCACACTGGCAAGTTAGAATAGAATAGCTATAATGAATGTCTACACATAGTATAGATGTGTATATATATATATACTAGCTGAAGAGCCCGGCGTTGCATGGGCATAGTAAATATCTGTGGTTAGTTATAGCACCTCACTTCTCTTATTTTCCCATCACGCCTCTCATTTTCCCAATCACATCTTTCATTTTCCCCCTCACATCTCTCATTTTCTCCCTCACTCCTCTCATTCCCCTCTAACACTTGTCATTTCAACCTCACATCTGTCATTTTCTGATCACTCCACTATTTTTCCTCACTCCTCTCATTTTGCACTCACACCTCTTCATTTTCACCTCACACCTCTCATTTTCACCTCATCACCTCAGTATATACTGTTGTGAATTCTGTGGCAGAGCTCCCTCCTGTGGTCACAAGTGGTACTTCGGCTGATTCTCTCTGTAAGCTTCCGTTGGTGGAGGGAAGTGGTACTGCGGCTTCTGAGTTTCCTCCCTCAGGTGATGTGGTGAGGTCGTTAGGTGCTGCTCTACTTAACTCCACCTAGTGCTTTGATCCTGGCTTCCTGTCAATGTTCCAGTATTGGACTTGTTTTCCTCCTGGATCGTTCCTGTGGCCTGCTGCTCTGCATAGCTAAGTTTTCCTTTGCTATTTTGTTTGCTTTTCTTCTGTCCAGCTTATCTATTTGTTTGCTGGAAGCTCTGGGACGCAGAGGGTGTACCTCCGTGCCGTTAGTTCGGTACGGAGGGTCTTTTTGCCCCCTTTGCGTGGTTTTTAGGGTTTTGTGTTGACCGCAAAGTTACCTTTCCTATCCTCGCTCTGTTCAGAAAGTCGGGCCTCACTTTGCTAAATCTATTTCATCTCTACGTTTGTCTTTTCATCTTACTCACAGTCATTATATGTGGGGGGCTGCCTTTTCCTTTGGGGTATTTCTCTGAGGCAAGGTAGGCTTATTTTCTATCTTCAGGCTAGCTAGTTTCTCAGGCTGTGCCGAGTTGCATAGGTAGCGTTAGGCGCAATCCACGACTGCCTCTAGTGTTGTTGGATAGGATTAGGGATTGCGGTCAACAGAGTTCCCACATCTCAGAGCTCGTTCTATGTTTTTGGATTATTGTCAGATCACTGTATGTGCTCTGACCTCTATGTTCACTGTGGTACTGAATTGCCTAATCATAACAGTACAGGAAGCCAAAGTACTAATGATTCTCAATAGAGGGAAAAAAGAAGTTCTGAGACCATTTTTTTTCTCTGCACTGTGTTTTGCCTTTTTTTTTCCCCTAGACATTTGGGTGGTTCAGGACACAGGTGTAGCAATGGACATTAGAAGTCTGTCTTCATGTGTGGATCAGCTCTCGGCAAGAGTACAAAAGATTCAAGACACTATTGATCAGAAATCTATGTTAGAACCAAGAATTCCTATTCCTGATTTGTTTTTTGGTGATAGAACTAAGTTTCTGAGTTTCAAAAATAATTGTAAACTATTTCTGGCCTTGAAACCTCGCTCCTCTGGTGATCCAGTTCAACAGGTTTTGATCATTATTTCTTTTTTGCGTGGCGACCCTCAGGACTGGGCATTTTCTCTTGCGCCAGGAGATCCTGCATTAAGTAATATCGATGCGTTTTTCCTGGCGCTCGGATTGCTGTACGATGAGCCTAATTCTGTGGATCAGGCAGAAAAAAATTTGCTGGCTCTTTGTCAGGGTCAGGATGAGAGAGAGGTATATTGTCAGAAATTTAGAAAGTGGTCCGTGCTCACTCAATGGAATGAATCTGCGCTAGCAGCTATGTTCAGAAAGGGTCTCTCTGAAGCCCTTAAGGATGTCATGGTGGGATTTCCTATGCCTGCTGGTTTGAATGAGTCTATGTCTTTGGCCATTCAGATTGGTCGACGCTTGCGTGAGCGTAAATCTGTGCACCATTTGGCGGTAGTACCTGAGCTTAAACCTGAGCCTATGCAGTGCGATAGGACTTTGACCAGAGTTGAATGGCAAGAACACAGACGTCTGAATGGGCTGTGTTTCTACTGTGGTGATTCCACTCATGCTATCTCTGATTGTCCTAAGCGCACTAAGCGGTTCGCTAGGTTTGCCACTATTGGTACAGTACAGTCAAAATTTCTTCTGTCCGTTACCTTGATCTGCTCTTTGTCATCGTATTCTGTCATGGCATTTGTGGATTCAGGCGCTGCCCTGAATTTGATGGACTTGGAGTATGCTAAGCATTGTGGGTTTTTCTTGGAGCCCTTGCAGTGTCCTATTCCATTGAGAGGAATTGATGCTACGCCTTTGGCCAAGAATAAGCCTCATTACTGGACCCAGCTGACCATGTGCATGGCTCCTGCACATCAGGAGGTTATTCGCTTTCTGGTGTTGCATAATCTGCATGATGTGGTCGTGTTGGGGTTGCCATGGCTACAAGTCCATAATCCAGTATTAGATTGGAAATCCATGTCGGTGTCCAGCTGGGGTTGTCAGGGGGTACATGGTGATGTTCCATTTCTGTCAATTTCGTCATCCATCCCTTCTGAGGTTCCAGAGTTCTTGTCTGATTACCGGGATGTATTTGATGAGCCCAAGTCCGATGCCCTACCTCCGCATAGGGATTGTGATTGTGCTATCAATTTGATTCCTGGTAGTAAGTTCCCAAAAGGCCGATTGTTTAATTTATCTGTGCCTGAGCACGCCGCTATGCGCAGTTATGTGAAGGAGTCCCTGGAGAAGGGGCATATTCGCCAGTCATCGTCGCCATTAGGAGCAGAGTTCTTTTTTGTAGCCAAGAAGGATGGTTCGCTGAGACCTTGTATAGATTACCGCCATCTAAATAAGATCACGGTTAAATTTCAGTACCCCTTGCCGTTGTTATCTGATTTGTTTGCTCGGATTAAGGGGGCTAGTTGGTTCACCAAGATAGATCTTCGTGGTGCGTATAATCTTGTGCGAATTAAGCAAGGCGATGAATGGAAAACTGCATTTAATACGCCCGAGGGTCATTTTGAGTATCTAGTAATGCCATTCGGACTTGCCAATGCTCCATCAGTGTTTCAGTCCATTATGCATGACATCTTCCGAGAGTACCTGGATAAATTCCTGATTGTGTACTTGGATGACATTTTGATCTTCTCGGATGATTGGGAGTCTCATGTGAAGCAGGTCAGAACGGTTTTTCAGGTCCTGCGTGCTAATTCTTTGTTTGTGAAGGGATCAAAGTGTCTCTTTGGTGTGCAGAAGGTTTCATTTTTGGGGTTCATCTTTTCCCCTTCTACTATCGAGATGGATCCTGTTAAGGTCCAAGCCATCCATGATTGGACTCAGCCGACATCTCTGAAAAGTCTGCAAAAGTTCCTGGGCTTTGCTAATTTTTATCGTCGCTTCATCTGCAATTTTTCTAGTATTGCTAAACCATTGACCGATTTGACCAAGAAGGGTGCTGATGTGGTCAATTGGTCTTCTGCTGCTGTGGAAGCTTTTCAAGAGTTGAAGCGTCGTTTTTCTTCTGCCCTGTGTTGTGTCAACCAGATGTTTCGCTTCCGTTCCAGGTCGAGGTTGATGCTTCTGAGATTGGAGCAGGGGCTGTTTTGTCGCAGAGAGGTTCTGATTGCTCAGTGATGAAACCGTGCGCCTTCTTTTCCAGGAAGTTTTCGCCTGCTGAGCGAAATTATGATGTGGGCAATCGAGAGTTGCTGGCCATGAAGTGGGCATTCGAGGAGTGGCGTCATTGGCTTGAAGGAGCTAAGCATCGCGTGGTGGTCTTGACTGATCATAAGAACTTGACTTATCTCGAGTCCGCCAAGCGGTTGAATCCTAGACAAGCTCGTTGGTCGTTGTTTTTTGCCCGTTTTGACTTTGTGAATTCATACCTTCCGGGCTCTAAAAATGTGAAGGCGGATGCTCTGTCTAGGAGTTTTGTGCCCGACTCTCCGGGTGTATCTGAGCCGGCGGGTATCCTCAAAGAGGGAGTAATTGTGTCTGCCATCTCCCCTGATTTGCGGCGAGTGCTGCAAAAATTTCAGGCTAATAAACCTGATCGTTGTCCAGCGGAGAAACTGTTTGTCCCTGATAGGTGGACGAATAAAGTTATCTCTGAGGTTCATTGTTCGTTCTTGGCTGGTCATCCTGGAATCTTTGGTACCAGAGAGTTAGTGGTTAGATCCTTTTGGTGGCCATCTCTGTCGCGGGATGTGCGTACTTTTGTGCAGTCCTGTGGGATTTGTGCTCAGGCTAAGCCCTGCTGTTCTCGTGCCAGTGGGTTGCTTTTGCCCTTGCCAGTCCCGAAGAGGCCTTGGACACATATCTCTATGGATTTTATTTCAGATCTTCCCGTTTCTCAAAAGATGTCAGTCATTTGGGTGGTCTGTGATCGCTTTTCTAAGATGGTCCATTTGGTACCCTTGTCTAAATTGCCTTCCTCCTCTGATTTGGTGCCATTGTTCTTCCAGCATGTGGTTCGTTTACATGGCATTCCAGAGAATATCGTTTCTGACAGAGGTTCCCAGTTTGTTTCGAGGTTTTGGCGAGCTTTTTGTGGTAGGATGGGCATTGACTTGTCTTTCTCCTCGGCTTTCCATCCTCAGACTAATGGCCAGACCGAACGAACCAATCAGACCTTGGAAACATATCTGAGATGTTTTGTTTCTGCTGATCAAGATGAATGGGTGTCCTTTTTGCCTTTGGCTGAGTTCGCCCTTAATAATCGGGCTAGCTCGGCTACCTTGGTTTCGCCATTTTTCTGCAACTCTGGGTTCCATCCTCGTTTCTCGTCAGGACAGGTTGAGTCTTCGGACTGTCCTGGTGTGGATACTGTGGTGGACAGGTTGCAGCAGATTTGGACTCAGGTAGTGGACAATTTGACCTTGTCCCAGGAGAAGGCTCAACGTTTTGCTAATCGCAGACGCTGTGTGGGTCCCCGACTTCGTGTTGGGGATCTGGTTTGGTTATCTTCTCGTCATATTCCTATGAAGGTTTCCTCTCCTAAGTTTAAACCTCGTTTCATTGGTCCGTATAGGATTTCTGAGGTTCTTAATCCTGTGTCTTTTCGTCTGACCCTTCCAGATTATTTTTCCATACATAACGTATTCCATAGGTCATTGTTGCGGAGATACGTGGCACCTATGGTTCCTTCTGTTGACCTTCCTGCCCCGGTTTTGGTGGAGGGGGAGTTGGAGTATATTGTGGAGAAGATTTTGGATTCTCGTGTTTCAAGACGGAAACTCCAGTATCTGGTTAAGTGGAAGGGTTATGCTCAGGAAGATAATTCCTGGGTCTTTGCCTCTGATGTCCATGCTCCCGATCTTGTTCGTGCCTTTCATGTGGCTCATCCTGGTCGGCCTGGGGGCTCTGGTGAGGGTTCGGTGACCCCTCCTCAAGGGGGGGGTACTGTTGTGAATTCTGTGGCAGAGCTCCCTCCTGTGGTCACAAGTGGTACTTCGGCTGATTCTCTCTGTAAGCTTCCGTTGGTGGAGGGAAGTGGTACTGCGGCTTCTGAGTTTCCTCCCTCAGGTGATGTGG
This sequence comes from Ranitomeya imitator, assembly GCF_032444005.1. Lineage (NCBI taxonomy): Eukaryota > Metazoa > Chordata > Amphibia > Anura > Dendrobatidae > Ranitomeya > Ranitomeya imitator. The sequence goes on from NC_091282.1 coordinate 987,159,790, forward strand.
TGAGGTCGTTAGGTGCTGCTCTACTTAACTCCACCTAGTGCTTTGATCCTGGCTTCCTGTCAATGTTCCAGTATTGGACTTGTTTTCCTCCTGGATCGTTCCTGTGGCCTGCTGCTCTGCATAGCTAAGTTTTCCTTTGCTATTTTGTTTGCTTTTCTTCTGTCCAGCTTATCTATTTGTTTGCTGGAAGCTCTGGGACGCAGAGGGTGTACCTCCGTGCCGTTAGTTCGGTACGGAGGGTCTTTTTGCCCCCTTTGCGTGGTTTTTAGGGTTTTGTGTTGACCGCAAAGTTACCTTTCCTATCCTCGCTCTGTTCAGAAAGTCGGGCCTCACTTTGCTAAATCTATTTCATCTCTACGTTTGTCTTTTCATCTTACTCACAGTCATTATATGTGGGGGGCTGCCTTTTCCTTTGGGGTATTTCTCTGAGGCACGTTAGGCATATTTTCTATCTTCAGGCTAGCTAGTTTCTCAGGCTGTGCCGAGTTGCATAGGTAGCGTTAGGCGCAATCCACGACTGCCTCTAGTGTTGTTGGATAGGATTAGGGATTGCGGTCAACAGAGTTCCCACGTCTCAGAGCTCGTTCTATGTTTTTGGATTATTGTCAGATCATTGTATGTGCTCTGACCTCTATGTTCACTGTGGTACTGAATTGCCTAATCATAACAATATACATGTTTGTCATCTCCCTTATATATAGTATACATCTGTATGTCATCTCCTGTATATAGTATATACGTGAATGTCATCTCCCCTGTATATAGTATATACCTGCTGTGTGTCATCTCCCCTATATATAGTATATACCTGAATGTCATCTCCTTCTATATATAGTATATACCTGTATGTCATCTCCTCCTGTATATAGTATATATCTGTGTGTCATCTCCTGTATATAGTATATACCTGTGTGTCATCTCCTCCTGTATATAGTATATACCTGTATGTCATCTCCTCCTGTATATATATGTACCTGTATGTCATCTCCTCCTCTATATAGTATATACCTGTGTGTCATCTCTCCTGTATATAGTATATATCTGTGTGTCATCTCCCCTGTATATAGTATATACCTGTGTCTCATCTCCTCCTGTATTAGACCTCGTTCACACGTTATTTGCTCAGTATTTTTACCTCAGTATTTGTAAGCTAAATTGGCAGCCTGATAAATCCCCAGCCAACAGGAAGCCCTCCCCCTGGCAGTATATATTAGCTCACACATACACATAATAGACAGGTCATGTGACTGACAGCTGCCGTATTTCCTATATGGTGCATTTGTTGTAGTTTGTCTGCTTATTAATCAGATTTTTATTTTTGAAGGATAATACCAGACTTGTGTGTGTTTTAGGGCGAGTTTCGTTTGTCAAGTTGTGTGTGTTGAGTTGCGTGTGGCGACATGCATGTAGCGACTTTTGTGAGATGAGTTTTGTGTGGCAACATGCGTGTAGTAGGGTTGAGCGAAACGGGTCGTTCATTTTCAAAAGTTGCCGACTTTTGGCAAAGTCGGGTTTCATGAAACCCGATCCGACCCCTGTGCGTGGTCGGTCATGCGGTACGCGACTTTCGCGCCAAAGTCGCGTTTCAATGACGCGAAAAGCGCCATTTCTCAGCCAATGAAGGTGAACGCAGAGTGTGGGCAGCGTGATAACATAGGTCCTGGTCCCCACCATCTTAGAGAAGGGCATTGCAGTGATTGACTTGCTGTCTGCGGCGTCACAGGGGCTATAAAGGGGCGTTCCCGCCGACCGCCATCTTACTGCTGCTGATCGGAGCTTAGGGAGAGGTTGCTGCCGCTTCGTCAGAAGCAGGGATAGTGTTAGGCAGGGTCCATTAACCACCAAACCGCTTGTGCTGTAGCGATTTCCACTGTCCAACAGCACCTTCGGTGTGCAGGGACAGTGGAAGCTACATTTTTTTTTTTTTCTCATTGCTGTAGCTCATTGGGCTGCCCTAGAAGGCTCCCTGATAGCTGCATTGCTGTGTGTACGCCGCTGTGCAAACCAACTGCTTTTTTCAAAGCACAAATCCTGTTGTTCTGCACAGCTATCTTGTTTGTTTGTCTACACTTTTTATTTAATTTGTGCATCAGTCCACTCCTTATTGCTGCCTGCCATACCTGGCTGAGATTACTGCAGGGAGATAGTAATTGTAGGACAGTCCCTGTTTTTTTTTTTTTTTTGTGGGAGATTAAGATTGGCATTTCTGCTAGAGTGCCAGAGTGCCATCCCTGTGTGTGCCATCTCTCACTCAGTGGGCCATAGAAAGCCTATTGATTTTTTTGCTTGATTTGGGTTCTAAAATCTACCTGAAAAAATCACTACATCAATCAGTGGGAGAAACATATTGGCCTCAGGGCTTGTGTGCCACTCCTGACTCCTGTGTGTGCCATCTCTCACTCAGTGGGCCATAGAAAGCCTATTGATTTTTTTGCTTGATTTGGGTTCTAAAATCTACCTGAAAAAATCACTACATCAATCAGTGGGAGAAAAATATTGGCCTCAGGGCTTGTGTGCCACTCCTGACTCCTGTGTGTGCCATCTCTCACTCAGTGGGCCATAGAAAGCCTATTTATTTTTTTGCTTGATTTGGGTTCTAAAATCTACCTGAAAAAATCACTAAATCAATCAGTGGGAGATAAATGTTGGCCTCTGGGCTTGTGTGCCACTCCTGACTCCTGTGTGTGCCATCTCTCACTCAGTGTGCCATAGAAAGCCTATTTATTGTTTTGCTTGATTTGGGTTCTAAAATCTACCTGAAAAAATCACTACATCAATCAGTGGGAGAAAAATATTGGCCTCAGGGCTTGTGTGCCACTCCTGACTCCTGTGTGTGCCATCTCTCACTCAGTGGGCCATAGAAAGCCTATTGATTTTTTTGCTTGATTTGGGTTCTAAAATCTACCTGAAAAAATCACTGCATCAATCAGTGGGAGAAAAATATTGGCCTCAGGGCTTGTGTGCCACTCCTGACTCCTGTGTGTGCCATCTCTCACTCAGTGGGCCATAGAAAGCCTATTGATTTTTTTGCTTGATTTGGGTTCTAAAATCTACCTGAAAAAATCACTACATCAATCAGTGGGAGATAAATTTTGGCCTCTGGGCTTGTGTGCCACTCCTGACTCCTGTGTGTGCCATCTCTCACTCAGTGGGCCATAGAAAGCCTATTTATTTTTTTGCTTGATTTGGGTTCTAAAATCTACCTGAAAAAATCACTACATCAATCAGTGGGAGATAAATATTGGCCTCAGGGCTTGTGTGCCACTCCTGACTCCTGTGTGTGCCATCTCTCACTCAGTGGGCCATAGAAAGCCTATTGATTTTTTTGCTTGATTTGGGTTCTAAAATCTACCTGAAAAAATCACTACATCAATCAGTGGGAGAAAAATATTGGCCTCTGGGCTTGTGTGCCACTCCTGACTCCTGTGTGTGCCATCTCTCACTCAGTGGGCCATAGAAAGCCTTTTTTTGTTTTTTTATTTGGTTTCTAAATTCTTCCTGAAAAAATCATTTTATTTTAATTTGTTTCTAAAGTCTCCCTGAAAAAAAAAAAAATAGGTGGGAGATTAACCCCTTCCCGACCCATGACGCCACGTAGGCGTCATGAAAGTCGGTGCCATTCCGACCCATGACGCCTATGCGGCGTCATGGAAAGATCGCGTCCCTGCAGATCGGGTGAAAGGGTTAACTCCCATTTCACCCGATCTGCAGGGACAGGGGGAGTGGTAGTTTAGCCCAGGGGGGGTGGCTTCACCCCCTCGTGGCTACGATCGCTCTGATTGGCTGTTGAAAGTGAAACTGCCAATCAGAGCGATTTGTAATATTTCACCCATTATAACTGGTGAAATATTACAATCCAGCCATGGCCGATGCTGAAATATCATCGGCCATGGCTGGAAATACTAGTGTGCCCCCACCCCACCCCTCCGATCGCCCCCCCACCCCCCCGATCTGGCCGGTACACTGCTCCGGCTCCCCTCCGTCCAGTGCTCCGCTCCCCCCCGTGCTCGTGTCCGCTCCCCCCGTGCTCCAATCACCCCCCCGTGCTCCAATCACCCCCCCTGCACTCCGATCCACCCCCCCGTGCTCCGTTCCACCCCCCCGTGCTCCATTCCAGCCCCTCCGTGCTCCGTTCCACCCCTCCCGCGCTCCGATTCCCCCCCCGTGCTCCGATCCCCCCCCCCGTGGTCCCCCCCACCCTATCATACTTACCGATCCAGCCGGGGTCCCGTCCGTCTTCTCCCGGGCGCCGCCATCTTCCAAAATGGCGGGCGCATGCGCAGTGCGCCCGCCGAATCTGCCAGCCGGCAGATTCGTTCCAAAGTGCATTTTGATCACTGAGATATAATCTATCTCAGTGATCAAAATAAAAAAAATAATAAATGACCCCCCCCCTTTGTCACCCCCATAGGTAGGGACAATAAAAAAATAAAGAAATTTTTTTTTTTCCACTAATGTTAGAATAGGGTTAGGGTTAGGGGTAGGGTTAGGGTTAAGGTTAGGGCTAGGGGTAGGGGTAGGGGTAGGGTTAGGGGTAGGGTTAGGGTTAGGGGTAGGGTTAGGGGTAGGGGTAGGGTTAGGGCTAGGGTTAGGGCTAGGGTTAGGGTTAGGAATGTGCACACGTATTCTGGTCCTCTGCGGATTTTTCCGCTGCGGATTTGATAAATCCGCAGTGCTAAACCGCTGCGGATTTATGGCGGATTTACCGCGTTTTTTTCTGCGCATTTCACTGCGGTTTTACAATTGCGATTTTCTATTGGAGCAGTTGTAAAACCGCTGCGGAATCCGCACAAAGAAGTGACATGCTGCGGAATGTAAACCGCTGCGTTTCCGTGCAGTTTTTCCGCAGCATGTGCACAGCGATTTTTGTTTCCCATAGGTTTACATTGAACTGTACACTCATGGGAAACTGCTGCGGATCCGCAGCGTTTTCCGCAGCGTGTGCACATACCTTTAGAATTAGGCCATGTGCACACGGTGCGGATTTGGCTGCGGATTCGCAGCAGTGTTCCATCAGGTTTACAGTACCATGTAAACATATGAAAAACCAAATCCGCTGTGCCCATGGTGCGGAAAATACCGCGCGGGAACGCTGCGTTGTATTTTCCGCAGCATGTCAATTCTTTGTGCGGATTCCGCAGCGTTTTACACCTGTTCCTCAATAGGAATCCGCAGGTGAAATCCGCACAAAAAACACTGGAAATCCGCGGAAAATCCGCAGGTAAAACACAGTGCCTTTTACCCGCAGATTTTTCAAAAATGGTGCGGAAATATCTCACACGAATCCGCAACGTGGGCACATAGCCTTAGGGTTAGGGTTGGAATTAGGGTTGTGGTTAGGGTTAGGGGTGTGTTGGGGTTAGTGTTGTGGTTAGGGGTGTGTTGGGGTTAGGGTTGTGATTAGGATTATGGCTACAGTTGGGATTAGGGTTAGGGGTGTGTTGGGGTTAGTGTTGGAGTTAGAATTGAGGGGTTTCCACTGTTTAGGCACATCAGGGGTCTCCAAACGCAACATGGCGCCACCATTGATTCCAGCCAATCTCGTATTCAAAAAGTCAAATGGTGCTCCCTCACTTCCGAGCCCTGACGTGTGCCCAAACAGTGGTTTACCCCCACATATGGGGTACCAGCATACTCAGGACAAACTGCGCAACAATTACTGGGGTCCAATTTCTCCTGTTACCCTTGTGAATCTAAAAAAATGCTTGCTAAAACATAATTTTTGAGGAAAGAAAAATGATTTTTTATTTTCACGGCTCTGCGTTGTAAACGTCTGTGAAGCACTTGGGGGTTCAAAGTGCTCACCACATATCTAGATAAGTTCCTTGGGGGGTCTAGTTTCTAAAATGGGGTCACTTGTGGGGGGTTTCTACTGTTTAGGCACACCAGGGGCTCTGCAAACGCAACGTGACACCCGCAGACCATTCCATCAAAGTCTGCATTTCAAAAGTCACTACTTCCCTTCTGAGCCCCGACGTGTGCCCAAACAGTGGTTTACCCCCACATATGGGGTATCAGCGTACTCAGGAGAAACTGGACAACAACTTTTGGGGTCCAATTTCTCCTGTAACCCTTGGGAAAATAAAAAATTCTGGGCTAAATAATTATTTTTGAGGAAAGAAAACGTATTTATTATTTTCACGGCTCTGCATTATAAACTTCTATGAAGCACTTGGGGGTTCAAAGTGCTCACCACACATCTAGATAAGTTCCTTTCAGGGTCTAGTTTCCAAAATGGGGTCACTTGTGGGGGGTTTCTACTGTTTAGGCACATCAGGGGCTCTGCAAACGCAACGTGACGCCCGCAGAGCATTCCATCAAAGTCTGCATTTCAAAACGTCACTACTTCAATTCCAAGCCCCGGCATGTGCCCAAACAGTAGTTTACCCCCACATATGGGGTATCACCGTACTCAGGAGAAACTGGACAACAAATATTGGGGTCAAATTTCTCCTGTTACCCTTGGGAAAATTAAAAAATTCTGGGCTAAATAATTATTTTTGAGGAAAGAAAACGTATTTATTATTTTCACGGCTCTGCATTATAAACTTCTATGAAGCACTTGGGGGTTCAAAGTGCTCACCACACATCTAGATAAGTTCCTTTGGGGGTCTAGTTTCTAAAATGGGGTCACTTGTGGGGGGTTTCTACTGTTAAGCCACATCAGGGGCTCTGCAAATGCAACGTGACGACCACAGAGCATTCCATCAAAGTCTGCATTTCAAAAGTCACTACTTCCCTTCTGAGCCCCGACGTGTGCCCAAACAGTGGTTTACCCCCACATATGGGGTATCAGCGTACTCAGGAGAAACTGGACAACAACTTTTGGGGTCCAATTTCTCCTGTAACCCTTGGGAAAATAAAAAATTCTGGGCTAAATAATTATTTTTGAGGAAAGAAAACGTATTTATTATTTTCACGGCTCTGCATTATAAACTTCTATGAAGCACTTGGGGGTTCAAAGTGCTCACCACACATCTAGATAAGTTCCTTCCAGGGTCTAGTTTCCAAAATGGGGTCACTTGTGGGGGGTTTCTACTGTTTAGGCACATCAGGGGCTCTGCAAACGCAACGTGACGCCCGCAGAGCATTCCATCAAAGTCTGCATTTCAAAACGTCACTATTTCAATTCCAAGCCCCGGCATGTGCCCAAACAGTAGTTTACCCCCACACATGGGGTATCACCGTACTCAGGAGAAACTGGACAACAAATATTGGGGTCAAATTTCTCCTGTTACCCTTGGGAAAATTAAAAAATTCTGGGCTAAATAATTATTTTTGAGGAAAGAAAACGTATTTATTATTTTCACGGCTCTGCATTATAAACTTCTATGAAGCACTTGGGGGTTCAAAGTGCTCACCACACATCTAGATAAGTTCCTTTGGGGGTCTAGTTTCCAAAATGGGGTCACTTGTGGGGGGTTTCTACTGTTAAGCCACATCAGGGGCTCTGCAAATGCAACGTGACGACCACAGAGCATTCCATCAAAGTCTGCATTTCAAAACGTCACTACTTCACTTCCGAGCCCCGGCATGTGCCCAAACAGTGATTTACCCCCACATATGGGGTATCAGCGTACTCAGGAGAAACTGGACAACAACTTTTGGGGTCAAATTTCTCCTGTTACCCTTGGGAAAATAAAAAATTGCAGGCTAAAAGATCATTTTTGAGAAAATAATTTTTTTTTTTATTTTCATGGCTCTGCGTTATAAACTTCTGTGAAGCACTTGGGGGTTCAAAGTCCTCACCACACATCTAGATTAGTTCCTTTGGGGGTCTAGTTTCTAAAATGGTGTCATTTCTGGGGGATCTCCAATGTTTAGGCACACAGGGGCTCTCCAAACGTGACATGGTGTCACGCTAATGATTGGAGCTAATTTTCCATTTAAAAAGCCAAATGGCGTGCCATCCCTTCCGAGCCCTGCCGTGCGCCCAAACAGTGGTTTACCCCCACATATGGGGTATCAGCGTACTCAGGACAAACTGGACAACAATATTTGGGGTCCAATTTCTCCTATTATCCTTGGCAAAATAGGAAATTCCAGGCTAAAAAATCATTTTTGAGGAAAGAAAAATTATTTTTTATTTTCATGGCTCTGCGTTATAAACTTCTGTGAAGCACCTGGGGGTTTAAAGTGCTCAATATGCATCTAAATTAGTTTCTTGGGGGGTCTAGTTTCCAAAATGGGGTCACTTGTGGGGGAGCGCCAATGTTTAGGCACACAGGAGCTATCCAAACCCGACATGGTGTCCGCTAACGATGGAAATAATTTTCCATTCAAAAAGTCAAATGGCGCTCCTTCCCTTCCGAGCCTTACCATGTGCCCAAACAGTGGTTTACCTCCACATGTGAGGTATTGGTGTACTCAGGAGAAATTGCCCAACACATTTTAGGATCCATTTTATCCTGTTGCCCATGTGAAAATGAAAAAATTGAGGCTAAAAGAATTTTTTTGCGAAAAAAAAGTACTTTTTCATTTTTACGGATCAATTTGTGAAGCACCTGGGGGTTCAAAGTGCTCACTATGCATCTAGATAAGTTCCTTGGGGCGTCTAGTTTCCAAAATGGGGTCACTTGTGGGGGAGCTCCAATTTTTAGGCACACGGGGGCTCTCCAAACGTGACATGGTGTCCGCTAAAGAGTGGAGCCAATTTTTGATTCAAAAAGTCAAATGGCGCTCCTTCCCTTCCAAGCCCTGCCGTGCGCCAAAACAGTGGTTTACCCCCACATATGAGGTATCAGCGTACTCAGGACAAATTGGACAACAACTTTCGTGGTTCAGTTTCTCCTTTTACCATTGGGAAAATAAAAAAATTGTTGCTAAAAGATAATTTTTGTGACTAAAAAGTTAAATGTTCATTTTTTCCTTCCATGTTGCTTCTGCTTCTGTGAAGCACCTGAAGGGTTAATAAACTTCTTGAATGTGGTTTTGAGTACCTTGAGGGGTGCAGTTTTTAGAATGGTGTCACTTTTGGGTATTTTCTGCCATATAGACCCCTCAAACTGACTTCAAATGTGAGGTGGTCCCTAAAAAAAATGGTTTTGTAAATTTCGTTGTAAAAATGACAAATCGCTGGTCGAATTTTAACCCTTATAACTTCCTAACAAAAAAAAATTTTGTTTCCAAAATTGTGCTGATGTAAAGTAAACATGTGGGAAATGTTATTTATTAACTATTTTGTGTCACATGTCTCTCTGGTTTAACAGAATAAAAATTCAAAATGTGAAAATTGCGAAATTTTCAAAATTTTCGCCAAATTTCCGTGTTTATCACAAATAAATGCAGAATTTATTGACCTAAATTTACCACTAACATGAAGCCCAATATGTCACGAAAAAACAATCTCAGAACCGCTAGGATCCGTTGAAGCGTTCCTGAGTTATTACCTCATAAAGGGACACTGGTCAGAATTGCAAAAAACGGCAAGGTCTTTAAGGTCAAAATAGGCTGGGTCTTGAAGGGGTTAATATTGCCCTTTCTGCTTGTGTGCCAGTCTTGACTCCTGGGTGTGCCATATCTCTCTCTCAAATTGTGGGCCATAGAAAGCCTATTTTTTTTTTTTTGCCTGATTTGGGTTCCAAAATCTACCTGAAAAAATCACTACATCAATCAGTGGGAGAAAAATATTGGCCTCTGGGCTTGTGTGCCACTCCTGACTCCTGTGTGTGCCATCTCTCACTCAGTGGGCCATAGAAAGCCTTTTTTTGTTTTTTTTATTTGGTTTCTAAATTCTTCCTGAAAAAATCATTTTATTTTGTTTCTAAAGTCTCCCTGAAAAAAAATAAATAAATAAAACAGTGGGAGATTAATATTGACATTTGTGCTTGAGTGACAGTCCTGCGTGTGTGGCATCTCTGTGATTTGGTGCCACAGAAAACAGAGTGTGTAACATTGTGCCTGATTTTCCTTGTGGTCTCACCAACCTGTAAAGGGATATTGAAATCATACTGAAGTTATAGGTCACCGTGTAAGTTGTTTGACAGCAACAAATAAAGTTACTTTGGTTAAGTTTTTAAAACAATGAGGAAGTCTGGTGCAAGAGGTCGTGGCCGTGGGCGTTCATTGTCAGCTGGTAATGATGGTAGTGGTAGTGGAGCATCAGGTGGTCGTGGGAAAAAAAATATTGCACCTAAGTCTGGAGCTGTGGAGCCAGGTTCGTCGTCTGGCTACACAAGGCCTCGAACGCTCTCTTTTCTGGGAGTAGGAAAACCGCTTTTAAAGCCGGAGCAGCAACAGCAAGTTTTGGCTTACCTTGCAGACTCAGCCTCTAGCTCTTTTGCCTCCTCTTCTGAAACTGGTAAATGTAAAAGCAGCGCGTCGCTTGTGGATGTTCACGGTCAGGGACAAGTCGCTTCCTTGTCCTCTTCAGCAAAAACAACAACAAGAGAGAAGGATGCAGCAGGCGACACAACGGGTTACTCCATGGAGCTCTTTACACATACCGTCCCTGGCTTAGAAAGTGAAACACTTAACAGGCCATGCCCATTACAAGTAGATTCTGACATGGAGTGCACTGATGCACAGCCACAGCCTGACTACTATGCTGGTCCTTTGACTCAGACCACAACATTGCCCTCTCAGGGTACTGATCCACAATCAGACCCTGATGAGACTATGTTGCCCCGTCACGAACGCTATACCACCGACCGACACGGTGACACAGACGAAGTTGCACACGAGCTAGAAGAAGAGGTAATAGATGACCCAGTTGTTGACCCCGATTGGCAGCCATTGGGGGAACAGGGTGCAGGCGGCAGTAGTTCAGAAGCGGAGGTGGAGGAGGGGCCGCAGCAGGCATCAACATCGCGACAGGTTCCATCTGCCGGGCCCGTATCTGGCCCAAAACGCGTGTCAAAGCCAAAACCTGTTGGAGGACAGCGTGGCCATCCGGTTAAAGCTCAGTCTGCAATCCCTGAAAAGGGATCCGATGCTAGGAAGAGTGCAGTCTGGCATTTTTTTAAACAACATCCAATTGATCAGCGCAAAGTCATCTGTCAAAAATGTTCAACTAGCTTAAGCAGAGGTCAGAATCTGAAAAGTCTCAATACAAGTTGCATGCATAGACATTTAACCACCATGCATTTTCAAGCCTGGACTAACTACCAAACGTCCCTTAAGGTTGTAGCACCCTCGGCCAATGAAGCTAGTCAGCAACGCAACATCCCTTCCGTCACTGTAAGGCCACCATTTTCCGCACCACCGGCAGTATCTGTGCAGGTTTCTTTGCCAGCCAAAAGCAGTGAGGGTCAGGAAATCACCAGTTTTGTAGGAGGAAATATTGCATCTAGGGCACCGGTGGAAACAATACCGTCTCCAACCGTCTCTCAGTCTGCCATGTCCACCGGCACACCCGCAAGTTCCACGATCTCCAGCTCTCCAGTCCAGCTCACCCTACATGAGACTCTGGTTAGAAAAAGGAAGTACTTATCCTCGCATCCGCGTACACAGGGTTTTAACGCCCACATAGCTAGACTAATCTCGTTAGAGATAATGCCCTACCGGTTAGTTGAAAGTGAAGCTTTCAAAGCCCTGATGGAGTACGCTGAACCACGCTACGAGCTACCCAGTCGACACTTTTTTTCCAGAAAAGCCATCCCAGCCCTGCACCAGCATGTTAAACAGCGCATCGTCCATGCACTCAGGCAATCTGTGAGTACAAATGTGCACCTGACTACAGATGCATGGACCAGTAGGCATGGCCAGGGACGTTACGTGTCCATCACGGCACACTGGGTGAATGTGGTGGATGCAGGGTCCACAGGGGACATCAATTTTGGGACAGTTGTGCCTAGCCCACGGTCTAGGAAACAGTTGGCTGTAGGCGTTCGCACCCCCTCCTCCTCCTCCTCGTCCTCCTGCAGAAGCGACAGCTCTTCCACAGACCGCAGTCGGCCAACCACTCCATCGGCAGCTGACACTGTTGCACACCAGTTGTCCCATTATGGGCCAGCTACTGGCAAGCGTCAGCAGGCTGTATTGGCTATGAAGTGTTTGGGCGACAACAGACACACCACGGAAGTTCTGTCCGAGTTCTTGCAACAAGAAATGCAGTCGTGGCTGGGCACAGTAGATCTTGAGGCAGGCAAGGTAGTGAGTGATAACGGAAGGAATTTCATGGCTGCCATCTCCCTTTCCCAACTGAAACACATTCCTTGCCTGGCTCACACCTTAAACCTGGTGGTGCAGTGCTTATTGAAAACTTATCCTGGGTTCTCCGACCTGCTCCTCAAAGTGCGTGGACTTTGCTCACATATCCGACGTTCGCCTGTACACTCCAGCCGTATGCAGACCTATCAGCGGTCTTTGAACCTTCCCCAGCATCGCCTAATCATAGACGTTGCAACAAGGTGGAACTCAACACTGCACATGCTTCAGAGACTGTGCCAACAGAGGCGGGCTGTTATGTTTTTGTGGGAGGATACACATACAAGGGCAGGCAGTAGGATGGCAGACATGGAGTTGTCAGGTGTGCATTGGTCGAAGATACAAGACATGTGTCAAGTCCTTCAGTGTTTTGAGGAATGCACACGGCTGGTTAGTGCAGACAACGCCATAATAAGCATGAGCATCCCCCTAATGTGTCTGCTGATGCAAAGTTTGACGCACATAAAGGATCAGGCGTCTGCACCAGAGGAAGAGGAAAGCCTTGATGACGGTCAGCCATTGTCTGGTCAGGGCAGTGTACAGGACGAGGTAGCGGGCGAAGAGGAGGTGGGGGACGAGGAGGATGATGGGGATGAGTATATTTTTAATGAGGAAGCTTTCCCGGGGGCACTGGAAATTGGTTGCGTGGCAAGGCCGGGTTCTGGTTTTTTGAGGGACACAAGTGACATAGATTTGCCTGAAACTGCCCCTCAACCAATCACAACCGCAGATTTGACAACTGGAACTTTGGCCCACATGGCGGATTATGCCTTACGTATCCTCAAAAGGGACACACGCATTACTAAAATGATGAACGATGATGATTACTGGTTGGCCTGCCTCCTTGATCCTCGCTATAAAGGCAAATTGCAAAATATTATGCCACATGAGAACTTGGAACTAATATTAGCAACCAAACAATCAACTCTTGTTGACCGATTGCTTCAGGCATTCCCAGCACACAGCGCCCGTGATCGTTCTCACACGAGCTCCAGGGGGCAGCAAACCAGGAGTGTTAGGGGTGCACACATCAGAAGTGGCGTTGGACAGAGGGGTTTTCTGACCAGGTTGTGGAGTGATTTTGCTATGACCGCAGACAGGACAGGTACTGCTGCATCAATTGAAAGTGACAGGAGACAACATTTGTCCAGTATGGTTACTAACTATTTTTCATCCCTTATCGATGTTCTCCCTCAACCGTCATTCCCATTTGATTACTGGGCATCAAAATTAGACACCTGGCCAGAATTGGCAGAATATGCATTGCAGGAGCTTGCTTGCCCGGCAGCTAGTGTCCTATCAGAAAGAGTATTCAGTGCTGCAGGTTCAATATTAACCGAAAAAAGGACTCGTCTGGCTACCCAAAATGCTGATGATCTAACATTCATTAAAATGAACCACAACTGGATTTCGAATTCTTTTGCCCCACCTTGCCCGGCAGACACCTAGCTTTCCTACGAAAAGCTCTTGCCTGTGGACTACTGTGAATTACTTTTCGAATGTCTAATTTGCTGCAGCTGATTGTCCAGCATACAACATGTTTACACCTCCCTAAATGGCCAAACTCCCCACACGGGGCCGTGGTATCGCGACTTGGCGCAAGCACCCGTGAGAGTGCTGTTTGTCTGAAGAGGTGGGTGTGCCCGCTTTTGGTCGACGGCACTGCCACTGGGTCCCTCATAGTACAATAAAGTGTCTCTGGCGGTGGTGGTGCGCACCCAACTTCAGACACACTGTTGTAACATGAGGGGCCCTGGGCCTGTACCGCCGGCCACAAGAGAGTTCACCCAACCCCAGGTCAAACATTGCTCTACCACTTCCACAGTTATCTCTCACACTTCCACCAATGTTTAGTCTATGCGCTGACATCCTTCCATTCCTGCCACTGACAATACCATTGTGTTGACATGTATGATGGTACTTATCATAGTCAGGGGCAGTGTCCTCTATTTACCACAGTAAATACTTTGCGCTAAATTAGTAGGTCTGAAACTACGCAGAGGATCCCACCCCTGAACCTAATGATTGCACCCTTTAGTGTTTTCGTTTTGTTTTAATGCGAGACATTCACATTTATTTATTGTTTTGGACTACTAACTGGCAGACACTCATTACAATCGGCCTCCGCTGACCAGACCACTGCTGCCCATCTACCCCTGGAACCAATTTTAAATTGCCTACAGCCAGCCCATTTTATTATGTTAGGCCTTCGAAGCCTGTCTGCGGCCCGTTCTTTCAACTACTACTACACTGACCTGTCTACTGCTGCCCGTGTACTCCTGGAACCAATTATAAAGTGCCTACAGCCTGTCCAATTTTTTTATGTTAGGCCTTCGAAGCCTGTCTGCGGTTCCTCCTTCCACTAGGCCTCCACTGACCATTCTACTGCTGCCCGTGTACCCCTGGAACCAATTTTTAATTGCCTACAGCCAGCCCAATTTTTTTTATGTTAGGCCTTCGAAGCCTGTCTGCGGTCCCTCCTTCCACTAGGCCTCCACTGACCATTCTACTGCTGCCCGTGTACCCCTGGAACCAATTTTTAATTGCCTACAGCCAGCCCAATTTTTTTATGTTAGGCCTTTGAAGCCTGTCTGCGGTCCCTCCTTCCACTAGGCCTCCACTGACCAATCTACTGCTGCCCGTCTACCCCTGGAACCAATTTTAAATTGCCAACAGCCCTATTTTGTTATGTTAGGCCTTCGAACCCTGTCTGCGGTCCCTCCTTCCACAAGGCCTCCACTGACCATTCTACTGCTGCCCGTGTACCCCTGGAACCAATTTTAAATTGCCTACAGCCAGCCCAATTTTTTTTATGTTAGGCCTTCGAAGCCTGTCTGCGGTCCCTCCTTCCACTAGGCCTCCACTGACCATTCTACTGCTGCCCGTGTACCCCTGGAACCAATTTTTAATTGCCTACAGCCAGCCCAATTTTTTTTATGTTAGGCCTTCGAAGCCTGTCTGCGGTCCCTCCTTCCACTAGGCCTCCACTGACCGTTCTACTGCTGCCCGTGTACCCCTGGAACCAATTTTAAATTGCCAACAGCCCTATTTTGTTATGTTAGGCCTTCGAAGCCTGTCTGCGGTCCCTCCTTCCACAAGGCCTCCACTGACCATTCTACTGCTGCCCGTGTACCCCTGGAACCAATTTTAAATTGCCTACAGCCAGCCCAATTTTTTTAATGTTAGGCCTTCGAAGCCTGTCTGCGGTCCCTCCTTCCACTAGGCCTCCGCTGACCATTCTACTGCTGCCCGTGTACCCCTGGAACCAATTTTAAATTGCCTACAGCCAGCCCAATTTTTTTTATGTTAGGCCCTCGAAGCCTGTCTGCGGTCCCTCCTTCCACTAGGCCTCCACTGACCATTCTACTGCTGCCCGTGTACCCCTGGAACCAATTTTAAATTGCCTACAGCCCAATTTTTTTATGTTAGGCCTTTGAAGCCTGTCTGCGGTCCCTCCTTCCACTAGGCCTCCACTGACCATTCTACTGCTGCCTGTCTACCCCTGGAACCAATTTTAAATTGCCAACAGCCCTATTTTGTTATGTTAGGCCTTTGAACCCTGTCTGCGGTCCCTCCTTCCACAAGGCCTCCACTGACCATTCTACTGCTGCCCGTGTACCCCTGGAACCAATTTTAAATTGCCTACAGCCAGCCCAATTTTTTTTATGTTAGGCCTTCGAAGCCTGTCTGCGGTCCCTCCTTCCACTAGGCCTCCACTGACCATTCTACTGCTGCCCGTGTACCCCTGGAACCAATTTTAAATTGCCAACAGCCCTATTTTGTTACGTTAGGCCTTCGAAGCCTCTCTGCAGTCCCTTCTTTCTACTACTACTACACTGACCAGACCATTGCTGCCCGTGTACCACTGGAACCAATTTTAAATTGCCAACAGCACTATTTTGTTATGTTAGGCCTTCGAAGCCTGTCTGCGGTCCCTTCTTTCTACTACTACTACACTGACCAGACCATTGCTGCCCGTGTACCCCTGGAACCAAATTTAAATTGCCTACAGCCAGCCCAATTTTTTTTATGTTAGGCCTTTGAAGCCTGTCTGCGGTCCCTCCTTCCACTAGGCCTCCACTGACCGTTCTACTGCTGCCCGTGTAACCTTGGAACCAATTTTAAATTGCCAACAGCCCTATTTTGTTATGTTAGGCCTTCGAAGCCTGTCTGCGGTCCCTCCTTCCACAAGGCCTCCACTGACCATTCTACTGCTGCCCGTGTACCTCTGGAACCAATTTTAAATTGCCAACAGCCCTATTTTGTTATGTTAGGCCTTCGAAGCCTCTCTGCGGTCCCTTCTTTCTACTACTACTACACTGACCAGACCATTGCTGCCCGGGTACCCCTGGATCAATTTTAAATTGCCAACAGCCCTATTTTGTCATGTTAGGCCTTCGAAGCCTGTCTGCGGTCCCTTCTTTCTACTACTCCTACACTGACCAGACCACTGCTGCCCGTGTACCCCTGGAACCTATTTTTTATTGCATAGAGCATCCTTTTTTTAATAGTAGGCGTACAAAGTCTGTCTGCGGTCCACTATTGAAATTGTCCTCCACTGCCCAGAGCAATGCTGCCTGTGTACCCCTGTAACCTTTTTTAAGCTGCAGTGAGCCACAATTTTTGGTTTAAGGCCTACTACCTGTGTCTGTCTGCGCCACTCAATTCAGCTGTGTTCCTTTGAAAAAAAATGAGCGTCAATAGTCTTGTTTTCAGCCTCTAGGAATTTTAAAACTGCATTGGGGGTACAACTTTGGTAGGGCCTACTAAAGGTGTCTGCCGCCCCAAGGTGTGCCCCAGGTTTCGTCCACATTGCTTCGCTCTTCCGACTCTCGTTTAGTAGTTGTAGAAAACTACACTGCATTAGGCCTACAAATTGGGTATGGGGTGTAGAGAGATGGTGTGTTCCACTCCAAGGTGTTCTCCAGGTTGCCTTTCCTGAGCTTCTATCTTCAGGCTCTCGTTTAGTAGTTGTTGGAAACTACACTGCATTAGGCCTACAAAATGGGTATGGGGTGTAGAGAGATGGTGTGTTCCACTCCAAGGTGTTCCCCAGGTTTCCTCGCCATTGCTTCGATCTTAATGCTCTCGTTTAGTAGTTGTTGGAAACTACGCTGCATTAGGCCTACAAATTGGGTATGGGGTGTAGAGAGATGGTGTGTTACACTCCAAGGTGTTCCCCAGGTTTCCTCTCCATTGCTTCGATCTTCTGGCTCTCGTTTAGTAGTTGTTGGAAACTACACTGCATTAGGCCTACAAATTGGGTATGGGGTGTAGAGAGATGGTGTGTTCCACTCCAAGGTGTTCCCCAGGTTTCGTCCACATTGCTTCGGTCTTCCGACTCTCGTTTAGTAGTTGTAGAAAACTACACTGCATTAGGCCTACAAATTTGGTATGGGGTGTAGAGAGATGGTGTGTTCCACTCCAAGGTGTTCTCCAGGTTGCCTTTCCTGAGCTTCTATATTCAGGCTCTCGTTTAGTAGTTGTTGGAAACTACACTGCATTAGGCCTACAAAATGGGTATGGGGCGTAGAGAGATGGTGTGTTCCACTCCAAGGTGTTCCCCAGGTTTCCTCGCCATTGCTTCGATCTTAATGCTCTCGTTTAGTAGTTGTTGGAAACTACGCTGCATTAAGCCTACAAATTGGGTATGGGGTGTAGAGAGATGGTGTGTTCCACTCCAAGGTGTTCTCCAGGTTGCCTTTCCTGAGCTTCTATCTTCAGGCTCTCGTTTAGTAGTTGTTGGAAACTACACTGCATTAGGCCTACAAAATGGGTATGGGGTGTAGAGAGATGGTGTGTTCCACTCCAAGGTGTTCCCCAGGTTTCCTCGCCATTGCTTCCATCTTAATGCTCTCGTTTAGTAGTTGTTGGAAACTACGCTGCATTAGGCCTACAAATTGGGTATGGGAGTGTAGAGAGATGGTGTGTTCCACTCTAAGGTGTTCTCCAGGTTGCCTTTCCTGAGCTTCTATCTTCAGGCTCTCGTTTAGTAGTTGTTGGAAACTACACTGCATTAGGCCTACAAAATGGGTATGGGGTGTAGAGAGATGGTGTGTTCCACTCCAAGGTGTTCCCCAGGTTTCCTCGCCATTGCTTCGATCTTAATGCTCTCGTTTAGTAGTTGTTGGAAACTACGCTGCATTAGGCCTACAAATTGGGTATGGGGTGTAGAGAGATGGTGTGTTACACTCCAAGGTGTTCCCCAGGTTTCCTCTCCATTGCTTCGATCTTCTGGCTCTCGTTTAGTAGTTGTTGGAAACTACACTGCATTAGGCCTACAAATTGGGTATGGGGTGTAGAGAGATGGTGTGTTCCACTCCAAGGTGTTCCCCAGGTTTCGTCCACATTGCTTCGGTCTTCCGACTCTCGTTTAGTAGTTGTAGAAAACTACACTGCATTAGGCCTACAAATTTGGTATGGGGTGTAGAGAGATGGTGTGTTCCACTCCAAGGTGTTCTCCAGGTTGCCTTTCCTGAGCTTCTATATTCAGGCTCTCGTTTAGTAGTTGTTGGAAACTACACTGCATTAGGCCTACAAAATGGGTATGGGGCGTAGAGAGATGGTGTGTTCCACTCCAAGGTGTTCCCCAGGTTTCCTCGCCATTGCTTCGATCTTAATGCTCTCGTTTAGTAGTTGTTGGAAACTACGCTGCATTAAGCCTACAAATTGGGTTGGGGTGTAGAGAGATGGTGTGTTCCACTCCAAGGTGTTCCCCAGGTTTCCTCGCCATTGCTTCCATCTTAATGCTCTCGTTTAGTAGTTGTTGGAAACTACGCTGCATTAGGCCTACAAATTGGGTATGGGGTGTAGAGAGATGGTGTGTTCCACTCCAAGGTGTTCCCCAGGTTTCCTCGCCATTGCTTCGATCTTAATGCTCTCGTTTAGTAGTTGTTGGAAACTACGCTGCATTAGGCCTACAAATTGGGTATGGGGTGTAGAGAGATGGTGTGTTCCACTCCAAGGTGTTCCCCAGGTTTCGTCCACATTGCTTCGGTCTTCCGACTCTCGTTTAGTAGTTGTAGAAAACTACACTGCATTTGGCCTACAAATTGTGTATGGGGTGTAGAGAGATGGTGTGTTCCACTCCAAGGTGTTCCCCAGGTTTCCTCGCCATTGCTTCCATCTTAATGCTCTCGTTTAGTAGTTGTTGGAAACTACGCTGCATTAGGCCTACAAATTGGGTATGGGGTGTAGAGAGATGGTTTGTTCCACTCCAAGGTGTTCCCCAGGTTTCCTCGCCATTGCTTCGATCTTAATGCTCTCATTTAGTAATTGTTGGAAACTATGCTGCATTAGGTCTACAAATTGGGTATGGGGTGTAGAGAGATGGTGTGTTACACTCCAAGGTGTTCCCCAGGTTTCCTCTCCATTGCTTCGATCTTCTGGCTCTTGTTTAGTAGTTGTTGGAAACTACGCTGCATTAGGCCTACAAATTGGGTATGGGGTGTAGAGAGATGGTGTGTTCCACTCCAAGGTGTTCTCCAGGTTGCCTTTCCTGAGCTTCTATCTTCAGGCTCTCGTTTAGTAGTTGTTGGAAACTACACTGCATTAGGCCTACAAAATGGGTATGTGGTGTAGAGAGATGGTGTGTTCCACTCCAAGGTGTTCCCCAGGTTTCCTCGCCATTGCTTCCATCTTAATGCTCTCGTTTAGTAGTTGTTGGAAACTACGCTGCATTAGGCCTACAAATTGGGTATGGGAGTGTAGAGAGATGGTGTGTTCCACTCTAAGGTGTTCTCCAGGTTGCCTTTCCTGAGCTTCTATCTTCAGGCTCTCGTTTAGTAGTTGTTGGAAACTACACTGCATTAGGCCTACAAAATGGGTATGGGGTGTAGAGAGATGGTGTGTTCCACTCCAAGGTGTTCCCCAGGTTTCCTCGCCATTGCTTCCATCTTAATGCTCTCGTTTAGTAGTTGTTGGAAACTACGCTGCATTAGGCCTACAAATTGGGTATGGGGTGTAGAGAGATGGTGTGTTCCACTCCAAGGTGTTCCCCAGGTTTCCTCGCCATTGCTTCGATCTTAATGCTCTCGTTTAGTAGTTGTTGGAAACTACGCTGCATTAGGCCTACAAATTGGGTATGGGGTGTAGAGAGATGGTGTGTTCCACTCCAAGGTGTTCCCCAGGTTTCGTCCACATTGCTTCGGTCTTCCGACTCTCGTTTAGTAGTTGTAGAAAACTACACTGCATTAGGCCTACAAATTGTGTATGGGGTGTAGAGAGATGGTGTGTTCCACTCCAAGGTGTTCCCCAGGTTTCCTCGCCATTGCTTCCATCTTAATGCTCTCGTTTAGTAGTTGTTGGAAACTACGCTGCATTAGGCCTACAAATTGGGTATGGGGTGTAGAGAGATGGTTTGTTCCACTCCAAGGTGTTCCCCAGGTTTCCTCGCCATTGCTTCGATCTTAATGCTCTCATTTAGTAATTGTTGGAAACTATGCTGCATTAGGTCTACAAATTGGGTATGGGGTGTAGAGAGATGGTGTGTTACACTCCAAGGTGTTCCCCAGGTTTCCTCTCCATTGCTTCGATCTTCTGGCTCTTGTTTAGTAGTTGTTGGAAACTACACTGCATTAAGCCTACAAAATGGGTATGTGGTGTAGAGAGATGGTGTGTTACACTCCAAGGTGTTCCCCAGGTTTCCTCTCCATTGCTTCGATCTTCTGGCTCTCGTTTAGTAGTTGTTGGAAACTACACTGCATTAGGCCTACAAATTGGGTATGGGGTGTAGAGAGATGGTGTGTTCCACTCCAAGGTGTTCCCCAGGTTTCGTCCACATTGCTTCGGTCTTCCGACTCTCGTTTAGTAGTTGTAGAAAACTACACTGCATTAGGCCTACAAATTGGGTATGGGGTGTAGAGAGATGGTGTGTTCCACTCCAAGGTGTTCTCCAGGTTGCCTTTCCTGAGCTTCTATCTTCAGGCTCTCGTTTAGTAGTTGTTGGAAACTACACTGCATTAGGCCTACAAAATGGGTATGGGGTGTAGAGAGATGGTGTGTTCCACTCCAAGGTGTTCCCCAGGTTTCCTCGCAATTGCTCCCATCTTAATGCTCTCGTTAAGTAGTTGTTGGAAACTACGCTGCATTAGGCCTACAAATTGGGTATGGGGTGTAGAGAGATGGTGTGTTCCACTCCACGGTGTTCTCCAGGTTGCCTTTCCTGAGCTTCTATCTTCAGGCTCTCGTTTAGTAGTTGTTGGAAAATACACTGCATTAGGCCTACAAAATGGGTATGGGGTGTAGAGAGATGGTGTGTTCCACTCCAAGGTGTTCCCCAGGTTTCCTCGCCATTGCTTCCATCTTAATGCTCTCGTTTAGTAGTTGTTGGAAACTACGCTGCATTAGGCCTACAAATTGGGTATGGGGTGTAGAGAGATGGTGTGTTCCACTCCAAGGTGTTCCCCAGGTTTCCTCGCCATTGCTTCCATCTTAATGCTCTCGTTTAGTAGTTGTTGGAAACTACGCTGCATTAGGCCTACAAATTGGGTATGGGGTGTAGAGAGATGGTGTGTTCCACTCCAAGGTGTTCCCCAGGTTTCCTCGCCATTGCTTCGATCTTAATGCTCTCGTTTAGTAGTTGTTGGAAACTACGCTGCATTAGGTCTACAAATTGGGTATGGGGTGTAGAGAGATGGTGTGTTACACTCCAAGGTGTTCCCCAGGTTTCCTCTCCATTGCTTCGATCTTCTGGCTCTTGTTTAGTAGTTGTTGGAAACTACGCTGCATTAGGCCTACAAATTGGGTATGGGGTGTAGAGAGATGGTGTGTTCCACTCCAAGGTGTTCTCCAGGTTGCCTTTCCTGAGCTTCTATCTTCAGGCTCTCGTTTAGTAGTTGTTGGAAACTACACTGCATTAGGCCTACAAAATGGGTATGTGGTGTAGAGAGATGGTGTGTTACACTCCAAGGTGTTCCCCAGGTTTCCTCTCCATTGCTTCGATCTTCTGGCTCTCGTTTAGTAGTTGTTGGAAACTACACTGCATTAGGCCTACAAATTGGGTATGGGGTGTAGAGAGATGGTGTGTTCCACTCCAAGGTGTTCCCCAGGTTTCGTCCACATTGCTTCGGTCTTCCGACTCTCGTTTAGTAGTTGTAGAAAACTACACTGCATTAGGCCTACAAATTGGGTATGGGGTGTAGAGAGATGGTGTGTTCCACTCCAAGGTGTTCTCCAGGTTGCCTTTCCTGAGCTTCTATCTTCAGGCTCTCGTTTAGTAGTTGTTGGAAACTACACTGCATTAGGCCTACAAAATGGGTATGGGGTGTAGAGAGATGGTGTGTTCCACTCCAAGGTGTTCCCCAGGTTTCCTCGCAATTGCTCCCATCTTAATGCTCTCGTTAAGTAGTTGTTGGAAACTACGCTGCATTAGGCCTACAAATTGGGTATGGGGTGTAGAGAGATGGTGTGTTCCACTCCACGGTGTTCTCCAGGTTGCCTTTCCTGAGCTTCTATCTTCAGGCTCTCGTTTAGTAGTTGTTGGAAAATACACTGCATTAGGCCTACAAAATGGGTATGGGGTGTAGAGAGATGGTGTGTTCCACTCCAAGGTGTTCCCCAGGTTTCCTCGCCATTGCTTCCATCTTAATGCTCTCGTTTAGTAGTTGTTGGAAACTACGCTGCATTAGGCCTACAAATTGGGTATGGGGTGTAGAGAGATGGTGTGTTCCACTCCAAGGTGTTCCCCAGGTTTCCTCGCCATTGCTTCCATCTTAATGCTCTCGTTTAGTAGTTGTTGGAAACTACGCTGCATTAGGCCTACAAATTGGGTATGGGGTGTAGAGAGATGGTGTGTTCCACTCCAAGGTGTTCCCCAGGTTTCCTCGCCATTGCTTCGATCTTAATGCTCTCGTTTAGTAGTTGTTGGAAACTACGCTGCATTAGGTCTACAAATTGGGTATGGGGTGTAGAGAGATGGTGTGTTACACTCCAAGGTGTTCCCCAGGTTTCCTCTCCATTGCTTCGATCTTCTGGCTCTTGTTTAGTAGTTGTTGGAAACTACGCTGCATTAGGCCTACAAATTGGGTATGGGGTGTAGAGAGATGGTGTGTTCCACTCCAAGGTGTTCTCCAGGTTGCCTTTCCTGAGCTTCTATCTTCAGGCTCTCGTTTAGTAGTTGTTGGAAACTACACTGCATTAGGCCTACAAAATGGGTATGTGGTGTAGAGAGATGGTGTGTTACACTCCAAGGTGTTCCCCAGGTTTCCTCTCCATTGCTTCGATCTTCTGGCTCTCGTTTAGTAGTTGTTGGAAACTACACTGCATTAGGCCTACAAATTGGGTATGGGGTGTAGAGAGATGGTGTGTTCCACTCCAAGGTGTTCTCCAGGTTGCCTTTCCTGAGCTTCTATCTTCAGGCTCTCGTTTAGTAGTTGTTGGAAACTACACTGCATTAGGCCTACAAAATGGGTATGGGGTGTAGAGAGATGGTGTGTTCCACTCCAAGGTGTTCCCCAGGTTTCCTCGCAATTGCTCCCATCTTAATGCTCTCGTTTAGTAGTTGTTTGAAACTACGCTGCATTAGGCCTACAAATTGGGTATGGGGTGTAGAGAGATGGTGTGTTCCACTCCACGGTGTTCTCCAGGTTGCCTTTCCTGAGCTTCTATCTTCAGGCTCTCGTTTAGTAGTTGTTGGAAAATACACTGCATTAGGCCTACAAAATGGGTATGGGGTGTAGAGAGATGGTGTGTTCCACTCCAAGGTGTTCCCCAGGTTTCCTCGCCATTGCTTCCATCTTAATGCTCTCGTTTAGTAGTTGTTGGAAACTACGCTGCATTAGGCCTACAAATTGGGTATGGGGTGTAGAGAGATGGTGTGTTCCACTCCAAGGTGTTCCCCAGGTTTCCTCGCCATTGCTTCCATCTTAATGCTCTCGTTTAGTAGTTGTTGGAAACTACGCTGCATTAGGCCTACAAATTGGGTATGGGGTGTAGAGAGATGGTGTGTTCCACTCCAAGGTGTTCCCCAGGTTTCCTCGCCATTGCTTCGATCTTAATGCTCTCGTTTAGTAGTTGTTGGAAACTACGCTGCATTAGGTCTACAAATTGGGTATGGGGTGTAGAGAGATGGTGTGTTACACTCCAAGGTGTTCCCCAGGTTTCCTCTCCATTGCTTCGATCTTCTGGCTCTTGTTTAGTAGTTGTTGGAAACTACGCTGCATTAGGCCTACAAATTGGGTATGGGGTGTAGAGAGATGGTGTGTTCCACTCCAAGGTGTTCTCCAGGTTGCCTTTCCTGAGCTTCTATCTTCAGGCTCTCGTTTAGTAGTTGTTGGAAACTACACTGCATTAGGCCTACAAAATGGGTATGTGGTGTAGAGAGATGGTGTGTTACACTCCAAGGTGTTCCCCAGGTTTCCTCTCCATTGCTTCGATCTTCTGGCTCTCGTTTAGTAGTTGTTGGAAACTACACTGCATTAGGCCTACAAATTGGGTATGGGGTGTAGAGAGATGGTGTGTTCCACTCCAAGGTGTTCCCCAGGTTTCGTCCACATTGCTTCGGTCTTCCGACTCTCGTTTAGTAGTTGTAGAAAACTACACTGCATTAGGCCTACAAATTGGGTATGGGGTGTAGAGAGATGGTGTGTTCCACTCCAAGGTGTTCTCCAGGTTGCCTTTCCTGAGCTTCTATCTTCAGGCTCTCGTTTAGTAGTTGTTGGAAACTACACTGCATTAGGCCTACAAAATGGGTATGGGGTGTAGAGAGATGGTGTGTTCCACTCCAAGGTGTTCCCCAGGTTTCCTCGCAATTGCTCCCATCTTAATGCTCTCGTTTAGTAGTTGTTTGAAACTACGCTGCATTAGGCCTACAAATTGGGTATGGGGTGTAGAGAGATGGTGTGTTCCACTCCAAGGTGTTCTCCAGGTTGCCTTTCCTGAGCTTCTATCTTCAGGCTCTCGTTTAGTAGTTGTTGGAAAATACACTGCATTAGGCCTACAAAATGGGTATGGGGTGTAGAGAGATGGTGTGTTCCACTCCAAGGTGTTCCCCAGGTTTCCTCGCCATTGCTTCCATCTTAATGCTCTCGTTTAGTAGTTGTTGGAAACTACGCTGCATTAGGCCTACAAATTGGGTATGGGGTGTAGAGAGATGGTGTGTTCCACTCCAAGGTGTTCCCCAGGTTTCCTCGCCATTGCTTTGATCTTAATGCTCTCGTTTAGTAGTTGTTGGATACTACGCTGCATTAGGCCTACAAATTGGGTATCGGGTGTAGAGAGATGGTGTGTTACACTCCAAGGTGTTCCCCAGGTTTCCTCTCCATTGCTTCGATCTTCTGGCTCTCGTTTAGTAGTTGTTGGAAACTACGCTGCATTAGGTCTTCAAATTGGGTATGGGGTGTAGAGAGATGGTGTGTTCCACTCCAAGGTGTTCTCCAGGTTGCCTTTCCTGAGCTTCTATCTTCAGGCTCTCGTTTAGTAGTTGTTGGAAACTACACTGCATTAGGCCTACAAAATGGGTATGTGGTGTAGAGAGATGGTGTGTTACACTCCAAGGTGTTCCCCAGGTTTCCTCTCCATTGCTTCGATCTTCTGGCTCTCGTTTAGTAGTTGTTGGAAACTACACTGCATTAGGCCTACAAATTGGGTATGGGGTGTAGAGAGATGGTGTGTTCCACTCCAAGGTGTTCCCCAGGTTTCGTCCACATTGCTTCGGTCTTCCGACTCTCGTTTAGTAGCTGTAGAAAACTACACTGCATTAGGCCTACAAATTGGGTATGGGGTGTAGAGAGATGGTGTGTTCCACTCCAAGGTGTTCTCCAGGTTGCCTTTCTTGAGCTTCTATCTTCAGGCTCTCGTTTAGTAGTTGTTGGAAACTACACTGCACTAGGCCTACAAAATGGGTATGGGGTGTAGAGAGATGGTGTGTTCCACTCCAAGGTGTTCCCCAGGTTTCCTCGCAATTGCTCCCATCTTAATGCTCTCGTTTAGTAGTTGTTGGAAACTACGCTGCATTAGGCCTACAAATTGGGTATGGGGTGTAGAGAGATGGTGTGCTCCACTCCAAGGTGTTCTCCAGGTTGCCTTTCCTGAGCTTCTATCTTCAGGCTCTCGTTTAGTAGTTGTTGGAAAATACACTGCATTAGGCCTACAAAATGGGTATGGGGTGTAGAGAGATGGTGTGTTCCACTCCAAGGTGTTCCCCAGGTTTCCTCGCCATTGCTTCCATCTTAATGCTCTCGTTTAGTAGTTGTTGGAAACTACGCTGCATTAGGCCTACAAATTGGGTATGGGGTGTAGAGAGATGGTGTGTTCCACTCCAAGGTGTTCCCCAGGTTTCCTCGCCATTGCTTCGATCTTAATGCTCTCGTTTAGTAGTTGTTGGAAACTACGCTGCATTAGGCCTACAAATTGGGTATGGGGTGTAGAGAGATGGTGTGTTACACTCCAAGGTGTTCCCCAGGTTTCCTCTCCATTGCTTCGATCTTCTGGCTCTCGTTTAGTAGTTGTTGGAAACTACGCTGCATTAGGTCTTCAAATTGGGTATGGGGTGTAGAGAGATGGTGTGTTCCACTCCAAGGTGTTCTCCAGGTTGCCTTTCCTGAGCTTCTATCTTCAGGCTCTCGTTTAGTAGTTGTTGGAAACTACACTGCATTAGGCCTACAAAATGGGTATGGGGTGTAGAGAGATGGTGTGTTCCACTCCAAGGTGTTCCCCAGGTTTCCTCGCCATTGCTTCGATCTTAATGCTCTCATTTAGTAGTTGTTGGAAACTACGCTGCATTAGGCCTACAAATTGGGTATGGGGTGTAGAGAGATGGTGTGTTCCACTCCAAGGTGTTCTCCAGGTTGCCTTTCCTGAGCTTCTATCTTCAGGCTCTCGTTTAGTAGTTGTTGGAAACTACACTGCATTAGGCCTACAAAATGGGTATGGGGTGTAGAGAGATGGTGTGTTCCACTCCAAGGTGTTCCCCAGGTTTCCTCGCTATTGCTTCGATCTTAATGCTCTCGTTTAGTAGTTGTTGGAAACTACACTGCATTAGGCCTACAAATTGGGTATGGGGTGTAGAGACGGTGTGTTCCACTCCAAGGTGTTCTCCAGGTTGCCTTTCCTGAGCTTCTATCTTCAGGCTCTTGTTAAATAGTGGTTAAATGGAACAACTGCATTTGGCGTACTAGTTGGTTTGGGGCCTACTAACCGTGTCTGCCGCTCCTTGCTGTTCTCCTGGTTTCCTGTCCTGAAATTCCATTTTCAGGCTCTCGTTAAGTAGTTGTTAATGTTAGACTGCATTTGGCCTACTAGTTGGGTTGGGGCCTACTATCGGTGTCTGCCACTCCTTGCTGTTCTCCTCCACTGAACAAAGCTGTGCCGCCTGTTTACTACGGTTGCCAATTTTGAACTGCATTTCGACTACTTACTGATTTGGGCCTACTCTCTGTGTCAGCCTCTCATTCCAGTTGTCCTCCACTGCAATGCCCCCTGGTTAGTCCTGTGTTACCAATTTTGAACTGCATTTAGCCCACTTTATTCTTTGGGCCTATATCTGTGTTTCCTCCTCATCCTGCCCATTGCCCAGCCAGTGATAGATGAGTCTGCTGGTACATTGACCCATAACGCAAAATTCCCCGTACACGCTGCACAGCAAGATTGTGACCCTGCTGAAAGTCAGGTTCCTCTTCCCGCATACCATACCACCTTACACGGGGACAAAGAGGAAGGTGCAGATGAAAGTGCAGGTTCCTTCATCAGGTGAGGGGAGGAATACTAGTTGGCTACGTCACTGGCACAGGGCCTCTCATAGTACGCAAAAGTGTTGCTGCCAGTGGGAGGCGCCTCCGCCGTGCAAACACACCGCTGTACTTTGAGGGGCCCTGTGCCAGTGCCAATGCCAACGAGTGGGCCCCCCCTGCTTGCTCAGGATCTCAGCACTTGCAAAGTTGAAATACTTACCTCTCCCTGCTCCACTGCCGTGACGTGTTCCAGATTTCCTGGGCCCACTAATTACTTGAACCAGCCCTACCCCCCACAACTTTAGCCAAATGACCCCCAATTTCAAATGCCTTCCAATTATTATAAGGTAAATTACGATTGACAAGCTTCTGTAACAAGAATGGATGTTTTTGCCATTAAAATGGGCAGTGTAGGTGTTTTCCTGGCCTCCACTCACTGCCGACTATGCTCCCCCATTGACTTGCATTGGGTTTCGTGTTTCGGGCGATACCCGACTTTTCGCGATAATCGGCCGATTCCACTAGACTCGACTTCTAAGATAGTCGGGTTTCGCGAAACACGGCTCGACTCTAAAAAGGTCAAGGTCATTCAACCCTAGCGTGTAGCAACTTTTTGTGTGTCGAGTTGCATGTGACAGGTTAGTGTAGCAAGTTGTGTGCAGCAAGTTTTGCGCATGGCGAGTTTTGCGCGTGGCGAGTTTTAGGTGTGGTGCCTTTTGAGTATGTGCAAGTTTTGTGTGAGGCAACTTTTGCATGTGTTGCAACTTTTGTGCATGTGGCAATTTTTCCGCGTGTGCAAGTTTTGCGTGTGGCGAGTTTTCCATGAGGTGAGTTTTGCACTTGTGGCGAGTTTTGCAAGAGTCTAGTTTTTGCATGTGGCGAGTTCTGCGCGTGGCGAGTTTTGAGTGGTGACTTTTGTGTTTCGACTTTTATGTGGCGAGGTTGGTGTATTTGTGGTGAAATGTGTGCTGAGGGTAATATGTGTTCAAGCACGTGGTAGTGTGTGGCGCAGTTTGTGTGTGTGTTCATATCCCCGTGTGTGGTGAGTATCCCATGTCGGGGCCCCACCTTAGCAACTGTAAGGTATATACTCTTTGGCGCCATCGCTCTCATTCTTTAATTCCCCCTTGTTCACATCTGGCAGCTGTCAATTTGCCTCCTACACTTTTCCTTTCATTTTTTCCCATTATGTAGATAGGGGCAAAATTGTTTGGTGAATTGGAAAGCGCGGGGTTAAAATTTCACCTCACAACATAGCCTATGACGCCCTCGGGGTCCAGACGTATGACTGTGCAAAATTTTGTGGCTGTAGCTGCGACGCCTCCAACACTTTTCCTTTCACTTTTTCCCCATTATGTAGATAGGGGCAAAATTGTTTGGTGAATTGGAAAGCACGGGGTTAAAATTTCACCTCACAACATAGCCTATGACGCTCTCAGGTTCCAGACGTGTGACTGTGCAAAATTTTGTGGCTGTAGCTGCGACGCCTCCAACACTTTTCCTTTCACTTTTTTCCCCATTATGTAGATAGGGGCAAAATTGTTTGGTGAATTGGAACATGCGGGGTTAAAATTTCGCCTCACAACATAGCCTATGACGCTCTCGGGGTCCAGACGTGTGACCATGCAAAATTTTGTGGCTGTAGCTGCGACGGTGCAGATGCCAATCCCGGACATACATACATACACACACACACACACACACACACACACACACATATACACACACACACACATTCAGCTTTATATATTCGATAGCGCTAGATAGCAGAAAAGACGGTAATTCAATTGCCGGCTTTTGCTATCTCCTTCCCAAACCCGACATGATATGAGACATATCAACTCAGAGAAAAACCAGTATAAAGTGCCAATATCAATAAACTTTTATTAAATAATTAATAAAGATAAAATTAATACAAGGTAACTGCTAAGAAGCAGGGACATCCACTATAGGTGTATACAAACGCACGTTTCGCTTCTTCGTCAGGAGGCGTGTGTTGGGGAGGGTTGGAACTGGTTTTAAAGTGTGGACGGCCAATCCGCTTACAGTAATGCGGAGGTGTGTAACGATACAACAGCTGATGCGAGGCGGACAGTGAGTAGGTTCCGGGATTGCTGTTGCGCAGCCGACGACGCTCGTCACTAAGATGCATAGACCCGCGGCCGTGGAGCGCAAGCTAACATGGGCCGTCAGAAAGACGGCACATGCACGAGTCTCCAATTGGCCACTCGTATAGGCGTATCTGTATTATTTGGGTTTGGGGAGGGTGGGTAGTGTTGTAGGGTATATCTTTTTTTTATTCATGTATGTTTTGATACTAAACTATGTTTTTTATCTTAGTAATTTTAATTATCTATTTCCTACTGTTATCTGGTGTAAGAAAATGGCTGTGTCAGAATGTCATCACTGCCAGTCTACATACTATGGCCATCCATACTACTATCAAGTGACATATGTATTATGGACATTAGAACTTGAAGCTTTTTGAACAGCGGGCGTCTTTCATTTAACCCCTTAGTGACAGAGGCAATTTGGTACTTAATGACCAGGCCAATTTTTGCAATTCTGACCACTGTCACTTTATGAGGTTATAACTCTGGAACGCTTCAACGGATCCCACTGATTCTGAGATTGTTTTTTCGTGACATATTGTACTTCATGTTAGTGGTAACATTTCTTCGATATTACTTGCGATTATTTATGAAAAAAACGGAAATATGGTGAAAATTTTTAAAATTTTGCAATTTTCAAACTTTGTATTTTTATGCCCTTAAATCAGAGAGATATGTCACGAAAAATAGTTAATAAATAACATTTCCCACATGTCTACTTTACATCAGCACAATTTTGGAAACCAAATTTTTTTTTGTTAGGGAGTTATAAGGGTTAAAAGTTGACCAGCAATTTCTCATTTTTACAACACCATTTTTCTTTGGGGACCACATCACATTTGAAGTCATTTTGAGGGGTCTATATGATAGAAAATAATTAAGTGTGACACAATTCTAAAAACTACACCCCTCAAGGTTCTCAAAACCACATTCAAGAAGTTTATTAACCCTTTACATGCTTCACAGGAACTGAAACAATGTGGAAGGAAAAAATGAACATTTAACTTTTTTTTGCAAACATCTTAATTCAGAACCATTTTTTTTATTTTCACAAGTGTAAAAACAGAAATGTAACCATAAATTTTGTTATGCAATTTCTCCTGAATACGCCAATACCCCATATGTGGGAGTAAACCACTGTTAGGGCGCACCGCAGAACTTAGAAGTGAAGGAGCGCCGTTTGACTTTTTCAATGCAGAATTGGCTGGAATTGAGATCGGACGCCATGTCACGTTTAGAGAGCCCCTGATGTGCCTAAACAGTGGAAACCCCCCACAAGTGACACCATTTTGGAAACTAGACCCCTTAAGGAACTTATCTAGATGTGTGGCGAGCACTTTGAACCCCCATGTGCTTCACAGAAGTTTATAACGTAGAGCCGTGAAAAAAAAAATCGCTTTTGTTTACACAAAAATGATCTTTTCGCCCACAAATTCTTATTTTCACAAGGGTAACAGGAGAAATTAGACCACAAAAGTTGTTGTGCGATTTCTCCTGAATACGTCGATACCCCATATGTGAGGGTAAACCACTGTTTGGGCGCACCGCAGAGCTTGGAAGTGAAGGAGCGCCGTTTTACTTTTTCAATGTAGAATTGGCTGGAATTGAGATTGGACGCCATGTCGCGTTTGGAGAGCCCCTGATGTGCCTAAACAGTAGAAACCCCCCACAAGTGACCCCATTTTGGAAACTAGACCCCCCATGGAAGTTATCTAGATGTGTGGTGAGAACCTTGAATGCCCAAGTGCTTCACAGAAGTTTATAATGCAGAGTCGTGAAAATAAAAAATATTTTATTTTTTCACAAAAAAGATTTTGTAGCCCCCAAGTTTTTATTTTCACAAGGGTAACAAGAGAAATTGGACCCCAGAAGTTGTTGTCCAATTTATCCCGAGTACGCTGATGCCCCATATGTGGGGGTAACCCACTGTTTGGGCGCACGGCAGAGCTCAGCAGGGAGGGAGCACCATTTGACTTTTTGAGCGCAAAATTGGCTGTCGTGTTTGGAGACCCCCTGATGTACCTAAACAGTGGAAACCCCCCAATTCTAGCTCCAACCCTAACCCCAACACACCCCTAACCCTAATCCCAACCTGATCCATAATCCTAATCACTAACCCTAACCATAATCACAACCCTTACCCCAAAACAACCCTAATGTCAACCCTAACCATAACCCTAATCAAAACCCTAAATCCAACACACCCCTAATCCTAATCTCAACCCTAACCTCAAACCTAACCCTAATCCCAATAGACCCCTAATCACAACCCTAACCTTAACCCTAATCCCAAACCTAACCCTAATCCCAAGCGTAACCCTAATGCCAACCCTAACCCTAATACCAACCCTAATCCAAACCCTAACCCTAATCCCAGCTCTAACCCTAACTTTAGCCCCAACCCTAGCCCTAACTTTAGCCCCAACCCTAATCCTAGCCCTAAGGCTACTTTCACACTTGCGTCGTTTGGCATTCCGTCGCAATCCGTCATTTTGGACAAGAAACGGATCCTGCAAATGTGCCCGCAGGATGCGTTTTTTGCCCATAGACTTGTATTGCCGACGGATCGTGACGGATGGCCACACGTCGCGTCCGTCGTGCACTGGATCAGTTGTGTTTTGGCGGAGCGTCGGCACAAAAAAAGTTCAATGAAACGTTTTTTTTGTACGTCGCATCCGCCATTTCTGACCGCGCATGCGTGGCCGTAACTCCGCCCCCTCCTCCCCAGGACATAGATTGGGCAGCGGATGCGTTGAAAAACTACAGCTGCTGCCCACGTTGTGCACAATTTTCACAATGTGCGTCGGTATGTCGGGCCGACGCATTGCGACGGCCCCGTACCGACGTAAGTGTGAAAGAAGCCTAACCCTAAATTTAGCCCCAACCCTAACCCTAAATTTAGCCCCAACCCTAACCCTAAATTTAGCCCCAACCCTAGCCCTAACCCTAGCCCTAACCCTACCCCTAACCCTACCCCTACCCCTACCCCTAACCCTACCCCTAACCCTACCCCTAACCCTAACCCTAACCCTACCCCTAACCCTAACCCTAACCCTACCCCTAACCCTACCCCTAACCCTACCTCTAACCCTACCCCTAACCCTAACCCTACCCCTAACCCTACCCCTAACCCTAATTTTAGCCCCAACTGCTGTTCTCCTGCCGGCCGGCAGATGGAGACAGATGGCGTCCGCCATGTTCTTCTGCTGGCGGCCAGGAGGAGCAGCAAGAGGATCCAGGGACCTAGGTGAGCATGCTAGGGTCCCTGAATCCCCCTATTTCTCTGTCCTCTGATGTGCGATCACATCAGAGGACAGAGAATTACACTTTACTTTTTTTTTTTTTTTTGCGGTCACCGGTAAACAGTTAATTACCGGCGATCGCAAAACAGGGGTCGGTAATACTGACCCCGATCATGCTCTTTGGGGTCTCGGCTACCCCCGGCAGCCGAGACCCCAAAGATTCTCCCGGTGCCGGCCGGCGGGAGCACTGCGCATGCGCCCGCCATTTTGAAGATGGCGGCGCCCACCGGGAGACACGAGGAGCATCGAGGGAGCTAGGTGAGTATTGGGGGGCCACCTGGGACCCCTTTTCTCTGTCCTCCGATGTGCGATCACATCGGAGGACAGAGAAATTAAAAAGAGATCACGTTTTTTTTTTTTTTTTGCGATCGCCGGTAAACGGTTAATTACCGGCGATCGCAAATGCGGGATGGGTTAAAAACCCCCCGAATCATGTTCTCTGGGGTCTCGGCTACCCTCGGGAGCCGAGACCCCGGAGAAAATCGGCCTCTGGGGGGCG
This sequence comes from Ranitomeya imitator, assembly GCF_032444005.1. NCBI lineage: Eukaryota > Metazoa > Chordata > Amphibia > Anura > Dendrobatidae > Ranitomeya > Ranitomeya imitator. The sequence goes on from NC_091282.1 coordinate 987,193,517, forward strand.
CTATGAACTTTTTCCACAGCGCCGTTAATTAACGGCGCTGTGGTTTAACCCCTTCCCGACCTTTGACGCCACGTAGGCGTCATGAAAGTCGGTGCCAATCCGACCCATGACGCCTATGTGGCGTCATGGAAAGATCGCGTCCCTGCAGATCCGGTGAAAGGGTTAACTCCAATTTCACCCGATCTGCAGGGACAGGGGGAGTGGTAGTTTAGCCCAGGGGGGGTGGCTTCACCCCCTCGTGGCTACGATCGCTCTGATTGGCTGTTGAAAGTGAAACTGCCAATCAGAGCGATTTGTAATATTTCACCTATTATAACGGGTGAAATATTACAATCCAGCCATGGCCGATGCTGCAATATCATCGGCCATGGCTGGAAATACTAATGTGCCCCCACCCCACCCCACCGATCGCCCCCCCAGCCCCCCGATCTGGCCGGTACACTGCTCCGGCTCCCCTCCATCCAGTGCTCCGCTTCCCCCCGTGCTCTTGTCCGCTCCCCCGGTGCTCCAATCACCCCCCCGTGCTCCAATCACCCCCCCTGCATTCCGATCCACCCCCCCTGCTCCGTTCCACCCCCCCGTGCTCCATTCCACGCCCCCCGTGCTCCGTTCCACGCCTGCCGCGCTCCGATTCCCCCCGTGCTCCGATCCCCCCCCCGTGCTCCGATCCCCCCCCCGTGGTCCCCCCCCACCCCATCATACTTACCGATCCTGCCGGGGTCCCGTCCGTCTTCTCCCTGGGCGCCGCCATCTTCCAAAATGGCGGGCGCATGCGCAGTGCGCCCGCCGAATCTGCCGGCCGGCAGATTCGTTCCAAAGTGCATTTTGATCACTGAGATAGATTATATCTCAGTGATCAAAATAAAAAAAATAATAAATGACCCCCCCCTTTGTCACCCCCATAGGTAGGGACAATAAAAAAATAAAGAAATTTTTTTTTCCCACTAATGTTAGAATAGGGTTAGGGTTAGGGGTAGGGGTAGGGGTAGGGTTAGGGTTAGGGGTAGGGGTAGGGTTAGGGGTAGGGTTAGGGCTAGGGTTAGGGGTAGGGTTAGGGTTAGGGCTAGGGGTAGGGTTAGGGGTAGGGTTAGGGGTAGGGTTAGGGTTTCGGTATGTGCACACGTATTCTAGTCCTCTGCGGATTTTTCCGCTGCGGATTTGATAAATCCGCAGTGCTAAACCGCTGCAGATTTACCGCGTTTTTTTCTGCACATTTCACTGCGGTTTTACAATTGCGATTTTCTATTTGAGCAGTTGTAAAAACGCTGCGGAATCCGCACAAAGAAGTGACATGCTGCGGAATGTAAACCGCTGCGTTTCCGTGCAGTTTTTCCGCAGCATGTGTACAGCGATTTTTGTTTCCCATAGGTCTACATTGAACTGTAAACTCATGGGAAACTGCTGCGGATCTGCAGCGTTTTCCGCAGTGTGCACATACCTTTAGAATTAGGCTATGTGCACACGGTGCGGATTTGGCTGCGGATTGGCCGCTGCGGATTCGCAGCAGTATTCCATCAGGTTTACAGTACCATGTAAACATATGGCCATCCATACTACTATCAAGTGACATATGTATTATGGACATTAGAACTTGAAGCTTTTTGAACAGCGGGCGTCTTTCATTTAACCCCTTAGTGACAGAGGCAATTTGGTACTTAATGACCAGGCCAATTTTTGCAATTCTGACCACTGTCACTTTATGAGGTTATAACTCTGGAACGCTTCAACGGATCCCACTGATTCTGAGATTGTTTTTTCGTGACATATTGTAATTCATGTTAGTGGTAACATTTCTTCGATATTACTTGCGATTATTTATGAAAAAAACGGAAATATGGTGAAAATTTTTAAAATTTTGCAATTTTCAAACTTTGTATTTTTATGCCCTTAAATCAGAGAGATATGTCACGAAAAATAGTTAATAAATAACATTTCCCACATGTCTACTTTACATCAGCACAATTTTGGAAACCAAATTTTTTTTTGTTAGGGAGTTATAAGGGTTAAAAGTTGACCAGCAATTTCTCATTTTTACAACACCATTTTTTTTTGGGGACCACATCACATTTGAAGTCATTTTGAGGGGTCTATATGATAGAAAATAATTAAGTGTGACACAATTCTAAAAACTACACCCCTCAAGGTTCTCAAAACCACATTCAAGAAGTTTATTAACCCTTTACATGCTTCACAGGAACTGAAACAATGTGGAAGGAAAAAATGAACATTTAACTTTTTTTTGCAAACATCTTAATTCAGAACCATTTTTTTTATTTTCACAAGTGTAAAAACAGAAATGTAACCATAAATTTTGTTATGCAATTTCTCCTGAATACGCCAATACCCCATATGTGGGAGTAAACCACTGTTAGGGCGCACCGCAGAACTTAGAAGTGAAAGAGCGCCGTTTGACTTTTTCAATGCAGAATTGGCTGGAATTGAGATCGGACGCCATGTCACGTTTAGAGAGCCCCTGATGTGCCTAAACAGTGGAAACCCCCCACAAGTGACACCATTTTGGAAACTAGACCCCTTAAGGAACTTATCTAGATGTGTGGCGAGCACTTTGAACCCCCATGTGCTTCACAGAAGTTTATAACGTAGAGCCGTGAAAAAAAAAATCGCTTTTGTTTACACAAAAATGATCTTTTCGCCCACAAATTCTTATTTTCACAAGGGTAACAGGAGAAATTAGACCACAAAAGTTGTTGTGCGATTTCTTCTGAATACGTCGATACCCCATATGTGAGGGTAAACCACTGTTTGGGCACACCGCAGAGCTTGGAAGTGAAGGAGCGCCGTTTTACTTTTTCAATGTAGAATTGGCTGGAATTGAGATTGGACGCCATGTCGCGTTTGGAGAGCCCCTGATGTGCCTAAACAGTGGAAACCCCCCACAAGTGACCCCATTTTGGAAACTAGACCCCCCATGGAACTTATCTAGATGTGTGGTGAGAACCTTGAATGCCCAAGTGCTTCACAGAAGTTTATAATGCAGAGCCGTGAAAATAAAAAATATTTTTTTTTCCACAAAAAAGATTTTTTAGCCCCCAAGTTTTTATTTTCACAAGGGTAACAGGAGAAATTGGACCCTAAAAGTTGTTGTCCAATTTGTCCTGAGTATGCTGGTACCCCATATGTGGGGGTAAACCACTGTTTGGGCGCACGGCAGAGCTCGGAAGGAAGGAGCGCCGTTTTGGAATGCAGACTTTGATAGAATGGTCTGCGGGTATTATGTTGCGTTTGCAGAGCCCCTGATGTACCTAACCAGTAGAAACCCTCCACAAGTGACCCAATTTTGGAAACTAGACCCCCCAAGGAACTTATCTAGATGTGTGGTGAGAACTTTGAATGCCCAAGTGCTTCACAGAAGTTTAGAATGCAGAGTCGTGAAAATAAAAAATATTTTTTTTTTCCACAAAAAAGATATTGTAGCCCCCAAGTTTTTATTTTCACAAGGGTAACAGGAGAAATTGGACTGCAATAGTTGTTGTCCAATTTATCCCGAGTACGCTGATGCACCATATGTGGGGGTAAACCACTGTTTGGGCGCACGGCAGAGCTCAGAAGGGAAGGAGCGCCTTTTTGGAATGCAGACTTTGATAGAATGGTCTGTGGGCATTATGTTGCGATTGCAGAGCCCCTGATGTACCTAAACTGTAGTAACCCCTCACAAGTGACCCCATTTTGGAAACTAGACCCCCCAAGGAACTTATCTAGATGTGTGGTGAGAACTTTGAATGCCCAAGTGCTTCACAGAAGTTTAGAATGCAGAGTCGTGAAAATAAAAAATACTTTTTTTTTTCACAAAAAAGATTTTGTAGCCCCCAAGTTTTTATTTTCACAAGGGTAACAAGAGAAATTGGACCCCAGAAGTTGTTGTCCAATTTATCCCGAGTACGCTGATGCCCCATATGTGGGGGTAACCCACTGTTTGGGCGCACGGCAGAGCTCAGCAGGGAGGGAGCACCATTTGACTTTTTGAGCGCAAAATTGGCTGTCGTGTTTGGAGACCCCCTGATGTACCTAAACAGTGGAAACCCCCCAATTCTAGCTCCAACCCTAACCCCAACACACCCCTAACCCTAATCCCAACCTGATCCATAATCCTAATCACTAACCCTAACCATAATCACAACCCTTACCCCAAAACAACCCTAATGTCAACCCTAACCATAACCCTAATCAAAACCCTAAATCCAACACACCCCTAATCCTAATCTCAACCCTAACCTCAAACCTAACCCTAATCCCAATACACCCCTAATCACAACCCTAACCTTAACCCTAATCCCAAACCTAACCCTAATCCCAAGCGTAACCCTAATGCCAACCCTAACCCTAATACCAACCCTAATCCAAACCCTAACCCTAATCCCAGCTCTAACCCTAACTTTAGCCCCAACCCTAGCCCTAACTTTAGCCCCAACCCTAACCCTAGCCCTAAGGCTACTTTCACACTTGCGTCGTTTGGCATTCCGTCGCAATCCGTCATTTTGGACAAGAAACGGATCCTGCAAATGTGCCCGCAGGATGCGTTTTTTGCCCATAGACTTGTATTGCCGACGGATCGTCACGGATGGCCACACGTCGCGTCCGTCGTGCACTGGATCAGTTGTGTTTTGGCGGAGCGTCGGCACAAAAAAAGTTCAATGAAACGTTTTTTTTGTACGTCGCATCCGCCATTTCTGACCGCGCATGCGTGGCCGTAACTCCGCCCCCTCCTCCCCAGGACATAGATTGGGCAGCGGATGCGTTGAAAAACTACAGCTGCTGCCCACGTTGTGCACAATTTTCACAATGTGCGTCGGTATGTCGGGCCGACGCATTGCGACGGCCCCGTACCGACGTAAGTGTGAAAGAAGCCTAACCCTAAATTTAGCCCCAACCCTAACCCTAAATTTAGCCCCAACCCTAACCCTAAATTTAGCCCCAACCCTAGCCCTAACCCTAGCCCTAACCCTACCCCTAACCCTACCCCTACCCCTACCCCTAACCCTACCCCTAACCCTACCCCTAACCCTACCCCTAACCCTAACCCTAACCCTACCCCTAACCCTAACCCTAACCCTACCCCTAACCCTACCCCTAACCCTACCTCTAACCCTACCCCTAACCCTAACCCTACCCCTAACCCTACCCCTAACCCTAATTTTAGCCCCAACTGCTGTTCTCCTGCCGGCCGGCAGATGGAGACAGATGGCGTCCGCCATGTTCTTCTGCTGGCGGCCAGGAGGAGCAGCAAGAGGATCCAGGGACCTAGGTGAGTATGCTAGGGTCCCTGAATCCCCCTATTTCTCTGTCCTCTGATGTGCGATCACATCAGAGGACAGAGAATTACACTTTACTTTTTTTTTTTGCGGTCGCCGGTAAACAGTTAATTACCGGCGATCGCAAAACAGGGGTCGGTAATACCGAACCCGATCATTCTCTTTGGGGTCTCGGCTACCCCCGGCAGCCGAGACCCCAAAGATTCTCCCGGTGCCGGCCGGCGGGAGCACTGCGCATGCGCCCGCCATTTTGAAGATGGCGGCGCCCACCGGGAGACACGAGGAGCATCGAGGGAGCTAGGTGAGTATTGGGGGGCCACCTGGGACCCCTTTTCTCTGTCCTCCGATGTGCGATCACATCGGAGGACAGAGAAATTAAAAAGAGATCGCGTTTTTTTTTTTTTTTTGCGATCGCCGGTAAACGGTTAATTACCGGCGATCGCAAATGCGGGGTGGGTTAAAACCCCCCCGAATCATGTTCTCTGGGGTCTCGGCTACCCTCGGGAGCCGAGACCCCGGAGAAAATCGGCCTCTGGGGGGCGCTATGAACTTTTTCCACAGCGCCGTTAATTAACGGCGCTGTGGTTTAACCCCTTCCCGACCTTTGACGCCACGTAGGCGTCATGAAAGTCGGTGCCAATCCGACCCATGACGCCTATGTGGCGTCATGGAAAGATCGCGTCCCTGCAGATCCGGTGAAAGGGTTAACTCCAATTTCACCCGATCTGCAGGGACAGGGGGAGTGGTAGTTTAGCCCAGGGGGGGGGTTGGCTTCACCCCCTCGTGGCTACGATCGCTCTGATTGGCTGTTGAAAGTGAAACTGCCAATCAGAGCGATTTGTAATATTTCACCTATTATAACGGGTGAAATATTACAATCCAGCCATGGCCGATGCTGCAATATCATCGGCCATGGCTGGAAATACTAATGTGCCCCCACCCCACCCCACCGATCGCCCCCCCAGCCCCCCGATCTGGCCGGTACACTGCTCCGGCTCCCCTCCATCCAGTGCTCCGCTTCCCCCCGTGCTCTTGTCCGCTCCCCCCGTGCTCCAATCACCCCCCCGTGCTCCAATCACCCCCCCTGCATTCCGATCCACCCCCCCGGTCTCCGTTCCACCCCCCCGTGCTCCATTCCACGCCCCCCGTGCTCCGTTCCACGCCTGCCGCGCTCCGATTCCCCCCCGTGCTCCGATCCCCCCCCCCGTGCTCCGATCCCCCCCTCGTGGTCCCCCCCCACCCCATCATACTTACCGATCCTGCCGGGGTCCCGTCCGTCTTCTCCCTGGGCGCCGCCATCTTCCAAAATGGCGGGCGCATGCGCAGTGCGCCCGCCGAATCTGCCGGCCGGCAGATTCGTTCCAAAGTGCATTTTGATCACTGAGATAGATTATATCTCAGTGATCAAAATAAAAAAAATAATAAATGACCCCCCCCTTTGTCACCCCCATAGGTAGGGACAATAAAAAAATAAAGAATTTTTTTTTTTTCCACTAATGTTAGAATAGGGTTAGGGTTAGGGGTAGGGGTAGGGGTAGGGTTAGGGTTAGGGGTAGGGTTAGGGCTAGGGTTAGGGTTAGGGGTAGGGTTAGGGTTAGGGTTAGGGTTTCGGTATGTGCACACGTATTCTAGTCCTCTGCAGATTTTTCCGCTGCGGATTTGATAAATCCGCAGTGCTAAACCGCTGCGGATTTACCGCGTTTTTTTCTGCGCATTTCACTGCGGTTTTACAATTGCGATTTTCTATTTGAGCAGTTGTAAAACCGCTGCGGAATCCGCACAAAGAAGTGAAATGCTGCGGAATGTAAACCGCTGCGTTTCCGTGCAGTTTTTCTGCAGCATGTGTACAGCGATTTTTGTTTCCCATAGGTCTACATTGAACTGTAAACTCATGGGAAACTGCTGCGGATCTGCAGCGTTTTCCGCAGTGTGCACATACCTTTAGAATTAGGCTATGTGCACACGGTGCGGATTTGGCTGCGGATTGGCCGCTGCGGATTCGCAGCAGTATTCCATCAGGTTTACAGTACCATGTAAACATATGAAAAACCAAATCCGCTGTGCCCATGGTGCAGAAAATACCGCGCGGAAACGCTGCGTTGTATTTTCCGCAGCATGTCAATTCTTTGTGCGGATTCCGCGGCGTTCCTCAATAGGTGAAATCCGCACAAAAAACACTGGAAATCCGCGGAAAATCCGCAGGTAAAACGCAGTGCCTTTTACCCGTGGATTTTTCAAAAATGGTGCGGAAATATCTCACACGAATCCGCAACGTGGGCACATAGCCTTAGGGTTAGGGTTGGAATTAGGGTTGTGGTTAGGGTTGTGATTAGGGTTATGGCTACAGTTGGGATTAGGGTTAGGGGTGTGTTGGGGTTAGTGTTGGAGGTAGAATTGAGGGGTTTCCACTGTTTAGGCACATCAGGGGGTCTCCAAACGCAACATGGCGCCACCATTGATTCCAGCCAATCTCGTATTCAAAAAGTCAAATGGTGCTCCCTCACTTCCGAGCCCCGACGTGTGCCCAAACAGTGGTTTACCCCCACATATGGGGTATCAGTGTACTCAGGATAAACTGCGCAACAATTACTGGGGTCCAATTTCTCCTGTTACCCTTGTGAATCTAAAAAAATGCTTGCTAAAACATCATTTTTGAGGAAAGAAAAATGATTTTTTATTTTCACGGCTCTGCGTTGTAAACGTCTGTGAAGCACTTGGGGGTTCAAAGTGCTCACCACACATCTAGATAAGTTCCTTTCGGGGTCTAGTTTCCAAAATGGGGTCACTTGGGGGGGGGTTTCTACTTTTTAGGCACATCAGGGGCTCTTCAAACGCAACGTGACGCCCGCAGAGCATTCCATCAAAGTCTGCATTTCAAAACGTCACTACTTCACTTCCGAGCCCCAACGTGTGCCCAAACAGTGGTTTACCCCCACATATGGGGTATCACCGTACTCCGGAGAAACTGGACAACAAATATTGGGGTCAAATTTCTCCTGTTACCCTTGGGAAAATTAAAAAATTCTGGGCTAAATAATTATTTTTGAGGAAACAAAAACGTATTTATTATTTTCACGGCTCTGCATTATAAACTTCTATGAAGCACTTGGGGGTTCAAAGTGCTCACCACACATCTAGATAAGTTCCTTTCGGGGTCTAGTTTCCAAAATGTGGTCACTTGTTGGGGGTTTCTACTGTTAAGCCACATCAGGGGCTCTGCAAACGCAACGTGACGCCCACAGAGCATTCCATCAAAGTCTGCATTTCAAAACGTCACTACTTCACTTCCGAGCCCCGGCATGTGCCCAAACAGTGATTTACCCCCACATATGGGGTATCAGCGTACTCAGGAGAAACTGGACAAAAACTTTTGGGGTCAAATTTCTCCTGTTACCCTTGGGAAAATAAAAAATTGAAGGCTAAAAGATCATTTTTGAGAAAGTAATTTTTTTATTTTATTTTCATGGCTCTGCGTTATAAACTTCTGTGAAGCACTTGGGGGTTCAAAGTCCTCACCACACATCTAGATTGGTTCCTTTGGGGGTCTAGTTTCCAAAATGGGGTCATTTCTGGGGGATCTCCAATGTTTAGGCACACAGGGGCTCTCCAAACGTGACATGGTGTCCGCTAATGATTGGAGCTAATTTTCCATTTAAAAAGCCAAATGGCGTGCCATCCCTTCCGAGCCCTGCCGTGCGCCCAAACAGTGGTTTACCCCCACATATGGGGTATGAGCGTACTCAGGACAAACTGGACAACAATATTTGGGGTCCAATTTCTCCTATTATCCTTGGCAAAATAGGAAATTCCAGGCTAAAAAATCATTTTTGAGGAAAGAAAAATTATTTTTTATTTTCATGGCTCTGCGTTATAAACTTCTGTGAAGCACCTGGGGGTTTAAAGTGCTCAATATGCATCTAGATAAGTTCCTTGGGGGGTCTAGTTTCCAAAATGGGGTCACTTCTGGGGGAGCTCCAATGTTTAGGCACACAGGGGCTCTCCAAACGCGACATGGTGTCCGCTAACAATTGGAGCTAATTTTCCATTCAAAAAGTCAAATGGTGCGCCTTTTCTTCTGAGCCCTGCCGAGTGCCCAAACAGTGGTTTACCCCCACATATGAGGTATCGGCGTACTCGGGAGAAATTGCCCAACAAATTTTATGATCCATTTTATCCTACTGCCCATGTGAAAATGAAAAAATTGAGGCGAAAAAATTTTTTTGTGAAAAAAAGTACTTTTTCATTTTTACAGATCAATTTGTGAAGCACCTGAGGGTTTAAAGTGCTCACTAGGCATCTAAATAAGTTCCTTGGGGGGTCTAGTTTCCAAAATGGGGTCACTTGTGGGGGAGCGCCAATGTTTAGGCACACAGGAGCTATCCAAACGCGACATGGTGTCCGCTAACGATGGATATAATTTTTCATTCAAAAAGTCAAATGGCGCTCCTTCCCTTCCGAGACTTACCATGTGCCCAAACAGTGGTTTACCCCCACATGTGAGGTATTGGTGTACTCAGGAGAAATTGGACAACAACTTTCGTGGTTCAGTTTCTCCTTTTACTATTGGGAAAATAAAAAAATTGTTGCTAAAAGATAATTTTTGTGACTAAAAAGTTAAATGTTCATTTTTTCCTTCCATGTTGCTTCTGCTGCTGTGAAGCACCTGAAGGGTTAATAAACTTCTTGAATGTGGTTTTGAGTACCTTGAGGGGTGCAGTTTTTAGAATGGTGTCACTTTTGGGTATTTTCAGCCACATAGACCCCTCAAACTGACTTCAAATGTGAGGTGGTCCCTAAAAAAAATGGTTTTGTAAATTTCGTTGTAAAAATGACAAATCGCTGGTCAAATTTTAACCCTTATAACTTCCTAACAAAAAAAAATTTTGTTTCCAAAATTGTGCTGATGTAAAGTAAACATGTGGGAAATGTTATTTATTAACTATTTTGTGTCACATATCTCTCTGGTTTAACAGAATAAAAATTCAAAATGTGAAAATTGCGAAATTTTCAAAATTTTCGCCAAATTTCTGTTTTTATCACAAATAAACGCAGAATTTATTGACCTAAATTTACCACTAACATGAAGCCCAATATGTCACGAAAAAACAATCTCAGAACCGCTAGGATCCGTTGAAGCGTTCCTGAGTTATTACCTCATAAAGGGACACTGGTCAGAATTGCAAAAAACGGCAAGGTCTTTAAGGTCAAAATAGGCTGGGTCATGAAGGGGTTAAGTACCCTTAGCGGCCGCCGTTAAAAGGCGTATCGGCAGTCGCTAAGGGGTTAAAGAACGAAACTAGCATGTAATGTTTATGTTTTTAATATTATGGTCAGTCTAATAAGGGTTTGTGTACTATTACTTGCACATTACAAATGTTTTCTATATGTATAGTCACACTTATGTTATATATATACATTTTTTGTATAAGAAAAAATTTGCACTTTATATATTATATTATACATATTTTATTATGGTTTATTTATTGGGTACAATAATGTCATACAATTTGGTATGGCTTAAGTGCACTATACGTCAATTTTTGGCACTTTATTTCATTACATTATGTTTTGTTTTCATGTTTTATGAATCTGCATAAATTATAATTCACAGTGCATATAGCCTTTATAGCAAAATCATGCACATTGCAGCTTAGTATATTGATAATATAGTATTATGAAGTAGGTTTAATTGCACACATAGTATATAGTCAGGAGTCCTTTTCTGGGCCAATAGCATATGCACTTTTATTACCTATTATCTCTGATGCTTCTGTTGTTCGTTCTTTCTTCGGAGATTGTGTTCCTGGATTCAGCGCACGCGCGGCTGCCCCGCTCTCTGATGCCTATATGAGTGGCCAATTGGAGACTCGCGCATGCGCCGTCTTTCTGACGGATCATGTTAGCTTGCGGGTCTATGCGTCTCAGTGACGAGCGTCGTCGGCTGTGCATGCGCAACAGCATTCCCGGAACCTACTCACTGTCCGCCTCGCATCAGCTGTTGTATCGTTACACACCTCCGCAATACTGTAAGCGGATTGGCCGGCCACACTTTAGAACCAGTTCCACCCCTCCCCAACACACGCCTCCTGACGAAGAAGCGAAACGTGCATTTGTATACACCTATAGTGGATGTCCCTGCTTCTTAGCAGTTACCTTGTATTAATTTTAATTTTATCTTTATTAATTATATAATAAAAGTTTATTGATATTGGCACTTTACACTGGTTTTTCTCTGAGTTGATACCGTAACATTCAGTTTTTTGTGCCCCTGTGATATGGTTTTGGTTTAGTGCTGTAGTTATGATATGAAACATAGTTTACATACAGTAAACCTTTTCATATCCCTTTTTTTGCATATTCCTCACTACTAATGTTAGTAGTGTGTATGTGCAAAATTTGGGGACTCTAGCTGTTAAAATAAAGAGTTAAATTGCAGAAAAAAAAGGTGTGGGCTCCTGTGCAATTTTCTCCGCCAGAATGGTAAAGCCAGTGTCTGAGGGGTTATCCATCTGAAGGGGTTAAATAATTTTACAAGCAGGAGCCTGCTAATGCAGCCGCCCCTGCCTGTAAAAATTGGGGAATGAATGGAAAGCAGGGGAACATAGCTACATAGACTTGCGGTGCTGCGCCCCCTGCTGGCATAACCTCAGATGAACTAGAGCGTGAGAAAATATTCAGAAAAATTCCCACGCTCGAGTTCATCTGAGGTTATGTCAGCAGGGGGTGCAGCACTGCAAGTCTAGGTAGCTACGTTCCCCTGCTTTCCATTCATTCCCCAATTTTTACAGGCAGGGGCGGCTGCATTAGCAGGCTCCTGCTTGTAAAATTAATTAACCCCTTCAGATGGATTTACAGTGTGGGATAAGACTGAACGATGGAAGGTATGGGATATTTTTGATTTTTTATTTTAACTTTGTTTTAGGTGACAAGGGTCTTCAATTGGATTGAGAGTATAATAAACTATTACAACACCCTGTGTCTTTATTTCAATAAAATACTTTTTTCATAATGTGTGTGTGTTTTATCAACCATTTACTACTATTGGATTAATAATGGATAGGTGTCTTATTGACACCTCGCCATTATTAACCTGGCTTAATGTCATTTACAATAGCAAGGTGACATTAACCCTTTATTGCCCCATATCCCACCGCTACACGGGAGTGGGAAGAGAGTGGCCAAGTGCCAGAATAGGCGCATCTTACAGATGTGCCTTTTCTGGGGTGACTGGGGGCAGATGTTTTTGGCCAGGGGGCGTCCTATAACCATGGTCCCTCTCTAGGCTATTAATATCTGCCCTCAGTCACTGGCTTTCCGACTCTGGCGGAGAAAATTGCATGGGAGCACATGCCATTTTTTTCCATGATTTAACCCATTATTTTAACAGCTAGAGTCCCTAAATTTTGCTCATACACACTACTAAGATTAGTAGTGAGGAATATGCAAAAAAAAAAGGCATGTTAAAAGGTTTACTGTATGTAAACCATGTCTAATATCATGTCGGTTTTGGGAAGGAGATAGCAAAAGCCGGCAATTGAACTACCGGCCTTTCTGCTATCTAGCGCTGTATGATGTATACGTGTGTATATATATATATATATATATATATATATATATACAGTTAGGGCCAGAAATATTTGGACAGTGACACAATTTTCGCGAGCTGGGCTCTGCATGCCACCACATTGGATTTGAAATGAAACCTCTACAACAGAATTCAAGTGCAGATTGTAACGTTTAATTTGAAGGGTTGAACAAAAATATCTGATAGAAAATGTAGGAATTGTACACATTTCTTTACAAACACTACACATTTTAGGAGGTCAAAAGTAATTGGACAAATAAACATAACCCAAACAAAATATTTTTATTTTCAATATTTTGTTGCAAATCCTTTGGAGGCAATCACTGCGTTAAGTCTGGAACCCATGGACATCACCAAACGCTGGGTTTCCTCCTTCTTAATGCTTTGCCAGGCCTTTACAGCCGCAGCCTTCAGGTCTTGCTTGTTTGTGGGTCTTTCCGTCTTAAGTCTGGATTTGAGCAAGTGAAATGCATGCTCAATTGGGTTTAGATCTAGAGATTGACTTGGCCATTGCAGAATGTTCCACTTTTTGGCACTCATGAACTCCTGGGTAGCTTTGGCTGTATGCTTGGGGTCATTGTCCATCTGTACTATGAAGCGCCGTCCAATCAACTTTGCAGCATTTGGCTGAATCTGGGCTGAAAGTATATCCCGGTACACTTCAGAATTCATCCGGCTACTCTTGTCTGCTCTTATGTCATCAATAAACACAAGTGACCCAGTGCCATTGAAAGCCATGCATGCCCATGCCATCACGTTGCCTCCACCATGTTTTACAGAGGATGTGGTGTGCCTTGGATCATGTGCCGTTCCCTTTCTTCTCCAAACTTTTTTCTTCCCATCATTCTGGTACAGGTTGATCTTTGTCTCATCTGTCCATAGAATACTTTTCCAGAACTGAGCTGGCTTCTTGAGGTGTTTTTCTGCAAATTTAACTCTGGCCTGTCTATTTTTGGTATTGATGAATGGTTTGCATCTAGATGTGAACCCTTTGTATTTACTGTCATGGAGTCTTCTCTTTACTGTTGACTTAGAGACAGATACACCTACTTCACTGAGAGTGTTCTGGACTTCAGTTGATGTTGTGAACGGGTTCTTCTTCACCAAATTAAGTATGCGGCGATCATCCACCACTGTTGTCATCCGTGGACGCCCAGGCCTTTTTGAGTTCCCAAGCTCACCAGTCAATTCCTTTTTTCTCAAAATGTACCCAACTGTTGATTTTGCTACTCCAAGCATGTCTGCTATCTCTCTGATGGATTTTTTCTTTTTTTTCAGCCTCAGGATGTTCTGCTTCACCTCAATTGAGAGTTCCTTTGACCGCATGTTGTCTGCTCACAGCAACGGCTTCCAAATGCAAAACCACACACCTGGAATTCACCCCTGACCTTTTAACTACTTCATTGATTACAGGTAACGAGGGAGACGCCTTCAGAGTTAATTGCAGCCCTTAGAGTCCATTATCCAATTACTTTTGGTCCCTTGAAAAAGAGGATGCTATGCATTACAGAGCTATGATTCCTAAACCCTTTCTCCGATTTGGATGTGGAAACTATCATATTGCAGCTGGGAGTGTGCACTTTCAGCCCATATTATATATATAATTGTATTTCTGAACATGTTTTTGTAAACAGCTAAAATAACAAAACTTGTGTCACTGTCCAAATATTTCTGGCCCTAATTGCATATATATATATATATATGTATATATATATACTAGATTGTGGCCCATTTCTAACGCATCGGGTATTCTAGAATATGCATGTCCCCGTAGTATATGGACAGTGATGATTCCAGAATTCGCCGCAGACTGTGCCCATCGCTGATTGGTCGAGGCAACCTTTATGATATCATCGTCGCCATGGCAACCATTATGACATCTACGTCGATACTGTGCCCGTCGCTGATTGGTCGAGGCGAATTCGCTGCAGACTGTGCCCGTCGCTGAGTGGTCGAGGCAACCTTTATGACATCATCGTCGCCATGCTGTGCCCGTCGCTGATTGGTCGAGGCCTGGCGGCCTCGACCAATCAGAGACGCGGGATTTCCAGGACAGACAGACAGACAAACAGACAGACAGATGGAAAAACCCTTAGACAATTATATATATGTGTCTCACTGACATATATATGTATAATACACCAGCGAAAAAAAGGGAGTATCGACACTAATATTTAGTAGAAAATTATACAAATATTTTATTAGTAAGTAAATAACAAAAGAAATGACATACACATAAAAAAGCATGGTAGACTGTAACACAAAATTCCACCATGCGGAGAGGAGGAAAACCAGCTGGTACACTAACAGTAAAGCCCACAAATGCAATGAGACCTGGGTAGATATCAAAAGAAGTGAGGTGATCCCGGATGCTAAGGTGTCTACAGTGAGGGATCATCCCTCCGGTGCCAAAAAGGCCCCATATTGTAGCTAGGAATCATATAATCCAGGATATACACATATTTCACCAGAATAGTATAAACTTACCCATCATAAGTCCGCATTAGCGTGGCCTTCCCACTACCCCTGACGCGCGTTTCGCGTTTGTCCCTTTTTCAAAGGGGGAGTGTTTGTATATTTATATACTGTATATATGTTTTAACGAATATTTGAGCCTATGGATCCATTGAATGTCCGTTTTGCAAGCCAGCGAGAAAATCTCACTGTAGGAATGCCATACGGATTACATACGGAGGATGACATGCGCAAAATACGCTGACACACCATGCCTACGGATGACATGCAGATCACTATTTTGGGAACATTTCTGCGTATTACGGCCATAAAAAATGGACCGTATTTTCATACGCCTAGTGCGATGCCGGCCTAAGGAGGGGAATGGGGTCTTTGCATGCAAAGTCTGGATCAGAACAGGCCATCAATCCACAGGAATATTTCCTGGATTTCTGTGGAGCAGACAAGCAGACGGTCCATCCATGTGTATAAAAGACAGCGCTCTATGTACAATCTCTGGCTGCTCTGCGCATCAAACAGGGGGCCCCTATAGACCAGCACACTGCTCTCCTGAAATACTCTGCACTGCTGTCACCCTGCTCCCTCCACCACATATCTCCCAGAATCCTTGCTGCCTGCCATCCTTGGTGACTGTCTGCTTGTCAGTATAACCAACAAAATGGCTTCTCACTCACTGGGTTCCTGAATATCATCCTCTCTTATCCCTTAGCAAACACCCAGGAAGGGAGGAGAGGAGACATCACACACAGTCGGCAGACTCCGCCCATAATTACTGCAGTGCAGTAATGTGAGCTAGTTGTACACTAGGTTTTTGTCACATTTCATTAGCTGCTCCCCTTAGTGTTTAAAAGTGGAAATGCCAAACCTTTTAAAATTATTTTTCAGATTTAACTAAATTATAAACAAATTATAATATTTTTTAAGGAAATTTAAACATTAATTCTTTACATTTTTTCAATCGCTGGAATTTTTTTTTTATGGCACCATCACTTTAACCCTTTCACGACATGCGCCGTACATTGCTATTCACCCGCCGCTATTAACCTGTTAAATGCCACTGTCAAACACAGACAGCGGCATTTAACTACCGCATCCGGCCGGGCGGCCGGAAATGACGTCATCGCTGACCCCCGTCACATGATCGGGGGTCGGCGATGCAGCAGGAAGGTAACCATAGAGGTCCTTGAGACCTCTATGGTTACTGATGCAGGCCTGCTGTGAGCGCCCCCCTGTGGTCGGTGCTCACAGCACACCTGCATTTCAGCTACATAGCAGCAATCTGATGATCGCTGTTATGTAGCTGAGCCGATCAAGTGGTGCCAGCTTCTAGCCTCCCATGGAGGCTATTGAAGCATGGCACAAGTAAAAAAAATATGTTTTTAAAAATATGAAAAAAAATATAAAAAAAATAAAAGTTTAAATCACCCCCCTTTTCGCCACATCCTAAATAAAACAATAAAAAAAATCAAACATACACATATTTGGTATCGACGCGCTCAGAATCGCCCGATCTATCAACTAAAGAAAAGCATTAACCTGATCACTAAACGGCGTAGCGAGAAAAAAATCCGAAACGCCAGAATTCCGTTTTTTTGGTTGCCGCAACATTGCATTAAAATGCAATAACGGGCGATCAAAAGAACGTATCTGCGCAAAAATGGTATCATTAAAAACATCAGCTCGGCACGCAAAAAATAAGCCCTCACCCGACCCCAGATCATGAAAAATGGAGACGCTACGGGTATCAGAATATGGCACTTTTTTTTTTTTTTTAAGCAAAGTTTGGAATTTTTTTTCACCACTTGGATAAAAAATAAACTAGACATGTTAAGTATCTATGAACTCGTAATGACCTAGAGAATCATAATGGCAGGTTAGTTTTAGCATTTAGTGAACCTAGCAAAAAAGCCAAACAAAAAACAAGTGTGGGATTGCACTTTTTTTGCAATTTCACCGCACTTGGAATTTTTTTCCCGTTTTCTAGTAAAAGACATGGTAAAACCAATGGTGTCGTTCAAAAGTACAACTTGTCCCGCAAAAAATAAGCCCTCACATGACCATATTGACGGAAAAATAAAAAAGTTATGGCTCAGGGAAGGAGGGAAGTGAAAAACGAAAATGCAAAAATGAAAAAGGGCCGCGACTTGAAGGGGTTAAGGTGCTCAAACCCACATTTAAAAGGTTTGTTAACCCTCTAAGTGCTTCACAGGAATTTTTGGAATGTCAAATCAAAACAATAAACATTTAACTTTTTGTCACAAAACTTTCACTTTAGAACACAACATTTTTATTTTCACAAGAGTAACAGGAGAAAATGGACCTCATAATATGTTGAGCAATTTCTTCTGAGCATGTCAATACCCTATAAGTGGTGGAAAACCATTGTTTAGGCACTGGGAGGGCTCAGAATGAGCGCCAATTGACTTTTTGAATGTAAAATTTGCAGGATTAATTAGAGGATACAATGTTGAATTTGGAGAGCCCCTGATGCATCTAAACAGAGGAAACCTCCTTCAAATGATATCATTTTGAAAATTGGACTCCTCTGGGAACTTATCTAGACGTGTGTTGATCACCTTGATTCACCAGGCTCTTCACAGAAGTATATAACGTTGAGCTGTGAAAATAAAAAAAAAGTAACATTTTCCCCACAAAAAAAGTTTTTTAGCCCTAAATTTTACATTTTCACAAGGGTAACAGGAGAAATTGTACCATATTATTTGTTGCTCAATTTCTCCTGAGTATGCTGAAACCTAATATGTGGGGTAAAACTAATGTTTGGGCGCACAGAAGGGCTTAGAGGGGAAGGGGCACCATTTGACTTTTTGAATGTAAAATTTACTGGCTTAATTAGCGGACTCCATGTCATGTTTGGAGTGCCCCTTATGTTCTCACACAATGGAAACTGCCCACACGAAAAAATAATTATATTTTTACCATCAAACTTTTGTGTTAGCCCAAGATTTTACATTTTCACTCTGGTAAATGAGTAAAAATGGCACCACAATTTGTCCCACAAATACCTCAAATGAGGCTGTACAGTATTGCTTAGCCATACGGTGAGACACAAGGGATGGAGCACTATTTTCAAATAACGATCCATCACTCCTGAGTCTCGCCATATGCAAAGCAGCATTGTTTTATAGGAGGCATCCTGAAGCACAGAATGTTCTATAAAAGTTTGCAGACTCCATGCCCCTAAGTGCTAGAAGAGCGGAATCCCCCCTCAAGTGACCCCATTTTGGAAATTATACCCCTTTGGGAATTAATCTGCAGAAGTGTCGTAATGATTTTGACTCCATGGGTGTTTTCCAGAAACAAGAAGCAGTAGATTTCTGTTAGAGTGCGAGGGCCATTTTACTTTACAAGAGCCTTTATGCTACCAGTAACGTGGAAGCCATCTATATTTCAGTTAACAAATGACGGACCTGTTGGGGACTTGCTTTTTCTTGGATTAAGTTGAAGCTTTTATTTGGAACATTTTACATACAATTTGGATCACATTTATCTGGTGCTTTACGCTGACCACTAACATCGGGGTTTTGTTTAAATCTTCGAGTGATGCAATTCAGATGAAACCCACGAGGGAGCCACTCAGTATAATGAAAGACAATAAACATGGAAGAGTGCAGCATGAGAAGCACCAGGTGGTTTAATTGGGATGTTTCAATGAAAGGTGAGAGGATTAGCCTCTTACCTGGTAGGGTTGTGCACCCCTGCAAAACTCTGATAGTGGACATCTCCGTGCACTTCTGCTCTGTTGCTCAGGGACCGCTCCTATGCTATGCTTCCTGGTCTGGTTACGTGGGCCCAAAATCCAGTCACTTGATGACGCTTTACTGGATGTGACATCACTTCAGGTCCTGTTGCCTGGACATGAACTCTATGGCCCCAAGCTGCTCCAGCCACAACCCCTCAATGGAAATATCAGCGGTTTTTGGAAAAAATATGTACAGTTAGGGCCAGAAATATTTGGACAGTGACACAAGTTTTGTTATTTTAGCTGTTTACAAAAACATGTTCAGAAATACAATTATATATATATATAATATGGGCTGAACGTGCACACTCCCAGCTGCAATATGATAGTTTCCACATCCAAATCGGAGAAAGGGTTTAGGAATCATAGCTCTGTAATGCATAGCGTCCTCTTTTTCAAGGGACCAAAAGTAATTGGACAATGGACTCTAAGGGCTGCAATTAACTCTGAAGGCGTCTCCCTCGTTAACCTGTAATCAATGAAGTAGTTAAAAGGTCAGGGGTGGATTCCAGGTGTGTGGTTTTGCATTTGGAAGCTGTTGCTGTGAGCAGACAACATGCGGTCAAAGGAACTCTCAATTGAGGTGAAGCAGAACATCCTGAGGCTGAAAAAAAAGAAAAAATCCATCAGAGAGATAGCAGACATGCTTGGAGTAGCAAAATCAACAGTTGGGTACATTCTGAGAAAAAAGGAATTGACTGGTGAGCTTGGGAACTCAAAAAGGCCTGGGCGTCCACGGATGACAACAGTGGTGGATGATCGCCGCATACTTAATTTGGTGAAGAAGAACCCGTTCACAACATCAACTGAAGTCCAGAACACTCTCAGTGAAGTAGGTGTATCTGTCTCTAAGTCAACAGTAAAGAGAAGACTCCATGACAGTAAATACAAAGGGTTCACATCTAGATGCAAACCATTCATCAATACCAAAAATAGACAGGCCAGAGTTAAATTTGCAGAAAAACACCTCAAGAAGCCAGCTCAGTTCTGGAAAAGTATTCTATGGACAGATGAGACAAAGATCAACCTGTACCAGAATGATGGGAAGAAAAAAGTTTGGAGAAGAAAGGGAACGGCACATGATCCAAGGCACACCACATCCTCTGTAAAACATGGTGGAGGCAACGTGATGGCATGGGCATGCATGGCTTTCAATGGCACTGGGTCACTTGTGTTTATTGATGACATAAGAGCAGACAAGAGTAGCCGGATGAATTCTGAAGTGTACCGGGATATACTTTCAGCCCAGATTCAGCCAAATGCTGCAAAGTTGATTGGACGGCGCTTCATAGTACAGATGGACAATGACCCCAAGCATACAGCCAAAGCTACCCAGGAGTTCATGAGTGCCAAAAAGTGGAACATTCTGCAATGGCCAAGTCAATCTCCAGATCTAAACCCAATTGAGCATGCATTTCACTTGCTCAAATCCAGACTTAAGACGTAAAGACCCACAAACAAGCAAGACCTGAAGGCTGCGGCTGTAAAGGCCTGGCAAAGCATTAAGAAGGAGGAAACCCAGCGTTTGGTGATGTCCATGGGTTCCAGACTTAAGGCAGTGATTGCCTCCAAAGGATTTGCAACAAAATATCGAAAATAAAAATATTTTGTTTGGGTTATGTTTATTTGTCCAATTACTTTTGACCTCCTAAAATGTGAAGTGTTTGTAAAGAAATGTGTACAATTCCTACATTTTCTATCATATATTGTTGTTCAACCCTTCAAATTAAACGTTACAATCTGCACTTGAATTCTGTTGTAGAGGTTTCATTTCAAATCCAATGTGGTGGCATGCAGAGCCCAAATCGCGAAAATTGTGTCACTGTCCAAATATTTCTGGCCCTAACTGTATGTGGTCAATTTAAGGAGTGCTATGGCTATAGATCACACTGCAATGGATTAGTGGTAAACAACCCTTTTATTAAATCACTACGGATTTTGGCAGCGGACTGCTACCTTCCACCTGATACAGCAGTGTAAATACGATTTTGAAATTGTTTGGAGCATATCACGTTAACAAAAAAAATGTTCAGTTACTAATGTTGTACAGTAGGGGACATCTCACTTTGAAATTGTTTGTAGCATCTAGTCTATGTTATAGAGAACTGATCCACAGGCCCCCCAAAAAATTCTTCTGTTACTAACGTTATACAGTAGGGGACAAGTCTCACATCTCACTTTCAAATTGTTTGTAGCTTCTAGTCTGTTATAGAGGGCTCATCCACAGCCCCCCAAATTCTTCTGTTACTAACATCATACAGTAGGGGACAAGTCACTTTCAAATTGTTTAGAAAAAAACACAAACATTTAGCTTAACGTGAGTTGGTACACATGCAGAGGTTAAACGCATGTTCACATTGGCCACAAAACATTAAAAACTACAAGAGAAAAAAGTAAGCAAAAACCCTTATGTAATTAAGTAAAAAAGCAAAAGTGCATTTAAATAACACAGAGTTTTTTTCAATGAGTTCAAGCTGTCACTTGTGGCACCGCTGCGTGGGAAAATTCTCATGCAGCAGTGCTGTAAAGTGAGAGCATGAACTCATTGAACCCTTAATGATAACACTGCAGGAGCCATTATCTCCTGTCAGTGTGTCACTCGAGATCCTGATGTGACTGTTCTATAGGGGAGATCGTCGTGGGACACTCATTATTAAATGGACTATGTCGAAACAGGGAGTATACTGTTGGTTTATTATTTTATTTTGTTACAGGTGATCAAGGGCGTCACATTTATTAGGAGAACAATAAAGATGGCAAACTGTGTTTAGTGTTTTATTTCATTAAAATACTTTATTCTGGCTGTGTCTTTATTTAACTCTTTAACAACTATGAGATTAGTAATGGATAGGTGTCTTATTAACACCTCTCCATTACTAAGCCGGCTTGATGTCACATTACAATACAAAGGTGACTTCAACCCCACAAATATTACCCCACATTCCACCGCTGTAGGGCAGTGGGAAGAGAGAGGCTAAGTGCTGGAATTGGCGCATCTCTAAGATGCCCCATTTCTGGGGCAGCTGTGAGTTGGTATTTGTAGCTAGGGTGGGGCCAAAAACCATGGTCCCATCCTAGGCTATTAATATCAGGTCGCAGTTTTCTGCATAGCCTTTTCTGGCTATTAATTATAGGGGGAAAGATAGATAGATCTACAGTTAGGGCCAGAAATATTTGGACAGTGACACAATTTTCGCGAGTTGGGCTCTGCATGCCACCACATTGGATTTGAAATGAAACCTCTACAACAGAATTCAAGTGCAGATTGTAACATTTAATTTGAAGGGTTGAACAAAAATATCTGATAGAAAATGTAGGAATTGTACACATTTCTTTACAAACACTCCACATTTTAGGAGGTCAAAAGTAATTGGACAAATAAACATAACCCAAACAAAATATTTTTATTTTCAATATTTTGTTGCAAATCCTTTGGAGGCAATCACTGCCTTAAGTCTGGAACCCATGGACATCACCAAACGCTGGGTTTCCTCCTTCTTAATGCTTTGCCAGGCCTTTACAGCCGCAGCCTTCAGGTCTTGCTTGTTTGTGGGTCTTTACGTCTTAAGTCTGGATTTGAGCAAGTGAAATGCATGCTCAATTGGGTTTAGATCTGGAGATTGACTTGGCCATTGCAGAATGTTCCACTTTTTGGCACTCATGAACTCCTGGGTAGCTTTGGCTGTATGCTTGGGGTCATTGTCCATCTGTACTATGAAGCGCCGTCCAATCAACTTTGCAGCATTTGGCTGAATCTGGGCTGAAAGTATATCCCGGTACACTTCAGAATTCATCCAGCTACTCTTGTCTGCTCTTATGTCATCAATAAACACAAGTGACCCAGTGCCATTGAAAGCCATGCATGCCCATGCCATCACGTTGCCTCCTCCATGTTTTACAGAGGATGTGGTGTGCCTTGGATCATGTGCCGTTCCCTTTCTTCTCCAAACTTTTTTCTTCCCATCATTCTGGTACAGGTTGATCTTTGTCTCATCTGTCCATAGAATACTTTTCCAGAACTGAGCTGGCTTCTTGAGGTGTTTTTCTGCAAATTTAACTCTGGCCTGTCTATTTTTTGTATTGATGAATGGTTTGCATCTAGATGTGAACCCTTTGTATTTACTGTCATGGAGTCTTCTCTTTACTGTTGACTTAGAGACAGATACACCTACTTCACTGAGAGTGTTCTGGACTTCAGTTGATGTTGTGAACGGGTTCTTCTTCACCAAATTAAGTATGCGGCGATCATCCACCACTGTTGTCATCCGTGGACGCCCAGGCCTTTTTGAGTTCCCAAGCTCACCAGTCAATTCCTTTTTTCTCAGAATGTACCCAACTGTTGATTTTGCTACTCCAAGCATGTCTGCTATCTCTCTGATGGATTTTTTCTTTTTTTTCAGCCTCAGGATGTTCTGCTTCACCTCAATTGAGAGTTCCTTTGACCGCATGTTGTCTGCTCACAGCAACAGCTTCCAAATGCAAAACCACACACCTGGAATCCACCCCTGACCTTTTAACTACTTCATTGATTACAGGTTAACGAGGGAGACGCCTTCAGAGTTAATTGCAGCCCTTAGAGTCCATTGTCCAATTACTTTTGGTCCCTTGAAAAAGAGGACGCTATGCATTACAGAGCTATGATTCCTAAACCCTTTCTCCAATTTGGATGTGGAAACTATCATATTGCAGCTGGGAGTGTGCACTTTCAGCCCATATCTAATATATAATTGCCTAGAATACTACTTCCTGCAATTTGTGCCAACTTCCGTGGCTTTGTCCGGAGCTAATGTCCGGAGCTAATGTCCGGAGCTAATGTCCGGAGATAAGTGACGTCAACAGTGTCCAGTGTCTGATTGGTTGCCGCCTGCTGCGAGCGACCAATCAGAAACGTGCCGTACTGTGACACACTCCGCCCGCCATTTTGGTGTGATTTTTGAATTTTTACCTCACAGCAAGTTTCTACTGCGTGGAGGCGGGCCCAGTGACGTTGCTCTTCAAGCTCCTGCCGAATTTCGTCAAAAAATGATAATACCATTTACCAAAACTATATATATTTAGTTGCGAAGTGGTTCAGTGACATTTTCACACCAATTTTGAACTTTTGTTTGGTGTTTTCTCCATATACTGCCTATTATTTTTGTTCTTTCTTACTATTATTTATTAATTGTATTATTCTTACATTTGAATAAATAAAGTATATATGGATTCTAGACTCCCGATTCTTTAGAATCGGGCTGCCATCTAGTTATATATATAATTGTATTTCTGAACATGTTTTTGTAAACAGCTAAAATAACAAAACTTGTGTCACTGTCCAAATATTTCTGGCCCTAACTGTACCTATCGATAGATGGATAGATAGATCTATAGATAGATAGATAGCGCTTTAGATAGATAGTTAGATAGATAGATCTATCTGTCTATTTATCTATCCATAGATATATCTATCTATAGATTTATCTATCTATCTATCTATCTATCTATCTATCTATCTATCTATCTATCTATCTATAGATATATCTAATCTATCTATCTGTGTGTGTAAACAATGGAGTATGTAAAAGAAGAGGTTGGACAAGGAAATTACATCACAATTCTTTTTTTTTTTTAAATAATAGATCTGTATTAATTATACAAAAGCGCACGCAAATCCAGCATGAAAAAAACGCATGAAAATCCGCATTAAAAAGGCATCAAAAACGCATCAAATCCATGTGGAGTTTTACCTGCAATTTTCTTCCAAGTGATGCAGAATCTGCACAGAAAATTCCACAGGCAAATCGCCAATGTGTGCACATAGCCTTACAGTGCCTATTTAGGATGTTCTTAAACGTTTCCCATTTATTATCTGTATTCTTTTTTTGTGAGGACATTGTCCCAGTCAACCAGATTAAGGGTATCTCTAAGCTAGTCAAACTTTGACTTCCTAAAGTTCAGTATTTTTGTGACTCCCTGACAAGTCCCTCTAGCGAAAGACAAGTGAAACTGTACAATTTTGTGGTCGCTATTTCCTAGATGCCCGATGACCTGCAGATTTGTTGTTCTGTCAGGTCTATTAAATAGTATTAGGTATAAAAGTGCTGCTCCTCTGGTTGGATTCTGCGCCAATTGTAAAAGATAATTTTTCTTGGTTATTAGCAGAAACCTGTTGCCTTTATGGGTTTTGCAGGTCTCTGTTTCCCAGTTAATATCCAGGTAGTTAAAGTCCCCCATAGCAAGGACCTCATTATGGGTTGCAGGTTCATCTATCTGCCTTAGTAGTAAACTTTTCATGATTTCTGCTATATTTGGGGGTTTGTAAAAGACCCCAATGAGAATTTTGTTACTATTTTACCCTCCATATATTTCGACTCATAAGTACTTGACATCCTCATTCCCTTTGCTAATATTCTCCCTTAAAGTGGACTTTAGACAAGACTTTACATAAACACAAACCCTCCTTCTCTCTGTTTTTTGCAATCCTTTCTAAACAGACTGTAACCCTGTAAGTTAACTGCCAAGTCATAGCTTTCATCTAACCATGTCTCGGTTATTCCCACTACGTCATTGTTACCTGTAGATATTTCTGCTTCTAGTTCTTCCATCTTGTTTGTCAGGCTTCTGGCATTTGCGAGCATGCAGTTTAGAGAATTTTGTTTTGTTGCAATCTCCTCCCTGTTGATTGTTTTAGAAATTTTCTTACCTCCGTTCCGAGTATGTTGTCTTGGGTCTTCCTTGCCGCACCTCATATCCTTCATCAGTATATTTTCCAGCTTCATGTTTGTGTCTAATGTTTTTCTTCCCGTCCTCTCTTCTTGTAGTTTAACACCCTCCTAATGAGTGTAGCGAATGTGTGTTTCCCAGGATTGTTAAGGTGTAGTCTGTCTCTGGCGAGGAGTCCGTCGTACAGCTAATTCACACTGTGGTCCAGGAATCCGAATACTTTTTGTCTGCACCATCATCTTAGCCAGTTGTTCGCATCAAGGATCCTGTTACATCTCCTTGTGTCATGCCCATCTACTGGAAGGATAGACGCAAAAACTACCTCTGCATCCAGTTCCTTTACTTTCTTCCCCAACTCTTCAAAGTCCTTGCAGATTGTCAGTAGGTCCTTTCTTGCCATGTCATTGGTGTCAACATGTATCAGAAGAAATGGGTGGATGTCCTTGGAACTTATGAGCTTTGATATCCTAACAGTCACATCCTTGATCTTCACATCTGAGAGGCAGCATAACTTTCTTGTGGATATGTTCGATCTGCAGATGGCTGCTTCTGTGTCTTTCAGTAGTGAGTCTCCCACCGCTACCACTCATCTTCGCTTCTTGCCTGTAATTTTTGTTGTCACTTCTGGGTGTTGCTGTATGCCCTTTTCTTCTTTGCTTGCTAGTAGTGCCTCATGCTAAGGTGTGCCATCTTCATCCTCCACAAAGCTTTGGTATCGATTTCTCAGTTGTGTGGTTGGTGATGTCACCATGGTCGTCTTGCTTCTTTTCGTCACATGCTTCCACTCGTCTTCTTTTGGAGGTACTCTGACACTTTCTTCGCCTTCTGTAACCAGTAGAGATGCTTCTGTTCTGTCTAGAAAGTCTTCATTTTGTCCTTCCCCATGATGGCACCTAACGTGAGAGATGGTCCCAGCCCCCCCAGGAACAGGAAACCTGCATAGGAGATAAAAGATGGGGCGGCACCTCTCTCCTCAGTTTTGGTTTCCTGTTCCTGCGGGGAACCTGCGACATCGTCCCAGAGGGATCTCTCTCTGGAGGTGCCGGTCTGGAGACCGAGGCCCACAACGGGAGCAGCTGGCGGCGCATACGGCCGCATCACTCATGGGGATCAGGAGCTGCGGCGGTGGCGTCCGTCCCGTGGGGTGGGCTCCCCAGTGTCCGCTCCTGGCTGGAGGCTGGACCGGGGCAAGAGCGTGTCCCATCACTAGGCTGGCGCCGGGGTGAATGGAAGTACTTCCGGGTTCAACCGGAAGTAGCGTCGCACGCCGAGGAGAGCGCTGTGCTGACACTCCCAGGAGGGAGGAAGTCAGGGGCGCTCATACCGCTCTCTCCCCTATATTATATTAAGAGGCAAGGCATAACAGCAAGTGCCAATAGCCTCTTTAACATGGCGGACCTGACTGCGGAATCGCCAGTACTGGTGGACGTTCCACAGACCCCCGTGGTAAAGGTTCGGTGGGTGAGTGCCTTTGTAAGGCAAAATGACATGTCAGTAACAGTGTTTCTGTATTACATTGTGCAGGGGAGGAAGGTTACGGCCAAGCAGAAAAACAAAGTCTGTGCACTCTGTGACAAAGCTCTCCCTAAAACTTATGACAAACGGATCTGTCATTTATGTATAGAAAAGACGGTGGCCGAGGAGTCCTCATCACTACTCCAAAATATAAAGAATATCGTTAGGGATGAAGTAAAAATCACAGTGAAGGAGCAAATGAAACAGCATGGGCTATGTACCTCCCGGAATCCACCTCCTAGACCTGCCCAAACCTCTGACGTGGAATCAGAAGGCGAACCTGGGGAATTGCCACCTGATGGTGATTCAGACTTAGACTCTTCGGATGAGGAGTGTGGTTGGCCGTATGTACTAACTGAGGATGTTGGGAAACTGCTTAAGCTAGTTAGAGCAACATTGGGGGTTGAAACATCAAAAGAACATAAAACAACCCAGGATTCTATGTTTAGCAACCTAGAAGTAAAAAAACGCAGAGTTTTTCCCTTTCACGATAATGTTTAAAACTTAATTAAAAAAGAGTGGAAAAAAACCAACTAAAAAAATGTCAGTTCCCCAAACCCTTAAACGCAAATATCCGTTTGAGGAAGAAATTTGTGAAAAATGGGAGAAAGCACCTAAATTGGACTCTGCAATTGCAAGCACTTCCAAGGGCATAGCGCTTCCCTTCGAAGACTTGGGGGCCCTTAAAGACCCTCTTGATAAAAAGGCGGACGGCTTCTTAAAATCGGCATGGGAAGCATCAACATGGGCATTTGAGCCAGGAGTAGCCGCCACTTGTACAGCTCGGGCCATGATAAAGTGGTTAGAGGAGTTGAGTGAGCAAATAAGGGACAAATGCGCTAGGGAGAGACTCTTAGAGGTAATACCCTCTCTTCAAAATGCGGCAGGCTTCCTTGCAGATGCCGCCATTGACTGGGTTTTTCTGCCTGTGCATGTGCCCTCTCCAACTCTGGCAGAAGGGCATTATGGCTTAAAAATTGGTCAGCTGACTTTCAGTCCAAAGTTAAATTATGTGCAGTCCCTTGTGAGGGCCAGTATCTATTTGGGAAGGCACTCGATGAGATTCTAGAGAAGGCTGCAGATAAGAAGAAACACTTCCCACCTCCCCCCTTCTCAAGACGGCGGTGGAGTGATAACCGGCGTTCCTTTCGGGGTTCAGGAAAAGCAGGCCGGGGTCGGCCGGGGGATAGATCCACCCATGGGAAACCCTGGGGTGAGAGAAGAGAAAGAGAATGATCTTCAATCTGAAATCCCTAAACCAATACATCAAAGTAGACAAATTCAAAATGGAGACGTTAAAAACTACAACAAAACTGCTATATCCAGGCTGTTACATGGCAGTAATAGACCTCACAGATGCCTATTATCATGTTCCCATTTGTGTAGAACATCAACAATTCCTAAGACTAATAGTAGAAATAAATCAAATCCCCACTCATCTACAGTACCAATGTCTCCCTTTTGGGGTGTCTGTGGCTCCCAGAATCTTTACAGAGATAATTTCAGAGATAGCGTCATTGGTAAGAAAGGAAAATATCTTACTAATACCATATCTAGACAACTTTCTCCTTGTAGCAGACAGCCAGGAAGAATGCGTAGTAGCAGTCTAGAAAGTACGGGACCTATTGTCCAAATTGGGGTGGCTGATCAATTTAAAAAAATCAAAGATGCATCCAGTCCAGATACAGGAATTCCTAGGAATTCAACTGGACTCAATCAGGCAAATTTGTATCCTTCCAGACAGGAAAATCAACGCCATAAAACAAAAAATAAATAAGACGCAATCGGGCCGGCCCATCTTGTTAAGAGAAGCCATGTCCCTTCTGGGGATGTTGACAGCCACAATCCCAGCGGTTCGGTGGGCACAAATACATTCAAGGGAGTTACAATGGCAAATACTGACCGAACAGGCAAAAGATCCCCACAATCTAAACAAAAAAATCG
Source organism: Ranitomeya imitator (assembly GCF_032444005.1). NCBI lineage: Eukaryota > Metazoa > Chordata > Amphibia > Anura > Dendrobatidae > Ranitomeya > Ranitomeya imitator. The sequence goes on from NC_091282.1 coordinate 987,222,768, forward strand.
TTCTATGGCCACAAGTGCAGGACTCTTTAGTTTGGTGGCTAAAAATAGAAAATGTAAAAAACGGGGTACCATGGTCAGCCCAAGATCCGGTGGTGCTAACCACGGATGCAAGCCCTCTCGGCTGGGGGCACATTTAGAACATCAGATTCTGCAAGGCAGATGGGATCCTCGGATGGAGTCAGCATCCTCCAACCTAATGGAGCTAACAGCAATAAGGCTAGCAATTCTGCAAACAGAAGAAATTGTCCACGGGAAACACCTAGTGGTCTTGTCCGACAACAACACGGCAGTCTCCTACATATCACCTCCTATCATTGACAAGTACTCATCTGAAGGGAACAAGCAATCTTGTTGCAGACTTCTTAAGCAGGCATATACTACATCAGAACGAATGGTCTTTAAACCAGGAAATTTTGGGGGAAATCTGTGCCCTTTGGGGCATCCCACAGATAGACCTCTTTGCCACAAAACAAAACCGGAAGGTAGAAAGGTTCTATTCCCTGAACCCACGAGAGAACCCAGAAGGAGTAGATGCGCTTTTGCACCAATGGAACTTCCATCTGGCCTACGCATTTCCTCCGTTTCCTCTGATACCGACAGTGTTGAAAAAGATCCGAGAGGAGGGAACACAAATAATACTGATTGCACCCTTCTGGCCGAAGAGGGCCTGGTTCACCTGGCTCAAGCGTATGTCCATATCGGACCCATGGATCCTTCCAGAGGTGCCGAACCTTCTACACCAGGGTCCGGTGTTCCATCCTCAAGTACACAATCTGCATCTCACTGCCTGGAACTTGAGAGGGGGCTTCTACTAGGAAAGGGTTTCTCAGCTCCGTTAGTTTCTACTCTGCTATCCAGCAGGAAAAAAACTACATCTAATAAATATCAAAAAATCTGTGAAAAATTTCTAGAGTTCTCAGGGCGACGCCTATCAACCACTACTCAGAAAGTCCCAATAAGAGAAGTCTGGAACGGGGGTTATCTACCAGCACACTAAAGGTGCAAGTTTCAGCGCTTGGCGCCTTATTTGATAAAAAATTGGCTGATCACCCCTGGGTGTACAGGTTCATCTGAGCCTCCTTCACAGCCAGACCATTTAAACCTCGGCCAAAAGTTGCTCCCTGGGATCTAAATTTAGTGCTCCAGGCCTTAACTTATCCTCCTTTTCAGCCTCTTAGCTCCATATTGGAAAAAAAAACCTAACCCTAAAAATGGTTCTCCTGGTTGCCCTGACATCTGCCAGACGCATTAGTGAGATCCAGGCTATATCTATTGATCCTCCATACACTACAATTCTGGAGGACAGAGTAATAATCAAAACTGACCCGGCCTTCTTACCAAAGGTCAATTCAAAATTCCACAGGGACCAGGAGATAGTTTTACCCTCGTTTTGCTCCAATCCAAAATCCCAGGGAGAACAAACCTTTCATTGCCTGGACGTCAGATGTTGCCTAATCCAATACCTGGAGATGACAAAATCTTGGCGACAATCTTCAGCCCTTTTTGTTTCCTTTCATGGAGCAAACAGGGGTAAAAAAGCCACAAAATTTACTATTGCACGGTGGCTCCGCATGGCTATTGCACTATCTTACTCATCTGCAGGGCAATGCCCTCCACTAGGGGTGACGGCACACTCCACAAGAGCTATCGCCACATCCTGGGCGGAGAGGGCAAACGCGTCAATAGAGCAAATTTGTAATGCGGCAGTATGGTCTTCACCCTCTACCTTCTTTCGCCACTATAGGTTAAACTTGGGGCTTTCAAGTCTTGCCTTTGGGAGGAAAGTCCCACCCTAGGAGTCTTCTTCTATTTTCTCCTCTCACGTTAGGTGAGATCCATGACGGCACCGTATTCATTCCCGCCCTATCTTGGTGATGGTGGTGTGTCGCACAAAAAATTAAAAATTAAAAAAAAAATAAAATATATATACAGTGGGGCAAAAAAGTATTTAGTCAGTCAGCAATAGTGCAAGTTCCACCACTTAAAAAGATGAGAGGCGTCTGTAATTTACATCATAGGTAGACCTCAACTATGGGAGACAAACTGAGAAAAAAAAATCCAGAAAATCACATTGTCTGTTTTTTTAACATTTTATTTGCATATTATGGTGGAAAATAAGTATTTGGTCAGAAACAAACAATCAAGTTTTCAGGCTCTCACAGACCTGTAACTTCTTCTTTAAGAGTCTCCTCTTTCCTCCACTCATTACCTGTAGTAATGGCACCTGTTTAAACTTGTTATCAGTATAAAAAGACACCTATGCACACCCTCAAACAGTCTGACTCCAAACTCCACTATGGTGAAGACCAAAGAGCTGTCAAAGGACACCAGAAACAAAATTGTAGCCCTGCACCAGGCTGGGAAGACTGAATCTGCAATAGCCAACCAGCTTGGAGTGAAAAAATCAACAGTGGGAGCAATAATTAGAAAATGGAAGACATACAAGACCACTGATAATCTCCCTCGATCTGGGGCTCCATGCAAAATCCCACCCCGTGGGGTCAGAATGATCACAAGAACGGTGAGCAAAAATCCCAGAACCACGCGGGGGGACCTAGTGAATGAACTGCAGAGAGCTGGGACCAATGTAACAAGGCCTACCATAAGTAACACACTACACCACCATGGACTCAGATCCTGCAGTGCCAGACGTGTCCCACTGCTTAAGCCAGTACATGTCCGGGCCCGTCTGAAGTTTGCTAGAGAGCATTTGGATGATCCAGAGGAGTTTTGGGAGAATGTCCTATGGTCTGATGAAACCAAACTGGAACTATTTGGCAGAAACACAACTTGTCATGTTTGGAGGAAAAAGAATACTGAGTTGCATCCATCAAACACCATACCTACTGTAAAGCATGGTGGTGGAAACATCATGCTTTGGGGCTGTTTCTCTGCAAAGGGACCAGGACGACTGATCCGGGTACATGAAAGAATGAATGGGGCCATGTATCGTGAGATTTTGAGTGCAAACCTCCTTCCATCAGCAAGGGCATTGAAGATGAAACGTGGCTGGGTCTTTCAACATGACAATGATCCAAAGCACACCGCCAGGGCAACGAAGGAGTGGCTTCGTAAGAAGCATTTCAAGGTCCTGGAGTGGCCTAGCCAGTCTCCAGATCTCAACCCTATAGAAAACCTTTGGAGGGAGTTGAAAGTCTGTGTTGCCAAGCGAAAAGCCAAAAACATCACTGCTCTAGAGGAGATCTGAATGGAGGAATGGGCCAACATACCAACAACAGTGTGTGGCAACCTTGTGAAGACTTACAGAAAACGTTTGACCTCTGTCATTGCCAACACAGGATATATTACAAAGTATTGAGATGAAATTTTGTTTCTGACCAAATACTTATTTTCCACCATAATATGCAAATAAAATGTTAAAAAAACAGACAATGTGATTTTCTGGATTTTTTTTTCTCAGTTTGTCTACCATAGTTGAGGTCTACCTATGATGTAAATTACAGACGCCTCTCATCTTTTTAAGAGGTGGAACTTGCACTATTGCTGACTGACTAAATACTTTTTTGCCCCACTGTATATATATATATATATATATAAATAAAAGGGGGTATATGTATATAAAATGTATACAGTGGGGCAAAAAAGTATTTAGTCAGTCAGCAATAGTGCAAGTTCCACCACTTAAAAAGATGAGAGGCGTCTGTAATTTACATCATAGGTAGACCTCAACTATGGGACACAAACTGAGAAAAAAAAATCCAGAAAATCACATTGTCTGTTTTTTTAACATTTTATTTGCATATTATGGTGGAAAATAAGTATTTGGTCAGAAACAAAATTTCATCTCAATACTTTGTAATATATCCTTTGTTGCCAATGACAGAGGTCAAACGTTTTCTGTAAGTCTTCACAAGGTTGCCACACACTGTTGTTGGTATGTTGGCCCATTCCTCCATGCAGATCTCCTCTAGAGCAGTGATGTTTTTGGCTTTTCGCTTGGCAACACGGACTTTCAACTCCCTCCAAAGGTTTTCTATAGGGTTGAGATCTGGAGACTGACTAGGCCACTCCAGGACCTTGAAATGCTTCTTATGAAGCCACTCCTTTGTTGCCCTGGCGGTGTGCTTTGGATCATTGTCATGTTGAAAGACCCAGCCACGTTTCATCTTCAATGCCCTTGCTGATGGAAGGAGGTTTGCACTCAAAATCTCACGATACATGGACCCATTCATTCTTTCATGTACCCGGATCAGTCGTTCTGGCCCCTTTGCAGAGAAACAGCCCCAAAGCATGATGTTTCCACCACCATGCTTTACAGTAGGTATAGTGTTTGATGGATGCAACTCAGTATTCTTTTTCCTCCAAACACGACAAGTTGTGTTTCTACCAAACAGTTCCAGTTTGGTTTCATCAGACCATAGGACATTCTCCCAAAACTCCTCTGGATCATCCAAATGCTCTCTAGCAAACTTCAGATGGGCCCGGACATGTACTGGCTTAAGCAGTGGGACACGTCTGGCACTGCAGGATCTGAGTCCATGGTGGCGTAGTGTGTTACTTATGGTAGGCCTTGTTACATTGGTCCCAGATCTCTGCAGTTCATTCACTAGGTCCCCCCACGTGGTTCTGGGATTTTTGCTCACAGTTCTTGTGATCATTCTGACCCCACGGGGTGGGATTTTGCGTGGAGCCCCAGATCGAGGGAGATTATCAGTGGTCTTGTATGTCTTCCATTTTCCAATTATTGCTCCCACTGTTGATTTCTTCACTCCAAGCTGGTTGGCTATTGCAGATTCAGTCTTCCCAGCCTGGTGCAGGGCTACAATTTTGTTTCTGGTGTCCTTTGACAGCTCTTTGGTCTTCACCATAGTGGGGTTTGGAGTCAGACTGTTTGAGGGTGTGCACAGGTGTCTTTTTATACTGATAACATGTTTAAACAGGTGCCATTACTACAGGTAATGAGTGGAGGAAAGAGGAGACTCTTAAAGAAGAAGTTACAGGTCTGTGAGAGCCAGAAATCTTGATTGTTTGTTTCTGACCAAATACTTATTTTCCACCATAATATGCAAAAAAAATGATAAAAAAACAGACAATGTGATTTTCTGGATTTTTTTTTCTCAGTTTGTCTCCCATAGTTGAGGTCTACCTATGATGTAAATTACAGACGCCTCTCATCTTTTTAAGTGGTGGAACTTGCACTATTGCTGACTGACTAAATACTTTTTTGCCCCACTGTATATGAGTTAAGATAAAAATATATACAAGGAAAAAAAACAAACAAACTGATGGGGAAATATAACTGCGCCTACGGCAACGATAGAGATAAATGTAATATTACATTGAACCTGAACTAATAAAGCGGTTACCTTACATACTCTGTCAACAAACTGAGGAGAGAGGTGCCGCCCCCATTTTTTATCTCCTATGCAGGTTTCCTGTTCCTGGGGGGGCTGGGACCATCTCTCACGTTAGGTGCCGTCATGGATCTGGAAAATCAAATTACCAGTAAGTAATTATCATTTTTCTTTCATGAGTTTTAAAGTTGCAATTCTTTCTTCCAAACCCTGCACCTTTTCTTCTAAAAGGGCAAGTAGTCTATACGTCTGGCAGGTGAAATTGGATTCTTCTTCTGGTTGATCTGGTGACTTCAACATCCCCACTGATACCCTTCAGTCAACAGCCTTCAAACTTCTGTCCATTACTTCATTTTTTGGATTTACTCAGTGGTCCTCTGCAGCCAGCCACACAGACGGACATACACTAGACCTGGTCTTCACCCATCTCTGCTCTCTATCTAACTTCACCACCTCCCCTCTCCCTCTATCCGACCAATATCTGCTCACTTTCTCATCCCTGTCCTCCTCACCGGTCACCTATGTCCAGCAACATGCTCACCCCCGCAGAAACCACGCACACCTAGACACCCACACACTCTCTGACTCTATCCTACCACTGGCATCCATATCATCACTCTACGACACAGACAGTGGCACTGCTTTCTATAATACCACTCTCGCATCAGCTATTGACACGGTTGCCCCTCTCGTTGATGGCAGAGTGCGACGTACCAATAGACAACCCTGGCACAATAACACCACTAAAAAGCTCCGGCAAGTGTCCAGAGATGCAGAGCAGCATTGGAAGAAAACACATTCGCAAGACGACTTCACTGCATTCAAACAGGCAACACTCGCTTTTAAATCTGCTCTCACCTCTGCTAAACAGGCCTACATCACAACCCTCATATTTTCCCTATCCTACAACCCCAGTTATTTAAACCTTCAACTCCCTCCTCCGCCCCCACTGCCCCCTCCAACCTCCCTCATCTCTGCTGAGGACTTTGCCACACACTTTAAAAATAAGATTGGCCAAGCAAGGCAAGCCTTCTTTGTTCAACCACAACTCCTTTGTATAACAGACCAATGTCCAAACCCCAGATCCTCCCTATCCAACATCACTGAAGGGGAACTTAATTGTCTCCTCTCCAAATTGCACCTCACTACCTGTGCGCTTGACCCCATCCCATGCCACCTCCTACCCAACCTCACCACCACTCTCATCCCATCCCAAACCCACCTTTTCAACCTATCACTAACTGCTGGTACCTTCCCTTCTGCTTTCAAACATGCCACAATCACGCCTATCCTAAAAAGCCAACCCTCAATCCAACTGCTATGTCCAGCTATCGCCCAATAACGCTGCTTCCATTAGCTTCCAAACTCCTGGAGCGGCAAGTCCACGCTGAACTTACCTCCCACCTCTCATCTAACTTGCTCTTTGACAATCGACAATCTGGTTTATGCCCCCATCACTTAACTGAGAAAGCCCTGACCAAAATTACTAACGACTTACTTACAGCCAAAGCTAACGGAAAATACTCTGTACTCCTCCTTCTAGACCTGTCCTCTGTTTTCGACACAGTTGACCACTGCCTCATAGCACAGATCCTCTTCTCCTTTGGCATAAAAAACAAACTCTATCCTGGATCTCCTCATACCTTTCCAACCAAACATTCAGCATCTCCCACTCCTACACTACCTCTTCATACCACCCTCTCTGCTGGAGTCCCCCAAGGCTTTGTTCTAGGACCCCTACTCTTCTCAATCTATACACTTGGCTTGGGACAACTCATAAAGTCTCATGGATTCCAGTACTGCCTTTATGCTGATGACACTCAGATTTACCTTTCTGGCACAGACGTCACCTCTCTGCTGTCCAGAATCACGGAGAGTCTATCAGCCATATCCTCCTTCTTCTCCTCTCGCTTGCTCAAACTCAATATGGACAAATCTGAACTCATCATCTTTCCTTCATCTCATAGATCTTCCTTACCTGACCTATCTATCGCTATCAACGACATCACGCTTTCCCCTGCACTGGAAGTCCGCTGCCTCAGAGTAACCCTTGACTCTACCCTGTCCTTCAAACCGCACATCAAAGCTCTTTCCACCTCCTGTCGTTACCAGCTTAAAAATATCTCCAGAATCCATTCTTTCCTCAACCATCAATCTACTAAAATGCTTGTACATGCCCTTATCATCTCCCACCTTGACTACTGCGACATCCTTTTCTGTGGCCTTGCTGCTAACACCCTTGCACCTCTCTAGTATATCCTTAACTCTGCTGCCCAACTAATTCATCTCTCTCCTCGCTCCTCCTCCACTTCCCCTCTCTGCAAATCTCTTCACTGGCACCCATTCCCTCAGCGTATCCAGTTCAAATTACTAATAGTAACCTACAAAGCCATCCATAACCTGTCTCCTCTATATATCTTTGAACTAATCTCTCGTTATCTTCCCTCACGTAATCTCCGGTCCTCCCAAAACCGCATTCTCTCCTCCACACTTCTTTGCTCCTCACCCAACTGCCTCCAAGACTTCTCCCGAATATCCCCCATCCTCTTGAATTCTTTGCTCCAACACGTCTGACTATCAACCACATACGGATCCCACGTCTGACTATCAACCACATACGGATCCTTCAGATGGAACCTGAAAACCCACATCTTCAGGAAAACCTACAGCTTGCACTGACCCCGCTGCCTCCTCACTACTACAGAAGCTACCGCCTCATCAACACCGGAGCTCCTGGAACCCTCAACCTATTGTCTGCTTCCCCACCATCCTGTAGAATGTAAGCTCGCAAGGGCAGGGTCTTCGCCCCTGTGTATCCATCTGTAATTGATAGTTTGCTTACTGTAAGTGATATCTGTAATTTGTATGTAACCCCTTTTCATGTACAGCACTATGGAATCAATAGCGCTATATAAATAAATAATAATAATAATCTGTGAACATGAAGCAAATGTTGCAGCTCACCATGTAGGTTGTCACATCTGCCATGTTGCTCCTAGATCCTGCTGACTTGCTTTCTGTCTTCCTTCTTGTGTAATCTACTCTGTACAAATCCCTAGTTAGACCGCACATGGAGTACTGTGTCCAGTTTTGGGCACCGCTGCTCAGGAAGGATATAATGGAACTAGAGAGAGTACAAAGGAGGGACACAAAATTAATAAAGGGGATGGGAGAACTACAATACCCAGATAGATTAGCGAAATTAGGATTATTTAGTCTAGAAAAAAGACGACTGAGGGGCGATCTAATAACCATGTATAAGTATATAAGGGGACAATACAAATATCTCGCTGAGGATCTGTTTATACCAAGGAAGGTGACGGGCACAAGGGGGCATACTTTGCGTCTGGAGGAGAGAAGGTTTTTCCACCAACATAGAAGAGGATTCTTTACTGTTAGGGCAGTGAGAATCTGGAATTGCTGGCCTGAGGAGGTGGTGATGGCGAACTCAGTCGAGGGGTTCAAGAGAGGCCTGGATGTCTTCCTTAAGCAGAACAATATTGTATCATACAATTAGGTTCTGTAGAAGGACGTAGATCTGGGGATTTATTATGATGGAATATAGGCTGAACTGGATGGACAAATGTCTTTTTTCGGCCTTACTAACTATGTTACTATGTTACTATGTTACTGTGTTTAACCTTCTTGTGTAATATACTCAATCAGCCAAGCTTTCTTGCAATAATGTCCTAGAGGCAAAAATTTGCTTTTCCCAGAAGGCACCTGGAGTATGGAAATTGCCCTCCTCAAGCTTCAAACCCTGGTTTGCCGATGCTTTCCAAGCAGCTGGTCCCTGCTGTACCCAACAATCTTCTTGCTGAGGGAGACTCTTTGCTTTTCCCAGAAGGCACGTGGAATATGCAAATTGTCCTACTCAAGCTTCCATCTCTGATTTGGAGATGCTTTCCAAGCAGCTGGTCCCGGCTGTACCCAACGATCTTCTTACCATGGGAGACTCTTCACTTTTCCCAGAAGGCACCTGAAATATGAAAATTGTCCCCCTCAAGCTTCAATCACTGGCATTGAGACTCTGAGAATCCCAATGGGCAAAAATGCGGACCAACGAACCACAGCAAACGTCAGCCACTCCATCAATCGCATCTGCTGCTTCTTCCTCCTCTGTTATCTTGCCAATTATTGTGATGCAGGTCTCTGACCACAGAACCTTGGGTTCTTTATCCACTCCAGTCATGCTGACTGAGAGCCCGCTGTCAGCTGTAATGGAAGTGAACATGCCCGCTGTTTTTGACCGATCTCAGAGAACAAACACGACAACTTTCTCAATCCACCGTCTGCACTTCCCTCACATTCCTGCAGTTTGGTCAGTTCCCCCAACTCCACCATCTCTCAGAATTGCAGCCAGCCCATGGTTCCTGCAGTTGTGGGTATGTAAAAGATTTTTTCCTCCTATGCATGACAAAGCTCAGAGGTTGAGCTCTACCATCTCCTATCTGTTGGCCATGGAAATGCTGCCTTTCCACCTGATAGATACAGACATTTTGTGAAAGCTAATGGCCATCGCAGTCCGCCAGTACCAGTTACCCAGTAGCCGACAACATCACCCGTTTAGTCATGCCCAGCAGCCAGCGTTCTCTCAGAACGTGTCTTCAGCACGTCTGGTTGTGTCCTGATGAATAAGCACATCCACCTCCCTTATGTGTAGACCACCTATCTTTTATTAAAATGAACAAGTCATGGGCCTCTGATGACTTTTGCACCACAGTTGCAGATTGGGCAGACTAGGTGATGGTGTCATCTTTAGTGTCATGTAATGATCTTGTGTTATTGTAGTCTGTACCATCTTTGTGGTGTCTTCTGTGCCTGCGGTTGCTATTGATGCTGATGTTACAAACAATTTTTTGGGGTCTCCTTCTGGAAGGTTGCCTGCAGTATAAGGTGTGTCAGAGGCCTATCATACTGTTTCTATTCTGTGGAAATTGATGTCACTTTTGTGCTGTGTGACAATAATTTTTTTAAATTTGGAGACTCCAAGTTTTTTGCGTCTCCGTCTTGTGGGTTGCCTGTGATCGAAGGTGTGTCAGAGGCCTATTATATTATTTATTCTCTGTGGAAATTGATGCCACTTTAGTGGTGTGTGACAATTATTATTTGAAATGTGGAGACTTCAAGTTGGGACTTCAACTGGTGGGTTGCCTGTAGTTTATGGTATTTCAGAGGCCTATCATACCGTTACTACTCTGTGGAAATTGATGCCACTTTAATGCTGTGTGACAATTATTTTTTTAAATTTGGAGACTCCAAGTTGGGTCTCCATCTGGTGGGTTGCCTGTGTAAGTAGGGCTCTAAGACAGGCAGGCTTGCACCTACTTTCACTCAACTACCTGTGTCACTTTCCTCACATTTTCTATCGATATTACTGTATGAAACTTATATTTGTGCCATCTGAATATGGCTGTAATAAAAAAAATTGTAGGTGTTGCATGAGGTATGAGGTCTCCAAGCTAAGAAGGCTTACACCACTTCCTTAGCCACCAGGTCCTCATTGAAACTTCAATTCCAAGCTGGAAATGCTGGGCCAGACTATAATTTCTCATGTATTGGCCATGACAGACAGCTTCTGTGCCATTGTAACAGTTTCTACTGTGTGCTAATTGATCAGTCTGCTACCTTAGTTACTATTTTTACATTTTTCTACCAATAGTAGTCTATGAAACTGATTTTTGTGCCATCTTAGTGTGGCTGAAATGAAAAAGAAAATTGGAGGTTTTGCATGAGGTGTGAGGTCTCCTAAGAAGAATTACACTACTCCCTTGACCACCAATTCCTAATTAAAACTTAATTTCCAAACTGTAAATGCTGGGCCAGACTCTGATACCTCATGCATGGCCCATTCCTGATGCTTGTGTGCCATTATAACAGGTTCTACTGTGGGTCAATTAATCAGTCAACTACCTGAGTTACTATTCTTACATTTTTCTATCAATAGTAGTCTATGAAACTGATGTTTGTGTCATCTGAGTATGTCTGGAATAAAAAAAAATGGAGGGTTTTCATGAGGTGCCAAGTCTCCCAGTTAAGAAATTTTACACTGCTAAAAGCTATAACGTTTTTATTTTTGGGCTGTTGGAGCTGCATTGTGGCTTGTTTTTTGTGATACCATTTTTATTTACATTTGTTTTTTTATCGCTTTTTATTCCACTTACGGTTTGGGTGCATGATGATAGAGCATCATTTTTTGCCTCATGTTTTATAGTGTTCACTAAAGGGGTAAACTCTTTGGGCAGTTTTATCGGATGCATCGTTCTGGACGTGGCAATACCAAATATGTGTACCTTTTTTTTAAATTTAGTAACAATATTTATTTATGGGTTCAATATTTTTAAAACTTTTATTCACTTTTTTTTTACTTTTTTACTTCCACTATGGAACTTTCACTATCTGCAGTATGATTGCAGTTATGAGGTATAGCAATCAAGGAGCATTGCTATACCTTATAGCCTGTCAGCCATGCAGACACAAATTAGTTAGATCATGCACTACATATGATCTAACTAACTTCCTAGTGCCTGGTGACTGGATGTAGACATGACGACATTGAGTCACCATGGCAAAGATTGGGACCCCGTGATGAAGTTGCGGATTCTCCGATCCAAGGGCATAGGGGCTCTCTTCCCTCTGTCTGCTCTAAATGCTGTGTTCTCTTCGATCACTGCATTTAGAGGGTTAAAGTGCCGAGAGCTGTACGGGCACTGCTCCTGGCACTGAGAGCCGGGTGTCAGCTGTCAGTATCAGCTGACACTCAGCAGCACTCGCCGCCGCACAGCACCCTAGAGTGTCACATAGAAGACAGCAATGAGACTGGTACTAAGGTCAAGGGTAACTAAAGCTTATAAACTGTGGAGAGCAGGTCAAAAGACTGTACAATGGTGAGATTTCTAATATCATTGTATTGTTGCTGTTATACCTCTAAGCAATCAGATTTGCTTTTTGAAGTTTGCCCTGTCTCTAGTCCTGTAGTCCAACTATGATGTAAGTGTGACGCCCAGGAGACCGGGATACCCAGCACCGGACCAATGGAGTCTGTCTCTTCAGGGGGATGTCACGGGTGGCTTGACCCGGTGCTGTGGCCTCAGGCAATGCACAGTGTAAGGGGTATCATGAGGGGACAGGCACTTACTTGATCAGCAGCAGGTTCTCCCAGCGGTGACGATCTCGATCCTGGATAGATGGCTATTGTCCAAATGAAAGACTGAGGCACTGAAACGTTTAACCAGTTTACTTTAACATAAAAGGATTTACAACCAGTCCTGTCACCGGAGTCTGTATGGGAACTCTGAGTTACTTTGACCCTGCCGGGGTCTTCGCCTCTTATTGTGCGCAATTTCTGTGTGGCCCTGCTGCTGTATGTGAACTGGCTGCCGGCCCAATCTGTCCCCTCCGGGTCCTGGTTCGACGGGCAACCCGAGTCCTTTTATCGGTTTACCCCCTCTGGGAGTACCGCTGAACTCTGTGTCTGTTGCTGCATCCGACCCTAGTGAAGCTGATATCACCTCACGTTTTTCCGGTTGCTGTATTATATATAATGAATACAGCCACGGATCCGGTATCCGTCTTTGCGCCTGTTCTGGGTAGTGATTAATGCTACCCGGTTCTCACAATGTCCTTTTTCTCTATCCCTCTTCTCCTCAGGCCGGTGATTTCGGCCTGGAAACCGTCATAGGGCTGTTAGAAATTCAGCTGTATGACCTCTCACTATCAGCTCCTTAGCCCAACTGCCAGTTCTTCTCTCAGACCAGAATGGATCAAGGGGAGTCTCTGGAGCTCCCCCTTCTGGCCGGAGGTGGTAGTGCAGTCTTGCTATTTTAGTATTTGTACTTACTGTCAGTAACTATTTTTGTGGCAAATACCCCTAGGGGTGCCACATTCCCCCTTAGTTAAGAACAGTACTCCGGGACTGTGGGACGATAACATTTTGAAATAACAATTAATATGTACAGAGTCTTAAAAATGAAAAGTTACAAAAACCACTCAAGGAAACAAAAATAGAGTTCTGTAAAAAGTCACTTCAAATAGCGTCCATTAATACAGTTCTATCCTTGAAGGTATTAGGAAAGGCACTGTACTTAGTGTCCAGGAATTTAGTTCCATTTTTCCAACAGAGTTATCAATATAAAGTCTAAAGAAAGTTCAAAAAGAGCAAAAAGCAAAGTTCAAAAAGCAGTCTTTCCAGAGCTTTGATTTAGTGCCTCCGGGCTGATAAAAAGTTCAAGAATATGCAATAAGTTCATACAGACAAGTCTCTGTAGGCACTGGGCCTAAACGTTGCAGACTGATAACAATGACTATACCACATTTTCTGTTTAACTATATACGGCATAACATATATACAATTCACATTATGAGCTTTATAGTTGGTAATCTGCATACCTGGCCGGTAATTGACCCTGGGTACTACGCTGTGATCTACGTAATAGCGGTGTCTCTTCATGTGGTGTACTACTGTCTACTGCGGATGTAGTATCTGCCCGCTCTGCTAAAGATAATTCCACGACTATGGAGTTGGCAAGTCCACCGTGAATGGGATTACTCTGACCAGGAATCTGTTCTTCCTGGCCTGGAACCTCCTGTAGTACGGGGTCAGCCTCTTCCTGTCTTGGGACTTCTGGTATTGGGTTCGGTGTTGGGTAAAAGGCCACCATGGGAACCACTACTGCACCATGGTATGTTAGTAGGGTTTTGGGAAAGTCTCCTATACAGGTGTGATACACTTCCTCTTCTTTTTCCTTTACTGGTTGAACCTGTATGGGTTGAATAACTTCTGGTTCTGGCTGGACAACGTCTGGCTCTTTCAATGTTTCCGGACATAATTTAAGATTGTCTCTTGACACTAGTACAGATGTTAAGCCTCCGTTTTTGCTAATGAGACACATTTTAGGATTATCCACTCTTGTTGGTAAAACTGTGTAGGGTACGGCTTCCCACTGATTGTCCAGTTTATTGGTTCGACGATTTCTCTTGAGCACTTGGTCACCCGGTCTTAATGGGGTCGCTAGAGCATTCTGGTTGAAAGTTCGCTCTTGTCTTTCTCTAGTTTGCTGAAGGCTTCTTTCCACACTCTCTTGCACTTGGCGATACTGCTTTTGCCGTATGATATCCCAATTGGAGTCTTGAACTTCTGCGTCTGGTTTCAGAATTCCCATTTCTAGATCGATTGGTAATTGGCCGGGTCTTGCACGCATAAGGTAAGCTGGGGTGCAGTTGGTGGAGCTCACCGGGACATGATTATACAGATCCACCAAGTCAGGCAATTTCTCTGGCCATTGATTCCTTTCTGTCTCAGGTAAAGTCTTTAGTAGGTCTATTACAATATGGTTCATCTTCTCGCATAAGCCGTTTGTTTGTGGATGATAGGCCGTCGTCCGGATCTTTTTGCAACCATACATATTACAGAATTCTCTGAAGATCTCTGATTCAAAGGCTGTACCTTGGTCGGTGAGAACCTGTTCCGGATATCCATGGGGTCTACAAAAGTACGTTTGGAACGCTTTGGCTGCTGTTTTTGCTGTCAGATCTTTTACGGGTACTACTACCAAGAAACGTGAATAATGGTCCACGATGGTCAAGGCATAGACATAGCCGGACCGGCTTGGTGTCAACTTCACGTGGTCCATGGCTACAAGTTCAAGTGGTTGTTTGGTGATTATGGGCTGCAGTGGTGCTCTTTGGTTCTTTTGATCGTTTCTTCTGAGGTTGCACGGGCCACAATTTCTGCACCACTGTTCGATTGATTTTCTCATCCCGACCCAATAAAATCTTTCTCTTAGAAGTACTTCTAACTTTTTCCAACCGAAGTGACCAGCACCATTATGGTAAGCTTCGAGGACCATCTTCACATCTTGTTTAGGCACAATAATCTGCCAAACCAATTCATGTGTTTTCGGATTGGTGTATCTTCTACAGAGCTTCCCTTGATACAGGAACATTTTGCCTCTCTCTTTCCAGAGTTGATGCGTCTCTTCTGGGGCATCCTCATAGGGATATGCACTTTGCTCAGTCAACAGTTCCTTCACCAACTTCACAGCCGGATTGCTGTCTTGGGTGTCAGCCCATCTATGGTGTGCTAACGGATTAAAATTCACCTCTTGTTGTTTCTGATAGGTACTTGACTGATGATGTTTTGCCTTGGGACGATGGAAGGCTGGTAGTTCAATTTCTTCAAGCTCCCCCGTTTCCTCTTCTACATCTCTCAAGTGTGGCATCCGGGATAGGGCATCGGCATTTCCATTCTTGCGACCTGCTCGATACTTGATTATGAAGTTGTAATTAGATAACCGGGCTATCCATCGCTGTTCTAACGCACCTAATTTGGCTGTGTCCAGGTGGGTCAACGGATTGTTGTCAGTATAGACAATAAATTCTGCAGCGGCCAGATAGTGTTTGAAACGCTCCGTCACAGCCCAAACTACTGCCAGTAGTTCCAATTTGAAGGAGCTGTAATTTTCTGAATTTCTTTCAGTAGGCCGGAGCTTTCTACTTGCAAAGGCGATGACTTTCTCCCGACCTTCTTGCTTTTGTGACAGCACCGCTCCTAGTCCCACATTACTGGCATCGGTGTAGAGGATGAAAGGTTTATGGTAATCTGGGTATGCCAGAACCTCTTCTCCGGTTAGTGCCTTCTTTAGTTGTTCAAAGGAGTCTTCCCTTTTGTCGTTCCACTGAAAAGGAGGGTTTCGGTTTGAAGGTTTCTTCGTCTGCCCTACCAAGGTGTCTTGCAAGGGTGCTGCCAACTTGGTAAATCCTTTTATAAATCTGCGATAGTAACCCACCAATCCCAGGAATTGTCTCACTTCTTTTGCGCTGGTAGGTCTTGGCCAATCCCTTATGGCGCTTATTTTCTCGGGATCTGGTGCTACTCCCTCCGAACTCACGATGTGTCCCAGGTACTGTACCTTTGGCTTGAGAAGGTGACATTTGGATGGCTTGACTTTCATGCCATACCTGGATATGGCTTCGAACACTTCTGCCAGGTCTATTAAGTGTTGTTCGTAAGTCTTTGAGTAGACGATCACATCATCTAGGTACAGGAGGACGGTCTCGAAGTTCTTGTGTCCGAGGCAGCATTCCATCAGCCGCTGGAAGGTACCGGATGCGTTGCAGAGTCCGAACGGCATGCGATTAAATTCACACAGACCCATTGGTGTGGTGAATGCCGTCTTTTCCTTATCTCTCTCAGCCACAGGGACTTGCCAATACCCGCTTGTTAAGTCTAAGGTGGAAAAATAATTAGCAGATTTCAAAGCAGTTAAGGACTCTTCTATCCTAGGCAAGGGGTAGGCGTCTTTATGGGTGATGTTATTAATCTTCCGGTAGTCTACGCACATTCTCATGGTTCCGTCCTTTTTTTTGACAATCACTAGAGGGGCCGCCCAGGGGCTACAGCTGTCTCTTATTACCCCGGCCTGTTTCATTTCCCTCAGCATATCTTTTGCACATTGATAGTGAGCGGGCGGTATGGGTCTATATCTTTCTTTTATTGGGGGATGGTCACCTGTGGGGATTGTGTGTTCTACCCCTTCTATCCGTCCGAAGTCCAATGGGTGTTTACTGAAGACTTGTTCATATTCCTTCACTAGCCTATACACCCCTTGTTTTTGATGGGTAGGTGTTGAATTTATGCCCACGTGTAGCTGTTGGCACCAATCCTCCATTTCTCCATCTGAGCCATTGCCTTCCACCTGACAGGTTGGTTCTAAGGGCTCAATGGTTGTGATGGCATTGTTGTCAACAGTATATAGCTTTGCCATTGTAGCATACCTTGGCAAAGTGACCTCTTCCTCTCCACAGTTCAAAAGTCGTACCGGCACTCGTCCCCGGTGTACCTCGACTATCCCTCGTGCTGTGAGTATAGTGGGCCTGCTGTCGGTGTACACTGGTTCTATTAAGGCTTGATAATCTCGTCCCTTAGTACCAATGGCTGCTCTACACCATACCAGCATTTCTGTTTTTGGTGGGATTACAATAGACGTTGGATCACTTACCCTCACACTGCCGATTTCTCCACCTGCAACTTCTACCTGTTGCCTTAACATCAATACTTTTATTTCCCTCCGGAGAACTCTCTGCTGGCAGGATTGGGCAGTTTCAGCAATTTGCTGTAAGACAGAAATGACTTCGGAAAAGCAGTTCTCTAACACATTCATTCCTATCAATACAGTTGGTTCACAGTTCCGCCGGTCAACATCAACAACAATTATACCCTGTTTCTTCAGTTCTACTTTACCAATCTTTATGGTCATCTCCCTGAATCCTAGTTTCGGTACCAACTTACCATTACTGGCCCATATATCTAGTTCAACATCAGAGGGCCCTTTATCAATATCTGCATCAGCCCAGTACCTCTTATAAAGGATATACGGTATAGATGAAATCTGGGAACCTGTGTCCAGCAAAGCGTTGAGGGGAATTCCGTCCAGCACGATAGGGATAATGGGTCGTCCTCCGATGTACCTGTCGTGCCAGGGTGTTGGGCCTTGAAAGTTCATTCCTGCGAAGCGGCCCGCATTCCCAGGGGATTCCCGTTTAAATCACAATCTCGTGCAAAGTGGCCCGGCTGCTGGCAACGGCTGCAAATGGGCTGTCCATCCGGTTGGTAGCGGTCGCGGGGTCGTCCTCTCCATGTCGGGTATCTCCGGGGTCTCATCCATGGAACATCCTCTCTACAGTTTGCCAACTCCATCTTGTGTCCTCTCATCTCCTGCATGGTTTTAGCCATTGAAGCAACAACATCAGCTAAAGAGTCAAGCTTTTGTTGAAGAGCCTCATTAGTACTGGGCCCCAGGGGCTTAGCAATGGCCCCAGACATAGCTGATGTCACTGGCACTCCCTGTTGTTGAGGTGCCTCTGCCATGGGTTGCGCAGGATCCTGATCCCGAGGTGCCTCTGCCAGCTGGAGACGTATAGCGCTCTCCTTTAATTGGGCAAATGTCAATTCAGGGTTCTTAAAAACAAGCATGCTCACATGCCCCCGGTGAGAAGGGGTGTAGAGTCCCTCAATAAATTGATCTCTTAGCAGTTTATCCGCTCCGGTGTTAAAAATGGGTTCAGCCAGTGTAAGTGATTTAAGGGCTTCCTGCAGGTTTAAGGCAAAGTCTCTCACGCCCTCATTAGCTTTTTGTTTGCAACTAAAGAATCGTATTTTAGCTTTGCTGCTGGCCGTGGTTTCAAATGTAGCTTTTAATCCAGCAAATATGCGTTCAACAGTGCCTTTTAGATCAGCTGCCCATGCTGTGACTTCTCGCTTAGCATGGCCACTTAACTGCATCATCAGGAGACTAACACGCTGAACTTCACCCACAGGGAACATGTCAAAATGGGCCAGCATCTTTTCTCTGAAATCGTCAAGGGTATTAGGCTCACCTTCATACATTGGAAGCCATGGGCCACCCGGGGTATATGGCATCAGCACCGGCATGATGGGCGCCACTCCTTGCACCGCTGCGCTGCCGGACTCTCTATTGACACTCTGTCTTTCAGCTGCATTAGCGTTGCCGAGTGCTGCGGCGTCTCCGTGCTGCGACATACTGTGCCCCCTTAGTTAATCCGGACCCTTCCGGTCCTCCGCTTCCGTCGGGATAGTGTAGATTCGTTCCGCTGTGCAGCAGGATCGATTTTCCCCTTGCTCTGATGTCAGAGCGCTCAGCTTGGTGCCGCCCACAATGACACGCCCCCTGCTGCTCCCACCCACCGCGCTCTGTAATGGCGGATTCTGAAGTTTTTCAGTTAGACTGGGGCTCAGGTGATGGCGTAGCTCAATTAACAGTCTTGTGCCTAACGGTTATGAAGTGATTACCTCAGGGGATGGTGGCCATCTTTACTCCATTATAACCAATGGGGAAAAGTCACTTTCAATAGTTTTCAATGGGGAATGGATTTTTCTTTAATAAAGTCAATTTTCAAGATTTTTCATCCCAGTTTTCAGTTTTGGGCTCCAATCACGGCACACAATACCCAGTATACGGGCTGGCTAGATCCTGTTCGTGACGCCAATTGTGACGCCCAGGAGACCGGGATACCCAGCACCGGACCAATGGAGTCTGTCTCTTGAGGGGGATGTCACGGGTGGCTTGACCCGGTGCTGTGGCCTCAGGCAATGCACAGTGTAAGGGGTATCATGAGGGGACAGGCACTTACTTGATCAGCAGCAGGTTCTCCCAGCGGTGACGATCTCGATCCTGGATAGATGGCTATTGTCCAAATGAAAGACTGAGGCACTGAAACGTTTAACCAGTTTACTTTAACATAAAAGGATTTACAACCAGTCCTGTCACCGGAGTCTGTATGGGAACTCTGAGTTACTTTGACCCTGCCGGGGTCTTCGCCTCTTATTGTGCGCAATTTCTGTGTGGCCCTGCTGCTGTATGTGAACTGGCTGCCGGCCCAATCTGTCCCCTCCGGGTCCTGGTTCGACGGGCAACCCGAGTCCTTTTATCGGTTTACCCCCTCTGGGAGTACCGCTGAACTCTGTGTCTGTTGCTGCATCCGACCCTAGTGAAGCTGATATCACCTCACGTTTTTCCGGTTGCTGTATTATATATAATGAATACAGCCACGGATCCGGTATCCATCTTTGCGCCTGTTCTGGGTAGTGATTAATGCTACCCGGTTCTCACAATGTCCTTTTTCTCTATCCCTCTTCTCCTCAGGCCGGTGATTTCGGCCTGGAAACCGTCATAGGGCTGTTAGAAATTCAGCTGTATGACCTCTCACTATCAGCTCCTTAGCCCAACTGCCAGTTCTTCTCTCAGACCAGAATGGATCAAGGGGAGTCTCTGGAGCTCCCCCTTCTGGCCGGAGGTGGTAGTGCAGTCTTGCTATTTTAGTATTTGTACTTACTGTCAGTAACTATTTTTGTGGCAAATACCCCTAGGGGTGCCACATTAGTAACCCCTCCCTTACTCCTCCTCTGTTAGTGCTTGTTGGCCATCATCACCTGATGTTCATACTCTTTACATCCCTGGTTCAGAACTATCTATCACAAGGAAAGACTAGAAGCAATGGGATGAAAGTGAATGGGAGGAGACACAGATAAGATATTAGAAAAAACTTTTTTGACAGTGAGGGTGATCAATGAGTGGAACAGGCTGCCACGAGAGGTGGTGAGTTCTCCTACAATGGAAGTCTTCAAACAGAGGCTGGACAGACATCTGTCTGGGATGATTTAGTAAATCCTGCTTTGAGCAGGGGGTTGGACCAGATGACCCAGGAGGTCCCTTCCAACTCTACCATTCTATGATTCTATCATTCTATGATCCTTCACCTGCTGCAGCTGTTGCAGGTACTGCTGTTACTATTGTGCATCATAGCATCAGCCTCAGAATAAGCTTTTGGAATCTCGATTCATGCCTCATGCAGATACTGTCTGACAACGGTCTTTGTGTGAGTACTAGTTCAATACAGTCATTCATAGAATTGCTGTCTAAAAAGAATCACACTTGAAGCCTAGTTATGGAGTCTGAATAGCTGTGACATGCATTCTGAGTATGTCCTGTGTGTGAGAGTGACAGGTGTTATATGCGAGGGTTGCTATGTGTCCCCGAGGATGCGCACAGGAGTGTATTGAGTTTGAAGGAGTGCATTGCAGTCACAGGCATAGCTGTGATTGCAGTACATAATAAAAGTAAGTTTTGGTCTTGGGCAAGCTATTTTCCCAAGGCAGATTTAAGAAAACCCATCATAGGCTTTCATTTTTGGAGCAGATTACAGAATGGCAGTGGTGTGGTCCACTTCCTCCAGAGCAATGTCTTGCAAGTGGCCATTGGCCACAGTTACCTTGTAAAAACCCTGCAGCAAAGAGTTGGGTATGTCAGTCTTGGTGTGCAAACGTGCAGAGCAGGAGGCTCTGCAAAGCTTCAGCCTGTGTGAAGCAACAAGGTGCCAAGCAGAGCCAAAAAGCCTTGTGCCACTCAGCGTGACCCTGCAGTGCAGTCGCCCATGGCAAACGGTCTCGGTTACAGACTGTCTTGTTTCCTGAATGCGATCCGGATCATACCTTTTGTGTTCCAGTTATAAGTTTATTTGGACATTAAAATACATTTGTTTTAAACTTTTCGGTGGTCACTGCCTGTCTGTCACACTGCACCAATCCTGCTGCATTACATATGTTACAAAGAGAGTAAGGATGTACTGCTGAAGAGATTGGCTTCTATCAGTAGCGGAGTTGCACTTGTCAGTCCACTCTTGCTCACAACAATTGTATATACAGTATCTGTACAGGCTAACCTGTTACTTTTTGTGAGACTACTCAAACCATTGAACTTATTGCCTTTGTGAAATTTTGTAACCATCAAGCTTATTGTTATTTGAAAATAGGAACTGCTGGATGTATCTGGATGCATTACATATGACTGTTCTAGACAGATTAGAAACTTCACAGGTTTAACCCCTTCATGACATGGCTGTTTTTAGTTGCCCTTCTTTCAAGAGCCATAACTTTTTTACTTTTCCTTCAATATGGCCATTTCAGGGCATGTTTTTTGGTGAGTTGTACATTTGAAAAACACCATTCATTCTACTACATAGTGTACTGGAAAATGGGGGAAAAAAATCCAAGTGCTTTGAAGTTGCAACAAAAGTGTAATCACATGGTTTTTTTTATTTACCATGATCACTATATGGGAAAAGCAACCTGGCAATATGATTCTTTAGGTCACTACGAGTATTCAGACAGCAAACATACATAGTTGTGGACAAAAAAAATGTACTTTGTGGTTCCGGAAGCAGTTTCGGATTTATTTATTTTTTATAGATTAAATAACTGCAGTGATACAAAAATGTGAATTTTTAACGTTTTAGAATTTTTTTTATTTTTAGTGAAATGAAAGGGGGGTAACTTGAACTTTTGTGGGGGTTTTTTCACATTTTTAAAACTTTTTTTGTACTGTACCATTAGTTTAAGTCATATGTCATGAAGAGGCTAATAAAATAACAGGAAAACTAATGTAACATACAAAATTGGACAATTCCATTAAAATAAATTAGTTACATAAATCAAAATACTGCAATACCACCGTGATGAATCAAGACATAATTTATACAAATAAAATATCACTATAAGTTAGGTAGAGCGACAGATGTAGCAACTGGAAACATGACAGCATTTCTATAGCAATATGCACCTCAGTCAAAAAGAAAATGGCTGCACTATCAATATAGCT
This sequence comes from Ranitomeya imitator, assembly GCF_032444005.1. Classification (NCBI taxonomy): domain Eukaryota; kingdom Metazoa; phylum Chordata; class Amphibia; order Anura; family Dendrobatidae; genus Ranitomeya; species Ranitomeya imitator. The sequence goes on from NC_091282.1 coordinate 987,245,257, forward strand.
TACTTTTTAGACTTGTAAAACTTTGCATTTTCAGGTCCATGTGATGCTTTTCTAAAATATTTTTCCATTAGTCTTTAGTTTGCCAGTTTTTAGATTTGTAGCAAGTAATCGTAATTATTTTACAATACATGCATTCACATTCAATGTGTAACAATATGCCATAAGTTTATAACTGTTTCCTAACTCTGATTTATTGAGTGCTGTAGTATTTCATCACCACATGGGTTGAATGAGTAGATATATCACTGAAGAGGACAATAACACCTGGTTTGGATGAGGACAAATATCTTGAACATTTTATATTTTTCTGCAAAGATTTCTTTTTCCATTATACAAGAGTCAAGAGGGACTCTGGTCTGTCACTTGCACCAAAATTTATCAGGCTAAAAAACTATGTGCACAACTGGAGTTTTAGGCTGTTTTAATTATAAAGATAAATTGTACTTTTTGCAAGTATACTTAAATTCAATGAGTACATAAAATCTTTAGCGTTTCCACTGTAAATTGTCTGAAATATTGGCCTCTTAATGTAAATGGAGAATAGTTTTAGCTACATACAATGAATCTAAACAGCTGTTTGACTTTGCGCATAGGTTTGATATAAGCTGTCAAAGACTTGCAATTCCAATGTTAAAGGCGTTATCCACTTCTTGGACAACCAATTCTCAATTACTATAATTCCCCTTATAAAATAACAACTAAACTAACAATTGCAAGAAGTGAGAGCTGCTACTACTCTCTGACTTCATCCTATCAGTTAAGTCCAAAGGAAGTGAGAGAAAAAGTTGCCACTGAATGACTGGTGGGCTCAATAGACAGAACATTTCTGTAATAATTTAAACAATTTTGTTTAATAAAATATAACACACCCTTCACCTCCTGAGCCCTGCCCACTTTCCAAAACGTTGGCTAAGCATGCTGGCAATGGTGAAAAAGATAGTAAGTCACACAATTTTTGAGCAACTTTGAAGACATTGCTAAAGCAAAATACTTTGAAACAAAACTTTTGCAGCTATTCAAGCAGTTTTACATCAGAACTTTGGTAAATACTGCTTGCTGAATTGGGGCCTAATTTCTTTGTCCCTTTTAGGGGGGATTCAGACAATTCACTGGCCCACACTACACTACAGTAACATTAATACGAATGCTTTTAAAAATTGAAGGGTAAATAGTATATTTTTATCAATTAAAAATTTTAGATAAATAGAGAAAAGAAATCTAAATTAAATCTTCAAGACAGTGTCAAAGTATCAATTCTTATAAGTACACCTGCATACCGTTTTTGAAGAAACTCATTAGGGAGGTTATTGAAAACATCTTGCAGAACTAACCACAGATCTGTGGATGTAAGCTTGCACATATCCTTAAATCCTTACATGTAAACATAGACATACTCAATAATGTTGAGATCAGGGTTCAGCAATAATTATTCCATTTTTACAAACTAGATTGCACAAAAAATTTCAAAACTCAGGATAGTTGTTTGTGGCAAACAAGCACTGTGTTACTGACTGACACTCTTCTTTAAATATTGTGCTGCCTGGCTGTTGCTTTCTAGTGTATTTAGAATAAAGGTAATTGTAATTTAAATGTAGCGGAACAAATAATAAATACTACTACTGCTAACATCTCATAATCCTATAGAGAAACTACGGAGTATTAAAGAACCCAATATGCGTAACAGTTCATAAAATATACCAAATTTTATTAAATCACATAATTAATAACAGATAATACATACAAGGGACACGTATAGCACAAGTACGGCGGACAACTAACACTGTATATAACACCTTGGGCATAGAAAGGACAGAAATAAAGTGGCTAAGAGAGGCATATTAATTATCAGTTCAGTTGCTAATAAAGTGCATAGTGCTCTTACAAAGTAAGTTCAACCTCCTACCACCATATCAATTAATATCAGACAGGCTTGCAATAAGTGAATATAAGAGTAACCAAAATTCTGCCAATCTTACCCAGTAAGTAAATGGTGCCAGTGAGTGTCCGGTAGCCCCGACGCGCGTTTCGCGTGAGCTTCCTCGGGGGGTCATGTTTGTGTGTTTGACTGGGGCAGTATTTAAGGACAACTAGACAGCTGTAGTGAGTAATCCGCACTTTGATTGGCGCATGCGTACCGCCATATTATGGGACACTGTCCACATCATCCCCGGCACTTCCGGCGTACGGAGCAGGCAGAGGGAAAACCCCCTCCAGACGTCATATCCTGCTCCGTCGCAAAAGAACGCCGGATATGACGTCTGGAGGGGGTTTTCCCTCTGCCTGCTCCATACGCCGGAAGTGCCGGGGATGATGTGGACAGTGTCCCATAATATGGCGGTACGCATGCGCCAATCAAAGTGCGGATTACTCACTACAGCTGTCTAGTTGTCCTTAAATACTGCCCCAGTCAAACACACAAACATGACCCCCCGACGAAGCTCACGCGAAACGCGCGTCGGGGCTACCGGACACTCACTGGCACCATTTACTTACTGGGTAAGATTGGCAGAATTTTGGTTACTCTTATATTCACTTATTGCAAGCCTGTCTGATATCAATTGATATGGTGGTAGGAGGTTGAACTTACTTTGTAAGAGCACTATGCACTTTATTAGCAACTGAACTGATAATTAATATGCCTCTCTTAGCCACTTTATTTCTGTCCTTTCTATGCCCAAGGTGTTATATACAGTGTTAGTTGTCCGCCGTACTTGTGCTATACGTGTCCCTTGTATGTATTATCTGTTATTAATTATGTGATTTAATAAAATTTGGTATATTTTATGAACTGTTACGCATATTGGGTTCTTTAATACTCTGTAGTTTCTCTATAGGATTATTTCATAGTGGAGTTGGTCCCTATTACTGTTTATGTCCAACATAGGGTGTTTCCCTTATGAATAGGGCGCACTGATTTGCATCAGTGGTATTTGCATTTAGTACTGCTAACATCTCTCCTATATTTCTATCAAATGAATCTCTGAATCATTTTCAAACTACAACACTTGTCTTCTTAACTGCTGTAGTTTTGTAACAGTTTACTGGAATATGTGTTAATTGTTTTAGGACTTTCTCTTCCAATCTATATGGCTGAGTTGTGAGCACTGCCATCCTGTCACTATCCAAAATCACACTAAAATGGCTGTTGCATTCTCTGCCTTGTCTCTTACATAGAGTATGTTAATTCCTCCTAATTGACTGCAGTATACCATAAAGTATGACAGCTGCAAGGCATTATGGGGAAGCCTGAGGTTATGTAAGTCCTCTAGGGTTGATGCAATATTCTGTAATGTGTAAAATAGTGCTGGGAACTGTATGTCAATTCGCTTGAATAGAGTCACAAATTGTTTGAATTCACCAGTACCTGCAAATTTAATAACATTTGACAAAAATTTAATTTGCATTGAATCAATTTGTTCTTCTCTAGTGAAAAGATAGAGTGTTCAAATGTAGAAAACTACAGGACAGAAAGTGTCTCTTAAAATTATAGTTAGATACATATACACATACATGCACTGCTCAAAAAAATAAAGGGAACACTTATACAACACAATGTAATTCCAAGTCAAACACACTTCTGAGAAATCAACCTGGTCAGTTATGAATCAACATCTATTGTGAATCAATTTATCCTGATGTTGTTGAAATGGAACTGACAACAGGTAGAAATGATAGGCAATTAGCAAGACAATCCTTATAAAGAAATTGTTCGGCAGGGATTGACCACTGACTATTTCTCTGTTCTCATCCTTTTTTGGCTGTTGTTTTAGTCATTTTCGCATTTTTTCATTGCTATGACCCCTACAGGTACTGTACAGTAGCATAAGGTGGTGTCTACAACCCAGGTTGCTCAGGCATTGCAGCTCATCCAGGATGGCAGATCAATGCAAGTTGTGGCAAGAAGGGTAGCTTTGTCTGTCTGCACAATGTCCAGAGCATGGAACAGAAACCAGGAGACAGGCCATTACACTAGGGGCCGTAGGAGGGCAAGACTGCTACCACCTCCTTTATGCAATGAGTACCAGGAGGAATAGTACCAGACCCTTGCAAAATTATTGCCAGACCACTGACATCCATGTGTCTACTCAAACTGTCAAATATAGACTGGTGGTATGATGGATCCAACGTCCACAAGTGGGTGTTGTGCTTACAGCCCCACACCGTGTTGGGTGATTGGCATTTGCCACAGAACACCGAGATTGATAGATTTAACATTGGCGCCCTGTGCTTTTTACGGATGATAGCAGGTTCACTGAGCACATGCAACAGACGTGACAGTCTGGAGACACCGTCAAGAATGTTCTGCTGCCTGCAACGTCCTCCTGCATGACCTGTTTAGCAGTGGGTAAGTAATGGTGTGGGGAGGCATTTCTTTTGAACTCCACACAGCCCTTCATGGTCTAGTAAGAGGTAACCTGACTGCCAATGATGAGATCCTCATACCCATTGTGAGACTATTTGCAAGTGCAGTGGGCCCTGGGTTCCTTCTGATGCCTGAAAATATTAGTCCTAATGTGGATGAAATGTGTTAGCAGTTCCTGTATGATGAAGGCATTGATGCTATGAACTGGCCTGCCCATTCCCCAGACCTGAATCCAATCGAGCACATCTGGAACATCATGTCTTGTTCCATCCACCAACGCACCATTGCACCACAGACTGTCCAGAACTTGTCTGATGCTTTAATTCAGGTCTGGAAGTAGATCCCTCAAGAGAACATCCATCACCTCATCAGGAAGATGCCCAGGCATTGCAGGGTGGTCATACAGGCACGTGTAGGCTACACAGACTACTGAGCATCATTTCCTTGTCAGGAGGCATTCTACATAAGTTGGATCAACCTAAAATTTGATTTCCCACTTTGATTTTGAGTATCATTCCAAATCCAGACCTTCAAGGGATATTAATTTTGATTGACATTGATCATTTTTATGTTTTATTGCTTTTAAAGTATTCCACTATGTAATGAATAAAGATTTGCAACTAGAATATTTCATTCAGTGATATCTAGGATGTGGTATTTTAATGTTCCCTATATTTTTTGAGCAGTTTACATATATATTGTAAGATGACTGCTGGACAATTCCTTAAGGGGAGATACATATATGCTAGCCACCTTAGGGAGAGACCCAAGTTGGGCTAAATGTAGCGGGACGAAATAGACCGAAAAGCCCTCTACTTAAAGGAAATACATAGTGAATGCTTTCCTGAAACGGAAAGTACTTGCAAGCAGCATAATACAAAGAATAGCAGGTTTACCCAGAATCCTTTGCAGTAGGCGGAGCTATGCAAATCTTAAGGGGAGATAGACATCAGCAACTGCAGGAGTGAAAGTCAGCAAAATGAAGGCTTTTATCAAGCAATTAGGGTAGGCTAATCTTCAGCAGTAACAGACATGGCAGAAGAAGCATCAACTACAGCAGCAGCAGTGGCAACAGCAGCAGCACAAGCAGCAGATGGAACTCCTACCCGAGGTGATCAATAGCAGGGCAACCACCCAAACCAAGAGTCCAGGTGATGTGAAGAAGACTGTAAGAAGAACATTGCAACAGATGACCCCAGGTGATGATGTGAGGTGTTCCTGACAGTTTTTGAAAGGGTAACGGAACTGGAGAAATTGCCTCTGGAGCAGTAATTCTGGCCCCATACCTAACGGGGAACTGCAACCGCAGAAGGCCTACTATGAACTGGCCTTGCAGCACACAAAGGAGTATGCTTATTCAAAGACTGAGATGTTGGTATGCTTATGAGTAACTCTTACTTCCCCAGTCCCAAATGTTCGACCTCTTACACTTGGTCCAAAAAAGGTTGCAACCTGAATCTTCTTACCCAGCACAAATGGTGGAGAGGGTCATCATGGAAAAGATGGCATTCTAGAGCCCAGGTGGCATCTGAGTTGTTGCCAATAGCATAACTTGCTGGAGATGCCACACCACGGAACACATAGCTGCCCATTGCACCATGACCACAGAGACAATGGAGTTCAGCATAGGACAGTGCTGCTTGTATTTTGCATATCCTGTCTGCAGTGCTGTCCTTAAAACCAAGAGAGGGACCACATGAATGCCCCGTATTAGTTACCTGAGTGCAAATGACTGGTCTGTTGGACTTGTGGAGTTTGGTAACTCTAGTGAGGTCCACAATTCCTCATCAGTTGCGTCCTGGGAAGATGTTGGGCATCCGCTGTATCCATGACGACGCTAAAGACTACCCTAAGGCCTGAGTAGTCATAAACATAAACTGTGGCTTCAAGTGGACATCATAGACTATTACCACCAGTTTACCCCTAACTTCGCCATAGCTGCCCCTCTGACGAACCTCCTAACCAGGACAATGTCGGCTATGGCTAAGTTGTCTCCAGAAGCTGAGAAGTCCTTCCAGGAACTGTGTAAACAGCCAGTGCTGGTTGCATCGGATTTCTCTAATGAGTTTGTGGTCCAGACGGAGGAGTCAAATGTCAGGCTGGGCGCTGTCTTATCATAAGAGGTAAATTGGGAGGAGCACCCCATAGTGAATCTAAGTTGTAATTTGTCAACCTGCAAGACGAATTACTTCATAGTGGAGAAGGAATGCTTGGCCATCAAGTGGGAATTGGACACTGTAAGGTACTACCTCTTAGGCAGGAAATTCATGCTAGTGTCAGACCATGCCCCACTGAAGTGGATGAGGGAAAAGGAGAACAATGCCTGAGTGACCAGGTGGTTCCTAGCACTTCAGGATTTTAAATTCCATGTAGAGTATAGGCTAGGAGAACTACATGGCAATTCTGACGCTCTGTCAAGAGTCTACTGTTTGATGGCATAAGGTGCCAAGCCCCCTGGCTTTGAGCAGGGGGGGTATGTAAGATGGCTAGTGGACAAGTTCTTGATGGGAGATATGTATCACGCATAGTGCTGAGAGAGTTGATAGGGTGGAGCGCCCCCAAGGGCAGCGGGGTACTCGGTACTGGGTCCTTTGGTTCACAGGGGGATATCTTGGTGGCTGACCCGGTTCATGGCCCTGGGATGTCTGTGTAAAAGGGAAAGGTCTTTAAAGGGGAAATGTTTGTGACGCCACCTGTGGTATTCGGTCAGGGTGACCGATGCTGCTTTAAGGAGTCCGCTGGGGTGATGTTATGGCAGCTAGATGGTATACCTTCCCACAGGTGAAGTATGTCCCCAGGGCTTTCCAGTGTGTAGAGGGTGGATGGTGAGAAGCGCAGTGAAGAACGGGGACACAAGGTTGCAGTCTCTTTACCTTTACTGAAGACTTCAGCATCCACAGTCCAGAGCACCAGATCACAGGGCAGACAGAGTCCGGCCGGTTTGGAGGCAAGTCCAGAGTCCCCTTGTCCAGGTGGAAATCAGTAGCCTTCCTCTAGCGCTGCAGTGTTGTAGTCCCTTACTGCTAAGCTTCTCATAAGGTCCTCACAGATGTTGTAGATATTATGTCTCTCTCTCTGTCCCCAGGATAGGATAGGACAAACCCGTATGACCGGTGGCTTGAGGCGTTTTACAGGGACTCTATCATGCCCCAGCCTCTAAGGGGTACCACCTTGCCTTCTGGGTGTAGGGCGGGTAGGTAACGTGAAATTAGCTGTCCTGCCGGTCTCTGGAGCAAGGCATAAAGGGTCGCTGCTCCCTTGGTGTTCCGGCTACCGGGATCCTGCATCTCAGAAGGAGGCAGCCTGTGTAGGGCTGATTCCCTTCTGGTATTCACTCCTTTGCTACGACTTCTTTCACCCTCTCTGCAATACAGTTCTCCTTCAGTGTCTCTTTCTGGAAGCTGCAGCTCTCAGGGCATGCACAGCTCCATGTCCTTCTTCCTCAACCTCTGACAGGATCCCACCCCTGTCAGGGACCAACTACCTGAGTGAAGCTCAGCCAGCAACTAACTAACTTTCCTTGCAGGTCACCAGTTTTACCTGAGTGTGGGGAGTGACCTAATAAATATGAGCAGAGCTCCCCCTGGTGGCCTGGAGTGTGAAATGTGTTGCATGTTTGTGATACCTGGATGCATTTGTCCTTCTTTGCCTCCAAACGTAACATCACCCTCCCCTAGAGGAGAATGATATTACTGCAAGACCAGGACCCTGGGGCGCTGCACTGGTGTATCAGGGCTGGGTTTTACAAGTAATCACAAGAGATTGGTGGGAGTGACTGATCACATATCCCGTCCCTGGGGGCATGGTTCTTGGGTTTGCAGATAAAATGGAGACCAAGTGTCTCATTCAGTGTTTGTGACTGGAGTTGTGGAGGCCTCCAGTGGGTTTGCTAAAGGACACTGACAGTACCAGAGGGTCCTTGCAGCGGAATTACTTAGAAAATTCCCATGTGAGAACGCTGGCAGCAGACATCAGAGTTTGTTGTACAACCAAGGAGTCCAAGCAAGAGAGACAGAAGTGCAATCCAGCTCAGGCAGGTGAAGAATGGCAAAGTTCTGGGACAGTTATCTCAGACCCTCTGATCGTGATGGCACAGAGGCAAGGGGTACTGTCACAAGAAGCGCAATATTTGTGAAGATGGTGAGGGAGAACCTTGCAGATTGTACAAATGTCCTCAGTGATTCCTAAGTGCCTTTCAATTATTGGGTATCCAAGCTGGACATGTAGCATGAACTGGATCTCTACGCCTTGGAGGTCCTGGCCTGTTCTGCTGCTGGCATTCTGTCAGAGCGGGTTTTTAGCACCACTGGTGGAATTATAACTGATAAGCGCATCTGCCTGTCAAATGAAAATTCTGACAGGCTGACTCTTATAAAAATGAACAAGGGCTGGATTGGGAAAGACTTCTGTACACCACCAAGTGAAAACAGTGAAACATAACCTCAAATACATTCTCTCTTTTGGGAAGGTGTATTCTCATGCACCTCTTCACAACCACACATGGGTATACACTTCCACATTTGGTCTGTTTGTTGTTATCCTCCCCCTTATCCTCATCCTCATCATCCAGAACCACTAGATGACCAGGGTGAACGTGCTCTGTACTGTTATAAGCCGGTTACTTTTTGGCACGGGGGCTGTGAAGGCACTATTTTATTTAGTAAAAACAGGACCCCACATTGGGGAATTGGGCATTACATTACATTGGGCCTACTTATTAAGTCTGACTCTTGCAATGTTTCCTGTAACTGCCACTAGATGACCAGGGTAAATGTGCTCAGTACTGTTATAGACTGGTGAATTTTGGGCAAGGGGCCTGTGATGGCACTAGTCTATTTTTAAAAAAGATACCCCCATTGGGGAATTGTTTGGCAGCTCATTCACTGCATTTCAAGTCTCAAAGACACACATCACTACATTGGGCATACTTCTTAACTATTTCTCCTTCATTGCGTCCATTACCTGACACTAGATCACCGGAGTGAAAAAACTCTGTACGGTGCATTTTGGGCAAGGGGGCTGTGATGGCACTATTTTAATATGTAAAGAAAGGACCAAACATTGGCCACTACATTACATTGGGCCTACTTCTTAACTCTGTTTCCTGCAGTGTGTCTTTCACCTGCCACTAGATCACCAGGGTGGACATGCTCTGTACGAATAATTTTGGGCAAGGGGGATGTGATGGCACTAGTCTATTTTTAAAAAAGGTACCCCCATTGGGGAATTGTATGACAACTCATGCACTGCATTACAAGTTTCAGACACACACCACTACATTGGGCCTAATTCTTAACTCTGTCTCCTGCAATGTCTCTTCTTTAACTGCCACTAGATCACCAGGGTAAACATGCTTTGTACTGTTATAGGCCAGTGGAGTTTGGGTAGGGGACCTGCGATAGCACAAGTCTATTTTTAAAAAAGGTACCCCCATTGGGGAATTGTTTGGCAGCTCATGCACTACATTACAAGTTTCAGACACACACCACTACATTGGGCCCAATTCTTAACTCTGTCTCCTGCAATATCTCTTGCTTAACTGCCACTAGATCACCAGGGTGAAAGTTCTTTGTACTGTTATAGGCCGGTGAATTTTGGGCAAGGGGCCTGCGATGGCACTAGTATATTTTTAAAAAAGTTACCCCACATTGGTGAAACCACATCCTTGTTGGCAAAGACTTCATAACATTTGTGTACCTCAAAGAGCTCCCTTAAAAAGCTCCTTTTTGTGTTGCCTGGTTGCTCACATTGGACACAATACACTTCATATAAAGTTGATAAAGCATTGCTGTTAGTTTGGCTCAGTAGTTCATTAAAAATATAGCTTTGTCCACTGTATTAGTTTCTCTCCTTGAGAGCCATAACTTTGGCTGCCTCAAATGTGCAAATGGCGAATATACAAATGGCGATTTGTAACCAAGATTTTAATACTGTATACCCAATGCATTCAGACAATCACAGAGCTGCATTTCTTGTAAAACATTTACAAATGTGACAGACAATGCTCATAGTGACACAATCTTGATACTTTTTTTGTTTATTCACTTCACAAACAGTTCTAAGCCTCTATATGTTTGCTGTTTGTCATTGTAAAACATTAATGTTTATTGAAACTATGCCAGTGGTGGCTTGATCTAAATACTTGTGGCTTTTATTTTCTAGGGGTTTATGGCCCCTCGTCTGATGACTCCATGATATCTCAGTTTCATCCAACCATGAAAAGTGGCCACTTGAAGGTCTGGGTGAAACTAGAGTTAATACATAGTGTAAATCACTATATAAGACCAGCGAAACATGACTAAGACAGATGCCAAAACTGGGGTACCTGTACATGTACAGTGTACTGATACCTGCATAATTGGGGATGCCCATGCAGTGTAGGTAATCTCCCACGGGTTCTCTTCCAAGGGCGATCCCCATGATGTCCCTGTGTCAATTGAGCAGTGTTTTCATCATTTTCACACGTTTTTAGAAATTAAAAGGGCTCCCGCGAGGGGTCGCTGTAAAAATACTTGGGTCTCCCATAGACTTACATTAGGCTCATTGTTCTGGCCGAGTAACCGAGTATTCCAATCTGCTCGACTCGAGCAACAAGCACCCGAGTATTTTAGTGCTCGCTCATCACTAGTCAGTGACTCAAGAGAAAATGACTCTTCTGTACAAGCTCTGCTTCACTGGGAACCACTGAAACGTGATGGCTCAGGTACTGATCACCACTGTATAAGGTATGATAATCTGTGAATTGTCCTAGATGCCCTCATTGGGGAAGTCCACATGGCCACAGAGAAAGACACTATATAACTATTTAAAAATATGTGGGGGCTCTGTTGGAGGTTTTTTTGGTGCTCACAATCTAGAATTTAGTTACCGTTGGTACAACCTAAATAGCTGAATGCTTACCAGATGAATATCCCACCCCAGGTGGTTCATAAGGTGGTTATATATGTAATCAAATGTAAAATTAAAAATTAATTATTGCATCCGCAATTTGTAGTAAATATTTATTTTAGTTGAACTCTACCAGAATGCGTTGCACATAAAATCTGCTATGATATAAAGCAATACACAAGAAAAATACTTTTTCTTCCCTCGGCTTCATAATTTACTGTTAACACCAAAATAGCACATAGAAAGAGGAAAACTAACCCAGTGTTTAATGAACTGGCTTATGAAGTGTGAATCCCGTGTAGAAAATATAATGTATCTGACACCTCTGCTGGTAGACCCAAGCATGCACTAAAGTATATTTGTCATGCTTTATGCACATTAAGTAATTGAAAATCTTGATCATTCATCGTACTGTACATTATTTACTTTCCTTTTACCCTTGGCATCATTTAAATGTATTAGCTTGAGGCCCTCTGCTGCTTTAATAGTGAATGCTCCGTTGTAGATAACCATAGTCCAGTTTTAGTTCTTACTTCCTATTAAAATAATCAAACCTTTCAAAGGAAGGAAAAAGTATTGCTGCCAAACCTAACTTTACTTTATAAAAAGGGTTCTGCTTCTTGATTTTCCAAAGAAACATCCGTCTAGATGGACCGTTGTCAGTGAATATGTCTTTGTATGCAGGATACTATTTCATGACCTATGATCACGGTTATTAGCTGTTCCAGTATTAAGAATTAGATCTTCCATCCCTTCATGTGTGAACACAACCAACTATAGTACATGTGTTATGAAAAGTAATTTTTATAAATAGTTTATATTTACCGATTTGGATTAATAATACTTAAACTATATTTAGAGTCTTTGGATTTCTGAATATGTGTTAGAAAATACACAGACATGCTGAATGTGTCACTATAATCATCATGAAGGTATGGTAATAAGGGTTGAGTGAAACGGATCGTTCATTTTCATAAGTCGCCGACTTTTGGCAAAGTCGGGTTTCATGAAACCCGACCCGATCCCTATGTGGGGTCGACCATGCGGTACGCGACTTTCGCGCCAAAGTCGCGTTTCAATGATGCGAAAAGCGCCATTTCTCAGCCAATGAAGGTGGACGCAGAGTGTGGGCAGCGTGATGACATAGGTCTCAGTCCCCACCATCTTAGAGAAGGGCATTGCAGTGATTGGCTTGCTGTCTGCGGCGTCACAGGGGCTATAAAGGGCCGTTCCCGCCGACCGCCATCTTACTGCTGCTGATCTGAGCATAGGGAGAGGTTGCTGCCGCTTCGTCAGAAGCAGGGATAGCGTTAGGCAGGGTACATTAACCCCGAAACCGCTTGTGCTGTAGCGATTTCCACTGTCCAACACCACCTTTTGTTTGCAGGGACAGTGGAGGCTACATTTTTTTTCCTCAGCGCTGTAGCTCATTGGGCTGCCCTAGAAGGCTCCCTGATAGCTGCACTGCTGTTTGTACACTGCTGTGCAAACCAACTGCTTTTTTCAAAGCACAAATCCTGTTGCTCCTTCCTTTCTGCACAGCTATCTTGTTTGTTTGTCCACACTTTTGATTTAATTTGTGCAGCAGTCCACTCCTTGTTATTGCTGCCTGCCATACCTTGCTGAGATTACTGCAGGGAGATAGTAATTGTTGGACAGTCCCTTTTTTTTTTTTTTTCCGTTACATCTCTTCAAGCCACTTTCTGCCACAGAAAATATACTCTAATACAGTGGCCCACATTTATTCACTAGTCTCCCTGAATAAAAAAAAAGGGTGCAGATTAAAATTGGCAAATCTGCTTCAGTGGCAGTCCTGTGTGTGGCATCTGTGTCTCATTTTCTGGCACAGAAAACATACAGTCTAACAGTGGGCCTGATTTCTTGCCAATTCTCCCAGAAATAACAAAAAATAGTGGGAGATTAAGATTGGCATTTCTGCTTGAGTGCCAGTCCTGTGTGTGCCATCTCTCTCAAATTTTGGTGCACAGAAAGCCTAGTGTCTAATACTGTTTTCTTTTTTTAATTCTCCCTGAAAAAAATATAAATAGTGGGAGATTAATATTGGCATTTGTGCTTGGGTGCCAGTCGTGTGTGCCATCTCTCTCAAATTTTGGAAAACAGAAAGCCTAGTGTCTAATACTGTTTTATTTTATTTTTTTTTAATTCTCCCTGAAAAAAAATAAATAGTGGGAGATTAATATTGGCATTTGTGCTTCAGTGCCAGTCGTGTGTGCCATCTCTCTCAAATTGTGGGGCACAGAAAGCCTAGTGTCTATAATACTGTTTTTTTCTTTTTGTTTTTTTAATTCTCCCTTAAAAAAAAATAGTGGGAGATTAATATTGGCATTTGTGCTTGAGTGCCAGTCGTGTGTGCCATCTCTCTCAAATTGTGGGGCACAGAAAGCCTAGTGTCTATAATACTGTTTTTTGTTTTTTTAAAATTCTCCCTTAAAAAAAAAAATTGTGGGAGATTAATATTGGCATTTGTGCTTGAGTGCCAGTCGTGTGTGCCATCTCTCTCAAATTTTGGGGCACAGAAAGCCTAGTGTCTAATACAGTTTTTTTTTTTTTTTAAATTCTCCCTGAAAAAAAATAAATAGTGGGAGATTAATATTGGCATTTGTGCTTGAGTGACAGTCGTGTGTGCCATCTCTCTCAAATTGTGGGGCAGAGAAAGCCTAGTGTCTATAATACCATTTTTTTTTTTGTTTTTTAATTCTCCCTGAAAAAAAATAAAAAGTGGGAGATTAATATTGGCATTTGTGCTTGAGTGCCAGTCGTGTGTGCCATCTCTCTCAAATTGTGGGGCACAGAAAGCCTAGTGTCTATAATACTGTTTTTTGTTTTTTTAAAATTCTCCCTTAAAAAAAAAATTAGTGGGAGATTAATATTGGCATTTGTGCTTGAGTGCCAGTCGTGTGTGCCATCTCTCTCAAATTTTGGGGCACAGAAAGCCTAGTGTCTAATACAGTTTTTTTTTTTTTTAAATTCTCCCTGAAAAAAAATAAATAGTGGGAGATTAATATTGGCATTTGTGCTTGAGTGACAGTCGTGTGTGCCATCTCTCTCAAATTGTGGGGCAGAGAAAGCCTAGTGTCTATAATACTGTTTTTTTTTTTTGTTTTTTAATTCTCCCTGAAAAAAAATAAAAAGTGGGAGATTAATATTGGCATTTGTGCTTGAGTGCCAGTCGTGTGTGTCATCTCTCTCAAATTGTGGGGCACAGAAAGCCTAGTGTCTATAATACTGTTTTTTGTTTTTTTAAAATTCTCCCTTAAAAAAAAAATAGTGGGAGATTAATATTGGCATTTGTGCTTGAGTGCCAGTCGTGTGTGCCATCTCTCTCAAATTTTGGGGCACAGAAAGCCTAGTGTCTAATACAGTTTTGTTTTTTTTTTAAATTCTCCCTGAAAAAAAATAAATAGTGGGAGATTAATATTGGCATTTGTGCTTGAGTGACAGTCGTGTGTGCCATCTCTCTCAAATTGTGGGGCACAGAAAGCCTAGTGTCTATAATACTGTTTTTTTTTTTGTTTTTTAATTCTCCCTGAAAAAAAATAAAAAGTGGGAGATTAATATTGGCATTTGTGCTTGAGTGCCAGTCGTGTGTGCCATCTCTCTCAAATTGTGGGGCACAGAAAGCCTAGTGTCTATAATACTGTTTTATTTATTTGTTTTTTTAATTCTCCCTGAAAAAAAAAAATTAGTGGGAGATTAATATTGGCATTTGAGCTTGAGTGACAGTCCTGCGTGTGTGGCATCTCTCTCATTTTGTGCCACAGAAAACCTAGTGTGTAACATTGTGCCTGATTTTCCTTGCAGTCTCACCTACCTATAAAGGGATATCTAAATCCTACAGAAGTTAGAGTTCACCTTGTAAGTTGTTTTACAGTAACAAATACCGTTACTTTGGTTACGTTTTGCAAACAATGAGGAAGTCTGGTGGAAGAGGTCATGGCCGTGAGCGGTCATTGCCAGCTGGTAATGATGGTAGTGGTGGTGGAGCATCAGGTGGTCGTGGGAAAAGCAATATAGCACCTAAGTCTCGAGTTGTGGAGCCAGGTTCGTCGTCTGGCTACACAAGGCCTCGAACGCTCCCTTTTCTGGGAGTAGGAAAACCACTTTTAAAGCCGGAGCAGCAAGAGCAAGTTTTGGCTTTCCTTGCTGACTCAGCCTCTAGCTCTTTTGCCTCCTCTTCTGAAACTGGTAAATGTAAAAGCAGCGCGTCGTTAGTGAATGTTCACGGTCAAGGACAAGTCGCTTCCTTGTCCTCTTCAGCAAAAACAACAACAGAGAAGGATGCGTCAGGCGACACAACGGTTTACTCCATGGAGCTCTTTACACATACCGTTCCTGAGTTAGAAAGTGAAACAGTTAACAGGCCATGCTTATTACAAGTTGAATCGGACATGGAGTGCACAGATGCACAGCCACAGCCAGATTACTATGCTGTTCCTTTGACTCAGACCACAACATTGCCCTCGCAGTGTACTGATCCAGAATCAGACCCTGATGAGACTATGGTGCCCCGTTACGAACGCTATACCACCGACTTACACGGTGACACAGACGAAGTTGCACACGAGATAGAAGAGGAGGTCATAGATGACCCAGTTGTTGACCCCGATTGGCAGCCATTGGGGGAACAGGGTGCAGGCGGCAGTAGTTCTGAAGCGGAGGAGGAGGGGCCAAAGCAGGCATCAACATCGCAACAGGTTCCATCTGCCGGGCCCGTATCTGGCCCAAAACGCGTGGCAAAGCCAAAACCAGTTGGAGGACAGCGTGGCCATCTGTTTAAAGAAGCTCAGTCTGCAATGCCTGAAAAGGTATCCGATGCTAGAAAGGGTGCAGTCTGGCATTTTTTTAAACAACATCCCAATGATCAGCGCAAAGTCATCTGTCAAAAATATTCAACTACCTTAAGCAGAGGTCAGAATCTGAAAAGTCTAAATACAAGTTGCATGCATAGACATTTAACCACCATGCATTTGCAAGCCTGGACTAACTACCAAACGTCCCTTAAGGTTGTAGCACCCTCGGCCAATGAAGCTAGTCAGCAACGCTACATCCCTTCCGTCACTGTAAGCCCACCATTGCCACACCACCTGCAGTATCTGTGCAGGTTTCGTTGCCAGGCCAAAGCAGTCAGGGTCAGGAAATCACCAGTTTCGTAGTAGGAAACACTGCATGTAGGGCACCGGCAAGAATACCGTCTCAAACCGTCTCTCAGTCTGCCATGTCCACCGGCACCCCCGCTAGTTCCACGATCTCCAGCTCTCCAGTCCAGCTCACCCTACATGAGACTCTCGTTAGAAAAAGGAAGTACTCATCCTCGCATCCGCGTACACAGGGTTTGAACGCCCACATTGCTGGACTAATCTCGTTAGAGATGATGCCCTACCGGTTAGTTGAAAGCGAAGCTTTCAAAGCCCTGATGGACTACGCTGTACCACGCTACGAGCTACCCAGTCGACACTTCTTTTCGAGAAAAGCCATCCCAGCCCTCCACCAGCATGTTAAAGAGCGCATCGTCCATGCACTCAGGCAATCTGTGAGTACAAAGGTGCACCTGACAACAGATGCATGGACCAGTAGGCATGGCCAGGGACGTTACGTGTCCATCACGGCACACTGGGTGAATGTGGTGGATGCAGGGTCCACAGGGGACAGCAATATTGGGACAGTTCTGCCTAGCCCACGGTCTAGGAAACAGTTGGCTGTAGCCGTTCGCCCCCCCTCCTCCTCGTCCTCCTGCAGAAGCGAGAGCTTGTCCACAGACCGCAGTCGCTGCCATAGCCCTTTCCCAATTGAAACACATTCCTTGCCTGGCTCACACCTTAAACCTGGTGGTGCAGTGCTTCCTGAAAAGTTATCCGGGGTTATCCGACCTGCTCCTCAAAGTGCGCAGACTTTGCTCGCATATCCGCCATTCGCCCGTACACTCCAGCCGTATGCAGAACTATCAGCGGTCTTTGAACCTTTCCCAGCATCGCCTAATCATCGACGTTGCAACAAGGTGGAACTCAACACTGCACATGCTTCAGAGACTGTGCGAACAGAGGCGTGCTGTTATGTATTTGTGGGAGGATACACATACACGGGCAAGCAGTTGGATGGCAGACATGGAGTTGTCAGGTGTGCAGTGGTCGAAGGTGCAAGACATGTGTCAAGTCCTTCAGTGTTTTGAGGAATGCACACGGCTGGTTAGTGCAGACAACGCCATAATAAGCATGAGCATCCCCCTAATGCATCTGCTGATGCAAAGTTTGACGCACATAAAGGAGCAGGTGTCTGCAGCAGAGAAAGAGGAAAGCCTTGATGACAGTCAGCCATTGTCTGGTCAGGGCAGTGTACAGGACAAGGTAGCGGGCGAACAGGAGGAGGAGGACGAGGAGGATGATGGGGATGAGTATTTTTTTAATGAGGAATAGTGTTGAGCATTCCGATACCGCAAGTATCGGGTATCGACCAATCAGAGGCCGCGACGTCATTCGCAGGTCCTCAATTCCTAGCATTAGCAGTTTTGTATGACGTCGCGGCCTCTGATTGGTCGCGGCCTCTGATTGGTCGCGTGCCGGTCACATGGGCATTCACAGGTCCGAAAGGCGCGCTTTTTAAACAAAGAAGCCTCCCGGTTAGCAGCGTGAAGTCCAGGGGCCGCCGGAGAGGTGAGCATATCAATATTTTTTATTTTAATTCTTTATTTTACACATCCCTATGGTTCCCAGGGTCTGAAGGAGAGTTTCCTCTCCTTCAGACCCTGGGAACCATGAGAATACCTTCCGATACTTGATGTCCCATTGACTTGTATTGGTATCGGATATCGGTATCGGCGATATCCGATATTTTTCGGGTATCGGCCGATACTATCCGATACCGATACTTTCAAGTATCGGACGGTATCGCTCAACACTAATGAGGAAGCTTCTCCGTGGCAAGGCCGGGTTCAGGTTTTTTGAGGCACACAAGTGACGTAGATTTGCCTGTAACTGCCCCTCAACCCAGCACATCCACAGATTTGACAACTGGAACTTTGTCCCACATGGCGGATTATGCCTTACGTATCCTCAAAAGGGACCCACGCATTATTAAAATGATGACCGATGACGATTACTGGTTGGCCTGCCTCCTTGATCCTCGCTATAAAGGCAAATTGCAAAATATTATGCCACATGAGAACCTGGAACAAATATTAGCAACCAAACAATCAACTCTTGTTGACCGTTTGATTCAGGCATTCCCAGCACACAGCGTTCGACAGAGGGGTTTTCTGACCAGGTTGTGGAGTGATTTTGCTGTGACCGCAGACAGGACAGGTACTGCAGCATCAATTCAAAGTGACAGGAAACAACATTTGTCCAGTATTACTAACTATTTTTCATCCCTTATCGATGTTCTCCCTCAACCGTCATTCCTATTTGATTACTAGGCATCCAAATTAGACCCCTGGCCAGAATTGGCAGAATATGCATTGCAGGAGCTTGCTTGCCCAGCAGCTAGTGTGCTATCAGAAAGAGTATTCAGTGCTGCTGGTTCAATATTAACTGAAAAAGGACTCGTCTGGCTACCCAAAATGTTGATGATCTAACTTTCATTAAAATGAACTACTCCTGGATTTCGAATCATTTTGCCCCACCTTTCCCGGCTGACACCTAGCTTTCCTATGAAAAGGTCTTGCTTGTGGACTGGTCTGACTGAGTTTTCCAATCATGTAATTTGCAGCAGCTGTTTGTCCAGCATACGACATTTTTACACCACCCTAAATGGGCAAACTCCCCCCACGGGGCCGTGGTCTCGCCACTTGGTGCAAGCACCCGTGAGAGTGCCGTTTGTCTGAAGAGGTGGGTGTGCACGCTTTTGGTCGATGGCACCGCCACTGGGTCCCTCATAGTACAATAAAGTGTCTCTGGCGGTGGCGGCGCGCAACCAACGTCAGACACACCGTTGTAACATGAGGGGCCCTGGGCCTGTACCGCCGGACACAAGACAGTTACCCCCCCAGCTCAAACAGTGCTCTACCACTTGCAAAATTATCTCTCACAGCTCCACCAATGTTTAGTCTATGCGCTGACATCCTTCAATGCCTGGCACTGACAATACCAATGTGTTGACATGTATGATGGTACTTAAAATAGTCAGGGGCAGTGTCCTATATTTACACCAGTAAATACTTAGCGCCAAATTACTAGGTCTGAAACTCAGCAGAGGAGCCCACCCCTGTACCTAAGTATGCCACCCTTTTGTTTTTTGGTTTTGTTGTATTGCGAGACATTAACATCTATTTATTTTTTGGGAGTACTAACTGTCAGACACTCCTTACTATCGGCCTCCGCTGACAACACCAATGCTGCCTGTGCACCCCTGCAAGATAATTCCAAGTGCATTGAGCCTACTTTTGTTATGTTAGGCCTACTAAGTCTGTCAGTGGTTCATAATAGAAATTGTCCTTCACTGACCACACCACTGCTGCCCGTGTACCCCTGGAACCTATTTTAAAGTGCCTACAGCCTACTTTTCTTATGTTAGGCCTACTAAGCCTGTCTGCGGTCCCTCCTTCCAATAGTCCTCCACTGACCAGACCAATGCTGGCCGTGTTCCCCTGGAACCTATTTTAAATTGCATAGAGCATCCTTTTTTTAATTGTAGGCGTACTAAGTCTGTCTGCGGTCCATAATAGAAATTGTCCTTCACTGACCACACCACTGCTGCTCGTGTACCCCTGGAACCTATTTTAAAATGCCTACAGCCTACTTTTCTTATGTTAGGCCTACTTAGCCTGTCTGCGGTCCCTCCTTCCAATAGTCCTCCACTGACCAGACCAATGCTGGCCGTGTACCCCTGGAACCTATTTTAAATTGCATAGAGCATCCTTTTTTTAATTGTAGGCGTACTAAGTCTGTCTGCGGTCCATAATAGAAATTGTCCTTCACTGACCACACCACTGCTGCCCGTGTACCCCTGGAACCTATTTTAAAGTGCCTACAGCCTACTTTTCTTATGTTAGGCCTACTAAGCCTGTTTGCGGTCCCTCCTTCCAATAGTCCTCCACTAACCAGACCAATGCTGGCCATGTACCCCTGGAACCTATTTTAAATTGCATAGAGCATCCTTTTTTTAATTGTAGGCGTACTAAGTCTGTCTGCAGTCCATAATAGAAATTGTCCTTCACTGACCACACCACTGCTGCCCGTGCACCCCTGGAACCTATTTTAAAGTGCCTACAGCCTACTTTTCTTATGTTAGGCCTATAAAGCCTGTCTGCGGTCCCTCCTTCCAATAGTCCTCCACTAAACAGACCAATGCTGGCCGTGTACTCCTGGAACCTATTTTAAATTGCATAGAGCATCCTTTTTTTAATTGTAGGCGTACTAAGTCTGTCTGCAGTCCATAATAGAAATTGTCCTTCACTGACCACACCACTGCTGCCCGTGTACCCCTGGAACCTATTTTAAAGTGCCTACAGCCTACTTTTCTTATGTTAGGCCTACTAAGCCTGTCTGCGGTCCCTCCTTCCAATAGTCCTCCACTGACCAGACCAATGCTGGCCGTGTACCCCTGGAACCTATTTTAAATTGCATAGAGCATCCTTTTTTTAATTGTAGGCGTACTAAGTCTGTCTACGGTCCATAATTGAAATTGTCCTCCACTGACCAGACCAATGCTGGCCGTGTACCCCTGGAACCTAGTTGAAAGTGCATAGAGCCTACTTTTTTTCTTTATTTTATATTTATAAAGCCCAGATGACCTACGCTGTACCACGGTACGAGCTACCCAGTCGACACTTCTTTTGTGAGAAAAGCCATCCCAGCCCTCCACCAGCATGTAAAAGTCCGCATTGTTCATGCACTCAGGCAATCTAAGAGTAGAAAGGTGCACCTGACAACAGACGCATGGACCAGTAGGCATGTCCACGGAAGGTTACGTGTCCATTACGGCTCACTGGGTTAATGTGGATGCATGGTCCACAGGGGAAAGCCTATTAAGTCTGTCTGCAGTCCCTAATTCAAATTGTCCTCCGCTGACCACACCAATGCTGCCTGTGTACCCCTGTAACCTTTTTTAAACTGCATTGAGCCAAATTTTTTGTTTAAGGCCTACTACCTGTGTCTGTCTGCGGCTGCGCCACTCAATACAGCTGTCCTCCTCTGAAAAAAGCTGAGCGTCAATTGTCTGGTTTTCAGCCTATAGGAATTTGAAAACTGCATTGGGGCTACTACTTCGGTAGGGCCTACTAACGGTGTCTGCCGCTCCAAGGTGTTCTCCTGGTAGCATTTCCTGAGCTTCAATTTTCAGGCTCTCGTTGAAGAGTTTTTTAATTTAAAAACTGCAGTGGGCCTACTTGTTTGGTTGGGTTCTAGAGACGGTGTCTGCCGCTCCAAGGTGTTCTCCAGGTTGCCTTTCCTTAGCTTCAATTTTGAGGCTCTCGTTAAATTTTGTAATATAACAATACATTTGGCCTACTTCTTTTGTTGGCCCTACTAACGGTGTCTGCCGCTCCTTGCTGTTCTCCACTGAACAAACCAGTGCCGCCTGTTTACTTCTGTTTCCAATTTTGAACTGCATTTAGCCTACTTACTGATTTGGGCCTACTCACTGTGTCAGTTGTCCTCCACTGAACAAAGCAATGCCCCCTGGTTAGTCCTGTTACCAATTTTGAACTGCATTTAGCCCACTTTATTCTTTGGGCCTATATCTGTGTTTCCTCCTCATCCTGCCCATTGCCCAGCCAGTGATAGATGAGTCTGCTGGTACATTGCCCCAGACCACTACATTCCCCTTGCACGCTACACAGTCAGAATCTGACCCTGCTGAAATTCAGGTTCCCCTTCCCACATACTATACCACCTTACAAGGGGACAAAGAGGAAGGTGAAGATGAAAGTGCAAGTTCCATCATCAGGTGGGGGGGCATACTCCTTGGCGACGTCACTGGCACAGGGCCCCTCAAAGTACGCAAAAGTGTCGCTGCCGGTGGGAGGCGCCCCCGCCGTGCAAACACACCGCCGTACTTTGAGGGGCCCTGTGCCAGTGCCAATGCCAACGAGTGGGCCCCCCCTGCTTGCTCAGGATCACAGCACTTGCAAAGTTTAAATACTTACCTCACCCTGCTCCACTGCCGTGACGTGGTCCAGATTTCCTGGGCCCACAAAATACTTGAACCAGCCCTACCCCCAACAACTTTAGCCAAATGACCCCCAATTTCCAATGCCTAACTATTATTGTAAGGGAAATTAAGATTGACAAGCTTCATTAAGAAGAATGGATGTTTTTGCCATTAAAATGGGCACTCTAGGTGTTTTCCTGGCCCCCACTCACTGCCGACTATGCTGCCCCATTGACTTGCATTGGGTTTCGTGTTTTGGTCGATCCCGACTTTACGACATAATAGGCCGATTTCACTCGACCCGACTTTTGAGATAGTCGGGTTTTGCAAAACCCGACTCGACTCTAAAAAAGTCAAGGTCGCTCAACCCTAATGGTAATAATAACCTAATGCATATATACAGATCTATACAGTACAGCTCCATTGAGAGCCAGAATACAGTAACTAAACACATGGATCCTAATGTACCAGCGTATGATTTTTAGACAAGGCACACGTTATATGAATCCAACAGAAAAGACCCCCTCAATTCTGCCAAGTAAATGTTGCTAAGAAAATACAAAGGCTATACAAAGGGTTCAGCCTATTCATGGCAACAGACAATGGACCACAAAATATCCCTGACTCCATTGTATGCAGATACAAGAACTGATACATTTTGCATAGGCTTTTGGGATGATTCTTTAACAATGGCGTTGCACACAAATTAGGTGCATTTCTTAACTGCTATGCACCGCTGCCATAAAAGTACTCCATTACTCCATTTCTGCAGTTACACCATTAAAGTGCAGTAATTTCTTATAAATTGGATGAGCATGTTTAGCTGTGCACCGTCCCTCCCATACTTCCACCATATTGGCACAGCCAGCTGGGCCTAAAAGGAAAATGCTTAACGTCGCAATATTTTTGTGCAGCTTCTGAAATATATAAATTGTATATATATATATAGAGAGAGAGAGAGCAACTTATTAAGATTTCTGTTGTAAACATCTTCAAGGGGTTATCCAGCCTTAAACTACTAGTCTACTGTCACTCTGGGTGACTCCACCAGGAGCAGGTGGTCATGTGCCCTCATGTATGCAATTAGCATAATTACAGCCACATTCCAACTAGACTGCCCGGCCTTGCTCAATATGATTGTATCACGCGAGATCGAACCCATATAGTTTGGCACATGACCACATGTATGTAAATCATACACTTGCAGTCATACGCCCGCCGTTCCCACCGCCAGCATCAGAGGATACTCACAGCGTGCAGTATATGCAATGTAAGAATTCACAAGGACTGACAACCCTGTTAATTAATTATCCCCTATGTGTATTCAATTCTGCTATTTCCATGAGGCCTACAAATTATATATTAGGTGTGCCTACAAACCTACTGATAGGCAAAGATAAGACATGATATCATAAATTGTGACAAAGTAAACCCTCAGGGTATGTGCACACATTGCGGATTTGCCTGCGGATCCACAGCATTTTTGACGCTGCAGATCTGTGATCAAAAAGATTCTACCAATCCCAATTTATTAAATGCATCAGGGTAGAAATGGTACTAAATTAAATAAAATGTAACTTTTAATATTATTAATTAAAAACCATTACAGACAAGAACAACAGGACAAACACAATTAACACAAAATAAAGGTAGCAAAAAACACTCAAGATTCCTAAATCACCTTTTATGGGTCTATCACAAATAATTACTCAAATAGATTATCAAGTCTTATTAGTCTCTCAGCCAGTAGACTCTTACAATTTGAGCAATGGTAAAGAAGCAGTGTCCTTTGGCCTCATACAATTAATATCAGCAACCTCAAAAACAGAGTCTAGCTGTACCATATCAATGCTATGTACCATATGTCGTTGCAGATCTGCAGCAGTTTTCCATGCGTTTTACAGTACCATGTAAATCTATGGAAAACAAAATCTTCTGTGCACATGCAGCGGAAAAAAACATGCGGAAACACTGCGGTGTATTTTACGCAGGATGTCAATTCTTTCTGCTGATCTGCAGCTTTTCTGCACCCATTGACTTCCATTGTGTCAGTCAAACCTGCAGCAAAACCTGACTGTTGATTAGGGTGTCAAAAACGCTGCAGAGGGAAGTGATGTCAGGCTGGAGGAAGTGTATGGGTTTCTCGAAGCCCTCGGTTCCCTTGGAAAATATAAAAAATTAACCAATAATATACTCCCTGGTCCACAGAAATCCTAACGAGTGTCCCACGTCGATCTGTTCCGTCCTCCGGTGATACACTGCCAGGAGCTATGCTCCTGGCAGTATATCGTGGAGTATCCTGGAATTTGCCGCTCCGTGCTGTCATTTTATGGCACTAGAGCGGTATGACAATTTTCTCACCCAGCTGCACCATAAAGCAAGAGTAATGGAGTTAATGAACTCCAGTAAACTCTTGCTCATGCGCAGTTACACACTGCAGGAGCCGTAGCTCCTGTCAATGTTTTGCTTGAGCCGTGGAGAGCAGACACATCTCCCGATGTGACTGGTATCCATGGCAGATCGTCGTGGGACACTCGTTATGGACTACATTGGATCAGGGAGTAGACATTTGCTTTTCTATTTTTAATTTTTTTTCCAGGAGAACGAGGGCTTCGCTTGGATTGAGCGTGCAATAAATTATGGTCAAAAACACCGTGTCATTGTTTCATTAAAATGAGAAAACAAGAAAAAAGAAGAACCACTATACAGTACTGCACACCACAATAAGTATTGATTAATATAAAAAGGCAAACTTTATTGACGCAAAGATAAAAACATTAAAAACAGGTGAACACACCAAAAATCCCCGCAATGATCCATAAATGTTACAGTAGCCCAACAGGGGTATGTACCCCATAAATGATGCAAAGTGAAGTATCATATACCTAAGCAATATACATGTCAAAATAGTACATCAATATAGAAAACATACACTAGGTATAACACAGGTATAACGTATAGAGATGGCCCTGTATGTCTATGCCTCCTAAATAAATGCAAGGTACCCTGAGCGGAAGAAAAATATGTATAGTGAATGTTCAGATAAGAACACGGACCCTGTCAAAGAATATGGACAAAAAGTTGGCAGAAATAATAAACACCTGTATGCCAGCACGTAATAAAGTAGCCCTGAACAGCTTGTGCCAGATGGCAATCAAAGAGCAAGGTGCCAAAGAAGAAAGCAAATACATCAAGTGCCATATGTATGGGGCTACAGCGGCCACATACCCACAGTATATGTGAAGGTCCTAGGTCCAGCCATACGGAGCAAACCAAGCAAAACCGCCAGGAGTACACTGCACAGGGAGGCAAGGATCGGAGCGGGGAGAGACCCCACGCGTATCGCCGTTACAAGGACGGCTTCGTCAGGGGAAGGGTGCCAGACGATCGTCAGAATCAGTTTAAATACCTTATGATAATGGCCGGAATTGGATAAGGAACGCCGGAGACCGGAACCGGAAATGACGCTCGGTGAGGGCGGAAGCGTATACATGGCAGACGTCTCTGCCCAACCTGCACAATGCGCGTGCGCTGAAGATCTCCAGCGCAGCGCATTGTGCACAGTAAAGGAACCACCCAGAGTACGGGGACATGTGTATCACATAAAAGATATAGAAAAGGGATGTACCCCACTCACAGTCACTGCAGGGGAACCTAAATGAGTACAAGAGAGCAACGAACAGACATAGACAACATAGAAGGACACCAAAGGAGTATGACACACAAACAAACAGAGAAAAATAAGTAAAAATAAGTAAAAATAAAAAGACAAATATTGGGATAATACTATATATATGAATAAAGTAAACCAAAAAATGAGACAACATAAATAAACAAAAAAACACACACAACCACCATACCCGCTGGACCATATATTTATTGAAAATAACTGAACCCAAAAGGTTCAATGAACAAAGGAATATATAAAGAAAGAGAGGTGGTGGTAGAAAATATACTCACCCAAACAGAGCCATAAAGGAAGCAAATCCAGGAGGCAGTTTCACAGCTCCAGATGCTAAGCAAATGGACTCAGGCTGTAGCATACAGGTATTAACCCAACAACAACAGGGCTTATGGACCATAGATGATACCAGAGAACAAATAGTGATGATCAATAGAGACAATGAATAGACCGACATTTATAGCAAGAGTGCCACTGTAAAGGAAAAAAAGGCCGCGATCTTGTAACAGTACGATAATTGTAAAACGTAGACTACCTTACAGGGTTCCAACAATAGAGCTACAACTAGTAGAGATGATTGAAATCAGAAAGACAGTTCTATACCACTTATAATACACATACATCAATATAAAATCCAATGAAGTGAAAGTATGTCTCCTGGCTGCTGAGACCCTACATAAAGCATACATATATAGACCAATAAATGCCTCCATTTACAACGTATGGACCCCGATGCTTAGTCCATATTTTCAAAATCCCAACTGGCCCACTTGCCGAATTGGAGAAGAAAGATGTTGAAGACCGTATATAGAGACCACATGGTATGGTAATGCGTGGTCCAGTTGATCTATCCATTCGCAATTTATCGGCGTTATGATAATGTCCAAATATTCCGAGATTCTTCCTCACAGTCAGTCCCCTCTCAATGCTGGCAGAGATAGATGTTAAAACATGTGATGAAAACTCAATCATGCTTGAATCCCAAATTCAGGACTGCTGTGAATTGTCAAAAAGGCACATAGATGACCAAGTAATGCCAGATCGATCTAAAAGGGGACATAAAAAACATATGGTAACAGGGTTATTTAGCCTAGAAAGCCCGTGAAGAGGAGATCCTCATTAATACCTCGAGGTGCAGTGGAGTGTAGTAAAAAAATCCAGCGGGCCTCAGCTTGTAAAAGTTTTCGTTCGAGGGATTCCCCTGTGCCCGAACTACTAATATGTTCAAGACCCAAAAACCTAATGCCCGTATGCCTACCTGTGTGGTGTGCTAGAAAGTGAGAAGCCACTGAAGTAAGAGGCTTCTCCCTACGGGCATCCGCCATCGCAGTACTGATGGTGGAAAGATGTTTCTGCATACGGCGGCGCAGCTCTTGAGATGTTTGTCCCACATAAATGAGTGGGCATGGGCAAACAATTGCATATATCACATTCGTGGTCTTACAATTAATGTATGACCTTAGTCCATGCTTAATGCCGTCAGTAGGATTGCAGAAACAGTCCCTGACTGGATGCATATACTGGCAGATGTTGCAATCTCCACATGGAAAGGAGCCTCTCAATGTGATACCGCGATTCAATCTGACAGTGGGCCTGGTGTAATGGCTCCTCGTGAGGATATCCCTTAAATTTGGTGCCCTTCTTGCAGTAATTAATGGCCTTTCGCTGACGACTTGCGATGTTGCTAAGTCTGTGGTGAGAATGCCCCAATGTTTCTGTAAGATATCTCTTACCTTGGACCAATGGGTGTTATATCCAGTAATGAAGCGGACAAATTTATCCGGTGGTTTCTTCTGCTCCAATAGGGAAACCTGTGACTGGCATCTGGCTCTCTGGTACGCTTGAGAAACACATTTTTTAGGATAAGTTCTTCTTTTGAATCTTCTGGTCAAGTCTTGTGCTTCTTTCTGGAAGTCAGCGTCAAGTGTACAGTTCCTCCTGGATCTGAGGAATTGCCCAATGGGTATCCCCTTTTTTGTGTGGGATGGATGGAAACTGCGGAATTCCAAAAGATTATTAGTGGCTGTGGGCTTGCGGTATAGGCAAGTAGTTAAATTGCCATTGTGGCACATGATGTTAAGGTCTAGGAAACTCACCGAGGAGGAAGAATGCGAAAATGTCAAAAAAATGTTGAGCAAATTGTCATTGAGCGAATTTATGAAAGTCCGAACTTCCTCCTGGGTGCCTGACCAAATAAAGAACACATCGTCAATAAACCTATACCAACAACGCACCTTGGTTTTGAACCACGTGGAACTGTAAACACTCATTGACTCCCACCACCCTAAAAAAAGGTTAGCTAGAGCCGGGGCACAATGAGCCCCCATTGCCACACCAGAGACTTGAAGGTAAAAATTTCTATCAAATAAGAAGAAATTATGTGTTAGAATAAAACCAAGCAAATCCACGATAAAGGAGTCATGTAGCCTGTCTGAATGTTGTTTTCGGTCCAAAAAGAATAAGACAGCTTGTAGGCCATGGTCATGGTCAATATTTGAGTAAAGAGACTCAACATCACACGTGACCATGATCTCATCCTGAGCCAGGGTAATGCCCTGTAACGATGTAATAAAGTGTGATGTATCCCTGATGTAAGAAGGGAGCTCAAGAACCAAAGGCTGCAGAAAAAAATCAATGTAGGTGCACGCCTTCTCACATAGGCTTCCTATACTGGAAACAATAGGGCTCCCGGGTGGCTTGCAGATGCTTTTGTGCAATTTGGGCAACATGTAGAACGTTGAGGTGGTAGGATGTTTAACCCAAATAAAATCCCGTTCACCTTTATTGATAATGCCCAAATCCAGGGCTCTATCAAGAAGTGATCTTAATTTAACTGAGTACACCCCCGTAGGGTCTGATGGAAGTTTGTGATAATATTTTGTGTTGTCAAGTTGTCTGCGCGCTTCTTCCACATAAAGGTTGTGGGGCCAGAGGACGATGTTACCCCCCTTATCAGCCTCACGAATCAGGAACTCGTTATTGGCTTTAAGATCTGACAGGGCGCGCTTCTCAGACAATGTCAGGTTTTCAATAAGAAATAGACTTTGGCACTCAACTTCAATATGTTGTAATTTTTATTAGCAGCCACTCGTACAGACGTTTCGGTCAGTATTATTGACCTTCCTCAGTGTACTTATAATCAGAGTTAGCAAGGATGTGGCTCAAAATTTGTAGTAAAGGTCCTAATATAAATGTATAAGGGAGGTCCTGAAATAGATCCCATATGTCGGTCCCAATAAGGGTAACGTGTGGAAAAAATCCAATGTTGGTTTTTCGTTATGGTAAGTAAAGCCTATGAGAGTGGAGATATTATATGGGCCGAACAGGTGGGTCACAAAAGACCTCTTACCTAGAACGGAGAAATCCGTTCTAGGTAAGAGGTCTTTTGTGACCCACCTGTTCGGCCCATATAATATCTCCACTCTCATAGGCTTTACTTACCATAACGAAAAACCAACATTGGATTTTTTCCACACGTTACCCTTATTGGGACCGACATATGGGATCTATTTCAGGACCTCCCTTATACATTTATATTAGGACCTTTACTACAAATTTTGAGCCACATCCTTGCTAACTCTGATTATAAGTACACTGAGGAAGGTCAATAATACTGACCGAAACGTCTGTACGAGTGG
The DNA here is from genome assembly GCF_032444005.1 of Ranitomeya imitator. Taxonomy (NCBI): domain Eukaryota; kingdom Metazoa; phylum Chordata; class Amphibia; order Anura; family Dendrobatidae; genus Ranitomeya; species Ranitomeya imitator. Next base: position 987,274,931 of record NC_091282.1, read on the forward strand.
CTGCTAATAAAAATTACAACATATTGAAGTTGAGTGCCAAAGTCTATTTCTTATTGCTACTGGTTTGGGAACCTTCTTTGTGCACCTCACAGCTGTGCCACGTGTCTTCCATAATAAATGTCAGGTTTTCAGTCACAGGGATCTTAATAGGTAATGCTTCAATGTCTCTCTTGGTCATTTCGAAAAATATCCTTACCGCAGGGACAATGGAGAACGGTGGCGAAACAAGAGATTTATTCCTATGCGGAAGTTTAGACATACCTGCAACATTCTGTCCTTCATTGAGCAAATCCATAAGATCCTGAAATACATTCTGCTCAGTCTGGTCCAAGAATGGGGTGGCTTGTGGTTTATTATGCAGGACTTGTAGAATAATTTTTCTGCAGAACAAAAATAAATCCTTGATTAAGGTAAATTTATCCACCTGTTGGACTGGCGAAAATGTTAAACCCTTAGAAAGAACAGATGTCTCATGTATTGTGAGTATATGACCAGAAAGATTGACAATTTGGAAGGCATCCTCCTGGTCATACTCACGAGTATCCCCCAAACCAGATGAAATCACTTGCGAGGTTGCCTCCGTGGGGGATTGCGGCGCGGTGGTCTGTAATTGTGATTCCTGGTGGTCTGAGCGAATCCGCTTCCTGCGTCCCCGCCTGGTCCTGGGTCGATATCGCTTTCGGCTGAAGATAAAAAATCACTCGAAGTATATGCCTCTGCAGATGGTCTTGGTCTCTCGGTATTAATGGTTCTTTCCCTGCGATTCAGACCTCGACGTCTATTTCCCTGATGTGTCCAGGAAAATGCAGTTTTCTCATCAAAGTCTCTTTTGTCTCTTATAAATTTTGAACGTTTTTTTGACATAATTTCTTTATCATATTTGTCCAATAGGTCCTTGAGTGTCGCTCTGAAAGGCTGAACCTGTGACACATTTTCCTGGACACATCAGGGAAATAGACGTCGAGGTCTGCAGTACCTGATCTATCCTCACACAACTATAAGCAGCAGTGGATTGCGCCTATAACTACCTATGCAACTCGGCACTGCCTGAGGAGCTGACTAGCCTGAAGATAGAAATACAAGCCTGACTTACCTCAGAGAAATACCCCAAAGGAATAGGCAGCCCCCCACATATAATGACTGTTAGCAAGATGAAAAGACAAACGTAGGAATGAAATAGATTCAGCAAAGTGAGGCCCGATATTCTAGACAGAGCGAGGATAGCAAAGAGAACTATGCAGTCCACAAAAAACCCTAAAACGAAAACCACGCAAAGGGGCAAAAAGACCCACCGTGCCGAACTAACAGCACGGCGGTGCACCCCTTTGCTTCTCAGAGCTTCCAGCAAAAGATAATAGCAAGCTGGACAGAAAAAACAGAAAACAAACTAGAAGCACTTATCTAGCAGAGCAGCAGGCCCAAGGAAAGATGCAGTAGCTCAGATCCAACACTGGAACATTGACAAGGAGCAAGGAAGACAGACTCAGGTGGAGCTAAATAGCAAGGCAGCCAACGAGCTCACCATAACACCTGAGGGAGGAAGCCCAGAGACTGCAATACCACTTGTGACCACAGGAGAGAACTCAGCCACAGAATTCACAACAGTACCCCCCCCTTGAGGAGGGGTCACCGAACCCTCACCAGAACCCCCAGGCCGACCAGGATGAGCCACATGAAAGGCACGAACAAGATCTGGGGCATGGACATCAGAGGCAAAAACCCAGGAATTATCTTCCTGAGCATAACCCTTCCATTTGACCAGATACTGGAGTTTCCGTCTAGAGACACGAGAATCCAAAATCTTCTCCACAATATACTCCAATTCCCCCTCCACCAAAACAGGGGCAGGAGGCTCCACAGATGGAACCATAGGTGCCACGTATCTCCTCAACAACGACCTATGGAATACATTATGTATGGAAAAGGAGTCTGGGAGGGTCAGACGAAAAGACACCGGATTGAGAATCTCAGAAATCCTATACGGACCAATAAAACGAGGTTTAAATTTAGGAGAGGAAACCTTCATAGGAATATGACGAGAAGATAACCAAACCAGATCCCCAACACGAAGTCGGGGTCCCACACGGCGTCTGCGATTAGCGAAAAGCTGAGCCTTCTCCTGGGACAAGGTCAAATTGTCCACTACCTGAGTCCAGATCTGCTGCAACCTGTCCACCACAGAATCCACACCAGGACAGTCCGAAGACTCAACCTGTCCTGAAGAGAAACGAGGATGGAACCCAGAATTGCAGAAAAATGGAGAGACCAAGGTAGCCGAGCTGGCCCGATTATTAAGGGCGAACTCAGCCAACGGCAAAAATGACACCCAATCATCCTGGTCAGCGGAAACAAAACATCTCAGATATGTTTCCAAGGTCTGATTGGTTCGTTCGGTCTGGCCATTAGTCTGAGGATGGAAGGCCGAGGAGAAAGATAGGTCAATGCCCATCCTACCACAAAAGGCTCGCCAGAACCTCGAGACAAACTGGGAACCTCTGTCAGAAACAATATTCTCAGGAATGCCATGTAAACGAACCACATGCTGGAAGAACAAAGGCACCAAATCAGAGGAGGAAGGCAATTTAACCAAGGGCACCAGATGGACCATTTTAGAAAAGCGATCACAGACCACCCAAATGACCGACATTTTTTGAGAAACGGGAAGGTCAGAAATGAAATCCATCGAAATATGTGTCCAAGGCCTCTTCGGGACCGGCAAGGGCAAAAGCAACCCACTGGCACGTGAACAGCAGGGCTTAGCCCTAGCACAAATTCCACAGGACTGCACAAAAGCACGCACATCCCGTGACAGAGATGGCCACCAGAAGGATCTAGCAACCAACTCCCTGGTACCAAAGATTCCTGGATGACCGGCCAGCACCGAACAATGAAGTTCAGAGATAACTTTACTAGTCCACCTATCAGGGACGAACAGTTTCTCGGCCGGACAACGATCAGGTTTATTAGCCTGAAATTTCTGCAACACTCTCCGCAAATCAGGGGAGATGGCAGACACAATGACTCCTTCCTTGAGGATACTCGCCGGCTCAGATAACCCCGGAGAGTCGGGCACAAAACTCCTAGACAGAGCATCCGCCTTCACATTTTTAGAGCCCGGAAGTTATGAAATCACAAAATCAAAACGAGCAAAAAATAACGACCAACGGGCCTGTCTAGGATTCAAGCGCTTGGCAGACTCAAGATAAGTAAGGTTCTTATGATCAGTCAAAACCACCACGCGATGCTTAGCACCCTCAAGCCAATGACGCCACTCCTCGAATGCCCACTTCATGGCCAGCAACTCTCGGTTGCCCACATCATAATTACGCTCAGCAGCAGAAAATTTCCTGGAAAAGAAAGCACATGGTTTGAACACTGAGCAACCAGAACCTCTCTGTGACAAAACCGCCCCTGCACCAATCTCAGAAGCATCAACCTCGACCTGGAACGGAAGAGAAACATCAGGTTGACACAACACAGGGGCACAGCAAAAACGACGCTTCAACTCCTGAAAAGCTTCCACGGCAGCAGAAGACCAATTAACCAAATCAGCACCCTTCTTGGTCAAATCGGTCAATGGTCTGGCAATGCTAGAAAAATTACAGATGAAGCGACGATAAAAATTAGCAAAGCCCAGGAATTTCTGCAGACTTTTTAGAGATGTCGGCTGAGTCCAATCCTGGATGGCCTGAACCTTAACCGGATCCATCTCGATAGTAGAAGGGGAAAAGATGAACCCCAAAAATGAAACTTTCTGCACACCGAAGAGACACTTTGATCCCTTCACGAACAAGGAATTAGCACGCAGTACCTGGAAAACCATTCTGACTTGCTTCACATGAGACTCCCAATCATCAGAGAAGATCAAAATGTCATCCAAGTAAACAATCAAGAATTTATCCAGATACTCACGGAAAATGTCATGCATAAAAGACTGAAAAACAGATGGAGCATTGGCAAGTCCGAACGGCATCACCAGATACTCAAAATGACCCTCGGGCGTATTAAATGCCGTTTTCCATTCATCTCCCTGCCTGATTCTCACCAGATTATACGCACCACGAAGATCAATCTTAGTAAACCAACTAGCCCCCTTAATCCGAGCAAACAAGTCAGAAATCAATGGCAAGGGATACTGAAACTTAACAGTGATCTTATTAAGAAGGCGGTAATCAATACACGGTCTTAGCGAACCATCCTTCTTGGCTACAAAAAAGAACCCTGCTCCCAATGGTGACGACGATGGGCGAATATGTCCCTTCTCCAGGGACTCCTTCACATAACTGCGCATAGTGGTGTGTTCAGGTACGGACAAATTAAATAAACGACCCTTAGGGAATTTACTACCAGGAATCAAATCGATAGCACAATCACAATTCCTATGCGGAGGTAGGGCATCAGACTTGGACTCTTCAAATACATCCTGAAAGTCCGACAAGAACTCTGGGATGTCAGAAGGAATGGATGACGAAATAGACAAAAATGGAACATCACCATGTACTCCCTGACAACCCCAGCTGGTTACCGACATAGAGTTCCAATCCAATACTGGATTATGTGTTTGTAGCCATGGCAACCCCAACACGACCACATCATGCAAATTATGCAGTACCAGAAAGCGAATAACTTCCTGATGTGCAGGAGCCATGCACATGGTCAGCTGGGCCCAGTACTGAGGCTTATTCTTGGCCAAAGGTGTAGCATCAATTCCTCTCAACGGAATAGGACACCGCAAAGGCTCCAAGAAAAATCCACAACGTTTAGCATAATCCAAATCCATCAGATTCAGGGCAGCGCCTGAATCCACAAACGCCATGACAGAATACGATGACAAAGAGCACATTAAGGTAATGGACAAAAGGAATTTGGACTGTACAGTACCAATAACGGCAGAGCTATCGAACCGCCTAGTGCGTTTAGGACAATTAGAAATAGCATGAGTAGAATCACCACAATAGAAACACAGTCTGTTCAGACGTCTGTGTTCTTGCCGTTCTACTTTAGTCATAGTCCTGTCGCACTGCATAGGCTCAGGTTTACTCTCAGACAATACCGCCAGATGGTGCACAGATTTACGCTCGCGCAAGCGACGACCGATCTGAATGGCCAAAGACATAGACTCATTCAAACCAGCAGGCATAGGAAATCCCACCATTACATCCTTAAGAGCTTCAGAGAGACCCTTTCTGAACAAAGCCGCTAGTGCAGATTCATTCCACAGAGTGAGTACTGACCACTTCCTAAATTTCTGACAATATACTTCTACATCATCCTGACCCTGGCATAAAGCCAGCAGATTTTTTCTCAGCCTGATCCACCGAATTAGGCTCATCGTAAAGCAATCCCAGCGCCTGGAAAAATGCATCAACATTACTCAATGCAGAATCTCCTGGTGCAAGAGAAAACGCCCAGTCCTGTGGGTCGCCGCGCAAAAAAGAAATAATAATCAAAACCTGTTGAATAGGATTACCAGAAGAATGAGGTTTCAAGGCCAAAAATAGCTTACAATTATTTCTGAAGCTCAGGAACTTAGTTCTGTCACCAAAAAACAAATCAGGAATCGGAATTCTTGGTTCTAGCATCGATTTCTGATCAATAGTATCTTGAATCTTTTGTACATTTACAACGAGATTATCCATTGAGGAGCACAGAGCCTGAATATCCATGTCCACAGCTGTGTCCTGAAGCACTCTAATGTCTAGGGGAAAAAAAAGACTGAAGACAGAGCTAAAAAAAAAAAATGATGTCAGGATTTCTTTTTTCCCTCTATTGGGAATCATTGGAGCGGCTCCTTGTACTGTTATGGCTGGCAATCAGGCAACACAGCGTGCAGTAATCAGCGCACATACAGAGATCTGGCAAAAACCAAAAACAATAGGACGAGCTCTGAGACGTGGAATCTCTGTAGACTGCAGTACCTGATCTATCCTCACACAACTATAAGCAGCAGTGGATTGCGCCTATAACTACCTATGCAACTCGGCACTGCCTGAGGAGCTGACTAGCCTGAAGATAGAAATACAAGCCTGACTTACCTCAGAGAAATACCCCAAAGGAATAGGCAGCCCCCCACATATAATGACTGTTAGCAAGATGAAAAGACAAACGTAGGAATGAAATAGATTCAGCAAAGTGAGGCCCGATATTCTAGACAGAGCGAGGATAGCAAAGAGAACTATGCAGTCCACAAAAAACCCTAAAACGAAAACCACGCAAAGGGGCAAAAAGACCCACCGTGCCAAACTAACAGCACGGCGGTGCACCCCTTTGCTTCTCAGAGCTTCCAGCAAAAGATAATAGCAAGCTGGACAGAAAAAACAGAAAACAAACTAGAAGCACTTATCTAGCAGAGCAGCAGGCCCAAGGAAAGATGCAGTAGCTCAGATCCAACACTGGAACATTGACAAGGAGCAAGGAAGACAGACTCAGGTGGAGCTAAATAGCAAGGCAGCCAACGAGCTCACCAAAACACCACAGAATTCACAACACATTACCCTGGCTCAGGATGAGATCATGGTCACGTGTGATGTTGAGTCTCTTTACTCAAATATTGACCATGACCATGGCCTACAAGCTGTCTTATTCTTTTTGGACCGAAAACAACATTCAGACAGGCTACATGACTCCTTTATCGTGGATTTGCTTGGTTTTATTCTAACACATAATTTCTTCTTATTTGATAGAAATTTTTACCTTCAAGTCTCTGGTGTGGCAATGGGGGCTCGTTGTGCCCCGGCTCTAGCTAACCTTTTTTTAGGGTGGTGGGAGTCAATGAGTGTTTACAGTTCCACGTGGTTCAAAACCAAGGTGCGTTGTTGGTATAGGTTTATTGACGATGTGTTCTTTATTTGGTCAGGCACCCAGGAGGAAGTTCGGACTTTCATAAATTCGCTCAATGACAATTTGCTCAACATTTTTTTGACATTTTCGCATTCTTCCTCCTCGGTGAGTTTCCTAGACCTTAACATCATGTGCCACAATGGCAATTTAACTACTTGCCTATACCGCAAGCCCACAGCCACTAATAATCTTTTGGAATTCCGCAGTTTCCATCCATCCCACACAAAAAAGGGGATACCCATTGGGCAATTCCTCAGATCCAGGAGGAACTGTACACTTGACGCTGACTTCCAGAAAGAAGCACAAGACTTGACCAGAAGATTCAAAAGAAGAACTTATCCTAAAAAATGTGTTTCTCAAGCGTATCAGAGAGCCAGATGCCAGTCACAGGTTTCCCTATTGGAGCCGAAGAAGAAACCACCGGATAAATTTGTCCGCTTCATTACTGGATATAACACCCATTGGTCCAAGGTAAGAGATATCTTACAGAAACATTGGGGCATTCTCACCACAGACTTAGCAACATCGCAAGTCGTCAGCGAAAGGCCATTAATTACTGCAAGAAGGGCACCAAATTTAAGGGATATCCTCACGAGGAGCCATTACACCAGGCCCACTGTCAGATTGAATCGCGGTATCACATTGAGAGGCTCCTTTCCATGTGGAGATTGCAACATCTGCCAGTATATGCATCCAGTCAGGGACTGTTTCTGCAATCCTACTGACGGCATTAAGCATGGACTAAGGTCATACATTAATTGTAAGACCACGAATGTGATATATGCAATTGTTTGCCCATGCCCACTCATTTATGTGGGACAAACATCTCAAGAGCTGCGCCGCCGTATGCAGAAACATCTTTCCACCATCAGTACTGCGATGGCGGATGCCCGTAGGGAGAAGCCTCTTACTTCAGTGGCTTCTCACTTTCTAGCACACCACACAGGTAGGCATACGGGCATTAGGTTTGTGGGTCTTGAACATATTAGGAGTTCGGGCAGAGGGGAATCCCTCGAACGAAAACTTTTACAAGCTGAGGCCCGCTGGATTTTTTTACTACACTCCACTGCACCTCGAGGTATTAATGAGGATCTCCTCTTCACGGGCTTTCTAGGCTAAATAACCCTGTTACCATATGTTTTTTATGTCCCCTTTTAGATCGATCTGGCATTACTTGGTCATCTATGTGCCTTTTTGACAATTCACAGCAGTCCTGAATTTGGGATTCAAGCATGATTGAGTTTTCATCACATGTTTTAACATCTATCTCTGCCAGCATTGAGAGGGGACTGACTGTGAGGAAGAATCTCGGAATATTTGGACATTATCATAACGCCGATAAATTGCGAATGGATAGATCAACTGGACCACGCATTACCATACCATGTGGTCTCTATATACGGTCTTCAACATCTTTCTTCTCCAATTCGGCAAGTGGGCCAGTTGGGATTTTGAAAATATGGACTAAGCATCGGGTCCGTACGTTGTAAATGGAGGCATTTATTGGTCTATATATGTATGCTTTATGTAGGGTCTCAGCAGCCAGGAGACATACTTTCACTTCATTGGATTTTATATTGATGTATGTGTATTATAAGTGGTATAGAACTGTCTTTCTGATTTCAATCATCTCTACTAGTTGTAGCTCTATTGTTGGAACCCTGTAAGGTAGTCTACGTTTTACAATTATCGTACTGTTACAAGATCGCGGCCTTTTTTTCCTTTATAGTGGCACTCTTGCTATAAATGTCGGTCTATTCATTGTCTCTATTGATCATCACTATTTGTTCTCTGGTATCATCTATGGTCCATAAGCCCTGTTGTTGTTGGGTTAATACCTGTATGCTACAGCCTGAGTCCATTTGCTTAGCATCTGGAGCTGTGAAACTGCCTCCTGGATTTGCTTCCTTTATGGCTCTTTTTGGGTGAGTATATTTTCTACCACCACCTCTCTTTCTTTATATATGCCTTTGTTCATTGAACCTTTTGGGTTCAGTTATTTTCAATAAATATATGGTCCAGCGGGTATTGTGGTTGTGTGTGTTTTTTTGTTTATTTATGTTGTCTCATTTTTTGGTTTACTTTATTCATATATATAGTATTATCCCAATATTTGTCTTTTTATTTTTACTTATTTTTCTCTGTTTGTTTGTGTGTCATACTCCTTTGGTGTCCTTCTATGTTGTCTATGTCTGTTCGTTGCTCTCTTGTACTCATTTAGGTTCCCCTGCAGTGACTGTGAGTGGGGTACATCCCTTTTCTATATCTTTTATGTGATACACATGTCCCCGTACTCTGGGTGGTTCCCTTACTGTGCACAATGCGCTGCGCTGGAGATCTTCAGCGCACGCGCATTGTGCAGGTTGGGCAGAGACGTCTGCCATGTATACGCTTCCGCCCTCACCGAGCGTCATTTCCGGTTCCGGTCTCCGGCGTTCCTTATCCAATTCCGGCCATTATCATAAGGTATTTAAACTGATTCTGACGATCGTCTGGCACCCTTCCTCTGACGAAGCCGTCCTTGTAACGGCGATACGCGTGGGGTCTCTCCCCGCTCCGATCCTTGCCTCCCTGTGCAGTGTACTCCTGGCGGTTTTGCTTGGTTTGCTCCGTATGGCTGGACCTAGGACCTTCACATATACTGTGGGTATGTGGCCACTGTAGCCCCATACATATGGCACTTGATGTATTTGCTTTCTTCTTTGGCACCTTGCTCTTTGATTGCCATCTGGCACAAGCTGTTCAGGGCTACTTTATTACGTGCTGGCATACAGGTGTTTATTATTTCTGCCAACTTTTTGTCCATATTCTTTGACAGGGTCCGTGTTCTTATCTGAACATTCACTATACATATTTTTCTTCCGCTCAGGGTACCTTGCATTTATTTAGGAGGCATAGACATACAGGGCCATCTCTATACGTTATACCTGTGTTATACCTAGTGTATGTTTTCTATATTGATGTACTATTTTGACATGTATATTGCTTAGGTATATGATACTTCACTTTGCATCATTTATGGGGTACATACCCCTGTTGGGCTACTGTAACATTTATGGATCATTGCGGGGATTTTTGGTGTGTTCACCTGTTTTTAATGTTTTTATCTTTGCGTCAATAAAGTTTGCCTTTTTATATTAATCAATACTTATTGTGGTGTGCAGTACTGTATAGTGGTTCTTCTTTTTTCTTGTTTTCTCATAGTCGTTCTATTACCACTTTGCTGCACCCCTCTTTTCTTACCATACAGTATTGGTAGTGCGCTGGTGCCCTATTTTCTGTTAGTATTGTTTCATTAAAATACTTTTTTCTAGTGTCTGTGTGTTTATTTTACTCTTTATTAATACTATTTGATTAAAAAAGGATAGGCGTCTTATTGATGCCTCTCCATTATTAACCGGGCTTAATGTCACCTTACAATAGCAAGGTGACATTATTTCCTTATTACCCCATATGCCAATGCTACAGGGCAGTGGGGAGAGAGAGGCAAAGCGCTGAATTTAGGTAAAGAAAAAAGAAAAAAGCATTACTGCAAAAAGTCACACACCATCAAGTAATAGAAGACAATTATATAAAATTATAACAGACTGGTTTTATTAACACTTCAAGATAACACCACAAACAGTTAAAACATAATTAAAATATATACAAGCACCATCAAATACACACAGGAAATGGAGACCATTATTCAGTGTAATACTGCAACCCAAATGTAACCTAGTGGCTCATGAGGTGGTGTGCAAAAAGATACATAACTGGACAATATCATAATAGCCCATAAAGGCACATAAAACAGTGCAGAAAAAAGTAGTAGGCACAGAATGGTTGTCCAGTTAAGTAAAAAACGAATCAACTGACAGGCTACAGGTCAACCATTCTGTGCCTACTACTTTTTTCTTTACCTATATTTGTCCTTATTACTGATATCGCACCCTCAAGACACTTTATATACCATACAGCAGTGCGACCAATTCGTTTGTTTTGCAAAGCGCTGAATTTGGTGCATCTTACAGATGCACCTTTTCTGGGGTGGCAGCGGGCTGGTATTTGTAGCTGAGGGAAGCAATATCCATGGCCCCTTCCTAGGCTATGAATATCAGCCCGCAGCTGTCTGCGAAGCCTTTCTGGCTATAAAATAAGGAGGACCCACGTCATTTTTTGGGGAGGTGCCCATATTTTTATAGCCAGTGAAGGCAATGCAGACAGCTGCAGGCTGATAATCATGGCCTGGGAAGATCCATGGGTATTAACCCCTTCCCAGGCTACAAATATTGGCCCCCAGCCATCGGCTCTCCCAATCTGGCGCAGAAAATTGCACGTGAGCCCATGCAATCTTTTTCCCCATCCACCAAAAAGAAAGTATTTAAAAAAATGAAATTAAATGAATTGCAAAAACCCTTTTCATCCCATTAATTATATCAAAATAATAAAGATATTTTTTTTTTTTTAAATGTTGCTGTTTCAAATTAGGATGATGGTTAGAGCTAGGTTTGGTATTAGGGCTAGAATTGTGATTAGGGTTAGGGTTGAGTTTAGGGTGAGGGTTGGGATTAGGGTTAGAGTTGGGATTAGGGTTAGGGGTGTGATTAGGGTTAGGGTTCTGGTTAGGCCTGGCATTATGTTTTGGATTAGGGCTTTTCTTTTTTGGTGTTTGGCTTATGGTTAGGCCTCGGGTTAGTGTAGGGGTTATATCTAAATATATACCAAATTTATCTACTATATAATATATTGTCTAAGGGTCACTTCCATCTGTCTGTCTTTCTGTCTGTCACGGATATTCATTGGTCGTGGCCTCTGTCAGTCTTGGAAATCCAAGTCGCTGATTGGTCGTGGCAAAATGCTCACGACCATTGCCATGACCAATCAGCGATGGGCACAATCCGGTGGCAAAATGGCTGCTCCTTCCTCCCCGCAGTCAGTGCCCGCTCCATACTCCGCTCCAGTCAGCCTTCACACAGGGTTAATGGCAGCGTTAATGGACCGCGTTATGCCACGATGTAACGCACTCCATTAATGCAGCTATTAACCCTGTGTGACCAACGTTTTACTATTGATGATGCGTATGCAGCATCAATAGTAAAAAGATCTAATGTTACAAATAATAATAATAAAAAAAGGTTATTCTCACCCTCCGATGTCGCGCTGTCCTCGACAGTGCAAGCTGCAGGTTCCGGTGCCAAGGATGCTATACGAGAAGGACCTTCCATGACGTCACGGTCATGTGACCGCGACGTCATCACAGGTCCTGCGCTCATACCAATCCTGGGACCGGAAGCTGCTGCGTGCACCGAACACAGGTGCCAGGACTTCAGTTGGCCTTCGGAAGGTGAGTATATGTTTATTTTTTATTTTAAGTCTTTTTTAACCATGCATATAGTGCTCACATTGCTATATACTACGTGGGCTGTGTTACATACTGCGTGGGCTGTTTTATATACTACATGGCTGCTATGTACTACGTGGGCAGTGTTATATACTGCGTGGCCTGCGTTATATACTACATGGCTGCTATATACTATGTGGGCAGTGTTATATACTATGTGGGCAATGTTATATACTGCGTTGGCTGCATTAAATACTACATGGCTGCTATATACTACATGGGCAGTGTTATATACTGTGTGAGCTGCGTTATATACTACATCGCTACTATATACTATGTGGGCAGTGTTACATACTATGTGGGCAGTGTTATATACTGTGTGGGCTGCGTTATATACTGTTTGGCGTGTGTTATATACTGCATGGCCACTGTTATATACTGCATGGCCACTGTTATATACTGCGTGGCCTGTATTAACGCATCAGGTATTCAAGAATATGTCATGGCCTGTGCATGGCTGCTATATGCTACGTGGCCAGTGTTATATACTATGTGGGCTGTGTTATATACTATTTGGCGCGTGTTATATACTGAATGGCCACTGTTATATACTGCATGGCCACTCTTATATACTGCGTGGCCTGTATTAACGCATCGGGTATTCAAGAATATGTCATGGCCTGTGCTATATGCTATGTGACTGCTATATACATACATATTCTAGAATGCCCGATGCGTTAGAATTGGGCCACCATCTAGTTATATATATTTTTTTAGATTATTTGGGTGTTCGATATAATATCTAATGACATTATAGTATACATTGTAGGATCGTGATTTTCCAGCAATATGGGACGCCGTAGATGAGTCGTATAAGAACAAATATTTCTGTGACATTTGTTGGACAAAAATATTTCGGGAGCTACATCCCGAATGAGATTCATGTACAAATGCAAGGCAGTTGCACATTGGTAATTACAAAGTTATTTAACAATTAATTTTATACTTTCTACAAAATGGACTAAGATTGATAATTGTTTATTTATTTATTTTTCTAGAGAAAGATATTAAACAGAGGTGGTTGTTGGTAAGGGACCTGTTCACTAAATTTATAAACAGCTGTGATAAAAGTGTCTCCTCTCCCAGTAGGAAAATGTTTCCATTTCATGATATGCAAATTGCCTCTTCTGAGAAAAAGAGGGCTTAAACTCTATAGTGCCACCTGTTGGAAGTAGCGATCCTACAAGTCACAATCAACCCTTTAACGAGTCGTGCTATATGACTTAGGATAAAAGCCAAATCAATATCTCAATTCGCAGACACGGTGTTTCGGGCTGTTGGCCCTCGTCAGTGCGAAGCATGAGAACTGATTTGGCTAGGTGAGAGGCTCTGGACTGGGGTCTAAGGGGTATCGTTTCTCCTTATGGAGAGTGACATACCATCTCTGACTTGTCAAGGTAAGGAGGCTTAATCGCCGTGCAATGCTCCTCTGGGAAATGACAAGCCAGAGATGGTATGTCATTCTCCATAAGGAGAAACGATACCCCTTAGACCCCAGTCCAGAGCCTCTCACCTAGCCAAATTAGTTCTCATGCTTCGCACTGATGAGGGCCAACAGCCCGAAACACCGTGTCTACGAATTGAGATAGTAATTTGGCTTTTATCCTAAGTCATATTGCACGACTTGTTAAAGGGTTGATTGTGACTTGTAGGATCGCTACTTCCAACAGGTGGTGCTATAAAGTCCTTCTTTTTCTCAGAAGAGGCAATTTGCATATTATATTTCCCAGAGGAGCATTGCACGGCAAATAAGCCTCCTTACCTTGACAAGCCATTTAGATTTTTTTTGCCTTGACTATTGCAAGGAAGGCTTGCTCCCTGACACCAGTTAGGCAGTCAATTTTTATGAGTATGGTGCAGATGTCAATTGACAGCTTTGGAGGACCCTGCTCCAATTTCACCATATGAAGACTTATTAATGGGGGTTGTTGGACTTTTCTGTCCAAGACCAAAACCCCAGCAACGAGAACCACAACAAAGAGAAACTGACTACCCATACAGTTGACCAGCCAGCAGTTATTCTCATCATTCGGAGTCAGAAAGCACACAAAGGCTGGGACCCTCACCGACTGCCACTTTCCCTATTGATACTGCAACATCCTATGGGTATTGCTTCAACTACCATTACTTACATTAATATGCAATTTTGGTAGAAAATATTTCAAGTCTGCCATGCCGAGTTGGACGTTGCCACCAAAAGGCCCACTTCACTATCAAGAGACCAATCAACTTTCTTGACGCCTGGCACGTTTTGTCATGTGGTCCAAAAATTTACTTCTATGGGCAAAAGTTTATTATGTTTTCATATTGAAAAAAGAATGACAATGTTTGTCATAATTTCTTTATTGGTTATAAAATAAAGTAATATTTAAAAATTTTATTTTTATTTTTTTTTACTTTTGCATAAGGGGACTAGACAAGGCCTCTATGTATGACTGTGTCATGGGTATATGGGCACTGGACTATAGGATGGAGGATATGTATATGGTATATGGGCACGGGACTATGGGAAGGAGAAGAATCATGATAATTTGTTTCAACAAACCCTCCTTAGTAAATAGAAAACTAAGCACATTAAATTAACATTAATTTTTTTTATTGCATACAATTCCAGATGAAAGGGTTTTTCTTAAAACTTAAAACATAATTTGATATTGATCTTGGCTTCTTCTGACACAATTTGATATTGATCTTGGCTTCTTTATTATTATTATTATTATTATTATTATTATTATTTATTTATATAGCACCATTAATTCCATGGTGCTGTACATGAGAAGGGGTTACATCAAAATACAAATATCACTTACAGTAAACAAAACTAACAATGACAGACTGGTACAGAGGGAAGAGGACCTTGCCCTTCCGGGCTTACATTCTACAGGATTATGGGGAAGGAGACAGTAGGTCGAGAGTTGCAGAAGCTCCAATGGTGTTGAGGTGGCCGTGTGGTCTTTCAAGCTTCCTTGAAGAGGAGGGTTTTCAGGTTTCTTTTGAAGGATCCAAAAGTAGTGGATAACCGGATGTGTTGGGGCACTGAAATCCAGAGGATGGGTGATATTCGGGAGAAGTCTTGGAGGCGATTGAGTGAGGAGCGAATAACCGTGGAGGAAAGGAGGAGGTCTTGGGAGGACCGGAGATTACGTGAGGGAAGATATTGAGAGATTAGTATGGAAATATACGGAGGAGAAAGGTTATGGATGGCTTTGTAGGTCAATGTTAGGGAGCCAGTGAAGGGATTTGCAAAGAGGTGAAGCAGGAGTGTAGCGATGAGAGAAATTAATTTGTCTGGCAGCAGAGTTAAGGATGGACTGGAGGGGTGCGAGTGTGTTAGAAGGTAGGCCACAGAGGAGAATGTTGCAGTAGTCGAGGCGGGAGATGATTAGGGCATGCACGAGCATTTTGGTAGAGTGTGGGTTGAGGAAAGGAAGGATTCTGGAAATATTTTTGAGCTGGAGGCGACAAGAGGTGGCGAGAGCTTGGATGTGCGGTTGGAAGGACAGGGCAGAGTCAAGGGTTACTCCGAGGCAGCGGATTTTGGGGACAGGGGAAAGTGTGATTTCATTTATTTTGATAGATAGATCAGGTAGGGAAGATATGCGGAATGGAGGAAAGATAATTCAGATTTGTCCACTGTTATGATAAGGTAATTCAGTACCACAATGGACATAGAGGTCAGAGCACATACAGTGACCTGACAATAACCCAAAAACATAGAACAAGCTCTGAGACGTGGGAACTCTGCTGACCGCAATCCCTAATCCTCTCCAACCACACTAGAGGCAGCCGTGGATTGCGCCTAACGCTCCCTATGCAACTCGGCACAGCCTGAGAAACTAGCTAGCCTGAAGACAGAAAATAAGCCTACCTTGCCTCAGAGAAATACCCCAAAGGAAAAGGCAGCCCCCACATATAACGACTGTGAGTTAAGACGAAAAGACAAACGTAGAGATGAAATAGATTTAGCAAAGTGAGGCCCGACTTTCTGAACAGAGCGAGGATAGGAAAGGTAACTTTGCGGTCAACACAAAACCCTACAAAAACCACGCAAAGGGGGCAAAAAGACCCTCCGTACCGAACTAACGGCACGGAGGTACACCATCTGCGTCCCAGAGCTTCCAGCAAGCAGGAAAAAACAAATAGACAAGCTAGACAGAAAAAAACAGCAAACAAAATAGCAAAGCGGAACTTAGCTATGCAGAGCAGCAGGCCACAGGAACGATCCAGGAGGAAACAGGTCCAATAATAGAACATTGACTGGAGGCCAGGATCAAAGCACTAGGTGGAGTTAAATAGAGCAGCACCTAACGACTTCACCACATCACCTGAGGAAGGAAACTCAGAAGCCGCAGTACCACTTTCCTCCACCAACGGAAGCTCACAGAGAGAATCAGGCGAAGTACCACTTGTGACCACAGGAGGGAGCTCTGCCACAGAATTCACAACAGTACTCCCCCTTGTGGAGGGGTCACCGAACCCTCACCAGAGCCCCCAGGACGACCAGGATGAGCCATATGAAAGGCACGAACAAGATCGGGAGCATGGACATCAGAGGCAAAGACCCAGGAATTATCTTCCTGAGCATAACTCTTCCACTTAACCAGATACTGGAGTTTCCGTCTTGAAACACGAGAATCCAAAATCTTCTCCACAATATACTCCAACTCCCCCTCCACCAAAACCGGGGCAGGAGGGTCAACAGATGGAACCATAGGTGCCACGTATCTCCGCAACAATGACCTATGGAATACGTTATGTATGGAAAAAGAATCTGGAAGGGTCAGACGAAAAGACACAGGATTAAGAACCTCAGAAATCCTATATGGACCAATGAAACGAGGTTTAAACTTAGGAGAGGAAACCTTCATAGGAATATGACGAGAAGATAACCAAACCAAATCCCCAACACGAAGTCGGGGACCCACACAGCGTCTGCGATTAGCGAAACGTTGAGCCTTCTCCTGGGACAAGGTCAAATTGTCCACTACATGAGTCCAAATCTGCTGCAACCTGTCCACCACAGTATCCACACCAGGACAGTCCGAAGACTCAACCTGCCCTGAAGAGAAACGAGGATGGAACCCAGAGTTGCAGAAAAACGGCGAAACCAAGGTTGCCGAGCTGGCCCGATTATTAAGGGCGAACTCAGCCAAAGGCAAAAAGGACACCCAGTCATCCTGATCAGCAGAAACAAAGCATCTCCGATATGTTTCCAAGGTCTGATTGGTTCATTCGGTCTGGCCATTAGTCTGAGGATGGAAAGCCGAGGAAAAAGACAAGTCAATGCCCATCCTACCACAAAAGGCTCGCCAAAACCTCGAAACAAACTGAGAACCTCTGTCAGAAACGATATTCTCTGGAATGCCATGTAAACGAACCACATGCTGGAAGAACAATGGCACCAAATCAGAGGAGGAAGGTAATTTAGACAAGGGTACCAAATGGACCATCTTAGAGAAGCGATCACAGACCACCCAAATGACTGACATCTTTTGAGAGACGGGAAGATCTGAAATAAAATCCATAGAGATATGTGTCCAAGGCCTCTTCGGGACCGGCAAGGGCAAAAGCAACCCACTGGCACGAGAACAGCAGGGCTTAGCCCGAGCACAAATCCCACAGGACTGCACAAAAGTATGCACATCCCGCGACAGAGATGGCCACCAAAAGGATCAAGCCACTAACTCTCTGGTACCAAAAATTCCAGGATGACCAGCCAACACCGAACAATGAACCTCAGAGATAACTTTATTCGTCCACCTATCAGGGACAAACAGTTTCTCTGCTGGGCAACGATCAGGTTTATTAGCCTGAAATTTTTGCAGCACCCGCCGCAAATCAGCGGAGATGGCAGACACAATTACTCCCTCTTTGAGGATACCCGTGGGCTCAGATAAACCCGGAGAGTCGGGCACAAAACTCCTAGACAGAGCATCTGCCTTCACATTTTTAGAGCCCGGAAGGTACGAAATCACAAAGTCAAAATGGGCAAAAAACAACGACCAACGAGCCTGTCTAGGATTCAACCGCTTGGCGGACTCGAGATAAGTCAAGTTCTTATGATCAGTCAAGACCACCACGCGATGCTTAGCTCCTTCAAGCCAATGACGCCACTCCTCGAATGCCCACTTCATGGCCAGCAACTCTCGATTGCCCACATCATAATTTCGCTCAGCAGGCGAAAACTTCCTGGAAAAGAAGGCGCATGGTTTCATCACCGAGCAATCAGAACTTCTCTACGACAAAACAGCCCCTGCTCCAATCTCAGAAGCATCAACCTCGACCTGGAACGGAAGCGAAACATCTGGTTGACACAACACAGGGGCAGAAGAAAAACGACGCTTCAACTCTTGAAAAGCTTCCACAGCAGCAGAAGACTAATTGACCACATCAGCACCCTTCTTGGTCAAATCGGTCAATGGTTTAGCAATACTAGGAAAATTGCAGATGAAGCGACGATAAAAATTAGCAAAGCCCAGGAACTTTTGCAGACTTTTCAGAGATGTCGGCTGAGTCCAATCATGGATGGCTTGGACCTTAACAGGGTCCATCTCGATAGTAGAAGGGGAAAAGATGAACCCCAAAAATGAAACCTTCTGAACACCAAAGAGACACTTTGATCCCTTCACAAACAAAGAATTAGCACGCAGGACCTGAAACACCGTTTTGACCTGCTTCACATGAGACTCCCAATCATCCGAGAAGATCAAAATGTCATCCAAGTACACAATCAGGAATTTATCCAGGTACTCTCGGAAGATGTCATGCATAAAGGACTGAAACACTGATGGAGCATTGGCAAGTCCGAATGGCATTACTAGATACTCAAAATGGCCCTCGGGCGTATTAAATGCAGTTTTCCATTCATCGCCTCGCTTAATACGCACAAGATTATACGCACCACGAAGATCTATCTTGGTGAACCAACTAGCCCCCTTAATCTGAGCAAACAAATCAGATAACAACGGCAATCGGTACTGAAATTTAACCGTGATCTTATTTAGAAGGCGGTAATCTATACAAGGTCTCAGTGAACCATCCTTCTTGGCCACAAAAAAGAACCCTGCTCCTAATGGCGACGATGACTGGCGAATATGCCCCTTCTCCAAGGACTCCTTCACATAACTCCGCATAGCGGCGTGCTCATGCACAGATAAATTAAACAGTCGACCTTTTGGCAATTTACTACCAGGAATCAAATCGATAGCACAATCACAATCCCTATGCGGAGGTAGGGTATCGGACTTGGGCTCATCAAATACATCCCGGTAATCAGACAAGAACTCTGGAACCTCAGAAGGGGTGGATGATGAAATAGTCAGAAATGGGACATCACCATGTACCCCCTGACAACCCCAGCTGGACACAGACATGGATTTCCAATCTAATACTGGATTATGGACTTGTAGCCATGGCAACCCCAACACGACCACATCATGCAGATTATGCAACACCAGAAAGCGAATAACCTCCTGATGTGCAGGAGCCATGCACATGGTCAGCTGGGTCCAGTACTGAGGCTTATTCTTGGCCAAAGGCGTAGCATCAATTCCTCTCAATGGCATAGGACACTGCAAGGGCTCCAAGAAAAACCCACAACGCCTAGCATACTCCAAGTCCATCAAATTCAGGGCAGCGCCTGAATCCACAAATGCCATGACAGAATACGATGACAAAGAGCAGATCAAGGTAACGGACAGAAAAAATTTTGACTGTACCGTACCAATGGTGGCAGACCTAGCGAACCGCTCAGTGCGCTTAGGACAATCAGAGACAGCATGAGTGGAATCACCACAGTAGAAACACAGCCCATTCAGACGTCTGTGCCCTTGCCGTTCAACTCTGGTCAAAGTCCTATCGCACTGCATAGGCTCAGGTTTAAGCTCAGGTAATACCGCCAAATGGTGCACAGATTTACGCTCACGCAAGCGTCGACCGATCTGAATGGCCAAAGACATAGACTCATTCAGACCAGCAGGCATAGGAAATCCCACCATGACATCCTTAAGGGCTTCAGAGAGACCTTTTCTGAAAATTGCTGCGAGCGCACTTTCATTCCACTGAGTGAGTACGGACCACTTTCTAAATTTCTGACAATATACCTCTATCTCCTCCTGACCCTGACACAGAGCCAGCAAATTCTTCTCTGCCTGATCCACTGAATTAGGCTCATCGTACAACAATCCGAGCGCCAGGAAAAACGCATCGATATTACTTAATGCAGGATCTCATGACGCAAGAGAAAATGCCCAGTCCTGAGGGTCGCCACGTAAAAAAGAAATAATGATCCTAACTTGTTGAACTGGGTCACCAGAGGAGCGAGGTTTCAAAGCCAGAAATAGTTTACAATTATTTTTGAAACTCAGAAATTTAGTTCTATCTCCAAAAAACAAATCAGGAATAGGAATTCTCGGTTCTAACATAGAATTCTGAACCACAAAGTCTTGAATATTTTGTACTCTTGCCGTGAGCTGATCCACACATGAAGACAGACCTTTAATGTCCATCGCTACACCTGTGTCCTGAACCACCCAAATGTCTAGGGGGAAAAAAAGGCAAAACACAGTGCAGAGAAAAAAAAATGGTCTCAGAACTTCTTTTTTCCCTCTATTGAGAATCATTAGTACTTTTGGCCTCCAGTACTGTTATGATAAGGTAATTCAGTACCACAATGGACATAGAGGTCAGAGCACATACAGTGACCTGACAATAACCCAAAAACATAGAACGAGCTCTGAGACGTGGGAACTCTGCTGACTGCAATCCCTAATCCTCTCCAACCACACTAGAGGCAGCCGTGGATTGCGCCTAACACTCCCTATGCAACTCGGCACAGCCTGAGAAACTAGCCAGCCTGAAGACAGAAAATAAGCCTACCTTGCCTCAGAGAAATACCCCAAAGGAAAAGGCAGCCCCCACATATAATGACTGTGAGTTAAGATGAAAAGACAAACGTAGAGATGAAATAGATTTAGCAAAGTGAGGCCCAACTTTCTGAACAGAGCGAGGATAGGAAAGGTAACTTTGCGGTCAACACAAAACCCTACAAAAACCACGCAAAGGGGGCAAAAAGACCCTCCGTACCGAACTAACGGCACGGAGGTACACCCTCTGCGTCCCAGAGCTTCCAGCAAGCAGGAAAAAACAAATAGACAAGCTAGACAGAAAAAAACAGCAAACAAAATAGCAAAGCGGAACTTAGCTATGCAGAGCAGCAGGCCACAGGAACGATCCAGGAGGAAACAGGTCCAATACTAGAACATTGACTGGAGGCCAGGATCAAAGCACTAGGTGGAGTTAAATAGAACAGCACCTAACGACTTCACCACATCACCTGAGGAAGGAAACTCAGAAGCCGCAGTACCACTTTCCTCCACCAACGGAAGCTCACAGAGAGAATCAGGCGAAGTACCACTTGTGACCACAGGAGGGAGCTCTGCCACAGAATTCACAACAGTCCACATTGAGCTTGAGGAAGCGAGAGGAGAAGAAGGAGGATATGGCCGATAGACACTCTGGGATTCTGGAGAGCAGAGAGGTGACATCTGGGCCAGAGAGGTAGATCTGAGTGTCATCGGCATATAGATGGTACTGTAAGCATAAGGACCTTATGAGTTGTCCCAGGCCGAGTGTATAGATTGAGAAGAGTAAGGGTCTTAGGACAGAGCCTTGGGGGACTCCAATAGAGAGGGGGCGAGATGAGGAGGTAGTATGGGAGTAGGAAACGCTAAATGTGCGGTTGGCGAGGTATGAGGAGATCCAAGATAGGGCAAGGTCTTTGACCCCAAAGGAAGAGAGGATCTGTAGTAGGAGGCAGTGGTCAACTGTGTTGAAGGCAGAGGACAGGTCTAGGAGGAGGAGTATAGAGAATTGTCTGTTAGCTTTGGCTGTAAGTAAGTCGTTAGTAATTTTGGTCAGGGCAGTCTCAGTGGAATGGTGGGGACGGAAGCCAGATTGTAGGTTGTCGAATAAAGAGTTAGATGCAAAGTGAGAGGAAAGTACAGCATGGACATGCTGCTCAAGGAGTTTGGAAGCAAATGGGAGCAAAGATATGGGGCGATAACTGCAAGAGAAGTATGCTGCCTTCCAGGTGCGATGATCAAGGATGTGACCGATAGGATACCAAAGCTCTTCAACTCCAAGGACGTCCACCCATTTCTTCTGATACATGTTGGCACCAATGACACGGCAAGGAAGGACCTACCGACAATCTGCAAAGACTTTGAAGAGTTGGGGAAGAAAGTAAAGGAACTGGATGCACAGGTAGTTTTTTCTTCTAACCTTCCAGTAGACGGGCATGGCGCCAGGAGATGGAACAGGATCCTTGATGCAAACAACTGGCTAAGACGATGGTGCAGACAACAAGGATTCGGATTCCTAGACCACGGTGTGAATTACTTGTACGATGGACTCCTCGCCAGAGACGGACTACACCTCAACAAACCTGGGAAACACACATTCGCCAGAAGACTCGCTACACTCATCAGGAGGGCGTTCAACTAGAGGAAGAGGGGACGGGAAGAAAAACATTAGACTTGAACAAAGAAGATCCAGGAAAACATACTCAGAAGGGAGGTAAGAACATTTCTAAAACAATCTACATCGAGGAGATTGGAACAAAACAAAATCCTCTAAACTGCATGCTCGCAAACGCCAGAAGCCTGACAAACAAGATGGAAGAACTAGAAGCAGAAATATCTACAGGTAACTTTGACATAGTGGGAATAGCCGAGACATGGTTAGATGAAAGCTATGACTGGGCAGTTAACTTACAGGGTTACAGTCTGTTTAGAAAGGATCGTAAAAATCGGAGAGGAGGAGGGGTTTGTCTCTATGTAAAGTCTTGTCTAAAGTCCACTTTAAGGGAGGATATTAGCGAAGGAAATGAGGATGTCGAGTCCATATGGGTCGAAATTCATGGAGGGAAAAATGGTAACAAAATTCTCATTGGGGTCTGTTACAAACCCCCAAATATAACAGAAACCATGGAAAGTCTACTTCTAAAGCAGATAGATGAAGCTGCAACCCATAATGAGGTCCTGGTTATGGGGGACTTTAACTACCCGGATATTAACTGGGAAACAGAAACCTGTGAAACCCATAAAGGCAACAGGTTTCTGCTAATAACCAAGAAAAATTATCTTTCACAATTGGTACAGAATCCAACCAGAGGAGCAGCACTTTTAGACCTAATACTATCTAATAGACCTGACAGAATAACAAATCTGCAGGTGGTCGGGCATCTAGGAAATAGCGACCACAATATTGTACAGTTTCACCTGTCTTTCACTAGGGGGACTTGTCAGGGAGTCACAAAAACACTGAACTTTAGGAAGGCAAAGTTTGACCAGCTTAGAGATGCCCATAATCTGGTAGACTGGGACAATATCCTCAGAAATAAGAATACAGATAATAAATGGGAAATGTTTAAGAACATCCTAAATAGGCAGTGTAAGCGGTTTATACCTTGTGGGAATAAAAGGACTAGAAATAGGAAAAACCCAATGTGGCTAAACAAAGAAGTAAGACAGGCAATTAACAGTAAAAAGAAAGCATTTGCACTACTAAAGCAGGATGGCACCATTGAAGCTCTAAAAAACTATAGGGAGAAAAATACTTTATCTAAAAAACTAATTAAAGCTGCCAAAAAGGAAACAGAGAAGCACATTGCTAAGGAGAGTAAAACTAATCCCAAACTGTTCTTCAACTATATCAATAGTAAAAGAATAAAAACTGAAAATGTAGGCCCCTTAAAAAATAGTGAGGAAAGAATGGTTGTAGATGACGAGGAAAAAGCTAACATATTAAACACCTTCTTCTCCACGGTATTCACGGTGCGAAAAGCGGCTAAATAAGATTAAAATAGATAAATCTCCGGGTCCAGATGGCATACACCCACGAGTACTAAGAGAACTAAGTAATGTAATAGATAAACCATTATTTCTTATTTTTAGGGACTCTATAGCGACAGGGTCTGTTCCGCAGGATTGGCGCATAGCAAATGTGGTGCCAATATTCAAAAAGGGCTCTAAAAGTGAACCTGGAAATTATAGGCCAGTAAGTCTAACCTCTATTGTTGGCAAAATATTTGAAGGGTTTCTGAGGGATGTTATTCTGGATTATCTCAATGAGAATAACTGTTTAACTCCATATCAGCATGGGTTTATGAGAAATCGCTCCTGTCAAACCAATCTAATCAGTTTTTATGAAGAGGTAAGCTATAGGCTGGACCACGGTGAGTCATTGGACGTGGTATATCTCGATTTTTCCAAAGCGTTTGATACCGTGCCGCACAAGAGGTTGGTACACAAAATGAGAATGCTTGGTCTGGGGGAAATTGTGTGTAAATGGGTTAGTAACTGGCTTAGTGATAGAAAGCAGAGGGTGGTTATAAATGGTATAGTCTCTAACTGGGTCGCTGTGACCAGTGGGGTACCGCAGGGGTCAGTATTGAGACCTGTTCTCTTCAACATATTCATTAATGATGTGGTAGAAGGTTTACACAGTAAAATATGGATATTTGCAGATGATACAAAACTATGTAAAGCAGTTAATACAAGAGAAGATAGTATTCTGCTACAGATGGATCTGGATAAGTTGGAAACTTGGGCTGAAAGGTGGCAGATGAGGTTTAACAATGATAAATGTAAGGTTATACACATGGGAAGAAGGAATCAATGTCACCATTACACACTGAATGGGAAACCACTGGGTA
This sequence comes from Ranitomeya imitator, assembly GCF_032444005.1. Taxonomy (NCBI): domain Eukaryota; kingdom Metazoa; phylum Chordata; class Amphibia; order Anura; family Dendrobatidae; genus Ranitomeya; species Ranitomeya imitator. The sequence continues at coordinate 987,299,869 of NC_091282.1, forward strand.
AATCTGACAGGGAGAAGGACTTGGGGATCCTAGTTAATGATAAACTTACCTGGAGCAGCCAGTGCCAGGCAGCAGCTGCCAAGGCAAACAGGATCATGGGGTGCATTAAAAGAGGTCTGGATACACATGATGAGAGCATTATACTGCCTCTGTACAAATCCCTAGTTAGACCGCACATAGAGTACTGTGTCCAGTTTTGGGCACCGGTGCTCAGGAAGGATATTATGGAACTAGAGAGAGTACAAAGGAGGGCAACAAAATTAATAAAGGGGATGGGAGAACTACAATACCCAGATAGATTAGCGAAATTAGGATTATTTAGTCTAGAAAAAAGACGACTGAGGGGCGATCTAATAACCATGTATAAGTATATAAGGGGACAATACAAATATCTCGCTGAGGATCTGATTATACCAAGGAAGGTGACGGGCACAAGGGGGCATTCTTTGCGTCTGGAGGAGAGAAGGTTTTTCCACCAACATAGAAGAGGATTCTTTACTGTTAGGGCAGTGAGAATCTGGAATTGCTTGCCTGAGGAGGTGGTGATGGCGAACTCAGTCGAGGGGTTCAAGAGAGGCCTGGATGTCTTCCTGGAGCAGAACAATATTGTATCATACAATTAGGTTCTGTAGAAGGACGTAGATCTGGGGATTTATTATGATGGAATATAGGCTGAACTGGATGGACAAATGTCTTTTTTCAGCCTTACTAACTATGTTACTATGTTACTATGATAGCTGGACATAGCGCTTGGGTCAAGGGATGGCTTTTTGAGGATAGGTGTGATTGTGGCATGTTTGAAGGCAGAAGGGAAGGTACCAGAAGCTATTGAAAGGTTGAAGAGACGGGTTAGGGATGGGATTAGTGTGGTGGTGAGGTTGGGGAGGAGGTGGGATGGGATGGGGTCAAGTGCACAAGTGGTGAGGTGTGATTTGGAAAGAAGATGAGCAAGCTCCCCTTCAGAGATGGGGTTTGGGCATTGGTTTGCCATACAAAGGGGTTGTGGTGGTTGGACAACAAAGACTTGCCTTGTTTGGTCTATCTTATTTTTGAAATGCGTGGCAAAGTCCTCAGCAACGATTAGGGAACTCGGATTATGCAGTGGTGGGCGGAGGAGGGAGTTAAAAGTGTTAAACAACTGTTTGGGGTTGTGGGATAAGGAAGATACGAGGGTTGAGAAGTAGGTCTGTTTAGCAGAGGTGAGAGCTGATTTGAATGCCAGTGTTGCTTGTTTGAGTGCAGTGAAATCACCTTGTGAATGCGTGAATAAAGCATAACACACTGCGGGGCTGGGATTTACAAGCTGGGTGGCCGCACAGGCGCAGTCTGCGAGACTGCATCTGAGGTCAGACGGGCAGTGCTCACTGTGCCTGCCCCTGGCAGAACTAAATAGCGCATGTGCTGGATTTGATTGGAAAACAGCGCGGAGGGGGCAGCGCCCGGCGCTGAAGAAGCCTTGGGTGATGGCAGTGTGGCGTGTGCAGCAGGGGAGTTAAGACCTGCCTCCCTGTCTAAAGAAAGGTATTTTTGCAAAATTATAAAACGCTTTATTTCTGCTTTGACTGCACCAATAACTAAAAGAGCCACCTTGTCAGAATGTAGCATTACTGCTGCACAAGGTGGCTCTTTTATTTTCTAGCGGCTGGAGGGGGTGACAGAGTCCCTTTAAATTAATATGCTTTGGAGATCGCAGTCATACAGCTCAAAAGTTGTGGATAACTATCCAAGCTGAGGTTGAACAATGGCTCTCTCCACTGAACCTGAAGACAGGGAATGCAGTGTACAATAATGGTGCGAACCTGGTGGCAGCCCTACGCCGTGGCAACCTGACACACTTGCCTTGCATGGCTCACATACTGCATGGTGATACAGCAATTTCTCCTACACTATTCCAGTCTGAATATGCTGCTGCAGAAAGCATGATCATTGAGTGCTCACTTTCGCCATTCACACTATGCGGGTCATAGACTTTCTTCGCTGCAGAGGTCTTTTGTGCTACCGGTTGATATGCGATGTTCTGACATTGTGGAATTCCACTCTGCACATGTTGCAGTGACTGTAGCAGCAGCCATGAGCACTGTTGCAGTTTGTCATTTTGCGTAGCCTAGGCCAACGCATTACGGACGAGGTGCAAATCACGCTTGTGGAGTGGGCACAGATGAAGGATCTGTACACCCTTCTGCACAGTTTTGTAATGGCTACCAAGTTGATTAGCAGTGAAGATGCAGTCATCAGCATCACTATTCACGCCCAACACATGAGCGTCTTCTTGCTGCAACATGATGCCTGTCTTGTTAGGATTAAAAATAGTACAGACTAATGGGTTGTCTCTCTGTTAGATCCACAGTACAGGAGTCAATTTTGCCAGATGCTCCTCCCCTGGAAACGGATGTGTGCATGCTGGAGCATCGAAACATGCTTGTAGACAATCTTAAGAGTGGTTTTCCCCAAAACAGCAGTGAGGCATACAGTGTGCATCGCAGTTATAGATCTCCAACCCTGGGAACTTCGAATCGTCAATGCAAAAACATTGGCAGCAGCAGCAGTGTAAATGGCAAATTTCTGTGAGTTGTTTCACACATTTTTTAGACCATCCCATGCAACAGCAGAGCTAGGGAAATTGATTACACTTTACTGGAGTCTTCCCCTAAGTTTTGGAAATGTTTTGACTAAAACGTTGGGTCTCCTTCATGTATGTTGCATGTAGCAGTAAAGTTCCCAGACCGGCAGGCTTGCACTTACTTTCAGTCAACTACCTGTTTTACTATCTTTAAATTTTTTAATCTATAGCAGTCTATGAAGCTGATATTTGTGCCACATGAGTGTAGCTGTGCAGAAAAGCAGTTTGAGCTGTTGCATGATGTATCAGGGCTCCCAGCACAGCAGGCCTAAACCGGTCCCTCACCCACCTCTTAATTTGAACCTAAATTCAAAGCTGTAAATGCTGGCACAGATTGTGAAATGTGGCCTGATGCCTGCACCACAGTATTGGCAAATATTATTTAGATTGCAAAATGTGCCCTAGTGCCTGCATCACAGTATTAGCACAAATGATTTTGATTATGAAATAATGCCTCCTGCCTGTAACACACTATTAGCACAAACAATTTAGATTCTGAAATGTGGCCTGGTCTATGGCTCACACTATTAGCAGAAAGGATTTAAATTCTGAAATGTGGCCTGGTACCTGCACCACAGTATTAGCACAAACAATTTAGGTAATGAAATTTGGCCGCCTGCCTGCACCACACTATTAGCCGACACGTTTTAGATTATGAAATGTGGCCCTGGTGCCTGCCCCACAGTATTAGCACAAACGATTTAGATGCTGGAAGGTCAATTTCACACAAGATCCTATCTAGCTGAACTAGCAGAAAATAAAGCGCCTATCTAACCATCTAACTACTTGCAGCAGCTTCTCTGCGCTGTTACACTGACAAAATGGTTCCAAAACAACATTTCCGCTTTTTATATGGAGTGAGACATGTGACTTTGGCAGCCAATGACAAAAGCCCTTGTGTCTGGACATTGTAGATGATTTCTGCACCCTGATTGGCTGCCAAAATCTCCACCCATTAAGTTGAAAAAACAAAACTACAGTCCACCGCTACTCCCCCTCTCCTACCTCTCCCCTCCCGATTTCTGCCTGATTATCATACACCACCACTATACTAGCCAAAGTATTAACAAAAGCATTAGTGGAAACGCGACCTTCCAAAAACTAATCTGAATGTACTACATTTATGACGAATTTGAGAGTAGCAAACATTTTCTAAACCAGTTCACTTATCTCTAGTCAGGACAATCGTTCGTGCAGACTGGACTATTCATGATATGGTGAGCCATTTAATGTATTCTTCTCTTAAAATTTTAGTCATCGGTCTTGGAAACAGCAACTCACTTTAACCCCTTCCCGACATTTGACCTATCCATACGTCATGGTCGGCTGGTATTTACGTACCTTTGATGTATTGAAAGTCTTGGCGATTTTTCGTGCACAGAGGCTATGTGCACTGGAACGTCACCAGGTGTCAGCTGATTCTGACAGCAGACACTCAGCACATAGTGCAGGAGAGGTGCCTGCACTTTACCCCTACATATTGTGATTGATATTGATCGCAGTATTTAGCAGGCAAGCAGAGGGAGGAAGCCTCCTTTGGTATACAATCAGCACCCCATCGTTGTCATCACGAGGGGACAATCCTTGCCATGGTGACCCAGAGTTAGCTAACTTGCTAGATCATGCTCAGATCATGCTTTTATTGGAAAAATGTTATTTTTTATTTTCATGGCTCTATGTTATAAACTTCTGCAAAAGGACCTGGGGGTTAAATTGCTCACTACAAATATAGACACATTATTTTGAGGGGTCTAATTTCTGAAATAGGGTCACTTGTTTGGGGTTTCCACTGTTTAGGCACATCAGGGGCTTTCCAAATGTGGCATGACACCTGCAGACTGTTCCATTAAAACCTAAGTTCCAAAATGTCATAACTTCTTTTCTGAAACCTGCTGTGCACACAAAAGCGTACTCAGGAGAAATTGTACAACAAATTTTGAGGACCATTTTATCCTTTTCCATTGTGGAAATAAGAAATTTGGGACTAAAGGTACATTTTTGTGGTAAAAATGTGACTTTTTATTTTCACGGTTATAAACTTCTGAGAAGCACCTGGGTGTAAAAACAGCTCAGCACACATCTAGATAAGTTCCCTGGAGGGTCTAGTGTCAAAAATGGTGCTACTTTTGGGGTTTTACACTGTTAAGGCACATCAGTGACTCTTCAAATGCGATATGGAGCCCACTATTTATTCCAGCAAATTTTGCTTTCAAAAAGTCAAATGGAGCTCCTTCCCTTCCAGCCCTGCCATTGATATAGAAGGGTTAATAGTTTGCCTTTAAGTGCCTTTTGCCTTTAATTGTTAGAATTGCTAGAATCTGTTGACGCAGTAGTCTGATGGCCTCCTTCTCAAGGAGACCATACTTCATATCAATGTATGTTCTTAATAGTCAGTCACAACATGTTCTGGGTTATGGTAAATAAAGTATGACCCTGGGTGATGGTGGGGGCTACATGACTTACATTGAAATGCATTTGTTGTAAATGGTATAAAATATTGCCTCTTGCTGCATTACATCAGATAAAAGTGACTTGCTCACAGGATATGTGTGAGGTGTCTGTTAGGAGTCAAGTTTCCTCTGCTGCACAGGGGGAATCTCGATCCGTGTCTGCTGCGGTCTCCCATTCGGCATCGGCCACAGTGGGGTCTGCTCAGCGGAGGCGTCGCTCCCAGCGTCTCGCTGGGACTGATTCTGTGCAAAGGGTTACTGCTGCCTTTTCTGGCTCTCCTGTTGTACCCTGCACTTATCTGCGGCGAGCGGGCTTCTCTGGGACTAAGTCCTTATTTGCACACACTGAGCATGCCCAGGGCAAGATCTCCCGTTGGAGATCAAGGGTCACATGCTCAGGTACTGCAGCATGTCCCATTGGTCCTCCAGGAAGGTCCTGGAAGGGCAAAACTGTGGTAGCAGCTTCCTGTGCTGCGACTATATAAGTTGCGCATGACCGCACGGCCATGCGCTAGTATTATCTTGAATATATATGTGTGTGTGTGTAGATGGATGTATGTCGAAGGATGAAAGCTCCTAAGTATCCCTCCCTAGTGTTGTTGTCTGTTTGCGGATGATGGTAGCTATCTAGCGCCTGACTAGCCATCAGCACAAAACACACATAACAGCGTCTAGTTGCTGTGACCGCCTGTACGGCGCCGTGCGCTTTCCTTACCCAAGCCTGGGTGGTTAGCGGCGTCCGTTTGTGCGGCACCGCACGCACATTCGTGCCTTTTTATATTATTGTTTCTGTCTCTCTGACACCCCAGTTGTAGTGTCGAGTGCATGAGGTCTTTAAACCCAAATCCTGTGTCTTGGGATTATGTTCTGAGACTTCTTGCTTGCGCTCTATGTGCGGTACCGCGGCCCTGTGACGTAATAGGGTTCGCTTCCTTCACACAGGGTGAAGTTAACCCATGTGTGTATACTTATTGTACCGCCATATCGTCTGTCTCTACTAGCAGCAGGGTTTTCACCTGCACGGTGGACCTCGGACTGCGAACGCACCTAATACCATAACATCTGATTCTTGGTGCTTTCCACCAGTCCCTAATAGAATACTAGCGCCAGGGTCTGGCTAGTAATGACGGACGATCAGCGTTCACAGTGGTACATCCAGCAGCTGGAGGGTAGGTTGGCGGCTCTAGAGCGTGCAACCTCAGCTGTGGACGTTACTGCTGTCGCTGTTCAGGCTGCAAGTGCAGTTGCAGCCAGTTTGTCCGCTGCCACCCCTGCTCCGACCTTATCCCGTCTCCCGCTTCCAGACAAGTTTGCTGGTGACAGTAAGCTATGTCGGGGATTCGTGAGCCAGTGCTCCATACATCTCGAGCTGCTGGCTGCACGTTTTCCTACGGAACGGGCGAGGGTGGGATTCATTTTGTCTCTTTTGTCGGGCAGGGCGTTGGAGTGGGCAACGCCGCTTTGGGAACGTGGTGATCGTGTGGTACAGAGTGCTCCTATCTTCCTGGACGCTCTGAGGCAGGTCTTTTTGGGACCCCGTGTCACCCACGATACCGCGCTCCAATTGTTGGCAATTACTCAGGCTTCGTCCATGGTCAGCCAGTTCGCCATCCTATTCCGGACTCTAGCTTCTGAGCTGGAATGGCCGGATAAAGTCCTTATTCCGGTGTTCTGGAAAGGACTGGCAGATCATGTAAAGGACGCCTTGGCCACCAGGGAGATTCCCGCCACACTGGAGGAGCTTATTACTATAGCTACCCACATCGATCTCCGTTTTAACAAGCGGAGGTTGGAGCGGACCCAGTGTAGGCAGAGGTTTCGGCTGGCTCCCACCTTTGCCAAACCTCTAGAATCTCCTGTTATGGCGTCCGACTCCCATGAGGCCATGGAGGTTTCTCGAGCGGGACCTAGGTCTCAGACAGCTCGAGTACCTGTGGTGTGTAAAAATTGCCAGCAACCGGGACATTACGCTAATAAATGTCCACGGCGGTCGGGAAAACGATCGCGTCTAGTGACCATTGGAGGAGGTTCACTGGACACAGCGGCATTTTCCTCCAAATTGTCCTTTAAAGGGACAATCCTGTTAGGCACATCCACTCTTACAGTAGAGCTTTGTGTGGATTCAGGAGCAGAAGGAAATTTTATGTCTTCTGCTTTTGCTCTGCTCCACGCAGTACCTCTGGTTATGCTTGCCAAACCAGTAACCGTTAGAGTGGTGAATGGGTCGACACTTTCGTTACAGATCACACATCAGACTGTCCCTTTCACGTTAGCCATGTCCCCATCCCACCAGGAGATTATTTCCCTTCTTGTCCTTCCTGAGGGAATGGATGAGATTCTGCTGGGAATGCCCTGGCTCCGTTTCCACTCCCCACATATTGAGTGGACCTCTGGGAGGATATTGGGTTGGAGTAAATCCTGTAAGGGCAGATGTGTGAAAGAGTGCGTTCAGGTTTCCACCACTGAGATACCCGCAGATCTCTCTACTCTCCCCAAATACTATTGGTCTTATGCAGACGTCTTCTCCAAAAAGGCCGCGGAGACCCTTCCGCCTCACCGTCCCTATGACTGTCCTATAGATCTCTTGCCTGGAGCAGAACCTCCTCGGGGACGTGTCTATCCCCTCTCTCTCCCGGAAACGGAGGCTATGTCCAAATACATCCAGGAGAATTTGGCAAGAGGGTTTATTAGGAAGTCAGTGTCACCAGCAGGGGCAGGGTTCTTCTTCGCACAGAAGAAGAATGGAGAATTGCGTCCTTGCATAGACTACAGGGGTCTTAACGCCATCACCGTTAAGAATAAGTACCCGCTGCCCCTGATTTCTGAGCTTTTTGATAGGCTACGGGGAGCTAAGGTATTTACCAAATTAGACCTGCGGGGAGCTTATAACCTGATTCGCATCCGTGAGGGGGACGAATGGAAAACGGCATTTAACACCAGAGATGGGCACTATGAGTATCTGGTGATGCCCTCCGGGCTCTGTAATGCCCCAGCCGTTTTCCAAGACTTTGTCAACGACATCTTCCGGGATATGCTTTCCACCTCGGTCGTAGTCTATCTGGATGATATTCTCATCTTCTCTCCAGATATTGACTCACACCGGAGAGATGTTGGCAGAGTCTTCGACCTCTTACGGGCAAACTCTCTTTACGCAAAGTTGGAGAAGTGTGTGTTTGAGCAGGAGTCTTTACCTTTCCTGGGCTATATAATCTCTGCCCAGGGAATTGCTATGGATCCTGCCAAACTACAGGCTGTGATGGACTGGCAAGAACCCCATTCACTTAAAGCGGTGCAGCGCTTTATGGGGTTCATTAATTATTACCGCCAGTTCATTCCCCATTTCTCAACTTTGGTAGCTCCCTTGGTAGCTCTCACCAAGAAGGGAGCAAATCCCAAAGTGTGGTCTGAAGAGGTTTCCAGGGCCTTTTCTTCTACTAAGTCTCATTTTGCTAGCGCTCCCATCCTACATCGTCCCGGTGTCGATAAGCCGTTTATAATGGAGGTGGATGCCTCTTCCGTTGGTGCTGGAGCAGTCCTCTTCCAAAAGGATGCTCAAGGTCGGAAGCATCCGTGCTTCTTCTTCTCCAAGACCTTCACACCAGCGGAGAGGAATTATTCCATCGGGAACAGGGAGTTGCTAGCGATGAAATTGGCTTTCTCAGAGTGGAGACATCTCTTGGAGGGGGCTCGTTTTCCATTTCAAGTTTTTACAGACCACAAAAATTTGCTATATTTGCAAACAGCCCAGCGGCTAAATTCTCGCCAGGCCAGATGGTCCTTATTCTTCTTCCGATTCCACTTCACCCTCCATTATCTCGCTGGGGAGAAGAATATTCGAGCTGATGCTCTTTCTCGCTCTGTTGTGTTATCTGAGGAGGAAGGAGAGCCTCGGCTTATTGTTCCTTCTGAGAGCTTGAGAACCGTGGCTCCGGTGTCACTTGAGTCTGTGCCTCCGGGCAAGACTTTTGTGCCCATAAATTTGCGACCGGAGGTTCTCTCTTGGGCTCATTCCTCCAGGGTGGGTGGACACTTTGGGACAAAAAGGACATCTGAGCTGCTGGCGAGGATGTACTGGTGGCCGCATATGCTCCGAGATGTCAGAGATTACGTTCTGGCGTGTGTCTCATGCGCCAAAAATAAGTCTCCTCGACAACGGCCGTCTGGGTTACTCTATTCCTTGCCGGTGGCAGACAGGCCCTGGGAGATGGTCGGGATGGACTTTGTAGTGGGTTTGCCCAAGTCTCGCGGCTGTACCGTCATTTGGGTTATTACCGATCATTTCTCGAAAATGGTGCATTTGGTGCCACTCCCATGGTTACCTTCTGCACGGGCCTTGGCAGCGTTGTTCATAAGACACATCTTCCGCCTACACGGCATGCCAGACAAAATTGTCAGTGACCGGGGTCCCCAGTTTGCGTCTCGGTTCTGGAGAGAGCTTTGTCGTCTTCTCAGCATTGAGTTAAATCTCTCTTCCGCATATCATCCCGAGACGAATGGGTTGGTAAAGAGGGCCAATCAGACTCTGGTCACATATCTACGACATTTTGTTTCTGCCAGGCAGGATGACTGGGCATCTTTATTACCATGGGCAGAGTTCGCCCTTAATAACGCTGTAGCCGACTCCACCGGTCAGACTCCTTTCCTCCTTAACTACGGCCAGCATCCGCGGGTTCCTGTGCCTATGCCCGTATCCTCTGCTGACTCCAGGGTGGCAGACTGGGCAGTGGAGGCACGGGACATTTGGGACCGCACTCAAGATGCCATTCGGGCCTCGAAGGAGAGAATGAGGTCCTCCGCCGATGCACATCGGCGCCCTGCCCCGACCTTTGCTCCTGGCGATTTAGTGTGGCTCTCTGCCCGTAACATCAGGCTGCGAGTTGAGTCCACTAAGTTTGCACCTCGCTACTTGGGTCCCTTCAAGGTCCTCGAACAGGTTAATCCTGTGGTCTACCGTCTGGCCCTTCCTCCATGCCTTGGTATCACCGACACCTTTCATTAGGGTTGATCGACCTTCACTTTTATAGGATCGGGTCGGGTTTCACGAAACCCGACTTTTGGAAAAGTCGGGTCGAGTGAAATCGGCCGATCCTATAAAAAAGTCGGGGTCGGGGTCGGCCGAAACTCGAAACCCAATGCAGTGCATTGGGTTTCCATGGTTCCCAGGGTCTGAAGGAGCGGAAACTCTCCTTCAGGCCCTGGGATCCATATTTAGGTGTAAAATATAGAATTAAAATAAAAAATATCCTTATACTTACCCTCTGACGCGCCCTGGTACTAACCGGGAACCTTCCTTCCTTAGAATCAGCCTTCCAGGACATTCGGTGACGTCGCGGGTGACGTCGCGGCTTGTGATTGGCCGCGCGGCCGCCCATGTGACCGCTCGCGCGGCCAATCACAAGCCGCGACGTCACCCGCGACGTCACCTTAAGGTCCTGGAAGGGCTGATTCTTAGGAAGGAAGGCTGTCGGAAGGAAGCAGGGCGCTTCCGAGGGTGAGTATATTCCTATTAGGTATATACTCACCCTCGGAAGCGCCCTGCTTCCTTCCGACAGCCTTCCTCCTTCCTAAGAATCAGCCCTTCCAGGACCTTCGGTGACGTCGCGGGTGACGTCGCGGCTTGTGATTGGCCGCGCGAGCGGTCACATGGGCGGCCGCGCGGCCAATCACAAGCCGCGACGTCACCGCGACGTCACGGCAAGGTCCTAGAAGCGCGGATTCGAAGGAGGAAGGCTGCCGGTTAGTACCAGGGCGCGTCAGAGGGTAAGTATTGCAATATTTTTTATTTTAATTCTATATTTTACACTTTAATCTGAATTCCGATACCAATTCCCGATATCTTAAACATATCGGGAATCGGGATCGGAATTCCGATTCCAGATTCAAAAGATCACCGACTTCATGGCCGATCCCCCACTGGGGTCGGGTCGGGTTTCATGAAACCCGACCTTGCCAAAAGTCGGCGACTTTTGAACAATTTCGACCCGTTTCGCTCAACCCTACCTTTCATGTGTCCCTCCTTAAGCCCGTATACATGTCTCGGTTTTCTGAGTCATCTGCCGAGACATCGGGTTCGTCTACGGACGATTTCCAGGTGAATGCTATTTTGGGGTGCAAGGTGGTACGTGGCAAAAAATTTTATTTGGTGGACTGGAAGGGTTATGGTCCTGAGGACAGGTCCTGGGAGCCTGCTGAGCACATTCGGGCTCCGCAGCTCATTGCTGCCTTCGAGCGAAGCGAGGCCCAAGGAGAGGGGGAGCTCTAGGAGGGGGGGTAATGTTAGGAGTCGAGTTTCCTCTGCTGCACAGGGGGAATCTCAATCCGTGTCTGCTGCGGTCTCCCATTCGGCATCGGCCACAGTGAGGTCTGCTCAGCGGAGGCGTCGCTCCCAGCGTCTCGCTGGGACTGATTCTGTGCAAAGGGTTACTGCTGCCTTTTCTGGCTCTCCTGTTGTACCCTGCACTGATCTGCGGCGAGCGGGCTTCTCTGGGACTAAGTCCTTATTTGCACACACTGAGCATGCCCAGGGCAAGATCTCCCGTTGGAGATCAAGGGTCACATGCTCAGGTACTGCAGCATGTCCCATTGGTCCTCCAGGAAGGTCCTGGAAGGGCAAAACTGCGGGAGCAGCTTCCTGTGCTGCAACTATATAAGCTGCGCATGACCGCACAGCCATGCGCTAGTATTGTCTTGAATATATATGTGTGTGTGTAGATGGATGTATGTCGAAGGATGAAAGCTCCTAAGTATCCCTCCCTAGTGTTGTTGTCTGTTTGCGGATGATGGTAGCTATCTAACGCCCGACTAGCCATCAGCACAAAACACACATAACAGCGTCTAGTTGCTGTGACCGCCTGTACGGCGCCGTGCGCTTTCCTTACCCAAGCCTGGGTGGTTAGCGGCATCCGTTTGTGCGGCACCGCACGCACATTCGTGCCTTTTTATATTATTGTTTCTGTCTCTCTGACACCCCAGTTGTGGTGTCGAGTGCATGAGGTCTTTGAACCCAAATCCTGTGTCTTGGGATTGTGTTCTGAGACTTCTTGCTTGCGCTCTATGTGCGGTACCGCGGCCCTGTGACGTAACAGGGTTCGCTTCCTTCACACAGGGTGAAGTTAACCCATGTGTGTATACTTATTGTACCGCCATATCGTCTGTCTCTACTAGCAGCAGGGTTTTCACCTGCACGGTGGACCGCGGACTGCGAACGCACCTAATACCATAACATCTGATTCTTGGTGCGTTCCGCCAGTCCCTAACAGTGTCTTTTTGTCTCCAAGCGTGCTTGTAAAATGACGGGCATAATTCTACAATTTGGCTGGTGATCTGTCAGCTGACATTGGTCAGAACGAAAACAGCTACGACAGTTTTGGTGCCCGACCGGGGCCGTGTATCCAGCCTATTCGGAATCCGTATGTGGGAGCTTTCTGAGAAATTGGACATGCAAAACACCAGCTGCAGCAAGGTGAGAAATATTATTCTTACAATCTGTTTTGCACTTGCAATCTCTCATCTGGATCTCTCCATACCTCTGGGTAAAAGGCTGCGAACATGGTTCAAAGAATCCACATCACCAGTGAGTTTTGTGTTTTGTCTATTTATGTCCATATGAGAGTTGAATAATAGAGTTATAAGATGATAATTGTTATCTGTATTACTTGTCAATATCCTAATTGGTTGTGTATTTGTTTAGTGTGTCTGTAATACAGAGCTGGGATAGACTCTGTGCAGTGTTGTTATTTTGGTCATTTTGGATTGGCAGTACATTATATGAAGCTGTATTTTGTATAAGGCCATGGTTTTTGTTGTTTGGCCTTAAAGTGCTTTCAGAGTGTCAGTGGACACTGCTGCAGATTTTGTTATATAGAGTTGTGTTAATTCCAAAGTGCAAAATAGGCAGGCTGTGTGAACCTTGTATGTAACCTTGTATGTATGTATGTCTATGAGAACTCTGAATGAGATGACAGGTGATTAAATGAGTATAAGGAATAAACATAAATCCCTGATTGATTAGGGGTTCCGTTAGGTGTGGTCCTCTGTATGTGACAGAAGACATTATTCAACGCAGTTTGAGCTGAATTAGGTGGAGTGATTGAGATAAGGAATTTTCTTCTTGTAAAAATCAACTGAAAAGTGAAAGGAAAAGAAACAACAATCCCTGAATGAGCATGTATGTATGAGTGATCACATAAGTATCATTACTTATCTAACTGTTATTAATTGTCCAGGATGAATGAGTTGTGGATAGTGTTGAGCAATACCTTCCGATATCGGAAAGTATCGGTATCGGATAGGATCGGCCGATATTCAAAAAATATCGGATATCGCCGATACCGATACCCGATCCCAATGCAAGTCAATGGGACCAAAATATCGGAATTAAAATAAACCCTTTCTTGCCTTGTAGGTTCATTCTACATGAAGGAAAACAACTAAGAATAATGCCGGATGTATTTGGGGAGGTGGCGGAGACATTAAAGTCATAGAGGTTTATCCCAATCAAATAGAATAGCATGTTTTTTGTTTTTTTTTAAGACGTTCGGAGTGACAAAGATATTGACTATGTAAATTTTTTTTTTTTATTTTGTCAGATATTGATGTTTCACTATTCCACGCCCTTCCCCTTCTTTTTTTTTTTTACTTTTCCCACACTTTCATCTTCATCATCATCATCAGCATCTTTGACATCAACTTCTTCTTCACCTTATTCATCTTCTTCTTCATCCTTTACCTTTTTTTTTTTTTTTGATTACATTCTTCATATTCATTTTATTCAACTATTATTATTCTTCCTATTCTACATATTCTTTTTATTCCACTGTTATTATTCTTCCTATTCTACTTCTTCATCATATTCTCATTTGTGACAGGCATTCCCGTAGTTGTTATCTATAAATGTTTGAAGATTACACCTTCCGTTCTGCCAGTCACAAAAGTTACATTCGTCCGCGTTCAGTTTGGCCTGCAGCATCAGGCTTTATCCAGGGGCACCACGAGGAGGAACGGACTCACCCCCATACACTGCTTAGTCTTCTTCTGCATATAATTTAGATAATATCTTTTGCTCTGATATTAAGTCTTATGCTTAATGTTCTTCTGCTCTTTGTTCTGCAGCCTCTTGTTCTTCTGCTTCTCGGTCTTCCATGTCGTCGTCTCCAGGGTCGTCGTCTCCAGTGTCGTCATCTCCGCCGTCGTCGTCTCCGCCGTCGTCGTCTCCGCCGTCGTCGTCTCCGCCGTCGTCGTCGTCGTCATCGGGGTGGTCTTCCGGGTCGTCGTTGTCGTCGTCATCGGGGTGGTCTTCCGGGTCGTCGACTTTAGGGTCTTCAATTTGGAAATGTAGCAGAAGGTACAAGAAGGCTGAGAAAATGCCAAGAACCAGCTGATGGAACTGGAACTCGGATGGCTACCCGAAGGTTCAAGAGCCTATGGAACTACCGAGGACCAGCTGACGTTACCGGAACCCGGTTACTAAGCAGGAGGTACCCGTGCTAAAAAGCACTACCAAGGACCGCCTGACGTTGGCGGAACTCGGATACCCAGAAGGAGGCACCTAAGCCAAAGGCTCTGCCCAGAACCAGCTGACGGTACTGGAACCAGGATGGGGAGCAGAAGGTACAAGAGCAAAAGACACTGCCGAGAACCAGCTGACGGTACTGGAACCCGGATGGGTAGCCAAAGGTCCAAAAGCCAATGGAACTACCGAGGACCAGCTGACGTTACTGGAACCCGGTTACTAAGCAGGAGGTACCCGTGCCTGAAAGCACTACCAAGGACCACCTGACGTTGGTGGAACTTGGATACCCAGAAGGAGGCACCTAAGCCAAAGGCTCTGCCCGGAACCAGCTGACGGTACTGGAACCAGGATGGGGAGCAGAAGGTACAAGAGCAAAAGACACTGCTGAGAACCAGCTGACGGTGCTGGAACCAGGTGGTGGACCTGAAGGCCCACAGGAGAGGAGAGAACAGCTAGGCCGCGAGGCAGCCGCAGTTACCGAACCCCAACAGTCCTACAGGGGGAGCTGGGCCTACTGGCACTACAGAACCAGCCTTGACTACCAGTTCACGCAGCCCACATAGGAAGCTCCTAAACTGGAGGCACCCTGGAGTTGGCTAACCCGACAGCACCACGACGGGGCAAGCATAGGCGTCTCAGTGAGCTTGACACAACCCGGAAACAGCTGACGGTGCTGAAACCAGGCTTGGCATGAGGGAGTACCTGTGTCAAAAACACTGCCGAGAACCAGCTGGCGTTGCTGGAACCCAGATGCGTTGCCCCAGTGTGCAAGAGCCAATGGCACGACCAAGGACCAGCTGACGGTGCTGGAACCCGGTTACTAAGCTGTAGGTGCCCGCGCTTAAAAGCACTACCAAGGACCGCCTGACGTTGGCGGAACTCGGATACCCAGGAGGAGGCACCTAAGCCAAAGGCTCGGCCCGGAACCAGCTGACGGTGCTGGAACCAGGAGGTGGACCCGAAGGCCCACAGGAGAGGAGAGAACAGCTAGGCCGCGAGGCAGCCGCAGTTACCGAACCCCAACAGTCCTACAGGGGGAGCTGGGCCTACTGGCACTACAGAACCAGCCTTGACTACCAGTTCACGCAGCCCACATAGGAAGCTCCTAAACTGGAGGCACCCTGGAGTTGGCTAACCCGACCGCACCACGACGGGGCAAGCATAGGCGTCTCAGTGAACTTGACACAACCCGGAAACAGCTGACGGTGCTGAAACCAGGCTTGGCACGAGGGAGTACCTGTGACAAGAACACTGCCGAGAACCAGCTGGCGGTGCTGGAACCCAGATGCGTTGCCCCAGTGTGCAAGAGCCAATGGCACCGAGGACCAGCTGGCGGTGCTGGAACCCGGTTACTAAGCTGTAGGTGCCCGCGCTTAAAAGCACTACCAAGGACCGCCTGACGTTGGCGGAACTCGGATACCCAGGAGGAGGCACCTAAGCCAAAGGCTCGGCCTGGAACCAGCTGACGGTGCTGGAACCAGGAGGTTGACCCGAAGGCCCACAGGAGAGGAGAGAACAGCTAGGCCGCGAGGCAGCCGCAGTTACCGAACCTCAACAGTCCTACAGGGGGAGCTGGGCCTACTGGCACTACAGAACCAGCCTTGACTACCAGTTCACGCAGCCCACATAGGAAGCTCCTAAACTGGAGGCACCCTGGAGTTGGCTAACCCGACCGCACCACGACGGGGCAAGCATAGGCGTCTCAGTGAACTTGACACAACCCGGAAACAGCTGACGGTGCTGAAACCAGGCTTGGCACGAGGGAGTACCTGTGACAAGAACACTGCCGAGAACCAGCTGGCGGTGCTGGAACCCAGATGCGTTGCCCCAGTGTGCAGGAGCCAATGGCACCGAGGACCAGCTGGCGGTGCTGGAACCCGGTTACTAAGCTGTAGGTGCCTGCGCTTAAAAGCACTACCAAGGACCGCCTGGTGTTGGCGGAACTCGGATACCCAGGAGGAGGCACCTAAGCCAAAGGCTCAGCCTGGAACCAGCTGACGGTGCTGGAACCAGGAGGTGGACCCGAAGGCCCACAGGAGAGGAGAGAACAGCTAGGCCGTGAGGCAGCCGCAGTTACCGAACCCCAACAGTCCTACAGGGGGAGCTGGGCCTACTGGCACTACAGAACCAGCCTTGACTACCAGTTCACGCAGCCCACATAAGAAGCTCCTAAACTGGAGGCACCCTGGAGTTGGCTAACCCGACCGCACCACGACGGGGCAAGCATAGGCGTCTCAGTGAGCTTGACACAACCCGGAAACAGCTGACGGTGCTGAAACCAGGCTTGGCACGAGGGAGTACCTGTGACAAGAACACTGCCGAGAACCAGCTGGCGGTGCTGGAACCCGGATGCTTTGCCTATCAAACATTGTCTTCCTACAGCCCCAACTAGCGGTGTTGGAGCAAAGGGTAAGCAGGGGGAGCAGAGTGTAGGCCGAAGCCTGCACTGGAGTCAGCTTTTTGTCTGCGTTGCGTTTGCAGGACACTTTGCCGGCTACACAGTGGGGGAACAGCAGGCGGTGCTGAACCCCACTAACACATTGGCTGGTGTTTTTCTCTGTGCAGCTAGCACTTCCGGGCAAAAACTAGCGTTGTTACAGCCCAGGGTCAGCAGGAGGAGGAGAGGAGCAGAGTGTAGGCCGAAGCCTAGTTGAACCAATTTCAAAGGTAACCTTTAACCCCCCCTCAGGTGTTACAAAGTACAAGAGCCACACCTTGTGCAGCATTAATGCTGCACAAGAAAAGGTTGCTCTATTAATTTGTCTACTTGCACATGCTGAATGCAACACGTACACAATTTAGCCCATTCTACAGTCAAACTGTAGTTGAGTCGTGACTTGTATTTTTAAGGAGACGCAGCATAGGTGTCCCAAATAACGCCTTTGTGCTAGGCGCTGCTTCCTGAGCGTTGTTTTTTGCTGTACAGGAGTCTGCGCTCTTGTGTTATCCCTTGGCAATGCCCTGTTAGCGCTGCCCGTCTTATGACCTCATTTCATGTTGGCCGCTGCAGTTAACGATGGCCATAAATCCCAGACCCACACTGCCTTTTCATAAAGTCACACTGCGGTGCTGGGATTCGTGGCCCTGAGCAGTAAATATTTTCGATGCTCACACACGTCCTTACACCTGCTTCAGACTGGGCAGCCTCTGCTGATCCCTTTTCGCATGCCGCGGCCAGGAGGCCGCACAGTCTGAAGAAGGCGGAAGGAGATGAGTGACGACAGGCGAACATATGCACTGCTCGTGCCCATAAACCACACCCTCGCTGACAAAATAAATAAGACAACGAGGGGCGTTGTTTCACGCAGGGCGGACGCACAGGCGCAGCCAGCTAACCATGATGTCAAAAGACGGGAAGCGCTACCAAGGGGGGTGCTGCGTATCATTAGAAAGGAAAGTCACACCTCAGGGACAGTGGAATGGTCTCAATGAGACACATTTTGTACGTGTTGAGTTCCACGTGGGCAAGGAGAAAAAGTCAGCCACCTTGTACAAATGCAGCAGTCCTGCTGAACAAGGTGGCTGTTATACATAGAAACACCTGGGGGTGGGGGGCAGGCTCCCTTCAATTTCAGTTCATGTGCCTGCATGGCGTTTGCAGGTCACGTTGTCGGCTACACAGCTGGGGAACAGCTGGCGGTGCTGAACCCCACTGACACATTGGCTGGTGTTTTTCTCTGTGCAGCTAGCACTTCCAGGCTAAAACTGGTGGTGTCATGAGCCCAGGGTCAGCAGGAGGAGGAGAGGAGCAGAGTGTAGGCCAAAGCCTGCACTGGTGGCAGCTTTTGTTCTGTTGTGCCTGCGTGGCGTTTGCAGGTCACGTTGCCGGCTACACAGCTGGGGAACAGCTGGCGGTGCTGAACCCCACTAACACATTGGCTGGTGTTTTTCTCTGTGCAGCTCGCATGTCCGGGCAAAAACTGGCGGTGTTAGAGCCCAGGGTCAGCAGGAGGAGGAGAGGAGCAGAGTGTAGGCCGAAGCCTAGTTGAACCAATTTCAAAGGTAACCTTTAACCCCCCTCAGGTGTTGCAAGGTACAAGAGCCACACCTCGTGCAGCATTAATGCTGCACAAGTAAAAGGTTGCTCTCTTAATTTTTCTCCTTGCACACGCTGAATAAAACACGTACACTATTTAGCCCATTATACTGTCAAACAGTAGTGGAGGCGTGACTTGTCTTTTTAAGGAGATGCAGCACAGGTGTCAAAATTTGCACCTAGGTGGTGGGCGCAGATTCCTGAGCGTTGTTATTTGCTGTACAGGAGTCTGCGCTCTTGTTATCCCTTGGCCATGCGCTGTGAGCGATGCCTGTCTTCTCACCTCATTTCATGTTGGCCGGTGCGGTTAGCGATGGCCATGAAACCCAGACCCGCAGTGTCTTTTAATAAAGTCACACTGCAGAGCTGGGATTCGTGACCTTGCGCAGTAAATTTTGTCGCCTGTCCCTCATGTCCTTACACCTGCATCAGACTGGGCGGCCTCATCTTATCCCTTCTCGCATGCCGCGGCCATGAGGCCGCACATTCTGAAGAAGGCGGAAGGAGATGAGTAAAGACAGGCGAAGATATCCACTGCTCGTGCCCATCAATCACACCCTCGCAGTCAAAATAAGTAAGACAACGAGGAGCGTGGTTTCAGGCAGGGCAGATGCACAGCCGCAGCCAGCCAACCAAAGATGTCAGAAGATGGGCAGCGCTAACAAGGGGGGTGCTGCGTGTCATTAAAAAGGAAAGTCACACCTCAGGGACATTGTAATGGTCTGTAATGAGACACATTTTTTACGTGTTTAATTAAACGTGGGCAAGTAGACAAAGTCAGCCACCTTGTACAAATGCAGCAGTACTGCTGTACAAGGTGGCTGTTATACATAGAAACACCTTGGGGTGGGTGGCAGGTTCCCTTTAATTTCAGTTCATGTGCCTGCGTGGCGTTTGCAGGTCACGTTGCCGGCTACACAGCAGGGGAACAGCTGGCGTTGCTGAACCCCACTAACACATTGGCTGGTGCTTTTCTCTGTGCAGCTAGCACTTCCAGGCTAAAACTGGCGGTGTTATGAGCCCAGGGTCAGCAGGAGGAGGAGAGGAGCAGAGTGTAGGCCGAAGCCTGCACTGGTGGCAGCTTTTGTTCTGTTGTGCCTGCGTGGCGTTTGCAGGTCACGTTGCCTGCTACACAGCTGGGGAACAGCTGGCGGTGCTGAACCCCACTAACACATTGGCTGGTGCTTTTCTCTGTGCAGCTAGCACTTCCGGGCAAAAACTAGCGGTGTTTAAGCCCAGGGTCAGCAGGAGGAGGAGAGGAGCAGAGTGTAGGCCGAAGCCTAGTTGAACCAATTTCAAAGGTAACCTTTAACCCCCCTCAGGTGTTGCAAGGTACAAGAGCCACACCTCGTACAGTATTAATGCTGCACAAGTAAAAGGTTGCTCTCTTAATTTTTCTCCTTGCACACGCTGAATAAAACACGTACACTATTTAGCCCATTCTACTGTAAAACAGTTGTGGAGGCGTGACTTGTCTTTTTAAAGAAAGCAGCCCAGGTGTCGAACATAACACCTTGGTGCATGGGCGCAGCTTCCTGAGCGTTGTTATTTGCTGTACAGGAGTCTGCGCTCTTGTTATCCCTTGGCCATGCGCTGTGAGCGCTTCCCGTCTTCTGACCTCATTTCATGTCGGCCGTTGCGGTTAGCTATGGAAATGAATCCCAGACCCACAGTGTGTTTTCAAAAAATCACACTGCGTGGCTGGGATTCGTGGCCTTGTGCAGTAAATATGTTTGCCGCTCACACATGTCCTTACACCTGCTTCAGACTGGGCGGCCTCATCTGATCCCTTATCGCATGCCGCGGCCATGAGGCCGCATATTCTGAAGAAGGCGGAAGGAGATGAGTTAAGACAGGCGAACATATGCACTGCACATGCCCATCAATAACACCCTCGCAGCCAAAATATATGAGACAACGAGGGACGTTGTGTTGGGCAGGGCGGACGCACAGGCACAGGCAGCCAACCAATGATGTCAGAAGACGGGCAGCGCTACCAAGGGTGGTGCTGCGTATCATTAGAAAGGAAAGTCACACCTCAGGGACAGTTGAATGGTCTCAATGAGACACATTTTGTACATGTTGAGTTCCACGTGGGCAAGGAGAAAAAGTCAGCCACCTTGTACAAATGCAGCAGTACTGCTGTACAATGAGGCTATTATACATAGAAACACCTGGGGGTGGGGGGCAAGCTCCCTTCAATTTCAGTTCATGTGCCTGCGTGGCGTTTGCAGGTCACGTTGCAAGCTACACAGCAGGGGAACAGCTGGCGGTGCTGAACCCCACTTTCACATTGGCTGGTGTTTTTCTCTGTGCAGCTAGCAATTCCGGGCAAAAACTAGCGGTGTTAGAGCCCAGGGTCAGCAGGAGGAGGAGAGGAGCAGAGTGTAGGCCGAAGCCTCCACTGGTGGCAGCTTTTGGTTGGTTGTGCCAGCGTGGCTTGTGCTGGACACGATGCCGGCTACACAGCAGGGGAACAGCTGGCGGTGCTGAACCCCACTAACACATTGGCTGGTGTTTTTCTCTGTGCAGCTAGCAATTCCGGGCAAAAACTAGCGGTGTTAGAGCCCAGGGTCAGCAGGTGGAGGAGAGGAGCAGAGTGTAGGCCGAAGCCTGCACTGGTGGCAGATTTTGTTCTGTTGTGCCTGCGTGGCGTTTGCAGGTCACGTTGCCGGCTACACAGCTGGGGAACAGCTGGCGGTGCTGAACCCCACTAACACATTGGCTGGTGTTTTTCTCTGTGCAGCTCGCATGTCCGGGCAAAAACTGGCGGTGTTAGAGCCCAGGGTCAGCAGGAGGAGGAGAGGAGCAGAGTGTAGGCTGAAGCCTAGTTGAACCAATTTCAAAGGTAACCTTTAACCCCCCCTCAGGTGTTGCAAGGTACAAGAGCCACACCTTGTGCATCATTAATGCTGCACAAGTAAAAGGTTGCTCTCTTAATTTTTCTCCTTGCACACGCTGAATAAAACACGTACACTATTTAGCCCATTCTACTGTAAAACAGTAGTGGAGGCGTGACTTGTCTTTTTAAAGAAAAGCAGCCCAGGTGTCGAACATAACACCTTGGTGCATGGGCGCAGCTTCCTGAGCGTTGTTATTTGCTGTACAGGAGTCTGCGCTCTTGTTATCCCTTGGCCATGCGCTGTGAGCGCTTCCTGTCTTCTGCCCTCATTTCATGTCGGCCGTTGCGGTTAGCGATGGACATGAATCCCAGACCCACAGTGTGTTTTCTAAAAATCACACTGCGTGGCTGGGATTCGTGGCCTTGTGCAGTAAATATGTTTGCCGCTCACACATGTCCTTACACCTGCTTCAGACTGGGCGGCCTCATCTGATCCCTTATCGCATGCCGCGGTCATGAGGCCACCCAGTCTGAAGAAGGCGGAAGGAGATGAGTGAACACAGGCAAACATATGCACTGCACATGCCCATTAATCACATCCTCGTTGTCCAAAAAAATAAGACACAGAGGGACGTTGTTTCGAGCAGGGCAGACGCACAGGCGCAGCCAGCTAACCAATGATGTCAAAAGATGGGCAGCGCTAACAAGGGTGGTGCTGCGTATCATTAGAAAGGAAAGTCACACCTCAGGGACAGTGGAATGGTCTCAATGAGACACATTTAGTACGTGTTTAATTAAACGTGGGCAAGGAGAAAAAGTCTGCCACCTTGTACAAATGCAGCAGTACTGCTGTACAAGGTGGCTGTTATACATAGAAACACCTGGGGGTGGGGGGCAGGCTTCCTTCAATTTCAGTTCATGTGCCTGCGTGGCGTTTGCAGGACACGTTGCCAGCTACACAGCAGGGGAACAGCTGGCGTTGCTGAACCCCACTAACACATTGGCTGGTGCTTTTCTCTGTGCAGCTAGCACTTCCGGGCAAAAACTAGCGGTGTTTAAGCCCAGGGTCAGCAGGAGGAGGAGAGGAGCAGAGTGTAGGCCGAAGCCTAGTTGAACCAATTTCAAAGGTAACCTTTAACCCCCCTCAGGTGTTGCAAGGTACAAGAGCCACACCTCGTGCAGTATTAATGCTGCACAAGTAAAAGGTTGCTCTCTTAATTTTTCTCCTTGCACACGCTGAATAAAACACGTACACTATTTAGCCCATTCTACTGTAAAACAGTAGTGGAGGCGTGACTTGTCTTTTTAAAGAAAAGCAGCCCAGGTGTCGAACATAACACCTTGGTGCATGGGCGCAGCTTCCTGAGCGTTGTTATTTGCTGTACAGGAGTCTGCGCTCTTGTTATCCCTTGGCCATGCGCTGTGAGCGCTTCCCGTCTTCTGACCTCATTTCATGTCGGCCGTTGCGGTTAGCTATGGAAATGAATCCCAGACCCACAGTGTGTTTTCAAAAAATCACACTGCGTGGCTGGGATTCGTGGCCTTGTGCAGTAAATATGTTTGCCGCTCACACATGTCCTTACACCTGCTTCAGACTGGGCGGCCTCATCTGATCCCTTATCGCATGCCGCGGCCATGAGGCCGCATATTCTGAAGAAGGCGGAAGGAGATGAGTTAAGACAGGCGAACATATGCACTGCACATGCCCATCAATAACACCCTCGCAGCCAAAATATATGAGACAACGAGGGGCGTTGTGTTGGGCAGGGCAGACGCACAGGCACAGGCAGCCAACCAATGATGTCAGAAGACGGGCAGCGCTACCAAGGGTGGTGCTGCGTATCATTAGAAAGGAAAGTCACACCTCAGGGACAGTTGAATGGTCTCAATGAGACACATTTTGTACATGTTGAGTTCCACGTGGGCAAGGAGAAAAAGTCAGCCACCTTGTACAAATGCAGCAGTACTGCTGTACAAGGTGGCTATTATACATAGAAACACCTGGGGGTGGGGGGCAAGCTCCCTTCAATTTCAGTTCATGTGCCTGCGTGGCGTTTGCAGGTCACGTTGCAAGCTACACAGCAGGGGAACAGCTGGCGGTGCTGAACCCTACTAACACATTGGCTGGTGTTTTTCTCTGTGCAGCTAGCAATTCCGGGCAAAAACTAGCGGTGTTAGAGCCCAGGGTCAGCAGGAGGAGGAGAGGAGCAGAGTGTAGGCCGAAGCCTCCACTGGTGGCAGCTTTTGGTTGGTTGTGCCAGCGTGGCTTGTGCTGGACACGATGCCGGCTACACAGCAGGGGAACAGCTGGCGGTGCTGAACCCCACTAACACATTGGCTGGTGTTTTTCTCTGTGCAGCTAGCAATTCCGGGCAAAAACTAGCGGTGTTAGAGCCCAGGGTCAGCAGGAGGAGGAGAGGAGCAGAGTGTAGGCCGAAGCCTGCACTGGTGGCAGCTTTTGTTCTGTTGTGCCTGCGTGGCGTTTGCAGGTCACGTTGCCGGCTACACAGCTGGGGAACAGCTGGCGGTGCTGAACCCCACTAACACATTGGCTGGTGTTTTTCTCTGTGCAGCTCGCATGTCCGGGCAAAAACTGGCGGTGTTAGAGCCCAGGGTCAGCAGGAGGAGGAGAGGAGCAGAGTGTAGGCCGAAGCCTAGTTAAACCAATTTCAAAGGTAACCTTTAACCCCCCCTCAGGTGTTGCAAGGTACAAGAGCCACACCTTGTGCATCATTAATGCTGCACAAGTAAAAGGTTGCTCTCTTAATTTTTCTCCTTGCACATGCTGAATAAAACACGTACACTATTTAGCCCATTCTACTGTAAAACAGTAGTGGAGGCGTGACTTGTCTTTTTAAAGAAAAGCAGCCCAGGTGTCGAACATAACACCTTGGTGCATGGGCGCAGCTTCCTGAGCGTTGTTATTTGCTGTCTGCGCTCTTGTTATCCCTTGGCCATGCGCTGTGAGCGCTTCCTGTCTTCTGCCCTCATTTCATGTCGGCCGTTGCGGTTAGCGATGGACATGAATCCCAGACCCACAGTGTGTTTTCTAATAATCACACTGCGTGGCTGGGATTCGTGGCCTTGTGCAGTAAATATGTTTGCCGCTCACACATGTCCTTACACCTGCTTCAGACTGGGCGGCCTCATCTGATCCCTTATCGCATGCCGCGGTCATGAGGCCACCCAGTCTGAAGAAGGCGGAAGGAGATGAGTGAACACAGGCAAATATATGCACTGCACATGCCCATTAATCACATCCTCGTTGTCCAAAAAAATAAGACACAGAGGGGCGTTGTTTCGAGCAGGGCAGACGCACAGGCGCAGCCAGCTAACCAATGATGTCAAAAGACGGGCAGCGCTAACAAGGGTGGTGCTGCGTAACATTAGAAAGGAAAGTCTCACCTCAGGGACAGTGGAATGGTCTCAATGAGACACATTTAGTACGTGTTTAATTAAACGTGGGCAAGGAGAAAAAGTCTGCCACCTTGTACAAATGCAGCAGTACTGCTGTACAAGGTGGCTGATATACATAGAAACACCTGGGGGTGGGGGGCAGGCTTCCTTCAATTTCAGTTCATGTGCCTGCGTGGCGTTTGCAGGACACGTTGCCAGCTACACAGCAGGGGAACAGCTGGCGTTGCTGAACCCCACTGACACATTGACTGGTGTTTTTCTCTGTGCAGCTCGCATGTCCGGGCAAAAACTGGCGGTGTTAGAGCCCAGGGTCAGCAGGAGGAGGAGAGGAGCAAAGTGTAGGCCGAAGCCTGCACTGGTGGCAGCTTTTGGTCGGTTGTGCCAGCGTGGCTTGTGCTGGACACGATGCCGGCTACACAGCAGGGGAACAGCTGGCGGTGCTGAACCCCACTTACACATTGGCTGTTGTTTTTCTCTGTGAAGCTCGCATTTCCGGGCAAAAACTAGCGGTTTTAGAGCCCAGGGTCTGCAGGAGGAGGAGAGGAGCAGAGTGTAGGCCGAAGCCTAGTTGAACCAATTTCAAAGGTAACCTTTAACCCCCCCTCAGGTGTTGCAAGGTAGAAGAGCCACACCTTGTGCAGCATTAATGCTGCACAAGTAAAAGGTTGCTCTATTTAGTTTGCTCCTTGCACACGCTGAATAAAACACGTACACTATTTAGCCCATTAAACTGTCAAACAGTAGTGGAGGCGTGACTTGTCTTTTTAAGGAGACGCAGCACAGGTGTCAAAATTTACACCTAGGTGGTGGGCGCAGATTCCTGAGCGTTGTATTAGCTGTACAGGAGTCTGCGCTATTGTGATCCCTTGGCCATGCGCTCTGAGCGCTGCCTGTCTTCTCACCTCATTTCATGTTGGCCGTTGCGGTTAGCAATGGATATGAATCCCAGGCCCACAGTGTGTTTTCAAAAAATCACACTGCGTGGCTGGGATTCGTGGCCTTGTGCAGTAAATATGTTTGCCGCTCACACATGTCCTTACACCTGCTTCAGACTGGGCGGCCTCAGCTGATCCCTTATCGCCTACCACGGCCAGGAGGCCGCACAGTCTGAAGAAGGCGGAAGGAGATGAGTTAAGACAGGCGAACATATGCACTGCACATGCCCATCAATCACACCCTCGCAGCCAAAATATATGAAACGAGGGGGGTTGTGTCGGGCAGGGCGGACGCACAGGCACAGGCAGCCAACCAATGATGTCAGAAGACGGGCAGCGCTACCAAGGGGGGTGGTGCGTGTCATTAAAAAGTAAAGTCACACCTCAGGGACATTGTAATGGTCTGTAATGAGACATATATTTTACGTGTTTAATTCTACGTGGGCAAGGATAAAAAAACAGCCACCTTGTACAAATGCAGCAGTACTGCTGTACTAGGTGGCTGTTATACATAGAAACACCTGGGGGGGTGGGGCCAGGTTCCCTTTAATTTCAGTTCATGTGCCTGCGTGGCGTTTGCAGGTCACGTTGCCGGCTACACAGCAGCAGAACAGCTGGCGGTGCTGAACCCCACTAACACATTGGCTGGTGTTTTTCTCTGTGCAGCTAGCACTTCCGGGCAAAAACTAGCGGTGTTTGAGCTCAGGGTCAGCAGGAGGAGGAGAGGAGCAGAGTCTAGGCTGAAGCCTGCACTGGTGGCATCTTTTGTTCTGTTGTGCCAGCGTGGCTTGTGCTGGACACGTTGCCGACTACACAGCAGGGGAACAGCTGGCGGTGCTGAACCCCACTGACACATCACCTAGTGTTTTTTCTGTGTAGACAACACTTCCAGGTGGCAACTGACAGTGTTGAAACCCAGGGAATCAAAGAGGAGCAGAGTGTAGGCCAAAGCCTGCAGTGGAGCAAGTTGAAAGGGAACCTTGAACCCCCCCCCCCCCAGGCATTTGTTGCTGAAAGAGCCATCTTGTACAGCAGTAATACTGCACATGGAAAATGGTGGCTCCGAAAATTATGCTCCTTGCAAACGCTGAAGTACACACTCATATAATGTGTCCCCTCACACCGTCAAACCATCCCGGAAGTGGGACTTTACTTTGTAATGTGACACAGCACAGCCGTCATTCCAACCCCCTTGGTGCCGGGCGCCACCTCCTCAACGTTGTTTGGTTCTGTCACGGAGCCCGCGCTGTAATGTTATCCCTTGGCCATGCACAGTTAGCGGTGCCCGTCTTCTGACATCATGTAGGTGTCAGGCTGGCAGTGCCTGTGCGTCCAAGCTGCCCGAGATCCAACCTTGCAGTGTCATCTAATGTAGTCCCACTGCGGGCCAGGGATCCATGGGCATGCGCAGTGCATATCATCGCCTCTCACTCACCTCCTTCCTGCTTCTTCAGACTGTGCGGCGTCACGGCCGTGGCATGCTATTAGGGATCAGCTGACGCCGCCTAGTCTGAAGAAGCGTGAAGAAGGGGAGTGAGAGGCTAGTATATGCACTGCGCATGGCCATGGATACCAGGCCCACTGTGGGATCACATTAGACGACACTGCGAGGTGTGATTTCGGGCAGCGTGGACGCACAGGCGCAGCCAGGACGACAACAAATGATGTCAGAGGACGGGCAGCGCAAACTGTGCATGGCCAAGGGATAACATAACAGCGCAGGGTCCATGACGGAATCAAACAACGCTAAGGAGGCAGCGCACGGTGCCAAGGGGGTAGCAATGACGGCTGTGCTGCGTCACATTACAAAGGAAAGTCCCACCTCCGGGACGGTTGGACGGTGTGAGGGGACACATTACATGAGTGTGTAGTTCAGCGTTTGCAAGGAGCATAATTTCAAGAGCGATCTTTCCCTTGTGCAGTATTAGTGCTGCACATGGTGGCTCTTTCAGTAACAAACGCCTAGGGGGGGGGGACAGGTCCCCTTACATTTTAGTTGTGCCAGCGTGGCGGTCGCATGACACGTTGCCGGATACACAGCTGGGGATCAGCTGACGTTACTGAACCCCAATAACAGAGGAGCGACTGTTGACTGTGCACACAGCACTTCCAGGCACCAACTGGCGGTGTTAGAGCCCAGGGACAGCAGGAGGAGCAGATTGGAGGTATTGCCGCACACACAGCTGGGGATCAGCTGACGTTACTGAACCCCAATAACAGAGGAGCGACTGTTGACTGTGCACACAGCACTTCCAGGCACCAACTGGCGGTGTTAGAGCCCAGGGACAGCAGGAGGAGCAGATTGGAGGTATTGCCGCACACACAGCTGGGGATCAGCTGACGTTACTGAACCCCAATAACAGAGGAGCGACTGTTGACTGTGCACACAGCACTTCCAGGCACCAACTGGCGGTGTTAGAGCCCAGGGACAGCAGGAGGAGCAGATTGGAGGTATTGCCGCACACACAGCTGGGGATCAGCTGACGTTACTGAACCCCAATAACAGAGGAGCGACTGTTGACTGTGCACACAGCACTTCCAGGCACCAACTGGCGGTGTTAGAGCCCAGGGACAGCAGGAGGAGCAGAGGAACAGAGTGTAGGCCGAAGCCTGATTGGAGCAAGTTGAAAGGGAACCTTTAACCCCCCCCCCAAGACGTTTGTAGCTGAAAGAGCCATCTTGTGCAGCACTAAGGATGCAAAAGGAAAAGGTGGTTCTTTTAATTATGCTCCTTGCAAACACCGATGTAAACACTAAAAATGTGTCCCCTTATACCGTTAAACCGTCACGGAGGTGCGAATTTCCTTTGTAATGGGACACAGCACAGCTGTCATTTCTATCCCCTTGGTGCCGTGCGCTGCCTCCTCAGCGTTGTTTTAAGCTGTCACGGAGCCTGCGCTGTTCTGTTAGCTGTTGTGAATTCTGTGGCTGAGTTCACTTCTGTGGTCACAAGTGGTATTGCAGTCTCTGGGCTTCCTCCCTCAGGTGTTTTGGTGAGCTCGTTGGCTGCCTTGCTATTTAGCTCCACCTGAGTCTGTCTTCCTTGCTCCTTGTCAATGTTCCAGTGTTGGATCTGAGCTACTGCATCTTTCCTTGGGCCTGCTGCTCTGCTAGATAAGTGCTTCTAGTTTGTTTTCTGTTTTTTCTGTCCAGCTTGCTATTAACTTTTGCTGGAAGCTCTGAGAAGCAAAGGGGTGCACCGCCGTGCTGTTAGTTCGGCACGGTGGGTCTTTTTGCCCCTTTGCGTGGTTTTCGTTTTAGGGTTTTTTGTAGACTGTATAGTTCTCTTTGCTATCCTCGCTCTGTCTAGAATATCGGGCCTCACTTTGCTGAATCTATTTCATTCCTACGTTTTGTCTTTTCATCTTGCTAACAGTCATTATATGTGGGGGGCTGCCTATTCCTTTGGGGTATTTCTCTGAGGTAAGTCAGGCTTGTATTTCTATCTTCAGGCTAGTCAGCTCCTCAGGCAGTGCCGAGTTGCATAGGTAGTGATAGGCGCAATCCACTGCTGCTTATAGTTGTGTGAGGATAGATCAGGTACTGCAGTCTACAGAGATTCCACGTCTCAGAGCTCGTCCTATTGTTTTTGGTTATTGCCAGTTCTCTGTATGTGCGCTGATTACTGCACGCTGTGTTGCCTGATTGCTGGCCATAACAGTACAAGGAGCCAACCAATGATTCCCAATAGAGGGAAAAAAGAAATCCTGACATCATTTTTTTTTCTTAGCTCTGTCTTCAGTCTTTTTTTTCCCCTAGACATTAGAGTGCTTCAGGACACAGCTGTGGACATGGATATTCAGGCTCTGTGCTCCTCAATGGATAATCTCGTTGTAAATGTACAAAAGATTCAAGATACTATTGATCAGAAATCGATGCTAGAACCAAGAATTCCGATTCCTGATTTGTTTTTTGGTGACAGAACTAAGTTCCTGAGCTTCAGAAATAATTGTAAGCTATTTTTGGCCTTGAAACCTCATTCTTCTGGTAATCCTATTCAACAGGTTTTGATTATTATTTCTTTTTTGCGCGGCGACCCACAGGACTGGGCGTTTTCTCTTGCACCAGGAGATTCTGCATTGAGTAATGTTGATGCATTTTTCCAGGCGCTGGGATTGCTTTACGATGAGCCTAAATCAGTGGATCAGGCTGAGAAAAATCTGCTGGCTTTATGCCAGGGTCAGGATGATATAGAAGTATATTGTCAGAAATTTAGGAAGTGGTCAGTACTCACTCTGTGGAATGAATCTGCACTAGCGGCTTTGTTCAGAAAGGGTCTCTCTGAAGCTCTTAAGGATGTAATGGTGGGATTTCCTATGCCTGCTGGTTTGAATGAGTCTATGTCCTTGGCCATTCAGATCGGTCGTCGCTTGCGCGAGCGTAAATCTGTGCACCATCTGGCGGTATTGTCTGAGAGTAAACCTGAGCCTATGCAGTGCGACAGGACTATGACTAAAGTAGAACGGCAAGAACACAGACGTCTGAACAGACTGTGTTTCTATTGTGGTGATTCTACTCATGCTATTTCTAATTGTCCTAAACGCACTAGGCGGTTCGATAGCTCTGCCGTTATTGGTACTGTACAGTCCAAATTCCTTTTGTCCATTACCTTAATGTGCTCTTTGTCATCGTATTCTGTCATGGCGTTTGTGGATTCAGGCGCTGCCCTGAATCTGATGGATTTGGATTATGCTAAACGTTGTGGATTTTTCTTGGAGCCTTTGCGGTGTCCTATTCCGTTGAGAGGAATTGATGCTACACCTTTGGCCAAGAATAAGCCTCAGTACTGGGCCCAGCTGACCATGTGCATGGCTCCTGCACATCAGGAAGTTATTCGCTTTCTGGTACTGCATAATTTGCATGATGTGGTCGTGTTGGGGTTGCCATGGCTACAAACCCATAATCCAGTATTGGATTGGAACTCTATGTCGGTAACCAGCTGGGGTTGTCAGGGAGTACATGGTGATGTTCCATTTTTGTCTATTTCGTCATCCATTCCTTCTGACATCCCAGAGTTCTTGTCGGACTTTCAGGATGTATTTGAAGAGTCCAAGTCTGATGCCCTACCTCCGCATAGGAATTGTGATTGTGCTATCGATTTGATTCCTGGTAGTAAATTCCCTAAGGGTCGTTTATTTAATTTGTCCGTACCTGAACACACCGCTATGCGCAGTTATGTGAAGGAGTCCCTGGAGAAGGGACATATTCGCCCATCGTCGTCACCATTGGGAGCAGGGTTCTTTTTTGTAGCCAAGAAGGATGGTTCGCTAAGACCGTGTATTGATTACCGCCTTCTTAATAAGATCACTGTTAAGTTTCAGTATCCCTTGCCATTGATTTCTGACTTGTTTGCTCGGATTAAGGGGGCTAGTTGGTTTACTAAGATTGATCTTCGTGGTGCGTATAATCTGGTGAGAATCAGGCAGGGAGATGAATGGAAAACGGCATTTAATACGCCCGAGGGTCATTTTGAGTATCTGGTGATGCCGTTCGGACTTTTCAGTCTTTTATGCATGACATTTTCCGTGAGTATCTGGATAAATTCTTGATTGTTTACTTGGATGACATTTTGATCTTCTCAGATGATTGGGAGTCTCATGTGAAGCAAGTCAGAATGGTTTTCCAGGTACTGCGTGCTAATTCCTTGTTCGTGAAGGGATCAAAGTGTCTCTTCGGTGTGCAGAAAGTTTCATTTTTGGGGTTCATCTTTTCCCCTTCTACTATCGAGATGGATCCGGTTAAGGTTCAGGCCATCCAGGATTGGACTCAGCCGACATCTCTAAAAAGTCTGCAGAAATTCCTGGGCTTTGCTAATTTTTATCGTCGCTTCATCTGTAATTTTTCTAGCATTGCCAGACCATTGACCGATTTGACCAAGAAGGGTGCTGATTTGGTTAATTGGTCTTCTGCTGCCGTGGAAGCTTTTCAGGAGTTGAAGCGTCGTTTTTGCTGTGCCCCTGTGTTGTGTCAACCTGATGTTTCTCTTCCGTTCCAGGTCGAAGTTGATGCTTCTGAGATTGGTGCAGGGGCGGTTTTGTCACAGAGAGGTTCTGGTTGCTCAGTGTTCAAACCATGTGCTTTCTTTTCCAGGAAATTTTCTGCTGCTGAGCGTAATTATGATGTGGGCAACCGAGAGTTGCTGGCCATGAAGTGGGCATTTGAGGAGTGGCGTCATTGGCTTGAGGGTGCTAAGCATCGCGTGGTGGTATTGACTGATCATAAGAACCTTACTTATCTTGAGTCTGCCAAGCGCTTGAATCCTAGACAGGCCCGTTGGTCGTTATTTTTTGCTCGTTTTGATTTTGTGATTTCATACCTTCCGGGCTCTAAAAATGTGAAGGCGGATGCTCTGTCTAGGAGTTTTGTGCCCGACTCTCCGGGGTTATCTGAGCCGGCGAGTATCCTCAAGGAAGGAGTCATTGTGTCTGCCATCTCCCCTGATTTGCGGAGAGTGTTGCAGAAATTTCAGGCTAATAAACCTGATCGTTGTCCGGCCGAGAAACTGTTCGTCCCTGATAGGTGGACTAGTAAAGTTATCTCTGAACTTCATTGTTCGGTGCTGGCCGGTCATCCAGGAATCTTTGGTACCAGGGAGTTGGTTGCTAGATCCTTCTGGTGGCCATCTCTGTCACGGGATGTGCGTGCTTTTGTGCAGTCCTGTGGAATTTGTGCTAGGGCTAAGCCCTGCTGTTCACGTGCCAGTGGGTTGCTTTTGCCCTTGCCGGTCCCGAAGAGGCCTTGGACACATATTTCGATGGATTTCATTTCTGACCTTCCCGTTTCTCAAAAAATGTCAGTCATTTCGGTGGTCTGTGATCGCTTTTCTAAAATGGTCCATCTGGTGCCCTTGGTTAAATTGCCTTCCTCCTCTGATTTGGTGCCTTTGTTCTTCCAGCATGTGGTTCGTTTACATGGCATTCCTGAGAATATTGTTTCTGACAGAGGTTCCCAGTTTGTCTCGAGGTTCTGGCGAGCCTTTTGTGGTAGGATGGGCATTGACCTATCTTTCTCCTCGGCCTTCCATCCTCAGACTAATGGCCAGACCGAACGAACCAATCAGACCTTGGAAACATATCTGAGATGTTTTGTTTCCGCTGACCAGGATGATTGGGTGTCATTTTTGCCGTTGGATGAGTTCGCCCTTAATAATCGGGCCAGCTCGGCTACCTTGGTCTCTCCATTTTTCTGCAATTCTGGGTTCCATCCTCGTTTCTCTTCAGGACAGGTTGAGTCTTCGGACTGTCCTGGTGTGGATTCTGTGGTGGACAGGTTGCAGCAGATCTGGACTCAGGTAGTGGACAATTTGACCTTGTCCCAGGAGAAGGCTCAGCTTTTCGCTAATCGCAGACGCCGTGTGGGACCCCGACTTCGTGTTGGGGATCTGGTTTGGTTATCTTCTCGTCATATTCCTATGAAGGTTTCCTCTCCTAAATTTAAACCTCGTTTTATTGGTCCGTATAGGATTTCTGAGATTCTCAATCCGGTGTCTATTCGTCTGACCCTCCCAGACTCCTTTTCCATACATAATGTATTCCATAGGTCGTTGTTGAGGAGATACGTGGCACCTATGGTTCCATCTGTGGAGCCTCCTGCCCCTGTTTTGGTGGAGGGGGAATTGGAGTATATTGTGGAGAAGATTTTGGATTCTCGTGTCTCTAGACGGAAACTCCAGTATCTGGTCAAATGGAAGGGTTATGCTCAGGAAGATAATTCCTGGGTTTTTGCCTCTGATGTCCATGCCCCAGATCTTGTTCGTGCCTTTCATGTGGCTCATCCTGGTCGGCCTGGGGGTTCTGGTGAGGGTTCGGTGACCCCTCCTCAAGGGGGGGGTACTGTTGTGAATTCTGTGGCTGAGTTCACTTCTGTGGTCACAAGTGGTATTGCAGTCTCTGGGCTTCCTCCCTCAGGTGTTTTGGTGAGCTCGTTGGCTGCCTTGCTATTTAGCTCCACCTGAGTCTGTCTTCCTTGCTCCTTGTCAATGTTCCAGTGTTGGATCTGAGCTACTGCATCTTTCCTTGGGCCTGCTGCTCTGCTAGATAAGTGCTTCTAGTTTGTTTTCTGTTTTTTCTGTCCAGCTTGCTATTAACTTTTGCTGGAAGCTCTGAGAAGCAAAGGGGTGCACCGCCGTGCTGTTAGTTCGGCACGGTGGGTCTTTTTGCCCCTTTGCGTGGTTTTCGTTTTAGGGTTTTTTGTAGACTGTATAGTTCTCTTTGCTATCCTCGCTCTGTCTAGAATATCGGGCCTCACTTTGCTGAATCTATTTCATTCCTACGTTTGTCTTTTCATCTTGCTAACAGTCATTATATG
Source organism: Ranitomeya imitator (assembly GCF_032444005.1). Classification (NCBI taxonomy): domain Eukaryota; kingdom Metazoa; phylum Chordata; class Amphibia; order Anura; family Dendrobatidae; genus Ranitomeya; species Ranitomeya imitator. The sequence continues at coordinate 987,333,987 of NC_091282.1, forward strand.
TGGGGGGCTGCCTATTCCTTTGGGGTATTTCTCTGAGGTAAGTCAGGCTTGTATTTCTATCTTCAGGCTAGTCAGCTCCTCAGGCAGTGCCGAGTTGCATAGGTAGTGATAGGCGCAATCCACTGCTGCTTATAGTTGTGTGAGGATAGATCAGGTACTGCAGTCTACAGAGATTCCACGTCTCAGAGCTCGTCCTATTGTTTTTGGTTATTGCCAGTTCTCTGTATGTGCGCTGATTACTGCACGCTGTGTTGCCTGATTGCCGGCCATAACAGTTAGCCCTTGGCCATGCCCAATTAGGGCTGCCTGTCTTCTGACATAATTTGGTGTCAGGCTGTCAGTGCCTGTGCGTCCACGCTGCTCCAGATCCCACCTCGCAGTCTCGTCTAACGTAATCCCACTGCGGGCCTTGGAACCATGGGCATGCACAGTGCATATCCTCGACTCTCACTCCCCTCCTTCCCTCTTCTTCAGACTGTGTGGTGTCACGGCCGTGGCATGCTATTAGGGATCAGCTGACGGCGCACAGTCTAAAGAAGGCGGAGGGAAATAAGCGAGACCCCGAGGGGAAGATATGCACTGCGCATGCCCATGGATCCCAGGCCCGCAGTGTGACTCAATCAGAAGACACTGCGAGGGGGAATCTCGGGCAGCGCGGCCGCACAGGCGCAGCCAGCCTGACACCAAATTATGTCAGAAGACAGGCAGCGCAAATAGGGCATGCCCAAGGGATAACAGAACAGCGCAGGCTCCGTGACAGCTTAAAACAATGCTGAGGAGGCAGCGCATGGCACCAAGGGGGTAGGAATGACGGCTGTGCTGCGTCACATTACGAAGGAAAGTCCCAGCTCCGGGACAGTATAACGGTATCAGTGAACACATTTTATAAGTGTTAAGTTCTGCGTCTGCAAGGAGCTAAAAAAAAAGAGCTACCTCTTCCTTGTGCAGCATTACTGCTGCACAAGATGGCTCTTTCAGTAACAAACGACGGGGGGGGGGAGGGGACAGGTTCCCTTACATTTAGGTTGTTGTGCCAGCGTGGCGGTCGCAGGACACATTGCCGGCTACACAGCTGGGGATCAGCTGACGTTACTGAAACCCAATAACACTGGGTCGTATGTTTTTACTGTGCAGCCTGCACTTCTGAGCCGCAACTGGCGGTGTTGGAGCCCAGGAATAGCAGTTCAGGTGGTAGAAAGATGAACACAGCAGGAGACCTGGATGACACCCAGTTACTTAATCAGGCAGAGGAGTGGCAAATTCCTGCGAGATCCAGGCCTGGTTCATTTTCAGGAAAGTAAGCCGGTCAACGTTATCGGAGGATAGTCGCATGCGACGGTCTGTTAGTACACCACCTGCGGCACTAAAGACACGTTCCGATAAGACACTAGCCGCAGGGCAAGCCAGCACCTCCAATGCATACTGGCTTAGCTCTGGCCAAGTATCCAGCTTAGAGACCCAAAACTTGAACGGAGAAGAGCCGTCTGGGAGTACAGTAAGAGGGCAAGCCATGTAGTCTGTCACCATCTGACGGAACCGTTGCCTCCTGCTGACTGGAGCCGCCGGTGATGGTGTAGACATTTGGGGCGGGCACACAAAAGTGTGCCAGAGTTGTGCCATACTGGGCTTGCCTTGGGCAGAGGCACTGCTTCTGCTCCCTCTTTGGGCAGAGCCTCCCCCACTGCCTCGACGCACTGAGCTGCTTTGTAAAGCACTAGCAGCACTCCTCTCAGTTGGACAGGAGAAGATGATGGAATTCACCAGTGTGTCGTGGTACTCCCGCAATTTACGCTCCCGGGTCAACGCAGGGATGAGGTTTTGGACGTTGTCCCGGTAGCGAGGATCGAGGAGGGTGAACACCCAATAATCAGGCATGTTGAGAATGTGGTCGATGCGGCGGTCGTTTCTCAGGCACTGCAGCATGAAATCCACCATGTGCTGCAGAGTGCCAACTGGCCCAGAAACGCTGTCCCCTGCTTGAGACATGATCTCTGCCCGCTCGTCATCACCCCACCCTCGCTGTACACACTGACCACTGGACAATTGTGTCGCTCCCTCCTCTGGACGGAGCTCTTCCTCCTCCATTGACTCCTCCTCATCCTCCTCACAAATTGGCCCCTGCGTACCCCTTTGTGAGGAACCACGTGGCGCTGACTCTCCAGAAGCTGATGGAAAAGGTGACTCCTCATCCTCCACCTCTTCCACAACATCATCCCTTAACCCTTGCAAAGTTTGCTGAAGCAGGCAGATAAGGGGGACAGTCATGCTGACTAGTGCATCATCTGCACTTGCCATCCGCGTGGAATAATCAAAAGGACGCAAAACCTGGCAGACGTCCTTCATAGTGGCCCACTCTGTGGTTGTGAAGTCTGATCGGCGCTGACTGCGACTTCTTTGCGCCTGATGCAGCTGGTACTCCATAACTGCTTGCTGCTGCTCACACAACCGCTCCAACATATGTAACGTGGAATTCCACCGGGTAGGTAGGTCACATATGATGCGGTGTTCCGGAAGGCGGAATCGGCGCTGCAGAGCAGCAATGCGGGATCTGGCCAAGCTGGAACGCCGCAAGTGAGCACACTCTAGGCGGACCTTGTGCAGCAGGGCATCAAGATCCGGATAGTCCCTCAGAAAACTCTGCACAACCAAATTGAGCACATGTGCCAGACATGGGATGTGAGTGAGGTTGCCAAGGGCCAAAGCTGCCACCAGATTTCGGCCATTGTCACACACTACCATGCCTGGCTGGAGATTCGCTGGTAGTAACCACACATCGCTCTCCTGCTTGATGGCATTCCAGAGCTCCTGCGCTGTGTGGCTTCGATGCCCCAATGAAACTAGTTTCAAGACGGCCTGCTGACGTTTGGCCACGGCTGTGCTCATGTCGGTCATAGGTAAACGTTCACGGGTCCATGTGGAGGTGGACTGTGACGGATCCTGCAGAGAGGAATCTGAGGAACTGGTGTAAGAGGAGGAGTCGATGCGTACAGACTGGATTCCTGCAATCCTTGGAGTGGGCAGGACACGTCCTGCGCCACTCGCATGATCTGTACCTGGCTCAACAACATTAACCCAATGGGCAGTGAGGGAAACATATCGCCCCTGTCCATGCTGACTGGTCCACGCATCGGTGGTGAGGTGGACCTTGCTACTGACGGCGTTCAGTAGCGCATGTTTTATGTTTGCCTCAACATGCCTGTGCAGGGCAGGGACAGCCTGCCTGCTGAAGTAAAAGCGGCTGGGCACCTTGTACTGTGGGACTGCCAATGCCATCAAGTCACGGAAGCTGTCAGTCTCCACCAGCCTGAACGAGAGCATTTCCAGGGACAACAGTTTGGCAATGCCTGCATTCAGAGCCTGTGCTCGGGGGTGGTTGGCCGAGAATGCCTGCCTTTTCTCCCATGCCTGTACTACCGATGGCTGTAGAGTAGACTGGGAGTGTGAGGATGACTGGGAAGGTGGTGCTGTGGGTGGAATTACACAAGGTCTCTGGACAACAGTGCCAGAGGTTCTTCCATGGCGATCCTGGGAGGAAGCCAAACCAGCTGTGCGTGAGCTGGAGGAAGAGGCAACACGAGCTGAAGAGGTGGTAGCTGCCGCTGTTGGTTGGCCTACATCTTCAGTCTGTTTCTGTAACTCCACCGCGTGCCTGGTCCGCACATGTTTCCACATATTTGTGGTATTGAGGTTGCTGACATTTTTCCCTCTTTTTACTTTCTGATGACACAGCTTGCATTTGACAAAACAAATGTCATCTGCAACTGTGTCAAAAAAGGACCAGGCACTGCAAGTCTTGGGAGCGCCCTTTTTGGCTTTGGAAAGAGACAGGCTCCTAACGGGTGCCAAAGTGGAGGCTACAGGCTCCGCAGTCTTCCCCCTCCCTCTCCCTCTTTGGCCCGTAAGGGGAGGCTCTTCCTCAGAGCTGCTCCCACCACCTTCCTGTTCCTCACGCCACGATGGGTCAAGGACCTCATCATCTCCACTACCCTCTCCCAACAACTGCTCCTCCTGGGTAGTCTCGGCAGCACAGTACGCATCAGAAAGCGGCACCTGAGTTTCATCATCAGATGCGTACTGCGCTGTGGTCACCGGAGGCACTGGCCCACCTGCCTCTTCAGAGTCAGAGAGAAAAAGCTGTTGGGCATCACTGCACACTGCCTCTTCTTCCATTTCTCCAATGCTGCTTGGCTGGCCCCCTGTTTCCAAGCCAAGAGATTCAGAGAACAGAAGTAGAGACGGCTCCTGTCCTGGGCTCTCTGACTGCCTGGCCAATTTGGCAGGTGGTGAAGAGACAGATGGCTGCTCTCCAGTGCTCTGTGCCTGAGAGGATGTGGCACTAACTGAAGTCGATGCCGAGGCGTTAGCTGCCATCCACCCGACAACGGCTTCAATTTGGTCTTCACGCAGCAGCGGTGCACGGCGCTCTCCGACAAAGCTGCGCATGAAGGACTGTTTCCTGCTGAAACTGAGTGACGACGAGTCACCGGCGCCCGCAACAGGCACAGAATCACCACGTCCTCTCCCTGCTCCTCTCCCTGCTCCGCGCTCACGCCCACGTGCCTTACTCTCTGCCCTCTTCATCTTGGTTGACAGATAAAGATAAGCAGAAAAGTACTAAGGCCTTAGTGTGCTTATTCCTGAAATGCTCCTCCTAACAGGTGTAAGAAACACTAATGTTGTAAAGTGTGGACTAAACTTTATTATTTTTCAAATGTGGCCTACACAAGTGTTAAGTTGTGTTTGGTGAACTTTACTTTTTTTTTGTGCAGATCGGGCTACAGAGCTAGTTTAAATCACACGGAGACCGTGCAGACAGCCGTAAATGGCGCTGCAAGGCCAAAAAACCCTCCTCTAGGTTATCCTATGTAGTGTTTTTCCACTATTTTTTTAAATTTTAAACAGGCTGCACTATTTGAAAAAAAGGAAATTGTTTTTCAAGGTATGAGGCAGTAACGAACCCTGAGCGGAATCCAACCGGCTATGGCTGCACACAGACTACAGGGCGAGCTGGGCTCACACGGAGACCGTGCAGACAGCCGTAAACGGCGCTGCAAGGCCCAAAAACCCCCCTCTAGGTTATCCTATGTAGTGTTTTTCCACAATTTAGCTGGAGACGGGTGGAAAAACACTAATAGGGAATTTTTTTTTAAATTTTTAAACAGGCTGCGCTATTTGAAAAAAAGGAAAATTTTTTCGCAAGGTATGAGCCAGTAACGAACCCTGAGCTGAATCCAACCGGCTATGGCTGCACACAGACTACAGGGCGAGCTGGGCTCACACGGAGACCGTGCAGACAGCCGTAAACGGCGCTGCAAGGCCCAAAAAAACCCCTCTAGGTTATCCTATGTAGTGTTTTTCCACAATTTAGCTGGAGACGGGTGGAAAAACACTAATAGGAAATTTGAGAAAAAATGTGCAGCAGGCTGCACTATGAGCAAAAAAGGACAACTGTGTGAGGCAGTGTGAACCCCCCCTGAGCTGAATACAACCGGGTATATGGCTGCACACAGACTACAGAGTGAGCTGCACACACACACACACACACACAGAGACCTTGCAGAACGCTGTTAAAACAGCGCTGCAAGGCAAGAGCAAGGTGAACAGTGAAGAACACACAGCGTTTTGCTAAATTAGCCTTTGGAAAGGAAAATAAAGCAATTAGCTAGCTCAACTGGCCCTCAGTTAGAACACAGCGTCCTGTCCCTAACTGAAATCACAGCAGAGTGAGCGCAAAATGGCAGCAGCGTTTTTTATAGTGCAGAGTGACATCATTTCAGCAGCCAATCACAGCCTTGCCAGTACTTACATGCCCAACATCCTAAACAGGATGTGCCCACACTTCCAATCATTCCTCATTGGCTGCTGCGTTCAGTTTGAATTCTGGGAACTTCCGATTCCGGTATCCGATACGCGGGAAGTATCGGAATTCGGTATCGGAATTCCGATACCGCAAATATCGGCCGATACCCGATACTTGCGGTATCGGAATGCTCAACACTAGTTGTGGATATTTTAATGTACATTTAATTTACATCTGAGATTCAGTGAAACCCTTGTTATATATGGTTTGACATTGGATAGGTTTCTATATGTGTTTTGGCCGGACGCGGTCAGAATCAGCTTATTCAAGTTGTGCAGTGATCTGCCTGTATAGAGAAACTGTTTTTAATTCCGAGAGGATGAATGTTTTGTAGAGATTAAGTCTGAAAACTGCTGCATTCTGTTTCTGTGTGTGAGACAAGCTCTTATCTGTGTTTATACCTGATGGGAGGGGCGAACCCCTGCGCCAATTGTTTTTGATTTCTCCTCTTTGTGCTGCGGGCAAGAGGAAGGGGGGCCATGCAGCTGCGCTGAAGAATATGGAGCTGTGCATATTCTGTCCTTGGTTCAGTACGCGCTGAGAGATTTGTGTTTAAAGCAATAGTACTGTATGTATTGAAGTAGAAAGAAATATCGTAAGTTCAAGTTGGAATTTGAAAGTGAAAGAATTGTGCCTATTTTAGAGGAAACTTGTAAGTGATTGAAAGATTGGTAAAAGATTCACCTGCTTCAAGTTGAGTGATTGATATATAGCAAATTGAGGATCAACTGAGGAGGTAGCCAACTGCACGGCTGATGTAATAGGTGGTGTAACCTGCTACAGTCAGCCTACGGCACATAGGTGGTGTAACCTTGCCGTTCCATGGAGCTGTGCTAGCCAGCTGATCTACCGGGTGGTAGGTGGTGTAACCTGCCCGCTAGAATCCTTTAGGTCTACCGTGTGGTAGGTGGTGTAACCTGCCCCCTAAACCTCGACACTCACTCTGACTTGTTAAGTGTTGCAACCCTGGTTTAAGGCAAGGCACACTAAAAAGGGCATTTTTAGAGGTGAGTGTCTGAGCGGATAAGTTGAAGCCATGGGCAACTTATTCTGTGTGTAGTCAGGGCCCCCAATGGGATCCAAAAATCGCTGTACAGATTGTAGAAAGGAAGCAATGAAAGATGTGAGACCAATATTGAAACAGGCAAAAATGCCAGTGAGTGGATGGATGTTTGGATGTTCAAAAAGGCACAGACAAAGGAGGAAAATAGCATGTGAATAAATGGCGTCTAAGAGAGTGCAGCAGGACGGAAGTAAGGTGTATTATGAATGTTTTGATGCTCAAAAGTCCGACTATGACCGACACATTACTGCTACGGTCATACCTTTGTATAACCAGAGACCAAGACAAGACAGATGGACTTGTAAACATTGCGGTCAGACAAACCCAGACTGGAGAAATACTTGTATGATCTGTGCTGCAACCCAACCTAAGTTAATTACACTGAATCCTGTCCAGACTAGATCACATGTAGTGACATAAGAAGCTGACACAGGATTGTGGTTAGTGGGTAGTGGGGACATTAACTTTTGGGAGTAAGCTGACAGTAATCCTTTTGGGAAGGAGCTGTAGACCAGCATGTCATGTCACCCCCAACCAGTCATGTAGTCACCCCCACCACCAGAGAACCAACCACATCAGGTAGGGTAAGACAGATAAAGGAGTATTATCACTGGAAGCCCTCTGACTAGCTAGCTACGCTAAAATAATTGGCTGACCCTGAGAACAAACCTTTCCCATTTTACAGACAAAGACAATATGATGGACGTATAAGTGCACCTGAGCAGGCCTAGAGAGTTGGTGAGCACAAAAGCAGGTGACGTACTAGGATGCAAATTAAGACTTTTACAGATGTGGCAAAAGGAGAGAGTGTAGAGATGTACTCTGGACGGTTACAGCTGAAATGGGCAGACATGGGGTACAGTCCAGTAAACCCACTCGATGTTAAAATATTTGTAAATACATTCATTGACGGTATGACAAAAGGCTTACGAGACGCAGTACAGACAGCCAGACCTGAATGGAGAAATGTAGATCCAAAGACCTCCTGAAGATTGCTCAGGAGTTGAAGAAACTAGGACAATGAGACGATGTGTCATGTATGCTGGAGCACAAGGAAAACAGTAGAGATGTAGTAAGGGACCTAAGGACTTAGAAACAGTGAAGTGCTGGAATTGTGGAGAAAATGGACACTCAGACCAATCTTCCACCTCCTTCACCTTCAGACTAAGAAACTGACAACCCAGTGACAAATGTGTGCCCTGTTCTTGTCCCCTCCAGACCTGGTCCTGGCTTGATGACCACCATACCAATGCTGGGAGGGAAATAGACAGAATTCTTGACCGACACTGGGGCAGCTGGGACTAGTACACAATGACTTGATACTGCCAGACATGATTACTGAAGAGACTGTGGAATACGTGAGGGTAGGGGGACAAGCGACTGAAGCCCCTATGACTAAACAAGAAAAGACTAGAGTCACAAGACAGCCAAGAGGTGCTTACAAACTTATTGTTAGTGACAATACCCCTATGAATTTGCTGGGAGCAGAGTTGAGTGCTGTCTAGGCCACCATACAGTACTCTCCTGAGGGTATTACGGTCACAAGTCCACTTTCATATAAACACTTGTGGCAGAGGGACGCCAGGGTCTTCCACGTGCACATTATACCACAGGTAAATCATGCCCTATTATAGTTACACTTAATTCCATTAATTTACCAGTTTAGTAGTTTCCTTACACAAGATGGTATAGTTACCGTGTATTTCTAGGTTGTCTTCATATGATATATAGTTTTTTAGCCATTCATTATATTGGCTCAAACCATAGTCACTGTTTATTTGTCTTTTCCACTTCTTATACCTTATCGCAGGCAACTGGCATTGATATTTGGTATTTTTCAAATCCCTTCTTTTTGTATTTGGAACTGTTAGTTATGGATTTATATAGGGCTGTTACTTTCTTAGAATAAGCTTGTGCTTTGCTGTGGCCTATGGCATTGTGCTCCCCCGTTTTTTTGACTCAGTATCTTTCGTAATCATATATATAATTTTCTTTTGGTAACATTTTGTGAATCAAATTTAGTTTTTATTAAGGGATAATCTACCCAATCAAATACGGGTATAAATATTTGGACATTAATGTGTGACTTATATAAACACTTGTGTAATATTGCAGAAATGGTGTATATGGCAAGAGTAGTGAAAGTAACACCTGACACCAGAATGTCTGAGGACAGGGAAAACAGGTACCAGACACTGTTTGGGCAAGGGGAAAATCTGATATGGGTCGGCTGCCCATTCCCCCTGTCATGATAAATCAAGAGAAGTAATCACTCCTCTTTGGTTAAGGCAATACCCCTTAAGTCTAGTCAAATCAATGGCCCAGAGCAGGGATATTAAAGAGTATGTTAAGGCAGGGGTTCTAGTGCAGAGATATTCCCCCTGCAACACCCCTTTGTATCCCATTAAGAAAAAAAGGACCCAAGGGTTCCCTTGACACTTACAGAATAGTTCACGACTAACGAGCTATTAATGATGTTACAGTGAGTGTGACCTCAACTTTCCCTAATACACACACCGTACGGTCACAGATCCCAGCGACGTCAAAATGTTTCACAGTTATTGATTTGGCAAATGCATTCTTCTCTGTACCACTGCACTCTGACTGTCAGTATCTTTTTTTTTTCTTTCACTCATGAAGGTAAACAATACTGTTGAACGGTCCTCCCACAAAGGGGGAAAGAACTCCCCAACCATCTATTCAACAGCGATGGCAGGGATTCTTGAGCAGTGGCAACCACCTCATCCACAGATTGTACTACTACAGTACGTGGATGATCTCTTGCTCTGCTGCCCGGACCAGACGTCCTGCAAGGAAGCTACAGTTTCCTTGCTGTGTTTTTTGGCAGAAAAGGGTTGCAGAGTCTCACGTGATTGCAAACAAAAGGTGACATTTTTAGGACATTGTATTGCTGAAGGTACAAGACACCTAACTGAAGACAGAAAACAGGCAATACAAATCTCCCTTTACCCAGGTCACACCAGCATCTACGCACTTTTCTAGGTTTTGGTGACCTACTGTAGGCCTTGGATAAGGTCTGCTTCACAAATGATGCAACCACTCTATGACTGCCATCAGACCCCTACAATCTCACTCAAGAAGCAATTGACTCCTTCCACTCTCTCAAGCTGCTCATTGTATCAGACATTCCAAACTATGATCAGCCATTTTTCTTATTTTTCACAGAGCAGGGTGGACATGCTACTACAGTACTGACACTACAACATGGAAAGAAACAGAGACCGATAGCTTACTACTTAGCACAATTAGACCCAGTGATTAGAGGGTCTCCTACATGAGTCTGTGCTGTAAGAGCTGCTGTATTACTGAAAGGCATGTGAGATCACACTGACTTTTTCTTTTTGACAATTTGTTCCCCACGTGACATTAATGCCATACTCGTACAAGTTCAACCAAAAAACCTGCCTAAGGAGAGACAGATCAGACTTGAATGTGCTCTAATACTAATTCCTGAATACGTCACCCTCAAAAGACATAATGTTCTGAATCCAGCCACTCATCTGCCTGTGGATTCAGAAAAGGGGGAATTGGTGACAGCATTGGCAGGTGGGAAAGAGAACATGACATGACGTTGACATGACGCACGAACTTGACTGCATAGGAACTGATAAGTCAGGAGACAGTGGGCTTTACATATGTTCGTGGGAAGAAAAAAACCTGTTCCTAATGCATATTTTGAGGTTTTTTATTTTTGTAGATGGCTCCAGATACCACCAGAATGGGCGACTCTACATTGGATATGCAGTAGTATCCTCACATGAGGTAATCCGAGCTGAACCACTCGCTCCTCACATGTCGGTGCAGGAGGCAGAGTTGAAGGCACTCACTGAGGCGTGTAGAGCTGCTGCAGGTAAAGTCGCTAACAGTTACACAGATTCAAATTGTGCATGGGGAATATCCCGTGATTATTGCCCTATCTGGAGAAGCAGAGCGTTTCTTACATCAGCCAGTAAGCCCATTAAAAATGCAGAGCTGGTGAAACAATTAGTGGAGGCATTGACGTTATCAGTCCAGGTTGGCAAGGTAAAAGCACACACGGACGGTGACTCTGTGGAGGTAGAGGGCAACAAAAGGGCGGACGAGGTAAAGTAGCAGCAAGGCGGCCTAGGGAGCAGTGGACGGTGGCGGGGAGTCAGCGTATTCCAGCCACACTGAGCCTAGATGTCCTGAAATCCCTCCAGCTGCCCAAACAGAGATGGAACACTGGGAGAATGGGAGCTGAGCTGAAAGAGTATGGGAGAATAAGGATAAATCGTATATACCAAGATCCCTGCTCCCAATCATGGCGCAAGCAACACAAGATGCCTTCTGCATCGCTCCTGGTTTGAGTTACGCAGCCGCAAAGCTCGTACAGTCATGCCTCATCTGTGCACAGCACAACCCAGGAAAAACAGTAAAAATCCCTAAGAAAGCGACACCCAGGCCTCTCTACCCGTTTCAGAGACTGCAGACTGGCTACATACAGCTACCCAAGGTAGGAGTGTGTGAAAAATATCCGAGTATGTGTAGATCTCTTCTCTGGTTGGCTGGAAGCCTATCTGGTAAAATGTGCAACTACTAAAGCGACTGCAGACAAACTGATGAAAGAACTGATCTGCAGGTATGGTGTCCCAGAAACCATAGAGAGCGATAGGGACACACACTTCACGGGAGAAATAATGAGGGAAGTCATGCAGGGCCTGGGAGAACAGCAAGAAATAACATGCACCATATAGACCACAAAGTAGTGGGAAAGTGGAGAGACTAAACGGGACACTTAAACTGGAAAATCAAAGGCCACGGCAGACACAGGAAAGAGCGGGGTACAGTGCTTGTCTCTTGCACTCTTGTCAGTCAGACATACTCCAAATAGAAAGACCAGCTTGTGTCCTTTTGAAGTCCTGTTTAGTAGTTTGCCAAAGGCTGGTCTGTACTTCCCACAGGTGCTACAAATGCAACACGGTGCTATGACAGCCCATGTCCAGGCCATGCAGAAAAGACTTAATGTGGTGCATAAACATGTGTTTTCATCCATTCCAGATCCTAATGCCAGTGCAGCTGAATCCAGGTGATTGGGTGGTCATACACAGACACGTGAGAAGGAGCCTAGACCCACGGTTTGACGGCCCATTCTAAAGTCCAGCTGACCACATTCACCTCAGGGAAACTTGAGGGAAAGCCCACCTGGATCCATGCCAGTCACTGCAAAAAGATCTTTTCACCAGCAGAATGACTGTTGTCCTAATCACCTTGCTGGCAGTGGTAGGATGTTTGTACCTTACAGAGACACTGGATAAACAAACTTATTCAACATCTTGCTTTTCTTATAAAAGACGCGGAAGGACAAAAACTGCTGGACTGCTGGATCTGCATACACAGCCCAGTATCTGCAAGGACTATGCTGTACTTAGCCTTACCCCTGGAGCCAAGGAAGGTATTAAAACCACACCACATATACAATGAGACTTGGACTCAGATTTTCTTGGTTCCTTAAGGCTCTTAATGAGACTAATACAATATAGAGACTCCTTTTTAAATCCAGCCAATAGGCTTAGCAGCCTAGCGGGATGGATTATTTTTGGTATTTTACAGACTTGTATGCAAATTTTGTTGCTTTGCTTATTGTTTTATGTAGCCGTAAAAGCGCTAATATATATATTACCTAAGCTATGGAATAATGTAGGTGTAGAAAAAAAAATCTAAGGCTGAACCTTCTGTAGTGTATCATAGGCCCCGTGTAGCCACTGCTGACGGGGGAGGTGAGTGTCCAAACTGAGGGTGGATGGGCGAAGCAGGTAGGAAGTCCCCTTGTGGGTACTAGACCCATGAGACAGTAGCTCCTTTGCTGACCCCGTAGCAGAGGTTATACCATTTACAAAAGGGGGAAATTGATATAGAAGGGTTAATAGTTTGCCTTTAAGTGCCTTTTGCCTTTAATTGATAGAATTGCTAGAATCTGTTGACACAGTAGTCTGATGGCCTCCTTCTCAAGGAGACCATACTTCTTATCAATGTATGTTCTTAATAGTCAGTCACAACATGTTCTGGGTTATGGTAAATAAAGTATGACCCTGGGTGATGGTGGGGGCTACATGACTTACATTGAAATGCATTTGTTGTAAATGGTATAAAATATTGCCTCTTGCTGCATTACATCAGATAAAAGTGACTTGCTCACAGGATATGTGTGAGGTGTCTTTTTGTCTCCAAGCGCGCTTGTAAAATGACGGGCGTAATTCTACAATTTGGCCCTCACTGGTGATCTGTCAGCTGACATTGGTCAGAACGAAAACAGCTACAACTCCATCCACCCAAATAATGGTTTTCCTCCACATATGGGGTGAAAACATGCTTAAGCAGGGAAATTATACAACACATTTTGGGGTCCATTTTTTCCTGTTACCCTTGTGAAATTCAAAATATTTGGGTCTAAATTAAAATTTTAGTGGAATTTTTTTTCACTTTTGCCTTCCACATTCTAAAAAGTTCTGTGAAACACGTGAAGGGTTAATGAACTTCTTGAATGTGTTTGAGGGGTGTAATTTTTACAATGGTGTAACTTTTGGGTACATTCTGTCATACGGGCACCTAAAAAGTTATGTAAATGTATTTTTTTTTTTTAAAAACTGAGAAATCGCTGGTCAACTTTTAACCCTTATATCTTCCTAACACAAAAAATTGTTTAAAAAATTGTGCTTATGTAAAGTAGACATGTGGGATATGTTATTTATTAACTATTTTGTGTGACATAATTCTCTGATATTAGGGCATAAAAATTAAAGTTTGAAAATTGCTAAATTTTCAAAATTTTCACAAAATGTATTTTTTTCATAAATAAACGCAAGCCATAGCGAATATTTTTAACTCTGTCATGAAGTACAATATGCTACAAAAAAACAGTCTCAGAATCAGTGAGATCCGTTTAAGCGTTCCAGAGTTATTACCTTACAGACACTGGTCAAAATTGTAAAATTTGGCCTGATCATGAAGGTCAAAACAGACTTAGAGACAGAGGGGGATAAAAGTGGCTCTTTAAAAGTAATAATATTGGCCCAGTTCTATGTCTAAGCATACTTAGCTGTCCCTTATCAGTTGACACACAGCAAAACACTTATGAAGGAGGAATCCCAGACACATTATATAATGTCTCAAAAGACTTGAACACTTTTGGAATTCTAAGCAAAATATCCTGAGTAGAGTTGAGCGACCTTGACCTTTTTAGAGTCGAGCCGGGTTTTGCGAAACCCGACTATGTCCAAAGTCGGGTCGAGTGAAATCGGCCGATTATGACGTAAAGTCGGGATCGACCGAAACACGAAACCCAATGCAAGTCAATGGGGCAGCATAGTCGGCAGTGAGTGGGGGCCAGGAAAACACCTAGAGTGGCCATTTTAATGTCAAAACCATCCATTCTTCTTAATGAAGCTTGTCAAGCGTAATTTACCTTATAATAATTGGAAGGCATTTGAAATTGGGGGTCATTTGGCTAAAGTTGTGGGGGGTAGGGCTGGTTCAAGTAATTAGTGGGCCCAGGAAATCTGGACCACGTCACGGCAGTGGAGCAGGGAGAGGTAAGTATTTCAACTTTGCAAGTGCTGTGAACCTGAGCAAGCAGGGGGGGCCCACTCGTTGGCATTGGCACTGGCACAGGGCCCCTCAAAGTACAGCGGTGTGTTTGCACGGCGGGGGCGCCTCCCACCGGCAGCAACACTTTTGCGTACTATGAGAGGCCCTGTGCCAGTGACGTCGCCAACTAGTATTCCTCCCCCCACCTGATGAAGGAACCTGCACTTTCATCTGCACCTTCCTCTTTGTCCCCGTGTAAGGTGGTATGGTATGCGGGAAGAGCAACCTGACTTTCAGCAGGGTCACAATGTTGTTGTGTAGCGTGCACGGGGAATGTTGCGTTATGGGTCAATGTACCAGCAGACTCATCTATCACTGGCTGGGCAATGGGCACGATGAAGTGGAAACACAGATATAGGCCCAAAGAAGAAAGTGGGCTAAATGCAGTTCAAAATTGGTAACACAGGAATAACCAGGGGGCATTGCAGTGGAGGACAACTGGAATGAGAGGCTGACACAGAGAGTAGGGCCAAATCAGTAAGTAGTCGAAATGCAGTTCAAAATTGGCAACCGTAGTAAACAGGCGGCACAGCTTTGTTCAGTGGAGGAGAACAGCAAGGAGTGGCAGACACCGATAGTAGGCCCCAAACCAACTAGTACGCCAAATGCAGTTGTTCCATTTAACCACAATTTAATGAGAGCCTGAAGATAGAAGCTCAGGAAAGGCAACCTGGGGAACACCTTGGAGTGTAACACACCATCTCTCTCCACCCCATACCCATTTTGTATGGCCTAATGCAGTGTACTTTTCTACAACTACTAAACGAGAGTCGGAAGACCGAAGCAATGGCAAGGAAACCTGGGGAACACCTTAGAGTGTAACACACCCTCTCTCTACACCCCATACCCAATTTGAAGGCCTAATGCAGTGTAGTTTCCAAGAACTACTAAACGAGAGCCGGAAGATCGAAGCTCAGGAAAGGCAACCTGGGGAACACCTTGGAGTGTAACACACCCTCTCGCTACACCCCATACCCAATTTGAAGGCCTAATGCAGCGTAGTTTCCAACAACTACTAAACGAGAGCCGGAAGATCGAAGCTCAGGAAAGGCAACCTGGGGAACACCTTGGAGTGGAACACACCATCTCTCTACACCCCATACCCAATTTGAAGGCCTAATGCAGAGTAGTTTCCAAGAACTACTAAACGAGAGCCGGAAGATCGAAGCTCAGGAAAGGCAACCTGGGGAACACCTTGGAGTGTAACACAACGTCTCTCTACACGACGGAAGGGCTGATTCTTAGGAAGGAAGGCTGTTGGAAATAAGCATTGCGCGTCCGAGGGTGATTATATTCTTATTAGGTATATACTCACCCTCGGACGCGCCCTGCTTCTTTATTTGGAATGAATGTTTATTTGCAATGTGGTGTTGACTTTCTCTATTATTTTGGTAATTAATGATTTTATTATTTTCATTATTTTGCATCTTCTCGGCAATAATATAAAGAAGACGCGACAGGACAACACTCGGTGGATGCCATATGTGTGTTTTCAATTTAAAAAAACTTTCAGTTAACTACTTGCAGGAGAAAGTAATTGTAGCTGGTGGCCATTTTTAGTACTGTACCAGATTAGAGTTGTGTGTTTGTTTTTAATGTTAAAATGTCTGCATTTGATATCTCACCAGTATTTTCTTTTTTATAAGCAAAATACTTATTTTTATATTTTCTGATGTTGGTTCCAGGGGTACACGGCCAGCAGTGCCCTGGTCAGTGTAGTAGTAGTTGAAAGAATGGACCGCAGACAGGCATCGAAGGCCTAAAATAATAACACATGGCTGTAGGCAATTTTAAATTGGTTCCAGGGGTACACGGACAGCAGTGGTGTGGTCAGTGGAGGCCTAGTGGAAGGAGTGACCGCAGACAGGCATCGAAGGCCTAAAATAATAACACATGGCTGTAGGCAATTTTAAATTGGTTCCAGGGGTACACGGGCAGCAGTGACCTGGTCAGTGTAGTAGTAGTTGAAAGAATGGACCGCAGACAGGCATCGAAGGCCTAAAATAAAAAAATTGGGCTGGCTGTAGGCAATTTTAAATTGGTTCCAGGGGTACACGGGCAGCAGTGGTGTGGTCAGTGGAGGCCTAGTGGAAGGAGTGACCGCAGACAGGCATCGAAGGCCTAAAATAATAACACATGGCTGTAGGCAATTTTAAATTGGTTCCAGGGGTACACGGGCAGCAGTGACCTGGTCAGTGTAGTAGTAGTTGAAAAAATGGACCGCAGACAGGCATCGAATGCCTAAAATAATAACACATGGCTGTAGGCAATTTTAAATTGGTTACAGGGGTACACGGACAGCAGTGACCTGGTCAGTGTAGTAGTAGTTGAAAGAATGGACCGCAGACAGGCATCGAAGGCCTAAAATAAAAAAATTGGGCTGGCTGTAGGCAATTTTAAATTGGTTCCAGGGGTACACGGACAGCAGTGGTGTGGTCAGTGGAGGCCTAGTGGAAGGAGTGACCGCAGACAGGCATCGAAGGCCTAAAATAATAACACATGGCTGTAGGCAATTTTAAATTGGTTCCAGGGGTACACGGACAGCAGTGGTGTGGTCAGTGGAGGCCTAGTGGAAGGAGTGACCGCAGACAGGCATCGAAGGCCTAAAATAATAACACATGGCTGTAGGCAATTTTAAATTGGTTCCAGGGGTACACGGACAGCAGTGACCTGGTCAGTGTAGTAGTAGTTGAAAGAATGGACCGCAGACAGGCATCGAAGGCCTAAAATAAAAAAATTGGGCTGGCTGTAGGCAATTTTAAATTGGTTCCAGGGGTACACGGGCAGCAGTGGTCTGGTCAGTGGAAGTCTAGTGGAAGGAGTGACCGCAGACAGGCTTCCAAGGCCTAACATAACAAACTTGGGCTGGCTGTAGGCACTTTTAAATTGGTTCCAGGGGTACACGGGCAGCAGTGGTCTGGTCAGTGGAAGTCTAGTGGAAGGAGTGACCGCAGACAGGCTTCCAAGGCCTAACATAACAAACTTGGGCTGGCTGTAGGCACTTTTAAATTGGTTCCAGGGGTACACGGGCAGCAGTGGTCTGGTCAGTGGAAGTCTAGTGGAAGGAGTGACCGCAGACAGGCTTCCAAGGCCTAACATAACAAACTTGGGCTGGCTGTAGGCACTTTTAAATTGGTTCCAGGGGTACACGGGCAGCAGTGGTCTGGTCAGTGGAAGTCTAGTGGAAGGAGTGACCGCAGACAGGCTTCCAAGGCCTAACATAACAAACTTGGGCTGGCTGTAGGCACTTTTAAATTGGTTCCAGGGGTACACGGGCAGCAGTGGTCTGGTCAGTGGAAGTCTAGTGGAAGGAGTGACCGCAGACAGGCTTCGAAGGCCTAACATAACAAAATTGGGCTGGCTGTAGGCACTTTAAATTGGTTCCAGGGGTACATGGGCAGCAGTGTATGGTCAGTGGAAGTCTAGTGGAAGGAGTGACGGCAGACAGTCTTCGAAGGCCTAACATAACAAAATTGGGCTGACTGTAGGCACTTTTAAATTGGTTCCAGGGTAACACGGCCAGCAGTGGCCTGGTCAGTGTAGTAGTTGTAGAAAGAAGGGACCGCAGACAGGCTTCGAAGGCCTAACATAACAAAAATGTCAAAACAATGGTATTGTCAGTGCCAGGCATTGAAGGATGTCAGCGGCTAGACTACACATTGGTGAAGCTGTGAGAGATAATTTTGCTAGTGGTAGAGCACTGTTTGAGCTGGGGGGGGGAACTGTCTTGTGGCCGGCGGTACAGGCACAGGGCCCCTCATATTACAACGGTGTGTCTGACGTTGGGTGCGCACCACCACCGCCAGAGACACTTTATTGTACTATGAGGGACCCAGTGGCAGTGCCGTCGACCAAAAGCGGCCACACCCACCTCTTCAGACAAACAGCACTCTCAAGGGTCCAAGCGCAAAGTGGCGATAGCACGGCCCCGTGTGGGGAGTTTGGCCATTTCGTGAGGTGGAAACATGTCGTATGCTGGACAATCAGGTGAAGAAAATTACGAGATTGGAAAAGTCATTCAGAATAGTCCACAGGCAAGACCTTTTCATAGGAAAGCTAGGTGTCAGCCGGGCAGGGTGGGGCAAAAGATTTTGAAATCCAGTTGTGGTTCATTTTAATGAAGGTTAGATCATCTACATTTTGGGTAGCCAGACGAGTCCTTTTTTCTGTTAGTATTGAACCTGCAGCACTGAATACTCTTTCTGATAGGACACTAGCTGCCGGGCAAGCAAGCTCCTGCAATGCATATTCTGCCAATTCTGGCCAGGTGTCTAATTTGGATGCCCAGTAATCAAATGGGAATGACGGTTGAGGGAGAACGTCGATAAGGGATGAAAAATAGTTTGTAACCATACTGGACAAATGTTGTCTCCTGTCACTTTGAATTGATGCTGCAGTACCTGTCCTGTCTGCGGTCATAGAAAAATCACTCCACAACCTGGTCAGAAAACCCCTCTGTCCAACGCCACTTCTGATTTCTGCCCCTCTAACACCTCTGGTCTGCTGGCCCCTGGAGCTCGTGTGAGAACGATCACGGGCGCTGTGTGCAGGGAATGCCAGAAGCAAACGGTCAACAAGAGTTGATTGTTTTGTTGCTAATATTAGTTCCAAGTTCTCATGTGGCATAATATTTTGCAATTTGCCTTTATAGCGAGGATCAAGGAGGCAGGCCAACCAGTAATCGTCATCGTTCATCATTTTTGTAATGCGTGTGTCCCTTTTGAGGATACGCAAGGCATAATCCGCCATGTGGGCCAAAGTTCCCGTTGTCAAATCTGCGGTTGTGCTTGGTTGAGGGGCAGTTGCAGGCAAATCTACGTCACTTGTGTCCCTCAAAAAACCAGAACCCGGCCTTGCCACGCCACCAATTTCCCGTGCCCCCGGGAAAGCTTCCTCATTAAAAATATACTCATCCCCATCATCCTCCTCATCCTCCACCTCCTCTTCGCCCGGTACCTCGTCATGTACACTGCCCTGACCAGACAATCGCTGACTGTCATCAAGGCTTTCCTCTTCCTCTGGTGCAGACGCCTGATCCTTTATGTGCGTCAAACTTTGCATCAGCAGACGCATTAGGGGGATGCTCATGCTTATTATGGCGTTGTCTGCACTAACCAGCCGTGTGCATTCCTCAAAACACTGAAGGACTTGACACATGTCTTGAATCTTCGACCACTGCACACCTGACAACTCCATGTCTGCCATCCTACTGCCTGCCCGTGTATGTGTATCCTCCCACAAAAACATAACAGCCCGCCTCTGTTCGCACAGTCTCTGAAGCATGTGCAGTGTTGAGTTCCACCTTGTTGCAACGTCTATGATTAGGCGATGCTGGGGAAGGTTCAAAGAACGCTGATAGGTCTGCATACGGCTGGAGTGTACAGGCGAACGGCGGATATGTGCGCAAAGTCCACGCACTTTGAGGAGCAGGTCGGATAACCCCGGATAACTTTTCAGGAAGCACTGCACCACCAGGTTTAAGGTGTGAGCCAGGCAAGGAATGTGTTTCAGTTGGGAAAGGGAGATGGCAGCCATGAAATTCCTTCCGTTATCACTCACTACCTTGCCTGCCTCAAGATCTACAGTGCCCAGCCACGACTGCGTTTCTTGCTGCAAGAACTCGGACAGAACTTCCGCGGTGTGTCTATTGTCGCCCAAACACTTCATAGCCAATACAGCCTGCTGACGTATGCCAGTAGCTGCCCCATAATGGGAGACCTGGTGTGCAACAGTGGCAGGTGCGGATGGAGTGTTTGTGCGACTGCGGTCTGTGGACGAGCTCTTGCTTCTGCAGGAGGACGAGGAGGAGGAGGAGGAGGAGGAGGGGGTGCGAACGGCTACAGACAACTGTTTACTAGACCGTGGGCTAGGCAGAACTGTCCCAAACTTGCTGTCCCCTGTGGACCCTGAATCCACCACATTTACCCAGTGTGCCGTGATGGACACGTAACGTCCCTGGCCATGCCTACTGGTCCATGCATCTGTTGTCAGGTGCACCTTTGTGCTCACAGATTGCCTGAGTGCATGGACGATGCGCTCTTTAACATGCTGGTGGAGGGCTGGGATGGCTTTTCTGGAAAAAAAGTGTCGACTGGGTAGCTCGTAGCGTGGTACAGCGTAGTCCATCAGGTCTTTGAAAGCTTCGCTTTCAACTAACCGGTAGGGCATCATCTCTAACGAGATTAGTCTAGCTATGTGGGCGTTCAAACCCTGTGTACGCGGATGCGAGGCTAAGTATTTCCTTTTTCTAACCATAGTCTCATGTAGGGTGAGCTGGACTGGAGAGCTGGAGATCGTGGAACTAGCGGGGGTGCCGGTGGACATGGCAGACTGAGAGACGGTGGGAGATGGTATTGTTGCCGCCGGTGCCCTAGATGCAGTGTTTCCTACTACGAAACTGGTGATTCCCTGACCCTGACTGCTTTGGCCTGGCAAAGATACCTGCACAGATACAGCAGGTGGTGCGCTAAATGGTGGTCCTACACTGCCGGAAGGGATGTTGCGTTGATGACTAGCTTCATTGGCCGAGGGTGCAACAACCTTAAGGGACGTTTGGTAGTTAGTCCAAGCTTTCAAATGCATGGTGGTTAAATGTCTATGCATGCAACTAGTATTGAGACTTTTCAGATTCTGACCTCTGCTTAAGGAAGTAGAACATTTTTGACAGATGACTTTGCGCTGATCAATTGGATGTTGTTTAAAAAAATGCCAGACTGCACTCTTTCTAGCATCGGATACCTTTTCAGGCATTGCAGACTGAGCTTTAACCGGATGGCCACGCTGTCCTCCACCAGGTTTTGGCTTTGCCACGCGTTTTGGGCAAGATACGGGCCCGGCAGATGGAACCTGTGGCGATGTTGATGCCTGCTGCGGCCCCTCCTCCTCCTCTGCTTCAGAACTGCTGCCGCCTGCACCCTGTTCCCCCAATGGCTGCCAATCGGGGTCAAGAACTGGGTCATCTAATAACTCTTCTTGTACCTCCTGCGCAACTTCGTCTGTGTCACCGTGTCGTTCGGTGGTATAGCGTTCGTGATGGGGCAACATAGTCTCATCAGGGTCTGATTCTTGATCAGCACCCTGCGAGGGCAATGTTGTGGTCTGAGTCAAAGGACCAGCATAGTAGTCTGGCTGTGGCTGTGCGTCAGTGCACTCCATGTCAGATTCAATTTGTAATGGGCATGGACTGTTAACTGCTTCACTTTCTAAGCCAGGGACGGTATGTGTAAAGAGCTCCATGGAGTAACCCGTTGTGTCGCCTGCTGCATTCTTCTCTGTTGTTGTTTTTGCTGAAGAGGACAAGGAAGTGACTTGTCCCTGACCGTGAACATCCACTAACGACGCGCTGCTTTTACTTTTACCAGTTTCACGAGATGAGGCAAAAGAGCTAGAGGCTGAGTCAGCAAGATAAGCCAAAACTTGCTCTTGCTGCTCCGGCTTTAAAAGCGGTTTTCCTAATCCCAGAAAAGGGAGCGTTCGAGGCCTTGTGTAGCCGGACGACGAACCTGGCTCCACAGCTCCAGACTTAGGTGCAATATTTTTTCCCCCACGACCACCTGATGCTCCACCACTACCACTACCCTCATTACCAGCTGACAATGAACGCCCCCGGCCACGACCTCTTCCACTAGACTTCCTCATTGTTTTAAAAACGTAACCAAACTAACGTTATTTGTTGCAGTCACACAACTTACACGGTGAGCTATAACTTCAGTATGATTTAGCTACCCCTTTACAGGTTGGTGAGACCACAGCGAAAATCAGGCCCAATGTTACACACTCTTTTTTTGGTGGCTGCAAATTAGAGAGATGCCCCACACGCAGGACTGTCACTGAAGCACAAATGTTAATATTAATGTCACACTATTATTTTTTTTTTATTTTTATTTTTTTCAGGAACACTTTAGAAACCCCCCAAAAAAAAAAAAATAGATTTTTGCAGGGAGAATTTAGAAAACAAATGTAACAAACTATATGCTTTCTATGGGCCACTGAGTGAGAGATGACGCACACAGGAATCAGGAGTGGCACACAAGCCCAGAGGCCAATATTTTTCTACCAATGATTGATGGAGTTATTTTCTCTGGTAGATTTTGGAACCCAAATCAAGGAAAAAAAATGTAGGCTTTCTATGGACCACAATTGGAGAGAGAGAGAGAGAGAGATGGCACACCCAGGAGTCAAGACTGGCACACAAGCAGAAAGGCCAATATTAATCTCCCACTGTTTTTTTTTTTTTTTTTTTTTTTTTTTTTTTTTTCAGGGAGACTTTAGAAAAAAAAATAATAAAAAAAATATGATTTTATCAGGAAGAATTTAGAAACCAAATAAAATAAAATGATTTTTTCAGGGAGAATTTATAAAACAAATAAAAACAAAAATAGGCGTTCTATGGCCCACTGACTGAGAGATGACGCACACAGGAGTCAGGAGTGGCACACAAACCCAGAGGCCAATATTTTTCTACCAATGATTGATGTAGTTATTTTCTCTGGTAGATTTTAGAACCCAAATCAAGGAAAAAAAATATAGGCTTTCTATGGACCACAATTGGAGAGAGAGAGAGAGAGAGAGAGAGAGAGAGAGAGAGAGAGAGAGAGAGATGGCACACCCAGGAGTCAAGACTGGCACACAAGCAGAAAGGCCAATATTAATCTCCCACTGTTTTTTTTGGTTGTTTTTTTTTTTTTTTTTTTCAGGGAGACTTTAGAAAAAAAAATAATAAAAAAAATATGATTTTATCAGGAAGAATTTAGAAACCAAATAAAATAAAATGATTTTTTCAGGGAGAATTTATAAAACAAATAAAACCAAAAATAGGCGTTCTATGGCCCACTGACTGAGAGATGACGCACCCAGGAGTCAAGACTGGCACACAAGCAGAAAGGCCAATATTAATCTCCCACTGTTTTTTTTGGTTGTTTTTTTTTTTTTTTTTTCAGGGAGACTTTAGAAAAAAAAATAATAAAAAAAATATGATTTTATCAGGAAGAATTTAGAAACCAAATAAAATAAAATGATTTTTTCAGGGAGAATTTATAAAACAAATAAAACCAAAAATAGGCGTTCTATGGCCCACTGACTGAGAGATGACGCACCCAGGAGTCAAGACTGGCACACAAGCAGAAAGGCCAATATTAATCTCCCACTGTTTTTTTTTTTTTTTTTCAGGGAGACTTTAGAAAAAAAAATAATAAAAAAAATATGATTTTATCAGGAAGAATTTAGAAACCAAATAAAATAAAATGATTTTTTCAGGGAGAATTTAGAAAACAAATAAAACCAAAAATAGGCGTTCTATGGCCCACTGACTGAGAGATGACGCACACAGGAGTCAGGAGTGGCACACAAACCCAGAGGCCAATATTTTTCTACCAATGATTGATGTAGTTATTTTCTCTGGTAGATTTTAGAACCCAAATCAAGGAAAAAAAATATAGGCTTTCTATGGACCACAATTGGAGAGAGAGAGAGAGAGAGAGAGAGAGAGAGAGAGATGGCACACCCAGGAGTCAAGACTGGCACACAAGCAGAAAGGCCAATATTAATCTCCCACTGTTTTTTTGGTTGTTTTTTTTTTTTTTTTTTCAGGGAGACTTTAGAAATAAAAATAATAAAAAAAATATGATTTTATCAGGAAGAATTTAGAAACCAAATAAAATAAAATGATTTTTTCAGGGAGAATTTAGAAAACAAATAAAACCAAAAATATGCGTTCTATGGCCCACTGACTGAGAGAGAGAGAGAGATGGAACGCTTAGTACTGGCACACAAGCCCAAAGGGCAATATTAATCTCCCTTTTTTTTTCCAGGGAGAATTTCTGAAACCCAAAAAAAAAATAAAATAGGCTTTCTATGGCCCACTATTTGTGAGAGAGATGGGACGCTCAGGACTGGCACAGATGGCACGCTCAGGACTGGCACAGAAGCCCAGAGGCCAATATTAATCTCCCTTTTTTTCTGGGAGAATTTATAAAACCAAAAAAATATTTAAATAGGCTTTCTATGGCCCACTATTTGTGAGAGAGATGGCACGCTCAGGACTGGCACAGATGGCACGCTCACAACTGGCACACAAGCCCAGAGGCCAATATTAATCTCCCTTTTTTCAGGGAGAATTTCTAAAACCCAAAAAAAAAATAAAATAGGCTTTCTATGGCCCACTATTTGTGAGAGAGATGGGACGCTCAGGACTGGCACAGATGGCACGCTCAGGACTGGCACAGAAGCCCAGAGGCCAATATTAATCTCCCTTTTTTTCTGGGAGAATTTATAAAACCAAAAAAATATTTAAATAGGCTTTCTATGGCCCACTATTTGTGAGAGAGATGGCACGCTCAGGACTGGCACAGATGGCACGCTCACAACTGGCACACAAGCCCAGAGGCCAATATTAATCTCCCTTTTTTCAGGGAAAATTGATAAAACAAAAAAAAAAATTAAATAGGCTTTCTATGGCCCACTATTTGTGAGAGAGATGGCACGCTCAGGGCTGGCTGGCACAGATGGCACGCTCAGGACTGGCACACAAGCCCAGAGGCCAATATTAATCTCCCTTTTTTTCTGGGAGAATTTATAAAACCAAAAAAATATTTAAATAGGCTTTCTATGGCCCACTATTTGTGAGAGAGATGGCACGCTCAGGACTGGCACAGATGGCACGCTCACAACTGGCACACAAGCCCAGAGGCCAATATTAATCTCCCTTTTTTCAGGGAAAATTTATAAAACAAAAAAAAAAATTAAATAGGCTTTCTATGGCCCACTATTTGTGAGAGAGATGGCACGCTCAGGGCTGGCACAGATGGCACGCTCAGGACTGGCACACAAGCCCAGAGGCCAATATTAATCTCCCTTTTTTTCAGGGAGAATTTATAAAACCAAAAAAAAAAATAAATAGGCTTTCTATGGCCCACTATTTGTGAGAGAGATGGCACACTCAGGACTGGCACACAAGCCCAAAGGCCAATATTAATCTCCCACTGTATTTTTATCAGGGAGAATTTATACACCCCACAAAAAAAAATACAGAAAAATGAAAAGGCTTTCTATGGCCCACTATGTGAGAGAGATGGCACACACAGGGATGGCACTCTAGCAGAAATGCCAAATTGCCAATCTTAATCTCCCACCAAAAAAAAAAAAAAAAAAAAAACAGGGAATGTCCTACAATTACTATCTCCCTGCCTGCAGTAATCTCAGCCAGGTATGGCAGGCAGCTACTATCTCCCTGCCTGCAGTAATCTCAGCCAGGTATGGCAGGCAGCAATAAGGAGTGGACTGATGCACAAATGAAATAAAAAGTGTGGACAAACAAAAAAGATAGCTGTGCAGAAAGGAAGGAACAAGAGGATTTGTGCTTTGAAAAAAGCAGTTGGTTTGCACAGCGGCGTACACACAGCAATGCAGCTATCAGGGAGCCTTCTAGGGCAGCCCAATGAGCTACAGCGCTGAGGGGAAAAAAAAAAAAAAAAAAACTTCCACTGTCCCTGCACACCGAGGGTGGTGTTGGACAGTGCAAATCGCTGCAGCACAAGCGGTTTTGTGGTTAATGGACCCTGCCTAACGCTATCCCTGCTTCTGACAAAGCGGCAGCAACTAGAGTTGAGCGACCTTGACCTTTTTAGAGTCGAGCCGGGTTTTGCGAAACCCGACTATGTCCAAAGTCGGGTCGAGTGAAATCGGCCGATTATGACGTAAAGTCGGGATCGACCGAAACACGAAACCCAATGCAAGTCAATGGGGCAGCATAGTCGGCAGTGAGTGGGGGCCAGGAAAACACCTAGAGTGGCCATTTTAATGTCAAAACCATCCATTCTTCTTAATGAAGCTTGTCAAGCGTAATTTACCTTATAATAATTGGAAGGCATTTGAAATTGGGGGTCATTTGGCTAAAGTTGTGGGGGGTAGGGCTGGTTCAAGTAATTAGTGGGCCCAGGAAATCTGGACCACGTCACGGCAGTGGAGCAGGGAGAGGTAAGTATTTCAACTTTGCAAGTGCTGTGAACCTGAGCAAGCAGGGGGGGCCCACTCGTTGGCATTGGCACTGGCACAGGGCCCCTCAAAGTACAGCGGTGTGTTTGCACGGCGGGGGCGCCTCCCACCGGCAGCAACACTTTTGCGTACTATGAGAGGCCCTGTGCCAGTGACGTCGCCAACTAGTATTCCTCCCCCCACCTGATGAAGGAACCTGCACTTTCATCTGCACCTTCCTCTTTGTCCCCGTGTAAGGTGGTATGGTATGCGGGAAGAGCAACCTGACTTTCAGCAGGGTCACAATGTTGTTGTGTAGCGTGCACGGGGAATGTTGCGTTATGGGTCAATGTACCAGCAGACTCATCTATCACTGGCTGGGCAATGGGCACGATGAAGTGGAAACACAGATATAGGCCCAAAGAAGAAAGTGGGCTAAATGCAGTTCAAAATTGGTAACACAGGAATAACCAGGGGGCATTGCAGTGGAGGACAACTGGAATGAGAGGCTGACACAGAGAGTAGGGCCAAATCAGTAAGTAGTCGAAATGCAGTTCAAAATTGGCAACCGTAGTAAACAGGCGGCACAGCTTTGTTCAGTGGAGGAGAACAGCAAGGAGTGGCAGACACCGATAGTAGGCCCCAAACCAACTAGTACGCCAAATGCAGTTGTTCCATTTAACCACAATTTAATGAGAGCCTGAAGATAGAAGCTCAGGAAAGGCAACCTGGGGAACACCTTGGAGTGTAACACACCATCTCTCTCCACCCCATACCCATTTTGTATGGCCTAATGCAGTGTACTTTTCTACAACTACTAAACGAGAGTCGGAAGACCGAAGCAATGGCAAGGAAACCTGGGGAACACCTTAGAGTGTAACACACCCTCTCTCTACACCCCATACCCAATTTGAAGGCCTAATGCAGTGTAGTTTCCAAGAACTACTAAACGAGAGCCGGAAGATCGAAGCTCAGGAAAGGCAACCTGGGGAACACCTTGGAGTGTAACACACCCTCTCGCTACACCCCATACCCAATTTGAAGGCCTAATGCAGCGTAGTTTCCAACAACTACTAAACGAGAGCCGGAAGATCGAAGCTCAGGAAAGGCAACCTGGGGAACACCTTGGAGTGTAACAAACCCTCTCTCTACACCCCATACCCAATTTGTAGGCCTAATGCAGCGTAGTTTCCGACAACTACTAAACGAGAGCATGAAGATCGAAGCTCAGGAAAGGCAACCTGGGGAACACCTTGGAGTGTAACACACCCTCTCTCTACACCCCATACCCAATTTGTAGGCCTAATGCAGCGTAGTTTCCGACAACTACTAAACGAGAGCCGGAATATCGAAGCTCAGGAAAGGCAACCTGGGGAACACCTTGGAGTGTAACACACCCTCTCTCTACGCCCCATACCCAATTTGTAGGCCTAATGCAGCGTAGTTTCCGACAACTACTAAACGAGAGCCGGAATATCGAAGCTCAGGAAAGGCAACCTGGGGAACACCTTGGAGTGTAACACACCCTCTCTCTACACCCCATACCCAATTTGAAGGCCTAATGCAGTGTAGTTTCCAAGAACTACTAAACGAGAGCCGGAAGATCGAAGCTCAGGAAAGGCAACCTGGGGAACACCTTGGAGTGTAACACACCCTCTCGCTACACCCCATACCCAATTTGAAGGCCTAATGCAGCGTAGTTTCCAACAACTACTAAACGAGAGCCGGAAGATCGAAGCTCAGGAAAGGCAACCT
The DNA here is from genome assembly GCF_032444005.1 of Ranitomeya imitator. Taxonomy (NCBI): domain Eukaryota; kingdom Metazoa; phylum Chordata; class Amphibia; order Anura; family Dendrobatidae; genus Ranitomeya; species Ranitomeya imitator. Next base: position 987,362,261 of record NC_091282.1, read on the forward strand.
GGGGAACACCTTGGAGTGGAACACACCATCTCTCTACACCCCATACCCAATTTGAAGGCCTAATGCAGAGTAGTTTCCAAGAACTACTAAACGAGAGCCGGAAGATCGAAGCTCAGGAAAGGCAACCTGGGGAACACCTTGGAGTGTAACACAACGTCTCTCTACACGACGGAAGGGCTGATTCTTAGGAAGGAAGGCTGTTGGAAATAAGCATTGCGCGTCCGAGGGTGATTATATTCTTATTAGGTATATACTCACCCTCGGACGCGCCCTGCTTCTTTATTTGGAATGAATGTTTATTTGCAATGTGGTGTTGACTTTCTCTATTATTTTGGTAATTAATGATTTTATTATTTTCATTATTTTGCATCTTCTCGGCAATAATATAAAGAAGACGCGACAGGACAACACTCGGTGGATGCCATATGTGTGTTTTCAATTTAAAAAAACTTTCAGTTAACTACTTGCAGGAGAAAGTAATTGTAGCTGGTGGCCATTTTTAGTACTGTACCAGATTAGAGTTGTGTGTTTGTTTTTAATGTTAAAATGTCTGCATTTGATATCTCACCAGTATTTTCTTTTTTATAAGCAAAATACTTATTTTTATATTTTCTGATGTTGGTTCCAGGGGTACACGGCCAGCAGTGCCCTGGTCAGTGTAGTAGTAGTTGAAAGAATGGACCGCAGACAGGCATCGAAGGCCTAAAATAATAACACATGGCTGTAGGCAATTTTAAATTGGTTCCAGGGGTACACGGACAGCAGTGGTGTGGTCAGTGGAGGCCTAGTGGAAGGAGTGACCGCAGACAGGCATCGAAGGCCTAAAATAATAACACATGGCTGTAGGCAATTTTAAATTGGTTCCAGGGGTACACGGGCAGCAGTAACCTGGTCAGTGTAGTAGTAGTTGAAAGAATGGACCGCAGACAGGCATCGAAGGCCTAAAATAATAACACATGGCTGTAGGCAATTTTAAATTGGTTCCAGGGGTACACGGACAGCAGTGGTGTGGTCAGTGGAGGCCTAGTGGAAGGAGTGACCGCAGACAGGCATCGAAGGCCTAAAATAATAACACATGGCTGTAGGCAATTTTAAATTGGTTCCAGGGGTACACGGGCAGCAGTGACCTGGTCAGTGTAGTAGTAGTTGAAAGAATGGACCGCAGACAGGCATCGAAGGCCTAAAATAAAAAAATTGGGCTGGCTGTAGGCAATTTTAAATTGGTTCCAGGGGTACACGGGCAGCAGTGGTGTGGTCAGTGGAGGCCTAGTGGAAGGAGTGACCGCAGACAGGCATCGAAGGCCTAAAATAATAACACATGGCTGTAGGCAATTTTAAATTGGTTCCAGGGGTACACGGGCAGCAGTGACCTGGTCAGTGTAGTAGTAGTTGAAAAAATGGACCGCAGACAGGCATCGAATGCCTAAAATAATAACACATGGCTGTAGGCAATTTTAAATTGGTTACAGGGGTACACGGACAGCAGTGACCTGGTCAGTGTAGTAGTAGTTGAAAGAATGGACCGCAGACAGGCATCGAAGGCCTAAAATAAAAAAATTGGGCTGGCTGTAGGCAATTTTAAATTGGTTCCAGGGGTACACGGACAGCAGTGGTGTGGTCAGTGGAGGCCTAGTGGAAGGAGTGACCGCAGACAGGCATCGAAGGCCTAAAATAATAACACATGGCTGTAGGCAATTTTAAATTGGTTCCAGGGGTACACGGACAGCAGTGGTGTGGTCAGTGGAGGCCTAGTGGAAGGAGTGACCGCAGACAGGCATCGAAGGCCTAAAATAATAACACATGGCTGTAGGCAATTTTAAATTGGTTCCAGGGGTACACGGACAGCAGTGGTGTGGTCAGTGGAGGCCTAGTGGAAGGAGTGACCGCAGACAGGCATCGAAGGCCTAAAATAATAACACATGGCTGTAGGCAATTTTAAATTGGTTCCAGGGGTACACGGACAGCAGTGACCTGGTCAGTGTAGTAGTAGTTGAAAGAATGGACCGCAGACAGGCATCGAAGGCCTAAAATAAAAAAATTGGGCTGGCTGTAGGCAATTTTAAATTGGTTCCAGGGGTACACGGGCAGCAGTGGTGTGGTCAGTGGAGGCCTAGTGGAAGGAGTGACCGCAGACAGGCATCGAAGGCCTAAAATAATAACACATGGCTGTAGGCAATTTTAAATTGGTTCCAGGGGTACACGGACAGCAGTGGTGTGGTCAGTGGAGGCCTAGTGGAAGGAGTGACCGCAGACAGGCATCGAAGGCCTAAAATAATAACACATGGCTGTAGGCAATTTTAAATTGGTTCCAGGGGTACACGGACAGCAGTGACCTGGTCAGTGTAGTAGTAGTTGAAAGAATGGACCGCAGACAGGCATCGAAGGCCTAAAATAAAAAAATTGGGCTGGCTGTAGGCAATTTTAAATTGGTTCCAGGGGTACACGGACAGCAGTGGTGTGGTCAGTGGAGGCCTAGTGGAAGGAGTGACCGCAGACAGGCATCGAAGGCCTAAAATAATAACACATGGCTGTAGGCAATTTTAAATTGGTTCCAGGGGTACACGGACAGCAGTGACCTGGTCAGTGTAGTAGTAGTTGAAAGAATGGACCGCAGACAGGCATCGAAGGCCTAAAATAAAAAAATTGGGCTGGCTGTAGGCAATTTTAAATTGGTTCCAGGGGTACACGGGCAGCAGTGGTGTGGTCAGTGGAGGCCTAGTGGAAGGAGTGACCGCAGACAGGCATCGAAGGCCTAAAATAATAACACATGGCTGTAGGCAATTTTAAATTGGTTCCAGGGGTACACGGACAGCAGTGGTGTGGTCAGTGGAGGCCTAGTGGAAGGAGTGACCGCAGACAGGCATCGAAGGCCTAAAATAATAACACATGGCTGTAGGCAATTTTAAATTGGTTCCAGGGGTACACGGGCAGCAGTGACCTGGTCAGTGTAGTAGTAGTTGAAAAAATGGACCGCAGACAGGCATCGAATGCCTAAAATAATAACACATGGCTGTAGGCAATTTTAAATTGGTTCCAGGGGTACACGGGCAGCAGTGACCTGGTCAGTGTAGTAGTAGTTGAAAGAATGGACCGCAGACAGGCATCGAAGGCCTAAAATAAAAAAATTGGGCTGGCTGTAGGCAATTTTAAATTGGTTCCAGGGGTACACGGACAGCAGTGGTGTGGTCAGTGGAGGCCTAGTGGAAGGAGTGACCGCAGACAGGCATCGAAGGCCTAAAATAATAACACATGGCTGTAGGCAATTTTAAATTGGTTCCAGGGGTACACGGACAGCAGTGGTGTGGTCAGTGGAGGCCTAGTGGAAGGAGTGACCGCAGACAGGCATCGAAGGCCTAAAATAATAACACATGGCTGTAGGCAATTTTAAATTGGTTCCAGGGGTACACGGGCAGCAGTGACCTGGTCAGTGTAGTAGTAGTTGAAAGAATGGACCGCAGACAGGCATCGAAGGCCTAAAATAAAAAAATTGGGCTGGCTGTAGGCAATTTTAAATTGGTTCCAGGGGTACACGGGCAGCAGTGGTGTGGTCAGTGGAGGCCTAGTGGAAGGAGTGACCGCAGACAGGCATCGAAGGCCTAAAATAATAACACATGGCTGTAGGCAATTTTAAATTGGTTCCAGGGGTACACGGGCAGCAGTGACCTGGTCAGTGTAGTAGTAGTTGAAAAAATGGACCGCAGACAGGCATCGAATGCCTAAAATAATAACACATGGCTGTAGGCAATTTTAAATTGGTTACAGGGGTACACGGACAGCAGTGACCTGGTCAGTGTAGTAGTAGTTGAAAGAATGGACCGCAGACAGGCATCGAAGGCCTAAAATAAAAAAATTGGGCTGGCTGTAGGCAATTTTAAATTGGTTCCAGGGGTACACGGACAGCAGTGGTGTGGTCAGTGGAGGCCTAGTGGAAGGAGTGACCGCAGACAGGCATCGAAGGCCTAAAATAATAACACATGGCTGTAGGCAATTTTAAATTGGTTCCAGGGGTACACGGACAGCAGTGACCTGGTCAGTGTAGTAGTAGTTGAAAGAATGGACCGCAGACAGGCATCGAAGGCCTAAAATAAAAAAATTGGGCTGGCTGTAGGCAATTTTAAATTGGTTCCAGGGGTACACGGGCAGCAGTGACCTGGTCAGTGTAGTAGTAGTTGAAAGAATGGACCGCAGACAGGCTTAGAAGGCCTAACATAACAAACTTGGGCTGGCTGTAGGCACTTTTAAATTGGTTCCAGGGGTACACGGGCAGCAGTGGTCTGGTCAGTGGAAGTCTAGTGGAAGGAGTGACCGCAGACAGGCTTCCAAGGCCTAACATAACAAACTTGGGCTGGCTGTAGGCACTTTTAAATTGGTTCCAGGGGTACACGGGCAGCAGTGGTCTGGTCAGTGGAAGTCTAGTGGAAGGAGTGACCGCAGACAGGCTTCCAAGGCCTAACATAACAAACTTGGGCTGGCTGTAGGCACTTTTAAATTGGTTCCAGGGGTACACGGGCAGCAGTGGTCTGGTCAGTGGAAGTCTAGTGGAAGGAGTGACCGCAGACAGGCTTCCAAGGCCTAACATAACAAACTTGGGCTGGCTGTAGGCACTTTTAAATTGGTTCCAGGGGTACACGGGCAGCAGTGGTCTGGTCAGTGGAAGTCTAGTGGAAGGAGTGACCGCAGACAGGCTTCCAAGGCCTAACATAACAAACTTGGGCTGGCTGTAGGCACTTTTAAATTGGTTCCAGGGGTACACGGGCAGCAGTGGTCTGGTCAGTGGAAGTCTAGTGGAAGGAGTGACCGCAGACAGGCTTCGAAGGCCTAACATAACAAAATTGGGCTGGCTGTAGGCACTTTAAATTGGTTCCAGGGGTACATGGGCAGCAGTGTATGGTCAGTGGAAGTCTAGTGGAAGGAGTGACGGCAGACAGTCTTCGAAGGCCTAACATAACAAAATTGGGCTGACTGTAGGCACTTTTAAATTGGTTCCAGGGTAACACGGCCAGCAGTGGCCTGGTCAGTGTAGTAGTTGTAGAAAGAAGGGACCGCAGACAGGCTTCGAAGGCCTAACATAACAAAAATGTCAAAACAATGGTATTGTCAGTGCCAGGCATTGAAGGATGTCAGCGGCTAGACTACACATTGGTGAAGCTGTGAGAGATAATTTTGCTAGTGGTAGAGCACTGTTTGAGCTGGGGGGGGGAACTGTCTTGTGGCCGGCGGTACAGGCACAGGGCCCCTCATATTACAACGGTGTGTCTGACGTTGGGTGCGCACCACCACCGCCAGAGACACTTTATTGTACTATGAGGGACCCAGTGGCAGTGCCGTCGACCAAAAGCGGCCACACCCACCTCTTCAGACAAACAGCACTCTCAAGGGTCCAAGCGCAAAGTGGCGATAGCACGGCCCCGTGTGGGGAGTTTGGCCATTTCGTGAGGTGGAAACATGTCGTATGCTGGACAATCAGGTGAAGAAAATTACGAGATTGGAAAAGTCATTCAGAATAGTCCACAGGCAAGACCTTTTCATAGGAAAGCTAGGTGTCAGCCGGGCAGGGTGGGGCAAAAGATTTTGAAATCCAGTTGTGGTTCATTTTAATGAAGGTTAGATCATCTACATTTTGGGTAGCCAGACGAGTCCTTTTTTCTGTTAGTATTGAACCTGCAGCACTGAATACTCTTTCTGATAGGACACTAGCTGCCGGGCAAGCAAGCTCCTGCAATACATATTCTGCCAATTCTGGCCAGGTGTCTAATTTGGATGCCCAGTAATCAAATGGGAATGACGGTTGAGGGAGAACGTCGATAAGGGATGAAAAATAGTTTGTAACCATACTGGACAAATGTTGTCTCCTGTCACTTTGAATTGATGCTGCAGTACCTGTCCTGTCTGCGGTCATAGAAAAATCACTCCACAACCTGGTCAGAAAACCCCTCTGTCCAACGCCACTTCTGATTTCTGCCCCTCTAACACCTCTGGTCTGCTGGCCCCTGGAGCTCGTGTGAGAACGATCACGGGCGCTGTGTGCAGGGAATGCCAGAAGCAAACGGTCAACAAGAGTTGATTGTTTTGTTGCTAATATTAGTTCCAAGTTCTCATGTGGCATAATATTTTGCAATTTGCCTTTATAGCGAGGATCAAGGAGGCAGGCCAACCAGTAATCGTCATCGTTCATCATTTTTGTAATGCGTGTGTCCCTTTTGAGGATACGCAAGGCATAATCCGCCATGTGGGCCAAAGTTCCCGTTGTCAAATCTGCGGTTGTGCTTGGTTGAGGGGCAGTTGCAGGCAAATCTACGTCACTTGTGTCCCTCAAAAAACCAGAACCCGGCCTTGCCACGCCACCAATTTCCCGTGCCCCCGGGAAAGCTTCCTCATTAAAAATATACTCATCCCCATCATCCTCCTCATCCTCCACCTCCTCTTCGCCCGGTACCTCGTCATGTACACTGCCCTGACCAGACAATCGCTGACTGTCATCAAGGCTTTCCTCTTCCTCTGGTGCAGACGCCTGATCCTTTATGTGCGTCAAACTTTGCATCAGCAGACGCATTAGGGGGATGCTCATGCTTATTATGGCGTTGTCTGCACTAACCAGCCGTGTGCATTCCTCAAAACACTGAAGGACTTGACACATGTCTTGAATCTTCGACCACTGCACACCTGACAACTCCATGTCTGCCATCCTACTGCCTGCCCGTGTATGTGTATCCTCCCACAAAAACATAACAGCCCGCCTCTGTTCGCACAGTCTCTGAAGCATGTGCAGTGTTGAGTTCCACCTTGTTGCAACGTCTATGATTAGGCGATGCTGGGGAAGGTTCAAAGAACGCTGATAGGTCTGCATACGGCTGGAGTGTACAGGCGAACGGCGGATATGTGCGCAAAGTCCACGCACTTTGAGGAGCAGGTCGGATAACCCCGGATAACTTTTCAGGAAGCACTGCACCACCAGGTTTAAGGTGTGAGCCAGGCAAGGAATGTGTTTCAGTTGGGAAAGGGAGATGGCAGCCATGAAATTCCTTCCGTTATCACTCACTACCTTGCCTGCCTCAAGATCTACAGTGCCCAGCCACGACTGCGTTTCTTGCTGCAAGAACTCGGACAGAACTTCCGCGGTGTGTCTATTGTCGCCCAAACACTTCATAGCCAATACAGCCTGCTGACGTATGCCAGTAGCTGCCCCATAATGGGAGACCTGGTGTGCAACAGTGGCAGGTGCGGATGGAGTGTTTGTGCGACTGCGGTCTGTGGACGAGCTCTTGCTTCTGCAGGAGGACGAGGAGGAGGAGGAGGAGGGGGTGCGAACGGCTACAGACAACTGTTTACTAGACCGTGGGCTAGGCAGAACTGTCCCAAACTTGCTGTCCCCTGTGGACCCTGAATCCACCACATTTACCCAGTGTGCCGTGATGGACACGTAACGTCCCTGGCCATGCCTACTGGTCCATGCATCTGTTGTCAGGTGCACCTTTGTGCTCACAGATTGCCTGAGTGCATGGACGATGCGCTCTTTAACATGCTGGTGGAGGGCTGGGATGGCTTTTCTGGAAAAAAAGTGTCGACTGGGTAGCTCGTAGCGTGGTACAGCGTAGTCCATCAGGTCTTTGAAAGCTTCGCTTTCAACTAACCGGTAGGGCATCATCTCTAACGAGATTAGTCTAGCTATGTGGGCGTTCAAACCCTGTGTACGCGGATGCGAGGCTAAGTATTTCCTTTTTCTAACCATAGTCTCATGTAGGGTGAGCTGGACTGGAGAGCTGGAGATCGTGGAACTAGCGGGGGTGCCGGTGGACATGGCAGACTGAGAGACGGTGGGAGATGGTATTGTTGCCGCCGGTGCCCTAGATGCAGTGTTTCCTACTACGAAACTGGTGATTCCCTGACCCTGACTGCTTTGGCCTGGCAAAGATACCTGCACAGATACAGCAGGTGGTGCGCTAAATGGTGGTCCTACACTGCCGGAAGGGATGTTGCGTTGATGACTAGCTTCATTGGCCGAGGGTGCAACAACCTTAAGGGACGTTTGGTAGTTAGTCCAAGCTTTCAAATGCATGGTGGTTAAATGTCTATGCATGCAACTAGTATTGAGACTTTTCAGATTCTGACCTCTGCTTAAGGAAGTAGAACATTTTTGACAGATGACTTTGCGCTGATCAATTGGATGTTGTTTAAAAAAATGCCAGACTGCACTCTTTCTAGCATCGGATACCTTTTCAGGCATTGCAGACTGAGCTTTAACCGGATGGCCACGCTGTCCTCCACCAGGTTTTGGCTTTGCCACGCGTTTTGGGCAAGATACGGGCCCGGCAGATGGAACCTGTGGCGATGTTGATGCCTGCTGCGGCCCCTCCTCCTCCTCTGCTTCAGAACTGCTGCCGCCTGCACCCTGTTCCCCCAATGGCTGCCAATCGGGGTCAAGAACTGGGTCATCTAATAACTCTTCTTGTACCTCCTGCGCAACTTCGTCTGTGTCACCGTGTCGTTCGGTGGTATAGCGTTCGTGATGGGGCAACATAGTCTCATCAGGGTCTGATTCTTGATCAGCACCCTGCGAGGGCAATGTTGTGGTCTGAGTCAAAGGACCAGCATAGTAGTCTGGCTGTGGCTGTGCGTCAGTGCACTCCATGTCAGATTCAATTTGTAATGGGCATGGACTGTTAACTGCTTCACTTTCTAAGCCAGGGACGGTATGTGTAAAGAGCTCCATGGAGTAACCCGTTGTGTCGCCTGCTGCATTCTTCTCTGTTGTTGTTTTTGCTGAAGAGGACAAGGAAGTGACTTGTCCCTGACCGTGAACATCCACTAACGACGCGCTGCTTTTACTTTTACCAGTTTCACGAGATGAGGCAAAAGAGCTAGAGGCTGAGTCAGCAAGATAAGCCAAAACTTGCTCTTGCTGCTCCGGCTTTAAAAGCGGTTTTCCTAATCCCAGAAAAGGGAGCGTTCGAGGCCTTGTGTAGCCGGACGACGAACCTGGCTCCACAGCTCCAGACTTAGGTGCAATATTTTTTCCCCCACGACCACCTGATGCTCCACCACTACCACTACCCTCATTACCAGCTGACAATGAACGCCCCCGGCCACGACCTCTTCCACTAGACTTCCTCATTGTTTTAAAAACGTAACCAAACTAACGTTATTTGTTGCAGTCACACAACTTACACGGTGAGCTATAACTTCAGTATGATTTAGCTACCCCTTTACAGGTTGGTGAGACCACAGCGAAAATCAGGCCCAATGTTACACACTCTTTTTTTGGTGGCTGCAAATTAGAGAGATGCCCCACACGCAGGACTGTCACTGAAGCACAAATGTTAATATTAATGTCACACTATTATTTTTTTTTTATTTTTATTTTTTTCAGGAACACTTTAGAAACCCCCCCAAAAAAAAAAAATAGATTTTTGCAGGGAGAATTTAGAAAACAAATGTAACAAACTATATGCTTTCTATGGGCCACTGAGTGAGAGATGACGCACACAGGAATCAGGAGTGGCACACAAGCCCAGAGGCCAATATTTTTCTACCAATGATTGATGGAGTTATTTTCTCTGGTAGATTTTGGAACCCAAATCAAGGAAAAAAAATGTAGGCTTTCTATGGACCACAATTGGAGAGAGAGAGAGAGAGAGATGGCACACCCAGGAGTCAAGACTGGCACACAAGCAGAAAGGCCAATATTAATCTCCCACTGTTTTTTTTTTGTTTGTTTTTTTTTGTTTTTTTTTCAGGGAGACTTTAGAAAAAAAAATAATAAAAAAAATATGATTTTATCAGGAAGAATTTAGAAACCAAATAAAATAAAATGATTTTTTCAGGGAGAATTTATAAAACAAATAAAAACAAAAATAGGCGTTCTATGGCCCACTGACTGAGAGATGACGCACACAGGAGTCAGGAGTGGCACACAAACCCAGAGGCCAATATTTTTCTACCAATGATTGATGTAGTTATTTTCTCTGGTAGATTTTAGAACCCAAATCAAGGAAAAAAAATATAGGCTTTCTATGGACCACAATTGGAGAGAGAGAGAGAGAGAGAGAGAGAGAGAGAGAGAGAGAGAGAGAGAGATGGCACACCCAGGAGTCAAGACTGGCACACAAGCAGAAAGGCCAATATTAATCTCCCACTGTTTTTTTTGGTTGTTTTTTTTTTTTTTTTTTTCAGGGAGACTTTAGAAAAAAAAATAATAAAAAAAATATGATTTTATCAGGAAGAATTTAGAAACCAAATAAAATAAAATGATTTTTTCAGGGAGAATTTATAAAACAAATAAAACCAAAAATAGGCGTTCTATGGCCCACTGACTGAGAGATGACGCACCCAGGAGTCAAGACTGGCACACAAGCAGAAAGGCCAATATTAATCTCCCACTGTTTTTTTTGGTTGTTTTTTTTTTTTTTTTTTCAGGGAGACTTTAGAAAAAAAAATAATAAAAAAAATATGATTTTATCAGGAAGAATTTAGAAACCAAATAAAATAAAATGATTTTTTCAGGGAGAATTTATAAAACAAATAAAACCAAAAATAGGCGTTCTATGGCCCACTGACTGAGAGATGACGCACCCAGGAGTCAAGACTGGCACACAAGCAGAAAGGCCAATATTAATCTCCCACTGTTTTTTTTTTTTTTTTTCAGGGAGACTTTAGAAAAAAAAATAATAAAAAAAATATGATTTTATCAGGAAGAATTTAGAAACCAAATAAAATAAAATGATTTTTTCAGGGAGAATTTAGAAAGCAAATAAAACCAAAAATAGGCGTTCTATGGCCCACTGACTGAGAGATGACGCACACAGGAGTCAGGAGTGGCACACAAACCCAGAGGCCAATATTTTTCTACCAATGATTGATGTAGTTATTTTCTCTGGTAGATTTTAGAACCCAAATCAAGGAAAAAAAATATAGGCTTTCTATGGACCACAATTGGAGAGAGAGAGAGAGAGAGAGAGAGAGAGAGAGAGATGGCACACCCAGGAGTCAAGACTGGCACACAAGCAGAAAGGCCAATATTAATCTCCCACTGTTTTTTTGGTTGTTTTTTTTTTTTTTTTTTCAGGGAGACTTTAGAAATAAAAATAATAAAAAAAATATGATTTTATCAGGAAGAATTTAGAAACCAAATAAAATAAAATGATTTTTTCAGGGAGAATTTAGAAAACAAATAAAACCAAAAATATGCGTTCTATGGCCCACTGACTGAGAGAGAGAGAGAGATGGAACGCTTAGTACTGGCACACAAGCCCAAAGGGCAATATTAATCTCCCTTTTTTTTTCCAGGGAGAATTTCTGAAACCCAAAAAAAAAATAAAATAGGCTTTCTATGGCCCACTATTTGTGAGAGAGATGGGACGCTCAGGACTGGCACAGATGGCACGCTCAGGACTGGCACAGAAGCCCAGAGGCCAATATTAATCTCCCTTTTTTTCTGGGAGAATTTATAAAACCAAAAAAATATTTAAATAGGCTTTCTATGGCCCACTATTTGTGAGAGAGATGGCACGCTCAGGACTGGCACAGATGGCACGCTCACAACTGGCACACAAGCCCAGAGGCCAATATTAATCTCCCTTTTTTCAGGGAGAATTTCTAAAACCCAAAAAAAAAATAAAATAGGCTTTCTATGGCCCACTATTTGTGAGAGAGATGGGACGCTCAGGACTGGCACAGATGGCACGCTCAGGACTGGCACAGAAGCCCAGAGGCCAATATTAATCTCCCTTTTTTTCTGGGAGAATTTATAAAACCAAAAAAATATTTAAATAGGCTTTCTATGGCCCACTATTTGTGAGAGAGATGGCACGCTCAGGACTGGCACAGATGGCACGCTCACAACTGGCACACAAGCCCAGAGGCCAATATTAATCTCCCTTTTTTCAGGGAAAATTGATAAAACAAAAAAAAAAATTAAATAGGCTTTCTATGGCCCACTATTTGTGAGAGAGATGGCACGCTCAGGGCTGGCTGGCACAGATGGCACGCTCAGGACTGGCACACAAGCCCAGAGGCCAATATTAATCTCCCTTTTTTTCTGGGAGAATTTATAAAACCAAAAAAATATTTAAATAGGCTTTCTATGGCCCACTATTTGTGAGAGAGATGGCACGCTCAGGACTGGCACAGATGGCACGCTCACAACTGGCACACAAGCCCAGAGGCCAATATTAATCTCCCTTTTTTCAGGGAAAATTGATAAAACAAAAAAAAAAATTAAATAGGCTTTCTATGGCCCACTATTTGTGAGAGAGATGGCACGCTCAGGGCTGGCTGGCACAGATGGCACGCTCAGGACTGGCACACAAGCCCAGAGGCCAATATTAATCTCCCTTTTTTTCTGGGAGAATTTATAAAACCAAAAAAATATTTAAATAGGCTTTCTATGGCCCACTATTTGTGAGAGAGATGGCACGCTCAGGACTGGCACAGATGGCACGCTCACAACTGGCACACAAGCCCAGAGGCCAATATTAATCTCCCTTTTTTCAGGGAAAATTTATAAAACAAAAAAAAAAATTAAATAGGCTTTCTATGGCCCACTATTTGTGAGAGAGATGGCACGCTCAGGGCTGGCACAGATGGCACGCTCAGGACTGGCACACAAGCCCAGAGGCCAATATTAATCTCCCTTTTTTTCAGGGAGAATTTATAAAACCAAAAAAAAAAATAAATAGGCTTTCTATGGCCCACTATTTGTGAGAGAGATGGCACACTCAGGACTGGCACACAAGCCCAAAGGCCAATATTAATCTCCCACTGTATTTTTATCAGGGAGAATTTATACACCCCACAAAAAAAAATACAGAAAAATGAAAAGGCTTTCTATGGCCCACTATGTGAGAGAGATGGCACACACAGGGATGGCACTCTAGCAGAAATGCCAAATTGCCAATCTTAATCTCCCACCAAAAAAAAAAAAAAAAAAAAAACAGGGAATGTCCTACAATTACTATCTCCCTGCCTGCAGTAATCTCAGCCAGGTATGGCAGGCAGCTACTATCTCCCTGCCTGCAGTAATCTCAGCCAGGTATGGCAGGCAGCAATAAGGAGTGGACTGATGCACAAATGAAATAAAAAGTGTGGACAAACAAAAAAGATAGCTGTGCAGAAAGGAAGGAACAAGAGGATTTGTGCTTTGAAAAAAGCAGTTGGTTTGCACAGCGGCGTACACACAGCAATGCAGCTATCAGGGAGCCTTCTAGGGCAGCCCAATGAGCTACAGCGCTGAGGGGAAAAAAAAAAAAAAAAAAACTTCCACTGTCCCTGCACACCGAGGGTGGTGTTGGACAGTGCAAATCGCTGCAGCACAAGCGGTTTTGTGGTTAATGGACCCTGCCTAACGCTATCCCTGCTTCTGACAAAGCGGCAGCAACCTCTCCCTAAGCTCAGATCAGCAGCAGTAAGATGGCGGTCGGCGGGAACGCCTCTTTATAGCCCCTGTGACGTCGCAGACAGCAAGCCAATCACTGCAATGCCCTTCTCTAAGATGGTGGGGACCAGGACCTATGTCATCACGCTGCCCACACTCTGCGTTTACCTTCATTGGCTGAGAAATGGCGCTTTTCGCGTCATTGAAACGCGACTTTGGCGCGAAAGTCGCGTACCGCATGGCCGACCCCGCACAGGGGTCGGATCGGGTTTCATGAAACCCCGACTTAGCCAAAAGTCGGCGACTTTTGAAAATGTTCGACCCGTTTCGCTCAACCCTAGCAGCAACCTCTCCCTAAGCTCAGATCAGCAGCAGTAAGATGGCGGTCGGCGGGAACGCCTCTTTATAGCCCCTGTGACGTCGCAGACAGCAAGCCAATCACTGCAATGCCCTTCTCTAAGATGGTGGGGACCAGGACCTATGTCATCACGCTGCCCACACTCTGCGTTTACCTTCATTGGCTGAGAAATGGCGCTTTTCGCGTCATTGAAACGCGACTTTGGCGCGAAAGTCGCGTACCGCATGGCCGACCCCGCACAGGGGTCGGATCGGGTTTCATGAAACCCCGACTTAGCCAAAAGTCGGCGACTTTTGAAAATGTTCGACCCGTTTCGCTCAACCCTAATCCTGAGTGCATTACAACAAGACTCAATGACTCAACCCTTGTAAAGACGTAAAATTGGCTTCCAAATGCTGGCAGCTAAGTTGCACATCTGTACACCATTTTGAGGGAATATTACATTCTAAAAATTGATTTTCAGCAGAAAATATTTATTTATTTTCCGTTTATGGCAAAAAAAAACCAAAAGATGTTTTTGAAATGCTATAAAACAGAGGATACAGGCATCAAAAGTTCCACTGTTTTTACTTGACCAGAGGTAATGTTTACTAAGAAAGCTAAAATTTATAGATTATACACTTTGTAGCAGCCCGAAGAAAAAAAACACATAGCGTAAATGACTACTTTCCATCAGGTCCCTAATTTTTTTTACCTATTGCTATTTATATAAGAACAGGATCTTTTCAGCAATAGCTTGTGGCACAGAAAAAGGAAACCATGGCAAAATTTGCAAACAGTGGTTTGATGAAGGGAAAATTCAGATATATAAATGAAAATGTTAAACCTTTGGAAAAATCTGTGGAATTATTTGAATTGGATAAATTCCAGCCAAAAGGAACGTATCAAGCCCTTCCGAGAGTTGGAGAGTTGCTTTTATTGGATAATTAGGAACATGTTTGGTTTGTACCAGATTTAGAATACAGGCAAAGCTTTTGTTATTATTCTGAATATTAATGTAAGTTACCAAATTATTATTAGATGATCACTCTATCATGCCTTATGTTCATCAACACAGCATTAGACATCAAAATATTATGAAGTTATATGTAGAGATGAGTGAACGTGTTCGGGAAGACGTTCACCAATCTCAAATTCGGCGCGATCATAGCACATTCGGAATCGTGCTCACTTTCACCAGAATTTTTAGTCAAAGTCAGCAAAAGTCAGTCACAATTCAGTAAATCATCGCATTTCCACTAATGCTTTCATTTCTTTGATTAGGATAGTACTGCTATATGATTTGCTAATAGCATCTTCCTGAAACAAGGCCACATTTAAATATATAAATATTTAGTGCTACTAGTTTTTCTCCAGCCAGGAGTCCACATTTCTGAATCTAAATTGTTTGTACTAATAGCATGCTACAGAAAGCAGGCTACATTTCAGTATATAAATCTTTTGTGCCAATTGTGTGGTCCAGCCAACAGGCCACATTTCACATTTCAGCATGGAATATGGCCTGGGACAGAGATTGGAACAGCATTTCTAGCTTAAACATTGATCAGTAACAGGTTGATGAATGACAGGTGTAGGCCTGATGGTCTCAGAGCCCTGCCAAATTCAGGCAAGACAAATGAAGGAGACCCAACTTGAAGTCCAAACATTTTCAAAAATTAGGAGCAGATGTAACTAAAGTGGCATCAATTTATTTTATTTATTTATGCTACTCACTTACATAGCATCATTAACTCAACAGCGCTTTACAGACATGATCAATTTCTCCAAAGTAGAAATAGTATAATGGCTCACCCCTTCCACTACAGGCAGCCAACAAGATGGAGACCCAACTTGGAGGTGTCACATTTCATAAAATTGTTTGTAACATCAGCAGCAGTAGCAACAGCAGGCACAGAATGCAGGACAAAGGTGTCACAGACTGCAATAACTTCAGCTCAATGCAGCACACTAAAAACAACACCATTGTTTAGTCTGACCAGTCTGAGACTGGGGTGCAAAAGTCATTGGAGATGCATGACTCATTCATCTTGTTGAAAGTTCAGCCATCTATGCTTTCAGAGGACATACGTGTTTATCCGTAAGGACATCAGCTGTAGTGCTGAAGATAATTTCTGAGAGACTGCTGGCTTCAGGCCATGACAAAACCTCCAAGGTGCTACATGCAAGTTCAGGCCATTATTCCATTTTTGAAGACCAAAATGCAAAGGGTTCAATTCCCCTCTGATGGCATTGATATTGAGCTCAAACTACTCATGCACCATCTTCTCCAGTCATTCATTAATTGTCAAACTTGTACTCTGTTCTGCTGTTGCACTGGCTGGTCTAAAAATGTGTGAAACGACTCAGAGAGATTGCTTATTTTAATTTTTAGCTATGTTAATCACTTATATAGCGTCATTAATTACACGGTGCTTCCCATTGTGGTTCACAATTTAAACTTCCAATCGGTATAGTGCGGGAAAAATCCAGTGCTACCAGAGGAAATACATGCAAACACGTGGAGAACATACAAACTCCTTGGAGATGTTATCCTTGGTAAGGTTTTAATCCTGGACCCCAGTGCTGGAAGGGTGCAGTGCTAACTGCCAAGTCAACTTGCTGCCTCTGCCACTCACACTGCTCCTGCTATTGTTTTATTGTTGATGACTAAATGTTACTGGGGTTGGAAGTCTATAACTGCTGTGCCTTACTGCTGTCTTGTGAAAAATCACTCTTAAGATTCTACACAAGTGTGTTTCGATACTCCAGCATGTTCATGTCCCTTTCATGTGGGTGAAACACCTGGCAAAATTTACTTTTGTATTGTAGATCTAACAGAGTGCCAACCCAGTAATCAGCACTATTTCTAATCCTAACAATACGGCCAACAATCATGTTGCAGATAGTGCAACAAGAAGGCGTCCATGTGTCGACCGCTTCCATGAGGTCCCAAGTACATGGTGTGTTGGTGATGGGGAAAAACTTGAGCTTGTTTCCTGCATCCTCTCCCGCTAAACTGGGACAACTGAGAGGGGATCATTATTAGTGTTGAGCGATACTTTCCGATATTTGAAAGTATCGGTATCGGATGGTGTCGGCCGATACCGGCAAAATATCGGATCTCGCTGATACCGAGTTCTGATACCAATACAAGTCAATGGGACACAAATAACGGAATGTATCCTCGATGGTTCCCAGGGTCTGAAGGAGAGGAAACTCTCCTTCAGGCCCTGGGATCCATATTAATGTAAAAAATAAAGAATAAAAATAAAAAAATATGGCTATACTCACCCCTCCAAAGAACCCTGGCTGTCACCGCTGCAATCGTCCGCCTTCGTTCCTGAGAATTGCAGAGGGTGAAGGACCTTCGATGACGTCGCGGTCACCTGACCGCTCACGTGACCGCTCACCTGACCGTGACGTCACCGAAGGTCCTTCACTCACTACAGTCTCAGGAACAGAGGCAGACGCTCGCAGCGGTGACAGCCAGGGTCCTTCGGAGGGGTGAGTATAGCCATATTAGGCCCAATGTAAAGGAGTGTGCCTCCTTGACTTGTAATGCCCATACACGCAGTGCATGGGCTGACAAACATTTCCCCATGGGGTGTACATTTTTTTTAATTTTTTATGGGGATCATAGACACCCTTTGCCAAAAATTGAATGGCTGTTGCAGCACAGAACCTGTTAACCCTGGTGATCTAGTGGTGGAGAATGAAGAAACATAATGAAAAACCATACTGAAATCAAACAAATAAATTAAAAATGTGTATCCACCTATGAAAGAAAATAACAAAAGGGAGGGGCGAACACTGGTTCATAGATATGAAGCCAGAATGTGTCCAATGTGATATGTTTGTTACTAGCAACAGCTCAGAGACAGGGATATAAAATATAATATAATAGTATTTTAATATTTTTCGATTGTAGAGGTATACAGTAGCTCATTAGAGGATCATCCAGAGATATGAAAAATGGAAAATAGAAGAATAAATGGGAAGAATATACTGTACGTACATCTCATTTTTATGACATTTCCCCCTGATTGAGTCACATTTGTTTTGGTTTCAAATTAGTAATAGGCATCATAAAAACACTCTTGCACAAAAATTGGACTGGCTGTAGCAGCACAGAACACATTAACCCTGGTGATCTAGTGGTTGTGGATGATGAGGATTAGGAGGAGGATAACACCAAACAGACCAAATCAGGAAGCAGATACCCATGTGTGGTTGTGAAGAGGTTCATGAGAATACACCTCCACAAAAATGACAATGTATTAGAGGTTATGTTTTGCGGAGAATGAGGAGACATAATGATAAATCATACTTAAATCAAACAAATAAATAAAAAATGTAAATCCACCTATGAAAGAAAATAACAAAAGGGAGGGGCAAACACAGGTTGATAGATATGAAGCCAGAATGTATCCAACAAGATATGTTTATCCCTAGCAACAGCTCAGAGACAGGGATATAAATAAAAATATAATAAATATTTCATTTTTTTATATTGGAGAGGTATACACTAGCCCATAAGAGGATGGTCCAGAGATATGAAAAATGGAAAATATTATAATAAATGAGAAGAATACATGTACATCTCATTTTTATGACATTTCCCCTTGGGGGAGTAACATTTGTTTTGGTTTCAAATTGGTGACAGGCATCAGAAAAACACACTTGCACAAAAATTGAATGGATGCAGCAGCATACAACACATTCACCATGTTGTTCTAGTGGCAGAGAATGATGAGATGTGAGGAAAGCCTTATTAAAACCAGGCCCAAGGTAAAGGAGCGGGTCTCCTGGACTTTTAATGCACGAAGTGTATGGGCTGACAAACATTTCCCCATTTGGGGTATATTTTTTTAAAGTCACCTTTGCCCTAAATTGGACTGTCTGTAGCAGCACTGAACTCCTTAACCCTGGTGTTATAGTGGCGGAGCATGAGGAGACATTGATGAAGGCATCTTTAACCCCTTAATGACCGCCAATACGTCTTTTAACTGACCTGAGATATAAGAGAATAGCCTCCCCATACAGATGACAATCCAGCATCTGTTGGTTGTACACTATAGCTGACAACTTGCTGTACCAGCCACGATCAGTATTTGCACCATCTAAATCTGTTTAACCCCTTAGATGCTGCTGTCAATAGTGACTACATCATTATAAAAGGTTAACAGAGTGTGGGGGCTTCTTCTTTGTCACAATTGGTGCCCTCAGATCATGATTTTGTGGTCCTGATGTTTGCCATGGCAATTCATGACCAAATAGCGGCCTTAGAGTCTGACGGCTGTTGTAATCTGTTTAGAAGTTAGCAACATTTAGGTGGTAAAAATACACATTTTCATTTCTGTGATACCACTTTGCATTAATTCCTGTAAAGCACCTGAAGGGTTAATAAACTACCTGACAGCAGTTTTCAATATGTTTAGGGGTGCTGTTTTTAAAATGGTATCATGTGTGTGGGTTTCCCAATATATGGGACCCCTAAAATCACTTCAAACATGGATACGTCCCTAAAAAAATAAATTTTGTAAATTTCTGTGAAAAAATGAAAAATTGCTGCTACATTTTTAAACCTCCTAAAATGCTAACAAAATAAAATAACATTTTACAAATGGTGCTGATGTAAAGCAGACATGTGGGAAATGTTATTTATTAATGGTTTGCTGTTGTATGACTATCTGGATTAAAGGGATAATCATTCAAATTTAGAAAATTGCTAATTTTTTAACATTTTTCTCAAATTTTTGATATTTTTTTATAAATAAACACAAAAAATGTTGAACAAAATTTACCATTATCATAAAGTATAATGTGTCACGAAAAAACAATCTCAAAATCACTGGGATTTGTTGAAGCGTTGCAGAGTTATTACCACATAAAGTGACACTGGTCAGATTTCAAAAATTTGGCTCGGTCACTAAGGGGTTAAACACTAGGCTGAATTTAAAGGAGTGTGTCTCCCACACTTGTAATGCCCATACATGCAGTGCCTGGGCTGTCAAACATTTCCCCATGGGAGTACATTTTTTTAAAATATTTTATGGGCATCATAGACACCCTTGCCAAAAAATGGACTGCCTGTAGCAGCACAGAACACGTTAACCCTGGTGATCTAGTGGCGGGGAATTAGGAGACATTGATGAAGGCATCATTAATAAAAACTAGGTCCAATATAAAGGAGCGGGACTCCTAGACTCGTAATGCCCATACACGAAGTGCATGGGCTGACAAACATTTCCCCATGGGGGGTGCATTTAAAAAAATATTTATGGGTACCATAGACACCCTTGCCCAAAAATTGAATGGCTGTAGCAGCATACAACATGTTCTAGTGGCAGAGATTGATGACATGTTGAGGAAGGCCTTATTAAAAACTAGGCCCAATGTTCAAGAGCGGGTCTCCTAGGCTTGTAATGCCCATACCTGAAGTGCATGGAATGACATTTACCCATGGGGGGTAAATTTTTAAAAAATTAGTTATGGGGATTATAGACACCCTTTGCCTAAAATTGAATGGCTGCATCAGCACAGAACCCATTAACCCTGGTGATCTAGTGGTGGAGAATGAAGAGACATAATGATAAATCATACTGAAATCAAACAAGTAAATTAAAAATGTGCATCCACCTATGAAAGAAAATAAAAAAGGGAGGGGTGAACACAGGTTCATAGATATGAAGCCAGAATGTGTCCAACGAGATATGTGTGTCACTAGCATCAGCTCAAGACAGGGATATAAAATAAAATATAATATAATAAAATTGCAATATTTTTCGATTGTAGAGGTATACACTAGCTCATTAGAGGATCGCCCAGAGATAAGAAAAATGGAAAATAGAAGAAAAAATGGGAAGAATATACTGTACGTACATCTCATTTTTATGACATTTCCCCCTGATTGAGTAACATTTGTTTTGGTTTCAAACTAGTAATGGGCATAATAAAAACACCCTTGCACAAAAATTGGACTGGCTGTAGCAGCACAGAACACATTAACCCTGGTCATCTAGTGGTTGTGGATAATGAGGATGGGGTTAAGGAGGAGGATAACACCAAACAGACCAAATCAGGAAGCAGATACCCATGTGTGGTTGTGAAGAGGTGCATGAGAATATACCTCCACAAAAATTACAATGTATTAGAGGTTATGTTTTGCTGTTTTCACTTCGTTGTGTACAGAAGTCTTGCCCAATCCAGACATTGTTCATTTTTATAAGAGTCAGCCTGTCAGGATTTTCAGTTGATAGGCAGATGCGCTTATCTGTTATAATTTTCTGTTATAAGTTCTCTGACAGAACGCTAGCAGCAGGGCAGGCCAGTACCCCCAAGGCATGGAGAGCCAGTTCATGCCACGTGTCCAGCTTCGATACCCAATAATTAAAAGGCACAGAGGAATCCCAGAGGACATTTGTATGTATCCCAGAGGACATTTGTACAATCTGCAAGGTACTCCCTCAACATCTTCCCAAACATTGCACTTCCTGTGACAGCACTGCTGGGTCTGAGAAAACTGTCCCAGAACTTTTCCATTGTTCCCCTGCCTGAGCTGGATTCTACTTCTGTCTATATCGCTTGGACTCCTTGGTTGTACAACAAACTCTGACGTCTGCTGCCAGCGTTTTCACATGGGAATTTTTTAATTAATTCCGCTATAAGGGCCCTCTAGTAATACAACATTTGTACACCTGTCTGCCTTTGGAAGAAGAGATTGAAAGTTCTTCTTGCAGCATGGGTCTAGAAGTGTCACCAGCCAGTAATGAGTGTCCCCAAAAATCTTAATAATGCGAGGGTCACAAAAAACGCAGCGCAACATAACGTCAGTCATGCGAGTCAGAATGCTAACACGCAAGACTTCCATATCCTCACCAGCAGGATGACTGACCATGCTGTCCTCCTAATCCTCCTCCTCCTCCCTGTCCTCAGGCCATCCATGCTGAACAGACGGTATGACAGCTGTGCTTGTAGTACCGTCTATAGCGCATGAAAGTAGCTCCTGTTCTTCCTTCTCCTCCTCATTGCTTATCAATCCACATTGGGGCGACACGAGGCTGGGCTGAGTATAATCACTCTGTATGGTTCCTTGCTCCATTTCCTCATGCTCTGCCTGCAATGCATTCTCATTAATTGTGAGCAGAGGGGTTTTCAGAATGCAGAGAAGCAGGATGGTGATGTTATTTATGATGTCATCGTCGCTCACCATTTTGGCGCAGTCCTCAAAGTGTTAGAGGATGGTACATATGTCTGACATCCATCTCCACTCCTTAGTTCTTATGTGTGGCATCTGAACTGAATATCGATGGCCATGTTGATCTTGGTGGTCAACAACTGTCCTCTTCTGCTCACAAATCCTTTCCAACACATGCAGTATAAAGTTCCAATGCGTGGGAACATCACACACCAGTCAGTGAGCCCGAAGCTGCAAACGCTGCTGAAGCACAGCAAGGGCAGCTAAAGCTGTGGCTGACTTTCTAAAATGGGCAGACTGATGGCGTACTTTTACTAGCAGATCCAGCAGCTCCGGATAGCTTTTTAAAAGTGATGAAGCATGAGGTTAAGCACATGGGCAAGGTACGTGAGTGAGCTCACCTTGCCTAAGAGCCGCCACCAGGTTCCGGCCATTGTCACACATGACACTGCCTGGCTGTAGGTTCAGCAGTGTCATCCAAATATCAGACTGATCTTTCAGTGCTGTCCACAACTTTTCAGCATTGTGCGGTTTGTCACCAAAGCAGAATAGCTTTAGCACAGCCTGTTGCCACTTAGCTGAGGCAGAGAAGCAGTGCTTACAAATCCTGACTGATGTGTTCATTTCAGATATGAAGGCTGAAGAGGAGGAGGAGGATGTGCAGGAGCTGTAGACTGTGGGGGCAACACTGATTAACTAGGGCCCGCAATCCTCGGCGTGGGGAGGATGTGTTCCATCCCAAGGTCCGAGTGGGACCTGGCTTCCACTATGTTAACCAAGTATGCTGTCAGTAAGATGTACTGTCCCTGCCCACAAGCCCATAAGTCCGTGGTTAGGTGGATTTTCCCAGTAACAGCATAGATGAGGGCATGGGTAAAGTTGTGGGACACATGCTGGTGTAATGCCGATACAGCACACTGGGAGAAATAGTGGCGACAGGAGACCGAGTACCTTGGGATGGCCGCCGCCATCGGTTGCATAAAACTTCCGTCTCAGTGACCCAAAAAGGTAACATTTCTAGTGCACGCAGACGAGAAATGTTAGAATTTAGTACTGTGGCCTGTGTGGCGTTCGCTGGGTATTTCCACTTGCGTTCCAATGACTGGGGTATACACAACTGAATGCTGCACTGGGATAAGGATGTGGACGGGCTTGATGATGGTGCTGCTTGACTGTGGACAGCAACAGGTGCAGGGCCAGAGGCATCTTCACATGCAAGGTGGACTAGGGATTGGCTTCTATGCAAAACATTGGAAGAAGCAGTGTTGTCACCTGTAGACTGTGTTTTTTGAGCCAAGTGCCTGATCATGCTGGTGGTGGTCAGGCTGGTTGTTTTTCTACCCCTGCTGATGCGGACATGGCAGGTGCTGCAAATGGCCTGTTTGGGGTTATCAGCAGAGTCTTTAAAAAATAACCAGACTTGGGAAGATCTAACATTTGGAATGGCAACTTCGCAAATGTTGGTGTTACGGGGAATGGATGCACGCCTTCTGTCTGTGGCCACCATATTGCTTCTTCCTGCCGGTTGAGGTGATATGCCTCTTTCCCATGTGTGCTGCTGTCCTCACTCTGCATGTCCTCCTGCCAGGTTGGGTCAGTCACTATTTCATCCACCACCTCAACTTCCACATCCACACCCTGCTTCTCCTCCTGACTTTCCGGCAATTGGGTATCATCATCGTCCGCCATCGCCTTTGTGTGACCATGGCTGTTCAAATCTTTGGACATCGCTAAATGCGATCTCATCTGGCCCCACTTCAAGTTGACCGTCCGAAAGTCTGGAGTCTTGAAAGGGAAAGCTGAACAGCTCTTCGGAGTGTCCAAGTTTGGGATCAGTTGTCTCAGGGCACTTGTCATGGTGGGAGGAAGGAGGATCAGGGTGTGTAATATCCGGTCCACACTCACGGGTACTCAGACTTGACCGTGTGGAAGACATGGTGGTGGTGGTGATGGCTAAGTGACTGGAAGCATTATCCGCTATCCAACCAACAACCATTTCACACTGCTCTGGCTTCAATAGTGGTGTGCTGCGGTCCCATAGAAACTGGGACAGGAAGGTCAAACGCAAAGATGTGGGTCTTTGTTGTGGCCCACTTTCAGCTTGGTCACGGCCTCGTCCTCTGTATGCACCATCAGCATCACGTCCACTTCTCCGTCCCTTGCCCCTTGCCTTGCCCATTTTAAATGGACTATTGAAATATTTGAAAAACTCAATACAAATGGATTTATTTGGAGAAAAATTATATTTGATCAGTATGCCTGCAAAGCAAAGATTTTTCCGCCACAGATACATCAGGCATCTGACGGAGAAAGCAGACTGCATACATTTTTTTAAATGTTTTGTGGTAATTTTGGAAAACAATAGATACTGATTAGAACAAGGCTAGCAGCCAGACCTATGCAACATATGCCTGTGAAGCCAATATTTTTCCACCACAGATGCACCAGGTGTCTGACGGAGATAACAGACAGTTATATTTTTTTAAATATTTTTTAAACAAAAAATACTGAGTAGAACAAGACTAGCAGCCAGAACTATGCAACGTATGCCTGCGAAAGCTAAGATTTTTCCACCACAGATACACCAGGCTGTTGTGAATTCTGGGTTCCCTCCAGTGGTTGTAGGTGGGAAGGCAGTTGTCTCTGAGTCACAGTCCTGGCCAGGTGTATCTGCTGATTGCAGTTCGGACTGATATATTTAGGTGTGCAAGATTCATTAGTCCTTTCCAGTTGTCAATGTTTCTTCTGAAGTGTTGGATCACTTTCTGGCTTCTCCTGCTCAGCTGTCAATTCAGCAAAGATAAGTGTCTGTTTTTTGTTTCTGTGGCACATATGCAGTGTGCTTATATTCTGTGCTATTCATTTGTTTTTCTCTTCTCCAGCTTAGACTGTGTCAGTGTTTTCTCGGTCTTGTTGGATTCTCTGGAGATGCAGATATACGCTCCACATCTTTAGTTAGATGGTGGAGTTTTTGTATACTGATTTTTAATACTGATCGCTTAGTATCCTATCCTTTCCTATTTGGCTAGTGTGTGCCTCATTTGCTTAATCCTGTTTTCTGCCTACGTGTGTCTTTTCCTCTACTATTCACAGTCAATATTTGTGGGGGGCTGCCTATCCTTTGGGGTTCTGCTCTGAGGCAAGGTAGAAATTCCTATTTCCATCTATAGGGGTATTTAGTCCTCCGGCTGTGTCGAGGTGTCTAGGTTTTGTTAGGCACACCCCACGGCTACTTCTAGTTGCGGTGATAAGATCAGGGTTTGCGGTCAGTATAGTTACCACCTACTCCAGTGAAAGTTTTCATGCTGCTCCAAGGTCACCTGATCATAACACCAGGCATCTGACGGAGATAAGAGACTGTATAAATTTTTGGG
This sequence comes from Ranitomeya imitator, assembly GCF_032444005.1. NCBI lineage: Eukaryota > Metazoa > Chordata > Amphibia > Anura > Dendrobatidae > Ranitomeya > Ranitomeya imitator. The sequence continues at coordinate 987,387,538 of NC_091282.1, forward strand.
TATGTTTTTTGGTAATTTTGGAAACAAAAAATACTGAGTAGAACAAGGAGATTTCTATGCTCTAATGGAGACTGTGATTCGCTTCCTTTTTTTGGAGCTGTTTTTCAGCAATTTTTATTGCATACCTGTGGTGTTAGGCTTCTCCTGGTTCTTGTTCTCCGTGGGATAGAGGACTATAAGGTGAAACTTCTGAGGCGCCTCGATGTCCATCACCTTTTTGAGATATACCTTTTCAACCTCCTTTGGAGAACACTTTCCGGGAGCAGACATATTATCGAAAAATTACAATCTTCTTGTGTCACGTCCTGATTAGTTCTTTGGAGGTCCTACATTTTCTTTGTCATCTCCCTGTCTTTTTATACTTAATTAGTTGTTTTAAACATTTTTGTTAATAAAATATTGTTATATTTTACTATTTTTTTGTGTCACTTCTTACCTTATTAGGTAAACTTTGGTATTTTGGAGCAGAACAAGGCTAGCAGACAGAACTATGCAACATATGCCTGCGAAGCCAAAATTTTTCCACCACAGATACACCAGGCGTCTGACCGAGATAACACAGTTAATTTTTTTTTTTTTTAAATACTGAGTGGAACAAGGCTTGTAGACAGAACTATGCCTGAAAAGCACGTATTTTGACACCACTGATATACCAGACGTCAGCCAGAGATAACAGACTGATCAAAATGGGGCCTTGATTTTTTGGGGCATACCAAAATTGTGTCAATAAGTTGGCTATGACACACAAAAAAAATTGGAGTACTAAAATTTTAAGATATTTAGCGCAATGATATGCTATGCGTGTGGCGTATAACTCACAGTGATAAATATAAGAACTGTAGTTAAATATTTTTGGGCCAGCTACAGATTTTTGAGGCAGCAAAATGGTGTCCAAAAATGTTGGAAGACACTACAAAATAGTAGATAGTACCAAAAAAAAGGACAGATTTTTTTGGCGCACTCACATCTGATGCCTGGGACAACATTTTTTTTTAAAATACTTAGATTTGCACGCTCTTCTGTTTGCAATGACCTGGTTGTAGTCTGCAGAGTGATCAAGCAAATAAATGTAGAAAAAAAGGGCTATGGATTGCTTTAGAATAAAATCAGCAGGTATAAACTGCAAAAATATAAGCAGCGGCAGACAGTAATGGAGCTTTTTTAGGTATGCTGCGAGATCTATATACTTACATAAAGTGCCTGCAGGTCTTGCACTGATGTGGATATGTGCACATAGACTCTCCTGCCTACCTAGCACTGCAATCTCCGTACCCCCGAATTAGCCCTAAAAGAACTGTTGGTTTCTCAGGATTTTTGGACTGAACACTAGCAGACCCACACTAACTATTAAAAGAAGGATTCTGACCCTATCTCAGCAGCAGCTCTCCCCACACTAGCTAAGTCCAGAGCAGAATGTGGCGAGCAGGGCAGCGTCCGGTCTCTTATACCCCTGATGATGCTGTGTGGCCGGCAAATCACTGCAAGACCACATCAAAGATGGCAGACAATCCCTGCATGTTGATTGGGTCTCTAAAGTCTGCCAAAAATGCAGGGTGGAGAACCAAGCTTCCGCCAAATAATTCCAGAAATACTTGGTGCTTGCCGAGTACACCGAGCATAGTGACACTCGGGCGAGTACCGAGTAGTGGCGATCACGTTCGCTCATCACTATTCACCATCCATTGGTGTGTCGTGGTTTAGTTCTCCATCCCCAAGCTCCCTGCAAGCCTTGTGTATTCCAGTACTTGTGGAGCTGCACCTTCCCTGCCTACCCCCACAGCCATCTCTCACCCAATGCCCAGTTAGCGAGGTGTAACGCACCTGTCCCTGCTTGCTCATCCAGGTGTCAGTGTTTAAATGCACCCTGTCAGACATAGATTTTTTCAAGGAGCTAGTGATGTTATCTGCGACATGCTGTGTAGCGCAGGCACATCTTTCTTAGTTGTAACGGCAACTGGGCAACTATCACTGGAGGACTGCGACGGTCATCAGCAGGTGGAAAGGCTGTATTTCCTTGGCCAACAGATTGGATTGGTCATCCAATTATCACAGAGATCACAGGCCTGGAGAGACGCAGAACCACCTGCTGTGATCTTTGGATCGAAGAGCTCTCAGCTGGCACCAATCATCCAGTCAATTACACGATTGGGCGATGATTAACCAAGGAGGCCAATAATTACTGTATACACTCAAGTATAAGCCGAGACTTTCAGCCCATTTTTTTAGGCTGAAATTTCCCCTCTCGGCTTTTACTCGAGTCATTCCCAGGGGTAGGCAGGGGAAGGGGAGCGGCAACTGTCTAAACAAACTCACCTGCTCCTGGCACGGTCCCTGAATGTCCCTGGTTCTTCGTATGCTGACAGCTTCTTCCTGTATTGAGCGGTCACATGGTATCACTCACTTGAACAAGTCTGTAAGAACATGTTCACACACACCACCAAGAAATGAAGACACAAAAGAGCACAGTGAGGTCACAAATACTCTGTTGATACGTTTTTTTGCAAAAAAATGTATACTAAGCTGCTCTACCAATCGTCAAGGTATACCCACATAGAGCAGTCCTAACTAATGTATATAATCCCTATATGATGTATTTAAAAAGCTGATCATCTTTATAGTACCTGTATAAGCAGGGTTCAGAGAGGGAATATCCATGTGGTCCTGTTAGACAGAACAGCTTTAGTGCAAATGACCCACACGAGAGTGGTGGACTCCCCAGTCTTGTAGAAACAAGGGAACATATAGATCCAGAAACACATGGGCTACTTGCACATTGAACAAGTCTGTAAGAACTTTCCATCTTTTGACTAGCACTTGCTTATTACTGTGATTTTTTTTACAACAGACCTTGACGATTGGTGGAGCAGCTTAGTATACATTTTTTTGCAAAAAAACTATCAACTATATACCCTGTTTTTTTCCTTCTTTTGACTAGCACTTGCTTATTACTGTGATTTTTTTAATAACATTATTTTTGACCTCACTGTGCTCTTTTGTGTCTTCAAGTTTCTTGGTGGTGTGTGTGAACATGTTCTTACAGACTTGTTCAATGTGCAAGTAGCCCATGTGTTTCTGGTTCTATAATCGTTCTCTTGATTCTACAAGACTGGTGAGTCCACCACTCCTTTGTGGGTTATTTGCACTTAAGATGTTCCATCCAGCATGTCCACATGGATATTCCCTCACTGAACACTGCTTATATAGGTACTATACAGATGATCAGGTTTTTAAATACATCAGATAGGGATTATATACATTAGTTAGGACTGCTCTATATGGGTATACCTTGACGATTGGTGGAGCAGCTTAGTATACATTTTTTTGCAAAAAAACATATTAACTAAATACCCTGTTTTTTCCATCTTTTGACTAGCACTTGCTTATTACTGTGATTTTTTTTTTACAACAGAGTATTTTTGACCTCACTGTGCTCTTTTGTTTCTTCATATTCATTACTGTAATGTGCGGTACCATGTGACCGCTCAATAAAGGAAGAAGCTATAAGTGCCCAAAGAACCAGCGATGTGGCAGGGACTGTGCCAGGAGCAGGTGAGTATGATGGGAGCAGTGCACTATATTCACCTGTCTGCGTTCCACCGTTGGTGCCACTGTGTCTTCCGCATCCTCTGCACTGACGCTCAGGTCAGAGGGCACGATGACGCGATTAGTGTGCGCACCGCCCGCTGCCTGAACTTCAGTGCAGAGGAAGTGGAAGACACAGCGGCGCTGATGGTGGAACGCGGACAGGTGAATATAGCAAGTGCCTGGGGCCTGAGCGACGAGAGGTGAGTATGTGATTTTTTCTTTTAATCGCAGCAACAGCATATGGGGCATAATAGTCTATGGAGCATCTTATGGGACCATAATCGGCATTTGTGCAGCATTATACGGGGCAAATGTGTCTATGGAGCATCTTATGGGGTCATGTGCAGCATTATATGGGGCCATAATTAGCATTTGTGGAGCATTATACAAGGCAAATGTATCTATGAGCATCTTATGGGCCATAATCAGCATTTGTGCAGCATTTGATGGAGCAAATGTCTATATGGAGCATCTTATGGGGCCATAATCAACATTTGTGCAGCATTGTATGGGGCAAATGTCTCTATGGAGCATCTTATGGGGTCATAATCAACATTTGTGCAGTATTATATGGGGCATATTTTAATATGGAGCATCTTATGGGGCCCATCATGAACTGTATGGAGCATTATATGGGGCTCCTGATTGAATATGGATATTCAAAAACACTTAACATACTGATGCTTCAATGAATTTTACTTTTATTGGTATCTATTTTTATTTTTGACATTTACCGGTAGCTGCTGCATGTTCCACCCTAGGCTTATACTCGAGTCATTAAGTGTTCCCAGATTTTTGTGGCAAAATTGGGGGCCTCGGCTTTAACTCAGGTTGGCATTTACTCGAGTATATATGGTAACTATTGGAAAATTAACAGTGACCGTACAGCATATACACCTCTGGATTACAACGCACGGAATATGCATATATGGTGCAGTACGATCATTGCTATCTCCACAATAGCTCCACACTCTTCATTGCCACCACCAATCCTGTTTTTTTTTAAAATAAGTAAATATAAACCAATTGGATGCCATTCTTCTTTTGAGGTTCACACCATCAGGGTCTTCCATCCTCTCTCCCTCAGATTAGCGGTCATATACCATCCCCCAGACTCACCCACTCACTTCCTTGACCACTTTTCTTCCTTGCTGCCACACATCATGTTCTCAGAAGAGCTAACCCTTATACTGGGAGACATCAACATCCCCAACTGCATACCATCTTCTATCATCTTCTATCACAACCCACTTCTCGTGGCCTCTCACAACTTTCAACCTGTGAGACACACAAAGACGGTAACACTCCTGATCTGGTCTTTTTCAGGCTCTGTTCAATCTCCTACCCAGATAACTCACCTTTACCAATTTCTATGACATTAAATTAGGGCTAACCACAAGATTTGAAGCACTTCCTAAACATCTTTTTTAGGCTTCTCAAGTTCCCTAATAAGAGTCATTCTTATATATAGCCTATTCTCTATTTCTCTGAACATTATTTGCCATCAAACACAACCGCACCCAAAGCACTACAGCTATTGGCTGGTGAGTACCTCATGCTGCCTTTATCTACCACCCATTTCCTCAAGATGGCTGGACCATCATTGTAAACAAGCACCTGTATTTTGTGTCAACTCCGCCTCGTTGTAGATTGTAAGCTCTGAAGAGCAGAGTCATCATTATTTTTGCTTTAGTTGTTTGATTATCATTAATTTTTTAACTTATGACTGTTTTAAATGAACTGCTGACTTGTAAAGCTCTGCGGAATATGGTTGCACTTTATAAATAAATAATATTATTAGTGATGAGCAAATATACTCGTACTCGAGATTTCCCGAGCACGCTCGGGTGTCCTCCGAGTATTTGTAAGTACTCGGAGATTTAGTTTTCAGCGCTGCAGCTGAATGATTTACATCTGTTAGCCAGCATAAGTACATGTGGGGGTTGCCGGGTTGCTAGGGAATCCCCACATATAATCAAGCTGCTAACAGATGTAAATCATTCAGCTGCGGCACTGAAAACTAAAATTCCGAGTACTTACAAATACTCGGAGGACACCCGAGCGTGCCCGGGAAATCTCGAGTACCGAATATATTCGCTAATCACTAATTATTATTAGTAGATTGAATGTGGTGAAGTTCAAGCTCATAGCTTTGCCATGTGTAGGAGGAAACAATCATTGTGAGCACAACTGCACAAATGATGGCTGGCTGCTGTCCTTACAAAGGGTGGAGTAATGTGAACACGAGAAATTGCTGGACTGTGAGTGAGGTGCAGGCGCTTATGTTATGGTGGATTGAGAAAGATGTGATGTGCTCGGTGTCTGAGATCAGTCAAAAATAGCAGGCATGTCCACTTCCATTACAGCTGATGAGCTGTCACTCATCATGAATGTAGCAGGTAAACAAGTGGGGGCTCTGCGGACAGAGAACTGTGGGAGAACACTTGCCACGTTGATGGAGGAATAAGAATCAGCACAAATGGTTAATGAGTCTTCCGGTGGGTGGCGAGGCCCACTAATCTGCATTTTATGGCAGTATGATTCCCAGACTGATGCACGTTGATCGCGCATGTTCCGGTTCTTGCATGTAATAGGCAAATTATTGGATTTTTTGCTTCTGCTCAGTCTTTTTATGAAAGATGGCAGATAACGTGAGTTGCGTTATCCTTTGTGGTCTCAAAAAAGGCCAGGCTAGCCAAATCTTGTCACACATGCGAATTTCAGACCCTTGACCACAGCTTGCCACAGCCAGGTAGTGACTGAGGATGCAGTGCTTGTAATGGTTGCATCGCTCTCCATCTGTGGAGTCACAATGTAAACTACTCAACTTCTTCATCCACCTCCTCTGATGAGCTACTCAGCTTCATGCCTTTTGGTTCACACCAAGTGGGATCTACAACCTAATCATCATCCTCTCTGTTTACCAATTCCTCATCCTGAGAATCACCATACTCCTCTTCCTGCCCTAATAGCATAGTACAATCCAAGTGCGCCTCAGGTATCTGAGTCGTTTTATCATGATCACCTCCACCCCCCAGGGTTTAACGTCTGGTTACGATGGTCTGGATTCTACTCAGACCCCACTGCTTAGCCCTGGATCCAACTGTAAAAAAATTGGACCATCGGTGCAGATGTTTTCCTCCTATTGAGTTTGTGAATCTTTGGAGCATAATTGTGATGCCCATGGAATGGAATGTGCAAACATCTCTGAAGACTCGCCCATCTGTAGTTCCGCACAGTCAGTTGGGTGGTTTGAGTGTTGTGACGCAAGGGGGGACACAAGGGTAATTGGGGTGCCACTTATGAGGACTGTACTGTGTGTGATGTCAAGGTGAAGGGAGAGGTCACTAAATGCATCTTGCCATCCACTGGTGCACATTCTGACCCTCATCTACAAGGCATATCCCTGTTGGGCTGCCCAAGAAAGGGAGTCGTGTAGCACATCCAGTAACTGAAGTTGTCAAAATGCAACGCAATTTGTTACTGCAGCAACATATTATCCCTATCTCACAACACTAAACAGCGATTCAGTGCTTTCAATTATCTCTTCATCCCCAAGCCCCACCTTTCTATCCACTCATCTCAACTGAAGACTTTGCCTCATACTTTAAGCAGTGGATTGACAACATAAGGCAACGTTTTGCCTAAAGTCCCCACAACCACTCAACTGTCCTACCCTAAAACCAACTTCACCATAATGGAAGATCAACTTTCCTCTTTACTCTCCAAATCACATCCCACCACCTGTGAACTTGACCCAATCCCATCTCACCTCATTCCAAACCTTACAACAGTCTTCATCCCAAAATTAACCCATCACTTCATCCTGTCACTAACAACTGTTGTCTTCCCCACATGATTCAGACATACCTCGATCACACCAATCCTCAAAAGGTTCTCACTTGACCCATCCTTTGTGTACAGCTATCGCCCCTTATCACCTCTGCCCTGTGCCTGGAACCACGCATCCATTTTGAACTGTCCTCAAATCTATCCTCCTGCTCCCTCTTTGACCACTTACAATCTAGCTTCTGACTGAACCATTCCAGTGAATCTGCCCTGACTAAAGTCAACAACAACCTGCTAACCAACAAATCCAAGCAACACTACTTTGTCCTCCTCCTCCTGGACTTACTGTTAGGGCTAGTGGAACGCACCAAATAATAAGATAGATTAAGGTGTGTTCACAGCCCGGGGTCCACCATGCAGAGATGGAACCTGCTGCCAAGTAATGATGGACTATATGGCGGTACAATGTGAATACACACACGGATTAACTTCATCCTGTGTGAAGGAAGCAAACCCTGTTAAGTCACAGGGCCGCGGTACCGCACACAAGAGCGCAAGCAAGGTGTCAGCAAGCGCAGACCCAAGACTTGGGATCCGAGTCCAACTAGACTACTTGCGCTCGACACCGCTAATGGGGTGTCAGCGTAACCAAAGTAACAATAAAAGATGCACGAGAGTGCATGCGGTGCCGCACTGGCAGACGCCACTAACCACCCAGGTTGGGTCAGGAAAGCGATGTGAAAGCGCACAGCGCCGCACTGGCGGTCACAGCAATAGACGCTGAATAGTGTGTAACGTGCTGGTAGCTGAGTCGGGCGTTGGATAGCAATCACCCACCGTCCGCGAACAGACATCCAATAGGGAGGGGATTTTAATGAATGACTTTCACTCACAACAAACACACGTTTACAAATGTACACTAGCGCATGGCCATGCGGTCATGCGCAGCTTTTATAGCTGCAGCACATTCAGGACCTTCCAATAAAGGACCGATGGGAACCGCTGCAGCACCTGAGCATGTGACTCTCGATCTCCAATGGGAGATCTCACCCTGGGCATGCTCAGAAGGGAAAAAGCAGGACTTAGATCCCAAAAGCATCTGCTCGCCACTGCCCAGCACTGGCTTCAATGGCAGAAGCAGGCAAAGCAGCAGTAACCCTGTGCACAGAGTGAGACTGAGCAAGATGCTAGGACTGACGTCTCCGCTGAGCAGACTCCACTGCAGCTGGAGAAGTATGGGAGACCGCAGCAGAGATGGTTCGAGATTCCCCCTGTGCAGAGGCGGGAACTTGACACCTAACATCATGCCCCCTCCTAGGGCCCCCCTCCTTGGACCTCGCTATGCTCAAAGGCAGCAATGAGCTGTGGAGCTTGAATGTGTTCAGCAGGCTCCCAAGACCTGTCCTCTGGGCCATAACCCTTCCAATCCACCAAATAGAATTTTTTGCCACGTACCACCTTGCACCCCAAAATAGCGTTCACCTCGTAATCGTCTGTAGATGAACCCAATGTCCCGGCAGATGACTCGGAAAACCGGGACATGTATACGGGTTTCAAGAGGGACACATGAAAGGTGTCAGTGATACCCAAGCGTGGAGGAAGGGTCAGACGGTAGACCACAGGGTAACCTGTTCGAGGACCTTGAAGGGACCCAAGTAGCGAGGTGCAAACTTAGTGGACTCAACACGCAGCCTGATGTTACGGGCGGAGAGCCACACTAAGTTGCCAGGAGCAAAGGTCGGAGCGGGGCGCCGATGAGCATCGGCGGAGGACTTCATTCTCTCCTTGGAGGCCCGAATGGCATCCTGAGTGCGGTCCCAAATGTCCCGTGCCTCCACAGCCCAGTCTTCCACCCTGGAGTCAGCGGAAGACACAGGCATGGGCACAGGGACACGCGGATGCTGACCGTAATTTAGGAGGAATGGAGTCTGACCAGTGGAGTCGGCTACGGCGTTGTTAAGCGCAAACTCTGCCCACGGTAGCAAGGATGCCCAATCATCCTGCCTGGCAGAAACAAAATGTCGTAAATATGTGACCAAGGTCTGGTTGGCCCTCTCTACCAACCCATTCGTCTCGGGATGATATGCCGAAGAGAGGTTCAACTCAATACTGAGTAGACGACAAAGCTCTCTCCAGAATCAAGACGCAAATTGGGGACCCCGGTCACTAACAATTTTATCTGGCATACCGTGTAGGCGAAAGATATGTTTAATGAACAACACAGCCAGAGCCCGTGCAGAGGGTAGCCGTCGAAGAGGCACCAAGTGCACCATTTTGGAAAAATGGTCGGTGATCACCCAGATAATGGTGCAGTTACGAGACTTGGGTAAGCCCACTACAAAGTCCATCCCGACCATCTCCCAGGGCCTGTCCGCCACTGGCAGAGGGTAAAGCAAACCAGCTGGCCGTTGCCGAGGGGCGCAAAAGACACACACCCGAAGATATTCTGCAACATCACGAGCCATATGCGGCCACCAGTATGTCCTCGCCAGTAACTCAGATGTCCTTTTGGAACCAAAATGTCCACCCACCCTGGACGAGTGTGCCCAAGAGAGAACCTCCGGTCGCAAACTGGATGGTACAAAAGTCTTGCCCGGAGGCACAGACTCTAGTGAAACTGGGGCCACAGTTCTCAAGCACTCGGTGGGGACAATAAGCCGAGGCTCCTCTTCCTCCTCCACAGATGACACAACGGAGCGAGAGAGAGCATCGGCCCGAATGTTCTTCTCCCCAGAAAGAAAATGGAGGGTGAAATGAAACCGGGAGAAGAACAAGGACCATCTGGCCTGGCGAGAATTTAACCGCTGGGCTGTCTGCAGGTACACCAAATTTTTATGGTCTGTGAAGACTTGGAAGGGAAAACGAGCTCCCTCCAAGAGATGTCTCCACTCCGAGAAAGTCAACTTCATGGCTAGCAACTCCCTGTCCCCGATGGAATAATTCCTCTCTGCTGGTGAAAAGGTCTTAGAAAAGAAAAAGCAAGGATGCTTCCGACCTTGAGCATCCTTCTGGAAGAGGACTGCTCCAGCACCAACAGATGAGGCATCCACCTCCATGATAAATGGCTTATCTACATCGGGGCGATGTAGGATGGGAGCATTAGCAAAATGTGACTTTATGGAGTTAAAGGCCTTGGAGACCTCCTCAGACCACAATTTGGGATTTGCCCCCTTCTTGGTGAGGGCAACCAAGGAAGCTACCAAAGTTGAAAAGTGCGGAATGAACTGGCGATAATAATTAATGAACCCCATAAAGCGCTGCACCGCTTTAAGAGATTGGGGTTCCTGCCAGTCCATCACAGCCTGTAGTTTGGCAGGATCCATAGCCAATCCCTGGGCAGAGATGATATAGCCTAGGAAAGGTAAGGACTCCTGCTCGAACATACACTTCTCCAACTTGGCATAGAGGGAGTTTGCCCGTAGGAGGTCGAAGACTTTGCAAACATCTCTCTGGTGGGAGTCAATATCTGGAGAGTAGATGAGAATATCATCCAGATAGACTACGACCGAGGTGGAGAGCATATCCCGGAAGATGTTGTTTACAAAGTCTTGGAAAATGGCTGGGGCATTACAGAGCCCGAAGGGCATCACCAGATATTCATAGTGCCCATCCCTGGTGTTAAAAGCCATCTTCCATTCGTCCCCCTCACGGATGCGAATCAGGTTGTAAGCACCCCGCAGATCTAATTTAGTAAATACCCTTGCTCCCCGAAGCCTATCGAAGAGCTCAGATATCAAGGGCAAAGGATACTTGTTCTTAATGGTGATGGCGTTAAGACCCCTGTAGTCTATGCATGGATGCAATTCCCCATTCTTCTTCTGCACGAAGAAGAACCATGCCCCAACAGGTGACACTGACTTCCTAATGAATCCTCTTGCCAGATTTTCCTGGATGTACTGTGACATTGCCTCCGTCTCTGGGAGAGATAACAGATAGACTCGACCCTGAGGAGGCTCAGCACCAGGCAAGAGATCAATAGGACAGTCATAGGGGCGATGGGGCGGAAGGGTCTCCGCCGCCTTTTTGGAGAACACGTCTACATGAGACCAATATTGCTTGGGGAGAGAGGAAAGATCTGCGGGTACCTCTGTAGTAGCAACCTGAACGCACTCCCTCAGACACCTACCCCCACAAGATTCACCCCATCCCAGAATTCTGCCTGAGGACCACTCGATAAGAGGAGAGTGGTACCGTAGCCAAGGTATTCCCAACAGGACCTCATCTATTCCCTCAGGAATGACAAGCAAAGATATAATCTCCTGATGTGATGGCGACATGGACAGAGTAAAAGGGATGGTCTGGTGTGTTATCTGTGAGGGCAGTGTCGACCCATTCACCACTCGTACCGTTACTGGTTGAGCTAGCATAACCAGGGGTATTGCGTGACGTTGGGCGAAGGCAGAAGACATAAAATTGCCCTCCGCCCCAGAATCCACGCAGAGCTCTACCGAGTGAGTGAATGAGCCAATTGTTATTGTCCCCTTAAAAGACAATTTGGAGGCAAACGTCGCTGTGTCTTGTGTACCTCCACCCACTACCACTAGACACTGACGTTTCCTCGACCGCTGGGGACATCTGGTGGCAAGATGTCCTGACTACTGGCAAACATGACAGACCTTGAGCGCACAAGCGGTCCGGGACTTAGATCCCGCTCGTGACACTTCCATGGCCTAATGTGACTCAGGAACCAGGACCGGAGATTCCAGAGGTTTGGCGAAGGTAGGAGCCAGCCGAAACCTCTGCCTACACTGGGTTTGTTCTAACCTCCGCTCATTAAAACGGAGTCCAATACGAGTAGAGACAGTTATTAACTCCTCCAGTGTGGCGGGAATCTCCCTAGCGGCCAGAGCGTTCTTCACGTGATCAGCCAGCCCCCTCCAAAATATGGGGATAAGGGCTTTATCCGACCACTCCAGCTCAGAAGCTAAAGTGCGGAAATGGACGGCAAAATGGCTGACCAAGGACTCACCCTGAGTTAATGCCAGCAGTTGGAGCGCAGTATCATGGGTGACTTGAGGTCCTAAAAAGACCTGTTTCAGAGTGCTCAAGAACAGCGGAGCACTCTGCACCACATGATCGCCACGCTCCCACAGCGGCGTAGCCCATTCCAACGCCCTGTCCTACAAGAGAGACACAATAAATCCCACCTTTGCCCGCTCTGTGGGAAAACATGTAGCCAGGAGCTCGAGGTGAATAGAGCACTGACTCACGAATCCCCTACAAGATTTGCTATCTCCAGAAAATTTTTCTGGCAGCGGGAGGCGAGATAATGTCGGAACAGGGGTGGCAGTGGACAAGGTAGCTGCAGCCACACTAGCAGCCTGTACAGCAACTGTGGTAACATCCACAGCTGAGGTTGAGCTCTCGATAGCCACCAACCTACCCTCCAGCTGATGGATATACCGCAAGGATTGCTGTATGACCGTCATTACTAGCCAGACCCTGGCGCTAGTGTAATGTTAGGGCTAGCGGAACGCACCAAATAATAAAATAGATTAAGGTGTGTTCGCAGCCCGGGGTCCACCGTGCAGAGATGGAACCTGCTGCCAAGTAATGACAGACTATATGGCGGTACAATGTGAATACACACATGGGTTAACTTCACCCTGTGTGAAGGAAGCGAACCCTGTTAAGTCACGGGGCCGCGGTACCACACACAAGAGCGCAAGCAAGGAGTCACCAAGCGCAGACCCAAGACTTGGGATCTGAGTCCGACTAGACTACTTGCGCTCGACACCGCTAATGGGGTGTCAGCGTAACTAAAGTAACAATAAAAGATGCACAAGAGTGCATGCGGTGCTGCTTGGGTCAGGAAAGCGCTGTGAAAGCGCACGGCGCCGCACTGGCGGTCACAGCAATAGACGCTGAATAGTGTGTAATGTGCTGGTAGCTGAGTCGGGAGCTAGATAGCAATCACCCACCTTCCGCGAACAGACATCCAATAGGGAGGGGATTTTAATGAACGACTTTCACTCACAACACACACACGTTTACAAATGTACACTAGCTCATGGCCGTGCGGTCATGCGCAGCTTTTATAGCTGCAGCACATTCAGGACCTTCCAATAAAGGACCGATGGGAACCGCTGCAGCACCTGAGCATGTGACCCTAGATCTCCAATGGGAGATCTCACACTGGGCATGCTCAGAAGGGAGAAAGCAGGACTTAGATCCCAAAAGCGTCTGCTCGCCGCTGCCCAGCACTGGCTTCAATGGCAGAAGCAGGCAAAGCAGGCAGTAACGCTATGCACAGAGTGAGACTGAGCAAGACACTGGGACCGACGTCTCCGCTGAGCAGACTCCACTGCGGCTGGAGAAGAATGGGAGACCGCAGCAGAGATGGTTCGAGATTCCCCCTGTGCAGAGGCGGGAACTCGACACCTAACACTTACCATCTGCCTTTGACACAGTGGACCATTCCCTCTTACTACAGACTCCCTCATCTCTTGGCATCACAGACTAGGCCCTATCTCCTCTTCTCACAATCACACACTAGATTTCTCCCATAGATCCCCCCTAATCTGAAACTGTGTCCCTAATGTCAAAATCTAGCCTACCATGTTAGACTTCAAAAGGAACCTGAAGAAATAAATGTTAAGACAAGCCTACAACCTACACTAACCATCGCTTCACTATACCAATGCGCAAGCAGCTCAACCCTCACCTATTGTATCCTCACCCAATCTTTGTAGACTGTGATTCCTCATGGGCAGGTCCTCGCTCATCCATTAGCAGTCAGTAACTTATATTGTTTAAGATTATTGTACTTGTTTTTATTATGTATGTATTTCACATAAGTGGCGCTATAACAGTAAATAATAATATTACCACTGTGCAGCTGCCAAAGAAATGTTTAGCAGACCTTACAGTAACTGAAGTTTGAAAAATCTGTGCAATTATAATATTTCTACTCTGGAAAATTGTTAAAACTATAGTGGTGTGTGTCAATAATTTTGGGAAATGTTTGTACTCCAAGTTGGGTATCCTTCATGTGTGTTGCCTGCAGCAGTAGGCTTCCCAGACCAGCAGGCCTGCAATTACTTTCAGTCAACTATCTGTGTTACAATCCCTAAATTTTTATAACATTTATACAATTTTTATAACATTTGTGGTATACCACCTGAATGTGGCAGATCAAAAATCACATTTAAGATGTTGCATGAAGTATCAGGGCACCCAGCACAGCAGGCTTGCACCAGTCCCTCAGCTACCTTGTCTTAATTGAAACTTCAATCTAATTCAAAGCTGTAAATGCTGGTCCGGTTCCTGATACCTCATGCATGACCCATAGCTGACTGCTTCTGTGCCATTCTAAAAGGTTCTACTGTGAGTCAGATGCTCAGTCAACAACCTGTGTTACTTTCCTTACATTTTTCTACCAATAGTACTGTATGAAACTAATGTTTTGTTCTGAGTATGGCTGAAATAAAGAAAAAAAATTGGAGTTGTTGCATGAGGTATCAGGTCTCCCAGCTAAGAAGGCTTACACCGCTCCCTTAACCACCAGCTCCTCATTGAAACTTCAATTCCAAGCTGTAAATACTGGCCCGGGCCCTGATACCTGATGCATTGACCATGGCTGACTGTTGCTGTGCCATTTGCAAATTTTTACTGTGTGTCAATTGATGCCACTTTTCTTGGTGTCGGCCCCTAATTTTTTTTGCTGTTTTGGAAGCTTTTTGTCACCCTTTTAAGGTGTTGGCTATGCTTTTGGTTTTTCTTCCCATTGAATTTAAAAGTGTTCGGATACGTTCGCTGAACTGTTCAGCTAATCCAAACCAAACTAAACCTTGAAAGATTCGCTTATTTCTAGTCATTGCCACTCTTTTTGTCATCTTATGGTGCCTAAAAACATCACCATATTGAACTGTCACAGGTTGTGAGGAAGAGTAAATTCAATCTAAATGTAGATTTAGTACAGCAGCATCTCACTGTTGGGTATGTGCACATGATGCAGATTTAGTGCAGAATTGGTGCAGAACTGCAGCAGATTTTTCTGCTGCAGAAACGCTGCAGAACTGCACTGTGATTTACAGTACAATGTAAATCAATGAGAAAAGAAAAAAGCTGTGCACATGGTGCAGAAAAATCTGCGCAGAAACGCTGCAGATTTCAAAGAAGTGCACGTCGCAAAAAAATTGCAGATTCTGACTTGCGTTTTCTGCCAAGAAATGCAGAATCTACACAGAAAATTCCACAGTCAAATCTGCAACGTGTGCACGTAGCCTTCTTTTCTCATTGATTTACATTGTACTGCATAGAAACTGCACAGAAACTGCATAGAAACTGCATAGAAACTGCACAGAAACTGCACAAAAACTGCACAAAAACTGCACAAAAACTGCACAGAAACTGCACAGAACCTGCATAGAAACTGCGCAGAAACTGCATAGAAACTGCACAGAAACTGCATCAAATCTGCAGATGCAGATTTAGTGCAGAAAATTCTGCACCACATTTCCTACGTGTGCACATAGCCTAAGGGTATGTGCACACGATGCAGATTTAGTGCAGAATTGGTGCAGAACTGTAGCAGATTTTTCTGCTGCAGAAACGCTGCAGAACTGCACTGTGATTTACAGTACAATGTAAATCAATATGAAAAGAAAAAAGCTGTGCACATGGTGCAGAAAAATCTGCGCAGAAACGCTGCAGATTTCAAAGAAGTGCACGTCGCTTCTTTTGTGCAGTTCTGCAGCGTTTCTGCAGCAGATTTTTCTGCACCATGTGCACAGCTTTTTTCTTTTCACATTGATTTACATTGTACTGCACAGAAACTGCACAGAAACTGCGCAGAAACTGCGCAGAAACTGCATAGAAACTGCATAGAAACTGCATAGAAACTGCACAGAAACTGCATCAAATCTGCAGATGCAGATTTAGTGCAGAAAATTCTGCACCACATTTCCTACTTGTGCACATAGCCTAAGTCACTTGAGGATTTCCAAATTCTTATGACAGCAACTTTGTATATCACAACTTTTTATATTCATAAGTTTCAATGTCATCACAATGATGTCATGGCAATGACATCTTAATAGCTAATTTTTTATGAACGTCTAATGACTGTTGTGAAAATATGAGTGGCAATCGGTGGTAGTCTCATGATCCAGGCCCCATGGATCTGCTAGCAATTAAACAGTCACTCAATTTAACTCCTTCACCCCGAGGATGTATTCACCTTCATGATGAGGCCAAATTTTACAATTCTGATTGGTGTAATGGAACTCTGGAACGTTTAAATGGATTCCAGTAATACTAGATTGTCTTTCATGACACATTGAACTTCATGATAGTGGTAAATTTTGTTCGATATGACTTGTGTTTATTTGTGAATATATCAGAAATTTGGCTAAAGTTTTGCAGTTTTCAAATTTTAATTGTTATGTCCTGAAACCAGAGAGTTATGTCACACAAAATAGTTAAAAAATAACATTAACCACATGCCTACTTTACATCTGCATGATTATTTAATCATAAATTTGTTTAAGTTAGGAAGTTAGATTGTTTAAAAAAATCAACACTTTCTCATTTTTCAGACAAAATTTACAAAGCCATTTTTTTTAACCACATCACATTTGAAGTGACTTTGAGGGTCTTATGTTACAGAAAATGTGACACCAATATAAAAACTACACCCCTCAAAATGCTCAAAACCACACTCAAAAAGTTAATGAACACTTCAGGTTTTTCACAGGAATTAACATAATGTGGATGGAAAAAAAATATTTTAGCCCTATTTTTTTTTATTTTTACACGGGTAACTGTTGTGCAATTTCTCCTCAATATGATGATCCCCATATGTGGGATAAAAATACTGTTTGGGCTCATAGCAGAGCTTGGAAGTGAAAGAGGACTGTTTGACTTTTTGAATGCAGAAATGGCTAGAATTGAGAGTGGATGCCATGTCGCATAGGGAGAGCATAGGGAGAGCCCCTGATGTGCCTAAACATTGGAAACTCCCCCACAACTGACACCATTTTGGAAACTAGACCCTTCAAAGAATTTATCTAGTTGTGTGGTAAGAATATTGAACTCCTAGGTGCTTCACAAAGTTTGTAAGATAGAGCCGTGAAAATAAAAAATCACATTTTCCCACAAAAATGTTATTTTAGCCCATAATATTTTATTTTCACAAGGTTAACATGAGAAAATGGACCCCAAAACATGTAGTGTAACTTCTACGTACGTTGATACACCATCTGTGAGGGAAAACTACTGTTTAGACACTTGGCAACACTCGCAAGGTAAGGAGCATCATTTAACTTTTCGAACGCAAAAATGGCTGTAATGGAGAGAGGAATCCATGTCACATTTGCCTAAACAGTTTGAAATCCCACACAAGTCGCCCCATTTTCCAAATTAGACGCCTCAGGGAATTTATATAGATGTGTAGTGAGCACCTTGAATCCACAGGTGCTCCACAGAATTTTACAACATTGAACTGTGAAAATTAAAAATCAGATTTTTCCCACAAAAATGTTTTTTTAACCCCACGTTTTTCATTTTCACAAGGATTTCTGAGTACACTGATACCCCACATCTGATCAAACTTCTTTTGAGGCACAAAAGGGAAAAAGCGCCATATTGGAATTAAAATTTTACTGGAATGATTTGAGGGTGCCATGTCACATTGACAGAGCACATGAAGTGCAAAAACAGCCGAAACACCCCATGAGTGACCTCATTTTACAAACTACATCCCTCAATTCATATAGGGGTGCAGTAATCATGTTAAAATCACATGTGAAAATAAGCAGGGGTAAAGAGATAATGAAACCACCAAGGATCAGTAGTGTAGTAGCAAAAGTTGTAATATAAAACTTATCTTTTAATAACACTAACAAATAAAATATTATAACTAAAAAAGTCCAATTGGACTACTGTGCAAACAGTGCAACACCACATCAACAAGAACTGCAACATATACATATAGTATGTCACCAGTACTGACCAACATATAGGACTGTGGGTCCCTGCAGTATAAGACTAGCAACAAAATGTAAAAGGACCTGATTGGAATCAGTCAGTTATACAAAGTGTGCCTCTGTTTTAAACACTGGTATGCACAGACATTTTGACTACGTTAATGGTCCCACAATAATCCCCATAGACAATTAGGCATCATAAATAAAGGATTCCTCTCATCTAATCAGCGGTATGAGGTTAACGGAGTAGGTTCAGATATTGATGGCTAGGGAAGCAGATAATTCACAAGGGTGCGCTGCTCCCAATGCATCTCCTTTCCATAGGATTTTTCAGAGGAGTCATACCACCAAAATAGCCACAGTAGCCCACTGATCTGGCATTAAATACAGCAAAACGATGCAGCATCATGCTGTCTGCGAGTAGAAGTGCTATTGCACTTAAATAGCAAAACCTGCAATGCCATTGGAAGCAGTAAGCCGAGCTTCTGGTTGGTGAAGCGCAGTAGTCGGCGGTGACATGCACACATCACCGCCAGGTTATATGTAATAAAATGTTTGTTTCGGGTACCAGCACAGTACTCGGACCTCATTCAGATGAATGGGCACCCAAACATCAGTTGTTTGCCATGCTGTCATCTGCATGACAGACCAACAAACACTTCCTCTGATCAACTGTAAAATCAGTACCATCAGTCAGAGAGCTGTGGTTCCCATGTTTTCACATGACAGTGTGATCCAGCCGCTGTGACCAGCAGTAAAGAGTTTTAAACAGAAAATAATAAACAACAAAAATACTGACCTTACTCCTAATCCACCGATTCCCATGTCCCCTGTAAAAAAGAAAATTAATAAACAACCATATCTTTCACCTGTCCGAAGTGAAGATGTCCCATGCCATAATCCTTGTCAGCGATGAATGTATTTTTTAATAGTGCAGGCTATTCTCATCAGCAGAGCCAGAACTCACTGTTATCAGCATAGGCTGATGGAAGTACTGTTGTACTCCCATCAACTGACTCCTCTGTGACCTGCAGTAAACGTTTTATCGCTGGTCACAGCTGCTGGCTCATGCTGTCTTCTGAGAGCATGGGAACCACAGAGCTCTGACTGGCGGTAATACTCTTACGGCTGATCAGAGTTGGCAGTGCTTCTTGCACTGTCATGCAGATGACAGCATGGGAAACACCTGATGTTTGGGGTGCCAAACCCAAACAGTAACACGGACTTCATGGAGAAGTCTGTGTTCAGAGTCCGTGCCCAATCAGTTTTTTTTCCACTATTTTTTGTAGCCCCAGTATATGACTTTCATTTTAAGCAGTTCTGACCGCTGCTATAAAGCATTGGAATGGACGAGCATTGCAATGCTTTATAACTGTCAGTGCTTAACTGACGCAAGTCCCTTAGACCATGTTCTTAAAAAAGCCCCTTAGACCATAGCATAGTAACCCACATGTTGTGGCGTCCTCAACATGGCAATGATCGGGCCCTTGCAATGACGTCATGAAGGCGAAGAATGGAGGGGTCCATCAGTTGCCTTCTAAATGCTGCAATCGATATCTATTTAGGGGGTTAAACTGCCGGGAGCAGTGCAGGCACCGCTCCTGTCAGTGAGAGCTGGGTCTTAGCGGCGATTGTCCTCACAACTCCTGTGAGCGCACGATCGCCATGACGCATATATACTTCATTGGTCGGGAAGTCTATGCCTTCCATGATGTATATGTACATGAAGAGGTTAAAAAACTGCTAATGGTTTAGCAGTGACATTACAATGTTGATCACCTATAACTATTGTGATATTCTAATTATAATCCTATTACAGGCAAATAATATAAGGGTTACCATGTCAGCAATAGCAACATAGTGTCAAAAAAGGCATGGATTACATCATACAGTATATAAAATGAAGTAAAACAAAACAGAATTTCTCTATTGATTTTTAGGTTTTCTTGTTTTTTTTAATTATTTTGTGTTTCCAGTTTCTGAGCCTCTTACTTTTTTATTTTTCCGTTAATGGAACTGTATGAGAAATTGTTTTTTTCAGCAACGAGTTCTACTTTTTATTAATACTATTTTGGGGGGAAATATGTTTGATCACTTTTTATTACATTTTTTGACTGCTGGGTGGTGATCAAAAAAATTCTGTTATTTTTCTTTTTGATGCCTACCTTACTGTTTAAAGGGAATCTACATAGTAACATAGTTAGTAAGGCCGAAAAAAGACATTTGTCCATCCAGTTCAGCCTATATTCCATCATAATAAATCCCCAGATCTACGTCCTTCTACAGAACCTAATAATTGTATGATACAATATTGTTCTGCTCCAGGAAGACATCCAGGCCTCTCTTGAACCCCTCGACTGAGTTCGCCATCACCACCTCCTCAGGCAAGCAATTCCAGATTCTCACTGCCCTAACAGTAAAGAATCCTCTTCTATGTTGGTGGAAAAACCTTCTCTCCTCCAGACGCAAAGAATGCCCCCTTGTGCCCATCACCTTCCTTGGTATAAACAGATCCTCAGCGAGAAATCTGTGAGCAAGTTTTTGCTAATCTGAGAACAGTATGATGTAGTGGCAGATACAATGATTATAATGATGTGTCACTACATGTTTTTTTTTTGCCTTCCTCTGGATCAACATGTTAGGGCATGTTAGGTTAGGCTATGGGTTGAACTAGATGGACTTAAAGTCTTCCTTCAACCTTAATAACTATGTTACTATGTTACTTACTGGGCTGTGAGTAGTAGTTTCACTAAATTCAGTATTTTAGGAGTAGAAGAAAATCGCTAGAAGACTAATTGTTTCATGACATATAGACCTCCTCCTTTGTGTAACCCCACCCCATCACTGATTAGCAGCTTTCTACAAATATACAGTGTTCATTCAGAAAATTGCAGCATAGAAAACAATGATTTCATCAAAACTACACCACACAGCCCAGAAAGTGACTCATTGCTAGAATCTATGTCCCTACATAATGCTGTTCTCAGATTTTATAGCAAAAAACTGGTGACAAATTTGTTTTAAAAAAATAATATTTTTATACAGACACAATGATACCAATGTTTATTTGATTATTATTTTTTTTCTTTATTTTGATATAGGATAAAGGAAGGTTATTTAAACTCTTATTTTTTATTTTTACATTTTTACTTAATCATTTTCTTTATTTTTAATTCCTCTTAGGAAGGAGACTTTATTTTGGCACCGTTTGGTATCTTCTACAATACATACCTCTGCCATGCTAACCTATGGGCTCCCTGCAGTCATCAAACAAACCATACAAATGCCATTGTCAGTGATTGGCAGTGGCTTCTAAATGGTTAAATAGCAGAGATCAGAGCTAGCTCCAGTCACTGCAGTTATCGGCAGATGCTGGCTGTGTAACATATGCAGAATCTTCCCAGTATGGAGCTGTCTCAGCTCCAGAGCCTGCTACATAAATTTCCTAGCAACTTGTGATGAATATGTAATAATAATAATAATAATAATAATAATAATAATCTTTATTTTTATATAGCGCTAACATATTCCGCAGCGCTTTACACACATTATCATCGCTGTCCCCGATGGGGCTCACAATCTAATTTCCCTATCAGTATGTCTTTGGAATGTGGGAGGAAACCGGAGTACCCAGAGGAAACCCAGGCAAACACAGGGAGAACATACAAACTCTTTGCAGATGTTGTCCTTGGTGGGGTTTGAACCCAGGACTCCAGCGCTGCAGTGCTATCCACTGCGCCACCGTGCTGCCCTAAATATGTACATCACAATCATTAAGAGGCTATCAAGCATTTTAGGCAGGGGTCACACTTGCGAGTGCAATTCGAGAAACTCGTACGAGTCTCTCGCATCAATACCCAGCACTGGGGACCGGAGTGTGTGGCTGTATAGAAATACATGCAGCTGCACGCACCGGTCCCGAGTGTCGGCGGTAGTGCCGGGTATTGATGCGAGTTTCTCGCATTGCACACGCAAGTGTGACCCCAGCCTTAAAATAAAGTAGATAAAGTACATTTTAAAGCCACAGCTTAAGGATATATGAAATTATATTTCCAAAATTGGTATATTATATTGACCTTCAAATTTATTAAGGACATTAATTACATCATAAATGCTGCAATTGCAAGATGAAGACTTTATAATAGCAGTAACAGCTGTGATGTCATCATATATGCTCTTTGGCCAATGTCCGTCATAACACATCACTACTGTTTTTCCAAGAGCAACCATCCCAACGTACAAATAATTGCAGTTAGATGGAGCGAATGTGCATTCACAGTAGAGAGAACAGCTTAACCGTAGAGAGCAAAAAATATGCAGATTTCTGTTGTTTTCAGGAAAGTCAGGATGGTTAGCTAGTAGCTACTCCTGAAATTTTCAGATTTGACTATAGTTACTGTGAATTGTATAGTCAATGTAAGAAAGAATACCAGATAAGTTTATCATGCAGAGATACAAGCAGACCTTATTATGTTTCAATCTTTAGAAACTTTGTTTGCAGTAAGATTTTTTTTAATAATGATCATCATGCATGTAATTTTTAAATGTTGGCATTAGATTGCTTACAACTCTAATTGTGAATTTCCAATTTCAATATCCAGGAAATCCAGAATGAAACACTTAGTATTCAGAGACTTTCCCACACACCACGGAAGTCTGTTTAACTTTACAGAGATGCAAATTAAAAATGCCAGGAAAGAACAGTGTCTGCAGGAGACTGAATTCATGTACTGAATGTTAACGTGATGCACGCTAAAGGAATATTTAGCATGGACAAATATTTTATCTCCTGTCTTCCAGCAGACATGGGTAGTACAAGGTGTTCTTGGAAATCTTCTTCAGTCTGGAAAAACAAAACATCCTCAATGATTGATCATTTTCTCCATGGTGTGCATTGGATGCAAATATAAATTTTACCACCAGACTATCCAATCCTAAACTATTAAAAGTCAACACTTTACTAAAGACAACTGCCAACAAAGATAACATCCTCTACTTTTCATTTTTTGTCTTTGCAAGGCCAAACATGCTATGATTGGATTTGGTTCAATCCTCCTTTAATTCATTAAACAAGTGAAGCAAAATCACCATTTATAGTACATCCTTGACAGCTGGCAGATTTTATATGTTTGTATTGCTCCTGCCAATAAAAAGTTTTCGTTCAGCTCTGTCACGGATTCTTGGTGTACTTGAAGTGTCAGACATGTTCGGATGTACTTGTAACAATCACAATAAACGTCTTGAGGCATGCATGGATTGTGCTAATGTACTCTTTTAATGGAAATCACATGATTGTTGTTTACAATACTCCATAAAAAATATAAAGTACTAAATACATTTAAAATCATAATCATGGACAGATAGCATTTCTGAAGTCAATTTAACGTATCATATTTGTTTTAGGATTTTCTGAATGCGCACGTTTACAGTATGCGCTGAATAGGAAATAAAGTGAATTCGTATTGTTCACAGAAATATAATGTGATAACAGACAACTAACCAAGAGACTTGATAGAATGCTATTATTATTCCAAAATGATAAACTTGTCTTTAGCACTTGTATTTTGCATTTGATAGTTTGCTCCAATAGGAACTACTGTACACTTTTAGGTACACAGTAGAAACAGTATAATAGGCTTGTGACACACCTTCTACCAGGCTTGGACTGGCCCATAGGGGAACAGGGAAATCCCCAGGTGGGCTTCTGTGGAGATCTGGGCCTCTAACCCCACTGTATGGACAGTACTTGGCATAATTGACTTGATTCACTCTGTAGAGAAAGAAGCAGTATCTTATTCATTAACCAAACTACCCAGTGTAATACTATATAGAGATATAGGTAAATTTTTGAACAAGGGTAGTGTGATATTTACATGCAGGTGAAAAGTGGGCTCCACCAAAGTCAATGTTATTGTTGGGCCCTTGGCACCCCAGTCCAACACTGCCTTCTACTACAGGCAACCCACCAAATGAAGACCCAACTTGTTGTCTCCACATTTCAAAACAGTATTGTCACACATCACTAAAGTGGTACCAATTTCCACAGAGTAGAAAAAGTATTATAGGATTCTGACGCACCTCCTACTACAGGCATCTCACCAAATGGACACAAAACTTGAAGACTCCACATTTTTAAATTTTTATATCACACAACACTAAAGTTACATCAATTTCCACATAGAAAAAAACAGTATAATAGGCCTCTGACACACTTTACACTACAGGCTACCCACCAGATGGAGACCCAACTTGAAGTCTCTACATTTCAAAAAATAATTGGCACACAACACTAAAGTGGCATCAATTTCAACAGAGTAGAAACAGTATAATGGGCCTCTGACACTCCTTGAAGTGGGTTGCCAGCTTACGTATTGTGACCCCAATATTAACTAATACCCTACATATATTGATATGCTTTTTGCACTTTATCTTGCAGGGTGCAGTTGGACCAAGATGGCTCTGTAAACTGCGGCCACTGTTCACACAGTATGCATTTTGTAGCACTGGGAGGCCAACCTGTATGTGCATTACTAATAGGTTGGTAGCCAGATGCTCTGCAATGCTTGTGTGAATAACGCCACATACAGACTATTATCCTTTATCTTCTTGTGCACTAATATAGTAAAAAGCCAACACTGGATTGAAAGTGGTTGTTTCATCTGTATTGTTGCACCTGTGTTTCTGCTATCATTAATTGGGTCCGCTGCACCCTGCCAGTGCATTTGTTTTGGAGGCCTGAGCAGGTAATCATCTTTGCATTTTTTCTCTGTGACCATTTTCAAATTTTTGGAGGATTTTTAAGTCCTCTTTTTGTGTCTGTGAGCCTCTGACACTCCTTCTACTACAGGCAACCCACCAAATGGAGATCCATCCTGAAGTCTCAACATTTCACAAAAGTTTTGTTCAAAACCAATAAAGTATCAATTGGCATCAATTTCCGTAGAGTAGAAACAGTATAATAGGCTTCTGACACACATTCTACTACAGGCAACCCACCAGATGGAGACTCAACTTGGAGTCAGCACATTTCAAACAATTGTTGGCGAACACCACTAAAGTGGCATCAATTTCCACAGAGCAGAAACAGTATCATACTGTAGGCCTCTATCAAACCTTCTACAACAGGCAAAACAAGAGATGGAGACTCAACTTGGAGTCTCTACATTTCAAAAATGTATTGTCACACACCAATAAAGTGGCATCAATTTCTGCAGAATAGAAACAGTATATAAAGCCTCTTACATGCTTTCTACTACAGGCAACGCACCAAGCGAAGACATATCTTCTAGTCTTCACATTTTAAAAAATAATTGTCAAACATCACTAAAGTGGCATAAATTTCCACAGAGTAGAAACAACAATAAGGCCTCTTACACATCTTTTACCCCAGTCAAACCACCAGATGGAGAGAGACAAAACTTGGAGTCTCCACATTTCACACAACAATAAAGTGGAATCAATTTCCACAGAGTATAAACAGTATAATAATCTTCTGACACACGTTCGACTACAGACACCCACCAGATGGACATCCAAATTGGAGTCTCCACATTTAAAAAAATTGCCACACAACACTAAAGTGGCATCAATTTCCACAGAGCAGAAACAGTATAATAGGACTCTGACACACCTTCTACTACTGGCAACCCACCAGATTGACTCATCTTGGAGTCTCCACATTTCAAAAAATTATTGTCACACATCACTAAAGTGGCATCAATTTCCTCAGTGTAGAAACTGTATAATAGGCCTCTGACACAACGTCTACTGCAGGAAACCCACCAGATGGAGATCCAACTTGGAATCTCCACATTTCAAACAATTATTGTTACACCCTACTAAAGTGGTGTAATTTTCCAAAGAGCAGAAACAGTGCAATAGGCCTTCTACAACAGTCAACCGACGAGATGAAGACCCATCTTGTAGCCTCCACATTTCCAAAATAATTGTCACACAACACTAAAGAGGCATCAATTTCCACAGAGTAGAAACAGTATTTAAGGCCTCTGACACACCTTTAACTGCATGCAACCCAAGAGATAAAGACACAACATGGAGTTTCCACATTTAAAAAAATTATTGTCACACACCACTAGAGTGTCGTCAATTTCAAGAGTAGAAACAGTATAATAGGCCCCTGACACACCTTTAACTGCAGGCAACCCACCAGATAGATATTCAACTTGGAGTTTCCACATTTCAGAAAATTATGGTCACACAGGAGCTTGTTCGGATGCTGAAATGAGCGGCTGTGTGTGTGTGGAGCTCCTGCCAGGCCTCGATTGCAAGAAGCTGTAAATGCCTGTATCGGCTTTCTTACCTGCTGCTTGGATAGGTCCCAGGAGGGAGAAGACTCCTGTGCTAACAGGAGAGATTCTAGATGCCCCTGCACTGTTCTTGGAGGAATGGGAGGAGAGTAAATCCAGAACTCTTCCGATAAGTATGCACCTGACAGGGGTAAGGAGGACAGGCAAGTTGGTGGCACATCACAGCAGGCTCAGGATGAGCAGATGGAGCTGGGCTCTCTTGGACAGTGTGTTCTTCAAGATGGCGGTCCGCCACAGGGAGATGCAGGAGGTTGCTTCTCCCCTCCTCTACTGCAGTACCATACAGCTGAGTCCTCAATGTCTCCAAGGTCAAAGAAGACACCCCTGGGTAGAAACAGAACAGACAGGGAAGGAGGGACTGATTACACAGGGGAGTCCTTTGAGGAGGGTGAGGGTCAAATGGGTGCTCCCCCTTCATCATCCTGGAAAAGACTTCTCTCACAATTTCCTTCCAAAGATTACTTTAAATTGCTAATTGCGGAAGTCAAAGAGACATGCAGGTCTGAGATTGCTTGTGTGAGACAGGACTTACAGCATTTCTCTGCTCAGATAGATTCTCTGGAGGGGGACTATGATACCACCAGATCCCATGTTGCTGAGTTGCATCAGTTAACTATTTCATAACAAAAGACTGCCAGAGAGCTATGAGTTCAACTAGAAGACATGGATAATAGGGGAAAGAAGTGTAATATTAGGGTGAGGGGCATTCCAGAATCTAATGATCAAGAAAATCCCAAATCAGTTTTTCAGGAGATCTTTTAACTCTGTTCTTGGAGATCTTCCCTCTACGCCTATCAAATTTAACAGGGCTCATCGTGCCCTGCAGCCTAAAGGGTCATCCCCATATCCAAGTGATATCATCTGTCCCAATGACTTTGAGACTAAGGAAAGAATAGTGACAAAGGCTAAGACACAGAAAGACATATATAGGTACTGGGGACCAGTTGTTTCCAGATTTGTCCCATTTCACCCTTCAGAAAAGATGGTTCCTCAGACCTTTATTATCCATTTTAAAAGACCTCCATATCCCTTACAGATGGGGTTTCCTTTTTGCAGTAATAGCTTGTAGAGAAGAAATTTCAGCGATGTTACGCTCCTTGGAGGACTTTCCAGCTTTTTGTGAAACTATGTGACTGCAGATCCCCAATGCCATGATTCAGGCCAGGGTGTGCTTCATGTTATTCTCTCCCTGGTCTGGTTATGCTGGGGTTAACCTTCTCCGCCTCGTTTTGGCTTCGGTGTGGTTATTTCAGTCTGCTGTGCCTGCCAACCTGCCTTCCTGCTTTGTCTTAGTGTTTGTTCCCTGTTCTTGGACCCTTGGCATGTAACATAGTAACATAGTAACATAGTTAGTAAGGCCGAAAAAAGACATTTGTCCATCCAGTTCAGCCTATATTCCATCATAATAAATACCCAGGTCTACGTCCTTCTACAGAACCTAATAATTGTATGATACAATATTGTTCTGCTCCAGGAAGACATCCAGGCCTCTCTTGAACCCCTCGACTGAGTTCGCCATCACCACCTCCTCAGGCAAGCAATTCCAGATTCTCACTGCCCTAACAGTAAAGAATCCTCTTCTATGTTGGTGGAAAAACCTTCTCTCCTCCAGACGCAAAGAATGCCCCCTTGTGCCCATCACCTTCCTTGGTATAAACAGATCCTCAGCGAGATATTTGTATTGTCCCCTTATATACTTATACATGGTTATTAGATCGCCCCTCAGTCGTCTTTTTTCTAGACTAAATAATCCTAATTTCGCTAATCTATCTGGGTATTGTAGTTCTCCCATCCCCTTTATTAATTTTGTTGCCCTCCTTTGTACTCTCTCTAGTTCCATTATATCCTTCCTGAGCACCGGTGCCCAAAACTGGACACAGTACTCCATGTGCGGTCTAACTAGGGATTTGTACAGAGGCAGTATAATGCTCTCATCATGTGTATCCAGACCTCTTTTAATGCACCCCATGATCCTGTTTGCCTTGGCAGCTGCTGCCTGGCACTGGCTGCTCCAGGTAAGTTTATCATTAACTAGGATCCCCAAGTCCTTCTCCCTGTCAGATTTACCCAGTGGTTTCCCGTTCAGTGTGTAATGGTGATATTGATTCCCTCTTCCCATGTGTATAACCTTACATTTATCATTGTTAAACCTCATCTGCCACCTTTCAGCCCAAGTTTCCAACTTATCCAGATCCATCTGTAGCAGAATACTATCTTCTCTTGTATTAACTGCTTTACATAGTTTTGTATCATCTGCAAATATCGATATTTTACTGTGTAAACCTTCTACCAGATCATTAATGAATATGTTGAAGAGAACAGGTCCCAATACTGACCCCTGCGGTACCCCACTGGTCACAGCGACCCAGTTAGAGACTATACCATTTATAACCACCCTCTGCTTTCTATCACTAAGCCAGTTACTAACCCATTTACACACATTTTCCCCCAGACCAAGCATTCTCATTTTGTGTACCAACCTCTTGTGCGGCACGGTATCAAACGCTTTGGAAAAATCGAGATATACCACGTCCAATGACTCACCGTGGTCCAGTCTATAGCTTACCTCTTCATAAAAACTGATTAGATTGGTTTGACAGGAGCGATTTCTCATAAACCCATGCTGATATGGAGTTAAACAGTTATTCTCATTGAGATAATCCAGAATAACATCCCTCAGAAACCCTTCAAATATTTTACCAACAATAGAGGTTAGACTTACTGGCCTATAATTTCCAGGTTCACTTTTAGAGCCCTTTTTGAATATTGGCACCACATTTGCTATGCGCCAGTCCTGCGGAACAGACCCTGTCGCTATAGAGTCACTAAAAATAAGAAATAATGGTTTATCTATTACATTACTTAGTTCTCTTAGTACTCGTGGGTGTATGCCATCCGGACCCGGAGATTTATCTATTTTAATCTTATTTAGCCGGTTTCGCACCTCTTCTTGGGTTAGATTGGTGACCCTTAATATAGGGTTTTCATTGTTTCTTGGGATTTCACCTAGCATTTCATTTTCCACCGTGAATACCGTGGAGAAGAAGGTGTTTAATATGTTAGCTTTTTCCTCGTCATCTACAACCATTCTTTCCTCACTATTTTTTAAGGGGCCTACATTTTCAGTTTTTATTCTTTTACTATTGATATAGTTGAAGAACAGTTTGGGATTAGTTTTACTCTCCTTAGCAATGTGCTTCTCTGTTTCCTTTTTGGCAGCTTTAATTAGTTTTTTAGATAAAGTATTTTTCTCCCTATAGTTTTTTAGAGCTTCAATGGTGCCATCCTGCTTTAGTAATGCAAATGCTTTCTTTTTACTGTTAATTGCCTGTCTTACTTCTTTGTTTAGCCACATTGGGTTTTTCCTATTTCTAGTCCTTTTATTCCCACAAGGTATAAACCGCTTACACT
Source organism: Ranitomeya imitator (assembly GCF_032444005.1). Taxonomy (NCBI): domain Eukaryota; kingdom Metazoa; phylum Chordata; class Amphibia; order Anura; family Dendrobatidae; genus Ranitomeya; species Ranitomeya imitator. Next base: position 987,417,578 of record NC_091282.1, read on the forward strand.
GCCTATTTAGGATGTTCTTAAACATTTCCCATTTATTATCTGTATTCTCATTTCTGAGGATATTGTCCCAGTCTACCAGATTAAGGGCATCTCTAAGCTGTTCAAACTTTGCCTTCCTAAAGTTCAATGTTTTTGTGACTCCCTGACAAGTCCCCCTAGTGAAAGACAGGTGAAACTGCACAATATTGTGGTCGCTATTTCCTAAATGCCCAACCACCTGCAGATTTGTTATTCTGTCAGGTCTATTAGATAGTATTAGGTCTAAAAGTGCTGCTCCTCTGGTTGGATTCTGCACCAATTGTGAAAGATAATTTTTCTTGGTTATTAGCAGAAACCTGTTGCCTTTATGGGTTTCACAGGTTTCTGTTTCCCAGTTAATATCCGGGTAGTTAAAGTCCCCCATAACCAGGACCTCATTATGGGTTGCAGCTTCATCTATCTGCTTTAGAAGTAGACTTTCCATGCTTTCTGTTATATTTGGGGGTTTGTAACAGACCCCAATGAGAATTTTGTTACCATTTTTCCCTCCATGAATTTCAACCCATATGGACTCGACATCCACATTCCCTTCGCTAATATCCTCCCTTAAAGTGGATTTTAGACAAGACTTTACATAGAGACAAACCCCTCCTCCTCTCCGATTTTTACGATCCTTTCTAAACAGACTGTAACCCTGTAAGTTAACTGCCCGGCTTGGCTTCTGAACTGTTTTACTGTCTCTCATCTCTGTTATATCTGCTCCCATCTGGCTCTGACTTCTGGCTTGTATTTGACCATATGTATTGCTGTAACCTCTGGTACTTTTTTCCTGATGGTTCCTGACTCGGATTGTCTGACCACTTTTTCACCACTTGGTGGGGCTTATGTTGCTGCTCAGTGGTGTAAAGCTGTAGGTGCAGCCTCTCTTCCCTCAGCAGCATTACCTGTTGGAGATTGCGCTATACTATATGGCAGCAGCATTACACCCAAGATTGAGGACTGGGATGCTCCTTTACTTGCAGGTGCACCTCCAACCAGAAAAGAACCAGAAAAAAGAAAAGACAGGGAAGTTCCAGGAGACAAGCCAGAAAAGAGAAGGCTACCTTCTAATAGATTTCATTGAGATTATCCTTAATTGTGATGTTTGAATTGGATGTTTAATGATTATAATATATTGATGATGGTTTTTTACAGCCTTTTCCTTCTATTCACAAGTTTTAACTGGTACAGACATATTAGTATATTGGTAATTCAGTTATATGAAGCTGCTTAAATGTTTAATGGAATTTTCTGCTTGGTGTCATTATTTTTCGCCTGAGGAGCTCGGGTTTTGACCTATTGGAAAGGATTTATTTTCCTTTTTCAAAGTTCTTTTCTTACTCCTCTTTTCTCTAGCCTTAAAGCAGGTCACACTCCGGGCCCTGCCCCCTCAGTGATTTTTTCCTGGGTTATGTTGCTACCTCTTCATTCCTGGTGCATTCAGTTTGGTCCACAGGAGCAGCCCTGGACCAGGAGTTTTTCCTGCAAAATATGGTACTTAAATTACTAAGGGTACCGTCACACAGTGCAATTTTCATCGCTACGACGGTACGATCCGTGACGCTCCAGCGTCGTAACAATATCGCTCCAGCGTCGTAGACTGCTGTCACACTTTGCAATCTACGACGCTGGAGCGATAATTTCATGACGTATGTGCGATGTAGAAGCCGTTGGTTACTATGCGCACATCGTATACGATATATGTTACACCATGCAATCATGCCGCCACAGCGGGACACTAGACGACGAAAGAAAGTTTCAAACGATCTGCTACGACGTACGATTCTCAGCGGGGTCCCTGATCGCAGGAGCGTGTCAGACACTGCGATCTCGTAACTATATCGCTCGAACGTCACGAATCGTGCCGTCGTAGCTATCAAAATTGCACTGTGTGACGGTACCTTTAGGTTTGCAATCTGTTCTTTTGTTTGTTTTTGTCTTTGTCTTTCCCTTGCCCTTCTGTTTCCACCCTTTCTATTTAGTCAGTCACAGTCTCTTGGATGTCAGAGAGGTGACTGTCTGGAGAACTCAGAGAATAGTCATCTGCTGAGAGACCTTGGTGGGGAGACATTCTCAGGGCTCTCTACTTATGTAAGTAACCCACCTGCTCATCATAAGTCAGATAATATCAATGAATGTTAGAGGTCTTAATTTCCCTGGAAAGCGTAGGCTCACCTTACGGAAGTTGAAGTCTCAGAAAGCTGTCATTGCCTTTATAGAGGAAACTCATTATGATAACACTGGAACACTTAAGTTTGTCCTCAGCTCCTTACCTGCATCTTATTCAGCTTTCAACAATAGCAAGAGGGGAGGTGTGGCATTTCCAATATCTTCAATTTGCCCTTTGCAGGTGACTAAGATGCATATTGATACTGGGGGTAGATTTATTGTTTTGGAAACTTCTCTATGGGGTAAGCCCATTATCTTATGTAATCTATATGCCCCAAATATATGGCAGATTTGCTTTCTGCGGAAGATGTTCTCTGTCCTGCTGAAAATTCCACTGGCAGATTTATTAGTGGGAGGGGACTTTAATGTTCCTTTTTCAATGGTATTCAATAAGCATTCCCTTGGGGATTAGGAAATTAAGTAGAGATGGGTCAAATAACCTGGTCAGATCACGCTCCGGTTGTGTTGGATCTTAAATCTACTCAACTTCCCTCTAGGGCCTGACATTGGGACCTAAATGAGTTCCTAATTAAGGAACCTACTATTAGAAAGACCTTATTGGACCATCTTACTGAATTCTTTAATCTTAACCCCTTTCTGAAATTGGGTGTAAAAGTATGCCGATGTCAGACACCCTACCTTGAATGTGAGCTCTGGTGCTGAGCCCACATCTTTTCCAGCACATGTCAGCTGCTTCGAACAGCTGACATGTGTCGCTAACATCTGCAGGAGGAATCACTATCCTCCTGTGGCTGTTAACCTGTTAAATGCTGCTGTCAAACTCTGGCAGTGGCATCTAACACGCACTTCCGGCAATCGTGTCGGAAATCCGCCCATCGGTGACCCCATCACATGATCGTGGGTTACCGATAGGTTGGCAAGACAACCAGGGGTCTTCTGCAGATCTCCATGATTGTCACTGTCAGCTTGCTATGAGCACAGCCCGATCTCATGGAGACTATTGAAGCATGCCAAAAGTAAAAAAAATGTTTTCAAAATGTAAAAAAATAAATATAAAGTTCAAATCTCCCCATTTGCCCCATTCAAAATAAAACAATTAAAATAAAAATCAAGCATGCACATATTTGGTAATGCAATGTTCAGAATCACCCGCTCTATCAATAAAAAAGGATTAACCTGATCGCTAAATGGCATAGCGAGAAAAAAGTCAAAATGTTAAGTTTTTATAGTTGCCGCGACATTGCATTGAAATGCAATAACAGGCAAACAAAAGATCGTATCTGCAAAATGGTATAAATAAAAAAGTTAGCTCGGCACACAGAAAATAAGCCCTCATCCAACCCGAGATCACGAAAAATAAAGACGCTATGGGAATCGGAAAATTGTGCAATTCCAAAAGTTTGGAATTTTTCTTCACCACTTAGATAAAAAAGAACCTAAACATGTTCGTTGTTTATGAACTCGCAATGACTTGGAGAATCATAATGGTAGGTCAGTTTTACCATTTAGTGAACATAGTAAAAAACGAAAACAGAAAAGCAAATAACAGCTGTGGGATTTGCAATTTCACCGCACTTGGATTTTTTTTCCCTTTTTCTAGCACAAGATATGTTAAAACCAATGGTGTCAGTCAAAAGTACAACTTGTCCTGCAAAAAACAAGCCCTTACATGGCCATATTGACGGAAAAGTAAAAATTTATGGCTCTCAGAATAAGGGGAGCAAAAAACAAAAATACAAAAATGAAAATACCTCTGGTATTGAAGGGGTTAAAGAGGGCTCAGTTTCTTCCCTTTCAGTCCTGTGGGAGACTCACAATGTAGTGATGAGTGGTTATTGCATAAAGGAGGTTTCTTGATTGAAACAAATGCTTTGAATATAATAAGCTAACCTGTTGTTAGGGCTAGCGGAACGCACCAAGTAATAGAGAGATTGATACGAGGTGGGTTCGCAGCCCGGGGTCCACTGTGCAGAGATACCTGCTGCAAAGTTATGGCGGATGGACACTGAGCTCACACATGAGTAAAACTTCACCCCATGTGAATTGAAAGCGAGCTCTGTTGCCTCACAGAGTCACGCTGTACACAGAGAATAATATCATAACTAGGGTTGTGCTTGCTCTGGAACTCTTCTGTGCTAACCGCACACATGAAGGAACCAGATGCTAAGCCAAGGCTAATTGCCCCCACTGATGCTAGCTGCCTGCCTGAGTGTACAGCCCCAAAGCTTAAAAGACTCACACCACATATAAACTGAGTGGTAGAGTATCCGCTGGCAACAGCCAAACACAAATGATACTATCCTTTTACCTTTTATAGTTGTAGCTCTCCAGGACCTTCCTAGTGGACCAATAGGAGCTGCTACAGGAACTGAGCATTTGACCCCAGACGTCCAATGAGAGGTCTTCCCTTGGGCATGCTCAGAAGGAGAAAAGCAGGACTTAGTCCCAGGAGCGCCTGCTCACCGCCTAACAGTACTGGTTATAATGGCTGAACTTGGAAGGGCAGCAGTAACCAAACGTTTAGTATCTGTCCAAGCCAGGCTCTGGGACCGACGTCTCTCCCGAGCAGGTTCCACTGCGGCTGGAGAAGAATGAGAGACCGCAGTGGACATGGTTCAAGATTCCCCCTGTGCAGCGGCAGGAACTCAACACCTAACACCTGTCCTCTCCTTTAAACACAGTTGACCACTGCCTCCTACTACAGATTCTCTCTTCCTTTGGCATCAAAGACCTCACCCTATCCTGGATCTTCTCATAACTTTCCAACCAGAAATAAAGCATCTCCCACTCCAACACTACCTCCTTATCCCATCATCTCTCTGTTGGAATTCCCAAGGCTCTGTACTAGGACCCCTACTCTTCTCAATCTATACACTTGGCCTAGGACAACTCAAGTCCCATGGATTCCAGTACCACCTCTATGCTGATGACACTCAGATCTACCTCTGTGGCCAATATGTCACCTCTCTGCTGTCCAAAATCCCAGAGTGTCTAACAGCCATATTCTCCTTCTTCTCCTCTCACTTCCTCAAACTCAGTGTGGACAAATCTGAACTCATCAACTTTCTCACATCTCAAAGATCTTCCTTATCCGATCTATCTATGACAATAAATGGCATCACACGTTCCCCCGTACTGGAAGTCAGCTGCCTTGTCTCTGCCCTTTACTTCAAATCACACATCCAAGCTCTTTCCACCTCCTGTTGCCTCCAGCTCAAAAATATTTCCAAAATCCATCCTTTTTTCAACCCTCAATCTACTAAAATGCTTCTGCATGCCCTCATCATCTCCCGCCTCAACTACTGCAACATAATTTTCTGTGGCCTCCCAGCTAATACTCTTGCACCTCTCCAGTCCATCCTTCACTCTGCTGCTGGACTAATTCATCTCTTTCCTCGCTACTCCTCCACTTCTCCCCTCTGCAAATCTCTTCACTGATTCCCATTACATTAGTGTATCCAGTTCAAATTACTAATACTGACCTACAAAGCCACCCAAAACCTTTCTCATCCATATATCTCTGACCTAATCTTACAATATCTTTCCTCATGTAATCTCTGGTCCTCCCAAGACCTCTTTCTCTCCTCCACACTTATTCGCTCCTCACCTAATCGCCTCCAAGACTTCTCCTGAATATCCTCCATCCCTTGGAATTCTGTGCTTCAACATGTCTAACTATGAATCACATTTGGATCCTTCAGATGGAACCTCAAAACCCACCACTTTAAGAAAGCTTACAGCCTGTAATGACCCCGCTGCCTCCTCACCACTACCGGAGCTACTGACTCACCAACACCAGAGCTGCTGCAACCCCCCAACCTACTGTCTCTTTCCCCACCATCCTGTAGAATGTAAGCCCGCAAGAGCAGGATCCTCTTCCCTCTGTATCAGTCTATCATTATTAGATTGTATACCGTAAGCAATATCTGTAATTTGTATGTAACCCCTTTTCATGTACAGCACCATGGGATCAATGGTGCATATAAATAAATAATAATAATAGTAATAATAATCTCCCAATTTAGGGAAGTAGAATGTAAACTGGCTGTTTCACCTTCTTTAGGGGCATTGAGGAAAGTTGTTGGGATTAGAAATAGGCTAAAAGATGTCTCTATATGTTATGTCGATAAATTACTCCTACAGTGGGGAAAAAAAGTATTTAGTCAGTCACCAATTGTGCAAGTTCTCCAAATAAAAAAGGCCTGTAATTGACATCATAGGTAGACCACAACTACGAGAGTCAAAATAAGAAAACAAATCCAGAAAATCACCTTGTCTGATTTGGCAAGATTTATTTTGCAAATTATAGTGGAAAAAAAGTATTTGGTTATAAGCAAAAGTTCATCTCAATATTTTGTTATATATCCTTTGTTGGCAGTGACAGGGGTCAAAGGTTTTCTGTAAGTCTTCACAAGTTTGGCACACATGGTAGGTGGTATGTTGGCCCATTCCTCCATGCAGATCTCCTCTAGAGCAGTGATGTTTTGGGCCTGGTGCTGGGCAACACGGACGTTCAACTCCCTCCAAATGTTTTCTATGGGGTTGAGATCTGGAGACTGGCCAGGCCACTCCAGGACCTTCATATACTTCTTATGAAGCCACTGTTTTGTGGCCCTGGCAGTGTGCTTGGGATCATTATCATGCTAAAAGACTCATCCACATTTCATCTTCAATGCCCTTGCTGATGGAAGGAGGTTTGCACTTAAAATCTCGCGATACATGGCCCCTTTCATTATTTCATGTACACAGATCAGTCGTTCTGGTCTCTTTGCAGAGAAACAACCCCAAAGTATGATGCTGCCACCCCCATGGTTTACAGTAGGTATGGTATTCTTTGGATGCAACTCAGCATTCTGTGTCCTCCAAACACTACGAGTTTTGTTTCTACCAAACAGTTCTACTTTGGTTTCATCAGGCAATATGACATTCTCCCAATTCTCTACTAGATGATCCAAATGCTCTCTAGCAAACTTCAGATGAGCCCGGACATGTACTGGCTTAAGCATGGGGACACGTCTGGCACTGCAGGATCTGAGTCCCTGGCAGCATAGTGTGTTACTGATGGTAGCCTTTGTTATGCTGTTTCCAGCTCTATGCAGGTCATTTATTAGGTCCCACTGGTGGATCTGGGATTTTTGCTCACCATTCTTGTGATCATTTGGCCTATGGGGAGAGATCTTGCATGGAGCTCCAGATCAAGGGAGATTATCAGTGGTCTTGTATGTCTTCCATTTTCTTATTATTGTTCCCACAGTTGATTTCATCACACTAAGCTGCTTGCCTATTGCAGATTCTGTTTTCCCAGCCTGGTGTAGGGCTAATTTTGTTTCTGGTGTCCTTCGACAGTTCTTTGGTCTTCACTAGGGTTGAGCGACTTTAAGTTGTTCAGGGTCGAGTCGGGTTTCACGAAACCCGACTTTCTCAAAAGTCGGGTCGAGTGAAATCGGTCGATCCTATTGAAAAGTCGGGGTCGGGGATCGGCCGAAACTCGAAACCCAATGTAAGTCTATGGGGTTTTTTTTTTTTTTACATTTCCTTCAGGGCGATATAGCAGAGAAGCCGGTAATTCAATTACTGGCTTTTCATTACTCCTGCCAAAACCCGACATGATATGAGACATGGTTGACATACAGTAAACCATGTCATATCCCCCTTTTTTTTGCATATTCCACACTACTAATGTTAGTAGTGTGTATATGCAAAATTTCGGCGCCCTAGCTCTTAAATTTAAGGGTTAAATCGCGGAAAAAATTGGCATGGGCTCCCGCGCAATTTTCTCCGCCAGAGTAGTAAAGCCAGTGACTGAGGGCAGATATTAATAGCCTGGAGAGGGTCCACGGTTATTGGCCCCCCCTGGCTAAAAACACCTGCCCCCAGCCACCCTAGAAAAGGCACATCTGTAAGATGCGCCTATTCTGGCACTTGGCCACTCTCTTCCCATTCCCGTGAAGCGGTGGTATATGGGGTAATGAAGGGTTAATGCCACCTTGCTATTGTAAGGTGACATTAAGCCAGATTATTAATGGAGAGGCGTCAATTATGACACCTATCCATTATTAATCCAATTGTATGAAAGAGTTAAAAAAAAACACACACACAATATTAAAAAGTATTTTAATGAAATAAACACACCGTTTGTTGTAATATTTTATTGTACGCTCAATCCACTTGCTGAAGACACTTGCTCTGTAACAAATAAAAAATAATAAACCAACAATATCCATACCTTCCGTAGATCTGTAACGTCCCACGTTGTAAATCCATCTGAAGGGGTTAAAATATTTTACAGCCAGGAGCTCTGCTAATGCAGCGCTGCTCATGGCTGTAAACCCCAGCGAATGAAGGTAATGTAGGTCAATGACCTGAAGTTACCTTCATTCGCGGTGATGCGCCCCCTGCTGGATGTCCCTGGAGCATGGGAAAAGTTCCCAGGCTCGAGGTCATATGAGGACATCCAGCAGGGGGCGCATCACCGTGAATGAAGGTAACTATAGGTCATTGACCTACATTACCTTCATTCGCTGGGGTTTACAGCCACAAGCACAGCTGCATTAGCAGAGCTTGTGGCTGTAAAATATTTTAACCCCTTCAGATGGATTTACAATGTGGGATGTTACAGATCTACGGAAGGTATGGATATTGTTGGTTTATTATTTTTATTTGCTACAGAGCGAGGGTCTTCAGCGAGTGGATTGAGTGTACAATAAAATATTAAAACAACCTGTGGTTTTATTTCATTAAAATACTTTTAATATTGTGTGTGTTCTTTTTTAACCATTTAATGCAAATGGATTAATAATGGTTAGGTGTCAGAATTGACGCCTCTCGATTATTAATCTGGCTTAATGTCACCTTACAATAGCAAGGTGACATTAACCCTTCATTACCCCATATCCCACCGCTACACGGGAATGGGAAGAGAGTGGCCAAGTGCCAGAATAGGCGCATCTTCCAGATGTGCCTTTTCTGGGGTGGCTGGGGGAAGATGTTTTTAGCCAGGGGGGGCCAATAACCGTGGACCCTCTCTAGGCTATTAATATCTGTCCTCAGTCACTGGCTTTACTACTCTGGCGGAGAAAATTGCGCGGGAGCCCACGCCAATTTTTTCAGCGATTTAACCCTTAAATTGCCTTTAACCCTTAAATTTAATAGCTTTCAGCAATTTAAGGGTTAAATCGCTGAAAAAATTGACCTAGCCTTACTTTGAAACTCTTCTGGTCAAGGTCCCCATGAAAGGAACTTAAGTCTCTTCAGGCAGCTATAATGAGGTACATCTGGAATGGTAAGCATCACCCAATCTCTAAGCGTGTCCTTATCTGTCATAAATTGTAGGGGGGCGTTTCCATTGCTGACATTGTTGGATAATATTGGATGGTTCATTTACGCAGGATCCCTTCCTGGGACTCACTGTGAGCCTTTAATAAGTGGACGGAAAGAGAAAAACTATTATTGGTCCCAATTAATCCGAACTCCCTACTGTGGACAAATAATCCTATTAGGGTTCTAGTTTCACTATTGGGCCCTATGCAGTTTATGAGGGAGGTTTGGCTTACGTGTATGAGGAGGTTTAATCTGATCTCTCCCAATGACATAATTCATTTCTCATCCTTTAATACCAAATAGCGTGCATCCTGCAATGGTTCACCTGTGGATTTCAGTGGGATTGTTCAGATTTGCGGATCTGGTAGAGGATGACACGCTGGCGGTCCTTTTGTTTTACGATATTAAGTCTAGATTTGCCATATCTAATAGGGAGTTTTTTCAGTATATGCACATTAAACATCTTGCTTCATCATTATATGGGGAATCGAAGGTGTCTTTACCGTCTGATTTTGAGAAGATTTGCAAACGAGGCCCATAAACTAAAGGATTAATGTTGGATATGTACAAGATTATAAATAGCCCTCAAGGGGGTCAACAGTTAAAACATTCGTACATAAGTAATGGGAGTCTATTCTGGGGAAGGGGATGTCACCCCAAACCTGGCAACAAATTTGGGAAAAAGCAGAAAATGTTGTATTTGCACTTTCTTTAAGTAGAACAAGTATAAAATACTGATGTTCTGGTATCACACCCTGGAGCTACTCCACAGATTGAATCCACATCTCTTAAATCTCTATTGGTGTTGTGGCTTATAGATGGGCTCTAGGTGCCACATTTTTTGGTCTTGTTTGGAGATCATTACTTTTTGGGAAGATGTTAGAGCCTTAATTCACTGGGTTCTTTTTGTGGAGGTTGAGTTGGATCCAGCTAACTTTCTTTTAAACGTCCCCTAGGGGGATGTAGAAGAATTCAGATAGACCCGTACTCCACATTATTTCTGCAACAAGGTGCTTAATAGCCCTTAACTGGAAGCAGACCTATCTGCTCTCCCATTGGCATTTACTGAACAGAATTGCTGATTATCAAGAGCCCTGCTGCAGACTTACAGCCAGCAGAAGTCAGTACACATGTTATAGAAGGACACAGAGAGAGTAAGGAGCATTGCAGTGAGCTTACCTGCCAGAGCGCAGGACATGAAATACGTGACCTCCGGGGGGCAGAGGCGGAGCTAGACGCCGAGCGGCAGTGGTGACCGGTGGAGCCGGAGAGTAGTCTGAAGGTGCCGAAGTCAAGCCGGGGAGGTCGATGTAGTGCTAAAAGGGTGAGACGTAAGCATGGTCGGGACGTAGCAAAAAGGTCGGGGAGCCAAAGATGGCAGTGCAGTACAAACGGGGCAGACAGGAGGGAAGTTAGAGTACTAAGCCGAAGGTCAGAGCCAGAAACATATAATTAGCAGAGAGTCACAAGGCAAAGCACAGAATGAGAGAACAGACCGAATAATACACAAGAAAGCAACTGGACAACAGTATGCAAGCACACCAGGGGGTCAGACACACAGCCAAGACAGATGTATCACTGACAAGGATCCCCAGATGAAGTCGGGTAAATATAGCCCTCCCCAGACCAGAAGGAGGCTATATAAATTAACCCTGAGAGGACAGGGAAGGAACCCTGTCCACAACCATGACACTGATATTCGCAGGATCAAATATATGACAGCCTTGCTGGGAGCAAGAGTGGACAGATTTGATACAGTTTGAGCCCCTTGGGACTATTTTTGGGATCAGAATAGCGTCTAGGTCTTTCTTCTCTTACTTCTTCTATAGGACTTATACCTCTTGACAACCTCAATCAGTTTACGAGTAATATCTTATTGGACGGGGTTAGATCATAGTGGTGTTAAATTTTCCATTATTTGAAAATATTTGAGATTTTTGATAATTAATATAACACTTAACACTTTTTGGTCTTTCACCACTAGGGGGAGTGACTCCTTATATATTTCAGTTTACTATAATCTGTATTTGAAACTCCTTCAAATCTCTTTGTTTGTTTGTTTGTTTGTTTGTTTTTTCCTATTCTTCTTTGAAAAATGTTCAGAATGTAATTATTGGTCTTTTGTTTTCAATTGTTAAAATATAAAATTCAATAAAAATTTACAGTTAAAAATAAATTATGGTCACCACTAAATTGGCATCAATTTCCATAGCGTAGTAACAGTATAATAGGTCTCTGACACAAAGTCTACTACAGGCAACCCACCAGATGGAGACTCAACTTGGAGTCAGCACATTTCGAACAATCGTTGGCGCTCACCACTAAAGTGGCATCAATTTCCACAGAGTAGAAATAATATAATAGGCCTCTGACACCCTTTCTGTAATAAGTAATCAACATATGGAGACCTAACTTTGAGTCTCCACATTTCAAAAAATTGTTTGTAACATCAGCAACAGTAGCAAGAGTCGGCACAGAATGCAATAATGCAAGATCAATGCATGACACTAAAACCAACACCATTGCTTAGTCTGTCCAGTCTGAGTCTGGGGTACAAATTCATTGAAGATTCATGTCATGTTAATTTTGATGATAGTTACCTGGTCCTCTCTATCAGGACACAGTTGGATGTGCTTATCCATCAGGACACCACCAGCAGTGCTGAAGACACTTTTTGAGAGAAAGCCAGCTGTCGGGCATGACAAAACCTCCAAGGCGTAGCAGGCAAGCTCAATCCACTCTCACATGCTTGAAGTCTAAAATGCAAAAGAGTCCAAATTTCCCCTGATAGCATTGATATTGAGCTCCAGAAACTCCTGCGTCATCCTCTCCAGTCGTTCACTACGAGCCAGACCCTTGGCACCCGCCTGTGTGACGACAGTCTGAAACTTTGAGACATTATTATTCCTTCTGCATCCTCCTCTACTTCCTCTTCCTCTGGGACCACTATCTCCTCCCGCAGGCTATTCAAAGTGATGCTATTCAATATGCAAGGATGATTTCTAGATCCAGAGGAATTTTATTAGATAACTGTTCTTACACCAATAGGAGAGGCATCTACTTCAACACAAATCAACCTGTTGACATCAGGATGCTATGGGACAGGAACAGTAGAAAAACAAGAACTAAATTTGAGGAAGGCTTGAACAGTGTGAATCGGACTAGTTGTGAGAATTACCACCTTTCCATGTTAGGTCCTTAAATTAGTTTTTAATGATTTGGTGATGATAATTAGCATATCCAAAAAAATCTTTGGAGAGCTTTGAAACAAACGAGTTGTGTCCATCCCAAAATTGCAGAAAAGTTTGCTTACAAACGAGATTAAATATTAGAGAATTGACATTTTTTGACACACAAACATATTTTTTTTCACATTGACATAAACATAGTGATGGCACAGTCTTTTCAGAACAGTGAAGACATGAAGGCAATGTGAGTCTAGATCTCTATGGAAGATGACTATGTCATCTAGATAAACTAAGATGCATTAATACAGGACATTAAGAAAGAGCTCATTAACAAAGAGCTGGCACAAAGAGAACCTGGAAAATGGGCTATACTGGATGGCACGCAAACAAGCTGAGAAGGACACACTGAAAGCCACAGAATTGGGAGAATATATTCCAAGCTAATGCCCTGCTTCATTCTATCTAGTTATGTGCACTTGATTGCTATTTATACAAGTTGCAGTTACAGTGGTGCTCTATTAGTGGCGGAAACTATTTTTAGAGACTTTGAACTATAACTGTGCTGACCACGAGTTGGACAGGGACTACTTGCTAGCATTTACACAAGCATTGGCAATGTACACAATGAATGTCTTAAGCTCCTTCAGAGATTCCATAGCAATAAATTGTGAAAGTCTTGTGTAGAGCATAGCCTCCCTTAGACCTATAGTGGCAGATTTATGTAAGAGCTTTCAGCCATGTTGGACAAAACCTGGAATACAAGAGAATTTGTTTGTATCATACATATTCCTTCAGACCCTAGCAAAAGATTATCAAATGTTCTACAACTCTTCTGCTGTTGACATATCTGTTTCCAACAAAGAGTGTGTGCAACATCTAAGCTTGTGTACCACCTTAAGCGACTGTGATATGTAAACTTGGGATGCCTTTTTCTTAGAAGAAATACATCCTTACGTTGCAGCTTAACCCTGCTGTTCTGTTTGGTCTGGGGAGACCTATTTTGAACTTTGGTATTTTTTGGGGTGTTCAAGATGCGGTTCTGAAACTTGTGGTTGATTGACTTAAATGAGGATGGGTCGGTCGGCCACGGGTTTCAGAGCCGCATCTTGAATATTTTAAAGAATATTGAAGTTCAAAGTCGGTCATTTTTGACCAACAGAACAGCAGGGTTAAAGTCTGTTATTACCCCCTTTCATCTATGAAAGCAGTTATCCAGCCAGTCTGGCCCTTCATATTCAAGACTGTAGTCAGAAAAAAAATTGGAGCATATGTATAGGGTATAGGGTTACTTGGGCATGTCATTGCATAAATTGTGCCCTTAGCAAAAGCGAGATGATTTTGAGACAAGTCTTTGTAATAGTTGATTGAAAGTTGAACACTTTGCCAGAACAATCCACTTTTATCAGAGTCTACATAAAACAAGTTAAACGTTTGATGGCTTAACTGTCTTCAGTAAAAATAATAACATTATAACTATTATTATCAAAATGCATTTTGTAATGGGAACGTAGTGTTTGCAACTAAATATTAAATCATATCCTGAGCTCCTTACTTTTAAACTGGAAAAAGAGATCAAGATAATGCTAACATACAGTAGCGTGGGGAAAAGCCACAAAATCTAATTTGGAAGACAGAATATACAATACAAATTGTTGAAGTACAATTATGCTTGATAACACTGTTCTACAGCCAAATTGGTTCCGAGATTAAAACAGTTGAGCTTAACTAATTTTGTGTTGCTGAAAATGAACTTGATGCTTAAATTTGCTTATTGCTTATAATTTTGTTTTTTATTATATGGAGGTAACCAGTACAGTATTTATGGGCATTGTGCAACACTGCAGGTACAGTAATAGTGGCAAATGGGACAGAACAAGGCATTCAATCAGGGGTATCAGTAGATTGCATAGGTTGGAAAAATGCATTGAGGATGCAGCGCTTATCACTTTGGAAGAATTATTCCCATATAAACAGTAAAAAGGGTGCCTTCTTCTTTGCTCTTAACAGCATATTAGACTATAACTCTCAATATGACGTGAAATCTGAAGGTCAAATTGGTTTGCAGGGAGGTGTACTTTTCGTCACAGATTGCATTCCACAATGAACCTTCTGAAGGGTAAATTCATAGGCAGCGACCATAGTGAGGCAGACAACCAACCTGACAAGCAGTTTTACTACAAATTGGAGAGATTTTCAAGGTTTTCAAAGTATCTGTTAATTACTGAACAGTTATGCAAATAAAACTATTGCTTACCACAGAGGTGTATCTAGGTTTTACAGCACTTTGGCGCCTCCTCCTATATACATCTCAAGCAGTTTGAGTCGTCATGTGACTGCTCATAAGCAATTTGTATACTAACACTCATGTGATGATTGGCTATTTCTCTCAATGTTCAGTGAAATACAACAGCCTTTGGTTCATGGAGAGAAGTAAGAAGAGATGCCAGTTGGCTCGTGACCGTAAGGATGAAAATCAGATATGAGTGGTCACATGCTGACCGCTGAAACTGTCAAGCCAGGCTGAATCCTTACAGTGGGCATATAGCATGCTGTTAGAATTCCCTTTATTATAGAAAGTGGCATAGTAAATGAAAAAGTTAAATGAATACAAAAAATGTTTTATTATTTTAACATAAGTAAATTTCTTATTATACATTTACCTAAGTGTAAGGATGCATTTGGAGTATTGCATAATCCTGAAGTAAAATCACATAATAGATAGATAGATAGATAGATAGATGAATAGATAGATAATATCTATGTATGATTAATTTGATTAAATTAAGTTAACTGGATGAGATAATTTATTATAAAGACGTCTATTAATTTTATTTTTTTATTATTTTATTTACATATCCTTTGTATAAAGGCAAGAGATTCTACAACAGTATACTATACATTTTACATTCTTTTAGCAAATTTACATAACTGTTTTCACATTACTAAATCCAAGTAAATACACAGGTAAAGTCCTTACAACCAATTGTGCCATATTTCCTTTAAGCCAACAGGACACCAAATCATATAATCACAACAGAATTCTGTTCACATGAAATAAAATGAAGAAAAAAAAAACTATGCAGGGGTGTAACAAGCTAAATGGAAAATGTAATCTCTGCATTGTGATCCTTGCTACAGGTTGTGCTGACAGGACTTTGTGAGAGAATAGGACCATGACCTGATCAAACAGTTGTGCTGCTGAATGCACAGGGAGAGAATTAGAATGAAGAATAAGTGCAAGCAGCTGGAAAAGAGGCGATTTAGGATGTGAGAAAGGATGTAAAGGCAGCACTCACTGCTGCTGGGGAACAATGCAAATCAATACGGCAAGTTCAAAAAGTTAAGTGAACCCTGACCTAGGAAACAATAGTTGATTGTGGGGAAGTATTTATATGCTTAATGCCATAAAGCCCACTTCCAGTTCATAAATAGTTGCACAAGATTTCCGCTTTGGGCTGAAAATTAACAGTTGATAGGTTAAGCAGAAGGTCTATCTATCTATCTATCTATCTATCTATCTATCTATCTATTAATAATAATTTTATTTCTATAGCACCAACATATTCCCCAGCACTTTACATTTTACATCTATCTATCTATCTTGTACCAAGAAACTGACCAGCTAAAAATAAAATTAGGCCCCCATCCACAATCATTTTGGTTACAATGCAGCTTCCAATACTTGCAAGCCCCAGGAGAAAAAACAGACAGTAGAGAGCCCTTGTGACAAAACAGTATATGTACCCTTTTGAGACCAGTAGTCCATTATAATACACAATTTCACCTACTTCTGAGATGCAAGAGGGTTATATTACCTCTTTGTGACTGCACAAGTTGCACCAATAGTTTGACTACCCAAGGAAAGCCCTATGTGAACTCCAATGTGAAGTGAGCTACTGTATGGTGCCCTCATCCAATTGCTATATTCTGAACCAAAGTTAAAGATAGGAGAAGGCTGGTGACAACCCGAAACATCCCAATCCATGCAGTAGTTTTATACCACTGGAATATTGCACACCATAATATAATTATACGGTTAATATAGAATCAAATGTAATTTCTTGGGCTATATACTGTACGTAATATCCCTGTAAAATTGTTTATTGATGTAAATTTAGCTAACACCTATTTCCTCTGACCCTCCTGTAGACATTCATACTTGGATAACTGTGTAGGAATGATTACTGTTGCATGAAATTAAGCAGATGCCCAACAGAAGATGTCAAGGTACAATTGGGCTGCCCTCTTATGTATCCCTCTTATCACATATCTGTCTATTCTATTTATCTGTGGCAATGAAAATTTCCTTATATCCTTGGATGTGACTGCATTATGTGGATAGATATTATCTATCTATCTATCTATTTATTTATCTATCTATTTATCTATTATCTATCTATCTATCTATCTATCTATCTATACAAAACTATAAAGAGCTTACAGTTGTGCTCATAAATGTACATACCCCAACAGAATTTTTGCTTTCTTGGCCTTTTTTCAGAGAATATGAATGATAACAACAAATGTTTTTATCCATTCATGGTTAGTGGTTGGGTGAAGCCATTTATTGTCAAGCTACTGTGTTTTCTCTTTTTAAATCATAATGACAACCCAAAAAATCCAAATGATCCTGATCAAAAGTTCACATACTCTGGTGATTTTGGCCTGACAATATGCACAGAAGTTGACACAAATGGGTTTGAATGACTACTAAAGGTAAGAAAATTGTTCAGCATGCGAATTAAAACACACAAATAACATCAGCTGAAATATTGGACTCTCGGAAAATTAGAAGTCTGGCTTTTTCAAGATGCACAATAAGGAGGCACTTGAAGAAAAATGGGCTGCATGGTCGAGTTGCCAGAAGACAGCCATTACCTCACAAATGCCACAAAGTATTTCAACTACAATACGCAAAACAGCACAGAGACAAGCCTCAAAACTTTTGGAGCTAGGTAATTTGGAGTGATGAGACCAAAATTGAATTTTTTGCCCACAACAATAAACATTACATTTGGAGAGAGGTCAACAAGGCCTATGATGAAAGGAACACCATTCCAACTGTAAAGCACGGAGGTGGATCGCTGATGTTTTGGGGATGTGTGAGCTGCAAAGGCACAGAAAACCTGGTCAAGGTTCAAGAAAAGATTAATGCAGCATGTTATTAGCGAATACTGGAGGCAAATTTGCAATCATTAGCCCAGAAGCTGCACATGGGACGTACTTGGATGTTCCAAGATGACAACAATCAAAAACACAAGGGCAAGTCAACCTGTCATTGGCTACAGCAGAACAAAGTGAAGGTTCTGGAGTGGGCATCTCAGTCTCCTGACCTCAATGTAATTGAGCCACACTGGGGAGATCTCAAATGTGCAGTTCATGCTAGACAGCCCAGGAATTTACAGGAACTGGAGTCTTTTTGCCAAGATGAGTGGACAGCTTTACCATCTGAGAAAATAAAGAAACTCATCTACAACTACCACAAAAGACTTTAAGCTGGCATTGATGTTAGAGGGGGCAATACACAGTATTAAGAAATGGGGTATGTGAACTTTTGATCAGGGTTATTTGAATGTTTTAGGCTGTCATTTTGATTTAAAAAGAGAAAACACTGTGTTTTGACAATAAATGACAATAAAAGGCTTCACCCAACCACTAACCATGAGTGGAGAAAAAGTTTTGTTGTTATCATTCATTTTTTCTTGAAAAAAGGTAAAGAAAGCTAACATGTCCTGTCTGTATCTATCCAATTTGTTGTCCTAGTAAGTGATTTCCATGGTTCCTTTTCTATATCTGAATTTCATCCTCTATCTTTATACAGTATTCATAGTCGATTATAAAATGTAATTGCCCAAAAATTAGGCCAAATGTAACATTTACTAGACTAGAAATGTAAGTTCCTATTTACAGTTTCAGCTCCAGTGATGTTGACGGAAAATGTTTTTCCAGAAATAAGTCTAAATGCCATGTTCAATTGGCACCTAATAGTCTTGGTAAGTTTCTTGGAGCCCCCACACATGCTTCTGTGTTCAGCGCCACTATAACACCTACTCAACAGTGAGCACAATAATCATTTGGTATTAAATGTTGGCACTGGCGTCAGGAGGTTTCAGTCAGGCATTCTCTTTTTACTGCCAAGGCAATCAAATTAATTCCGTTAACAGCTTGCCAACACATCTAGCTGGTATACTGGCCCATATTAGACATGAAACCTAGACGTTCATTTTTAAAAAATATTGTTCTTCACTCGGTGTGATTTCTGATGTTTATCCAAGTAGAGACTGACGGCTGTCATCATCGTATTCCGCACAGTGACTCCAAAGAGACAACACTTCCTATTGGCAGACGTCAGTGTCTGCATCGCCAATTCAAACGGATTTCTTTTACAGACATCTGAAAACCACGAAAACAGCGTAATCTTCCTGCCGCAATGTAGCGTAATTCATGAATATTCTTTCAAAAGAGATCTGTTCACATGGCAATCAAGAAAAGTGGGTCAAATGTTTAAAGCTCCTCTCAAAGCATCCACCGCAAACTATAATTGAAGTTCATGAAATACTTTTCATCCCTAAACATTCACAGGAAGCAATCGGCCACAAATATTTCCTGTCAGGAAGTTGAGGAAAATTAGGTTTGATTAAATTTCAGAGCTCACAGTACACCCTCAGTCATGTTAGTAGGAAAGAAAATGAAAACTACTTGTGATGAAGCCAGTAAAAGTTGTCATCAGAGAAAATACAAGATTTTCCACTTATGTCAGTGCTGGAGCAGTTCGATGTAGAATTGCTCCTCCTTTCCACAATATGGAACCTGTTAGAAGTTTACCCCTGTTACAAAATGTGAAATAAACATTCCATAATGTAAAAACATTCCATAAGGTGTAATACTAAATAAACAGCCTGAAACATAAGCAAAAGAGTTAGTTTTGTTTTAGTTTCCTATATTTATGCTTTCAGTATATACAAAGTTACTTTGGATGCTTTACTGTAGTATATTTTTTTAAGAAAAAAAAAAGAAAATATTAGTTAACTCCTTCCTACTCACAGCCATAAATGTGGCACTAGGAGCAAGTGCCAAACAGCAGTATACCTATCAGATCTCCTGCAGTCTCCTGTGTGGCGGGGTTACTAACCATTTAACATGTGATCTTCCATGTCGGGGTGGTATTTTTTAATGATTGATAATGGTTGGGATGGAGGAGAAGTTCAATCTTAACCAATCTAGCCAACAAAAATAAGTGGCTCCTTTGATTCAATTACCAGACTCATTTTATACAACTTTATTATTTGAGTTTCATATAGCAGTTTGCATGGCCTAGACAAAATAGGAACACATATCCATTTAGTTATAGCTGTACAAAAAAGACATTGACCGCACATCAAAATATTAAACAGTGATCTAAAATAATAAGAGGATAACAATTTTGATAGAAGTGCTTCTTTAGCCCCTTCCCGACATGCGCCATACTAGTACTTCTCTGTGGGAGCTGCGTTCCCACAAACAACAGTACTATTATGGCGCACTGATCACACGGCCTCACGTTGAGCGCCGTGGCGATTGGGTGCGGGTGTCAGCTGTATGTGACAGCTGACACACCACAGCAACACCCACGTTCGGTGCTAGCATCAATTGCATGCATTTAACCTCTCTGATGCCGCTGTCAGTAGTGACATCGACATAGAGGGGCAGCGCGCAGAGATGTGACACACCAGTGGTGTCAATATAATCACTGCACCCCTAGATGAATTCATTGAGAGGTTTAATTGGTAAAATAGGGTCACTTGTAGGGGAGTTCTGCTGTTCTGGCACCTCAAGGGCTCTGCCAATGTAACATGATACCCTGAAACAAGTGCAGCAAAATCTGCACTGTAATATGGCGCTACTTCCCTTCTGAGCTTTGCACTGTGCCTTAAAAGTAGTTTTTGACCACAAATGGGGCATTGATGAACTCAGGAGAAATTGCACAACAAACTTTGGTGTCCATTTCTCCTTTCCTTGTGAAAATACAACATTTGTAGCTAAAAAAAATTTTTGTGGGAAAAATATGATATTTTTTATTTTTAAGGCTCAACATTATAGACTTCTGTGAAGCACATGGGGGTTCAAGGTGCTCAATACATTTATAGATAAGGTCCTAAATGGGTCTAGTTTCCAAAATGATGCTAATTGTGGGGGTTTCCTCTGTTCAGGCACAACAGGGGCTTTTCAAATGCGACATGGCATCCCTAATTATGCCAACAAATTTTACATTCAAAAAGTGAAATGGCGCTCCTTCCCTTTCAAGCCTTGCCGTATACCTAAACAGTAGACTTCCCCACATAAGGGGTATCGGCATGCTCAGGAGAAATTGCGCAACAAAATGTATGGTCCATTTTCTTCTGTTACCTTTACGTAAGTAAAGTAAAAAAAATAGGTCAAAAGCAAAATTTTGAGGAAAGAAAAGTAAATGTTCATTTTTACCTTCCACATTCCACTTGAAGGGTTAATAAATTTCTTGAATGTGGTTTTGAATACCTTGAGGGATGCAGTTTTTAGATGGGTGTCATTTTTGGGTACTTTCTGTCATATAGGCCCCTCAAAGTCACTTCAAATGTGAGGTGGTCCCTAAAAAAATGGTTTTGCAAATTTTGTTGTAAAAATGAGAAATTGTTGGTCAACTTTTAACCCTTATAACTAGAAATGAGCAGATATTTCAATGATCGGTTCTGCTCACGATCGCCGAATTTGCAATATTTCCTAACTTAATCGCCAATTAAATTACAGAATATAGCTGAACATACACAACACAAAAGCTGCTGCTTCCAAAGCTGTGTGACAGCATTGGAAACACCGGCGTAGCGCTTCTGAATGGCAGTGAAATCATCCCTGTTGGTCAGAGAGCCACGGTTCCCATGCTGTCAGAAGACAGCGTGAGCGCTCAGCTGTGATCAGAGGTAAAAAGTTTACCTCCAGTCACTGGTGTCAGCTGATGGGACTACAGTTCCTAACAGCTGACACCTGCTGCCGCTAATAACATTGAGAGCAGGAGTGGGAGTATTCTTGAGCCGCTCCTGCACTGAAAATAAATAATTAAAAAAAAAACCTGCTTGGGTCTCCCATCCCCATATTTTTGACAACCAGCCAAGCAAAATTCACAGCTGGAGGCTTCAACCCTCAGCTGTCAGCATGGTTGGATAAAAAAATTAGAGGTGTCCCCATGCCGTATTTTTAATTATTTAAATAAATTAAA
Source organism: Ranitomeya imitator (assembly GCF_032444005.1). Taxonomy (NCBI): domain Eukaryota; kingdom Metazoa; phylum Chordata; class Amphibia; order Anura; family Dendrobatidae; genus Ranitomeya; species Ranitomeya imitator. Next base: position 987,439,463 of record NC_091282.1, read on the forward strand.
AAAATGGGTTCCCCCATTTTTGACAACCAGCCTTGCTAATGCAGACAACTGGGGGCTAGTATTCTCAGACTGGTAAGGGGCCATGGATATAGACCCCCCAGCCAAAAAATAGCAGCCCACAGCTGAGCAGAAAAGGCACATCTATTAGATGAGCCAATTCTGACACTTTGCCTGGCACTTCCCATTTGCCCTGTAGCGGTGGCAAGTGGGGTTCATATTTGTGGGGTTTATGTCACCTTTGTATTGTCAGGTGACATCAAGCCCAAGGATTACTAATGGAGATAATGGGGGTATTCATCAGCCGCTACTGCGCTGTAACTAAATCATTTAAAAAAACCTGCATGTTTCCCCTGTATTTTTGATAACCAGACAGGCAAAACTCACAGCTGGAGGCTGCAACCCTCAGCTTTCAGCATTAGCAAGGGTGGTTATCAAGAATAGAGGGTTCCTCACATTGTTTTTTTAATTATTTTAATAAATAATTTAAAAAAACGGCATGGTGTCCCCCCCATTTTTGACAACCAGCCTTGCTAAAGCTCACAGCTGGGGCTGGTAATCTCAGGATGGTAAGGGACAATGGATATCAACCCCCCAGCCTAAAAATAGCAATTTGCAGCTGCCCAGAAAAGGCACATGTATTAGATGGCTCAATTTTCATGCTTTCCAATTGCCCTGTAGTGGTGGCAAGTGGGGTTCAAATTTGTGGGGTTGATGTCACCTATTATTACAGACCCTCTCATCGCTTGGCTTCACAGACTTGGCCTTATCCTGGATCTCATCATACCTAACAGACCAGACATTCAGCATTCCCCACTCACACACCTCTTCACCTCAGCTCCTATCTGTTGGAGTCCCGCAAGGTTCAGTCCTAGGGCCCCTGCTCTTCTCCATTTACACCTTTGGCCTGGGACAGCTCATAGAATGTCACAGCTTTCATTATCACCTATATGCTGATGACACACAGACCTACATCTCTTGACCAGATATCAGCACCCTACTAACCAGAATCCCTCAATGTCTGTCCTCTATTTTATCCTTCTTCTCCCCTAGATTTCTAAAACTTAACATGGACAAAACAGATTTCATCATCTTTCCCCATCTCACGCGACCCCCCCAATGAACTTATCCATTACAGTAAATGGCTGCCCACTCTCCCCAGTCCCACAAACTCGCTGTCTCGGGGTAATCCTTGACACTGATCTCTCCTTTAAACCACTAATCCAAGCCCTTTCCACTTCCTGCCGCCGTCAACTCAAAAAATATTTCATGGATCCTTACATTCCTAAACCAAAAATCTGCAAAAACCCTAGTGCATGCCCTCATCATCTCCCGCCTTAACTACTGCAACCTCCTGCTCTGTGGCCTCCCCTTGAACACTCTTGCACCCCTCCAATCTATTTTAAACTCTGCTGCCTGACTAATCCACCTGTGCCCACCCTATTCCCCGGCCTCTCCCCTCTGTCATTCCCTTCACTGGCTCCCCATTGCCCAGAGACTCCAGTACAAAACCCTATCCATGACCATACAAAGCCTTCCACAACCTGTCTCCTCCATACATCTGTGACCTTGTCTCCCGGTACTTACCTGCACGCAACCTCTGATCCTCACAAGATCTCCTTCTCTACTTCCCTCTTATCTCCTCTTCCCACAATCGCATACTAGATTTCTCTCGTGCATCACCCCTACTCTGGAACTCTCTACCACAACATATCAGACTCTCGCGTACCATCGAAACCTTCAAAAAGAACCTGAAGACTTCCCTTTTCTGACAAGCCTACAACCTGCAATAGCCACCGATCAACCAAACTGCTGCACGACCAGTTCTACCCTCACCTGTTGTATCCTCACCCATCCCTTGTAGATTGTGAGCCCTCGCGGGCAAGGTCCTCTCTCCTGCTGTTCCGGTTGAGACTTGTATTGTTTAATATTATTGTACTTGTTTTTATTATGTATACCCCTCCTCACATGTAAAGCACATATAATAATAATGCATGCAATAAGTAATAATAACATATATATGTATTATATGTGTATATACAGTTGAGCTCTAAAGTTTGCGTACCTCTGCAGAATTTTTGCTTTCTACGCACAATCAGGGAGAGCGACCAGGAGGAGCCCCAAAGCACCAATGCTGCAAGCTAAAACTCTTATCGCTCCAGGTCATACCACTCCACAGACAAATCATCATAGCAACAATGGCCAACACACAACACCAGCACTGAGTCAAAGACCTGGATTACATGCTTCTGAAATAATATTGGTGTTGAAAACTATTCTGTCCCCGGGCCTGTGGCTCTGTGAGATGCTGAATCTCTTCACCTTACTTACAATTGGCGACGTTCGCAGATAGCTTAATTCAGCTGCCGACACACATGTTAGGAAGAATCCAGAAGAGACTTTGATTTCTTTAAGAATCCTTGTTGAATGCATAAACAGCAGCAGCAGATAAAAAATACTTTCTTTGAGACAAGCTGAAAGCACATGTGCCTCTAATGAAGCCAAGATGGAGACTGAGACACAGGGAGAAGAAGAAGGAAGTGACATGACACCCAGCAGAGGGAGACAGAGAGACAGAAGGAACAAACTTGATGGAAAGGGAGGATTTCAGCTATGCAAAACACAGGAACACATAGCAATAATAAACAATATGAGAACTGCAATACAGCATGTAAAATGTACAGGACAGTCTGTAAAATGTCTCATTCATGGAACATAACACTCCCCATCTGAAATCTTTAGATTTCATAATTCTTATGATGTCTTCTGGGGATGTCACTGTGGACCTGAAAAACAAAAGTAAAACAAGCATGCAAGTAACAACAACAGTTGTAGTCCAATTGGCATGGACCAATCTCCAATCTTCATTTGGAGGCATGAAGTCCTCAACAGCGGGATAGTCTGAGTCCAAATGTAAACACACCTTCGGATTGGGGAAGCCGCAATGTGCAAACACTTCCAAACCAACAATCCGCTAGAGAAAGTTCAAATGTTCCAACACATTTATGTGTCCATAAACAATGACTTTATGTGATGTTCTCCTTTGGCAAAAGTAACACAAGCTCAGTGACTGGACGGAAGAAAATATAACCTTGACTTCTACCTTACGGATCTTCCCGTCATTGCTTGGTGTAACCTTGGTGATAAGAAACATTGGCCAGTCGTTGCGATGAGCTTCTTTAACTTTAAGGAGGACGAGGTCTCCCTCTTGGAGATTAGGTTTTGCAGTCTGCCATTTGTGATGGTTTTGAAGCAAGTGCAGGTATTTAATTTTCCAGTGGTGCCAAAAGACATTGGACAAATGTTGTATCTGTTTCCACTGATGTCTGTAAATGTCCCCATCCACAAACTTCCCTGGAGGGACTGCGGCAGCTCCAAACTTCTCAGCAAGAAGTGTAGCAGGAGTAAGGATCATTGGTGCATCAGAGTCCGATGTTACTGGTACCACTTTACTGTCTGTGTAGAATCCACAATGCACCTTGTTATCTTCTTCCAAGGTCTTTAGGTAGGCTACGGCAGCTATTGCCTCTGTAGAAGCGTCGGAGAAAATGTGGACCTCTCTTCTGATGATGGCTGAAAGGGTGCCTGGGGAATAACAACGTGGGACTTGGAAATGCTCTAAGACCTTCAGAGACTACTTCCACGCCTCCCACCTTTGTTGTTTCTGGGATGGTAGCGGAGTGTCCCAATCCATACTCTCGGCGGTCAACTGTCTCAATAGTATCTTGCCTTGAATGGTGATGGGTGCGATAAACCCGAGAGAATCATAGATGCTGTCCACAACAGATAGGACTCCTCATTTAGTGAAAGGTTTATCACAAGCTGACACCTGGAAAGTGAATGTGTCCTGTTTAATATTCTAAAGCAGACCGAGGCTGCGTTGCGTGTGAGGAAAGTCAGAACCCAGAACAAGATCCCTTACACCAGCAGCGTGATCCTCAGATGGAAATGCTTCCATTACCTTTTTACTGTTGGAGATGATCTTGTAGTCTATGACCTTGTTATGGATGTCGTTGTCTTTGTGCCCTAGGAATCTGAGGTAGTTTCTGCTGTCTTCTCTCACAATAAAACAGTGAAACATTTTTTGAATGTCGGCCATTACTGTGACAGGTTCTTGCCTGAAGCGAATAAGTACTCCAATAAGGCTGTTTAGATTAGGCCAAGTGAGGAGCAGGCTATTTAGGGAGATGCATTCATACTGAGCACTGGAGTCAAACACCACTCTAATTTGGTCGGGTTTGCGAGGATGGTAGACACCAAAGGATGGGAGATACCAGCATTCTTCACCTTCTTTTAGCGAGGGTGCGGGCTCTTAGTGACCTCTGTCGAAGATATTCTGCATGAAGTCGACAAAATGTTTCTCCATCTCTGGCCTTCTCTTTAAGGTGTGTTTTAGGGATGAAAACCTTGCCGTTGCTTGTTGCAGATTATTAGGTAGTCTTGTTCTTTGAGAACGAAAAGGTAAAGGTGCTACCCAGCTATTTGAATTGTCTTGGGCGAATTCCTTTTCCATAATCTATACAAACTCTTTGTCCTCCCTTGCAGGTGCTAGCTGATTGTCTTTTCTTGTAGAGGTGAAAACTGTTGACCGAGGTCATCATTGTGAGACAGGAATGTGTTCATGTCATCAGAGGTTTCTTTCTAATGAAGGAAAAGAAGGAAGTGACATGACACCCAGCAGAGGGAGACAGGGAGACAGAAGGGACAAACCTGATGGAAAGGGAAGATTTCAGCTATGCAAAACACAGGAACACATAGCAACAATAAACAATATGAGAACTGTAATACAGCATGTAAAATGTACAGGACACTCTGTAAAATGTCTCATTCACGGGACATAACAAAAACCATACAATCTGTTTGGAAACATTTCCCTTTTTCAATGTTTAGTTTCTAGGTCACTGTTAATATCCTTGACTAGTTTCAATAATATACTGTATGGTCAAAAAGATACGGTACCATTTTGTGAGTTTAAATCATAGACTAATAGAATGTTAGAGTTGGAAGGACCTCTAGGGTCATCGTGTCCAACCCTCTGCTCAATACAGGATTCACTAAACCATCTTAGGCTAGTTTCACATTTGCGGTAGAATCTGCAGCGTTTAAACCGCAAGCTGAAATGCACGATAAACCGCATGCAAACGCATTTTTTAGACGCATAATGTAACGCATGCGGTAAAAAAAGCTGCGTTTGCACACTTTTTAATGCGTTTAGCATGCGTTTGCGTTTTCTGTGCGCATGGTGGAAAATTTAACAGGAGAAAAATCTACATAAACAGACACCGCCAAATGGGACTACAGTGGGTGTGTATTATGGGATATCTTTACAGTATATAGACCCTTATATTGCTGAAATCTTCACAGTTTGCTACTGTATCCTGTGTCATGATGGATCTTCGCATGGAGAGCTTTTATTTCAACCTGGATTTAAGTATCAAGCTGTTTCTTGCCTGTGTGTTTGCTTGGGAGCAACAAAGAAATAGAGAATGACAGAGAAGGAAACGCCATAGACGGCTTTGGAGACACCCCATTATTGAACTCTGCGAGAGCCGTGGAGCCTACCACATGCAATATGGCGAGCTTAATGCCAACCCGGGCAAATTTCCGGAATATACCAGGATGTCTCAAGAGTCTTTTCAGGATTTGCTTGGTCATGTCCAAGGAGCCATCAGGAGACAGGACACCCAGCTCCGTAGAGCGATTCCTGCAGAGGAACGTCTCCTGGTCACATTAAGGTACGTAATAAATTCTAAACAAATGCCAGTCATAACTATTGTTGTTCTGCCATGTATTATTTATATTTTCCTTTATGTCTTTAGCTAATCACCACCATAAATAGAATTGTTTGTAATTTTTTTTTTTATTTCAAATTCCTGGCTATCAGAGAGAGCTTATCATCACTCCACTTTCAGTACCGGCTTGGAATTTCCACCTTGTCTGGAATAGTTGCAGACACCTGCCGGGCTTTGTGGAACGTTCTCTGGGATGAATTTTTCCCCCTACCCACCACAGACATGTGGATGGAAATTGCCCCAAAATTCTGGAGTGTGTGATTTCCCCAACTTTTTGCGAGTGGTGGATGGAAAGCATATACGCCTTATCAAACCTGACAAACTGGATCTGAGTAGCTCAACTACAAAAAATATTTTTCTGTAATGCTCATGGCAATAGCAGATGCAGATTGCCACTTTATCGCCGTGGACATTGGAGCTTTTGGCCGTGGCAATGACTCCCAGACTTTAAAGAACTCGGATATGGGCCGACGTGTGTATGGCAAAAGTTTTAATTTTCCCCTGCCATGACCTCTCCCCAACACTCAAGGCCCACTGATGCCATTTGTTATGGTTGGGGATGAGGCCTTTCAGATTTGTGAAAACCCACTGAAGCCATATTCCAGTCAGGACTTGAACCACACTAAAGGGATTTATGATTACAGACTGACCAGGGTCCGAATAACAGTGGAGTGTAACTTTGGGATTCTTGTCTCAAAATGGCGCATTCTTGAGACAGCCATTAATCTAAAAATGGAGACAGTCGATGAGGTGGTCAAAGCCTGTGTGGTTCTCCACAATTACATAATGGCTAAGGAGCGACAGAACATTGAACTGAATGAACCAGTTGCAAACCCATTGCCAGATTACCAGCATCACCCGCTGCGGTCAACTGTTGAAGTTGGCCACATGCGGGACCAATTTTCTGCCTATTTTGTTTCTGACATTGGACGTGTGGCATGGCAAGATAGTATTTTGTAAAATGTGCTATTGGGTTTGGGTCTGTACCAGCTATGTTTTAAATGTTACTAATTTTTTTGTTAATAAACAATGTATTTTGATATCTGTACCGAGTCTCCTATGTATTTCCTCTAAAAACCACTTAGGTTGCTAGTGGTAAGGTAGTTGATGTCATTACATCCTGATTCTGTTCTGCAGTATCTATTGGATGCAGACTGAAGAGACGATGGAGGTATAATACAAAGCAGATCTATACTCACCAAGTAATGTGTGAGAAATAATGACTTCATGAGCACAAAACCCAGCCTCTTGAAATCACTATTTCTGACACCTGTCCAGGTGAGTATAGAAATGCCTTGTATGACCTCCATCGTCTCTTCAGTTTGTGTGAAATAGATTACGTAGACTCAAGAGAAAATGGAGGTTATACAAGGCAGTTCTCTACTCACCAGGTGAGGTGTCATAAATAATGAGTTTTTTGACACATGACCTGTTGAGTATAGTTCTGCTTGTATTACCGCTACTGTCTCTTAAGTCTGTGAAACATATTAAGCAGACTGAAGAGATTATGGAGAAAATACAAGTAATATTATTTTTTGACAACTCATAGCTCCATACCAAACACACAAAGCTGCAGTGTCGTACTTAATAACTACTGGAGCTATGAGGTAGCAAAAAAGAAAGTGTAAGGTGCAGTTTGTTTATTCGGCGCACGGTGTGTGTTGCCTGTGGGAAATACACAACTAACCAAACAGTATTGGGGCAAAAACATTAACATTTATTTATAAACAAAAAAACAAACACATTTACTGCGCCTGCTTGGGGTAGAGTGACGGAACTGGGGTGTGTGTAGCTGTGAGGCCTGGCTAACTGTCGACGACGGAGGGGTTGCAGGAGAAGGGGCAATTAAAGTAGTGGCGTCTGGGAGTTCCGAGATGGTGCTAGATGCATGAGAAGGCAGAGACACACTGGAAGGGTGAGACAAACCTCACATAACAGACACATTGGGAGGTGAGGGGGGAGGAATAGAGATAGTCCGCTACTTTCAATTTTTTTCCCTTTTTGGGATCGGCGCTGCGGTCTGGGGAGCCTCGGTGGGCTCATTTCTTGCGGCCTTCTCATGGTGGCCGATCTGTTAGGGTCTGTGTGCCGCTGCTGCTGCATGGTTGTGATAGTGGGGAAGGCCATGCGATGGTCCAGCTGCTGCATGGTGGTGGTGCGGAAGGCCATGCCAGGGTCCTGCTGCTGCATGGTGGTGGTGGGGAAGGCCGTGCCTGGGTCCGGCTGCTGCTGCTGCATGGTGGTGGTGCAGAAGGCCATGCCAAGGTCCTGCTGCTGCATGGTGGTGGTGGGGAAGGCCATGTGATGGTCCAGCTGCTGCATGGTGGCGGTGCAGAAGGCAATTCCAGGGTCTTGCTGCTGCATGGTGGTGGTGGTGAAGGCCGTGCCATGGCCCGGCTGCTGCTGCTGCATGGTAGTGGTGCGGAAAGCCATTCCTGGTCCGGGTGCTGCTGTTGCTGCATGGTGGTGGCAGAGGAGGATGTCCAAGCAGGAGCAGCAGTTGGGTTGGCATGGTGGTGGCGGTGGGCTATCCAACAGCACTCGGCATGGTGGTGGCGCTTTAGTGGTGTCCGGCAGTGCTTGGAATGGTGGTGGCCGTGCAGTGGTATGCAGCAGGGCTCGGCATTGAGGTCAAGTGTGACAGTGTTGGCACAGGTGGAAATGCCACCACAGGCTGCTGAAAATACTGAATCTGCTGCATTGCAGGCCTCCATGACACTGAGCTGGAGATCAGGAGTAAGGTGTTGCGACATGCTGGCCTCTGGAGGTCAGCTTTCACTTGGTCAAGGCTTCTGGTGACATCCTGGATAAGTGTATTGATTTGGTTTATGGCACTATCCAGTATGTCTCCCATCGCCTTAAGTCCATCATGAAAGACCAAGCTCAAGTGCAAAAACTCGGGCATGTGTGACCTGTCTGAGGCCCTCTGACGCTGCTGGGAAGAGCCCAAAAAAGAGACAGAGGACTGGGACAGGGGAGCACCTGATGCACCAGCTTCCTGGACTCCAGTCTGTGTTGCAGGCCCACTTGCTGCTGTGATGCTGGATGGCTGGGACGGATCCGTGGCTGTTTGATGAAGGACAGCTCCAGAACTGGGGTCAAGAGTGTTGCTTCATGTGCTGTGAAAGAACCCCAAAAACATTAGTACCAAACATTTACAATAGTAAAAGCGCCAACTCCTGTGAAATAGAAAAATACAGATTAGGCAATACAACACAACCCAATACACCACAAAAAATACTTACGTTCTCTGGGCAAGGACCGGTAACAAAAGTGCCAGGATGCGGTGATATTTATATTTTCGGATCCTTGCTCCAGAAAAACCAGGAACCCGGCTCTCTTGATGAAGGTCCTTGTTGAAGAGATCCTTCATTGAACACCAACGTGTTTTGACTTTGAGCACTGCTGAAAAATAAAAATTATGGTTAGACAATGCACTTTTGACCGTGATCACACAACTGAGTGTGATACAGCTATCCATGCGGAGTTTGAGCAATGGCTGTCTCCACTCACCTGGAGCCAGGGAAGACTGTGTGCAATAACAGTGCAAAACTGGTGGTGGCCCTATGCGAAGGGGAATGTGGGAGGAAACCGGACTACCAGGAGTAAACACATGCAAACACAGACAGAACATACAAACTCTTTGCACATTCTGTCCTTGGTGGGGTTGGAACCCAGGACTCCAGCACTGCAAGGCTGCTAATGTTTTTTCATTGATGACTCAATGTTCCTGGGGTTGGAAGCCTATCATTGCAATGCACACTGTGTGCCTCACTGCTGTCTTTGTTAAATACACTGTCAACATTTTGATCCTGCAGGAGTTTCTCTCATCACACACAGTTGTGTGATCCTGGCCAAGGTCACTGCTGCATCACCCCGCATTGCATTACTTATGAAATGCATTGCGTACCCGAGTTGGGGTGTTGTCCCAGCCATCCCACATCGCTTGGGCCACCTAATTCCATAGCCACCAGATTGTCACGTTGTCCGAGTGCTGCTGAATCCGGGTGTCTCACAACGGGACTCACTCATGGACCAGGGAGATTAGGATGTCATTGTCAATGAGGTCCTCATCCCGTTCTGGAACCTAGAAAATAAATAAATACATTAATGTTTGAGATATTAACATAAGGAAAAGAAAGAAAACAACAGAGACAGAAAATAGGCAAGAATATTCAAAGTCAAGAAAAAAAAAAGGAGTCAAGAAGAAAAAGGTAAAGAAAGAGCAAAATAAAGAAATGCACAGTGAAGAATAGTAAAGTCAGGATTAGTGTTGAACGATACCGTCCGATACTTGAAAGTATCGGTATCGGATAGTATCGGCCGATACCCGAAAAATATCGGATATCGCCGATACCGATATCCGATACCAATACAAGTCAATGGGACACCAAGTATCGGAAGGTATCCATATTAATGTGTAAAATAAAGAATTAAAATAAAAAATATTGATATATTCACCTCTCCGGCGGCCCCTGGACATCACGCTGGTAACCGGCAGGCTTCTTTGTTTAAAATGAGTGCCTTTAGGACCTGCGAATGACGTCGCGGCTTCTAATTGGTCGCGTGCCGCTCATGTGACCGCCACGCGACCAATCAGAAGTCGCGACGTCATTCGCAGGTCCTTAATTCCTAGAATTAGGAGTTTAGTGAATGAGAATGACGTCGCGGCTTCTGATTGGTCGCGTGGCGGTCACATGAGCGGCACGCGACCAATCAGAAGCCGCGACGTCATTCGCAGGTCCTAAAGGAGCTCATTTTAAACAAAGAAGCCTGCCGGTTACCAGCATGATGTCCAGGGGCCGCCGGAGAGGTGAATATATCAATATTTTTTATTTTAATTCTTTATTTTACACATCCCTATGGATCCGATACCGATACCCGATACCACAAAAGTATCGGATCTCGGTATCGGAGTTCCGATACCGCAAGTATCGGCCGATACCCGATACTTGCGGTATCGGAATGCTCAACACTAGTCAGGATACAATAAGCAGAGTACAATCAGTCAGGTATACTTACATGCCGCCATGCCACATGACCGTCTCCACGCTGCTCCTTCTCGGCCTCTGCCGCAGTTGAAGAACTGTTCTGAAAAAGAAAAAAAAATTGTCACATGTGTAGATGTGACAGAGAATACTTACCAATCTGAAGAGGTGAGTACTCACTTCACTTTCATTTCCACCTTGTGCAGGCCCAAGACGTTGCACCTCAGAAGAAGAAGAAGACATTTTGATGCGTGCAGCAAGAAAAAAAAAAATACAGAAATTATTAGGACATATAGAGATTAGGACATATAGAGACAGAAAAAAGAATAGAAAGACATTGGCTTTGATACTCACATTGTTCATAGTGTAGATTCCTCCCAGGTTCTTCCGAGAGTCTGTCTGCTCTTCTTCCCAGTCTGCTGAGTAGTGACCTGCAAATGCCCACTCCCTCCTTTTATAATAATAATAATAATCTTTATTTTTATATAGCGCTAACATATTCCGCAGCGCTTTACATTTTGCACACATTATCATCACTGTCCCCGATAGGGCTCACAATCTAAATTCCCTATCAGTATGTCTTTGGAATGTGGGAGGAAACCGGAGTGCCCGGAGGAAACCCACGCAAACACGGAGAGAACATACAAACTCTTTGCAGATGTTGTCCTTGGTGGGGTTTGAACCCAGGACTCCAGCGCTGCAAGGCTGCAGTGCTATCCACTGAGCCACCGTGCCGCCCTTTATTAGTTTGTATATGGGGGTGGCTAATCAGTGTCTAGACAGGTTTTCTTGTGGTAAAACGCATGTGTTCACAAAAGCAAACAAACGCATGTGCTTGCAAACGCATGCGTTCACATAGACTGTAATGCGTTTTTTCAACGCATTCCTTCAGCTAACAACCGTATATGTTTCAAAGCGGCAAATTAACGCCTCTGAAATTACAACATGTAGCATTTACCGCGCCAAGCCACAGACAACTAAACGACGCATGCCACGTCAAGTGCAGCAAAACGCAACCTATCGCAGACACCTGCGTCCCCAATATTAAAGATAGGAATGCATGATACATGCGTATGTATGCATCCAAAACGCTGTGGACACAACCGCAAATGTGAAACCAGCCTTAGACAGATATTTGTCTAGCTTCTGTTTGAAGATTTTCATTGAAGGAGAACTCACCACCTCTCGTGGCAGCCTGTTCCACTCTTTGATCACCTTCACTGTCAAAAAGTTTTTTCTAATATCTAATTTGTATCTTCTCCCTTCCAGTTAAAACCATTGCTTCTCGTGCTTCCATGTGCAAATGAGAATAAGCCCTCTATACTGTAGATATTTGTAGATGGCTATTAAGTCTCCTATTAGGCTTCTTTTATGCAAGCTAAACATTCCCGTATATTTTAATCGTTCCTTGTAAGAAATAGTTCTGCTTACCATCCTGATAGCTCTTGTCTGAACTTGCTCCAGTCTTTCGATGTCTTTTTTAAAATGTCGTGTCATACAGTTAAAACAGCCCATACACTTGTCAGCACAAAACTCATGCAGCAGACCGCTGTCTTTCCCTGACTGTTCCATAAACTAATAAATATAAACCCGGCACTCAACTTAAATGATGCAGGGAAGAATTTTTATGCAGTCTAGAATTGTAGTATAGCAAAACGTTTCGGTCACTCGGACCTTCATCAGTCACTACAAATGAGCTAAACATACAAAAAAGGAAATATTTATATTTACTATTCCATGGTGTGGGAACCTACCTTGGCACTTTCTCCAGTAGTGCTCACTGTGTTTTTTCTAATATGTGTTCCATAAACTAAGGGAGATAGCAGAGTAAATAACTGTCACATAAATCTTGCACCAGTTTATCAGCCTGGAGAAAAAAATGATCAGGCATGGAGATCCAGGAGGTCCACATAAATCTTACATTGTTGGCTGCTCCTGCCAAAAGGAGTTTGTTTGGCTGATTATGATCTAATGTGTATGGAGGCTTTATGTTGCTTTATTTATTCTGGATTAAAATATTTCCCACTGGAAACTTTCCATTTTCTCATTGCTGCCTTCCATTTCAATTTGTTCAATATTTCAATAGGTTGAGAACTACCGTATTTTCCGGCGTATAAGACGACTGGGCGTATAAGACTACCCCCAACTTTTCCAGTTAAAATATACAATCTTCTCAAAAGTCGGGGGTTGTCTTAGATGCCGGGTGTAGTCTTATAGGGTGGGTGTGAAGCAATCTGCGATTGACGTATATAGTGGAGGGAGTGGTCCCGATGACGAGGTGAGGGAGCGCCTCACCAGGAAGGTGTAAGTGAAGCAAACTGTCAGCGTCTGGGATGCCAGGGGTATGCAAAAAAGAGAGAGAGCGGTGCTGTGCCTACAAAAACACTTCTCTTTCACTAATCTGGCTCACCCTTGTATCCTATTATCTCCTTCTCTGCCTCTGCTTCACTTACACCTTCCCGGTGAGGTGCCCCCTCACCTCGTCATTGGGACCGCTCCCCCCACAATATGCGGCGACCGCAGATTACTCCACATCTGCCCTATAAGACGACACCTGGCGTATAAGACGACACCCGACTTTTGAGAAGATTTTCAGGGGTTAAAAAGTAGTCTTATCCGCCAGAAAATACAGTAATTACTGTACGTGGTATACAGGATTGCAACCAGTATTTTAGGTAGTTTCTAAAGACTACCTGTCAAGTCAATTAGAATACTATGAGTAAGCTATTTTTTGGTTCTCATTAGTTACATTATCCTCAACAAAGTAATGAAAAGGATAGAGAAGGGGCTTTAGAGGCCCCAGAGTATTTCCAATGGCTTTTACTAGGGTTGAGCGACCTTTACTTTTATAGGATCGGGTCGGGTTTCACGAAACCCGACTTTTTCAAAAGTCGGGTCGAGTGAAATCGGCCGATCCTATAAAAAAGTCAGGGTCGGGGTCGGCCGAGACTCGAAACCCAATGCAATGCATTGGGTTCCCATGGTTCCCAGGGTCTGAAGGAGCGGAAACTCTCCTTCAGGCCCTGCGATCCATATTTTAGTGTAAAATAAAGAATAAAAATAAAAAATATCGCAATACTTACCCTCTGACGCGCCCTGGTACCCGGGAACCTTCCTTCCTTAGAATCAGCCTTCCAGGACCTTGCGGTGACGTCGCGGTGACGTCGCGGCTTGTGATTGGCCGCGCGGCCGCCCATGTGACCGCTCGCGTGACCAATCACAAGCCGCGACGTCACCGCGACGTCACCGAAGGTCCTGGAAGGGCTGATTCTTAGGAAGGAAGGCTGCCGGAAAGAAGCAGGGCGCGTCCGAGGGTGAGTATATACCTAATAGGAATAGGAATATACTCACCCTCGGACTTTTAACCCCTTCCCGACCCATGACGCCACGTAGGTGTCATGAAAGTCGGTGCCAATCCGACCCATGACGCCTATGTGGCGTCATGGAAAGATCGCGTCCCTGCAGATCGGGTGAAAGGGTTAACTCCCATTTCACCCGATCTGCAGGGACAGGGGGAGTGGTAGTTTAGCCCAGGGGGGGTGGCTTCACCCCCTCGTGGCTACGATCACTCTGATTGGCTGTTAAAAGTGAAACTGCCAATCAGAGCGATTTGTAATATTTCACCTATTATAACTGGTAAAATATTACAATCCAGCCATGGCCGATGCTGCAATATCATCGGCCATGGCTGGAAATACTAATGTGCTCCCACCCCACCCCACCGATCGCCCCCCCAGCCCCCCGATCTGGCCGGTACACTGCTCCGGCTCCCCTCCGTCCTGTGCTCCGCTCCCCCCCGTGCTCTTGTCCGCTCCCCCCGTGCTCCAATCACCCCCCCGTGCTCCAATCACCCCCCCCTGCACTCCGATCCACCCCCCCCCGGTGCTCCGTTCCACCCCCCCGTGCTCCATTCCAGCCCCCCCGTGCTCCGTTCCACGCCCCCCGTGCTCCGTTCCACCCCTCCCTCATTCCGATTCCCCCCCCGTGCTCCAACCCCCCCCCCCCCCCGTGGTCCCCCCCACACCATCATACTTACCGATCCAGCCGGGGTCCCGTCCGTCTTCTCCCTGGGCGCCGCCATCTTCCAAAATGGCGGGCGCATGCGCAGTGCGCCCGCCGAATCTGCCGGCCGGCAGATTTGTTCCAAAGTGCATTTTGATCACTGAGATAGATTATATCTCAGTGATCAAAATAAAAAAAATAATAAATGACCCCCCCCCCCTTTGTCACCCCCATAGGTAGGGACAATAAAAAAATAAAGAAAATTTTTTTTTTCCACTAATGTTAGAATAGGGTTAGGGTTACGGGTAGGGTTAGGGGTAGGGTTAGGGGTAGGGTTAGGGTTAGGGATAGGGGTAGGGGTAGGGTTAGGGTTAGGGGTAGGGTTTCGGTATGTGCACACGTATTCTGGTCCTCTGCGGATTTTTCCGCTGCGGATTTGATAAATCTGCAGTGCTAAACCGCTGCGGATTTATGGCGGATTTACCGCATTTTTTTCTGCGCATTTCACTGCGGTTTTACAACTGCGATTTTCTATTGGAGCAGTTGTAAAACCGCTGCGGAATCCGCACAAAGAACTGACATGCTGCGGAATGTAAACCGCTGCGTTTCCGTGCAGTTTTTCCGCAGCATGTGTACAGCGATTTTTGTTTCCCGTAGGTTTACATTGAACTGTAAACTCATGGGAAACTGCTGCGGATCCGCAGCGTTTTCCGCAGCGTGTGCACATACCTTTAGAATTAGGCTATTTGCACACTGTGCGGATTTGGCTGCGGATTGGCCACTGCGGATTCGCAGCAGTGTTCCATCTGGTTTACAGTACCATGTAAACATATGAAAAACCAAATCCGCTGTGCCCATGGTGCGGAAAATACCGCGCGGAAACGCTGCGTTGTATTTTCCGCAGCATGTCAATTCTTTGTGCGGATTCCGCAGCGTTTTACACCTGTTCCTCAATAGGAATCCGCAGGTGAAATCCGCACAAAAAACACTGGAAATCCACGGAAAATCCGCAGGTAAAACGCAGTGCCTTTTACCCGCGGATTTTTCAAAAATGGTGCGGAAAAATCTCACACGAATCCGCAACGTGGGCACATAGCCTTAGGGTTAGGGTTGGAATTAGGGTTGTGGTTAGGGTTGTGATTAGGGTTATGGCTACAGTTGGGATTAGGGTTAGGGGTGTGGGGGGGTTAGTGTTGGAGTTAGAATTGAGGGGTTTCCACTGTTTAGGCACATCAGGGGTCTCCAAACGCAACATGGCGCCACCATTGATTCCAGCCAATCTCGTATTCAAAAAGTCAAATGGTGCTCCCTCACTTCCGAGCCCTGACGTGTGCCCAAACAGTGGTTTACCCCCACATATGGGGTACCAGCATACTCAGGACAAACTGCGCAACAATTACTGGGGTCCA
Organism: Ranitomeya imitator; assembly: GCF_032444005.1. NCBI lineage: Eukaryota > Metazoa > Chordata > Amphibia > Anura > Dendrobatidae > Ranitomeya > Ranitomeya imitator. The sequence goes on from NC_091282.1 coordinate 987,455,651, forward strand.
ATTTCTCCTGTTACCCTTGTGAATCTAAAAAAATGCTTGCTAAAACATAATTTTTGAGGAAAGAAAAATGATTTTTTATTTTCACGGCTCTGCGTTGTAAACGTCTGTGAAGCACTGGGGGGTTCAAAGTGCTCACCACATATCTAGATAAGTTCCTTGGGGGGTCTAGTTTCTAAAATGGGGTCACTTGTGGGGGTTTCTACTGTTTAGGCACACCAGGGGCTCTGCAAACGCAACGTGACACCCGCAGACCATTCCATCAAAGTCTGCATTTCAAAAGTCACTACTTCCCTTCTGAGCCCCGACGTGTGCCCAAACAGTGGTTTACCCCCACTCATGGGGTATCAGCGTACTCAGGAGAAACTGGACAACAACTTTTGGGGTCCAATTTCTCCTGTAACCCTTGGGAAAATAAAAAATTCTGGGCTAATTAATTATTTTTGAGGAAAGAAAACGTATTTATTATTTTCACGGCTCTGCATTATAAACTTCTATGAAGCACTTGGGGGTTCAAAGTGCTCACCACACATCTAGATAAGTTCCTTTCGGGGTCTATTTTCCAAAATGGGGTCACTTGTGGGGGGTTTCTACTGTTTAGGCACATCAGGGGCTCTGCAAACGCAACGTGACGCCCGCAGAGCATTCCATCAAAGTCTGCATTTCAAAACGTCACTACTTCAATTCCAAGCCCCGGCATGTGCCCAAACAGTAGTTTACCCCCACATATGGGGTATCACCGTACTCAGGAGAAACTGGACAACAAATATTGGGGTCAAATTTCTCCTGTTGCCCTTGGGAAAATTAAAAAATTCTGGGCTAAATAATTATTTTTGAGGAAAGAAAACGTATTTATTATTTTCACGGCTCTGCATTATAAACTTCTATGAAGCGCTTGGGGGTTCAAAGTGCTCACCACACATCTAGATAAGTTCCTTTCGGGGTCTAGTTTCCAAAATGGGGTCACTTGTGGGGGGTTTCTACTGTTAAGCCACATCAGGGGCTCTGCAAACGCAACGTGACGCCCACAGAGCATTCCATCAAAGTCTGCATTTCAAAACGTCACTACTTCACTTCCGAGCCCCGGCATGTGCCCAAACAGTGGTTTACCCCCACATATGGGGTATCAGCGTACTCAGGAGAAACTGGACAACAACTTTTGGGGTCAAATTTATCCTGTTACCCTTGGGAAAATAAAAAATTGCAGGCTAAAAGATCATTTTTGAGAAAATATTTTTTTTTTTTTATTTTCATGGCTCTGCGTTATAAACTTCTGTGAAGCACTTGGGGGTTCAAAGTCCTCACCACACATCTAGATTAGTTCCTTTGGGGGTCTAGTTTCCAAAATGGTGTCATTTCTGGGGGATCTCCAATGTTTAGGCACACAGGGGCTCTCCAAACGTGACATGGTGTCCGCTAATGATTGGAGCTAATTTTCCATTTAAAAAGCCAAATGGTGTGCCTTCCCTTCCGAGCCCTGCCGTGCGCCCAAACAGTGGTTTAGCCCCCCATATGGGGTATCAGCGTACTCAGGACAAACTGGACAACAATATTTGGGGTCCAATTTCTCCTATTATCCTTGGCAAAATAGGAAATTCCAGGCTAAAAAATCATTTTTGAGGAAAGAAAAATTATTTTTTATTTTCATGGCTCTGCGTTATAAACTTCTGTGAAGCACATGGGGGTTTAAAGTGCTCAATATGCATCTAGATAAGTTCCTTGGGGGCTCTAGTTTCCAAAATGGGGTCACTTGTGGGGGAGCTCCAATGTTTAGGCACACAGGGGCTCTCCAAACGCGACATGGTGTCCGCTAACAATTGGAGCTAATTTTCCATTCAAAAAGTCAAATGGCGCGCCTTCCCTTCCGAGCCCTGCCGAGTGCCCAAACAGTGGTTTACCCCCACATATGAGGTATCAACGTACTCGGGAGAAATTGCCCAACAAATTTTATGATCCATTTTATCCTACTGCCCATGTGAAAATGAAAAAATTGAGGCGAAAAGATTTTTTTTGTGAAAAAAAAGTACTTTTTCATTTTTACAGATCAATTTGTGAAGCACCTGAGGGTTTAAAGTGCTCACTAGGCATCTAAATAAGTTCCTTGGGGGGTCTAGTTTCCAAAATGGGGTCACTTGTGGGGAAGCGCCAATGTTTAGGCACACAGGAGCTATCCAAACGCAACATGGTGTCCGCTAACGATGGAAATAATTTTTCATTCAAAAAGTCAAATGGCGCTCCTTCCCTTCCGAGCCTTACCATGTGCCCAAACAGTGGTTTACCCCCACATGTGAGGTATTGGTGTACTCAGGAGAAATTGCCCAACACATTTTAGGATCTATTTTATCCTGTTCCCCATGTGAAAATGAAAAAATTGAGGCTAAAAGAATTTTTTTGTGAAAAAAAAGTACTTTTTCATTTTTACGGATCAATTTGTGAAGCACCTGGGGGTTCAAAGTGCTCACTATGCATCTAGATAAGTTCCTTGGTGCGTCTAGTTTCCAAAATGGGTTCACTTGTGGGGGAGCTCCAATTTTTAGGCACACGGGGGCTCTCCAAACGTGACATGGTGTCCGCTAAAGAGTGGAGCCAATTTTTGATTCAAAAAGTCAAATGGCGCTCCTTCCCTTCCAAGCCCTGCCGTGCGCCTAAACAGTGGTTTACCCCCACATATGAGGTATCAACGTACTCAGGACAAATTGACAACAACTTTCTTGGTTCAGTTTCTCCTTTTACCATTGGGAAAATAAAAAAATTGTTGCTAAAAGATAATTTTTGTGACTAAAAAGTTAAATGTTCATTTTTTCCTTCCATGTTGCTTCGATTGCTGTGAAGCACCTGAAGGGTTAATAAACTTCTTGAATGTGGTTTTGAGTACCTTGAGGGGTGCAGTTTTTAGAATGGTGTCACTTTTGGGTATTTTCAGCCATATAGACCCCTCAAACTGACTTCAAATGTGAGGTGGTCCCTAAAAAAAATGGTTTTGTAAATTTCGTTGTAAAAATGACAAATCGCTGGTCAAATTTTAACCCTTATAACTTCCTAACAAAAAAAAAATTTGTTTCCAAAATTGTGCTAATGTAAAGTATACATGTGGGAAATGTTATTTATTAACTATTTTGTGTCACATATCTCTGGTTTAACAGAATAAAAATTCAAAATGTGAAAATTGCGAAATTTTCAAAATTTTCGCCAAATTTCCATTTTTATCACAAATAAACGCAGAATTTATTGACCTAAATTTACCACTAACATGAAGCCCAATATGTCACGAAAAAACAATCTCAGAACCGCTAGGATCCGTTGAAGCGTTCCTGAGTTATTACCTCATAAAGGGACACTGGTCAGAATTGCAAAAAACGGCAAGGTCTTTAAGGTCAAAATAGGCTGGGTCATGAAGGGGTTAAAGTATGGACAACCCTATGTTAAAATGCGTTGTTCATACTTTATGTAAGATGGTGAATAGAGATGAGCAAACTTGTTTGAAAAGAGGACCATCAATTTCAAATTCGGCATGAACGTAGCACATTCGGCGACATTTGCTCACTGTAATGGCGATAATGATACCCATAGTCCATAAATAAAGTAGGAAGATAGCACTTTAATATACTTATTATACACCATACTGATATGAGATTATTCCATAGAGTAAGAAGTGACCAAAAGAGAAAATTTTTATAAAAGAATATCTTTATTAATTACATTGTATACAAGAAAGAGATTTAAAATATTAAAAAGACAGGGGAAGGGAAAAATACCTCCAAACAAGTTGGGGAGAGGACAGCAAGATCTCCCAATGCCTGCACCGAGACAGTGGTATTAAGGGGACATGGCATGTAGAGGATTTCAAGTATCCAAAATTAAGAAGGCTAATAGTTATAGGAGCTACTCACACTGAATCCCAGTAAGCATCTCAAAAGAGTTATAGGTATAAGAAACAATGTACCAAGTGAAGAAGGATGCATGGACAGGTGAACACCATATATAACCTTATTATCATTCCCTTTGTAAAGTCTCTAAACAACAAACATGGTCAAAAGAATATTTCATACTCAGGTATTGAAGTACAAAAGCTATTACCTTAAGTGGATTTGTGGTTGCTGTGATGTGGTACGTCCAGGAGATAGAGCTGTGTCCTGCCCAGCGCCTGATGAGCGCAGTTTCACAGCTAAGCTTCTTCCAGGAGCCCGTTATCGCACAAAGCCTTCCCTGCCTTCAGGTTCAGTGGAAAGAACTATTGCTCAAACTTGGCCTGGATAGCTGTCCACAACTCTTGAGCTGTGTAAATGTGATAACAAAGGCATATCAATTTAAACGCTGCCTGATTGCTGCAAGACCTGGCTGCATAGTATGGAGGTGGGGGAGATTTTCTCTGCATTGTTGTAATGCAAAAGGGAGAGATTGAGGCCGCAGGTGGAGGCCGTAGAGGAGATAAAGGAGGCAGAAGCCAGGGAGGAAGTGTTAAGGTACCTTCACACATAACGATTTCGTTAACGATATCGTTGCAACGTAACGATTTTTTGTGACGTAGCAACGATCCCATTAACGATCTCGTTATGTGTGACAGCGACCAACGATCAGGCCCCTGCTGGGAGATCGTTGGTCTTGGGGAATGATCAGGACCTTTTTTTGGTCGCTGATCACCCGCTGTCATCGCTAGGTCGGCGTATGTGACGCCGATCTAGCGATGTGTTCACCTGTAACCAGGGTAAATATTGGGTTACTAAGTGCAGGGCCGCGCTTAGTAACCTGATATTTACCATGGTTACCATTGTAAAAGTAAAAAAAAAAACACTACATACTTACATTCTGATGTCTGTCACGTCCCCCGACGTCAGCTTCCCTGCACTGTGTCAGCGCCGGCCGGCCATAAAGCAGAGCACAGCGGTGACGTCACCGCTCAGCTTTACGGCCGGCGCTTACACAGTGCAGGGAAGCTGACGCCGGAGGACGTGACAGACATCAGAATGTAAGTATGTAGTGGTTTTTTTTTTACTTTTACAATGGTAACCAGGGTAAATATCGGGTTACTAAGCGCAGCCCTGCGCTTAGTAACCCGATGTTTACCTTGGTTACCCGGGGACTTTGGCATCGTTGAAGACAGTTTCAACGATGCCAAAGTCTTTCCCCGGATCGTTGGTCGCTGGAGAGAGCTGTCTGTGTGACAGCTCCCCAGCGACCACACAACAACTTACCAACGATCACGGCCAGGTCGTATCGCAGGTCGTGATCGTTGGTAAATCGTTTAGTGTAACGGTACCTTTAGATACAGATGTTTGTCCAGCATGCATGATAATTCCAAGACTTGGTGTCTAGTGATTAGTTCACCACCTCTTGGTGTGTAGCAATTTAGTTCTCCATCCTCTGGTGTGTAGTGGTTTAGTTATCCAACTTTAGGTGTTTAGTACTTTAGTACTCTAACCCCTGTTGTCTCGTAGTGTAGTTTTCCATCTTCTGGTGTGCAGTGGTTTAGGGTGACCAGAAAAATGCCCACAGGAAAATTGCCCACAGGAAAATTGCCCACACAGAAAATTCCCCACACAGAAAATTCCCCACACAGAATATTCCCCACACAAAAAATTGCCCACACGGAAAATTCCCCACACAGAAATTTGCCCACACAGAAATTTCCCCACATGGAAAATTACCCACATGAAAAATTGCCAATTGCAGCATCACAAAGTTTCAGATCTATGATATTTCAGGTGCAAGGTGTTCACATGATATGTGAAAAGTGCCCACAGACATGAATACCCACAGGAAAACAGTAGAGAGTTATAGGTGAGATGCTCTGCAGAACAGAGAATAGCATAGAGCTATAGGCTAAATGCTCTGCAGGACAGGGGGATATTATGCAGGTATATGTGAGATGCTCTGCAGGGCAGAAGAATAATATAAAATTATAGGTGAGATGCTCTGCAGGGCAGGAGAATAATATAGAATTATAGGTGAGATGCTCTGCAGGGCAGGAGAATAATATAGAATTATAGGTGAGATGCTCTGCAGGGCAGGAGAATAATATAGAATTATCTGTGAGTATATAACTATTTTTTATTTTAATTATTTTTTTAACAGGGATATGGTGCCCACACTGCTGTATACTACGTGGGCTGTGTTAGATACCAAGTGGCTCTGTGCTGTATACTATATAGGCAGTGTGATATACTATGTGGGCTGTGTGATATACTCTGTGTGCTGTGCTATATATTACGTGGCTGGGCAGTATACTACGTGGCTCTGTGCTGTATACTACGTGGCTCTGTGCTGTATACTACGTAGCTGGGCAATATACTACGTGACTGGGCAATATACTACGTGGCTCTGTGCTGTATACTACGTGGCTCTGTGCTGCATACTACGTGGCTCTGTGCTGCATACTACGTGGCTCTGTGCTGTATACTAAGTCACTGGGCAATATACTACGTGACTGGGCAATATACTATGTGACTGGGCAATATACTACGTGGCTAAGCAATATACTACGTGGGATGTGCAATATACTACGTGACTGGGCAATATACTATGTGGTTGGGCAATATACTATGTGGCTGGGCAATATACTACTTGGAAATGAATATTCTAGAATACCCGATGCGTTAGAATCGGGCCACCATCTAGTTAGGACATATATACCAGGATACAGACATATTCACCAGATGATGGGCATATATACCAGTATGGGGGACATTACTACATAATGAAGGGGGAGGGGGGCAATTCATACGTCTTTATAGAATTTAGAACACGACAGGGGCCCATACATCTGACCAACATGTTTGTGAGGGGAAGGTCCAAATTTCGCACTGGGGCCCATCGGACTTCACTGCAAAGGCATATCATACATTCTCAGCAAGAACACAAAGTGGTACAAGTGACAGAATCTCACCTTTCTGCTGTGCCTTCTGGACTTCCAGGACCAACTATCTCTGCCAGCAGCAGTGATACTTTTGTGAGCACTGATAGCAGTGATGGCTCCTCTGGATCATACTGCTGCTAGTTCTGCATGTGCTGCTGTTTTGGGCTGGTGGGAGGAGTAAGGCAGAATGAGTGAGAGATGAGAGCAGACTAGATCTATCTATTGCTGATAATGACAGACTGCTGCAAACCACAGATCATCATTTTTGCAGTTTTGCACTAAGTCAACTGTAAATCACAAGTTGATCACATATTATGTGAACATCCTCACCTTGCACCTGAAATATCATAGATCTGAAACTTTGTGATGCTGCAATTGTCAATTTTCTATGTGGGTAATTTTCCGTGTGGGGAATTTTCCATGTGGGCAAATTTCTGTATGGGGAATTTTCCGTGTGGGGAATTTTCTGTGTGGGCAATTTTCCATATGGGGAATTTTCCGTGTGGGGAATTTTTCATGTGAGGAATTTTCCTTGTGGGGAATTTTCTGTGTGGGCAATTTTCCTGTGGGCATTTTTCCTGTGGGCATTTTTCATGTGGGCAATTTTCCTGTGGGCAATTTTCCTGTGGGCATTTTTCAGGGAACCGTGGTTTAGTTATCCAACCCTTGGTGTTTAGTAGTTTAGTTCTCTAAACCGCTGTTGTCTAGTAGCTTAGTTTTCCATCCTCTGCAGTGTAGTGGTTTAGTTATCCATCCCCAAGTGCACTGCAAGCCTTGGGGATTCCAAGACTTGTAGCGCAGACCCTTACCAGCTTGCCCCCACAGTCACCAGAGTCACTCAGTGACCAGTCCCCGAGATGTAAGGCCCCTGGCCATGCTTGCTTGCTGAGGTGTCAATGGTTAAATGCATCCTGGCAGACATAGCTTTTTTCAAGAAAAGGGTGATGTCTGTGACATTTTGGTGTAGCGCAGGCACAGTTTTCCTACATAAGTAATGGCAACTGGGCAACTGGTACTGGGGGACTGTGACAAGCATTAGATTTCAGAAGGCATCTGAATACACCAAGGGAAAAATCTATTTCCAATGCAAACAAATTAAAGATGGGGAAGTTCAAGCTCCAAGCTTTGCCATGTGTAGAAGGAAACAATGTTTTACATGACCAGAACTGCGGGACCACAGGTTTGTCTCTGTGCTGAGTGATGGTGGCGTAGGGTGAACACAACAAACTGCTGGACTGAATGAGGTGCAAGTTGAGATGTTATGGTGGATTGACAAAGATTGTCTTGATGTCTGAGATCTGTCAAAAACAGCAGGCATGTCCACTTCCATAACAGCTGACTGGCTTTCACTCTGACTGTAGTGGGTAAACAAGTGGAGGTTTTGCGGACCTAGACCTGTGTGAGAACGCTTGCCATGGTGACAGAGGAGGAAGAAGCAGCAAATGCGGTTGATGGGGTAGCTGGTGGTTGGCGAGGCCCTTTAAGCCGCATTTTAGCGCAGTGACATTCCCAAAGTTATGCATATTGATCACGCAAATACCAGTTCACGCATCTCGTACTCATATTATTGCAGTTTTTGCCTCTACTGACTCTTTTTTTTTACAAAGATAGCAGATAATTTGAGTTGTGTCATCCTTTTCAGTCTAATAAAAGGTACAGCCAAGGCAACCGTTGCCTCCCCTGCGAATTGCAAACCTGCAACTGCGGCTGGCCACAGCTAGAGTTATGGCTGAGGAAGCACTGCTGATGGTGGTGTATTGCCAAGTTTTTAACACGGTTTTAAGAAAGGTTCGGATATGGCTTTAAAGAAGGCTACTACTTGCGATATAATGCAATTTTATTTTAAAGTATAAAATTAAAGGAATAGCATGAATGTGTACACTTTTGTATATTTTAACATACAAAGGTTAAGTACATATAAATATTAAATACCCCTTTCACCTGTAAAGTGCCATAGCAATAAATAATAATAATACCACTGCGGTTGCCAAACAAATGGAGTCGAGTAGACCTTCTAGTAACAGAATTTTTCAAAAAAGCTGCACAATTATATTAATTTTACTCTGAGGAAATTGACCACTTTAGTGGTGTGTGGCAATAATTTTTAAAAATGTTTTCACTCCAAATTGGGTCTCCTTTATGTGTGTTGCATGTAGCAGTATGGCTCCCAGACCAGCAGGCCTGCACTTACTTTCAGTCAAATTCCTCTGTTAATATCCTTAAATATTTGTAACAATAATAGTCGATGAAGCAGATATTTGTACCACCTGAGTGTGGTTGAGCTAAAAAGTAGTTTTAGTGGTTGCAAGAGGTATGAGGGCTCCCTCACCCACCTCATCTTAATTGAAACTTAAATGAAAAAGCTCTAAATGCTAGTCGAGTCCCTGATGCCTCATGTATGTGTTGGGGTGGGCCAGGCGGTAGTCATGGCTGAGAGTAATCCCTGTATCACACCCTGGCCTCTTCCCTCAATACAATAGTGCCTCTCCCTCGGCATACCTGTGTTCCGGGTCTCTGCGCCATCAGGTTCCTCTCTGGGCTGCTGAATGTTCCTTGATGTCAGTATCACACAAATAGAGACACAGTCCAGCTCAACTTTATCAACAACTGCCTTACTGAGTTCCTTACACAACATATCCACATTCTTTCCAGCATTAACATCAGGTTTCGCAACGTGCAACTCCTCTTCTGTCCCTGTCCTCCTCTCTCTGTCACTAAGCTCGCTTCCAGGAAGGACCGTACCTTTCGATCCCTCAGCGTCCTCTCTGCTCAGTCTTACTCTGTTTGGGGACTCCCTCAGCCATTTTGCACCGGTTCTGAGGGCACCGGTTCACGCAATAAGCTGCCACATGATGAGTGACCTGCCCGTACTGCTTAGCCTTTTGTAGCAACTGCAGTCCCAATAATACTGCACTGCTAGCACTGTTGCTGTTGCTTCTTCTGATGAGGTCCTGGAAAGAAATGCTAAGGTTGGGCCTTACACTTCTTCTAACGTTGTGTGGCACGATGTAGCCTAGGGCTGGCTAGCCCAAGTGAGGTGCATTGGCTCCCAGGCCCAACTGACTCTTCCAGGAAGTCCTTCTTGCCTTATCCACTGTGCCCCTCCTTTGTTTAACCATTACAACATTACAACTCCATCTACAATGTACCCCATCTTGTGGCTAACCTTTGGTACTACACTCACCCTACCAGTACAATGATATTACATATATACATATATATTACACAGATATATAACTTGTATATATACAGCAGCAATAAATACAAATGGGACATCACTTAAGGGGTTAGTGAGAGATGATAGTCTTTCCTACCCCTACACATGGCCAATGGCTGACTGCTGCCATGCTATTACCAAATGTTTACTGTGGGTTAATTGATGCCACTTTGCCTATTGTCTGCCCCTAGTTCTTAGAAATGTTTGTTGTTGTATATGCTTTTGGTTTTGTCTCTCATTGAATTCAATGGGGTTCAGGTATGTTCGACAAACATGGGGACATTCGCCGAACCAAACCTTAAATGGTTCGCTCAATTCTTGTGGTGAAAGTCATTACCTTCCATCTCTCAGTTTTCACTCACCTTTGGGTTTCCAAGTTGCCTTGCTTTCTGTGTAACAAATGAAAAAATGATAATTTTGAATAGAAAAAAAACACTTCTCAACTCACTCTATAGTTATGAGATGTTTTATACTTCCAGATGTATATGTTTATATTTTTCCAAACTTGCTTTGTACCCATTTCCTTATTCAAGCTTATTGACAGCTTTCATTGAATGTAATAGTTGGAAGGGACCTCAAGGGTCATTGTGTGTATCCCCCTGCTCAATGCAGGATTTACTAAAGCATCTCAGAGAGATATCAGTCCAGACTGTGAACTTTCATTGGAAAAGTAGGAGATGTTAACTCATAAACCACAGGAAAAATTACACATTTGTCTTTCATTTGACTTTTAACTATACTTTCAGATTAACGCCTCATTATTTAGCCACAGAGGATAATTTACTTGTAATGAGTGGTGAATTTTTAAAAGTGCCTGGATTGCAATTTCTTAAAAATAATATGTTTCATGCATTGCAGAAATGCTGGATGCTTCACCAATGGAAGATTGCTGGAAATAATTTTTTTCCATGCAATGTGTAATATCTTTTTGGAACTTCAAACAAGCATTTTTATTTTGCACCAGCCAACTTATATAGTCCATTTTTTGGTTAGTGAAATCACTGCATAACATTTGCACAAGAAAATCACATAGTATGGGTGTCTTTCAAATTAGGAACTCAGACTGGCTAGTCAATCTGAATCCATAGCACTCTATCCAAATTTGTCAATTACATGTCTATTCAATTAATAGCTTAGGTTATATGGCTTGTTCTGTAAATGTTACTACTGTACCTGGTTCTGACATGGCTTTTTACCTGACTCTGCTTCTGGCTTATTATTACCTAATCTGTCTTTATAGCTGCTGTTAACCTCCAAATTTTCCAATTTTCCTTTGACATGGTATTCTTGAACTTGTTCTACTACTACTATTAATACTACTACTACTACTGCTGCTACTTGCTCCTGATCTACTTTCTTCATCAACCTGTTTTGTTGTTCCTTTTAGTCCTCTGATTATGACTCCATATCTTCCTCACACCTTTGTACAACTACTCTAGGATTTGTAATATTAGCCCCTTAGTGACAAAGCCAATTTCGTACTTACCATATTTTTCGGACTATAAGATGCACCAGACCATATGACACACCCCAAATTTTCAGAAGGAAAATAGAGGAAAAAAATAGGGGTCTGTCTCACAGTCCGAATTCAGCTTACCGGGGAGGGGTTTTGGCACTGGTAGAGGAGTAGTCACAGAGGTTGTTCAGTGGTCCAGGCTGGTGTGGTGGCCTCTGGGAAATCCCATCCCAGGCTGGTGTGGTGGTGCTGCTGCTCTTTGATGCTGCTGCTCTGTGGGGCTGCAGTGGCCTGTGGGGCTGCAGTGCTCTGTGGGGCTGCAGTGGCTTGTGGGGCTGTGGTGGCCTGTGGAGCTGCAGTGCTTTGTGGGTCTGCGGTGGCCTGTGGGGCTGTGGTGGCCTTTGGGGCTGCAGTGGGGCTTTGACAAAATGTTGGCAGAGCCCCCAACGCAGCACAGAGCTCTGCTGCTTCCACAGCACAGAGCCTCGACACCACCGCACCACAGAGCTCAGTGACAGCTGCACCTGCTGCCTCCGGACATCCGCCACTGGGATCGCCGCCAGGATTTGTAAGTATATTGCGACAATAAGATGCACCCCAATTTTCCCCAAAAAATTTTGGGAAAAAAGTGCGTCTTATGGTACGAAAAATACGGTAATGACCGAACAAATTTTTGTAATTCTGAACACTGTCACTTTATGAGGTTATAGCTCTGGAACACTTCAACGGATCCACTGATTCTGAGACTGTTTTTTCATGACATATAATGTACTTCATGTTAATTATAAAATTTGTTTGATATGACTTGCGTTTATTTATGAAAAAGATAGAAATTTTTCAAAAATGTAAACATTTTGCAATTTTCAAACTTTTAATTTTTGTGCCCTTAAATCAGAGAGTCATATCACACAAATTAGTTAATAAATAACATTTCCCACATGTCTACTTTACATCAGCACAATTTTGGAAGCATAATTTTTTTTGTTAGGATGTTATAAGGGTTAAAAATTGATCAGCGAATTGTCATTTTTCCAACAAAATTTAGAAAACCATTTTTTAGGGACCACCTCACATTTGAAGTGAGTTTGGCAGGTCAATATAACAGAAAATACCCAAAAAGTGACACCATTCTAAAAACTCCACCCCTCAAGGTGCGCAAAACCACATTTAAGAAGATTGTTAATCCTTCATGTGCTTCACGACAACTAAAGCAATATGGAAGGAAAAAATTAACATTTTACTTTTTTCACAAAAAATTTACCTGGAACCAAACTTTTTTTTATTTTCACAAGGGTATCAGGAGAAAACGGACCACAAAGTTTGTTGTGCAATTTCTCCTGAGTACACCGATACCCTGTATGTGGGGGAAAGCCCTTGTTTGGGCGCATGGTAAGGCTCAGAAAGGAAGGAGCACTGTTTGACTTCTTGAATGCAAAATTGATTGGAATCAATGGCGGGCGCCATATCGTATTTAGAGACCCCCTGATTTACCTAAACAGTGAAAAAACCCCAGTTCTATCTCCAACCCTAACACTGCCCTAATTCCAATCCTAACTCCAACACACACCTAACCCTAAGCACAACCCTAACAATAACCCTAACCACAACTCTAACGCAAACACAACAACCCTAGCCCCAACACAACCCTAACCCTAGCTCCAACACAACCCTAACCCAAACCCTAACCCTAGCCCAACCCTAGCCCAATCCTAAACCTAGCCAAACCCTAACCCGAGCTCTAACCCCAACCCTTACCCTACCCAAACCTAGCCCTAGCGCAACCTTAAGCATAGCTCTAACCCTAGCCCAACTCTAACCCTAGCACAACCCTAATCCTAACCCTAATGGAAAAATGGAAATAAATACTTTTTTATTTTAATATTTTTGCCTTGATAAAGGGGTGATAAAAGAGGGTTTGATTTAATTTTTTTTATTTTGATCACTGTGATAGGGTCTTTCACAGTGATCAAAATGAACCAATAGGAGAAATCTATTGTTGCCGGTTGCCTGCCGGCAGATCTCGCCAGGCGCACTGGGCATGCGCCTGCCATTTTCTTCCCAGAAGAAGATGCTGGGGGCAGGGGGACAGGACCAGGGGATGAAGGTGGAGCAGGAGGTACCGGGGGGCTCTGGGGACCCTATTTCTCTCTTCTCTGGTGTGCCAGATCATATCAGAGGAGAGAGAAATAAATAGGAAATCAGACTTTTTTTTTGCGGTCGCCTTTATAATAAATAATTGAATAATGGGGATCCCAACACTGAAGTCAGTAAAAAATGACCCGAATCATGTTCTACTACCCCAAGTAGCCAAGACCCCAGAGATTTTTCTGACACTGAGGGGCGCTATAACCTTGTTTCTCAGCGTCGTTAAAAGCAGTGCTGAGCTATAAGTACCCTTAACTGCTGCCGTTAAAAGATATATATATCGACGGGTGTTAAGAGGTTAATACACCATGCAGCAAAATCAAAAATTCTATACAGGATATAAAAAGATGAATTCCTGGGTTCCCTTAGATCTCACTTTCTGGATAAATCAAGCTGAGTGTGGTCATTTACTGATAAGAAGAAGATCCATAACAACATATCCCATAATCCCAGGGATGTGCTCAACAGTTGTATATCCTTTTAATACTGTATAATGTATTTGCAAGCATACAGTATTTATTTCAATTTACTATAATAGAAGGATTACATTTAAAAGCACCCACCCCGAAAAATTGCCCATAAAACTGTTTTATTAAAATGCTTGTCCACTTCTTGGAAACCCCTTCTTAAATTCAACCATGCCCATGTAAAATACTCATCTCCCATTTCTGTGATGAAGCATGACTTTGTTTTGTCACATGGTCACTGTAGTCCATGAGAGGTCCAATTAGTGGGCAACTCCTTCAACTCAACTTCAATAACAATATGTATTTTTTTTACTTTTTTTAAACCCAAATATTAAACCTAAGGACTATTCCACCTACTCAACCATATTTTTATTGCTTCAAAGCATTAAAGGTGAGAAATTAATTAACTTTAAAATAAATATAAATTTGAGAAAGCAAATGTTTTTTTTAAGTAACAGGAATAGCTGCATTTCATTACGATTAAGCTGTATTGATAGACTTTCCCCAGTATCTACAGTTTATCTTCTTTGTCGTCAGAATACTCTAGATTTTTTCAGTATTACATATTGAAGTGATAGCTTCATACTGGATTGATAGCATTATTGTGTCAACATTGATCTTGATGTGAGGAGGAATCATGCTCAAACATTGTTTGTGTCAGAAAAATATTAACTATGATAATAAAGGAGCGGCACGGTCAAATCTGAATGAGTGGGATTAACATGTTGAAGGTACAGTTAATCCACACTCTACTCTTGCCATTTCTTCCAAATGTAAGCTGAGAAAATATAGTCAAGTGCAGCCATTCTGTGTTCAAAAACTCAGATTTTATCAACCTACATGACAGTTGCAGTAGCATTAAAGGGGTTTACATAGAACAGGAAAAACTTTTAAGACCTTAAAAATAATATTCACATGCACTGTTCCTCCACGACTTCCTTTTCAATGCTTACCGTATATACTCGAGTATAAGCCGACCCGAGTATAAGCCGACCCCCCTAATTTTGCCACAAAAAACTGGGAAAACTTATTGACTCGAGTATAAGCCTAGGGTGGAAATGCAGCATTTACCGGTGAATTTCAAAAATAAAAATAGATCATTATTTCCCCATAGCTGTGCCATATAGTGCTCTGCACCGTTCATTATTTCACCATAGCTGTGCCATATAGTGCTCTGCATGTTCATTATTTCCCCATAGCTGTGCCCCATATAGTGCTCTGCACCGTTCATTATTGCCCCATAGCTGTGCCATATAGTGCTCTGCACCGTTCATTATTGCCCCATAGCTGTGCCATATAGTGCTCTGCACCGTTCATTATTGTCCCATAGCTGTGCCATATAGTGCTCTGCACCGTTCATTATTGCCCCATAGATGTACCATAGAAAGCTGTGCCATATAGTGCTCTGCATGTTCATTATTTCCCCATAGCTGTGCCCCATATAGTGCTCTGCACCGTTCATTATTGCCCCATAGCTGTGCCATATAGTGCTCTGCACCGTTCATTATTGCCCCATAGCTGTGCCATATAGTGCTCTGCACCGTTCATTATTGTCCCATAGCTGTGCCATATAGTGCTCTGCACCGTTCATTATTGTCCCATAGCTGTGCCATATAGTGCTCTGCACCGTTCATATTTACCCATAGCTGTGCCATATAGTGCTCTGCACTGTTCATTATTGCCCCATAGCTGTGCCATATAGTGCTCTGCACCGTTCATTATTGCCCCATAGCTGTGCCATATAGTGCTCTGCACCATTCATATTTCCCCATAGCTGTGCCATATAGTGCTCTGCACCGTTCATATTTCCCCATAGCTGTGCCATATAGTGCTCTGCACCATTCATATTTCCCCATAGCTGTGCCATATAGTGCTCTGCACCGTTCATATTTCCCCATAGCTGTGCCCCATGTAGTGCTCTGCACCGTTCATATTTCCCCATAGATGCTCCACATAAATCTGTGCCGCTGCTGCTGCAGTAAAAAAAAGCCATACTCACCTCTCTTGCTTGCAGCTCCCAGCGTCCAGTCCCGGCGTCTCTCCGCACTGACTGATCAGGCATCATCGCGCCCTCTGACCTGCACAGTCAGAGTGGATAGACGCCGGGAAGATGGAGCGATGCCCGGCGTGTGGAACGGGGACAGGTGACTATGCGATACTTACCTGGTCCCGGCATCCGGCTCCTTCTCCCGGACAGCTGTCTTCGGTGCCGCAGCTTCTTCCTCTATCAGCAGTCACCGTTACCGCTGATTAGAGAAATGACTATGTGGCTCCAACCCTATGGGAGGTGGAGCCGCATATTCATTTCTCTAATCAGCGGTCCCACGTGACCGCTGAACAGTGGAAGAACTGCAGCACCAAAGACCGTGGGACAGGCAGGGAGCGTCAGGATTGCTGGAAGCAGGTAAGTATGCCTCAGCGCCCTCACCCCCTCTCCCGCAGACCCTGCCACCCACCTTGACTCGAGTATAAGCCGAGAGGGGCACTTTCAGCCCAAAAATTTGGGCTGAAAATCACAGCTTATACTCGAGTATATACGGTACTTAATTTCCGCAGATCTGTGCTTCACGGTCAGCCTACCACTGTCTTTTTTTAGACATTTTTATTTTTGTTAGCATTGATAAATGACGAATGGTAGCAAACATAATTTATTATTTAGTTTCTCCTCTGTTGCAGGTTTAATAGAAATTAATGACTGAATTTTTTGGATCATAACTGCATGGTAAGAGAAGTAAAACTCTGAACACTAGTCTTACTATTAGTGTTGAGCGATACCGTCCGATACTTGAAAGTATCGGTATCGGATAGTATCGGCCGATACCCGAAAAATATCGGATATCGCCGATACCGATATCTGATACCAATACAAGTCAATGGGACACCAAGTATCGGAAGGTATGCTGATGGTTCCCAGGGTCTGAAGGAGAGGAAACTCTCCTTCAGGCCCTGGGATCCATATTAATGTGTAAAATAAAGAATTAAAATAAAAAATATTGATATATTCACCTGTCCGGCGGCCCCTGGACATCACGCTGCTAACCGGCAGGCTTCTTTGTTTAAAATGCGCACGTTTAGGACCTGCGAATGACGTCCCGGCTTCTGATTGGTCGCGTGCCGCCCATGTGACCGCCACGCGACCAATCAGAAGCCGTGACGTCATTCGCAGGTCCTCAATTCCTAGAATTAGGAGTTTAGTGAATGAGAATGACGTCGCGGCTTCTGATTGGTCGCGTCTCAGCTTTGGGAAAATGGCCGCCGCGATCTCTTCTGCGCACGTGCGGCATCCCGCGGCCATTTTCCTGAAGCCCCGTGCAGCAGAGCACTCCATCTGCGCACGTGCGGCCCCAGGAAGATGGCCGCCCCCACCGATGAAAGGGATAACAGCGCAGATCGTGCGCTGTTTCTTCACGTGCGCGCAGGGAATTCGGAGCTTGGACATGCGCACACCACTACGCCACCAACGGAAAGCTGGGGAAGAAAAGAGCGATGTCACCACGCCCACCTGACCAGACCAGCCTGATTGACAGGCGAAAACGGCGACTTTGGTAATGTATTTCTCAGCATAGGTGGGGAATCAGGGTACACTACATACACTATAGTAACGCACAGCGCAGGCCCTATTTAACAGTATTTATATCTCAATCTGAAAAAACGGGGTGACAGGTTCCCTTTAAAGTTAATTTGTAAAAAAGATGCTAGATTTTAAATTTTTTTAATTTCCATCATTAATTTGTTGAAAGAATATAATGCATATTACTGTGTAGAAAAAGACTGCCATATATAGCACAAGGAAATGAACACATTTGTAGGCAAGATGACTTTGTTACTTTGAGATGTTAAAAACTTTTAACGAGATCCATCAGTGAACCAGCCATTGAAGATATAACAGCTATACAGCACAGATCTTTTAGCGTTGTCACCGCTGTGACCACTGTAACCTTGCACTCCACTGGTTTTCATTTGCACTGTGTACACTGAAATAAACATCTCAAACAAATAAAACATGTTTCTTTTCTCTGTGATACTTTCCCCTTAAGAATGTTAGAACTTTTATAAATCATGTTATCATACTTCCTGCTGCCAATTGTGTATTTTATGAGTGCACTGAGTCATAGATAAAAACATTATGTTCTTGTCAAGGATCCAAATATGATCTCTGTCTCCTTTTAAGAATATAGCAAATAGCTTAGTTATTTTACTAAGATATCCATTGTTTGCAAAGTGGAAGCATTGCATCAACTGAATAACTCATAATTAAGAAATAATTACTTAGCAAGCACTACCTGTTGGACTTGATTCCACCCTTGCATTATTCATAGAAGTTAGAAATGTAAATTAAAGTAGTGTGCATATATAAAATGAGATAAAAAGGTGCCATATGGAATAGTAAAGTTAAACATTCCAATTAGCGGAAATTTGCTTATGAAGGAATTATAGCTCGTTGGATATAATTGCATATTCCTGGTGCATTCTGGGAAGAGGAAATAGTCGCCATGAGTCTGAGGATCTTTGGGTGTAGCTGGTTTGAACTACTACCTGGAATTGAAGTTCGTGGGAGATAATTTGCATATTCTTGGTGCATTCTGCAAAGAGTAAATAGTGGCCACAAGTCTGAGGATCTTTATGGTGATTCCACAGAAATTTGTTTTGTTCAATATGGAGAAGGAGATTATCCATATGGTGTGCTGCAATGTGTGCTATATGTTTACAGACTTGCCAGAGGAAAAAAAAAATTTACATGCCAGAAATGCAAGCTTGTGACTCTTAGAGAAAATGGTGCAAAGTCTTCAGGAAAGAATAGCTACACTGAAGCTCATCAAAGATGATGTTCCTGCAGAAGATAATGACGGAGTAGAAAAATTAGTAGAGGCGTCTGAACGGGATCCAAGAAGTATTGTTTCTCCTTGTGGAGAGTAACATGTTAAGCATGTTGAGATGAGGAGACTTAAAGCCGCAATGCTCCTCTGGGAAATATGCAAATCGTCTGTTCAGGGAGGAAGAGGATTAGAACTCCTAGGGTACTGAAAGAGTTTGCAAGGGAAATTGCAGAACCACTGGCTAGAATCTTTGAAAAATCCTTGAAAACAGGAGAAGTTCCAGAAGATTGGAGAAGGGCAAATGTTTTTCCTATCTTCAAACCAGGAAAGAAGACTGAGCCAGGAAATTACATGCCATTGAGCCTTACTTCTATACCAGAAAAGATATTTGAATAAATTAGTAAGCAACATGTATCTAAGCACTTGTTTAAGAATTCAGTAACTAACCAGAGCCAGCATGTGTTTGTAGCAAACAAGTCATGTCAGACTAATCTAATTTCCTTCGATGATGGAATCACTGACTGGGTGTGTCAGGGAAATGCGGTAGATATAGTATATCTCAATTTCAGAAAATCATTTGATAAAGTATCTTATACTATCCTTATTGAAAAAATGACCAAGTATGGGATTAAAAAGGCTATGGTTAGGTGTATTTATAACTTGCTCAGTGATTGTACTCAATGAGCGGTAATAAATGGTTGCACATCCAATTGGAAGAGTGTTTCAAGCGGGGTACCATAAGGCTCTGCTCTGGTCCTAGTGTGGTTCATCATTTTATAAATGATCTAGATAAGGGAACTGAAGGTAAACTAATCAAATTTTAGATGATGCAAAGTTAGGAGGGATAGCTAACACTAGAGAAGACAGGGAAGGGATCAGAAGGATCTAGATAAGCTTGAACATTGGGCAGCGATTAATAGAATGGTATTTAACAGGGAGAAATGCAAGATTCTACATCTGGGCAAGAAAAATGAAAATTACATTTATAGAATGTGAGGAATACAACTAAGCAACAGCAAGGGGAAAAAATACCTGGGTATACTAATAGATCACTAATCACTAATAGGCTGCAGATGAGTCAACAGTGTAATGCAGCAGCAAAAAAAGCAGTTTTAGGATGTTTTAAGAACAGCATTGCGTCTAGATCACATGAAGTAATTATAATCCTCTCCTCCTCCTTCGTCAGATGAGGTGTCCAGTTCTAGGCACCATATTTTAAAAAATATATTGAAAAACTGGATCAAGTTCTGAGAAGAGCTATCAGGATGAGGAGAGGACTGTGAGGCATGTCCTACATGGAACAGTTAAAGGATCTGTGAATGTTTAGCTTACAAAAAAGAAGGCTAAGAGGAGACTTAATAGCTGTCTGCAAATATCTGAAAGGATATCACAGTGTTGAGGCACCGTCATTATTCTCATTTGCACATGGAAACAAGAAAAGCAATGAATGAAACTAAAAGCGAGAAGATACAGATTGGATATTAGAAAACAAGTGAGGCTGATCAACAAGTGGAACAGGCTGCCATGAGAGTTGGTGAGTTCTCCTTCAATGGAAGTGTTCAGAGTCTGGACAGACATCTGTCTGAGATGGTTTAGTGAATCCTGCATTGAACATTGTGATGGACACGATGACCCTTGAGGGCAATTCCAACTTTAACATTCTATGATTCTATTATTCTATGAGGTGTACACTACATTGTTATGGAATTAAAGTTAATATCCACCTTTATTATCATCGTGCAATGGAAGCTGATGGATTGCTTCAGAAGATTCAGGATTTGTGGACATTAATGTGATTTAGGAAGTGCATGTAGATTTATTCAATCACACTTCAACCAGTTCAAAAATAATATCCGGTCTTTGCAAATTCATACTTCAACTTTTGGAAATGATAACAGTTGAGTTTGCTCTGCTATTGCCAGCCTAAATCAAATTGTTCCCTCCATTAAAGGGAATCAGTAGGATCAACCCTCCTAAGAAGTCTTTAAGAATGAAGAATGAAATGATAACTTGATATCTGCAATCCAATGTCTTATTCCAATATCTACATTTTTCTTAATTATGAATGAGCTGTTAAGATCTATGGGCTGGGCTCTGATCTACATCAGAATCTGCCTCCATAGCTTATTTTAAATAAAAAGGGGCATTACCATTGTGATACATATAATGACTAACAGTCTGCTTTCCTGATCTACATGTCTTACACTGGTAATACCTTCTTTTATTTAAAATAAGCTGTGGAGGAAGATTTCCAAAGAGATCTTTGCCTGGTCCATAGATCTTATAAGCTCATTTACAAAAATGTGGATTTCTCGGCAACAAAATATCTGATGGTAGATCTCAAGGAATTATTTTATATAACTTTCCATGCCCTAGATACCCATATAGTCAACTTTGGAGGGCTGATTCTGCTGACATATTCCCTTTAAACAAATAAAGTAAATACAAGAGAATAAAGAAGCTGACTCTAGTCAACTGCGATTAAGGAGCAGCCGCCACTTTGGATATGGGGCATAACGCTGGCCTCCTATCAGGGATCGGCCTGACTCCATTTTGTCTCATATCAGAATTCACCTGGTCACATGTCTGCAGGGACATAAGCAGTCCTGGTCCCCACCTTTTTCCTACTTGAATGAAGACCCTTTAGTATGGTAATGGAATGAGACCAGTGTAGCAGGCAGATGGCACTTCAAAGCTTGAATGAGGAAGCCATACCAGCAGGGGGCATGGAGGTGCCTGGTGGCTCAATTAAAGCATACATGTCAGATGGCTACAGGACAACACATCTATTGTCTTCCCAGCCAGACTGTCTACAACATAAAATTATGAATTATGGATGCATCGTCCGAGGTACAGGCTCATAAAAATATCCTCATAGCATGGGACCGCTCTGCCTTTATCACCCCATTTTGACTGTTCAAGTCCATGGTGATGCACTTCAGCACGGAAAATGCCCCTGCCATGTTTCAGCGGATGGTCAACACGCTGCTTGAGGGACTGGAAGGGTATGTGACTGCATACCTGGATGACATTGCCATATTCAGTCCCAACTGGGAGGATCAACTAGAGCACCTGGCGCAGGTGCTCGGGCGGATCCAGCGAGCAGGCTTGACCATTAAGCTGGAAAACTGCCAGCTGGGTATGAGTGAGGTCCACTACTTGGGACACCGGGTAGGTGGGGGAGCTCTGAAGCCAGAGCCTGGGAAGGTGGATGCCATCACCTCCTGCCCCCAGGACCAAGAAGCAGGTGATGTCCTTCCTGGGGATGGCCAGGTACTATAGGAGGTTTGTTCCACACTATAGTACCCTGGCCAAGCCCATGACGGACCTCACCAAGAAGAAGCTGCCCGTCGCAGTCAACTGGACAGTCGCCTGCGAGACAGCTTTCCAGGTGCTCAAAACCACCCTTTCTAGCTCTCCCGTACTACAGGCAGCCGACTTCACGCGGCGGTTCGTAGTACAGACAGACGCCAGCGACTTTGGCCTCGGTGCTGTGCTCTGCCAGGTCGACACTACAGGTCATGAACACCCCCGTTTTGTACCTGATCCGGAAGCTCCTGCCGAGTGAAGTGGCCGATTCCACGATGGAGAAGGAATGTTTGGCAATTGTATGGGCCCTGCAGCGTCTGCAGCCATACTTGTACGGACGCCAATTCACCGTGGAAACAGACCACAACCCCCTCAG